>NW_025814824.1:18557500-20957500 GCF_022079265.1 Lynx rufus
GAACCTTTACCTTCATCCTACTCTTGCACACAGTCTTAGCCCCGTCGACGACCTGCGCTTCTCCTCACGCTGAGCACAGCTGTCCTCCGAAGCTTTGGGACCGCTTGGCCTAGATCCAGGCTGAGGAGTGCGAGGGACCTTCCGGGGCTGGGGGGCAGGGGTGGGGGAGGGGGGAAAGATAGAAAGGAGAGAATGAATAAATAGTCGCTCCTAAAGTTCCACATCTTTTTCTGGCAAATTTTTACTCCCCTCCATAGAGCCAATTAAACGCAATAAAACCTTGCATGGAGTCCCTCTTCCTAGCAAAGCGTCGCCAACAATTGCCTAAGGGGTAAACCAAATACGCCTGAGATAATTACACTAAGCCCGGGGCAATGATCTGCCTGCCAGGGTCCTCAGCGCCAGCCAATATTTGTATAGTGTAGGGGTTGTTTGAAGGAAAAAAGAAAAAAAATACTCGCGGAAACTTGAAACCGACTGGTTGGTGCCAGTGTGGTTACACGATCTGTTTTCCTTGAACGGGGGTCTGCAGGCAGCTGGAGCGCGCGCGTACCGCCCCCTCCGCTGCTGCTGCACGCCTGCAAAAACTGCAAAACTTGCCGGAATGAAATCAACCTCGCGGGAAGGAGGGAAAGAGAAGGAGAGCGCGCACCCCCACCGCGGCCGGAGTTCGCCAGCCGGGCCCTGCGCCACGCCGAGAATCCCCCAGAATACTCTGCGGCGGCCGCAGCCGGCTCCCCTCGAAAATGGACACATGTCCCGCGCTCCCGGTCTGAGCTCTTCGCTGCAACCGCAGCCCGGGCTGCGGCGGCCCGCTGGGGCCTCAGTGTCGGGGAGCACTTTCTACCCTTGCCCAGGCCACCCGCTACGCGGGGGCTCGAGGCTTGGGGTGCTTCGCTCCACCCACCTTCGCGGCTCTGCCTTGGTCCAGGTGGCGCGGAACCGCTCCGCCAGCTGAACGCAGTTGGCTCGCTGAGGCCGAAGGCGCTGGCCACTTGGCTCGCGCCCTCCAGGACCGAGCCCGAGGTGGTGACCCGGGTCTGGGACGAGCTCACCCCGGTGAGCGCCCAGCTCGCGGCTTTAGTGTTCAGGTTACGCGCACCTAAGGCTTGCCCCCGCGCGCGCGCTTGAAGGGCCCGTCCACTCTCTTTGTCCCCAGACAGCAGGGAGCCCACTGGCCCGACGGGGACGCCCCAGAGCTGCTCCCAAACAGGAGGCGCTGCTTTTCCAGGAGCCCTCCGTAAATAAACTCTCACAAGACGTCAACAAAAGATGCCTTTGGCCGCTCTGCGTGCAAGGGCAGGACCTGAAGAGCTGCCGACAGCGGCCTCTGCACGGCTATTGGGCCTGGACTGGGCTGTTCTCGCACCATGTCGGGCAAGGGAGAAGGGGCCTCCCCGGCTTTAGTTCTCGCTTTAACTGTAGGCATCCACGGAATTCCTCCGTGGCTTCGCGTGCCCAGGAGGCCGGCTGCTGCTTGGCTCCTTAAACTGCCTCAGTGGACTAAACATCCCGCAGAAACTCCATAGGGGGAGGAAAGATCCCGGCACGGAGTGACAGCGAAAGCATCCTCCCCTGTGACCACCTCCTCTTCTTAGGGCCGGCCACGAGGCTGCTCTTTTCCCCGCGGGTTCTCTTGCACTCTTCGCCTTAACGCGGGTTCCAAAACGTCTGCCGGCCTAGTACCAACTGGTCAAATAGCACTAGCTGGAAATCTAGCTCCTGACTAAAGATAAATTACCAATCTGCCCCACTCGTCTCACTCCTACGACCAGAGGAAGCACCCGACAGGCAGATAGCCTCTGGTCCTGCCCTGGGGCAGCTCACCAAAAGTCGGAAGTTAAAAACGGGGGACCTGCTGTCACCAAGGCTGGACGGCAAGGAGAAATCTCCCAAGCAGTTTGGGCCGACAGCTTTCTGCCTTCGGGCTTAGGCACGGAAAAGAAGACATTAAAAACCCAGTGAGACACCGTCCCTAATTGCTGTTTTCTCCTCAAATGGTAGAACTGGAAGGACCCGTGAAACTTCCAACTTGAGACATCTCATTTCACAAATAATGAAATTGAGGCTCAGAGACAGGAAGAAGGTATATTTTTCCCCCTAAACTCTGCTTTTCCTCCCAAAAGGCAAAGGCAGCCAAAACCAGACTATAACTTCCCTGCAGTCATTTGGGATTCGCCTACGGGTGTGCGGGTGAGTGCTGAGCAGGAACCAGCTTCTTGGGCCCCTGCAGGCACCGGGGCCTCCCCGCTGCGGGTCACCCAGCTTTCTCTCACAGGTCACACCAGGGCCCTGTGGACTGATCACTTTGACCTCCTATTTAATCCTAATTATCTCGCTTCCCCTCAACGTACTAAGAATACCAAAGATCGCGCAGTCAGGACTCACTCTGGTGATGGGACGTGTGAGCTCTCAACTTCTGGCCCCAACTCAGACGTCACCACCCCAGAAGAATGCCTCACTCTGTCCCATCCACCTGCTCCTAAGAAGCGCGGTGGGGCCTCAATCCACCCAGCTCTATCTATCTATCCTAATGTCCTCGTTACAGTCTCTCTCTCCCTCCAGACCGCGGTCTTGGAACGCGAAGAGCCGTCTCCTGCGTCCCTGTACCTGACGCCGATCACCGGGCCTCACGTGCGGTTCGTGAGCAAGGAAATTGTGATGAAGCTGGCATCTGACGAAAATGCCCCTGGCTCTCCTCCTCATTAGCTTTTCCCTCCAACCCTCTGGGCATTGGGATTTCTTGCAGAGAAGAGACCTTGAGGCCACGGTGCCCTGAACTTGGCCCAGAGAATGGCCAGTCCAGGAGAAAGGTAGGGTAAGGAACAAGAAGTTCAGAGCAGGTAGGTGGAAAGGGGAGAATGAAAGGGCGGGGACAGAAGGGGGATGCAGGAGAGGAGAGAGGAAGCTGAGTCCTGTCCCCCCATTGCCAGGCGTCGCGACGCTGGTGGGGTGCAGCAGCGGAGACCGCACCGGGCGCTGCACCCCTCCCCGCGAACAGCCTGCGCTCCCTACCCCTCCCGGCGGGCGGTGAACGCTGCGGGTGGGGGCGCCGGAACAGAGGCGGAGGAGGGGGCGGGGGCGCGGCGCCTTCGTGCCCCTTCTTCAGCGAGAGACGCGGCGGCGGCAGAGTCCCTCAGCCTCGGTCATGTGATAGTCTCGAAGCGCGAGCCGCGGGGGTCTCCGGCGTCTCGGGGACCATTACAAAACGCAGCCAGGAGAGCGCGTCGCTGCCACAGCCGCCGCCGCCTCCTCTCCAGCTCGAGACTGGCCCGGGAGAGCGGCGGCAGCTGCGGCGCGGACGGCTGAGCGGACCGAGGCCGGCCTCGCATCCTCCGGGCCTTCGCAGCCGCCCCCTCGGGCCCGCAGCGCGCGCCCCGCGTCCAGCGCCCCCGCCCCGCCGCGGAGCCCGGCCGCGCGGCTGCTGCAGAGACCAAACTTTCCCGCCCCCACCCCGCCCCCAGCGACCACCTACAGCTCTCTCCCCCGCTCCGCCGCGAGCCGCCGGAGAACCGGGAGCCGCGGGCTGCCCAGAGCCGAGCTTCCTTCTCCTTACCTCGCCTCTCCCCTCCAGGAAAACCGCAACTCCGGGGCGGGCTGGCTAGGTGCCCGGCCGGGGGGCAGCCTCCGGACGCTGGGAGTCTCGCCGCCCCGGCCTCCGGGAGCACGAGCGCCAACTCGGATTTAATGGGCCAGAGTCCCGCCCGTCCCGTCCTTCCTCCCAGCCCGCTGGGCCCGGGCTTCCCTCGGACCGAGGAAAAAAGCCAAGAGGAGGCCGGAAGGGCACCCTGCCCTGCCCACGCCTCCGCCGCCGGCTCCGGCGCTCGGCCTCTGACCACCTGGGGGGAGGCGCCGAGAGAGTGTGGCCGGGGAGCTGGCGCGCCCCGCCCGCCACTCTGCGCGCGGGTCGGCCACCGTCCGGCCAGAAGTTGGCGAGCGGCGGAGAGCTGAGCGGGCCCAGGAGGGCAGGCGCGGAGCCCCCCCAAGCAGCTGGCAGAAGGCAGGAGAGAGACGGCGAGAGGGTCTGGGGGCAGAGAGGGCGGGGTGGCGAGGCTGGGCGGGCCGAGCGGGGGTTAGTGGAGACCGCCAGGCCCCCGCTACCGGGTGCGGAGCCACACTGCCGTCCAGCGGGGGCCGGAGGGCGGTAGAGGCGCCGGGGGCGATGCCGCGGCCGGGGAAGAGCTCGTACAGCGACCAAAAGCCGCCCTACTCGTACATCTCGCTGACCGCCATGGCCATCCAGCACTCCGCCGAGAAGATGCTGCCGCTGAGCGACATCTACAAGTTCATCATGGAGCGCTTCCCCTACTACCGCGAGCACACGCAGCGTTGGCAGAACAGCCTGCGCCACAACCTCTCCTTCAACGACTGCTTCATCAAGATCCCGCGGCGGCCGGACCAGCCCGGCAAGGGCAGCTTCTGGGCGCTGCATCCCGACTGCGGCGACATGTTCGAGAACGGCAGCTTCCTGCGGCGCCGAAAGCGCTTCAAGGTGCTGCGCGCCGAACACACTCACCTGCACGCGGGAAGCACCAAGGGCGCGCCGGGCGCCGGGCCCGGAGGGCACCTTCACCCGCACCACCCGCACCACCACCACCACCACCACCACCACGCGGCCGCGCACCACCACCATCACCACCACCCGCCCCAGCCGCCGCCCCCGCCGCCGCCGCCGCACATGGTGCATTACTTCCATCAGCAGCCGCCTCCAGCCCCGCAGCCGCCGCCGCACCTCTCGTCGCAGCCCGCGCAGCAGCCGCCCCAGCAGTCGCAGCCCCAGCCGCCGTCCCACCCGGGCAAGATGCAGGAGGCGGCGGCGGTGGCGGCGGCCGCGGCGGCCGCGGCGGCCGCGGCGGTGGGGAGCGTGGGGCGCCTGTCGCAGTTCCCGCCCTACGGGTTGGGCTCCGCCGCCGCGGCCGCCGCGGCCGCGGCCGCGTCCACGTCGGGCTTCAAGCACCCGTTCGCCATCGAGAACATCATCAGCCGGGACTACAAGGGCGTGCTGCAGGCCGGCGGGCTGCCCTTGGCGTCGGTCATGCACCACCTGGGTTACCCCGTGCCCGGTCAGCTCGGCAACGTCGTCAGCTCCGTGTGGCCGCACGTGGGCGTCATGGATTCGGTGGCCGCGGCCGCCGCCGCCGCCGCCGCCGCGGGGGTCCCCGTGGGCCCGGAGTACGGGGCCTTCGGGGTGCCGGTCAAGGCCCTGTGCCATTCGGCAAGCCAGAGCCTGCCTGCCGTGCCGGTGCCCATCAAGCCCACCCCCTCGCTGCCGCCGGTGGCCGCGCTGCCTCCGACGCTCACTGTCCCCGCGGCCGCGCAGCAGCCGCCGGCGCCGTCCACCGTGTGCCCTGCGGCTGCGGCCTCTCCCGCCGCCTCCCTGCTGGAGCCCACCGCCCCGACTGCGGCAGAGAGCAAGGGCAGCTCCCTGCACTCGGTGCTGGTGCACTCCTAGGGGACCTGGCGGGCGGGGGAGGCGAAAGCGTGCAGGGACTCCGGGTCCTGGGCTGCCCGGGAGGGAGAGGGCGCCCTGAGGCTGGGCAGAGCTGGGGAGCCTGAGCCTTTGCGGCAAAGGAAGGTCTTCGAACGGACAAACCCGAAAGTGGATTCTCCAGTGGTTGAATAAATATAACACTTATGGTGTCTGTGTTTATACTATGTTGTACAATCAAATTAATGAAAGCCAATTTTCAGGTAAGAGTTTTCTATTGTGATTAATATTGGAAGTTAATAAGTTATGGGGGGAGGGAGCGAAGGAATTTGGGGAAGCTTCAGTCGCTGGCAAATTGGAAATGGATTTAGACCCCTATTCCTGGGAGAAGCTGGTGGAGTTCAACCTCCCCGGGAGAAATCCAACAGAGAATGACGCTTAATACAGACCTCAGCCACCAAGTTTCTCACCCCGGGCAGCGGCCTTTCCTGAACATCCAAGACAAAACTGCTATTCGCTAAGGAAATCTCGTTTTATTTAAGAAGGATAAGAGAGAGCGTTTTCATATCGTTATCTTCCTGGTCAGTTAAATGGGCGAGGACACAGTGTCGTGACTTAAGTCGCTTTGGGGAGGCAGCGGGAACTCCACGAAGGATCTTGGGAAACAGTTCAGTTTCTTGGCTCTGACCCGGGGTCGAGAAGGATAGAAGGAATGGCTAAAGCAATTAGTTTGCACAAAACAGAATGGCAGCGGCTTAAAGAGCAAAGCCTCAGATTCCAAAAGTAAAGTTCGGGGAAACACAACCAAAGAGAGACAATGAAGGCGGCTTTCTACCTGCAATTCGTTTGTGTATCAATCGGACGAGGCCGTTTAGGAGCCCCAAAATAATGTTAATTCCCACGATCCGTTCCCTTTGGGATTTTAAAGAAAAAACATCACTTGCACCGAGGGATTTTGTTCCTCTAAACGTGAATGCAAGAATGCCCCATCACCCGACACAGTTGCTCTTAACGCTTCCAGGAGCGTCTCCTGGCGGTTTCCTTCCAGCCTCCGGACGGACGCGAGAGGATGACCCCGTCCCTTTTGCGCTCTGCGATTTGGTATTCTGCGTGCTGATGGGGCGCGTCCGTCTTTTAGGAGAAATTCTTCAGTTTCAGTTCGCGAATGGAAAAGAAACTTGCCGCGCTGTCGTCCCTTCCCCCCTTTTTGAGCCCCAGGAATAGCACTTTACTCGCAACAAACTTTTGGGAACGAAGGGGGGCGGGTAGGGAGGAGGCAGCTGCCCTTGACCTCCGAGTCACCTTTGGCTTGCGTCCGCGCCGCGTTCGGGTTGTGACTTTGTGACAAGTTCCTGTCTGCCAGTGTTGTACGCGGTGTTTTCCATTAAAGCTTCTCTCTGGATCTGCCGCTGCGGGTGTGAAGGTGTTTCGCTTCTCAAGAGAGGAGGCGGCAGTTTGAGTGTCCACTGGGCGGTCAGGGGGCTTTACACACCCTCCCCCCTTCCCTTTATTTCTTAACTTCAAAGCTTCATAGGAGTGAGTTCACGGAGAGCCGCCAGCAAGGACATGTTTCCTCCACTGCTCCTTGTATCCGTTGGCGCAATTACCTCCTATTCGACCCATCCTGATCCTGGTTTCCGGAGCTCTAGCCCACCTCAGTGCTGGAGACCCGATTAGCAAAAACTTGCAACAGTGAATTGCTTGTTCCCTCTTGAGGTTCGTATCAATACACCGTCACCAACGCCCGACACCCTTTCCCTTTTCTGAGGGCCTCTCCGAGGGCGGGCCACGGCCTGGGACTCCGTACCCTTGGGTAGGCGCCCTTAAGTCTGGGGGGCCGACCCGGGGCTGGGAAGTCGGGTCACTCACTGCCACTGCCACCGCGGCCCACATAAACGAGGAGCGCGGGCCCAGCCACCGCGGCCTGGGAGACCTGTTGCGCACCTGCTCCGGGCCGCGGAGGCGACCGCAGCCTGGAGCCCGGAGCTGCCCAGCGCCAGGCCCGCTAGAGCCTGAGGCTCCGCAGTCCTCCAACCCCCGGAGGGAACTTGCGGGCGGAAGCGGCCGCAGAGCTGCGCGGGGAGCTGGCCAGGCGGCCCGGCCGGGTGAGGGCGACCCATCTGGGGCCGGGAAAGCCGCCGCAGGTCCTCTGCTCTCCAGCCTCGAACAGGGCTCCATCTGGAACCGACTTCCCTCTGCCCAGCCAGGCCCAACGGAAGCGTCCTCTAACCTTTCATCAGAAAAAGGGCCAACAAGACCTGCACAAAGTAATGACACCGGAGCCGGGGAGCGGGCGCGGGGGGTGGGGGGTGGGGTGGCTACATCTTCAAAGAGGTATTTCCACACATCCCTTATGTATAACTTGCATCGATCGAAGCGTGCAGCTAGTTTTGGTCTGGGAAGCAGGCTTAGGTCACTGCCTCCTTGAGGGCTGAAACAATTCCAGTGTATCCCCTATCCTTTCAACTTGAGACTCTGGAAGGTTCTCTGCAGTTTTCCTCTACACTAGTCTGATGCTGTTGAAAGAAAAGAAGAGGGGACACTGACATGGGGGTCACAGATTTGGAAAGGCTTGGGAGTCTGGCTTCTTTGTTCTCCTCTGGGTGAGTTGGTGCCTAGACATCCTGGGTTTGGACCCTCTGGTTTAGATGAGTCAGTTGGCTCCAAGAAGGGGGACACTAGATCCCAAGGGTTTGTTCAAAAGAATACCGCTTCTTTCTTGTCCACCCGCCCCAAAAGTGTGCTTTTTAGCGGAGCCCAGGAAAGGGCACTTCCAGGAAAGGACTGTGACCCAAAGTGTCCTTTAGCACCCAGAGAGCTGGCTAAGCGACAGCCCCTCCCGAGAAGAAAGGAGCCTGTGGGCCACAGTGAAAGGAATGGATGAATAATTGATCCTCATAGTTTTCCAGGACCCTCTTGGCACATTCCCTCCTACCTCTGGGTGGAAGACACTGTTTTGTTTTGCTTTTGCTAGAAGCAAAGAGAGAAAGGAGAAGGGAAGGCAAAGTGAACTTACAGATGAGTCAACTCAAGTTTTTATCCAGGAGGAGATCCAGGAACCCAAAGGAAGCAATGCAGGGCATTGAGAGTGGAGAACATGGGAATTAAATTCATGTAAATAAAAAATTTACATGGAGGGGTGTCTGCCAAAATTCTGATCACAAGGGAGATCCCAGCTAAAGCCCTGGATACCGATACTATCCTGAAGACCCCTCTTAACTAAGATGGGGTCTACAGTCTAACTGTAACTAGCTTGTGTGGGGCTTTATCCCTTTAAGCAACCACCACCCCATTCCCACGCCAGGAACCTGGCAAGATTAATCTGGGCAGATCTGTGAGATACCAGGACTGGGAAGACCCCAGCCCTGAAGCTGACTACTCATCACCAGAATCAGATTTTCATACCTATGTGCCAAAAAAAAAAAAAAAAAAAAATCTATTCAAAGACATTGGAACCTGATTCAGTGTTTATTTTAAACATGTGTATGGGGTCAAGCTATTAAAAAAAGTATTGTCCTGGTGATACTCGAAGTGTATAGAGAACTATTAAAGCTAATTATAAATTGATAGTGATATTCTGGTAACCCTCTCCACTGAGTACATGATTGCACCTGATCTCACAGTATTCTCTCTCTAGCAACAGGTCGGGATAGAGGGAAAGTAAATTCTAGGTAGAAATGCGAGGCAAGCAGAGACACTTAAAAATTTATGACCATTTCAGTTCATGCATTCAATAAAATCACTCCCAGTATGCTAAGTCCTAGGGGAGAGAAAGTGAACTTGCATTCCTGGTTTCCAGGATGATAGAAAAGAATGTGTTTGTTTAGCCTGTGTCCCACTTACCTGAATGCATGGCACCCTAAGCAAGATGGGAAGAAGCAATGAGAGAAGAGAAAGATTTCGGTGTAGATACCTTTGCAATAGAGGTGGGAGGAAAACAACTTGGAATCATCCGTTTGATTATATTTGCTCGGGAAGCTGAGGCAAGAGCTAAGGGCCCAGGGAGGACAAGCCTGTTTTAGCTGTAGTCTTGAGAACAGGCTCTCTTGCAGAGGCCAGGATGGGCACAGTTGGCATCTGGCACTTAGGAAGCCTGTCAGTCAGGCTGGCTTGCGGTCAATTATCTCCTTAAGTAGACTGGCATTAGTCCAGCCAGGAAGGAGGGCTGGTAGCATCCAGAGGAATTAGAGCCAGTTATCTGGCAGTGGTACTGCTGAGCCCCAAGCATCTTTGCCCTGGGGGGGGGTTGGGAGGTGATCAACACATCTCCTCCTGGGACTCAAAGGTGACATTTGCCTGCTTGGCCCTGGTACAGAAAGACTCCAGAAGAGTATGGACACAGCATGCCTTAGGAGAAGAAACAGTGATTCTCAAAGCCACCAGGTTTCTTTAAATGCCATACACGGACAATTTCGCCATTTCTGATATGCATAAAATCATAGAGAGATCCTGGAAAACTGTAGTGGGATTTGGTTCCTCCACTGGATAAGGATTCTCATTGTTCATGGTACCTGACTATGCAATGGGCAGAAAGGGTAGTTTGGGGGCATATTCAGGCTTGGATGATGTGGCAAGTGTTTGAAGTGCTAGTCGTGTTAATGGGACCGGGTGCCTATGATTCGTGGGGGGGGGGGTGCGGGGGGGGTTTGGTATTGGAAATGGGAGAGTAAAGAAACAGTTTCAAAAGCCAGTGATAACCTCTCTGTAGTTAAAAAGGCAAAGTGAGGATTCAAGTGGAGGTGGGAAGTCCTTGAATTCCAAAGAGCAAAACGGTTTCTTCAAGTCCAACATTTTCATTTTGCTCATTGAAAATATTTTCATTAACTTTATCTGTCAAAGCTGAAATGCTACCTTATACCCTTTGGGGGAGATTGAAGAGATCTGCTTGGGATTTCAATTCAGTCTTAAACCATTGTTTAAATGGTATGAGTTTGGCAAAACTCCAGATGTACTCTGTCCCAAGCACTTTTCCCCCTTAACTATCCCCCGTGTATTTTAAGGAAAATTTAAGCCATATGTTGCTCTTTCCCCCTTGCATCCAAATGTAGCTTTATTGAATTTTAGCATGGTCCATGAAATTCAAATTCTGAGCCTTAAACTATAATATATTCATATGATCTACAACACAGTCACATGATATGCACATATATCATTAAGCAGAAAATAAAGCTTCTGCGAACTATAGTTGTATTATCATAGTAACATTTCTTTAGGCTGAAGAACCCTGCAGAGAATGCCTTATTAAAAAAGGATTTTATGAAATTATCAAAAAATTTCAGAAAAGCTAAACCGGTGATGCATGAAAATATTTTTAATAGACTACTGCTAAGAAGACGTTTTGATTATGCCTAGTTTGATACAAATAGTTCTTTCCTGCCACAAAGAACAGGTCTTTTGTGTGCAAGAGACCCCCAAGCTTTGCTTGTAAGTCACAGATCTCAATATTGTGGCATCATTTAAAAACTGCATTGAAATAAGCTTTCCCATCTGAGTGACCTCCAGCCCCTGTCAGCACCTTCACAGACAGCGTGTTTTTACTGTTACCGCGGATGAACGCTTAGTAAGAAAGGAGCTGGAGAGCTGGAGTCCAGGCCCAGCTGAACTAGATTCATTCCAGAAAGGATCCACAACCCTGAAACACACAGATGAAAAAAGGGGGGGGAAAAGGGGTTGGGGGAGGGAGAGAGGAAGGAAGTGAGGAAAGAAGCAGAGAGAGAGGCAGATGTAACCATCTAATACTGACAAACCAAATATATATATACATATTTATATTTATATATACATACACAGTTTTCTGACCTAATACTGCATTAGTTTTCTCTCAGGAAACTATAATCAATTCTTTCAATGTATGCACCTCTAACACTACTTACCTGAAGTGATCTTGGCTTAAAAACAATATTCGTCTTCTCTTAAAAATGTTGCCCAGCTAGAGAGGACAGGGAATTAAACAACTAAGTGGCAGCCTCATTTATTGACTAAAAAGACGAGGCTTTAGTCTAAGAATTTATCCCAGGTGAGAATTCTGTGACATGAATTTTGTCATAAGTTTTGCAACTTATTTTATAGGGATGTAACCTGTATCCCCAGAGGGAAGGGTTTAAACAAATTATGCTATTTACATATTATGCAATATCATGCAGCCACCACAAATAATGCTTATGAAATTTTACTCATATAGACAATGTTTATGCACCAAATATTAACAGTGCGACCTTCAGATGGGTGAAATCGTAAGTCATCTTATTTTCTTGTTTTCCACATGTTCTAGGTGGTTTTGAATTGTCTACATACACTGATCATGTTTTCCTTTTATATATTTTTTTCCATTTTTTAAGTGTATTTATTTATTCTTGAGAGAGGGAGAGATTGAGAATGTGCACACAGGGGAGGGTGGGGGGGGTGGGGTAGGCAGAGAGAGAAGGAGAGACAGAGAATCCCAAGCAGGCTCAGCACTGTCAGCGCAGAGCCCAACGCGGGGTTCAATCTCAAAAACCGAGAGATCATGACCTGAGCCGAAATCAAGAGTCAGAGGCTTAATGATGAGCCACCCAGGTGCTCCTGGTCATGTTTTACTCTTATAACCAGGGGAAAGATTACTTAAAGATCTATCCAGCCAGTGCAACTACAATTTCAACAAAATTTAAATTATTATTTTTTAATGTAGCACCCTAAATATGGGGGAGGGGTGAAGAACGGACTGATTAAAATGGATTTTAAAGACAAAGAGTGGCAGAGAAGATGGAACCACACACCTTGCTGTCTTCCTGCTGTGCCTTTGACAAGACTTCTCACTGCAGACCCCTCTGGTGGGAGGCTGTCACTTTAAGTTTTGTGAGAATTGCTGTCCCATAAAGCTAGAATAGGAAAGTGTGAAAGGGTTGAAATTACAAAGAGGGCTTGCTAAAGAATATATCTCACTTTCTCTTTTAATAATCTGTACACACCCATCATGGGGCTCAAACTCAAAACCCCAAGATCAAGAGTCAAATGCTCTTCTGACTGAGCCAACCAGCCACCCCAAATCTCACGTTCCCGTGTTGCCTTTCCTATCAGCGTCCTCTGTTTTCATCTTTCGCGTTGCATGAAATTTTGTGGTAGCCTCAAACTCTTTTTGATACTAGGCAGATAGGGAGGGAGGCAAACCATAAGAGGTTCTTAAGGACCGAGAACAAACTAGGGGTAGATGGAGGGTGGGGGAGAGGGGAAAGTGGGTGATGGGCAGGGAGGAGGGCACTTGCTGGGATGAGCCCTGGGTGTTGTATGAAAACCAATTTGACAATAAATTATATTTAAAAAGAAACTAGGCAGATAATGAATGCTAAGTAAATACATTCTGCTAGCTTAGGTATTTCCTCCCAAATGAAAAATAAGATACAGTTTTCCAGAACAGTAATGTAATTTTCCTTTTTCCTAGTTGGCAAATTTTTGTGTCGTGCCAGTGTTTTCAAGAGGAACGCTTTAGATACTATTAGTGCTAGTCCAAGTAAAACTGCATTGTCTTCCCTGTTTACACTGAAATCGTTTCTTTTCAAAAAAAAAAAAATGCAAAAGTCTGGGTTGCCTGGATGGCTCAGTCAGTAGAGCATCTTGATCTTGGGGTGGTGAGTTCGAGCCCCATGTTGGGCATAAAGATTAAATTTTTTTTAATGAAAAATACAAGTCTGTAACCATCCAGAATATGCACGTTTTCAGAAGATTAAACAGGCCTCAACTGTTAGGCCAGAAGCCTGATTACCTCCAAAAATAGCCACAGATCATTGAGATTTAGGTGTTTTTTTTTTTAAATAAGTTACACCGGAGAACTAAAACTGTTAAAATTACGAGACTGGGTTTTTAACCCAAGAGAGAGAACCAAAGTATAATCAAATATATCTTGCTTTACCAGCTTAGAGGACAAAATAACATCCTATGTCTTCAATATACAAAACTGTTTAACTTTCACCCCAGTTATTACTGAAAAACATCTTCTTTCTCCCCTGCCAGGGGACCCCAAGCTGACTCAGGCCTGGTTACTCCCACCTGACAAAGAAAAATCTGTAAAGTCAAATCAACCCGCTAACGCTGCTTCTCAAACTTGAGGCGCATGTGAGTCACCTGGGCCCCCCTCCGCTGGGCCCCACCTCCAAAGAGTCTGATTCAGCAGGTGTGAAGCGGAGCCTGAGATTATACATTTCTAATGAGCTACCAGGTGGTAATGATTTTGCTGGGCCCCAGATCACACCCTTGAGAAGTTCCGTGCTAACAGAGATTTGTTTTGTTTTCCATCAGTTGACCTCAGTTACAACCATCTCAGTCCATCAGAGATACCCAAATAACTTTGAACATCACAGAAAAGGCATGAGTTGAGATCTCTTTTTTCTCTCAAAAACTCCCTGGTGTCTATCAGATCTACCCATCGCTTTCCCAGATGTCTGAGTATTTTCTACTAACACTCGAGGGAAGGGGGCCTGTTGATTTCAGCGGGAGTCATGATCCCACAGTCGTGGGATGCAGCGCGGAGATTGCTTGAGATTCTCTCTCTTTCTCTCTCTGTCTGCCCTTCTCCCCCATTTGGGTGCGTGCTCGCTCTCTCAAATAAAAAAAAAAAATAACGCACAAGGGAAACAGAAAAACTCCAGAGTTCGAGCCTCCCTGCTGTAAGTCACATAAAGACAGAATAGTCAGATTGGAAAGCAGCAATCTTCTTACTTCGTCAGAGGCAGCTGAGGCAGCAGCTACTCGAAAAGCAAGTTAGTAAACACCGGAGCTAGAAGTCAGGGGTCTTCTTTCTATTCTCCCCTTTACATCATAAGTCAACCCCTTCACAAAGGCATTTTACCCGATGGGTTTAAGGAACTGTTACTTCACTTCCTTAATGTGGTGCAATTATGTTCGCAGACCATGCTTTCCCATGATGCTTCATGCATCACAGGTTTTTTTTTTTAAGTTTGTTTATTTTGAGAGAGAGAGCATGTGAGCGTGAACGAGAGAGGGACAGAAAGAGAGGGGGGAGAGAGAATCCCAAGCAGGCTCTGCACTGTCAGCATGGAGCCCAAAGCAGGGCTCAAACTCACGAACCGTACGATCATGACCTGAGCAGAAACCAAGAGTTGGAGACTCAACTGACTGAGCCACCCAGGTGCCCCCTGAGGTATTTTTATGCCCACTGTTTTATATAGGGGAGGTAGGCTTTATTCTGAATTTTATTCTGATAGCTTTTTAAAAATGTTTTTATGTTTATTTTTTAAGAGAGAGAGAGAGAGAGAGAGAATGGGGGAGGGGTACAGAGAGAGGGAGACACAGAATCCAAATCAGGCTCCAGGCTCTGAGCTGTCAGCACAGACCCAGATGTGGGGCTCGGGCCCCCAAACTGTGAGTTCATGACCTGAGCCGAAGTCGGACGCTTAACCTACTGAGCCACCCAGGTGCCCCTGTTCCGATAGGTTTTATACGTATGCAGGCTTAGATCTACACCTTGCAGAATGGAGTTCTTGAAGATGTTCAAATGATGCATGAATTTAGTGAACTCACACTGCCTAAAAATGGAGCCATTCAAGCCAAATACTTATAAAAATGCTTTGGTTCTCAGGACTGAGGCACTAAATAGCGTGCATTCTTTTTTGTTTTGTTTTTATTTATTTTGAAGGAGACAGAGCCCCAGCAGGGGGGGGGCAGAGAGAGAGGAGAGGGAGAATCCCAAGCAGGCTCCGCATGGGAGCAGATGCCAATGTGGGGCTTGAACCCAAGAGCCCCGGAGACCACGACCTGAGCCTAAATCAAGAGGCTGACGCTCAATCGGCTGAGCCCCCCAGGTGCCCCAAGTGGTGTGCATTCTAACAAAACAACTGTTACCAGGACTTGAGCTAGGGTTCCCTCTGGTCCTAGAGAGTTCATGAAATTTTCCGCAGCCTCCTCGAATGTCCTGTGACAGATTCACACCCCTATTCTCTGGGGACTTTTAGTCAGTGGCTTTAGAATGTGTAGAAGGGAGACAGGCATTGTCGCTCTTAGTTGTGTCTAACTTAAAAGGCCAGCTCCCAGAGACCTGGTTTACTTTGAGGATCATCTCAGTGTAAAAGCACACTGCTCTTTTATTTGCAAACACTCCAGGTGTCCCCGGCAAGGCATGAGAGCAAATACTAATGCCTTGAAGGTTTGCGCTTACCTTACTTCATTGAATTTAAATATTGATTATTTCTAAAAGTGTTTCTACTGTCTCTCTACCAGGAATTTCTCACTGGGTGTCTTTGCCATCCAGACTAGTCTTACGGTTTGCTTCGTTTTGACTCTGGGTCTTTTTGATCTCCCCCTCCTCTCTGGCTACTTACTTTGCCCTTCATTCTACTCCCACCACTCCCAATTCCCATTAACTTCTTAATGAGGGACCATTTGATTCTGTTTCTCTCTTTGTAGACTGTAATCATTGGGATTTCACCTTCGACCGTGGAAGTGGTCTATCAACTTCTTTTCCTACATGAAGACTGAGGAATTAAGATGTTAAGCTATTAAAATCACATTTTTTTTTTTTTTTTTTTTTGGAGCTCCTGGGTGGCTCAGTCTGTTAAGCATCCGACTTTGGCTCAGGCCATGATCTCACGGTTCGTGAGTTCGAGCCCCACGTCAGGCTCTGTGCTGAAGGCTCAGCGCCTGGAGCCTGCTTTGGATTCTGTGTCTCCCTCTCTTTCTGCCCCTTCCCTGCTTGTGCTCTGTCTCTCAAAAGTAAATAAACATTGAAAAAAAAATGTTAATCACATTTTTTAAATCTATCTGCACAACTTCGTCCTACAAGCATTTATTCAATATGGTAATGTAGGAACTATGCCAGGTGCTGACGGTAAGATATGTTCCCCACTGCACCAACTATTAACCTATTGTCTCTCATCTCCAAGCGTGCCCTTTCCAACTCCGTGATGCCGGAGCTGGGACTTTGCAAACCGCGTTTCGGCTTTGCCCGCTGGTTATATACTGGGTCCTGGTAATATGGGGCTCTGGTGGCGGTTAGCAAGGGTGGAAAAAAGAAAAGGGATTTGCTCCTTTCTGCTTGTTCCTTCAGGGGTTCCCTTTCCGCTTGTGATTCCTGGAAGCATCATGCAGGCAAAACTTCTTCACCTGGCAGTGTCTTCCTATAGCAGCAACTGAACCCAGTTGGAAGTTTTCCCAGCCTTTGAAGAACCAACCTCATTTCCCACCCCATCTCAGAGACCCCAGCACCAGTTAGCAGGTACTTTCTGGGTTCTGACCTTCAGCTTCATGGGGGATCACCTCGGAGTTTCTGAGTGTTAATAATTCCAACTTCTTCCCTTTGTACTCTCCAGCCTAGGGGCGGAAGCTGCTTTCTGCAGTTGCTACATCTGTGATAGTTTAGAATTCTCTGTCCCCGCCTTCAGCTGTTAACATCTTTACATCCAGTTAACTATTCGTTACATTAAATTCTGCTTGTAAAAAGAATCGGAATGCTTTCTGTCCCCTGACTGGATTTTGATGCATCTGCCCGCAAGGACCTGACAGTCTGAAGCAGAAGCTTGTCTCCCCTGACAAAGATATGTACAAAATAAGTGCAGGGTAGCTTGGAGGAGAATGTTCAGGTTCAAATTTATAATACGAAACAATATGCATAGGCATAGATTTGCTAGTATGTACCAACTAAGAAAAACAGGAAAAATGTATTCCTTTTAGAAGTGATAAAATACACTCTTTTAAAATAAATCTGTTGCCTGGGGCGCCTGGGTGGCTCAGTTGGTTGAGCGTCAGTCGGGCTTCCACTCAGGTCATGATCTCGGGGTTTGTGGGTTGGAGCCCCGCATTGGGTTCTGTGCCGACAGCTCAGAACCTGGAGCCTCTTTCGGATTCTGTGTCTCCCTCTCTCTCTGCCCCTCCCCCACTCGTGCTCCATCTCACTCTGTCTCAGAAATAAATAAACATTAAAAAAAGTTTTAAATAAAATTGTTGGGGGCGCCCGGGTGGCTCAGTCGGTTAAGCGTCTGACTCTTGATTTCCGCTCAGGCCATGATCTCACGGTTCCTGAGTTCCAGCCCTGCGTTGGGCTCTGTGCTGACAGTGTAGAACCTGCTTGAGATTCTCTCTCTCCTTCTCTCTCTGCCCCTCCCTGCTCACTCTCTCTCTCAAAAATAAATAAACATTATAAATAAAACTGTTAACACATGTCCCGTATTTACAGTAACACAACCTTGTGTTCTCTCTGCAGGACTTCATAGCAATGCGGCTCTGAAAAGCAGCATCGGTTTGCAGGTAAGTTCTGAGATCTCAGTGTGCCAGACCCTGTCCAGGAGCTAATTCCCCAGGATGAGACTACTCCAGACTGCTCTGTTTGACCTTCACTAAGAGTCAAGGAAGAAAAATGACCCAGGGAAGGTAGGAGGCTAGAGAGCAAGAAATCCTGGGAAGGTAGGAAGCTAGAGAGCAAAGCAAATCAATTAAATATAAGGTCAAAACTAATTGAGTAGGTCAAAGGTATATAGAGTGTTTTTTGAAATTTCTGAATTTGACAGTTCTGCGTATAGATGTAACATGAGGATATTGACTTTTTAAACTAGTTACGATAATAAAAGTAAATCGTGAGTGGCCAAAGCTGGAGCTCTTCACTGGAGAGATACTGGCTGACCTGAAGCCCCGAAGAATGTCCCACAAACGATAGCAAGTTGGAATAAACACACCTCGGGGACTTCTGTATAGTTTTCTCATGAGAGCAGCAAAGATAAATTTCAAAATAGCAGTTTTGACAGAGTATCCAAGTGCTTTAGAAACCAAATAGCTCTTGAGGAGCTCAAGAGAAACTGCAGCATTGTGGGGTCCACACAAGATCAATTGGAAAACAAGTTGGCCCATTACTTACTTTTTGGCTGCCTTGATATTAATTTGTGTGGAAACTTTGAAAGTTTCTAAAGATATCTTTTTTATCGTCTTTTCTCTGCTGATATAATACTTGACTTATGGGAAGTTCTTAAAGATTCGTTGAAGAGGAAGAATAATTGAGTTAATACATCTCACCATCCCCGACGTAACAAATTCAAATGTGGAGACCCTCTGCCTAACTGCTCTAAACAACAACAACAACAACAACAACAACAAAACCTTAGATAACTAAATCCTAGTAAGCTTAAATGGCTAGGAGAGAGAGATTCAGCTACTTGGCCAAGGTCATTTAACTACTTTGTGAAGGAGCCAAGATTGGGTCTCAAGGCAGCCAAATTCACACCCTGCTCTCATCCACAGTGTTCAACTGCTTTGAAAAGTCTCTGAAACTCTGTGTGTTTTGGTTTTCACATCTGTAAAACTGGACAAAGAATACCTACCTAATTAGGTTTAATTTAACCAATAAATAAAATCCAGTTCGTTGACAATCAGAATTGAAATTCCTATTTTCAAAAACCAATTGAGAAATGTTTCTTAGTAACTGGAGACAGATTGGGGAAAAAAAAAACCGCTCCTAAAAATTAGTATGATTTAATAAAGGAGGCCAGCTGAAAAGGGGAAATTGTTTTGGACAATATTTTTTTTAAAACACTAGATCCAGGCAATATTTCTTACAACTTTTCAAAGCCACGTGCTGATTTTAAAACCATATTTATAGAAACAATTTCCTGGCTTTAAAATTAATTTTGGTATTATATAGTATTTCCTTAAAAAGTAACTTTTCCTGGTTTCGAAAGTATTAGAAGCATATTAAAAGGAAAATTGTGAAATGATTTGAACATTACTTATGATGAAATTTTGAAATGTATCATGGCAAGAAGGCATATCTTGAGACTGACCGTAATTGAAAGTCCCCGTGAGAATGTGGATTCACCCAGGATGATGACCAACAAAGCGCCATATAAATCATAACTGCTCTCTGCACCCCAGACGTATTTTTTTTTTTTTGGTCTATTTCTCTCAAGCGAGCTCTCAATTCCTTCTAATTTTTTTTTTCAACGTTTATTTATTTTTGGGACAGAGAGAGACAGAGCATGAACGGGGGAGGGGCAGAGAGAGAGGGAGACACAGAATCGGAAACAGGCTCCAGGCTCCGAGCCATCAGCCCAGAGCCCGACGCGGGGCTCGAACTCACGGACCCTGAGATCGTGACCTGGCTGAAGTCGGACGCTCAACCGACTGCGCCACCCAGGCGCCCCTCTCAATTCCTTCTATATCCAACTATTAAATTTTGTCTTTCTTTCAAAACCCAACTTCAAAACCAACTATTATAGTGCCTAACTGATTGTAGGAACGCACTATTTCCTTTCTTTTTTCCAAGAAGTCTTAACAATTTACCCTCCTCTGATCTCTGTTATTCTTTTTTTTTTTCACTTTTTTTTTTTCAGACAGAGCTCAAGTGGGGGAGAGGGGTGAGGGAGGGTGGAGAGAGAGAGAGATTGAGAATCTTAGGTTCCACGCTCAGTGTGGAAAAGTTCATGTGAGGCTCGATTCCATGACTCTGGGATCATGACCTGAACCGAATCAAGAGTCGGATGCTCAACCAACTGAGCCAGCCAGGAGCCCCCCTCTGGTTGCTGTTATTAATCTCCCTTTTCCTCATTCTTAGAGCATGTTGTCAGATCTATGGCCCAGTGTGCCTTGATTTAGGCTGGGTGTGTGACTAGCTCTCCTGCCAAAATAAATCTGTAGAATAGCATGGACTTCAACCTTATGGAAGTCTTCATATTCCTCACCGCACTGTGTGTGTGTGTGTGTGTGTGTGTGTGTAGGTGTGTGTAACAGAATTACATTTAGCTAGTCTCCTTTGAAGCTGACTTCTAAAGAGACAAGTAAATTCTCTCTTGTCCAACTCGATTTGTATCTCCTGATATCCATTCCATGTCCTGCAACCTGAAATTATGTGAGGCTGACGGTCTCCACCTCATATTCTTGTAGCCATTGAAAGCGCTCAATTTAAGACATAACAGGTGTCCCAACTGGAGATGGGCAACTTGCTCCAGAAGCAGATTTAAATCAACCAGAAAGATCATTTTAAAGTTCTAACCCTAGACATCTCACTATAAGAAATTGTGGTCTTTGTGAACATCATTCAAAAGGCACCATGGTACAATGAGAAGGGCTTGAACTTTGAACCCCATATCTAAAAATTTACTACCTCAAGTGCTTTAATGATAATAATTGATTGAATATTTATGGTCTAACATTAATCCACAGAATAACCTAAAGCAGTAAGTCTAGTCCAAATCCCATCCCTATTTTACTGATAAAGATACTGAAGATCAGAGAGTCAACTTTCTTTCCAAGGTTACACAGCTAGTTAATGATTGTAGCAGGACTGGAACTCAAGGCAATGAAACTCAAGCCCCAACTCTTAACTTCAAGTGATACTGCTTTATTAAGTTTGTTAGCTTCAGGGACATGGGGTTGGGGGGCTCAGTTGGTTGAGGGTCCGACTCTTAATTTCAGGTCAGGTCATGATTCCAGGGTTGTGAGATTGAGCCCCCTGTCAGGCTCTGCATTGAGCCTGCTTGGGATTCTTTCTCTCTTTCTCCCTCTGCCTCTCTCTCTGAAAATAAATAAAAATAAATAAACTAAAAAACAAACAAAAATAAATACACAAATAATTTCTACCTCATTGGGTTGTTGAGGTAGCAATCCAATGAACACTTTCACCTAGAACTGTGGAACTTTATCAACCCAAATCAATCTGAGTTAAGATCTTTGGTAGAAACAAGGGAACCTCCTATATAATGCCCTAAATTCCATCCTCTGTATTCCACCTGATTATTGGCTTCCCAATGACCCAGGTAGAATTGGGTCTCCAACAGGGAGCAAGATGCCTTCCTTGGTCCTTAGCAGTTTAAACACATTTGCTGTGAATGATTGAGGACTTTAAAAGAGCACTCGCCACATTTTATTGACAGTAGCTTTTCCCTTTACAAATAGGAACAATTGTGTGAATTTACATATGTATCAACCTGAGATGGGTTAGCTGTGTAAAACACTGGTGAGGAAAACTAAGGTCTAGAAGGGAAACTGTCTTTAGTTTCACAAAGGATAGGAAATCTTAACTCCTGCTTCCCACTGAGAAAAATAATGGACAAAGAAAGTACAAATGACCTATAGTCCCCTCCTCTTTTTCCACAACAAATGGTCGACATCCAGTGACAATATTATGATGTTGATTTTGTTTAAAGCTGGCATATCATCAATTTTAATTTCTTTCTTCTTTCTTCTTTACATATGGTGAGATAAGGCCAGTGTGTACCTTCTGATGACTCACTTCCTTTTGATCCTCTCCCTAACTCTTATTCAACCGAGATGACCATTTCCAGGGGCTTACACGTGGCACTACATATATTTTTTGTCCCTCATGTAATTAATAGATGAGGGGACCTGAGTTCTAGGGTCTGCGATTCCCTCTCTGCCGCTTTGACACCGGGAAAAGTACAGAATTTCTCTGAGATGTAGTAGCCTCATTCACAAATGGTAGCTCCATATGGATCAAGCACTCCTTATGTAAGGCACAGCGTGCTGGGACAGTGTGCAGGGAGGATAATGTTGCCTTGGTTCCTCTGTAAAACCCTTGCAAGATAAAGTGCCCAGAAGCTTCACCTGGCTCCAAAGGGTGCTCGTTTTCATCCTGAGGAGATCATGTAAATGAAAGCTCTTTGTTAACTGTTAGGTGTGCCACAAATACTAGCAATGCAGACGTTCGTGATGAGGGTAGAGATGGTGATGGCCATGAAGAGGAAGATGCTGTGTGTAGGAAAGGGTTGATGCCACTCTTCTGGACTGAGGGTTCTGGAGAGGGTACCGGAGAGGCAAACAGCACCTTCGCTGGTATGGAAATGGGACAGGAAATGGGAGAAGTGTCTGCCTTGGTCGTCTACTGGAAGGTTGCTCCATGGAGACTACAGCACATATATAAACATCGGGTTCAAGTTCCTAGTGACCAGATTCCTGAGATCTTGATTATATGTGTCAGTAAACAGCTTAACATACACCCCAGACAAGACCCCAGGCAGAGTTAGGCAGAAACTCAGACACAGAAGCGCCTGCTGTGTTGTCGGTAACTTTCTAAACGTCTCAATGAAATTTACAGATTGAAATTTTTTCAGAGCATCTCACTGGGAAAAACAGTCCCCTCCACATACTGTTATTTTTAGGATGTCGAGTACTCTCTGCCGTAAAAGATCAAAGTGAAACATTTGACATCCACACTAGTTTGCTCCTTGAAGTTAAATAAGATTAAAATATAGGAATGACAAAATTTTATCTCTCATTTTTTTTTTGCATACGATGCCAATACAGTTTCTAAAAGGAATCTCAAAGTTATTATACTCTATTACTATCATTCTTATCATAGATGGCTCTATGTATATCATATCATGATTTGTACTAAAGCCAAGATTCAGAACTCTAGAGCCAAATATCCGTTTAATTTTTTGTAATGTTTGTCATTGTGGATATAATCAGTGTGGATAAGAATCTAAAATAAGAGTTCAAAATTATTTGTATAAATACGAATGCAAATGCTTAGCGCCAGCAATATTTGTTTTCTACTGATCCTGTAACAGATTACCATACACTTAGTGGCTTAACACAATGCAGCTCTGGAGGTCAGAAGTTCAAAATCAGTTTCACGGGGCTAACATCAACATTTGACATAGTTGGCTCCTTCTGGAGACTCTGAGTGGAGAATCCGTTTCCTTACCTTTTTCTATTTTTAGTAGCCGCCTATATTTGGTTTGTGGCCCCTTCCTTCATCCTCAGAGTCTGCTTCCTTTATCGCATCACCTTCTCCTGTTCCATGGGCAAATTTCCCTCTGCCTCCCTCTCACAAGGACACTTGTGATGATGATATTTATGGCCTCCAGGATAATCTCTCCGTCTCAAGATCTTTTACTTAATCACACTTGCAAAATCCCCTTTGCCATATAAGTTAACGTTCGCAGATTCTGTGGATTAGGTTGTGGGCATTTTGGGGAGCCACGGTGCTGCCTACCACACAGGTGAATCGCTCATAACTGGGGCCTTGTGTAGACCTCACCCAGATGTCCTAATGATAAAACAGCTTTTAATTTCATGTCTTGATTTCTTTATAACAGTGAGGTTTTTTTAATGTTTATTTATATTTGAGATAGAGAGAGCAGGGGAAGGGCAGAAAGAGAGGGAGACCGAGGCTCCGAAGCAGGCTCTGTGCTGACAGCAGAGAGTCCTGACGTGGGGCTGGAACTCACAAACCACAAGATCATGACCTGAGCCGAAGTCAGACACTTAGCCACCCAGGGGCCCCAGTGAGTTTTATGGAGAACTCCAACTGGAGCAGGTGACATTCAAAATCATGAGACCAAAATTAATAGAATAAAAGAGAAAGTTGGGGCACCTGGCTGGCTCAGTCGGTAGAGCATGTGACTCCCGATCTCGAGATCATCAATTCGAGCCCCATGTGTAGAGTGTACTTAAAAATAAATAAAACCTTGGGGCACCTCGTGGCTCAGTCGGTTAAGTGTCCGACTCCGGCTCAGGTCATGATCTTGCTGTCTGTGGGTTTGAGCCCAGTGTCGGGCTCCGTGCTGACAGCTCAGAGCCTGGAGTCTGCTTTGGATTCTGTGTCTCCCTCTCTCTCTGCTCCTACCCCACTGGCGCTCTGTCTCTGTCTCTCTCTCAAAATAAATAAGCCTTAAAAAAAAAATAATAAGTGAAACCTTAAAACAAGGAGAGAGACAGAGATAAAGTAATAAATTAAAAAGTCCCAATGTAAAAAGCCCCTCATATTAATTGAGGACAAGGTGATTTTATCCAGAGATCCTTTGCTTGCTCTCAATCTCCCTATGTTTAATTAAAAACTAACTCAAAGCTAATGAAAGCCAGCCTATGTTGAAAATCTTCAGGAGTAAACAAAACAAAAGATGCTTAACAGAGGTGTATTAGTACTTTATCTAAGCGATTCCTCCTGAAACAATTTTCTTGTCGTTTTTGATACTAATATAATATAAAAAAAAGTCAAATCAGAAATATGATGCAGTACAATCTCCTAAAAAAGAAATTCAATTTTCCAGGAATAGCTAATTCCTGAAACTTGAGATGCATCTTCAAGTATCTAGACCAAGTGTGTGCAGTCTGACTAG
Organism: Lynx rufus; assembly: GCF_022079265.1. Classification (NCBI taxonomy): domain Eukaryota; kingdom Metazoa; phylum Chordata; class Mammalia; order Carnivora; family Felidae; genus Lynx; species Lynx rufus. Next base: position 18,581,981 of record NW_025814824.1, read on the forward strand.
CCTGTCAGTAAAACCATAAAATGTATTTGAAAGAATCCTTAACAACCTAATGTAGGGTGAACAACAGACATTTAACCTTGCTAGAAAAATGCAAAGCTATCAGAAGAGAAATCTACATTTGACCTTTGAAGTGAGGTCAGCGTTTCTGATCTCATCCCTGAAGGGGTAGGAGAGAAAGAGGGGAGTCTGGTGGAGGGGGAAATCTGACCTTGATCCCTGTGGCTTTAAGAACCATGGATCCACCCAAAAGTAATGATATTCAGAGAAGCATCAAGGGAATGGGGTGGGGGGGGGACGGTGAGGATGACTGGTCCTCACTTCAGAGAAAAGGCAGAGGTTTACGCTGTAACACCTGAGGATCTTCACATTTCCACATTTAAAGAAAATTTTTGTGTATGAGTTAATATTACGTGTAAATTTCAGGGGTTCGTGGCAACACCTGGTGATTCCTTTACGGACCATATGACAGAACAAATTGCACAGGGTGCTATTTTATTTTCAAGAGGACTCATGACACGTGCTCAAGTAATACAGATCCGCTCATCTAAAAGTCAACTTAAAGCTCAATTTTTTTTAATGTTTATTTATTTATTTTGAGAGAGAGAGAGAGAGAGAGAGAGAGAGAGAGAGAGCAGGGGAGGGGCAGAGAGAGGGAGACAGAGAATCCAAAGCAGCAGGCTCCTTACTGTCAGCTCAGAGCCCAACACGGAGGGGTGGGGCGGGGCTCGACTTCACAAACTCTGAAATCCACGACCTGACCTGAAACCACTGAACCACCCCGGGCGCCCTGACTTAAAGCTCAATTGTTCACTGTTGTCATTTCTTACCGAGCATGTGTAGAAAGTGTATTCCAAAGTATTCCAAACAGCATTCCTCCCCCCAAAACAATTTCATTTTCATTTATCTCTTTTTTTCAAAAGTAATCTCTATGCCTATGCAGGGCTTAAAATTGCGACACGGAGATTAAGAGTTGCACAGTGTACCAACGGAGTCAGTTCAGGTGCCCCACCTGCAAACAAGTTTAAATGTCTTTTCCAGTAATAGGAAAGGATGGTTGGTATCCTCCATTCGTCTCAATAGTTGCGTTTCTAAAATACCAACTTCATTGTCATAACTCAAATTGAATGTTAATAATCCCAAACTGCCGCTATGTAAAGAAACTGGTGTGCTTGTGTGAAAAGCAGATCACGCACAGATTATGCATTATTTCCAGTAATGGAAAAACTGAGGCACACGAAGAATGAGCAGACCAAAACCTCCAGTCGACAATGCTAGCCCAGTGAACTGACACCTGACTTTTGACCTCCAGTCAGATCATGAAAAATATACTAACTTCCCTCCCCAAAGCTGAACAGTTTTTTTTAATTAAGATTATTAACTGCAAATTTAAAATGTTAAAAAAATTTAATCCTTTTTAATCTTCTAAAGTATTGCTTCAAACGCAAATTCCCTGGAAGATTACTTCAGTTGTGCACTTCCTCCAGTCCTATGCTGACCCAACCGTACTTATCTATGGATTTTGTTTTGTTTTATTATTTGATTAAGTCTCTTGCTACCCTTCTCTCTGGCAGGCAGGGGAATCATCTATCCGGAATGGAGCGTTTAGATTTGCTACTTTTAAACTCAAGGATTAGCTTTGCACTTGGGGAATCTTTGGGTAGCATCAAACCCTACAGAATTCTGCAATTTAATTTCACTTATGAATGTAAAGGACTTACAGCTGTCTTCACAGTTCAATGAGGATTTACCAAGATGTTGCTCTCCCCAGTGGCAGAGACAAGTCTCCAACCAACAGGACTTCTGCGCTCCCCAAAGTAGATGGTTTGACCAAGGAGGATGAAATTAGCGCGCGCACACACACACACACACACACACACACAGCATACCATCTGAGACTTTCAGAAAATGCAGATCTGGGGGGAAATCTTAGAGCATAAATTACTTTGAGGATTTTTAATTTTTTTTTGTCTTTTTTTTTTTTTTTGCTAGATCTTAGTTGGAGAGATTTGTGCTCTTTCACATGCGCAGCTGTGGAGTCTCTGGGGAGATATCTTACTCCTTTTCATTTTTGCATATCTGCCAAAAACCAAGATCTAAGCACCAAACGTACTGTCCTAAGGCCCGCACGTGATATAGGTAGATTCTCCAAAGGATGTTAGACAAAGAACTGATTAAAATCCAAAGTGGGCAGTGAGGCAGCCCCAGGGGTGGCATGATAAGGGGGAGAGACAGCTGAACAGGTGGGAGCCAAGCCTTTGTTTTGTGGTTGTGTTTGTTGTTATTGCTGTTTGTTTGATTAGTTCTCATTGTGGCTGTAACCATTTTTTTAAAAATTTTTTTTTCAACGTTTATTTATTTATTTTTTGGGACAGAGAGAGACAGAGCATGAACGGGGGAGGGGCAGAGAGAGAGAGGGAGACACAGAATCGGAAACAGGCTCCAGGCTCTGAGCCATCAGCCCAGAGCCTGACGCGGGGCTCGAACTCACGGACCCCGAGATCGTGACCTGGCTGAAGTCGGACGCTTAACCGACTGCGCCAACCAGGCGCCCCTGGCTGTAACCATTTTTATAGAGTCGGCCAAATTACCAGAACTTTTGCTGCATACTGGTGAGATAAATATTGGTTACACAAATATATCACTGAACAAACCTGAAATTGATCCTTGCTTTGTGACCTTGGCCAAGCAATTTGATCTCTGTGCCTTTATTTCTTTGTCTCATGAGTTAATCCCAGTAAACCCTAGCATTTATTCTGGCTTCAAATAGTAATGGTTAATATTTACCGAGCACTTACTGTGGGTTGGGCAATATTCTAAGCACTTCCATATACTAACTCCTTTAATCTTCACAAAATCTTAAAAAAAAGTTAATGGATAAGGAGTCTGAGGCAGTAAAGTTAAATAATGTGTCCAGTGTCAAATAGCTTGTAAGTGACAAAATCAAAATGTAACTAGAAAGATGGACTCCAAACTTCATATTTAATGACAATTCTATACCACGTCTCTAAAATATGGAAAACAAAGTAAGGATGTGAATTTTTATATACTACCTCAAACTAGATCTCTCCAAAATGTAAACATTTTATTTTTAGAATATATTGACCTTAATCTTTGAATTCCACCCTAACCTGAATGCTCACCCCCTTTCAAAGACCAATTTTATCTCCAGGTACCCCCACCCTTAATGTCATCTCTTAGTTTACGTCATTTTTGGCTCGTATCTTGGCTCTCTGAATGTGGCTCAGTAGATGATAGGAGAGAAGGCATTGTCAATCATTTGAGAACAAACAGGAACAAAAGTTGAATTTTTGTGCTTTGGAGAATGCATAGAAATGTCAAATGAAAGTCCAATAAGAAACAGATCACACATTTGAATTAAAGTAATTAGAAGGGTTTATGTATGTATGTATGTATGTATGTATGTATGTATGTATTTATTTATTTATTTTTTAAATTTTTTTTAACGTTTTATTTATTTTTGAGACAGGGAGAGACAAAGCATGAACAGTGGAGGGTCAGAGAGAGGGAGACACAGAATCTGAAACAGGCTCTAGGCTCTGAGCTGTCAGCACAGAGCCCGACGCGGGGCTCGAACCCACGGACTGCAAGATCATGACCTGAGCCGAAGTCGGCTGCTTAACCGACTGAGCCACCCAGGCGCCCCTATTTATTTATTTATTTAAAAAAATTTCTTAATGTTTATTTCTTTTTGAGAGAGAGAAAGACAAAGCATGAGTCGGGAAGGGGCAGAGAGTGAGAGGGAGACACAGAGTCCAAAGCAGGCTCCAGGCTCTGAGCTGTCAGCACAGAGCCAGAGGCAGGACTTGAACTCACAAACTGTGAGATCATGACCTGAGCCGAAGTCGGGTGCTTAACTGACTGAGCCACCCAGGCGTCCCAAGGAGGTTTTATTTTTAAATGGACTTGACATTTATATGGAGTTTAAGGGAACCACAAGGAATAATACACCAACCTGGGGTTTAGTAGCAACAGAACTGTTAACCACCCTCCCTGGCCTGAAGGAAAGGAAGTGGTTACCAGAAGCCTGAAGGAGAGAGTTTTGTTGAGCAGCCACCTTTGGGGGAGTAACGACCTTGGATGGAGGGAAGTGCCCAGCCTGAGGCCAGCGGTCAGAGAGAGAAGAGGGATTAAATACTTGACCTCACTTTTTTCTCTCTCCTATCTCCTAGAAAGGCTTCCCACTGGCCAAATCCAACAGGAAACCATTGGCAAGGAAGTATGTTTGTGTGAATCTACACAGATTAGCCTCCTGGGGGAGGGAGCAAGGCAGACAAGGATGAAGAGTACATGGTGAGGAGCAAATGAAGATACCAGGTGGACCTATATCAAGCTGATATTCACTAGAGAGAGCCGCTGTGGGTCCAGACAGGTCATATGCCCCAGAAATAAATTCCCAAGAACAACAGGTAGCTCAAAACTACCTATCCAAACCCCTAGAGCCTTTAATGCTTACCAAATGGTTTGCTTTTACCACCATTTATCTACAAAACATCTCTTTTGTAAGTAATTTTGAAGAAATTCCTTTCTTTATGCTCTAGTCTGAGACTTCAAGGTCAAAATGTTACAGTTTTTTTTCTAAGAACATTGTGTAAAAGTTTTGGGGAATTAACCAATTCGACTTGCGTCTCAAAACCCACCAGACCCTCCAGCAAAGTGTCAGGATACAGCAGTTACTAGTTTTATCATTAAAGTATTGAGAACTTTCAAAGAAAAGGAAATTATATTCTGCATTCTTGTGGCACCCATCAATAAACCACCTAGCATCTTCGTATCTTTTCCGTTCAAAGCACCTTTCCATTCTTTTATTAGTGGCTCCTCCCATTCTCTATTCAAAGCAGGGCAAGGTTTGTTCTGTTTTGTTCTGTTTTTTTTTTTTTTCCAGTTAATAAACCTTAAGGGACGACATATTAGGCAATTGCCTAAGATCATGCTGTAGAACAACATGGTGCTGGAAGAAATGTAGGAATCTAATCATTGTTAAACAGCAACACCTCAGGACCTCGCTGGAGATCTCTGGTTTGAAATGAAAGGAATGACATGGTCTGGTTGTGTCTTGAAAAGATCACTCAGGTTGCTGTTAGAAGGATCCATTGGAAGGGGCGCCTGGGTGGTGCAGTCGGTTAAGCGTCCGACTTCAGCCAGGTCACGATCTCGCGGTCCGTGAGTTCGAGCCCCGCGTCGGGCTCTGGGCTGATGGCTCGGAGCCTGGAGACTGTTTCCGATTCTGTGTCTCCCTCTCTCTGCCCCTCCCCCGTTCATGCTCTGTCTCTCTCTGTCCCAAAAATAAATAAACGTTGAAAAAAAAAATTAAAAAAAAAAAAGAAGGATCCATTGGAAGTAAAGAGTAATGTCAAGGGGACTCATCAAGACGCCATGGGAGTACATTGACGGAGGGATGATGATCGTTTGGATTTAGGAGGTGTGGAAAAAAAGATAAGACGGAGGAAGGTATTTAAAAGGTCAACTCAGCAGGACTTGACAACAGACGGGACCTAGTGTACTAGGGAGAGGGAGGTGTTGAGAATAGTTCCTAGGTTTTTGGCTTACCTACCTGGATTCATCTCATCCATCCTTGAAATTAACCCTGGAAGGAGATCAGGTGTGGGATAAGGGAGGAAGATCAAGAGTTCACTCTTCGATGTGTTGAATTTGAGTTCTTTTGAGTAATTCGAGTGGAGATGACAGGAAGAAACCTCTGTGACGTGTAAAATGCCGAGGTGCGTGTTTCTGGCACATCGTGAAAAACAATCCGTGACTGTTGTTGTTATGTTACTATTCCTTCCATAATCTGCACCCAGTTTACCCATCCAGACCGAAGCAGTACTATTTGTTTTCAGATAAAAGTCGTCATCTTATTTCCATCTAGTCTATTGCCAACCTGTCCTTTCCTTATGGCCCAGTTCAGATGTCACTTCATCCATGCTCTAAGCTTTTTCTTATTACCAATAAAACCTCCAGCTTCTGGAATCCTGTAAAAATGTGTGATTCTCCAGATCTGGATGTTGGCATTAATCCAAACTGTGCCAGCCTCTGACCAGAATCCCTTATTTCTCTAGCTCTGACACTCACACTCAGTTATCTTCTCTTAGATATCTTCTCCAAGACCAATTTTTGATGTTCCTTCCATTTTCCCCAGCAGCACCCCTCCCATCTTCCCTTCCTCCCCTACCCATCATTTCAACCACATTCTTGTCCATGTGGTTGAAGTTTTGTGTTTCAGCTCTTTTGTTACGACTGCCTAGCAAAATCGAACCCTGGACCCATCATCCACCACCTCCAGGACTTTATCTAGGCTGTGAATACCACTGGAGAAGATGTCTCCTCACCAAGAGCAGTGAGAACATTGAAGCAACTATAAATTTGTGCTATGGTCCTTGCACACAATTGGTTCCCTCCCTACAATCAGGCAATTCTTGTAAGTGTCCCTAAATTTCCAGCCCACCATCTCCCCACCCCGTAGCTGTCAGCAGATGATTTTGCTTCTTTCTACAGGCCATAAAGAAGACTCCAGATGGGGCCTCCATTTTCTGGCGCAAATGCGTGAACACATCTGAATCTATACCTACGCTACCTTAATTTTCTCAGATCATAAGATGGAAAGGGCCCCATCCATATAAAGCTACTTGTTATATAAACTCCATTTTCTACCCCAAGTACCCCCTTCAGGAGTTTGATTTTCTCTCCTGGAACACCAGTGCTTTCTTCTGTATGACTGCCTCCCATCATCATTTAAACATGTTCAATTCACTCCCACCTTTAAGTTAAAACAAAATGTCTCCCTTGCAGTCACAAAAGACACCCCCTTGCAGTCCTGTGTCTTCCTACTCTTCTCCCTCTCCCATCCTCCAGGCTCGGCCTCCACTTTATTTACTCTCTTGGGGATACTCGATACTTCTTAAATCTGACTCTTTCCTTTGCTTTCATCATGTTGGATTCACCTAGTTTTACTTTAAACCTTCTGATCAGTCCTTCTCCATTATGGTCTCCTCAAATGCTTGTGTGTTCTGTCTGAGTCTCTCTTCTTTCTTGACCTTCTCTTTGGGCAAACTTACTACTCACGTAGGCTGCAAATTACCACCTGTGCTGATGGTCCCCAGAGCATAAGTATCTCGACGCCAATTTCCCTGTTGATGTTCAGGCTCAAATATTCAACCATCTCCTGAATATCACTAATTGATTGTCCCACAGGCACCTCAGGTTTATTAGGATTATCACGTACTCGTCACTTTCCCTCAAACTGCTCTTTCTTCTGTATTCTGTATCTTAATGGATGGCAGTGTAATTTCTAATACAAATCTGAACGTCACCTTTTAGTGTCTAAGTTCCTTAAGGCACAAATAGTATCTAGCACCTCGTGCAATGCTTGGCACACACTAGGGACTCATTACATACATACTGAAGAAATGAATAAATTACTCCTTACTCTCGTTTATCCCTCATATTCAATAAATTACCAAGTTCTGTCAATTCTTCCTTCCAAATACTCTTCAAATCTTCCTTGTTATCGTGGACAGTAGCCTAGTCCAGGCCACAATTATTACATTAATTGTCTCTTAATTCATCTCTTCACCTCCAGTCTTGTCTCGTGTAGCAGGGATGGCTAATTATATCCAATATCCACATTCCCTTCTTCCTAGAATTGAACACCATGCCTCCCAGCTAGAGACCACATTTCCCAACCTCCCTGGCAGCCTCGTATGACCAAGCTACAATGTCACCTGGCCAAGGAAGTTCTGGTCAATAACCTGAGAATGGAAGTGACATGTGTACCTTCTGAACCACAGTCTTAAAAAAAAAAAAAACAGGGGCGCCTGGGTGGCGCAGTCGGTTAAGCGTCCGACTTCAGCCAGGTCACGATCTCGCGGTCCGTGAGTTCGAGCCCCGCGTCAGGCTCTGGGCTGATGGCTCGGAGCCTGGAGCCTGTTTCCGATTCTGTGTCTCCCTCTCTCTCTGCCCCTCCCCCGTTCATGCTCTGTCTCTCTCTGTCCCAAAATAAATAAAAAACGTTGAAAAAAAAATTAAAAAAAAAAAAACATGTTTGTCCTCCTTTTCTTTTGCCTTTCTGCAGTCTGGATTGTGATGAGACAGTGGTGAGTCAAGTTCAACCTTACAAGTGAAAACCTTAGGGTGTGAAGGAACCACAAGAGAAAAGGAACCCTATCCTCTTGGACTGTTTGCCACCTCAAACTTTTATGGGAGGGAGAAATAAATCTGTCTGAAGGAAGCCATGGTTATTTGGCTTCTGTTAAAACAACCAAACCGATGCCCTAACTGTTAATCCCTTCTCTCTCCCAGCCAGAATCTTTCTTCTGAAATACAGCTAAAACAATCTTATTACATTGCAAATCTGATCAGGACTTTCCCCTTGTCTTATTTGTTTGTTTATTTGTGTAAGTAATCTCCATGCCCAACATGGGGCTCAAACTCACGACCCCGGAGGAAGAGTAGCATGCTGTATTGACTGAGCCAGCCAGGCACCCCTCCCCTCATCTTATTTATTTTTATAGACTTCAGAGGGCTTAGTATGTGATCTCTTTAAAAAAATTTTTTTTATGTTTATTTATTTTTGAGAGACAGAGAGTACAGAGCGGGAGCAGGAGAGGGGCAGAGAGAGTGGGAAACAGAATTCGAAGCAGGCTGCAGGCTCTGAGCTGTCAGCACAGAGCCTGACGGGGGCTTGAACTCATGAACTGCAAGATCATGACCTGAGCCGAAGTTGGACCGCCTGAGCCACTCAGGCGCCGCAGTATGTGATCTTTTTTTATAGCAAGCATTCAACAGTGTTGATTATTGATTGCCAAATTAGGAAGTTCATTTTCTAGTGGAACCTAAGCTATCAAAGTTTACTCACACTTGTATGTGATATCACACATACTCACCGAATGAGAGAGCAGCTTGAGGCTTCCTCAACGTCTGCAATCACTCTGGATCGGCTTCCCACCCCCACCCCCCGCCCCAACTCCATTATCTGATGACCAGTGAAAGGGTCAGCAATCTTTCTGATGATGAGAATTATCCATAAAGAGGAAGTAGTCCCATATGTGCCACTGGCCACTGTAATGGGAAGGAAGGAATACAAAAAATTGGGAGAGCAGAGAAAATAGCACAGAACTCTGTTGAGTGAGAGGCAGTAGAAAGTTGTTAGGAATTTATTCATACTTGGCAGGGAAGGGGGTACCTGTAACCACGACAGACGAAGCCATTGTAACATCTTGAGCTGCTGCATTTCTACCAGGAAGATGACTATTGCAAATTTCGGTTTCTCTTCAGCTAAAATTTGTTGAGCCCCTCCATGAGAAAATCTCCTAAAATAGTGCAATGTTTCAAGTTCCACTCCCCCTCCGGATAGGAGTGTTAGACTACCTGAGTCTTAGCAGGATCTCCCAGAATAAGACCATGTTTGAAGTCCCCCTGCATGCATCCTCCCAAGATCTGATCCACGCAACTCCTAGAGTTGCCCTAAAACGGGGATAGTGCCAGACACGCCATCGAGTTCAAAGCTACCTCCTGCCCCCAGTGTATGTTTTTTAAAAGATGTTAATTTTGGGGGCACCTGGGCGGCTCAGTCGGTTGAGCGTCCAGCTTCGGCTCAGGTCATGATCTCGCAGTTTGGGAGTTCGAGCCCCGCATCGGGCTCTGTGCTGACAGCTCGGAGCCTGGAGCCCGCTTCGGACTCTGTGTCTCCCTTTCTCTCTCTGCCCCTTCCCCGCTCACACTCTGTCTCTGTCTCTCAAAAATGAATAAACGTTAAATAAATAAATAAATAAATAAATAAATAATAAAATAATAAAAGATGTTAATTTTTCCACCCGCATATTTTGTTTGATAACTATGAGTTGTCAGTGAGACTCTATCATAAAGTACTATTTATAACGCAGTTGTTTCTCACAAAGCACTCTATTACACTTGTCACTTGGAAGTGACAGCCACGTTTTTGTGTGACATACAGAACAAATTAAACTAGCCGAATAAAGGCACCTGGGCAACTGATACCTTCAGTTGGGTCCCTGCAAATCCTCATTCGTTTGTATTTACTTTCTCTTCTTCTTCTTTTCGTCTTTAATTCAAGTTTTATACCTCAAGGAAATTAGCTAAACTACATGTTAAAAGGCAATGGGGATCCTTTGGAACCCAGAGTGTCCTTGTTCTCGTGAAGTTTTTCAGTGATTACAAGTTTTTGTTGTTTTCCCCCCAGGGGTTGTCAATCACAAGGCAGGAAAGAAAGCAACAAGTTTTAAAGCAATGTAAATAATCCAAATTCCCAGTTGCAAAAAATAAATAAATAAATAAATAAATAAATAAATAAATCAGCAAGCAAGCAAGCAGCATGCTTTCTAAAAACTTATCTGCGTTTTCAACCCACTGAAGTTTTGAAAATTCCTGTTGTTGACCTGAGCAGGAGAAATACCTGAAGCCTTGAGGCAGAGTAGCTTTCGGAAGAAAAAAACACATTAATATTTCATGTGGAAGGAATTCTTCAAGGTGCCTATCAGTTCTCCAAACCAGTGACATCATTCGCTTTCACTTCCACGTGTCTTTTGAGTTCCATTTGGTATAATTACCTCTAGTCTTACTTTTACGTGTTTTATCTCATAAAAGCAGTTATCATTATATAGCAATATAATCATAAAAACAAAGTATGTATAATAATTTCCCCCTGGACGGTACACAGCAAACTTTTTGTTGGCTACTGCTACATGCTCTTGGTGGCCATCATAGTAGGCAGAATAATGGTTCCCCCAGATGTTTATGTCCTAATTCCTGGTACCTGTAAGTATGTTACCTTATGTGGCAAAAGCAACCTTGCAGATGTGATCGAGTTAAGGACTTTGAGATGGGGAGATTATTTTGGATTATCTAATCAGTTGGGTCCTTAAAAGTAGAGAACTGTTCCCAGCTGTGGTCAGAAGAAGATGTGACTGTAGAAGAAAAGCCAGAGGGATGCAATATCACTGGCTTTGAAGAAGGAGAAAAGGAATCACGAGCCAGGGAATGTGGGTAGCCTCTAGAAGCTGGTAAAGGGGAAGAAACAGATTCTCTGCTAATAATGTTCGAACTTGGGGACATTTGTGTGATTGGTATTGCATTCCTCGTGCTATGCTCTGGTTTTGTACTCAGGGAATATTCCTGGAGAGCTTGACTGGACAACTGAACAGGGCATAACTGACGATGGCAAAAATAGAGTAAACAAAATAAAATAGTTTAATCTTATAGTTACTTTATGTCTTATTTTGACAAGAGTTTCTGGAACCAACCTTGGGAGCATCTTTTCCATTGTGACCTGATAGATGGGCAAAAGTCCTGATAAATATTGGGAAGGTGGCCACAGGAAAGTGAGGGGCAGGACTTCTCTGAAGGCACAGTAGTCCCTTTCTTCAAGGAGACAGCCATGTATTAGTTGATCAGACACTTGACTATTAGCTCCCATTAATTTTAGTTATTAATAATTAGTTGTGATCCAAGGAAATGTGATATAGCCATGAAAATTATCATGCATGTTCATTTTTTTTCACAGATGTTCATGAAACGTTGATAGAAAAAGAAGGTAATAGAACAGTATGAGAACACTTGACAACTTTTATTTGGAAAATTTGGGGAGGATATATAATAAATATTTACAATGTCAATCTCTGGGCAGTAGGCTTTCAGGAGAGGTATATTCTGTGTGCTTATCAATATAACTTTTTTTTTTTTAACAATGAACTACCTGTACTATATAATAACACATGCTATTGTAACACATGTAAATGTATAACACATGTAAATGTATAGCAACACTAATGTGAACTTTCTAGGGTCATATTTCCATTAATAGCTGTGCAGACATGCTGGGGATATAACAATTCCCCTTGGAGCCTCAGAGCTGGTTACCCCCAATGGCAGACAAAAGTAGGAAACTGACCTTGGTTGAGAAATACCAGCCACATTTCTCATCAGGACATCCTGAAAACCTTTCAAACACTTATCGGTGAAGTATGTTTGCCCCATCTGGTTCTTAATAACCCTCCAGAGATAGGAGAGACAGCCACAATCCCAGCCCAGGCTAAATAATTATACAAAGAGAAAAACAAACGGCCACCTTGCTCTTGGAGTGATAGATACCATTCCAGGACCAATCCTGAACTTTGCCAGCACAAGACAATGTTCAAGAAAGGCTTAAACTTAGAAGCTAACTAATGCCACGACTCAAGGTGCTCAGAATGCTTGAAGTCAAGTGATTGAGAAATTTATGGAGAATACCATATTTTACCTCCTCTGTAACTACCTGTTGAAGATTACCCTTGCATTGCAGTCCTGGTATATAATGTTCGATGCTAGTCCTCCGATCCCAGAACTCATTGTTGCCTATGTAGGACATGTCATAGAAGAAGAGAAAGTTGCCATAAGTGAAGATGGACTGAAAGCACTTGTAATTTTCTCCAGTGGAGACATGTGAAGGGCTCTTCATGCCTTGCAGAACACCAATAGGGTTTTTTTTTTTTAATTTACATCCAAATTAGTTAGCATATAGTGCAACAATATCTTCAGGAATAGATTCCTTAGTGCCCCTTACCCATTTAGCCCATCCCCCCTCCCATACGCCTTCCAGTAACCCTCTGTTTGTTCTCCATATTTATGAGTCTCTTCTGTTTTGTCCCCCTCCCTGTTTTTATATCATTTTTGTTTCCCTTCCCTTATGTTCATCTGTTTTGTCTCTTAAAGTTCTCATATGAGTGAAGTCATATGGTATTTGTCTTTCTCTGACTAATTTCACTTAGCATGATACCCTCCAGTTCCATCCACGTAGTTGCAAATGGCAAGATTTCACTCTTTTTGATTGCCAAGTAATACTCCATTGTGTATATATATACCACATCTTCTTTATCCATTCATCCATGGATGGACATTTGGGCTCTTGCCATACTTTGGCTATTGTCGATAATGCTTCTATAAACATGGGGGTGCATGTGTCCCTTCGAAACAGCACACCTGTATCCCGTGGATAAATGCCTAGTAGTGCAATGACTGGGTCGTAGGTAGTTCTATTTTTAGTTTTTTGAGGAACCTCTATACTGTTTTCCAGAGTGGCTGCACCAGCTTGCATTCCCACACCAGTAAGGTTTTTAGGGCGGGAATAGGACAGACTGTACATGTATGTGGGACACCCCCTCAAATGCGATTTTGCCAACATTCAGGACTGGATGTTGAATTAAGACCTCACCACAGCTATAGAAATACTATGGAACTGAAAACTCTGAAGAGGTTGGCATTGCAAAATATCCTTATTTGACTTAGAATGGATTTTATATCATCAGTTCAGATACATTTGTTGACTAAAATGGCAGACACTGAATACAAACTTTTTGTTGATACCAGAAAGAAGCACATTCAGCTGAATTTCCTCACCGCTGCTTTTAAATCACCAGAGACTCTATTGTTGCAGAGGCTTAGACTTCTAGCTCCAATTTGAAGAAATCAGCAGTAGCAGTTCGAGAACAAAACACATAGTTATGTGATTGAACTATAATCACCCATTGGGAAACAGAGTTTCAGGCTTAAGTTGATAGAATTTTTTTAAGCACTGCATTTGTAGTATAGTAAAGATATAGAAGGCAAGATTTGATGTATAAGTACTTTATTGTAATATTTGTCTTTTATAGTAAACAACAGCAACAACAACAACAACAAAGCTATGTCAATCTTAAGGGTTTTTTTCTTCAGTTGCTTAGATAAAGGGAAACTGGGCTAATCCATCCTGGTTTGGAATGTAAGACTTTCAAATCTAATATAGTCAAAGTTTCTCATGAAGATCTTCAAAATTAAGTTGTATAATCTTAGGAATTATCTGTATATGCATTGAAACGGGTGTTACTGGATTTGTGGCCAGAGCTATGATATAATAAATTTATTTACAAGTTTTCTTTCTCTTCTTGAAGTAGACTTACCAGCAGCCTTCTGATTGTGGTATGAAAGCAGACAAAGGAAAACTGTATGTATAACATAAAACTAGACTTTAAAGGATACCGTCCGATACCACTGTTTGTACCAAAAGCATTTGTTTAATGTAGGACACTTAAGAGCGGCATGACTCTAAATCGATAGCTGTTGAAAAGAAAGGACATTTTGGGGGCGCCTGGGTGGCGCAGTCGGTTAAGCGTCCGACTTCAGCCAGGTCACGATCTCGCGGACCGTGAGTTCGAGCCCCGCGTCGGGCTCTGGGCTGATGGTTCAGAGCCTGGAGCCTGTTTCCGGTTCTGTGTCTCCCTCTCTCTCTGCCCCTCCCCCATTCGTGCTCTGTCTCTCTCTGTCCCAAAAATAAATAAACGTTGAAAAAAAAAAATTTAAAAAAAAAAGAAAAGAAAGGACATTTTGTACAAAATTAGCGACCTATTTTACAGTAATTATATTGTATTGGTGTTAGCACTGTTTGTAATTTTTTAAAAAGCAGCTTTCCTATTGTTTCTATCGTACACGACTCTTCTTTCTCTAGCAAGACCATTATAAAGAGGTTGTCCTACTCAATTTGCATTTACAATCAGACCTTCCTAGTCTAAGAATCACAGAATTACCATTCTCGGTGATACAAAACTTTGTTTAAAAAGTTTTTTTAAATTAAAAAAAAATTTTTTTTGCGTGTATTTATTTTTGAGACAGAGACAGAGCACAAGCGGGGGAGGGACAGAGAGAGAGGGAGACAAAGAATCCGAAGCAGGCTTCAGGCTCTGAGCTGTCAGCACAGAGCCCGACGTGGGGCTTGAGCTCATGAACCTGCGAGATCACGACCTGAGCCAAAATCAGACTCTCAACTGACTGAGCCACCCAGGCACCCCTAAAAAGTCGGTTTTTATATAAGTGTTAAATTCTTATATTATTCACAAGGAGAAGTCTTATTTCATCATCTATGGTCTCCATAGATGTTGTCATCTACCAAAGACATCTTCAGAAGTTCAAAGGCCAATGGCCAAGTAGAGAGGTCTCAAATTTTAAGATAATCCGTACATCAAAAATTTTTGCTGATTTCCACCTCAAACAAAACTTCACCAGACTCTGAAGTATATGAGTGTCAATGGCCACTTATAATTTTTTAAAATATGTTAAGTAAGTTTAGAAGCTAAGGTGGTGTCTTTGAGTGCTTGGTACATAACCAGTGACATGAGATCTCAACTGGTAGGAACCCCAAAACATTTGAAATAGTGTCTCAGGCAAGAAATAAAAAAAAAAAACATAGTTAAGGTAAGTTTTTGTTTTCCAACAGCCAGCAGCTAATTGAATAATGGTTCTACGTTTCAGCACTCTAGACACCAAGCTAGTGAAACAGAGCACCTCTCTCCCGTAGTGACAAAGAACAGTTGTGGGTCTTAGCTCTCCCTAGCTCTGGATCCCAGCTTCCCTTAGGATCTGGAGATGGACAGCTGGTGCCAGGTGTGTGCTGAAAGAATTCCCGGGAAACTCATGGAAATAGGTAAATTCACAGTAAACCTGATTTAAGTTCCTGCGTGGCCAAGAAATTTACTTTTTGCCTATAGATGTTTTGAAGCCCCAGTAGGGGTCTACCTTTCAGCTTGCTCCTAACTGTTCACTTCCTTTAGTGAGTAATGATCATTATCAGCATCACCAGTAACACTTTTGGTCTTCCTCTTTGCTAGGTATTGTGCCAATAATGCTGATATGTGGTATTTATCATTTTTTGTTCTCATAGGACCCTGAGGTGGGTGTTAGCCTTATCTTCGTTCATGAGGTTGAAAAACGGTTTCGGTCGTTCCTGTTTCACGCAGGGGCTATGTGGCACAGTCCGGTGTTGAACCCGGGCAGTCTGACTCCACAGCCTACTATCTTAACCGCTTTTCTACCAACCGCTCCACTCAATAAAGGAAAAAGGATTCATCGTCTTTGGACATTTCACAGATTACCATTATGCCAGTGTTGTATTCCTCACCACCAACTAAGTAACCATATCGTCTTCTCTAAGAGCTCCTCTCTGTTTTATAAAATATCTTATTCTTGCTCTAGGCATAAACACTGGGGAGTGGGGGAGGGTGCTGCAGAGAAAAGGGGGCCTTCTCACCCCTGGAGAGCTGATTAATTTACAATTAGCCAAGGCTAAGAGGTCCTTTTCTGAAACTTTTGCTTGGGGGCCTAGAATTAAAACTTAGTCGCCGAATCCTGTCTCTTTTTTGAGGAAGAAGATCCATCACTGGGTCTCGTGTTCCCTCTTCACAGCTCAACTGAGACAATCCCCTGATGTGGAGTTTTAGGGGAGCCTCTGCTGGTCATCTTTTATATAGTTTTTTTGTGCTGATTCTCAAAACTTGATCTTTTACTTTTCCAACCATATATTATAAAAATAAATATACAGAGAAGATGAAAGCATTTGAAAAAATAGGGCAGTGGACAGCCATAGACCCATCCTCACTTAGACTCAACCCCCATATACCTGCTGCCTAGTTGTTAACATATTTTGGCATATTTGAATTTATAGCGACCCTTCACTACTAAATACTGTAGTGTATATCTTCTAAGAATAAGAACATTCTCTTACATAATCACATATGCTTAGCATACCTAAGAAAATTAAAACTATTACCCTAATATCATATAATATGCAGTCCACATTCAAATTCTCCCATTTGTTTCAAATGTGTTTCCTATGACTGATCTCTTCTAAACCAGTTTAAGACAACGTATATGCTGGTTGCGTCTCATTAGTGTTTTTCATTCTAGAAGAAACTTTCCCTATCCCTCCTTTGTGTGTGTGTGATGCCAGCATTTTTGAAGATACTGAGAAGTTTTTGTGTAATGTTCCACATTCTGTATGTGTTGGATTGTTGACTCTTGGAGTCATTAACCTGTTTCTCTAGCCCTTATAGTTGCTGTAAACTTAAGGTTTGAGGGTTTGAATAGGTTTTGGCAGAAATATTTCAGAGGTGATGCTTTTGTGCTTGGGGTACATGATGTCAGGTGTGTTCTTCTAATGTAAGATGAGACCTTGCCTTTGTAAAGATGTTTCATTCTCCTTGAAATTAGCAAGACATCTGTGGGATTACGCTTTGGCATCCTTAAAATACACTCTTCTACTGCATCTTTTCATCTGATGGCTTTATAATCCATTGATGATCCTTCCGTTTACCCTTCCATCTTCATTGACTGGCTTTCATTCTTCTGTAAAGAGTTTAAAATAATTATTTTTCTCCATGTGGTTATGACACCAACTTATTGTGTGCTTTCAACTGGGGGGGGGGGAATTGATTTCAGTTTTAGAGTTTTTCTTTTTTTTTAACTTTTTATTTATTTATTATTATTATACCCTTTTGGAAGAGGGAAAAAAAGAGCAGGGGAGAGAGGCAGAGGGAGAGAGAGAATCTCAAGCAGGCTCCACGCTCAGTGCAGAGCCTGACACAGGGCTCGATCCCACGACCCTGGGAACATGACCTGAGCCAAGATCAAGAGTCAGATGCTCAACTGACTGAGCCATCCAGGTGCCCCTAGGGTTTTTCTTTTTGACCGCTTTTACCTTTTTGTAAAAAGAACACTTACAGAGTTCAACGTTTAAATTATATGACAAGATAGACACCCCAAAAAATTGAAAGCAAGAACTCGAACAGAAATTTGTACACTCATGTTTAAAGTAGCGTTATTCACAGGAGCCAAAAGGTGGAAGGAACCCAAGTGCATAGTGATGGATGAATGGAGACACAAAATGTGGTACATTCACACAATAGAATATTATTCAGCCTTGAAGATGAAGGAAATTCTGCCACATGCTGAATGGATGAACCTTGAGGACATTATGATAGGTGAAATAAGCAAGTCACAAAAAGTCACCTACTGTATGATCCCACTTCTGTGAGGTACCTAAAGTAAAAAATTCATAGAGAAAGAATAATGGTTGCCAGGGGTTGGGGGAAGCACAGAATGAAAAGTTGTTTAACAGATGCAGTTTTAGTTCTCAAGATGAGAAGAATTTTGAAGACTGAATGCACAACAATGTGAATGTAGTTCACACTACTGAACTATACATTTAAAAATGGCTCAGATGGTACATTTCCTGTGATGTGTATTTTACCAAAATTAAAATTTATTAAATTAAGAATAAAAGAATACAGACTCAAGGGGCACCTAGGTGGCTCAGTTGGCTATGCATTGGACTTTGGCTCAGGTCACGATCTCATGGTTTGTGAGTTCGAGCCCGCATCGGACTCTGCACTGACAGCTCAGAGCCTGGAGCCTGCTTCAGAGTCTGTGTCTCCCTCTCTCTCTGCCCCTACCCCCCTCATGTTCTGTCTCTCTCTCTCTCTCTCTCTCAAATATAAACATTAAAATTTTTTTTAAAAGTACACAGACTCAGAATGCCTTTACTAGTGAATTCTACAAAACATTTAAAGAATTAAGGCCCATCCTTATCAAATTCTTCCAAAACATTGAAGTGGAAGGAAACATAGCCAAACCCAATTTATAAGGCCAGCATTACCCTTATACCAAAGCCAGATGAGGACACTACAAGAGAAGAAAATTACAGAACAATATCCCTGATAAATGAACATAGATGCAAATATCCTCAACAAATACTAGCAAACTAAATTCAACAATATGTTAAAGGATCATACACTATGACCAGGTGGGATTTTTTCCCTGGGATGTAAAGATTATCCAACATTAAGGAAATCAATAAATGTGAATTACTACATTAACAGTATGAAGGATAAAAATTATATGATCGCCTCAACAGATGAAGAAAAAAAATTTGACAAAATTCAGCATTTGTTCAAACTCTCAACAGGGGCGCCTGAGTGGCTCAGTTGGTTAAGTGTCTGACTCTTGGTTTTGGCTTAGATCATGGTCTCAAGTTTTTGAGTTCAAGCCACATATCAGGCTCTGTACTGACAGTGCGGAGCCTGCATGGGATTCCCTCTCCCTCTCTCTCTCTGCCCCTCCACTGCTCATGCTCTTTATCTCTCTAAAGAAAGAAACTTAAAAAACAAAAAAGCTCTCAGCAAATTAGGTATAGAAGGAATGTATCTCAATATATAAAGGCCACATATGATCAATCCACACCTGACAACATACTCAATGATGAAAAGCTGAAAGCTTTTTCTCTAAGATCAGGAACAATACGGGGATGTCCACCCTTGCCAATTCTATTCAATGTAGTGCTGAAGTTCTAGCCAGAGACATCAGTCAAGAAACGAAAATAAATGACATCCAAAGCAGAAAGGGAAAAGTAGAAATGTCTCTGTTCACAGCTGACATGGAATAATATACAGAATAGCCTAAAATACCAGAAAAAAAAAAACTGCTAGAAATGATAAAGACAGCAAAAGCAAATATATAAAAATCAATTCTGTTTCTATACAGTAACCATGCACCATTTGCAAAAGAAAGAAAACAATCCCGTTTAAAATAGCATCAAAAAGAGTGAAATACTTAGGAATAAATTTAACCAAGGAGGTAAAAGTTGCTCAGCCTGAAAACTATAAAACACTGATGAAGTGAAGAAGAAATAAATAAATGGAAAGATACCCCATGCTCATGGATTGAAAGAATTAATAGTGTTCATACTCCCCAAAGCTATCTACAGATTCAGTGCAATCTCTATAAAAATTCAAATGGTATTTTTCACAGAAATAGAAAAAAATCCTTTTTTTTTTTTCATTGTCAAGTCGGCTAACATACAGTGTGGTCTTGGCTTCAGGAGTAGATTCCCATGATTCATCACTTTACAACACCCAGTGCTCATCCCAACACTTGTCCTCCTCGGTACCCATCATCCATTTTCTCCACCCCACCAACTCCCAACCTCCCACCCCCATCAACCCTCAGTTTGTGCTCGGTATTGAAGAGTCTCTTATGGTTTGCCTCCCTCTCTGTTAAACAATCCTATTTTTGTAAGGAGATTATATGGAATCCAAATTAAAAAAAAAAAAAAAAGACCCTAAATAGCCAAAACAATCTTGAGCAAGAAGAACAAAACTAGAGACATCACACCTCCTGATTTCAAACTATATTACAAAGCTATATCAATGAAAGCAATAAGATGTTGGCATAAAAATAGACGTTAGATAAATGGGACAAAATAGAGAGCCCAGAAATAAATCTGCATGTATATGGTCAATTAATTTTTGACAAGGGCACCAAGATTGCAAAATGGGGAAAGGATAATGTTTTCAATGAATGGTGTTGGGAAAACTGTGTAACCACACACAGAAGAATGAAATGGAGCCCTGTGTTACACCTTAAAGAAAAATCAACTCAAAATGGATTGAATGCTTAAATGTGAGCATTTAATAAAACTCCTCAAAGAACACATAGAGGGAAAGCTCCTTGACATTGGCATTGGCAATGAATGATTTTTGGGGGTATGACACCAAAAGCACAAACAACAAAAGCAAAAATAAACAAAACTTAAAATTAGACAAAAATATACATCAAACTAAAATGCTACAGCAAAGAAAAACAATCAGCAAATTAAAAGGCAACCTGTAGAATGAAAGAAAATACTTGCAAACCATGTATCTGATCAGAGGTTAATAATCAAAATATACAAAGTACTCCTACAACGGAATGACAACAACAAAAAAACTTCATCAAAATACATTTTAAAAAGGGCAAAGGACTTGAGTAGACATTTCTCCAAAGAAAACATACCAGTGACCAACAGGTATGTGAAAAGGTGCTCAACATCATTAATCATCAGGGAAATGCAAATTAAAACCACGAGATAATATCTCACACCTGTAAGGGTGGTCGTTATTATAAAAGCAAAAGAGAACAAGACGTTTGTAAGGACGTGGAAAAAAGGGAACCCTGGTCTGTTGGTGGGAATGTACAGCGATACAGCATTTATGGACGATAGTGTGGAGGATCCTAAAATTTAAAAACAGGGCTATCATATGATCCAGCAATCACACTTTTGTGTATACATGCAAAAGAATTGAAAGCAGGGTCTTAAGGAGAAATCCACCCTCCCATGTTCACTGCGACATTATTCACAATGCCAAGATATGGAAACAACCTAAATGTTCATCAACAGATGAATGGATAAAGAGAATGTAGTGTAGGGGTGCCTGGGTGGTTCAGGGAGTTAAGCTTCCAACTCTTGATTTTGGCTCAGGCCATGGATCACCATCGTGAGATCAAGCCTGGAGTAGAGCTGCATGCTAGGCATAGAGCCTATTTAGGATACTCCCCCTCTGCCTCTGCCCCTCCATTGCGCGTGCGCGCGCTCTCTCTCTTTCGCTCTCTCTCTCTCTTTCTCTCAGACAAAAATGTAGTATATACATACAATGGAAAATTATTCTGCCTTTAAAAAGGAAAGAAATCCTGCCATTTGCAACAACACAATGGATCTGAAGGACATTACTCTGAATAAAGTAAACCAGACTTAGGGGCGCCTGGGTGGCGCAGTCGGTTAAGCGTCCGACTTCAGCCAGGTCATGATCTCACGGTCCGTGAGTTCGAGCCCCGCGTCAGGCTCTGGGCTGATGGCTCAGAGCCTGGAGCCTGTTTCCGATTCTGTGTCTCCCTCTCTCTCTGCCCCTCCCCCGTTCATGCTCTGTCTCTCTCTGTCCCAAAAATAAATAAACGTTGAAAAAAAAATTAAAAAAAAAAAAAAAAGTAAACCAGACTTGGAAAGACAAGTACTGAATCATCGCATTTATATGTAGAACCTAAAATAGTCCAATACATAGAAGCAGAGAGTAGAATGGTTATCAGGAGTTAGGGGGAATAGAAGGCGGGGAGATGATGATCAAAGGGTACAAAGTTTCAGTTACGAAAGATAAATAGAATTTCTCCTAGATAGCCTGGTGCTCATAGCTACAATACTGTATTGTATATTCAGAATTTGCTAAGAAGGTAGGTCTTGTGTTAAGTCCTCTTATCACACACACATTATCATTGCCATCATCATTATCATCATCATCATTGTCATGAAGGGTGTAGAAAGAAACTTTGGGAAGTTTTGGTTGTGTCTATGGCCTTGATGGTGGTGGTTTCATAGGGGTACTTATGCCCAAACTCACCAAGTCGCACATATTAGATATGTACAGCTTTTCATGCACCAATCATACTTCAATAAAGCAGCAAAACAAAGTATATTAAAAGATATACTTAAGAGAAATCTCACTTCCCACCCCTCTCCCCTCTATTCCTATAGGTAACTATTTTTATTCATTTCTGATTTGTCTTTCTGGAGCTTTATTTTACAAACTTAAGGAACTACATATATGCTTTCTTCTTTTCCCTCCTTTCTTACATATCAAGTAATGCAGAATGTGAGGTGTAGATCCAATTTTATCCCTTTGCAGAAAGATTATAATGAAGTAAATGGATTCATAGCTTTGTATGTTTTAGATGTTATAGAAAAGGTATCCCCTCTTACTGATGGGAACAGTGGAAGTCACACACATTTCTGCAGGAGAATCTCTGGCAACTTTTATTTCCACTGTTACTCAAATGGAGAAGACTGTTCCTCGTGCCCATAAGCAGGCAGACAGATGCACACGCACTATATTTAGTCTTGTAAAGAAACAAGATGTTTAGATTTTGATAACGATTATCAGGTTCTTTTTTTAAATGTTTATTTATTTTGGGAGAGAGAGAGAAAGAGCAGGGGAGGGTCAGAGAGAGAGAGAGAAGAGAATCCCAAGCAGGCTGTGCACTACCAGCCCATCCTCAGTGTGGGGCTCCATCCCATGAATCACAAGCCCATGACCAGAGTCTCAACCAAGAGTCTGAGCCTCAACCAACTGAGCCACCCAGGTGCACCAATTGTCATCAGTTGCTAATTGACATTAGTCTCTTTGTCAAGGTTTCTCCACTTGAGTTTGCTTTTTCTAATAACGTTGATGATAAAACCTTAAGAAAACAACCAACGTCTGCTACTCAAAACAAATGCATAAGACCCCAAAATACATCAAGTGAAAATGACATAACTGAAAGAAGAATTAGATAGCTCTGCAGTTATAGTTGGATATTTCAATGCTTCTCCCTTAATGACTGATGAAGTAGACAGAAAACATACAGAATCAGCTAGCTAGGCAGATCTTATTAATGATAACTGCTGTTTCTCTGCTTAAGTTCCATCCAGATGTCTGGCATGGAATGTGCGTAACATGGTCTTTCAGCTTCTCATCGGTTGGGAACTTGGAGAAATGAGAGCGTGAAAGCTGCATAACCAGCAATGCAGGGTATGGAGAACACGTTAAATGATCAGTCGCTTTCACTCTGACTTGTCCCAAGAACTGACCTGATTGAAGAACGTTTCAAGCAACCCCCATCATCACTGTAAATGTGAGTCATTACCATCATCATCATCATCATCATCATCATCATCATGAAGGGTGGGCCAATCTGAACTACTGTGCTTACAAGGACCTTCAAGGACCCCTTAAAGAATTAGAGTTGCTCCCTCCTTCATTGTCCTAGAAATCACCCACCAAGTTCTCCAGAACCCCATCAGGAAATGAAAAGCTTTGACTTTAACCTTGCAAGAATTTACACAGTAGCGACAACGCCCGGAACCAGACTGGAAGTGTGCGCCCAAATGGAAGATCTAACTCTATGATAATCAGGAAGTCCCAAAGCTCTCCTCTAAGTCACTCTGGTTCAATTTCGTACACCTCAGAGCTATTCCAATGATTCAGGAAGTATAGCAAACTCATATTTTATCTTCTCTTGTTCTCACTGAATAGCAAAGGTCAAGTACCAAGCCTGGAAGAAATACCATGGGAGCGTGTATGCTAGCGAATGGGTCGTCTGGGAAAGAATGCCTGACTCGTGGTTATGATTTAACAATGGGGCATAGAGACACGTCCCAGCCACAGGTTCCCAACAGAATTGTTTACAAAGGCTGAGCATTTACCTGAGGCCATGAGATAATCAACATTCAAGGCATGGCAATTCATGTTTTGGAGGGTTTTGAGGAAAATAGATTACATAGGTCTGGTTGTACCTTGGAGGACCAGTCCAGAACAGAAAGGATTTTGAAGGTAGAGAAATCTGTGAATATTGGCACTGAGCAAAAGTTTCTTTACCAAGATTCCTTAGAGAAGAGTCTATTTTACCAGTTTCTAGTATGTGGCTTATATTCTAAAAACTAATTGTAGACCATTTTTGTAACTTCTCTACATGAGTTTTCAAGTTTTGTATGGGATAACTTTTTAAATGCCTTTGGAAATAGAAATTAGGAGGCTGACACATGTTCTTCAAGAGAATAAGCAATTGACCTTTATCCCATTTAACCAAATAACATATAAGGTAAATAGAAAAACATAAAACTGAGGCATGTGTAAGGAGGCAACACTGAGGCTGGTGCAAGTCATCAGCTGCTCAGACTTCTAAGCTGTTGGGCTCCTTTGGTTTCCTTCTTTAAATCTGTCTTTTCTAGAAAACAGTGAGACCCACGCCGACTATCACATAGCAGAGACCTTTCGGTAGACCTAGGAGGTTTAATTTTTCTGTTAAACTTAGATAAATATAAGGAGATTAAAGGCCTCTTCAAATGTTAGGCAGAGCCATTGTCCAGAATGGAACGTACTTGCCATGATAGGCTGCCTTTTTCCTTTGGAGCTGTCCCAATCATAGTATATGAAAAGCAATAAGAAAGACTCTGACACCTGCACTCAAGGAGGCTGGGAATACAGAGGAACCAAGAGCTTTTCATAGTTATTGAAACTAAACAACTAAGTGTGTCAGACGAAGTCATAATACATGCTGCCTCCCTCCCCACCATAAAATCTGTTTTTCTGGTTTTTGATTCAAGTGCACACAAGTCTGCAGAGTAAGAAAAAAGGAGAAAGTGAAGAAGGAAGCTCGTACGGCAATTTTGTCCAAAATTGCTCTGTTTATATTCCGTGCTTACTAGGTTTGGTGCTAAGAAAGAGTTTTCCAACAGTCAGTCTGTGTCCTAAACTAGGCCGGAGCACTTCATTTTGGCCCTTGGGAGATTAACCGGCCACTTGAATGCTGATTTAGTGCTTAAAGAACTAAAGACTTTAAAAGTCATGGGGCTGTAGCTTGCAGAGTTTTGAAAATAAATCTTTCAGGCTGCAACGCCGGGCAATGCAGCTGCATATATTTTTAAAGGGCCAAGGTTTGTATTCATCTCAAACAGTTTCTGTGAATTCCCAAGTAAGAGAATGTCGTCAAATTATAGTATACGTTCCTCCTGCAAACTTTCACCCCCAAAGAAACTAATCCGAGGACATTTTTAAGCCTATTAGTTAATGTGAATGCATATGCTTCGTGTCCCATTGACGCAGTGGACACAAGTAACATAGTTTGTTATGGGGCAAAAAATATGATTGACGAATGACATTAAAGGAAATGTCTGTTCATGAGGATGAAGTTAAAGATCACTCTCCTTTCACCCCAGAAAAATTTCTGTTCTAGTCTTTGCTGGCAGTAAGGGGAAACCCAGTTAAAATCTCATTAAAGAACCATCCCAACATCACAAGGGCTTAAAAGAAAGACTTAACATATTAATTTGCAGAACAAAGCCCGCCCAGGCCTACAAACAATCTATTAGCACATTTGGCAGTGTGGGGCTTTAACACCCAGTTATTACTACAACCTCGGGAAGCCGGGGCCTTCCCCCATCCTCACCCCGCCCCCAACCCCTTTGCACCTGGACCCTGGTTTTTGTGTGTGTGTTATGAAGAGGGTTATTTTGCCATGGAGAGAGGAGGACTTTCATGACTTCAAACATGGACATTAGATCAAGTTTTTATCTTCTCCCATAATCCTGTCTTTGATGTCACCAGACTGAAACCTCTCAGAATAGAAAGGGGGCGATGTGAAAAGAGGCCTAGTTAATTTATATGTTTAAGTGCTGCTGCCCTAATTCGCAGGGTAGCGTTTTCATTGTCTTCTGCTTTGCATCCTAAAGGCAGGCTTACACCAGGCAATTATGAATGGCCCTTCTGAACAAATAATTGAAATTCACAAGTTGTGGGGTAGGGTGAAACAATGTCTGGGTTGGAGGTGTGAGGTCATACATATTCCCTTGGGCATTATTCAAGTTACAGACATTCTCCTCCCAGGATGAGTATTTGTCTTACATTAGCTGTATTGGTGACTAATCAGGTAAACTATGTGTACTAAGGATTAAATAATCATGGGGAGTCACTCCTTACAAGGCAATCAGGGACCTGGGGCTTTGCCCTGTGGAAACAGCAGATTCTCCAGGAAACGTGGGGCTCCAACATGGCTGTCCAGTTTCAAAAATGGAACTAAATATAAAATGGATCCGAGTTCTGGAAAACAAAGTCTTGGGGTTAAGAAAAATGGTGACCTGTGGAAATTCTGAGTTCTACCATCCAAACACTGTATCTTTTCTACACAGCCAGGCTAGTGTCTACAAAGGAAGCTTGGTGTGAATGTTCAAAGACGAGCATATTTACACATGTGCAATTTATACTCACCCTCAGATCATTAATTAGAAATTAATTACTCCAAGCCAAATTCTGCCCTCATGTGTATGTCCAAATTGCCTAATATACTGGCATGTTCTCCAAGGGAAAGAGTGTTGCTGGCTTGTAAAACAGAATAGGATTTTGCATTATCATGAGTATTTGTTCTGCAGTTTAATTCAGTATAAGGCAGCACGAATAAAATGGGTCCTGTTCACTGAACTTTTAAAAGAATCTCTTAATAAAGTAAAGGGACTCTCATTTCTGAGTCTGTCTTACTACTCAGGGCTCCGAATTAATGGCCCCTATCACATCCCAGTGAAAAAGCCACTGAATCTCAACAGGACTGTTGTAATAAAAACAAACAAACAAAAAACGCTAATGAGGAATCTTGCCTTTCTTCCTTGTTTCTTAGTACCTATGGGCTACTGTGTGGAGTGCAAATAAAAAATATGCAAATTGAAGAGTGTGTAATGGCAGTATTTACTGCTAAAAATGGTAAATCATTTGGTGAATGGTGACTTTTCTGGAAGATTCTAAACTCCACCAACTACACCTGTATGAAAGACTCTCTAACCTTTTCTACCACATACAAGGAAATTTGTTGTGTTCTCCCAACAAGATTTCCTGAAGTTAAAATTTAGAGCAACGAAAGGGACTGTCTCCTCTACCTAAAACCTGAATTAATACTGTGATCCTCTTGTATGAAATTCTGTTTTCTCTTCTTTGTTCCAGAAAGCGTTTGAATTGCCAAGGAACTCTCAGAATAAAATGAAAGGGTTGGACTTGTAGAAATTTATAGGCATCTATATCGATGTATGCAATACAGGTAAGCAAAACTAAACAAATGCAGATCTAGAAATTCATGCGATGTCGTTTGTAATCATAAATTGTAAATTTGTCCATGCCTCTTAATAGGGACTTAAATAAATATGGTACTTCTGTGAAATGGATGGGACCATTAAAAAGAATGAGTTTAGCGGTTAAGCATCCGACTTTGGCTCAGGTCATGATCTCATGGTCCGTGAGTCTGAGCCCCGCGACGGGCGCTGTGCTGACAGCTCAGAGCCTGGAGCCTACTTCAGATTCTGTCTCTCTCTCTCTCTGCCCCTCCCCTGCTTGCTTGTTCTCTCTCTCTCTCCTCAAAAATAAATAAACATTAAAAAAAATTTTTTTTAAATAATGAGTTTAGCTTCAGAGATGGTTTCTGGAATTTAAACCCCCCCATTGAAAATGTTACGGTGTTCCCGTAATGCATAATTCCAATGTAAAACAAATTTAAACCATGAAACTCAAAACTCCTTTCGTGCTAAATCAAAATAGCTTCTTTCTAGATTTTTTTAGATTGTGAGAGTATTTTGCAACACATTTTGTATAAATTTATCAAAGTTGGTTCTTTCCTTACTTCCTCCCTCCCTCCTCCTTTCCTTTTTCCTTTTTCCTTTCCTTCCTTTTTTTTTCCCATTCCTTCCTTTCTTTTATCTGCCTCTGCTTTGCCAGTGTCCCGCACAGGTGTCTATGAAGAAATGCAGCATTCGATAGATCTATATACATTTGTAGAAATTATGTGAGAGATGTGTTGTTGAGTTAAAAAAAACAGAGATAGGGTATCATATATAGTGTGGTAATACTTATCAAAAAAATGTCAGTTGTGAATGCCTAGAAACATTTATGGACGTACCTGTAAGCGACTGGTAATGTTAACACTGAGAAATGGGATAAGATTGTGGGGAACATGGGAGAGATGGATATTCTTATTTTTCACTTAACCCTTTCATACTATTTTAAGATGTATTTTATCATTAGGAGGTTTTTTTTTAATATTTTGAAGAAAACTTAAAAGGTGAGGAAACTGGGAGTATAAAATTTTAAAAATCCCATTGGTGTGGATATAGCCGCCTAGATGAAGCCCCTAGACTTGAGGCTTTCTAGCAGCCGACGCTCAAACACCTGAATGTGAACGAAAATCGCAATGTGAATTCTTCCAATTCCAGCAAGCGGAGTGGATCTACTCTGAAACAACAGACAGAGTTTCCATTTTCCCTACCATTTGGGTTTGGTTCCTTGAGACAAAGACTTTAATGATCCTCAGTTTTTCTGATTCAATAGAGAAAACAAGTATTGGAAAACCAAAAGCAGAGCAGGATGGAACAGTGGTCAAGAGCAAGGCTACGTCAGAGAGCCTGCGTTTGAATCTTGCCGTCAATACTTACTAACTTTGTGACCTTGGGCAAGTTACTTAATCTCTCTGTTCTCAGTGCCCTCCTCTGCATAATGGAAATAACAGTTCTCATTTCAAAGCATTACTGGGAACATTAAATAAGACTATGTACTATGATTGGCACCATTGCTGTGCACATAATAAGCACTTAATAATTACTGGCTACGATTACAGATTTTTTAAATCTTATTATTTATTTATTTATTTATTTATTCATTTATTGAGAGATTGCAAGTGCATGCCTCATGTGCATCTAAGTGGGGAGGGGCAAAGGGAGAGGGAGAGAGAGAATCTTAAGCACCTCCATGCCCAACACGGAGCCCAAGGCAGGGCTCATCTCATGGCCACGAGATCATGACCTGAGCCGAAATCAAGAGTCAGACGTTTAACTGATTGAGCCACCCAGGTGCCCCAAGATTTTTTTATCTGAATATGTTCTAGGAGTGACATCCTCACATAGAGAATCTGATTGAATCCACAGAGCAAGAGACAAGAGGTTCCGAAACCTGAGTGACAGTCCATGGGACTGGCCATGGATCATTGTAGCACATATTTTATTCTTTGGTTTTCCACAGATCTGAATGTATTTATTAAACAAGTTGACTTAGTACCCAGTACCATCCATGACTGAGACCCCATCCTCTTGTAGAAATTTCCGGATGGATGGGCTCAGCACAGGGGACCACCTCAGGGGAGGATGGGTCGGCCATATAGCATGAGACCTTACAGCTAGCGTCATCCGTAAGTGAATTTACAAGACTCAGACCCCGAAACTTGATCAGTGTTTTATGGGGGGAGTTGACTTTATTTGCACTCCAAAGCCTGATGTATAAAATCAAACTATGGGAAATAAACCTGTGATATAGACGAGGTAACTCATGTTGCATGACTAGAGTGGGCTCCATGTGAGTGATCTACATGGGAAACCAAATTAGATGGTTGGTTGATGGTTGCGGACTCAGACCTGGGGGAGCTGTGCGTACAAATGTGGTGCATTTTTACAGATCTCTTCCAAAGATCCATTCTTGCCCAAATGGCTGAGGAAAAGCCAGGGGCTGAGATTCCCTCTAGGACTGAAGTTAGATAGATGGGCTCCTTTTCTTTAGCTGATATAACTGTCAGCCCTTCCCAGACTGACATTTCTTTCCCTCAATATATTAATACAGTGCCTTCTGTAAGGTCTGGGCAAGCACGATCTCTTTTGGGGAAACTCCTAAAGGAGGAGTACTCTGAGTACTCATCATATAAACCGTTTTATAGCTTAGTTCTCAGATGATAGATTTTTTTTCTTTTTTGGGGATTAAAGCCTATAGAGCTGTGCTTCTCAAACTATCTATAGTGAAAAACTATAGATTTTTGTATAGTCCCCACCCCCACCCCAGTGCACTGTGGACTGATATTTTTGTTCAATACAATAAAAGTGTCACAGTTATGTCACTCTGCTATAAACATTTCTAGACCGTCTCTGTCACTTTTTGTACTTCCCTTTTGGGACTGGTAACAGTTCAAGGACCACTGCCAGTCCACAAACCAGGCTTTGAGGAGCAGCACACCCAAATTACATATTTGGTTGAATTTTAAAGTATTTTTTAAAATAGGGGGCGCCTGGGTGGCGCAGTCGGTTAAGCGTCCGACTTCAGCCAGGTCACGATCTCGCGGTCTGTGAGTTCGAGCCCCGCGTCAGGCTCTGGGCTGATGGCTCAGAGCCTGGAGCCTGTTTCCGATGCTGTGTCTCCCTCTCTCTCTGCCCCTCCCCCGTTCATGCTCTGTTTCTCTCTGTCCCCAAAAAAATAAATAAAAAACGTTGAAAAAAAAAATTTTTAAATAAACACTGATTTCCTAAACATATGTTTCTCCTTATTTCCTGAGCATACAGTAGGCTGTTCCCCCTTCTCCTTTAATTAAGAGTCTCTTTCTTCTTTTTTTTTATCCTCACTTCTAGAAGTACTGGTAGGTTTCTGAGGGTCTACTCAAGTGACAACTCAGCTGGACAGTCTTTCCTCCTCCTCAGACCAAAGTAGCACTTCGTGTCTCCCAGATTATGTGACTGGATCTTAGCTGACACATCCCAGAAGCAGACTCTGAGTCAAGGATTCATGTACAAAGAAAGTTGATTTCAAGAAACAACGGTAGAGGGGAACACAGCCAATGACGTGTTTATTATTTAGAATGAATATAAATTCAAGCAGGGTTCACATATGTGATTTTATTACCAGATGTCAAGTGAGTAGGGTATCAGCCGCCTTCACACTTCAGAAGGAGTCAGTAAATAGATTAATTCTTAATATTTTCTTTAATTGAGAGACTTTGGCTTTCTTGCAGTTGAACCCAAGTACACCATTAACCTGACTGCATATCCCTGGACGGATAAGCTCTCTGTGAGCGTGGCATCCTCTCAGGTGCAGGTAGTAAGTCACTGTTCTAGGCGGAGCAGTGCTTCTCAAACTTTAGTGTGTGCACATATCACCCTAGCATCTTGTAAAAATGCAGATTCTGATTCAGTATATCACAGGTAGGGTCCTCGATTCTGCTTTCCTGTCCAACATCCTAGTGATGCTGAAGCTGCTGGTCCTGAGACCACATTTTGAGCAGCAAAGGCACAGGTATTCGAATGAACTGTGTGATCTGTTAGGTTGCTGGCCCGTTGAAAACCCTTGTTGTAAAACATCTGAAAAGGCTTCAACTTCACGTCCACCGCTATGTTGGAGCCAGTTCATACCAGCTCCCAAGAGCCAGTTAAATCTTCAGGGATTTCACAAGCCAATTGTTAACACAACTGGTAGCTACAAATCAGTCATGGAGGAAGTATTTACACCATAGAAATTGGCAAATGCTACAGAACAGGGTTTGTATTTTTTAGAGAGCCAGTACGTCAACATTTGCTTGCTTCCAACCCTCAATACTACCCTGCCCTGTCAGGCACATACCTAGACTGCTGTGAAGAGCCTTTGGTCCTAAGTGGGGTGTGGGTTAGGGAGGACCACAGAACATAAGAACACAAAAATCTCTAACCAGAAATCACCATGGAAATACAGGGCTAGGTGGTGGCTTTTGTTGTTGTTGTTGTTGTTATTACTACTAGTTTGTTGTTCAGAATTTTTACTATGAAAATATTTCAACAAAGCAAAACTGTCTGTTATACTGTTATCCATAAAAGTGGAAAGCCTGAAATATTATGTAGCCATTAAAAAAGTATTACTAAGCCAATAGAAATGTAAAATATATATAGATTATGGCAAGCAGAAAAAAAGCAGGATACAAACAGGGAATTTGTTTTTTGGCAATGGGTTAATTTCACCTACGTAGAAGAATGCATGCATATGACAAAAGGAAGGAAATGTATACAAACAAAAAAGTTATGTTATAGTGCTAGCATTAGGAATTTTGAAAATTTTTCTGAATATTGTTGTCTTTGCAAATAAAACATAACAAAGCATCATAGTTAAGTCTCGCTATGTGTTTTTCCATCTTAAAAAAAAAAGTACAACTAAAAGTAAGAGCAACCAAAGTCAGGAGAAATAGTAATAATAGTTAACATTTACTAAGTGTTATATGTGAAGGGCACTATTGTATGTTCTTTATAAGACTTAGCTCATTCTGGGGCACCTGGGTGGCTCAGTCGGTGAAGCTCCCGACTTTGGCTCAGGTCATGATCTTATGGTCTGTGAGTTCAAGCCCCGCGTCGGGCTCTGTGCTGACAGCTCAGAGCCTGGAGCCTGCTTCAGATCCTGTGTCTCCCTCTCTCTCTGCCTCTCTCTCTGGGCTTGTGCTCTGTCTCTCTCTGTCGCTGAAAAATAAACGAGCATTAAAAAAAAAAATTTTAAAAACAAAGAATTAGCTCATTTCACAACTACTGACATTTTTCTGATGAGGAAACTGAGGCATGTGGAGGTTTTGTAATTTTCCCAAAGATAGGCAGCCGATAAACCACACAGTTGGGTTTCACATCGAAGTCTTCTTTATACTGATACATTCTTGACCTTTGTAAAATGGGTTTTATAAAATTCTTTAAGGACCAATAATCCTGTCTGGGGCAAGAAAGATTCGGCTATAATGGTTCATTTGTTTCTTTTTTTAAAGACAGCCACTTTGACCTATAAATGAAAAATATAATTTTTTTTAGAAGTGAATTTTTTATAAGTTTATTTATTTTTGAGAGAGAGAAGGAGGGAGAGAGACAGGCAGGTAGAGAATCCCAAGCAGGCTCCTGGCCCACAGTGCAGAGCCTGACGTGGGGCTCGAACCCACGAACCGTGAGATCATGACCTGGGCTGAAACCAAGAGTCGGACGCTCAACCGAGTGACCCAGGTGTCCCGAAAAATACATATCTAAAGGCAATTTGTAGGAGACGTGACGACAACTGTCCTGAAGTAATCAGATCTGTGCTGAGGTGAGAAGAGGCTTCTTGTTCCTCTAGGCAGAGGTAAGCTGCAACCCGGCTCTAGCTTGTCCCCTAGATATCTCCACTTCATGTTCCTCTAATAGCAAAAAGATATTGCGTGGTTTAATATTAGGATGTTGGAAAACATCTGATCTCTTTTTCCTCCCGTTCATCATCAACCAGTGTGGAAAATAGTATGCAGTTCATCCTATTGTGTTCATTTGTCTGGGAGAGGAATGTATGATGGTTAGTCATTCAACAGACATTTGTTAAGATCCCAAAGTGTCGAGATTCTTAGAAAATGCATAATGTAAGTATAGTATATACAAATATAAAATATAATCCTTCTCATCTACAGCCATACAAGGAATTGTATTCAGTGAAATGCTATTAATTTTACCAGCACAGAGTACCAACTGTCCTATTAAATATAGCAGATAAAATTCCTACCCTTGTTTCTTTAAAAAATGTAGTGTAGTGAAAAGTAATGCCAGATGGATAAATAAGTGACTTTGTGCTAACATATTATGAAACGAATTAGAAAATATTGTGGTTGCATTATTTTCATTTTAAGGTCGAGGCACATTTTCCCTTAGAAAGAGTCAATATGTGATTTTACAAATAACACAGAATTGGGGACTAGATACAATCGGAACCATCAACCCCTTATTGAAATAATATTATTTCAATAAGATTGCACTCAAGCATCACAGAATAGATTTTGCAATTATCTGGTTGCCTTTCACTGTCAGTTGAACAAGAAATTCAGACTGAAGGTCTTCCATTTCAAAACAAAGTTTAACTGAATTCAAGTTGGTTTTTGCAAACAAGCATTTTTCATTTTAAAAATTGTTAAACAGAATTGACCGTCTTGGTAACTTTCCAGCTCCAAAACGCAAATAAATTGTCCTCTAGGTGCTCCTTGTGTATTGTTACAAAAGCTACATCCTTTTCACCTCTTTTATAGTCCCTTTTATGGCTATTAATTTTTAATTCTGGAGACATAGTCACTGTGTTTCTGGTTCTCTGGTGGGAGATAAATGTGATTTAGATCCTGTTTTATGTATACTTGGGGTTGATGGTTCTGATTGTATCTAGTCCCCAAGAGAAAAATTGCTGGTTTCCACAACCCCTTCCTGGCTGGTCATAAAACAAATATTAAATAATGGCAATAAGCTACGAACCTCCTATAGTGCTCCAATTTTCAATTAAATGATTGCCGATGAAGTATGGCTGACGGAAAAATGGATCATGTAGAGAATTCACATGATGTACCCAATGTAGAGACAATACATATTCCTTGGACCCTTGAGACGTACTAGTGCAGGTACAGAATGTCAACTGTTATTTCTTGAGCCCTGCTTTTGTAACTTACAGCCGTCTGGCATGTTGGGAGCACAGACACTATCCAAGTCGTGTTTTCTCCAAACCGGATTGCAGATTCCCAAACACAACTGGTTTAGGCACCTAAACAAACACTATAAATCTGTTACATTTAATATTTTGTGTACCCGCCGCCCCCCCCCCCCAACAGCCATTTAATGAGAGGTTTGTGGAAGACTAAATGCTTTTAAACCGTTCAGCTCTTCAATTATTTTTAGCAAAGAATCTGCTAGAAGACTTTAAAAGCACAAGTATTCATGATATTCTGGAGCTCATCTAAGTATACTCTAATTTAATAACTGATTCTGTGTACGG
The DNA here is from genome assembly GCF_022079265.1 of Lynx rufus. Lineage (NCBI taxonomy): Eukaryota > Metazoa > Chordata > Mammalia > Carnivora > Felidae > Lynx > Lynx rufus. The sequence continues at coordinate 18,616,690 of NW_025814824.1, forward strand.
AAAACTATCTGTTTATAATCAGATTATAAACAAACTGTTTATAATAACAATGCTGTTATTGTCAGTCTTCCACAGATTCTGCCACCACATCAGCTAAAATGTATAGTGTAGGTCCCAAAGTGTTGCAAAGAAAGATGTTTAAGTGGGTATTAGGATCAAATGGTGTGTGTACATATGCATGACCTTCTGTAGCTCCCCCGCCCAGTCCCCCCCACCCTCACCCCTACCCCCACCACAAACACACATTAAGTCAAATAGGGATACTTTCTTTCTCATATATCTTTGAAAGACCTTTTTAGGAAACTACTGGGTATGGCCCTCTTCTCAAATTCTTACAATGTATTCCTCCTCCCAAAATTATGTTACATTTTTTTCTTTGTAACGGTAAAAATATTCATGAGCCTAATTTAAAGCTAAATGGTACCACTTAACTAGGGATCTCTTTACAGATTGCTGCAATGCTGAACACTCCTTTAGCTGATCCCAAAGACAGACTTAGTCTTTATCTTTACAACATTAACCAAACGATGAACATTCACAAGAGGGAGGGGCCTTTCAGACAGATGCAAATAAGTGATTTGCAAAGAATCATCAAAAATAGATTGCTTCAGAGCCGTGCGGCATTAAATGAATGTGGGATTCGGTTATGGGAAACGGGAGAACGTGCTTTGAGTGCTTATATATCATCTTTTACCAAGGAAGGAAGGAAGGAAAGAAGGGAGACAATTTTATGATGAGAGAAAAGAGAACTGGATTGGAGTTTGGGGGGCGGTGTCTAAGAATTGGTCCTGGCAATTTTTATACCATTTACTAGCTGAGTCACCTGAGGAAAGTCAGTCCAGTTTCCTGAATACGAATATGCTTTACTGAAAACAGTAATGATAACATGCACCTTCCAGCAAATGAAGTGAGAGTTACATATAAGAGCTTTAGAAACTGCATACCCACATAGGTCAATTCAGTGTGTTAACTCAACTTCTGTTTCTCTTACATCCCCTGGGTGAGAAGTGAAAAGCCTCGTTTTCTCACGTTAGTTGAATTGTATTTGTGAATTGAGGGTTTTAAAACATGTCCTAAAGAGTCGCTGGCTTTAGACATTAGTCAGAACTCATAGACCAATGTTCTTCCAATTTCAGTATTTATACAAATTTCCGGAGATCGTGTTAAAATGCGGGTCTGGGTGAGGCCTGGGCTTCTGCTTGTCTAACCAGCTCACAGGGAGGACCGGAGCTTGCCGACCAGGTTTGGTTCTTGATAACATCAGGGGCTGCTTCAACACTCCCGTGCACTGAGCACACATTACTTATTGGATCAGAGCGCAGAGTTGTAAGTGCTGCTGCTGATGTCACTTGGGTTTTTTCCATGGTGATAAATACATCCTCTGGGAATGATTGCCGCCAACAAAGAGGACTGTAAACGGAATGACGGGGTGAGGCAAGCAAGCGGGAGAGTGGTCTGTGGAAGAATCTGCTGCTTCTCCTCCTTCTCCTGGCTGTCACTCATGATGAATGGCTCTGTGCAGAAAGGTTGGACTCAAGTGCAGTGGTGATTTCCAATTAAACTCTGCGTGCATCCTTTGCCATGCCCTTCATTAGCATACTGTCCATAAGATGTACCATAATTATGGTCCATGATACATACTGTATCAAGGTGGAGACAAACCTTTATTCTGGTGGCTTGTTCCAAACCTGAGAGTCGGCCTTTCTTATTCGGGGACTTCATTTGCTGTGTTAAAGCATACGCTTTGGCTTTGCAATATCAAGATGAAGCAATATTAAGAAATATGGATGCCAAATGAGAATGAAAAGCACAAAGACAAGCCAGTCTTCACTGAAGTCACTAATACACCACTGTCTCTATCATTTTATCGATTCACTCATCCAACAAATATTTATTGAGTCCCGACAACATGCTAGATGTTGTCCTGGGACCTAGACTAGAGCAGTGAACAAAATGAACTCCCTGTCCTGATAGAGCTTACAGTTTGGATACACAACTAAATACGGAACATGTCGGGTAGGGATAACTGAAAAGATACAGTAAGGAAGAAAGGGAAAGATGTGGGAGTTCTATTTTACATGGGGGGCTGGGAACAGGGGTGGTAGGGGGCAGAGAGGGCCTAAAGGAAGGGAAAACAAGATACGTGGATATAAAGCTAAAGAGATAATTAGGCAGAGAGAAAGGAAGGATCAAGAACTCTAAGATTTCTGCCTTGAGCAACTGCAAGAATCAGGTTGCCAGTTTAACGAGGACCTTATGTAAGTAAAAATAAACCAAGTATTAAAATATTCTGAGCACCGTTCTTGTAAATTCAATTTTAAATTGAGTTTTAAACTGATAGGGAAAAGAGGAGAAGAAGAAAATGGGCATTGTTGTCTCTGAAAATCCGATCATAAGCAGTCCTCTTTAAGATATATGTCAATGATGTTTCTAAGAACTAGAGAATAATGTTTCATTTAAACTATTTTTTACATAAATGGTAATTATTATTTTCAATACACAGTCTTCCTTTTTAAAAGTGTATCTAATTTGCATGCACATATTCCTATAATACCTACATTTATTTTTTTTATTTTTTTAAAAGGAAATTTATTGTCAAATTGGTTTCCATACAACACCCAGTGCTCATCCCAACAGGTGCCCTCCTCAATGCCCATCACCCACTTTCCCCTCCCTCCCACCCCCCATCAACCCTCAGTTTGTTCTCAGTTTTTAAGAGTCTCTTATGGTTTGGCTCTCTCCCTCTCCAACCTTTTTTTTTTTCTTCCCCTCCCCCATGGTCTTCTGTTAAGTTTCTCAGGATCCACATAAGAGTGAAAACATATGGTATCTGTCTTTCTCTGTGTAACTTATTTCACTTAGCATAAGACTCTCCAGTTCCATCCACGTTGCTACAAAAGGCCAGATTTCATTCTTTCTCACTGCCAAGTAGTATTCCATTGTATATATAAACCACGTCTTCTTTATCCATTTGTCAGTTGATGGACATTTAGGCTCATTCCATAATTTGGCTATTGTTGAAATTGCTGCTATAAACATTGGGGTACATGTGCCCCTATGCATCAGCACTCCTGTATCCCTTGGGTAAATTCCTAGCAGTGCTATTGCTGGGTCATAGGGTAGCTCTATTTATGATAAAAAACTGATACTATATATTTATTTTAGAAGATTTGTTAATATATCATTAGGTCAAATCAATACATCAAAAAGTCAAAAAGAAACATCTTATCTGTAGATGTAGAAAAAGCTTCTGATAAAATTCAACACTAGGGAGCTTCTGTTTCCAGGAATACAGAGCAAACTATACTTTTCCCCATTCCTCTCACTAAATACAACTAAAAACCCTGGATGTTATGTATTAAACAAATATACAAAAACTCTGAAAGGTAAAGAGAAGAAGGCAGAATGGCTAGGGAGCTTGGGATCCAAAGGATGGCACAGTGGTGAACCCCCCAGGTTTTCTTTTTACCTAATACCTCCCAGACTTAGAGCGGAAGAAATGAGAAACACCAGTGAGCACAGATGAAAAAAAGTGCCGTGAAGCCTGCTCTCTCTCATCAAAGGACCATGAAAGGGGTTGCCTTGAAAGATGCAAACTCTTGGCCAATAACCACCTACCTCAACCAAGCACCACAGAGAAGACTCACCCGTCCCTACGCCCACCAGCAAAGACTGAGTGGGAGGCTTGGACTTCCACCTTTGTGGGGCTACAACAGGCATCTCACTAACTCACCACGATGGAATCAGAAAAGGCCAAATAGGGAGCTGAGGCTTTCATCCCCACTGCTGGGAACTAGCCTTCCCCACACCTCCGCTGTGTCACTGGAGACCAAGTGGGCAACATGGACTTCCACCCCAATGTGGCAGTTATGTAGAGCTTCTTCTCTCCCAGATGGCGTAACGTCAGAGGATGCTAGCGAAGGGTCAAGACTTTTCCCACCGCCCAGCGGTAATTGGGCCACCTCCCCAGTGGTGGCAGTGAGGACCGCAGAAGGGCCAGAACTCCCATCTCCCGCGGACAGTAACGAGGAATCCTTCCAACTCAGGTATCAACTGAGGCTGAGTGGAACTGGACTTCTGCTTCTACTTGGCAGTAATGAGGCAGCTCACTCTTTCACTGTGATGGAGTAGTGTCAGAGAAAGCCAGCTGGAACAGAAGGTGTGAATAAGATCCCAAGTCTTATAACATAAGATGAAAATGCCCAGGTTTTGCATAAAAATCACTCATCATACCAAGGGCCAGGAAAATCCCAAACTGTATGCGAAGATAATCAATAGAGGCCAATAGAGACAGAATTATCTGGCAAATCTTTTAAAGCAGCCATGATGAAAATGCTTCAACAAGCAACTATAAACCTATCGAAACAAATGAAAGATAGAAAGCTTTTGCAAAGAACTAGAAAATATGAAGAACCGAACGCGTACTTTAGAAATGAAAATACACTAACTGGAATAAAAAGCTCAGTCGATTGGGGGGCAGAAGAAAAACATATCCGTGGACAGAAAGATAGAACAATAGGAACTGCTCTGAAAAACAGAAAGAGACAAACTAGAAAAAGAAGAAGAAGAAGAAGAAGAAGAAGAAGAAGAAGAAGAACAAAGCCTCAAAGACCTGTAGTACTAAAACAAAAGATCTAGCATCATGTCATCAGATTCTGGAAGAAGAGGGGAAAGAGGGAAGGGCTGCAAAAGTACTTGCAGGAATAACAGCTGAAAACTTGGCAAATTTTGCAAGAGGCATAAACCTACAGATTCAAGAATTTGAGTGACTGTCAAAGAGATGAACCCAAAGAAGTCTATACAAGACATATCATAATTAAATTCCTGATAACTAAAGACCAAAAAAAAAACCCCACTTTTTTTTTAAATTTTTTTTAACATTTATTTATTTTTGAGACAGAGAGAGACAGAGCATGAACGGGGGAGGGTCAGAGAGAGAGGGAGACACAGAATCTGAAACAGGCTCCAGGCTCTGAGCAGTCAGCACAGAGCCTGACGCCGGGCTCGAACTCACATACCGCGAGATCGTGACCTGAGCCGAAGTCGGACGCTTAACTGACTGAGCCACCCAGGCGCCCCAAAACCCCACTTTTTAAAGCAGCCAGAGAAAAATGACATCATACCTACATGGGAAAAACAGTAAGGAGTATAGCATATTTCTCATCAGAAAGCACGGAGGCCAGAAGAAAGCGATAGAGTATTTTTCAGGTGAAATGAGCCAGAGAAAAACAAATAATGCATGGTATCACTTAATTGTGGAACCTATAACCTAATACTAATGAAAGTAAAACTCATAGAAACAAAGAGTAGAAAAGTGACTACCATGGGCTGGGGGATGGGGAAATAGGGACAGTTTGGTAAAAGGGTACAAACATTCAGCTATAAGATTAATAAATTTTGAGGATCTGATGTATAACATGGTGACTATAGTGGCTAACAGTGCACTTGTGTAATTGAAACCTGCTAAGGGAGGATTTAAATCTTCTCGCTTAAAAGAAAAAGGTAAATATGTGAGGTGATGATTAATGTTAATTAACTTAATAGAGGAGGGTCTTGGGCACCTGGGTGGCTCTATCAGTTAAGCATCTGATTTCAGCTCAGGTCTTAATCTCATGGTTTGTGAGTTCACACCCTACATCAGGCTCTGCACCAACAGTGTGGAGCCTGCCTGGGATTCTCTCTCGTCCTTTCTCTCTGCCCCTCCCCCCACTTTCTCATATGCTCGCTCACTCTCTCTCTCTCAAAATCAATAAATAAACTTTAAAAAAACAGGGGAGGGTCTTTTCACAATGTATACCTGTTTCAAATCATCAATCATGCACTTTAAATATCTTACAATTTTGTCCATTATATCTCAATAAAGCAAAAAGAAAAGAAGGATCTTTGAGTCTACTGTGATAAACAAAAAGGAGATGTAGGAGCTAAAAATGTCTTTAGAGAAGAATGACATCTAGCATATGGAGAAGGAAATACAGAAGTAGCAAACCACCATTATGCAACCACCGACATAATTGAGTCGAGGATCGTGAATGAATGTTAAAAACAATTTGATGAGAGGTTATCAGGGAATAGGATGTTCACACATCTCCAAGCATGATCCTACAGAATCTTTATTAATTATAAACGGAAATATATATATCTTTACAATGGAGAAATCTTGTGCACATCGCCTGAATCAAATAATCAAATTTGGCGTTATCAGTGATGGGACAAGTTGTCACTGTGTGTCTCCTCATACGATATCACGGAAAGTGCATATCACCCTATAGGGTAGTCTTATGAAAAACGTTTAGCCCTAAGATACATGAAAAAATAATTTTACAAACCCAGATGGTGGAATGTTCTACAAGGTGACTGCTCTGGTCTCCTCAGAAGTATCAGTAACATGAAAGACAAAAAAGGCAGGAGCTGATTGTACTAGATCAAAACGAGACTAAAGAAACAGGACAACTAAATGCTATGTGTAATCCTAAAAGAAATCTAGATTTTTTTTAGAAATATTTTTATTTATTTATATTTATTTTTTAAAGTTCATTCATTTATTTTGAGAGAGAAAGAGCGAGAGAGCGTGTGTGTGAGTGGGGGAATGGCACAGAAAGAGGGGAGAAAGAGAGAATCCCAAGCAGGCTCCACACCATCAGTGCAAAGCCCTACATGGGGCTCAAACTGACAAACCGTGAGATCATGATCTGAGCCAAAAACAAGCATCAGACACTTAACCCACTGAGCCACCCAGGCACCCTGGATTCTAGATTTTTTAAAAAGGTGTACAGGGGCGCCTGGGTGGCGCAGTCGGTTAAGCGTCCGACTTCAGCCAGGTCACAATCTCGCGGTCCACGAGTTCGAGCCCCGCGTCGGGCTCTGGGCTGATGGCTCAGAGCCTGGAGCCTGTTTCCGATTCTGTGTCTCCCTCTCTCTCTGCCCCTCCCCCGTTCATGCTCTGTCTCTCTCTGTCCCAAAAATAAATAAACGTTGAAAAAAAAAATTAAAAAAAATAAAATAAAATAAAAAGGTGTACAAAGACAGTATGGGAGTAATTGATGAAATCTGGTTGTGAGCTATATATTAGATAATATTGTATTTATCCTAAGTATCCTGAGAATGCTAATGGTATTGTGATTATGAAGGAAAATTCACGCTGAAGTATTTCGAAGTGAAGTGTCGTGACATTTGCAAGTTACTTTCAAATGAATCAGGAAAAAAGAGAGAGAAAGAGAGACAGTACGTGTGTGAGAGAGAGATACAGAGAGAGAGAGAGAGAAAGCGCACGAATGTGGCAAAATATTGACAGTTGATGAATACAGGTGAAGGGTATAGAGCTGTCGTGATTATTTATTGCTGCATACCACATAAATCCAACCCTTACTGGCTAAAAAAAAAAAATAGCCATTCTATTTTACAATTTGGAAAGGGCTTGGATATATTATCATTCTACTCTATGTGGCATCACCTGGAGTCCCTCTGTGGCTTTCAAATGATGGGTGGACTCTTCCAGAGACTCCAAACCATGCCTGGTACCTTGATGGGATGGATGAATGGCTGGATCTGGCTGGAACCTTCTACCTCTCCGTGTAGTCCCAAGGTGTCTCTGCATTGTATTTCCATCATGGTAGCTGAACTTATGTGATGGCTCAGGGCCTCAAGAAACTGTACCAGAAATAACCAGTCCCTCTTAAAAGCTAGGCCCAGTACTGCTACAGGGTAACGTCTGCCATTTTCTTCTGTTTAAAGAAGTCACAATAGCTCAGATTCAAAGGAAGGGGAAAGAAGCCTTTGGTCTCAATGAAAAGAGCGTCAAGTGATTTGTGTCCATGTCTAGTCTTCTAGAATAGTTTCTGTAGTTTTGAATATTTCCAAACTCAAAACTCAGGGTAGGGTAGGGAAATCCAAAATGAGTATATATAGCAGTTTTTGCAAGTACATTCATACCCTAAGCTCCTAGAAATAGAATTACTTTTCATGTTGATAGATATTTCCAAGTTGCTCTCCAAAGAGAGTATGTCACTCATTTGCCTACCAAACGTGTGTGCATGACTGAATTCTCCATATTTGGTGGTAGATTTATTTATTTATTTATTTACTTATTTATTTATTTATTTATTTTGAGAGAGAGAGAGAGAGAGAGAGAGAGAGCAATCAGGGGAGGCCCAGAGAGGGGGAGAGAGAGAATCCCAAGCGGGCTCTGTGATGTCAGCACAGATCCCGACACAGGGCTCAAACTCACAAACCATGAGCTCAGATCAAACCATTCAGCTCAGATCATGACCTGAGCTGAAACCAAGATCGGACATTTACCCAGCAGAGCCATCCAGGAGGCCCTGGTGGTAGTTTTAAAACATATTTCCAATTTGACACTCCTCTTATTATAAAATAGTCTAATTATTCCAGATGTAGTGACTTGCTTCTAAGGAACAGATGACAGAAGTGACAATAGGTGATGTCCAAGACCAGGTCCTAAAAGGGAAAGCTGCTTTCACCTCTATCTCTGTCTTGGGACATGCTCTCTGGGAGACCTGAATTGACACGTAAGAATTCTGGCCAGGAGGGCAAGCAGGCTTTTAGAGAGCTAACCCAGGGCACAGATGCACAGATTAAAAAAAAAAAAAATCGTTACATAATAGCATAATATATAATAAATAAGTATACTCAAATTCCCTAGGTCGTACTTTTCATCCCCATTGACTTACTACTTCATCATAAGAATATGAAAAATAGGTATGCATTTGAAATTATATGTTCAGTACTATTTACTTTTATGCTAAGTAGATGCTGTTATTTAAAAACAAAACAGCCATAAGCCTGATTAGTGAAATTAGAAGTTATTAATAGTAGGACTAACTAAATAAGTACTATGTGTGAGAGAATATAACAGTGTGTTATGACGTTTCTATCTTTTGATGCAGCAATTTATTTGAATTCTTTTTTAAAAGTCTTGGGCTTAAAAGATTTTTTTAAATAAAACGGACTTAAAAATTTTCAAGTCATATTATTGTACATGCTTCAGATATGCAAATGCAAGACTTTTTTTAAGTTTATTTCTTTATTTTGAGAAAGAGAGAGACAGAGACAGAGAACACGAGCAGGGGAGGGGCAAAGAGAGAGGGAGAGAGAGAATCCCAAGCCCACTCCACACTGTCAGGGCAGAGTCCAAGGGAAGACTTGACTCGCAAACCATGCGATCATGACCTGAGCTGAAATCAAGAGTTGGATACTTAACCGACCGAGCCACCCAGAGGCCCTAAATGCAAGACTTTTTAAAAGGAGAACTCAAATACAGTAGAAATAAGTACATAGATAAAATTCATTAAAAAACGAAATGCATCTTTCTGTCCCATGATAGAGTAGATATTTTTTTTTTACTGTTTTCTTTTTCCAGTAACACTTCTGGAACTGCCTGCAGTCTGCAGGGCATCCTTTGTTTCTTTTATGCAGTGGTGAACCTGAATGCAGTCAAAAATAAGATATACTTTAAATAAGTTGTGGCGATGAAAAGTACAGAGAATATGACATTAGAGAATATTGTCGGTAATATTGTAATATGCTTACCACAGTAAGCATTTCATAGTATACAGGATTGTTGAATTACTATGTTGTACACCTGAAGCTAACATTATGTGTCAACTCTACTTCAATAAAAATTTAAAAAGATTTTAATGGGCAATGAAGAATTTATAGATAAAAATACAATTCTTATGGGAGAAAGGTTTGTAATAAAAACAAAACTGAAGAGATTGCAGTTATCCTAGTTCACCTTTTGAATAGAGATCTACAAAACTAAACTACATTTGCATTTTAATAAGGGAAAATTTCTTTTCAATGTTCTCATTTACCAAAAGGAGTCATTGTCTTGGCTCTTTAATTAAAAAGAAGAAAACAAAAGGTAAGATATACTTTGACTTACAGTTCTGTTCTTACCAAGAGCCCACATTGCACTAACGCCTGGTGTCAGTCCAAAGGGATATTAGTCAAGCTCACATCCTCCCAGCAAAGGCATGTAAGCACAGAATACTTAGCAACAGTAGGATTTAGACACTGGTGACCCAATGACACCCATCTCCTCCACAAGTACAGGCTTGTTGTGTGGACCACCTTGCTTTCAGTCAGGTGCTTTGCACTTCATCATCATAAGCCAACTCTATCTAAATTGTCTGTGATTTTTAAACACTCTGAAGCACATTAAATGTCATCACTAATTAAGCCCCTCTCTCTCAAGGCAAATGGTTTGAAAGCACAGAGCTAATTTGAACTTGGAAAGTCAAGGGTAAATCGCAAACAAGTCACAGTTTTAGCAGAGAAATTTGAAAAGGTCCTGTTTAACGTGGCTGCCATTTTTTCTGGTGGCACTTCGTGATTAATTAATTTTTTTTTTATTTTTAATTTATTTTTTTTAGTTCTGAGGCAGTCTGATTTCAAAACAAGAATTGTTTGGGTGGTTTTTTTTTTTCAGTATAATCGTTTTTGTTGCCACCTATATATAATATCAAACAATCAGGAGATCAGTCAGTTCATCCTTTATGAAGTGCCTTATGACTTCTTCAGGGATCATTAAACAGTTTTGGGGAGGGCTTGGCTGGATCTGTTTTACTATAATCCTTTACCAAACGTTCATTCTCAACGTGTTTCCAAACTCCAGTGGACATTCTGTTGGTCTCACACTTTGAGAATCTGGTTTTACAGCAGGCCAACATTTTAACATCTTTCTGTGGCCAGCATCAATGACAGCCATCTTGTAGGCATGTGACTCAGGAGGCTGGCTCCTTCTGTTTAGTTTGTTACTTACACAAGATATAAGCAATCTTTTACTTAACGTTTTCTACAGTTTTATTAAAATCTTCATAGAAATTTTTTAAAACCCCTTGATTTGAAACCCCATTTTTTAGGGGCGCCTGGGTGGCTCAGTCAGTTAGGCATCCGACTTCAGCTCAGGTCACAATCTGGCGGTCCGTGAGTTCGAGCCCCGCGTCGGGCTCTGGGCTGATGGCTCAGAGCCTGGAGCCTGCTTCCGATTCTGTGTCTCCCTCTCTCTCTGCCCCTCCCCCGTTCATGCTCTGTCTCTCTCTGTCTCAAAAATAAATAAACGTTAAAAAAAAATTTAGAAACCCCATTTTTTAAATCAAAGGAGCAAGGAGGAACAACTTTTGTTTTTGTGATTCAACATGTCCATCTAGAATGTATAATAATATTAGAAATCAAATGAAGATTTTGAGTTTCCAAATTTACATTTGCCTGGCCAGGTGTCTCAACATCATTCATTGACTAGTTCCTCGACAAAAGAGTTAGCTTTTGGTATCTTTCAGGTATTAAACACTCAAAAATCTGGACTACACACCATTAAGTCAGATTTTTATAATATTTACCGGAAGATCACGAAGCATGTGGGACCTTGCCATGTTTCCTTGCCTTTGGTACGTTAACCTCTTCAGGACTTATCAGCTCTTACTACGATGGATTTATGGACGAAATAAAAGGATTTGAAAAAAGCAAATCAATTGTGGCACAGTCTGCCATGTAATAGAGGTTCCATATTTACTAGTTCTGCTCACTTATTTGAATTTAGAGGAAAGATTTGATGTTTAGAGAAATTGAAAATGATGGTGAATAAGAAATGTTAGTTTATCTCTGGCTTTCGATTTTGTTCCCTCTTTGCTTTTCATGATTATGAGCGTACATACCTAGGTTAGATGTGGCCTGTTCACAAACGACAACCAAAAGCCAGAGATTAAAACATTAAAGTAAAAAAAGACCATGAAATTTATTTCCAAAGCAACTGGTTTATTGTCAGAGAGAATAGCTAGCTAGCAATGTGTTGGTTCAAGTGATGTAATTGTCACTCTCCACAAAGGAATCACCTCTCATTAGACTTAGCCTCATTTCTCGAATAAGACATCATCATAAATATGATATAGGATTCATTTCAAAAGATCAGACCTATTAAATCAGAACTGGAGACTGCTAGAAGATATAATTTTTAAGTACATTAAACACTCTAAAACACATGACCCTCCTTCCCCCAGATACCTCTGAGGAAATGTAATTAAAATGTAGTCTGTTTCGTGGCATTTTTTGAAGGGAAAACTCATCAGATCTTCACAGCATTAGAATATTGCATACCATGAGTGTTTGACTTTATTCCACTGGATTCCACAATAAGTGCAGAGTACTTATCTCTGCTTATAATGGAGAACATGAAATGTGTGAAGGCATGCTTCAAATGATGAAGAAAATGTAAATGCATCGAGTTTAAGGGGAAATAGACTATCTGCTAATTGCTTCAAGAATTGAGTGATTTCGAAGACCTCAGGAGAGGGTTCATTTCTCTGATTTGCATACACTTCGCTCATGCTACCTGGCTTACTACAAATGCCTCGATGATGTGTGTGTGCAGTGTTCCTCATCAACACCAGAGATTGAGAAGGATCCGGTGGCTCTGGGGACCAGAGAGCTTCTTCCTGCTAAAGAAACTGCCCCTCAGTGATAGCCCACCCTTAGGAGAGCAGACTTCATGTTTGATAAATGATCTGGTTGTCTTATAGGCCCTTGTTCCTATTATCCTTATTTTTTTTTTTATTCGCCGAAAACTAATGGGTTTAATTTTCATGGTGATTCCGGAGAACTTATTGGTTAATGTAACACTTTTATACACCTGTAGAGACTCTCTCTTTGTCTAATTAAAAGGGTAGGAAAAGAACCGATGTTATTGTTTTTATTTCCTTCCAGAGCTTTTAAAACCTGGTAGTGTAAAACATGGAGGACTCTTAAAACCACAACAATCAAATGCAAAGATGGCTTGTAGCCTGCCTTTTACGCAGGTGGAGCGCAAGAACTCCCTAGAGGGAGGTGAACGGGGCTAGAAAGCAAAGGGTGGGAAGAAACGTACAAAGAGGAGGAGGGAAATGGTGAGCGCGCGTCTGTAGAGCATGGGGACAGAGGAGAGCTGCTGAGAAGGGAATATAATGAAGATGGAGAAGAAATTAAAAGACAGGGAAGAAATGGGGACAGAAACGGTATAAAGCAGAAGAATGGCAAGTTAATGGAAGAGGGGAGTGAATTAAAGGAAGAAGAGAAAGAACTAAAAAGGAAGAGATATGTAATTTATAATATGATATGGGTTGTGCATTATAGTAAACCACTAAAACAAAAAAGCCAACACAACCCTCCATGATGTGCCCCATTTTAAGTATAGAGACTACAATAAAAATCAGACCATCAGAGCATGCATTCTGACGCATGATTTTCTGAACTTCATCAACCTGTGCTTCCATATTGAGAAGATTAGCAATGCTTAAGATTAAAGTACTCTTTCCACTCTTCCCATAGCGGACAGAAAATATTTTGAAACAATGCCTCAAAGTAGCAGCTTCTAGATATACATGAGGGTAATCAAAATGTTAGGATTTTTCATTTGTCTTGAGTACACAACCATGATTTGAACCAGGGTAAAGCGTTGAAAAGCATGCCAAGGATAAAATGCACTTAAAAAATTTTTTAAATTCATAAGGTTAACTGAGAACAGAGAAATCTGTTCAATATGAATGTAAAAATGAATAAAATATAAGGTCATAGGCAAATCACCCTGTTTTCCTGAACCTTGATCATATAATAGAAGTTACATTTGTTACTGAAATGTGAATGAAGATGGAATTCAAGATAAGATATTAATCATAATTAGAATAACTATGACAGGTCGGTGGTGACAAATACTTAACAAGTAGTAAGAATGCTTATTCATAACAAACCTCTTAATTCATTAAATTCTTCATTAAAAGGGCAACCTCTTAATACGTTCAACATAAAGTTGGTATAACATGCTATTTGCATTTTCTCTCTTTTTATTTCCATTTTCGGGGTGTATTGTTAACAAATTGAGATAAATCATTTAAAACATATAATGACTTGGAGATAGTCGTATGATAATTCCCCAAGCAATTGCACGGTTATAAGTTGTCAGTGTGCATATTAATTTATCATGCCCACCAGCCTCATCTTCATTGATTTGCTACTAGCTGTTAGAAAAACAGATTAAGAAGCACATGCTGTCCTTCTCTGAAAGTTTCATTGAGGCACAAGGAGGGCAAAAACTGCTTTCCAATTAGAATCCTGCTGTTTGCAGGGACTTGACAATGACTAATTACAGTCCTAAATGACTTAATATGTTTGAATGCATGATTATTTATAAATACATTTTAGGATCTGCATAAAATAATCATGCCTGTTTTAAACATAAAAGGCTACTTTTTTTGTGCGATGGGCCAAGACCTGTTGAACACCTGAGGTCAAAGGAAAAAAGATGTTTTAAAGTTAACGATAGAACTTGGCCTACGCATCCACCACCTTGTAAAAAGAAAAAAAAAAAAAGTGAGTTGTTTATGCGAAGGAAGTTGTAAGAGGATAAACGTTAGGTTTAAATCTCAGCTCTACTGACAATAAAACTTACCACCATAGGATGTTTGGAGGAGCTCATGGTTCTTAAAACATGTAATTACCTTCTTAGCATTGGCGTGAGAATGAACAGATTAAAAACATGTACAGCATAGCACGTTGACCAGTGCGTGGGACAGAGTAAGCCCTCAATAAGTTTTCATTTTTATTGTTATTCTGTACCAGAATGACAGTAGCAGTCGTTAGGATATGGCAGGTCTGGCTGGAGAAGAATTTGTGGATATATAAGTGATTTGGGGAGTTTTGAAACATTTTAGGGAATTCATTTGCTCATCAGTCATTCACTGCTAAGCTTCTATGAGTCAGGCACCATGCTGGGAATGCAAAATAAGATGGGCCCCATGCGCAACCATTGAACTGGGTTCGGTTGCACTTGTACATCACGTAGACGATGAAAACAGAGTAAAGTGAACTTCTGAGTTGTTTGTCAATAAACTACCTTGGACTTTAAAATATTTGAAATAGGAGCACCTGGGTGGCTCAGTCAGTTAAGCATCTGACTCTTGATTTCGGCTCAGGTTATGATCTCATGGTTTCATGTCGGGCTCTGTGCACTGGCCATGTGGAGCCTGCTTAGGATTCTCCCTCTCTCTCTCCCTCTCTCTCTCTCTCTCTCTGCCCCTCCCCCACTCAAGCTCTTTCTGTCTAAAATTAATAAATAAACTTTAAAAATAAAATCAATAATTGAAATATATATGAATGGAGAAACTATTATGTTAAACATCATGTTTGCACACCAAGGTTTAGCAAATGTTAACTTTGCCTCTATTTTTCATATATCTCTCTGGAGACACCCCTACAGGAGTCCCCACTGATTTCCCACCTGCTGGCATCCAGGCCTTCATGTAACCCCCTCCCCTTGAATGCACATAGGACTTGTGACCTGCTTCCAATAAACAGTATGGCAATGGTGATGGGGTAAACCTCCAATGGTTATGTTACATCAGACTCCATTCTAGCAGACTCAAGTGAGTGATTCTCCTTGCCACATGGCAAGGAGCCTGAGTCAGCTTCTAGGATCTGAAAGTGGCCCCAGCCAACAGCTAGCAAAATGAGGGGACCCTCAGTCATGGCTCCATATGGAAATAAATTCTGGTGACACCAGAATGAGGTTGGAAGCAGAATCTTCCTCAGTTGAGCCTCCAAATGAGAATACGGCCCATCTGACACCTTGAACGGTCTTGTGAAACCCTGAATGGACGACCGGATAAACCATGCCGAAACTCCTAATCTACGGAAACTGTGACTTGTTGAATTTGTGTTGTCTTAAGCCGCTAAGTTTGTGGTAATTTGTTACATAGCAATAGGAAACTAATAGAACTAGTGATGTTACAAATGCCTTTAAAAAACAATATGATTCTCAACCTGGCTACAAATTGAAAACAATTTGGAACTGCAAGAGTTATTTGGTACATCCCTCTTACCTTTAAAAGGGAAAAAGATTTAAATAATTCTCGGAGAAATTTATCAGTATCGTGACAAAGAGCCTAACACCTTTCCAAGGAATGTTTCAACTACTTAATAAGTCATGCTGATAAAGATTTTCATGATATCTCATCTACAGAGTTAGAACCCATTTCATTATATTCTCAGTCTTTCTTTAACCATACAAAATAGCTGTTTTCTAGTCTAGAAACTATATTCTGGAGTTATTATCAATCATTTTGTCCTCTAGAATTAAGAATTCTGATTATTTTAGTATTTCCTTTTCCTTTTCGTTATGATTTATTTATTTTTTTTATCATCTTTCCCATTTTTCTCTGGAACTTTCTATACTGGATATATTCTCTTGCTCTTACAGATTCAGTCATCCTTCTCCATTATACTAGTCTGGGCCCCAGAATTTGACTTGTATGGACCACAGTAATGGGCGGCCTTTTCCACGAATAACCATTTTAATTTCTTTAACTCTTTGTTTTAATATTTGTCTTTAGGTACATCTATTGACAGCCTATAAATTTTGATTCACTTGCACACCCTGTCCCCATACACATATACTTCTATTCCTCTATCTAAACAAATTATATATAACCCTGTTTTATTAAATAAATATTCTGTTTACATGATCATAACTACATGAAAATTGTTCACCGTGGAGTACATCAAATACTGTGATTACCTTTCCTATGTTGCACACTTTTCCCCCTAGACTTAATGATTGCACCATTTTCTGTGCATATTTTGTTCATTCCTATGAATCAATTACCAGTTCATCTCCAAAGTTTCTTTTTTTTGAATGTTTATTTATTTTTGAGAGAGAGTGCACAAGATGGGGAGGGGCAAGAGAGGGGCAGACAGAAGCAGGCTCTGCACTGACAGCAGAGAGCTCAACGCGGGGCTCAAACTCACAAACTATGAGAACATGACCTGAGCCGAAGTCGGATGCTAACTGACTGAGCCACCCAGGCTCCCCCTTCCACAAACTTCTAAAGGAATAAAAAAATCTCTTGATATGCCCAAATATATCAATATATATAGTTATCTTTTTTTTCCCCCTGAAATATATCCCTTCTGGAGCTTACTTTCTTTCTGCTCCACTCAGGACTGCTGCACAGTTGTAATCCTGAGAATCTTCTTCCACCATCATTCTGAAGATCCCCTTTACCTTTCTATGTCTTATATCCTCCTTCTTTTTGATCCTATACTCATTGTTTGTTGGTTTGCTTTCTTCTTGTAGTGGCAAAAATCCTCTAAGAGCTTTCTGAGAAAGGATGCATGAGAATAAATTTGGGGAACACTTAGTATCAGTAACCCTCTCACCAGATGGATAGTTTCTCTGGGTATTGAAATCTAAACTGGAGGCCATTTTTCCTCAGGATTTTGAAGGCATTCCTCCATTGTCTTCTAGTTTCCAATGTTGCAGTGTAAAATTCAATGACATTCTAATAATTTATCCTTTGTGAGGTGTTTTTGTTTGGTTACATTCAACAGCTTTCAGAATTTCCTTTTTCCGGTGTACTGAAATTTCACAATTATGTGTTTGAGGTGGAATAGGTGGCTCTTTTTTCATTTGCTGTGATAAACCTTCAATAGACTTTTCAATCTGGACTTATGTTCTTCAGTTCTAGGAATTTAAAAATGTATTTCTTTGATGATTTTATCACATATTTTTTCTCTGTTCTTTCAAGAACCTCCTCAAAATTATGTAGGGGCACCTGGGTGACTCAGTCAGTTAAACATCTGACTTAAGCTCGGATCATGATGTTGTGGTTTGTGAGTTCGAACCCCACATCGGGCTCTCTGCTGTCAGTGCAGAGCCGGCTTCAGATCCTCTGTCTCCCTGTCTCTGCCCCTTCCCTGCTCTCTCTCTGTCTCTCAAAAATAAACATAAAAAATAAAAATTAAAAAAATTATGTAAATATTGGACCACATAGACTGATGCTTTTTTTCTTTACTCTCTTTGTTTTACCATCTAGAATATTTCCTTCGATTTACCTTCAAACTCTTTGAGTTTTTAATCTCTCCCAGGTTCTTAATTTTAATATTCTTACTGACAGAATGCTTTGCTTTGTTCTTATTCCATAAAAGGAATATCTTTTATTTCTCTGAGGAAAATAATTATGGAGTTCTTCTAATACTCTTTTGCCAGAGGACTTTTTTTATGCCCTCTGATTTCTTTTTATCTATTTCCTTTTATTTTAGTATCTGGCTTCAACTTGGAGGCTCTCTTCAAATGTCTGATGATCTCTCACTGTCCAGACTGAGGCTCTAAAATGGTAATTATAGGGGCACCTGGATAGCTCAGTTGGCTAAGCATCTGACTCTTGGTTCCAGCCCAGGTCATGATCTCACCTTTTGTGAGTTCAAGCCCCACATCAGGCTCTGTGCTGTCAGCTCAGAGCCCACTTTGGATCCTCTGTCCACCTCTGCCCCTCCCCTACTCACCCGTGTTCTCTTCTGTTTTCTCTCTCAAAAATAATAAACATTTTTAAAAAGAAAATATAAAATGATAATTGTAATTTCTCTGTGGATGTGTGGGGCCTGGGGTTTCCCTGACCAGTGATCAGGATTTGGCCAGATTTGACTCCCAAGTATCAGTAGATGTTAAGCTTTTTCCCTTGGTCTGGTCTGTTTCCTCAGACAAAAACTCGCCAGCATTCTGTATTGGGGAAGATATCTGTATACCAGCATTCACAAATCTAGCATGAGAAAGGGATTAAGGAGTTTTATTCTCTATGTCAAGTTTCTCTTGATCCCTCTGTTTTCTTTTTTTAAATTGTTTTAAGTTTATTTATTTATTTTGAGAGAGACAGAGACAGCGCCAGTGGGGGAGAGGCAGAGAGAGAGGATCCCAAGCAGGCTCTGTGCTGCCAGTGCAGAGCCCTATGTGGGGCCTGAACTTACAAAGCCATGAGATCACGACATGAGCCGAAACCAAGAGTCGAATGCTTAACTGACTGAGCCACTCAGGCACCCCTAAATTTTTTTTAATGTTTCTTTATTTTTGAAGGAGAGAGAGAGAGAGACAGAGCATGAGCAGGGGAGGGGCAGAGAGAGAGAGGGAGACACAGAATCCGAAACAGGCTCCAGTCTCTGAGCTGTCAGCACAGAGCCCCACGCGGGGCTCGAACTCACAGACCGTGAGATCATGACCTGAGCGGAAGTCGGACGCTCAACCGACTGAGCCCCCCAGGGGCCCCTTGATCCCTGTTATTCCTACTCACAGTTGGCCTTGATATTCCTGGTCCAGAGCTTTTCTGATTCAAGCTCCTTGCTGTAAAACATGCTGCCTTCAGCCAGGATGGCAGAGGAATAGCTGTGTGGCTACCGGACCAGAGTAAACGAGGTGATAAGTGAAAGGAAGGGGGTCTAAATCAGCCCCGCCCAACAGAAAATAATTTGTACCACAAGTGTGAGCCTCATAAGTAATTTTAAGTGTCCTGTCCACATTTTTAAAAAGTTTTAAAATAAAGTGAATTGATTTTATCAACATTATACATTTGACCCGGTGTATAAAAAAATATTGTCATCTCAATATGGAATCAGTATAAAAATATCAATGAGATATTCAGTCTTCTCTTTGTTGTGTCGTTCACATTTTCAAGACTTACATCTCAGTTTGGGCGATTTCAAGTGAGGCTAGTGGCGACGGTAACAAGCAGTCCGGTTTTAAGGGATATGAAGTAAAACTATAAAACATGCAGGAAAAACAGGATAAAATGTGCAACATTGAGATTCATAAAGCTTTCTTAGGTAGGCGACATGAAGCAAAGAACAAAAGAGAAAAAAATTTATGGAAATGGACCTCATCAAAATGAAAAACCTCTGCTCCCCAAAAGACACAGTTAAAGGAAATGAAACTCCTTGACCAAGGGCTTGTTTCCAGAATATGCAAAGAACTCTCACAACTCAGTAAGAAGACACACAATCCAATTAGATGTTCCTATCGCCTGATCTTTCCAGAGTTCCATGCTGGGCTTTGCCTGCTCTGGGGAGGTTCCATTCCTATGAGTTTAGATTTCAGTCCTTCTCTGGTATCTATCCTCTTTTTAGCACCAGTGTCTATCCTGTCTTCAATTTCAAACAACTTCTCTCTTCTATCTTTTCCCTCTTGTTCTCTTTGCTCTTGTGAGTTTGTGCATTCTTTACTCTTTTACTATCATTTTCTAGAGATACCAAGAAGTGGTAAGATAAATACACATGTTCACTTTATCATATGTAACTGGAATTCTTATCTTAGACGCAGCTTTAACAACATATTGTAAATGTATTTATTTATTTTTGTCTCACTGCCTGTTTCCCAAACAGATTATGAACTTCTCAAAAGCAGTGATGTTATTTTATTTTTCTTTCTATCGTCAATACTCAGTACTGAGGGGCTATGTGACAAATATTTGTTGATTGAATGAATGAATGAATGAATGTCCATTTTATATGCACATATTTATCATCCCTTCTCCCTCTAAAATATAGGTTCCATGAGAGCAGGGATCTTGTTCACCATAGAATCCCTGTGGTCTAAAACAGTGCCTGTTCACAGTCGGGGCTAAAATGTTGCTGAAGGATGAATAAATGAATGAGTGAGTTTATACAACTTTATAAGCTTGAGCACATATTTAATTTTTTCTATTTTACCATTTTATTTAATTAGCAGGAATATACACACCATAAATAATATACTTGAGAGGCTTAATTATATCTATTCATGTAATTTGCTGCTCAATGTCTATGGTTGGATTTATGTGCATTGTTAGCTTGACTATTCAGAAATTATTGTGGTACCCTCAGTGACACTCGCAAGTAGTCAATCCAATCAGTTCATTAACGTGATTCAAATGATTAGACATCAACTGGTCAAGGAGTCATAATTCAATCATTATGAAAATCAAAAGAAGAAAGAAAAAGAAAGGACAAAAGGATTCATATAGACATGGCCTTAGTTAGTTTGTGGTATTCGTTAGGCATTGAAAGCCATATACTTACTTAAGCCACCTAGGTGCTATTGTAGTACTTACCACAGTATAATGGAACACATCTTATCTCTGCTCTACTAAGTTTATTCATCTAATTGTTATAAATAATTTTCCCCCAGAATGCAAACTGGTGCAGCCATTCTGGATAACAGTCTAGAGGTTCCTCAAGAAGTTAAAAAAGAACTACCTGGGGTGCCTGGGTGGCTCAATCAGTTAAGCATCTGCTTCAGCTCGGGTCATGATCTCAACAGATCGGGAGTTCAAGCCCCGCATCAGGTTCTGTGCTGACAGCTCAGAACATGGAGGCCTGCTTCACATTCTGTGTCTGTGTCTCTCTCTCTGCCCCTTCCCTACTTGTGCTCTCTCTCTCAAAAATAAATAAATAAACATTAAAAATATTTAAAAGAATAGAACTACCCTACAACTCAGTAATCACACTGCTAAGTATTTATACAAAGAGTACAAACATTAATTCAAAGGGATACATGCACCCCGATATTTATAGCAGCATTATTTACAGTAGCCCAACTGCCCATCAACTGATGAATGGATAAAGAAGATGTATATATATACTGGAAAACAATGACATCTGGCCATTCGAAATGATGTGGATGGAGCTAGAGAGTATTATGCTAAGTGAAATAAGTCAGATTAAAAGACAAGTACCATACTTCACCTATATGTGGAATTTAAGAAACCAAACAAATGAACTTAGGGGGGAAAAAAGAGAGGGAAGCCAAGAAACAGACTCTTAACCACAGAGAACAAACTGATAGTTGCCAGAGGGGGGGTGGGTGGGAGGGATAGCTGAAATAGGTGATGGGGATTAAGATGAGCAGTTGCCGTGATGAACACCCAGTGTTGTATGTAAGTGTCGAATCACTAAATTCTACACCCAAAACTAACACATACACTGTATGTTAACTAACTGGAATTTAAATAAAAATCCCACCTCCTCCAACAGCTTTCTGCAAGATCCCACCATGATTTTCTTCTCAGCCGGATGGGAAAAACACTCAACTGTTGCAAGTTTACATTTCATCCCATTCAGTTCAATCTCTTTTGCAAACCAAAACCTTTCCATTTCATTTATTTGCATATACAAATGCCCTTCCACCAGAAGAGATTTTTTTTAATCCTTATTTATTTTGAGAGAGAGACAGAGCACATGTGAGTGGGGGAGGGGCAGAGAGAGGGGGACAGAGGATCTGAAGCAGGCTCTGTGCTGACAGCAGAGAGCCCGATGTAGGGCTCAGACTCACAAACTATGAGATCATGACCCGAGCCAAAGTCAGATGCTTAACAAACTGAACCACCCAGGTGCCCCAGATTTTTGATGATTTAAATATTGCCATTTCACACTCACTTAAAAATTCCCACTTTTTTCTTAATATGACTGGAATCATGGATACAAATATAAATAAAACACTTAGAGTAATACCTTTCCAACAACAAAGATCTTCAGAATTTTGCAATCTTAAATTAATGTACACCTGATTAGTACATATTAAGCTCTAAAACCTCAGTAAGTTGAACTGGCCTGGGAGGTCATGATAACTAAGTTTAAAGTTATAGAGTTGTGTTGGTTTGTTTTTCCTAAGAAGCAGTTGAGAAACCAGTAACGTAGAATTAAAAAAAAAAAAAAAAAAAAGGATCAGTTATCTTAGGAACTCATTAGGATGTTTCACAGGTTCCCAAAACTATGCTTCTCATGGCTTTGGAAACTGTTCTTCTTCTTTATGGAATGATTCCTTCAATCTCAAACTAAAGTTCTTGCTGAATTTGACTGTAAGATTGTATAAAAAAAAATTTGATGAATTACATTCAAAGAATAAGTTACGCATTAAGAACTGTCTTTAAGAATGCTCATTCTGTTTTTAAAAAAATTTTTTTAACATTTATTTATTTTTGAGACAGGGAGAGACAGAGCATGAACAGGGGAGGGTCAGAGAGAGGGAGACACAGAATCCGAAGCAGGCTCCAGGCTCTGAGCTGTCAGCACAGAGCCCGACACGGGGCTCGAACTCACGGACCGCGAGATCATGACCTGAGCTGAAGTCGGACGCTTAACTGACTAAGCCACCCAGGCGCCCCAAGAATGCTCATTCTTTAAAAATGTTTATCTATTTTGGGGTGCCTGGGTGGCTCAGTCAGCTGAGCGTCCGACTTCGGCTCGGGTCATGATCTAACCGTGAGTTCGAGCCCCGTGTCAGGCTCTGTGCTGACAGCTCAGAGCCTGGAGCCTGTTTCCGATTCTGTGTCTCCCTCTCTCTCTGCCCCTCCCCTGCTCACGGTCTGTCTCTCCCTCTCTCTCAAAAATAAATAAACATAAAAAAAATTTTAAAATGTTTATCTATTTTGAGAGAGAGAGGGAGTGGGGGAGAAGCAGAGAGAGAGAGGGAGAGAGAAAATCCCAAGCAGACTCCACACAGCTAGTGCAGAGCCCATCGCAGGGCTCAATCCTATGAATCCTGAGATCACGACCTGAGCCAAAACTGAGAGTCGGTCGCTTAAGGCCAGGTGCCCCAAGAATGCTTATTTTAAAACAAAGGTGATTTATAATCTCACAATAGCATATATCCCACAATTTTGTCTTTGTTAGAAAATGGCTCAAATTTGGCTGGGCACAGCTTGTATCTCTGAAGTGCTGCATTATCAAATCTAGGTACTTAAAGTGTAAACTTTACTGGTAATTTCTAGTAAATAAGAAAGCCTTCCGTCTAGAACGCTTTCCTTTAGTCTAGGGAGCCATGCTGCATTTCTGGTTCTTTTCTCTTTCCACGATTAGTTAAATCTCAGTTTCTTCTTTCAAAGGGGAAGTTTTGGGTTTTTAAAACTTCACTATGTGACTTCAAGAAGCTGAAGTAGAAATGTGGGTTTTCCTCTGGTTGAAGGGGGAGAACCTAGAGCTTATAAATGTCACAGGTATTTCCAATAAATTGGAGGTCACCAGGAAAGATGTTAGGATAATAAATCTAGCCTCTAAGTATACACTCCCTTTACCCAGCGGGGAGCCTCCTGGGATCATTTGTCTGCTGTTCATTATCTTGTCTGCATTATTCAACAGCTCTGTTCTTGCTCAATGGGCTTCAGAGAGCTTTTAACAGCTGCAGGAACCTCCAATTTTTACTTAAGTTCTCTTTCTCTTTGTAATAGAAAAACAAAACAAAGCACCTCGAAGAATAGGAAAAGAAAGAAAACCTGTCTTTGATGCCCAGGATTTACCTACATAATTGAACCCAGGTCACAACTGAGATTGCTTATTTATTTCACATTTAACTGTATCAATGTTGCAATGTAATATTTGGATGCTAAAAGAGAAGGCTTACATTTAAATACTAACAATAGGAGGGTTTAAAAAAAATCCCAAGCCATCTAAATTGTATGACGAAATGACAAAAAAACCATTTAATTCCTCAGAGATGCTAAGGTTAGCTCTATTTTAAGAAAAACGCTCTTTTGTATTTGACACACCAAAAAAGTTGCGTTTTGTTTTGTTTTGTTTTTTTTAATTACCAAAAAATCTACTACAGGATCAAAAGAGAGAATAAGCTTTGGAGGAAGGGAGGAGCCAGTTTATTAACTAGCCCAGATAAGAACCTCTGCATTTGAGTTGTTTCAATCAGGACATACTTAGCTACTCTTGGGTAAGCTGGTTCTCAGGAAGATTGACATTATTTATGATGATGATCTGATTTAACAGGACTTTCTTGAATCTAACCAACCTATAGCTATTGTGCTAGCATAAAGTATGATATTGTATTTATCAACCGGGTGATGGATAAAGTGAAACAGTTTTTTGCCATGACCAGAAGCAGGACACCGACTTGAAAATAAAAATTCCTGATGAGAAGAACTGCTAAAAATGCTTAGAAGGAATGGGCAGAGCAAGGATTACACCTCCAAAGAAGTTAATGGGCCAGCTTCAGGGACTTCGCAAATGCTGACTATTTAACTGAAGTTTTGTGAGATTCAGAGGACTCATGAGTATTTTCTTTAAAAAAAATTTTTTTAATGTTTTATTTTATTTTTGAGAGAGAGTTGGGGGGGGTGGTGGAGAGAGCAGGGAGACACAGATCTTAAAGCAGGGTCCAAGCTCCGCGCTGTCAGCGCAGAGCCTGACTTGGGGCTCAAACCCACTAACTGCGAGATTGTGACCTGAGCTGAAGTTGGACGCTTAACCGATTGAGCCACCCAGGCACCCCCTCGTGAGTATTTTCTGATCAAGACTATGAAGACCCACTATGATCAATGTGTACTGGTCCCAGTATCTAAAGTAAGGAATATAAAATGGCTAAGGTGAATGGAAAGATTTAAACAAAACAGCACTTAAGAATAAATCTAGTTCATGTCATTCATAAGGAATTATTTAGTTATCCAATAGTAATGTGATTTCCAATCAAAACTACATGATCTGTCTTTTTTCGAGAAAGGCTGTGCTTTGGACTAAAATGTGTTCAGGGTGGCAGTGGAAGGAAGGGATACTTGTAGACAAAATAAAGACATTTAAACTTGCTCCTGTGGCCCCAAGATTCTCTGATCTGCAGCAAGAGAATAGGGTCTGCAGAGGTGACAGTCCATGCCCAGAATGGAATGTCTTGATCTATGTATAATAACAAGGGACTGCAATTTCCTAGCATTAGATCACCATATTAAAAGCCAAGGGAGCTTTTCAGCACCACCATTTGATCAGATTAAGATCCTTAGTGTTGTACAAAACACAGCTCGTTAGCCACCCAAAGTCTGAAAGCATCTCTGAAGTGGCATAGAAATGCTAAGTAGTCTCAGACACCTGGACAATGCCCGACATCCCAGTAGAAACCAAGGACCTCCTCAATTATCAAGATATTTGTTACCGGGGGAAACCTAGATAATAAGCTGACTCTGTGATTGGGAAATATGTAAATAAATACCTGAAACTTTTATGCAAACCCTTGGTGCGCTTTTAGCTGGGCCTCCCAAAGCACATTAATTACTATGAAAGCAAATATGACTTTTGTCATTTGCTCGATAAGCTGTAAGAATAGCAGCGAAACAAAACTGTAGCAGCGATCCACTGCCACTCAAAATTATTTTCTGAATTATTAAACGCCCCAAATCTGAAGCTGCTTTCTTAAACTATCAGAATTCAGGAGGTAAAAGTAACATTTGCTCCGGAATATCAGGTCCAATTTTGCATTCGCTTTATGTATGAATTCCTTTTCGTAGTCAACCTTGCGATTCAGGGAATGCTTCTCATCATTACCATCCTATGGTATGCAGTCAGTGCATAATGGAAGTTTTGTTTTTTTTTTAACGGGGCACCATTAAAGCTGCTCCAGCTTTACCAAGCGGGCACCCAGATTGACTTTGTGAAAATAACTCTAATGTTTTGTTTTTGTTTTGAATTTCGCCACTGCTAGAGTGAAGTCTCTGGTTTCAACCATCAGGAAAAAGATGTCATTCACCAGTAAGTGTTCCTGGCTGATTTCCCTATTATTTGCCAACCATGACAATTTCTGCAACAATAAGGAAAAAACGGACTCTCCCCAATGTGGTGTTTATACCCTGAGTCTCTTTTAAAAACCTTCCAACGTAAGTAGAGCTCGGATATAATTTGAGAGACAAGAAGGCAGTCGACTCACATAAAGTGATAGAAAATTCTAATCACTCGTTATCACAGTGTCCATGGCTGTTTTCGGAGTCAACGCCAGGATAGTGTAGTTGCTACAGACACCATCTGGCCTGCGAAGCCTAAAATATGAAATGACTGCAGTTCAGGTCATGATCTCGTAGTTCATGAGTTCAAGCCCCACATCAGGCTCCCTGCTGTCAGTATGTCAGCGTGGAGCCCACTTCTGATCCTCTGTCCCCCTCTCTGTGCCCCTCCCCCGCTTGTGCTCACCCCCAAAATAAGTATTTTTTTAAAATACTTCAAAAAATAAAATATTTACTCTCTAGCTCTTTACAGAAAGAGGGGCTAGGCTCTATACTAAAGGTAATACGTATTTTATTCTATTTAAACAGCTGTGGTTCCAAAACATTCTAGAAATTGAATTCGTTCCTCACCATTTTAATCATTTGTGTATTCATTTCACTTAAAGGAGTTTCTTCCTCTCAAAGAAATAAATTGCCACCCTCAAAAGTTTCCGAAATTTGCGACTGCTAGAATAGTAGCACAAAGATTAGCACTTTTCTTTTCCTTATTTCTTGTCTTTGAAAAAATCCTCTCTTTCTATCTCTCTAAATGTTATACACGCGACCTCTATAATAGTCGGGAAATTCCACAGCCCTTAGAAATGAATAAAAAACACTAGCTTTTTCTCAGCCAGTGCCAAGAGTCCTACGATATATATACTTTCCCATACAGGGTTGACAAACTTGGCCGCTGAAGCAGCTGTAAAAATGGAAATGCAATCACAGAAGGAGTTATCAGCCTTATGAATTGAGGCGCCTTGACTCTACTTGACATTCATTCTCAATTACCAAGTTCAGGCTTCTTGCCTTCATTGAGCAGCACTACAGAGCACCTCACATAAATGAGTGGATTCTGGGCAGCCATGATGCTGTCAGTCGCGTGCTTCACTTCTTCAGAGGACTCGGGTCAGCCAACAAAGCTCTGAGCATTAAATTATTTCTGACAGCAGCCACGGGCTATTAGAATGTAACCCGCCTCTCTGTTTCAGATGTTTATCTTTGAAGAAACCACTCACATCTTTATTGCAATCGTAAAGTCTGTTGCAATGATTAAAAAAAAAAAAAAAAGAAGACATTTAACCTGTTCCTACACTCTGGAGTAGAGCTCTGGATGTATTAATTGCCTTCGTTCACACTTTATCCACACCTAAGTTACAAGGTAAGAGTTGTAGAGAGTTCAAAAGGGAGGAGAGTTTTATGGAATCAACAGGACAGGAGGCTAGATGTGTCAGATAACTTCTCTCCCCAAGAATATGGATGGAGATGAGTAGGGAAAGTCATACTTTATCCAGACATGCATGTTTTTGCTGCAAAGTATTTACAGTAACCTCATGAATTAGACGATAAAGAAATATCTATGGCTTCTCTAGACTTTGACATTTCATAAAACTGTAAAGTGTTAGAACCCAAAGGAATTTGTAAGTTAGATATTTAACTTTTTCTTGAGTATCTAATATACACCAGACAATGCACTAAACAAATACATAGATAACTTCCTGTTGGGTTCAGTGCTATTAAGGAAGGAATATAGTAATTTGAGGTCTAGTGGAAATGGTCTGCATCAGGTTAAGGGATTAGTAAGTGTCAAGCAAGCTTTCTCTAAGGAAAGGGATTTTAAACTCAGATGATGTCAGGAAGGAAAAATGTTCCATGGCCAAATGGCCAATTCCCTTTGGGAAGGAATATAGTCCTTTCAGGTGAGGGAACAGGTCAATAAGGTTTAGAGATATAATCCGGAAATTTTGATTCCATCAACATGAATAATATTCCACTTCCCAGGAAGGCATACTGATTAAAATTGAGATTTTAATTTTTAAGAAGGAAGTGTGTTATGAGCTAAATTATTTAATTTGTAATTGTGCACTAGGTTCGCTAAATCGTGTGGTTAGTAGAAAAAAATTAAAGTTCTGGAAAGTACACGACATGAAATCAACAAAATGTGTTCGTTATCTGAATTTTCTCAGCTTTTTGGTATTATCCTAGTCATAGCAGGAGATTATAAGGTATGGGGATAGAAATTCCTATCTGTGCCCACATCACCATGACTAAGATCCTTTCATTCTAGAAACCGTTTGCCTAGGAAAGTGCTCAAGAAGACCCACCAGTTCTAGGGCCATGTTGCAACCTCATTTCCTATAAAACCATATATGACAGAACATATTTCTTTCATTTATGTAGAGCTCTGATAAATAAATCACTAAGGAAAGGGCCAGAAACCCAATGAGAAAAAGTGAATAAAAGATGTAAACAGGCAGTTTACAAGAAATGCAAGTAGCCTTGAACGTGAAAAGATGTTCCACCCCTGCTCTCAGTGAAAGAAAGTCAAATTAAATCATATGAAGATACCATTGTCAATGGCTCAATTAGCAAAGGTGAACACACTTGATAATGTTTCATTATGGCAACACTAAAAGGGTTTGGGGGACTTTCACATTTAATGTTAATGAGAGTACAAACTGGTACTCTCTATGTGTGGGGAGATTTACAACATGGATCCAAATGAAAATTCACATCTCTTGACTGAGCGGTCTCCACTCTAAAAGTTTATCTTACTGCTATCTCTCCACTTATAAAAGAAAGAGTAATTTTGAAGATACGATGGTAGCATTGTTTGTTAAAGAAATAAGAAGTGGAAGCAGCCACATTGCTCATCAGTTGGGTTCTGAATAAATAAAATACACCATCTGGGTGATGAAATACTATGCAGCCATTAAAAGAATAAGGTAGATGTAGCCCTATTTGTTGATATGAAAGGACAATCAACATACGGTAAATGCAAAAGGCAAAGGACAATATGAATAGTAAAACTCATTTTCCTAAAGGTAACCAACTACGTGTGTGTGTGTGTGTGTGTGTGTGTGTGTGTGTGTGTGTGTTACGGCCTGAATTTTGTTCCCCCAAACTCATATATTGAAACCTTAACCTCTAATACCTCAGAATATGACTATATTTGGAGATAGGACCTTTAAAAGGGTAATTAAGTTAAAATGAGGCCGTTAGGGTGGGCCCTAATCCAACCCTTCTGATGTCTTTATAAAAAGAGGAGATTAGGACACGCAGAGAAGCACGAGAGATGCACAGGCACAAAGGAAACAGTGTGAGGACACAGCGAGAGGCCATCTGTGAGCCAAGGAGAGAGGCCACAGGAGAAACCAAACCTGCTGATACCTTAATCTTGGACTTTTAGCTGTCAGAACTTTAACAAAAGAACTTCCTGTTGTTTAAGCCCCCCAGTCTGTGGTTCTTTGTTATGGCAGCCCTAGCAAACTAAGACAACAGGTACATGCATATATGCAAATGACACGTTTCTGGATGTATGTCCGAGAAATATTGGTAATCTTTACCTTTGGAGAGGGTGACTAGAGATCTGAGATGGAAAAGAGACTAACTTTTGTACTGCTTTAACTTTTACCATGTATACTGACATGGTGGGTTTGAGAATTTCAGGGCTGATCAAGGAAAAGCCAAGACCACGAGACGGTATTACTACACATCATGCTTTATTGGGCAGCACTAAATGGACTTGCATGAGAGAGGAAGTCTCTCACAGAAGAGACCTTCCAGAAATGTAGGTCTACTAACCAAAAGGGAAAGAGGGTCAGAGAATTCTCAGGGGACCGGGGAATTAGAGAGGGGACTCACATGTCCAGGCAATGTTACCCATCAGCAAGGTAGGGAGCCTCTGGGTCAGAGAGCTCTGAAGGGCGGCAGCAGTCTGTGGTCTTTTATGGTTGAAGGGTTTGTCTTACGCTATTGCTAGCAGATTCTGGATGTCGTTTTGTGGGGCATGCAAAGCAACTGGCTCTAAATGGCTAAAAATTGGTTTATTTGGATTATACTTAAAGCAATTAGATGTGTAAAAAACTGATCTTGGCATCAGCAGGCTTTGAGCTCACAGTCCAAGACTATTGCAAAGAAGTAAACTTTATAGGGGCTAATATACAGGAGCCATCTTTAACCCATTTATACATCATCACCGCCATCATCATCATCATCATCATCATCAAATATTTAGTAGGAAAAACAAGATCTGTCCAGGTAGATGTTTCACCCTCTGAAGAATAAGATATCAGGCATTTTTCTCTCTACTGTCCTCCACTAGGAGACCTCACCCCAAAGATTTCCATGATCCATTCATTAAACAGCTACCTCCTCCCTTATTCTGATTCCTTCCATGCAATGTTTTTTTGTTTGTTTGTTTGTTTGTTTGTTTTTTACCTAAAGCTGACAAGCTGGTATGTTCTGAATAGCAGGATTTTACCTTTCCTGGGAATTCTTTCACATTTTCTTAAAGTGAATTGATACACAGTCATTGGTAATATTTCAGAGCCAATATGTCTAGAGAAGAAAATGCTATCTGAGATATTTAGGTTATTCCTACAAATAGAATGGCTGCCTTCCCAAGCAGCAGAATTACCCCCAACTAAGGCTTGGTGAGGAATATAGGACAGTGAAATCTTGCATGGTATAATTTGACTAAACATCCTCTAAGGTTAATTAAAAAAAAAATCATTCTATGATCTAGTGCAAGTGGGTATTGGAAAAGTCCAAAATGAGAAAGATCAATGAGAGCTGATACAGTAAAGAGAGGGAATTTTCATAGAACTGTCAGGACTTGAGAGCTAAGTCTTCAATGATGGACAGCCTTTGTATAAAAAAGCAGACAAGTTTGTAGGCAAAAGAGATATAGGATCATAATGCCAAGTTCCCACTCCCAGCAGGGTGAACCTGGCAAGGGCATCCACCCCAAGAGCTTCTACCAAAGAGCAAGGTCCAAGACCAGCTAAGAGGTCAAGACAGAGTTCTTACTCATAGATAGGGGCCACGGCAAAAGAATGGGGGGGGGAGGGGGTGTGAGTGATCGCTTGGAGGGAAATCAGAGTTAGACCTAGAGGAGCAGATAAACTTTTCTGGTCTTGAGCAACGCTTACTAAAGTGCAAACAATCTTTGTGAAGACTTTGCCTGAGCTGCTGACCATTTATTTAAATAGCATAAATTCCTGGTGATTTTCATGCCTATGCAAAGCTTAAAAGTAATATAAAACTTCTTTATCTGTATCCAAAACCCTAGAGAATCTATAGCTGACATGCCAACAAAATATCATAGGTGAGGCCAAATGGCCTAGGAGACTAATTGAAACTCCATTGTGACACAGTGGAGCAGAGAGCATTGCAGAAAGAAAAGTGAAATAGAAATGGGGGCAAAATACCAAAACTCAATAGGATTAATAAAACATCACCACTATTTGTAAATGTTCAGTCAATTATAATCAGCCCTGGAAATGTTTAACATAGGAAATGTATGCCTTTGCTCTGAGCCTTGTGACGATATATATGGCTCATACTTCTCACTTCACTGAACACAAATATGATTATTACAATGAAAAGAAGAGAATTTACCATACATTTGGCAGTTTCAAACATCATTTATAACTCACAGGGACAGATTATTGATTAAGTCGGTGTATATCATCTGAAATCTCCATCACTTGGAGTTCAGTTACTGGACTTGTTAAGTGATATTAAACTAAGAAAAACAAAATTTCCAGTTGTGTCTATAACAAAGAAATAAAATACATTAAGATGTCATTAATGACTATTAAGATATCAAAGGTTCTCTTGTGCTATACAATTTACTGTGTGTTTCCCAAATTATTATTTCATTGTTTGAATATTTTTATAGATATAGAAAATAAGACTCAGAGGGATTATTTGGCAAAGTTAGAACTGTAACCTATGCCTTCTTTTCTAAACCAAATGTGTTGTCCATCAAATTATGTTGATGTCCAAAAAAGCAGAGTTCCCTCCAGCGTGTTTCTAAAAGCATACTTTCACTTATATCCAGCATGGGTGTCCAAGCCCTGATACTCAAGTGTGACAGGGTCTGTTCTGCTTTTTGATGATTTTTAAAATATTTTAAATATTACCCTTCTTCTATCCAAACCTATTCAGGACCAAGTTTCCAAGATTATCAAGAATACAGAGAATAAATACATTCTGAAGATTAATTACATAATATAAACATTAGTCAAGTGACTGTTACTGATTTTTTGTTTAATGAATGTTAGACATAACTGCTGAATTACTGAATAAGCATTGGACTTTAGCCACTGTTTAGCTTTATTACACAAGAATTTTTCATTGAGACGGCAATAAAATAGCAGGATGAACAAAATATAATCCCCAAAATAAAGAGTAGCTATTTTCATTGGATTCTAATGTAAGCCTGCAACCATTTTTTAGGTTGTGCTTTATTCACTTTACATGGTTATGAATATATCCTTGTCTCTACATAGTTTTTCTAATCATATTTCAATGGCTGTATACTATGTTCATGGATATAGTTTAACTATGGCATTATCACTTTAAGGTTAAAAGTAATGGAGGCGTCTGGGTAGCACACTTGGTTAAGCGTCCAATCTTGATCTCAGCTCAAGTCATGACCTCACAGTTCATCAATTTGAGCCCCTCATCAGGCTCTGCACTGATGGTGTGGAGTCTACTTGGGATTCTGTCTCTCCTCTCTGCCCCTCCCCCACTTGTTTGTGAGCCCTCTCTCTCTCTCTCTCTCTCTCTCTCTCTCTCTCTTTCTCTCTCTCTCTCAAAATAAATAAATAAACTTAAAAAGAAATTTTTTTTAAAGTTAAATGTAATGGTAATAATTTCTTTGGTAAGCTTTAGGTATTTGAACTTAAATGATACAAGCCACTAATTTTTTTTTTCAGTCAGTTATTATTGTAATGATTTAGGCTCTTGAAGTCATTGTAATCCTAAGATATGAACTAACTTAATTCAACTTGGAAAATGTGAACATGTACCTTAAAGGTACAAATTAATTTCAGAATAAATACCAGATGATTTTGATTTGTTTAACATAAAATTTATATCAATATGTTTTGTGTTTCTTTGGGGATATTTCCTCATTATTTTTGTGAGAAATAAAGGGAAAAAAACAACTTTGGTAAATTAGAATGTAGCGAGTTTGGAATAAAAAGAATGGAATCCTGTTTATGATCATTATGTTGTTAGGATGTGCGATAATTGTAACATATCTGAAAACACCATTTGGATATTTATGCTATCCTGGTTGTTGTGTTTCTTTTTTTTTTTTTTGAAAAAATTTTTAAATTTTTCTTTAATCTTTGTTTATTTTTGAGAGAGAGAGAGAGCTGGGGAGGGCAGAGAGAGAGAGAGAAACACAGAATCCAAAGAAGGCTTCAGGCTCTGGGCTGTCAGCACAGAGCCCGACGCGGGGCTCGAACTCATGAACCACGAGATCATGAACTGAGCTGAAGTCAGACACTTAACTGACTGAACCACTCAGGTGCCCCTATCCTGGTTGTTTAATACTTGATTGCCACCCCTGCTTCAGACCATACAACAGCGTGATTTCATTTGAGGTCAAATCCCATGAGAGCACAGTTGACTGAAGCAAATTTTCATCTCACCAAAACATAACACATTTGCCAGCCTGTGCATGCCAACACAGATGATTTAAGGTATAACTGACTGCGACTGGCACTTACTCAAGCTGTGACATTTTCTGTCAGCAATTGGGTAGTATATGGAAAGCCAGTGGAACAATTACATGTTATGGAAGACAACTGGATTTTGGAAAATAAGGAAATAGAAAACAAGCCAGGTCTTCCACTTCAAACAGGTAGTGAGGAAGCTACAACACTGGCCATCTTCCCCTCTTCCAACACTCTTCCTGTGACTGTCAGGGAAAGAGAGAACACTGACTTGACCAATATAGGATGAAAGCGTTTGGAGTCTTCTGTTTAGAGAATGCAAATGAAACAAAAAGAATGTTAATTAAAAGGACCTAGAAACCACCAAAAATTAAAGGAAGATGGAAAATGATATTGACAAAATATCATTCAATTGGCAAATCGAGGAGAGAGAGAAAAATCAGAAGGTGAGTGGAAGAAAAAGGAATGAAAGGAATAAGGTAGGAGAGGGGGAAACAGTTCTTAAAAAATTGACCAGGGGCATGTGGGAAAATACTAAGCAAAATAAAAAAGCTGCAGCATGAATACATTATTTTATGTGCTTCCTGTCTCTAATAATTAAATAAATGCAAAATAATGTAACAATGATGCATCATTTTGCCTAGCCCATTAGCAAAAATTTAAAAGAATATTATTATCTAGTTTGGGCAAGGAGATGGGAAAACATTCTCCTACACTAGTGATTTATTGTTTTATTTATTTATAAATAAATAAACTGTATGAAGCTAATGGAGAAAACCTTATTAACATATTCATACTCACTGAGTCAACAATTCCCTTTACTGGGGAGACACTTATACAAGTGTGAAAAGATGTATGCATACCGATATCCCCTGCAGAATTGTTTATGAATATGAAAAGTTGGGTGGGAAAATCTGTGTATGAGTAGGGCATTAAATAAATTATTGTATATCCCTATAGTGAAATGCTATATATGAATCTCAAAGCATTAAGAAAACCTTATAAGGGTGCCTGGATGGCTCAATCAGTTGAGGTTCAGACTCTGATTTTGGCTCAAGTCATGATCCCAGGGACGTGGAATCGAGCCCCGCATCAGGCTCTGTGCTGTCAGCATAAGAGAGGGAGCTCTCTGTCCCTCTCTCTCTGCCCCTCCCCCCTCTCAAAATAAATACATGAACTTAAAAAAAGAGAAAATCTTATACTAATGTATTAGATTAATGTATTAGATGAAGATGCCTGTAGTATTAGCAGCTTTAGGGTAGCAGTTATTGTATTACTCATAACAACCATAATAAAAAGTTAATATTTACTGACTATTTTGCATGTTGTACTAAGCCTTTTTATAAGCATTATCCAATAATTTTCACAAGAACTTTATGCTGTGAGGTAGTATTTTTACCTGCATTTGACAGGCAAGAAGACTTGAGACTCAGAGAAATTAAATAATTGGCCCAAGGAGGCTAGAAAGGGCCAATTCTAGGTCCTGAACCCAGATAAACGTGGCTCCCAAGAATGGACTCTTACTCTGGATTCCCAAAGCATAGTTTGATAGTCATTTTTTAAAGAAAAAAGTAATCTAGTAAATACAGACAGAAAAAAAATCAGAGTATTCACTAGACTGTTGGTATTCTTTATCTGCTGTGGAGGAAATTATGGAATTAGGTTACATTCCTTTTTATTTCTGCAATGTTAATACCTTTATAATGACATATATTGTTTTGTACCAAGAAGAAAATCAGTAAGATTAATAAATTGCTCGCTTTCTGAAAGTTAATTGCAAAGCAGTACTCTAAAATTATTGAAGATATCTTTCATCAATGTTCTCAGAACTTCCTAATCAAGGATTCCCAAATCCCAGTCCATGAACTGAACACATCACAATCACCTTAGGAGTATTTTATTGCATATACCAATTTCTTGGCCCCAAATGCCTTATCCTATCCAGTTCAGTACATCTGGGATGGGACTCTGGAATTTACATTTTTTAAAAGCTCCCCAGGTGATTCTGATACCCAGCCAGGTTTGGGAATCACTGTCTAAGAGAATGTGATTTATGTAGATCAAAAGAGAAAAGAGAGAAAGTGGACCATATGGTATGTTAACTCTTTCTTTAATTTCATTTTAGAGGTGACTTCACAGAGAAAGGATTTCTAAATCATTGGTACACATAATTCAGAAGATACCTATTCCCAAAAATGTGGCAACAGCTTTGGCCATCTGAAATATGACAATAATTCAAATTTATCATGGAATAGAGGAAGGGAAGATGTTTGGAATGTTCTGTAACTGAGTAATTCATCAGTGTGGCATTAGAGCACAGATAGGCATCTAGACCCACAGAGCGTAGCATAGAGCACAGAAACACATCCAAGTGTATAGGATGCATGGGCAGTGAGCTATTTCTATGGGGGAAAATTAGTATTAACAATAAACAGAATGCTTGAGTCTTGTGGGGTATGCAGATTTCTTTTTAAAGAGGGATAGCTTTTTTACAACCCCCCCCCCGCCCAAATTCTTCTACTTCTCCAACTGCTTACAGTCAATTGACTTCAGCTTCTCTCCAAGTTTATGCATTTAGGTTTGAGAGACATAGAGATTGTGAAAGCAGGGGAGGGGCAGAGAGAGAGGAGGACAGAGGATCTATAGAGGGCTCTGTGCTAGCAGCAGACTGCCCGATAGAAGGCTCAATGTCAGGAACCGTGAGACCACGACCTGAGCTGAAGTCCAACAAGCCACCCAAATGTACCACCCCCCATCAGCTCCCTTTAAACACTAGTGTTTCCTGGAGTTCTTTCCTTGGTTGCCTGCCATTTTCTTCACTCTGTGTGCCCTCGTGGGCCAGCTGCTCATCCATTCTCATGACTTTGACTACCAAGGACAAAAGGATATTCCAAATCTATTCTATTCTTTCCAGTGGAAGCTTCCGTTTTAAATGCCAGAGCCATATTTCTAATATTTAACGGATCTGCAAGGCACCTTCCACTTAACACACCCACTCATTATCATCTGTCACTGTGTCTTCTACTATAATCACAAACTCGGTTAATAAAATTACCACCCAACCAGTCTTCCAAGGTAGAAATTTGTGAGCGTTACTTAACTCTGCCTTCTTCCTATCAAGTGACCGCAAAGTCCTGTAATTTATCCCTCGAAATTATCTTTTGACATCTCTCCATCCTATGACCCCCGCCTTAGTCCCAGTCCTCAGCATGCTTGCCTCTAGACTGCAAGTCTCCTGTCTAGTGTCCCTTCCTTCCCTCTCTCCAATGTTTTCACCATATTCCCATGGAGAGTAGTTTGCCTTAAAATAAAAGTGGGGGGAAAAACCCATGCCTGCTACTCCCCTTCTAAAAGGACTGGTAGTTGCAGAAGTCTGCATAATGAAGTTCAGATTCCTTGCTTGGCAAATGACAATAATAAGGGCAATATGGTATATTGAGTCCCTATTTTACATATGAACCAAATGAGGCCCCAAGAGGTTAAGTATCTTCCCCAAGGTGACAGAACTCCTTACGTGGCAGAGCTGGGATTTCCTTCTAGGCTGGCTCCAACTCTGCGGCCCATGTTTGATTCCAGTCTCTTTCTTGACCTAATCCCTCTGTGTGCACATCTGTCCCCTCAAATAAGCTGTGAAATCCCCAGGACAGGAAAGATGTCTTCTTCATTTCTGATCCCCAGTGTCTAACACTGTGGCACAGGATAGGGGCTTAACATATGCTTGTTAAAAAAAAAAAAAATGGATGGGGCGCCTGGGTGGCGCAGTCGGTTAAGCGTCCGACTTCAGCCAGGTCACGATCTCGCGGTCCGTGGGTTCGAGCCCCGCGTCAGGCTCTGGGCTGATGGCTCAGAGCCTGGAGCCTGTTTCCGATTCTGTGTCTCCCTCTCTCTCTGCCCCTTCCCCGTTCATGCTCTGTCTCTCTCTGTCCCAAAAATAAATAAACGTTGAAAAAAAAAATTTAAAAAAAAAAAAAAAAAAAAATGGATCAAGGGACAGAGAAAGAAAGGAAGGAACTGAAGGAACTAGTGAAGATGTTTTAAGAAGAACATGATGCCGGGGCACCTGGGTGGCTCAGTCGGTTAAGCGTCTGACTTCAGTTCAGGTCATGACCTCGTGGTTTGTGAGTTTGAGCCCTGCCTTGGGCTGTGTGCTGACAGCTCAGAACCTAGAACCTGCTTTGGATTCTGTGTCTCCCCCTTCTCTCTTTGTCCCTTGCCCACTCACACACACTCTCTCTCTCAAAAAGAAATAAACATTGGGGCGCCTGGGTGGCTCAGTCAGTTAAGTGTCTGCCTCTAGCTCAGGTCATGGTCTCATGGTTCGTGGGTTTGAGCCCCACATCGGGCTCTGTGCTGACAGCTCAGAGCCTGGAGCCTGCTTGGGATTCTGTGTCTCCCTCTGTCTCTGCCCGTCCCCCACTCATGCTGTCTCTCTCTCTCTCTCTCTCTCTTTCTCTCAAAAATGAATAAACATTAAAAAAGAACATGATGCTGTTTTATTTTTTTACTTTAGTTTTATTATTTTTTAATACGAACTTTATTGTCAAATTGGTTTCCATACAACGCCCAGTGCTCATCCCAACAGGTGCCCTCCTCAGTGCCCACCACCCACTTTCCCCTCCCTCCCACCCCCCAACAACACTCAGTTTATTCTCAGTTGTTAAGAGTCTCTTATGGTTTGGCTCCCTCCCTCTCTAACTTTTTTTTATCCGCTTCGCCTCCCCATGGTCTTCTGTTAAGTTTCTCAGGATCCACCTAAGAGCGAAAACTTAGGGTATCTGTCTGTCTCTGTATGACTTATTTCATTTAGCATAACACTCTCCAGTCCCGTCCACGTTGCTACAAAAGGCCAGATTTCCTTGTTTCTCATTGCCACGTAGTATTCCATTGTGTATATAAACCACAATTTCTTTATCCATTCATCCATTGATGGACATTTAGGCTCTTTCCATAGTTTGGCTATGGTTGAAAGTGCTGCTATCAACATTGGGGTCCAAGTGCCCCTATGCGTCAGCACTCCTGTATCCCTTGGGTAAATTCCTAGCGGTGCTATTGCTGGGTCATAGGGTAGATCTATTTTTAACTTTTTGAGGAACCTCCACACTGTTTTCCAGAGTGGCTGCACCAGTTTGCATCCCCAGCAGCAGTGCAAGAGGGTTCCCGTTTCTCCACATCCTCGCCGGCACATGATGCTGCTTTAAATATCTGAAGAAGTGACGTGTAGAAATGATTTTATCCTTCCTGTAGAATAATGGATGCTCTAACCTGAACTCCATGAATGAGTTCAGGGAAGCATGTTTCTATGATAACAGTCCATACCATTAATAAATCTCACAAAGCCTTCGGTGACCCCAAATAAAAATGTTTAGAACTATTTCTCCAAGGAGAACCAGTGAGCAGATGTTACTGGGAAGCCAGTTTCAGATCTCTGCAAAAAAGGAAATTTACAACAAGGAGAGCTGTTTGAAAATAAAATCTTTACAGCAAAATGTCAAAAGCTCTGGATCAATGGAAACCATCAGGCAAAGGCCAGATAAACATGTCCAAAGATACAGAGAAAGGAATCCACAGAATTCTGGGAGGGCTGAAAGGTACTCTAGGAAAATTTCCACACTCGACCTCTGGGATTCTGTAATTCTAAGGTGCAACCCATAACACATTTATCAGTTCTTTTTTAACTTTGCAAAGATTTTGATTATTTTTAGAGGCATCACAGCATCTTTCTCAGTCTGTTACCTTCCCAGGTACTCCCCTTTAAGGATCATCTTCGAGTTTCTTTGCATTTCTTAATAAACGTAAAAACTCACGTGTAAATCCTGTTGACATCTGCAGGCACTGGTAATTCCTATTTTTCAAGTCAGATAGCCTCCTTAGTCCATTATGAAGCCGGATTGCTCATTTGCCATGTAGGTCCATAGGTTATTGAGATGTTAGTTTACATTATATCAAACTTCAAAGCATTAACTGCAAAAATAATTGTTCCGCCGGCCAAATCCCCTTGAATGCCTGAATTACTTTATTGAGTGTGGTTTTCCTTTCTCCTCAAAGACATTCTTTATTCCATCCTCACTGTTGACATAACAAAAATGGAAAAATATTTACCTTGCTCCTCTTCAACAGATGACATCACAAAAAAGTCAATTTAATGACACGTAGGAGATTTTCTCAGTAACTTTTCCTACGTTTTTCTCATTACTTGCAAGTCCAGGTGATTGAAAGGATGCAGTGAATTTAAAAGAAGATAGATTTCGCCAAAGGTGGGAGTTATTCATAAAATAATAACAGTAAATATTTACCATTTTGTTTATGCCCTGAAGTCATTGTATTCTACTTAGCAACATTAATATATATTCTTTTATGAAAAATATCCCTCAGAGTCAAGATTGAATAAGTAATCCTTTTTAGTGGTATGTATTAAAGGTTATATCCCTGTGTTACCAAGGAATAAATTAAGACCTTTGCTCCACTATTTCAAACAGTTGGACTTTTGTGATGACCCTTTCAAAAGGATACATGAGGTATGAAATGGACTGCCTTCTTGCTTTTCAGTGTGAGGAGTCACAGTTGAGGCAAATGTAAATGACTTTCATTGTTTTCGACGACACAAGTCAAAGAAAATGCATGGGAAAAAACCCATTTATTCTGAAGGTTAACTAGTGCCCAAATCTGGTCAATATTTGCTGCCATCTGCTGGTCAAAAGAGAAAGTTGCAAGGAATGGAGAAACGCGTAGAGGGAATTTGATCTGTTACTGAGATGCATTTCTATAGGGTAGGAAGGGATTAATTATCCAGAATTATGCTTGTAAAAATATACTGTACACCCCAGCTTCAGAGCCAGTCCCTTCTCAGTGGCAGAGGGGAGATAACGGCCAGGTGGCTCACGGGCTGCCTGCCCACAGCGTATAAGCATTTGCTCTGGTCCACGAATCTGGTCGCCGGCACCGTCCTTTCAAGCTCCTCCTGCCTCACCTTCAGGCAAAGCAATAAAGCCCGTTTCCCACTGCGCGGCACGACATTTCCTAAAACGTTGCCGCAAGGAAAACTGGCTTTTCTTGATCAGAGATTGCAAACGAGGTTAGATACATATTTATGTGGGTGTTGATTTTAAAATAAGGAAAATTCACATAAAAGTCTGGATTGCCAGTTCCTTCTGGAAAATTCTACCCTGTTCCCCTATGGCTGGGGCATACTAGATGAGGGGCCTGCTCATCACAGGGACACTACTTCCTGTTATCTCCCCGCGCAGGAGCCTGAAGGTCAGAGGTCACTTATTCTCGCTATATACATCCTCTCTCTCTCTCTCTCTCTCTCTCTCTCTATGTATACACACACACACACACACACACACACACACGATCACATATGTGGTTAAAAGTGGATACTTTTGGGGCGCCTGGGTGGCGCAGCCGGTTAAGCGTCCGACTTCAGCCAGGTCACGATCTCGCGGTCCGTGAGTTCCAGCCCCGCGTCAGGCTCTGGGCTGATGGCTCAGAGCCTGGAGCCTGTTTCCGATTCTGTGTCTCCCTCTCTCTCTGCCCCTCCCCCATTCATGCTCTGTCTCTCTCTGTCCCAAAATAAATAAACGTTGAAAAAAAAATTAAAAAAAAAAAAGTGGATACTTTTAACCTATAGGATATTTTAACCTACTGGTTGCCCTCTCTTGCATCAGTTAGTAACGGATACCTATATTATCAGGGATGTCATGGACTTGACTCAAACTTATGCTTCCCCTTTCCTCTTGCAGATAGTTATCACCGTTGAGATGTGTATCAAAGCTTATGGGCCAGTCTTCCGGGAACTTTTTTTCAAGATGGCCGACGGCACTACAAGAAAATCACTTTTTTTGCCTTTCCACCTTCCTTTTTTTTTCTACAGCAGACAAGTTGGCAGGAGCTTCAGCAGCTAGCTTGGATCCTGAGTAAACACGAGGCTGGAGGTCAGGGGCTCCACATAATGAAGGAAAAAGATGGCACAAACTTAAATCTCTGATAACCACAGAGCTACCTACCATCCCAGCTCTGGACTGTCCCCAGTAGGCTTCTTTTACTGGAGAGAAAAATCAAACTTGATCTTGTTTAAGCCACTTATTTGAGTTTTCTATCAAAAGCAGCTAAACCTGATATGTCGTATCTTTAACAAAACTGGGCCAATGAGAGAGAGACTGAGAAGGCTGTGTGTTTCAAGCAATATAGGAGATTCTAATACTTGGTATCTGAGTGTTCTAATCAGCTGGGTTTACTGGGTAAAAGGAACAGAAAGGGTATGGATATCAGTTCAATAAAGTCCTCCTGGGTGAATGCCATTGGCTTCCTTGGGGCAGGTGCTGTCTTAGGTCCGTTTGCTGGAAAACAGTTTGAGGTGGAGATTTGCATGCAGGAGGGAAGGAAACAGGATTAGGCAGAGAAGCTGAGCTGCAGAGCAGTCCCAACAGAGTGCTCAGGATCTGTTGAAAAGTTCTGGAGCTGAGGCAGCCTTGCATGTGTTATGCTGTGTCATGACAAGGGAGCTGAGTCTTTTTATCCCCGCATTAGCCAGTCACTGGATGTGAGCTGCCCCTGGAGGGGAGGCCTGAACTTGCAGGCGGAAACACCGTCCTGCCCAGGGCAGTGCTCAGAGTGGGGCTCAGTTGTGAACCATCCGCAACTATTAGAAGTTGAGGGAATGAATGAATCTTGGTCCTGAGAGGAAGCAGATAGGTACCTTACAGCATCCTTCTGGCTATTTACATATTAGGGTGTAATTTATGTATTCTAAATTTTGCATAGTATTCTTACCATTATTTCATTTCTTAATAAGTTGGGACTAACAACACTTCTGACCCTTCACTGTGTGCTCTTGGATCAAAGATAGGGCAGGTTTCCACCATGACTAGGATCAGTGGCTGTGAACAGCCAGGCTGAGTAATAATTCGTTGTATTCACCCTGTTAGGGGAAGAGAGTATTGCCTATAAGAGTGGATAAACAA
The DNA here is from genome assembly GCF_022079265.1 of Lynx rufus. Classification (NCBI taxonomy): domain Eukaryota; kingdom Metazoa; phylum Chordata; class Mammalia; order Carnivora; family Felidae; genus Lynx; species Lynx rufus. The sequence goes on from NW_025814824.1 coordinate 18,659,653, forward strand.
AACTTATTGTAAGTACTGTGTTTGGAGGGGCAGGTGTTCAGGCAGATAGATACCAGTAATGTAAAGCAACCAGGGACAACGGAGCAGATCTTTTCTCATGGCCATGCTGCCTCCTTGAAGCTTCCGTAAGACCTTCCTGATCCTTGACAGGTCCCTTACCTCCCATCAGTGGTGGCTGGCATGGCACCCCTCTGGCTGTCTTTGCAAAGCTCTCAGCTGCTCTGCCGACCTGCTGCCCTAATGATTCTGGTATCAAGATAAAAATCACTATTGACTTTCATTAGTTTTGAGATCAGAGCGAACAGAAGTAGCTTGTTTTTAAAGCAAGGTGAGCTTGCCCACCATATGGGTGTTAATTACAGATCCATGTGAGTGCATTGACTTAACAGGGGAGAAACTGAACATATCTGTGGTTTCCACTGATCCCACAGCAACGCTCTTTAATTGCTTGCATAGACTGATGGCTTCTGTAATGCTGAAAGTAAACCTTTAAAGTAGGTCATTGGGGAAAATAGAAATGTCAAGATTGAAGAGGAAATTATGATCGAATTCACCGTGATTAAGTACCCAGTTTCTTACACAGTATTGAAAAGGGAAATTTCAAAATTATTCATTTATTAAAATATGTAAATACACACAGTATACATATAATTCAATCCTTTACAATGATTGGGTTCTAGTAAGACTGAAAAATAAACGCAGTTAAATAGAGTTCCTTTTTACAAACTGGGTGCAAACACTTTCTCAAATTTACATGATTTTGAATGAAATTCTTGAGAAAGGAATATCCAGATTGGTTAAGATATATGTAAATCATCATAACTCTGACAGCATGTTTTATCTTTATTGGTTCTTTTTAGTACACATATAGCAATGTATAAAAGTTAAATGTGTGGGGCGCCTGGGTGGCTCAGTCAATTACGTGTCCAACTCTTGATTTTGGCTCAGGTCAGGATCTCACAGTTCATGGGACTGAGCCCCAAATGGGCTCTGTGCTCACAGCGCAAAGCCTGCTTGAGATTCTCTCTCTCCCTCTCTCTCTCTGCCCTCATGCTCTCTCTCTCAAAATAGATAGATAAACTTAAAAAAAAAAGTTAAATGTACAAGGATTCCTAATTTTTTTTTTAAATTTTTTTTTCAGCGTTTATTTATTTTTGGGACAGAGAGAGACAGAGCATGAACGGGGGAGGGGCAGAGAGAGAGGGAGACACAGAATCGGAAACAGGCTCCAGGCTCTGAGCCGTCAGCCCAGAGCCTGACGCGGGGCTCGAACTCACGGACCACGAGATCGTGACCTGGCTGAAGTCGGACGCTTAACCGACTGCGCCACCCAGGCGCCCCTGGATTCCTAATTTTATAATACATCAATTGCATGTCTCTTCTGCCTAAGTGTAGTCAAGATAATATACTTCATACTGGAAAACAGTATGGAGGTTCCTCAAAAAATTAAAAATAGAACTACCCTGACCCAGCAATTGCACTACTAGGTATTTATCCAAAGGATACAAAAATGCTTATTCAAAGGGGCACACACACCCCAGTGTTTATAGTAACACTGTTGACAATAGCCAAAGTATAAAAGAGCCCAAATATCCATCAACTGATGAATGGATAAAGATGTGGTATATATATTTAATGGAATATTACTTGGCGATGAAAAAGAATGAAATCTTGCCATGTGCAACGACATAGATGGAACCAGAGTGTATTATGCTAAGCGAAATAAGTCAGAAAAAAGACAAATAGCATATGATCTCACTCATATGTGGAATTTAAGATACAAAACAGACGAACCTAAGGGAGGGGAACCAAAAACAATATAAAAACAGAAAGGGAGACAAACCGTAAGAGACTCTTAAATTCAGAGAACAAACTGAAGGTTGCTGGTGGGGTGCTGGGAGGGGGGAAGTGCTAAAGGATGAGGGGCATTAAGGAGGACACTGGCCGGGATGAGCACTGGGTGTTATATGTAAGGGATGAATCACTAAATTCTAGTCCTAAGAATAAATAAATAAATATATTTTGATTAAAGAAAAGATAATATACTTCATAGAATTGAGTGAAGGGGTGCCTGAGTGGCTCCTTTGGTTCAGTGTCTGACTGTTGATTTCAGCTCAGGTCTGACTGTGTAGAGTCTGCTTGGGATTCTCTCTCCTTCTGTCTCTGTCCCTACCCTGCTGCGTGCTCTCTCTCTCTCTCTCAAAATAAATAATTTTTTTTTAAAGAATTGAGTGAAAATGCTCCCTGAGACTGTGAGTTGAACACTGAACACCCAGACGTTTCTCCTACATAGCTGTGGTGGCAATATGTATCTGTGGAATGAATAATGGATGGGTGGTGAAATCAGCAACATGGGGACCAATACACTTTGAGACATCTCATAGGGCTCGGATCATAGGAGTGGCTGTGCAAGCATGAAGCCCGGATGGCTAACGAGACAGCCGAATAAAAGGCAGAGTACAAGGGACTGAAATGAGTACCAGGAAAGCTCAAGGCATCGGGAAGGTTTTCTTTTTTCAGGGATAAAAAACCTTAGCCCCAAAGGATAGTCCCTTGAATATTTCTGAGAGACGTATTCACCAAGCCAGACTTAAAAAAATCATTTAATCTAGAGGTGCCTGAGTGGGCTCAGTTAAGCTCTGAACCTCAAGACAGAGCTTGTTTTCATTTCTCCCCAGGTCCCTGACTTTTACATCCAAAATGATTTAACTTTTTTTTTTAACATTTATTTATTTGTGTGTGTGTGTGTGTGTGAGAGAGAGAGAGAGAGAGCGCGCCAGGGAGGGGCAGAGAGAGAGAGAGACACAGAATCTGAAACAGGCTCCAGGCTCTGAGCTGTCAGCACAGAGCCTGATGCAGGGTTCAAACTCACCATGAGATCATGACCTGGGCCAAAGTCAGAGGCTGAACTGACTGAGCCACCCAGGCGCCCCAGTGATTTCTTAACTTTGAAGGCAAGTTTTCCCCCCTGTCTGGGCAGGATCTTTCACTGATGGAATTCCAGTGTATCCTTTTGTGTTTCCTTTGGTGGGGATCAATCCCCTCCTGCCCTTCTACCCACTCATAATACAACTTCTATCCACATTAGCTGGTTTTGTTGTCTGTAATGTTGAAGAATGCCCCAATCTGGCCGACCATCTTGTGTGAAAATGGTATGGCAGAGATCCTTATTTATTTCTGTTTCGCACAAACCAAGTCAACCCATATCCCCTTCTGTGGAGCCTTCCTGATTACCCCAAAAGTCGTAGGTGTTCCTTCTCCTAGGCTTCTGTTTCACAATTTGCATGCATCCATCATGGCCATGCACATGTTGTGACATAACTGCTTGTGTGCCTACCTCCACGTAGACTCGGTGCTTCTTGAAGGAAAAGTGTGTCTGTATTATTGATGTATAACTTAACACAATTGGTTCTTGGTAAATATTCATTAAAAGTAGAGATTAGTCTAGTTTACTAGCTCTCTGAGGATCTGGGGACCTCAATATACCTGGCAGTAATAGCAGGAAGATTGGATATGTGCAACCTATCCTCAGGAGAATATATGTTAACTAACATTTATAGAAGTCAATAAGTTTTTTTTTTCCCCACCGAAACACTTCTGTATTCTTTTCAAGATCATCTTTCCTCACTCTGCCATACAACTCACATTTCCTTACTTTAGAACAAACTATATGAGATCACTAATAATCAACTATTTCTTACCTAGGAAACCCAACACTATCATATGGCTCAACCTAATAGCATCAGGGAAGATAGAAGGCATAAACCCATCAATGCGTCTAACAGCTCCAGAGGTATCATTAAATCTTTTCATGAGCTTTGGTATCTTCTGACATTTAGAACCTTCCCCTTAGAACTGAAAAGTTTCCAGGGCGCCTGGGTGGCTCAGTCAGTTGAGCGTCCAACTTCGGCTCAGGTCATGATCTCAAGGTTCCTGGGTTGGAGCCCCGTGTCAGGCTCTGTGTTGACTGCTTGCTCAGAGCCTGGAGGCTGCTTCAGATTCTGTGTCTCCTCTCTCTACCCCTCCCCTGCTTGTGTTCTGTCTCACTCTGTCTCTCAAAAATAAATAAATGTTAAAAAAAAGAAAGAAAGAAAGAAAGAAAGAAAGAAAGAAAGAACTGAAAAGTTTCCAGGGCGCCTGGGTGGCTCAGTTGGTTAAGCATCTGACCGCAGCTCAGGTTATGGCCTCAGGGTTCGTGGGTTCAAGCCCCACATTGGGTCTGTGCTGACAGCTCAGAGCCTGGAGCCTACTTCAGATTCTGCTTGCTTGTTCTCTCTCAAAAATAAATAAACATTAAAAATTAAAAAAAAAAAAAAGAACGGAAAGGTTTCCATATGACTCCGGTTTCCTCGCCATCTTTGCACCAAAAATATCACTTGGGTTTCCTCCTTTATGTAAAATATCAGTAGATCAGCAAGATTACAAAGCAGAAAGAAGAATGGTAAAATATTCTAAAACAAAGAAAAATGAAGATGAACACTTGGATTTAACAGATAGGAAACTGGGTGATGTCAGAAGACTGTTACGGTTGTAATCTGGTAAACACAGGTGGGAGGAACACTAATATTGTGACATAGTAAAATAAAACTTTGTAAAAAACAAAAGAATGAAAAGCATATGTGTATGCATGAGTGTGCATATATTTCAATTTTATATTTTATAACTTTTGACAAGTATAATTTATTTTACAATGAACTTTATGGTCAAAAAAAGGGAAGGAAAGAAGGAAAAAGGAAGAAGAAGAAAGGATCTGTTTGTCTAAAAGAAATTAACCATTCATTCATTTGTGTGTAATGGAACAGAGCAGCGGCGAGGATGCACCGAGAGAAAACTGTCAACAATTCCACTGCCCTCCCTGAAGTGAGCGGGTTGATAGTGGCGAAGTCAAGAATGGTAATATCAAGTTCCTGGCTCACTCATGTACCTCAAAGACACATTCCTGTCACCAGAAACTACATCCTGCAGACAACAGCAGGCAAAGCAAGGGGTAGGTGACAAGGGTTCAACATGAGGGACTGTGGCAAACAAATTACTTCAGAGAGAACTGGAGCCACCCAGGATCCTGCCATGGGTAGGGGGGCAATGATGTGCTGGGATATAGTGATTCAGCAGGAGAGGGCTCGGTTGCCATTACAACCTACATCCCACAACACGGCTGTGTCCATGCTCTGGGAAGGAGGAAAATGAAGACGACTGAGTTACATGGGCAAATCTATTAGAGAAATCAGAAACCTCCTGCTTTGATTTCATTTGGTGGTCTTCTGAAATATTGCAAACACTTTGAGAACTAAATCATGACTACAAAGGCTTCATTAAGGAATCTACAAAGATATGATGATCATTTTTGAAATTGTAGCACTCTATTTATAAAGATAGAAGATTTAGAAGGATGGAAGTATAGCACACTCTCCTGGCTCATGTGTGTATCAGAACAATGTGAATAAACCCCACTTGTTTCTTAATTTACAAGATTTTTTTTCTCTCTTTCTCTTTTCTTTCTCATTTTCAAGTATTTTTCCCCTGATTACAAAATATATACATGCCAATTGATATAAATTTAATTATTAAAAAAAAAACTAAACAAGGATTCAAAAATTATCCCTAATTCTACCACCTGGAGTCAATCATCGTGCAAATCCTTCCAGAATATTTTGTATGCAAATACTTAGAGAGTTGAATAAATATGTGTGATGCACCCAGTATGTAGCAAGTGTCTAAAAAAAAAGCTATTATTATGACACTGTTTTTCTTCCAATCATTTTAACTTAACAATGTATTTTAAATACATTTCCTTTCAAAATTTATATGATTACTTGAATGGATGTAATTTACATAATATTCCATATTAATGAATAATGAACACTATTTTCTTTTTTTTTTTTTTTTTTTTTTCAACGTTTATTTATTTTTGCGACAGAGAGAGACAGAGCATGAACGGGGGAGGGGCAGAGAGAGAGGGAGACACAGAATCGGAAACAGGCTCCAGGCTCTGAGCCATCCGCCCAGAGCCCGACGCGGGGCTCGAGCTCACGGACCGCGAGATCGTGACCTGGCTGAAGTCAGACGCCTAACCGACTGCGCCACCCAGGCGCCCCAATGAACACTATTTTCTACTTTTCTCTATTTTAAACTTTACAGTCAACATCTTTATTCTTATAGACGTGCATTTTTCTAAAAATCTGATGGACTTATATATAAACTCCTATTTCAACTGTTTGATCTCTGGCTTGCTGCTAAAATTTTCTGTGCATTAGTTTCCTCACCTGTAAAATTTGATAGTTAACATCTGCATACAAAATTGTTGTAAGGATTAAATCTTATTATATTTGTAAAATGCCTGCTACAGTGCCTGGCTCAGAGGTAGAATTCAATAAATAATATATTTGTTTTAGAATAATTTACTAAGAATGGAGTGTTTTGGCCCAGTGTTAAGCCCAATTTATAGAGTTTTTTCCTTCTTAAATGAGTATTCATTTTTGAGCCCGTGGGTGGTTTAGTCGTTAAGCATCTGACTTTGGCTCAGATCATGATCTCACAGTCTGTGAGTTTGAGCCCCACTTTGGGTGAGCAAGAGCACTGCTTCGGGTAAAACACGAGCCTCGCGTGAGCCCCGCTTCTCTCTTTCTGCCTCTTGTGGGATTCTCTGTCTCTCTCTCCACCCCTCACCACTTGCACCCTCTTTCTCTCAAAATAAAATAAAATAAAATAAAATAAAATAAAAATGCTTATCCATTTTTGAGAGAGAGCATGACCAGGGGAGGGACAGAGAGGGGGGCACAGAGGATCCTAAACGGACTCTGCACTGACAGCAGCGAGCCCAATGTGGGGCTGGAACTCATGAACCATGAGATCACGACCTGAGTAGAAGTCAGATGCTCAACTGAGCCACCCAGGTGGCCTATATTATGCACAATCTAAAGACTTTTGATGTATATTGTCAAATGGCTGTACAATAAGATTATAACAATTTCTATTACTATCACTGATGTTGAGGTTGTTCATTCACCATTTCCTTCAAAATGCTGGCTACTATTTAATATTATTTAAGTGTTTGTCAATTTCTATAGGTGAGAAGTGTTTTCTTTTTTTTATTTATATTTATTTTGTTACCTGAAAATTGAACATCTTCTCATATATTTATTAAGCATTTATATCTCTTCTTTCATGGATTGTCTATCTCAATCACTTGCATACTTTTCTATTCAAGAGTTCTTTTAAATTTATAAGACTAGGGGTGCCTGGCTCAGTCGGTAACGCATCCAACTTTGGCTTAGGTCATGATCTCATGGCTCATAAGTTCAAGTCCCCAGTCAGGCTCTATGCTGACGGATCAGAGCCTGGAGCCGGCTTGGGTTTGTGTGTCTCCCTCTCTCTCTGCCTCTCCCCCTGCTCGCACTCTTTCTATCCTTCAAAAATAAATAAACATTAAAAAAATAAATAAAAATAAATTTATAAGAGTACCTTAAATTTTAACATCATGACTTTGAAAATTCTTTCCTCACTTTACCACTTGTCTTTAAATTTCCTTGGAATATTGGCTTCAGTATCATGCTTGGAGAATCTTCCAACATACCAAGATTATATTATTCACCTACATATATGTCTGTATACAGACATACATAATCAATTTTGTCAGTTTTGATATAAATCTCCTGAATCTTTACTCCTGAGAGAAGTGTGTTAAAAATTCCCACTCTGGGGGCGCCTGGGTGGCTCAGTCGGTTAAGCCTCCCCTCCGACTTCCACTCAGGTCATGATCTCGCAGTTTGTGGGTTTGAGCCCCACGTCAGGCTCCGTGCTGATGGCTCAGAGCCTGGAGCCTGCTTTAGATTCTGTGTCTCCCTCTCTCTCTGCCCCTCCCATGCTCATGCTCTGTCTCTCTCTCTCAATAATAAATCAATGTTAAAATTTCTTTAAAAATTCCCACTCTATGTTGTATGGAAACCAATTTGTCAATAAATTTCATATATAAAAAAAAATTCCCACTCTATTTATGGAAATGTCAGCTTCTTCTATATCTCAAATAGTTTATGTATTATGATTCTATGTGGTTTGGTACCTAAAATGATATAATTGTTATATCTTCTTTGTATATTGTAGTTTTTAATCAGTGTAAACATTTCTCTTTCTCCTATCCTTTTTGACCTGAGCCCTAATTTATTTTACATTGATATTAACATCTTGAATTTATCGTGCTGAATTTTCTTATTTTAAATGTATTTATTTTTAATAGCAATCTTTCTGTGTTTTTCTTTTAGAGGCATATCTTACAATTATATATATATGTACATATATATACATATACATATATATACATATATGTGTACACATATATACATATACATATATATACATATATATGTACATATATATACATATACATATATATACATATATATGTACATATATATACATGTACATATATATACATATATATACATATATATGTACGTATATATACATATACATATATATACATATATATACACATATATGTACACATATATACATATACATATATATACATATATATATATGTAGTTCTTTGACCCAGTCTGAGTCTAACAAGAGAGGAATTAACCCACTCATATTTAGTATAATGACTGATATTTTATTTTTAGTTTTCCTATCCTACTTTATATTTTGGCTTAGTATGCTTTACTGTTTTATTCTCTAAAAAGTACTAATTTTCTTTGGGGCACCTGGGTAGCTCAGTTGGTTAGGCTTCTGGCTTTTGATTTTGGCTCAGTTCATATCTCTCGAGCTCAAGCCCTGCATCAGGACTCCCCACTGGCAGTGAAGAACCTGCTTGAGATTCTCTGTCTCTGCTCCTCCCCACCAAAATAAATAAATAAATAAATAAACTTTAAAAAAGTAATAATTTTCTTTGATATATTGATCACTTGATTTTTCCCCTTGTATTTTCCTATGGTGTAATTGACAGATATAACTTCTACTACTTCTACTTATTCTATTAATGGGTTCTTTAAGCTTTTTTTGAAATGTTTTTGGCTCTGTATTCCTTCACAACCCACAGCTATTGTCCCTATAGAAGTTTAAAAATATCTTTGGGGTGTCTGGGTGGCTGAGTCAGTTAAGCAGCTGACTTCAGCTAAGGCCATGAGCTCATGGTTCATGAGTTCGAGCCCCACAACGGGCTCTCTGCTGTCAGCACAGAGGCTGCTTTGGATCCTCTGTCCCCCTCTGTCTCTGCCCCTCCCCTGTTCACATGCACTCTTTCTCAGAAATAAACATTAAAAAAATTTTAAATATCTTTTATATTCATTGTAGTGTTTCTGGCATCAGAGCAATAAAACAGAATTTATTTTTTTCTCAGAAGTGATAGTTTATTGTAATCATAAAATAGTTTATTGTAATGATAACAATAAAAACAACTGTTTTCATAAAGCTTCCTAGGTGTTAAGCACTCTGCCAAGTGCTTTATATAGTAAGTCAGTTAGTCCTCAATACAACTCTATGAGATAGGTACTATTATTATCCCCATTTTACAGTTACATTTTATAGACAGAGGCATAAAGAGTTGTAATTCAAATCACATATGCTCAGGTACATTATGAGACTAACTGGTGTATCTGGCTACTCGAGGTAATTTCTTTTTTGACACTGACATTTTTCTGGTATTTTTGCATGCTTGGTAATTTTTTATTGGATGCTGGGCATTTATCATATTGGTGCAATTTTGATTTTGATGTATTCTTTTAAAATGTATTGAACAGAAAACCCAGAAACAGACCCACACAAATATGTGCAAATGCTGTTTGCAGAAGTGCCAAAGCTATTCAGTGGAGGAAAGATAGGCTTTTTAACAAAGGGGTTGAAGCAACTGGACAGCCGCTGTGGAAAACAGTTCAACAGTTTCTCATAAAACTGAACATGAGACTACCACACAACCCAGTGACTGCATTTCTGTGCATTTGTCCCAGAGAAATGAAAAATTTTATGTTCACACAAAAACCTGTACATGAGAGTTTATAGCAACTTTATTCATAATAGCAAAAAAAGCGGGAAACAACCTAGATATCCTTAAATGTAGGAGTGGTTAACAAACTGTGGTGCATCCATACCATGGAATACTACTTAATAATAAAGAAGAACAAAGTATGGGTACATGCAGCAACATGGATGAATTTCTAGAGAATTATGCTGAGTGAAAAGAGCCAACCACAAAAGATTTTATACTGTATTACCCCATTTATATAACGTTCCAAAAATGACAAGATTATAAAAACGGAAGACAAACTAGTGGTTCAAGATGTGTAGGAAGATGTAGTGTCCCAGACGCTACATTGGGGGGAATTCTTTGAATTATTTCAGGATTCTGTGTATTCTTCCTTATAACTGCACGTGAACTACAACTTTCTCAAGATAAAAGGGTTTTAAAAATCACTTAAAAACAGGGGCACCTGGGGGCCCAGTCGGTTAAGCATCTGACTCTTGATCTCGGCCCAGGTCATGATCTCATGGTTCGTGAGATGGAGCCCTACGTTGGGCTCTGCCCCTCCTCCACTTATGTGCTCTCTCTCTCTCTCAAAATAAATAAACTTTAAAAAATCATTTAAAAACAAAACATAATTTATATTAGTTATTGCACCAACAATTATTAACTTAGAGAAGTGGTTTTCAAATGGGGTTGATTTTGCTCTTAATGGGACATATGGCAATGTGTTAAGACATTGGGTAGGGGCCAGGCATGCTGCTAAATACCCTACAGTGCCCAGGAAATCTCCTACAATATCCAGCCCAAATGTTAACATTAATGTTAGATTCAGGTTGATAAAACTCTGGCTTGGAGCTAATAATTTTATAACATAAGGCAATACATTTTCTTTAACTTACATTAGGGAGTAAAAATTCTTAAAATTAGACATTCAATGAGTATTTTATGACATTGTTAAAGAAAAGCTTGAGTGAAGTTTGGTAATACTTTAAAAAAATTTTTTTCAGGCTAAAATTATTGTAGCCATACCACAGAACTTTGGTAACTTGCTTACCCATTCATTTTCATTTTAAATCTAGTTCAAGATGATCCTTTGATCAGAAGGTATACCCTGTGCCCATTTCTATGTGGGGGTGAAATGGATTTTTTACATTTCTTTGTTAGGCTACTCAATGATCATAAAAGGAAGTCATTCACAACACCATTTCATTAGAGTTCATTATTATAGCATTATACTGTGCGCTTAAAATAGTTACACTTAAAATACTTGGTAAGAGGGATGCCTGGTTAGCCCAGTCAGTAGAGTAGAGATCAAGTGACTCTTAATCTCGAGGTTGTAAGTTTGAGCCCCACATTGTGGGTAGAAGTTACTTAAAAAAAGAAAACACTTGGTAAGATACATAACCTTGAAGTCGCTACTCCTTATTATTATCAAAAGTTTAACCAAGAAAAAAAATTTTTTTGAGAATTGCTTGTTGGATAAGTAGTCTACCCATTTCTCTCTAGGTTATTGAATCTATCCCTATATAAAGATAGACCATCATAAAAGCTATTACTTAAGCTGTAATAATATATGGTCCAACTACCCTCCCCCGGTTCATTTATGTAACTTGCCAGGCACAGTGCTGGGTGGTAGGGATGTAGCAATAAAGAAAACATAGAAGTTCCCTGCACCCAGGGACTTTCTAGGGAGGATGTATGAATTAGTTATTGCTATATAACAAACCATCCCCGAATGCAGTGACTTAAAAAACGATCACTATTGTTAGCGTTTCCAAAACACAAGGCTGAGAGGCAGCTTAACTAGGCCAGTTGGGGCAACTCTGTCAAGCCTGGTGACGCGTCACTGCCCTAGGTATTGTTCATCCTCTACTAGCTCAGTCCAGATGTGTTCTCGTTTCCACGAGGGAGACAGGTAGCCCAACTGAGCAGGTGTTTGTCTAGCTCTGCTCACTTCACATCTGCTAATATCTCACTGGCTTACGCAAGTCACACAACCGAATGTGAAGTCAAATGGCAGAGTCCTACAGAGTTAAATAACAAGCTACAGAGATGGGTAAAATAATGGAGCCGATGTTGAAACTATTAGAGAGAGACAGAAAATAAACAAATATTTATTATGAAAGGTAAGGTAAGTACTGTAAGAAAGCAGGTCATAGAAATAACATCACAGAATGGAGGTGGGGCAGAGGGATGGTGCTATTTTTTTTCTTTTATCTATTTAATTTTGATAGAGAGAGAGAGAGAACACACTCATGTGGGAGGGGCAGAGAGAGAAGGAGAGAGAGAATCTCATGCAGGCTCCGCACTGTCAGCACTGAGCCTGATGCGGGGCTTGAACTCATAAACCATGAGATCATGACCTGAGCCAAAATCAAGAGTCAGTGGCTTAACTGAGCCACCCAGGTGCCCCAATGTTGCTATTTCTGGTAGGATTGTCAAGGAAAGCCTCTTTGATGAGGTGGTATTTGAAGAGAGACCTTAATGTGAAAAGCAATTATTTAGGAGATTTGATAAACAGAGACTTAAAAGGAACAAAATAGAAAAATAATAGAATTAGGAAATAAATGTGAAAAGAGAACTCAACTGGAAACTATGAAGTTGTATCCCCATCAGCCCATATGGTTGCATGACCACTTTTATGCATTTGTTTTATGTGTTTCCAGGATTGAAAAGACACACAAACTTCATTTGCTACCCATATTGTTCACAGGACCTCTGGTCTGGTGATGAAATCAGTATCCCAAGCTAAAGCAGTCACCATGTTTATTTTTTTAGATCAAATGTATTGATGAATTTCATGCAACTAGGAAAAAGTCAAATAGTCTGTATTGGGCATAGCCAGTAACAGATAAGTTGGAATTCTATATCTAAATCTTTATTTAAAAATTTTTAACGTTTATTTATTTTTGAGAGAGAGAGGGGGACACAGAATCTTTAGCAGGCTCCAGGATGCCAGTGAATTGCCAGTGAATAGAATGACATTATCTGTGTTTAGGAATTGATCCACTAACAAGTAGTAAAAAAACAAAGCCAAATTTGTATTCAGTAACATAAAATTGCAGTCAATTATGTCTCCTCTAAAAAGATATAAAGCTGCATGAAAAATAAGAAACTGATAAAATTAATTAAAAATAAAAAGCAAATAAAATCTGCATAAAAAGAAAGGTAAGTATGCAGTAATACTTAAATGAGAGAAAAACTGATTCAGTAGTTAAAATATGTGGTTAAAATGTCATAAATGAATTGTTGATTTTGATTTTTAATCTTAAGGTTAGTTGAAAATGTGTTTAGGATTTATTTTAGAAAATATATGAGTTGATTTATAATCATTATTATTTAAAAGGAAATTTGTATTTAAAAATGGACTGAATTTGAGACAATTTGGAAGGATCTTACGTCAAAAATTCCACTAGATGGTGCTCTTTTAACTTCCTTTAAGGGAAAACTAAAGTTTGAATGGGTAGCTGACTCTTGACTCAGCTAATTTAACACTAGTGAAACCAAGTTAGTGCATCTGACTCAATTTCCTTGGATATAATGAGCACAGTGTATAATCTAAGAACAGTAGGGGCGCCTGGGTGGCTTGGTCGGTTAAGCGTCTGACTTTGGCTCAGGTCATGATCTCGCGGCCTGTGAGTTAGAGCCCCGCGTCGGGCTCTGTGCTGACCACTCAGAGCCTGCACCCTGTTTCAGATTCCGTGTCTCCCTTTCTCTCTGCCCCTCCCCTGTTCATGCTCTGTCTCTCTCTGTCTCAAAAATAAATAAACGTTGAAAAAAAAATTTTTTTTTAAAAAAAGAACAGTATAAATGTGATAACTAATTGATGGAGACTACTTTTATTAGTAGTAGAAAGATACCATGATTACTTTCAAGGAAGAGATTCTGGAAATATTACGAAGTGCTCTTTGGAAATTAAGGTGTTGTAAAATGTGAACATTGGAAAACTTTAGACATTATCAGGTTTTATTTAATAAGTAATTGTTGAATTAAACAAAATATTTTAAATAAAAACACTTCTGGTATACATGAGGCTCAAAAGTGCCAACAGTATTTTTTGTAGCTGTTATTAGCATTTATTTTTTATTTTTTTTTTCCAACGTTTATTTATTTTTTTGGGGACAGAGAGAGACAGAGCATGAACGGGGGAGGGGCAGAGAGAGAGGGAGACACAGAATCGGAAACAGGCTCCAGGCTCCGAGCCATCAGCCCAGAGCCTGACGCGGGGCTCGAACTCACGGACCGCGAGATCGTGACCTGGCTGAAGTCGGACGCTTAACCGACTGCGCCACCCAGGCGCCCCTGTAGCTGTTATTAAAAATCTAATGCTCCATTTGTGATAAGACATGTGATATATATATATATATGTAACTATACATACATAATGTGAATTATACATATATACTGTGGATTATATGTATGCATATATATGAAGCACATAAGCTCCATCTGTGACACTACATATGAAATACGTATATAGAATTATACATATATAATGTGAATTATACATATATACTGTGAATTATAGATATATATATATAATGTGAATTATATGTATGCATATATATAAAAAGTACATAAGCTATCATTACATGACATGGACAATATTATTATTAAATTTCTGGAGCATACTATAACTGCTACATCACATGTCTGTATGTGGATATGCATGCAGACTAAGGAGCAAGAAATTTGTTTTCTCAGAACCCCACATACATGCCTATGGTGTTGGTAATAGAACATCTTGCCAAGACTTATAGAAGTACATAAACTTAGAAAATATTTTTGTAAACAGTTGTTAAATATGTACTTAGAGGTTAGCATACTTCCAGGCAAGTAGTTGTTAAAAAAAAATTGCAGAGACAAACTCTGATTAAAGCAGTCAGAAAATATGATATGTGGAGGGGACTGTTTGGTTTATTTATAGATCAGTTTAGATTCTTATCAGGAATGATGCTATATTATGATGATAAAAGCATATACATGAACAAGAAGAGCTTAAATATTGCAAATACAAAGAATAATGTGGACATGTATTGCGTTGACTAATGAACCCTCATTGAAAATAAATCACTGTTTTAATATTGAAGGAGCTATGTGCATTTGAGCACTTGATAGGTGTTGACTGAACTTAATTTTCTAAATTAAGCATCCAACTGGTAAACATAAGGTTCAAATTTGCTAGTAACCCTTTTGTTATTAAAATTTACTTTTCTAATGACTTTGGTTAGACATCTCTTGGTAGGTAAATCAAAAGACCTCTCAAGTACTAGTTAATAGCTCAATTTGGTTGTGTTTCCTCAGTATTTATCTTTCTTAACATGTATACAATTTTGATATTGTAGACATATCCTTCTTGGATGTATATCCTATACATCCTTCTTGGATTTCTGTGTCATCTTACTCCAGGTACACCGGCTTCTTTCCTAGGCTTCCTGTCTCATATCCGTTTAGCTTTTCCCTAAATGCGAATGTTCCTTCACTCTTCAATCCTTGGTCTGCTTTTCTGTGTCTACATTCCTTTCCTTCTAAGTGGCATCCACACACGGAAGATAATTGTTTCTGTGTAGGGAGGTCTCAAGTGTCCATATCTTGTCCTGGACTTTCACTGGGACCTCGTTTCTTCATTTCTAACTATCACTAGACAAACAACACTGTATCCTGGATATTTTACCCTGGACTTTAGCTCTCACAGAACCAACCAAAAACTGAACTCCTCATCATCTTCTATAAAACCAACACCTTGCTTTCACATCCCAGTTACTATGAATGACACGATCTTAGAATTATTTTATATACCTCATCCACCATAGTTAATCAGTTTCCAGGGCTCATGAATTCTACCTTTATGACCTCCATTTCATTTATGCCTTTCCATTCATTTAAATTGCTGTGACCTAGTTGAGATCCATAACTGGCTTCTAACTCTGGACTTCCCCACTCCATTCTGGTCAGTGGCTCCTATCTGCATGTTTCAGATCACTTGCGTTAACACATAGGTTGGGTAGGGTAGGCGAGGCAGAGTGACAGGGTCTGGCCTTAGGATCCTACACTGAAGTGGCCCAGGCTCTGGGGGAGGGTTCACAGAAGCAACAAAACAGAAACAGTCAACATTCAGAAGTCTAGATGGGCAGAGAGTTCATATCTGGGAGGTCTTTCAAATACTGTCTGAATTAAGTTTGGCTCAGGAGTGGGGAGGCTGGACTTACTAAATACGGGAGGGGAGTGGTATCAGTGGATTCAGCTTGTCTGAGCCACCTTACCCCTCACTGCCCCTGTGCCATACATAAGACTATTAAGGACAGACCCCAGCACTTCACATGGGTAGCCTACCTTCTGCCCCCCTTTTCTTGACCCACCTCACACTGGGGTGTGCTGACCTGTTCTAAATTATCCGAGCCCTTGATCCTTGAATTCATTACTATTTACGGTCTGGCAGTTGTTGCCAATCCAGACACTTAATACTCTCTCTGGCTTCCCTGCTCACCCGCAATTTGCCTGTACTCCTTTTAATGATACTGCCTCCCTCTCTCAGCCAAACATCTCCGCCGGCAGGGACTCAGCTGCAGGTCCTGACTCTGTTCCCCACAGAAAAAGAACATACACAGCGCTATGAACAAGGTACAAAATCAGTTACTGTAAAAAAAAAAAAAAAAAAAAATGAAAAAGGATCTTTAACACATCCCCGCCGTAGTTACTGGAGGAAGCGGACATAACCCCAAGCGGGCTGAGTGAGCAAAGGGACACACAAGGAAACATAGAACCGGAGGCTCTAAGGCGGGATCCGCCGGGCTGCGCGGCTCCAGACAGGAGGAGCAGGCATCGGAGGGGGAACCGCGAGGTCGGTTCCGGTGTGTCTGAGATGCTGAGATGGTGCTGATTGTGCAAGAGAGAGAAAATGCAAGTCAGATTCAGAGGCTGTAAGGAAGAGCTGCCGTCCGCGCGAAGGAGGGTCGCGGGGGCGAGGATCCGAAGGAAAGGAAGCAGAGCGGCAACTCTATAGGTAACAAACAAGACGGAGCGGGTCGGTCCTTCCTCCTCTAGCCCCTCCAGCGCCCCCTCTTGGCAGAGCCCCGCCAGGAGCCAGCTGCCGAAGCTGAGCGCGGCTCGCAGAGTCCGCCCATCGCCAGAGCCCAAAATAGAAGGGTGGGTTTGGAGCCGACGGGCAATAATTCAATACTTGGCAGGTATGTCTCGCTTGCCTTCCACGAATATGTGAGCGCCTGCCTTGTTCTAGGCACAGAGGAGAGAACAATGAGCAAAACGCTAATAATAATTTCTCCTCGAGTAGCTTACGTTGTATTACATGCATTACAGTGGGGAGAGATAGACAAAAAATAAATAAGTGAAAAACGCATAGCGTGTCAGGTGGTAAGTGCTCGGAGGAAAGATAAAGCAAGGAAGGTAACAGAAGAGTGCTGAGGGGTGGGGGTAGGTATCAATGTTAACCAGGCTGTTCAGGGAAGGGTTGAGAAAATGGCTGGAGAGCAAAGACAAGAGTTGTGCAAATACAAGAGGAAGGTGCATTCCAGATAAGGGTAGGGTGGAGTGTCAGGCCAATTGTGTAGGGCCTTATCTGGCGTTGTGAGGGCTGTGCCATTCCCATGATGATGTGAGCATTACTTTAGCAGCTTTGGAGCACGAAATGACACAGGCTTTTGTTTTGTTTAAAGTTTATTTATGTTGAGAGACAGAGAGAGAGAGTGAGAGCACAAGTGTGTTCACATGAGCAGGCAAGGGGCAGAGAGAAAGAGGAAGAGAAGAGAATCCCAAGCAGGCTCCACGCTGTCACTACAGAGCCTGATGCAGGGCTAGAACTCAGAAACTGTGAGATCGTGACTTGAGCCGAAATCAAGAGTCATATGCTTAACTGACTGAGCCACCCAGGTGCCCCAGAAGTGACACAGTTTTTAAAGGATTCTTCTGGATACTCTTTTGAGATTAGGTTGTCCTCGCTGGATTCACCTCAGCCCTGCCAATGGGAACTTAATCCTGGGTCTCGAGTCTTGCCTTCCACATGCCTCATCTTTCTCTCTCTGCATCTGCCTGTCAAAGCACAGCAGTGGGGGGGGGGGGGCAGGGGGGCAAGCCTAGGTTCCCGTGCCTCTTCTCCTGGGGCTGCATCTTCATTCACAGTCACAGCCTTTGTTTTTTGTTTGTTTTTAACCGTCTGAATAGTCTCTCCTTGAGACGCTTTTGGGGGTATTAATCTACTTCTCTGGCGGTATGTTCAATGTTGTGAGAGTTGGGCGTGACTTCATATCCAATATTTGTTCATTCTTTCAACAAACATGTATTAAAAACCTGTATGGGGGTGCCTGGGTGACTCAGTTGGTTGAGCATCCACTCTCGATTTCAACTCAGATGATGACCCCAGGGTCGTGGGATTGAGCAAGATTCTCTCTCTCCCTCTGCCCTTCTTGCGTATGCTTTCTCTCTCTCTCTAAAAAGCAAAAAGAGAAACAAAATAAAAAACGTATGTGTACCAAGCACTCGTTTGGTACTAGGGATACATCAGTGAACTAGACACATTAGCTTCCTGTTCTAGAAGTGGCAGTGATGGGGGAGACAGAATCTTTATTATTTTTTTAATGTTTATTTTTTTTTTTTTGAGAGAGAGATAGAGCAGAGCACGAATGGGGGAGGGGTAGAGAGAGACAGAGACACAGAATCCGAAGTGGGCTCCAGGCTTTGAACTGTCAGCACAAACCCCGACGTGGGGCTCGAACTCACAAGCTGTGAGATCATGACCTGAGCCGAAGTTGGATGTTTAACCAACTGAACCATCCAGGTGCCTTGGAGACAGAACCTTTAAATCCCTTATGAGGAGGATTATTTCGGAGAATGATGAACGACATGAAGATCCCAAGGTGACTATGAGATGGCGTGACTAGTGGCTATTTGAGACTGAGAGGTCCAGAGAGCTTATTCACATTTCACCTGTGCTCTATGCTCTAATTTGTGTGTGTGTGTGTGTGTGTGTGTGTGTGTGTGTGTATGTAGTTTTATGCAATTTTATTTGACCACTGACACAATCAAGATACATAAGTGCTCCGTAAACACAGGGCTCCTCCCTGGAAACCATTTGTAGCCACACCTGTCCCTCCATCCCATACTAACCTTTGGCAACTGCTAATCTGCTTTCTATCTCTATAATTTTGTCCTTTCAAGAATATTTTGTAAATGGAATCAGCATAATGCCCTGAGATTTATCCAGATTGTTTATAGCATCGGTAGTGCATTCCTTTTTGTTGCTGAGTGGTATTCCACAGTGCGGATATACTACATACAGTCTGTTTCCATTCATTTGTTGAAAGGCTTTTGAGTCGTTTCTGATTTTTGCCTATTATGAATTAAAGTGCTATGAACATTCTTGTACAAGATTTTGTGTGAGCAAAAATCTAGGATAAATGTCTGGAAATACAATTGCTGGTTCATGCGGTAGGTGCGTATTTAGTTTAGTTTTGTTTTAGAAATTGTCCAGAGCACAGCTATACCATTTCACATTCCCATAACTAATGCACATATATTCATTTTTTTTCCACATCCTCACCAGCATTTGGTGTTGCATTTTTTTTTTTTTTTACCATTCTGGTTGATGTATAGTAATATATATCATCTATGTTTTTCATTTTCATTGCCCCAATAGCTGATAATATTGAACATATTTTAATGAGCTTATTTGCCATATTTATGTAGATTCATGTGTTTTGGCAGCCTTTTGAAAGTTTACATGAATCTTTATATCAATTTGCCACCAGGGTTGAGAACTTGCTCACAAACTTCAGTTGGCTCTAATTTTGGGAGAGCAATTTTCCCAAAGAATTATAAAAGAATAGACAATATAATACCATTTCTGATACATCTCTCTCCACCAGTTTAGAGGATCAAATTAAGTTTACATCTTCTTTTTTAATGTTCCAAGTGTATGACATACAGTTGAATGTAATGAAATTCAGTTTCCATGCTTCACAATCTCCAAAGCTGATTTGCTTTAGACTAAAAACATTTCAATTAGCATGGTAAGAAAAGTCTTATTATACTTCATTTGTAGTAATCTTACAATATTAATAGCTTTTTTTTGTTTTGGGGAAAAAAAAATCCATGCTCCCTGGAAAAAAAGACCTTGAAAGAACAGAGACAATACACACGACCAAAGTCTCACCATCTAAAGATAATCACTGTTAACAGTCGGTGGGCATACTTATACATTTCTTTCTGTGTGTGTGTGTGTGTATGTATGTGTGTATTTATATACATATATTCTCTGCACACTTAAAATATGATTATAATTTATATTATTGGTATGATGCTACTCTGTATCTTGTTTCTTACAAGCATATATTATTGAGTTCCACAGATGTGCCTTATCATTTTTAAAGCCTGCATAGTAACCCATTGTGTGTGTGTGTGCACATGTGTCTGTATGTGTGTGTGTATGTGTGTGTGTACACATGTGCATGTGCATTTAACCAGCTTCCTTATTGATATTTAGCTTCTTCTAACTTTTGGCTGTTATAAATAATGCTTTAATGAATGTTCTTGTGGGGACAGCTTTTTAAATTTTTGTTTTCTTAGAGTAAATCGCTAGAAGCGGGACTGTTGAGTCAAAAGTCATATATATGTATTTACATATGTGAATATGTACATATGAATATACATATGTAGCAAAAATATGTATATATCAGTTTGTAGATGTTTATAAACTGCCTTTTAATTTTTTTTAACGTTTATTTATTTTTGAGACAGAGAGAGACAGAGCATGAACGGGGGAGGGGCAGAGAGAGAGGGAGACACAGAATCGGAAGCAGGCTCCAGGCTCTGAGTCATCAGCCCAGAGCCGACGCGGGGCTCGAACCCACGGACCGCAAGATCGTGACCTGAGCTGAAGTCGGATGCTTAACCGACTGAGCCACCCAGGTGTCCCTATAAACTGCCTTTTAGAAAGATTGTATTGATTTACATTTTTAGCTACACTGCCTGAGTAAGGCTCTTGTAAATTTCTCAACCTTTTACTTATATCTCCTTTCCAACAAATTTCTGTTTTCTTTTTTTTTTTTTAAGGCTTTGGAAGACATAAGCTGAAATAATTTTTAATTGTAATTTTTTAAATTTTTTTTAAAAAAATTTATTCATATTTGAAAGACAGAGAATGAGCAGAGGAGAGGCAGAGAGAGAGAGGGAGACACAGAATCCGAAGCAGGCTCCAGGCTCTGAGCTGTCAGCACAGCTTGACTGAGCCACCTAGGCACCCAAAATTGTTTATAATTTTTAAACAATTATCTGAGGTGGGAGCTCAGGGCTTTTTGAGGCTAACTCCGTAAAAGCTTTCCTGTGAAATGACCATCTTGTAGAACTGTTCTTCCAGGAATAGAATGTGTTTGGGAATGTAGTCTGCTTCAATGGCTTTGTTATCTGGCCATCTAGCATGCTACCGCAATGCTAACCTTGCTTGGGGAATGAGGTCAGGACAAACAGTACACAAATGATATTTACTTGTGGACAGAGGAATTAATGACAAGGAAAAAATGTCCAAGATAACTACCAGCATGCCAAACTTCAAAGATGGAAAGCTGTGGCATGTAAATTAAGCATAAAAGAGCAAATCCTACTTGCAAAGTTAGGGATTTATTGTAAAGTTGGATGATATTGCAGTTAGGGTTCACTCAAAAAAATTTTTTTAAATATGATCAAACAATGAAGTATAGCATTTTAATTATGATCTGGAGAAGAAAAACACTTTACACTATTTCCAAATTTGAAACTTGGAACATTTTTTTTTTTTTTTGGTAGTCGTTGGACTTATTTTTCTTTTTTTTTTTCTTTTTTTTTTAAATTTTTTTTTCAACGTTTATTTATTTTTGGGACAGAGAGAGACAGAGCATGAATGGGGGAGGGGCAGAGAGAGAGGGAGACACAGAATCGGAAACAGGCTCCAGGCTCCGAGCCATCAGCCCAGAGCCCGACGCGGGGCTCGAACTCCCGGACCGGGAGATCGTGACCTGGCTGAAGTCGGACGCTTAACCGACTGAGCCACCCAGGTGCCCCTGGACTTATTTTTCAAGGTCCAGCAGATATTTGGTTTAATGATTTAGTGAGTGTACTTATCTTTTACATGATGACATTACTGTATTTTTGCTCATAAGCTTCCTCAAATGGATTAAGGAACAAGAGGTCTGACTGCAAAATGTACCTTTTAGTAATTAGGAAATGCATGTTCATGATACAGCACCTAACACTAGATAAGACTTGAGTTACACTATGCATCTTCTTACATGTTTCTAACACTTTCTGGGCAGAATTTCTTTCATTGCTCTCTTTGGCAATGAAATGCTTATAGTTCCAAATTTTCAGCAGCACACTCCCCCTTCATCCAATTCCACAGGCTTTTCCTGGATTATAGAAGTGTTTCCTGGATTATAGCATGAAGTGTTTGCAAGCTATTTAAGATGTATTTTTGGACAGAGTTCTGGAGTTCCTGTGCTTTAAATTTATGGTGCTAGATTTAATAGCAGAATTTGTAGCTACTGTCTATCTGGCTTCCTCTAAATAATGCTACAGTAGCAAAATACCTCATTATGGCTTTTCCCTTTTCTGGGCATTTAGGCCTCTTATCAGTTTCCTTCCTTACAAGTTTACTTATACAAGTATTCTGAGGTATATTTCCAATGTTGTTAGTCAAATGCAAGGGGATCAGGTGGGGTGGCAGAGCAGAGTCAGTCACAAATGCCAGGTTCCAGCTCTGTTCCTGCAGAACATTAGTTACATCACCTTGGATCAATCCCTAATATCTTTGCTTCATTATTGTTAAGATTAAGAGATTCAATTGGTGACTATATAATAAAGACCCTTCAAATATGAAATTATCTGAAAATAATTTATGAACTCATGTAAAATAAGATTTTACAGTTTTTTTTTTTTTTTGCCAGGCATTCTACTTGCAAAGGCAAACCTTAACCTTAAAAAAAATTGGGTGACTATGTACAAAAAGTTACTAAAATGGTACAGGAATTAAGTGAAAGTCGTCAGAGGCATTATTTATTTGTGAAACTGTTACCCTTAAAAATTGCCAGTTATTTTACCAGCAAAAGATGGGTTTATTTGGGAACAGTAGAGGATTGCAAATGGGACAAGCAAGCTACCTCAAAACCAAAACCCTAGGCAAGACCACAAACAAAAGCCAGGGGGCATTATCTTTTTTTTTTTTTTTTTTTTAATTTTTTTTTTTCAACGTTTATTTATTTTTGGGACAGAGAGAGACAGAGCATGAACGGGGGAGGGGCAGAGAGAGAGGGAGTCACAGAATCGGAAACGGGCTCCAGGCTCTGAGCCATCAGCCCAGAGCCTGACGCGGGGCTCGAACTCACGGACCGCGAGATCGTGACCTGGCTGAAGTCGGACGCTTAACCGACTGCGCCACCCAGGCGCCCCCAGGGGGCATTATCTTATGACTTCCGGTTTGAACAAGAAGAGTTCAGGGTGATGATAAAATACCCCTTATCAGCTGAGGGGTAGTTGATTTCTTGCAGGAGATGCAACGTCCCTCTTCCCTGGTTGGGGGCCTGTAATTGATGATTCTTTCCTGTTGAGGTTCTTCTGTTAGGCTTATAATTGAGAATTCTTCCTGTAATTGACATTGAGTGCTAAGGCTCCCTAGCCTCTCTTAGCGTTGCTAGTCCACTTTAGCGAGGTTTCCCTTTCATGTTCAGGATGCAAAGAGAAAAAGTTCCAAGTTCACTCCTACATCTTAACCCCTTAGGAGGGTGGTGATTATAGTTCTCCAAACTTCACATCAGGCGTCTCTGTGACCTCAGGCATTTGACTGTATTTCTTATAAAAGACCAAATGGGGGTGGGATGGGGATGAAAGAAGAGTCCTCATTTTTTATTTAGTTAGGGTCATTCGGTAAGGCTCAAGGGGTGAGTCTAGGTCTCACAGTATTTCTTAGAGGGCTCTCCGCAGTTTCTGAACTGGTTGACTCTGAATCCCAAAGGACTCTAGGTGATGAAAGGAGGCTCCCTGTAAATAACTTGACCAAAAAAAAGAGTGCCAAGTCAGATGCAGGGAAGGGGGGGCGTGGCATTCCAGCACCGAGTTTACTCTTCACTGGCACTATTTGCAGCAAGGGATGTTAAGTCACCCTAAGAGCGTCGTGGCCTTGCCCTCCGAGCAGGGGGCGGGGCAGTTACACGCGTCCAGACACAGGCTGGCCGGACGCAGGAACCTGTAATAATGTGGGAGAGCTCCTTGGGACCTTCCCTTACGACGCCTCCAGCCTGACCGCGAGAGTGCTGGAATCTGCCCACACCTTGGTTAGGTGCAGGTCCTACCGGTCCGCGAGTGGGGTCGTCTCCACTGTAAGGAGAGGGGCGTTCCCTGCTAGGTGTAACCGCCGCGCCCCACCCCGCCCCCCGCCGCTGGGCCGGCCCCGGGGGTCGACCGGCGAGGGCGGGGTCGGGAACAAACTGGCAGCTGCCTCCGCTCATCCTGTTGCCAGGCGACGGGGAAGAGGCGGGGCCAACGTGTAAAAGGAGGCGGGTTCTGCAAGGAAACGGCAGGCGTCAGAGAAGCGGTCGCGCAGCCGCCCTTGCTCTTCTCTAGCAGGCGTGCCCGGGTCGGCGCCGCGCTCCGCCCCCGCCCTGGAGTCCGCTCTGCGCACGCGCGGAGCGAGCAGCCGCCTCCGCCCCTCGCAGGGCTCGCGGCGGGGCTGTGCGTCCGGCAGTGGGGCAGCTCTAGTGGGAGCCGCCCGGGAGCCGGTGAACCGAGCGGTCTCGGGCGGCCAGGCGCTGGACGAAGGAGTGCGGTGGGCGGCTGCCGTGTCCACCGCGGCTGAGGAAAATGGTGTTCGAGTCGGTGGTCGTGGATGTGTTGAACCGGTTCTTGGGGGACTATGTGGTGAACCTGGACACGTCCCAGCTCACTCTGGGCATCTGGGGAGGTAACGAGACCGCCGCCGCCCCCTCAATCTCGTTTTCCTCCCGGCCTTTGGTTTTCGGAGCCTCTGGCCCCTCGCTCGGCACCACCACCTGCCGCCGCCCTCCTCGGGGTTAAATTACGTAAAGCCAGGCGGTGGTTCCAGGGCCTCTGCCCGCAAGTTGTTTGTATTCTGGCAGGAGGGGGTTGGGGTCGGGGTGCGGGCTGTAACGTCCCCCTTTTCCGAGCCGGGCGGTTGAGGGGGCCCGCGGTGGATTCCGAGGGTGCGGGAGACCGATTGCTCCCAGGCGCCCTTTTCTGCCCGTCGCCCCGCGCCGTCTAGCTTCAGCTGCGCGGGTCGTGGGGGTGTGGAGGGGGGGGGGGTCACAAGACGCCCGGGGGGCTTGTTCCCATCCCTGTCATTTTGTACCCCCGCGGGTTATGGCGAAGGCTCGGGAGAGCGCACGGAGTGTCGCACGTTGTCTCGCACGTGCAAGCAAGGCGCTGCGACCGAAGACGCCCTCTTCCTTCCCCAGCTCGGGCGTGTGGCTAACCCGCGGTGTCTTCTCGGCCCCGGTTCCTGGCCACCCCACCTGCATTCCCGGTTGCTGGCTTGGCTCCTGCCGGTAACAGAAAGCGAAACTCCTGGGCACGATTAACTCAAATGGTTGGTCAGGTGTTTCCAGTTCACAGCCTGACCCGGGAGTTAGGAGGAGGACAGAAGCCTTACTCTGTATCCACTTACTCTGGTGCGCTGCCTTATTTGGAGCCTCATTTTTACTGCTGCCATCTGTTTTTGTATTATCCCCTTTTTAAACATCCGTTGTAAGTTAGATTGCTTTTCCGTAGCAAGTGAATCTCTTGGGCCAAAGTTAGGGCTGGTTTTTTTTTTTTTTTTTTTTTTTTAGTTTAATCGCTAATATGCACACACTTTCAGCCTCCTTCTAAGACTCGTTTATCTTGAGTTTTCTCCTTTATGAAAGAGTGTGAGTAGGTAATTATTTTGGTGGCGAGAGCCTTGTTAGGGCTGTTGGTATCTGGTACCACGGGTAGAGCCAGCCTCCGCGGAGAAGGGACGTGAGCGCTAGCTCGGCATCTGCGGGTAGTATCGGAGACGTGAAGAGTGTTGATTTTGTTCTTCTCATTTGCCGAGTAAAAATCATACGATCTGCCTTCACCCACTTCAGAAGGGAAGCCTTGCAAACATTTTGTGGTGTGTTTTGAATCGTAGTGGAGGGTTCCCGTAGAGGTTTGTGGAGGTGTGTGTCGAGTGTGATTTATGGATGAATTTGTTTAAAATTTAGGTGCGGTAAAATTGACTCGCGATGTTAAAGTTCTGCCCCACAATCGTGATACCAAAAAGTTCCATCAGGACACCGAAGTTCCCCCTGCTGCCCCTTTTTAGTCCACCCTTCCCAGCCTCCATTTCTCCTGGCAGCCACTGATCTGTTTCCATCCCTACAGTTTTGTCTTTGCCTGAGTGCCATAGAAATGGAATTATGTGGTAAATAGCTTTTGGGGTCTTCTGTTTTTAGTGAATTTCACTCCTTCCACTTTTTACACAAAATGAATTTGAGAGGGCCATCCGTGTGTTGCATGCACCAGTATTTCATTCCTGTATTTTTGAGCAGTAGTTGATTGTAGGAATGTGTTGCAAATGTTTATGTTTGCTGGTTTCCCTTTTTAGCCATTAGGAATAGAGCTGCTAATAAACATGCGTGTACGGGTTTTTGTGTGAACATAAATTTTTATTTCCCTTGGGTTAGTACCGAAGAGCGCAATTGTGAGGCCTTTATGGTAAGTTAATATTTAATTTACATGAAACTAAGCTGCTTTTCAAAGTGCCTGTGCCATTTTGCAATCTCACCAGCAGTGTAGTGTAGCACTGACTGCTCATCGCTTAGTTACTTTACACCCTCACTAGCACTTAGCATTGACATTTCAGAAACTTTTTTTTAGCCATTTTACTAGGTATATAGTGCTGAAGTATGGTGGTTTTAATTTGCATATCTAGTGATTAAAGTTGTTGAGCATCTTCTGATGTTCTTTGCTGTCTGTGTAGTTTCATTGGTGAAGTGTTCAAATCTTTGGCTCCTTTTCAATTGGCTTTTTTTCTTTTTTTATTGAGATTCACTGTACCCATTAAAGTGGCATTTTAAAAATGGTATTTTAAAATGCCATTTAAAAAATGTTGTTAATGTAGCTGACACACAATGTTAAATTGGTTTTAGGTATACAACAGTGATTCAACAATTCTAAAGGTTATGTAATGCTCACCATGATAAGTGTTACCATCTGTCACCTTTCCATATTATTAAAGTATTATTTGGTTTTATTTTTTATTTTTATTTTTTTAAGTAGGCTCCATGCCCAACATGGGGCTGGAACTCATGACCCTCAGATGAAGAGTCACATGCTCTACCGAATGAGCTAGCCAGGTGCTTCCATTATTACAGTATTATTAACTGCATTTCCTATGCTTTACTTTTCATCTTAAATTTACACTTTTAAGATGTACAGTTGAGTGTTTTTTAGTATAGCCACAAAATTGTGCCACTGTCGACACTAATTCCAGAACTTTTTCAACACCCCCAAAATAAGCCTCATGCCCATTAGCAATCACTCTCAAATTCTGTCCTGAACTTCCCGACCTCAACTCCAGCAACTTCTGATTTCCTTTATGTTTTCTATGGAGTCACCAATTCTGGACATTTCACTTACATGTAATCCTGCAACATACATGGCTTTTTGTTTCTGGCCTTTTTCACATAACTTTATATTTTCAAGCGTCATCTTGTAGGATGTATCATTTTATTTCTTTTTATGACTGAATAATATTCCATTATATGGGTATATCACATTTTGTTTATTCATTGATCAGTTGATAGACATATAAATTATTCTTTTTGGTTTTTATGAGTAATGCTGTGAACCTTCATGTGCAAGTTTTTTTGTGGGCATATGTTCTAAATTTTCTCAAGTATATGCCTAGGACTGGAATTGCTGAGTCATATGGTAACTCAG
The DNA here is from genome assembly GCF_022079265.1 of Lynx rufus. Classification (NCBI taxonomy): domain Eukaryota; kingdom Metazoa; phylum Chordata; class Mammalia; order Carnivora; family Felidae; genus Lynx; species Lynx rufus. The sequence goes on from NW_025814824.1 coordinate 18,687,548, forward strand.
ACTTTTTATAGTACTGTTGAACTCTTTTTCAAAGTATTTTCTTATTGTTAACTGTTGAGAGTTCTTTACATGTTACATATATGAATCTTTTGTCAGAAAGAAAATCTGAAAATGTATTCTCCCAGTCTCTTCCAAGTCTGTCTTTTGCAAAGCAAAAGTTTTAAAATTTTATCAAGTCCACTTCAAAAACTTTTCATGAGTCATGCTTTTGATGTATCTATGAAATCTTAGCCTTCCCTGAAATCACAAAGATTTTCTCCTATGTTTTCTTATACAAGATTTATAATTTTATATTTTATGTTTAGATTTCGGATCCATTTTTGTAAAAGTTGTCAAGGTTGAAGGTTGACATTCATTTGTTGGCATGTGGATGCAAATATTCAATTGTACCATCTGCTGAAAAAAATCCTTTCTTCATAGAATTATTTTTGCACTTTTGTAAAAAAAAAAATTAGACTTTATATTGCGTGGGTTTATTTTTGCATTGTCATCTGTTTGAATAATATGTGTGTCCATCCTTTGACCAATACCACTCTTGTCTTGATAACTCTAGCTAATAGTCATGAAATCAGGTAGTGTGATTCTTCTAACTTTGGTGTTAACAAAAATTTTAAAACAACATATCAGTGTTTTATATATAGAAGTTGGTTATATTTTGATAAGCAGAGCTTTATTTTATTTTTTAGGGAACTCATGCAAATGGGGAGAGAGGCAGAATCCTTTTTTTTTTTTTAATGTTTATTTTTTGAGAGATAGAGTATGAGCAGGGAAGGGGCAGAGAGAGGGAGATACAGGATCTGATCATGTAGGGCTCAGACCCACAAACTGAGATCATGCCTTGAGACCAAGTTGGTTGCTTAACCTACTGAAATGCCAAGGCGCCTTGGTAGACAGAATCAGAATCTTAAGCAGGCTTCATGCACAGTTCAGAGGGTGATGCAGGGCATGGTTCCAGGTTCATGACCGGACCTCACATCAAGAGTCCGGTGCTCAACTGTCTGAGCTACCCAGGTGCCCTAGTGAAACTTTAAGAGCTTTTTGTTAAATTCTCCAAGGATTGATTGATTGATTATTTATTTAAATTGTTTGTAATGTTTATTTTTGAGAGAGAGCACGAAAGGGAGAGGAGCAGAGAGATGGAGACACAGAATCTGAAGCAGGCTCTGAGTTGTCACCGCAGAGCCTGACTGAGCCACCCAGGCGCTCCTCCCTCCTTTGAGAATTTAAAAAGCAGTAATTTTAATAAACTTTTAAAAAGTTATTTGAAAATTTCAATAATAGAAACTAGATGCATAGGAAAATTGTTAAGGTTATGGAGTTAATATTTTATGGTCTAATGTCAGAAGGACGTTTGGTTTTAAATGTATGCTTTTGCTGGGTGTGTGTAATAATCCAGCTAATTGCACTCTTAGCATATTAATAGTGTTAGTGTTCAGGAATTAGATGGATGATTTCAAACCTAATAATGGGTAGTGCTTTGAAAATGTTTCTGAGGTAATTTTTTTTGGAAATGAGAATCCGTTTTTCCTTAGAAACTTGGTTATACATGAATGAAGAGTTTCCAAAAACGTATTTAATTATAATGTAGCAGAATAGTGCTACTATACTGGGCCCTACAGGAAGCAGACTGAGTGCTGGAAGCATCTGTTTTATGAAGGAGAAAGAGGAATTGAGCTTTATCTCACCCTCCTGATGAATTTTGATGTTGATAAAGTACTTTTTATGCGCCGCTATCAATCCTCCACCGTTTTGTATGTCATTTACTTAGGTAGGTGGTAGTACTTCATTGATCGATCTGACGTTAATCTCCCACCATTTCTTTTTTTTTCTCTTTTTAAAAAACATTTTTTAAAATGGTTATTTATTTTTGAGAGAGACAGAGACAGAATGCTAGTGGGTTAGGGGCAGAGAGAGAGGGAGACACAGAATCGGAAGCAGGGTCCAGGCTCTGAATCGTCAGCACAGAGCCCGACGCGGGGCTCGAACTCACGAGCCGGTGAGATGATGACCTGAGCCGAAGTCGGATGCTCAACCGACTGAGCCACCCAGGCGCCCCATCTCCCACCTTTTCTAAGCTGGCATTTCGTGTTTCCTTCAAGAGCTAGGCTGCATCAGAATCAGCCATATGTGTTCCTTAGACATACAGATTTCTGAACTGCTTTCCAGACTTAATAATTCTTTTATCTGGAGTAGGACACCGAAATCTTTTTCTTTTTTGTTTTGTTTTGTTTTTTTTTAAACGTCATGGGATTGTCATGTACAACTAGGTGCATTTTAAGAGCACTTTAGGGCGCCTGTGTGGCTCAGTCGGTTAAACGTCCCACTTTGGCTGGGGTCATGATCTCGCAGTCCATGAGTTCGAGCCTCGCGTCGGGCTCTGTGCTGACCGCTCAGAGCCTGGAGCCTGTTTCAGATTCTGTGTCTCCCTCTCTCTCTGACCCTCCCCCGTTCATGCTGTGTCGCTCTCTGTCTCAAAAATAAATAAACGTTAAAAAAAAAAAAAGCACTTTGAGGGCAAATGTATTAGAAACTCAAGAGGCAGAAGCAGTAATAAAGATGGCTTGCGATAGAACTCTTTCTTGTTTTCTTACTCAAATTTTGCAGGTTTTTTTTTTTTTTTTTTTTGGTGGTGGTTGTTATGCCTGATAATGTTATGTAACGTTAGAAACTGATTTCTTTTTTTTTAAAACTAACTTGGATATTTTATTTTTGAAATGTTACTTTCCCAGTTTTCTCTTTATAACAGAGTTTAATGGTCAGTGGCCACTTACTACCTGTCCCCAGTATACTCTTTGCTCTGTAGGATGATGAAGATTCAGGGCACAATTCCTGATATGAAGGAGTCATTCTTTTATGAAAGGAATATATTGGGAGTGCTGAACAGATGTTTGTTGAGATCTAGTGGTAATTACCAATTATAATTCATTAAATACTATTTTTATCTTTACATTCTGAGAAACTTTTATAGAATGTTAGAGCTGAAAGGGAACGTTTAATATGAAAAGTGTTAAATACAGAATTAAAAGATTTTGCAGTCTACATCCATATTCCTGTAATCTAGATGGTACCACAAATTATGTATTAACAGCTTTATTGAAACATAACTGACATAGTAAAAGCACATATTTAAAGTCTACAGTTTGGTAAACTTTGACATGTATGCACTTGGGAAATAGTCATCATGATCAAGATGACGAAATATCCATCACACTCAAAAGTTTTTTTGGCCATCTCCAGAGGCATCCAATATTCTGATTTTTTTTTTTTTTCCTACCATACATACCTATACCTCTATTTCTGGCTTGCTGAATGTGGTTTTTTTCCTCCAAGAATGTGTGTTGGGTTTTGTAAACTGGTTTTTCTCTATTGATATGATCATAGGGTGTCTCTTCTTCAGCCTGTTGATGTAATGGATTATATTAATTGATTTTTGAATGTTGAATGAGTCTTTCATACCTGGAATAAATTCCACCTGGTCTTGGTATATAATTATTCTTACACATTGTTGGATTTAATTTGGTACTTTGTTGATTTTTGCATCTGTGTTCATGAGAGATAGTGGTCTGTAGCTTTTTTTCTTGTAATGTGTTTATCTGGTTTTGGTATTAGGGTAATGCTGAACTCATAAAGTGAGTTAGGAAGTGTTCCCTCTGCTTCTGTTTGCTAGAGGAGGTTTCGTTGGGGCTTGGTATCATTTTTTCCTTAAATGTTTGGTTTAGAAAGTTAGTGAAACCATCTGGGCGTTATGCTTTCAGTTTTGAAGGATTATTAAGTGTTGAATCAATGTCTTTAATAGATACAGGCCTATTTTGGTATCTTTTTTATCATGTGTGAGTTTTGCTAGAATATATCTTTTGAGGGATTGTTACAGGTTTTTTTTTTTTAATTTTTTTTTTTTCAACGTTTATTTATTTTTGGGACAGAGAGAGACAGAGCATGAATGGGGGAGGCGCAGAGAGAGAGGGAGACACAGAATCGGAAGCAGGCTCCAGGCTCTGAGCCATCAGCCCAGAGCCTGACGCGGGGCTCGAACTCACGGACCGCGAGATCGTGACCTGGCTGAAGTCAGAAGCTTAACCGACTGCGCCACCCAGGCGCCCCGTATTGAATTTCATTGATTTCTGCTCTAATTCTTCTTTTCTTCTGCTTACTTAGGATTTCATTTGGTCTTCTTTTCCTAGATTCCTAAGGTGGAAGCCAGAGTATTGATTTTAGATCTTTCTTCTTTTCTAATATATGCATTCAGTGGTGTAAATTTCTGAGCCCTCCTTTTGCTGCATGTCAAATTTTGAGAGCTGTATTTTCATTTGATTCAAGATACTTTTCAGTTTCTTTTGAGACTTCTTTGACTTCTGTGTTATTTTAAATTAGTATTTGCCAAATCTGCAGGTATTTTGGGAGTTTCTACCTTTTTTTTTTTTTTTTTGTGACTGATTTCTAGTTTAAGTCCATTGTTGTCTGAAAGCAAATTTTGTAAGACTTTTATTCCTTTAAATTTGTTAAGATTTTTTTTTTGGACCAGAGTTTGGATTATTGTGGTGAATGTTCTGTGTGAGCTTGAAAAGAATATGGGGCACCTGGGTGGCTCAGTTGGTTAAGCATCCGACTTAGGCTCAGGTCATGATCTCATGGCCCGTGAGTTTGAGCCCCGCTTCGGGCTCTGTGCTGACAGCTCAGAACTTGGAGCCTGCTTCAGATTCTGTGTCTCCCCCTCTGTCTGCCCCTCCCTGCTCATGCTCTGTCTCTGTCTCAGAAATTTATAAACATTAAAAAAATTAAAAAGAAAAGAATATTCTGCTATTGTTGGAATAAATGTTCTACAAATTTTAATTAGATCTCTTTGCTTTTAATTTGTTTATGCCTTTATGTCTAGAGTGGGTTTCTTGCAGATATCTTATTGTTAGGTTTTGTTTTTGTTATCCACTGTGTCGGGTTTTGTCTTTTCATTGGTATATTCAGACCATTTCTAGTTATTTATTTATTTATTTTTTTTCAACGTTTTTATTTATTTTTGGGACAGAGAGAGACAGAGCATGAACGGGGGAGGGGCAGAGAGAGAGGGAGACACAGAGTCGGAAACAGGCTCCAGGCTCTGAGCCATCAGCCCAGAGCCTGACGCGGGGCTCGAACTCACGGACCGCGAGATCGTGACCTGGCTGAAGTCGGACGCTTAACCGACTGCGCCACCCAGGCGCCCCCAGACCGTTTATATTTAAAGTGATTATTGATATAGTTGGGTTGATGGTTGTCTATTTGTAGCTCTTTTCTATTTCTTGTATGTATGTCTTTGCTTTTTAAAATCTTCCCCTCTTTTTTCTGCCTCTTCTGGTTTTAATTAAGCTTTTCTATGATTTCCTTTTTTTCCTCTCCTAATATATTAATTATACCAAATTTATTATTTACCACAGGCTTACCAAATTTATTATTTATTTTTCATTTGATTATTACTATTTTAGTGGATGCTTTGGGATTGCAATATGCATTTAAAACTAATCTAAGTCTGGAGCACCTGGGTGGCTCAGTCAGTTAAACATCCACCTCTTGATTTTGGCTCAGAACATGATCTTGTGGTTCGTGAGTTTGAGCCCTGCATCTGTCCCCAAGCTTATAGCATGGAGACTGCTTGAGATTCTTTCCTCTCTCTTAAATCAATAAACAAACAGACAAAAAATGAAACTAATCAAAGTCCAATCAAATAAAGCTATATTGCTTCAGAGCTAGTGGAGGCACCTTATAAGATTATTGTACTCATTTGCTTTTGCCATTCATTTCACTTATCCATAAGCTGTACCTACCCAGTGCACTGTTGCTATTATTATTTTGAACAGTTTCCCATTAAGGAAAATAAAAGGCTTAATTTTACCTTTATTCCTTTTCTCATGCTCTTACAGATCTGAGTTTGTGACCTATATTTTCCTTCTCTGTGAAAACTTTTAACATTTCTTGCAAGGGAGGTCTGCCAAAAAATGCCATCAGGTTTTGTTTGCCTGAGAAACTATTTCTTTTGCATCTCCACCACTTAAAAATAATGTGGTAAAATACAACATAAAATCATCTTAATGATATTTTAATTTCAGGTGTACAGTATATTGATTCAACAGTTCGGTACATTACTCAGTGTTCACCCTAAGCATAGCCACCATCTGTCATCAAACAACATTTTTGCAACATTATTGACTATATTCCCTTTGTTGTACTTTTCATCTCTGTGACTTACTTATTTTGTAACTGGAAGTTTGTACTTAATCACCTTCACCTATTTTGCCCATCCCGCCCCCCGACCTACCTCTCCTCAAGCAGCCATCAATTTGTTCTCTGTATTTAAGAGTCTTGGTTTTTTTTGTTTCACTGGTTTGTTTTTAATTTTTTTTTTTTTTTCAACGTTTATTTATTTTTGGGACAGAGAGAGACAGAGCATGAACGGGGGAGGGGCAGAGAGAGAGGGAGTCACAGAGTCGGAAACAGGCTCCAGGCTCTGAGCCATCAGCCCAGAGCCCGACGCGGGGCTCGAACTCACGGACCGCGAGATCGTGACCTGGCTGAAGTCGGATGCTTTACCGACTGCGCCACCCAGGCGCCCCTCACTGGTTTGTTTTTTAGATTCCACATGTAAGTGACATCATGGTATTTGTCTTTCTCTCACTTGTTTCACTTAGCATAATATCCTGTAGCTCCATCCGTATTGTTGCAAATGGTAAGGTCTCACTCTTTATTATGGCTGAGTAATATTCGTGTGTATGTGTGGGTGTAGGTGTGTGGGTGTGTGTATCCATTTATCTGATGGATGCTTGGTTGCTTCCATATGTTAGCTATTGTAAATGATGCTGCAGTAAACATAGAGCTGCATATTTTTTTTTTTGAATTCGTGTTTTTGGGTAAATACTAGTGGAATTACTGGATCATATAGTATCTCTTTTTTAAATTTTTTGAGGAACCTCCATATTGTTTTCCATAGCAGCTGCACCAATTTACATTCCTACCTCCAGTGTATGAGGGTTCCTTTTCCTTCACATTCTCATCATCACTTGTTATTGTCTTTTTGATTCTAGCCTTTCTGACAGGTGGGAGGTGATATCTCGTGGTTTTGATTTGCATTTCTCTGATGATGAGTGATGAGCATCTTCTCATGTGTCTGTTGGTCATCTGTATGTCTTCTTTGGAAAAAAATGTCTCTTCAGGTCTTTTGCCATTTTAAATCAGATTAGTATTAGTGTTTTTGCTGTTGGGTTGTAGAAGTTCTTCATAAAATTTGGATATTAACCAAACTTTGGATATTATCCAAAGGGATATTAACCCTTTATTGGATATATCCTTTGAAAATATCTTTTCCAATTCAGTAGGTTGCGTTTTTGTTTTGTCGATGGTTTCCTTTGCTGTGGAAAAGCTTTTTATTTTGGTGTGGTCCCGATATTTATTTTTGCTTTTGTTTTCCTTGCCTTAGGACACAGATCTAGAAAAATGTTTCTGTGGTGATGTCAAAGAAAATACAGTCTGTGGTTTCTTCAGGAGTTTTATGGTTTCAGGTTGCACATTTAGGTCTTTAGTCTACTTTTGAGTTATTTTTATGCTGCAATAAAGTGGTCCAGTTTCATTCTTTTACAGCAGCTGTCCAGTTTTCCTAGTACAATCTGTTGAAGAGGTTGTCTTCTCTCCATTGTATATTCCTGACTGTTTTGTCATAGATTAATTGACCATGTAAGTGTGGGTTTATTTCTGGGCTCTCTATTCTGTTCCATTGCTCTATGTGTATATTGTTGTGTCAGTACCATGCTGTTGTGACTACTACGACTTGATAGTATATCTTGAAATCTGGAATAGTGATACCCCCAGCTTTGTTCTTTCTCAAGATTGCTTTGGCTATTCAGGCTTTTTTCTGGTTCCATACAAATGTTAGGATTATTTGTTTTAGTTCTTTGAAAACTGCTCTTAGTAATTTTATAGGGATTGTGTTGAACCTATAGATTGCTTTTTGTAGTGAGATTTTAATGATAGTCTTCTAATCCATTAGCATGGACTATTTTCCCATTTGTTGGTGTTTTCTTTCTTTCATCAGGGTTTTATAGTTTTCAGAGTATCGGTCTTTCATCCTTTTGGTTGGGTGTATTCTTATGTACTTTCTTATTTTTGGTGATTGTAAATGGAATTGTTAATTTTTCTTTCTGCTACTTCATTATTACTGTATACTGTATAGAAATGCAGATTTCTGTGTATTAATTTTGTATCCTGCAACTTTACTGAATTCACTTATCAGTTCTAACAGTTTTTTTGTTGTTGTTAGTCTTTAGGGTTTTCTTTCTTTTTTTTTTTAATTTTTTTAAATGTTTTTATTTATTTTTGAGACAGAGCACAAGTTGGGGAGGGTCAGAGAGAGGGAGACACAGAATCTGAAGCAGGCTTCAGGCTCTGAGCTGTCAGCACAGAGTCTGACGTGGGGCTTGAACTCACCAACTGTGAGATCATGACCTGAGCTGAAGTCGGATGCTCAACCGACTGAGCCACCCAGGCGCCCCAGTCTGTAGGGTTTTCTATATACAGTATCATGTCCTCTGCAAGTAGTGAAAGTTTTACTTCTTCCTTGCTAATGTGAATGCCTTTTATTTCTTTTTCTTGTCTTGAGTAGTAAGACTTCCAGTACTATGTTGAATAAAGGAGTGGAGATCCTTGTTTTGTTCCTGGTTTTAGAGGAAAAGCTCTTAGTTTTTTGCTAGTTGAGTATGATGTTAGTTAGCTTGTAGGTTTTTGATATATGGCCATTATTATGTTGAGGTATATTCCCTCTAAATCTTTCATTGTTGATGGATATTGGATTTTGTCAACACATTTTTTTCTACATTTACTGAGGTGATCCTTGGGCTTTTATCTCTTTTGTTAAAGTGAGGTACCACACTGATTGATTTGTAAATATTAAACCACTCTTGCATCAGTGGAGTAACTCGTGCTCAATTGTGGTCAGTGATTTTTTAAACTGATAAGAACAGATACTACACTTGATCTTAGCCAAAAGGCCGAGAAGCGATGGGTTCAGTGATTTTTTTAAATGTATCATTGGATTTAGTTTGCTGATATTTTGTTGAGGATTTCTGTATCTGTGTTCATCAGTAATATTGGCTTGTGGTTTTCTTTTTTTGTAGTGTCTTTGTTTTTGGTATCAGGGTATTGCTGGCCTGGTAGAATGAATTTGGAAGTTTTCCTTTCTTTTTAAATTTTTGGAATAGTTGGAGAAGAATAGTATTAACTCTTGAGAGGTTTAGTAGAATTCACCTTTGAAGCCATAAGCCATAGACTTTTGCTTTTTGGGAGTTATGTGATTACTGATTCAATTTCCTTACTAGTAATCACTTTGTCCAAATTTTCTATTTACTTCTGATTTACTTTTGGAAGATTGTATGTTTTTAGGAATTAAAATTTTTTTTTAACGTTTATTTATTTTTGAGAGAGAGAGAGAGAGAGAGAGAGCGAGCGAGCATGAGTGGGGGAGGGGCAGAGAGAGAGGGAGACACAGAATGCGAAGCAGGCTCCAAGCTCTGAGCTGTCAGCACAGAGCCCAATGTGGGGCTCAAACTCACGAACCGTGAGATCATGACCTGAGCCGAAGTTGGACACTTAACCGACTGAGCCACCCAGGCACCCCTGGTTTTAGGAATTTAAAGAATGAAGTATGCCTATTTATTTATTTTTAAATGTTTATTCATTTTTGAGAGGAAAGAGCATGAGTGGGGGAGGCGCAGAGAGCGGGGGGACGGAGGATCCCAAGTGGGCTCTGAGCTGACAGCAGTGAGCCTGATGTGGGGCTTGAACTCACTAACTGTGAGATTATGATCTGAATGGCAGTTGGATGTTCAACTCACTGAGCCACCTGAGTGCCCTGAGTATGCCTTTAATTTTTTTAATTTTTTAATGTTTAAAAATAATTTATTTTGAGGGGCGCCTGGGTGGCGCAGTCGGTTAAGTGTCCGACTTCAGCCAGGTCACGATCTTGCGGTCCGTGAGTTCGAGCCCCGCGTCGGGCTCTGGGCTGATGGCTCAGAGCCTGGAGCCTGTTTCCGATTCTGTGTCTCCCTCTCTCTCTGCCCCTCCCCCGTTCATGCTCTGTCTCTCTCTGTCCCAAAAATAAATAAACGTTGAAAAAAAAAATTAAAAATAATTTATTTTGAGAGAGTGCACACAAGCAGGGGAGGTGCAGAGAGAGAGAGAGAGAGAGAGAGAGAGGGAGACAGAGAATCCAAGTGGGCTCCACACTGTCAGCGCAGAGCCTGATGGAGGGGCTCGGACTCAGGAACTGTGAAATCATGACCTGAGCTGAAACCAAGAGTTGGATGCTTAACTGAGCCATCTAGGAAACCCCCAAAGTATGTCTTTTTAAAATGAAAAATACTTTAATATTTTAATTTTACTCCTTAAATTTTTTTTAGGAGCTGTGGCCTTGAAGAATCTTGAAATTAAAGAAAATGCTCTGGTAGGTTTTGAGTATAAAAAATTTGTAATGTCTGCATTTAACTGTATATAGACTTTTTGATTTACTTTGTCATTTTAAATTATTCAAGCTTGTGAAAATTTTTAAAAAAGAATTTTTGCAAAATATGTATTTTACAAAGTAGACTTTTAATCTGTAAAAGCACAGAGTATAATTTTCCCCATTTAAAAATGCTTCCAATTTTTTTCTTTCTATATGATTTTATTTTAAATGGTTAATTTATCTTTCCAGTTGTCTTCAAGTTTTAATACCATGGTAACGATTTTTTTTTTTTTTTACTATAGAATTCAGTGGTATTAATTACATTCATGATGCTATACAATCATTAAGCCCTATCTTTTTTTCTGTAACTTTTTCATTGGGTCAAAGGGAATCCTATAACAATTAAGAAGTAATGCCCTATTCCTCCTCTTTGTAGACCTTGCTAACCTTTAATCTACTTTCTGCTTCTATGAATTTGCTTGTTGTACCTCGTCAGTGAAATCCTGCCATGTTTGTCATACCGTGTTTGACACATTTCACTTAGCTAATTCCTCTAAGGTTTGTCTGTTGTTTTTATCAGGACAACATTTCATTTTGTGGCTGAGTAGTATTCCAGTGTATCTTTATGCCACGTTTTGTTTATCCATTGATATCTTGATAGACACTTGAGTTGTTTCTGCCTTTTGGCTCTTGTGAATAATGCTGCTGTAACACTGGCATACACATGTCTGTTCAGTTCCCTGTTTTCAGTCCCTGTGGGTAAATGTCTACCAGTGGAATTGCTGGATTTTATGGTAATTTTATGTTTAATGTTTTTAAGAACTGCCACTCCATTTTCCATACTAGTTGAACCATTTTATATTCCTACTACCAATGCATAGAGTGTCCACTTTCTCCACATCCTTGCTAACATTTACTTATCTTTTTAAATCTTTCTTTTTTTTCATTTTATCTTAAGTACAGTTTACTCCCCGAGGTGGGGCTGGAGCTCCCGACCCCAAGATCAGAGTCACATGCTCTACCAGCTGAGCCAGCTAGGCACTGTTTTTGGTTTTCTGATTATACCCCTCCTAATAGACATAAAGTGGAATCTCATTTTGGTTTCTCTTAGCATTTCCCTCATGACTAGTGAGGCTGAGCATTTTTTCATGTGCTTATTGGCCATTTGTATATGTTCTTTGGATATGTCTGTTGAAAATAGTTGCTGATTTTTTAGTCAAGTTTTTGTTTGCTTGTTTGAATTGCATTTCTTTATGTATTCTTGATATTTTCCCTTATCAGATACATGATTTGCAAAATTGACCCCCATTCTTTGTGTTGCCTTATGCCTCTGTTGATAGTGTTCTTTGATGCACTAAAGTTTTTAGTCTTGGTGAAATTTAATCCATCTTTTTTTTTTCTTTTGTTGTTTGTGTCTTTGGTGTGCTGTTCAAGAAATCATTGCCAAATCTAATGTCAAGAAGATTTTACCACATGTTTTCTTCTAAGGGTTTTGTAGTTTTAGTTCTTGTGTTTAGGTCTTATGTCCATTTTGAATTAATTTTTATGTATGGTTATGAGGTAAGGGCTTAACTTCACTCTTTGGTGTGGATGTCCAGTGTTCTCAGCACCACTTATTGAAAAGGTTGTCCTTTTCCCCATTGGATGGGGAGAAATTCTTTTGAGGTTTTTTGCAAAGTGGAGTTTTAACCTCCCTGTAAGGACAAACTGATGATAAAATTTCCCACTTAATTTTCCCCTCAGACAATATAAAGGCAGTATGATTTTGGTAAGGGTAACTTAGGTCTTCTCTATTACTGTAGAACTTTCTCCCTATTTATTTAAAAATGATCAGTCTCCCTGAATGTTACGGAGTTGAGAATAGTATGACAATTAAGTATTTACAAATTTAAATAAGTATTGATGGTAAAGAGAAGGTGCAAGTTAACTGAATCCCTTTAAGTAATTGTGGGAAGAAAAAAATAGTCTTGTTTTGTCGGCCTGTATATATACTAATATTTTATATGTATATATATGTTTTGTAGAGTCAACTGGATGTACCATTTAAAGTTAAAGTTGGTCATATAGGTAAGCTGCGCTTATTATTTGAATGTCCTTGCTGGACTTGCAGTAAGAATGATATGCTTCGTATCTCTTTAATGTGATATTGTTAATGTTTCTGAGCACTAATTGAAAATCATGTGTTTTCATGTGGGTAGAGCTTAGTAGTGTAACTTAAAGATACTGTGTGGTCCATGTATCCCTTGTTTAAAACCTATGAAATTACACATTTACTAGGTGTTAAAAATGAGTGGAGAGCCAGTGTTAAATTCAGTAGCATAACAGTCTCTGTTTCTTAGGTTTCTGACTAGTTATTGCTGTCTTCCAATCACGGATGTCTGGTGTAAGGAGTAGGGTCTGGATCATCCAGGCAGTGTGACTCGGAATGGGTCAGAAACTGAGTTTCTGAGGTTGTTTGCATACCTGTGTCCTAGCAGCTGTCATTCTCTAGTATTATTATTTTATTTTTTTCTACTAGACAATAAGTTTCTTAGTGTTTATTCTCACCACTTGGTACGATACCTGGCATATAGTAGGGACACAGTTTGTTGAGTGAAGGAAGTACCCATTTCCAAATGAGTGTATGGCATTATAATCGGTTTTAAAGGAACGTATTTTCCCCTTGCTATTACTGGGTGTCGTTAATCTTATTGATCCTTCAGAGTTTGCTGCATTTAGCATGTGGAATTACATATATAGTAAATATAAATATATGCATATTTTGAAAACAGCTGTATTTATGTGGAAGATTTTTGGAATTGTCTTTGTTTTATATTTTTGTGTATTACAAATTTTCTAGAAATCTGTACTTTTAGAAATGGGAATTTCTGGTAATGAGAGGAAAAGGTTTTTTTTTTAAAGATTTAATGGTGAAAGTGCTACATTATTAACTTTGTGTCTATTTCTTTGATTATTAATGCTATTTTGTCACTGTTCTCTGTTCTTTTATTTACTTTTTTGGATTATTAATATATGTGATACATGTGTGTAAGCAGTCTGATACATTTATAAATTGTATCAGATTTGTCAGAATTATTATTTTTTCTAATGGGTTTATTTCATTCTGGTTACATTTTGGATGGTACACAAATTTGAAATGGTCACTGTCTCCTCTGATTTTTTTTTTTTTTTAATGTTTATTCAGTTTTGAGAGAATGTGAGTGGGAGAGGGGCAGACAGAGAGGGGGACAGAGGATCTGTAGCGGGCTCTGCACTGACCGCACCAAGCCCGCTGTGGGGCTTGAACTCGGGAACTGGGAGATTATGACCTAAGCTGAAGTGGGACACCCAACCGACTTAGCTACCCGGGTGACCCAGTCTTCTCTGATTTAAAACTTAGGAAGTCATCCCTGTTTTAGAAATCAGTTTATTTCTTTTTCTCTGGATTGACGTTGTAATATGAAATCTTTTTCTCAGTTTGGGTTTTTTTAAATGTTTCATTTTATTTATTCATTTATGTTTAAAGTTTATTTTTTGAGAGAGAGAGTGAGCAAGCAGGGGAGGAGCAGAGAGACAGGGAGAGAGGGAATCATGAGTAGCCTCCACGAGGTCATTGTGGAGCTGGAGGGGGGACTCCAGCTCAAAATCTGTGAGAGATCATGACCTGAGCTGAAATCAAGAGTCAGATCCTTAACTGAATGAGCCACCCAGGTGTCCTAGTTTGGGTTTTTGTTTTTTTTTTTAAACATGGAATTTTGGCATTATGTAATGAGATAAATCTATGTAGATTTTTTTCCCCGTCTCCAGTTACCAGTTAATGCAGCCATCGTGTTATTAATTTTTCCCTTCCCAATCATGGCAACTATTTCTAAATCAATAGACTCCTGCTTTCTAAAATATTTAAAGTATTTTAAAAGAATTAGGGAAACTTTTTAAATACACAAGACTAGAATCCGTATAATGAATACCTTCCATCATATTTTTTAGTTTAATATCCCTAATGCTTTAAGGATATTTTGCTATTGGATTATAGTAAAACATTTTGAATGTTTGAATAGTTTAATTTTCTAATCTTGTTCACAGTCTTTGATTATCATAGAAATCTGTGCACACATACACTTAGGGTGATAATCGTACGTATTGTATATATATCATCTATATATATGAAAAATACATCTTCAATTTTATAATCTACCTTTGGACAGTGTACTATGAATACTTACAGTGATTTGGAGTAAGAATTGGGGAAATCAGAGTTCTGATAATCAAGGATTGTTGGTTAATGGCAGAAGAGTATTGTTATGTTTGATGCAGATTGCCATAAATAGAAACTTGTAAATTTTTAGAATAGCATTTAGATTTTCCAACAGTACTAATACACATAATTTCAGATGATCGCAACAGAGGCGTGTTGTTTTGGGTTGTAAAATAGCTTTCTGTGAAGTGACTCAGCTTGTTGTCTTGCCATCTCTTCTAATGCCTGGCAGAAAATAGACTGGCAGCAAATGCAGGTTGAATGAATAATATTTTTTGTCCTTTTTAAAAAAAATTCACGTAGGTAATCTTAATCTTACAATTCCATGGAAAAACCTGTATACTCAACCAGTTGAAGCTGTCCTGGAAGACATTTATTTACTCATAGTGCCTTCTTCTCGTAAGTCAAATTTTAAACATTATAACTTCAAGCACTTTTATTTGTGGATGGAAAAATCTTTATATCTCATAATGATATTCAAAATACTTGTAAATATTTTGAGATATTTTTATGTTTGAATTAGCATTTGGGAATTCAAATTAAATTGGTTTTTACTCTAGACTTTTGCAGACTTTGTATTAGTGATTATTTTTCAAGGGTATGTTTTGGAATGAGTATACTTAAACTTAAGATAATTAACTATTCTTTTCTGTGCTTCCTGTAGAAATAAAATACGATCCTGTAAAAGAAGAAAAACAACTCTTGGAGGCAAAGCAATATGAACTTAAGCGAATAGAAGAAGCAAAACAAAAAGTAGCTGATCAAGGTAAAGGAAACAGTAAATAGGAATGGTAATAAGAGAAGGAGAGAAGACCTAAATATTTATCACATGGGAATATTATTTTTCTCTGGAGGCATTGAAATTATTTAACAAATATGAGATAATCTTATTACATGGGGAATTTTAATGTGGTTTGTCTATTTTTATGATGATTATAAAATTTTTACTTATAGAAACTTACTGTTTGACAAATAATACACATAGCTTATAAGGGTAAGGTTAGTTTTTAGCTATAATAATTAATTTCATCAAGTATATTTTCTTAGTTTTGTAGCTTTTTAATTTTTAAAATTGTTATTAAAACATTTTTTTAATGTTTACTTTTTTTTGAGAGAGAGAGAGAGACACAGAGGGAGAGAGCGGGAAAGGGACAGAGCAAGAAGGAAACACAGAATCTGAAGCAGGTTCTGGGCTCTGAGCTGTCAGCACAGAGCCCAACGTGGGGCTCGAACTCAAAAACTGTGAGATCATGACCTCAACCAAAGTCCAGTGCTTAACTGACTAAGCCAGCCAGGTGCCCACAAATTTTTATTTTGTAAAATGTTTATTTTTGAGAAAGAGAGTCAGAGAGGGGGAGAGAGAATCAAAGAGGGGGAAAGACAGAGGACCCAAAACAGTCTGTGTGCTGTCAGCACAGAACCTGATGCAGGGCTTGAACTCATGAACTGTAAGATCATGACCTGAGCTGAAGTCAGATGCTTAACTGACTAAGGCCACCCAGGCACCCTAGTTTTCTAGCTTTTTTTTTTTTTTAAATTCCCCTTATATCGGTTCTTAATCTTTTAGAGATACTTAGTTGTTTGATATAATTATGTTTTCCCAAATCTTTTTGGTTACCCTCTGGCTTCATATCCTTTCCTATTCAGCCTAACCCAAATAGTTCATTATTTCAACCCTTTCTTTTCTCAGTGGAAGAGCTGTCTCGCAGAAATCGAATTCCTTTCCACTTGTGTGGTGGTGACTTTTGTATTTTTTGTATTCTGTTCTGTCTAGTAAAACTTTCTCCTTAGCCTGTAAATACATTGTACCTGGTCTTATCTTCAAACACAAAATGATCTTCCTAACCTGGTTATCATTTGTCTTCTGTTCCTCTTTTGTTTAATAGCCAAGCATCTTAAAAATGTATGTATACTTACACCACTATCCTTGCCTTGCATTTATTTAGTTATTTATTCATTTTTTTTTGATAAAAAATAAAACCCACTAGTAAACATTTTACCTTTTGACAAAGAGGTAAAAACGTTAAAGGAGATTTATGCAAATTCTGGTGACACTTCTTGTAATTATATTTTCATACCCTGTGTAGTTGTTTATCTCTGTCCCCAGTCTTTTTTTATTCAAATATTTTTTTTATTATAGCACACATGTAACAAAGTTTACCATCTTAACCATTTTTAAGTGTACAGTTCGCTGGTATTAAATAACATTTAGAATGTTGTACAACTCTTACTACCATCCATTTCATATCTCTTTTCTTCTTGTAAAATTGAAACTTTATAGCCATTAAACAACAGTCCACCCATTCCACGCCCCTCAGTTAGAACCCCTGGCGACCACAACTGTACTTTCTTGTCTCTGAAATTTTGGCTACTCTGAGTACTTCATGTAAGTGGAATTATACAACGTGTCTTTTTCTAACTGGCTTATTTCACTTAGCATCATGTCTTCAAGATCTGTCCGTGTTGTAGCCTGTGTCACAATTCCCCTTTTAAGGCTAAATAGTATTCCATTTTTTGTATATACCACACTTGCCTTGCCCATTCACCCATCTATGGACACTTGGGTCGTTTCTGTGCTTTAGCTGTCGTGAATAAAGCTGCTCTGAACATGGGAGCACAAGTATTCCTTTGAGACATTGTTTTCAATTATTTCGGGTATATACACACAAGTGCAGTTGCTGGATCATAGGTAATTGTACTGTATTTTTGACTTTTTGAGGAATCACCATACTGTTTTCAACAGGGACTTGTACCATTCTGCATTTTCACCAACAATGCCCAAAGGTTTTGATTCCTTCGCATCCTTGCTAACGCTTGTTTTATCTTTTCTTCATGGTAGCATCTTAATGGGGATGAAGTAGTATCTCATGTAGTTTTGATTTGCATTTCCCTGAAGATTAGTATTTTAGTGTCTTTTCATGTGCTTATTGGCCATTTGTATATCTTCTTTGGAGAAATGTCTATTTGAGTCTTCTGCCCATCTTTTAGTTGGGTTGTCTTTGGTTGTTGTTTGGTGCTACGAGTTCTTTATATATTCTCCATGTTAATCTTTCACTAAATACACGATTTGCAAATTTTCTCCCATTCTTTGTGTAACCATTCTGTTGATAGTGTCTTAATGCAAAAAATGTTTAAATTCCCACGAAGCCCATTTTGTCATCTTTTGTTGCTTGTGCCTTGGTGTGATATGCAAGAAATCATCGCAAAATCATCACCAAATCCAGTGTCATGCAGCTTTTGTCCTGTGTTTTCCTCTAAGAGTTTTATAGTTTTAGGTCTTAAATTTAAATCCATTTTGAATTAGTTTTTTTATATGTTCTTCGATAAGCAAGGTCTGACTTCATTCTCTTGTTCATTCTCTTCATATCCCGTTTTCCTAACGTTGTTTATTAAAACTATTGTCCATTCCTGATTGAGTAGTCTTGGTCCCTTATCAAAAATCATTTGACCGTGTATGCAAGGGTTTATTCTGAGTGCTGTATTCTGTTTTATTCGTCTGTCTTTATGGCAGTACCACACTGTTTTGATTACTGTAGTGTTGTAAATTTTGAAATCTGGAAGTGTAAGTCTTTCACCTTTTGTTCTTCCTTTTCAAGACTGGTTTTCCTCTGTGGGAGTCTCTTGAGTTTCCTTATGAATTTAAGGATGAATTTTTCTGTTTCTGCGAAAAGTATAATTGGGATTGCTTTGAATCTGTAGACTGCTTTGGGCAGCATTGACATGCTAACAGTGGTTCCCAATCCATGAACTTGGGTATGTTTCCATTTATGTCTTTTAAAATACCTTTTTAAAAGTGTACAAGTCTTTCACCTCCTTGGTTATGTTAATCCCTAAGTTATTCTTTCTGATGCTATTGTAAAAGGAATTGTTTCTGTAATTTCCTGCTCAGATTCTTCATTGTTAGGGATTAGAGATATGCAGTTGATTTTGTGTGTGTGTGTGTGTGTGTGTTGACTTTGTACCCTGCTACTTTGCTGAGTTAATTAGTTTCAATAGCTGTTTTGTGAGGTATTTAGAGTTTTCTTCATATAAGATCATATTATCTGTGAACAGAGATTTTACTTCATTTTTTGATTTGGATGACTTTCGTTTCTTGCCTGATTACTCTGGCTAGACCTTCTAGTAGTATGTTGAATAAAAGTGACAAAACTGGACATTTTTGCTGTCTTTCTGATTTTCAAGGAAAAGCTTTCAGCCTTTCCATTAAGTATGGTGTTTGCTGTGGGCTTTTTGTATATGAATTTTATTATGTTAGGTAGTTTCCTTCTAGTCCTAGTTTTTTGATTGTTGTTATTAAAAAAGGATTTTGAGTTTTGTTAAATGGTTTTTCTTCATCAATTGAGATGATCATATATATTTTTTTATTTGGTAAATGTTTGATTTACTTGGTAATTTTTAGCAAATTTATTTGGTAAGTTGACTTATATATCTACCCATCCTTCCATTCCAGCAATAAATTCTATTGAGTCATGCTATATAATTTTTTATAACACTTTTTTTTTTTAATGTTTATTCATTTTTTTTTTTTTCTTGGAGAGAGAGAGAGTGAGTGGGAGAGGGAGACACAGAATCTGAAGCAGGTTCCAGGCACTGAGCTGTCACCACAGAGCCCCACGTGGGGCTTGAACTCATAGACCGTGAGATCACGCCCTAGCCCAATGGAAGCTTAACCGACTGAGCCACCCAGGCACCCCTTGAATTTTTTTAATGGGCTGTTGAATTTTGTTTGTTGGCATTTCATTATTTGCATCAGTATTTATTAGGAATATTGATCTGTAGTTTTCTTGTAGTATCGTTGTATGGTTTTGGTAGCAGATTAATACCTCACACATTGAGTTTGGAAGTATTCCCTTTAATTTGTTTTTGAAAAGTTTGAAGAGGATTGATGTTTTAAGTGTTTGGTAGAATTCACCAAAGAAGCAATCAGTTCCACGGGTTTTGTTAGGGGAGTTTTGATCACTGATTCAATCTTTTTACTTGTTTTATATGTGTGTGTATATATATATTTTATATATATATATATATATTATATATATGTATTTTATATACATATGGGTATATATAATACATATATCTATTCAAATTTTCTATCTCTGTAATTTTGTCTTGGTACGTATTGTGGTTCTAGGAATTTGTCCATTTCATTTGGTTAATCCAGTTCGTTAGTATACAGTTATTCACATAATGTGTATAATCCTTGTTTCTGTAAAATCTTTAGTAATACACCTACTCTCATTTGTAATTTTGGTAATTTGAGCCTTACTCTTTTTATCTTGGTCCATTTAGCTATTTTTCAATTTTGTTGACCTTTTCAAAAAACCCAACTTTTGGTTTCATTTGATTTTTTTTTTTTCAAGTTGGTCTTCTATTCTTCAGTTTATCTCTACTTGAATCTTTATTTTCTCTTTCCTTCTGTTAGCTGTGGATATAGTTTGTCCATTATTTTCATATTGTTTAAGTTATAAAGTTAGGTTCTTCTGAGGTCTTTTTGTTTTTTTCTTACAGCTATAAATTTCCATTTTAATACTTTTTTGCTGTGTCCCATAAATTTTGGTATGCTGTGTTTTTGTTTTCATATATCTAAGTGTTTTCTAATTTCCCTTATGACTTGTTCTGTGATCCATTGGTGGTTTAACAGCGTTTTGTTTAATTTCCACAAATACATGAGTTTTTAAATTTTCCTTCCATTTTCTTATTTTTTTAAACGTTTGCTAATTTTTGAGCGAGAGCACGTGAGTTAGGGAGAAGCAGAGAGAGGGAGACAGAGGATCTGAAGCAGGCTCTGCACTCATAGCAGAGAGCCACTGCTGAGCTCTCTGAGGAACCCCAACTTCTGTGTTTTATTTCTAACATTATTCTGATATGGTCAAAGATGGCACTTTGCATGACACCTATATTTTTAAATCTAGTTAGACTTAATTTGTGTCCTAATATGCGTTCTGTCATGGAAAATGTCTTAGATGTACCAGAGAACAGTGGGTCTTGTGTTTTAATCCATTCAGTTTGTGTCTTTTGAGTAGACTGTTTAATCCATATCCATATATATACATACATACGTACGTATATGTGTGTATATGTACAAATATAAATATGAACTAATATTGGTATATTATATATATATTTTAATGGTTTATCTTTGAGAGAGAAAGAGCATGTATATGAGCAGGGGAGGGGCGGAGAGAGAGAGAGGGAGAGCAAGAATCCCAAGCATGTCCTGAGCTGCCATTGCAAAGCCTGATGCGGGGCTCAAACTCAAACCCATGAGGTCAGGACTTGAACTGAAACCAAGAGTCGGATGCTTAACTGACTGAGCCACCCAGGCACCCCAGATCCATATACTTTTAGAATAATTACTGATAACTTATAGACGTACTTCTGTCCTTTTGCCATTTGTTTTCTGTGTGCCTTATTTGTCACTCATTTACTGTGTTACTCTCTGAGTTTGGTTGACTTTGTATAATGAAATGTTTAAATTTTTATTTCGGGGCGCCTGGGTGGCTCAGTCGGTAAAGTGGCCGACTTCGGCTCAGGTCATGATCTCACAGCCGGTGAGTTCGAGCCCCGCGTCGGGCTCTGTGCTGACAGCTCAGAGCCTGGAGCCTGTTTTGGATTCTGTGTCTCCCTCTCTCTGACCCTCCCCCATTCGTGCTCTGTCTCTCTCTGTCTCAAAAATAAATGTTAAAAAAAAAAATTTTAAATTCTTATTTCATTCATCTCGTGCATATTCTATAGGTATTTTCTCTACGGATACCCTGAGAATTACATTTTTGACATCCTTAAGTTAGAACACTTTAAGTTATACTAGCTTAACCTCAGTAACATACAGAAACTCTACTCTTTCACATCTCCCTCCTCACTTTTTTAAATTGCTGTTGTCACAGAATTGCATCTTTATATATTGTTGCCGAAAACAAACTATTTTGAATAGATTAGCGTCTTAAATAATTAGAAAACAACAGGCTGAGTTACAAAGCAAAGTTACCATAATACTAGCATTTAGACTAAGAAGTTTTTTTTATAAGTACATTGGTCTCTCAAATCATGTAGAATGCAAGAAGTGGAGTTACAAACCACTGTTATGGTAACGATAATTGATAATCGCAGATGTGTTATCTTTTGTTGGGATCATTGTTGTTTCATGCAGTATCTCTGGTTATTGTGTAGGGAAGGTCTGGTGACAGTCTTACTCAGCTTTTATTTATCTTGGAATGTCTTTATTTCTCCCTCACTCTTAAAGGATATAGAATTCTTGGTTGAAAGATTTTTTTTTCTTAGCACTTTCAGCAATTTGGTCCATTGCCTTTCTGCCTTTTTTCTGATGAAGAATCTATTGATAAAATTATTAACGATCCCTTCCATGTGATGAGCAGCTTCTCTCTTGATGTTTTCAAGATTCTCTTTTTATCTTTGGTCTTTGAACGTTTGCTTATAATTTGTATCCTTGGGTCTCTTTGAGTTCTTCCTTGGAGTTCTTTGAGTTCCCTGGGTGAATATAATCATGTCTTTCTTTAAATGTGGTCAGTTTGCAGCTAGTATTTCTCATTTTTTAGTTTTTATTTTTTTGAGATTTTTCATTCTTTAGTCATCTAAATACCCAGTGTGGGGCTCGAATTTACAACCCTAGATAAAGAGTTGCACGCTCTACTGACTAAGCCACACGGGAGTCCCTCAGCCAGTATGTCTTCAGATATTCTCTCTGACCCTTTCTCTGTCTTTTTTCCATCTGGGACTCCCACAGTGCATGTGTTGGTCCACTTGGTGTCCCCTGGGTGTCTGTTAGGCTCTGTTCACTTCAATTTATTTCTTTCCGTTCTTCAAATTTAATAATTTGTTGTTGTTCTGTCTTCAAGTTTGTCTATTGCAGTCTCCCTTTGAATCTCTCTGATGAATTTTTCCTTTTAGTTATGGTACTTTTCTGCTTCTGAATTTTTTTTTTTTTAGTTTTTTTCTTTATAGATATTTCTATTTTTTCATTCATTATTTTCTTGATGTTCTCCACATCTTCCTTTAGATCTTTGAGCATCTGTGTGACAGTTGTTTTAAAGTCTGTCTAGTGGGGCACCTGAGTGGCTCAGTTGCTTCTGGACTTTGGCTCAGGTCATGATCTCATGGTTTGTGAGTTCAGTGCCCATGTCCAGCTCCACACTGATGGTGCAGAGCCTGCTTGGGATTCTCTATCCTTCTTTTCTCTGCCCCTCCCCACTTGCACTCTCTCTCAAAATAAGTAAACTAAAAAAAAAAAAAAAAAAAAGTAGTAGATCTGTCATCATATCTTTTTCAGGAATAGTTTTTGTTGACTTATTTTTTTGTCTGTTAAACGGGCCATATCTTCCTGCTTCTTTGTATCGTTGGTGATTCTTTTTAAAATCTAGATATTTGGATATAATAATGTGATATCTGTGGAAATGAGATTCACCCCCATTCCCATTGTTTTCTTTCTTTTTTTTTTTAAAGCTTTTTTTTCTTTTTCATTATTGTAGGCTATCCCTAGTCCAAGGATCAGTCTGAGGTATAAATGTAAGGTATTCTCAGGACTTTGCTGAGCCCAAGCCTATGCCTTTCCCTGAACGTGTATGGTCACATTCTTATTTTCCCTGCATATGGAGTTGATTTTGAATGTCCTAGTCTGTAATGTTTTGCTCACAAATGGGGAGAAGAGAACAATGAAGGGGGACAAAAACAAAAAAGGTTGCGAGTCCTTTAAACGCCCTGGATGTCACTTTGGCTGGAGAGGGAGGGGCTTGCAACAGTTGAAAAAGGTTCAGTGACCACAACCACCCTTCTCTGTGATCAGGAGCAGCAACCAGCCATTAGAGCACAAATCTCCAAATATTTGGAGGATGGGTCCTTTCTTCCCACCTTGGTTCCTGCAAGTTGAGTTGCAAGGTGCTTCAGGAATGTGTGCACGGCTGGCTGCAGTAGGCCTGAGAATAGGGGCCCGGGTGAGCTGCTGCTATGGTAAGAGCTAAAGTGGATGTGAATGAAGTGCAGTTTACATTCAAGCCTTCTCTGCAAGTTGAAAGTTGCAAGCCTTCAGTAGATTCTGGGTTCCAGAATCTTTACATTAGGCACATTTTTGCCTATTGAGTTATCTAGCTAGGAAGACAGATTCTTGGTGTTTTCTACTCTGCCATTTTCCTCTTCTCCAATCCTTTCTTTACTAAGTCTCCTAGGCTTTTGCCTTTGAAAAATTATTTTCATCTTCTCAAAATAATACATATACATAGATTTAAAAGTTAGTAAGTAATATTAGTACCACAATTTAGAAATTCTGTCTCCTGGCTCAGCCCCTGAGCCTGCTCCATATAGATCTGCTTTTAAGGTTTTTGGGTTTTGTTTGATGTTTTTATTTACTTTTGAGAGTGTGAGTGGAGGAGGGGCAGAGAGGGGGACAGAGGACCCCACGTGGGCTCTGCACTGACAGCAGCGCTCCTGACGTGGGGCTCGAACTCACCAACTGTGAGATCTTACCTGAGCTGAAGTCAGATGCTCAACTGACTGAGCCACTCAGGAGCCCCTACTTTTAAGTTTTAAAGTGTTTTTGTGGTTACCTCCATGCTACTGTATAAGATGATCACATCCCTATTACTTGATTCATTATACTTATACATCATTTATATAGAGAGGCTTCCTTTTATGGACTGTAAGGTTGACCCATTTTTCTGTCTTTCTAGTATAATTGCATGTTTGGTTAAATCAGTATTCATTGTTTATGTTATTATGGCTATATATAAATGTTTACTACTGAGCCAAATAGTATATATGCTCTGATCACATATGTTTTTTGGTGCAACTTTATTATTTTCTTGGCAATAGTAGGTGGATGTAGGGTGATTATTATATAGAAGTTTTTCTTAACGTGTCTGGTTTCACTGTGATGGATCTCCCTGTATCTGTAAGTACATGGTTTTAGAGTCTGCAGTCTGTTGCGTGTATTTTCTTCAGAAGAAATTCTTGCTTCTCACTAGGATGGGAAAAGGATAGTTGTATGGCTGTGTGGACTAAGGGAGGGAGAATACCTGGAAGTCTAACTACTAATTACACCAGACTTAAGCCAATCCTTGTATTATCATCCTCTCCCTGCCATTTATGTTCTCTGAGGACTCCAGTTCCTGAATCTTCCCAGGATTCTGGCTTTTGACTCATCTTTATTATTGGCCTCTCCATTTATTATAGGTATTTAGAAGAATTTCTTCATCTGTGCTAAGTAGGTTAAGGCCATCTGCATTCTAGCTTCCAGACTACTGAAGGTATATCTTACCTGTTTTTTTCCTGTACTCTTTCTTGACCTTGGGGATTTATCCATTTTCCCCCTTTACTTTTGCATTAATGAGGTCTTACTGAGAAGTAGAAAAATAGATAACAGTCCACCATGTTTAATCAGAAGTCCTTATTTTTACATTGGTCTAAAATTAGAAACATTTATGCTTAAAATTCATTAGTGATAGCTTATTGTTATCAGGTAGAAGTTTAAACTCTTCAGCGTGATATGTAAAAGTTCATATGATTTGAATCCTATTTACCTCTTCAGCCTTATTACTGACCCCATCCCTTTCTCTTCTATTCTTTTGTTCTAAACATACTGACCTATTTATAGTTTATTGAGTGTATCAATTTCTCTGAATATATCTCACTTTTACTCTATCTAACATATAATTGTGAGTTACCAGCATTGAAATGATAGTTGAGGTGTATGGTGTGGATGAGATTCCCTGAAGCAGCAGTAGAGGAGAGGAGAAGTCCTAGGACTGAGCCTTAAGGAAATGTAACCTTTAATGATGGTGTAAAAGAGGAACACAGAAAAAAAAAATCAAGAAAGAGTGATGAGGGGCACCTGGGTCGCTCAGTCGGTGGAGCGTCTGACTTGGCACAGGTCATGATCTAACGATTCATGAGTTCGAGCCCCACATTGGGCTCTCTGCTGTGAATGCAGAGCCTTCTTTGGATCCTCTGTCTCTCTCTCTCTTTCTCTCTCAAAAAAATGAACACCAAAAAAATGATAAAAAAAAGAGTCATCAGATAAGTAGAAAGAAATTTGGAGATTATGATTTCAATGGAAAAGTGTGTTTTAGGAAGCAAAGAATTTATCAGATCCTAATGAGGTATTAGGTAAATTAAAGCAATAATCATTTTATTTACGTCATGCATGTCATGGGTCATTGAGTGATGATTACAGAAAAGGAACTTCTGTTTCTTCCAAAGTTGGAGGCAAGGTCATCTAACAGTAAAGAGAGCAATGGAAGGATTGTTAGACCTTTGAGGAGAATCAGAAAGAATTTGACTTAGTTGTTCCAGAGCATGTGAACAAGTTGAGTGGAGAAATGTAATAAGTGGCTGTTGGGATGAAGTTGGTGATACTTGATTTATAGTAATTTCAGTCCTGTTGTGATTTTTCTCTGGTGCTCAACTGGCAAGGTTAATCATGCTGACATAAAAAGTAGAAAGTTGGTTTTATTCAGGGTTGGAGCTTTATTGACAGAGGAAAATGAGCAAAAAGGAATAAAAGGGTTGAAAATGTTGGTGAAATAAGACATTATGGAATCTGTGCTGGTTAAGGGATTCAGAAGGAAATACTGGGTAGAGAAAGAAAGAGTTAAGCATTTAATTGAATGACTGAATAGGTTTATAGAGTAAAGGATTTTATTAGGATGTGGTGTCGTATTCAAAGATTAAAATGCTCTGTCTTCAAGGAGCTTTTATTTTGTTTACTTATTCTAAAGTCTTTTTATATTTAATATATTTACTTACCCGCTATTCACTGACACTTGGATTTGATGTAAATATATCTTCATCAGCCTGTCCTCCTTGGCCAGTTGAATTAGTAGTGGGTCATGAGAGGAAAAAACAGATACTCTGTATGTACAGTGAGACAGGACTACAGATAGAAAATGAGATAGTTTTCATTGACATTTTCAAATGGAGAAAAAAGGGACAGTAACCCGTGGTTATCAAATGCATATTAAAAAAGAACTTAGCGGTGTGCTGGGTGGGTGACTCAGTCGTTTAAGTGACCGACTCTTGATTCTGGCTCAGGTCATGATCTCACGGTTCATGAGTTCAAGCCCTATGTCAGGCTCTGCAGCTGGTATCACAGAGCCTGCTTGGGTTGGGATTTCTCTTCTCTTCTCTTCTCTTCTCTTCTCTTCTCTTCTCTTCTCTTCTCTTCTCTTCTCTTCCTCTCTCTCTCTCCTACTTGCACCATCTCTCTCTCAAAATAAATAAATTAAAAATGGAAGAAATTAGGAGTTTCAATACTTTGTTTTTTCTATTCCCCTGGAAAGTTTTGAAACTGGAGATAGTTAATATCTTTTTTAGAAAATGAAACAAATGATGAATTTCCTTAATTCTTCCTTGAAAGAAGAAAGGATTGCCTATCTTCCTGTTCTGGATTCATCAGGAGAAGAAGCATATTCAAGTATTTCATACATCAAACCACAGACAATTTGTAATAGTATCACTAATTTTAAGGGCAATTCCTTGTTACTGTTTCTGGCTTTTCTAATTTAAGCCTATTAGAATTCTTACCAAATAATCTTCATTGTTTTCCAGGTCTTTATGTACCCAGGTATAGTTGTAAAATTTAATGGCAGGAAGTTCTAAATAGTTGGCTTTAGTTTCATTGAAAAAGTAGATTTTGAAACTATTTGTATTTGGTTGCCTTTGAGTCTTTGGTGTGGAAGACTTTGGGAAAGGATGCTCTTAGTGTTCTGTTTATAAAGACAGATTTTTTTCTTTAACACGGTGATGTTTATGTTACCTCCATATGTGGATGGATATTTATAGAGTATATTTTTCATTCGAGTTAAAAAAAAAAAGTATTTGCTATTGTAGAAAAACATCAGGTGGAGAAACCGGACACTTTCACAGAAAAATTAATTACTCAGATCATAAAAAATCTTCAAGTGAAAATTTCCAACATCCATATTCGTTATGAAGATGATGTAAGTATTTTAATCGGTGAAACTTATTTTTATATTTCCATATATATACTTTATGGTTTGTTGACACCTGCTCTGTTGTGGCCAGCCTATTGGATGCTGGGAAGTGGAGGGACACAGATCTGAAGGTGACCTGGTCTTTCTGTTTTGTAATCATAGTTTCAATTTGCAGTGTTTAATGCCTTAATTACACTTTGCTAAAATGTTCAAAAATCAGATAATGAAGGAAAATGCCTTCCTCTATTGCAGTCACCTTGGGTAGTTGGGCATTATGTAGTTGGCCAGTCACGTATTTTTAGAATACTTTATATTTGCCTCTTGGAAGTTATACTGGTCTAGGAATCAGTAGAGGTAGATTTAGATTGTTTATCTCAAATAGATCCTGTGTCTCTAAAATGCATAATTATTGGCTTCTCACAGTACTATTGTGAGGTCAGTTTTTTGATAAACTGGTTTTTTATACATTGAAAAATACAAAGATTTATTATTGTGCAACACTAATACATTGATACTTAAAATTTTAATTAATACTGGGAAAAACACAGGAATAAAGGTTGTTCTAAAAAGTAGTAAAATGTTTTTGAGTATTTGAAAAAGAATGTTTTCCAGAAAACGAACTTTTTCTGTAATTTTGTTTAACCACTAAAAATCTGAGTAAAATTTGCTCTTTTCTCTTTAGATCACAAATCGAGACAATCCATTGTCATTTGGTATTTCCCTTCAAAATCTCAGCATGCAGGTACTTTGTTTAAAAAGCAGTTTAACCGTATTGTGCATTTCATCAAGCTATTAGTGTTCTTGTATGCTAGCATCAAAAATAGGTGCCTATGTAGAATTGGTACAGAAAGTGCATAAGGTAGATTGGAATTCGGGGTAGGTAGTTTAGCATTTCAAAAAATGTTTGATAATCAAATTTAGTTTAAAATATGAAGGCCTATTATTTGCAGAATATATTTGATATTTTTTCCTTAAAAATCCATTTCTTAAATACAAAATAAAAGTAATGTTTATTTCAGAAACCGATAAATCATGAAAAACAGAAAGAAATCACTCATTTTCTTACCACCATTATTAATATGGTGGCAAACTTGGTTCCTGATTTTTCAAATTGAGGAATTTTTAAAGTATGGGAGCAAATAGAGGATTATGAAACATTGTTGCATCAATGTTGTGGACAGTTGAGGAATCTGTCATTTGGCTTATATTTTGAATACTTTTAAAGAATAAACTGTTAGGAATAAAGTTTAAAACCCTTTTGTTTCCTACTCTTACCCTTCTCCCAGAGATAAACATCCTAACTTTTTAAACTTTGGTATAATATGTCAATTAGAAATGTATAATACCGGTAGGTTTTTAAAAGTTTACATAAATACTTTACATGATTTTTCTACAAATTTTCATTTTCTCTTCACAGTGTTAATATTTACTTGTGTTGCTACATGTAATTCAATTCAGTTTAATTGCTCTGTAGTATTTCGTTACATGCTTTATTTATTTATATCCATTGAGTTTTTGTGTACAATTTCTTCTTAAAACATGGACCTACTACAAGCAAAAAAAGAAAAGCCAAATTAAAAGTTATTCACTAAAGTTGGGTGGGATAAACTGTCAAATGCTGCTGTTAGTTTGAAAAATAAGGATGAGAATTACATTGGGTATGGCAACATGTGGGTCATGGGTAACTGTGACAGAGCGGTTTTGATCATCCCCTTTGGGAGACCTTAGAAACTGGTCCCCTAGTGCAGACCTGTTCAGTTAGAAACTCAGCTGGGGGCCCAGCAATCTAGGGTTTAGAAAGCCCTCCAGGTGATTTTGATACACACTAAAGTTTGAAAGTCACTGTTGTCATCTGTTCAGTTCTCTACCAGAAAATGAAAACCATCTTTGTAGAATAAGCATCTAAACACTTGATTGCCCTCAGTGGCTTCTCATTGCTATTAGAATTAAGTCAATAGTGTTGTTTTAAAATAGTTTTAATCTATTTTAATCTGACCCCTGGTAACATCTGGTTTCATCTCTTTTGTTTGCTTTATGTTCTCTGGCAACACTGGGCTTCTTCAATTCCCTGAACATGTTGTATATTTGCATGTTTTCCTACTCTGAATCATATTGCCTACTAACCTTAAAATCAATAATTTCCAAATTTTTTTTAATGTTTATTTATTTTTGAAAGAGAGTGGGAATGGGAGTGGGGGGGCGGGGAGGGGCGCAGAGAGAATTGGAGACACAGAATCCCAATCCCTCTGAGCTGTCAGCACAGAGCCTGACATAGGACTCAAACCCACGAACTGTGAGATCATGACCTGAGCTGAAGTCGGGTGCTCAACTGACTGAGCCATCCAGGCGCCCCTTAAAATCAGTAATTTCTATCCATATATCATGTATTAGTCATCACTTTCTCCATTACCCGCTGAGTTTGAGGCTCCTACGTTATTCTGAGAACTGTGTATTTAACCTCTTTGGTGGCACTTACCTGTTTGTAATTGCCTGTTGACTTGTTTGCTTTTTCAGTCACCAGTGAGAGACTTTGTTGTGGTTAATATCCTTTCACTGAAGGTTTTCAAGGACATTTTCATGGGAAATTGGTCAAGGGCATGTTGATAACAATTTGTCAGCCATTTCATGTGCTATGACACTTTCACTGTTTTCATTTTCAGACAACTGATCAATTCTGGATTCCATGTTTACATGATGAAACTGAGAAACTCTTTCGTAAGGTAAAATAAATATCCTGTCAACCCATAGACTTGATAAAGAAGACTTTTATTAAGGATTCGTGTGAGTTTTTACTTGCTTAACTTGATTATATGATTTAGTGATTTGAGACTTCTGAAAATAGCGTATGTTTATCATTTAAAGAAAATGAGATGTGTAATAAACTTGATTTATTTTCAGTTAATCCGATTGGATAACCTTTTTGCCTATTGGAATGTGAAGTCTCAGTTGTTTTACCTTAATGATTATGATGAATCATTGGTAAGTAAATCTTTTTGGGATGTGTGTATATGCTTTTGTTAGTATATTTTGCATTTGGTTTTATTCGTCGTCATTTATTAACATACCGTAGTTTGTGGTCTTTTTTCCTAGACAAAATCCATTAGCAGCATTTACAGAAATATGTGAATATATATGTGCCTGTACACAAATGTGTATAGACCCATTTTTTTGTATAATTGACGATTTTGTATAATTGACAATTATATTTACATATATATACATAATTTCACGTGTGCACGGTAATGGTTCAGCATTTGTATGTAACGTGAAATGATTACAATAAGTCTAACATCCATTACCGTACATAGTTAATCTCAAAACTTTTAATGAGTACTTTTAAGATTTACTCTCTCAGTAACTTTAAAATATGCAATATGAGGGACACCTGGGTGGCTCAGTCTGTTGAATGTTCGACTTTTAATTTTGGCTTAGGTCATGATCTCCCAATTTGTGGAATCAAGCCCTGTGTCGGACTCAGCACTGAGCATGGAGCCTACTTGGGATTCTTTCTCTCCCTCCCTCCCTCTCTCTGTCTCTCTCTGTCTCTCTGTCCTTCCCCCACTATTGTTTGCTCACTATCTCAAAATAACTTTAAAAAAATGTACAATATGATATTACTAACTATAGTTGCCATGTTGTACATTACATACATCCTCATAACTGACTTCTTTTATAACAAGAAGTTCTTACCTTTTGATTCTGTTTACACATTATGCATATTTCCCACTCTGACAACCACCAATCTGTTCCCTGTACCCATGAGTATGAGCTTGGCTTTTTTTTCATTTTTATTTTTAATTTTTTTTAAGCATTCTATGTGTAAGGTCATAGGGTATATGTCTCTCTGACTTATTTCACTTAGCATAAGGCCTCAAGGTTCATCCATGTTGCAGATGGTAAGATTTCCTTCATTTTAATGGCTGAATGATACTCCACTGTGTATTTATACTATATTTTCTTTATCCATTCATCTATCAATAGACATGTAGGTCTTTTCCATATTTTAGCTATTAGAATTAATGCTGCAGTGAACATGGAGGTGCACATATCTTTTCTAGCTCATGTTTTTCTTTTCTTTGGGTAAATGTTCAGCAGTGGAATTGTTGAATCATATGGTAGTTCTCCTTTTAATTTTTTGAAGACCCTCCATACTCTTTTCTATAGGGGTTGCATCTATTGATATTTCTACCCACAGTGTGTAAGAGTTCAGTTTTCTCCACATCCTTGCCAACACGTGTTATTTCGATAATAACCGTTTTAGGGTACCTGGGTGCCACTGCCAGTTAAGCATCCCTGTGTTGGGCTCCATGCTGGGCATGGAGCCTACTTTGGAAAAAAGTTAATAACCATTCTAACAGGTGTTAGTTGCTTTTGATTTGCATTCCCCTGATGATAAGTGGTGTTGAGTACCTTTTCATGTATCTGTTGGCCATCTGTCCAGAAAATGTCTTTTCCAATCCTCTGCCCATTTTTTAATTGGATTATTTCTCTGAAATTGGGTTGTAGGAGTTCTTCATATATTTTGCATATTGACCACTCATCTGATAAATGATTTGCATATATCTTCTCCTCTTCAGTAGGTTGCCTGTTCATTATATTGATGGCTTCCTTTGCTTTGTAGAATCTTTTTAGTTTGATGTGTTCAACTTACTTTTGTTTTTTTTTTCTTTTTTTTTAAATAAAAAAATTTTTTTTAAGTTTACATCCAAATTAGTTAGCATATAGTGCAACAATGATCTCAGTAGTAGATTCCTTAATGCCCCTTACCCATTTAGCCCACCCCCCCCCACAACCCCTCCAGTAACCCTCAGTTTGTTCTCCATATTTGAGTCTCTCCCTGTTTTTCTATTAGGTTTGTTTCCCTTCCCTTATGTTCATCTGTTTTGTCTCATAAAGTGCTCATATGAGTGAAGTCATAAGACTTTTGTCTTTCTCTGACTAATTTCACTTGGCATAATACCCTCTAGCTCCCTCCATGTAGTTGGAAATGGCAAGATTTCATTCTTTTTGATTGCCGAGTAATCGTATATTGTGTATATATACTATGTATATGTATATATATACTATAAACATTGGGGTGCATGTGTCCCTTTGAAACAGCACACCTGTATCCCAGGGATAAATGCCTAGTTGTGCCATTGCTGGGTGGTAGGGTAGTTCTATTTTTAGTTTTCTGAGGAACCTCCATACTGTTTTCCAGAGTGGCTGCACCAGCTTGCATTCCCATCCACTTGTTTTTCTTTAGTTTTCTTTTGGTGTCAGGTCCAAAATGTCATCGGCAAGACCAGTGTCAAGGTACTTACTGCCTATCTTTTCTTTCAGGATTTTTATGGCTTCACGTCTTTAATCTATTTTGAGTTAATTTTGTGTATGGTCTAAGGTAGTGGTCCAGTTTCATTTTCTTGCATGTGGTTGTCCAGTTTTCCAAACACCACATATTGAAGAGACTCTCCTTTCCCCACTGTACATTTTTGGCTTCTTTGTGGAAATTAATTGACCATACATATGCATGGATATATTTCTGGGCTCTTTATTCTATGCCATTAATCTGTGTGTCCGTTTTTATGCCAATACCATACTGTTTTGATTACTGTAGTTTTGAATAGAATTTGAAATCAAGGCTTGTGATATCTCCAGGTTCTTTCTCAAGATTACTTTGGTTTTTGAGGTCTCTTGTGGTTTCATACTTATATTAGGATCATTCTATTTCTGTGAATAATGCCATTGGAAATTTGACAGGGATTGCATTGAATTTGTAGATTGCTTTGGCTAGTATGGACTTTTTCACAATGTATCTTGAAATATGGAGCATGGAATATGGTCCCTTTTTTTGGCATCTTTAGTTTGTCTCTTCAGTGTCTTATAGTTTTTGGTGTACAAGTCTTTGGCTTCCTTGGTTTAATTTATTCCTATGTATTTTATTCCTTTTGATGTAATTGTAAATTGGATTGTTTTATCAATTTCTCTTTCTGCTACTTCATTATTAGTGTGTAGAAATGCAGGAGATTTCTGTATGTTAATTTTGTATCCTACGATTTTACTGAATTAATTAGTTTTAACAGTTTTTGGTGGAGTCTGTAGGGTTTTCTATATAGAATGTTATATCATCTACAAACAGTGATAGTTTTACTTCTTCCTTTCCAATTTGGATGCCTTACATTCTTTTTCTTGCCTAATTGCTCTGGCTAGGACTTCTAATTCTGTGGTGGGCAGAGTAGTGGGCATCTTTGTCTCGTTCCTAATGTTAGAAGAAAAGCTTTCAGGTTTTAACTATTGAGCATGATGTTAGCTGTGGGATTGTCATATATGGCCTTTCTTATGTTAAGGTGTATTTCCTTCATTCCCACTTTCTTAAGATACTTTTTCATAAATGGATGTTGAATTTTGTCAAATTTTATATATGTGTTTGTACACAAATATATAAAAACACACATATATTCAAATAGTTCCTAGAACATTCTTTAATAGTAGTAGTTTAATGGGATATTGTCTAACCAGTTTAATATTTTCCATAGCTAAGTCCTCCTGAGTTTGAGTTTTTTATTTTTTAAATTGTTTTTCAGCTTTTTTTTTTTTGCATATGGTAGGATTTTGTAGAATAAAGACCTGTTGGCATGAATATAAATAAAAGCAGTTTGTCTTTTAATAGGACAGCTTGAGGAATGGTATTGTCAATAAAAATATTGTTCCAGAAGGTTATGATTTTGGTAAGTACATTTTATAAAATAAGTACAATTAAAGTAATTGGTATAAATTTTAATGAACATTGTTAATGTCACTGTGATGTTTCATGTTAATTTTGTCATATAAGTCAAGGTATTTATAATACATATGCACAAATAAAACAGCTGTCTGCTCAATGCCCTTCATTGTTGGGGAACTTTTTGCTATATTTCAAAACTATAGGAAAGAAAAATGTCCCGAGAGAGGATGTAATAAATGTGGTAAATCTCTAAGGACTATTCATAATAATTATAATGTTAAGACATTTTAAATGACAAATACAGTTTAATAAGCTAGCTGCCATAGTCTGTAGTGTAATCTTACTATTTTTAAAATGTATATTTAAAACTTTTCTTCTCCATACTTGCATTTGGTTCCAAATTTTCTGAAATGAACATGTACTTTTCAGAAATGAGTAAAATTTCAAGTTGAAAGGAGTAGCGTTTCTTGTACTCTGTAGGTACTCAGTAAATACTGATTGGTGAGTGGGTAACTTCTTTATTAGCTTTGGTCGTCTGATGTCTTCAGTGATTCTTTGCTGTATTCTTCTACCTTCATGATTATACTTTATTAATTTCCTAAAGTTGAGTCTTGTTTTCACTCTTAAACTATCCATTTCATGGTTTTGGTTTTATTTTCTAGATTCTTTTCATCAAAGGAAACATTAGGAACAGATGAGATTTCTTGTCATGTGTATTGATGATTCTCCTGTCTGTCACTTAGGTTTGACTTATTCTCCTTTGCCCTGCTGTCATTTCCTGCTGCGATAGTCAGGACCTGATGAGAGAGAAACCACACAGTAATTTGAGCAGGGGAAGTTTAATATAAAAAATGACTGTAACAGGGGATTGGAGTCACCAAGGATTCGCTAACAAGTAGAGAGAACTCTAAAGAAAAAAAGGAATAGTAGAAGGAACTGCCCCTACCCTAGGACTAAGATGGAGTGCCCAGAGAAGACGGTCTGCCTGCCTCAGCATAGAGATCTATGTGACCAGGGTTCACCGATTGCCAGGAAAGTCTCTAAACTTGTTGGAAATTCACCCTCAGGAACTTTATGGATTCTCATAGAGATTTGTCCTGTGGGAGGCACTTCACTGGAGAACTGCATTAGGGTGCTGGGAGAATTTGCTGGCTGCTGCTAGTCGCCGTGCAGTTCAGGAGGCTGGTGCTGAAGAAGTCTGTCATAGTGTAGGAGCTGCTGTCATACTGTAGGAGCGGGACGTTGAAGGAGCAGAATTCTGTAGGAGCCATTTTGTGGGAGCTGGGTGGTGGAAAAACCATGGCAGTGCAGGAGTCTGTGGAATGAGCACATTAGAACCATCAAACATAACTCCTCTTACAGTATTTCTCCGGCGCCCCCTACTGATAAAGATTAGTATTACGCTAGCTGGTAAAAAATATTTCAAGGGCCCAAGTCTAGTTTTTAGAATAGACAATGAAGGATGAATTCAGAGTTCACAGATAATAAATTGATAATTGGCATACCTGTTGGAGAGGGAAGGAGGACTGAAGGCTTTTTTTTTTTATTTAATGGGAGAGTCAACAGCTTATTCATAGGTTGAGATGAGAATCATCTGTAGAACATGAATAAATGAAGCAAGATAGAGAAGGGATAATTTCTTTATTGATGTGGGTAAAAGGGGATAGGATCTTATGCACAAGTGGAGTGCTTTTCCACACAGAGAACGTGATTAGTTCAATCATAAGACAGATTTCAGGCGTGAGACACAAGTCCTGATACTGGGTGGGCAGTAGAGATGGTGATAGTTTATGGAACTACTTTGATGAGCTCTTACTTCTTAATATGTGAGGTGTTGGGAGGTTTTTGGAGGGAGGAGAGGCTGTGAAATACCCATGTAGGTTAACGGGAGAGAGAATTGACTAGAACCGTATTCTCAAAGTGCAGTTCAGACTAGCAGCATCAGTATTACTTGGAAACTTGTTAGCAATGTAAATCCTAGGGCTCATCCCAGACAGACTGAATCGGAACCTCTGAGAGTGAACCTTGGCAATCTATGTTTTAATAGGCTTTCTTGGTGATTTTGATTAATACCAAATTTTGAGAGCCACTGAGATAGGGTAGGGGTTGGGCAATTTTTTTTTTTTAATTTTTTTTTTTCAACGTTTATTTATTTTTGGGACAGAGAGAGACAGAGCATGAACGGGGGAGGGGCAGAGAGAGAGGGAGACACAGAATTGGAAACAGGCTCCAGGCTCCGAGCCATCAGCCCAAAGCCTGACGCGGGGCTCGAACTCCCGGACCGCGAGATCGTGACCTGGCTGAAGTCGGACGCTTAACCGACTGCGCCACCCAGGCGCCCCAATTTTTTTTTTTTTAAGGGCCATGTAGTAAATTAAGTATTTTTCAGTTTGAAGGCCATGTGTATACAGCCTCTGTCGCATATTTTTCTTTTTTCCTTTAAACAACCGTTTAAAAGTGTAACAATCATTCCTAGTTCACTGCTTGTGCAAAAACATGCTGTGGGTATGGATTTGGCCTGTCCTTGACTAAATGCTGTATGATTTCTCAACAACATTGAGGAACTGTGGGATTTATGACATAGTGAGGCCGATCTGTGTGACTGTGTAATTTTTTTTTCCCTGATAAAATTCAACTTCTGTGGTAGATTATAGGTGTAGAATACATGGTGAGGGGTTTTATCCAGAATTAGGGTTTTGCCTGATCACTGACAAAAGTGAGAAGGACAAAGGAATGAAGAGTGAATGCAGGGCAATGATTAACATAACCGATCATAGAATTTTAATAGGGTGGGGAGGGAACTGAGGACATGAGGCGGAGGTGAAGGACAGAGAAAGAATAGGATCAATGAGTGTTAGGTTCCACAGGACCTGGAGGTTTGGTATCAGAATACTAGAGAGGTACGTGGTGGCGGTAGGAGAGTTGGATGCTTGAGACTGAATTTATGGAGAGGGCGGGGCTATGGGCATGATGAGGTTTAGTGGATGAAGTAAGGGGTAGGAGTCCAAGGTTCTGAGAGGCTTTGGTTTTGGAAAGAGCATTTGTATATGGAAATCACTTGGAAATTAGAGTTGCCAGGAGCTAAAATCAGAGAGAGGTAGGAGAGATTGTAACCCAGGGATGGATAGAGATTGCAACCAGGGAGGGTATGGGAGTTGTGTAGTCTTCCATGTAACATGAGAAAGGTGGGGGAGAGGAATCATTTTAGTGGTTTATTGCTTTGTACGTATCCTTCCATTTATATATAAGTTTTTCTTATTTTTCACTGTGTGGTATTTTATTGTATGGATGTACTATGATGAATTTAACCAGTCTCCTATTGTGGAATATCTTCTTGTTTTATTCAAGTTCAACATATGTATATAATTGAGTATAATATGTTGAGTACATTTGAATGCTCAGTGTGAAAAAATTAAGTGCTGTGCCTTGGGGATGATTAAAATCAGAGGAATGTACTATGTTCTTACACAGATTAGCTGATAATTTAATAGTTGATCTCTCTATAGATTGAGCTACTACTGGCCTCCCTTTGCAAGAATATTGTTATCCTTTTTTGATACTAAATATAAAAGGTTTAGTTTAATCTGTCTTAGATTATGGGTCGAGCCAGGAAGGTTATCCTGGGTAAACTCTCACTCATCTTCTCAAATCTCCTTTTACAAGTCAAAAGGAGGCAGATGGATACATAGAAACTGACCAGAAATTCAAAAATTATAGTTCTGTAATAGAAGTCAGTGTTTAAATAAAATCTCTTTCCTCTTAGCATCTTGAATGTAATTCTTTTAAAACTGTATTTTTGTCAACATTTTTTACACTATTTTTGCCTTTTAGAGAGTGTTCCTGTCTTTAAGGGTTATGTTGGTGTTTTGAGGGGAATTTCAGTTAGTCTGTTTACTTAAAGAAGAAAATATAAATTATAGTTAGGAAAAAGATAAAAGAATCTTTTAATTGACAGTTCATCTAACCGAATTATAGCAGTGTGCAAACCTGGGAAAGTAGAAAGAGTATAAGAAATGAAAATCAATATTTTCAACTCCATCCCTTTAGTACTTAGAGACTCTTGAAATATAACTCAATTTAAATTTTTAAAATTTGCCTTTCTCTGTAAGGCTTATTTCACTTAGCATCACACTCTCCAGTTCCGTCCACGTTGCTACAAAGGGCCATATTTCATTCTTTCTCATTGCCACATAGTACTCCATTGTGTATATAAACCACAATTTCTTTATCCATTCATCAGTTGATAGACATTTAGGCTCTTTCCATAATTTGGCTGTTGTTGAGAGTGCTGCTGTAAACATTGGGGTACAAGTGCCCCTATGCATCAGTACTCCTGTATCCCTTGGGTAAATTTCTAGCAGTGCTACTGCTGGGTCATAGGGTACCATATGTTTTCACTCTTATGTGGATCCTGAGAAACTTAACAGGAACCATGGGGGAGGGGAAGGAAAAAAAAAGGAAGGTTAGAGTGGGAGAGAGCCAAAGCATAAGAGACTCTTAAAAAATGAGAACAAACTGAGGGCTGAATGGGGGGTGGGAGGGAGGAGAGGGTGGGTGATGGGTATTGAAGAGGGCATCTTTTGGGATGAGCACTGGGTATTGTATGGAAACCAATTTGACAATAAATTTTATATATTAAAAAAATAAAGAAGAGGTATATATAAAAAATTTTTTTTTAATTTGCATTATTTTCCAGTGTTTCGCCCCATATCTGCTAATGCCAAACTTCAGATGAATCGGCGATCGGATTTTGACTTCTCTGCACCCAAGATAAACCTGGAAGTTGAGTTACATGAGATAGCAATTGAATTTAATAAACCACAGGTGATTTTTTTAAAGTGAAATTTTCAATTGAGTTATAATTTGATAAAAGCAGAACTAAGATACTTTTTAATGTTTACTTTTCAGAACTAAGATTTTTAAATGTATTTCAGAAATCCACAGTGTCTTAGAGTAACATTTAACTTTTTAAACAGTTGAACACAAAATCTGAAACATTTAATAGACTTATTATTTTCATTCTTTAGTATTTCAGCATTATGGAGCTTCTTGAGTCAGTTGATATGATGACGCAAAATCTGCCATATAGGAAATTCAAACCTGATGTACCTCTTCACTATCATGCCAGAGAATGGTAATACGGCTTAGTTTTTTTTAATTGAGGTATAATTTGACATACTACATTAGTTTAAGGTTTATAATGATTCAATATTTGTATATGTTGTGAACTGATGAGCACAGTAAGTCTGGTTAACCTCCATCACCAGATAAAATGACAAAATTTTTTCCTTCAGAGTTTTTATGATCTCTTAGCAACTTTCAAATATGCAGTATAGTATTAACTATTGTTACCATGCGGTACATTACATCCTCATGACTTATTTTGTAACTGGAAGTTTGGATCTTTTAATTCCCTTCACCCATTTTAACCACTACCTATGCCTCATCTCTGTCATCTACCAGTCTGTACTCTGTATTTATGAACTCAGTTTTTTTATTTTTGTTTTTTGAGATACCATATATAAGTGAGATCATACAGTGTTGATCATTCTTTGTCTAATTTCACTTAGCATAATGTCCTCAAGGTCCATCTATGTTGTCACAAATAGCAAGATTCATTCCTTCTTAGCACTGAATAATATTCCATTGCATGTGTGTGGGTGTGTATGTATACACATATGTATATATGTATACATACACATCACATTTTCTTTATCCATTTATTCATTGATGGACACTTAGGTTGTTTCCATATTTTGACTGTTGTTATTAATGCCACAGTGAATACTCAGGGTACATATGTTTTTGTACTAGTGTTTTCATTTCCTTCACATAAATACCCAGAAGTAGAATTGCTTGATCTAATTTTTTAAATTTATAATATATAGCATAAAAGTGAATTTATTGACTTTAGAATAACTTTTTAAGATATTCTTAAAGGACAGATAGAAACTGATTTATGGCTTTTGCTTGTTGTGTTAAATTGAGTTAAGGGATTCTAAGAAAATTAAAAAAAATTTTTTTTAATGTTTTTATTTATTTTTGAAACAGAGCATGAGCAGAGGAGGGGCAGAGAGAGGGGAAGATGCAGAATCTGACGCAGGCTTTAGGCTCTGAGCTGTCAGCACAGAGCCCGATGCGGGGCTCAAACTCATGGAGTGTGAGATCATGACCTGAGCTGAAGTCGGACGCTTAACCGACTGAGCCATCCAGGCGCTCCAAGGGATGCTAAGAAAATTTATAAAAGGAGATACTAGAATACCATTCATTAACTATAGTTTTGGGATAAAAACTATATCCTAGTTTGTGTCTAGCAATATCTTTTTTAAAAAAAATCCAAACTTTAGTATTAGATACTTTAAGCCTATATAATTGAACTTGAAAGTCGGGTTATGTGTGTCTATGAAGTATAACCCCTTTCTAAATTCCAAAGTCTTGGAGTGCCTGGATGGCTCAGTTGGTTAAGCGTCTGATTTCAGCTCAGGTCGTGATCTCACTGTTTGTGAGTTTGAGCCCTGTGTTGGGCTCTGTGCTGACAGCTGAGAGCGTGGATCCTACTTCAGATTCTGTGTCTCCCTCTCTCTCTCTGCCCCTCCCCCCAAAAAAAATAAACATTAAAAATGTTTCTAAATTCAGAAGTCTTAATCGCTTATTAAGCTCTTGCTGTTTCTAGAAGTTGGAAATACTTTTAATTTAGTTGACTCTTAATTACTATTCAGGTGACTAAAGTGCTATTTGCCAAGTAATATTTCCATAGTTTTTCTGTAGAGCTATATTTTTTGTAACAAAATTTAGTGATTTTGTTTACTTGCACTTTGGAAGGAGGTAAGATTAATAATGTAGTCTTAAATAGGGCTGGGAAAAATCAGATACTCAGTACACCATTTTGATAGTCTGTGTACTATATAGGTACATATGTTGTTTTGGAGTGGAAGTAACTTTATTTCCTACTGTTGGTTTGAGGGTGTTAAGTGTAGGGTTTTGTTTTTGTTTTTGTTGTTTTACTATAGGTGGACTTATGCTATACATGGTATTCTGGAAGTAAATGTCTGCCCCCGGTTACGGATGTGGTCATGGAAGTATATTAGAGAACACAGGCAAAAAATGAAGCAGTATAAAGAACTGTATAAAAAAAAGATAACAACTAAAAAGCCAACGGGTGAACTTCTCCTCTCTTTGCAGGTTAGCATTTAAAAAAAAAGTTGAACATTTTATGCTACATAACTCCTCCGTTTTTAGTGACTAACACTTCCTACTTCAATTTTGACTGACTCTGTCTTTTAACTTAGACTTTTTCATACTCCTGTTCTTAATTTACTTGGGTGATATGAGCTCTGGTGATATTCTCCTGTGACCTGTTGGAATTAGAGACTATTCTGAATCTGCGGAGATCTGGGTTCATGCAAATAGTAATTTGAAGTCTCACACTATGACGTTTTTAACCTCAAAAGCCTAAAAAGCATTTGCTACATTGATTCCAATCTTCTCTGTGTCTCTATTTCAAAGCCTTACATTATCTGTCACCATTCCATTTCTCTGTTACATCTGACGGTGTTAATTAAATAAATTTCTTGACTTTTATGCATACCATGCTTACGTTTGTAGCCAAGTCCATCTGCCTTTCCTCATCTCTCTCTTTCTCTCTCTCCCCCACTTTTACTCGTTCTTAAAGCTCTACTTAAGTACCATCTCTTGTATGGACTTTCCTGAACTTTTTACCCATACAGAGAGCCTTCTTTGTCTTAATTTTGTGGAATTTCTAGTCTTAACCAGCAACTTTATGTTTCATTATCTGTCTTGAGAACTCCCTAAATACTAGTCTTTTAGCATTATAGTATATTCTAGATGGGCTTGTTTTGTGGGATAAAGTTCAGTTCAGGGAGACTGAGGGAAGGTACCTTCTTGAAATTAACCATTCTGAATCTAGGCCAGATTCCAATTAGGAGCTCCCTGAAGACTGAGCTTTATTTTTATTTCGAGGTGGGACACTTTCTGCAGACTTAGACTAATTAGGAATGCTTGGGTTTAGAGGCCTTTTGGGATGGATACAGATTTCCTTACTTATTATTTTGGATCTTAACCTGAATCCTACAAGTCTGCTGGATGGTAGAATCCTGAGTCAAGCTGTTTTCTGGATAATGGTAGGTCATGTTTGCTTGTCCTAGGGAGGATAAAAAGATTGTAGCATGAAATTCTTAAAAACAATCATGGAAATAATGTATTGATATGATGAAATATTTAGCTTATCTTAGTTTATTTCAGTAGCCAGAAAAACTTTGGAAAATGTAGAATTTCAAAATAAGTTTTAAATGTATACAGATCGACTTGCTTTATATTAAAGATGCAACCAACTGTGCATATAATATGAAGGATTTATAATTTTTAGTTGAAAGTGACACTAATGTGTTTACCCTTGTTGTAGTAAAACCCCAAAATCATTTTAAGCAGTACCTGTATGATACCTTTCAGTATGTGTCTGTGAATCATGCAAGGTTGTGACACCCGTGTGCATGACATGTATGGTTTCTTTGTTAAGGTTATTCCATCAGTACAGTTTCCAGGCTGACCCATATATAAGCACTGCGTCTCAGAATTTAACAGGAATATTATGTTGATAGATGATCTATTTTCTGCTTCCTATTACGTTTTTGCTTTAGTGCAGCAATTTGATAGATTATATATGCAATTTTATAATTTTTATAATGTTTATATAGGTATATAAAGTTATTTCAAACACACTTTTGTTTATATTTTTAGGAGTTGGAAAAGATCTTGGATGTATTTAATATAACTATATCAAGACAACAGGCAGAAGTTGAGGTAATTCCAGATTATGTTTCAATTAGTAAAAGTAAATCTAGATTCCGTGTAGATTTGACAGATGTAGTCATATTATTAGTGTTGTGCTATAATATGCTGTTTCCTGGAAGGGGTTCAAATTTGCCTCTTGTAGTATAAGAAAACTTGATTTGATGTTTTGCCCCATCCATTTAAATTAGGTCCTGTGGGGAAAAAATTCTTTCTAAATAATTTGGCTTATCAAACACTCAGTTCATATGAAGGTGAAAATCCAATTTTGGGGGGAGTCGTGTGATCACCGTGACTTGTAAGACAGTAGGGCTGATCGTACCTGGTAGTCCTACATTCTCAGGTTTGGCTGATGTTGCAGTTACTGTGTTTTGTCGTCAGTTAGTACGTTGTTTATATTTATTCACTAGAATAGTTAAGTTTTGTGTCATATTTCTATTTCTTTAGATTGCTAAATAAGGATAATTTGTCATTTATTTGAACATTTATTTTAGGTAAAGAAAGCTGGATACAGGATTTACAGAGAAGGAGCAAAAGATTCGGAGGATAATAAAGGATGGTTTAGCTGGCTGTGGACTTGGTCAGAACCAAGAAGTAAAGAACAGCCAGATGTTAAGCCTGGAAGTAGGTCCATTTCATTTTATAGTAGTGCAGTTAGTCATCAGATTAATTTAGTGTAGCTGATCATCAGGTGTGAAAATAAAGTTTTGCAGAAAATTTTTTAATTGAAATCAGCAAATTATGCATACATATCATATGTAACTTATTCTTACTCTCAATAAAACTCTTATAACATTGCAAATATATATGTCAAATAAAAAATAAAT
Organism: Lynx rufus; assembly: GCF_022079265.1. NCBI lineage: Eukaryota > Metazoa > Chordata > Mammalia > Carnivora > Felidae > Lynx > Lynx rufus. Next base: position 18,731,511 of record NW_025814824.1, read on the forward strand.
AATACATTTTTTACCTTAAGGTTTACAGAAGAACTTTATGCTCAGAGGATTTAGTAAATGCATATAGATAGTAATAAGTGAAAATTTGCAAATGGTATAAGCCATTGTACATTTCTGTTGAAATTGTTTTTGGAAAGGTTTTTGTTTTCTTACCAAATATTTAAGATCATAGCTTTGGAGATTTAGGGGCTTAAGTTTATATCCTGGATCTATCACTTACTATCAGTGTATCCTAGGCTGATTACTTAAACTCTTTGAATCTCAATTTTGTCATCTGTAAAATGGGAAGATTATGATATTAATACTACCTACTTTGTATGCTAAGTGTGTTGCTTAGCACAATGCCATTAAGTGTGTAATACTGTTAGCCATTTTGTGAGCTTAATACAAATACTTAGAAATTTATATTGCTAAATTTATATATTTAGCAATTTATATTTTTGGAGACTAATCCTTTTAAAATTGCCAATGCCATCCTGACATTCAGGGGTTATGATTTCTTTTTTTTAAATTGAAAAAGGGGCGCCTGAGTGGCTCAGTCAGTTAAGCATCCAACTTCGGCTCGGGTCATGATCTCACAGTTTGTGAATTCGAGCCCCGTGTCAGGGTTTGTGTTGACATTTCAGAGCCTGGAGCCTGCTTCGGATTCTGTGTCTCCCTCTCTCTCTGCCCCTCTCCTACTTGCACTCTGTCTCTTGCTGTCTCAAAAGTAAATAAACATTAAATTTTTTTTTTTTTTAATTTTTTTTTCAACGTTTATTCATTTTTGGGACAGAGAGAGACAGAGCATGAACGGGGGAGGGGCAGAGAGAGAGAGGGGACACAGAATCGGAAACAGGCTCCAGGCTCTGAGCCATCAGCCCAGAGCCCGACGCGGGGCTCGAACTCGTGGACCGCGAGATCGTGACCTGGCTGAAGTCGGACGCCTAACCGACTGCGCCACCCAGGCGCCCCATAAACATTAAATTTTTAATTAACAAAGTTTTTTTATAATTTCTTAAAAGTATAAAAGGAGTTAAATTTGCATTTCATTTGTTAAAGGCAGCTAAATTATGGGTTAGTTTTATGTTACCAGTTAAGAATGAAAAACACTTCTTTATGATTTGTAGTTCTTGAAGAAATGTTGACACCTGAAGAAAAAGTTTTACTCTATGAAGCAATTGGCTACAGTGAAACAGCAGTTGATCCAACCTTGCCTAAAACAGTAAGATGTTTTATTGCCTTATACCTTAGAGTTTAATGATAGATAGGCCTGTTTTTAATCATCTCAGAAGTAGGTTTCTGATTTGTTTTGATATTTGGTCTGTAAGTATTCCTTATTTTAATTTCGAAGGTAAGGATAAAAATTGCCCCTACTTTTTAATGTTAATGTGGTGATAATTTAATATATAAAGGGTTGTTTTTAAAGTATTTTTTTGGTTATTGGAAAGAATAAAGTATATGAATGAGAGTATTTGTTGTATTTACATATATGTTTTCTTCTCATTTTATTCCTCTGAATACACTCTAGTTTGAAGCCATGAAGTTTTTTGTTCACTTGAAAAGTATGTCTATTGTTCTAAGAGAAAAACGAGAAACACCTGAACTGTTAGATATTGTAGTGGAAGAATTTAGCACTTTGATCGTGCAAAGACCAGGAGCACAAGCAATTAAGTAAGTATTTTTCTTTTACTTACAAGAAAAAAATTCACAACCTAACAGTATTTTATAAAGACTACTGTGGTTTAACGTATCCTTATGTATTTTTACGAACTTACATTTTGGAATTAATAAAATAACACACGTTCAATAGAAAACTCTATGCTGAGGAAAAGTAGAGGGACACTGAAGAATAATACTAAAATGTCCAAATCACACTATACAAAAACTGCATCAACAATTTGGCTATTATCTGGATATGTCTTTATTTTACTTTCGTTTTTAAAATAGTTTTATTGAGAGATATAATTAACATACCATGCAATTCATCCGTTTAAAGTGTACAACTCATTAGTATCTTACATGAAATTCACATTGGTATATTTACAGAGTTGTGCAACAATTACCATTATCTTATTTCCAGTACATTTTAACACTCTAAAGAAAAGAAATCCTAGGGGCGCCTGGGTGGCTCAGTTGGATAAGCATCTGACTTCGTTCAGCTCAGGTCATGTTCTCATGGTTCGTGAGTTCAAGCCCAGCGTCGGGCTCTGTGCTGACAGCTCAGAGCCTGGAGCCTGGTTCAGATTCTGTGTCTTCCCGCCCCTCTCCTGCTCATACTGTCTCTCAAAAATAAATAAACATTAAAAAAATTAAAAAACAAAAAAAGAGGGGCGCCTGGGTGGCTCAGTCGGTTGGGCGGCCGACTTAGGCTCAGGTCATGATCTCGCGGTCCGTGAGTTCGAGCCCCGTGTCGGGCTGTGTGCTGACAGCTCAGAGCCTGGAACCTGTTTCGGATTCTGTGTCTCCCTCTCTCTGACCCTCCCCCGTTCGTGCTCTCTCTCTGTCTCAAAAAAATAAACGTTAAAAAAAAAAATTAAAAACAAAACAAAAAAAGAAATCCTACACCTATTAGCCACTCCTCATTCTCCCTTTTCCCCAGTCTAGGGCAAAAAGTAATTTCTAAGAATTTGTCTGTTGGAGGCATTTCAAATGAATGAAATCATAAATTATATGGCCTTTTCTGTCCAGCTCCTTTCACTCAGCATATTTTTCTTTTCTTTTTTTCATTTCGCATATTTTCAAGGTTCATCTGTGGTATAGCATGAATTAGTGTTTTTTTTTTCCTTTTTCTATTGCCCAGTAATATTCCATCATATGGATATACTACATTTTGTTCTCCCATTCATCAAATGATGGGTATTTGGCTTGTTTCTAGTTTTTGGTTATTATGAGTAATGTTGCTATAAATATTTACTGGCAATATTTTATATGGACAACAGGTTTTAAATTTTCTTAGGTGCATACTTCGGAGCAGAAGTGTTTCCTCATACGGTAACTCTGTGTCTAAATTTTTAAGGAATTGCCAGACTGTCTTCCAAAGAAGTTGCACATTTTCCGTTCCTATCAGTAGTGTACTAAAGTTTCTAATTGATCTACATCCTTGCCAACACTTACCTTCCTTTGGATTACAGCCATCCTACCGGGTGTGAATTGGTATCTCACTGTTGTTTTGATTTGCATTTCCCTGATAGCTAATCATGTTAAGCATCTTTTCGTGTGATCAGGTACCCGTTTCTGTATATTCTTTAGAGAAATGTGTATTAAGTTATAGCCCGTTATTAATTGGGTTGTCTTTTGATTATTCTGCTTTAAGAGTTCTTTTTTTTCCCTTGGCAACTATTTTAATATTTTTTATTATTTATTTAAAACTTAAATCCAAGTTAGTTAACATAGAGTGTAGTAATAATCTCAGGAATAGAAGTTAGTGATTCATCACTTACATATAACACCTAGTGCTCATCAAAACAAGTACCCTCCTTACTGCCCCTCACCCCTTCAGCCCTTCCCCCTGCCCCCCCATCCAACACCCTGCCAGCAACCCACAGTTCTTTGTATTTAAGAGTCTCTTAAGGTTTGTCTCCCTTTGTTTTGATATTGTTTTTGCTTCTCATCCTTTATGTTCATCTGTTTTGTTTCTTAAATTCCACATATGAGTGAAGTCATACGATAGTTATGTTTCTCTGACTGACTTATTTCGCTTAGCATAATATACTCTAGTTCCATCCACGTTGTTGCAAATGGCAGGGGTTCATTCTTTTCCATGGCTGAGTAATTATTCCACTGTGTGTGTGTGTGTGTGTATGTGTGTGTGTGTGTGTGTGTGTGTATACATACCACATCTTCATCTAGTCATCAGTCGATAGACATTTGGGCTCTTTTCATACTTTGGCTATTGCTGATAATGCTGTTATATAAACATTGGGGTGCACGTGCCCCTTTGAATCAGCACCCCTGTATCCCTTGGTAAAATACCTAGCAGTGCAATTGCTGCGTCATGGGCTAGTTCTATTTTTCATTTTTTGAGGAACCTCCATACTGTTTTCCAGAGTGGCTGCACTAGTTTGCATTCCCACCAGCGGTGCAAAAAGATTCCTCTTTCTCCACATCCTTACCAACATCTGTTGTTGCTGGAGTTAATTTTTAACCATTCTTACAGGTGTGAGGGGGGATCTCATTGTGGTTTTGATCTGTATTTCCCTGATGATGAGTGGTGTTGAGCATTTTTTCATAGGTCAGCCATCCTGATGTCTTTGGAAATGTATCTATTCATGTCTTTTGGATTATTTCTTCACTGGATTGTTTTTTTGGGTGTTGAGTTTGATAAGTTCTTTATAGATTTTGGATACTAACCCCTTATCTGATAGGTCATTTGCAGGTATCTTCTCACATTCCATTGGTTGCCTTTTAGTTTTGCTGATGGTTTCCTTCTCTATGCAGAAGCTTTTTATTTTGATGAGGTCCCAGTAGTTCATTTTTGCTTTTGTTTCCCTTGCCTCTGGAGACATGTCCAGTCAGAAGTTGATGCAGCTGAGGTCAAAGAGATTGTGGCCTATTTTCTCCTCTAGGATTTTGAGGGCTTTCTGTCTTATGTTGAGGTCTTTCATCCATTTAGGTCTTTCATCCTTTATATATTCCTTTATGTTTATCTTTGAGTATGGTGTAAGAAAGTGGTCCAGGTTCATTCTTCTGCATGTCACTCTTCGGTTTTCCCAGCACCACTTGGTGAAGAGACTTTTTTTTCCATTGGATATTCTTTCCTGCTTTGTCCAAGATTAGTTGGCCATATGTCTGTGGGTCCATTTCTGGGTTCTCTATTCTGTTCCAATGATCTATGTGTCTGTTTTTGTGCCAGTACCATACAGTCTTGATGATTACAGCTTTGTAATACAGGTTGAAGTCCGGAATTGTGATGCCTCCAGCTTTGGTTTTGTTTTTCAGGATTGCTTTGCCTAATGGGGGTCTTTTCTGGTTCCATACAAATTTTAGGCTTGTTTGTTCTAGTTCTGTGAAGAATGCTGGTGTTATGTTGATAGGGATTGCATTGAATATGTAGATTGCTTTGGGTAGTATTGATATTTTAACAATTATGTTCTTCCAATCTATGGGCATGGAATTTTTTTTCCATTTTTTGTGTCTTCTTCAATTTCTTTCATGAAATTGTTACAGTTTTCAGTGTATAGATTTTTCCCCTGTTTGGTTAGGTTTATTCCTAGGTATTTTATGGTTTTTGGTGCAATTGTCAATGGGATTGATTTCCTTGATTTCTCTTTCTGCTGCTTCATTATTGGTGTATAGAAATGCAGATGATTTCTGTGCATTGATTTTTGTGTCCTGTGACTTTGCTGAATTCATTTATCCATTCTAGCAGTTTTTGGTGGAATCTTTTGGGTTTTCCACATAGAGTATCATGTCTTCTGCAAAGAGTCAAAGTTGGACTTCCTCCTTGCTGATTTGAATGCCTTTTGTTTTTTTATGTTGTCTGATTGCTGGACTTCCAGTACTATGTTGAATAACAGTGGTGTGGGTAGACATCCTTGCTGTGTTCCTGACCTTAGGGGGAAAGCTCTCCGTTTTTCCCCATTGAAGATGGTCTTTTGTATGTGACCTTTATGGTCTTGAGGTATGATCCTCCTATCCCTACTTTATTGAGGGTTTTTATCAAGAAAGGATGCTGTATTCTGTCAAATGCTTTTTCTGCATCTACTGATAGGATCATGTGGTTCTTATCCTTCCTTTTATTAACATGATGTATCACATTGTTTAATTTGCAGATATTGAACCAGCTCTGCATCTCAGGAATATGAAGAATTATTTTAATATATTGCTGGATCCAGTTTGCTAGTATTTTGTTGAGAATTTTTGCATCCATGTTCATCAGGGAAATTGGTCCGTAGTTCTCCTTTTTAGTGGGATCTTTGCTTTTAAAATCAAGGCCTGGTAGAATGAGTTTGGAAGTTTTGCTTCCATTTCTATTTTTTAGAACAGCTTCAAAGGAAGAACAGCTTTAAATGTCTGGTAGAATTCCCCTGGAGAGCTATCTGGCCTCAGACTCTTATTTGTTGGGAGAGTTTTAAGAATTCTATATGTATTACTGAAAAAATCTCATATGAGATGAAAGTTTTTTAGTTCTTTTCTCTCATTTACTGTTTTCATATTTTTGATGGTATTCTTTGCTGGATATTTTGGGTTTTGATGAAGTCCAGTTTATTTTTTGTTGAATTAAAGACTCAAGAAGTCTTTGCATAACTCAAGGACACAAAGATATATTCCTTTATTTTATTTTCTTGTGAGAATTTTATACCTTCATCTCTTCGGTTTATGATGCATTTTGAGTTAACATTTGTATATGGCTTGAGGTTGGGGTTCAACTTCATTCTCTTCTCTCATTTGTCCTATCATCATGTATTGGGAAAACTTATTTCCCATTGAATGATCTTGGTATCTTCATCAAAATGAGTTTACCATAAATGTAAGATTTTATTTCTAGACACTATTCCCATTCATCTATATTAATCTGCTGCCAGTAATACACCCAGTTTCCTTTTTCTTTTTCTTGCTCCTCTGATTTTCTTGAATTTCTTTGTGTCTTTTCAGCTGCTCTTGTCCATTTCTGCCAAAAAATTTCAGGTTAGATTTAATGAATGTGTTGAATCTGGAGATCAGTTTTAGGTACTGACATTTAAACAGTATTGTCTTATAGCCCGTGAACATTGGATGTCTTTCCATTTATTTAGATCTTCATTAATTTCAACAGTGTTTTATACCTTTCAGAGTTACAAGTTTTATACCTTTTTTTATTAAGCATATTCTCATGTATTTTATTGGTTTTGATGCTGTATGGAAGGAAAGAGTGTTCCTCAACCCTTTTTGGGTGCCTTGCTGTATCTGAAAATTAAATCTGATGAAGACTAACAAGAGAGAAGCATACAGATTTATTTTGTGTAAGTTTTAAATTGACATGAGAGTCTTCATAAGGAAATGAAGATGCAAAGAACCAGTTAGACTAGACTACGTTAGCTTTGATGAAGAGTGGACAATTGGGAAGGACTTGAAAGGTCAGGGAGTGTAAGGTAAGTATACTTGACTGGGGGAACTTCAGCAAGCCCTATTTGTTAGGATTCTTCTCAGTTTACCTTTGTCTTTAGAGAGAAAGATGCTGCTTTGCTCTAGGTATAGGGAGGGCACCTGTTATATGAGGGTTTGAGGGAAGTAAGGGTAGGGGAATATCAGAGTGACCTTCCTGCTTCTGCTGTTTCTCAAACTCCTTCAACTTGAAGTATTCATTATGCCAAGGTGCCATATTTGGGGGCTGCGTGTCCTGAACCCCATCAGTGCTATTACAGGTGGCATCATGTTCTTAATTTCACTTTTGGATTTTTTATTACAAGTGTGTAGAAATACAATTGATTTTTGTTTATTGATCTGCAACCTTGTATATACCCTGCAAGCTTGATAAACTTATTTATTTGAATAGTTTTTAGTGAATACCTTGGGATTTTCTGCATTCAAGAGCATTGCATCTGAAAATAGAGATAGTTTTACATCTGTATTTCCAATGTGGATACCTTTTCTTTAATTTCTTTCTTAATTGTCCTTGTTTGAACCTTCAGTGCTATGTTGAAAAGTGGTCAGAAAGGGAATCCTTTCCTAGTTGTTTATCTTATGAAGAATGGCTTAACTCTTTTAAATATGATGTTAAGTGTGGATTTTTCATAGATGCCTTTTATCAAGTTTGAGAAATTTCCTTCTATTACTAGTTTGTTGAGTTTTGTTTTGTTTGGCCCAGAAGGTTGTTAGATTGTGTCAAATGCATTTTCTGTGTCTATTGACATGATCGTGGTGTTTTTGTTCTTTATTCTTTTGATTTATGGTTTATTACCTTAAATTATTTTCAGAGGATAAAATAACCATGTATTCTTTTGGGCATATGTATAATTTTGTCTACATACAGCTGGATTTGGTTTGCTGGAGAGGATTTTTATGTCTGTTCATAAGAGAATATAAGTCTGTAGTTTTCTTGTGATTGCTTTGTCTGTTGTTTTGTATTAAGACAATACTGTCCTTGTATAATAAGTTAGGAAATGTTCCCTCATCCTTGGAATAGTTTGTAAAGAATTGGCATTGATTCTTCATTAAATGTTTGCTGGTAGAATTCACCAGTAATGTCACTGAGGCCTTAGCGTTTCTTTGTGGGAAGTTTTTAATTATTAACTTAATCTAATCTTGTTCTTAGGTCTATTTAGATATTCTTGGTTTTTTTTTTTTCCAGTCAGTTTTGGTAGTTTTTTAGGAATTTGTCCACTTAATTTAAGCTATCTAATTTGTTGGCAAGTCGTTGGTTACGGTATTACCATAATCCCCTTTTCTTTCTGTGAAACCTCATAATGTCTTTTTTTTTTACTCCTAATTTTTTTCGAGTCTTTGCTCTTCTTTCTTACGCTAAATTTTGTTGATCCTTTAAAAAAAAAACAGCTTTTGGGGCGCCTGGGTGGCGCAGTCGGTTAAGCGTCCGACTTCAGCCAGGTCACGATCTCGCGGTCCGTGAGTTTGAGCCCCGCGTCAGGCTCTGGGCTGATGGCCCAGAGCCTGGAGCCTGTTTCCGATTCTGTGTCTCCCTCTCTCTCTGCCCCTCCCCCGTTCATGCTCTGTCTCTCTCTGTCCCGAAAATAAATAAACGTTGAAAAAAAAAAAAAAAAACAGCTTTGGTTTTGTGTTTTCCTATATTTGTCTATTCTCTATTTTATTAATTTATCCTCTCACCTTTATATTTTCTTTATTCTGCTTGTTTTAGGCTTAGGTTACTTTTTCAAGTATCTTTACCTGGTAGGTTAGTGATTTCAGGAATTTTTTTTGGTAGCGTATGCATTTACTAGTTCAGTAAATTTGTTTTATTAACTTTTCCTTATTGAGGTAAAGTTGACATAAAATCATCCCCAAAGAGTACAATTCAGTGGGATTTAATATATTCATAATGTTGAATAATCACTTCCCCTGTCTGGTCACAGAATCCCCACAAAGTGAAACCCCGTACGCATTAAGCATTACTCCCAGTTTTTCTCTTCTTTGTGGCCCATTATACTTACCCAAAGTTCATAGTTTATATTGTCACTCGTTCTTGGTAGTGTGCATTATATGGGTTTGGACAAACATATAATGATGTGTCCATCACTATGGGATCATACAGAGTATTTTCATTGCCCTAAAAATTCTCTGTTCAGCCTATCCATCATCCCCATCCCTCAACCTCTGATCTTTTACTGTGTTCATAGTTGTGCCTTTTCCAAAATGTCATGCGTGTAGTTAGAATCATATACTATGTATCCTTCTCAGATTGACTTCTTTTCACTTTGTAATACGCACTTAAGGTTCCATCATGCCTTTTCTTGGCTCAGTGGTACATTTGTTGAAGTGCTTAAGAACATGGTGTTGTCAGGCTATAACAGTTTATTTATCCATTCGCCTACTGAAACCCATCTTGGTTGCTTTAGAGTTTTGGCAATTATAAATAAAGTTGCTATAAACATCTGTGTACAGGTTTTCATATAAGTTTTCAGCTGTTTTGAGTAAATACCAAGAAGCATGACTGCTGGATTGTATGGTAAGAGTATGTTTAGTTTTGTAAGAAATTAGTTTTATAAGAAATTGCCACCACACGGTTTTCCACAGGCTGTACCATTTTGCATTCCCACTAGTAATGTGTGAGAGTTCCTACATCCTTGCCCTTATTTGGTTGTTGTCAGTGTTTCAGATTTTGGCCATTCTAATTGGTGTGTAGTGGCATCTGTGGTTGTTTTTGTTTTTGTTTTTGTTTTTTGAGACAGAGCATGAGCAGGGGGAGGGGCAGAGAGAAGAGAGAATCTTAAGCAGGCTCCCTGTGATGCAGGGCTCTATCTCATGACTGGGAGATAGTGACCTGAAATCAAGAATCAGACGCTTAACCAACTAAGCCACCAAGGTACCCTGGCATCTGTTTTGTTTCCATTTGCATTTTCTTGCTGTACCTGATATGGAGCATCTATTTGCCATCTGTACGTCTTCTTCGGTGAGGTGTCTGTTAAGGCTTTGGCCCCCTTTATAAACTGTGTTGTTTGGGGTTTTTTTAGTTTTAAGAGTTCTTTGTATATTTTGGATAACTCTTATTAGATGTGTCTTTTGTGAATATTTTTTCATAGTCTGTGGCTTGTCTCCTCATTGTTGTAACATTAACATCTACCATAGTTCTGTTTTTTGTTTGATGTCCTTGTTCCTTGTTCCTGTTTTTGTCTTTCTTGCCTTTTCTGGCCTTTGTGGTTTAATTGAGTATCTTGTGTGATTTTGTTTTCTCACCTTTATTATCATATCAAGTTATAACTTTTTTTCTAATTTTTTTTGTGGTTGCCCCTAGAGTTTTCTATATAGGTTAATAATGATCCAAGTCAGCTTTCAAATAACACTATAGTATTTCATGGGTAGTGTGAGTACTTTATAAGAACAAAAATACCTGTATTCCTTCTTCTAGTCCCTGGTATCATTACTGTTACTCATCTCACTTGTACACGAGCATGCATAAGAGTATACGTATATACACACATAAAATACATGTAAGCATACATAACCAACTTATTACTGTGATTTGGAACATATTAATTTGTTAGATCAATAAAATAAGTAAAATAAAGGTTTTTATTTTACCTTTACTTTTTCCTTCTTCTGTAATCTTGAGTTCTTTATGTAGATCTGAGTTTCTAACTTACATTTTTTCTTTCTTCCTATATAGCTTCTAAATATTTCTCAAAAGGCAAGTCTAGTTGCAACAATTTCCTTCAATTTCTGTTTGTCTTAGAAAGTTTTTATTTTCTCTTCACTTTTGAAGGAGGATTTTATAGGGTACAGAATTCTAAGTGTTTTTTTTCTCTTAACACTTTAAAATTTTCACTATACTTTTTTTGCTTCTATGGTTTCTAACAAAGCAGATGTAATTCTTACCTTTGCTCCTCTATATGTAAGGTATTTTTTTTTCTTTTATTTCTTTCAGGGTCTTTTCTTTATATTTGATTTTTTTTGTAGTGTGAAAACGTGTAGGGGTAGTTTTTTCTCTTTTGCATTTATTCTGCTTTTCTCTGAGATTTCTGGATCCACGGTTTAATGTTTGACATTAATTTGTAGAAATCATCATTCTTTTTAAAATATGTATTCTGTACCTTTTTCTTTTCCTTCTGGTATTCTTGTGCATATGGTACATCTTTTGTTGTCGCATAGTGCTTGGTTACTGTTTTATTTTAGTCTTTATTCTCTGATATCTGTGTTTTTATGGTTCTACTGATGCATTCTCTAGTTCAGGGATTAATTTCATCAGCTGTTTCTAGTCTCCTGGTAAGCCCATTTAAAGACATTCTTGTTACAGTGTTACTGATCTTTCATATTTATTTTAGGTTCTTTCTCAGGCTTTCCATCTCTCTGCTTATATTGCTCATCTGTTCTTGCATGCTGTCTGCTTTATTCATTAGACCCCTTAACATAATTGTTTTAATTCTTATTAAAATTTTTTTTAAAATATTTATTTATTATTGAGAGACTGAGAGAGACAGTCCGTGAGCAGGGAAGGGGCAGAAAGAGAGGGAGACACAGACCTGAAGCAGGCTCCAGGCTCTGAGCTGTCAGCACAGAGCCTGACATGTGTCTCCAACTCACAAACTGAGAGATCATGACCTGAGCCGGAGTCGGATTAACCAACTGAGCCACCCAGCTGCCCCTATTTATTTTTATTTTAGAGAGAGAGAGTGCATACATGCATGTGAACTGGGTAGAGGGGCAGAGGGGGAGATAGAATCCCAAGCAGCCTTCACACCCAGCAGGCTCTCAGCACCATGAGATCATGGTGGTGAGCTCACGTCCTGAGCTGAAATCAAGAGCTGGATCCTCAACTGACTGAGCCACTCAGGTGCTTCTTAATTGTTTTTGAATAGTTCTAGAATTCCTGCCTATCTGGTTCTGATGCTTGTACTGTCACTTCAAATTGTGTTTTTTGCTTTTTAGTATTATTATTTTTTCTTGATAGACATGATGTACGGGGTGAAAAATACAGTAAATAGATACATATAAACACTAATATATACACATATATATTTATGTATATTTCTCAGTACCTCCCTTCTTACTGCCTTAGGTGGGATAGGATAGCTAGAGTTGGCTGGACTTGGGTATTTCCCTTGTTGCATATGGAATAGTAGACCTGACGAGTTGGGTATTTCCCTTCGCTGGGTCATTTGGCTCTGATAATACCTCATCAGGTTAGGCTCTGGGGAACTAGTTGCTTGATAGGGCGTGCCTTTTTGAGAACACAGTGCTCTGGATTTCTTTTCTGCTTCTGTTGCCTGAAGCACAAGGGGATTTTTCTCCAGTATTTATGCAGGAACCTGGTCTAATTCCTGGAGTTGTATCTTAAAATATTTTGGGCCCTCTCCTATGACTGAGTCCCCCTAGAGTTTTTAACCTCAGAATTGTCCACACTGAATCTCCAGCAGTTCAGGAGAATGAAACAGTTCAGGTTTTCCAACCTTGGCCCTGGTGTACAGGGTAGTTTTCTTTCATGAGTCTGTGTTCTGTGTTCTGTGACTCCCCGTATTCACCTGTCTCTGCAGTCTGGGGGACAGTGATTTGCGTTGTGTCATCCCTTCTCTTACATATCTGAGAAGACTTTGGTCAGCCTTTTTACTTGTTAGTATTGAGTGATAACTTCCAAACTCCTTTTATGGGGAACTTTAAACCCCTAACCCTTAAATAGCCTTTTTTATGTTGAAATCAACATGTGAGAAGAGTTGTTTGTGAATTAATTTATGTCATTTCAGATCGAATAGTTGTGTATTTTCTATGATATGAATGGAATGGAGTAGCAGGAAATCCTAACTGAAATTGTTTTCATTAATTTTAATTTTCAGTTTCTGAAATACCTTAAAACTGCACTGACAGCTAATTTTTGTCCTATCTTTATTCATGTAGATTTGAAACCAAAATTGATTCATTTCATGTCACTGGCTTACCAGATAATTCAACAAAACCTCACCTCCTTTCTTCCTTGGATGATGCTACGTCACTCTTCCAAATTATATTTGAGATAAATCCGTTAGATGAAACTGCTGCTCAAAGGTGTATCATAGAAGCTGAACCTTTAGAAATGATATATGATGCAGTAAGCATTTTTAAATACCTAAGTTTTAATGCATTTCAGTTTACTTTGAGTTTGTGCCTAATGTTAATGATACTTACTTTAACAGAGAACGGTGAATAGTATAGTGGAATTTTTCAGACCTCCAAAAGAGGTAAATCTAGCACAGCTCACTTCAGCAACTTTGATTAAACTTGAAGAATTTCGTGACAAGACAGCAACAGGTAAGTGCCAGTATTAATGTTGTTATATTCAGCAGCAGCATATTGTATACTAAACTTTTAGTCATGTTTAACTTACTTTAATAAACTGTACTTTAAGTTTATGCTTCTGGATTAGAACAGTTTTGTTTAAACTAATTAGTACTTTTATATTTAAAATCAAATATAACAATCATTTCTTACACTCACGTCAAACTTATTACCACACTCAAGTTAATTGCAAATTTTGTTAGGATTTTTGCAATTCTGTTCATGAGGGAATAAACCTGTCTTTTTCCTTTCAGATAAGGAATTCCAGATATTAATATATTGGCCTCGGAAAATAAGAATTCTTGTTTTATTCTTGCGGAGAGTTTTTATAAGATTGGGTGTTACTTCCTCCTTCAATATTTGGCCTAATTGAACAGTAAAACCATATAGGCTTGGAGGTTTCATTGTGGAAGATTTTAAGCTACAGATTCCATTTTTAAAACATATTAAAAAAATACATTTAAAAAATTTTTTTTTTTTAACGTTTATTTATTTTTTGGGACAGAGAGAGACAGAGCATGAACGGGGGAGGGGCAGAGAGAGAAGGAGACACAGAATCGGAAACAGGCTCCAGGCTCTGAGCCATCAGCCCAGAGCCTGACGCGGGGCTCGAACTCCCGGACCGCGAGATCGTGACCTAGCTGAAGTCGGACGCTTAACCGACTGCGCCACCCAGGCGCCCCTAAAAAAATACATTTTTAGGGACACCTGGGTGGCTCAGTTGGTTAAGCATCTGACTGCGTATTTCACCTCAGGTCAGGATCTCATGGTTTGTGAGTTCAAGCCCTGCATCGGATTCTGTGCTTACAGCTCAGAGCCTGGAGCCTGCTTTGGATTCTGTGTCTCCCTCTGACTCTGCCCCTACCCCATTCATGCTCTGTCTGTCTCAAAAACAAATAAACGTTTAAAAAGTTGTTTTTTTTTTAACTTAGAAAAGAGAAAGTTTAGTTAATATAGAATGCCTATTTTATGAAACTTATTAGCTTCCAATGATGAGTGCTTTCCTTTTTACTTGCCCTGCATTAATTTGTGTGTTTAAAGTTTTCTCACGGTCCACATTCACTTGAGCAATTAATAAAAGATATTAAATTTTTCTTCTTTCTAAAGTAATCTGGGCAGAGCGCCTGGGTGGCTTAGTAGTCAGTTAAGCATCTAACTTGATTTTTGACTCCGGTCATGATCTCAAGTTTGTGAGTTCGAGCCCTGCATCAGGCTCTGCACTAGCATTGCGGAGCCTCCTTGGGATTCTCTCTCTCCCTCTCTCTGCCCTTCCCCTTGCTTGCATGCACTCTCTCTGTCTCTCTGTCAAAAAATCAAACATTAAAAAAATAATCTGGCATTTTTTCATTTCAGTCTTCTAAGACCTCTGTAGTTGTCAGTGATTTCTAGGAAAGTGTTAATATTGATTAATGTCAGCAGCTGGGATGTGACTTTACCAAGTGTCCCTTAAGTCAAAATCTTACCGGTTAAGAGTTTTAAGTTGTCTTACTATATCGTGCTTTTCCAGGTTCAGTGTAATCTTTGAAGAGCCAGATGGATTAAAAAAAACCACAGGAACAGAGCTGTTTGGTTTTTCAATCACATATTTTCTTTACATAATTCAAAGAAGGCTGGTTTTGTTTTTGCTTCCATAATGTTACTTCTGTTCTGACTATAACTAAAAACTGCCTTTGAAACAATGAACTCCTCCTCTCTCTCCCCACCCTCCAAATATACCAGGCATTTAATCTTTCTGACATTTCTATAAATTCTTAAAAGTTTTATATTTGTTTTTGGTAGTATCTTTCCTGTTGTCAGTGTCTTCTCAAAATCTCAGATTATTGCATAGACTGCTTTTTAGCTATTTTTGACATTTTAATTCTTGGGTGAAATTCTCACTTGAGTGGTTTCCAATTTTAATGTCAAAGTGTTAGCTTTAGAACCCCATTTTTGTTAAGTCTGGATTATATCTTTAATTGAAATCAGAATTCATTTAGTTCTGCCTGTCACAAAATATAACATGAAATTGTCATTTTTCTCCCACCCTTTCCTTTGTATTCACTTTATCTTTGTTGGTAAAAATGAGATGTGCTAATATGATTCTCCTGTTTTTTCTTTCTCCTAAGAGAAAATATTTTAGCCAAGTAAAGTAAAAAATTCACTTCATGTTTTGATGAGACCTTCAAGAGCTGTCTAACTAGTTTAAGCATCATATCGTTAGGCTCCATTACCTCTCAGTTTTATGATTGCATTTTGAATACATTATTCACTTCTTTTTCACAGAGAGCTGGGCATTATGTTTTTCATATTAGTGCCTTCTCTGGTTTTTACTCATTTTCCCCATGATTTTCTCCATCTGAGTATGTTTTATATTAGATTGCAGATAATTAATTACCTTAATTCTAGAAGCTGTAGGGTTTGCATTTACCCATCTACTGTTAAAATCTCACATGCCATTTATAGTTCAAATTCTGTGTATTAGTATAATACATACTCAGTAGAATTCATAAGCATAAGGTCAGACCTGTTTTCTGATTGATTCTTCCTAATTGTAGAAACCATTACTTGTTATTGTTAAATATGAATGCATTGTGTTGGAGATTTACCATATTCCTTCAGATTTGTAGACATTTTTTTCCTAAGATTTGTTTTCCTAAGCTTTTTTTACTTAGGAAAGAATTACCAAAATAGTAAATATCCACTGTATAAACTTCAGATGTTATGGAAATATTTTAGAAAGTGGAGGTCTTCAGTATATTACCATCGAAAGGTAACAGACTTTACAATTTGAAGTCTATTCTTCTAATTGTTTCCTTCTGTACACAAATAGTATTAATTATTATGTAGAATAAATGCTAATCGTATGAAAAAGTAGGGTGCTACTATGTTCTTGAATTTTAAAAAAATCAGTAAATTACTTTTAATATTTTTCCAGAAAGTTAAAATTTACTAATTTGGAAAGAGACTTACCTGCTAAGAGCTTTATATATTTTGGTTCTTCATTCATTCCCCCCTTCCATTTTTGATTTTTTTTTTTCTATATTAGCCTCTATTATTATCTTCTTCCTATATAACCTGATTTGTTTCTTGTATTCTTCATTTTTTCTTAGGAGTGAAGGTTTTCAGTTCTTTTCCTTTTTTGTCAAGTAGGGGGATCAGCTTACAGAACACACACATGTATGTAGTTAGTTACCCTTGTCAAATGTGGTCGTTCTGACAAATACGGTCATTTAGTGAAACCTTTCTTTTGACATGTAAGGCTTGCAGGGAGTATCTAGGGACTTGGATTTGTAGAATCAGGCATATATGAAACAGATTATATTGGATGAGGAAGTCTTAAAACAGAAATGGAAATGAGGGTAGAGAAATGCTTAACAGGAGATGGAGTATCTTGAATGCTAGATTGTCCCTTCTGGCTGCTTCTTGAGACTGTCATACCTGCCTCAGCAAACAAACCTCAGTAAAACCACATTGTCTGTGTTTGAATACAGATCATTTGGGGGAGAAAAATTAACAACCGTGCTTTGAGTCAGTTCTGTACTTCAGTTCCAAGCTTATTGTTTCATAGAACATAATTTTAAAAAATCTGTATGTACCCGGTTTTACTCAAATGGAGTTTGTGGGTCAAATACATTTATTTGAGGAATCAGTCCAATTTTGTACTCACTTATATTTAATCAGGAGTGAGTATACACACACATTGACTAACAAATATTTTTATTTTATATTAAAAATATTTTGCTCAAAGTATTTTTAAAATTAATACTAATTTCACATTATTTTCTGTTCAAATTTTCTGCAGGTCTACTATATATTATTGAAACACAGAAAGTTCTTGATCTCAAAATTGATTTGAAGGCTTCATACGTTATTATCCCACAGGATGGAATTTTTAGCCCTACGTCAAATTTACTTATTTTGGATCTTGGTCATCTAAAGGTATATAGTAATACTTGTTTTATATTATGACATTTAAGGTGTTTCCCTGTTTAAAATGTATTTTGTTTTAAAACAGTTTGATTTGCTATATTGATTATTAAATTAGGTAGCTTCTAGGATTTGAAAATTCTTCCTTTCTAGTAAATAATGTGAAGATTTATTTAATTAGGTAGTTTCCCTACATTTCTAATAGCAAAATTATCATTTGAAATCTGCAGGTGAGGAGTAAACCTAAAAATTATATTTATAGGGGCGTCTAGGTGGCTTAGTCAAGTGTCCAACTTCAGATAGTTGGTGAGTTCGAGCCCCACGTTGGGCTCTGTGCCAACAGATCAGAGCCTGGAGCTGCTTCAGATTCTGTCTCTCCCACTCTCTCTGCTCCTCCCCTGCTCACACTCTGTCTCTCTCTCTCTCTCAAAAATAAATAATAAAACATTTAAAAAAATTAAAAAAAATTATATTTACAGAATTTGACAGTAGTGCTTTCCTTTTCAATTTAAATTTGCTACTTGACTGAAATATATCAGATGGGACGGAGTTCTGGAAATAATCAAATACATCTTTATCCTTCTGAAACTTTTTGCATGTATAACTTTAGATATTGATGTTTTAATAGTTCTGTTAAATCTTAATTTGAGAGATGTTCTTCTTGCATTTACCTAAGTCATTTCCCTTTCCATCCAACTATGTACATTTTTTTCCCGCAGTTTTGAATAGAGAATATTTTGTGTGTGTTTCTAGATCTGCATGGTTCTCTATGGTACCCATTGGCCACATGTGATTGTTTATGATGAGTAAAATTAAGTAACATAAAAATTAGTTCTTTAGTCATATGAGTCACATTCAAGAATTAAAATAGTCACAAGTGACTTGTGTTTATTCTGTCAATACAGAGATAATAATGCCATCCTTGTAGAAAGTTCTCTTAGACCACATTACTGTAGATCATTAAATGTAGATTAAATAGCTGTAACAATTTAAACACTCATGAGGGATGGATGATATTGGCATGCTTTCTGGCTACCCAACAAATATATGCCTTTGCTTGATATTGTCCTTTATTCTATGTTTTTACTCTTGAGTTATTAATTATGTACATGTTTACTGGATTTATATTTATAATAAGCTTTATACACTTAATTATTTATAGTTTACTTTAGTTATGGAATTGTTTCAAGGGTAGTGTGGTATAGTAGAACGAGCATAACATCAAGAGTGAGGTGTCTAGTTTTGTGATCTTAGGCAATTTACTTAACCTACCTTTCAGAGATAATCAGTTTTGATAGTCTGTGGCACATGAGCTGTATAAAATAGAGGTGAAAACGTTAAGGTAAGTACACACACACACACACATACATATGAATGTATAAGATCTTTATATATGGCAGTAGAGTGATTTTCAGAAGGTTAAGTGAAAAACGTATTGTGTATGGTACGTTAAGAAGGGGTGGTACGAATATAACTTTTTTGGGGTCATATAAATGGCCAAGTTGGGACTACAGTTCAGTTATTCTAATACTTAATTCTGGATTCTTCGTCTTATAAAAGTATCTAAATATCTGTCATTATGCCATAGAAACATTTTGTAGGCTACACATGTCTCAATTTGTTTTTAATAAAAAGGCTTCTTGTCAGATCTTAAAAAGTTTTAAATGTTTTATTCCCTAGGATTGGCTCGGTTTCCTTCTGTTAATATATGCAATTGAGAAATATAACTTAATGTGTAAAAATTTACTTTGTACCTGGTCTTTTTGTTAGACATGTCATAGATAAAGACATTTCTATTAACCTTTTATGTCAACTTACAAATCTTTTATTAAATTTTTATGTAATAGTCTTAAAGATAAAAAATTTATATTTTAATTTTGAAGTATTTTGCATCATCTAAACTATTAAAATTAACTTCAAGGTGACAAGTAAAAGTCGTTTGGAGTTACCAGATATGAAACAAGGTGGGGCCAGGCTTGAAGAGATAATGCATAGAGCTTATGATTCCTTTGATGTTCAGCTTACAAGCATACAGCTGCTTTACAGCACAGTTGGTAAGTATATAATGGATTATTTAGTGATTCATTTGGCTGCAATGATTAGGTTTTTAGACAGTTTCTCTGAAGACCTTCATCCCAAATACATTAGAACATTTATATTTTCGAATTAGAAGTAATAGTAGTTGCGCCTGGGTGGCTCAGTCGGTTGCATGTCCCACTCTTGATTTCCGTTCGGGTCAAGATCTCATGGTTTGTGAGTTCAAGCCCTGCATCCGACTCTGTACTGATAGCACAGAGCCTGCTTGGAATTCTCTCTCTCCTCTCTCTCTGCCCCTCCCCTGCTTGCTCTCTCACTCACTCTCAAAATAAATAAACATCTAAAAAAAGGTTAAAAAGGTCATAGGGGGCACCTGGGTGGCTCAGTCAGTTGGGAAGCTGACTTCAGCTCAGGTCATGATCTCACAGCTCATGAGTTTGAGTCCCGTGTCAGGCTCTGTGCTCACAGCTCAGAGCCTGGAGCCTGCTTCACATTCTGTGTCTCCCTGTTTCTCTGCCCCTCACCTGCTCACATTCTGTCTCTCTCTTTCAAACATAAACATTAAAAAAAATTTTTTTTTTAAGTAATAGTAGATATTGCCTAGGACCAGTATCTCAGGTACCTGGTTTTTATCCCTCAAGAGACATTATTAAAGTCTGGAGACGTTTTGGTGGTCACTGCTGATGAGTAGGTGCACTACTAGCATCTAGTGAGAAGAGGACAGGGATGCTACTACTAAACATCATACAGTGTAGAGGAAAGCACCCCCCCCCCCACACACACACACTTATTTGGCCCAGATGTCAGTAGTGCTGAGATGGAGAAATCCTTTGGACCAGGTTGGAAAACCTTGGCACATATTTAAAGTATTTATTTTATACAGAATAATCACAAGAGGCTGCTCAAGGCCAGAGGCAACCGATCTAGGGCCTCTGACCACCCAGGCCTTAAATAGCCAGATAGAGACTGAGGAGGGTCTTAGGAGGACTGAGGAGGGTATCCTAGGCATACCTTTACTCCATTCACTCTGATGTACTAATCAGGAGTCTCTGATCCAGATCTAGTTTTAAGATAAAGTCAGCAGCCAGAAATTCACTTGTAAAGAACCACTAAAGTAGATAGAGATCCAAGACTAATTTGAGCCCTCTTTCTACAGGGTCATACTGTTGATGATTCCATGGAGTGTTAGGTGTTAGTAAACATTTAGATAATTCAACAGAATTGGATTGGTGGCTGTTCTAGAGATCTGTATATGTGTGTATATGGTCAAATTTTAATTATCTGAGCTAACTAATAAAAAAGGAAGCAATGAGAACCCAAAATAGTAGTTATTAGAAGTATTGATTTATATAGTATTGGTACATTTTAATTTTTTTTTTTTTTTTAACTAAAACTGCTTTGAGATAATAAACTTGATTTCTGTTTTTGTCAGATTCCAGTTGGTGTAGAAGAAACCCAGAAGTGTAGTGGGTGGCAAATATAAATTGTTTATAGAAAATCCATAAATTTTTCTCAGGGAATAAATTACAGTATTTTGGTATGTTTGCTACATTTTTGTCATTTTTAAAGTCCATGCACCGTACTTAATATTGACATGCTTTTTGAAAAAAAAAATTAAAGTATTCCATTGTTATCTGAAAAGTACTGGAATTCCTTGGAATTGTTCTTGATAAGCACTAACTCTTCTTAAATAATCTTTTTTGAGCAAGATATTTTTGACATTGGGGCTACTTTAGGTGATTGTCATAAACTTTCATGATAAATACTGAATCACATGCTTCTGAATATTTTCTGTGAATTGAGAAGTAAAGAAAATATTTATCTCAATACTGTTGGAATTTAAAAAATTGTAAGAGTTCATTTTACCACCTTTCTTTACATCTAATCATTCATTGGCTTGTTTTTCCTTGACTGGGAACTTGATTGGACCTAAGGAATGATTAGGTTCAAATGAGGTAACGTAAATGAGGATGCATTGTCACATACATTTCATGTTAGGAGATGTGGATGTAAATTTCAGATTTTATCACACACTAGCCTTTGACCATAAGTAAGTTAATAAATTCCTGTGAATCTGTTTTTTAAAATGGGATGATTAAATATCATTGTGAGAATTAAGTGAAAATTAAAACATTGCCTAGAATAGCTCTTAACAAATCTTGAATAACTGGTAGCTTTTATTGACAGAAAAGAGCTGTGCTTTTCTCTGCCTTTTTCATTATTGCCTTAGAGCCATGTTGTTTTTTTGGGTAAAGTAGTCTGGTTGGTGTAGCAACTGTAAATGGATGCACAGATTTGATTAAACTATATTGTTGGGTTTTTTTGTATTTTGTTTTTAATTTTAGAGCACGCAAGCTGGGAAAGGGGCAGAAGGAAGGAGGGAGGGAGGGGGAGGAGAGAGAGAGAAAAGGGGGGGGAGGGAAGGGAATATGAATCGCAAGCAGACTCCAAGCACGGAACCTGATGCAGGGCTCGATCCTATGACCCTAGGATCATGACCTGACCAAAAATCAAGAGTCACAGAGTCAACCAACTGAGCCATCTAGGTGCCCCTAACTATATTGTTGGTTTTTAGTAAGTATTTTCTTCATATTGAAACAGAGTCTTTGAAGTAGTAGAAGGAAAATGATGAAAGGGAAAAGAATTTACCTGTTGATTATATGTACTGGGGAAGGTGGCTTTAAGATTGTCTGGATATAGGAAGAATTTCCCATATCATGCAGTGTATGACTACAAAGTATTCATAGTAATTTTAGGTTTAATGTGTTTTTCAAATTATACATGTGCTAAATAAACATGTACTGTTTTCCACAATTAGGTGATAATTGGAAAGAAGCTCGAAAACTTAATGTATCTACACAACATATTTTGATACCTATGCACTTCAATGTGGAACTTGCTAAGGCCATGGTTTTTATGGATATAAGGATGCCCAAGTATGTATTGTCTGTTTTATGTGATTGTAGATTTTCTTAGAAATTCCTTAGCTAAGGAGATACCATATTTCATTGTTGTTGGTTTTTTTTGGTGGTAAAATGTACATTAACATAAATTTTACCTTTTCTAAGTGTATAATTCAGTGGCATTAAGTACATTCACATTGTTGGGTGACCACCATCACCATCCATCTCCAGAACTTTGTCATTTTCCCACACTGCAATTCAGTACTTGTCAAACAATAATGCCCCATTCCGCCATACCCCAGCCCATGGCAATCACCATTATATGTTACGTCTCGATAAATTGGTTACTCTGGGTAACTTATATAAATGGAATCATGCAGTAGTTGCCCTTTTGTGTCTGAGTTATTGCACATAGCATAGCGTCTTCAAGGGTGATCCATGTTGTAGCATATGTCAGAATTTCATTTAAGGCTGAAAAATACTCTGTTGTGCATGTATACATATCACATTTATTGGTTCGTCTGTCAATGGACATTTGGGTCATTGTAATGAAGTTGGGCTCTGGTAACAATACTGTTACATTCACAATGCTGTGAAGATTGATAGAGAACTATTTAAGTCCTTGCTGTAATTTTTTTTTGTGTATATATCCACAAGTAGAATTGCTGGATCATATGATAATTCTGTTTTTAATTTTTTGAGGAACTGGCCTATGTTTTCCATAGCAGCTATACCATTTTATCTTTCCACCAGCAGTACACAAGGATTCCAATTTCCCCACCTCTTCAGCACTTTTCTTATTTTAAAAATTGTCCTCTGTAGTAGGTATGAAGTAGTATCAAATTATAGTTTTGAGTTGCATTTCTCTAATCATTACTGATTAGGTAATTTTCAGGTATTTCTTGGCAGTTTATACATTTCATTGGAGAAATGTTTATTCAAGTCCTTTGCCCATCTATAATTGGGATTTGTTTTGTTTTGTTTTTTAAATGCATTCTGTATACTAACTCCTTACTGGAGAGATGATTTGCAGATATTTTCTTTTGTTTTGTGG
Organism: Lynx rufus; assembly: GCF_022079265.1. Lineage (NCBI taxonomy): Eukaryota > Metazoa > Chordata > Mammalia > Carnivora > Felidae > Lynx > Lynx rufus. Next base: position 18,754,788 of record NW_025814824.1, read on the forward strand.
ATTGGCTTGCCTTACGTATCACTCTTTTAAGAGTGTCCTTTGCTCAAAAGTTGTAAATATAAAGTCCAATTTTTTTCTAAATTTAAATCCAAGTTAACATATATTGTAATAATGATTTCAGGAATAGAATTCAGTGATTTATCACTTACATATAACACCCAATGCTAATCCTAACAAGTGTCCTCCTTAATGCCCCTCACCCTTTTATCACTCCCCCCCCCAACACTCAACACCCTACCAGCAACTTTCAGTTTATTTTTTGTATTTAAAGTCTTATGATTTATCTCCCTCGCTGTTTTTATATTATTTTTGCATCCCTTCCCCTGTGTTCATCTGTTTTGTATCTTAAATTCCACATATGAGTGAAATCATTTATTTGTCTTTCTCTTGACTGACTTATTTTGCTTAGCATAATACACTCTAGTTCCATCCATGTTGTTGCAAATGGTAAGATTTCATTCTTTTTGATTGCCAAGTAATACTCCATTGTGTATGTATACCACATCTTTATCCATTCATCAGTCAGTGGACATTTGGGCTCTTTCCATACTTTGGCTGTTGTTGAAAGCACTGCTATAAACGTTGAGGTGCGTGTGCCCCTTTGAATCAGTACTCCTGTATCCTTTGGGTAAATACCTACTAGGGCAGTTGCTGGGTCGTAGGGTAATTCTGTTTTTTTCAAAATTTTGTGAGAAACCTCCATACCATTTTCCAGAGTGGCTGTGCCAGTTTGCATTCCCACCAGCAGTGCAAAGAGGTTACTCTTTCTCGCATCCTCTCCAGCATCTATTGTTTCCTGAGTTGTTAATTTCACCCATTCTGACAGGTGTGAGGTGGGATCTCATTGTGGTTTTGATTTGTATTTCCCTGATGATGAGTGATGTTGAGCATTTTTTCATGTGTTGGTTAGCCATCTGGATGTCTTCTTTGGAAAAGTGTCTATTGATGTCTTTTACCCATTTCTTCACTGGATTACTTGTTTTTTGGGTGTCGAGTTTGTAAGTTCTTAATAGGTCTTAGATACTAATCCCTTATCTGATGTGTCATTTGCAAATAACTTCTCCCATTCTGTTCATTGCCTTTTAGTTTTGCTGATTGTTTCCTTCGTCCTGCAGAAACTTTTTATCTTGATGAGGTCCCAATAGTTCATTTTTGCTTTTGTTTCCCTTTGCCTCTGGAGACATGGCAAGTAAGAAGTTGCTGTGGCTGAGGTAAAAAGGTTGTTGCCTGTTTTCTCCTCTAGGATTTTGAGGGCTTCCTGTCTTACATTTAGGTCTTTCATGCATTTTGAGTTTATTTTTGTGTATGGTGTAAGAAAGTGGTCCAGGTTCATTCTTCTCTATGTCACTGTTCGCTTTTCCCAACACCATTTGCTGATGAGACTATCTTTTTTCTATTGGATATTCTTTCCTGCTTTGTCAAAGATTAGTTGGCCATATGTCTTTGGGTGCATTGCTGGGTTCTCTCTTCTTTTCCAATGACCTGTGTGTCTGTTCTTATGTCAGTATTGTACTGTCTCGATGACTACTGCTTTGTAATAAAGCTTGAAGTCCGGAATTAATGATGCCTCCAGCTTTGGTTTTCTTTTTCAGGATTGCTTTGGTTATTCAGGGTCTTTTCTGGTTCCATATAAGTCTTAGGGTTTTTTTTTTTTAAGTTCTGTGAAGAATGCTGGTGTTACCTTGATAGGGATTGCACTGAATATGTGGATTGCTTCGGGTAGTACTGACTCGATAAGGTCCCATTTATCTGTTGCCTGTGCTTTTGGTGTTATGTCCAAGAAATTAGTGTGAAATTCAACATCGTGAAACTTCTGTATATTTTCTATAAATATTTTATACTTGAAGCTTTCATATGTAGGTCTTTGATGCACTTGGAGTTTTTTAGCTATGGTATAAAGTATAGACCCAGCTTCTTTCTTTTGCATATCTGATTTGCCCAGTACCATTTATTGAAAAGACTGATCTTTTTCCATTGAATAGTCTTTGTTGAAAAACATTTGAGGGGTGCCTGAGTGGCTCAGTCAGTTAGGCCTCTGACTTTGGCTCAGGTCATGATCTTAACAGTTTGTGAGTTTGAGCTCCACGTCAGGCTCTTTGCTGACAGCTCAGAGCCTGCAGCCTGCTTCGGATTCTGTGTCTCCCTGTTTCTTTGTGCCTTCCCTGCTCGCGCATGCTCGCGCGCACTCTCTCTCTCTCAAAACTAAATACACGTTAAAAAAATTAAAAAAGAAAAATAACCATTTGATGATATATATGAGGATTTATTTCTGGGCTTTCCATTCTATTTCCTTTGTATTTCTGTCTTTATGCCAGAGCCACACTGTTGTGATTACTGTTAGCTTTGTGGTAAGTTTTGAAATCAGGAGTATGAATCATCCAGCTTTGTTCATTTTCTAGATTATTTTGGCTATTTAGGCTCCTTTGAGATTCCATATGAATTATAGGGTGGATTTTCTGTTGTTATAAAAGATGTCATTTTGATTTTGATATGGATTGCATTGAATGTGTAACTGCTTTGAGTAATGACATCTTAAGATATTAAATCTTCAAGTCCATGAACATGAGATGTCCTTCCATTTCTTTGTGTCTTCTATAATTTCTTTCAGCAGCATTTTGGTAGTTGTCAGTGTTTGTCTTTTTCTTCCTTGGTTGTTTATTCTTTTTTGATGGTGTTCTAAATGGAATTTTCTTAATATCTTTTTTGGATTATATTTATTGTTACTCTATAGCAATTGATTTTTCTGAGTTGATTTTAATATTCTGCAACTTTGCTGAATTCGTTTATTTCTAACTTTGTGTGTGCATGCATGTAACTATTAGGATTTTCTACATGTTCGTTTTTATAATTTTTTTTAATGTTTATTTTTGACAGAGACAGAGCACGAGTGGGGGAGGGGCAGAGAGAGAGGGAGACACAGAATCCGAAGCAGGCTCTGAGCTGTCAGCACAGAGCCTGACACGGGGCTTGAACTCACAGACTGCAAGATCATGACCTGAGCCGAAGTTGGATGCTCAACTGACTGAGCCACCCAGACGCCCCTACATGTTCATTTTTGAACAAAGGCGGTTTTACTCTTTGTTTTCAATTTGGGTGCTTTTTATTTCTTTGTCTTGACTAATTACTCTGGCTAGAATTTCCAGTACTGTGTTGAGAAGAAGTGATTTAAGTGGACATCCTTTATCCTGAGCAAAGAGGAAAAGCTTTTGGTCTTTTACCACTGAGTATGTTACCTATGAGTTTTTTCATATACGACCTTTATTATATTGAAGTAGTTTTTCCTCTTTTTCTTCTATTCCTTATTTGTTTGATGTTTGTATCATGGAAGTGTGTGGAATTTTTTCAAATACTTTTTTTATTTTTTCCTTTATTTTATTAATGTGGTGTATTACAATGATATATTTTCGTATGTTGAACCATCCACGCCTCCTAGAAATAAAACCTGAGTCATGCTGTATAATCCTCTTAATGTACTGTTGAGTTTTGTTTGCTAGAATTTTGTTGAGGATTTTTGCATCAGTGGTCATAAGGGATATTGGTCTATAGTTTTACTGTGTCTTTGTCTGGATTTGGTATCAGAAAAAGGCTGGCCTAAAAATGAGCTTGGAAATGTTCCTTTCTCTTTAATTTTTGGAAGAGTTTGAGAAAAATTTGTATTAATTCTTTTAAGTGTTAGCTAGAATTCACTAGTGAAATCATCTGATCATGGACATTTCATTATTGGGAGAGTTTTGATTACTGATTGATTCAATCTCCATACTAGTCATAGATCTCTTTAGGTTTTGTATTTCTTCACAATTTAGGGTTTTGGGGTTTCTGATTTCTTATATTTATTATTTACATGGGATATTTTTTCTGTTCTTTCACTTTTAAACTAGTGGTGCTCTTGGATCTAAACTGAGTCTCTGGCAGACAGTTGGATCCCATTTTTTAAATCCATTCTTTAAATTTAGATCTTGGATTGAGAAGCTTAAACCATGTACATTTAAAGTAAATATTGATGGGGAAGGACTTTGTCATTTTGAGATTTGCTTCCCATATATTCTACAACTTTTTTGTTGCTTATTTCCTTTCTTACTGACTTCATTTTCATTTAGTTGACTTTTTTGTTGTGACATGGTTTGATTCCCTTCTGTTTTCCATGTGTGCATATTGTATAGATATTTTATTATTTGTTATTATGGAGATTACATATAGCATCACAAGGTTATAACAATCCATTTAAAATTGATACCAACTTAACTTCGATTGTATACAAAAACTCTACTTGTTCACTGCTCTACTCCTCCCATTTTATGTTACTGATGTCGCATATTACGTCTTTATATATTGTGTACTTATTAACGTAGATTTATAATTATTTTTATGCATTTGTCTTAAATCCCATAGAAAATAAAGAGTGGAGTTGTAATCAGATTATAAGTGATACTTGATTTTACATTTATCATATAAATACCTTGATCTTTAATGAGATCTTTATATTTTACTGTTAGCTGAAACTTTGGGCCCAGGATCCTAAGTAGAGAAGTCTGTTGAACTCGACTGGACTGGTTAGCTGATTTAGTCCTCAATAGTTTTAGACTGTAACCAGTCCTGAAACTGTCTTTCCGCCAGTACTTTTTCCTCTTCCTTGCAAACCTCAGGCGGATAATCTATTATATAATTTAACTAAAGACACATCTAACGCCTACCAAACAGTCCCAGGGGAATTGTTACAAGGGAGGCAACAAGAGAATGCTCTTAAAGTAGTGCCCAGGCTTTGTGTCTGAAAGGAAGTATAGGGGGAAAGAGGTAAGTAGTGATAGCCTGGCTTTTTCCTACTGCTGTGGACGTCACTGCTATTACTTACCTGCTCCTGTCGTGTGAAAGAGAGACCCATACTCTTCTTTGTTGCTTTTTAAAATATAATGACTCTGTCTACTAGCAAACATTGTGTAGCGTTCTGAATCTTGTTCTCTTTGACTTCTGCTAGGAAATCAAACTACAGTCTGAGAGTCTTAAGGCAGAGGGATGTCAATAATTGGCTTAAGAAAGAAGGAACAAAAGCCATTCTATACATTGTGGATTTTTCTAATCCAACACTAGGTGTAGTCTGATATTAGATACGAGGCTTAGGTTCTCTAGTTCTTCCCCAGATGTCCCACAGCCTATTTATTGTTTAATATTTCTTGTAAAGTTTGTCAGTATGTGGTAAAAAACAAAGATGTGTGTGATTTTCTGTTGTAAACATGAGTTTGAATTGATTCCTTTTTAGCTTAGTTGAAATATTTTTTTTTAAAGTATGGTTGAATCTAGAAATTTAGGGAGTACCAGGAAAAAGAAGTTGATATTATGCTGAGGAACTTGCGTTGGGTTGCTCAATCAGTGTATGATCAGGAAGAATTAATGTCCTGTAATGCAGGGAATATGTAGAGCATAGAAACAATCGAAATAACCAATTAAAACCTATATCTGGGGCACCTGAGTAGCTCAGTCGGTTAAGTTTTAGACTCAGTTTTGGCTCAGGTCACAATCTCAGGGTTCATGAGATCGAGCCCCATGTTGGGCTCCATGCTCGCTGGATCCTGCTTGGGATTCTCTCTCCCCTTCTCTCTCTCTGCCCCTCCTCCCACTCATGCGGGCACATGCGTTGTCTCTCCTAAAAATAAATAAACTTAAAAAAAGATAAAGGAAATGCAAGATCATGAGAGATCAGTCGCATGTAACAGTTGCAAATTGTTTCTGTAAAGGCACAGATAGTAAATATTTTAGGCTTGAATTCCATATTGTTAGTCATAACTATTCACCTCTGCTGTTTTAGGGTGAACACCGCCGTAAACCATACGTAATGAACGGGCACGGGTGTGTTCCAGTCAGTAATACTTAATTTATCAAAATAAGCAGCAGGCTGAGTTAACCCCTGGCCATCTTTTACCAGTTTCCAGTCCAGCGCATTGTAGTCAAACATGACCAGTACAAGGGAAAAGATACTGGGAAGGTCATTTGAATGAGTATTCTAATGATACTAAAATTGCTATAGGTTAGGATCAGAGAAGGACAGCTACAATAATAAGAGGCGGAAACTAAATGATTTAGAAAGAACAAATCTGAGAAGCATTTGATTTTAATTTAGTAAGCTGGAGCAGTCTGAAGTGAATATGATAAAACCCTGGAACTGTAAAAGTATTAGGCAGCATCCTTTGAAATTTGATCTTAAAACATTTAAGGCAAATAAAAAGGAAGTCCTCTACTATTTAGTACATAGTATTTTGGTGCCCGCATTTTCAGCTTGTACACCTGGTATATATAAAGAAGTTGAAAAGTTGAGTTATAATAATGAGACAGATTTATAATGGTTACCTAAGTTAAACTAGGATATATGGAACTAATTACAAATATTTCAGCTATTAAAGTAAAAGAAAGCTTCTAATTTTCTCAGGAAATGCAGATATGTTTTTAAACTGATAACCTTAGCAGCCATGCATATGAATTGAAAAAGTTAAGTTTTAGAAAAGATAGAGGGATAAAAATGGTGAATAAAAACTTATTCTCGTTTTGATAAGTCTCATTTTATTTTTTTAATTTTTTTTAAATGTTTATTTTTGAGAGAGAGACCGAGCATGAGTGGGGGAGGGGCAGAGAGAGAGGGAGACACAGAATCCAAAGCAGGCTCCAGGCTCCGAGGTGTCAGCACAGAGTCCGACGTGGGGCTCGAGCTCATGAACTGTGAGATCATGACCTGAGCCGAAGTCGGACACTCAGCTGACTGAGCCACCCAGGCGCCCCTGATACGTCTCATTTTAAACTATTATTATTTTAGAGACTTTATTTAGAACGGTTTTAGAGTCACGGAAAAAATTGTTGCCGTTGACACACAAGGTTACATTAGTTTCAGGTGTACAGCATAGCGATTTGACAACTCTAAATGTGCTATGCTCACCAGAAGTATAGCTACTTTCTGTCACCATACAAGAGTATTACGATACCATTTGACTATATTCCTTGTGCTATACCTTTTATCCCCATGACTTAGTCATTCCAGAACCGGAAGCCTATACATCCCGCTCCCCTTCACCCATTTTACCCATCCCTAACCCTCTCCCCCTGGCAACCATCACTTTATTGTCTGTATTTGTGTGTCTGTTTTTTTGTTTTTTAGATTCTACGTGTAACTGAAATTGTATGGTATTTATCTTTGACTTATTTCACTTAGTGTTATGCCCTTAGTCCTCCCATGTTGCAAATGGCAAGATCTCATTCTTTTTTCTATGGTGGAGTAATAGTCCATTGTATAAATATCTTCTTTATCCATTTATCTATTGATGGACCTTTCGGATGCTTCTATCGGCTATTATAAATAATACCACAATAAACATAAAGGTGGATGTATTTTTTTCAAATTAGTGTTATCATTCTCTTTGGGTAAATAACCACCAGTAGAACTACTGTGTTTCTGTTTTTAATTTTTTGAGGAAACTTCATACTGTTTTCCATAATGGCTGTCTAAGTTTACATTCCTGCCAACGTTGCATGAAAATTTCTTTTTCTCCAGATCCTCAGCAACACTTGTTATTTGTCTTTTTTATGCTAGTTGTTCTGGCAGGTGTCAGGTGATATTGTGGTTTTGGTTTGCATTTCCCTCATGATTAGTGATGAGCATATTTTTATATGTCTGTTGGCCATCTGTATGTCTTCACTGGAAAAATATTCGGGTCCTGTGCCCATTTTTTAAATCAGATTTTTTTGGGTTTTTTGGTTTTAAGTTGTAGAAATTCTTTATAGCTTTTGGATATTAACCTTTTATTGGATATATTATTTGTAAATATCTTCTCCCGTTCAGTAGGTTGTCTTTCCATTTTGTTGATGGTTTCCTTTGCTGTGCAGAAGCTTTTTATTTTGATGTAGTCCCAGTAGTTTAGTTATGCTTTTATTTCACTTGCTTGAGGAGAAATGTCTAGAAAAATGTTGCTAAGGCTGATGTCCAAGAGATTATGGTCTATTTTGTCTTTTAGGATTTTAAGGTTTTAGGTTTCAAGGAGTTGAAACTTAACATCCCCACAAAAACCTGCACACAGATGTTTGTAGCAACTTTATTCATAATTTTACATAAAGTTTATACACTTAAATTTTATATTTCAATTTTATAGCCCAAACTTATAAGCAACCAAGATGTCACTTAGTAGGTTAGAGATAAACTGTGCCATATGAAACACTGAAATATTGTTCAGTGCTAAAAGGAAATAAGCTATCAAGTTGTGAAAAGACATGGAGGAACCTTAAATGCATATTACAAAGTGAAAGATGCCAATCTGAAAGGGCTACATAATGTGTAGTTTTAACTAGATGGCATTGTGGAAAAGGCAAAAATAGGGACACGGTGAAAAGAAAAGCGCTTGCTGGGACTTGAAGCTGACAGGGGAGGGATGAATAGTTGAAGGACAAAGGATTTTAGGGCAGTGAAAATACTCTAGATGATATACTCTAAATGATATGATTGATACATGTCATTATGTATTTGACCAAACCCACAGAATGTACAGCACCAAGAGTGAAGAGTAATGTAAACTGTGGACTTTGGTGACTCTGATTTGTCAGTGTAGTTTCATTAGTTTCAACAAACATACACCATTTTGGTTGGGAATGTTGTTAATGAAGGAGGCAAGGCATGGGTACATGTAAGAGGTATATAAAACATCTCGGTATCTCCTATCAGTTTTTCTGTGACCCCTATTTGCAAGTCACATGATACTATGCACAAAACCCTAAAGATTCCACCAAAAAATTTACTAGAGTAAATGAATTCAGTAAATTTGTAGGTATAAAATGAATACATAGGAATCTGTTGCCTTTTGACATGCTAATAATAAAGTGCAGAAAGAAAAATTAAAACAATCTCATTCACAGTTGCACCAAAAAGAATAAAATACCTAAGAATAACCATAACCAAAGAAGTGAAAGACCTGTACTCTGAGAACTGTAATCATTGATGAAAGAAAATGAGGATACCAAGACGTAGAAAGAATTCCATGCTCATGGATTGGAAGAATTGCTATCATTAAATGTCTATACAACAAAACAAATTACAGATTCAGAGCAATCCCTAACAAAATATCAGTGGCATTTTTCACTGAACTAGAACAAATAATCATACAATTTGTAAGGAACCACAAAAGACCCTGAATAGCCAAAGCAGTCTGAAAAAGAAGAAGAAAGCTGGAGGTATCATAGTCTCAGGTTTCAAGATATACTTCAAAGCTATAATCAAAACACTATGGTACTGGCACAGAAATAGACACATAGATCAAGGGAACAGAATAGAGTGCCCAGGAATAAACCCATACTTATATGGTCAATTACTCCATAACAAAGGAAGCAAGAATATAAAATGAGGAAAGGACAGTCACTTCAAAAAATATGCTGAGGAAACTGAACACCTACATGTAAAAGAATGAAATTGAACCACTTTCTTATACCATACCCAACAATAAGCTCCAAGTGAGTTAGACTCAATTATGAGACCTAAAACCGTAAAAATCCTAAAAGAAAAAGTAGACAGTAATCTCTTGGACATCATCCTTAGCACATTTTTCTAGTTATCTCTGTTATATTTTTTGAAGAGTATATCTTTGCTTCATTATATTGCCTTCTTTGTCAAAGATCGGTGGACTTTATTTATAGAAGTCTACTTCTAGGCTCTGTATTCTCTTCCAGTGATCTGTTTGTCTTTTCTTTTGCTAATATCAGTGTCTTACTGTACCTTTATAGTAAATCTTGAAGTCTGGGAGTGTCAGTCCTCCATCCTTGTTCTTCTCCTTCAGTATTATGTTTACTATTCTGGATCCTTTACCTCTCCTTAGAGTCATTTTGTCTATTTGTTAAATAGTTTGCTGGGATATTGATGTTAATTGCATTGAATCCATAGATCAGTTTGGGAAGAACTAACATCTTGACAATACTGAGTTAAAAAAAAATTCTTTAATGTTTGTTTTTGAGAGAGAGAGAGAGCATGAGCAGGGGAGAGGGAGAGAGAGAGAGAGAGAGAGAGAGAGATGGACAGACAGACAGAATCCAAAACGGGCTCCAGGCTCTGAGCTGTTAGCATAGAGCCTTATGTGTGGGGCCCAAACCCATGATGGGTGAGATCATGACTTGAGCTGAAGTCGGATGCTTGACTGACTGAACCACTCAGGTGCCCTGAGTTTTAATATCCATAAGTAAACTGGAATATCTTTTTATTTCTTCATTTCTTTTCTGATTTCACTCATCAAAGTTTTACAATTTCCCCAATATAGATCTTGTATATATTTTGTTAGATTTATACCCAAGTATTACTTTTTTGGGTGCTAATATAAACGATCCTGTTTTTAATTTTTAAATTCCACTTGTCCATTGTTGGTATGTAGGAAAGCAATTGATTGCTGCATACCAACCTTGTATTTTGCAACCATGTTATAAGGGCTTTTTAGTTCTGTAGGAGTCTTTTTAGATTTTCTGTATAGATGATCATGTCATCTGTGAACACAATCTGTATACTTTTTATTTTGTTGTCTTACTGCATGGTAAAGACTTCTAGTACAGTATTGAAAGGAGTGATCAGAGAGACATCTTTGCTTTGTACCTAATCTTAGTGGGGAAAACTTGGAGTTTCTTACCATTAAATATGATGATAGCTGTAGATTTTTTTGAAGATCTTTTTTATCAAGTTGAGGAAGCTCTCCTTTCATCTAGTTCACTGTAAGTTTTTATCATGGATAGGTGTTGGATTTTGTCATATGCATCTACTTACTATGATCATGTAACTTTTCTTCAGTCACATCTGACTTTTAAACATGATTTTAGGTACATAATCTCTTTTAGTAGTTACTTGAACTTGGTAAGCATTAGTTTCCTGATAGGAACTTTGTGCATATGGGAACTTACAAGTAGCAGAGAGCAAAAATAGGTTGTCTACCATATAGATGGTGAGTATGTATGATAATGTATTTCAGTGCTTTCCTTAGTGTCTGTAATGTAATAAATAATTAATAATTAGTAATTGTGAACTGACCTTGGCAAATAGTAGAGGGATAATAAACATAATAACATTAGAAAATAAGCGGCTGCATGGGGCGCCTGGGTGGCGCAGTCGGTTAAGCGTCCGACTTCAGCCAGGTCACGATCTTGCGGTCTGTGAGTTCGAGCCCCGCGTCGGGCTCTGGGCTGATGGCTCAGAGCCTGGAGCCTGTTTCCGATTCTGTGTCTCCCTCTCTCTCTGCCCCTCCCCCGTTCATGCTCTGTCTCTCTCTGTCCCAAAAATAAATAAACGTTGGAAAAAAAAAAAAAAAAGGAATGTAAATTATTTAAAAAAAAAAAAAAAAAGAAAATAAGCGGCTGCAAAATATTGAAGTTAGTTTACCTAGTGAGACTGGTCAGTGAGGCAAAACAAATTTGGGTGGAGGTTAGGGAATAATATGTCATATGGACTGTGTGGGTAATTTTTAGAGCTTAAAATTGCATTTTATTACTTTTGCATATTTCAAGGGGAACATTTGTCTTTTTAGTGCACTTAAATCAGAATGAAGTTTGCCTTATAATGATTACTGTTTTTTTGAAACAGATTCAAGATATTTGGAAAGTTACCACTGATTTCTTTACGAATCTCAGATAAAAAACTGCAAGGGATTTTGGAATTGATCGAAAGCATTCCGAAACCCACACCTGCAACTGAAACATATGCCCCTGTCAAACCATTTCAGGTAATGTTTTTGCAAAATTGATAAAAGTACAAATTAAAATAACTCAACAAAAAGTATTTGTAAGAGTCACAGAATTTTTTGGGTAAAACAATTTAATTCATTTTGAATAGCCTTTAAGAATTATATCTTAAGGGGCGCCTGGGTGGCTCATTCGGTTAAGCGTCCGACTTCGGCGCAGGTCATGATCTCACAGTTCATGAGTTCGAGCCCTGCGTCGGGCTCTGTGCTGACAGCTCAGAGCCTGGAGCCTGCTTCACATTCTGTGTCTCCCTCTCTGTCTGCCCCTTCCCTGCTCATGCTGTGTCTCTCTCTGTCTCAAAAATAAACAAACATTTAAAAAAAAAGTTAAAAAAAAATTATATCTTAAAAGAGAAAATGATGAAAGAGTAAAAGGCGCATGTGGTAAAGAGAGTTACATGGTAAGTCTGCCTCTCTTCCCTTTTTCAGCTTGCAGTCCCTCTCCTCGGTGGTAACATTGTTAACCACTGTGTCTGTATTTGTCCAGAAGTGTTTATGGCATGTACTGTGGCATGCTTATGTATAAATATCTGTGTATATATATACACACACACACTCTCAGGTTCTTAAAATTTACATAAATTGGATTATTATACTTAGCATTCTGAATTTGTATTCTTTTCACCATTATATATTATGTACCCTCGAGATATTTTCTTGTTAGCACATACAGATCTACCTTTTTCTTTTTTATAGCCATATAGTATTGAATTGTGTGAACGTACCATTCTTTGCCTAACATGATCCCCTTTTCATGGGTATTCACATGAGTGCTCACAGTTAAAATACACTGTTTTCAACTTCCTTATACATATATTTTGTGTATTTTTATCCATTGGATAAATTCCTACAAGTGGCATTGCTCAGTGAATTTTACATTTTCATGAACTTTGCTGAATTTTAAATTGAGTACTAATTTATAGTCCCACCAGCAGTAAATGTGTTTCTCTGTTCTCATTTGTCTTAAGTATTAACAATTTAAAATTTATTCAATTAAATGAAAAAACGTTATATTTTGATTTTGATTTGCATTTACAAGTAACCATAGGACTTATGTTCATAAGTTTATTGGGTGTTTGACTTTCTATTTTTGGAAACTGGTGTTCATGTCTTTTGTGTTGTGGTTTTCCACTTAAGGAAATTGTTGCTATTTGTCTTTTACGAACATTTGTTTCCTTGTTTATTATCTGATTCATTTATTTTTGGCATGCCAAAGCTTTTACTTTCAACTATTCAGTTATTAGGTTTTCTTTTATGATTTATATGTTTTATATTATGTACCTTACCTCTTATGAAGAAAACTTCAAAATGAAGATAAGTGTTCATGTTTTTCTCTTTTAAAAATTATTTCCACATTTAACTTTTTCCTTTTGAAATAATTTCAAACTTAGAGAAAAGTTGTAAAAATGGTACAAGGAACTTGACTTCATCAAACCATGTAAGGGTAATTTGCTGACATGTTGTCCCATACCCTAAAAACTAGTGCTTTGTAATATTTTTTTTCATAATCTCTTGCTGAGCTTTTTGTTAACAATCTCTTGAAGAGCAGTTTTTTTACATTTTGATGAAATCCACTTCATCAGTATATACTTTTATGGAATATAAGAAACATGAATAAAAGAATACTGATGAAGCTTTTTATGTCTGTAAAATTTTTGCCTAATACAAGGTCAAGAAGATTTTTCTTGTGTTATAGTCTAGAAGTTTTATAGTTTTAGCTTCTTATATATTGTTTTCATTTTTTAGAGAGTGAGCATAAGCAGAAGAGGGGCAGAGGGTGGGAGAGAGAGAGTCCCAAGCAGGCTCCATGCTGAGCATGGAGCCCGGTGTGGGGCTCAGTCCCATTACTGTGGGATCATGACCTTAGCTGAGATCAAGAATTGGACGCTTAACTGACTGATCCACCCAGGCGCCCATGTTTTTTCTTCTTAAACATTTCTAAGTTTTAGAGAAAGTACTTAGATAAATGTTAGGTTCATTCTTCATTATCTTTGATATCTGGGAGGACTCCTCTGTCTCCCATATCTTGGGCTTAATCTGTATATCAAGAGGGTGTCAAACATAGGATCTATACTAGATGTTCTTTTTAAAATCAAATGTATGTATAAAAATAGGCAGAGAATAACTATGTAATATGTCTTATACTGCGTTTCTGTTATGTGTCAGACCACACGCTTGGCTAAGGAATACTATATGTCAGGTCATCTGTTATTTATGTTCAAACCCTAGTCCACCTCTATATTTCTGTATATTTTTATCTTTAACCGTTATCACAATTCAGCAAGTTAAGTGTTAACAGTCATTATTTTGCCCAGGAAATAGACTCTAGACAAGCTAAATACTTTGCTAAGATCATGAAGTTTGTAGCCTTTAGCATGCAGAGTCAAACTTTAAATTCAGGTTTCTTTTTTTCTTTCTCTCTTTCTTTAAACAAATCTACAGCCCAACAGCTGGCTTTGTTTTTGCTGTTTTCATGCTTCTTTCTATATAAATGATGTCCTAATCAGTAGAGACTCTATTTTCTGCTTTTTCCAAGTTTCTCAAGAAAGTTGAGTACAAAACACTAGGTCATTTCTAAGAGTTTTAATTTAATTTGAAGTGATTTCATAGGTCAGGTAAAGAAAAGTTTTTTAAGCAAAGAATCACCCCTTCATGGATGCTTGTTTGGCTTGTCTCAGAAAGTTTCAGTCACGAGTCTGAAAGGTCCTAACATCATCTCTTGAAGCTGGATGTTCCTTTCACTTCCTGTAATAGATTTCTTTTTCTTTGTAATTTTTATTTGTTTTGTTAAGGTGTAATTGACTAATAAGATTATACGATCTTTAATGTGTATAGCGTGGTGGTTTAACCTATGTGTATGTTGTGAAAGCATTTCACCTGTAGAGTCAATGAACACATCCATTACCTCACATACTTATTTTTGGTGAGAACATTAAGTTCTACTCTCTTAGCAGCCTTCTGTTACTCAGTACAGGTTGTCGACAGTAGTCACCATGTTTTACATTTGATCCTCAGCCTTATTCTTCTCAAAGCTGAAAGTCTGTACCCTTTTACTAGCTGTTCCCTATTTCCTCTACCCCTTAGCCTCTGGCAACCACTTCTCTATTCTCTGTTGCCATGAGCCTGACATTTTTGTTGTTAATTCCACATATAAATGATACTTGGCAGTATCTTTCTCCTTCCAGCTTATTTCATTTAGCATACTGCCCTCAAGGTCTATTCATGCTGTCATAATGGCAGGATTCCCTTCCTTCTCTCTCAGAGTTGAATAATGTTACATTACGTACACATCTTGTGTTTATCCATTCATCTGTTTGATGGACACTGGGTAGTTTCCCATATCTTGGCTATTGTGAATAATACCTCAGTGAACATGGAGTGCAGATACCTCTTGGGCATCCTGTTTTCATTTCTTTTGGAAAACTGAGAAAGTGAGATTGCTGGATCACATAGTTTTTTGAGGAACCTTCCCACTGTTTCTGTGGTGGCTGCACCAATTTACACTCCTACCAGGTGCATAGGAGTTCCTTTTTCTCCACGTCGTCTCCAATACTTCTTACCCATTGTTCTTTTATTCTTTTTTCAGGTTTTAAAGCTATATTTGCATATTTTACAAAACGTGCATTCCAATAGTTACAATGATTTAAACAAAATATGGCACTCTGATTAAATTGCATTTTACAGCCTATAGGACACCCTGGACCAGCTTGGTTTTTACTTTAGATTTCACTTCTGTTCCACCCAGCTTCTTTCTTCACCAACATGGAAGTTCTTTGCATCTCCCTCTCCAGATGGGAGAGGCAGGCGCCTTCATTGTCAGTAGTTCTCCATTCTTTGATGTGAAAAGGGGCAGGATGGTCATTTAAACTTGATCCAACCTCTTTACATCTTAAAAAGTTCAACAGCCACAAGAAGTAAAATAAGGCAATGCTGCTAGAATGTACGGTCCATATTGGCGGCACATGCCTTATTACGATTCACCTGCTTGCTTCTCCTGTTCAGTTGTTTCTTTTGAAGGCAGTGGATTTCTCTCGTATGTTTGTCTTCTTCAGTTTCAGCTTATTGAACTTCTCAATTACAGCCATACCGGGTTTGTCAGACATAGTTGCAGAGAAAGTGGAGCATGGCCCTCAAGCGAAGTCTGGTCTGTGCAGTAGTGCGTCTTTTTGATGGTGGCCATTCTGACATGTCAGGTGATAAATCATCATGGTTTTGATTTGCACTTCCATTAGTGATGTTGAGCATCTTTTCATGTGTCTGCTGACCATCTGTATGTCTAATTTGGAAAACTGTCCATTTATTTCCTCTGCCCATTTTAAAATTGGATTGTTTTGTGGAGTTGAGTAAGTTCTTTATATATTTTATATATTAATCCCGTATCAGGTATGTTATTTGCATATATTTTCTCCCATTCAGTTCATTGCCTTTTGTTTGTTGATCATTTCCTTTGCTGTGCAGAAGCTTTTTAATTTGAGCTAGTCCCACATGTTTATTTTCACTTTTGTTGCCTTTGCTTTGGTATCAGATCTAAAAAAATCATTGCCAAGACTATCAAGGAGCTTACCTGCCTGTGTTTTCTTTTAGCAGCTTATGGCTTCAGGTTTTTCATTCAAGTCTTCAATCCATTTTGAGTTGATTTTGTGTTTAAGGTAGGAGTCCAGTTTTATTCTTTTGCCTGTGACCAGTTTTCCCAGCACCATTTGTTGAAAGAAACTGTCCTTTTCTTGTATATTCTTCACTTCTTTTCGAAAAATTGGTCATTAGGCAAAGGTTTATTCCTGGCCTCTCATGTCTGTTGCATTGATCTATGGCTCTGTTTTTATGTTTGTGCCATACTGTTTGGATTACTATAGCTCTGTATAGATTTTGAAATTAGGAAGTATAATGCCTCCAGCTTTGTTCTTCTCAAGATTGCTTTGGCCATTTGGGGTCATATAAATGTTAGCATTATTCTTCTCTATTAGTGTGTAATATGCCTCTGGACTTTTGATGGAGATTGCATTGAATCTGAAGATTGCTTTGAGTAGTATGAACTTTTTTTTAAGTTGATATATTGATTTATTTTGAGAGAAAGGAAGAGGAGTTGGTGGAGGGGCAGAGAGAGGGAGAGAGAAAGAGAATCCCAAATAGACTCTTTGCTGTGAGTGCAGAGCCCGATGCAGGGTTCAAACCCAAAACTGTGAGACCATGACTTGAGCTGAAACCAAGAGACAGATGTTTAACTGACTGAGCCACCCAGGCGCCCCAGAGTAGTATGAATTTAATATTACTGTTTGCAATCCCTGAGCATGAAATCTTTCCATCTCTTTATATCTTGAGTTTCTTTCATCAGTGTTCTGTAGTTCCCAGTACACAGATGTTTTCACCTCTTTGTTTAAATATTTTCCTAGGTGTTTTATTCTTTTTAATACTATTATCAGTGGTAAATCTTGAAATCAGATAGTGTGACATCTGAATTGCTTGTTTTTCCCAGATAGTTCCAGCTAGTTCTTAACCTTTTCATGTAACTTTTAGAGTCAGCTTTTCAATTTCCACAAGAAAATTCTGCTGTGATTTTGATAGTGGTTTTATTGTACTATCAATTTGGGAAGAATTGGCATTTTAACAATATTGAATCTTTCTATTAGCATGATATATCTTTTCATTTATTTAAGTCTTTAAGTATTTTCATTTTATTCTTTAATTGAAACATACATTTGCTTCACATATTTTGTTATTTTTTGTTCGCCCAGAATTCGTATGTTGAAACCTTAACCCTATTCCTTCAGAATGTGACTATATTTGTAGATAAGGCCTTCAAAGTGTTAATATGAGGCCATTAGGGTGGGTCCTAATCCATTCGGTCTGGCATATTTATACGAAGTGGAATTTGGGACACAGAAAAGGACATCATTGGTGCATGTGTACAGAGAAAACGCCAAGTGAGACCACAGCAAGAAGATGGACCTCTGGAGAGGGGCAGATGGCAGCGTAGGAGGACGCTGGGCTCATCTTGTCCTGCTGATTGCTCAGATTCCACCTACATCTGCCTGAATAACCCAGAAAACTGCCAGAAGACTAGCGGAACGGACTCTCTGGAGCCAGGTGTAGACGAGAGGCCGACAGAAGAGGGTAGGAAGAGCGGAGAGGCGGTGCGCGCTACACGGACTGGCGGGAGGGAGCCGGGGCGGTGGAGGGGCAGTCCACCTGGCAAGGCAGAGCCCCCGAAGTCTGGCTTGGAAAAGCGGAGGGTTGGGGCTCCGTGAGTTCTGACAGCCCGTGGGACTTAACATCTGGAATGTTAAAAGTCAACAGCTCTGCCCTCAGAGTGCAGGGAGGGCGAGAGGACACTGGGAGGGAGAGGTGTTGAGTCCTGGAAGACAGAGCTCAGCTTGGCAGATAACAAAGGCGCTGGTTAAGCGCCATCTCCCTCTCCCATCCCCCAGCCGAAATTCCAAAGGGAACCAGTTCCCGTCACCAAATTTGCTTGTACCGCTCAAACAGCCAACGCTGTGCTTCTGGGATCTGTCCCTCCCAAGGGTCTGCTTCCCTCCCGATGCTGCAGGACCCCTCCTGCAGGGGACCACCAGTGGCAAAGTGAGCAAAGCCTACCCCTCCTACCCCTGTGCACCTTGTGGATCCACCTCGGCTAATACCCCAGATCCCATCGAAGCAGCACCACAAGCCTGGCAGTGTGCCAGTAGCCCAGACAGGGGCCATACCACTCCACAATGAGTCCTGCCCCTGGGAGAGGGGAAGATAAGGTATACACCAGTCTGACTGTGGCCCCAGCGGTGGGCTGGGGGCAGACATCAGGTCTGATTGCGGCCCCGCCCACCAACGCAAGTTACTGCAGACAGCACACGGGAAGTGCCCTGCAGTTCCGTGCTACCCCAGGGACTATCCAAAATGACGAAATGGAAGAATTCTCCTCAAAAGAAACTCCAAGAAGAAGCGACAGCTAACGAATTGATCAAAACCGATTTAAGCAATATAATGGAACAAGAATTTAGAATAATAGTCATAAAATTAATTGCTGGGCTTGAAAAAAGCATAGAGGACAGCAGAGAATCTATTGCTACAGAGATCAAGGGACTAAGAAATAGTCATGAGCTAAAAAATGGTGTAAATGAGGTGCAAAGTAAAATGGAGGCAGCCATAGCACGGATCGAAGAGGCAGAGGAGAGAATAGGTGAATTAGAAGATAAAATTATGGAAAAAGAGGAAGCTGAGAAAAAGATAAAAAAAATCCAGGAGTATGAGGGGAGAATTAGAGAACTAAATGATGCAATCAAACGGAACAGTATCCATATAATAAGAATTCCAGAAGAGGAAGAGAGAGAGAGAAAGGGGCTGAAGGTGTACTTCAACAAATCATAGCTGAGAACTTCCCTGATCTGGGGAAGGAAAAAGGCATTGAAATCCAAGAGGCACAGAGAACTCCCTTCAGACATAACTTGAATCGATTTTCTGCATGACATATCATAGTGAAACTGGTAAACTACAAGGATAAAGAGAAAATTCTGAAAGCAACTAGGGATAAACAGGCTCTAACTTACAAAGGTAGACTCATAAGAGTAGTGACAGACCTATCTACTAAAACTTGGCAGGGCGGAAAGGAATGGCAGGAAATCTTCAATGTGATGAACAGAAAAAATGTGCAGCCAAGAATCCTTTATCCAGCAAGTCTGTCATTCAGAATAGAAGGAGAGATAAAGGTCTTCCCAAACAAAAACTGAAGGAATTCATCACCACTAAACCAGCCCTACAAGAGATCCTAAGGGGAACTCTGTGAGTGAAATGTTGAAAGGACCACAAAGTACTAGAGACATCACTACAAGCATGAAACCTACAGACATCACAATGACTCTAAACCCATATCTTTGAATAATAACACTGAATGTAAATGGACTAAAATTACCAACAAAAAGACATAGGGTATCAGAATGGATAAAAAAAAAAAAAAAAGACCCATCTATTTGCTGTCTACAGGAGACTCATTTTAGACCTGAGGACACCTTCAGATTGAAAGTGAGGGGATGGAGAACTATCTATCATGCTACTGGAACTCAAAAGAAAGCTGGAGTAGCCATACTTATATCAGACAAACTAGACTTTAAATTAAAGGCTGTAACAAGAGATGAAGAAGGGCATTATATAATAATTGTAGGGTCTATCCATCGGGAAGAGCTAATAATTATAAACGTCTGTGCGCCGAATACGGGAGCCCCCAAATATATAAAACAATCAGAAACATGAGCAACCTTATTGATAAGAATGTGGTAATCGCAGGGGACTTTAACACCCCACTTACAACAATGGATAGATCATCTAGACACAGGATCAATAAAGAAACAAGGGCCCTGAATGATACATTGGATCAGATGGACTTGACAGATACATTTAGAACTCTGCATCCCAAAGCAACAGAATATATTTTCTTTTTGAGTGCACATGGAACATTCTCCAAGATAGATCACATATTGGGTCACAAAACAGCCCTTAACAAGTATAGAAGAATTGAGATCATACTACACACACTTTCAGACCACATACTATGAAACTTGAAATCAACCACAGGAAAAAGTCTGGAAAACCTCCAAAAGCATGGAGGTTTCAAGAACACCCTACTAAAGAATGAATAGGCCAACCAGGCAATTAGAGAAGAAATTTAAAAATGTATGGAAACAAATAAAAATGAAAATACAAGAATCCAAACGCTTTGGGATACAGCAAACGCAGTCCTGAGAGGAAAATACATTGCAATCCAGGCCTAGCTCAAGAAACAAGAAAAATCCCAAATACAGAATCTAACAGCACACCTAAAAGAAATAGAAGCAGAACAGCAAAGACACCCCAAACCCAGCAAAAGAAGAGAAATAATAAAGATCAGAGCAGAAATAAACAATATAGAATCTAAAAAAACTGTAGAGCAGATCAATGAAACCAAGAGTTGGTTTTTTGAAAAAATAAAATTGATAAACCTCTAGCCAGCATTCTCAAAAAGAAAAGGGAGATGACCCAAATAGATAAAATCATGAATGAAAAAGGAATTATTACAACCAGTCCCTCAGAAACACAAGCAATTATCAGGGAATACTATGAAAAATTATATGCCAACAAACTGGACAACCTGGAAGAAATGGAAAAATTCCTAAACACCCACACACTTCCAAAATTCAAATGGGAAGAAATAGAAAACTTGAACAGACACATAACTAGTGAAGGAATTGAATCAGTTATCAAAAATCTCCCAACATATAAGAGTCCAGGACCAGATGGCTTCCCGGGGGAATTCTACCAGACATTTAAAGCAGAGATAATACCTATCCTTCTCAAGCTGTTCCAAAAAATAGAAAGGGAAGGAAAGCTTCCAGACTCATTCTATGAAGCCAGTATTACTTTGATTCCTAAACCAGAGACCCAGCAAAAAAAAGAGAACTACAGGTCAATATCCCTGATGAATATGGATGCAGAAATTCTCAGTAAGATACTAGCAAATCAAATTCAAGAGCATATAAAAAGAACTATTCACCATGATCAAGTGGGATTCATTCCTGGGCTGCAGGGCTGGTTCAACATTTGCAGATCAATCAGTGTGATCCATCACATTAATAAAAGAAAAGAACCATATGATCTTGTCAATCGATGCAGAAAAAGCATTTGACAAAATACAGCATCCTTTCTTATAAAAACCCTTGAGAAAGTCCGAATAGAAGGAACATACTTAAACATCATAAAAGCCATTTATGAAAAGCTCACAGCTAATATCATCCTCAATAGGGAAAAACTGAGAGCTTTTTCCCTGAGATCAGGAACACGACAGGGATGCCCAATCTCACCGCTGTTGTTTAACATAGTGTTGGAAGTTCTGGCATCAGCAATGAGACAACAAAAGGAAATCAAAGGCATCAAAATTGGCAAAAATGAAGTCAAGCTTTCCCTTTTCACAGATGACATGATATTATACATGAAAAACCCGATAGACTCCACCAAAAGTCTGCTAGAACTGATACATGAATTCAGCAAAGTTGCAGGATACAAAATTAATGTACAGAAATCAGTTGCATTCTTATACACTAATAGTGAAGCAACAGAAAGACAAACTGATCCCATTCACAACTGTACCAAGAATCATAAAATACCTAGGAATAGACCTAACCAAAGATGTAGAGGATCTGTATGCTGAAAACTATAGAAAGCTTATGAAGGAAATTGAAGAAGATATAAAGAAATGGAAAAACATTCTGTGCTCATGGATTGGAAGAATAAATATTGTTAAAATACTACCAAAGTAATCTACACATTCAATGTAATCCCAGTCAAAATTGCAGCAGCATTTTTCTCGAAGCTAGAACAAGCAATCCTAAAATTTGTGTGGAACCACAAAAGACCCCGAATAGCCAAAGTAATATTGAAGAAGGAAGACCAAAGTGGGAGGCATCACAATCCCAGGCTTTAGCCTCTACTGCAAAGCTGTAATCATCAAGACAGCATGGTATTGCCACAAAAACAGACACGTAAGACCAATGGAATAGAATAGAGACCCCGGAATTGGACCCACAAAAGTATGGCCAACTCATCTTTGACAAAGCAGGAAAGAATATCCAGTGGAAAAAAGACAGTCTCTTTAACAAATGGTGCTGGGAGAACTGGACAGCAACATGGAGAAGGTTGAAACTAGACCACTTTCTTAAACCATTCACAAAAATAAACTCAAAATGGATAAAGGACCTGAATGTGAGACAGGAAACCATCAAAACCCTAGAGGAGAAAACAAGAAAAGACCTCTCTGACCTCAGCCGCAGCAATTTCTTACTTGACGCATCCCCAAAGGCAAGGGAATTAAAAGCAAAAATGAACTATTGGGACCTCATGAAGATAAAAAGCTTCTGCACAGCAAAGGAAACAGCAAAACTAAAAGGCAACCAATGGAATGGGAAAAGATATTTGCAAAAGACATATCAGACAAAGGGCTAGTATCCAAAATCTATTAAGAACTCCCCAAACTCCACACCCGAAAAACAAATAATCCAGTGAAGAAATGGGCAGAAAACATGAATAGACTTCTCTAAAGAAGACATCCAGATGGCCAACAGGCACTTGAAAAGATGCTCAACGTCACTCCTCATCAGGGAAATACAAATCAAAACCACACTGAGATACCACCTCACGCCAGTCAGAGTGGCTAAAGTGAACAAATCAGGAGACTATAGATGCTGGCGAGGATGTGGAGAAACGGGAACCCTCTCGCACTGTTGGTGGGAATGCAAACTGGTGCAGCCACTCTGGAAAACACTGTGGAGGTTCCTCAAAAAGTTAAAAATAGATCTACCCTATGACCCAGCAATAGCACTGCTAGGAATTTACCCAAGGGATACAGGAGTGCTGATGCATAGGGGCACTTGTACCCCAATGTTTATAGCACTTACAACAATAGCCAAATTATGGAAAGAACCTAAATGCCCATCAACTGATGAATGGATAAAGTAATTGTGGTTTATATACACAATGAGATACTACTTGGCAATGAGAAAGAATGAAATATGTCCTTTTGTAGCAATGTGGTTGGAACTGGAGAGTGTTATGCTAGGTGAAATAAGTCATACAGAGAAAGATACCATATGTCGTCACTCTTACGTGGATTCTGAGAAACTGAACAGAAGACCATGGGGGAAGGGAAGGGGAAGAAAAGGGAGGGAATGAGGCAAACCATAAGAGACTCTTAAAAACTGAGAATAAACTGAGGGTTGATGGGGGGTGGGGGGGAGGGGAAAGTGGGTGATGGGCATTGAGGAGGGTACCTGTTGGGATGAGCACTGGGTGTTGTATGGAAACCAATTTGACAATGAATTTCCAAAAAAAAAAAAAAAGAAAAGAAAATACATTGGTAAGCAAACAAAAGAAAATGATGGATGTCTGCAAGCCTAGGAGAGAAGCCTCAGATAAAGCAAATTATGCCAACACCTTGATCTTGGACCTGTCAGCTTCCAGAACTGGGATAGAATAAATTTCTGTTAGAACTGTCCATGAAGTCCATGGAATTATGTTATGGCAGCCCTAGCAACCAAACACAGCTTTTGGTACCAGGAATGGAGGTGTTGCGGTAACAACTATGTGGTAGCAGCTTTAGAACTGGATAATGAGTAGAGAGGGAAAAGACTTTTGTGGCAAGGTGATCTTGTTATAAAGTCGCAAAGAACATGGCTGAATTGTTTTCTAATGTGGAACTTATAAGTGATGAACTTGGATATTTAATGGAGATTTCTAAGCAGACTGTTCAAGACATGTTCTTGTCTTTTCCTAATTGCCTATAGTAAAATGCAAGAAAAGAAATACATTTTTAAGAAGGATTTCTTAAGCAAAATGGAAGCCAAAGTTAAAGATTTGGAAAATGCTCAGCCTATCCTTATTGCAAAATATGGAAAAGCATGTTACAGAGAGAAAACCCAGGGCGTTGTGCACAAAACACTTGAGAGAAGGATTAAGGTTGTGACTCATGGGTCTAATCCACCATCTCAGCGGAATCCAGGAATGGAAATGGGGCTATACCAGCTGAAGTGTTGCCAGCTTGAACTAAAAAGGGCAGAGTCAGGACAAAATGAAGAAAACTCCTTGCAGTTATGGGATACTAAGGGGCAGGAGAGTAGAGCCAGCTACCTGGGAGCGTGCCTTATTCTTCAAGAAAAGGGGAAAGAATAACCCCGAAGGCTATTCTGAGATCAATAGAGGTGCATGTGTTTTGGAGGCTGAACCTCCTCCTGGATTTCTGAGAGTGGGGCCACTTCCTCAGTTTCAGTGGGTCCAGCTGCTACTACCCAGAACCTAGGTGGCAGGAGTATAGTTAGTCTTAGTTTATTAAGTATGGTAATTACTGTAGGTTTTTCCTACATGTTATTTCCCAGGTTAAGGAGGTACTCTTTCATTCCCAGTTAACTTTTTTTATGTATCATGAGTATTTGTAGCATTTTATGTAACGCTTTTGCTGCATCTATTGTAATCATACAGTTTTTTCTTCTTTATTCTGTTAATATGATGAATTACATTGATTGTTGAATGTTAAACTAGCCTTGCATTCCTTTTTTTTTTTTTAACTTTATTTTTTTTGAGACACAGAGACATAGTGTGAGCGGGGGAGGGGCAGAGAGAGAAGGAGACACAGAATCCGAAGCAGGCTCCAGGCTCTGAGCTGTTAGCACAGAGCCTGATGCAGGGCTCGAACCCATGAACCATGAGACCATGACCTGAGCCGAAGTCAGATTCTCAACCGACTGAGCTACCCAGATGCCCCTAGCCTTGTATTCCTAACACAAACCTTGTTTGTTCATGATATATTATCCTTTTATATTGTTGGATTTATTGGCTAATTTTTTGTTGAGGATTTTTGTATTTATGTTCACACAGGATACTGGTTTATACTTTTTTCTTGTTACGTGTTTACTCATGATATCAGGGAAAGGCTAGCCTCATAAAATGAATTGGAAAATGTTTTCCCCTTCTCTGTTTGATGAGATTATTTGTAAAGAGTTGATACTATTTCTATCTTATAGAAGTTGGAATTTACCAGTGAAGCCATCTGTGCCTGGAATATATTGAAAGATTTTCAGACTGTATTTAATTTTTACAGGACTGTTTACAGTATCAGTTTGTTCTTGCATGAGCTTTATAAGATTAAGTATGTTAAGGAATTTGTTCCTTTTATCCAAGGTGTTGAATATGTAGAAATACAGTTGTTCCCAACATTTCCGTATCCTTCAGATAACTTTAGGATCCATAATGATATCTCCTATTCATTTATTATGTTGCACTTTCAGGTCTAGAATTTATGTTTGAGTTCTTTTTACAGTCGGTCTCTTCATTGGTGTTTTCTGTTTGTTGTGACATCATTATTCTGGTTTCCTTTAGCTCTTTCTCCATGGTTCTTATCAGCTTTCTGAGCATATCTGAGACATTAAGAAAATTTTTTTCTTTTATAGTAAGCCCAGTGCCTTGCTTCCTCCTGAACTGTGTCTGCTGATTTCATCTGTGCATGGGCCAGGCTTCCTTGATTCCTTGCATAGATTAAACTGTCCTGCTATTGTAATCAGACAAAGGAAGTATAAGAAATTAAAACTACAGACATGTATATTCATTAACATAGATGCAAAAATCCTTAACAAATATTACAGTGAAATAGTATGATATGTAAGAAGGATAATATACTATAACCAAATGCATTTACCTTATGAATGCAAAAATGGTTTACCAGTCAATTCTGTTAATTATATTCATGGAATAAAGGAGAAAAAGTATATGATCTCAGTAGAAGAGAAAAAATTTCTCACAAAATCAACAGTTATTGATGATAAAAACTCTTAAGTGGGGAATAAAAGAGGGTCTCTTCAACCTGGTGTAAGGGCCATCTAGGAAAAACCTATAGGTATTATCATACTTAATTTGAAAAAGACTGAATGCTTTCCCTGTAAGGTACAGAATAGTTCAAGAAATGCCTTTTCTCATCACTTCTATTCAGGTTCATAGTGTGAATGCTCTAGCTTCTGCAACAAAACAAGAAAAATAAAGACAAGATTGGAAAGAAAAAGTAAAACTAGCTTTATTTGCAGATGAAATGATGAGTCATGCAGAAAGTCCTAAGGAGTGTAGAAAACTACCATTAGTAACAGTAAGCAAGGTTAATAAGTTTGCAAGATACATTGTCAATGTAAATAGTCATTTCTAAAAATGAAATGAAAATTATTCCATTTATAACATTAAAAGGCTAAATTCTTAAAAAAAACTTTTAAGTTTATTTTGAGAGTTTATTTATTTTGAGTTATTTATTAATTATACATCAAATGTCGGACACCGGGGGTGCCTGGGTGGCTCGGTCACTTAAGCATTTAACTCTTGATTTGTGCTCAGGTCATGATCTCATGGTTGAGATTGAGCCCCACATGGGGCTCCATGCTAACAGTGTAGAGCCTGCTTGGGATTTACGCTGTCCCCCTCTCTCTCTTTGCTCCTTCCCTGCTTGCGTGTGCTCTTTCTCATAATAAATAAATAAACTTTGGGGAAAAAAAAGAGTTGGACACTGAACCGACTGAGCCACCTAGGTGCCCCACAGAAGAATTTAACAAAAGAAGTACAAGACCTGTAAACCTAAAACTGCAAAAACGTTTCTGAAAAAAAAAAATTAAAACCTAAACAGTAGAATGATAGGCATAGTCAAGGATTGGAGGCCTGACCTTGTTAAGATGGCAGTTCTCTCCAAACTTAGAGATTTCTCATATCCTCAATCAGAATACCAGATACCTCTTCCAGAAATTAACAAGCTAATTATAAAGTATATGTGGAATGTAAAGGGCACATATTAGCCAAAACAATTTTATTTACTCTTATTTTTAATTTTAACTCCAGTATAGTTAACATACAGCATTATATTTGTTCTGGTGTAAAATTCAGTGATTCAACACTAGTGCTCATCAAGATATGTGTACTCTTAACCTCCTTCACCTGTTTCCCCCATTCCCATTCCCCCCGCTTTAACCATCTGTTTGTTCTCTGTAGGTAAGAGTCTGCTGTTTGGTTTGTCTTGTTTTTCCTTTGTACATTTGTTTCTTAAATTCCACATGTGAGTGAAATCATTTGGTATTTGTCTTTTTCTGGCTTATTTCACTTAGCACTATACTCTCTAGATCTAGTCATGTTGCTACAAATGGCAAGATTTCATTCTTTTTTTATGGTTAAATAATATTGCACTGCATATATATACCACAGGGCTGCTTCCATAATTTTAGCCAAAACAATTTTTGGATCAGAATAATGTTGAGGTTTTTTAATGCTTGATTTCAAGGATTATTTTATAGCTACTTTATTAAACAAAGTGTCATTTTCATATGAGAATAGACATACAGATCAATGAAGGAGAATAATGTTTGGACATAAATCCACAATATAATCCGCAGTTAATATATGTTTGATTTCATACAAAGATGCCAACCTAATAAATAAGTAAGGGGAAATATGGTAGACATTTCAATCAATGGTTTTGAAATAACTAGATTTCCAAGTGGGAAAGAAAATAATGTATATGGGATTTAATGTGAAATGGAACATTGACATAAATGTAAATGCCCAAAGGTATAGAGTTTGTTTAACATATAAGAGAAAGTCTTTTAAGTGTTTGTGGTAGGTGAAGATATCTTGGGATAAAAAGTGCAAATAAGAAAAATAAATTGATGAAAATTAAAATGTTCTACTTTTTGAAAGACAGCTGTTAAAAATGAAAAAGGTAAGCCGTGGAATTGAGAAAATATTTGTAACACATGTATATAATACTTCATCTAAAATATATAGGGAGACGAACAGCCCATAAAAAATGAGCAGAAACATGAAAAATTAAACGTGTTTAATTTTTTTACTCATCAGGAAAATGCAAAACAAAGCCATTTGATCATTAATATAGATGTAAAAAATTTCAGAACATTCAGAATTGAAATTAGGACTGCAGAGTTGTTGCTTTTGGGGGTAGTGATTCATGCCAATTCTTGTGAGGAGCAT
The DNA here is from genome assembly GCF_022079265.1 of Lynx rufus. Taxonomy (NCBI): domain Eukaryota; kingdom Metazoa; phylum Chordata; class Mammalia; order Carnivora; family Felidae; genus Lynx; species Lynx rufus. Next base: position 18,783,038 of record NW_025814824.1, read on the forward strand.
GATGGAAGTTTCTGCATGATTGTAATGTTTTATTCCTGGATGTGAATTTTGGGTGCATGGATGTGTTTTCTTTATGAAAACTTAACCTTATATAGTACTTAGTTATATACTCCTCGGGAGTAGGATGTGTTTCAATAAAAATGTTTTCCCCAAATGAATAGGATTCAGAGAAGAACAAACCAATTCATGAACCTGTGATATGATATATAACTATAACTCATTTTTGAAATTCTAATTAAAACTATGGTGAAATTTCCAGGAAGATTGCCAAAATTTTAAATGTTTGAAAACACTAAGAATTTGTGAGGCCACGGAGCCATACCAAATCTAACCTGCTGATGTTAGTTTCATGTGTCACAACTACTTGTGAAAACAGATTGGTAACACTTAGTAAAGTGAATATATGCAGTTCTACTCTTTGATATATACACCGTGGAAAATCTTACACATGAGCATCTGGAGGCATGTTCAAGGAGGCTCATGGTGGCACTGTGAGTAAAAGCAAAAAATCTATAAACAGTACACATATATATCAACAGTGTAGTGGACAATTAAGTAGTCATTTATCAGTGTAATATAGTATAGCAGTGAGAATGAATGAACTACCAATATGGATAAAATTTAAAGATTGTTTTATTGAAGAATGTCACAGGAACATATGTGATATTATTTCCTTTTCGTACAGTTTAGAAAGAAGTTGATAAACAAACAGTGTTATATTTAGAGAATCTTTCATAGAAGGTTGAAAACAAGTAACTAAAAGTGAAATCATGATCAGTTGTAGGGAACATAATCAAGGAGGATCACAAAAGATGCTTCTGTAGTACCGCTTAATTTTTTGGCCTGGGTAGAAGATTCAGGGATGTCTTTTATTGTTATTTTATTAAACTGTATTATATGTTTTTGTGTGCTGTATTTCTCATAGCAGTAAAAAAGCCAATTTAATGATCTTTCAAAAATTTAAAACTGCAAGTTTCTCAACTCTGTAGGTTTAAAATATGAAGAACGGTTTTTTTCCCATGGATGTTCTGATATGTATTTATTTAGTGATAGGTTGAATTAACATTGTATCTAAGATCTTTTTCTACTCAAAGCCTGTCAACAAGAAAATTAATGTAATAGTTCGACCGTTTATATTTAGCCTTGAAATTGTAAAACCACATCTTTAAACCAAATTTTATTATTTACTTTTCTAATTCAGACTAGGTTTTTTTCTTAATTAATTCGAAGGGAGATTTATTTATTTATTTAGGTAAAAATTGTCTTAGGACTTTGAATAAAAATCTTTGTGCTAATTAACAGTGAATTACTTTTCTTCCAGATTCAAAGGTCGACTTCTTTGGGAACATCACAGATTTCACAGAAAGTGCTTCCTTTCCTGGAACTTCCATGTGTCGAAGATGGTAAAATGCAACCGCTTTAGGAAGTTTTTCTTATTAAAATGTGTTAGGAATATAATTTTCATTTGAGACCATATTAAAAATTTCAAACAATAGCAGATATTTATGTATTTTTTGGAAATTTCACTAAAATTCCTTTAAACACTAGAACTTAGGTGTTCCTTAAAGTTGCTTTTGCCGTGGGGTTTTTTGGTATGTAAAATTTAAACTTGTAATCTCAAAGTCTACTAGTAAGTTAATCTTTTTATCCTCCTTTGAGCTAGGAGCCCTAGTGAAGCTGTTGATATCTAATTCATGATATTACTTAATTATTTAGAGAGTTTTGTTATAGTAAAATTTTAGTTTTATATTTTCCTTTTTTGTTACTAAACAAAAAAATCAAGACTTAATACCTACTACATTCACATATGAAAACTGGTAAATATTTTGATAACAGATATCTGCTTTTTCTTGGCCACATTGGAAAGAAAAGCAAATGTATTTCTCTGTTTTTAAGGCTTTAAAAGTTGCTAAATGGTAAGTAACTGAAGTTGCCGTTTTAATCCTTGGTTTTCTAAAAGAATGTTTTTCTTTGTGGTAAATGGGGCAGGGAGGAGCTATTTTTGAGATATTCTGCCCTAAATTCAGTCTTGGGTTGTTCGGGACATACTTCAGGTGGTTTTAGTTTTCTTTAAATCTTCTTTTAATAGTTTTACTAGTTTTGGAGTTGTTTTTAATGGCAAATTGTAGAAATTTTTTATCATATATTTGTGTCCAGACACACACACACACACACACACACACACACACACACACACACACATATACACATATGAATTCAATAGTGATTGATTTCAGTTTCTTCATCCAAATCTCAGGGCCTGCTGTGTGCTTTTAATATTGTAGATTTTATAACTAAGTCCTGTTTCGTTATCCAGATATAGTGAGCATCTTAGTGTGTTTGTTTGAAAATTCATTATGTGTGTAATCATTGGCATTTGCTATAAAATTTTCTTTTGAAATTTTTACATAGACTAATAACTTTAAAAGGTGATGTTCATTAAGCTAAAGATGAATTTTATATTTTCTGTACTTTTTTTGGTCAAAAATGGTATTCTTTCAGACAAAATCTCTATGTTCTTTACATTCAGGTTTTGATGTTTAGACCCTGGAACATTTAGACCCTTAATATATTAGCATTCATATTTATTTCAAAAAATTATAAAAATGTTGCTAAATCAATCATTTTGATTATTGACTTAAATAGCGTTCTGTAATTTTTAGATTCAGAGGAAGAATTTTTTGACGCACTGTGTAGTCCCTTGGAAGAGCCTCCTCAGTCTCCCACTGGAGTTAAAAGTTGTCAACAGAAAAAGTTTCAAAAGCCAGATTATACAAAAAATATGATTCAGTATAAAATAAGATTTGAAGTGCCAGAGGTATGTACATGGTAAAATTAACATGGCTTATTTAAGTTCGTCATTTCTGCTATTCACATATTACTAATATGCATTCTGTTTTCATCCTATGTAAGCTGAATCCAGATGTTGCTATGTGACTTTTCCTTCACTTTTTTTGAAGATAATTTTCCTAATCAAAAGTTAGGGGTTTAGATTAGATATTATGGTTATCAGTGTACATTTATTAAAGATAATTATTTGTATAGCATAAGTATGTTTGTATATGTGTATGTAAAATCTCCCCTGAAATTTAACTATATATCATGTATATACCTTACATATTCATATATAATCACCATCGACATAAACAGTTTTTTGTTTTAGGTGGTGGTAGTTCCCTTTTTTCTTTCTTCTCCAGGTTTTGATTCAGTTTTATCACCTTGTTGGAGATTGTGAACTACCTGTGGTAGAAATTGATGTTTTAGGACTGGGCACAGATGTTGAGCTTAGAACATTTGATTTGAAAGCAAATGCCTTTTTGAAAGAGTTCTGCTTAAAATGCCCAGAATACTTTGGTAAGTGTCTCATTTTTTTTAAATAAATAAATTAACTTTATCGTTTGACTCCCTACTGGAGAGTTTTAAATTCTCTAGGCTTTAAATCAGTATGTTTGTTAAAATATTCTCCAAGAAATACTATGTTACGAGTTGGTCTTCAGTTTTTATCTTGTACTTGGGAATCTAGAGAGGTAGATGAAAGAGAAAATGAAGATAATTTTTTTTCATTAAGGAAAATAAAATAGTCCTGGTTTAATTTTAAATCTACCTAATCTACCTACTACAATGCTGAATTAATTTCCTGTTGGTAATGTAACAGTTTACCACAGACTTAGTGTTCTTAAAACAACAGAATTTTACTTAGTGTTCTTACAACACTAGAATTATTTAGTGTTCTTACAACAACAGAATTTTATTATCTTAAAATTCTGTTAATCAGAAGTCTGACATAAGTCTCAACAGGTAAAAATCAGGGTGCCAATAGGAGTTCCTTTTTGGAGGCTCTAGGGGAGGATACATTTCCTTGCTCATTCGGTTGTTGGCAAAATTCGTTTCTATGTGGTTTAAATATGTTTCCTTCTGCCTATTAGGTGAGGGCTAGCCTCAACCTCCTGTGGGCCTCTCTAGTACACACACATAGTTCCCTATATTTCAGAACCAGAGCAGGGTGGTAGATCATTCTCATGTTGTCGTGTCTATAGCTTCAGTCCAGGATAATGTTCTCTTTACCTTAGTCACCTTTGCAGAGTCTTTATTGCTGTATAAGGTAATGTATTCTTAGGTTTTAGGGAAACATAGCATGGACATCCTTGGGCAGCAGGACATAGCATTATTTTGTCTAACATAAACGTTTTATTTCCAGAATCATAATGGATAAATTATATAATACATTGGATATTTCCATTTATTGTCTTAGGCATTTAAGAGAGGGTGTTATATATATTTCTTCCTTTACATTTTTAGGTTTATTTTTGTAAGATAATTCTCAATGGTTGATGGAATGATTAAGGAAAATGATTTATTTCCATTGTGAGTGCCTTTTATTTCTTTTTCTTGTGTAATTGCTCTGGCTAGGACTTCTAGTACTATATTGAATAAAGGTGATTAGAGTGGACATCCTTGTCTTGTTCCTGATTTTAGAGTAAAAGCTTTCAGCTTTCCATCATTAAATATGTTAGCTGTGGGCTTATTATATGTGGTCCTTATTATGTTGAGGTATGTTCTCTCTATACTCACTTTGTTGAAAGTTTTTATATAAATTTTGTCAAATGCTTTTCTTCATTCATTGAGATCATATGATTTTTCTCCTTCATTTTGTTAATGTGGTATATCACATTGACGGATTTCTGGATTTTGAACCATCCTTGGAATAAATCCTACTTGATTATTGTGTAAGATCCTTTTAATGTATTGTTGAATTTGCTTTGCTTATACTTTGTTGAGGATCTTTGCATCTATGTTCATCTAAAATATTGGCCTGTAATAATATTTTCTTGTGGTAAATTTGTCTGGATTTGTTGCCAAGGCAATGCTGGACTTGTAAAAGGAGTTTGGAAGTGTTTCCTCCTATTTCTTTTGACGTGTTTCTTCAGAAAGATTAGTATTAATACTTTGTTTAATGTTTGGTAATATTCATCTGTTAAGCTGTCTGGTTTGTTCGGAGGTTTTTTTTGTTTTTTAATGTTTATTTATTTATTTTGAGAGAGAGCATGTGTGCATGTGGGGGGAAGGGCAGAGAGGGGGGAGAGAAAGAATCCCAAGCAGGCTGCACACTGTCAGCACAGAGCCGAATGCAGAGCTTGATCCCATGAACTGTGAGATCATGATCTGAGCTGAAATCAAGAATTGGATGCTTAACTGACAGAGCCACCAGGCAACCCTGTTCAGAGGTTATTGATTAATGATTCCGTTTTTTGTTTTTTTGTTTTTACAAGTAATTGGTCTTAGTATTTTCTATTTCTTCATTATTAAGTATAGGAAGTTCTATTAAGTCTCTGAGTTTATTTCTTTTCAGATGTCCAATTGTTATTAGGGTTTTTCTTAGTAGTCTCTTATGATCCTTTGTATTTCTTTGGTTATCATTTATTTGTCATGTCTCCTTTTTCATCTCTGATTTTATTTGAGCCCTCTCTCTCTTTTTTTTTTGATGAGTCTAAAGGTTTGTGAATATGGTTATCTCTTTAAGAAACCAGCACTTAGTTTTATTGATCTTTTCAGTTGTTTTTTTAAGTCTCTATTTTCTTTATTTCTGCTCTTTTATTTCCTTCTAATTTGGGGTTTCATTTGTTCTTCATCTGGTTCCTTGAGGTGTAAAGTTAGATTGTTTATTTGAATATTTTCTTGTTTCTAAAGGTTTTTGCTGTGCTCTGTATTGCTGTGCTCTGCCCTCTTAGAAACACTTTGGCTGCATTTCATAAACTTTAGTATGTTGTATTTTATGTTCTCATTGGTCTTAAGGTATTTTTTAAAATTTTTCTTTGGATTTATTGACCCAGTAAAAAATGTTAATATCTGCAGTAATTCTTTTTTGACCCAAGTAGTAAAACTGTAACTGTTTGCAGATGACATGGTATCACATCTAGAAAACCTTAAAGGTTCCACCCAAAAAACGGCTACAACTAATCAATAAATTCAGTGATGTTGTAGGATAGAAAAACACAAAATTCTGTTGGGTTTCTATATACTATGAGAAAAAGAAGTTAGGAAGACAGTCCCATTTGTTAACAAACTGGAATGAATGATGACTTTCTGAAAAGAAAATTTACTCAAATGAAAAAATAAAACAATCCCATTTGCAATTCCATCTAAAAGAATGAAACACATAAGAATAACTTTAAGAAGGTGACAGAGGGGCGCCTGGGTGGCGCAGTCAGTTGGGCGTCCGACTTCAGCCAGGTCACGATCTCGCGGTCCGGGAGTTCGAGCCCCGCGTCGGGCTCTGGGCTGATGGCTCAGAGCTTGGAGCCTGTTTCCGGTTCTGTGTCTCCCTCTCTCTCTGCCTCTCCCCCGTTCATGCTCTGTCTCTCTCTGTCCCAAAAATAAATAAACGTTGAAAAAAAAAAAAAAGGTGACAGATGTGTATACTGAAAACTGTAAGACAGTGATGAAAGAAATTAAAACAAATGAATGGAAAGATAGTCCATCCTTATGGCTTAGAATTATTAATACAATTAAAATGTTGATACTATTCAAAGCAATCTACAGATTCAATACAATCCCTATCAAAACTCCAGTGTCATTTTCACAGAAATAGAAAAAAGAATTCTAAATTTGTCAGCCACCACAAAACACCCCAAATACCCAAAGCATTCTTGAGAAAGAAGAACAAAACTGGAGGCATGATGTTCCTTGATTTCAAAATATATTACAAAGCTATCTGTGGTACTGACGCAAAACAAAACTTTATGGTACCAACATAAAAGCAGACTCATCAATCAATGGAACCAAAAAGCACCTAGAAACAGACCCATTAACATATGGTCCATTACTTTATGATAGAGGAGTCAAGAACATAAAATGAAGAAAGGATAGTTTCTTCAATAAATGGTGCTATGAAAACTGGACAGCCACATGCAAAAGAATGAAACTACTATCTTATACCATACACAAAAATTAACTGAAGATAGTTGAAGACTTGAATAAAAAACGTGAAACCATAAAACTCCTAGAAGAAAATGTAGGCAGTAAGTGCCTTTACATTAGTCTTGTGTTGATTTTTTTGGATCTGACTTCAAAAGCAAAGGCAACAATAAACAAGTAGGAATACATTAAGCCAAAAAGCTTCTCCACAGCCAAGGAATCCAACAAATTGAAAAAGCAGCTGACTGGATGGGAGAAGATACATGCTAATCACATATCTGATCAGTGGTTAATACCCAAAATATATAAAGAATTCTTGCAACTCAATAACCAAAACCCAATTCAGTTTAAAAAATGGACAGAGGGGGGCGCCTGGGTGGCGCAGTCGGTTAAGCGTCCGACTTCAGCCAGGTCACGATCTCACGGTCCATGAGTTCGAGCCCCGCGTCAGGCTCTGGGCTGATGGCTCAGAGCCTGGAGCCTGTTTCCGATTCTGTGTCTCCCTCTCTCTCTGCCCCTCCCCTGTTCATGCTCTGTCTCTCTCTGTCCCAAAAATAAATAAACGTTGAAAAAAAAATTAAAAAAAAATAAATAAAAAAAAATGGACAGAGGATCTCAAAAACATTTTTCTCAAAGAAGACATACAGATGGTTAACAGGTACATGAAAAGTTACTGAATATTGCTGATTGTCAGGGAAATGCCACTTAAAACCACAGTGAGATATGACGTCACACCTGTCAGTATGGCTGCTATCAAAAAAACCCCAAGAAAAAACAAGTGTTGACAAGGATGTGGAGAAAAGTAAATCCTTGTGCACTACCAATTAGTGCAGACATTATGGAAGATCACATGTACATTCCTCAAAAAATCTAAAATAGAGTATCATATGATCTCGCAATTCCACTTCTGAGTATTTACCCAAAGAAAATGAAAACACTAAATCAAAAAGAGAAAGGTACCCGATGTTCACTGCAGCCCTATGTATAATAGCCAAGGTATGGAAACAGCCTAAGTTCAATCAATGAATGAGTGCATAGAGAAGATATCCTATTTACATACATACATAGATACACAATGAAATTCTATTCAGCTATAAAAAGGAACGAAATCTTGCCATTTGTGACAACATGGATGGACCTTGAGGGCCTTATGCTAAGTGAAATAAGTCCGAGAAAGACAAATACCATCTGATCTCACTTATATGTGGAATCTTTACAAACAATCCAAGTTGATAGGTACATAGAACAGATCAGTGGTTGTCATAGGTGGGGGTGGGGTGGTGTGGTAGTTTGCATGGGTGAAGGGGATCCAAAAGATGTAAACTTGTAGTTAGAAAATCAGTAGGATGCAAAGTATAGCATAGTGGCTATAGTTAACAATACCTAATTGCCTATTTGAGAGCTAAGATAATCTTGAAAGTCCTCATTACAAGAAAAAAATTGTAATTACGTATGAGGACAGATGTTAACTAGACTTACAGATATTGAATCATTAAATTTTATACCTGAGACTAATGCATTGTTCTATGTGAATTATACCCCGTTTATGAAAGAGAAATGATTGGGGTGCCAGGGTGGCTCAGTCAGTTGAGTGTCCAACTCTTGATTTTGGCTCAGATCATGATCCCAGGATTGTGGGATTGAGCCCCACATTGGGCTCTATGCCGATCATGGAGCCTGCTTAAGATTCTCTGTCTCCCGCTGCCCCTTTCCCTCGCTCACACACACACACACACACACACACACACACACACTCTCTCTCTCTCTCTCTCTCTCTCAAAAAATTTTTTGTTTCAACTAAAAAAAAATTTAGTAGGTTAATTTTAATTTTATAAAACTTCTTTGTAGCAGAAGAACATCATATGAGTACAAATTACAGTAAATTTTAATAGACTATTTTTAGAGCAGTTTTTGAATCACAGTACAGTCAGCAGATGGCATATGGATTTCCTCAGGTACTTTTCACATGCTAAACCTCTCCCATTATAAACATCCCCCACCAGAGGAATTTGTTGCAGTTGATGAACTTACATTGATGTAGTACAAAGTCCATAGTTTATATCAGGGTTCAACTTGGTGCTGTGCATTCTGAGGGTTTTGGACACATATATAACGACATGTATCCAGCATTATATTATCATACGCAGTTCCACTACTCTAAAAAGCCTCTGTGTTCCACCTATTCATCCTTTTCTGTCCTCCCCCTTCTCCTGGCAACCACCAAGCTTTTAACTGGTTCCATATTTTATCCTTTTCCCCAAATGTCACATCCCTGGGATCATACTGGATTTTGCTTTTCAGACTGACTTTTTTTTCAGTTAGTAATATGTATTTAAGTTACTATTTCCATAACCTTTCATTACTTGATAGCTCACTTCTTTTCAGTGCTGAATAATGTTCCATTGTATGATGTACCACAGTTTATTTTTCCATTCACTTAATAAAGGACATCTTGGTTCACACATAAGTTTTTAGAGTTCTGAATAAAGGTGCAATAAACATCTGTATGAAGATTTTTGTGTGGGCATAAGTTTTCAACTGCTCTAGATAAATACCACGGAACACAATTGTTGGGTCATATGGTTTAAGAGTATGTTTTGTGAGAAACAATACAGCTCTCTTCCAAAGTGACTTATACCATTTAGCATTCTCATCTGCAAAGAATGAGAGCTCCTGTTGCTTCATATCTTCACCTGGTGTTACTCTCTTTGATTTTGAGCATTACAGTAAGGTATGAAATGGGCAGCTCAGCGGTTTTTTTGTTTGTTTAAAAAAATTTTTTTTTACATTTTAATTTTGAGAGAGAGAGAGACAGAGCACAAGTGGGGGAGGGGCAAAGAGCAAGGGAGACACAGAATCCGAAGCAGGCTCCAGGCTCTGAGTTGTCAGCACAGCCCATTGCAGGGCTCAAACCCCCACAAACCATGAGCTCATGGCCTGAGCCAAAGTGGAAGTCAGATGTTTGAGCCAACCAGGCGCCCATATTTGTTTTTGTTTTGCAGGTCCTTAAAGACATGTGTAGAGCATCTTTTCCTATGTTGATTTTGCTTCTGTGTGTCTTCTTTGGTGAGGTATCTCTTAAGGTCTTTGGTCTATTGGTTTTTTTTTATTTTTTTTTTATTTAAAAAAATATTTTTTATCGTTTATTTATTTTTGAGACAGAGAGAGACAGAGCATGAACGGGGGAGGGTGACAGAGAGAGGGAGACACAGAATCTGAAAGAGGCTCCAGGCTCTGAGCAGTCAGCACAGAGCCCGCCGTGGGGCTCGAACCCATGGACCGTGAGATCATGCCCTGAGCTGAAGTCAGACGCTTAACTGACCGAGCCACCCAGGCGCCCCTTTGGTCTATTGTTTTAATGGTGTTTGTTTTTTCTTGATTAATTTTAAGAGTTACTTATATATTTTGGATAACAGTCCCTTATCATGTATCTTTTGCAAATATTTTCTCCTCATCTATGGCTAGTTTTTTTCATTTTACTGACATTGTCCTTAGCAGAACAGAATGTTTTAATGAAGCCCTTTATGAGGTGTTTTTTTTTTTTCTCCCCATGCATCATGCCTTGGATGTTGTATCTAAAAAGTCATTGCCAAAATGAAGGGTATCTAAATATTCTCCTATGCTCCCTTCTTGAAGTTTTATAGTTCTTCATTTTACATTTAGATTTGTGGTCCTTTTTGAGTTGATTTTTGTGAAGGGTATAATCTCTATGTCTAGATTTTCTTTTCCTGTTGATGTCCATTTGTTCCATCAACATTTGTTGAAAAGACTAATGTAATGGTACTGTTTGTTTGTTTTTGGTGTTATGTTTTTAATGTCAAATTCTAGTTATCCAGTTTTCGTACATAGGAAAGCTTTTGACTTATATATTAACCTTGTATCCTACAACTTTGCTCTAATGACTTACTAGTTCCAGGAGGGTTTTTTTGATGTTGATTCTTACAAAAGTTTTACATAGATGATCATGTCATTTGTGAACAAAGACAATTTTATGCCTTCCTTCCCAGAAATAAAAGAAAATACCTTTTATTTCTTCTTTTACTGCATTTTCTGACACTTAACAGTATGATGTTGACATCGGTAAAAAGGGAAGGACCTCTTACCTTGTTCCTTAGTGTGAAAACCTTGAGTTTCTCACAATTAAGCATGGAGTTAGCTGTAGGTTTTTAGAAGATATTCTTAAGTTAGGAAGTTCCTTATTTCTAGTTTACTGAGGGTTTTTATCATGAATGTTTATTGGATATGGTCATATGCTTTTTCTGCTTCTGTTTATATGATCATGTAATTTTTCTTGTGAAGCCTGTTGATGTGATTACATCAGTTGATTTTCCAGTGTTGAGCTAGCCTTGAAGTTTGGGATAAACTTTACTTGGTCATGGTGCATATTGTTTTTTTACACTTTGTTGGATTCAATTTGCTAATACTGTACTTTGTTGAAGATTTTTGTATTCATTTTTTTTTAATATGAAATTTATTGTCAAATTGGTTTCCATATAACATCCCAACAGTGCTCATCCCAACAGGTGCCCTCCTTAATACCCATCACTCACCCACCCCTCCCTCCCACCCTCCATAAACCCTCAGTTTGTTCTCGGTTTTTAGGAGTCTTCTGTTTTGGCTCCCTCCCTCTCTAACCATTTTTTTTTTTCCTTCCCCTCCCCCATGGTCTTATGTTAAGTTTCTCAGGATCCACATAGGAGTGAAAACATATGGAATCTGTCCTTCTCTGTATGACTTATTTCACTTAGCATAACACTCTCCAGTTTTGTATACATTTTAAAGAGAGTTACTAGTCTGTAGTTTTCCTTCTTTTCTTTCTTTCTTTTTTTTTTTCTTCTTTTTTCTACTGCCTTTGTTGTAAGGTTTTGGTATTAGGGTAATTCTGATTTCATAGAATGAGTTAGCAAGCTTTCTTTCTGTTTGTATCCTCTGAAAGGGATTGTAAAGAATTGTTATAATTTTTCCCTCAAATGTTTATTAGAATTCACCAGTGAACCCTTCTAGGTATGATGGTTTCTTTTTTAGGTTATTCATTATTGACTTGATTTCTTTAATAGATATGAACCTATTCAGGTTGTCTGTGGATTCTTGTGTGAGTTTGGCAGGTTATATTTTTCAAGGAATTGGTACATTTCATTAAGTTACTACTTTTGTGGGCAGAGTTGTGTATAGTATTTTTTAATTATCCTTTTAAGTTCATGACACCATAATTTCTCCTCTTTTACCTCTGATACTAGTAATCTGTGTCCTCTTTGTTTCTTAGTTAGCCTGGCTAGAGGCTTATAAATTTTATTGATCTTTTCAAAGAATCTTTTATGGTTTCTTCAATTTTTCTAAAGCTTTTTTATTTTCAGTTTCATTGATTTTGATCTAATTTTTATTTCTTTCCTTTTGCTTACATCAATTGATCTTCTTTTTCTACGTTCCTAAGGTGGAAGCTTAGATTATTGATTTTATATCTTCTAACATATGCATTCAATGTTACATTTCCCTGTAAGCAGTACTTTTACTATTAGTCCCAAATTTTGATGAGGTGTGTTTTCATACCCAGTTTCTAATGTTTTCAATTTGAGATTTCTTCTTTTACTCATGTGTTACGAGAAGTGTTGCTGATTCTCCAGATATTTTGGAATTCCCCAAATATATTATTTGATTTGTAATTGAATTCCATTGTGGTCTGAGTGCAGACACTGTGTGGTTTTTATTTTATTTATCTTTTGAATTTAGGAAGGTGTGTTTTATGGCCCAGAATGTTGTCTATGTTGCTGATCAGTCTGTGGGAGCTTAAGAAGGTGTATTCTGCAAGTAATGGAGGAAGTAATCTATAGATATCCATTGTGTCCAGTTGATTGATAGTACTACTACTGATTTCAACTATGTCCCTACTGGTTTTTTTGTCTGCTGGATCTGTCCATTTCTGATAGGGGAATGTTGAAGTCTTAACTGTGATAGTGGGCTCATCTGTTTCTCCTTTCAGTATTATCAGTGTTTTGCCTCACATATTTTGATGCTTTGTTGTTAAGATGCATACAGCTTAAGGATTGTTATGTATTCATGGAGAATTGACCCCTTTATCATTATATAATAACTTTCATTTTCCCTGATAACTTTTCTTGCTTTGGAGTCTGCTCTGTCTGAAAATTAACATAGCTATCCCTTTTTTCTTTTTATCAGTATTTATATGCTATGGTTTCCTCATCCATTTACTTTAAATCTGTATGTGTCTTTTATTTACAGTGTTATTTCTTATGGACAATATATAGCTGGGTCTTGTTTGTTTGGTCCACTGTGGTAACCTGCATTTTTTAATTGATGTATTTAGACCGTTGATGTCCAAACTGATTATTAGTACAAGTTGGCTTAAAATTTTTGTAATTAAAAGTAGTAGAGCTTTACATTTATTTTTGAGACCATATAAACCTGGGGCATCTGGCTGGCTCAGTTGGTAGAGCATGTGACTTTTTAAGTTTATTTTGAGAGAGTGTGTGTGCATAAGTTGGGGGAGGAGCAGAGAGAGAGAGAGAGAGAGAGAGAATCCTCCACACTGACGGTGCAGAGCCCAATGCAAGACTCAACCTCACAAACCCACGAGATCATGATCTGAGCCGAAGTTGGATGCTTAACCAGGTGAGCCTGTCAGGCACCCCAAGCATGTGACTTTTGATCTCAGGGTTGTGAGTTCAAGCCCCAGAACAGGTATAGAACTCACTTCTAAAAAAATGTATTCTGCTTACATGTGTATAAAAGTAAGTATTTGGTACTTTGGCTGTCCTAGAATCTAATGTTCTAAGAATCAGTCCTAGAATCTGATAGATCCCAAGATCTATCTATGGGAATTAAGAAAGCCAGAAGATATGCTTGTATACGTATCAAGGATTTAAGGTCATCATCTCTAGGAACTTACTCCCAGGCAAAGCTGTCAGTTAGCTACTGTCATGAAAACTACCCTCCCCTTTGTCGAGCCCTGGATTGAATGTGATCTTTGTATTTGAGAAAGCAAATAAAGTATTGGCAGCCTGAAACGTTAATCACTGAATGTGATTTACTCATACATTATAGTTGCCTATTCTACACTTGTTCTGTAGCCCTTGAGAACTCGAGTGTGGTAGATTTTATTATGATTATCTTGTGCTGAGAAAACCATCATACCTAGCAGATACAGAGTTTTACCTTAGTAGGCTTTTTTACATCAAGAAACAGTTTGCTCTTGTGATTGGAAAGAAAAGTGAACCAGTTTCCTTAGTGTTGTCCAGTAATCCAGAAGTATTCTAGCAGTTGTAAATTATTCTGTTGATTTTTTGTTTTTCTAAAAGCACAGGATAAGAACCCCCCACCCCCCCCAGCACACAGGGGTACTGATACACAGTTGTCACTACATCTATTTCTATAATTTTTTTTTTTTTTAGTTGGGGGGGAAGAAGTGAATAGCACAGTTTCTCATAAATGATCAGTAAATAGTTCTGTGGATAAATGTGTGAGAAAAATTGGGACCTTTTTAAAGATTGAAATGTGAGTAGCATGTGCAGTAGGAGGTTGGCTTAATAGCTAATAAGCTTTTAAATCTGGAAGAGTCTGTGGAATATGTTATTTTTTTCCCTCAAAAGTCTTACGATTAATTTGTAGTTCTTTCTTCCAGTATCTAGATAGTAATTTCTAGTAGTCATAGTAATTTGGTGATGATAGTTTATAGCCTTTATACAAAATACTGTTCTCTACGGCAGCTTTCCCACTTACTTTCCAAAGTTTTAATCAGAAGCCAGAATACAACTAGTGAAGACTAACTACAGGGGATTTATTCTAATCTAAACTAATACACAGAAGAACTTAGTTTCTCATCACATACCTGATCTGTCTTCTTAAAGACAATAGGTTTCCAGGGAGTCTTGTCATTTTCTTTCTAGGTTTTTCTGTGGCTCAGGGCTGCAGTTCTCTTCATGTCCTTTCGTTGGTCCTAATAACTCTGTTTTTTCTTTTACTGATTGCTACTTCTTACCTGACCTCCTATCTGGGTTTAAAAGGGTAAGATTGTTGAACCTTGTGCCATAAGAGAAGGGAAGGAAATTGGGAGAAACTACAGCTTTAGAGTTTAAAATAAAGGAAGAGGGATCTGACTTGGGTAAGACAGAATTGAAGGCTCAGAACTGCCACAGGAAATTCTTCTTTTCCAGTTCTATTTTATTAATGTTGCTGCTATAGACTTTCCGTAAGTTTTTTCTGTGAAAGAGTAATTTAAAACATTATTTTTAGATGAAAACAAGAAACCAGTTTATTTGATTACAACGCTGGATAATACGATGGAAGATCTGCTGACACTGGAGTATGTGAAGGTAAGCACTTCCATTTGTGTGCTTGCTGTGGTGAGTGTGCTTCTGAAATGTTGTAATCAAGTTTTGTAAATTTAGGTAGGTTTCGTTTAATCTTCATTATAACGTGATTTCTAAAATTCCTACAACTTTAAGCTTTTCTTGTTTTGTCATCCTTTAGTTTCTAAACATTTCGTATAGAAAAATAACAGGCCTGTGTTCTAAGTAGAAATGACATGAAGTTTGATTTTTTTCCCTCCATCAGATAACCAAAAACACAAAACAAAACAAAAACAAACTTTTTAATCTTGATGGAATTTAATACGGTATACAATATGAGATGAGGCTTTCATTTGATTTCTTCATTTATTAAGTTTTTATATGTACTGTGGTCTACTTAAGATTTATTCCGCGTTTTCATTGACCTATTTTTATGTAAGTGCCACATTAATTTAATAATTACTTTATAATAACAATGCTGATAGAGTATTTTACCACCTTTAAGACTTTTTTTTACTATTGATGGAGATATTTTAGGGTTTGTGGTGGTGTTTATGCATTGTTAAATAGCCTTTTTTTGACAAAAGCATTACAGATCTAAAGATATCATGCACAGTATTTGGATACTTGGTAGACAATTCTATCACAAATTTTTTCACAAAGGGAAAGAATTAGGAAGAACCTTAGTTACAATTGTATGTACATATGACTTCATAAGATACTAATGGATTTGCTTTTTTCTCTTTGGTTAGGCAGAAAAGAATCTACCTAATTTGAAAAGTACTTACAACAATGTTGTGCAACTAATTAAGGTATGAATGAACGATAATTTATTTTTTAATTAGATACTGTATTTCTAAGTAACTATATTATGGAAATTGTTTTATAACTAGAACTGTATAATCCTTGAGGATAAAAATGGAATATTATGAATTTTATTCCTTTTTTAGATATATTTAATATTTTTGAGAGAGAGAGAGAGAGAGCGCGCATGTGCGCAGACACTAGTGGGGGAGGGGCAGAGAGCAAAGGAAACGCAGAACAGAAAGTAGGTTCCAGGCTCTGAGCTGTCAGCGCAAAGCCCGATGCCACTCTCGAACTCATGAACTGCGAGATCAGAAACCAAGTCAAAGTTGAAAGCTTAACCAACTGAGCCATCCAGGTGCCCCATGAATTTTATTCTTATTACCACAAATTATAGTGCCTTATACTGAGCAACAAACAGATATTTATTGACCTGTTACTAAAATCAGCTTTGTTCTTTAGGTGAATTTTTCCTCTTTGGATATTCATTTACATACTGAAGCACTTCTGAATACAATAAACTACTTTAATAACGTACTCCCACAACTAGAAGAAAAACGAGCCTCTGTGTCTGTTGCGGAGACTGAAGACAAAGGAGAGGTCATTAAAAAAATGTGTACGTTTGAAATTCAGCTTCAAGGTTTTTTACCATGTAGATCAATAAATTTTAGCTTTTTCTTTGTTTTCTTATATATAATATTGGCTCCAGAATTCTGTTGCTTAAATTAGCATCTAGAAAGATTATTATGTACCAGGTAAATTTTAGAAAATAACAGCAAAAGACAGTATTTACCAGTGAAGAAAATGCGGTTTTTATTTATCATGTCACTCTTTTTAGTCAAATATCATATAGTAGTAGTATTTGAATTAAAATTCATGCATTTAATATCATAATTTTGGATTAGAAATTTAGAACTAAGAAAATTTTAATCCTATCAGACTGTATTTTTTAAGCACATATTTTTTAAGCAATGAAAAGTTGCAGGTTTGACCATGATAAATACCACCTCATAATCATTGTGTCTCAAATGATTCATGATTTTGCAACTACAGTTTTTTTTCGTGTCATCCAGGATGAAACTAAATTGTTAGTCTCATCTAGGAATAGTTTTTGGTTGTGTCTGTTTGATTTGTTTGGCTTTGTTTTCATTAGGCTTAATTGTTTTTTTAGAATTCCTAATTTAGTAGGGAATATCTTAATTTCAATTGAATGGAAAATCAGGTTTTCCTCTAGTATTATTAATTTATCTTATACTTCAATTACTTTATAAGGGTAGTGAGGTAACTACTGAAAGTTTTTCCTTATGTTTTATAATTTTTTTTTTTTTTGCAGCTTTAAAACTACCCAAGAACGAAGATATTATTACCTTGCAGATTTTGGCAGAATTATCTTGTTTACAGATCTTTATTCAAGATCAGAAACGTAACATTTCTGAAATTAAGATTGAAGGTAATAAAATTTCAGAAAAAAAAATGAGAACTATGAAATGAAAAGCCATTCATTCCTCCTTTTATTCCCTTAGGGCTTGATTCTGAGATAATAATGAGGACTTCAGCCACTGAAATAAATGCAAAGCTAAGGAATATAATTGTCTTGGATTCTGATAAAACAGCTTTATACAAAAAGGTATGGACTTGTTTCTCTTAAATAACAGTACATCATTAAATACGAGTGTCCTTTAAGGTTGGTCATAGGTATACATTAGTTGTCAGCATTTTAGCAGTGTGGCTTATTAAGTTGACAGGTTTTGGAGTTAGGCCTAATTGGGTTTGTATTTTAGCTCTGTTCCCTAGTGGTTGTGTGACCTAATCTCAGATTCTTTTTATTTGTAAAATGAGGATTAAGTATCTCATAAAGAAGTTTATATAATACTCTGAAACATATTTGGAGACTGGGGGAGGGCAATTAGTAAATGCCTTTACAATTTTTTTTTTTCTTTTTGCTCTTCTCTTCAAATACTGTGAATCTTGTGATGCATTTCAGATTTCAACAGCAGTGGATATGAAGTCAGACTGAGCAGATGAAATTATTTAAGTTTATTTTCATGGGTGCTTACTATAGTATAGCTGTTCACAATGTTAACAGAGTCCTTTGAACCCGATGGCTAGTGGTTGAAGGGATAGGTGTTAGTACTGGGTGTGAGATGGTAAAGTGCTTGGACCAGATACCATTGTCGAGTTGGACAGGTAATTGTTGAACAGTGGAGCATATAGGTAGGATGATGTATTTAAGGGAGTGAAGAGAACATCAAGTAGTAGGGTCAGAAAAGGCTGAGTTACTTCTTGAGTCAGGAAGTCGGAGTCTGGAGTGTGAAAGGAAAATGTGGCAATAATACCAATGAGATACAGCGATGACCTGATTTTTATGTTAAATGAAAATCCTTACTCTTTATATTTCCTTATTATGGCTTGCTAGCGTGAAATAACAAGAGTGCCAGAGCATCAAAGGTGCGTGGTCCATAGTAATAAGGAACAAGAAATCTTCTAGAAGCCATGGTTTAATGTATTACTTTTGCTTTTATTAAAAAAGAAAAACAAAAACCAAAAAACAAAGTACTAACACATTTAAGATGATTGGTTTTATTTGCCCTGTGTAGAAAGTACAGCTCACATAAATAAAGGCATCTCCTGAAAGTCATACAAATAATTAGTAATGAAACTTATAATATAATCCAAGTTATTTACTTTTTTCTTTTTAATTTTATAACTAATGCATCTGTGAGGTTAAAAATTCAACGTAAGCTACAAACTGAAAAGTTTCTTTCTTTCTTCTTGCCCCACCCCATTTCCCCTTGCTATTCTTTCACTTTGATTCTAGTGTACAGGATTTTTATTTTACTTCTAATTTTTTAAAAAAATGTTTTAATGTTTATTTTTAAGAGAGAGAGAGAGAGCGAGTGTGTGTGAGTGGGGGAGGGGCAGAAAGAGAGGGAGACACAGAATCTGAAACAGGCTCCAGGTTCTGAGCTGTTAACAGCCCAATGTGGGGCTCGAACCCATGAACCATGAGATCATGACCTGACCTCAAATCCAGCGCTTAACCATCTGAGCCACCCAGGCGACCCGCGCCGTACATGACTTTTAAATAAACTGCCTTGGTTCAGTAAATCTCCACATGTTTAGGAAGCAGAGGGACAACTATTTGCCTCAGATCAGAGCTTCCTAATTATTGTGCCCTGAGTGGGTTTTGGGTATAATAATGTATTTAGCTTCTTAGCTTTTTGGGCAGTTGGGTGAAGGATACCTGGAGTTCTCAGACTCTTTGAATCTGTCCTGGAGCATCATCCTCTGTTTACCAGAGAACCGTTGTATAGATGACCGTTAATTTTGTGTATCATAACTAACGTAGAATCTGAAAGGGATTCTAGCTGATCTGACTTTCTTATGAAATAAGATCTCATTGTAAATTTCTTATGTCTTCTTTATAGAAGAATGTTTCAAAAGTGAATGTTTACAAGAATTATCCTCTTAATTATTAATTATTATTATTGCTTATTATGAATGGTAGGTACATAAGTATTTCTAATAGTTGGATTTAGACAGATAGACATAAGAGTGGATGAGGCACTGATAGAGTAATTTTATTGCCTCAAAAATTGAGAGTGAAGGCTTTTTTTCCTCTTACATCAGTTTCCTTTGAGAAAAGTACTGTTAAGTACAAGCCTAACAGTCTAAATTCTGGGAGCCAGAATGGTTGAAGAATGTTGGGGACCTTTTCAGTTTACAGATTTTTGCTTAAAATACCCATTTTTTAGTTTTATTTACCCCTTTTCTGCACCTGGTGTGTCTTATGCCATATCCTCTCTACTCTAAACTCTGTCTTAAACAAAATTCTTTTCTTCTCTTGGGCTTTAGGGGAATAGTCACTCAGGTGACTTGTGGAAGATATTCTGTATTTTTATTAATAATATTTGGAATATTATGGTCAGCAAAAGATGCAAAGTCTGTTTCCTGGGGTAAATAATAAATAGTAAATAATAGAAAATTATGTTAGGGAGAATAAGTACTTTGAAAACCAATAAAGTAGGATAATATGATAGATTCTAATAACGTTTTAGGATTATCAGGAAATCCTGTTCTGAACATCAGAGTGAAATCTGAATCAGTTGTCAATGTGGGAAGAGTGTTCCATGTAGAGGAAGTAGCAACTATAAAAGGTTTGTGGCAGCAAGCTGCTGGGCACATTTGGGAGGTCGTAAAGGGCCTCAGTAATCCTTTTATAGAATTCTTCCCTGGTTTCCCCCCCCCCATTTTTTTTTTCTTTTTGAAGTCAGGTTTACTTTATATTCAGTAAAATTTAGCCTTTTTAGTGCATATAGTTCCTTGATTTTTGTTGAACACCTACAGCTATGTAACTTCCAACATCTTAAGGATAATAGATTATATCTATCACCTCCCAAAGGTTACTCCTGCCCTTTGTAGTTATCCCTTCTCCCCACCCTAGCACCTAGGAGTCACTGTTTTGCCATTTCCAGAATGTTGAATAAACGGAATACTACAGTATATAACCTTTTTAGTCTGATTCTGTCTTAGCATATGAGATTTTAATTTTTGTCTTTTCTGATTTTCTCTTCAACAGTCTAACTAGAGATGTATCCATTCTTTTCAAAGAATCAGCTTTTGGTTCAATTGAGTGTTTATTTAAATTTTTTTATGTCTTCTCTCACTTTTTTTTTTTTTTTTTAAATGTTCTTCCTTCTCGCTTTGGATTTAATTTCTTCTTTTCCTAGTTTCTTAAGGTAGAAACTTAGGTTACTGATTTGACATTTTTCTAATGCAGGCAGTTACCGCTATAAATTTTCCATTAAACACTGCTTTAGTTGTATCTTAGAAATTTTGATATGTTTATTTTTATTCAATTCAAAATATTTTCTATTTTGTCCTGCAACTTTCTCCTTTACCCATGGTTTATTTAGAAATATGTTGTTTAACCTCCAGACGTTTTGATTTCCTTCCCTTCTTTTTGTTGAGCTTCATCATTTTCCATAATTTTATCTTCTGTTTCACCTATTCTGTTCTCTCCCATAATTGCTGTCACTGTACCTAGTTTATTTTGCATCTCATTTATAGCATTTCTTCGTTCATCATGACTACTTCTTAGGTCTTGGATCTCTGCAGCAGTAGAGCCTCTGCTGTCTTCTGTGCTTTTTTCAAGCCCAGCTATTAGTCTTAACGACTGTTATTCTAAATTCTTGTTCGGATATATCGTTTATATCTGTTTGGAGCAATTCTCTGGCTGACGTTTCTTCCTGGATCTCCTTTTGAGGAAAATTCTTCCGTGTCATCATTTTGGCTAGGTTTCTGTCTTTTATGTGTTTTAATAGCTTGTTATGTGTCCTGCACCTGCAAGTAGTACTATATTAAAAAGGTATTGTACGCTGTCCAGGGCCTGGCCCTTCAGAAGTGCTTTTGGAGTGTGGAGCGTGCACTCTGTGATTGCGTTTTGGCTGCTCTATCCCACTGGTCAGTCCACTGCAGAGCTCTGCCTTGCTTGTATCTGTGGAGTGTTGGGACCTTCCACCAGGTGTGCTTTGAATTGTTTGCTGGAGTAACCCTGGAAAAAAGGAAAGGAAGGGGGAGTCTGATCCCATATAAAGAGAAAAATGAAAGGGGTGGAAAAAAAAAGACTTAAGCGGAGAATCAAAAAAACTATAAGGCTTAATTCAAGGAGAGAGAAAGGAAAATAAAGAAGGAGATCTAGAAAAGGTATAAAGAGAAAAGAGTAAAAATGCCTGATTAAACAAACAAAAAATTATATATATATAAAAAATAAGAATTGACCAAAAACCAACTCAAACTATGAACCTGATTCCAAAAGGAAAAGAGAAGAGAAAAGAAAAGGAAAAGAAAAACAAACAGACAAAACCACAAAACAGTTGTCTGTTGGTGCCTGAGACCCATGGCTATGCTGGTCTGGAAGAGAGGCCCTCTGGTTTGGTTAGTGTCCGTTTCTGCTTAGGTAGATACGCAGTTGCCAGGCACGGAGGGGGAGGGTTTGGTGTAGGCGGGTCCTACCTCCACTGGGGGCCCCTGTGCTGCTCCCTGAAGCCCTATCTTGTTGGTGATGGGGGAAAAATGGCGACACCCCAATCTCTCCTCCCCAGACAGGGGTCTCAAGCCACACCGCTCAGGCAGCCCTCACGTAGTGGCACCAGAGGTGGGCTTGCCCTGCTCCACAGTCTCCAGTGCCAGAGGCGCTCAGCTGGGATTCAAAACCCAATGTCTTAGAGGGCCCTGCACCCTACGGACCCTGTTCTGGTGTAGCCCCACTCCGCCCTGCTGATAGCAGGCCTCTGGCTGGCGCCTACAGGGTCTTTTGTCCTTGGGGAGGCAGTAAACTCTTTTCCCACAGTATTGGAGGAAGGGGACTGTCTCTCCCGGTGTGCCCCTGAGATCACTACACGGCCCCAGGCCTGGCTCCCTTCGCCTCCCCACCCCCCCCACCCCCACCCTGGGCACGTGCACGTTGCAGCTTCAGTCTGCAGAAAGTCAAGCACTTTTGAAAACTCTGATCTTCAGCTCCTAAAGCTGTTGTAAAATAGAAACTGGCACTCTCTGTAATTCTTGTTCCTCAGTCCGTGGTCTGGAGAGATTTTTTTTACCTTGTCGATACCACAGTTGCACAGAGAGATTTTTTACCTTGTCAGTACCACAATTCCACAGCCTCTCTGGATTTCCCTTTTATCTCTCCACAGAAGGGGTTCCCTCCCCTGTATGCCTCCTCTGTTTCCTCTGTCCCAATTCACACACATGCACCTGGAATCCACCAGGCTGTCCCCCTCCACCTGTGGAAATCTTTCTGCCCAGATTTCCTGGGTGTTGCAAGTGATCTGACCTCCATACAGCTGTGTTTAAGGGATGAGGGAAATCCCTGTCCCCCTACTTCTCCATCCTAACTCCCCACCTCTTACCTCCAATATTTGAGATTCCTTTCAGATCTCTTATTGTTCCTGATTTCCAGTTTAAATATCCCTCTTAAGCCAAAACTTTTTTAGTTCTTTTAAGCATGTTGGTGTTTGTTTTATGGACCATAAAACATCAACTTTGGTGAATGTTCCAAGTATACTTGAGATTAATGTGTATGTTTGGGTGTTGCTGGGTTGAATGTTCCACAAATGTCAGAGCACTAGGTTGGTTGATAGAATTCTACAGGCTACTGATTTTCTGTTGTTGAAGTTTCAACTGTGGCTTGGTCTGTTTCTCCTTTCGGTTACCTCAGTTTTTGCTTCATTGTTTCAGAGATTTTCTACATAGAGCTTTTATACTTCCTTGGTGAATTGAACCTTTGTGTTATGTAATATCTCTCTTTAACCCGGTAATTACCCTTAATTTGAAGTTTGCTTTGGTAGTAATATAGCCATTCCAGATTTCTATGATTAGTGTTTGCATGGTATATCTTTTTCTATATCTTAGCTTTTAGTCTATGTCTTTATACTTAAAGTGAGTGTTTTAGAGGCATCATATATTTCAATCTTGCTTTTTTATCCAGTCTGACAATCTCTGACTTCTAAATTGTGTTTAGGCCATTAAAAAAATCCAATTATGATATAGTTGGTTTAAAATTTGTTATCGCTTGGGGTGCCTAGGTGGCTCAGTCAGTTGAACGTCTGACTTTTGATTTTAGCTCAGGTCATCATCTCACAGTCATGGGATTGAGCTAACAGCGTTGATCCTGTTTGGACTTCTCTCCCTCTCTTCCCCTCTCCCCTCTGCTCTCTCAGATAATAAACTTTAAAATTTGCTTTCTCTCTAATTGTTTTTTGTTTTCTAGTTGTTTTATTCTGTTTATTGTATTGTCTCCTCACATTTAACCTGATTTTGGATTGTTTGTCATTGATTTTACAGTTTCCCTTGGGTTTACGATTCATAATTTCAATCATAGTCTACTTTCCAATAATGTTTTTGCTTCATGTATAGTATACCTTACAATACTACTATCAACCCCTAATTATTTATTGTCTTTCATGGTATTACTGTAATATGTTTTGATATTGTGTATGCTGAAAATCTATAATACATACGTACTGATTTTGGTTTAGTCAATTTTCTTTAGAGCAGTTTTTTTTTTTTTAAGCTCTTTTTATCTTCATTCTAGCCATTTCTGGAATTAATTTCTTCATGTAGCTTCAAGTTTCTTGTTATTTTGTTTCCACTCATTTCTTATAGTGCAAGTTTGCTGGTAATGAATTCTCTCAGCTTTGGGGCACAAGGAGGAATGAGAACTGGAAAAGAACCCACTTTCATTTCATTTTCATTTCCCATTTGAAGTTTTTGCTAGGTATAGAATTCTGTGATGACAGGGTTCCCGCCCCCTCCACCCCATTTCAAACTCTTAAAGATGTAGCTCCAGCATTCTTTCTTAGACATGGTGTTGATGAGAAGTCATCAATGTATCTTTGCTCCTTTATACATATTTCTCATTTTTATCTGACTTCTTTCAGGATTTGTGTATGGTGCTTCTAGGAATATGTAAGTGTGTTTTGATTTTGGGGTTTTCTGAGCTTCTTGGATATGTCTACATTATTTTTCATTACCTTTTCAAATAGTTCCTTTGTCTCTCTCTCTCTCTCTCTCTCTGTCCTCCCCCTCCTCTCCCTTACTCATCTGCTCCTTGTACTTTCTCCTCTTGGATTCCAAAAATTCTTTCTAGATTCTTGTTAGATATTGTCTCACAACCTTTGAATCATCTGTTCAACTTTTTCCCCTTCTTTTCCCCTGTTTTAGTTTGGATAATTTCTGTTAAGCTATTTTTTTTTTAATGTTTCTTTATTTATTTTGAGAGTGTGGGGAAGGGACAGAGAGGGGTAGAGAGAGAAACCCAAGCAGGCTTTGTGCAGAGCCTTACACAGGTCTTGATTTCATGAACTGTGAGATCATGACCTGAGCCCAAATTAAGAGTGGGATATTTTAACTGACTGAGCTGCCCAGGTGCCCCTGTTAAGCTATTTTTGTAGCTTAACTGTTCACTGATTTTTATTCTTAGCTCTTTTGAATCTGTTTATTAACCCATCGAAGGTATTCTTCATCTCTGTTACTGTTTTTTTTTTTTTTTTAATCTTTAATATCTTCTTAGATTCTCATTTCTTCATCTGTTTCTTTGGTGATATTCATCTGTTCTTGCATATTTTCCACTTTTTCTACTAGAAGCATTTACCATATTAATCATAGGAACTTAAAATTCACTGGGTGAAATTTCCAATATTTGTGTTATGAGCAAACCTGGTTCTCTTGATTTCTATGTCACCTGATGGGTTTTATTTTTCCTTCCTTTTTGCAGTGTATCTTAGTTATTGATTGAGTGTAAGAGATCATGTATGGAACAGTAGATACTGAAATGAATAGTATTTATGTCTGATAATGGATCTTTTTTTCTGCCAGGCAGTTAGCATGGAGGTTGAGTCAATTTAACGGAGAGTTGAATTGGCTTTGAGTGTTCTTGTTTAATATGATTGCCTTCATTATACCCACTGCTTCAGATTCTTTCAGCTATATCTTGTGCTGAGGATGGGGGATTTTGTTTCTGGACTGTTTTATCCTTAATTTTGGGCTGCTTCGTTGGCTTGTAGCCTCAGATTTCTAGTGGTTTTAAGCACTGTTGTGATTTTTATAGGTCATCTAGTTCTTTGTTGTTGTTTTTGCTGCTGCTGCTGCTATTGTTGTTGCCAAGGTTTGGAGTGGACCTCTGCCCAGCATTGTACATTCAGGGCAGAAGCAGAATTCCTGTAGACTTTGTTTAGCCTCATCTTGCACCTCCGCCTTTAGAGGTCCTTAATATCTTTGGTTCCTGAAGTTTTCTTTGTACCATGTTGGAATTCATTTGCTTGTTGATGGCTCTTCAGCTTTGTACCTTCCAGCATTTAGAAGGGTCAGGAAAGCTATAAACTAAGTTTAGTTGGTGATACGTCCAGCTTACAAAATTTTTTTGACAATTCACATGCGCTGTTTTCTCCACCATTTTTCGCTAGTATTGCAGAGCTTGAGATTTCGCTAGTATTGCAGAGCATACTGCTGTATGTAGGGGCGCCTGGGTAGCTTAGTTGGTTAAGCATCGGACTTTGGCTCAGGTCATGATCTCGCAGTTGACAAGTTCGAGCCCTGCATCAGGCTCTTTGCTGACGGCTCAGAGCCTGGAGCCTGCTTCGGATTCTGTGTGTCCCTCTCTCCCTGCCCCTCTCTCACTTGTGCTCTGTCTCTCTATCAAAAATAAATAAACATTAAAAAAAAATTTTAAGTAAATAAACTGCTGTATGTAAGTCTTGTTCAGCAGTTGAGATGACCCGTCACAAACAAATTAGGAAGAGAAATATAGGAGGAGACTTTTTGAAGGATCTGGAAAACCTGTTGACATACTTAAAATAGAAGTAGTTTTCATTAAGTTGTAGAGGTACAGCGTCTTTCATACGTTTTACAGTGACCAAAGAGTATGTTCATTGGGCAACTCTCAGTACCCAAGTATACACACTAAATGAGAATGTTCGTATGATCTGATCATTTTTCTTCTGTTTTCCCCACTAAAAAAAATGTTGGGAAGACCTACTATGTTGGTTTCATGGCCCACAAAGGGAGCTGCCACCACCACATTGAAAAATCTTGCAGTGTGGTTTCCAATAGAGGTGTTAGAATTACTGTTTTATTTGTACTTGGCTTGAATACTTGAAAAATTTTCAAAATATGTGTGTATATTTTATTATTTTGTGCTTGACTCTTGTACTGAAAACACATTTCAAAAGTGGATTTTGATAGTTGGATTTTCTCTCATTAAGGCCGTTTACATCACTGGAAAAGAAGTTTTCAGCTTCAAAATGGTCTCTTTTGTGGATGCAACTGCTGGTTCTGCATACACAGATATGAACGTGGTTGATGTTCAAGTTACTTTAACTGTTGGTTGTATTGAAGTAGTTTTTGTCACAAAATTTCTATGTTCTATATTGGTAAGTATACTAATCGATTTTTTTATTTTTTCTTACTATTTGGAAGTTATTTGCTGTGTGTTAGGTGAAGAGCAGTAATTCCTCACTTGATTTTTTTCCCCTGATTTTTCAGAATTTTCTGGGTATCTTTTATCAATGCTGAAATGCATAGTGTTTTATTTATATAATATCATTTTCATATGAGAATAGTGCAGTTAATTCAAGCATACATATTAATGTATTAAATATACGTACGTATACCATACATGGATTTGTTATATTTGTTAATTGAATTCTTCGTACATAATTGGTTTAAGTCTTTGTTTTACCTGACTTCCAACTCTAAATAAAAATACTAAATATAAGGATGCCTAAGTGGCTTAGTCAGTTAAGCATCCAACTATTGATTTTGGCTCAGGTCAGGATCTCACAGTTGGTGGGTTTGAGCCCCTTGTTGGGCTCTGTGCTGACAGGGTGGAACCTGCTTGGGATTCTTTTTCTCCCATTCTCTCTCTGCCTCTCTCTCTTTCAAAATAAATTAATTAATTAAAAAAAAAACTCTATGATTGAAGTTTGTTTTGGTCACATGTAAGTAATCATTATGGAAATTATGTTTTCTATTGCGTGTTCTATCTGGGGTGTAAAGGCTTTAGAATGAATCTCTATATGATACCACCGTATGATGTTTGATTTCTTTTTCTGTTTTTCATGGTTATTTTTTTCCTGTATCATACCTGTCTTTAGGACTTCAGTATTCACTTTTTAAAAATTTTTTTTTTTTCAACGTTTATTTATTTTTGGGACAGAGAGAGACAGAGCATGAACGGGGGAGGGGCAGAGAGAGAGGGAGACACAGAATCGGAAACAGGCTCCAGGCTCCGAGCCATCAGCCCAGAGCCCGACGCGGGGCTCGAACTCACAGACCGCGAGATCGTGACCTGGCTGAAGTCGGACGCTTAACCGACTGCGCCACCCAGGCGCCCCTGTATTCACTTTTTAAAAAATGTTGTCTTTAAATCTTGGTGTATAAACTAGGTAATTACCTGATTCTAATAAATGTTGCTATTTTTGTGATCTTTTTAAAATTTTTTTAAGGTTTACTTATTTTTGAGAATAAGAGTGAGCATGAGTGGGGGAGAGGCAGAGAGAGAGGAGACAGAGAATCCCAGTCGGTCAACCCAGAGCCCTATGAGCTCGAACACACAAATCGTGAGATCATGATCTGAGCCGAGATCATGATCTGAGCCGAAATCAAGAGTGGGATGCACTGAGCCACCCAAGCGCACCTTTTTTTGATTAAATATCTATTTTTGAGAGAGAGAGAGAGAGAGAGAGAGAACTCAAGTTGGGGAGGGGCAGAGATAAAGAGGGAGACACAGAATCCCAAGCAGCCTCTTGCACTGTCAGCACATAGCCTGACATGGGGCTCAAACCCAGGAACCATGAGATCATGACCTGAGCCAGAGTCAGACACTCAAGTGATTAAGCCACCCAGGCACCCCTGTGATCTTTTTGAGATGACAGTGCAATTTTTCCTGTAGCTTGTAGTGTGTTTTCATACTCAAATAGTAAATATGAACAAGCATTCCCTGTTCTAATTTTTTTTTTCTGATTTATTTTTTAAGTTTGTTAGTTTATTTAGTTAGAAAGGACACAAGCAAGGGAGGGACAGAGAGAGAGAAAGAGAGAATCCTGAGCAGGCTCCGCACGGTCAGCACAGAACCCAGTGCGGGGCTTGGTCTCTCAAGAACCATGAGATCATGACTTAAGCCGAAATCAAGAGTTGGGTGGGCCACCCAGGAGCCCCTCTAATTTATCTTTATAACTCAGCCTCATGATGTCCCTGAGCCCTGTTGTGATGGCCTTTTAGTCTTAAATTACTGAAAATACGGGTGCCTGGGTGCCTTGGTTGAGTGTCCCACACTTGGTTTCAGCATCAGGTTATATGATCTTGGTTTCCTTAGTTCGAGCCCTGCTTCAGTGTCTGCACTGGCAGTGAAGAGCCTGCTTGGGATTCTCTGTCTCCCTTGCTCTCTGCCCCTCCCCTGTGCACCCTGGCTCTGCCTCTCTCAGAATAAATAAGCTAAAAAAAACCCTTCTGTTTAAAAAAAATTACTGAAAATAAATTGTTTGGAAACAACTACTGAAAACAAATTGTTTGGAAATTAGCTATAATTCTAGATACATTTTATGTCACTGAAATATTTTTTCTAGAGGTCAGAATTCAAAAACTACAGAGTTCTTGACATTTTATTACTTTTCAAGTTACTTTGTAGTTTACAAACTTAAATAAGCTGTCTGTCCTTTGAGGTTGTATAGGAGAATACAGTGTGATTGCTTAGCCATTAGGGAAAGTATGTTAATAAGGGTAGTAGGTATATCACTGAAACCTTGCAATATCTACATGTTAACTTTTTTCCCGGGACAAAATTTTTGTTGTTTTATTGTGTTTCTGTATCTGTATCTTACTGTTTCTCAGTTTTCAGTGGAGAATATTGAGATTTAGTACAGATAACCAGACTTGGATAAAAGAATGCTTGGTTGTACCGAGAAAAAATTTTTCTCACGGAAGTAAGATCATCAATATCAGTATGCATTTAACATTAACATTCATTAATGGTAACCTTAATAATATAATTCTGTTACCTTTTAGGCTTTTATAGATAATTTTCAAGCGGCTAAACAAGCTTTGGCTGAGGCTACTGTTCAGGCAGCAGGAATGGCGGCTACTGGTGTAAAAGAACTGGCACAGAGGAGTTCTAGAATGTCATTGGATGTTAACATCAAAGCCCCAGTGGTGGTCATCCCACAGTCTCCAGTTTCTGAAAATGTTTTTGTTGCTGATTTTGGACTAATTACAATGACAAATACATTCCATATAATAACAGAGAGCCAGAGCAACCCCCCACCCATTATTGATTTGATAACAATAAGGCTGAGTGAAATGCGACTATACAGGTAAGCTTTTCTTAGGTACATTTGTGGAGAATGCAGTCTTTTTCAGACTTTTTACATGAGAGGTTTTGGTATCCGGAGTCTTCTATCTACAGGGAGATTTTATTTTATTATAACTATACTAATTTTGAGAATTTCTCTTGCGCAAGTTTTTTGAAAACCTACATAGTATTTGAAAAATGCTCCTTAGGTAACCAGGA
Organism: Lynx rufus; assembly: GCF_022079265.1. Classification (NCBI taxonomy): domain Eukaryota; kingdom Metazoa; phylum Chordata; class Mammalia; order Carnivora; family Felidae; genus Lynx; species Lynx rufus. The sequence goes on from NW_025814824.1 coordinate 18,813,125, forward strand.
AGACTAAACAGTTTATCTCTCAGGAATGACTGTTGTCTGATGTTCTGTGTCTTGAAAATCATTTTTTTTTTTTAATTTTTTTTTTTCAACGTTTATTTATTTTTGGGACAGAGAGAGACAGAGCATGAATGGGGCAGGGGCAGAGAGAGAGGGAGACACAGAATTGGAAACAGGCTCCAGGCTCCGAGCCATCAGCCCAGAGCCTGACGCGGGGCTCGAACTCCCGGACCGCGAGATCGTGACCTGGCTGAAGTCGGACGCTTAACCGACTGCGCCACCCAGGCGCCCCTTGAAAATCATTTTTAAATGTTTTTTGTGTGAGTTTTTTTTGGTGAAGGGGATGAGTTGTTTCAGGCAGTGTGATAAATTCGGTTTATATTATTTCATGTTGGATGGAAGGAGAAATTTAAGCACCTCGTGTATCCCAGGCACTCTTCTCGGAACAAGACGTATTATGATGCGCAATCTTTACAAAGGATGAATAAACAGTTTCTACTTCATTGTCAAGGTAGCTGTTCTTTAATGAAAGTAATGAGCTGATGCACAAAAATGGGATCACACTTAGATTTTAGAAGGGTTGTAGAAAACAGGTCAAAAGGAGACAACACTAGAGGTTGAAAGAGTGGTTTACTAACTACTGGTGTGATTTCCATAAGAATTATATGTGATGCTGTCTAGGGTAGGGAAGTGAGGTAGTGGAGAACTAGCCAGTTAAGAGAAATTTAAAAAGTAGAATATATAGTAAGAGATTATTGAATGGATGTCAGAGTTTGAGGAGAGAAATTTGACTCCAGATTGCAGGCTTACAAAATTTGTTATTTGGTAATAATGCAGTTCACCGAGATAAGATAGAACAATGCAGAAAAAACAGTTGAGTGGAGACATTGAGTTCTCTAGTGGGTAAAGTAACTTGGAAGTTGCTGTGTGACTTTGGTATAGAGATCTATAGAAAAAGATTGGAAGGCACTTGGTTCGTATGTGTGTAGATTTTAGGAGAGTGTTTGGACTTCCGGATTTGGGTGTCCTTAGTAATATTTAGCTATCTATTAAAGTCACTGAACAAGTGATATCACATAGTTTGTAGAGTGGGACATACGGGACAGAATCCTGATGAATGCCAATACACATGGCATATATATTTCTCAAAAGAGACTAAGAAATGGCAGGCAGAGAGATGGGAGGCATTCCAGGAAGATATGTTGAGACAATGTTGAGGACTCTGTTGACATTGTTAACCATGAATTAAGAGTACGTGATAATTTTTTTCATGTAGCCCTTGATATTTGGTGTCGGATTCAGGCAAGACTGAATTTTTAACAAGCAGGTGTGACCAAAGTGGGACAGGATTTTTAAATATTGAGAGTCATGTTGATGGATAATGGAGACAGAAGAAATCAAAGATAAGAGGGTACATGAAGAGTAAAAGAATGTAGAGAGAGGTTTATAAACTGGAAATTCATCAATCTTAAAGTCTTCAAAAATAAGCACTGACTAGTTGATACAGGAAAGCAAGAGTAGAAAGTGGTAAGTCTTGATGATGATATTCTTAAAAGGATAGGAGTGAGAATTGAGTGTCATTACAAACTAAGGAAAATGACTTCTGTCTTTTAATGCTGAGATGAATAAGATGTTGGAGAAAAATTGGCCCCTATTTAATAGAGCTCCATGGAAAGCCAGGTTTCGGTTACAGTGATACATTTAGTGAAGACATTGGAAAATGTAGATTTGTTCGGCCAAGCCCAGGGAATTAAAAAATCACAGGGAAATATTGAGGTGAGAGACTTTTATTTGAATAATAGGCTATAGATACATAGAGACACTTTAAACTTCAGATGGCTCATTAACTTTTAAACTGTATAAAAGTCTAAATTTACTAAAAGAGAATATGTATCTAAAATCACATCTTGCCTGATTTCAAGAAATGGTACATGTAAATCAGGTGTGAATCTATATTACAGATAGATTATCTGCTTTGAAAAGAGTTTACTAAATATCTTTAGAGCATTAAAAATACTTATTTTTATGTCCAAAAATGAGTTAACTTTTTACTGAAGACATAACATAAAATGGTATTAGGATGAACAGAAAAATATGACCACCCCAGAGGTAAGTACTATTAATAGTTTGGTATGTTTCTTCTAGTTCATTATTTCTGCACATACATGTTAAGTAAAAGAAGAATTATATACTTTGCATCATAAATACATTTTTTCCCTTAACAGTATGCTATAAATATTTTTCCATGTTATTTTGAGGACAAAATTATTTCTAAATACTTCATTTTATTCTGTTAAAAATTAGTTGCCTATTGTTTAAAAGTTAATTTGATTGTGAGTTTTTTTTGCTGTTATAAATAACGTTACAATTATTCCTATCATGACATCCTACTCATGTCGTTAGGATAATTCATTTCCTGCAGATGAATTTCTAGAATAGAATTACTCAGTTATACAGTTACAGGTTTTCCCTGAAATAATTTTCAAGTTCTTGATACTTGGAAATTCAGTTTGGTTTCAGCTTCATAGAAAAGCACATAAAGACAAGTAAGTATTTTATTTTTGTGACAACCTGTGTTGAAATCATTTTGTTGCAAAGCTACTAATCACAATGTAAAATTTTTACAAAGATACTTATAGTACTTCTATAAGGAAAGTTGTAGGGGCGCCTGGGTGGCGCAGTCGGTTAAGCGTCCGACTTCAGCCAGGTCACGATCTCGCGGTCCGTGAGTTCGAGCCCCGCATCGGGCTCTGGGCTGATGGCTCAGAGCCTGGAGCCTGTTTCCGAGTCTGTGTCTCCCTCTCTCTCTGCCCCTCCCCCGTTCATGCTCTGTCTCTCTCTGTCCCAAAAATAAATAAACGTTGAAAAAAAAAAATTTATAAGGAAAGTTGTAGACCTTAACCTATGGCCAGAAAGAAATCTTGAATAAATGTGGAGAGAATATTTTCCTAGATCTAATATTACAAAGATGTCAGTTTGTATACATTGGTTTTGAGGTGGGGAATGGAGACATCATAACATTAGAGGTACTACTAAAATACTAAAATAGATAGAATTGCACTAAATACTTCTAAAATGTATTATAAACTACAATGATTAAAATAAAGAGAATAGAAAGGTAAGCAGCAATTGACCATCTGCACGTACGTGTGTTACAGTCATACATACATATACAGTCAGTCTGCAGTATTCTTAGATACCATATGTGTGAACTTGCCCATTCGCTAAAAGTTATACGTAACCCCAAAATCAATAAACATGACACTTTTGCAGTTATTTCTGCGTGTGCATGTCCATGAGAAGTGTTGATCTTCCAAAACCTGTGTTCCCAACTAAGGTGTCAGACAAAGTGACACTCTGTCTTCTTATTTCAGCAAATAATTGTATAGCATATGACGTACTGCAATTATCTAAGCCAAGGACTGGCAATACAGCATAGATTGAGATGAAGTAGTCCCCTTTTTTCAGGAAGATTTTATTCTTTATTTTTTTAAATGTTTATTTTTGAGAGAGGGAGAGACAGAGCATGAGCGGGGAAGGGTCAGAGAGAGAGGGAGACAGGATCCTAAGCAGGCTCCAGGCTCCATGCTGACAGCAGAGAGCCCAATGTGGGGCTCAAATCCATGAACCACAAGATCCCGACCTGCGCCTGAGTCAGATGCTTAACCAACTGAGCCACACAGGGGCGCCATCATGAAGCTTTTATTTCTAACTGAAACTATAGACAAGACAATAAACTATTAAAATACAGTATATAAAATAGAATGTGGGAGCACATAGGAAAAGTATCTATCCCAGTTACTGAGTAACACTGATAAGGCAAATATTTTTAAGGAAGTAATCTTTTGACACAGCAATTAATGTTAATTTCTTACAGTTTGTCCAGAACAAGAAACTTAATCAAAAATAGGTACAAAAGTACTGATCCAAGTATTTATTTATACTGAAAAAATAAAAGCAACATAACTTTCAACAATGGAAGGTTGAAGTTATATTATAGTCATGTAACATGCACCTATTAAAATTGCATATGAGGAATTTCCAGAGAAGAAGGCAGAGGGGGAAGATCTGGGTTCACCTTGTCTCATGGATACCCTTAGATAATACCCACATCAGTATAAATAACCCAGAAGAAGACCTGAAGACTGGCGGAACAGACTCTCCACAGCTAAATGTAGAAAAGAGGCCACGTCAAAGAGGGTGGAGACAAGATGGGGAGCCAGACTCAGCCATGAGGCTGTCAGTAGGAGGGCGGGACACCTGTAGGCATGGAGAAGGGAAAGGAGCAGGTACCTCCGCAGGCACCGGGAAGATGGATCTTCCATAACACTTGGCTTTGAAAACCACAGGGGTGTAAATTTAGCAAGTTCTTACTATCAGTGGGCTTAATACCTGGAACTTTAAAAATTCAGGTTCGGCTCTGGGAGAGCCAGGGCACAATGGGAAATGGAGTACCCACCCTCTAAGAGACAGCACAACAAACAGCCCCCTTGCACAGAAGCAGCAGTTTGAAAAACACTGAGGGTAAACAGGAAGGAGATTTATTTACTAACCTCAAGTCTTGTGCAGAAGGGATAGGGGTTTTTGGGAATCCACAAGAACAGAAAAGCTGACCATTGCCCTTACCCTCCCCTGATAGATACATGAGCACCTGTGGGAACCAGCACAGCGCAAGCACTCCCCACCTAGCTTGTTTATAGTGTGTCCTGTTGCCACACGCTTCTGTAGACCCACCCCCATCATCCTCACTGGGCAGTTTTCCTGGTTGGCTGGAGATCCCTCCCATAGCAGATGAGCACAGACCTTGCTGACACCATGCACTTTGCCCGCACATTCTCCCGAGGACCTGCCCCCTCCATCGTGCCCTTGGCAGGCGTCCATCCAAAGAGGTGGGACAGGTCTGCCACTGTGCAAGCAGCCCTGAAGGCGGGGGGCAGCCACCTTTCCAAAGTGACTCCTGTGACGGGGATAGGGGAAATAACCACATAGTTCAACTCTGGCCTCAGCACTGGGCCAGGCGCATACATCTGGTCTGACTGCAGGCTCCACCCACTAACAAAACTTGTCAGGGGACAACACAGGGAGAGGCCCCTGTGGTTCAGTGCTACTACTGTTCTGCCAGACACTTGGTCTGACCCACCTCAACCCCAGGGTGGCCCCATACTGGACCGCTAACAACACAGGTACCAAACTCTGCCCACAACAAGCAAAGAGCACCATTTCAGGCAACTGGATGGAAAGCAAACACAGCTCAGCAGTAGTAGGGCACACAACACATAGAGGACACTCCTTAAGCACCACATTCTGATGAACAGGGGACCTTGCACTGCCGGACACCATGTGGACCTTGTCTTCATAAAGCCACTACTTTCAAGAGCAGGAGACACAGCTGACTTTTTTTTTTTTTTTAATGTTTATTTTTGAGACCAAGAGACGGTGTGAGTGGGGGGGAGGGGCAGAGAGAGAGAGAGGGAGACACAGGCTCCAGGCTCTAAGCCATCAGCGCAGAGCCTGACACAGGGCTTGAACTCAGTGATCACGAGATCATGACCTGAGCCGAAGCCGGACGTCCAACCTACTGAGCCACCCGGGTGCCCCACAGCTGACTTTCTTAATGCATACAAACAGAGAGACAAAGTGAAGAGACGGAGGAGTAAGTCCCAAATGAAAGAATAGAATAAAATCACAGCATAAAAGCTAAACAGAATGGATATGATATGCCTGATAGAGGATGCTATTGAAAGTAATGGTCATGAAGATACTCACTGGACTTGAGAAAAAAAGGAGAGGACTTCAGTGAGACCCTTAATAAAGAGGAAGAAAACATTTAAAGAATCAGAGATTAATAACTCAATAACTAAAGTTTATATGAGGAGTAAATAGACTAGAGGAAGCAGGAGTATGGATCAGCAACCTGGAGGACAGAGCAATGGAAAGCAATCAAGCAGAGCAAAACAATAGTGAAAAATGAAAGTAGATTAAGGGAACTCAGTAACACCATGAAGTGTAATAACATTTGTATCCTAGGGAACCCAGAAGGGGAAGAGAGTAAAAAGGTGACAGAAAATTTGTAGATATGATAGCTGACACCTTCCCAAATCTGGAGAAAGAAACAAATCCAGATCCAGGATGCACAGAGAGCCCCCAACAAAATCGGCCCCAGGAGACGCACGCCAGGATACATAGTAATTAAAATGGAGAAAAAGTAGTGATAGAGAATCTTAAAAGCAGAAAGAAAAGAGAAAACAGTTACATACAAGGGAAACCAAAGCAAAAATAAATTATTGGGACTACAGCAAAATAAAAATCTTCCCAACGAACAATCAAGAAAGCCAAAAGACCAGCTATGAATGGGAGAAGGTATTTGCAAATGACACATCTGGTAAGGGGTTATTATTCAGAATACATAAAAAACTTCTACAACTCAACACACACTCTCACACACAGTTTAAAAAATTCGCTGAAGAGATGAACAGACATTTCTCCAAAGAAGACATCCAGATGGCCAGCAGACACGTGAAAAGATGCTCATCATCACTCATTATCAGGGAAATGAAAATCAAAACCATGTTGAGATATCACCACACACCTGTCAGAATGGTAACAATCAAAAACACAAGAAACAACCAGTGTTGGTGAAAGTGTGGAGAAAAAGGAACCTTTGTCCACTGTCGGTGGGAATGCAAAATGGTATAGCCACTGTGAAAAACAGTATATAGAGATTCATTTAAAAAAATTAAAGAGGGGCGCCTGGGTGGCTCAGTCGGTTAAGCGGCCGACTTCGGCTCAGGTCATTATCTCGCGGTCCGTGAGTTCTAGCCCCGCGTCGGGCTCTGTGCTGACAGCTCAGAGCCTGGAGCCTGCTTCAGATTCTGTGTCTCCCTCTCTCTGACCCTCCCCTGTTCATGCTCTGTCTCTCCCTGTCTCAAAAATAAATAAACGTTAAAAAAAAATTAAAGAATTACCATATGATCTGGTAATTCTACTGGGTATTTGCTCAAACAATATGAAAAATGAATTTGAAAAGATACACTTATGTTCATTGCAGCATTATTTATAATAGCCAAATTAAGGCAGCAGCTCAAATGTACATCATTTGATGAATAAAGAGGAAGTGGTGTGTGTGTGTGTGTGTGTGTGTGTGTGTGTGTGTGTATGGTGGAAGATGGGTCATAAAAATATTGAAATCTTGCCATTTGCAACAACATGGATGGATCTAGAAGAGAAAATGCTAAGTGAAGTCATTCAGCAAAAGGCAAACACATAGGGTTTCGCTCCTGTAGTTCAAGAAACAAAGAAAAAAACAGACTCTTAACGGTAGAGAACAAACTGATGGTTACTAGAGATGGATGGGGGAATGGGCAAAAGGGATTAAGAGTAGACTTAAAATGATGAGTACTGAGTCATATATAGAATTGTTGAATCCCTGTATTGTATTTATACCTGTATGTTAATGATACTGGAATTTTAACTGAAAATAATTTTAAAAACATATGGAGATAGTTCTCATTTTAAGGGTTTACTATACCAACATATATTTTGGCACTTTTTAACATTGTAAAATCATATTTTAAAAATACGCTTCTCTATAATATGGAACACTTGAGCTCAAAAAAAATCATCTATGTTTACAGTGGTATGTACTGTCATTTTGACTTGGAAAGCTGGGTAGATTTTATTCTTCTCTTCATACACAAATTACTGATTTTTTTCTATTTGTATATAGAATGGTAAAAATTATTTTTTACTCCTCTGAGTATATATGAAACAAAACAATTTTATTTCTACTTACAGGTCTCAATTTATTGATGATACATACCAGGAAGTACTGGATCTGCTACTGCCATTAAATCTTGAGGTGATTGTTGAACGAAATTTATCTTGGGAGTGGTACCAGGAAGTTCCTTGTTTTAATGTAAATGCTCAGCTAAAGCCCATGGAGGTGAGTTTTTTTGGATGCTTATTTATTTCCATTTTGTGTGTTAAAAATATTTCTTGGGAACATAAGGTATTTTGGTTGTAGATATTACATACTGACCAACTTTGTGAAAGTTGTAATAGTAGCTATATTAGAATTCATTGAATGTTCTCCATTCATTCATTCAGGAAACATTTGAGTGACTATTCTGTATTAGGTTTTAGGCTGTATATGGGGAGACAGTGGCAAAGAAGCTATGGCATTGTCATTGGCTTCGTGGAACCTAACTAGTTCCAAGGGTCGGTGGTCATGGTGATCTAGAGGTGTGATAGTTAAACTTTTAAAAAGTGCATAGGCATGTACTTAAAATAGTTATAAGTTGTGGTAAATTCTGTAAAGAAAACAAATAGTAGATATGGTGAGTAGTCAGTTGGGTACATTAATTTAGAAGTTAGTGGGGAAGTCTAAGCTGGAAATAATAATTTAAAGTCATCAGCACCTAGATGGTATTTAAAGCCATGACAACATAAGAAATAGCCTAGAGAAAGTCCTAGAAGAAATGGAAGAGGTTGATAATGAAAATGGCAAATGGGTCATTTGCATAACTTTACTTCCCTGTTGATTGATAGTGCTTCACAGCTCTCTAATATAACTATCCAAAATTTGTATTTTCCCTCTTGGCTGGATGGAAGTCAACTGTATCACATGCTTTGCTGAAGTGACGGCAACACATACTCTGTCTGGAAGGTTACTTTAAGAAACCTACTTGGGGCGCCTGGGTGGCGCAGTCGGTTAAGCGTCCGACTTCAGCCAGGTCACGATCTCGCGGTCCGTGAGTTCGAGCCCCGCGTCGGGCTCTGGGCTGATGGCTCAGAGCCTGGAGCCTGTTTCCGATTCTGTGTCTCCCTCTCTCTCTGCCCCTCCCCCGTTCATGCTCTGTCTCTCTGTCCCAAAAATAAATGAACGTTGAAAAAAAGAATTAAAAAAAAAAAAAAAAAAAGAAACCTACTTAACAAATCCTCTTTCCTCCTCCAATTTCCTTTCTATTTTTCCCTATAAAAATTGTATTCAAAAAGAGAAAATCATCATTTTTAAAGGTTTCAGATTTTTATTTCAGAAATACATTTCGAGTTTAAAACATGATCATCTCAAGTGATCTTTATGCTCATAGTGTATAAGATCATATAGACTCCCTAACTTACAAATGGAAAGTATTTTCTTAAGATGAAAATTGAAGTCTCTCTATATTGATAAGACAACAGATCAAAACTTTTAAAACATTAAGTAGCATGGTTCACCCAGCTTACTGCACAGATCTTGCGAGTGGCCTTAGTTAGATCTCTGGGGGGCAGCTGGGACACCATTTTGTTCCATTCTTCTCTAGGAAGATCCATGCAGAATGTTCAGATGAACCTTTGTAGACCATCTGTAAAGGCCCAGCTGCCTTCTAGGGCAGATGAAATTGGGTCTTCCCCTACCCTGATCCACCTGAATAGGTAGCAGATATGGCCCTGGGTCCACATATTTGACCCCTCCTCGTTCAGGGAAAGGTTGAAATCAGTTACTGTCATACATCTAGACTAAGTACTGCAGCCTCTGATTTTTGACTTCTCGGACTTCTGGGGGTGGCAAGATAGCCTGTCCTGACATGTAGGAGCCATAGTCCAGCGGTCCTGGAATCCTTGTAATTCTTCTGACTTCCTGCACTGAGCTGTTTTCAAGAGTGAAGATTGCAAATACCACTATTTTGGGGGGCATTTGATACATACGTGTACTAATTGAAAGATGAGCTTTAGATGTAGTGGTCATACTTAACTTCAGCTTATTAATTTATATGAACATACTATTTTTGTAATACCAGGTATGTAATAAACACAAGATGTCATGAATAAATGAAAAAGAAAAGCACAGCATAAATAGCATGAATAAGATACACATGGACTTAATCTTAAAACACTAGATTAGCATATCATCTTTGAAATGCAGTCAAAGGAATCCTAGTACAAACAAAAGTGTTAAATTTTGTGGTGTTAAAATTATTTCCTTGAGGTGATTGAGTATATCAACTTAAAACCCAAAGGGATTTTTTTTTTTTTTACATAATTGCTATTGTATTACAGTTCTTCAGAGAAACATAATCAAAGGGTGTGTGTGTGTGTGTGTGTGTGTTTGTGTGTGTGTTTACACTTGGTCTGGATGTGGTAGACTGACTTCTTGATGACTCAATTTTAGCCTCTCCCTGACACAGAGGATGAGGTTCATGAGGGGTCAAACATGTGATCCCCTGAGGTAGACTGTAACAGTTGTTAACTATTCAGGTGGATCATGAGGACCCAGTTTCATACTGGTTGGTCTGCCCCAGAAGGCAGCTGGGCACTTATAGATGGTCTGTGCATGAGGTACATATTCTGTATGCATACCATATATGTAATATCTTGGATAATATTGGACCAAATATCTAGATACTGTGACCTAGCCAAGTTGACATTGAATTAACACAGTTTTCAATACAGATCTTACGTTGGTGATATTAGGCTAAATTCACAACACATGGGGTTTTGAGTGACTGCCTGAGTTCTTTAAGTGGATTTAAGTATCATATTTGACCATTAAACCTCAGCTTTTTATATAAAGTCAGGATATATTTTTTATACCGAGGACTTTTGTTAGGTTCAAAGGAAATAATTCATGTAAAACACTGAACTATTTTTCATGATGCAAGTCCATATTTTTGATTAAATTGCATTTGTAAATACAGGTGCTTAGTAACCCAAAAAATGCAGAGTATCTAGGTAAAGGTGAAAGTTCATTTGAAAGGTTTTAAATTATTAGGTTAATTGGTATATGCCTAACAAAAAACTTTTATTCATAATTTCATTGGAATTGACATCTAATTTCCATATTTCACAAGGTACTAAAAATCACATGGTCATTTAGGAAACTCAGTATTATTCGGTTAGTACAAATATCTAATGCATTAAAAAATTGGCTTGTAGAGGATTGAAATGAAACACTTGGCTTTTCTGTGGAAGAGAATTTTGAACTACGTAAAGTAGTAATGTTAAAATAAGCAAATCTTTTCTTCACAGTTCATTCTTAGTCAAGAAGATTTAACAACTATTTTTAAGACATTACATGGCAATGTATGGTATGAAGAAGGTTATGGTGCCTCACCTGCAGGAGTAAAAGATGAACATAGTATTACTAGTGGAGCTAGTAATGCTTCACACCATTTAGAAGGTATGTTCTTAACTTCAGATTAGCCCTCCCCTCCCCATGTCCAACCCCTACTTTTTCCATTCTCTAGTTTGAGTTTTTGGAAAACAAGATTTATAGATCTTTTTTAAGTTCTCTAAATTGAGTATCTCTAAATTGTCTGTTAGTAGACATTCTGTTGATTTTTTTCTTTGAATCAAAATTCCTAATCGTGTTGTGACAAAATTCGTTAGTATTTATTCTTGTTATACCTACTGCCCTATATGTCCTTTTTTCAGTTTTTCTCACCATCCTCCTCTTTTCCCTTATTCCTAGTGCAGCCTATATCCCAGATGGGATATTTTATATTAGTATCAAAATATTAAGGATGTCGAGAGAGAACAGTCACTGATAAATGATGAATTTCAGCAGATATCTGCAAGATAGATCGGTGGAGCAGAGCAGAGGGAAATATAACTCAGTTGCATCTAATGTTGGATTTAATGTGCTGTGTGGAACCTGACTGGGTCATATAGGGCTGGGATGATTATGTGCTTCACAAGAATAAAGTTCACATTCTGGCATTTTGGGGTATCCTCAAACCTACCTACCTCAAAATGGAACCTACTAGTCCACTAGATCCACTCTTGCAAAGCCCTGAGATAATACACAACTTTTCCAGTCAAGGAAACACAAAAACAACCCTACATTTATAACATTATAGGACACTCTATCCTTATTGAGTAGTATAACCAGTCTAGTCCTTTGTTGTTAAAATATTCATAGTCAGAATAAGGAAATAGCAAGAACCAAAGCATAAAAGAAACAAAGATGACAACTGTTTTCTGAGTGAAAGAGAAATAATTGAGGTAACAGAATAGAATGTAAACAAACAGAAAACAAACTCTAATTCATAATCAGAGGATTTTGAGAATATAGAAACTGAATCCTACCATCACGACCTTCCCCCCTCTCAAGATAAGAAAGAGTTCTTGGAACCCAAAAATATGGTGAAATTTTGAAACAGAACAAACGCACTAAGCATGAATTTAAAACGTAAGTACTGAGTTGGAATATATAGTTGATGTAAAATCAGCTCCCATGACACTGAGGAAAAATAAACCATAGAAATGTAAAATGAGATAAAACTTAAGAATGACAGACCTTTAATTACCTTGGGGTGCCTGGGTGGCTCACTTGGTTAAGTATCTGACTCTTGATCTCAGCTCAGGTCATGATCTCATGGTTTGTGAGATGGAGCCTCACATTGTGCTCTGTGCTGACAGTACAGAGACTGCTTGGGATTCTCTCTATGCCCCTCCCCTGCTCGTGCTCACTCATTCTCTCCCCTCCCCCACCTCCCCATCAAAATAAATAAACTTCAAAAAAAAATGATAGCCCTTTAGTCAAAGGTTGCAATCCAGAATAAAAAGTATGTTAGGAGAAGAACTGAGAAAATGGAAGAGAAGAACCTTTGAAAGAAATAATAGAAAATCTCCAGAGCTAAATAAATAGTGAAATAAATTCTTGGATATAAAAAAAACATAACGACTGTCAGGCAGATTGAATAAACAAAGACTGCCCATGCACACATATCTTTATGAAATGTTACAACCACAAAGGTAAGATTTATAGTTTCAGAAAAAAAGCAGGCTGTTTATTAGGGGCTTGGAAAAAGAGTTACTGGAATCAGATTATCGTGAACAAAACTGGATGGGATGGGGTAGATGGATGATAAAAGACAATGAAGTACTATAGTCCTATATCTAAGAAAAATGATTTTGAAGTTAGGATTCTGTATATGATCAAACCTTGAAATGTGAAAACACAATAATTCTCAAATTTCTAGTGGCTCAAAGTTTACTTCATTCTCATTCATCAAGAAATTACTTTGAAATATAATCTAGCAAAACAAACAAGGAATCCAGGAAAAAGGAAAACATGGGAATCTGAAAACAATGGGCCTACTCAAGAGTACATTGAAAAGGAATCCCAAAATTATCTGTTTGATTGGGCTAGGAAGTTCTTGGTTTTCATTAAAGGGGAATTCAGAATGCCTTAAGAAAAATTGTAAGAAATGGCAGAATGTCTTTAAAAAAAGAAAAATAGCATGAATTTCATATAGTATATAGAATGAGGGCTTAATTAGGTAAATAAGTGATATTTGGAAAGGAAGACATGCTTTTGGTTCTTAAGAAGGGAGATATCTCTACTATACAGTCTGGGCCAGAAGTGAAGTGGATTTACATTTTGCATGATTTTGAGCCACTGTTAGAATATGAGAAAAGAGTCTTCTTTTTTGAGAGATGGAGTGGTTGTGATATAGCAGTAGAGGAAGTATTGATAATAAACTATTACTCTCTTCATTGAAAATTATCACATAGCCATAGTTAACACATTGAAGACTTAATTATGTAAGTAAGAATGTAAATGTTATTAACTCTGTTAACATGGAAATGGAGATATAACTGATCAAAGCAGGAAAAGAAGAAGATGGGACAGATAGAGGAAGTGGTAAGGACTTAAAATAGTGGGGAGTGTAAAGATCATGTCCAAAATGAAACAAAAAATAGACATGTGAATATATTACTATTTTAATCATTTTCTTGAAATTTATGCCTACACTGAGGTGGAAGGAATAAGGTAAACAACTCTTATGTACTCATCAACCCAGTGTCAACAACTAGTATCATGTGACTGTCTTTATTACTGCTGTAACTCTGCTTTATCTAACCCCCTACTGCCATCCCACTAAATGACTTTAAAGAAAATCTTAGATGATCTACCTTCAATTGGTATTTAAGCAGTAAGAACTTTACTTTTTAAATGTAGTCACAGTAACATTGTCACCCCTAAAAAATGGCTATACCCCCTATAAACCATGAAAATATCCTGGTAGGCTTCATTTTTCTCCTGATTGTCTCATAAATGCTTTTTTTTTCTTTTCATAATGGTAAAGGAACCAATTTGCAAGGATGCTCTAACAACTTTAAATCTGTTGTACCTAATAACAGAGTTCCAAAATGTCTGCAACAAAAATTGACAAAACAAAAGAAATACCCCTATACAGAATTATAGTTGTGTATTTAGCACACCACTCTTAGTAATTAATAGAATATAGACAAAAATCAGAAAGAATATAGAACATTTGAACACTGTTAACAAAATTGACCTAATTGACATTAATATAATACTACATTCAACAATTGCAGAATGTACTTCTTTTAAAAGGGCTCTTAGAATATTCACAAGGATAGACCATCCTGGGAGGCCATAAAATTTTCTGGCCACATGGAATTAAATTAGAAATGAGTAGAAGTAGGATGTCAGAGAAGCTTGAAATACTTGGGCATTAAACATTTTTCAAATAACCTGTGGGTCAAAAAAGAAAAGATGCGGGGCTCCTGGGTGGCTCAGTCGGTTGAGCGTCCGACTTCAGCTCAGGTCATGATCTCGCATTTCGCGAGTTCGAGCCCTGCATCAGGCTCCGCGCTGACGGCTCAGAGCCTGGAGCCTGCTTCAGATTCTGTATCTCCCTCTCTCTGCCCCTTCCCCGCTCATGCTCTGTCTCTGTCTCTCAAAAATGAATAAACGTTAAAAAAAAAATTTTTTTTTAAAAGGAAAGTAGAAAAGTGTTTAAACGGGAAGATAATGAACATAAAGCATACCAAAATTTGGGGATGCAACTAAAGCAGTGCTGAAATAATTTTGTAGCTGAAAAGGATTTGATTAGGAAAAATGAGTTTAAAAGATTAAATATTTTGCGTGGAGAAAGTAGAAAAGAGCAAATTAAACCCAAAGTAAATAAAAGAGAGCAGTAATACAGGTATGAGTAGAAGTCAGTGGAAGAGAAACAGGTAAATAATAGAGAAAATTGGCAAAGTCAGAGATCATTTTCATTGGAAAAAACTAATGAAATCGATAAACTCTTAGGATGGAAGAAAGAAAGAAAAAAAATTGGCAGTATCAGAGTTAGATAGATACTGCAGATCACTACCAGGATAATGAGGAAATATTATGAATAATTTTGTGACTGGATTCTACAACTTGTTTGAAATGGAGAAATTACTTGGAAAACACAAAATTGCCAAAACTGACATAAGAAGAAATAAAAAATCTGAGTAGCCCTCTGTCTGTTAAAGGATTTGAATTTCAGTGGTGAATTCTTTGAAATATTTGAGTTAGAAATAATACCAGTGTTACACAAACTTTGCTGGAAAATAGAGGAAGGGGGATCACTTCCTTAGCAATTTTTTAAAGCAAGCATTACTCTGGTAACAAGGAAAAGAAAAAGCCAGTTCAGGAAAAGAATCTCGGGGTACTTGGTGGCTTATTTGGTTAAGCGTTTGACTCTTGGTTTTGGCTCAAATCATGATCTTGAGTTTGTGAGATTGAGCCCTATGTTGGGCTCTGTGCTTACAGCATGGAGCCTGCTTGGGAAATTTCTCTGTCTCTCTCTCTCCCCCCCTCTTTACCTCCCCCCTCCCTCGCATAAATAAGCATTTAAAAAAATCACGCACCAAATACTTCATGAACACAGATATGGAAATTTTAAACAACATATTAGTATACTGAATCCAACAATAAGGATATAGGATGCTTCACCTTGACCAAGTGAGAATTAGCCCAAAATAACAAAGTTGGTTTTAACAGTCAAAAATCAATGAATGTAAATCACCAAATTAACAGAGAAGAAAAAGATTATATCTCAGCAGATGCAAAGAAAGCATTTGACAAAATTCTGTACCTGTTTGTGAAGAAAACTAGAAATATTTAAAAGGCATACTTAATGCTGAAGTGTTAAATTTTTCCCTGTAAAGTAGGCACAAGTTAGAAGTGTCCATAATCATCATACCAGGTCAATTGGTAGTCATTGATAGAGTAATAAGGCCAGGACAAGGATTAATAGGTCTAAAGAGTAGAAAGAAGTAAAAATGCCTTTGACCACATAGCCAGAAAACCGAAAAACAAAGGGAAAAAATACATATATGTATTGCGAAGGAAGAACAAAGATTTATACTGTCTAATTTCAAAACATGGAATAAACTACAAATCTTGTTAGTATGGCTATTGGCATAACATAAACGGAATAGTAAAACCCAGGAGTCCAGAAAACACACAGATAGAGTCAACTGATTTTCAGTGAAGACTAGTCAATAGGGAAAGGATAAACGTTTTAACAAATGGTGCTGTCACAACTAGATAAATGTAGGAAAAATTGAACCTTGTCCCTGGGATAGCCAAAGATTTCTTAGGCAGATAGAACACTAATCATGAAAACTTTATAAAGGACACTTCATAAACATTTTTAATTTATACTTATCAAAAGATGGTATCAGATTGTGAAAAGTGAGGCCTCAGTCTGAGATACATATTCATGATACGTGTATATGATGTTGTCATATCTAGAATACCTGATAACTCCTTGAAATTAAGAACTTTAAAAATAAAACCAAAAGAATTACCAAAAAAAATTGGATACATGGGAGAGGATACGTTAAATGTACAGTAAGCATGTGAAAAGGTCCTAATATAGTTATTTATCTGGAAAACTCACCAGATGAGTCAGTTTTTAAAAGACTGACAACTCCACATATTGATGAGAATATGAAACAGCGGAGACGCACATAATGTGATTTGGGAATGTGAATGAGTTGGGAAAATGTTGGGAATGTGAAATACTATAACTACTTCAACAGAGTTTGGCAGTTGACGTATATCTACCTTGTAACAAACAATTATGGTCTAAGTATTTATCCTACCCCACTCCAAAATCAGTGCATATATCTACAAAATGACTTATTCAGGAGTATTTGTAGCAGATTGATTCATAATAGCTTAAATCGGGAAACAACCCATATGTTCATCAGTCCTAGAATGGATAAACTATATTTTTTGTAGAATGCATTTTCATAGACTGCAGAAGAAAGAATGACCCTTGCAACAACATGGATGACTCTGAAACATGTTTACTGAAGGAAGCCAAACACGAAAGAGGTTTTACTCTGAATATGACTGTGCAGAATTTAAGAACAAACAAACAAAACTAACCTTTGGTGATTAAAAATTAGAATGGTAGGGAGGTTGAGGATTAGCTAGAAAGAGTTACAAGAGAGCTTTCTGGAATGATGTAAATCTTCAGTATCTTTTTTTTGTAAATAAACTTTTATTTTATTTTTAAATATGAAATTTATTGTCAAATTGGTTTCCATACAACACCCAGTGCTCATCCCAAAAGGTGCCCTCCTCAATATCCATCACCCACCCTCCCATGCCTCCCACCCCTCCCACCCCCCATCAACCCTCAGTTTGTTCTCAGTTTTTAAGAGTCTCTTATGCTTTGCCTCTCTCCCTCTCTAACCTCTTTTTTTTCCTTCCCCTCCCCCATGGACTTCTGTTAAGTTTCTCAGGATTTACATAAGAGTGAAAACATACATATATTGGCAAAGATGAAGTTAAGCTTTCACTTTTTGCAGATGACATGATATTATACATGGAAAATCCGATAGACTCCACCAAAAGTCTGCTAGAGCTGATACATGAATTCAGCAAAGTCACAGGATACAAAATCAATGTACAGAAATCAGTTGCATTCTTATACACTAATAATGAAGCAACAGAAAGACAAAGAAACTGATCCCATTCACAACTGCACCAAGAAGCATAAAATAGCTAGGAATAAACCTAACCACAGATGTAAAAAATCTTCAGTATCTTAATTGAAGTGTTTGTGGCATGGATATATAAAATCTCATTGAATTGTTCTGCTAAGATCTATGTATTTCACTGATGTAAATTTTAACTTAATTAAAAATAAGTTACGTGGTGTGGTGGTACTTGTCTCTGCGGTTGGGTAGAATGAGAATTAGCAAGAGCTGTGTGTTTAGTAAAAGCCCATTTAATATATACCATTGTACATAAATGCCTTGGCTCAAAATGTAAAATGCAGGAAAGAATGAATTTTGTTTCCTTCTTTTCAGTGGAACAATTTTTTAAGCCTCATTTAAGATGATCTTGTTTGGTTTTAGTTTTTTGAAGTAAGTTTGAATATTAAACTAGGTGCCAGGTATTCTAGTAGGAATTGCACACATACTCTTTTACTTAATCCCGAAAACAAACCCAGTGGTTAGTTCTGTTATTCTCATTTTACAAAAATGGAAACAGGAGCATCAGTGTTTAATATTTCCAAGTTACTGCATGGATAGAATCTTAAGCCAGTAGTTACTGAGCTCAGCATCTGAATTTTCTAATCTTTTTTTATTTTCTTGAATATCATTATACTATACCTGTTTAGTGGATAATTCTCTTAAGCCTAATTTAAGCCTGTTTTAATGACTTCTATTTTTCTTAACTTTTTTGTCCAATAACTTTTCATTTTTCCAAGGAACAACTGTAGTGACAGCTGCTGTGGTAGAAATACATTCACAGGCCTCTCAAGTTAAGACAACGCTAAATATGAGTTTCAAAACTGATTATCTCACCATGGTACTATATAGTCCAAGTCCTGAGCAGGTAAGTTAAGGAAGAAAAAATACTTTCTCACTTGATGAAAATGATATAGGTGAATGCTTATTAAAGTAACAGTTTTTGGGGTGCCTGGGTGGCTCGGATGGTTGAGCCTTCGACTTTGGCTCAGGTCATGAGCTCGCACTTCCTCACTTGGAGCCCCGCACTGGGCTGTGTGCTGACAGCTCAGAGCCTGGGGCCTGCTTGTGATTCTGTGTCTCCTTCTTTCTCTCTGCCCTCCCCCACTCACACTCTGTCTCTGTTGTTCAAAAATAAGTAAACACTTAAAAAATATTTAAAAAAAATAACAGTTGTTAATATTTCATATGTATTTTGGATTATCTTTTCCTCTGAAAAATGTTACTGATTATTTCATTTTAATAACAAAATTAATTTAACCTTTGCCCTTTTAAGTTTTCTTTCCTATAGGTAGTGATGTAAAAAAAAAAAAGTTTTTAAATTAAATGGCTTTTTTGGCCTTTCATTAGCAAGCCCTGTGGAGATAGAGAATGTGGTAGTTCATATCTTAAAATGTGTTAGACTTTGTCTTTCTGTAAAATGTGTATTGGTTTCCTCTTCCACAGACTTCCTTTACAGATGTTCGTGATCCTGCTCTGAAACTTGCTGAATTTAAGTTGGAGAATATTATAAGTACTGCAAAGATGTATACAGATGACTCAGTATTTTCTTCCTTCTCATTAAAAAACTGTATTTTAGATGATAAAAGACCTCATGTCAAGAAGGCAACTCCTAGGTAACAGGATGCTTAGTTTTTATTTGAGAAATGTTTGAATTGTTTGACAAAACTTAATCCCAAAGTTGCATGTTTGTTTTCTGGGTACATCCTAAGATCTTCAAAGTTTCAATTTAGTGGAGTCACGGTTTTCAGCATTGCAAATGGCCTCGTTCATTTACATGCTGTTCTTACTGGATGGTTGATGGAATGGTTCAAAAGAAATAATTCAGTTAAACTCGTTTTTTAAATGAATCTCTTTTTTCCTAAATTATTATTCATCTTTGTAAGTTCTAATGGGAAAACATGAAAAATTGAGAAGACATTTAAGTTCTGCCAATTGCTTAAAGTTAACATTTACTAGTTTATGAAACAGTTGTGCTCCAGAAGTTCTTAAGTCTGTTATTTGGAGTACTTTGTGATCTTCCCAAGAGAAATGACTTCAGAATGTTGGTTTGCTGTTAGTAAAATGAATAAGAGGTCTTTTGACTTTTATTGGTGTGTTTGGTTATTTTTAAGATACTCACAGGAATTGTTATTGTATTTTTCAGAATGATAGGACTGACAGTTGGGTTTGACAAAAAGGACATGATGGCTGTAAAGTATAGGAAAGTCAGAGATGGTTTGGTGACTGATTTAGTCCTTCAAGAGATGTATATTTGTGCCAGTGTAGAATTTCTCCTGACAGTTGCAAACGTCTTTCTTGAGGCCTTCACCACAGGCACGGCTATAGAAACCAGTGTTCAAACATGGACTGCTAAGGAAGAAGGTTAGTTATTGGCTAAAATATTTAATATATGTATTATTGAAATGCTACAATAGCACTTGCCTTGATTATCTGTCTAGATGATGAGGCTAAGTGAATTAATAAAGTAAAATATTTTTCAGAGGTAAGTGAAAAACTTAAATGTGTTTTCCTGTAGGATGTGCAGTTTGCGTATTTTTCTACATATAAATATATATTGGGTTCAATAATTAAGGAACCTATATTAGAATAAGCAAATATGCTTCTCTACAGGCAGTAATTTAAAAGAATTTTTTTGACAAAAACAAGCAGGAGGAATAATGAACCAACTATTCCTTTTCATATTTAAAGACAATATTTTTACTTAATGTACTCTTTTATTGTTGTTATTTTTACAGCTCTCCATTATCATTTACATATGTGGCTCTTTGTGGTGTAGCGGAAGGAGTGCCAAGTTGAGAGTCAGAGATTGGGTTAGTTCCAGCTCTGCCATGAAAGGGGTTTTCCCCCACATTTTAAAATGCTCTTAAGACTATACGTCTTCAACTTTTATACTAAAAGAATTACAGTAGATTCCTTTGACATCTAAGATTCTTGTATTTTTTTCCTTGGAATGAAAAAAACATTTTCTCACAAGTAACAAGTTTTTCCATAAATAATCTGTATAAGAAATACTTAGAAATATTTTAAAATGTGAAGTTATTTTGTTTCTATTTAGTACCTGTACAGGAAAAAGAGAAATGGGAAGTTAATATTATTATTAAAAATCCTGAAATTGTGTTTGTGGCTGATATGACACGAAGTGATGCTCCTGCCTTAGTCATTACAACACAATGTGAAATTTGTTGGAAAGGTGACCGTGAGAACAGTACAATGACTGCTGCCATTAAAGATCTTCAAGTGAGAGCATGCCCATTTCTTCCAGTCAAGAGAAAAGGCAGAATCACTACGGTGAGTTTACTCTTTCCTTATCTGCTTAATTGTGCACTATTTCGGATTTAGCCATATGCCTCTTTAGAAAACTACTAACGTACTTCTCAGCCTTTTTCTGTAAAATACCTTTCTTTCTTCTTGAAGAGCCTAGTCTAGATTATTATTACACAAACTTTGAAGCTCTTTTTCATTCCCCAGTTGCTCCACAGTGTTGTATGTATTTGTGGGAATAGTCTCACCAACAAGTTGTTTTCGTCGGGACGCTTCTCGGAGACCTCACTCTGGCTTTCTGACCACGTCAATTTCACACTGCTCTTAGCTCTTTGAGACTTTCTGCCAGTCATTTGCTATGTTGTTTCCGTTTTATTATCTTTAATTTTTTTTCTCCCATCTGGACACTTTTGCTCAGATAGATGGTTTTTTTTTTTCTTTTTTCCCTGTAATTTATTTGAACCTTGAGCCATTTGCTTCGATACACATTTACATTTATGTTTTACTCTGTGGTAGCCTCTTGGCCTTCCACTCTTCATAACTGAGGAAAGTCCGTTTCTTCAAAGACATCTTTTTCTTTCTTTTTTTTTTTTTTGATGTTTATTTATTTCTGAGATAGAGACAGGGCATGAGCAGGGAAGGGGCAGAGAGAGAGGGAGACACAGAATCCGAAGCAGGCTCCAGGCTCCGAGGTGTCAGCACAGAGCCCTACACAGGGCTTGAACTCACAAACCGTGAGATCATGACCTGAGCCGAAGTTGGACACTCAACTGACTGAGCCACCCATAGATGTCGCCCCTAAAGACATCTTTTTCAAGTTAACTATTACTCCTAGTACTCGTATAAAACACAAATTGTGTAGGCTTCTACAAGGAGTAGTAGAAGTATAAATGTTCTTAATAGTCAACATAGAAATATAAACTGTAATTTTGTGATAAGTCAATACATATATGTCAATTAGGATACAGGCGAGTTTCTTTTCTTAGTTTGCAAGGCTGATGGCTCACCACTAACAACAGAGAGGAAACAACAACTGGAGGGCAAGGTGATTCTCTTTTATGTTATAATTTAGAAATTTTACATATATTTTTTCTATTTACATCTGTTTGGCCTTGTTAAAAGACAAAATCCAACCAGGGAAATTTGAAGATATAATTGGCTTTATTAAGCATTTCATGAATTTGGCTGCATCCCATCTAGCAAATAGAAAGAAGTTCCTAGGAGTTATATAAAATGGAAAGTTTTTTTTTAATAGGAAGGAGAATGAGCAGGGAAGTTGTTAGCAAAAGAAAGGATTGTTTCAGACAAGGTCATATTTCTTTAAAAGAGAGAGGCTTGTTGGGTAGATTAACTCCTCTTCCTTTTGGGGATGGAGAAGGGTCCATATGACAGATTACCTTATTGGTGCAGACCAAAAACTTCCTGATTAAGACTACATTTTGGGGAGAGGTTGAAACTGCAGTTAGGTTAGGTATTAAGCCCTGGTTTACCAATTTAGCCTAGCATAAGTAAGTGACTTCATCTTGATCCTGTGGTTTTTCCTTTTATTACCAGCTTGAACTTAGTTGTAGGACCACACTTCTCTTCAAAAAGGACTGGAGTGTGTGCTCTTTTTTCCTGAGCTACCGTGTGCTCACCTGAAACTTCTATTACTGTAGGAGAGAAAAGGAGATACAAGGTGACAGAGGTCCTGCCCTATTGGTCACTCAGAGGTTTTTTCCTTTGTCCCCACGTATAATTCATAGTTGTCTTTTCTCATCCAGAGAACATCTCCATCTCTTCCTTAATAAGGGGTACAAGTTCAAAGTCCAGGATCTTTGGGTGATAGTTTTTTTCAGTCTGCTGTGACTTCTCTCTTTTAGACCATCTATTAACTAACAGACAAATACTCTATTGCTTTTCAGCAAGCACTCCATCACCACACGCACAAATACCACATACTGGTGGTGTAAGGACAGGGTAGTTGTGGTTCAGAAAAAGAAAGAATGGGAACACTTGGTAGTCCCTTATCCTTAACAACTGTCATATCCTTCTGAGTGGGAATGCGAAAACTTGCAGCTCCTATAGTGGAGTCCGGTTCCTGGGAGAGCATGTGTTGTGCCTTCCGTTTTACTCTCATGGAAGAGCCTTGCTGTCTTTTTCTCAGATGGCTCTGGCCTTCCCCTTTGAAAGATTTTTTTTTTTTTTTTGCCATTATTCTCTGTAGACACTTCTGAGGTGGCTATTGTCTTTTTCGGGGGAACCCCACAGTTATCACAGCTTCCTCCTGAGTTGGTTACTCAGCAGTTGAATAACAGGGTTTTGCATCACAGATATGGTTTCTTTGGCATTCCTTCATTCCTTGAACATTTAGTTTACATCTAGGTAGTTCCAGGTAAAAGCAGCCGTAACCAAAGCATGCATTCATTCACTTACCGTAGAAAACTCCTGTTTTACTTACTGATGTTTATTTTTTTTTTTAAATTTTTTTTTTCAACGTTTATTTATTTTTAGGACAGAGAGAGACAGAACATGAACGGGGGAGGGGCAGAGAGAGAGGGAGACACAGAATTGGAAACAGGCTCCAGGTTCTGAGCCATCAGCCCAGAGCCCGATGCGGGGCTCGAACTCACGGACCGCGAGATCGTGACCTGGCTGAAGTCGGACGCTTAACCGACTGCGCCACCCAGGCGCCCCCTTACTGATGTTTATATTCTGTCTATTCTGCCTCCATCCTGATTTAGTAAAGGCTACTTTAATAACAGGTGTGGGCAAGGGGGACAAGCACCATCTGTAATCTAATTTTTGTTGTTATTTTTGCCATGGGCTAGTTCCATATTTGATTTTAACAAAAATTGCTAGAGAAAGACTAGGAGTGCAGTCTTCTCTCTCGCTGAGGCTCCTCTTTAGAGCTGGAGTCTCCTCAGTGGTTTCCTGTCTCTCATAGGACTTTGCAGACAGCAGAATGAAGGAGCTAATACAGAGCAACATTCTAAATATTCCAAGCCTGTCTGGCTGAAGTCAGGTTTTTTCCCAGAGTACGTTGTCTGCCTTCCTAGGTATCACCAGTAGCAGTCTTCCCAGGTATTTTGCTATGGCATTCTTAAAGTCATCAGCTTTGTATTTTTGTAGCTGGGGTACAGGGGGGCAAGAGCACCTGGCCCTGGGGTCCCAAATAGACCAGGTTTGACCAATCACTGCTGACAGAATCCAAAGGCAGAGAGACAGTGGTGGTGAAACAGGAAAGGAATTTATTTCAGTGAAGCCAACACGGGGAAGACAGCAGACTAATATCTCAAAGACGGTCTCCAAAGTACCGAAAATGGGTCTAGATTTATACAAGGAGAATGTGGGTTGGGGGCCTGGATGGCTCAGTTGGTTGAGCATATGACTCTTGATTTTAGCCAGGGTCATGATCTCATGATCTGTGGGATTGAGCCTCATGTCAGGCTGTGGGTTGGCAGCAGGAGCCTACTCAGGATTCTTTCTCCTCCTTTCCTCTGCCCCTCCCCTGCTTGAGTGCGCATTGGTGCACATATGCTTGCACACTCTCTCTGAAAATAAAACAATAAACTTCAAAAAAATGTGGGGCAAAGGTTTGTGGGTGTGAGCAGGTGGGCAGTAAAGGTCAGGTGGACCATTGTCTTGTGGTCAGTCACATGGAGTCTTGCTGGCTTAGGGCAGTGCTTATTGCTTGAAGGGTAGTTTCGGCTCCCATCAGAGGATGCTTTGCCCATAGGGTCTGTTGCCCTTGTTAAGTAATAAGCTGTAAAGAAAAACTTAATCAGTTAGAAAGTACAGACTAAGGTCACAGTGGAGGTAGTTGAAGGCCTCTTTCATTTTGAAATATCCCTTGTCCATTCAATTGGCAAATCAGTCACAGATATTTTGAACTTTGCTGAAGTGCCAACTTCTCTGAATGAAATTCTGTGCTTAGTTAGGATATTAACTAGGTGCTGTAACAAGCAGTACCTCCCAAAAAGTAGCTAAAGCATGGCTTAACTACATTTAAAAGATTGTTTCCATCTTGTTCTGCTATTCCTAGGATGTAATTTAATCTGCTTATTCAAGGAAATAGATTTTTTCCTCTTAGTCCCATTCTGCTGACCATTTAGAAATTGCTGACCACTCCACTCTACTTAGCAATAGCCTTCTGCTTAGTATATAACTAATTTGACAAATAATTAGAAGGTAAATCACCTCCAAATTTTGAGATAACTCCTCTGCTCCTTTTT
Organism: Lynx rufus; assembly: GCF_022079265.1. Taxonomy (NCBI): domain Eukaryota; kingdom Metazoa; phylum Chordata; class Mammalia; order Carnivora; family Felidae; genus Lynx; species Lynx rufus. The sequence goes on from NW_025814824.1 coordinate 18,838,357, forward strand.
CTCCCCCTTGGGAACTTTGCAGGGTTACCTTGGTAGCTTGCTTATACTTCCAAGCAGATGTTTTTAACATGACTTTCAACTTGTAGATGGATTTCTACTCTGCCACAAGTGGCTTCCTTCATAGATGGAAACAGAAGTATAGAAAAGGATGGGGCACTTGGCTGGCTCAGTCTTTTAAGTGTGCAACTTCGGCTCAGGGCATGATCTCATGGTTTGTGAGTTCTCGCCCTGTGTCGGGCTGTGTGCTGACAGCCCAGAGCTGGAGCCTGCTTCAGAATCTGTGTATCTCTCTCTCTGCTCCTCCCCTGTCTCTCTCCCTCTCAAAAATCAGTAAACATTAAAAAGGAAAAAAAAAAAAGTATTGAAAAGGAGATCTTTAGCTGGGTAACCATGTCTTAAGGGAAACTTCTGTGATTTGGGGGGATTTTGAAAAGTGTATTTATTATTTATGGCCAGCCAGCAGTTTTGGCCACATACATTTGGATAAGTTGTAGTTAGTGGAACTTTAATTGATACTGTATTTATTTAATATTAAAGTTTCTTAATCTAATATATTTTTTTTAACATTTATTCATTTTTGAGAGAGAGAGCATGAGCGGGAGAGGGGCAGAGAGAGAGAGAGAGAGAGGGAGACACAGAATCCACCGCAGGCTCCAGGCTCTGAGCTGTCATCACAGAGCCTGATACAGGGCTCGAACCCACTAACCACAAGATCATGACCTGAGCCAAAGTCAGATGCCCAACCAACTGAGCCACCCTGGCACCCCAGGGTGCCCCAGATTAAGAAACCCCAGTTTCTTAATCTAATATTAATTGGGGTCCATAGATGCTTATTAAAACTTCATGAACCTTGTAAAGTGCTGTATACATGGATTTTTAAAAATGACAATTTACTTTTCAAGGGATACAAAACACCAGATTTTTAGAAGTTTTAACAGATTGGATATTCTCATCTTTGCTCCTTGTAGAGTATAAATTTATATTTGTTTGACTTTATTTCACCCATTAAGATTTTATAATTTTTGAATAAATTCCTAAATCGTAATAAAAGCTAAATCATGATCCAAATTTTGAATTTATATCATAACAAATGTCTGTAAGTTTTTTTTAAGTTTTTATTCAAATTCCAATTAGTTAACATACAGTGTAATATTGTTACAGGGGTACAATGTAGTGATTCAGCACTTCAACAACACTCGGTGCTCATCACAAGTGCACTCCTTAATCCCCATCACTTATTTAACTCACCTCCCCACTGCTAACCATTGGTTTGTTCTTTGCAGTTAAGAATCTGTTTCTTGGTTTGCCCCCTCTCTCTTTTTTTTCCCTTTGCTCATTTGTTTCTTAAATTACACAGATGAGGAAATCAAAGGGTATTTGTCTTTCTCTGACTGATTTATCTCACTTAGCATAATATTCTTCACCTCATTGTAAATAGCACTGTTTCATCATTTTTTATGGCTGGGCTGTCAGCTTTTTTCAACGTTTATTTATTTTTTTGGGACAGAGAGAGACAGAGCATGAACGGGGGAGGGGCAGAGAGAGAGGGAGACACAGAATCGGAAACAGGCTCCAGGCTCCGAGCCATCAGCCCAGAGCCTGACGCGGGGCTCGAACTCACGGACCGCGAGATCGTGACCTGGCTGAAGTCGGACGCTTAACCGACTGCGCCACCCAGGCGCCCCGGGCTGTCAGCTTTTTTAAGTGAATTTGTGTTATTCTATAACTTTACTAAACTTGTTACCTATTCTAGTATTTTTAATTATGTTAGGTTTTCTAAAAATTACCTGCAAAAGTAACATTCTTTGTTCCTTAAATGACAATAATGACTCATCCTCATTGCATTCCCATTTTTAAGTTATTACTATATTACTATAATTTTAATATTTGCTTGTGAATTTATACATATAACCTTGAGATGTTGAAAATTTTCCATATCTAATTTTGAAAGAATCTTAATCATGAATAAGTGTGGAATTTTATTTTTTTAAGTTTAATTTTTTATTTTGAGAGAGAGCACTGGAGAGGCAGAGAGAGAGAGAGAGATAGACTCAAGCAGGTTCCATCACTGTCAGCGCAGAGCATGGTGTGGAGCTTGAACTCACGAACTGTAAGATCGTGACCTGAGCTGAAACTGAGTTGGATACTTAACCAACTGAGCCTCCCAGGTGCCCCATATATGATATTTTATTGAGTGCTTACTACTATCCGCTGATAAAAGCATAATAGTTTTTATTATTCTTATAATAAATAACATTAATAGTTTTTCCTATAGCATGTGAGCCTTACATTTGTGGGAAAAATACCCCAAATTGGAGACTATTTTAATTTGTTCTTCTTTTTTGTTAAAAGTACCTTCGTGGACTCTATAATAAAAGCCTGTAACTCTCCTGGAAGAGTAGCTGGGGGAGGCTTCTCAGCAGAAATGACCTTTATGCTGATGATGCCTGTAGGATGAGTAGGTATTAACTAATTCACCTGCAACAGGAGCATGTTACAGGGTAAAGGGATAGCATATGCAGAGAACCTGGGTTCCAGGGAGCACAAGTTCCCACCCCACACCTACCCGCACACCAGCATCTGTACTCTTATACTCTGCCTTTTTCTCTTGTTATTCAGTTCTTCAGTCTGAGGCAGTCCTTCCCACCACCAAGATAAGGTTTGTAAAGTGGAGAATTTATAGTGAACTCTTACAGGTTTTTGTAGATGTTTTGTAGCTTAAGATTGCTTCTGCAAAGGGGAAGCAGTAGCAGCAGGAAAGTCTTTTCGTGTAAGACTGGGAGCAGTTTGGTGAGAAAGTAGGAGAGAGAAAAAAATGATAGAAATACCCCTGAAATCACAGTGGATATAGTTGGAGACAAATACTAGTAGGAAAACAATTCCATTTTAAGAACTGTTTCTGCGTCATTAAATTAATCTATATGGACTGGATCGTGGACAACTTGACAGTAATGTTTTGGCATGAACACCTTTACTGTTACTGACCAGCTGCATTTTTAATCTTCAGTAACTAGACTTGAAAATAAAGGAATTGGGCAAGGATCAACGTATACCTTCGTATTTATTTTGGGAAGGGGCTATTAAAAAATTTCCAAATTATAGAGAAACTTGTATATGTATGTATCATGGTATTTTTTTTGGTTTTGTTTTGTCTTCCCTAAGATGAAGAGATAACACAAATTTTATATTGAAAATCTTGGATCATGTATTATAATGTTATCATTCCTGTTTGTGAAGTTTAAAGACGTAATATACTGAATGTTAAAGTCGTGTACCAGTTGTTCCTAATGATTTTATTAGAATAGTGGTAGTTTTTCTTTTTTTGGTGTTTGTTTGTTTATTTTGAGAGAGAGAGAGGTAGGGAGAGGGCTGGGCAGACACTGAAGGGAGGGAGAGAATCCCAAGCAGGCTCCACATTGTCAGCGCAGAGCCCAACACAGGGCTCAAACTTACAAACCGTTAGATTATGACCTGAGCCAAAACCAAGAGTCAGACACGTAACTGAAGGAGCCACCCAGGTGCCCCTAGAATAGTGGTAGATTTTAATGTGATTTCTTTGGGAAATTGTGTAGGATGTCAATTTTTCTTCCTGACTTATTCTTCATTATTAGTGTAGGCAGAATTCTAAGATGGCCCCCAAGATTTCTATTCCCTGTTGCATGTGCCCAGTATGGTTTTCTCTTGAGTGTGGGTAGATTTAATAACTATAATTAAGTCACTAATTAGTTAACTTTGAGTTAATCAAAGAGAGATTCTGGGTGAGCCTAACCTAATTTTTAAAATGTGAAACATCAGAATAATGTTTTCCTGTTGGCTTTAAAGGAGCAAACTGGGGAGAAGACAACATGGCAAGAGCCTGTGAGTGACCAGTAGGAGTAGAAGGCAGTCCCTGGCCAACAGCCAGCCAGCAAATGGAGATCTCAGTCATAGGGCCGCAAAGACAGGAATTTTACCAGCGACCTGAAGGAGTCTGGGAGAAAATCTTTACCTGGTCACACCTTCAGATGACATAACTGGCTGGCTGACCCCTAATTTCAGCAAGATTCCTAACCCATGAAAACAGGGAAATGATAAATTTGTGTTAAGTTGCAAAGTGTGTAGAAATTTGTTATGCAGCAATAGGAAGCAAGCAGTTAATCTATAAAATGTGGGAGTGGCAGGGGTGCCTGGGTGGCTCAGTCTGACTCTTCATTTTGGCTCAGGTCATGATCTCATGGTTTGTGAGATAAGCCCTGCACTGGGCTCTGTGCTGACAGTGCGGAGCCTGCTTGGGTTTCTCTATCTCCCTCTGTTTCTGTCTCTTGTTTCCCGTGCAGGTGCCTGTGCACGCTCTCTTTCTCTCTCTCAAAAATAAGCATTAAAAAAAAAATGTGGTAGCAGCTTTGGAACTGGGGAGCATGCAGAATCTGGAGGAATTTTAAGGAGAATGGTAGAGAAAGCCTCAAGTGTGTTGAACAGACTCTTTTTGAATATGCTGCCCAAAGGGCCTACAAAGAAGGTGAAAGACATGTTATTGGAAGCAGAAAGGATGGCTTGAGTTACAATACAAAGAGCTTTGCAAAACTGTGTCTTGTAGTTGTCTGGAAAGCAGAACTTATGAGTGGAAAACATGGAGCTATATATATATATATATATATATATATATATATATATATATATAGCTAAGGAGATTTCTAAGATGCCTGATTTGAAGATGTTGGCTGCTTTCTTTTTGCATTTTTTAATGTTAATTGATTTTTGAGAGAGAGAGAAAAAGAACACAAGCAGGGAGGAGGGGAGGGCAGAGAGAGGGGGAGACACAGAATCCAAAGCAGGCTTCAGGCTCTGAGCTGACAGCACAGAGCCCAACGTGGAGCTTGAACTCACCAACTACAGGATCATGACCTGAGCTGCATTCAGATGCTTAACAGACTGAGCCACCCAGATGCCCCAATGTTGCCTGTTTTCTTACTGTTTATAGTAAAATGCTAGACCAGAGGGATAAATTGAGGAAGAACAGTTAAAAAGAACCAGAACTTTATGATTTTGATAATTCCTTAGCTTTTCAAATGGCAGAAGATGCTAAAAGTCAGAAATAGCTCCCAAAAGTGTGGCATAGAGAAAAGACTGTGTATATAAACTTTTGCTAAATCTCAGGATAAAAAAACACAGTGTTCATACACAGGAAGGGCCCTTTCAAGAGATTTTGAAGGATTAATGTGTGTTTCACAGATCTTCTCAAACAGAGTGTCTAGGAATTATAAAGGTATCACCTGTTAGCCATTTCAACAGGAGGCCATGATTATCTCAAAAAGAGCAGTGGGTGTTGCTTTTGTGTAATGCAATGAAACCTCATAAAATTTACAGAAGGCCCTCAAGGTTCTTGAGAAAAGTATTTTAATAGAAACACTGTGAGGATGGACTGAGAGGGACAGAGAGAACAAAATGAAGAGAGACTCTTTGCATCTCCAAAATTCTACTGGCAAGAAGCAGGATGGTAAAACTACTCAGTTGCAAATTTATGCTACCTTTTCTAGAAATGGAAGGATGACTCTCAGGGTAGAAATGAGCACCACAGAGAATTGATCCTACGCTTTGAAACCTAATCAAGAAACTCATTTACCTGGGTAGAGTTCAAAGCTACGTTGTACTAGTGACTTCTTTTTACCTTTCATTTTCCCCGTTTGAACTAGAATATCTGTAATTGTTACCCTATGTCTGCCCCACCATTCTGTGTTGGGAGGGTGGGGGCAAATAACTCCTCTTCCTTTCACAGATCCACAAAAGGGAAACTGTGCCGTTATATTTCATAGATTATACCCATGTACTTCATCAGTACCTGTACCCAATTTAGATTTTAGACCTTGAGCTAAAAAGATAAAAAGAGGTGAGATTTGGGGATTTTTGAATCAGTGAGAGATACAGAGAAGATTCATGTGTGATGAGATAAAAGATACAGATGATGAGATTTTAGACTTCTGGGATGAGGCTATTAGAAACCTTAGGAGGTAAATGAATATATTATGCATTTGAGAGGAGCCTGAGTCTTTGGGGGCTAGAGGGCAGAATTCTACCACACCTAAAGGAAGCTCAATTAATTTATAATTACATTAAGACTTATTTAGTAAATTTAATGTACTTATAATTTCTTCATCTTTGGTAGTTCTCCTATATAATTTTGTTTCAATTTTATAATGAAAAAATACCATGAAAAAATTTTATTATAGTAAGTAAAATAAAGTATATAAAATCAGGTTTTATGGGGCTTTCATATATTTAATGTATCTTTTGACTTACTATGTTTAACTAATGTTGCTATTGTTAATAATTTCTAATATAAATGATAGGTATAAAAGATAATTGTGTTATTGAGTCACGTTTTTAAAAGTTACTTTGACTAACTTATTTAACTTAGCTATTACTAGAAATATCTATAAATAAAACCGTTTTAGAACAGTGTTAATTTGGTGGGATTGAATTATCTCTCATAGGTTTTGCAGCCCTGTGACTTATTCTATCAAGCTACTCAAATAAGTGCAAATCCACAAGTGATTGATATATCAGTAAAATCCTTGACACTGAAGGTAAGTTAAAATGCAGTCAGTTGTTCATATCTTTAGTGCACCCTTTAAAAAATTAGTAAAACCTAGAAGTAAGCAATTATTATATTGCCTTTTAATTGTTAAATAATCAAAAACGCAGCTGTGTTTCTGAAAATATTTTTATGTGACACATTATTTGTGATGTATTATTTAACACACATTTTATAACGAATGCTGTATATTTTATTATTGGTGTTTGACTCCTTCTGTGGATAACATCTAACATTCCTACAGTATATATAGTTGAACTTCCACTTGACCAGTTTAATAGCTATAAGATTCATGTAAGTATTTTAAAAATTGAAATCATTATAAAATTTTTGTAGGCAATAAATTATATCTACTCTCTGGGTAGTGATGTTAGTTTAATATTCTTCATGATCCTTTGAGTATATCTAATACTTTTTTTAAATACCTAATTTTGAAAGTGTTATGTGTAGATTTTTCATTACTTTTAATTTTTCCCCTTAGGTTTCACCAGTTATCATAAATACTGTGATTACCATAACGTCAGCACTTTATACATCTAAGGAAACCATCCCTGAGGATACTGCTTCTTCTACAGCACATTTATGGGAAAAGAAGGATACTAAGAGTTTAAAAATGTGGTTTCTTGAAGAACCAAATGAAGTTGAAAACAAAGCTCCCACAACTGAATTGATTCTCAGAGGAGAGATCATAAGAGTGAACATTGATTCTATTTTTATAGTTCTTGAGGCTGGAGTTGGTCACAGAACAGTGCCTATGCTGTTAGCAAAGTCACGTTTTTCGGGGGAAGGCAAAAACTGGAGTTCCTTGATAAATCTATACTGTCAGCTTGAATTAGAAGTAAGCATATGTAGTATTTTTCTAGATTCTATAACAAATAGTTCTACATGTGGAATATTTGTGAAGTATTATGTAAATATTTTCATTAGGCTTATTGTAAAGATGATGTTGGCTCACAATACTTTTGGAAGAAAGTACACAAATTTATGCCCTTGATATAGTTGCTCTTATGCGTATATTACTTTTATTGAAATATAAAGTTAACTTGGATATTTCAATTGATTTTTATAAATTTAAAGGTGATACATTAGTAATGTTGAATAGAGTCAAAATTCTTATTTTTAAGAATGGAATATCTTTTATCCTTTAAAAGGATAATAGATTATTTCTGAATCTCTTCTAAAAGAGTAATAGTGGGGTGCCGGGTGGTTGATGGTTGAGCATCGGACTCTTGAATTTGACTCATGTCCTGATCCCAGGGTCATGAGATTGAGCCCTGGACTCCATGCTGAGTGTAAAGCCTACTTAAGATTCTCCCTCCCTCCTTCTCTCTCTCTCTCTCTCTCTCTCTCTCTCTCCCTCCCTCTCTCTCCCTCCCCCTCTCCCTCCCTTCCCACCAATTGCGCACTTTGTCTATCTCTTAAAAACAAAATATAATAAAAAAGTAAAAGTAATAGGAATTAGAAGAATATACGTTATACTTCTATAGAATGCATTATCTTTAGTGACTTTGAAATTTTTGTGAGAGTACTTTAATTATAAAGGAAATGCTTGTTTTGAAATAACATATATTTTGCTTCACAATTTATCTACTGAGAATTATCCCCAAAGATATTTTGGTTTTAATTATGAGTTTATATCTAGTAGAAACTAATTGGATATTCTAGCTTATATCAATAAACATGAAGGTTTATAAGCTGATTTATTATTTGTGTGTTGATACAGAAATATACACTAATAAAGGTAGAACTGACTGACTAGATGTCAGATTTTGAAATTCTGGCTAGATTCCGTATATTTTGCAGAGAACATATGATCTAGGATGTCCAGGAAGTTCTGAAAATTCAAATAAATAAGCACTTACTGAATTGTAGGTTATTCATCAAGAGATTTCAAAAAAAATCAGTGAAGGTAGGCAGGTCTGTTTAAAAATGTCACTAATACATGATAAATGGACACAGTTTTTGCTCTTTGGCTCAGTCTGGAAGTCAAGGAGAGATGCTTAAAAGAGAGTTTTATGTGGATTAAATTGTGAAGACTAGACTCTGAAGTTAGCCAGGTGAGGAAAGTGCTGAGGGAGTGTGTGCAGGAAACCAAGAAATGGCATGTAGAACAGTTTTCATAAAAAGACATAACATAGCCAAAAGAAATCGTTGTGGGAAACAGCAGGGAAGATCACCTTCAAAAGTATAAGAATGCCTTATTTCAAAATTTGATTTTCTCTATAGGTCCATTATTACAATGAAATGTTTGGTGTATGGGAGCCTTTGCTTGAACCTTTAGAAATTGATCAGACTGAGGATTTTAGGCCATGGAATCTTGGAATCAAGGTACATTAGAAGTCTGAAATTTTTTTTTCCAAAATTGAGAATGTCCACACCACACAAAACACTTGAATTTTAATAACAAAGTTCAAGTTTTCTCATTATGAACCTTGACGCGTGCTTCCCTGTTGGACCTGTGAATGTAATTTTCATCCCCAAGGCCAGTGCCTCCTGTGTTAATACAAATAATTATGTAACTTTTATTGTGTTCTAGACACTGTTCTAAACAATGTACTTTTGCTTGACCCCTTATAGCACCCCTCTGAAGTTAGAGTTTTTAACTCCTTTTTAACATGTGAAGAAACTGAGACTAGAGAGCTTAAGAGACTTCCCTAAAGTAGTATCTTCAGTGAAAGAGGGGGAATGCATTTCTGGCTGCAGGTTCCCAGCTCAGAACTGCCACGTCCAATGCCTCTAGCATCTTCTTGTACGTTGTTGTCTAACCTGTGTTTCCTTTGTCCTTTGAAGGGTGCATATATATAGAAAAAAGTATGCTATTACTTGTTTCAAATATATTACAATACATTTATGTAATCATAAGAATCAGGGCCTTTAGATGGATGAAATTGTGCTTCAAAACAGGAGACTGAATAATTTCTAGTATGGCTTCCCTCTGAGTAATGATTTGTCACCTGCAGACAGATTTTCAATGGTTGAAAGCCAGTTAATGTAACAACAAAGGTGACTAGCTTAGCATGTCCAACTTTTTGTATTAGATTACTGCACTTATTTTGTACATCTTTCAGATAAAGGACTGGATAAAGGAACTTCTTTGGTGGTTTTTAGATCAGAAGATACGTGGGCAGTGGATCTGTGAATCCTAAAAATTCGTAGATGGTATTGATTTTTAGGAGCTGTAGGACACTATTCTGCAATGTTGTTGGGACTTTCTAAATCCCTGGGTTTCTATTCTTTATTCCATAACCAGTAAACGAAATGACTTCTCTTGCTCTGAATGCCCATGCGCTACGAAGTGTGTGCTTTTACTGTTGATTCAGATGCCACACGCATTTAGTAATTTTAGTGTGTATTTTTCCTATTGAATTGTGCTTGCCATTTTAGTATCACTGAGGATGAGAACTATTTTTCCTCTAATATTGCCCCTGTCCTGTAAGACCTTAGTTGGCTGATATCCAAGTAATTCCAGTAAGGGAATGGAATTGAAAAAACTTGCTGTCTCTAATGTTATTACTGGGACTTGTCTAGTTTTATTTTTTTTTTCTTTGCTAAATGAGTAATGTATGTTCCTAGGAACAAATTTCCTTATATTTCTATAATTTATGTATCATTTTAGATGAAAAAGAAAGCAAAAATGGCTATTGTTGAGTCAGATACTGAAGAAGAAAATTACAAAGTGCCAGAATATAAAACTGTTATCAGTTTCCATTCAAAAGACCAACTAAACATTACGTTATCCAAATGCGGCCTTGTAATGTTAAATAATTTAGCCAAGGTAAGGAAAGAAATTTGAAACCTTAAGTGTTGGTGTAGTCGTCTGAGCTAACCCTTTTTGTTAATTGAATAAGAAGTTTTTTGTTAACTTAGTTGTCTTATGGTCATTAGTGTTCTGTTAGTCATTTTATGTCATTTTATTTACGGTAATTCTTCTTTATAGGCATTTACAGAAGCCGCCACTGGAGCTTCAGCTGTCATCATACGGGATCTAGCGCCATTTATGATTTTAAATTCTCTTGGACTTCCGGTCTCTGTTTCACCAAGTGATTCTTTTAGTGTACTCAATGTTCCATTGGCAAGATCCTATGTATTGAAAAATGAAGAGAGTTTAAGTATGGATTATGTGGGAACTAAAGACAATGATCATTTCAATGCAATGACCAGCCTAAGCAGTAAACTCTTCTTTATTCTTCTTAGTAAGTTATAAATTATCTTCCTGGGTCTTTAATTTATTTTAAGTTGCATTTTTATATCCTATTTTACATATTTGTGGTTTTTACAGGTTTTTTAATCTTCCAAATAGGTTGGGAATTTTGCCTTTTCTTTTGCAGGACTTTGGTTGCTCACTGTCACTATATATTTGTATTGTGAATTGTGACTTCCTTTGTCCACTGCATTATCTAGGGCATGGTAATTCACCACTTTTTCTATGCTGGGGAGGAAAACGATTTGATCTGTTCCTTAACCCAGCTTTTACAGACTGTAGGTGTTGGTATTTGTTGCTTTAACCACATTTAGTATAATTCAGTAATACTCCACTAGTTTTACAGCTGAATGAATTAGAAATAGAGTTTGAATTCACAACAATGGCACACTGGAATGGTTTTGGAGTTTGTAAATGGTTTATATATTATGCCTGTTGAGGTTGAAGGTTTTTCTTTTTGTCCTTTCTGATTCTCATTTTCATGAGAAATGAAAGTAAAAAAAAATTTAATTGTCATAATATTTATTCATTGTAAAGTTAATTAGTCCCAAAGCCTCACCCACACCCCTTTATGACACTCTGACATTTAAATCATTATGGAGGAGGGAGAGTATTAATTAAGATGTGGGGGAGGGGTACTAAGACTAACTGCTAGTGCTTTTAGTCAGAAAATGATGCTTAACGGTGGCTAGGTTTCAGGTGTAGACCCAGCGTTGTCAGTGAATTAATTGTTCTTCTAGCTTTTACCTCATTTGTTTTTGAACTAACATTTTTACAGAATTGGAGGGGTATATAAGTCATACTCCAATAAAATGTATGTATGTATAAAATTTTGTTTAATCAAGTCCTAGACACCATAAAGTATCACAGGTTATTGGAATGATGAAAAACTGAAAATTTACAGCTACTTTTGGTAATTGCCAGTGACTGCCTAAAGGTATTAGGCCCTGGTTATGACAACAAACCACAGTTCAGTGTACTTGTATTTTATGACTTGTCTCGTTGGTTTGAAAACATTTATGTTATTGTCTTAGGTTAAACTACTGAGTGAAAAATTTTTTTCAATTAAAAAAAATTTTTTTTGGTAAAATACTTTGAAGGTTTTAGATGAATGCTTTGGGAATGTATTATGGCTTCTTAAAATACCCCTTGATTGTAGATTATACAAAGAAATCTCTCTTTTTTTATAGTCTTATATATATAAACTTCAGTGATTATTATTCATGATATTAAAAAAAGATCTATCTGGTATTTAGCACTTACTTAAAATTAATATATGATGATTTATAATAAAAACTTACAAACATACATATTCCATTTAGCACCCACTAACCACTCTACTGCTGATAAGATTCCTTTAACAAAAGTGGGACGACGACTGTACACCGTAAGACACAGAGAGTCTGGGGTTGAAAGATCTATTGTTTGTCAAGTCGATGGAGTGGAAGGAAGTAAGAAGGTAACAATTCGTTCTCCAGTGCAGGTACGAAATGATCCATTTTTTTGTGGGGTCATATTATGCATATTTGTGTGCTAATAAACTAAAGCTAATTAATACCAAAAGAATATAAACTGCAATAAAATCATAACTAATATAAAAAAGAATCATTGCCAGTAATTGTACTACTCTAGTATGAACAGTGGTAGGATTTTGTTCAATACTTCTCATAACTTTTATTTAGGACTCTTTGTAAAATCTTTTTGGACTGGTCCTTTTAAATGCCTCATCAATATTTTGTTTTGGACTTGGTAGTAGTATGTGTACGTCCTTTGATTTTAATTAGAAAATATGGTGAGGGAAAGTTTTTACATCTTTATTGAGGTTAAACTGATGTACAATAAACTGCACATATTTAAAGTTGATGAATTTGGGCACAAAATACATCTGTGAAACCGTCATCACAATGAACATGCTGAACATATTTATCACCCCAAAAAGTTTCCTCTCTCCCTACTTCTCCATTCTTACGCATCCACTGATACATTCCCATTGTGTATTGCACATAGAGAAGCTCATGTAAACAGAGTACAAAAAGGAATAGGACTTCTTTCACTCAGCATAATTTTGCATGTATCAACTTTTGTGTATTAATGTTATATGCAGTTACATGTTGTTGTTGATTAGTAATCTTTTGAATGGATGTTCCAAATACCATTTTGAATGAATCTTTGTATATGGTGTAAGGGTTGAAGTTTATGTTTTGCCATGTGGCTATTTAGTTGTTCCAACCAAGACCATCCTTTTTCCATTAAATGCCTTGGTGCTTTTGTGCCAAAAAAAAATTGATCATATCGATGAAGTGGGGCGATCTGGGGTTCAGAACTAATGGCCAAGAAAGCATTCTTAAAGACATCTTTGGTGCCAAAAGGTGATTTTATTAAAGCATGGGGACAGGACCCATGGGTAGAAAGAGCTGTGCTGGGGTTGTGAAGAGTAACTGGTTATATACTATGGGCCTGGGGGAGTTAGAGTCAAGAGGAAGTTTCTTAAAGGATTTTCCATATGCCGAAGACTCACAGGTTGCTTGAGGCCTAGCTGTTTTGCTAAGGTTGTTTTTCCCTTTAGCAAAACATTAATATCAAGACGGTAGGGAGTTCTTGGGCATTAGGCTATTGATAAGATTGCCCTTTTCTTGGAATTATGCTAAGATATTTGTAAGCTGATGGAGACTCTGTAAGTTTAACCATGTGTTTTCTGTTCTTTGCTTTGTTCTTGGGCAGCCAGGAGTGCCAGAGGAATATCACGCATATCTCACTGGGGGAGGGGGAGGAGCTCTGCTAGCTTGTGCTTGGCCATCAGCTTGCCTTATGGTCCCTCATCAATAACTTTGGGGGTTTATTTCAGAACTCTGTCATCTATTTCATTGATCTATTTGTTGACCTTTATGCCACAATTACATTGTCTTCATTACCTTTTTATCCTGAGTCTTGAAATCAGGTAGTACAAGTTGTCCTACTTTGTTCATTTTCAAAGTTGTTTTGGCTATTCTGAGTCCATTCTATTTCCATTTAAATTTTAGACTTAGGTTTTCAATGTTGATTGAAAAGTTATGATTAAGTTGGTGTTTTTACATATTTCTGATTTTTATTGCTGATAGTACCACTAATTTTTATATTAACCTATATTGGGTAATGTCACTAGATGCACTTGTAGTAGCTTCTTCATAGATATAGTTTTGATATCTGCAGATAAAGATTTTTCCTTTTTCCTTTCCAATCTAGATATGTATTATTTTATTTTACCTTTACTTCCCTGTTGCATTGGCTAGAACCTCCAGTACAGTATGAATAGATGTTCTGAAAGCAGATATTTTTGCCTGGTTCTCAATCTTAGCAGTATTCATTCTTTCACCATTAAGTTTTGAGTCGCTTTCTTGTAGATGACCTTTTTTTAGGTTGAAAATGCTCCCTTATGTTTCGAGTTTACTGAGTTTTGGTCAGAACTGGATGTTGGATTTTGTCCGATGATTTTCTGTGTTTATTAAAAGGGTTTTTTTTTTTTTATGTCTGTTTTTGAGAGAGAGAGAGAGAGCAGGGGAGGGGCAGAAAGAGGGAGACAGAGAATCCGAAGCAGGCTCCAGGCTCTGAGCTATCAGCACAGAGCCTGATGCAGGGGTCAAACCCATGAACTGTGAGATCACGCCCTGAGCTGAAGTGGGATGTTTCACCAACTGAGCCACCCAGGGGCCCCTACTGTGAAAGGTGTTTTAAAACATACCTAATGTGTTGAATTGAATTTTTTTAATTATTGTATTAAATTACAAGTGGTTAGATTCAGTATAGTGATTCAACAGTTGTATATATTAGTGTTCATCATGATATGTGTACTCTTAATATCTTACATATATTTCACCCATCCCCCCACCCACCTCACCACTGGTAACCACCAGTTTGTTCCCTATACTTGAGTCTCTCTTTTTTTGTTTTGTTTCCTAAATTCCACATAAGAGTGAAATCATATGGTATTTGTCTTTATCTGACTTATTTCACTTAGCATTTATATTCTGCGGCTCCATAAATGTTGTTGCAGATGACAAGATTTCCTTATTTTTTTTTAAAAAAATTTTTTTTTTTCAACGGTTTTTATTTATTTTTTTGGGACAGAGAGAGACAGAGCATGAACGGGGGAGGGGCAGAGAGAGAGGGAGACACAGAATCGGAAACAGGCTCCAGGCTCCGAGCCATCAGCCCAGAGCCCGACGCGGGGCTCGAACTCACGGACCGCGAGATCGTGACCTGGCTGAAGTCGGATGCTTAACCGACTGCGCCACCCAGGCGCCCCAAGATTTCCTTATTTTTTATGGACGAGTAATGTCACATTGTTTATGTATACCACGTCTTCTTTGTCCATTCGTCTATTGGTGGACACGTGAGTTGCTACCATAATTTGGCGCTTGTATGATGCTACAGTAAACATAGGGGTGCATATATCTTTTCAAATTTCTATTTCTATATTCTTTGGGTAAATAGTAGTGGAATTACCAGATAATGTGGTAATTCTATTTTTAATTTTTTGATAAACCTTCATACTGTTCTCCACAGTGGCTGCATCAGTTTGTGTTTCCATTAACAGTGCACAAGGGTTTCTTTTTCTCTACGTTCTTGCCAACACTTATTGTTTCTTGTGTTTCTGATTTTAGCCATTCTCACAGGTGTCAGGCGATATCTCATTGTGGCTTTGATTTTCATTTCCCTGATGATTAGTGATGTTGGGCATCTTTTCATGTGTCTATTGGCCATCGTATGTTTTCTTTGGAATAACATCTTTTCATCTCATCAGCCTGCTTTATAATTAGATTATTTGCTTATTTCTGTTCTGAAGATGTATAAGTTCTTTATATACTTTAGATACTAACCCATTACTGGATATGTCGTTTGCAAATACCTTCTCCCCTTCACTAGGTTGTCTTTTAGTTTTGTTGGCCGATTCCTTTGCTGTGCAGAAACTTTTTATTTTGCTGTAGTCTCACTACTTTAGTTTTGCTTTTGTTTCCCTTGCCTCAGGAGTCTAGAAAAATGTTGCTAGTGCCAATGTCAAAGAAATTACTGCCTGTGCTCTCTTGTAGGGTTGTTATGGTTTCAAGTCTCACATTTAAGTCTTTGATCCATTTTGAGTTTAGTTTTGTGTATGATGTAAGAAAGTGGTCTGGCTACCTTATTTTTAATTTTTTTTGAGTTTATTTTGAGAGAGAGAGAGACAGAGACAGAGAGACAGAGACAGAGAGACAGAGAACAGTGATGGGCACAGAGAGGGAGAGAATCCCAAGCAGGCTCCACGCTCAGCATGGGGCTCAATCTCATGAACCGCAAGATCATGACCTGAGCTGAAATCAGGAGTCCAATGCTCTACCTACTGAGCCACTTAGGAGCCCCTGTCCACTTCCATTCTTTTGCAAGTAGCTTGCCAGTTTTCCCAACCCATTTGTTGAAGAGACTGTCCTTTCCCCATTGCACATTCTTGCCTCTTTTGTCATAGATTAATTGACCATATAATTGTGGGTTTATTTCTTGGCTTTCTCTTCTGTTCCATAGACTTACATGTCTGTTTTTGTACCAGTACTATAGTGTCATGGATTACTGCAGCTTTGGTATATCTTGCAATCTGTGATTGTGATAGCTCCAGTTTTTTTCTTTTTCAAAAGTGCTGTGGCTACTCAAGATCTTTTGTGGTTCCGTATCAATTTTAGGTTATTTGTTCTAGTTCTATACATTGTGCTGTTGGTATTTTGATACGGATTGCATTATATCTGTAGATTGCTTTAGGTAACGTCAGCATTTTAACAATATTTTTTCTCCCAGTCCATGAGTAGGGAATATCTTTCCATTCATTTTTGTCATCTTCAATTTCTTCTTTCAGTATTTTATAGTTTTCAGAACACAGGACTTTTACCTCCTTGATTATAAGTTTATTCCTAGGCATTTTATTATTTTTCGTGCAATTATAAATGGAATTGTTTTCATAATTTCTCTTTCTGCTACTTCATTATCCGTGAATAGAAATGCAACAGATGTCTGTGTATTGATTTTTTTATGCTGTGACATTACTGAATTCATTTATCAATTCTAGTAGTTTTTCATTGGAGTCTTCATGGTTTTTTATATAGAATATCATGTCATCTGCGAATAGTGAAAGCTTTATCTTCTTTGATTGCAATGGCTATGACTTCTAGTACTATGTTGAATAAAAGTAGTAAGTGTGGACATCCTTGTCTTATTCCTGATCCTGGGGAAAAGCTTTCAGTTATTTGCCACTGAAATGACATTAGCTGTGGGTTTCCCGTATATGGGCTTTATTATGTTGAGGTATGTTCCTTCTTAACCAACTTTGTTGAGGGTTTTTATCAGGAATGGATGTTGTACTTTGTCAAGTACTTTTTCTGCATATATTGAAATAATCATGTCGTTTTTACCCTTTCTCTCATTGATGTGATGTACCACTTTGATTGGTTTGTGAATATTGAACCACTTTTGCGTCCCCAGAATGAATCCCACCTGATCATAGTAGATGATTTTTCGCCATGCGTTATTGGATTCAGTTTGCTAATATTTTGTTCAGGACTTTTGCATCTATGTTCATCAGAGATATTGGCCTGTAGTTCCCTTTTTTGTTGTGTCTTTATCTGGTTTTGGTATCAGTGTTATGCTGGTGTAATAGAATGCATTTGGAAGTTTAATTTCCTCTTTTATTTTTTGGAATAGTTTCAGATGAACTGGTATTAACTCTTCTTTAAATGGTAGAATTAACCTGTGATGCCATCTTGTTTGGAGCATCTAAAAAAAAAATGTTTTTAATGTTTATTGTTGAGAGAGAGAAGGAGAGAGAGAAAAAGCATGTGAGCAGGGGTGGGGCAGAGAGAGACAGAGACACAGAATCTGAAGCAGGCTCCAGGCTCTGAGCTGTCAGCACAGAGCCTGACACAGGATTGAACCCACAAACCATGAGATATCATGACCTGGGCTGAAGTCAGATGCTTAACTGACTGAGCCCTGTTAGGGTGTTTTTAATTCCTGGTTCAGTTTCAATAGTGGTAATTGGTCTGTTCAAATTTTCTGTTTCTTCCTGCTTCAGTTTTAATAGGTTATATGTTTCTAGGAATTTATGCATTTCTCCTAAGTTGTCCAGTGTGTTGGCATAGAATTTTTCATAATATTCTCTCATAATCCTTTGTACTTCATAATCCTTTGTACTTCTGAGGTGTTGGTCGTTGTTTCTCTTCTTTCTTTACTGATTTTGTTCATTTGAGTCCTCTTTTTTTTGGTAAGTCTGCCTAACAGTCAGATTTTGTGGATTTTCAAAGAGCCAGCTCCTGGTCTCATTGATTGGTTCCTTTTTTTTTTTTTTTTTTAATTTCCTTCCTTCACTCGTTAGGGGTTTTGTTTGTTCTTTATGTAGCTTTTTTTGCTATAAGCTTGCATTTTCTTTTGAGATTTGTCTTGCTTCATGAAATAGGCCTGTATTGCTATAAACTTCCCTCTTAGAACAGCTTTTGCTGCATCCCAAGGATTTTGGACCTTTGTGTTTTTGTTATTATTTGTCCTCATGTTGATTTTTATTTCTTCTTTGATTTCTTGGTTGACCTATCATTGTTTATAGTAGTATGTTATTTAACCTTCATGTATTTTTCTTTTTTAAAAATGTGTTATTGTTTTAAATTTACATCCAAATTAGTTAGCATATAGTACAACAATGATAATCAGGAGTAGATTCCTTAATGCCCCCTTCCCATTTAGCCCATTCTCCCTCCCACAACCCCTTCAGTAACCCTCTGTTTGTTCTCCATATTTAAGAGTCTCTTATGTTTTGTCCCCCTCCATGTTTTTATATCATTTTTGCTTCCCTTCTCTTGTGTTCATCTGCTCTGTGTCTTAAAGTCCTCACATGAGTGAAGTCATATGATATTTGTCTTTCTCTGACTAATTTCACTTAGCATAATACCCTCTAGTTCCATCCACATAGTTGCAAATGGCAAGATTTCATTCTTTTTGTTTGCCGAGTAATACTCCATTGTATAGATATACCACATCTTCTTTATCCATTCATCCATCGATGGATGTTTGGGCTCTTTCCATACTTTGGCTATAGTTGAGAGTGCTGCTATAAACATTGGGGTGCATGTGTCCTTTCAAAACAGCACACCTGTATCCCTTGGATAAATAGTAGTGCAATTGCTGGGTTGTAGGGTAGTTTTTTTTTTATTTTTTGAGGAACCTCCGTACTGTTTTCCAGAGTGGCTGCCCCAGTTTGCATTCCCACCAGCAGTGCAAAAGAGATCCTCTTTGTTCATATCCTCACCAACATCCGTTGTTACTTGAGTTGTTAATGTTAGCCATTCTGACAGGTGTGAGGTGGGATCGCATTGTGGTTTTGAGTTGTATTTCCCTGATGATGAGTGATGTTGAGCATTTTTTCATGTATCAGTTGGCCATCTGGGTGTCTTCTTTGGAGTAGTGTCTATTCATGTCTTTTGCCATTTCTTCACTGGATTATTTGTTTTTTGGGTGTTGAGTTTGATAAGTTCTTTATAGATTTTGGGTACCAACCTTTTGTCTGATATGTCATTTGCAAATTATCTTCTCCCATTCTGTCATTTGCCTTTTAGTTTTGCTTATTGTTTCCTTCACTGTGCTGGAAGTCCCAGTAGTTCGTTTTTGCTTTTGTTTCCCTTGCCTCTGGAGACATGTTGAGAAAGAAGTTGCTGCAGCCAAGATCAAAGAGGTTTTTGCCTGCTTTATCCTCAAGGATTTTGATGGGTTCCTGTCTTACATTTAGTCTTTCATCCATTTTGAGTTTATTTTTGTGTATGGTGTAAGAAAGCATGTCGCTGTCCAGTTTTCCCAGCACCACTTGCTGAAGAGACTGTCTTTATTCCATTGGATATTCTTTCCTGCTTTGTCAAAGATTAGTTGGCCAGACGTTTGTAGGTCCATTTCTGGGTTCTCTATTCTGTTCCATTGATCTGAGTGTCTGTTTTTATGCCAGTATTTGTATTTTTCCCAGATTTTTTCTTGTGGTTGATTAGTTTGATGGCATTGTGGTCAGAAAAGATGCATGGTATGATTTCAGTCTTTGTGAATTTATTGACATTGAATTGTTTTGTGGCACTGTGTGATATATTCTGGAGAACGTTTCATGTGCACTTGAAAAGAATGTGTATTCTGCTGTTGTATGATGGGATGTTCTGAATATATGTTAGATCTGTCTCTTCCAATGTGTCATTCACAGCTGCTATTTTCTTTTTGATTTTCTGTTTGGATTATCTATCCATTGATGTAAGTGGGGTGTTAAGGTCCCCAACTATTACAGTATTACTATCAATTGCTTAATTTATGTTTGTTAATAGGTGCTTAATGTATTTGGGTTCTCCCATGTTGGGTGCATAACTATTTACAGTTATATCTTGTTGGCTTTTCCCCTGTATGATTATGTAGTGTCTTTCTTTGTCTCTTGTTACAGTCTTTGTTTTAAAGTCTGTTTTGTCCAATGTAAGTGTTGCTATCCTGGTTTTCTTTTCACTTCCATTTACATGATAAATGCTTTTCCATCCTTTCATTTTCATTCTGTATATGTCTTCATGCATGAAACACATCTATTGTAGGTAACATATGGATGGGTCTTGCTGTTTTATCCATTCTGTTGCCATGTGGCTTTTAACGGCAGCATTTAGTCCAGTTACATTCAAAGCAGTTAATAGGTATGTACTTAATGCAGTTTTGTTAATGGGTTTATGGTTGTTTTTGTAGTTCTTCTATTTTCCTTTTTTCTCTTCTCTCTGTAGTGATATACTTGGATTCCTTTCTCTTTACGTTTTACATATCCATTATCAGTTTTTGATTTGTAGTTACCACTAAATTTATTTATGACATCTTATGCATGTATCAGTCTATATTAGGTTGATAGTCTCTTAAGTTTGAACTCATTTTAAAAGCACTTTAACTCTTGTCTCCCCCTCCCACGTTTTAAGTATGTGAGTCATACTTTATATTATTTTCGAATCACTTAATTTTACTGTTTTTGTGCTGCTCTTACTCTTCCTTATGGTCTTTCTTTCCCGCTCAGTCCCATATAACGTTTCTGGTAAGTCTGAGTACTGGTGATGAATTCGTTTAACTTTTTTTTTTTTTAATCAGGAAAATTCTTTTTTTTTTTTCCAATATATGAAATTTATTGTCAAATTGGTTTCCATACAACACCCAGTGCTCATCCCAAAAGGTGCCCTCCTCAATACCCATCACCCACCCTCCCCTCCCCTCCCCTCCCTCCCACCCCCCATCAACCCTCAGTTTGTTCTCAGTTTTTAAGAGTCTCTTATGCTTTGGCTCTCTCCCATTCTAACCTCTTTTTTTTTTCCCCCCTTCCCCTCCCCCATGGGTTTCTGTTAAGTTTCTCAGGATCCACATAAGAGTGAACACATATGGTATCTGTCTTTCTCTGTATGGCTTATTTCACTTATCATAACACTCTCCACTTCTGTCCATGTTGCTACAAAGGGCCATATTTCATTCTTTTCTTTGCCACGTAGTAATCAGGGAAATTCTTAATCTCTCATTCTATTCTGAATGATAATCTTGCTAGATAGAGTATTCTTAGTTGGAGGTTTATTCTTTCAGCACTTTAAATATATCACCACTCTTCTGTGGCCTGCAAAATTTCTGCTGAAAAATCAGCTGATAGCTTTATGCGGTTTCCCTTGTATGTAACTGTTTCCTTTTTCTCTTGCTACTTTTAAGATTGTTTGTTTATCAGTTTTTCCCATTTTAATTACTGTGTCTTGGTGTGGACCTCCTTGTGTTGATTATGTTGGGCTCTCTCTGTACCATCTGGATCTGGATTTGTCCTTCCTCAGTTTTCAGGTATTAATTTCATGAAATAAATGTTTGCCCCCTTTTTCCTCTTTTCCTCTTAGATCTTTATAATATATGTCAATAAGTTCCCTTATTCCCATTTTTTATTATTTTCTGTCTCCTCTTCAGCTTGATTGCTTTCCTTTGCTCTGTCCTCCAGATCACTGATAAATTCTTCTGCTTCTTCTAGTGTACTATTTTTAACTTCAGTTATTGAGTTACTCATCTCTGATGATTTCTTTTTAATGTTTTCTGTCACTTTTCTGAGGGTCTGACTGTGACCCTCCTCACTTTTCTCAAGTCCAGCGAGCATCTTTATGACCATTACTTTAAATTCTCTATCAAGCATCTTATCTCCATTTTTATTTTATGTCTCTTACCATGATTTTCATGTTCTTTCATTTGTGACATACTCCTCTGTCTCCTCATTTTCTCTAATTCTTTGTGTCTGTTTCTATGTGTTAGGAAAGTCAGGTATATCTCCTCCTGAAAGTAATAGCTTTATGAAGAAGAGGTTCTATAGCATCCTACACTGTAATGTCCCATGTCCTCCAGAATGTGGCAGTTCAGATGTGTGTCCTATGTGTGTTGCACATATCCTGCTATTGTGGCTTAGCTGAGTTTGCCTTCAATTCAGTTGCCTGAGATGGCTCTCTTTGCCTGTTGGGGGCAGGGTTTAGTTCCTGTGTTGTTAGTGGTCCAGTCTGGGGCTGCCTTGAGTTTGAGTTGGTTCAAACTGTATTTGCCAGAACTGTAGTCCGTCCCCAAGAAGCTTTCATTGGTGGGTGAGGCCTGCAGTCAGATCAATTGTCTGCCCCTAGCCCATTGCTCAGGCCATAGTTGAACTGGTATGTGTGGTTATTCTCCCTCTCCCATCACAGGAGTCACTGTGGAGTGATGCTGGCCCTTGTTGGGTCTCCTTGCACACTGCCAGGGTTGTGACACCACTTTGGATGGACTCCTGCTACAGGAGAACGTGCAACTGTGGCACATGGTCATAGCAAGGTTTGCTCAGATCTGCTGTGGGAGGAGGCCTGAGCTGCTTTAGAGAACTCCCGTTGACGGTGGGTTGGAGGTTGATCTTTACTGAGCCTTCAGTAGTTTCAGTCATGTTCATGTGCATGTTCCAGTCAGTAATGAAGTGAAATTTTGACAATAGGGACACTCTTAAATCTGCAACTCTTGCCTCTCCAATTACTCGCTCCTCAACGTGCTGTGCGTTTAAGGCACATTGGCTTCCCCAGATTCTCATATCTGTCTCTTTGACTTCAGCAGACAGAGCTCTGTTTGACCTCTCTTTCTGCCCCCACAATAGTCTTAAAAACTTTAAGCTGGGGTAGTCTTACTGCATAATTTGTTGGTTTCTTTTTTATTCTTTTTCTTTCCTGTGCTATATGCTGCCCAGTATCTGAAAACCATTATTTAATGTAGGTTCTTTTTCCTGTGTTTTGGTTGTTTACATTGGGAATGTTTGTATAGTCCCTATTATTCCATCATGGCTGAAAACAGAAATTTTTCTCTTTCATTTTTTATTTATAGTTAACTGTTTTAAAAGATGACTGTTGTCCTGCTTTACCTATTATTGATTTTTTTTTATTTTTTAAATAGTTACACGTTAATTTTAAAATTCTTGAAGACGCTATAGAAATTTGAAGGTATCTCTGTTGCTTCAAATAGAGCCAATGATTTACCTAGAAAAAAACATAGTGTAGTTAAGATTATCCATTTATCAATTCTTAACTCTCAGTATGTTTTCTGTTTTGGTATGATTTTTTTTAAGTTTCTTTATTATTTATTTTGAGAGAGAGAGAGAGAGAGAGTGGGAGAGAACGGTGGGGCAGAGAGAGAGAATTCCAAGCAGGCTCTGTTAACACAAAACTTGTGAACCATGAGCTCATGACCTGAGCTAAAATCAAGAGTCGGATGCTTAACCAACTGAGCCACCAGGTGTCCCTGGGTATTATTTTTTTTTTTTAATAGGACAATTTTACTAGAGATCTAGAAAGATTATAATAAAATGGTTTTACTGACTAGTTTGTTTTTATCCATCCCAAGGATAAATATAAGTGTTTGGAAGTTTATCTGATAACATATAATAATCTCAGTGATGTTACCTTTTATACCATTGTTGTATGCTACTTATTGGATGAGATAGTCTCCATACACTTCAGAGAGTACCTTATCCAATCAGGAGCATACAACAGTGATTTACAAAAGTACACATTACCCAGCCTGTGACCTTTTTTGAGGATTTTTAAAGTATTATTGTTGACACATTTTTTCTATAAAACTGTGGCAACTTTCCTTGTAATTTTTAGGATAAATAATAGCATGTTTGTTTCTTTTCTAACTTCTATAAGAAAGATAAATATCTCCCACTAGTTTCTTTATTGGGATATTTTGGTGGAATATTTTTTAAATGTCTTTAAATTCTGAGATTAATGGTGCTAAATATGATTTGTTTTTCTTTCTCAGATTAAAAATCATTTTTCAATTCCACTTTCTGTTTATGAAGGGGACACTTTATTGGGAACAGCTTCACCTGGAAGTGAATTCAACATACCATTAACATCTTACCGGTGATTTTTTTTTTCTTTTTTATTTGCTCTAAGGTGCCATGGAATTTTTAGTTTCTGATTTGGTAGGGATATCTGTCTTTAGGTGATCAAAGTTTAATCAAATCTGTTCTGTTAATAATTTGTCTACCTTATTTAAGTTTCAGGGTGCTTAAAAGGTGTTATAAATTTTTTTAAAGGAAAATGTAATGTGTTTAATTTATACCATGTGAATTACTTATGCTTTTACTAGTAAATACATTTATTACATGCTTACAGTATAGCCATCATAACCATATCATTTTTTCATGATTTTTACAAAATGATGAATTGAGCACGATTGGTAGCTTCTAGATTTAAATATACTATTATGAAGAGATTTTTACCTTTGAAATGTTTTAGAATAGAATTTTTAAAAAATCCTTTTAGAAACATAAAATATTTCATCTTTTTACCTATGTATTGTTCAGTGGTAGAATTATAGTATAAATTGTGATATGCGGTACATTGATCTTAAATATTAAAAATTAGATTAAACCTGATACAAAATTTTATAGGTAAAAATTCTTACAGGATGCTGATGATGTATTAGTCTTAGAATTTTAGGGTTAATATCATAACGGACAGATATTTAGGATATTTATATAATCAGGAATTAAAAAATAATCTCTTTTAGGGATATTGAACTCTCTTGGAAAGTAGAACTTTCCTGAGAATAATCATCGTGGTTTGTCTAAGTACCATTTCAGAACACATGCTAGCCCTGGACCCAGACCTGCGTTATGGAAGGGTGGAGGCAAAACTACAAGCAGTGCCAAAACACGCTCTTCCTCTAGTCCTTCTGATCCATGCCAAGTTCACTATTGACTCCCTAATGCTTAGAAAGCAATCTAGCAGGTTTAGGCACATATTTTCAGTTAGTAGACCTGCTACTAAAAAGTATTTTATTGCTTACACCTTCAGCCCTAATGAGCCTTTTATTGCTTAGTTCAGACTTGCTGAGGGCAAGAATTCTCTTGTTGAGAGAACAACAAAATGGTTGTTCATAGTATCTGACCTTATTCTAGGAAAGATTTTGGGTGGGTTAGGAGACTAAAGATAGCATGTTGGATATGTTTAAAAATTTCTGTAAGAAGTTTCAACTCCTTTTGTCCTTGAATGAGAAAAGGTAATGGCATTCTGCTTTATTTTTAATAAATGATTGCTGTATATTTTGTGACTCTGTCCATAAAAAGTGTTTTAGAGTATTTTTACACTTTCTGGTTCAGGGGTAAAATATTAACTTGTCAAATGGAAATTAATTAATCTTAATTAAAATTATTAGTGATGAACCAGCTTGTATTTCACATTAGGTATTTGTCTAATCTAATTCTGAGATGTACACTTACATTTAAGTTTTGAGGTCTTATATTTAACAAAGGTACACTTAACATTTTAAGTTATGAGGTCTTTAACAAATGGCTACCTCTCCCTGGAGAATTTAAATATACTGATTCTTTAATTCATTTAAAAAATGTCAAGTGTTTTGCTGTGTATAAGGCACTGGTGTGGAATGCTACGATGAGTTGGGCATTGCTACTACCCTTGAGAGATTGATACATTATGTAAATACAGAAGGAAGCAAACAGTGGGTTGTAGAGATACAGAACAGTTAAAAGTTGCAGAAAACTACAGAAAACAAAGAAGGTCTTAATGATGGACTCCTGGGCGAGATACATGCATTAAAGATAAAATATAATTACAGATTAGCAGGGAAGGGCAGTGTTAAGTGGGAGGAATTGGGTGAATAAAAGTAAGGAGGCCTGAAAGCACAGAGTTTGTAAGTGACTATAAGGAATAGTTGGGAGTTGATTGTCCTATACGTGTTGTAATGTAACATTTGAAACGTTGTTTAAGTTTACATTGAGGTACTTGCTCCCTCATTTATATAAATTTTATCTTAATCTTTTTTTTTTTTAAGTTTATTTATTTTGAGAGGGAGAGACAGAATCCCTAGCAGGCTCCGTGTCTCAGCGCAGAGGCGATGCAGGGCTCATAGTCACAAATTGTGAGATCATGACCTGAGCCGAGTTCAGGAGTCAGACATTTGACCAACTGAGCCACCCAGGCGCCCCATCTTTATCTTTCATGTCATCTTTTTCTTCCCTCTTCTCTTAGAACATCTGGTACCCTAATGTTTCAAGACCTTTCACCCCATCAGCTTTTCTCATTCAGAACCTCTCACCATTGATCATCTTTCTCTGGTGTTTTCTTCCTATTCATTTCTTAAACTTTGCTTTAACCTTGCATGTTTCTCCAGTTCAAGTCTTTTCTTCGGAACAAAGCGTTTTGGCAAAGTTTTCACCTCTGGAAAATGCTCTGCAACTGTCTAGAAAGACTTAACCACACTTGCATGCCCTCAGTCTGCTGTGTACATACGGTTTTTGTACCTATCACAGTGCAGTAGTTTTCTTTTAACATTACATCCCCCACCTGATTGGGATCTCTTAAGAGTAAAGAATGACTTATTCATTTGTTTATTTCCAGTTTTACCATCTCATAAATAATAGGTCCAATAAAGGTTTTGATAATCCAGATGACTTTATTGGCATTAGTTTAACTTAGAGAAAATTAAAGTTTTTATTTTTAAGTATTAAAAGACTAGAAAAGAGAATGAAAGTCATAGAGAATGTAGAAATAAAACAGGTTAAATCTGATAATGGGCTTGACAGATCATTAGATTTATGTGTATGTCAAAGAAGACGGAAAAATCTAATATTTTATAATCCAGAGTGCTAGTAGTTAGAAGTTCCCTGAAAGGAACACACTGAGAAGTGGTATGGACAGTTTAGGGTTCAATCTAGCAAATTTAAGTCCTCATCAGACATCATTACAGAAGGGTGTGCTGGGTATTTAAAACTACAGGACTGGAGTTTCAGACAATCTGGTTTGGAGATAGTATGGACAAGTTGTTCATCTGCAAGGGATAGTGTCAAATTATAGGTGATTGGTTTTAGAAGTACAAAAATATTTAAGTGTTTATATTTGGGCAGGTTAGGTTTGAAAA
Organism: Lynx rufus; assembly: GCF_022079265.1. Classification (NCBI taxonomy): domain Eukaryota; kingdom Metazoa; phylum Chordata; class Mammalia; order Carnivora; family Felidae; genus Lynx; species Lynx rufus. The sequence goes on from NW_025814824.1 coordinate 18,865,572, forward strand.
ATGATGAAGCCTAAAGTATAGTTCAAATGTAAACAGAATGTGATGTTTAAATATAAAGAGTAATCATATGATTTTCTTGCAACCACTTCTGCAACTATGCCCAGTGTTTCAGCAATTACGTATCTATTTGAAAGCTTTCGTGTGATTAACATTGAAAAGGTAGTGATTTAACTGTAGAGTCGGCGCAGAGCCCGATGTGGGACTCAAGCTCAAGAAACTGAGATCATGAGCTGAGCCAAAATGAAGAGTCAGACTCTTAATCACCTGAGCCACCCAGGTACCCTGAAAAATATTCTCCTCTTAAGAGCCAATTAATTTGATTAGTTTTAGAAAGTTATGAAAACATCCATTCATTGGTCTGTCTTACCTATCTCTAAGAAGAATGGGAAATATAAAAATTTATTACAAGAGCAGGGAGTGATGTAATTTTATTGTTCCTAAGTAGTAATCACTTAATTTGTTTTCTTTTAAAGCATTTTCAAGCATACTGTTTAATCCTTTACACAGATCACCTCTTTCTCTGAAGCCAGAAGATGAGGACTATGAAGTGTGTGAAAGAATTGACTTTGAAGAAATTATAAAAAATGAAGGCACTCTTCTAAAGAAGATATGTAGATCTATAAACGCTGCTAAGAAACCGTTTATTATTAATGTTGTCCCAGAAAAAGATAATTTGGCATCTCTCTCCGTGTATTCAGAAGATGGTTGGGACTTACCATACATAATGCATTTGTGGCCGCCTATCCTCCTCCGAAATCTTCTTCCTTACAAAATTGCTTATTATATAGAGGTATTCTAGAGTTTTTTTAATGCCTTCCTGTCTTTGATTTTGTAGCTTTGGTTATTTAACATTATGAGCAACAAAACAATGTTTAAATGTTCTCATACGAATTAATAGTACTGGTGAATGGGCAGTCCAGCTGTCCTTCAAATGGAAAAGAAATGCTTCAATCATATTGTATAAAAAGAGGGTTTTTGCCATGATTTACCTTAGAAATATGGCTGCTAAATTGAATATGTTACATGCACAAATGTGATATACCATTCACTTAAAAAATTAAAATCATTTATGAAAATCGTATATATATATATACTATATATATATAGAAAATATATATATATATAACCTAACCTGCCTAAATATATATATATAATAGAAAAAAAAATATATATATATACACACTAGAAAATTCAGAAAAAAAGAGATAATAAAAACTGCCTGTAATTACATCATCTGAAAGTAGTGGTTCAGGTGAAGATAATCATTTCAGGTTTAGAATATAGGCATACCTCACTTTATCACACTTCTCAGAGAAACCATTTTTTTACAAATTTCAGGTTCATGGCAACCCTATGTCAAGCAAGTCTTTTGGCTCCATTTTTCCCACAATATTTGCTCACTTCGTATCTTTTTGCCACATTTGGTAACTCTTATAATATTTCAGACTTGTCATTATTAATTGTTATGATCTATGATCAGTGATAATGACTTGCTGGAAGCTGAAATGATGGCTAATGTTTATTAGCAATAAAGCATTAAAGTGTGTACATGGTTTTCTAGACATGATGCTATTGCATACTTAATAAACTATGGTATAGTGTAAACATAACTTTTATATGCATTGGGAAACCAAGAAATTTATTTGACATGCTCTGTTGTGGTATTTGGTTTATTGTTGTGGTCTGGAACTGAACTTGCATTATCTCTGAGGTATGCCTGTGTATATATATATTTAATCTTTTTCTTTCATGTGTATCTCATTTATTATGTTTAAAAGATGGACACTAACTTTTGAAACAAGTGTGAGAATTCGTCTTAAAATATTAGACAAATTGAAACAACAGCCTACATTATATTATTCTCATGCTAGTGTTTTTAAACTTTTTTTTATGTTTTTATTGTTGAGAGAGTGCATGCACACACGTACGTGTGCACTAATGTGAGTGGGGGAGGGGCAGAGAGGGAGGGAGGCGCAGAATCTTTCAGGCTCTAGGCTCTGAGCTATCAGCGCAGAACTCCATGAGGGGCTTGAACTCACGGACCAGGAGATCATGACCTGAGCAGGAGTTGGATGTTTAACCAGCTGAGCCACTCAGGCACCCCTCTTATGTTTTTCTAAAAAGAATATTATGCTCTATAAAGATGCTTTTTCTTTTAAGTACTTTTTGTTTTAACAGATTACATCTGATTCTTTTGTTATAACAGGGATCTTTCCATCTTTTTTTTTAATATGAAATTTATTGTCAAATTGTTTTCCATATAACACCCAGTGCTCATCCCAACAGGTGCCCTCCTCAATACCTATCACCTACTCCTCCCTCCCTCCCACTCTCCATCAGCCCTCAGTTTGTTCTCAGTTTTTAAGAGTCTCTTGTGTTTTGGCTCCCTCCCTCTCTAACCTTTTCTTTTTTTTTTCCTTTCCCCTCCCCCATGGTCTTCTGTTAAGTTTCTCAGGATCCACCTAAGAGTGAAAACTTATGGTATCTGTCTTTCTCTGTATGACTTATTTCACTTAGCATCACACTCTCCAGTTCCATCCACGTTGCTACAAAAGGCCAAATTTCATTCTTTCTCATTGCCATGTAGTATTCTGTTGTGTATATAAACCACAATTTCTTTATCCATTCATCAGTGGATGGACATTTAGGCTCTTTCCATAATTTGGCTGTTGTTGAAAGTGCTGCTATAAACATTGGGGTACAAGTGCCCCTATGCATCAGCACTCCTGTATCCCTTAGGTAAATTCCTAGCAGTGCTATTGCTGGGTCGTAGGGTAGATCTATTTTTAAATTTTGAGGAACCTCGACACTGTTTATCACAGTGGCTGCACCAGTTTGCATTTTCACCAACAGTGTAGTTTTTAAGTAAACATTCTATTTGCCATGCTTATCAAATATAAGAAGGTAGTTCTTTACTGTAGTCTAGAAATTATTTTTGTAGTGGTCTATTAATAATTGTTGGGATTTACTATATGTTTATACTTGTCTGATAAATTGGGGGGGCGGAGTTAACAGATCTATGGTTTAAGGGTATCTCTTCCATATGGTTGGCAGATACTATAGTGGTTAACAATTTGTACTTTGCTGTCAGATAGATTTGAGATTGAATCCTACCTCTTTCATTTACTAGCTTTATGTCTTTAAGCAAGTTGTATTATCTTTTTATATCATTTGTCCTAGTCCATAAAATAGGGATATTAATAAAACTTGTATAATGGGTATATGGGAAAATGAAATTAGATAATGCTTGTAAAAGATTCAGCATAATGCCTGACAGGCCTATGGTTGCAATTTATTTACCTCTCTCACATCACCACCAACCATTACTGTTCTTATTTTGTGGAATATTAACTAAGATGTCAGACATGAGTAATTTGCATTAGTTTTGCTTTAAGTAATTAAAAATCTTTAAGAGATTCCTTTGTTATAACAACACTAAGGAATCAGGTTAGAGATGATGGAAAAACTGGTGATGAACTATCTATGTGTGTTCCATTCTCAAAGACTTTTAATTTGGTACTTTTGGGGATCACATTTTGTTTGCTAGTTTCCAAAGGATATGATAAACTTTTAAAAAGAGAATTTAGCTGTGGTATGGAGGGAGGATTACAAGGGACAAGAACGGTTAAGAGACTAAAGCGAGAGACATGAACTAATAAGGTCATGGAAGGGTGGACAGAGAGAAATGAACAGTTTTGAGACGTAAGGTGTAGTATAAACAGTGATTGGAAATGGGTGATGAAGGATTGTTAAAAAGCAGAAATAGAAATTAGTTAGGATTGCTTATTTTGGATTATTATCATTTTTTTCATTTTTCATTATTTGGTAGTTTTCAAAACTAAAATCACTAGTGGATAAGATTTTTTTAATGTTTTACTAATTATAGTGCTTTATAATGTTTATTTTGGCATAGTTTTTCATTATGTTATTTAATTTTATCCTCATAGTTCTTTGAAGTTGAGGGTTTAGACCATTTTATAAATATGATCATTCAAGGCCCAGATTAAATAATTTATAGAAGCTTACACATTTGGCAGAGTTAGAAGTCAAATATAAGTCTTCTGACCTGTTCTGACAGAGGTATTTCAGAAGCATTATGTGTATGCCATTTGCAATCATTAAAGAGAGGTTTTTGGCATATTATTCTGACACATTTAAAATTTTACTGTATTTTTTTTTATTACAGGGGATTGAACACAGAGTTTATACTCTAAATGAAGGACAGTCAGCCCATATTTGTACTGCGCAGTTGGATAAAGCCAGACTACATTTAAAATTACTTGACTATCTTAATCATGATTGGAAAAGTGAATATTGTATAAAACCTAATCAGCAAGATATTAGTTTCATCAATTTCACCTGTGTTACAGAAATAGAAAAGACTGATTTAGATATTGCTATCCATGTAACTTACAATATTGGCCAGACCGTTGTGGCATTTCATAGTCCTTATTGGATGGTCAATAAAACTGGTCGAATGTTACAGTATAAAGCAGATGGAATTCATCGAAAGCATCCACCTAATTACAAAAAACCCATTCTTTTTTCTTTTCAACCAAAGCATTTTTTTAATAACAATAAGGTATGTAAGATTTTCTAAACTTCCATTTTTCTTCAGCTATGTACCACTCCTTTTTTAAAGTTTTGAAGAACATTATGAGACAGGTTAGAATAACATTTATATGTTTGAGGTTAAAATGTTAGATTTTAGTATGCAGAAACGTTTAGTGCATTAACGTAATATTTATGCTAACAAGCAAAAAATTTATCAATTTACCTAGGAATTTTTAAAGATATCTAAACTGTAATGTATTTGGAAATTTTTTTCTAGGTTCAGCTTATGGTAACTGATAGTGAATTGTCAGATCAGTTTTCAATTGATACTGTTGGGAGTCATGGAGCTGTTAAATGTAAAGGCCTGAAAATGGAGTATCAAGTGAGTTCATTCTTTGCTCCTCAAGAAACTTGTATGTAAATTATATCTATCAAATACTTAATTTTTATTAGGATGTTGCGGTAATGTAACAGTTTTTGAAATGTTGTTTTTTCCCTTTAGGTTGGTGTCACTATAGACCTCAGCAGTTTTAACATTACCAGAATTGTGACTTTTACCCCTTTTTATATGATTGAAAACAAAAGCAAATACCATATATCAGTGGCTGAAGAGGGAAATGATAAATGGCTCTCTCTTGATTTAGAGCAGGTGGGTAGATGAATGTCAAAAATGTACCTCTTTGGATTTTGAGTTTTACTTGAAGTTAAATACCTGAAACCACTCTGTAAGTTTTTAATTTGCCCCCCACACTCCATTTTATTTGTACCAGGCTCTAGATACTTAATTTTTAAAAACCAAACCTTGTCATTTAGGAATGTATTGCTTGATAAGGGAAGTAGATATTTAACAACTAGTAACCAAACAGTGAAAGCACACAGAAGAAGACTAGATAAAGTATAAATGCAGTGAAAAGTAGGAAATGATTTGTTCTTTCCATAAAGCTGTTAAGAATGCCTTTATAGAGCAAGCTAAGCCAGTTATTTTAAGAAGACGGTAGTGACTTAGGAGTGAAAATTTTATTCGGTTCCATGTTTAGCTATTAGACCTCTGCATAAAAGCTTTCTAAAAAGACTGCCTGATGGAATATTTTGCTTTTGAAGAAATTTTATTGTAAATCTGTTAGGATTTAAGAGACATTATTTGCTGTTTTTATTCACTGTGCCTTTTTGCTTTCAAACCATCTTGATGGGATCATTCTTCCTGACATATGTTCTGTAGATTTTCCTTTAGAGCTTGTTTTGGAGCTAATGCCATTAGTTTGTGTTTATCCATAAAAATTTTTACCATCGTCTTTTATGATAATTTCTCTTGCTAATGAATTCTGTTTTTTCTCAACATATCTAGATTTTACTCCACCATTTTCTGGCTTCCACTATAGTTGAAAGTTCTGCCGTGATTCTGTTATTCCTTTGGAGGTTATTTTTCTTCCCAGTTGCCTTCATGATCTTTGTCTGTTTTGCTGTCATACTACCATTTGTCCATGTGTGGGCTCCGTTTATATGTCCTGCTTGAGATGCTTTCCTCTGAGATTTGTAGATCTATTTCGTACTTGCTGTAAAATTTGCAACTGTTTTCTATTTAAATACTGCATCTCCTTTGTTTTTCCATTGGTTTCTTCTTGGCCTTTAATCAGTATGTTCTAGACTTCCATATTCTCTCTTCCATATCTCTTTATATATATATTTTTTCTATTTTCCTTCTATGTATTTCTCTTTGCTGCATTCTAGATAAATTCTAAATGTATAGCTTTAATAACTTTTTACTTTTCCTGTGTCTAAACTGCTATTTAAGTTTTCAGGTTTTTATTTGCATAATTATGTTTCTTTGAGCAGTTCCACTTTTTTTGAAGTCTGCCCGTTCATTCATTAATGAATATCTGTGTGTATTTCTCATGTGCCTTGTGATACATCTGTTAACAGAACCACAAGTCCCTGTGTTTGTGTAGTTTACATTTCACTGGGGGTATGTAGAAACATTAATAATGGTATAATCAATCAGTAAAATATATAGTATGTTTAAAGGTGAAAAGTCTAATCAGGGAAAAGAAAATAAGACAGAGCATAAGACAGGAAGTATTATTAAGAGTTCTAACAAACACAGTGGGCTATAGTTTTATATAAGGTGGTCAAGGGATAGGACTCATTGAGGTCATATTTGAATAGACATGTAGGCAGTGTGGGAGGTAGCAGTTGCCAAGAGCTCAGCTGAGCTGCTGGGTGTTGGAGCAGCTGGAGGACAGCAAGCCAAACTGAGAATGACTGTCAAGCCCTTAGTCACTTCCTCCCATAGTGTAAGCAAGAGGCTAACCTGGAGAAAGTGCCCACTCTCCCCCTTCCACTTTCCGTGTGGAGCAGCATTGGTCAGGGTTCAAGTGGATCAGCACAGACTTTGGGGTCGCATGGCTGTCAAGGGAGCCTGGAACAAAAGGCTCTTACACTTTTATGGACTTAGAGGATGAGCCATGACAAGGGGGGAAGAGCTAAGAGTAGAAAAGTACTGAACACTGAGAGGAGAGAGAAAGCCTCTGCAGGCTTCCCCCTCTGTCCTTGATAGAGAGGTCTTGGAGGGAGGTCCTCAAAAAGGCCTCTGCCACAGGCCATATAAAGAGGCCTCTGAATAAAGGGAACTTAGGTGGGAATTCCGACACGTGTAAGTGCATGACTGGAGGTGAGGGCTGGGTCCTTGATACTGCTGTGTGCTGACTGTGCTCCTACTCAGCCAAGAGGAGGGCAGTGTAGCCCTGCCAGATGAGGCCTTTGTAATTGCCTATGGTGTGACCTGCAAAATTGCACCTAGATTTTTAGCCAGGAACTGAAATCCTCAGCCATGTGGGTATCTTGGGAAAGAGCATTAGAGACAGAAGGATCAGCCAGGGAAGATGCCCTAAAGTGGAAGGATTTTTGGCATATTTGAGGAGTAGCAAAAGAGGCCAATGTTACTGGAGAGGGGGAAGTAGTGGAGAACAAGGTGTAACAGGAGTGAAGAGCAATCATGGAGAGTTTCTTGAGCCATTCCAAAGGTTTTAGCTTTTGCCCTGAGTGAAATGAAGAGCAGTTGGCAGGTTCCGAGCAGTGATCAGTGATTACCAGCTCTTGCCAAATATTTGTTGAATGAATATATGACGTATTTTTGCAGATGTTTCACATGTGCTCATGAAGTCTAAGATTCTTGATTTGTTGGATGTAGAGCCCTTCTGTCTAGATGCTAAGATGACCAACTCCAGATTTGTTGTCCTTTAGATGTTTTCTAGGTGTAGCTTCTTTTTTTTTTTTATATATATATATGAAATTTATTGACAAATTGGTTTCCATACAACACCCAGTGCTCATCCCAAAAGGTGCCCTCCTCAATACCCATCACCCACCCTCCCCTCCCTCCCACCCCCCATCAACCCTCAGTTTGTTCTCAGTTTTTAACAGTCTCTTATGCTTTGGCTCTCTCCCACTGTAACGTCTTTTTTTTTTTTTTCCTTCCCCTCCCCCATGGGTTCCTGTTGAGTTTCTCAGGATCCACATAAGAGTGAAACCATATGGTATCTGTCTTTCTCTGTATGGCTTATTTCACTTAGCATTACACTCTCCAGTTCCATCCACGTTGCTACAAAAGGCCATATTTCATTTTTTCTCATTGCCACGTAGTATTCCATTGTGTATATAAACTACAATTTCTTTATCCATTCATCAGTTGATGGACATTTAGACTCTTTCCATAATTTGGCTATTGTTGAGAGTGCTGCTATGAACATTGGGGTACAAGTGCCCCTATGCATCAGTACTCCTGTATCCCTTGGGTAAATTCCTAGCAGTGCTATTGCTGGGTCATAGGGTAGGTCTATTTTTAATTTTCTGAGGAACCTCCACACTGCTTTCCAGAGCGGCTGCACCAATTTGCATTCCCACCAACAGTGCAAGAGGGTTCCCGTTTCTCCACATCCTCTCCAGCATCTATAGTCTCCTGATTTGTTCATTTTGGCCACTCTGACTGGCGTGAGGTGATACCTGAGTGTGGTTTTGATTTGTATTTCCCTGATAAGGAGCGACGCTGAACATCTTTTCATGTGCCTGTTGGCCATCTGGATGTCTTCTTTAGAGAAGTGTCTATTCATGTTTTCTGCCCATTTCTTCACTGGGTTATTTGTTTTTCGGGTGTGGAGTTTGGTGAGCTCTTTATAGATTTTAGATACTAGCCCTTTGTCCGATATGTCATTTGCAAATATCTTTTCCCATTCCGTTGGTTGCCTTTTAGTTTTGTTGGTTGTTTCCTTTGCTGTGCAGAAGCTTTTTATCTTCATAAGGTCCCAGTAATTCACTTTTGCTTTTAATTCCCTTGCCTTTGGGGATGTGTCGAGTAAGAGATTGCTACGGCTGAGGTCAGAGAGGTCTTTTCCTGCTTTCTCCTCTAAGGTTTTGATGGTTTCCTGTCTCACATTTAGGTCCTTTATCCATTTTGAGTTTATTTTTGTAAATGGTGTGAGAAAGTGGTCTAGTTTCATTCTTCTGCATGTTGCTGTCCAGTTCTCCCAGCACCATTTGTTAAAGAGGCTGTCTTTTTTCCATCGGATGTTCTTTCCTGCTTTGTCAAAGATGAGTTGGCCATACGTTTGTGGGTCTAGTGCTGGGGTTTCTATTCTATTCCATTGGTCTGTGTGTCTGTTTTTGTGCCAATACCATGCTGTCTTGATGATTACAGCTTTGTAGTAGAGGCTAAAGTATGGGATTGTGATGCCTCCTGCTTTGGTCTTCTTCTTCAAAATTCCTTTGGCTATTCGGGGCCTTTTGTGATTCCATATGAATTTTAGGATTGCTTGTTCTAGTTTTGAGAAGAATGCTGGTGCAATTTTGATTGGGATTGCATTGAATGTGTAGATAGCTTTGGGTAGTATTGACATTTTGACAATATTTATTTTTCCAATCCATGAGGAGGGAATGTCTTTCCATTTCTTTAAATCTTCTTCAAGTACCTTCATAAGCTTTCTATAGTTTTCAGCATACAGATCCTTTACATCTTTGGTTAGATTTATTCCTAGGTATTTTATGCTTCTTGGTGCAATTGTGAATGGGATCAGTTTCTTTATTTGTCTTTCTGTTGCTTCATTGTTGGTGTATAAGAATGCAACTGATTTCTGTACATTGATTTTGTATCCTGCAACTTTGCTGAATTCACGTATCAGTTCTAGCAGACTTTTGGTGGAGTCTATCGGATTTTCCATGTATAATATCATGTCATCTGCAAAAAGCGAAAGCTTGACTTCATCTTTGCCAATTTTGATGCCTTTGATTTCCTTTTGTTGTCTGATTGCTGATGCTAGCACTTCCAGCACTATGTTAAACAACAGCGGTGAGAGTGGACATCCCTGTCGTGTTCCTGATCTCAGGGAAAAAGCTCTCAGTTTTTCCCCGTTGAGGATGATGTTAGCTGTGGGCTTTTCATAAATGGCTTTTATGATCTCTAAGTATGTTCCTTCTATCCCGACTTTCTCAAGGGTTTTAATTAAGAAAGGGTGCTGGATTTTGTCAAAGGCCTTTTCTGCATCGATTGACAGGATCATATGGTTCTTCTCTTTTTTTTTTTGTTAATGTGATGTATCACGTTGATTGATTTGCGAATGTTGAACCAGCCCTGCATCCCAGGAATGAATCCCACTTGATCATGGTGAATAATTCTTTTTATATGCTGTTGAATTCGATTTGCTAGTATCTTATTGAGAATTTTTGCATCCATATTCATCAGGGATATTGGCCTGTAGTTCTCTTTTTTTACTGGGTCTCTGTCTGGTTTAGGAATCAAAGTAATACTGGCTTCATAGAATGAGTCTGGAAGTTTTCCTTCCCTTTCTATTTCTTGGAATAGCTTGAGAAGGATAGGTATTATCTCTGCTTTAAACGTCTGGTAGAACTCCCCTGGGAAGCCATCTGGTCCTGGACTCTTATTTGTTGGGAGATTTTTGATAACCGATTCAATTTCTTCGCTGGTTATGGGTCTGTTCAAGCTTTCTCTTTCCTCCTGATTGAGTTTTGGAAGAGTGTGGGTGTTCAGGAATTTGTCCATTTCTTCCAGGTTGTCCACTTTGTTGGCATATAATTTTTCATAGTATTCCCTGATAATTGTTTGTATCTCTGAGGGATTGGTTGTAATAATTCCATTTTCATTCATGATTTTATCTATTTGGGTCATCTCCCTTTTCTTTTTGAGAAGCCTGGCTAGAGGTTTGTCAATTTTGTTTATTTTTTCAAAAAACCAACTCTTGGTTTCGTTGATCTGCTCTACAGTTTTTTTTAGATTCTATATGGTTTATTTCTGCTCTGATCTTTATTATTTCTCTTCTTCTACTGGGTTTAGGCTGCCTTTGCTGTTCTGCTTCTATTTCCTTTAGGTGTGCTGTTAGATTTTGTATTTGGGATTTTTCTTGTTTCTTGAGATAGGCCTGGATTGCAATGTATTTTCCTCTCAGGACTGCCTTCGCTGCGTCCCAAAGCGTTTGGATTGTTGTATTTTCATTTTCGTTTGTTTCCATATATTTTTTAATTTCTTCTCTAATTGCCTGGTTGACCCACTCATTCGTTAGTAGGGTGTTCTTTAACCTCCATGCTTTTGGAGGTTTTCCAGACTTTTTCCTGTGGTTGATTTCAAGCTTCATAGCATTGTGGTCTGAAAGTACGCATGGTATAATTTCAATTCTTGTAAACTTATGAAGGGCTGTTTTGTGACCCAGTATGTGATCTATCTTGGAGAATGTTCCATGTGCACTCGAGAAGAAAGTATATTCTGTTGCTTTGGGATGCAGAGTTCTAAATATATCTGTCAAGTCCATCTGATCCAATGTCTCATTCAGGGCCCTTGTTTCTTTATTGACCGTGTGTCTAGATGATCTATCCATTTCTGTAAGTGGGGTGTTAAAGTCCCCTGCAATCACCACATTCTTATCAATAAGGTTGCTTCTGTTTATGAGTAATTGTTTTATATACTTGGGGGCTCCGGTATTCGGCGCATAGACATTTATAATTGTTAGCTCTTCCTGATGGATAGACCCTGTAACTATTATATAATGTCCTTCTTCATCTCTTGTTACAGCCTTTAATTTAAAGTCTAGTTTGTCTGATATAAGTATGGCTACTCCAGCTTTCTTTTGGCTTCCAGTAGCATGATAAATAGTTCTCCATCCCCTCATTCTCAATCTAAAGGTGTCCTCAGGTCTAAAATGAGTCTCTTGTAGACAGCAAATAGTTGGGTCTTGTTTTTTTATCCATTCTGATACCCTATGTCTTTTGGTTGGCGCATTTAATCCGTTTACATTCAGTGTTAATTATAGAAAGATACGGGTTTAGAGTCATTGTGATGTCTGTATGTTTTATGCTTGTAGTGATGTCTCTGGTACTTTGTCTCACAGGGTCCCCCTTAGGATCTCTTGTAGGGCTGGTTTAGTGGTGACAAATTCCTTCAGTTTTTGTTTGGGAAGACCTTTATCTCTCCTTATATTCTAAATGACAGACTTGCTGGATAAAGGATTCTCGGCTGCATATTTTTTCTGTCTAGCACACTGAAAATCTCGTGCCAATTCTTTCTGGCCTGCCAAGTTTCAAAAGAGAGATCAGTCACGAGTCTTATAGGTCTCCCTTTATATGTGAGGGCACGTTTACCCCTTGCTGCTTTCAGAATTTTCTCTTTATCCTTGTATTTTGCCAGTTTCACTATGATATGTCGTGCAGAAGATCGATTCAAGTTACGTCTGAAGGGAGTTCTCTGTGCCTCTTGGATTTCAATGCCTTTTTCCTTCCCCAGTTCAGGGAAGTTCTCAGCTATTATTTCTTCAGGTACCCCTTCAGCACCTTTCCCTCTCTCTTCCTCCTCTGGGATACCAATTATGCGTATATTATTTCTTTTTAGTGTATCACTTAGTTCTCTAATTTTCCCCTCATACTCCTGGATTTTTTTATCTCTCTTTTTCTCAGCTTCCTCTTTTTCCATAACTTTATCTTCTAGTTCACCTATTCTCTCCTCTGCCTCTTCCATCCGAGCTGTGGTGGTTTCCATTTTGTTTTGCATTTCATTTAAAGCGTTTTTCAGCTCCTCGTGACTGTTCCTTAGTCCCTTGATCTCTGTAGCAAGAGATTCTCTGCTGTCCTGTATACTGTTTTCAAGCCCAGCGATTAATTTTATGACTATTATTCTAAATTCACTTTCTGTTATATTATTTAAATCCTTTTTGATCAGCTCATTAGCTGTTGTTATTTCCTGGAGATTCTTCTGAGGGGAATTCTTCCGCTTGGTCATTTTGGATAGTCCCTGGTGTGGTGAGGGCCTGCAGGGCACTTCCCCTGTGCTGTGGTGTATAACTGGAGTTGGTGGGCGGGGCCGCTGTCCGACCTGATGTCTGCCCCCAGCCCACCGCTGGGGCCACAGTCAGACTGGTGTGTGCCTTCTCTTCCCCTCTCCTAGGGGCGGGATTCACTGTGGGGTGGTGTGGCCCGTCTGGGCTACTTGCACACTGCCAGGCTTGTGATGCTGGGGATCTGGCGTATTAGCTGGGGTGGGTAGGCAAGGTGCACGGCGGCAGGGGGGCAGGCTTAGCTCGCTTCTCCTTAGGTGATCCACTTCAGGAGGGGCCCCTCTTCCGTGGGCCTCTCGTCTGCGCTTGGGTCTGGCGACTCCGTTCTGCTAATCCTCTGGCTGTTTTCTGGGTTATTTAGGCAGGTGTAGGTGGAATCTAAGTGATCAGCAGGACGCGCGGTGAGCCCAGCGTCCTCCTACGCCGCCATCTTCCCTCCAGGTGGAAATCTATGAAATTTTTAACTGATGCTCTCTCTCCTAATAGAAATCTCAAGGAACACCTGCCACATGGCACTTGAAAAAAAAAGTTCTGGAGTTTGATAACAGTTTTTCTAGAAGAGCTGTCTATAAAATGACATCCAGTACTTGCTACCAGGAGACCAGGATCCTAATCTCAGAATTTATGTGTGTCTTTGGACAGATAACTTTATCTCTCTGGGACTCAGTTACTAATCTTCCACGCTCGCTCGGCTCGACTCCGCTCCTCCTCCTCCTCCACCCTGGTGGCGGCGGCCGAGCCGGGGAGTGAGCGTGCAAGTGTTAGGTGTAGCTTCTTAACGTAGTTTTACTTACAGCAGTTCTGTGTCTTGATTTGTGTGTCTGTTGCAGAAAACATCGTTGGGTCTTAGCTTTTTTAAAAACCTAACTTTTACACCCTCTGTCTTTGTTCAGTTTATGTTTACATTAATTGCAATTACAACTGCCTAACTTTTTATTTTACTTTGTTTCTTTTTTTTAATGTTTATTCATTTTTTGAGGGGGGGGGCAGAGAGAGAGGGAGACCGAGGATCCGAAGCAGCCTCTACACTGACGGTGGCAAGCCGACGAGGGGCTGGAGCTCACAAACCATGAGATCATAACCTGAGTTGAAGTTGGATGCTCAGTTGACTGAGCTACCCAGGTGCCCCCTTTCAGTTTCTTTTTGTTTTCAATTTCAGCTTTTCTTGAGATAAATTTTCTTTTGTTAGTTTAAATTTTTTACATCATAATTATGGCCTAAAGTGGTCAACCTTAAGATGCATGCTCATGGTTATTACCTATGTTGATTTGTTAAACTTACTTAGATCACTGTTTTCCTACTACAAAAGACAAGTGCATTAGCACTTGCTCTAATCTCAAGATTTTGAGCACATAACTCTTTAAAAAGATGCAGTGTTTATTTGTAAACATAAAGCATACATTTTTAAGCCAAGTCTACCAGAAAATAGGCTTGAGGATATTCAGAGTGCATCATTTTTTGTCTTCTCCGTTCCTCATGGGAAATATGCTTCGGTGAAGTATTGCTGCTCTTTTGACTCTTCTAGGTAAGTTCCTGCTAGGTTGCAAAAGCCCTGGGTGGTAACATTCTAAGTCTCTTACAGCCTTAATCCTGTCTCATGTCTAGTTCCATTAATTAACTCTTAGGGTTGAATAAAATGGACTTAACAAGCTAATGCACTTGGCTTTAACATCCCGGTTCTCCTGCTTTGCTGCAAGTCATGTCATGATGATGAGTGTGACACATGAACAGTCTCATTGAAATGTGTGAAGTCATCAGTCTGGTTAGGGCTTATCACAGAAGGACAGGGTTTACGGAACAGTTTAGACAGTGCTGGTTCTCCTTGTCTGTCCTCCAGCTCTTTTGTTTCTGCTCATGTTGTCTGGTCTTCTCTCACGGTACTTTGCCTCTTGTTTGTTTTTAGTTTGGATTCCAGATCGCTGATGCCCCTGTTGTTCCTTAAGATTTTGAGCCTATTTCCTAATGTAAACCTCAGATAACCCTTTTACTTTTGTACTCTTATTTGACTTCCAGGACTTTGGATTCATACATGACCTGATTCACCCTTTGTGTGTACTTTGGCTACTGCTTAATTACCAAATGGTGTGCACAACCTGATTATGACTTTTAGGAACTGAATGTACCCTTTGTTTTAAGCCAATCACTTGCCTCTCAGGTCAGCTTACATGCTGACTTTTCAACCCTCCTCCGGATCTCTGGACCACATTGAAGCCCCTTTGCCAACCCTCTACTTACCATACCTCTTCAACTTAGCACCCTTCACTGCTTGTATCCACAGTGCCCAGAGGTGGTGACCCATCTCTAAGTTGGCAGTTGATGGCTGTTTAGCCGAGCAACGCAACAGCCAGAGCATTGTGGAAAGAGATTTAAGTTTATTCTGATAGGTTTATTAAAATGATGAAATCTTTATTATGAAACCTTTTTAAGAAAAATAAATGTTTGTAATATATGTTTTAGTGTATTCCCTTTTGGCCTGAGGATGCTTCTAATGCACTGCTTGTTCAAGTTGAAAGAAATCAAGGCCCTCCCAAAAAGATACATTTTAACAAGCAAGAAAATTGTATTTTATTGCGTCTGGATGATGAGGTGGGTGGTGTGTGTGTGCACATGTGTGTGTGATTAGAGAAACTATTATATACTTACTAGTAATTTTATTTGTCTGATTTTTTTTCCCTTTCACCAAAATGAACAAACATTGCTTTTTTTTGTAAAAGGATAAAGTACTAAAAGGAAACGGAGACATAAAACAATTTAATTGTTAAGCCGGAAGTTAGAGTGCCCAGAATGCTATAATGTACCACATCTGGAATTTGACCCATCTGTACATACTGATGTACTGATGGTTCCTGGTTTCCCACACATGCAGTAGAGAATCCTGAACTGCTTTCTTAATCATCCAAAGTGTATTAAGTTATGACTAGTCTTATTAAACGTTATTGGTTAATATTCTTTGGAAAATGGTCACATAAGAGAATATTTTCTTTTTTCTTTTGCTAGCTTGGAGGTGTTATAGCAGAGGTTAATTTGGCTGAACATTCTACAGTTATTAGATTTTCAGATTATCATGATGGAGCAGCTACATTCCTGTTAATAAATCACACCAAGAGTGACATTGTTCAGTACAACCAAAGGTAAGAAGATTATCACACAGTGACTTTATGATGATTTCTTAACAACATAGCACTGATAATGCCATTACAGCTATGTAAAACAATGTTCTCATTTTTTAAAAAAGGTATACTGGCATATAAAGGGGTAAAACTGACATAATATCTATAATTTACTTTTTTTTAATTGTGGTGTAATTGACCTATACATGATACTAGTTTCAGGAACACAACATCATGATACAGTATTTGTATATGTACAAATGAGTCTAGCTAACACCCATCACCACATGGAGTTACAAATTCTTTTTCTTCTGATGAGATTTACTTCTTCTGATTTCTTCTCCTGATAAGATTTACTCTCTTCTCAACCTTCAAAGGTACAATGCAGTATTACTAACTGTAGTCTCCATGCTGTGCAGTCCATCCCATGACCTGTGTTACCACTGGGAAGTTGGCATCTTTTGACCACCTTCACCTACTTTATCCACACCCTATCCCCACCCCTAACAGCCACCACTCTTTTCTTTTTATCTACACGTTTATATTTTTCTGTTGTTTAATGGTTGTGTTTTTGGCTTTTTAGATCCCTTACGTAAATGAATACAGTATTTGCCTTTCTCTGACTTATTTCACCTAACATCATGCCCTCAAGTTTGTCACAAATGGCAAGATTTCCTCCTCCTTTGTGGATGAATAATAATCTTTTGTATTTATACACCATAGTTTCTCTATCCATCGATGGACACATACATTGTTTTCATGTCTTGGCTATTGTAAATAATGTTGTGGTGACATGGGGATGCCTGTATCTTCTTGAATTAGTGTTTTTATTTCCTTTGGATAAATACCCAGAAGTGGAATAGCTAGATCTTATTATATAGTTACATTTTCGATTTTTTCAGGAACCTTCATACTATTTTCCACAGCGGCTGCACCAATTTACATTCCCACCAGCAGTACAGTAGTGTTCTTTTCTCCACATCATCAGCAGCACTTAATTTCTTTTCTTGTCTTTTTGATAATAGCCATTCTAATAGGTGTGAGGTGACAGCTCACTGTGGCTTTGATTTGCATTTCTCTGATGATTAGTGGCATAAATTACTTTCAAATGCTTCAAAAAAAGAAAAATGTAAGAACTGAAGCAAATATGGCAAATTTGGTCATTGTAGAATCTGGCGAAGAAATGTCAGGGTTTATCACAAGAACTTGGTTTTTCACATTTTTCTTATTTTTAATGAACATAATGTGAATATTGAAATGTCTGATTTTTGGAAACAGTAGATGCCTTCTTCTTGCTGACGGGTGTGGGAAGGGACTGCTACATTTCTAAGCTTCTTAAAGACTAGATTTAAATCTTGGTTTTCCAAGACTACTCTTAGTATCATGTGTTTCAGTTGGTGTTTGTTTCTCTTACTGGTCCCAGGCTCTCAAATTCATTTTGTCTGCTTTTTTGTTCTCAGCTGTCACTTGTCAGTGGGCCCATATTTGAGTTCACTTATGCTTTCCTTCCATTGCTTAAATGTATGCTTCTAACCACTGATTAAATCAAATAAGCATTGAGTCTAGAGCCCAAGACTGGACTGGCAAATATCTAGAACTCCTCCTGCCCTATCAGTTCTCTCATTTGTGGAAGAAGTTGAGAGAGAGCAACCCTGTTTTTTTATGATTATCCGCATTATTAAAAAAAATATTTGATCAAAGCTGACAAAAAGAAATAGAAACAATTTCTCATTTGCCCTCCAATCCGTGTACCCTCAAGTAGCCTTGCCCATACAGTGTTAATAGAATTAAAATCTACAGAGAATGACTTGAGTATCTCCTTTATCCATTCAAGGATGGTGTATGTCTGGTAACATTCTAGATCCATACACAGGAGCAAAGTTAGTAATTCCTTATATGCTGTGAACGATGTAGGGCATCATAGTTTAATTCTCTGACAACTGGTTGAGTCTGGCTGAAGCTGAATAGAGACTTCTCAGGCTTGTCCTGTGGCTTTGCCCTTGCAATTATCTCTATCCAGTTCAGATATAAAGTGTTTAGAAATCTTATCTACTGCACTGTTGTAATTATAAAAGTAAGTGATCCTATATTGAAATTCTGATAGCTAAAAAAACTGCAGTCTTCATGGAAATTTATGAAATTAATAATCTGCAGTAATGAACACTGGATTTAAACTTAGAATTATTTGAAGTAGTTATTAAATCAAGAACCTCAGACTTTGGTTTAATATTGAATCCAGAGTCCTGTGTTCCAGTGATCCCCAAATCTTTACTCCAACATAGACTTCTCTTCAGCTTCAGGCTGCCACCTCCTCCTAATTATCAAATAACTAATAGTTCTAATAGTCTCGTAATTAATAGTAGCACATAATTAATAAATCACATAGTTAAGCTATTTTTTAAAGATCTCCTCTTGTCTAATCTTTCCCTTAATTATCCTAGCTCAGCCTCCCCGCATTTCTTATTCAAGTAGATTTTTTTTTATCTGCATCTCTGTAGCCTTGTCCCTACTAAACCCTCATTTGCCACCAGAGGTAGGTTTCCAAAAATACTAAATATAATCCTGTCTCTCTTGTTTAAAGTTTTTTAGTGACTTACCATATCTTTTACAGTAAAATTTGTTTCGAGGCTACCTTTCTAAACATTTCTCTTTCCCTATATTTAGGACCAGTTGAAGTCTTTGTTTCCTGAATCCCCTGGGTCCTTTCCATAGGTTTTCACCTTTTTGGTACTCCTTTCTGCCAGAAAAACTCTCACTGCCGGTGATCTCTTCCCTCACTACCTTAATCTGTATACCCAGTTTTTTGTTTGTTTGTTTTTTTAATTTTTTTTTAATGTTTATTTGTTTTTTGAGAGAGAGAGACAGTTCACAAGCAAGGGAGGGGCAGAGAGAGAGGGAGACACAGAATCTGACATCTAGTCTCCAGGCTCTGAGCTGTCAGCACAGAGCCCCATGCGGGGCTCCAACCCACAAACCAGGAGATCATGACCTGGGCCAAAGTCGGATGCTTAACCAACTGAGGCACCCAAGTGCTTCTCTGCACCCAGTTTTCAATTTTACCTTTACATATGTAGATTAAAGCATTTGTCACATTTCATTGTCTTGTGAGTTTAAAACTGTGTGCCTGTGCATGTGTAGTTAACATTCTGAGGACTGTGGTTACTTTATTTTCTTTGAATTACAATTTCCTATCTAAGGTAAATTTGAGATGAAGTTTTTTGTAAAGAATATTCTTCATGAGTTAAACAGATTAAAATTTGTATGAATTAAAAGCATTTCTAAATATTTTAAACTAAGTTTATCCTGTTTACATTTACATTTGATTTTTTTTTCATGGAATAAACAAAAACTATAAGACTTGTCTCCTCTGCTTTTCCTCTCTTGGCTTTGCTGTTTGTTGTTACTACTATCGTTGTTTCCTGCATATAAAAATTATAACGGTCAATTTTTTTAATTCCATAGAAAAATTGTGAAAAGAAAACCATGATCCTGAAATCCCAACACTGTCAACATTTTGATGCATTTCTTTACACACTATTTTACTGTGTATCTGTGTATTTATTATCTGTGTATTTCTGCATCTCTTGTTTTTATTAGCATTGTGAGCATGTAAGTTTGCTTTAAAACACCATTTTTAATGCACAATATTCCATCATTTAGATGCACTATAACTAAATACTCTTTTACTGAGAATTTTGGTTATTGTCTAATTTTATAATTTTTTAATAAAGATCTTTAACCCATTTGTAGTCCTTTTTTAAATTTTTTTTTTAATGTTTATTTATTTTTGAGACAGAGAGAGACAGAGTATGGACGGGGGAGGGTCAGAGAGAGAGGGAGACACAGAATCTGAAGCAGGTTCCAGGCTCTGAGCTGTCAGCACAGAGCCCGACGCGGGGCTCAAACCCGCGGACCGTGAGATCATGACCTGAGCCGAAATCGGCCGCTTAACTGACTGAGCCACCCAGGCGCGCCCCTAGTCCTTCTAATAACTAAATTAAGATACTTGCTATTTTTTTGTTATATGGATTATTTTCTTCTCGTGATGATTTGGAAAATACATGTTTTGTTTTGTTTTTCTCTTGAAGATTTCAGTGCATTTTAAATTTTGAGAGTGAAACAATATCTTCTAATTTACCCATCAAAATATGGAATACTTTTGTATTTTCAGCTTCTCTTTCCAAATTCCCAGTTTCTTCTGCATATAATTTGGAATTTTTGACTGAAATTAATATGAAATGATTAGTTTTTTAAAAATGTGTTTATTCAGGGCTTTTTGGGGGCATTTGACAAGTTTATTTGACTAGTTGCTTAATATTTTTACATCCCAAGTCTTTTTTTTTAAGTTTTATTTATTTAAGTATATGTATCCAATGTGGGGCTCAAACTCATGACCCTGAGATGAAGAGCCAGACAGACGCTTTTCCAAATGAGCCGGTCAGGTGCTCCTACATCTCAATTCCCAGATTTTATTTTGAGCCATCCCTGGCTTGGTTGGAAAAAGTCTTAGAGTTAGTTTTTCAGAAAAGGTTTGTGGATAATAATGTTATGCTATTGCTTGTTCGAGAATGCCTTATTCTTGAAAATTAATGACAATTTGACATGAAATTTTAAGTCCTAACCTCTTGTCTCAAAATTGTATAGACACTGCTTCATTGTTTTCTGGCATTTACCATTAGAGAAAAATGTGAGACCAGTCTTATTTTTATTCCTTTCTGAGTAACTGTGATTTTCCTCCATGTTTATGGGCAGGTTTCCCTCTATTTTCTTAAAAATTCAACATTTTACAAAGATGTGTGGGATGATACTCTGTTTTAATTAATTTTGTGCAATGCCCAGTCATGTAACCTGCAGAATCAGCTGCTTCTTCAGCTCAGAAAAGTTATATTATGTTATTTCTTTGGTTTGTAACTTTTCCAGTTTTTTTTTTCTTCCTGGGAATCATTTTGTGAGCTGATTGAATTTCTTAGAATTACATGCCATGTCATAAGATTTTTTAAAAAATAATTCAGCTGTCTTGTTTTTGCCAGAATATGACCAGTACTTAGGGAAGAGGTACCAATTAAATTCTCTCAGATTTAGTATAGGTAATAGTTGGGATAATTTTCTCCAACAGTTCATTTGTGTTAAAACAAAAGTTCACAAAGAAGGTTCAAAAACGTGAAAATCTTTATTTTCTAAGTGAGACAAATCTTTTCCTGGAATATTCTCATTATTTTCTTAGAAAACTTCTTTTTCATTGTATAAGGAAAAAATTTCAATCTACTGTTAATCAGAACTATCACAAATCTCACTGGAGTCAGAATTATTTTGGGTTCTTTATGTATTCATATATTTGCACTTAATGCATATTTTTACTATTTTTGGCAGTTCTCTCGGTGAAATAGAAGATTCCCTCCCTCCTGGAAAAGCAGTATTTTATACATGGGCTGATCCAGTGGGCTCTAGAAAGCTGAAGTGGAGATGTGGAAAAAGCCACGGTGAAGTAACACAAAAGGATGTACGTATTGGGTTGAGTATTATGGTGTTCTCAGCAGCCTTCTTTTTTGTTTTTTTGTTTGTTTTTAATTTTTTTAAAGGTATTCTCTGTCAGCCTTGCTAGTTTTAAGGACTGTTTTGTGTCTGTACTTCTAAACAAACTGCGAAAGATTTTAAAAGCAGCATTCAAACTTTAATGAAAAATGTTGAAGATCGGAAGGGGTCCTATTTTGTCTACATCATTATTCGCTGCTGGTATGTTATAAAAGGTAAACTGGGGTTGAGTCGGTGCTTTCAGCATTCGCCTCATGAACAGATACATTATCTGTAATGACAGTCATTTTAGGTCAGTGTGGCTTCTGTGAGCATCATTTAGGGAGGGATCCATGGAAGAATTTGTTTTTGAGTGTTTTTTTTTTATAATGGTAACGTTATGTGTAAACATTTCCCAGTAACATTTTGAATGACTTTCAGAAATTTTTATTAAAATTATATTACTCTTTCAAAATTCATCTTAATTTGACCCCTACTCCAATGTCTTTTTTCTTAGCACTGATTATTATTTCTTATCGATGGGCCAGAGGTTATCTCACTCTCATTTTAGAGGGAAAACTGAATCATTAATCATTTATTATAGGCTTGGTTTTGCTTAATAGTCTGTATCAAATTAAGGCAGTTGCCTTCTATTCTTAGTTTATAAAAATATGTGAGTGTATGTATGAAGGAATGAGTATTGAAATTTTTTAAAGGTTATCCATTTATTTTGAGAGAGCCCCCCCCCCCCCCACACACACACACACTGACAAATGGGGGAGGGGCAGAGAGAAGGAGAGACAGAATCCCAAGCTGTCTCCACACCAAAAGTGCAGAGCCCAATGCAGGGCTCGAACTCATGAACTGTTGAGTCATGACCTGAGCCGAGATCAAGAGTTGGATGCTCAACCAACTGAGCCACCCAGGTGCCCCATGAGTATTGAATTTTTATCAGTTGTTATGCTTTTAATTTTTTTCTTTAAAGAGATAACTGGACTTAATCATATTTGGGGGGGGATGAATTATGTGGTTTTTTTTTTAAATATTAGACTAACTTTGCGTTTCTGGAATTGGCTTGCTAATGTTTTAATGTTTTACTTCTGCCTGTATTCGCAAGAGAGTACTGTCTGTACTAGATTTTGATGTTAAAGTTTGCAGACATCTAAAACATGTTTGGAAGCGCATGTTTCTCAATGAATGTATGTAAGATGCGTATGCTTTGTTCCTTGAATGTTGGCTAGAATTCACCAGTGAAGCCAAGCCATCTCTGCCTGAAGTTGTTTTTGTAGGAAGGTTTTAAATTATGAAATCTCTTTTGTTACTGTATATAGGACAATCCAGTTTTCTACTTCTGCTTCTGTCATTTTAGTTAGAGGTTTTCTAAGAATGTGTTTTATTTAATCTGATTTTCTGATATATTGATTACAAAATTTTATAACACCCATTTTTTATCTTTTTTTTACAGTGATTCTTTTTAATTCTTGGTATAGATTATTTGTGCTTTAATTCCTTTTTCCTCAATAAGTTTTACTTAGGATTTATCAGTTTTATTCTTAGTTATGTTTTTTTTTAATCAGAAAACCATTGTTTTGCTCTTTTGATGATCTCTGTTGCACATTTTTGTTCATTTTCACCAATTTCTTCTCTGATCTATATTATATTCTTTCATCTTTCTTTGGTTTTAATTTGATAAATTTCTTTTCAATTCTTGGGATAGATAGCCATTAGTCTGCTCGTGCTGCCTTAACAAGGTACCTTAGACTGGGGGACTTAAACAACAGACATGTATTTCCCACAGTTCAGGAGGCTTGAGGCCCGAGATCACACTGCCAATGTGGTGAGGTTCTGGTGAAGCTGGTGAGGACTCTTCTTGGCTTGCGGATGACGACTTTCTCACTGTGTCCCGACATAGTGGAGGAGAGAATGAGTGAGCTCTCTGGTGTCTCTTATAGGGATACTAATCCTGTTGGATCAGAACCCTAACCCCTCCTTTATGATGTCATTTAACTTTACCTCCAAAAGGTCCTGTATCCAATGGAGTCACTTTGGAGGTTAGGACTTCCAATATCATGAATTTGGGGGCGGGAGGGGACACAGTTGAGTTCATAGCAGACCCCTAGATCATTGTTTTTCAGATTTTCCTGCTTTTTTTTTTGTTTTTTAAGAGAGAGCATGAGCTGGGGAGAGGTGCAGAAGGAGAGAGAGAAAGAGAGGGAGAGAATCTTAAGCACACTGAGCATGGATCCCCAAACGAATCTGGATCCCACAACATTGGGATCATGACCTGATCTGAAATCGAAGTGGGACATTGAATTGACTGAGCCACCCAGCCACCCCCCGCCCCAGGTTTTCTTCACTTCTTATATGAAGTCACTTAAAATCCCAGATTTGCCTCCAAAAACAGCATTAGTTTTATTTCACAAATTTTTATGTATTTTATATTTCCTGTCCTTTAGTTCAAAATTTCCTAAATTTCATTTATATATATTTAATATTTTGC
This sequence comes from Lynx rufus, assembly GCF_022079265.1. NCBI lineage: Eukaryota > Metazoa > Chordata > Mammalia > Carnivora > Felidae > Lynx > Lynx rufus. The sequence continues at coordinate 18,889,574 of NW_025814824.1, forward strand.
TTCAAAAATATATTTTATATTTTGGTTTCATGGTTACTTAGGTCATTGCTTGATTTTTAAAAATATGGGAACTTGCTAATAATGTCTGTTGATTTCTAACTTAATTCCACTGTGATTTGAGAACACACTCTGATTCAGTCCTCTGAAATTTATTGAGATAGATTTTGAAGACTAGCATGTAGTCAGTTTTTGTGACTATTTCATGTATATTTGAAAAGAATATGTATTCTGTGGTTGGTTACAGTGTTCTGTGTAAGTCATTTTGTTCAAGTCTATTGATTTCTAAATCTTCTAGCTCATTAGTTTGTGTGTGTGTGTTTGCTTGTACATTACTGTGGAGTTGTATTCAAAATCTTCCATGGATATATACATTTATCTTCTTGTTTTGTTAAATATGGCTGTTATATTTTGAAAGTATGTGATTAGGTTGATACAGATTTAGAATTGTTACATTTTCCTGGTAGATTGATCATTTTAGTATTTAGTCATGCATCATTAGTATATAATATTGCAATGCCTACCATTCTATCTTTGTTAGGTTTAAACATTTAAACTTAACAAAACTATCATAGGCCACAGTTTGCAACTGCCCCACCTACTCAGAAGGATTCAGGCCAGTAGACCCAGTGTGCCAGCTGGGAGCATCAGACATTTTCCACATCAGTTTAGGAAGCATTCTCTTTGGTTGGCTCAAATGACCATTTTGTTGTGATGGAACAAGGCTCACTTGGGTATGTTATGAGCCACTTTTGACTTATAAATGCTACTCCACAATAGCGGGTATCTCTTGTAACAGACCATGAGCATAGCTTACAGGTGTTCTGCAAGGAACATATAGTTCTCATCATACTAAAAGAAACCTATAGCTTCCTATGATCTCACAACATGCGTTCTTGACTTTCTAAAACCTGCTGTAAAATAATACTTGCACCAGTTTCCCAATAACATGAGGACTTTAAAACTCTTACTTCAAGGGTGCCTGGGTGGCTCACTTGGTTAAGCGTCAGACTCTTGATCTCAGCTCAGGTCATGATCTCACAGTTCCTGAGACTCGAGCCCCGCATCAACCTCTGCACTAAGCATGGAGCCTGCTTGGAATTCTGTCTCTCCCTCTCTCTGCCCCTCCCCTCCTCACTTGCTTGCACACATTCTCTGTCTCTTTCTGTCTCTAACTCACTCACTTTAAAAAAACACAAAAACAAAAACCTCTTACTCCATTTACCTCCTGTCGTCTTACAGATTACTCTTACATGTTTTATTTCTAAATATATGTTAAATACTGTAAGATGTATTATTAATTGCTTTTTGCAATTAATAGTCCATTTATTTATTAATTAAATATTTACTATCATTTGGGGAGAGTGCAAGCAGGGGAGGGGGAGAGAGAGGGACAAAAGATCTGAAGCAGGCTCTGTGCTGACAGGCTGACAGCGGTGAGCCCGATTTGGGACTTGAACTCCTGAACCACAACATCATGACTTGAGCCAAAGTTGGACACTCCACTGACTGAGCCACCCAGGTGCCCCGTCCAGTTATTTATTTATTTATTTAAGTTTATTTTGAGAGAGATCAAGGGAAAGAGCATGAGCAGGGGTGGGGCAGAGATAGAAAATCCCAAGCAGGCTTTGTGCCATCAATGCACAAACCATGAGATCATGACCTGAGCTGAGTTAAGCAGTTGGATGTTTAACCAACTGAGCCACCCAGGCTTCTCCCCCACTCCTTTTTTTTATAGTTTATTTATTAACAATCCATTTAAATTAACTCATGTTTTCCTTTTTTTGATTTTTCATTCCAACCGATATCTCCATGTTTCCATTTGTGTTCATTTTTCTTCTTTTGAGTATTTTTCTAATGCAGGTCAACAGCTGACAAATTCTCTTTCAGTTTCATTTGTCTGGAAATGTCTTTATTTTGGCCCTCCCCCTCCTTTTTTTTGATGGGATATTTTTGCTGGATGTCAGATTTCAAGGTTGGCCTTTCTGTTTTTTCTTCACCTAAGAACTCCAGTATTATGTAAATGTTAGACCTTTTTACCATCTCCCTTGTGATTTTCATGTTACATTGTATATTGCTTCATCCTTTTGTCTCTGACCTTCAGTATGGATATTTTTTCCAACCTATCTTTGTACTTCTCTTGCAATGTCTAGACTCTTGAAGTCATCCATTGAGTTAATTTTATTCATTGAAATGATCAGTTCTAGGATTTTTCCTGTGGAAGTTTTTTGTTTGAAAATTCTCTGTCTCGTTACATAATTCCTTGATTATGTTAATCATAACTACTTGAAAGCCTATCTGGTTGATCTCTTGTGGATGCTTTTAAATTTTCTCCTTTTTTCTTAGTTTTCACTCCTATCTATTCTTTATGCATGTTTAATTTTGTCTGTGTGCTGGACGTAGACAATTTAAGGCTCTGTACAGTGTTAGCTTTTTCTTGAGAAGCTACGGTTTTGCCTTTGTCAGGCGGCTAGTCAAGGGGGATATTACCATACTCTAAGTGGGGGTTGAAGTGATTTGCATCTAGTCTTCAGTCCTTGAAAGGACTGGTCTACTTTGAGTTTCCCCTGCTGCCTAGAATATAGCCCCTGGGGGACTCAACTAAAAGCCTAAGCTGTTGACCCCCTTTTTTTTCTTTTCTTTTTTTTTTTTTTGGTGTGTCTGTACTCCAGTTTTAGTCTCTGCATTTCTATGAGGCTTCACAGTATTTTTCTGATTTTAACTTCTCAGTGTCTGCTGCTACTTTTAGAAATGGCAGTTGACTTTTTGAGAAAGCAAGTCCAAATATAAAATTCATTTTGATAACCTTTCCTTCTCTTGCAGATCTTAATTCTCACTCCCTTGGTAGCTTTTATGTCTTTTCAGACATGTTTTCCTTTTTATATTTTGTCTGGCAAAAAGCCCTTGTTCTTAGCAAGAGGGTTGGGCCAAGACCACCTGCTCATCAATTTCTAAGGCAGTAAGTTATAGTAATTTTTCAAAATTAAACTTGTTAGTGTATGGGAATGTCATGGCATTTTGTGTATTGATTTTTGTATCCCGAAAACTCACTAAATTATTAATATTGATTACTTGTTTTTTATTTTTCTATATGGACAGTCATACACAAATAACAAGGATTTTGTTTTTCCTTTTTTAATCTTTTCATTTTTAATTTCTTTTTGCCTTACTGGACTGGCCAGGATCTTTGTATACTATTGAAGTGGTGTTTGCACATATTTTTGCCTTCTATCTTACCTTAAATTACATGCCTTCAACATTTCACCTTTAAATATAATCTTTACCAAAATTTGGTATTTCCTTTTTTGGAGGACAGTTTGATAAGAGGTTTAAAAAGAACTTCTCAGGGCACCTCGGTGGTTCAGTTGGTTAAGTGTCTGACTTTGGCTCAGATCATGATCTCACAGTTCATAAATTCAAACCCTGCATCAGGCTCTCTGTTGTCAGCTCACACCCTGCTTTGGATCCTCTGTCCCCTTCTGTCTCTGTCCTTCCCCTGCTTGCTCATGTGCATGCTTTCTCTTTCTCAAAAATAAAAATGAACATGAAAAAAAAATTCTCATCTACTCTTTGTTTACTAAAGGTTTTTATGATTGGATTTTGAATTTTATAAAATGCTTTCTTCCAAATAGGTGCTATTTTATTTGCATAACATTTTCTTCTTGCTTTAGATATCCGTCTTGAATCACTTTTTGTCAGTATTTCATTCCTCCTGTAGAATGTCCTTGAGTGAGTACTTGTTGATGGTGAAATGTAGTAGTTACTGTCTCTAGGCATTTTTATTTTGTGCTCTTATGTTCACCGAAGGATATTTTTGCTGAGTAAGGAGTTCTGGGTTGAGTGTTATTTTCTCTTAGCATATTAATACATTTTTCCATTATCTTATGTGTTTCTGTTGTGTCCAGCGTAGGTTTTGTTTTGTTTTGCCTTGTTTTTTGTTTAATGTATTTGAGAGGTCTGCCTATAATTGACCTAATTTTAATTTTTTTATTCCTGGGTATTAGAATTTATTCAGGAAAAAATACTGTATTTTTATATAAATAATCTCATTTGACCTTTTAGCACTTTTGCATATTTATATCATAGTGATAGCTAAAGTTTATAAAGATATATCTGAAACCCACTACAGAAAATTTGGAAATGTGGACTTCAGAATTATTTGGAAATAAATTAGTTTTCTTATTTCTCAATGTAGTTTTAATGCTGTATGTTTTATTTTAGAAAGTATTATAAGTAGATGGACTCTTCCTGAGTATTGACTTCATGGTAACTCCAGTTTTTACTATCAGTGCATTATAACATGAATGTGTACATACTCTGTGTTCTGCACCCCCCTCCATCTGTGGGGATTACATTCCAAGACCCCCAGGGGGTGCTTGAAACCACTGCTCATACCAAACCCTGTATAAACCATGCTTTTTCCTAGGCATACATGCCTATGACAAAATTTAATTTACAAATTAAGCACAGTAAGAGATTAACAACAAAAACTAGTAAAATGAAACAATTATTTACTGTAATAAAAGTCATATGAATGTGGTCCCTCTCTCTCTCAAAATATCTTGTGCTCTACTTCTTATGATGATGTGAGATGATAAAATGCATACATGATACAATGAAATGGAAGATGTAGGCAGTGTAACATAGTATTAGATTACTGCTATTGACCTTCTGACCATATGTCAGAAGGAGAATCATCTGCTTCTAATACACGGTTGACCACTGGTAACTGAAACTGTGGAAAGCAAAGCCACAGAGAAGGGGGACTACTGTATATTAAAATCTCCTGTTAATCAGAATATTCACTAGAATACTGACTAGAAATTCATGGCTCACTGTTAATTATTAGAATTTGCTGTATTCATCTTGTCACTGAACCTCAAGACCCTGATAACAACACAGTGCTTATGTATAAGGACCTCCTGCAGAATTAACCCTGTGATGAATATCTCTGCTTTGTAGAGCATGCAACTGAAGTCTCAGGCATTTTTTATCCTATTTCATTCAGCTCTGTAAGGAAATACAAATTTCTGACTGAACAACTTTTTAACATATAACACATTGATTAATCTTAAAGCAGAGAAAATAATACTTTTTGTTATTGATTAGCCTGTAAGGAAGACTATTTAGTTAGATTTTATTAAGATGTTCAAAGAATAGTTGATCTATCTTCTTGATTAATAACTTCATGATAATAATGACAGGAGCTAACATCAAATGATTTTAATTATGTAAATTTCCAAATGTTACACAATATTAATTCATTTAGTTTATTCAGTTCTTTGAAAGAGCTGCTGTCACCATTCTCATTTTTCAGTTGTAGAATCTAGATTTCCTGTTGGTTAAGAGCAAACTCTAATTTTTTATTTTTTGGTTGTTTTGTTTTAGGATATGATGACACCTATAAATTTGGGGAAAAAGACCATTTATTTAGTTTCATTCTTTGAAGGCTTACAGCGCATTATTTTATTCACTGAAGATCCAAGGGTATTTAAAGCAACATATGAAAGTGAGAAAGCAGAGTTAGCAGAGCAAGAAATTGTGCTGGCCTTACAAGATGTTGGAATTTCCCTCGTCAACAATTACACAAAGCAAGAAGTAGCCTATATTGGCATTACAAGGTTAGATGCATTAAAATTTGGATAAAATTAAATGATTAGTTCTTAATAAGAATGGTGACTGTAAAATCTAAAATAATGTAAAGTTTTGTAAACATGCTTTTGAGATTATTTTTTTTACCTTTTGAGATAAAGATATATCAGAAATCACTTTTATAAATCCTGTATTATGTTGATGATTCTCTCACCTTTCCAAAAAGTTACATTTATTCAGCTTATCAAAGGTATACCTTATGTAACATGTCATAAGGAAGAATTTAATTTTCCATTACCACCCACTGTGGTACAGGATAGATACAGGATAGATCCTCCATAAATAGTTGTTGGAGGAATAAAGCCAATCACTTTTTAATTTGACCTTGACACTTTAAGATATAATACAGTGATACTGAATTTATCATTTCCCCTGTAAGTCATTTTAGAGTAAAACTTATTCTTTCCTTTATTCCTTTAATATTCCTGTTCATAAGTACCTCAAGTAAAATTAATCTGTATATATTTGTATATATTAGTGCCTGATTTGAGAGCATTTCTAGATTTCCAGCAGGAAAGTGTAGTTTTGACCTTGACTTAAACTCTCAAATAAACATAAGCATTAAAGGTAATTGGTACAGATTTAAATTTGTTTTTCTATATAAATTCATCTAGAAATGCCCTTGATTTTTCAATGAATGGAATCCATGCCATTTAAAAAGGAATATTAAAAACTATTTTCTTAAGAATTTTTATTCCCCAAAAATGTGTTTATTTGTTAAGTGCTGTGCTACATTGTGTGAATGCAAAGGGGGATAATACATGATTCCTACCATTCTGTTTAAGTGAATACAAATTTTAGAGGGAATTGATAGAATTATTAAATAACTTACATACTTAAACAGGGTGAAGTAACTTTAGAATGTTTCTATTCTGTACACAGGTCTCTCAGCAATTTTTCAGTAATTATTTGTTCCCTGCTCTCTTAGATTACTGTTTCACACTTTGTCTTGTTTTAAAACCCCATTCTCTCTCTCATCTTGCTGCTTTGTATCCCATTTCACTGAGAAAATTAATGAAAAGGAAACTTCCAGCGACCTACCCCTCCAAAAATCACAGCTTCCTACCCATGAGCATTTCTTACCCATGTCCTATATACCAACATCTTCTCCACAGTAATTATACTAATACATGTGCTACTATTAAAAAATTTTTCAACTTTGCACTCTTTTCCGTTTCTTTTTGCCTTCTTGAGGCAATGATCCAGCAATTCTCTTCTTTCTCCTATGTAATAATTTTTGGGTCTCTGTTGGATTATTCCCATCAGTATTAGTTACTTCAAATTAAAAAATTCTCTTGAGCCTACTTTCCCTGCTACCTACTGTGCATTTCTTGCTTTCCATTTATAGCCAAACTTGTCAAAAGTGTCATCTGGTAAAAAAAAAAAAAAAAAAGTGTAGTATACTCATTATTTCCTAATTCGTTTTTTTACCCATTTTTTTAACCACTGCCAACAGGATTTTACTTTCAACACACCATGAAACTGATCTTGTCAAGATCACCAGAGACCTATGTATTGCCAGGTCCAGTGTAATTCCCAGTCCTCATGTTGCTTAAGTTTGTAACACTTACACAGATCCCTTCTCTCTCTCTCTCTCTCTCTCTCTCTCTCATTAATGTGGTTTAAAAACTTCTTTTTTCATTTATTTATTTTGAGAGAGAGGGAGGGAATGCAAATGGGGGAGGGGCAGAGAGAGAGAATCCCAAGCAGTCTCTGCGCTGTCAGCCTGGAGTCTGACATGGGGCTCCATCTCATGAATTGTGAGATCATGACATGAGCCGGAATCAAGACTCAGTCGCCTAACGGACTGAGCACCTAGGCGCCCCAAATGTGGTTTTATTAAAGCACAGAAAGAACTGCCACACAGATCCCTTCTTGATAGTTTTCTTTGACTTGACTTCCAGGATACCTCCCATCCTTGTTTTTCTTTCTTTGCCAGAATTCTCCATCTCATGTGTTGATTCCTTGTTTTCTCAACTGCTTAATATTGGGTGCCCTGAAGCTCTCAGACATGAGTCCTTTTCTCTGTTTCAAATACCACATATATGGCAAAAATTTGAGCAATATGTATATCTTTAACCAGACATTTGTCCTGAACTCCACGCTTGTATATCCACTGCCGACACAAAATAGCTACTCTTACATCTAAGAGACTTCTTTAAACTTCATATGTGTTAAACCTAACTCCTGATGTCCTTTTACGAAAACCTCCTTCCCCATTGGAATCAATGACTACCTCCCTCTAGTTGCTCAGGTCAAAAGCTGCGGGATCATCTTTGATTCTTCTCTGTATCTCACACCCCATACCTATGTATACAATAATTACAAGTTCTGTGCTGACTCTACCTTCAAAATAGACACAGAGTCGGTCAGACTGGTCAAGTTTTTACTGCCTCACTGTTCCACCCTAGGTAGAGCCATCACCATTTTTCTCCTGGTTTATTCCATTAAACTCCTAACAAGTTTCCAGCTTCTAACCTTTACTCCTATCCTTTCCCCCTCTGTCCCAACACACGTTGTATTCTTTACAAAGTTTAAGTCAGATGATGTGGCTGATCTCACAATCTTTCAATTCTTTCCTAATTTCAGAATAAAACTCAAAGCTTTTACAGTGTCTTACAAGGCTTTACATTCAAAGTCTATAATCTGTAAGGCTTTATATTACGTGGCTTCCCACCATCTGTCTTATTTCATCTTCCACTCTTAATGGTCCCTCTCCCTGAAATGCTCTACTCTGTTGTCTGCTGGATAATTCCCTTACCTCCTGTAAGGTTGCTGAAGTCTCATCTTCTCAGTGACACCCCCATGTCAGTCACTTCTCAGTGACCATGCTGTTTTACTACTGGCATATCCCAGTACTCCACATCCATCTCACCCTGTCTACTTACTCTTTTTTCAAAAGCATTTCACCTCTTACTAGTTAAAATATTCTAACTTATTATATTTACTATTGTCTGTCACTCAGTTATGATAAAGCTCCAGTATGCAAAGATGTTTACTGATAATATCCCTACCACCTAGAATAGTGTCTTAGTAAAAGTCTAAGTAGTAATAGAATGAATTTGTATTTTTAAACTTGTAGTGTGTTTGCATATAACTGAGGATATTGTAAAATTTTACTGAAAGTTTTGGAACTCATGTAATAAACCAGCTACAATGGAAATGTTTATAAATGAGTACCATGATTTTTGCTTTCATATAAGTTCTGATGTGGTTTGGGAGACAAAGCCCAAGAAGAAGGCAAGATGGAAGCCAATGAGTATAAAGCACACTGAGAAGTTAGAAAAAGAATTTAAGGAATATACTGAATCTTCACCTTCAGAAGATAAGGTTATTGAGTTGGACACTAACATTCCGGTAATATTTTTAAGTAATGATGTGCGGTTTTAATTTGTACCTGTTGTAAATAGATGAATCACTTTTGATTTTTTTTAAGTTGATTTATTTATTTTGAGAGAGAGTGCGGGAGGGGCAGGGAGAGAACTCACAAATTGACTGTGAGATCATGACCTGAGCCAAAACCAAGAGTTGGACTCCTAACCGACTGAACCACCCTGGCACCCCTCACTAGTGAATTTTTAAGGAAAGTCTGGTTTCCTTACAAAACAATTAATTATACCATACATACTTTATGTAAAATGCTTTAAAGGGAAAGTTGTCTATATTAGCAACTCATACTTTTAAGAAGCCAATATGTTATTTTAGTTACTTGTTAAATTTTTTTCTTTTATCATTTTTTAGTAAATTTATATAAAAAGTGATACAATAAAAAGTGAATATTTTTTGTGAATTGTATTTAAAGATCCAACCTGAACCTAATCAAATTGCAAATGTCTAATCTAATCAACTATGTAGCCTATTACTTCAGTTAATATTATCTTAAAGTTTTTGGTACAAATTTCGGATTTTAATCAGTTTATGAATTCAGAGAAATTGTATTTTGTGGGGGGGGGGCATGTTTTTCAGGTTCGCTTCACACCTAGTGGCACTAACATGAAAATTCTGCAACCACATGTAATAGCCATACGAAGAAATTATCTTCCAGCATTAAAAGTAGAATATAGCACATCTGCACATCAGTCATCATTTAGAATTCAAATTTACAGAATACAGGTGAGTCTGAAAAGATACTCAAATTATGTTCATAAGGAACATAGCAATAAACCAAATGTGTTCCCATGGTCGCTCTAGTACTTTGATTTCAGTGTTGAACTAGACTGCTGATTCCTTCTACTTATTAAATCCTGTTATTCTAGTCAAGTTCTGTAATTAACATGTTAATATACCAACCTGGTTTTTTTTTATTTTCATAGATCCAAAACCAGATACATGGTGCTATATTTCCTTTTGTGTTTTATCCGATTAAACCTCCCAAGTCGGTCACCATGGATTCAGGTTTGTTTGTATTTTAAATTGCCATGAAAATGTTTGTATTAGCTGTATGGTTTATTTTACTATAAAAATATGAAATGAAACCATTCTCAAGTTTAGTTTCTGTGGGATCATTAGAAAATTAAATAGCATGGAAAATGAACAACAGGTACTCAATTAAGGTCAACACAATATTGAATTCTGAAGAAAAGAATAATTAGAAACATTTAAATATTTAGAAATATTACTTAAAAAATGGATTGCTGGTTTGTAAACCTCTGATCTAAAAACCAATAGGATCTCTGAATAAATTTTGAAGGAATTTAAATTCAGAGTGGTTTCCAGCCATGAAAACTGTCCTGTATTCTCCAAGTCAGTGTGATGACAAGTCCTTTGTTCCATTCTCTTCCCCTTCACTTCTATCTTTTCTATCCCTCATACCCTCACTTTGTCTTTGCTACCCCTGCCCTTGCCTTCCAACCCTTACCTCCACACCACTGGCTTTGAACTCTCTAAGGTGGTATTCATAATCTTCTTGGAAGCTTTTGACCATTGTACATGCCCAAGCCCCTCCACCCAGAAGTCCAGGACGAGACCCTGAAGTCTGTGTTTTCACAGTGTTTGCCTTGTGATTCTAATGCATACTTCTACTTTAAAATCACTCACTAATTTAAAGGATTAGTTATCCTTAAAGTGAATACAGATAACTTAAAAAAAAAATCCTAGAGTCTGAAATTAAGACTGTAATGGATCTTGCAAATAGTAATTTTAATTGATACTCATAATTTAGTAAATAATTTAGGTCTCCATTGTAATGTGTATTAAATTGCAAGAAAGTGCTTATCTTCCGCTTAAAGCATCGTGGGATTAATCCTATTTATTACTTCTGCAGCTCCAAAACCCTTCACAGATGTCAGTATTGTTATGAGATCTGCAGGCCATTCCCAGATTTCACGTATTAAGTAAGTGTCTTAATATATTTCTTGTGTGTTTATTTAATGTTTCGATTTAAATTTGTGAGCTAATTGTACTCTTTTAAAAAAAATTCAGATGAGTCAAATGTTTAAATGCAAAATACTAAATTATACAGGTCATTAGGAAAAATCTATTTTTATAATTTTGGAGTGTCAGAGGCTGTGAATGAAATATACTTAGGTATTAACTGTGAGTATTTTGCTACTTTATCATTTGTTTTCTGATAGGTTTTCTTTAATTACTGCATATCATTTTAGAAAAAAGAAAGAAAATAGTATCTTAAAATTAAGTCACTATCCAGTCTAAGAAGTAGAACATTGACAGAAACATCCATCTGTATTTACTCTCCTATTTCTTGTGTTCTCCACCCTATCAACCAAGAACTATCCTCATCCCTTTTTAAAATATAATTCTATTAAATATATGTATTTAAATATTCTTCTTTGTGTTCCCTTTTTTTCCTAATTAAAAAAATTTTTTTCAAACTGAACATAGACTTTGGGGGACTGGATTTTTTCATTCAACTATTACTAAATTTTATTTTCTGTGTAGGTAGAGTTTATTATCACTAATGTATAATATTCTGTATGACTGTATAGCACAATTTACTTGCCAGTTTTTTCTCTATAGGCATTTTTACATTTTGAGTTTGTTGCTGTTATGTGTTGCCATGATTTTTTTTATTCATCTAGAAAATTCTCAGTTTCAACATTCTAATAGTTATCTAATGCTTTTTTCTAGCTAATTCTCTTAATGCACTTAATCAATGATTTTATGTTTTCTGCTTTGTAATAATAGGTACTTCAAGGTGTTGATCCAAGAAATGGATCTCAGGTTAGATCTTGGGTTTGTCTATGCTTTAGCAGAACTTATGACAGAAGCAGAAGTGACTGAAAAAACAGAGGTAAGTCTTAAAATGAGAGCATTGATGGGAAGGGTTCGGGAAGAGGAAGACTAAAAAATTATAAATTCTTGATGTATTAATATGGTTTTAATCCACTGGTGGGTAAAGTGGTAGAAGTCACATTTTCAGATTATAGATGACGTGCCTGTTTAAGGTGTGTTAGCAAACAGGAGGATATGTTTTAAGCCAGTAGTAGTGACTAGCTAGTTGTCATGTTCACATCACTGTTTTTTCCTATTTTATTTTCCTGGGTTCCTTTTGTTTTAATTAGTAACTGAGAAATTTGGGTGTGACCAGGATATTCTGCGAAGGAAAAGGTAAAAATAAAAGGTAGTATGTTACTTGTGACTGATAGACTATAAAATCACAGTGATAGAGTAGATCATATATGATCTCTTTTTCAGCTGTCTTCATAAGAATTCTGAAGATAAGACAGATTATATGGGTAAAAGAATATATACTTTTTTCTTTTAATAGCAATTTATTGAGATACAGTTCACATACCATATATTTTAATCAAAGTGTACAGTTCAGTGACTTTTAATATATTTACAGAATTGTACAGCCAGCGTTACTATCTCATTCCAGAACATTTTCATCATCCCAAAAAGAAACCATGCCAGTCCCATACAACCACTAATAATATACTTTCAGTCTGTTGGTTTTCTTACTCTAGATATTTCATATTAATAGAACCATACACTGCGTAGTTATTTGGAAGGGAGGGGCTTCTTTCACTTAGCATGATGTTGACAAGGTTCATTCAGGTTGTAGCATCTATCAGTACTTCTGGCCAACGAATACTCTTGTTATAGATGCATTCCATATTGTATGTAGCCAGTGCTCTGTGGATATGCCACATTTTGTTAATCCGTTCATCAGGTAGGGACATTTGTGCTGTTTCCACATTTAGGCTATTATGAATAACACTGCTGTGAATATTTGTGTACAAGTTAAAATCATATAAAATGTATGATTCTAATTTCAGTGTCATCATCAACACTTGTTATCTGTCCTTTGAATTCTAGCCATCGTAGTAGATGTGAAGTATATCTTTGTAATTTTGATTTGCATATACCGGATGAGTAATGACTGAACATCTTTTGATGTGTTGATTGATCATTTACGTATCTTCTTTGGAGAAATTGTCTTTCAGATTTTTTGCCTGTTATTAAATAGGTTGGCTCCTTATTATCAAATTGTAAAAGTTCTTTATATATTCTGAATACAAGTTCCATATCAGATCTATGATTTGCAAATACTTTGACTCATTCTGTATGTTGTGTTTTACTTTCCTAATGTCTTTTCAAGTACAAAAGTTTAATATTAATGAAGTCTGAATTCTCTTGTTGCTCATGTTTTTGGTGTCATCTTTAAGAGTCCTTTGTGAAATTCAAGATTATTAAGGTAATAAAGATTTAGCCCTATGTTCTAAGCATTATTTACAATCAGGTCTTTCATATATTTTGAGTTAATTTTTGTACGTGGTATAAGAGTCCAGGATCACCAGTCTTTTGCATTTGTCTCTTCAAATGTTCCAATACCATTTGTTGAAAGACTATTCCTTCCTCATTAATGGTCTTGGTACCCTTGTCAAAAATCAGTTGATCATAAATATATGGTTTTATTCCATTGCTCTCTAAGTCCATCTTTGTGCCAGTACTGCACTGTCCTGATTATTACTGTTTTGTAGTAAGTTTTGAAATTGAAAAGTATGAATCCTCCTTTCTTCTTTTTCAAGACTGTTTTGACTATTTAGGGTCCTTTTGCAATTCCGTATGAATTTGAGAGTGAGCTGGACAATTTCTTTGGAGAAGTCATCTGGGGGCTTGACAGGGATTACATTGAATCTGTATACTAGCCTTAGGGTTTTGACATCTTAACATTATTAACTCTTGCAGTCTTTTTTTTTTTTAATTTTTTTTAATGTTTATTTATTATTAGAGCATGAGCATGGGAGGGGCAGAGAGAGAGGGAGACACAGAATCTGAAGCAGGCTCCAGGCTCCGAGCTGTTAGCACAGAACCTGATGCGGGGCTCGAACTCACAAATTGTGAGATCATGACCTGAGCCAAAGTCAGTCGCTTAACTGACTGAGCCACCCAGGCACCCCCGAGTCTTACAGTCTTTAAACACTGCATGTCTTCTATTTAATGTAGATTTACTTTCTTTCAACACTGTTGTATGATTTTCAGAGTGTAAATTTGGCTTTTGTTATATTCATTATTGAATATTTCTTTTCTTATAGCATGAACAAAATTGTTTTCTTAATTTCATTTTGGTTTGTTCATTCCAAGTGTATGGAAATACACTTAATGTTTTTATACTGATCTTGTATTCTGCAGTCTTTCTGAACTCATTTATTAGCTCTGCTAGTTGTTTTGTGGGTTTTCCTTATATAAGATCATGCCATTTGAGAATAGTTTTACTTCTTCCTTTCTGATCCAATCTGGATGACTTTTGTTTCTTCTTAATTGCCCTGCTAGAACCTCTAGTACAAGGTACAGCATTGAATAGATGTGTCAAGAGCAGACATCCTTGCTTTGTTTTCTGATCTTAAAGGGAAAGCTTTCAGTCTTTCACCATTAATTATGGTATCAACAGTAGATTTTTTGCAGATAACCCTTCATCTGGTTGAGTTCGCTAATATTGCCAGTTTGTTTATCATGAAAGTATGTCACATTTTGTCATATGTTTTTTCTGCATCTGTTGGGATGATCGTACGGTTTTCATTGTATTGATTATATTACACTGGATGTTAAAACAACCTTCTATACCTGGGATGAATCCCACTTGGCCACATATGTAATTTTTTTAAATATTTGTTTGGTTTGGTAGTATTTTGTTGAGGATTTTTGTGTTTACATGCATGGGATATTGGTCTGTCATCGGCCCAACAGATTTTTTATACATATGTAATTTAGTCATTTGCTTTTTGAATTAAAAGAAGAGGAAAAGATTATATATTTTTACCATCTTTTATACTTGCATAATTGTCTTCACACCAGTGCTGTTATTCATTTAGTGACTAGATTTTTATATTGAAGTCTATCCCACCCACACCCCTGACTTTCCCTGCGGTGTTCAGCTTTTGGTGTTGCTCAGAAAGGTGAAGATTTGCAACACCCACTGTCATCCTGGAATAACTGGTTTTGGGGCTGGGCCTTCTTCTCTTTCCACAACCACACCCTGCTGTTATATATACTCCACAATAGCCAGCTGATTGCTTTATTTTTTTCAACAGTACCTTAGGCCACAAATTGCTCTGCAGACTAATCCAATCAAACTTGAGGGGTTTTTTGAAGGAATCGATCTGGAGATCATATTTGTTCTGAGGCTGGGAAGACCCCCTCTAAACTGTCTCTGCCCATTTCTCTCATGAAAACTAACAGGACTACAGTTTAGGCTGTATCTTCATTGAATCAATGGTTTTCTGTCTAATTGACTTTCACCATGACATTCACTGTTTCCCAAAGCCTACGCTTGAACTTCTTCACACTCTCTTGTAGTTGAAGGCAATTTTTTCAGGAAAAGATTAGGAACTATTTCAAAGTTTCTTTGCTGTCCACCTCCCTACACCCCAGGTAAAATCTGAACCAGAGCTTCAGAGCTGGGGGAGGAACAAGAGTGATCAGAACCCAGTATTCTCAGTGACATTACACACAATTAGAGTCTTTGTTCCATGAGTAGAGGCCAGGCAGGGAATGGAAGCTCTCCCATCCCTGTAATGTAGCATTAGCACTGGTAGCTGGGGGCAGGATGAGAAATGCTGACACCTTTATGCCTCCCAGGAGGAAAGTCTACCATTGAGGGAGACTAGGCAGAAAGGGAGCTTTGTGTTTTTGAGTATAGCAGTCTACAGTGGTGTTATGGCTTATTGAACTAGGAGGGGGCACTAAGAGAGTATTCCTTGTTCAGATACCACAGATTCACTTTTGTTACCAAATGTTTGTAGATTTTCTTGAAAAGATGTTTAATTTGCTTATACCCTTAGGTTCATTCGTAGAGGCCTTAAATAAGTGGGGTTTTTTGGGTTTTTTTTTGCTTTTTTTTAAATTTCACCAGTTTCACTGGGGAAGCTGATCTAAAGATCCCCTCACACTGTCATCCCAGAAGTAGTTTCCAGATACTCAACTTTTAATAAGGCTATCATTTTGATATTTTTGATGATGGGTTAAATATGAATGTTGGGCTGTTTCTCAACACATAGAAGTAACTTAGATTTGTGAGTGTTTGGAAGAGAATTAACGATTATCAAAAATGAAAGCCATTATCACTTTATGCAACGTCATTTTCAGGACCTTCCCCTTTTTTGTTTATATTAGTGGCCTCTGTAGATGTCAGTATTTACCAAAAAGCTACAAGTGGAATGTGATTATATTTAAGAAATCTATATTCCTAAGAAAGTGTTGATGGAGGGACACCTGGGTGGCTCAATCCATTAAGTGTCTGACTCTTGATTTCAGCTCAGGTCATGATCTCAAGGTTGTAAGATTGAGCCCTGTGTCAGGCTCTGCACTGAGCGTGAAGCCTGCTTGGAATTCTTTCTCTCTCCTCTCTCTCTGCCCCTCCTCTACTCGTACATGGGCTGACGCCCCACCCCCACCCCCCAAAAATAAATCACATAAAGTATTGGTGAGTTGGATTATAGTAGCTTTTTGGGATAAACTTTGTAGTCCCAAGAATAAAAGCTTAATGTTTTTAATGGATTAGATGGAAACATACAAGATATGTTTATCAGTTTGTGAGTCAGGGACAGAGCTTTACTAACAATAGAAGTGTTAGGTTCCCTTTTGATGCAGTAACTTTCCAATCACAAGGAACATTGAATCTGGATGTTATAAGGAAGTGTTCTGCAGTGTATGAACTCATACAGATGAATCCGTTAAGTTTTTAATACTTTTTGTTTCTTACAGGTTGAACTTTTTCATAAAGATATAGAAGCTTTCCAAGAAGAATATAAAACAGCTTCATTAGTAGATTCATCACAAGTCAGTCTTTATGAATACTTTCATATATCTCCCATCAAGGTAGGAGAAAAGTCTCTTTTTTATTATCCTTGATAATCTAGGTAATAGCAAATTGACTTGATCTGTGTGGACAGATGAGCATGTAAATTATGTTCTCTAATAGTATATAAATTCTGTAAATAAAGTAAAAAGTAAGGAATAATCCTTTAAAATTTTTATTTATACTTATAACAATTTTTCACCATGTGGAAATAATACTGGGCCCACGTAAAACATGAACTTACGTGTTTATATCTTGACCTAATATTATGTTACCTTAGTTTTCTATTAACATGCTTAATGACAGTTTTCAAAATTGTGTGTATGATTGTATATTTTTTTTATTGAATTATAATTGACATAGAACATACATTAGTTTCAGGTGTATAAGGTGATGATTCATTACTTATATACGCTGTGAAATGATCACCACAATAAGTCAAATGACCATCCATCACCATACATGTTAAAAATTTGTTTTTCTTGTGTGAGAACTTTTAAGATTTATTTACTCTTAGCAACTTTCAAATAATGCACTATAATATTATTAACTGTAGTCTTTAAGTTTTAAATTAATTCATAAAGTAACCTCGATTTAAAAACTGGAAGTTGAATGGAACTAAATATAAGTTCTTAACACAAAGTTTCTGAATTACATAATACTTGAAGAAAATTATTGTATAGCTATGTATGTATACCGTGTATGTGCATATGATACGAAAGTGTGTTTTAACTGTTTTCAATGTGCTAACTTAATTGTAATAGTTGAAACACTTACTTTTGGTGATACTTGAGTCATTTCAACAACCTCAACTTCTAGATTATTAATATTATTTAAAGATGTATACAAATTACTATTTTCCTAGGTGTACCAAAAGAATCGGATTGAACCTAAATGCCATATTAGTCTGTATTGCTGAATTTAAAATTTAAAAAGAATTGTGTTCAATTTTAAATTCCTTTAACTTTTTACATAATAATTTTGATATAATCTAGATAATTTTGAAATCTTCTTTATGGTGTAGTAAATTTAAAATAAGATTGAATTTTAAAAGCTAAAATTGTCATTTTGAAAATAGTGCTTGAAATATTTCTCTCTTTATCTCTTTAGTTGCACTTAAGTGTTTCACTGCGTTCGGGTAGAGAAGAAGCTAAAGATACAGAAAAACAGGAAGGACTGATGGCGGTTCATTCCTTAAATCTTCTGCTGAAGAGTATTGGTGCGACTCTTACAGATGTACAAGATGTAGTTTTTAAGTATGTGTAATATTCAAATCTGTAAATTGACGAAAAGCCCATTTTATATTTACGTAAAAACTTTATAAGTGAAAAGTGTGTGAAGGACATTGCAGATCAGAGGCAAATACGGTCTTTACTGTTAAAAGGAATATAATTTAACATATTACCTGCCGGGCCTTAACTGTTAAGAAACAGAATAATTATTAAATAATTTCCTTAAGAAAGAGAGACAGAGGCCATACAAGTTTGTGCATTATATAAGGCCTTTCAGGCCTCGGGGAGGATTCCTAAGAAGCCGTGTGTGCTCAAAGGTATGGTGCTTCAAAGATGTGGTTTCAAGATTTAATAGGATCAAGACTCTTTAAAGCATATGTGGCTAGAACAAAATGAATGCCATGGTAGTGGAAATGAAGGGAGCCAAGAATTTACATTTTAGTGGGAGTCATGGAAGCTATCAGAATATCTGACCAAAGAGACAGGAAGTCCGAGTGGAGATTTCAGATGACAAGGACCTTTTCAGGTAGCACCTAGAAAGATTATGAAGAACAACGGTAAGAATCAGTGATCCCAGCAAGATGCAATTCTAAATCCAGATAAAGTCAGGTAATGAATTAAAGAACATAGGACATGAAGAACGTAGGTTTGAAGACATTGGGAATAGGGTAAGATCTCTAATCCCGCTGCTGTCTTACCTGCTCACACAGAGCTTCCCATGTCATGGATCTGATATATGCTGTGACTAGGTTAAAAGTAAACTGACCTGGATTCCTCACCTGTCAGTTGATCAGGCAGGACCTGCAGCGACTGAACCCTGGCCATTCTTGAGCAGCCTCCTCCACTTGTCTCAGGTGTCAGACATTTTCTTTATGGGCCGTGATAGGACAGAGTTGAGTAATAGAGTCTATATGTATGAATGGAATTCAGAGGGTCTCTGAATCCCCTAAATTACGTGAAAGTATGTATAGGTGGCTTTTCTGAGGCTAAGATCCATAGCTTCCATAAGATTCTTAGATGTTCTTTGACAAGAATAAGCAGAGATACGTGTGAAAGAGGAAATTTTCTGATTGGCACAGGACTGTATTGAAAGGAAAGATTTGGAGAAAAATTCTAAAGAAAATGAAACCACTCGTTAATATTAAAAGCATTCTCTTCACCTCTCTCCCTCTTCTCCCTTGATACGTACCCACACACATATTTATGTGTTTTTCAGGCTTGCATTTTTTCAACTCAACTATCAGTTCCATACAGCATCTGAACTACAATCTGAAGTAATAAGACACTATTCAAAACAGGTTTGTCTGAGATTATTTTACAAAGGGACAGATTCATATAAAATAGTGAAACATTCTGTGTCTTACATGTAGATGTGACAAGGCTAAGTGAGCAGCCATGTTCAAAATTTTTTAACTTTTTTTCTCAGAATTGTAGAAAGAAATTGAGCCCTATCACCATTTCAATTTTTTGCCCTCCTGTTGTTGTTTTTCCACTGACTGGTCTCTTCTGGATCATTGTGGACTTAAGACATTTTTAAATAAAATATTAACTAAGTAATTCACCAAACTTACTTAAAAAAATAGTTTCAAGGGAAACTGTTTATTAGTAACTAGCTGGTGAACACAGGCTATTTTTAACGTAATTGTATTGTTGAGTCAGCTATATATATTACTTTAATGGATTTTTTTCCACCTTTAGAAAGACTCCCGTATCTTATGATATAACCTACAGCATCTGAGACAGCTGTCTTATCATGCACAGATCACTAAGCCTGAGTCAAGATGTGTGGGTTTAGATTCCAGTTTTGCCATTTACCTGTTACGTGACCCAGGTTATCATTTGGTCTGCATGTTGTTCCAGTCTCTAAAATGATGGTGGTAATAGTAACCATCAGACATAGTTGTAAAAGTGAAAGAATTTTGAATATTGTAAAGCTTTATGTAAATATATTATTTCTAAAACTCTAACACCAAATCACTTTTTAAAAACAAAACTAGTGATGAATAGGGTGATACAGTTTAGGTGTTAAAATTGGTGATCAGGGTGTTGACCTAAAAGCAAACAAACAAACAAAACATTGAGTTTAAAAAATTTCCTGAATATCTGATTAACTCTGTATTTCATTTTCAGGCCATTAAGCAAATGTACGTACTCATTCTTGGGCTTGAAGTTTTGGGAAATCCCTTTGGCTTGATTAGAGAATTTTCTGAAGGTGTGGAAGCATTTTTTTATGAACCTTACCAGGTAATAAAATAGTTATTCTTGCATTGTGCAACGTATTACTAATACTTTGAATAAATAATGCATCCAATTGTTAACTTGAGGTGTGTGTGTAAATAGATTTTGAGAGACACAACAGAAGGACATGATTTTGCAGCAAACAATGGTAAGAGATATTGGAAAATTTTTGAGGGATACGTTTACCTTTTCCCTAAAAATTTAAACTTAAGACTTTCCTAAGATACATTGAATTTTAAGTGTTCTGTTGGAATATTAAAGGTCAATAAACTTCACTCTATAGTAGAAGGAAGATCACCATAGACAGGCAGTCTTTGCACAATTGTGGGGACAGTACAAATAACTATGCAGGTGGACACTGTACACAGCAATGTTAATCGGTGGCAAAAATTATTATTATTTGGTGTCCCTTAAAATCTTCTGTTAAAACATTTAAAACTCTCTTACTTTCACTTTTAAATGAGAGGGCAATCAAAAAGTAAAACTATTACTATATTGTTATATTGTACAGTATAATTTAAAACATAAGAAATATTAAGAATTAAAGTGCTAGGGGCACCTGGGTGGCGCAGTCGGTTGGGCGTCCGACTTCAGCCAGGTCACGATCTCGCGGTCCGTGAGTTCGAGCCCCGCGTCAGGCTCTGGGCTGATGGCTCAGAGCCTGGAGCCTGTTTCCGATTCTGTGTCTCCCTCTCTCTCTGCCCCTCCCCCGTTCATGCTCTGTCTCTCTCTGTCCCCAAAATAAATAAAAACGTTGGAAAAAAAAATTAAAAAAAAAAAAAAAAGAATTAAAGTGCTATTATTTCTTTTACAAAAATTATCAGGAGTAGTTTGTGGTTATGTTCTCATAACTTACATTACAAAGCAAAACATCATTTGTACACTTTGGTGAATAGTCCTATTCCTGCATTGGGATCAACTTGTTGTTACTTTCAACGTCGTGAAGTATCTCTGAGAATTCTGTTATAATGTTCAGTTTTTTGCTGGTGTCACTTCCTCTAGGCATATATTAATTTATATTAATAAATTCACCTTTAAAATAAAATATAACCTTCTTTGTTATTATTTGACCCTTTAGGGAGCCATCCAGGGTCCTGAAGAGTTTGTGGAGGGCATGGCCCTAGGACTAAAGGCACTAGTTGGTGGAGCTGTCGGTAAGAAACAGAATGCCTACCAGGTATGATTATGCTAAAGCAATGATGCCTTTGCTTTTACTAAAAATATTATAATTTCTGCCAGGTGGATTAGCTGGTGCTGCCTCTAAAATCACCAATGCTATGGCGAAAGGGGTGGCAGCTATGACTATGGATGAAGACTACCAACAGAAGAGAAGAGAAGCCATGAATAAGCAACCAGCGGGTCTTAGAGAAGGCATCACTCGTGGAGGAAAAGGCTTAGTTTCTGTAAGAAATTTCCCAGGGTTGTAAACACAACAGGGACCATTAAATAAGGCCACATTCTGTGAATATGAAAATAGACATTGGGGCGCCTGGGCGGCTTAGTTGGCTGAATGTCCAACTTCGGCTCAGGTCATGATCTCGTGGTCCATGAGTTCGAGCCCCGCGTCAGGCTCTGTGCTGACAGCTTGGAGCCTGGAGCCTGTTTCAGATTCTGTGTCTCCCTCTGTCTCCTCCCCTCCCCTCCCCGGCTCATGGTCTGTCTTTCTCTCTCAAAAACAAACATCAAAAAAAAAAATTTTTTTTTTAAATAGACATTTAACTTGCACTCCTTCAAGTGTTATTTAGATATCGGAGAAGCAGGGGGTTGTGTCCTATATAAAATATGTCCATAGCCTCCAAAAGCATTCTGTTTAACTAAAATACGTGGACAGTGTGTTGATTCTTACAGTATCTAGAGAGCAAAACTCTCTCTTTTTTTTTTTTTTTTTTTGTAAGCCAGACTTGGTTTTTCAAAGCATCATGTTGAAAGTATTAAAAATTTTTAATTGTGCTTTTCCTCTAGGGTTTTGTAAGTGGCATAACAGGAATTGTTACAAAACCAATCAAAGGCAAGTATATTCTTTTAGGTGATGTGTATTACCAGGTCTTTCACAAATTGATTCTGTTTTCTCTCATGATTCACTTGCCTAAACCTTTGTTGTTTTTCTTTCTAGGAGCTCAAAAAGAAGGAGCAGCTGGTTTCTTCAAAGGTGTTGGGAAAGGTTTAGTTGGAGCAGTGGCAAGGCCAACCGGAGGCATCATAGACATGGCTAGCAGTACATTTCAGGGAATAAAAAGGTAGGTTCTGTTTGGTGGAAGATATGAGTAAAACTCTTAAACCATGAGAAATAAAATAAATCTGCTGTTTGCCTCAAGGCACTTAGTTATGAACCTTACAGTATGGCAAGTTACATATGATTTCCTAATTCCTTTTTAAGTTGTTGCCTTTGCATCAGTTCAACTTTATGGAGTTCTCCTTTATTGGTCATTGGTCATTCATTCCCAGCAGCCTTGGCAGGAAAGGCTGAGCAGGTTAGGCAGGCTCTTCAGTTGCCTTGAGTGAGGTGCATTATTAATACTGTAATGCCACACACGCACGCTAGTTCTAAAATTAGCAAATACAATATTCTCTCTCCTTTTAAGAAATAAAGAATGGCATTTTATATTCCTGGTTTAAACTCAGCTTGTGTTCCCCCTCCCCTTATGGTCTTACTTTGTTATGAAACTATTACATCCATTTCCTCTATTTTTCTTCATTTGTGCAAATAATTTTAAAACATCCTCTCTTATTCCAAGTTAAATGTAGCTTAAGATTGAAATTTGGTAGTTGCATTATTATCTCTGTTCTAGAGCTTTGTAACCCATACAACAATGGATTAAATTCATGCTAATGAGACCTAACAGGAAGTTAGGTATATGGACATTTCCCTAGTCTATTTCTTGCTTCCTGCTTTATTGAGGTAAGTACTGTCATTATATGGAGCTGCTCCTTTTTTTTGTTTTTTTAACTGTTCCTCTTAAGTTAGTATTTCCTACTGTTTACCATAATTGGGTGTTTCTGGTTTTATAATTTAGTATTAAGATAGGGGAAAAAAGGTCTCTTCTCCTTATAACTTTAGATTCACAAATAGAATGTATTAAGTTGTCATCAGAGAAGCTCAAACTCAGTGAAACATAAATAATTCAAAATCAACAGCTATGCAGGTATATGCCCAAAGTTGCTAGAATAACCTTCCATTTTTCTAAAACTTTGTAATCTGTACTGACCTGCGCTACCTTTAAGGATTAAGGGCAAAATAAAACATTTTTAATAAAAATAAGACTAAGAACTATTAAAAATATACTTGAGAAGAAGGATATTAAAACCAGAAATGAGAAGTGGATTATGAGAATCAAATAAAAGAATATAAATGAGTGAATAAATCTAATTGAACTGTATAGAAACAACATTGGAACCAAAATACTAACAATAATAAGTTGCAGAGGCACCTGCGTGGCTCAGTTGGTTAAGCATCTGACCCTTGATTTTGACTCAGGTGATGATCTCATGGTTCATGAGATTGAGCCCTCCACTGGGCTCTCTACTGAAAGAAAGGAGCCTGTTTGGGGTTCGTTCTCTCTCTCTGTCTCTGTCTCTGTCTCTCTCTCTGTCTCTGTCTCTCTCTCTCTCTCTCAAATAAATAAACTTTACAAAGGAATAAGTTACAATTTGAGAAGTGAATATTTGGCATTAAGCATTTTAATATATTATTTTTGAAGAGGATATACTATATATTTTCTATAGATATGTATCAATTAGATACTTTTAATCACTCAAGAAACCAGAAGCGAATATAATTGCCAAAGTTCTTGTCCTCATATGACTTAATTCTGCTGTGAAAGCAATAAGTGAATATTTATTATATACGTATATGATAAATACACAATATGCTACATGGTGAAAAATTCTTTGAGGAAAAAATAAAACCGTGAAAGAGATAAGAGCATCCCAAGTAGTAGGGAGGAAAGTTGCCATCTTAAATGTAAGTAACGTATTCAGAGAAGTTTCCCTGGTAAGATTAAATTTGAGGAAAGACTGAAGAAGTAAGGGAGTGAGCCATGTGAGAAGGTGCCAGGCAGTAGGAACTGCCAGTAAGAAGCCCCGATGCCAGCAGTATGCTTGGCTTGAGAAGTAGCAAGACCAGTGTGCTCAGAGTAGAGTGAATCCAAGGAGAGAGTTGGAAAAGATGATATTAGAGAACGCCTAGGGGATCCGATCATATGGGGTTGGTAAGCCACTGTAAGGACTTTGGCTTTTTCTTGATATAAGAAATCATTGGATGGTTTTGGCCAAGAAAAATGATGTGAGCTGGCTGCTATATATATATATATATATATATATATATATCTATATGTATCGACAGTAAATTGCAGGGGGACACAGTGGAACACTTAAGAGGCCTTTGCAGTAATACAGATGTGAGGTGGTGGTGAGGCCTGGATAGGCTAGAAGTTCGTACGAAGGAATCATGTTCTACATGTATTTTGAACGTAGTGACAACAGGATTACATAAAGGATTGGATGTCGGCCATTAAAGAGAATCATTGTGGATAATTCTAAAGTTTTTTTCTGAAATGATGGAAATACCGTATTGTCATTACACTTAGGGGAGGGGGGAATTAGAAGTTTTGTTTGAATACATTAAGTCTAAACTATCTCTTAGACATCCAGATGGGGACATCAAGTAGCTGCTGAGTATAAGAGTCTGAAGTTCAAGAGAAAGGTGCAAGCTGGAGTTAAAAATTTGAAATGTGTGAGCCTGTAATGGGTGTTTCAAGCTGTGCGATTGTATGAGATCACCTAGGGAATGAGAATAGAAAAGAGGAAAAAAAAAAATAGATACAAGGACTTGGCTTTAGATATACCAACACTGAGATGTTGGGAAAAATAAGGAGGACCCAGCAAAGGAGTCTGGAAAGGAATGGCCCTTAAAGTAAGGGGGATAATCGAGAGGGCGGTGTTCCGAAAGCTAAGACACAGACAATCCCAGCTGTACTGTTGTTTAAGAGGAAAGGGAAATCCTCACTTCCCCATTCAGCATCATGTAAGAGTATTAGAAATTTGTTCTAAAAACTGGTGTGGAACTTACAATGGAGGTATGGTACCCCCTCCTTAACCTTTGCTTAGAATACTCTTTCTTCTGTTGCATGGTTGCTTCCTTTATTCAACAGTTACTTTCCCAGTGAGTGAGGCCTTGCCATGGCCACCCTAAAGTTTCATTTTATCCCCTATTCTGCCCCCAGATACATCATATATCTCTTCCTTCCTTGATTCCCCCGCCCCCTTTAGCTCTTTTCATCACTAAATACACTATAAATTTTACCTTGCTTGTCTCTCCTGGTAGAACGTAAGTTCTATGAATGCAGTGGCTCTTGTCTATTTCCACATGACTTAAAACATTGCTTGACCTGTGGGAGTTTTGTTTTGTTTTTGTTTTTTAATTGAGATAACTGTGGAGTCACATTCAATTGTAGGAAATAACGTGGAGAGATCCCTTGTTTGTACACTGTACTGTGTTTACTCTGGCTGCTGTAACAAATGACCACGACCTTGGTGGCCTAAATGCTAAACATTCATCCTCTTATAGGTGTGGAGGCCAGAAGTCAGAACTAAAGGTGCCAGCAAGGCTGCAATCCCTCTGGAAGGTAGATTTTGCACCTTCCCTCTTCCTCCGGGTGGCCGCAGGCATTTCTTGACTTGTGACCACATCATTCCAACCTCTGCCTTCATCTTTGTATCACCACCTCCTCTGTATGCTTACTCTCCCTCTGGGTCTCTTCTGTGATGACACGTGTCCCACCCAGATAATCCAGGACTACCGCCTCATCTCAGAGTCCTTAAATTCACCTCATCCTCATAGACTTGACTCTGTAAAATGGCATTCAGAAGTTCAGGGATCTAGCATGATTTCTTTGAGAACCACCATTCAGGCCACTACATGTTTTCCTAGATTTCAGAGTAGTAACATTTTGCATATCCATAGTACAGCATCACAGCCGGGATATCGATGTTGATACAATCCATCAATTTTATTCAGATTTCCCACCGTGACTTGGACTCACTTGCTTCTGTGTGCCCTCATCCCATTCAGTTTCATCACCTGTGTTATGTTCATGTATCCACCAGTCAGGGTAGTAAGTAGTTCACCACACAAATACTTCCTGTTGCCCTTTCCTAACTCCATCTACCTCCCTCCCATGGACCCCCAAAATCTTTCATACCACTTTAAATACCCAAATATAGTCTATTTAAAATTGAGATATAATTCACATAGTATAAGAAATTGCCGTCTTAAAGTATGCATTTGGTAACTTTTAGCATTCACAAGGTTGTACAACTATCAGCACTATTTCCAGAACATTTTCAGTCACCCCAAAGAAAACCCTGCACTTGTCAACAGTTATCATGTCTCTTTCCTCTCAGCCAATGGCAACTATTCTACTTTCTGTCAGTAAATTTACACTTTCTGGACATTTCATATAAATGGAATCATACGGTATGTAGCCTCTGTGTGCCTGGATTCTTTCACTTAAAATTACGATGTTTCAAGGTTCATCCATGTAGCATAAATGAGACCTGCGTTTCTTTTTATGAGTAAATATGCCATTGTATGGATAGACTCCCTTTGGTTATCTGTTTCTTAGCTGATGGGTATTTAGGTTGTTTTTACTCTGTTGCAAACAGTGCTGCTGAAAACATTTTAAGTTTTCATGTGGATATATGCTTTGAGTTCTCTTGAGTTTTTCTTTAGAAATGGAATTGCTTGGTCAGTTTGATAACCTCTGTGTTTAACTTACTGAATTAATTACTAAACTGTTTTCCACAGCAGCTGCACTATTTTATATCCCCATCAACAGTGAAGAAGTTTCTAATATCTCCATATCCTCTCTAACACTAGTTATTTTCCATTTTGCTTTTTTTAAATAGCTAATCTATTGGGTGTAAAGTAATATCTCATTGTGGTTTTGATTGCTATTTCTTTTTTTTTTCAACGTTTATTTATTTTTTGGGACAGAGAGAGACAGAGCATGAACGGGGGAGGGGCAGAGAGAGAGGGAGACACAGAATCGGAAACAGGCTCCAGGCTCTGAGCCATCAGCCCAGAGCCCGACGCGGGGCTCGAACTCACGGACCGCGAGATCGTGACCTGGCTGAAGTCGGACGTTTAACCGACTGCGCCACCCAGGCGCCCCTTGATTGCTATTTCTTAATGATATAGAACATTCATATCATTTTGCGTATTTGCCATTTGTATATCTTTCCTGAAGAAATGTCTATTCATGTAAAATATCTTTTACATTTTTTAATTGAGCTGATTATCTTTTTACTGTTGAACTGTAAGAGTTCTTTATCTATTCTGGAAACTAGACCACATTTTCTCCTATTTATGTATTGTCTTTTATCTTTTCTGCCGGTGCTTTTTGATGAAGTCTGATTTATCTGTATGTTCTTGGGTTGCTGTGCTTTTGCTCTCATACCTAAGAAAGCATTACTTAGTCCAAGGTCATGAAGATTTACACCTATATTTTCTTGTAGCAGAGTTACAATTTTACCTCTGAAGTTCAGGTCTTTGATTCATTTTAATTTTTAAATTTTTGTATGTGATGGGGCACCTGGGTGGCTCAGTCGGCTGAGCGTCCGACTTCAGCTCAGGTCATGATCTCACAGTTTGTGGGTTCGAGCCCCGCATCGGGCTTTTTGCTGACTGCTCAGAGCCTGGAGCCTGCCTCCCTCTCTCTGTCTCTGCTCCTCCCCTGCTCATGCTGTGTCCCTCTCTCCTTCAAAAATAAATTAAAAAACATTTAAAAAACTTTTTAAATTTTTGTATGTGATGAGAGTTTGGATCCATATTTATTCTTTTGCATGAGCAAATCTAGTTGTCCCAACACCATTTCTTTGAAAGGACTACACTTTCCCTACTGAATGGTCTTGAAGCTCTTGTCCAATATCAGTTGACTATAAATTTGAGTTTATTTCTAGACTCTCAGTTCTGTCCCATTGATCTGCATGTATATCCTTAATGCAGTAACACACTGCATTGCTGTAGCTGTGAAGTAAGCTTTGAAATCAGTAAGTATGAGTCTTCTGACTTTGTTCTTCTTTTTCAAGATTATTTAGATATTCTGAGTCACTTCAGTTAGCATATGGTTAATTTCTGCAAAAAAGGATAGCTGGAATTTTGAATCGTGATTGTGTTGAATCAAGATCAGTTTGGAGATTATTGCCATCTTAACAATATTAAGTCTCCCCAATCTATGAAAATGGATGTCTTTCCATTAATTTCGGTCTTTAATTTTTTTTCAATGATGTTTTGTAGTTTTCAATATCTGTGCCTTTTTGTAAATTCATTCATAAGTATTACATTCTTTTTGATGCTATTATGTTTTAATTTCAGTTTTGGATTGTATTGCTAGTATATAGAAATACTAGTTTTTGTATATTGAGCTTTTATTCTGCAACCTTATGAAACTTGTTTGTTAGCCTTAATAGTTGGATTCTTTTTTTTTTTTAAGTTTATTTATTTTGAGAGAGAGAGTGGGATCAGGGAAGGGGGGGGAGAGAGAGAGAGAGAGAGAGAGAGAGAGAGAGAGAGAATGAATGAATGAATGAATGAGTGAATGAATATCCCAGGCAGGCTCTGCATTGTCAACACAGAGCCCTATGCAGGGCTAGAACTCACAAACCATGAGATCACTGTCTGAGCTGAAGTCAGACATTTAACCCACTGAGCCACCCAGGCTCCCCTAATAGTTGGATTATTTATGGTTTCGTATATATAATATCATGCCATGTAGAAATAAAAGTAGTATGGGGCGCCTGGGTAGCTCAGTCAGTTGAGCATGGAGCCTGCTTCAGATTCTGTATCGCCCTCTCTCTCTACCCCTCACCCCCCCCCAAAAAAATATTTTTTTTAAATAAATAAAAATAAAAGTAGTTTTAGTTTTTCCTTCCAATCTGAATGCCATTGTTTCTTCTTCTTGCTTAATTACCTTGGCTAAAACTCTAGTACAGTGTTGAATTACCAAGACCAGTCATGCCTGTCTTACTCCTGATTTTAGAGAGAAGCTTTCGGTCTTTCACCATTAACTATGATATGAGCCATGGCTTTTTTGTAGATATTCTTTATCAGGTTGAAGAAGTTCCTTTCTATTTTGAGTTTGAGTGCCTTTATCATGAAAGGATGTTGGGTTTTGTCAAATGCTTTTCTAATATTAATTAAATTGACATTGTTTCTTTTTCCTTTGTTTTATTAATATAGTGTATTACATTAATTGATTTTCATACGTTGAACCAACATTGCATAACTGGGATAAATCCCACTTGGTCATGATGTATAATCCTTTTTATGAGCTGCTAGATTTAGTTTGCTAAAATTTTATTTGAGTTTTTTTGCGTATGTATTTACAAGGGACATTGGCCTGTAGTTTTTTCGTCATGTCTTTGCCTGGTTTTGTTATTAGGGTAGTACTGTCTTCCTAGAATAATTAGGAAGTATTCCCTTCTCTTCATTTTTTGAGATGAGTTTGTGGAAGAATTACATTAATTTTTCTTCAAACATTTGATAAAATTCACCAGTGAGGCCATTTGGATTTGACCTTTATTTCTGGTACATTTTTTGACTACTCATTCAGTCTCTTTAAGTCTTAATCATATTGTCTGTTCTTTCCAGTCATTTTAAGTTCCCTCTCTTTTTTCCTTTGTCTGATGGTTTGTCATTTTTGTTGACTTTACCAAAGAACCAATTTTTGGTTTATTGACTCCCTCCATTGTTTTTCTATTGTATTTTTCTTTCCTCTAATTTTTTTTCTGCCCTAATTTTTCTTATTTTCCTCCAAATTCTGCTAGCTTTGGGTTTAGTTTGCTCTTCTTTTTCTAGTTTCTCAAGGTGTAAAGTTAGATGATTGATTTGGGATCTTTCTTCTTTTTAAGTGTTGGGCACTCACAGTATAAATTGCTTTCTGAGCAGTGTCTTCACTACATCCCATAAGTTTTGGTTTGTTGTGTTTTTGTTTTCAATTGTCTCAAAGTAATTACTTTCCTTTGTTACTTTTCTTGGACCTTTAATTATTTAGGCTTCTGCTGTTTAATTTCCACAAATTTGTGAATTTCTCAAATTTCCTTCTCTCATAGATTTCTAATTTTATTCTGTGTGGCCAGAAAAAAACATACTTTACAAGTTTTAGTATAACTTTTATATTTACTGAGATGTGTTTTATGGCCTAAAACATAGTCTGTCCCAGAAAGTATTCTGTGTGTGCTTGAGAAGAATATGTAGTTTGCTATTGTTGAATTAAGTGTTCTCTGTATAGATGCCTGTTAGGTCTAGTTAGATTATAGTGTTATTCATATCTTCTATTCCCTTGCTGATCTTTTGTCTATATGATACTCACTACTGAAAGTAGGATACAAAAATAACTATAATTGTAGATTTTTCCTCTTTTTAGTTCTGCCAGTTTTTGCTTCATGTATTTGAGAACTCTCTTGTTAAGTACTTATATGTTTAAAATTTTTATATCTTCTTGGTGTATTAACACTTTTCTTGTAAAATGTTCTTTGTATCTGAGAATTTTTTGTTTAAAGTTTAATTATTTCCTGATCTTAATATGGTTATTCCACCTCTCTTTTAGTTACTGTTTACATGGTATATCTTTTTCCATCCTTTTATTTTCAACTTATTTGTGTCTGTGATTCTAAAGTGAATCTTTTTTGGACAGCATTTAGTTGGATCAACTTTTTTTTATCCATTCTGCCAATCTGCTTTTTAACTGATGAATTTACCCCATGGTATGTGTTTTATATATATGGGTACGTTATGTAGTAAGTTCTTAATATTTATTGAATCTCTGAATATTTGTTGAATGAGTGAACAAACAAATGGACCATTCTCATGTAGGTCCATACAGTCAAAAATGTTAAATTATTACAGTACCAGATTTAGCAAAGTATGTATTTCAAGCAATGCATATCAGCCCAAGTAGGAATATGTTAGGGTATTTGAACATTAAACAACATACATGTAATTTGACTTATAGCAATAATAGATTGAAGGAGATTAACCAAAGGTCACAGCAATGACCAGACAGGAATTTCTTAATTAAAATTCATTGCCCGTTCAAAATTTTCCAAAACAATAACAAGAACTATATGCTAACTAAGAGTGGAAATGAACTTCCTTGGCTTGGCAAAAGGTGCCTTTAAAAAAGAAAATTATTGTTAATATTGGTTCCTCATGGAAAACTCAGTAGAAGCTTTCCCTTTAAAGCTAAGAATGAGACAAGGTTGCCTACAGTCCCCTCTTATATTTAGCATTGTATTGGAGGAACCAAACAGTATTGTATGAAAAGAAAAAGAAGTTACAAGCCTTAAAGCAGAGAAAAAAAGAAAAAAGCAGTACTCATCATTTGCTGCTTCTCTGATTATTGTGTACAAAGAAAGTCCAAGACAATCTGTAAACAAACTTCAAGTCTATATTTTTCTAGAGAACTTACATTTATTGGTGTCATAAAGACAAATTTTAAAATAGAGGAGTGATGTGAGAGTCTTATCCAAAAGAACATTCTTTTCAGTAGTTGCATTTTAAATTGTACATAAGAGTATTTGAATAGTTTTTATACTCAAGCTATATGTTCTTCTCTGTAGAGCTACAGAGAGTTCTGATGAAGTGGAGAGCCTGCGACCCCCTCGATTCTTTAATGAGGATGGAGTTATCAGACCTTACAGGTTGAGGGATGGGACTGGCAACCAAATGTTACAGGTGGGTGAAGAAGTATCTTACACACTAAGATTAATTTAGTCAAGTTTGCTTTATTACAAGTATCTATATAATGATTCCAATATATATTAGATTATTTGGGCTTTAGATGTTTTGCTTAATTCTGTTTAGAAGTTTTTTATGTTTACTTAGGTTTTAATGTACGTTTATTTACTATAAGATTTTTTTTTCTTCTTTACAGGCATCAAAAAGTTTGATATGAAAACAGTTAATGCATGACTTTGCAAGTGAAAGCCAGCAGTAGATTTTAGTCTTAAAATTTACAAACTACGTACAGCTGTTTCAGTATTTTGAATACAAAGAAAAGCTTTCGTATTGGTAACTTTTTATATAGGATTTTAGTGAATCTGATCTCGTTATAGGGTATTCTTAGTTCTGTACTGGATTTGCTAGGTTTGTTGCAAACCATCATGCCTTTTGTACCCTCATAATTGGTGGTACTTACTTAACCAGTTAGACCATTTCTGTGTAGGGGACTCCCTCTGCATATCAAGCCACTGGTAGCTTTAATACAATTCTCCTGTCCACTTGGGCACGGATAAGGGAAAAATCAGTTCCACTGCTATTGTGAATTCTTGGGTTTCTTAGGCTTTTCTTTGGAAAATATTCAAGTGGCCATGACCTTCTTCCTGCCTTATGCTTGTGTAGTCTATTTAAAACCTGTGGAATCTGATAAGCAGTTCACATGAAAGCCAACATCTTTTAGAAAGGAAAATTGGCTTTTGAAACAGTAGACCATTTGAAGGTAGAATATTTTACCAGTTTAGATACTTTTCTTACTTTGAAAATTGTCCTTTTTAAAATTTGGATTATGGTGTAGGTAGCATACATAATAGGTTATACCGATTTCAAGTTATTTCATCTGTGGTTTAGATGTGGAGTACTAAAGTAAATCACTTGTTTGAAAACAAACCAGGAGTCGTTATGTTAAGTAGACTTGAAAATATTCGTAGTAATAATAACCTGTAGGGATATGGTGCTTCCTTTATAGCCTTGATATTTTAAATATTTTCATGTTGAAAATGACTATGGTAAATATTTAAAACTTCAGTATTTTACCCACTGCATGTAGAGAATATCATTTTGAATAAAAGGTGCTTCCATCCAATATAGTAAAACATGACCATTGAGTTAATGTGTATTATTTAATAAAGTGATACTGTATTTAAAATGTTTTTAAAGCCTCAAAATAATTGCATATGGGGTAGAACTGGCAACCTAGTGAGAGGTTGTGCTCTAAAAGGCATTTCGTACAATCTCTGCAATGACAGTGTATCATTCTTTGGAAGATGCAAATGGTGCAGAAGTCACCTATGGTTAATACATTTGAAAAATATACTTCTATTCAGTTGCTGCCTTCCCTTGTTAGGGAAGGTAACGTGTACCTTACATTAGTAACTTATGTTAATAACATACTACTAACATTTTATTGGAGTGCCTAGTCATCACCTATTGAAAAACTAAAAATATTTCTTGAGAAATTTTTAATAAATTTAGTAAGAAGGAAGTGTGAGTAGTGAGGAGAATTTAGAAATACATCCTCATTATCAGGGAATAGATTATAACAAAAGGAGAGAGACATGAGATACCAAAAATTTCTCACAGCTGATAGCTTGATTTTAGTGACAAGTAAATGTATTTTATATATTCATTAATTGTTAACTGAAGCTTTAAATTTTGGGATTTAAAGGTCAGGACTCTTGACTGTGTGTTTTTAAAGGTGCATATTATTTTTAGTAGGCCAGTCTTAGTATTAATTGCTAAAAGAGCTATTTAAAGGACTAAAACCTCACAATCCTTGTCAGCCATTTTACTTGTTTTTCAGCAAGAGCATAAATACAGTAGTAGCTGGAATACCTGTAGGAATTCACCAGAGGCCTTAGGATGTTTTTGGTTAGCATTATCTCTTACAGGTGTAAGAAGTAGGTTGTTGGTTTGGTGGTAATGGTGCTTTTTTAATCACAAGTCTGTTATTAGCACACTGTTTAAAATCCATGAATGGCAGTATAGAGAAAAAAAGTAGATGACATAGAAACAGGATTTAAAATCTCATCTGCCAAGATTTCGTCTAAGTGACTTGACAGTGGTGCCCTTCGAAAATGTTTAATATTTGAAATGTTTCTCATTTTTCTTTTTCTAATTCTCCAAAAAAAGGTACTCTGTGTTCACTAAATTATATGGATCAAAATATCATTAAATATAAAATAATACTCTGTATGCCTTTGCATCTAGAAGGAAGTGCCATATTATAGTGCTTCCTGGTAGTCAATTCAAGTTACCTGCTAGAGAAATAGGATAACAATTCTAATATATTCACGAAATACCTTACTGGTATTACCGAATTATTTTACCCATTGAGTGTTCCAACCAGCGGAACTTACTAGTCTTAGGTCTCTTAAGTTATGGAATATATCCATAATTACTGCCCTACTCATCTGAAAAGTCTGCTTCAAAATTATTCTGACTCGAACATTTCACAATTTTACATGTTTGCAAGCATTTTGCCATGCCTGACTAACCTTTGTGCTTCTTTTTTCCTTTACCATGCTTACAGAAAATTCAGGTCTACAGGGAGTGGATCATGACTCACAGTAGCAGTAGTGATGATGATGATGATGATGATGATGAGTCAGATCTGAAATGTTAAATTCATGTGTTCTTTGTCATTTTATTTGGAATGTTTCATTAACATGTTTTGTATGACTGCTACCCTAATGCCTATATATCCATTTGTAAGGAGTGAAAATACTTTTTTCCTTTGAAAATGTGTTTTTGCACATTGTCAGAAAGCAAAGTAATTGCATTATTAAGCACAGAAAAATGTATTTTACATCCAAAGTGGGGCATATTATATTTTCTACCATTTGCTTGTATATGTTTTGTGGCTTTATAAAACGCAGAGTTTGTCTTTACGATTTAAAGGTAGACTTAAATATTTCTTTAATGTTCACTAGTTTTCTTTTAAATTATCTGCTTATTAGCAAAATGCCATTTCTAATATTCTCTGTAAATTTTTTGGGCTATAATTCCATTGTGTAAAAGAAAAATAATAGGAACACCAAGTCTATTTTATATTTAGCATTTGAAAAGTATTTTTGTCAAATTTCTTTTAATAATAATAAACTTATGTAACTTCAATATGAATGTGTTGTTCTATTCCAAAATCATATAGGTTGTACCACTCTCATAAGGAACATTCATGATTTGTCATGGAAGGTTGGGTGGTGACATAATGTGTAGTCTTAGAATGAAAAATAATGTTCTTTGGTTCACTTTTTATTTCATTATATGTATATTTTTGTGAAACAAGGAACAAAGTTGGTTTTATAGCCATTATATTTACTTGTTAACCTAAATATCCATATGCTATATCCCTATTATAAAATATTACACATTAATTCAGGATATTAGAAGAATTTTTATAGTATTTTTATAGTATTTTTTTTTAATTTTCAACTTGAACGATTTTGTCCCATTTAAAAATTTTTTTTTTTTGCAAGAGAGAAAGGGAGCAGGCCTACTTGTGAACAAGTGGGAAGGGGTGGAGAGAGGTAGAAGATCTCAAGCGGGCTCCTCACTGACAGCAGAGAGCCTGATGCGGAGCTCAAACTCCCAAACTGAGATCGTGGCTTGAATTAGATGCTTAACTGACTGAGCCACCCAGGCGCCCCTATCTTGTCCTAATTCACTATTCAGTTAGATGTACAAAAGAAATCGTCTAAAGGTGAATGACTAGTAGTAATATATTTTTTTTTAGTTTTTATTTCAATTCCAGTTCATTAACATACAGTATAGTATTAGTTTCAGGTGTACAATATAGTGATTCACCAGTTCTTTATACTACCCAGTGCTTATCAGGACAAGTGCACTCCTTAATCCCCATCACCTATTTCACCCATCCCCCCACCTACCGCCCCTCTGGTAAACCATCAGTTTGTTCTCTATAGTTAAGAGTCTGTTTCTCGGTTTGCCTGTCTCTCTCTTCTAATTCTTTTTTAGTTAAATGGTAATCCCTATGACTGCTGTGTTTTTGGATCAACAGAGAAACATTTACCTTGACTTATGTTAATCCGTTTATATTGAGCTTATATTAATTGGATTGTAGTAAATAATTGCTTAATCAACTTTTGGTTTAATTGATTCAACTCATCATTTCTGAATCTCTTCTGATTCTTAAGTTTACCAAGATTTTAGTTCTATAAATCATTGTTCTATTTCTTAGAAAATGACTAGTTTGATTATTTAGTATTGAGCTTACAAAAAAAGAAGCTAAAAAATGATAAGGTCTTTTGAAATTTCTACCTGCCTAGCATTCATTTAAATTAAATAGAAATCAAGGTTGTATATACTAGGACTAAGAAATATGTGAGTGCCAAATAATTTAATTATTGTTTTCACCAAAATAGTATTCTTCTCTTTTTGGATGAGTAAATACATGAGAACAGTGACCATTAAAATAGTCATGACTTGTATCAGAGACGGTGTAAATCCATCTTATCGCCATTGGTCTCTCACCCCTGGCCAAAATCAAACAAAACCTACTCCTTCTACAAGGAGCTAGAAAGAGCACAACCTATTATTACGTATTGCGTATGTCTTAGGAAAGGCCTGGAAATGTCTATATTGACTTTTTACACTTCATCGAGGCACAGGGCCTTTCTAAATGGGAAAACTACTGAACTTCTTGATTACAAGACATTTACTGACTTTCCTGTGGTTGGTCTGTGACACTTAATGCTATGGTATAGGTTTCATAACGATTCGTTAAGAATTTATCGGGAAAAGTTCTGGATATTTCAGCATTGCCTTGCCATTTCAATGAAAAGAAAATTGTAGACAGGGTTACATTTATTTAAGATCCCTTAAACAGTGCAATGATTTAAAACCATATTCTAGTAACTAATAAGCTGTCATGTAGTTCATGTAGTCTTAAGGATTTAGCATTCTTAAATTTTTAGTACTTAGAAGGGAAATATGTTCTTAACAGAATAACTGCCCTTGTTCTTTCTGTTTCTGTTTTCATGCCCAGGGAAAAATCTTTTCAAGCTGCTTTGACCACCAATACTATTTTTCCAGTAAAAAAAAGTTGCTTTTTATTACAGAAAAATTCAAGATTGAAGATTCCTCTGTTATTTTACACCAGTGTGCTCATGTTGGAAATATAGGACATGAACAAAAATATCTTCTTACTCCTCACCAAATATATAGAAAATAAGTTCAACTTTGGCACTTTTATGAGATGCTTATTAGAGGCTTTATAATTAATTAGAATTTTAAAATGGAAGTATTTTATAATGAGAAAGTGTAGAAAGCTACATCTGAAAGATTAAGTCGTACCACACCTTTCCATATCCTTTATTTATATTCTAAATTTCTATATGATCACTGCTTATGTATAGAAAAAGGAAAGGAGGGGTTCTTCTATCATCTCTAAGGGAATCATCACTCATTCTCTCTTTGCCTTTGTATTTACTTGACACTTGAGTAACATTGAAAACTGGCAGGAAGAAAAACTCATAAAAATCCTGAAATTGTGGACATCTTTACCATGGATAAATTTATAAGAGCAGCCTATAAGTGAAGTAAGATGAATTGGATATAACAAATGTAAATCCAGAATAATATTGCTGTCAATATTCCTTATAAAAAAATAAATTTCACTTTGTTTCCATATTTAAAATAATCTGGATTTTATAAATTTTACATTTTGAAATTTTGTTCAAAACATATCAGTGTTAAGTGTTGATTTTAAAGTGATGCTATTAAAATTTGCAAATAGAGCCTAGGACATCAATATTCAACATGAAATACATGATACTGTATTTACATCCCAAGGTCATATATCCTGAAGAACAATAGCTGCTGTAGTAGTTCGTCTGATTTAACCCCTGTGGTGAAATTTTGCATCATACTACCCTATAGTAATGGGAGGAGGACCAGAGACAAACAAAAGTGTTACTGAGTACTTTTCTACTACCCCTTCAAGCCTTTGGTTTTGTTTTTGTAGATTTCCTTGCAAATGTATAATTTATTATTAATTTATAATGGTCAAAAAACATTAAAGGTCTTAGGGGGTCTAAATAAGATACATAAATTATTCATTTATAGCAAGTAATTGTGATGGGTATGTAAAAAGAATGTCCATTTTAATTTATCCCTGCACCTTTGAGATAAATGGAGATTAAAAATGTTTAGATTGTTAACTTAATCTTTAATTTCAGTGGATGAATGTTTGAATTCATGAAGTGCAGTGAGTATAAACAGTACTGTGTAAAACATTATCGAAAGTACTGAATCCAAGAAGAATAAAACACATGATTTCAAATTGGTCTCTATTAGGGAGCTAGTTAGAATAATTTAAAATTTTCACATGTAGCAGTTTGTGGTTGGTTAGTTTTAATGCGGTAGACCATTTTCATGTCCATTATCTCAGTGTGATGAATTTATTTGGTAATTATTTAGCAATAGTGTACCTCTAAAATGAGCTTTAAATTAAATGTCTAATAACTTTGTAAAGTTGGTTTTTAATATAGCCTTTTTATTACATATGTATATTCTAAGCAATGAAATGGTAACAAAGATATGTGCTAAATTGCATTATGCCATTTTCTGAATCTTAGAGATGCTTAAATATTTGTTCAAAATAGTATAGTCAATATCAGTGTTTTTGAAGAACAAAGGATAGTTTGAGACTTAGCTAAACACGTAATTCTTGATTGGGTATGCTGTGTTTTTCTAAATTATCATTTAGATTATCATTTAGAGTAGAAAATGCTTAACTATACGTCTACAAAGATTTTTCTGAATGTAGAACTTGGGATTTCTATGAATTAAAAAATTGATAGACCCATACTTCCATGGAAAAAGCTAAATTCCTCTTGTGAATCAGTTAGCTAACATTGATAAGAAAATTTTCAAAAATTAGATTTTTTTTTACTTTGCGACTGTAGTACATGCTCAGTGAAGTCAGAAACTACAGAAATAAAAATTATCCTATCTCCCCACCATTTATGATATATTTCCTTTTTAAATTTTTTATTAACATGATTGTGATCCAAATACATAAATTTCTGTTATGTTATAAATTTTTATAAGCAGAATTATTAACTTCTAAAAATTAAAAAAGTGATCTATCCATGGAATAATCCCCAATGTGGGAAACTGGTCTTTATTTCTAGAATACATAAAAGCCAGCAGAACCTTTTCTCAATTTTTATAATTTTTTGTAGTTATAGAAGTTTTATTTTCTTTTTAACTGAACATGTTTGTACCTTTTTACAAAGTTTCCATCCCTTAAATAAATATCCTCTTAAAATGAGTGTGTGTGATCCTTATGTCCTTCACGTGTAGGAATGTTGTCAGCTGGGTTATTCCACGAGGTTAGCATACTCTTAAGCTTTTCAGATATTTTAAACCTTTATCTGTGTGGTCTTTGAATCTCTTACATCTCTTACCTTAATATCATAGTTGCGATTATGTGAGTTGTAGAAGGGAGGCTGTTTTTGTTTGTTGTATATTTCTTTTCTTTCAGAAATTACAGATGTTTATAATTAGCCTCAAACACTGCCCTAATAGCAATTGGAAGATAACTGCCTTCAGCCGACGTGGTCTTTCCCTTTACCTCTGGAGGAGAATTACAACTGATCTGGAAGAAAGGGCTTACCATAGGCAGTCAGATCACCAGAGTAGTGCTGAACATTCTTCCTGGCTTCATCTGAAACTTTGAGTAAGTGGACAAGAACTAGGAGACAGATGCTTATTGGATTTTACTCTTCAGTTTGTAACTCTTCCCCTCCAGAAGCCAGTTTCTGAATGGGATGAGACAACTGAAGAGAGCCAAATCCTGTTATCTAGGCAAGTTAGAGCTCTTAGCATCTCAACTAAAGCAGATCCTATGAGAAAGGAGATTAACCTAGATACATTCTAATACATCATTTATCAATTTAGCGGAGGTCTCTTAGTCTTTGATACATCATTTTAGAAGGCCTGTTCTTTCCAACATTTAGTAGTAAGTCCCACTGACTTTATTTTGCACCAGAAGAGTAATTCACTCCACTTAGAACCTTCCAGTATTACATAACAATACCTTTTGAATAAGACTTTGAAATTATATCTTTTTCTGGAGGTGATGATTCTACTTGAGTTTTTTCTTTGTATCAATTATAAAATGGTTTTTTTGATTCTTTTTTAATTCAGTAACCTGAATGAGACCAATTCAATTTCTAAATCTTTTAGGGAAGGCTAAATACTATTAAAATAGAAAATTTAGTACATTTAACTTTAAAATAAATCCTTAAATGTTCAGGTAGGTTCACCTGGAGTCTCTCTTCTTCCCAAAGATGTGCAAATAGAGCTTCAACTTTGCAGTAGTTATTAGCTTAGAAGCTATTTAGCCTTTATTTTAGCTATA
Organism: Lynx rufus; assembly: GCF_022079265.1. NCBI lineage: Eukaryota > Metazoa > Chordata > Mammalia > Carnivora > Felidae > Lynx > Lynx rufus. Next base: position 18,930,115 of record NW_025814824.1, read on the forward strand.
GGTGCTAAATTGTAACCTGGAACTCAGTACATGACCTCTCTACTTCTGTGTTAGAGCTCTACCTCATATGACTTCCCCTGGTTACTGTGGACAGCACGCAGAGTCTCAGCATGAGTTGAGCTTAGGAAAGCTCATTTGAGACTTTTTTTAGTGTGTGCTCTAACAGTAGTGTTCTTAGAAAACATTGGTGTAAGTTATGAAAAATCTATTTTTTATTGGCCAAATGTCCTATGAAAGAAAGGTGTTCTCTTGCCAAATGAAGCAATTCATTTTCATGCAGAATTAAATTGGAGGCCACTTTGATTCATCCAAAAACAAACTTTCATGTCATCTATGGAAGGAAGCACCGTGTACTTTTTCTATCAGTCTTTAGTTACAAATTCAAATGAAATTGATGTCCCAGTTACTTTTGATGATGACTCTAATGAATTTTAATGTCAAATTTTCTGTGAAAAATTACCACTGTGAAGAACCCTATAGGAAGCAGTGTGGAGAAAATGTACAGTAGGCATTTTGTGGCACTTCCGGTCTGAGGTAGTTGTTTTAGTTAAAGATCTCATGAAGCTCCAGTGGTGGAATATATAAGCATAGGAGGCTGCATGTTTCTTGTAAAGTTAACTTTTTTAGAATTGGCAGGCTATTTCAAATTTTAAAATTGCCAAAAAAGTGAATGTATAATTATATACGTGTAATTGAATTTTTGCTAGATGATCTGGTAGTATAGGTTATATGAATACCAGGAAGAAACAGTGTCATGTATTCATACAAGTATTTTGTTAAATTCTTACTAGTTTTGTATTGGACACTCTTCTAGATCTTAAGATTACAGGTCTGAAGAGAGTAGTCAACATTGCTGTTCATCTTTTCTGAGATTATAACCGTAGTGAACTTTATTCTAGTTATTGGGGACAAAACAAAAGCTGTGTTAGAGGCCATCCCTCCTGTCCTGTCAGATCTTCACAGTCTCATTCCTATTGGCTGTTGAGCTGCTTACTAAATGCAAGGCTCTAAGAAACTGTAGGAATCAAAAGAGACAAGGTATACCCAACCATCCAAGAAGATAATGATTCCTAGGTATTATATGACACTGGAGCATTGTAAGAGATACGGTACAGCTTGTAGGATATCTGAATCCAGATTACAGTGAGCTGTTAAAGTGGCAGCGCACTGTATCTGCTGGACTATACGTAGTTCTTTGGGCTAACCCATTTTGACAATAAAAATTATCTGAGCTATAGCAGTATCTTATGGCTCAGGGCCTGGATTCTAGAGCCAAGTAAACCTGAATTCAGCTCCAGCTTTTCCTTTCACTAGCTTTATAATCTTCTAGTCTGCTTGCCTGGCCGCAATTTCCAAACTGTAAAATGGAGATAATTCTACTACTTAACAATTGGTGTTAAGTAGTGTTAGTATCATAACACCAAGATACAACAGTACCTTGGTGTTGGTAACATAGTACCAAGATAACAGTAACCTTGGTGGTGTTGATAGGATTTAAACAAGTAAGGTAATGTATGTGACTGTTAGTACAGTGTATAGTAAGAACTCATTGTATTTTCATTATTCCAGGTGAATACCAGTTGATGCTAGTTCTTGGTCATTATATAAATTTTATGTTCCACATTTGTCTCCTTTTTATCAGGATAAAAGCATTAATAAATCTTACCCTTTTTCTTCCTTTCAACATTAATAGAATACTGTAATTAAAATATCACAACCATTTCCACATATTAATTGGTGAACAATAGAAACAATCGTCAGTAATTTGGACTGCTCTGAATTACATACTATTTTGAGAGAAATGTTAAAATGTTTAAAATAAGTTGTTCTTAAGTATGTGTAGCATGATGGGTCAATAAATGATGCTCAGTAGAGGTTCTGCTGGAAATGTGTTTAGACAGACTTGTAACTATCCACTTAAAATTATTTTTGGTCCTTCTTCTGGAAGGGCCAACTTAATGGTCTTTTATTATCAATGCACATAATTGTGTCATGAGCATAATTCTGTCCTTTCTCCAGTCTTTGAGTTGAGCCAGTTGATGATAGTTCATATCTCTTAAGGTAGTAGTAGTTTACTTGATTTGATTTTTAAGTTGGCAGGGTTATACTCCACTTTCCTTCCCGGTCTAAACTGTTAGCAGAATTTACCCTTTTGATTAACAATCAGAATAGCTCATTAGCTTGGGAGGAGACAAAGGTATGGGAGATTCAGAAAGACCTGATTCCTTACCAGATTTGATGACTGTCACTGAGATTTGAAGGGTTTTGTTTTTTTTTTTCCACATCAACTTGCCTCACAGAATAGGCCAAATAACACTCCTTCACTGTTGGTTACACTTATTGTGTTAGGTATATGAAATTATTGAGCTTTGAGGTAATGAATTTCCACTACATTTTATCATGAAGCATGGTTGAATGCCTTGTGTCTCCTGGCTAGGGCCCTGAAATCTCTCATGTTTGAAGTGAATTAGTAAAACCGTTTTTATCTCTAACCTTTAATCTAATAACTCTAGGAAAGTTATGCTTCTTGATCACATTTTTCTCTAAAGATACGATTGTTTTGAACAAGTTGTCTATTTACTTCTTAAATAATTGACAAATGATAGCCTTTACTATTTTAATTTACGATTGCCTACCTACATTTTGTTGTTTTTAAAAACAAGCTTAATTTTTTAGTATAATCTGTTTATAGGCCTTTCCTCTTTCCCCATCATCTGCTGACTATTCAAATTAGCCAGTGTATAAAGCTGTTTATTTGTTGTCCAGTAGATTGTCTTGTCTGATAGCATTCTTACTCTTTATTTCTCATCTAGATGAATTTCATTTTCCTCTCATCCTTCATGTTTCTGTCTTTTAAAAAAAAACCAACAAAAACCATTTATACTTCCATGAGACTGTGTGGTCTTCCAAAAGAGCCAGGTACTGATCAGATTTGGGGGTTTTTTGATTTGTTTTGTTTTGTTTTGTTTTGCTGAACTGTGTGTTCTTATCCTTTATCCAATTTCCTGAAGTAAATCTGCCATGAATATTAGCACTTTAGATTGTTTGGGATTTAAAGCCTTCCATGTTTGTGATTTATTCCCCGTATCTGTGTTTTCATATTTTGCTTTGTTCTTTTCAGAAATATTTTTGTTATAGAACTTTGCTGATTCATAGCATTTGGACGACTTGAATGTGTTAGCAATATAATTTTCAGCGTCTCTTCTTTTTCTAAAGTATTGGAATTACCTGATATGAAATGTGGATGTTAGTAGAGGGTGACCCTGACACCCCTATCTTATAGGTTCCTACCATCAGTGTATTTCTAGGTTTGCAGTCACTTTGGATTTATTTGTATCTAATAAACTAAAGTCTACATACTCTTCTAATGCAAAAAGAACCCTTTCACCAGTAACCATACATTTTAATTATCTATAAATTCTGACAGTTATATGTAACAGTTCCTTTGTGTTCTCAAACGATGATGTGTATTTTAATGAATAAGGCAAAATTTGTTTTTTTATTTTACACCACATGTTAAATGAGGCTAACATGTCTAACATACTGGCTAATGTACTTGATACTTCAGCCTAATTATTGGATTTCAGCCAAATTTTTGTCTTTATGCAAAGGCTCTATATAGTGATTCCTAGCCCTAGTTTTGTAGTTCTTCATTTATTTTAAAGGGTATCACAAATTATTTCAGCAGAAACATTGATACGTAATATCTGTTTGGGAAAGAGGAAGACAGGATATTAACACTGAACTATTTGAACCCTACTAACCTAAAAAAAAAAAATCAGCCTGCCTGCACTGCTTTAGCAGCCTGCTTCAGCGACATCCAGCATCAGGGATATTGAAGACACTTTTGAGGTACCATGGGAAACGTGTGACTGGCACCGTAAGAGGAAACATCATGGTATAGTGAAAAGCACTGGAACTAGAAGGGAAGAAACCACTTTTCTGAGCCCACTTTTGCAACTGACAGTATGACCCCAAGCAAGTCACTTAACTGTAATCTTAGCTAATCACATATGAGGTTGCTTTGAAGAGTAGGTGGGTAAGACACTTACCTGATTCTCCATTATTTCATGTGTATATAAGTTCGTGTTTGGATGAACAGTAACTTTGCTTTAGGTTGAAAAATTTTTTTTTCTGAAATGATTTATAATGATGCTATGAAAAGTAAAAGTCTAAATATATAGAAAACTTATAAAGTGAAATAATTAGGAAATTGTAATCAAAGGCATGATGTTTGTAGATTTTACGGCATGATGGAAGATGATGGTTGATAAGCCATCATATTCTTTCACTCCCATGCTTCTATGGGACTGGGTTCCCTATTCTCTATTCACCTGTTTGTAATGAGTTTTGCTATATAAGGACTTATCTTTGATATTTATTCAAATATATCCATTCTGATAACAGCACAGTTCAGTGTATGTTCAAAATAGGCAGCTATATGACAATCGTGTCCATTTGTCTTTCAAGTGTTGCATCTAAGGTTTTTGGTGAGCTCCAGAAAACATAGCATGAGTGACTTTTGGGGGGATTTCTAGCTTTTACTTCCACCAGATGCTACTGTGACGTTTGACATTGGTTTAATTGCTTATATGCACAGGTTACGTTTTATTTAAGTTGGGTGTGAAAAGTGGAAAGTATTGCGAAGCAGGCTCATCTACAATGCCCAAATTTAAAACATTAAAATAGAAGCTAGGTACCTAGAGGTAAACCATAGCTTTTAAGCTGTTTGAAGGTTGTGGATTATTAATGAGGCATATAGACTCTTGACTTACAGTAGTGGTGATATTCTTGAGATCAGCATGTGTACTCTTGATTTTTAACCTTTTTTTTTTTTTTAAAGTTTATTTTGAGAGAGAGTGAGCAAGGGAGGGCCAGAGAGAGAGAGAATGAGAAAATCATAAGCAGGCTCCGCACTGCAAGTACAAAGCCCAGTGTGGGGCTTAAACTCAGGAACCTTGAGATCATGAGCTAAGCCGAAATCCAGAGTCAGACACTTAACTAACTCAGCCACCCAGGTGCCCCTGTACTCTTGATATTTAAACTTGGTTATACAGAACAAAAGAAAATAATACCTTTAAGCTAATTTCTTTTCAAATACAAAAAATAACTGAAAAGTGTATAAAATTAAAAATAGTAGTTTCACTTCTGCCCCCACTATTAACCTTTTCAAGCCCAGAGATAAGTGCTATTACAGTGTAGTGTGTTATCACCAACCCTTCCAGATATGTCTTGTGAATATATAAATATGTACATGTATGTTTTTAGTACCCCCATTCATTCCCAGCAATGTAATTGCTCTTCATTTAATATATGTTGCACATCCTTCTATATCATTATGCACATCTGCATTTTTCTTTCATGACCACATAATGTCACATTGTATGGCTATACTATAATTTATTTAAACAGTCCCCTGTATGATTTTAACTTAGTATTACTGTGAAGATTCTACAATGTATATCTTGGCATAGTTTTGCTTAAGATAAATCCTAGCAGTCAAATTCCTCACTTAAAGGGTATTTTTAATTGATTGGCATTTTCTTGATTTTGAGTTGTTGAACATATTCTCATATGTTTATTGGTCAGATTTGTTGCACTTAACACATTTTCCTATTGGTTTACTCAGTTTTCTTCTGTTGAATTGTTCATATTCCTAGAATTCTCTGTTATGAAATTAGCTCCATATCTCTGGATTGACAGATATTTTCCCAGTTTATTCTGTAATCTTTATGTTATTTTACTTTGTTCTGTTTGTTTACTGTTTTGCCACCCAGTAATGCTTAATTTCCAAGTACTTAACAATTTTTTATATTGTTTTATAGACTTTGTGTTTTATATTTAAGGTTGTCTCACTTTAAGGTTATTTAAATGTTACCTTTTCTTGTACTTATATAGTTTCATTTTGTATGCCTAAATCCATGAGCCCCCTGGAATTGATTTGGTATGGAGAGAAATGGGGACCCAGCTTTAGCTAGCATGTTACCTGAAACACCATTTAATAAACATGCTTCTCCCAGTAATTTAAAATGCTATCTGGATTTTATGTATCCCTGTTTTTGGATATGTAGTATTTTATAACGTCCCAGTGTACATTTTGATCAGTTTCTGGAATCTGTATTCTTTCTGTTGACCCATCTGTGTATTACTGCCAGTGAGCACTTAACCGTTTCACCAATTGTGCTCATGTCTGCTAGCTTAGTTCTCACTCAGCTTTTACAATTTGTTGGGTATCAACACTTTTTCTCGTAGAGAAATTTTAGTATAATTTTGTCAAATCACTTCCTTTTCTCTCCCCAGAAGAAACTAACACACCCTATCCAGGGGTCATATTGGCTGGATGGTAAAAATTGGGGTTGGGGAAGGGAATAACATCACTATTGTAATGAATTTTTCTATCTAGAATACGACATGGATTTCCATTTTCACGTTTTCTGTTATTCCCCTCAATAGTGCTATAGCTTTTATGACATAAATTTTGCATGTTATTTGTTAAGTTTATGCATAAATATTTATTTTTTATTATCCTAATAAACAGAATTTTTTTCCTTCCATTTTTCTATTTGATACTGTGTTTATAAAACAAAGTTACTGGGTTTATATACTTGGGTTTTCCAGACAATACTGTCATCTGCAAAAAATTTCTATTCTTCCTATGCAATTTGATACTTTTTAATATTTTATATTTTCTTAGAATATGACCTAAGATTATTTTGAAGTCACTTGTTAGCTTTTAATTTTAAGTTAGACATAGCCTAATGGAACACAATTTTCTGAAATCTTTTTATCTCTTTTGGATTTCTTCAAGAGATCTGACATTTCGGCTGAATTCTTAACATACCTCTTTTTGAGGGATCTTAGTCACAGTTACACTGTTTGCCCTTAAAAAGTAATAAAAAATGAAGTAAAAAAAAAAAAAGTAGGCTAGCCCACAATATATTTTAAGTAGCCAAAGTAACTCTGTCCTCAGAGTAAATGATATTTACAACAGAATTAAAAATGATGTGTATTTCATTTATATAATTATTTTTATATTTTCTGGGACAAAGAATTGTTGACAATGTCATGGATAGACAGTGTTTCCACAGTCTTGAAAATAAAGGTTGTATATGCTAATTAGGTCCCACAGTTCGTGTTTGTCCAGAGACACTCTGCTCCTCATTTGTGAATGAGTTGTGAGACTGGGAAAGAAAAGCATGTTTGTAAGGCAGATAGGAAAATTCCAGGGAAGATGCAAGATGGGGCCAATACTAATTTATGTGATAACATATGTTTACAATGTGTTAGCATTTACATGTGTTTTTGTACATAGGTGATCAAATACTAGTATGTTTTTTAAGAGAAAATGAATGTGATAGTTTAATAGTAACCTTAACAGGTTCAATTTAAACTCTGTAAGGTCATGACATTATCTTCCAAAAATCCAGCATTAAACATTGATATAGCTGCAATTGAGTCATCTTGAATAAATCAGTACAAATAGGTGCTTTTAAAAAAGGAAGCAGCAATAATTTTCTGAATATTCAATTATATGATGTATTTACTGTATAAATATGTTAATAATTTTCCCCCATTGAGAAATGGCTTTTAGAGGATCACAATGCATTACTTGCATTAGAATAGAAATACTAATGAAATTCTCACTCTCTCTCACCTTTTTTTTAGGTCATGGAAAATGGAAGATTTGCAAAATACAAGTATTTTACCCATGTCATGATCAACAAAACAGATATGTTAATGATAACTAAAAGGTAACTTTGTTGAATGTAATTTGGTAAGAGGTTAACTGAGAGCCACTCATGAAGGGAAGCAGTTGACATTCACCATTTTTGGCACATAGTCACCCCGATTCCTGCTAACTCTGGTCCTCTTGCTCTACAAGCCTCATCAGAAAACTACATAAATTTATGTTCAGCTTTGTGCATGAGTGCAGATAAGTCATAGCCATGCACAAACGTAAATTGTTTAGTATTTTTTCAACCAATTTGAATAATATAGAAATTCCCGTAAAACTGTCCTCACAGTACCATTTCTTCCTGCTCTGAAAAAAGTGTACAGTTTCAGATTACTCCAGGAGTCTTCTCGTGATATCTATCCATTAGCATACATAGAGATTCAGTCACATAAGTAAATACATCACTGGAGACAGGTGATTTCTTACGTGGATACTCCCAGCTCCAACCAGATCCTCAAGTAGACCTGTAGATAGAGGTACATGCAAAATTACTCAGCGGCATAGCTTCAGAGGGGCTAGTTTTTGCAGGAGTTACTGTTAAACTGCAGGAAAGAGTCAGCTGCTGCAGTATTAAGACGGGGGTTTTGGATGGATGGCACAGAGTGAAATGTGACTGAGGAGGAGAGGTTATGGCTAACTGAAAGAAATTGTCAATAAACCTCTGGTTTCGTTCACTATTGAGAAGGGTGAAGTTGTATTAGCACCTATTAGTTCAAATTCACTGTTGAACTTAGCAGTCATTTCTAACGTTTTTCATACTAACCATTTCCGAGTCTAGAATTTACAACACTATATTAATTTTCTTATTTAAAAGTAACACAAAATAGAAAATCCACGTGGTATTAGAAGGTATACTTGTAAAAGTTAATCTTCATTCCATCCTAGGTACCAGTCCCTCTTTTCCCGGTCCTACAGGCCACCATTTTTACCTGTTTCCTCCTTGAAGTACTCTCTGCCTATACAAGCATACACGCATATGTATCTTAACATAAATGGGAATCTGTTACACATACCATTCTGTACTTTAATTTTTTGCTTAAGATCTATGTCTTGAAGATTATTCCATATCAACATATGGAGATCTTTCTTAACTTGTAAAGGACTACTTTAGCATTTATAGGTATGTACTAAATTTTGCATCTAAGTCAGTAAACTTTTATAATTGGGGGGCAATGCTTCAAGCATTCTTGTTCTAGCGATTTTCAGTCATCTTTTTATTAACCCTCTCCCCCACTGACGAAGCGAACTGTGTGACTCATCAGAGTTAAACAAGAGTCAGTTTATAGATTAGTTTGCAAGATTTAAAAAACTTTTCAACATAATGGATCTCTTTAAAGGAAGTCATATAAACCCTGATAAAGTAAGGGAAGTTAGTTGCAGTTGAGTGAAAGGTAGTACTCGTACCTAGGATTTCCTTTATTTCCACGTTTCATATTTGAGAATTAAAGTGTCTTTGAGGGGCACCTGGGTGGCTCAGTGGGTTATGTGTCCAACTCTTGATATCAGCTTAAGTCATGATCTCACAGTTGAAGGATCAAGCCTGGTGTTGGGTTTGGCGCTGAGAGTGGAGCCTCCCTGGGATCCACCATCTCCTCCTCTCTCGGTCCCTCCCCTGCTCTCACTCAGTCTCTCTCTCTAAATAAATAAGTAAACTTAAAAAAAGAAAAACAGGTCTTTGAGTCAGGAAAGGGAGTACCAGGAACATACTACGAGATGAGCCTGTCTTTGACTTTCCACGTGGTTGAGGACCTAGGAGAGGACCAGTTGGCTTTTTCCACTAGTACCTGTCATCCAGGATTGGTGAGAAAGGGGAGCAGAGACAGAAGATTGAAGTGATAGATGTAAGTCCTGATTAGTTGTCCCAACCAGGAGCCAGCTCTTTTCTTTATTGCAGTCCCTTGACTTAAAGTATGTATTACTTAAAAAAATAATCTGCTTGCATCTAGAGTTGATGTTTCAACCAGAAAGAATTGGGGAAGAAAAGCCTTTGAGTGAAGGATTAAATAGAATTATAGACCATGCATTTTCATTTCTTGATTTCCCCCCCCCCTCAAAAATGGGAAAACAAGAATTAATTTTAAAAACCTCTTTCTGAGGTAGGTTGGTAAGCCTATTGCATGGAGCTTTGGTAATAAAAACATTTATTCTAAAGCATTAGTTACACAAAAGCTCTCCAAAATATTGGTTAATAATAGGTTCTGTAAGTTTATTTTGTATAAAGCGTCTTACATATTTGAATTTAGAAGTACTTCATTTTATCTAACTTAGGTATTATGTGCTACCAGTTTCCCACAAAACATTGCTTTAGCTACCTCCCACAAATTTTATGTTGTGTTATATTTTAGTTCTCATTCAGTTCAAGACATTTTCTAATTTCTTAGATTGTTTGACTCATGGATTATTTAGAAGTATGCTAATTTCTAAGCATTTAGAAATAATTGTTTCTGTTACTGGTTTCTATTTTAATTTCATTATGATCTGAGGACATACTTTGTATGATTTCAGTTCTTTTAAATTCCTTAAGGTTATTTATGACTCATAATACAGTCTCTGTTTGCATTATGTGCACTTGCAATGAATGTATATCTTGCTATTATTATATTACTGGATATAAGTGCTTTTATGTCTACAGTGGGTTCTTTTTTTCCCCCCAGCGGTGTCTTGTTTGTAACAAAAGGAACATTTGGACAGCTTACATGTGAGTGGCAGTATAGTTTTGATGAGTTTACCAAAGAGCCCTTCATTGTTCATGGGAGAAGATTACGCATTGAAGCAAAGGTATGTTGAATAGATTTTTTTGAAAACTTGGAACTGAAGGTAATAAATTGAAATGGTCCTCCTTTGTAATTTTCCCATCTCTTTTATAGACATTGCTTTGTCTTACTATGGTTTTCCTTGACACCTTCTGTCTTATGCAGGTTTAAAGAAAAGAAAGCTAGGCCAAGAAAAAATGTGATACTTTATGTGCTATTACATGGACAACAGTGTTCCTGAGATTTCATTTTCTATTCAGTAACAGAACCCCGCTTTCTCACTGCTGTCCAGGACACTCAAATGAGAAATCCATTTGTATACGTCAGAATCTCCAGCAGTTCCATACAAAATGTTTTTCCCTGAAAATCTTACAAAAAGATACTTAAAAAGTTCTCTCTCCCTCTAATAGACCATTGTTGGTGGTTCTTTTTCTTTTTATAGATATTATCTTCCCAATTCAGTTATAATCTTGAAGGCAGATACCATTTCTCACTCTGCATTGATTACTAGCACAGTGCCTGGTACTTGGATGTAGATAAAATGAATTGCTTGTCTTTGGCAAATCAGCAGAGACTCATTATACATTGTAAGTTGTAAAGATTGCACTACATATTATATGTGATACAAAGAAATACAAGGTATTTGGCTTCATGGTATTTGACCAGATACCTATGTGTAGGGGGCACTTTGGCATTGGCTGTGCGCGTAGGAAATATTGTAAGTGACACAACCAAAGTAAGTTTTGTTCTTTGTTATTTTTGTTGCATTTTGACTTTGAGGAATTTAATTGGCTCCTGTAACTGAAAGTCTTAGGTCTTTATCTGCTAGTTTAGATATGCTCCAATGGTGTCATTAGCGGTTATTCTCTCTCCCTTCCTCTCCTCCATTCTCTCCTTCTTCACCACCCCTGCTTCTAGGTCCTACTTTCTTCAGTGTTGGCTTCATTGTCAAGCCGGGCAGCAGGAGTTCCAGGTTTATATCCTACTAGCTCAGCAGAATGAAAGCATCTCCCTGGGTCTCACTGGGCCACCTTTGGTCACATGCCTATTCCTGAACTAATCTCTTTGGTCAGAGAGCGGGTGTGAGCCAGTTGGCCAGGTGAGGGTCATGGGATCACCATGATGCTACCAAGAAGGAAGGGTCAACTCTATCTGAAGTATTTGGAGTGAGAGAAGGTGAGAAGTAGTTACCCAAAGACTCAAAAAGTTGTTGCTGGAAGAAAGGGCAGTAGACACAGGCAGGCAAAAACAACAGATGTTTTCTTGGCTAGTCTGTAGAACAGAACTGCCCCTAGGCCTTGTGTTTAACCATTGAAAACCATTTCTCGGGGCGCCTGGGTGGCTCAGTCGGTTAAGTGGCCGACTTCGGCCCAGGTCATGATCTCGCGGTCCGTGAGTTCGAGCCCCGCGTCGGGCTCTGTGCTGACAGCTCAGAGCCTGGGGCCTGTTTCAGATTCTGTGTCTCCCTCTCTCTGACCCTCCCCTGTTCATGCTTTGTCTCTCTCTGTCTCAAAAATAAATAAACGCTAAAAAAAAAAAAAATTAAAAAAAAATAAAAAAAAAAGAAAACCATTTCTCTAGTCTTCCCACTCGTTCCGAAGACACGAACAGCTCAAGAGTAGACCGGCTACTTGTTCTTGAGGATCTTAGACCAACTTACACATTGAGAATTTCTCTGATTCACTCAGAAAATGAAAGGCCCTGTGGCCTTATTATACAAAGTAATGGATAGTGGCTATTACCTTCTGCTCTAGCCTGTACTGCTTTCCTGGCTTTTTTCATACCTTTTTCTCTCTCCAAAAATAACCTTCTTCTTACCTTCTTGGTTTCTTTCCCTTCTACTTTTCCTTGAAATCTTTTATCAGTGTATATCCTTTTTTTTTTTTTTAAGTAAAAGAATCTGATTTCTTCTGCAGTCTGTATTTACATGGATGTTTGAATTACTTAGAGAAATTGTTCAACCTGTGAGACCCCCACATTTCTTCTTCTGCAGCTCTGCCTATAGTTAATGGAAGTAAACTGCCCTCCTCCTGAATAATCCTTTTATTTCTGTTTGACTCTCTCATGCTTACCATCCACTATTAGCTCTCCCCACAAACATTGAACAGAATGCCTAAAGAATGTTAAAAGTAGAGGCCATCAGAAAAAAAAAAGAAAAAGCAGAGGACATTAAGCTTAAGCTACATTCTTATTGCATGACCAATTTAAAATGTCAGAAGTTACATACATAACACACACCCCATACAACACATACGTGTGTATGTATGTACACACATATAATTTTTTTTAGCTGAGCTCATCATGATTTCATGGCCATATATCAAGAACTATCTGAGAAACTATTTGGGCAGCGGGGCGGGGGGAGGAGGAACACTGCTCCCAGACTTATCTCCTCATCCTTTGAGTAAACAAATGGGGGGGGGGGAGAGCTAAATTCTAACATACCCATTATCATTAAGCTTAAGTTACAGAGCTTTAGCAATTGAAATCTCAAAGCTTTGTAACTTAAGCTTAGTGATAATGGATATGTTAGAATTTAGCCCTTCCCCCCCCCCCCCCGCCCCATTTGTGTTTGATTCTTCTTGGATTCTTCATTCTTGGCTTTTTTATGTTTGTTTTTTTAGGTACATAATTTGTGTAAGGTGGACACTTTAAGCACAGATTTATAAAACTGTGGCATTTTAAAATCATATTTCTGCAACTGGATTTTCATTTTAATGAAGTTATTCTGTTTATAGGAACGAGTGAAGTCTGTATTTCATGCCAAAGAGTTTGGAAAAATAATTAACTTCAAGACCCCAGAAGATGCTAGGGTAAAAGCCAACTTCTAGATTTACATTGATTACATTTTGAGTTTCATTGCAAGTTCTTGAAATAAGCAAATGTTGGTTTATTTCCCCACAACAGTGGATCCTCACGAAACTAGAAGAAGCAAGAGAACCTTCCCCGAGATTCTGATGGAGAATACTGCCTGAAGAGAGACAACAATAAATCATTAGAGTTTCTACCTTGTACCTTTCAAAACCAGTCTGGGAAGTACAGTACAGAAGTAATTTCAAGTAAATGAAAAAAAAAAAATCAGTTACAATCAGGTAAAACAGTCAGGTGATTAAAATATTTCAACTCATTGGAGATCCATTTGGTCTTCTAACTTGAATCATGCATACGGTTAAAATTCTAATTACTTTACAAAAGAAACATTTATTTGATGAACCTTAAATACTTGCTCCAAGTAATTCTCTGCAGTGTAGAGAAATTGCCCATATTTCACCCCACATGGAGGTAAATTTAATGTTTCTAGTTCACATTTTAAACTTCTGTCATGAAGTTTATAACTTCTATCTTCACACTCCCTGAATCAGTGATGGGTAAATGATCAAATTAAACATTGCCTCGGTATCAAAAACTTTAGTGGTGGTTTCTTTAGAAACATGAAGTTCTTTTTACAGATAAATATTTTGGTATTATTTTCCTTATTTTTTTATAAAGGATAGGTTTGAATTATACTTCCATAGCATGACTATGAAAAACATTTTTTAATATACTATAATACAGATTGAGTAATACCCCTTCAAGCTTGAAGCCTTAGAAATACTTTCTCAAGCCAACTTCATGGGATCTACTCGGTTTACCCAAGTCACGTTTTTAACATTGCTGACTTTACAGGAAAATCCCTGAAGCCTTAAAATAACAACTCTCCATTCATTGGAAATATGAAATAAAATTCCCGCCATCTTAGATGTGAGTTATGCTTCAGAACAGACAGCCCTTCTTGTAAGTAAATATATGTACCCTAAAGTGTTAATTACCTGTTCTGTTGGCAAAAGATTGGGAATTTCTGCTGTGCTTTCTGTACAGTTATTCAAATGAGAATCACTCTTTTAAAAGCTCATCAGAAAAAAAATCATGGACTGCACATTAATAAAAATAAGGTCATGGGGGGGGGTTCTTGGTTTTTGTCCAAGATCTTGTAAATTAATATAATATGAATGTACTTTTTCAAGTGAAAGGGGTTGAATACATGACTGCGAACCATGAAGAGAACAATGCAGTGTCTTATTTCGTTACTGAATAATACAGAGTATTTGATGCATGTCGTATGTGCCATGAAATTATTATAAACTGTTTCTGGGATTGGAGACTCTGGATAGTAATAATTGTGAAATTCTCCTCAGGGTCCTCAAACCCTTGCTTTGTTGTAAAAGCTAAAATAAACAGCATGCCAGACTGTAATTGTATTTCTTCCTGACCCTATCCTGCTACTAAATACTTTGATTTTCCTCTGATTATAAAAACATTGTTTATTATCAGTAGTCTCCCAGTATGTTTTTTTCCTTTGCTGAATATAAATTGAATCAAAAGATGACAGATTTCATATCCCATGGTAGCGTGTGCTCGCTCCCTTGATGACTTTTGTTCAAAGTAACATACACATTGTCCCTGTTGCCAAGCTCCTCCACTTTTACGTTAGAATTAAGCCTGAGAGTAGTGGCCAGAAAACTTTGATCAGATTGTCCTCATCCGAAATGTTGCTTTACTGGAGTTCCATTCAGGACCACTAACAAAGTACCTCATTACCTACCACTGTTGCAGAATTTTTTATCACAGTACCAGGGATTTGTTGTTTTGCCACTTCGAAGAATCAAGGAGGTGGACACAAAATGAGCAGCAGGCAAAGTTTATTGGAATATGAGATCAGAAAGGAAGAATAGTATGAAAGCTCTCTCTACAGAGAGGGGACATTCAAAAGTAAATGCCTGCAGACTATAGTCAAGGGTCCTTGTTTCATAAGGTTCTGGTCAGCATCCCCTTCCCTTTCCCCTTGTCCCTTCTTAGATTCTACCCTTACTGACTAGACAACTCTAGGTGCTGGGTTGTCCATTCTGATTGGCTCGACTCCATTGTGTGAGGAGTCAGAATGGTCATACTGTCCCATGTATAACATAAGTTTTATGGTTTAGCTAGGTATTTTGAATGTCAAATTCCTGAGGGGAAATCTGAGGGGGAGTAGGTGTGTCTGTTACATTTTTAAGAGGGACCTTACACCTGAGGGGGTTTGCTGTAGTCAAACACTCCCAGCGTTTTTCCAAAATAATGTGTTTTTCCCCATCCAGGGAGCTCGGGTCCTAACCTTTCTCTCTCTGCCTATTTTATCCTGTCTTTCCCTGTTATACTACAGTTTCATGATTTCATTCTCAAAACATACAGGCGCAAAACTTCTTGGGTGTCCCACGGTGAAAGAGTAAACATATTTTTCTAGGATCCTCTGGAGGGCAGCAGGGAATGGGTCTTGTACCTAGTACACATGCAATGCCAGCCTGCCTGTTGTTTCTGTTCCCTTACCAATGAGGACCTACAAATATCTTTTCTTATTCTTCAGTAGTCCTCTGCCCATCAGCACCTCCTATCACTGCCTTTGTTTCTGGAGTAGAAAGACCCCCAATTACAAGAGCAGTGGTTTATCACTTGTCTTAGAAGATTGTCTTCATCTAAATAAAGAACAGCAGATCACTACATAACGAGTCAGTCTTTTTAGCATAACATTTTACAATTATGTGTTTGATTCTATATTATTTTTTCTTGAATATTAGTCCAGAATCTTAACTGTATTTGAAAATCATCTTCCCTGAATTATATTTAACACTGAATGACTCTGTTTGAAAACTTGAAGCTTCTTAGTTGTTTGGTGGCTACTACCCAATGAGATCCTGAGGATTATGTCTCTGTGTTGTTAGCTGTAGCCCCAGCCCCTTAATTCTAGCACAGTATATTTTCTGCTCTGTGATAGTTGTGTAAAGCCCAAGGCAGAGTGTCTATTCCCTGCTAACTCTCCGCTGAAAAAACTATGATTAGAAATAGCAACTTTGATTTATGGTACAAGAAGCAGCTTGTGATTTCTTCACGTTTACAAAATACTGTCTGAACCCAAGAGCATGTGCACTTCTCCAGTGGCTTCCCTGTTACTGTGTATGTATCGGCTGCTTCTTCCCTAGTGTTAGGAAGACCTTAGGATTTTCTCCAGGTTTAGTTTCATACAGCCCAGGTTATTTTCTGGTCCCTAAATAATCATCATCTGCTGTAGGCCGTCCGGGCCTGGAAAATCCTCCTCCATAATCCTAACCCATGACAAAACTGTCCTATGGCCTCCAAATAAATAAGAATTTCTTCTTCTGTTATCATTTCTATCATAATTATCTTTCTCATTTTTTCTGATGATAGTTAACAGTAATATTTTCCCAGTGAATATATATGCATCTAGCTTCTGCCTTAGAAATATGCTAGTATTTTATTCCTACCTAGTAAAAAATAACCCTACTCAGTGCTCAATTTTCTGCACCTTGGTTATTCAGTCATCAATTGCCAGTGTTAAGTGATCTTTCAGGCCAAGCCAAGACCCCTGTATTAAAAAGATTGGGACAAGATACTAGGCTAGTTTGCCTGTAGGAGTAGAAAATGTGAGCCGAATACATGGACGATAGAAAGAAGTAGCCATTTGGAACTGGATGTTTTCATGTTCCTGCCAACACAACTCAGAGAAATTTGGGTTCCAAGGCCATTGCTTTTTACCTTTTCTCAAGATCAATTAAAATCTTCAAGAACAGTGTTTTTTCAGTCTCTAGGTCTTTGTTTCTTTAATTTTTTTTTTAAATGTTTATATTTGAAAGGGACACAGAGTGCGAACAAGGGAGGGTCAGAGAGAGAGGGAGACACAGAATCTGAAGCAAGCTCTGGGCTCTGAGCTGTCAGTACAGACCCCAGTGTGGGGCTCAAACTCGAAAGTGGTGAGATCAGACCTGAGCCAAAGTCCGACGTTTAACTGACTGAGCCACCCAGGCGCCGCTCCTCAAGCTGTAGGTCTTAATCGATTAGAGGGCCATAAAATCAATTTGACTCCTCAAGACCAGCATATTTTAAAGTGGAATAGAAATGAAAGTAAGAGAACATTGCACATAACAAAGTTAAATTTCGTTTCCTGAAATGTTGCCTACTTTATGTATACTGTGTGTACTGGGTCACGATATAAAATGTTATTTCCTATTGTGAATTGCAGTTAAAAAGCAAACAAACCTTGAGAGCCACTGCTGTGGGAGGCATGGATTATCTACTAATAGTTGGAACAATCTGGATTGGGTGGAGCCTGACCTTAGAGAAGGAACAGCAGATCCACAACTCAAGAAATCTTCAGATTGTGATCACTATATTTTGTTTTGAGTGAGACGATAGGCCGGCTCTTGTTTTGGTTTTTGTAAGATGTTTTCCTTTCCTGGTGTGTATCAGATTCCCTCAGGTATCAGAAAAAGCAGAGAAAAGTTACATTTGCAAGCAGCACCCCAAAAAATGCCACAGGCTGTCATTTAGAGATAAGTCAACCTCTTTCCCCCTAGGACTGGGGACAAAAATTCTCCAATTTTATGAACTTGCTCTATCTGCCTTTGGTGTGATTCATTGTACACGTGGTAGAGGCCCTTAAAAGCAGGAAGCTTAGGGGTGCGTGGGTAGCTGCGCATCTGACTTCAGCTCAGGTCATGATCTCGCAGTTCGTGAGTTCGAGCCCCACGTCGGGCTCTGTGCTGACAGCTTGGAGCCTGGAGCCTGCTTTGGATGCTGTGTCTCCCTCTTTGCCCCTTTCCCGCTCGTGCTGTGTCTCTCTCTGTCTCTCAAAGATGAATAAACGTTAAAAAAAATTAAAAAGGAAGCTCATATATAGGTCACACTTTCTCATGCTCTGGAGGGTACTGTACAAATGCTAATGCAGTGTACCTGACTAAAATAATTAGATTTCCTCATTTCTATAGAATTCAAGGAGAAAATGTAGATAACCTGCATTCCTTATGCGTGGCTCAGGACAAAATTTCTTCAATCTGATTTTCTTTGGTGCTACTACCCAGTATCACCTGTAGCTCCTATACATACCCTAAAAGCAGGCCATTCACCCTCCTACCCGGGTAATCCTTTGAAATACGCTTTTGAAATTACACCTTACTGCTAATGCTGACCATTCAAGTTAGCCTTAAGGCTAAGTCAAGTTAGCCTAAATCAAGTTAAAACCTTGATGGTTCTTTTACCCGATAGTTTTGGTCATTGGCCAATACAGCTATTAATGCAGACTTTTGCTCACGCTTCTTTTCTTTCTGCCATAATTGGTGTCACGTAGTACTTGATTCAGGATTATCCCGCAAGCAGGCCAGCGCATGGACTGTGAAGATGCTGGATCCTAACCTTGTGCAAGCCTCCTTCGTGTTTCTTTCATTGAAACGTTTTTCTTTTTACTTCCTTTTTTTACCTTTTTAAAAATTTCCTCTTTTGTAGAATAACTTGTTCCATGGCATTAGAAAAAAAAAAAGTTTTACTTTAGAATTATGCATTCTTTTTTTAAAGCATTCTAGCATTTTCAAAAAAAGTTGATACTTGTGGTACCCAAAGAGCTACATAAGACATATAACTTCACATTTTGTAGGTTGATACGAGTGTATACTTAAAGGTTTTATTCATACAATACAAATTAATATGTATTATAATTTAATATCCACTATGATAGATATCTGTCCATCTGAAAACCCTGTCACTGAACACCATCAAGTATTTGATACCTTTACCTCCTAGTAGAGTCCTGTAACAAGAAATCCTGTGAAAGTTATATAATAAAAAATCTAATAATCAGAAGTGTACTTAAAGCAGAACCTGTGTTCCATCCTTACTTGTCAGTGTTCAATTGGGTACCCAAAAGTTCTCAACTGAGGGGCTAAAAACCACTCAGAAATGTAGATTACATTGATAAGTTCCCAGTGTCAATAGTTTTATACACAATCACAAACTTAGAAATTATATCTGGGGCTTTTTTCAAGGTCAAATAGATCGTTACAGACTTTTAAAAAATGATCATCTCTGCGATTATGCATATTACATATGAGAATGAAATTTTCAGGGAATGTGCACTTTAAAAATACTTTCTTACTAATTTTTGTATTGACCAAATAGTCTGTGCTTCTTTGGAATAGGCTTATCATTCTTTGATAAAAACATGGTTATTGATGATGATAATTTTTTATCTATTTCTGCATCACCGCAATACTTCCTTCATTTTTGTGTTCCTTATACCTCTTATGTGGGTGCCTGACCCAGTTGCCTATTACAGTCTCTGTCTTGTTTTTTTATTTATTCTGAAAATTTATAAACACAAATGTGTATAGTGAAGTTCTTCCTCTTGAAATTGACCTTGGTCGTTTTTTTTTTTTTTTTTCCTGAAAATTGATTAGCCGTGCTCACCAATGACTCTATTCTAAATAATCACTATTTTTTGCTCTTGGTAGAATTAGATTTCTTGGTCAGATTACTGCTCAGTGTATGTATACTTTTTCAAATAAATTGAATCAAACATTTCTGATCTTCAGTCTGTCTCTGTTTTTAGTTGTTGAGTAGAACCAGAAAGAGTACCTATAAGTGTTCTTGCCTATCTAAACTCCACCCTTTTGGGGGCCTAAATAAATGTGGATAATGGATTGCCCAAAGTCCTGTTTTTTCAGTTAAAGACAGCATTCCACCCCAGCATGGTTGTTGTGAACTAAAGGGTTATGGTTAATACTTAGCAAGTTCTTTTTTTTTTTTTTTTTTAGTTTACATCCAAGTTAGTTAGCATATAGTGCAATAATGATTTCAGGAACAGAACCCATTAATTCATCCCCTACATTTACCACTCCAGTGCTCAACAAGTATCCTCCGTAATGCCGCTTGCCCATTTAACCCATGACCCCACCCAAAAACCCTCCTGCAGCCCTCAGTTTGTTCTCTGTATTTGAGTCTCTTATGTTTTGTTCCCCTCCCAATTTTTGCCTCTCTTCCCTTATGTTCATCTCTTTTGTATCTTAAATTCCACATATGAGTGGAGTTATATGATATTTGTCATTCTCTTGACTTATTTTCCTTAGCATACATAATACATTCAAGTTCCATCCATGTTGTTGCAAAGGGCAAGATTTCATTATTTTTTATTACCAAGTAATGTTCCATTGTATATGTATACCACATCTTCAGCCATTCATGTCCATGAACATATGGGCTCTTTCCATACTTTGGCTGTTGTCAGTAGCACAGCTATAAACATTGGGGTGCATGTGCCCCTTCGAAACAGCACTCCTATACCCTTTGGATAAATACCTAGTAGTGCAATTGCTGGCTCATAGGGTAGTTCTATTTTTAATTTTTTGAGGAACCTCCATACTGTTTTCCGGAGTGGCTGCGGCTGCACCAATTTGCATTCCCACTACCAGTGCAAAGGGGTTCTTTCTCCATATCCTCACCAACATCTGTTGTTGCCTGAGTTGTTAATTTTAGCCATTCTGACTGGTGTGAGGTGGGATCTCATTGTGGTTTTGATTTTATTTCCCTGATGATGAGTGATGTTGAGCATTTTTTCATGTGTCTGTTAGCCATCTAGATGTCTTCTTTGGAGAAGTGTCTATTCATGTCTTTTGCCCATTTCCTCACTGGATTTTTTGTTTTTTGGGTGTTGAGTTTGATAAGTTCTTTATAGATTTCAGATGCTAACCCTTTATCTGATATGTCATTTGCAAATATCTTCTCCTATTCCATTGGTTGCCTTTTGTTTCCTTCTTTGTGCAACCTTTTTATCTTGATGAGGTCCCAATAGTTCATTTTTGCTTTTAATTCTCTTGCCTTTGGAGATGTGTCAAGTAAGAAATTGCTGCGGCTGAGGTCAAAGAGGTTATTTCCTGCTTTCTCCTCTAGGGTTTTGATGGTTTCCTGTCTCATATTCAGGTCCTTTATCCATTTTGAGTGTATTTTTGTGAATGGTGTAAGAAAGTGGTCTAGTTTCATTCTTCTGCATGTTGCTGTCCAGTTCTCCCAGCACCATTTGTTAAAGAGACTGTCTTTATTCCATTGGATATTCTTTCCTGCTTTGTCCAAGATTAGTTGGCCATACGTTTGTGGGTCCATTTCTGGGTTCTCTATTCTGTTCCACTGATCTGAGTGTTTTTGTGCCAGTTCCATACTGTCTTGATGATTACAGCTTTGTAATACAGCTTAAGTCCCGATTGTGATGCCTCCAGCTTTGGTTTTGTTTTTCAGGATTGCTTTGGCTACTGGGGGTCTTTTCTGGTTCCATACAAATTGTAGGCTTGTTTGTTCCAGTTCTGTGAAGAATGCTGGTGTCATTTTGATAGGGATTGCATTGAACACGTAGATTGTTTGGGGTAGTGTTAACATTTTAACAATATTCTTCCAATCCATGAGCATGGAATATTTTTCCATTTTTTGTGTCTTCTTCAATTTCTTTAATAAACTTTCCATAATTTTCAGTGTATAGATTTTTCACTTCTTTTTTTTTTAGGTTTATTCCTACATATTTTATGGCTTTTAGTACAGTTGTAAATGGGATCAATTCCTTGATTTCTCTTTCTGCTGCATCATTGGTGGATAGAATTACAATCAATTTCTGTGCATTTATTTTTGATCCTGTGACTTTGCTGAATTCATGGATAAATTCCAGCAGTTTTTTGGTAGAATCTTTTGGGTTTTCCACATAGAGTATCATGTCGTCTGCAAAGAGCAAAAGTTTGACTTCCTCCTTATAGATTTGAATGCCTTTTATTTCTTGTGTCATCTGATTGATGAGGCTAGGACTTCCAACACTATGTTGTATAACATAGTGGTGAGAGTAGACATCTTTGTCACGTTTCTGACCTTAAGGGTAAAGCTCTGTTTTTTCCCCATTGAGGGTGATATTAGTGGTGGGTCTCTCATATGTGGCTTTTTATGATCTTCCTTCTGTTCCTCCTTTCTTGAGGGTTTTTATCAAGAAAGGATGCTGTATTCTGTCAAATGCTTTTTCTGCATCTATTGAGAGGATCGTGTGGTTCTTATTCTTTCTCTTATTAATGTGATGTATCACATTGATTTGCAGATATTGAATCAGCCCTGCATCCCAGGTATAAATCCCATTTGATCGTGATAAATTATTCTTTTAATGTTTTGTTGGATCTGGTTGGCTAGTATCTTGTTGAGAATTTTTGCCTCCATATCCATCAGGGAAATTGGTCTGTAGTTCTCCTTTTTAGTGGTGTATTTGTCTGGTTTTGGAATCAAGGTACTGCTGGCCTCGTACAATGAGTTTGAAGTTTTCCTTCCATTTCTGTTTTTTTTTGGAACAGCTTCAAAAGAATAGGTGTTAACTCTTCTTTAAATGTTTGGTAGAATTGCCCTGGAAAGATATCCAGGCCTGGACTCTCATTTTTTGGAAGATTTTTTTATTTCCAGTTCAGTTTCTTTACTGCTTTTGGATCTGTTCAAATTTTGTGTTTCTTCCTGTTTCAGTTTTGTTAGTTTATATTTTTCTAGGAATTTGTCCATTTCTCTCAGATTGCCAAATTTATTGGCATATCACCGCTCGTTATATTCTCTAATTATTGTTTTTATTTCTTCAGTGTTGGTTGTGATCTCTCCTCCTTCATTCGTGCTTTTATTTGGGTCCTTTCCTTTTTGGTCAGTCTGGCTAGTGGTCTACCAATTTTGTTAATTCTTTCAAAGAACCAGCTCCTGGTTTATCTGTTCTATGGTTGTTGTTTTTTTCTTTTATTTAGATACCGATTTCTGCTCTAATCTTTATTATTCCCCATCTTCTGCTGGTTTGGGGCTTTATTTGCTCTTCTTTTTCCAGCTCTTTAAGGTGCAAGGTTAGGTTGTGTATTTGAAACCTTTATTCCTTCTTTAAGAAGGCCTGGAATGCTATATACTTTCCTCTTAGGACCACCTTTGTTGCATCCCAGAGGTTTTAGGCTGTGGTATCTTCATTTTCATTGTCTTCTGTGTACTTTTTAATTTCTTCTTTAATTTCTTGGTTAACCCTTTCATTCTTTAGTAGGATGTTCTTTAATCTCCAAGTATTTGTGGTCTTTCCAAATTTTTTCTTGTGGTTGATTTAGAGTTTCATAGCATTGTGGTGTGAAAATAATGCATGGTATGATCTCAATGTTTTTGTAATCATCGAGGGCTGATTTGTGTCCCAGTGTGTGATCTATTCTGGACAGTGTTTCATGTGCACTCGAGAAGAATGTGTATTCTGCTTTAGGATAAAATGTTCTGAATATATTAAGCCCATCCAGTCCAGTGTGTCATTCAAAGCCATTGTTTCCTTGTTGAGTTTTTGTTTAGATGATCTGTCCATTGTTGTAAGTGGGGTGTTGAAGTCCTCTACTGTTACAGTATTATTATCAACGAGTTCCTTTATGTTTGTGATTGATTCACATATTTGTGTGTTTCACATTGGGGGCATAAATGTTTGTAATTGTTAGATCTTCTTGGTGGATATACCCCTTAATTATGATGGATATACCCCTTAATTATGATGGATATACCCCTTAATTATGCCCTTCTTCATCTTTTGTTACAGTCTTTATTTAAATATCTAGTTTGTCTGATATAAGTATGGCTACTCCAGGTTTCTTTGGGCCATCATTAGCATAATAGATGGTTTTCCATCCCCTTACTCTCAACCTGAAGGTGTCTTTAGGTCTAAAATGGGTCTCTTGTAAACGGCATATAGATGGATCTTGTTTTCTCATCTGTTGTGATACCCTATGTCTTTTGACTGGAGCATTTAGTGCATTGATGTATAGAATGAGTAGTGAAAGATAGGAATTTATTGCCATTGTGTTGCTAGTAGAGTTGGAGTTTCTGGTGGTGTTCTCTAGTCCTTTCTAGTCCTTGTTGCTTTCGGTCTTTTTTCTTTTGTTTCATCTTTTCTTCCCTTAAAGAGTCCCCCTTAAAATTTCTTGCATGGCTCTTTTTAGTGGTCACAACCTCCTTTAGTTTTTGTTTGTCTAGGAAAGTTTTTCTCTCTTCTATTTTGAATGACAGTCTTCCTACATAAAGAATTCTTGGCTGCATTTTTTTTTTTCCTATTCAGCACATTGAATGCATCCTGCCACTCCTTTCTGGCCTGCCAAGTTTCTGTGGATAGGTCTGCTGCAAACCTGATCTGTCTTCCCTTATAGGTTAAGGACTTTTTTCCCTTGCTGCTTTCATGATTCTCTCCTTGCCTGAGTATTTTTTGAATTTGACTATTATATGCCTTGTTGATGGTCAATTTTTGTTGAATCTAATGGGAGTTCTTTGTGCTTCTTGGATTTTTGGTGTCTGTGTCTTTCCCCAGATTAGGAGAGTTTTCCACTGTAATTTGTTCATGTAAACCTTCTACCCCTTTTTCTCTCTCCTCATCTTCTCAGACTCCATGATCTGGATGTTGTTCCTTTTTAATAAGTCACTGAGTTTTCTAATCTTGTACTCTTTTTCCTTAGTTTCTCCCTTTTCCCCTGCTTCATTATCCTCCCTAATTTTGTCTTCTATGTCATTGGTTTGCTGCTCTGCTTCTTCCATCCTTGCCGTGAGACATCCATTCAAGATTGCATCTCAGTTATAGCATTTTTAGTTTCATTTTGACTGGATTTTACTTCCTTTGTGTCCACAGAAAGGGATTCTATGCTTTTTTCAACCCCAGCTAGTATTCTTAATATCATGATTCTAAATTCTAGTTCAGATATCTTGCTTATACCTTTGTTGATTAAGCCCCTGGCTTTCATTTTTTCCTGTTCTTTCTTTTGGGGTGAATTCGAGGAAGGAAAATAATAAAAATGAAAAATTAGTTAAAAACAGCACAAATAATCAAATGAAGCTAGATCCTAGGTGTGTTTGAGTCTGGTTGTTGAAAGCTTGACAGAATGGATTAAAAAAGGAACAAAAGAAAAGTTTAATAATTAAAAAATGTATTCAAATATATGTGGGTGTGTATATGTATACACACACACACACTAAAATAGAAGAAAGTGAAATGAAGTAAAATAGAATAAAAAATAAGTTTACAAAAAATTAAAAAGAATTTTCAAAAAAGGGAAATAAAAATTTTTTCTCCTTCTGTATCCAAGAAAAGGATACAGGAGAAAAAGAGAAAGCTAATTTAGAGGAAAGCAAAACAGAACAAAATGAATAGATGAACCAGCAAGCAAACAGAATGAAACCCAAATGAAGTTACATCCAGTTTTCCCTAGAATTCAAACTATGAAGCACTCTATAGTCCATACAATAAACAGGTGGAGAGACATGTGGTGGTCCTCTAGGGCATGTGCTTGGAGGGCACAGTTGGGCAGGGCTTGGCATAAGGGTTCCATTCTCCACTAGGTGGAGCTGCAAAGCTTACTGGGGCGAGTTGGTGTGGCACCATACATGTGTATGTGCATGTGCAGGAGAGGTGAAAATGGCCTCACCCAGCTTCCTAGTTTCTGGCACAGGAACTCTGCACTCTCACCCACCCACAATTAAGCACCGCTTCTTTGTCTCAGGCTTCCATCTAATTCCACTTCTAGACTGTGTCCAAGCCATCAGCCTGCCAGGTGGCACCTCCCTCCCAAATTTTGTCTCAGATGGGGCTGTGTTTCCAAACCCCTCACTTCTGAGAACCCTGTAGCATGCACCTGCTCCAACCCTTTGGGAGAGGGTCTCACTGAGCAATGGCCAGGTGGCAGCTGCCCCAGAAAAAAATTGTGCAATTGGGCAGCAACAAAGGTTCAGAGATTATGGCAAATCACAACACACAGCCAATGCCAGGTTTCACTGCACTCTGGTGTCTTTGTTCTAATACCAGCAAATGCGGCCGTTCTCCAGGGTCCACTGGGACTTTTGCCTGTGGGGAGGTCGTATGGCCTCTACCAAATGCCCTCTGCAGGGGAACCGCTTCTCCCCATGTGGCCCACAGATCCCTCAGACCTCACTGCCTGCTCCTAGAGATTTGAATACTTAGTAAATTCTTAAGCAAAGCACCAAGAATGTGCCTCTCCACTTCATCAAACTTCAAATGCCTCATTAGAAGGACGAAGAGAGAATTTCTTTACTTGTGGAATTAATGTTGGCAGAGATGATTAATTTACCTCAGTTATGGAGAGTTCAGCCTTTACATGACTTGATAAAATACTTTGTTGTTACTACCTTTTGTTATGATTTATTAGCCCTCCTGCTACTAGAAGTGATTGAAACCCATCATTTTTTGGGATGCTTTGTCAAAGGTAAGTTAAATTTAATAACTCAATGCTAGCAAGAATTTAAACAAAATTCTGCATTGTTTAATTCCCTTGATTACTGATTGTCAGGAGCACTTTTCGTACGTTAACCAATTATCAGAAGCAGTTCTTGACCTTTAGTGCATGGTGTGTTTCCCCTCCTCCCTATTGCTCTGCTTTTTGTTTGTTCCTAGATATCCCTAAGACCTACTTCCCCATCTCTTTGGTCTCTTGGACAAAGTTATCTTGGCTATTTTCTTCTTGGGCCTTCAACTGTTGCAGCTAATCTTTAATGTTTTGTCAGTGTCCACAAAAATGAATGCAAAAGCAGTCATTTCTTGAGGGAAGGTTCGTTTTTAAAACTTAATATTGCTATAGTAGAATCACTAGCTCTATGAGTAATTCCTGTCTTTTCCAGCATCAATGCTCTTCTGTTTTTTAGTTTTTTATTTATTTTTTAAATGTTTTTTTGAGAGAGAGAAAGAGAAAGAGAGAACCTGAGCAGGGGACAGGCAGAGAGGGAGAGAGAATCCCAAGCAAGCTCCACACTGTCAGTACAGAACTCAATGGGGGGTTCGATCTCATGACCCATGAGATCATGACCTGAGCTGAAATCAAGAGTTGGACACTTAACCAACTGAGTCACCCACGTGCCCCTGCTCTTCCGGTTCTTTAATAGCTTCACGCTTGGAAGTGTTCCAGCTGAATGAGAACCTTTTAACTGGCTGAAAAAAAGGCTTAGTTCAGTTACAGGAACGCTGACACATTGATCCTTAACATATGGAACTATCTGGGTAGGTTTTGCAGACTGGAGGTGTCACACCTTCAATCCGTAAGTGATGTGATTTTTGTGTGTATTTGTATGTGTGTTTGCACCTTCAAATAAAAGGCAGAAACAAAACCATACTGGGCCTGCCGTTTGAAGCACTGTGCACTTGCCGGGTGATTCTGCTGCTGCTTTATTGGGCCAGCTACTAAAGGAACTCCAACACAACATGAATACAGAATACCTCAAAAAGAAGCATGAAGGGGAATAGAATATGCCACTCCCAAAATATGCCTCTTTGGCATAAGGATTTTTAAGCAACAACAGACAGGAAAAGCAGAAGGTACCTTTTGTAATGGAATAAGCAAAATCTTCTTTTGTAACGGTGCCTCCCTCTATGTATTAGGAAAAGAGGAATGACTTTCAATCACAAACTCATATCAGTGCAAACGAAGCTCAATTTAAATCTGCATATCAGCCTTACTATGCTTTTCCTGGTAACCTCCCATAACTGGCCTTCCCACCTCCAACATATTTCTCATGTGGGAAAAAAAGTATTGAAGGTGATAGCCTAGGCCATCTCAGGGAGTTAGTTTTCCTGAGTTTCTCCAATGTTTACAAGAGCTATACATGTTATTAAACTGTGTGGTTTTAGGGGCGCCTGGGTGGCGCAGTCGGTTAAGCGTCCGACTTCAGCCAGGTCACGATCTCGCGGTCCGTGAGTTCGAGCCCCACGTCAGGCTCTGGGCTGATGGCTCGGAGCCTGGAGCCTGTTTCCGATTCTGTGTCTCCCTCTCTCTCTGCCCCTCCCCCGTTCATGCTCTGTCTCTCTCTGTCCCAAAAATAAATAAACATTGAAAAAAAAATTAAAAAAAAAAAACAAAACTGTGTGGTTTTCTCCTGTTAATCTGTCTTTTATTACAGGGGTGGGATCCCACCCAAGAACCTAGAATGGGAAAGGGAAAATTGTTTTTCCTCCCCTACAGTTTGGCTACTCATGATGGGACTTGCTGAGATACCACACTCCCTCTGGAACCTGCAGATAAGTATCCTGAAAAACTGGCAGAAGCTGGCAGAGGGTAAGAATACTAACCAATATCTACTATCCTAGCTCTTTCTCTGTGCCTAGTTGAGACAGGAAGGGAAAATTTCACCTTCTTCCATCCTTTAATAATTTAGATTAGCAGGAAAAAATATTTGTATGAACAGTTCCTTGTGTATAGAGACTCTTATAAAGATTCTCGTTATGAGTACCCTTATTTTCTGTTGATCCCTTTCCCCCCAGAGACAGTCTTTGTTTTCTGTTGTTTCTTCTGTGTCATTTGTCATGAGGAGGAGAACCATAGGCCAGAGGTTTTCCTTTCATCTTTGTTCTATGTCTTGAGAGCTTGGCTTCTTTACCAATGAGAGTACTTTCTCTGGTCTCCACTGGAGGGAACATGCAGGTATGGTTTTATATGTGACAGCCAGCCAAACAGGTCTAAGACATGAAGTGAGAGGCAGCATTCTCTATATCCTACTGTGCCTATTCTCAGGGGAGTTTGTCTTAGGGGTTCCCAGTATACACAGGGCCTGTCCCCTCAACCTTCATTGTCTCAGTGCCAGAGGAGTCCCTTTCCAGTAGTATCTGTCTGGTGTCCTAGATTAGCAGGTCTGGGACTGGAGATGTCTCACTTTCTCCTGGGAAACAAGAGATACCCTTTCACTGCATCATTCTTACCGCCTGTGACAAGCAAAGTCTTTGCTGTCTTAAGCTAACTCTAAGAGCAAACTTTCTACATCTTGTAAGGGCTGCATCATTTCCAACAAAGGGTTGGATGCCTCTTGTCTGCTCAAAGGGCACACCTCTTGCATCCACACTTAAACCATAAAAAGGCTTATTGGTTTGAGTCCCTATGGAGATTAATATAAGATTCTACTCATCAATAGCCAGATGATCTTTTGAATGGGACAAACTTCTATATACGAAAAAAAATTTTATCTCTCAATCTACACAGTTGCCTTACACATCTACAGATGATCAAATTGAAAAGAGGACTTGAAGGAATATAGCCTTTGGCCTTAAGAACTTTCTTAACAAAATGAAATTACAAAGCCCTTTTTATCTCCGCCTTCAGAAGATTCTCCCAGATTTAGAGAAGTAGTAGATCAGTGGCCATTCACAGCCCCACTCACAGGGATCTTGATTGGCTGTTCAGGGGGTCTTCTTCCCACCCCTGTACACTGCAGTGAAGAGACAAGCCGGACAGCCCTCTGGGGCAAACTCCCCTCACAGAGGAAACGGATGACCAGAATTTCTCCCGGGCCCTCCTGCAAATGATCAAGTGGATTCGTTAAGGCTGCTGTTCAGGGCCTGATAGAAACAATAGTATAGTCTTTTCTCCCTAAAGTCAATTGGTCCAAGGTTGGATTGCACACTCAAAAATGAGAGCATTCGAAGGTTCTTGCTGATCACTTTATATACATTTTACAAAGGCATGCTGCATAGGGGCACCTGGGTAGCTCAGTCAGTTGAGCCTGGACTCTTGATTTCAGCTCAGTTCATGATGTCACGGTCGTGAGATCAAGCCCCGCACCTAGCCCGAATAGGTCTCCACACTGGGTGTGGAGTCTATGATTGTCTCTAAAAACCAAAACCAAACCAAACCAAAACAAAAACACTGGTGCCTGGGTGCCTCAGTCTCTTAGGCATCTGACTTTTTTAATGTTTATTTATTTTTGAGACAGAGAGAGCATGAACAGGGGAGGGTCAGAGAGAGAGGGAGACACAGAATCCGAAGCAGGCTCCAGGTTCTGAGCTGTCAGCACAGAGCCCGATGCGGGGCTTGAACTCACGGACTGTGAGATCATGACCTGAGCCAAAGTCAGACGCTTAACCAACTGAGCCACCCAGGTGCCCCTGCATCTGACTCTTAATCTCTGCTCAGATCATGATCTCACGAGTCCAAGCCCTGTGTCAGGCTCTGTGCTGACAGCTCATTTATTATACATACATACATACATACATACATAAGATGCCTTAAAAAAATAAAAACAAAAAACAAAGGCATACTGCATTTAACCCTGAAGTTCCCGGACATAGAAATTTAAAAATGTGTGTGTGTATTCAATTTTAGAGCACATGATTAGGGGAGTGGAGCAGAGAGCAGAGAGAATTTTAAGCAGGTTCTGTGCTGTCACCACAGAGCCCAACAAAGGGCTTGGTACCATGACCCTGGGATCATGACGTGAGCCCTAATCAAGAGTCGGGCACAGACTGAGCCACCCAGGCACCCCCATAGGAATGTTTTGCCATCTTAATTGGAATGGAAAATTTCCCCCATACTGATGTAAAGAGGCAAATTGAAGATAATGTACTTGGTGGGTCAGCTACAGAGTATCATTCAGGCTCACCTAATTCCTTGTGGAATTAGAAATACTATCTTTTGTCTTACAAATCTTTACAACATTAGAAATGCAATTCTAGAAACAATATAGAGTCCATCTATCTTTACCAATCCCAAAGTCTCCCCTCTTCATCTCAGAATGCTTACAGATATTGTATAAGATTGGAATATTAGAAATAGAATTGTCCTGCACCTAAGGAAAAAAATTAATCATAATTACTCTAGAGTTCTGATAATAGACAAATATATCTGAAACTCTTGGGAGAAAACTTGGACACTTTCCCTGTGCTTGTGAGATGTATATTTTCTATCCCCATCTTCTCTAGGAGCCAAGAGCCATCTCTTTGAAATGAAGACTTTAGGGAGATGATGAGAATCATCAGAAGGGAAAAGGAGCTATTTGGAAATTGGGCAAATTTTTAAAAAAAGAAAAAAAAACTTAAGTATCCTTCATACAAATCTTGATAAAAAAGCTTTAGCCATCTGAGTTAGCCATAAATAAACTTAAAGCGTTCCATCTGCTAGAAACACAATTTGGGTCCAATGTTTCTTTTATAAAGTACTGAGTTTCATGTTACTATATCTGATTCATGGTTACAATGTTACAATGCTAGGTCTAAGGTCTCTGTTTATATCTATGTGTGTGTCTATTTATGTATGTTGTAGATGTGATAATTTTCCACCTCCAGATAGTATTGCCAAAATTTGTGAATCAGCTCTATTTAATTGGCTCAGAAAAAACTGCTTATATGAATTAAGCATTTCTAGACTCAGAAATACAGAAACTCACCCAAATGTTTTGCAAGTTCATGCAATCTGGGGATATATTTGGTAAATAAAAGCTATTTTAATTTGGTTTAATTGAAATGGGTATTGATGGGGTTTTGGAATGGGGTGGGGGGCTCCGGAGCTGATGGCCACAAATTCTTGAGACACCTTCAGTGCAAAAAGGTGATTTTATGAAAGCATGGAGACAGGACCGGTGGGCAGAGCTGCGTGGAGTTGTGAAGAGTGACTGGTTATGTACAATGGAGTTGGGGGAGGTAAAGGCAAAGGGAGGCCTCCAGAGGGACTTCCATGTGCTAAAGAGGACCAGTAAGATACCTGTGAAGCTAAGGTGGTTTTCCTTCTAGTAAGGCAC
This sequence comes from Lynx rufus, assembly GCF_022079265.1. NCBI lineage: Eukaryota > Metazoa > Chordata > Mammalia > Carnivora > Felidae > Lynx > Lynx rufus. Next base: position 18,961,963 of record NW_025814824.1, read on the forward strand.
TAACATGAAGACAGTAGGGAGTTCCTGGGAAAATGTTCTACTCTGTTTTTGCCTCAAGTATTTGTCAATGGGCTGCAGGTTATAAAGAAATTTAATTTTACCTGCCATTTACTTCTTGTCTTCATTCCCTACATCACTGTGGAGGGGACGGCCATGTTGGGGCTCCAAAAAACGGAGTCTATAGTTTTCTGGAGATTAGGCTATTGATAAGACTGCCTTTTTCTTATCATTTACTAAGACATTTGTAAACTGATGGAGACTTCTGACCTGTATGAATGTGATCTCTATCAGTTAACCATTTGTTTTCTCCTTTTAGCTTTAGGGCAACCACAAATGCCTGAGGAAAGTCACGCATATCCCACCCGGAAGGCTGGCGGGGGGGGGGGGCGGCAGTTTGCTAGCTGCTGTTTGCCCTCAGCTTGCCTTATGCTACCTCATCAGGTCTGTCTTCAGAGTTGTCCGTGGATATAATGCAGGTACACAACTTTCATTCTACCTGGTTTATTAGAGAAATGAGTTCATGTGATCTCTTACAAAACTTGCCAGTAAGGAAAATAACAGGATGGCTTTAATGCCTCATGAAATTTTTAGAAGTAACCTCGATATGATTAAGAAGTGAATTAAGTAGATATAAGTGGGATTAAAATGTATACGTGAAATTTTCAACAATGATGAAGACAGTATGTCTACTTTAAAATAGCTTTCAAAATATTTTTGGTAATTTTACACGCTAAACTTTTCATAAGTGAAATGATAGAAATTTATTAGAATATCTAAATTTCTAAATATGATAACATACTGAAACATTACTTACTGAATGTAGCTTTATCTACTTTTGGCTTATTGTAGAGAAACCAAACATATTTGGGTCTGTTCGTAAACGTCTTGTACCACATTTAAAAATTGTACTATGAAGCAGCATATGCTTCCATAAATTATGAAACGCATCCATAAATTTGCCAATACACAGAATGTTGGTATGTAAGCGGTTGATAACTGCTGCTTCTCACTAGAAATTAGGGTTTCAGAGGGTTGGGAATACTAGTTAACATATGTAATTAAACCTTCCAGAAATAGAAAAGCATCTCTGTATCCAAGGGAAATGTGAGCAATAAACCCACCGACCCAATCAAAAGAGGGCCACAGAGACTTGGAGCACAGTGAAGCCAGGCTTTAACCAACGTTCTTGCAAGAGCGGGTGTCTGATGGATAGGCACACTCAGAGCAGTTTCAGCAGATAATTTATCTCCTGGCGCGTTAAGTCCTTCCCCTGGTTCCTCAGTGGCTGAGTACCACAGAGGTTGCAGGCTTATCTGGACGTGGCCTATGCCCATGAAAGGCAAGAAGTAGTCTGATCGGAATAAATGTACGTTCCTCGAGGTGACGCAGAGACTTTCAGCCCCTCCTCCCTCTGTTCTTTGGTGCATGCCTATTGCAAAGCCTTGGGGTATTAGCCCACGAAACAGGGAGGGGAAGAAGAACCAGGAAGTTAAGGTTTGGGTCTCCATTGTCAGGAGGAAGGTTCCTATATGTTTCCAATACGTTGTAAACCTATTGTTAATCAGCACAGCTTTTATCTGGTATTTCTGAAAATAAATCATCTCCCTTCTCACACAGTCAGATGTGCTTTGGGTTAAGAAAAGGTATGAGGTACGAAGATGCATTTTTGTTACAGGAAAGAGAAGTTTTGTTCGAAAAGTAGAATGAGTTGTTTCAGAAGAGGAAAGGGGGCAATAAGGGACAAATTAACTACATATAGAAAGTCGCAAAGAGAAAACCTTGTGTAATTAGGCTGGCTAAAAGGGAATGAATTCATAAATGTTTAAAGATAAGTTTTAATATCATTTACCTGAATATATTCATGTAAAACTAAAAATTTCCTTTCATCTGCTAAAAGTGTAACCAACAGGAGTTGGCTCCATGGTGAGTCACATAAAATCTACACCGGGTTGAGTTGTTGGACAAAGTAAAATTGATTTGCAGCGGTGACTCCCCAAGCAAGGGTGGATGGGTTCCTCTTATTTAGGGTTAGGATGGATATTTAGGTAGGGAAGCCTTGTCACTGTAGAGCCAGATATAAGATAGCACACGCACAAGGAAAGATGCCCACACTACATTGTACATTATGTAAAGGAGGCTTGGGATCCTCCTTAGGGAAAGATTTTGGTTTTACGATGAGGTAAAGATAGTTGTCAGTCACTCTCGAGGTCGCTCCTTGGTCCATCTGCACAGGTGACAGGGGTTTAGCTCCATCTGGTCTGGGTGGTCTGGACCAGCTGGAGGTCTCCTCAGGGCAGCAGCAATCTAGGACTCTCTCTCTGGGGTGGTTTCATTTTCCGTTTGCCAGAGTTAAGAGGCAAACTGAAAAGAACAGCTCAAGGAACCATGTGGGACAAAGGTTGGTGAGTACAAGCAGGTGGGTGGTCAAGGTCAGGGCTTGGGGTCTAGCTGGTGACTAAAGGACCAAATTCTCTTGGTCTGCTCCTGATGAAATACTGCAAAAGGTTTTTCTTTCCCTTTTAAGTAGTTTGACCAGAAATCAAAAGATTGTGTTTTACTGAAATAATTTCCTGCGTTATCTTTATCATCAGGTCTTTGATTACTTAAGAAAACTGAGTCTTCTCAATATTAAGAGCCAGTTTTGCTCACAATGATGTCACCTTCTGTATTTGCCTTTAAAATCTTTTGTCACTTTGGTTAAAGAGGTGAAATCTAGTTTCATAAAGATCTGTCATCCTAGTCAAGTGTTCAAAACTAATGGTATTTTTGAAGAGCTGAAAATCAAATTCTAAATGAAGTCCTTCTGACCTGGAACTAACTAGGGATATTCCAGAGGGCCCCTGGAACATCTCAAGATTTGTCTCTCTGTTAAAGGAGCTATCAAACTAATATTCGGCTTTTGTTAAATTACACGGGAAGCACTCACAAATAAGTGATGCTAAACTTTGTTCAGGTTGTATTTGTACGGATACATGTTACTAACATAAATGTTCCAGAAATTGTATGAAATTCCTAGAAGTCTGCTATGTCCTCGTATAATGTTACTACTTGTAATCTAGTTATTATCTTAAAGCAGTATGTCACAGAAATAACCAAATTTTCTTGTCAATTGCATTATAGTGAACACTCATTCGATCTTTATTCGTGGCCATTTTTAAAGTATTTTGCCATTAATAGAGGCTACTGTTCTGCTTTTGCAAAAGTGCTTCATCTTCAAGGAGAGTCCTGGAAAGGATTCTGACGAGTACAAATTTCCGGTAACTTCCAAATCATACCACTGAACTGAGCAAGAACTTATAAACCTCTAAGGAAAAAGTGGAATTATAAAATTGCTAATACAAGGTGAAGATCAACAAGAATTACATGAGACTGAACGATGAGGACGGTTTTAATTTTTACGACTATTTGAAATATTATTTCCAGATTTAAGGAGACTTTTTCTTTTCTCCTAAGCTACAGTAACTTGATGAAGTATACCTTAATGAATAAGATGAAATAATTCCTTTTTCTCCCTGATTCCTCCAAAACTTGGAAACTAATAGCGACCACTCTTATTTTCATGGTAATAGCTATTGCTATTAACGCCACAGAAATGGCCACAAAAGCTCATGTTTACAGTCTTCATGCCTGCCGCTTTGCAGACCAGAGTTTATCTTTAAACCCAACCTGTAGAAATCATATGAAGGGCTGCCCCCAGGACAGAGGTCTAGTGTAGAATTTGCTCCATTAACCTTCTTTTCCCATAGAAGTGCTTCTTATTTAAATACCTGCTTGCACCACAGAGGCCTAAAATGAGACACAACTTTTTCACCAACCTGAACAATTCTCAAGACGGACGGGAGTGCTATTTATAGCGGGCACAATGGCTTCAAAGTTACTTCCTGGAGTTGGAACACTGGCCGAGGAGGCCCTCAGGGCCCGCAGTCCCAATGGAGCCAACAAGGTGCACTCCATGGCATCTGGAGGTGGTGTTTCTTTTTTTTTTTAGTATTTATTTATCGTAAAAGAGAGAAAGCACGTAAGCAGGGGAAAGGCAGAGAGGGAGGGAGAGAACCCAAAGCTGGCTCCGCACTGTCAGGGCTCAAACGCACTAACCATGACATTGTGACCTGAGCCGAAACCAAGAGTCAGATACTTAACCGACTGAGCCACCCAGGTGCCCTGGAGGTGGTGTTTCTACTGCTGATCAGCAGGTGACTGGGCTGGAGAGGGAGGTCGTGACTGCTGCACGGAGGGGACTAAACCCATACAATATGCTAGCCCCAAATGCAGTCTCAGGCACCAAGGAAAACCCTAATTTAGTCGCATCTGTCACCAACAAGTGAATAGTGGGCTGCATCTGAGAAGAGGACAACAGTGCCATCATCTGGTTCTGGCTCACCAAAGGCGAGGCCCGGCGAGGCCCAGGCTGTGGAACCCATTACAAGCATTAACTTACTCCAAAGGTGCTGTAAAGTTTCTTGTTTCCAATAAAGACTGGCCATTGCATTGGCTCCTTCTCTCATAAAAAAAAAAAAAAAAAAAAAAAAGCAATCTATCAACGAACTCAGCTTCTGGACTGTGAAACGAATCTTAAGTTTCAAAGGCAGCCCCAAAAGGGAGCAGACTATGGCACCCCAAAAGTGTGCCTCTTTGGCAGAAGGATTACTTTGAGCTGATTATTTTTAAGAAATAGGAGATCCGGCAAAAGCTCTGGAAACCTAGTAAAAGCTACTCTTGTATAAGGGAAATCTCCGTTTGTGAGGGTATCCAGAAAGACAAAGTGACTACGTCATCACAACCTTACTCTTGTTTACTGTGCTTTGCCTGATAGCCACCTATGAGAGGTTCTTCCTCCTCCAACATCTTTCTTAGGTCTTTAGCTGAAGAAGGTACTCAAGGTGAGAGCTTGGCCTGTTTGGGAAGTGGTTCAGTTCTTCTGGAGACCTCTAATGTGTACAGGAGGCATACATACTATTAAACTCCTGGGCTTTTTCCTGTTAATCTATTTTGCTTGTTTGTTTTACAGGGGCAGATCTCAGCCAGGAAGCTAGAACGTAAAAGGAAATTTACTTTTCCTCTCCTGCAAGAACATGTAGAAAGTTTGAGTTACAAACTATTAAAGTCACAGCATTTTTCTTTTTAGGAGCTGACCCATCAGTCAACGACGAGCTCAAAGAAACACAATGTAATTCAATGCTAATGGCAGAATGGTATATTCTTAGCCTCCTCAGAAAGGCACAGCATACACGGTTCAAACGGCAAAACTGTGGTGGCCATCAGAACTTGGGCAGGGGTTGCATTACGCTGGTTAAACAGTTTAGGCTTTTAGCCATTTCGTAAGTTTACAAGACTTGGTCGTGTATATATATACACACATAAAACACACACACATTTTTTACCGGTACAGCACGTATGCTATCTCGAGCCCACTTATGTCAACTTTGGCTGCATGGTGATCAAATTATGGCAAAACTAAGTTAGATATATTAATATAGTCATCAGTTTGGCTTAAAAATATTTAACACAAAAAAACAAAACCAAAAAAATCTTTGATGGCATGTTAAATGCATACTTCAGCATGGAGAGAGAAAAACAATCTAAAATCTCTGAATTACAAGATTTAATAAAAAGCTTCAAACCCCTTATTTTCTTTTTTGAAAATATCACCCAAACTCATCCTAGAGGTCTCAAGGTATGATCTATAAACTAACAGACGCCTCTGTTACATGATGTGTTAATGCCTATTAAACACACTTAAAAAAACATAAATCACAATGGCTTTTAAAAATTCTATAAAATATCAAATTAAAAACTTACACAAAATCTTAGAGCCAAAACTCAAGAAAAGAAATATAAAAACAATTTGGGAATCAAGACTTTGAAAAAGGGTGCCACACTCAAATATCTCGTAAGGTCCAACACCTGGCCCCGTGGCCTGCATGACGGGCTCCGTGCTGCCAGGGGTGGGTGACGTCACAAGCACTTGCAAATATGTGAGGAGCTTGCAAATCCTGTCTTCTGGAATGGGTGAGAAGTGCACAGCAGCTTTCAAACCAGGTTGAACTCCCTCAGGTTGAGCTGGAGAATCGTGTCTTTCACGGCAGCGAACACAAAGCGGATATTCTCCGTGTCTGTAGCACACGTGAAGTGAGAATAGATGACTTTCTCTTTGTCAGGATTCTGATCTTGGTAAAGCTTCAGGATAAAGTCTCTGGCAGCTTTGACATCCTGCTTCGGTCCTAGTCAAGAGCGTAGTTACAGGAATAAAGAAGAAAGATAGTGACCAACCAACAGGTCCTCCCCCAAATCATTCTCGATCCAGCCTTGCTCTTGTGTGGGATCCTTCTTTCAGTTGTCTTAGTTCTAGAGGATAGTTGACCTGGGGACATTAACTTTCATTCTATTTTATTATATCTCATAAAAGAGTCTTTTAAAGTGTTTATTGCCATCTAAAAATTGTACTTGAAAGCAATTTGTTGAAAAATAGCCAACTTAACTTTTGGATTTGGACCACAGAGGCAGACAGAAATGGGCTAGGACTAGGGAAAGGAAGGATACAGGAACATGATTAGACCCCCAAGTCTCATTTTAACGCGTGAGGGCTCTACCCGATAGGGCCACTGCAGCTATGACCTTTTGGTCATAGGACGCTAAAACCCTAAACATCAGTATCACACTTCCTGATATTCGAGACCTCCTGTACCAGAAATCCTTAGCAACAAGACATAAACTTTCCAGCCAGGGGTAGGTCATATTCATAAAAACTGTTGTCTACCCTGTGCCTAGGAAGGGGACTGCCACACTAACATACACAGAAGAAGTACCGGGCACTCGGACAGAGACCGGAAAGGCAGGGCGGGCACAGTCTCTGCCTCGGGAGCTGCCCACGCGGACAACACTACACAGAGTGACGAAGGCCAGGGGACAACAGAGTGAGCCCCTGCTGCCAGGGGAGCACGCGGGAGGCACACCTATGCAGACGAGGGTGCCGCGAGGGTGAGAAGGACTTCCCGGAGGAGGCGCCTGAGCTGGGTCTTGGAGAACAGGGTGAAGTTCACAAAAGGTGTTGGCATGCGTGGAGGTGCTGAGGCAAAACACAGTGATGCACCTGGAGCTTCGGTGAGAAAGGGTGTTAGAGGCAGATCGGGGGCAGGGGGGGTCCAGGGGCCTGACCAATAAGGTGGATGATGCCCGGGGAAGTCAACAAGATGGACACTCACCTGTGTATTCTGGGAAGTAGCTAATTAGATGAGAGTACATGATTTTCTCTTCCAAAAGATCCTTCTTATTTAAGAACAAAATCACAGATGAGTTCAGAAACCAGGGGTAGGTAATAATGGTTTTAAATAAGGCTTTGCTCTCTTCCATGCGGTTCTAAGCAAGAAACAACGGGCTTAGGGTTAATAAGAAAAACGGTACTTTGGGAGCCACGTGCCGAAATGTCTGGTCCCGCCCATCTGTCCCCTCACCCAGCTACCGGCTCCATATCACTGTCCTTGCTGAAGCTGGTGAGCACCTGGGGCACCTCAGGATACCAGGTCTACTGCCTCTATTTCCCCCCCACACCCCCACCGGCTCTCTTAGTCACTCTCTTCGGTATGCGTTCTGTGGCACCGCAAATAAACACACGTAAGAAAGGCTTTTGTGAAACTTGGAAGAAAGTTCCTATCCTATTTGACAAAGGTTTTCTGGGTCATTACTGGGATTACCGAGTGGGGGAAGTGAGTAACTTAGACCCCGGAAGCCCTGTGTCATTGGGGTTGGGCTCCCAGACCATGAGGGGGAAGCTCCTGGAGCCCAGCCACCGTCCAGAGGAACGCTGGACACGGGCAGAGCGAGGAGTGCACGCTGCTGACACACTTCACGTGTTGGCAATACGGAGGAGCTCTACTCGGGGCACAGCGTCCCCATATGATGGATGAGCATAGTGGTGTTCACAAGTTTAAATTATGTCCCAAGTCCATGTGGTAGTAGGACCTGATCAAAATTACGTAGAAACACCGTCAACATCTCTTAACATTTGACATTGGCAAGAATACACCAAATGTTCCTACTTCAGGGAGAGTAGACAGGGCACATACAAATCTCATCTGGTGACAATAATTGTTCTAGATAGTACTCTGTTCTGAAGGTTTTTTTTTTTTTTTTTTAATCTTTATTTTTGGGAGAGCGAAAGCCAGGGAGGGGTGAAGAGAGGGGAAGAGAAGATCCCGAAGCAGACTCTTTGCTGACAGGCTGACAGCAGAGAGCCCAACGCGGGGCTCGAACTCACAAACTATAAGATCATATCCTGAGCCAAAGTCAGACACTCAACAGACGGAGCCAGCCAGGCACTCCAGCTCTAAGAGTAAAGAAACAGCAGCTTCCCTTTAGACAGAGGGAAGTGCTCAGACAAAACCATGAAAGCCTTGCACGCCCACTGCGGAGGAACATGCTGTAAATCTGTTTGCCTACAAGTCCCGTACACTGGGATTCATCCTCTTGCTCGGTACCCTTTTGGGAATTAAGATCTGGCATTTATTACCAGATGGGTAACCCCTCAGTTGTTAGTATTTTTTTTTTAATTTTTAAAAATGTTTTTATTGATTTTTGAGAGAGAGGGAGACACAGAATCCGAAGCAGGCTCCAGACTCTGAGCTATCAGCCCTGAGCCCGACGCCGGGCTCCAACTCACGCTGTGCAAGATAATGACCTGAGCCGACTTAGTCAGAAGCCCGACCAACTGAGCAACCCAGGTGCCCCGTCCCTCAGTTGTTTTTAAAGCTTAACAAAAATTTATTATCTTTTCAGTAACGATCTCCTAGGAAAGACAACACAGCCGACTCTTGAATAGCGCAGGAGGCGGGGGCGCTGACCTACCAGAAGAGTCGAGAATGTGCACACACAGGCACCCGGGTGGCTCAGTCGGTTAGGCCTCCAACTCTTGATCTCAGGTCATGATATCATGGTTTGTGACATCGAGCGTCATACTGGGCTCTACATGGACAACGCAGGGCCTGCCTTCGATTTTGTCTCTCCCTCTCTCTGCCCTTCTCAGCTTGGTCCCTCTCTCTCTCCCTCAAAATAAATAAGCTTAAAAAAAAAAAAAAAAGAAAATGTGCATATAACTTCTTACTTCTCCCAAAACTTAACTACTGGTAGCCTACTGTTGACCAGAAGTGTCACCAACAATCGATTAACACGTATTTTATATGTTATGGGTGTCGTATACCATATTCTTACAACAAAGCTAGAGAAAAGCAATGAGAAAATCGTAAGGAAAATACACTTAGTGTACTGTATTTATCGGGGAAAAAAACCCACGTATAAGTGGACCCATGCAGTTCAAACCTGTGTTGTTCAAGGGTCTAGTGTATACGAAGAAACAATTCCTACGCAGCCCGGGGAGGGGACGCAACAGATAATTACAACCGGGATAGGAAGGTTTGAGTGGCAGCCACTTAATCTTTCTCCAGATACCTTGTGACTTCCGGCAAAAAAGAAAATGTCTAATTTCTACACATATAGGGCTGAGGCGTTGGTCCCTTGTGCACCTGAATGATCTTTTGAGTTTTCTGAGAAACATCATTAAGTAATCCCGAGACAAATTGGGAGCTAATTTTTCACATTGATAACATGACGCCTTTTTTGCTTTTTTAACAAAATGTCTCCCTTGGAAGAGCTGGGGGGCAGCCAGGATTGCCGTGTTTCTCTGCACAATGACGCTAGTAAGTGGGTTAATCCTCCACTAATTAGCTCATGTAACTGTGCTCCACAGAGAAAGGTCTGCTCTCAAGAAATACAAGATCCCATTTGTTCGGTGATTGCCTAATCCTGGGCAGAGTTCTTCACTGCTTTACGATCACGACCCAGGAGCAAGAGACATTTTTCTACGAGGTCAGGATGTGTCGTGCAAGGGTGGGGAAAAGACCAGGGGAGGACAATGGTGTCCCACAGAGCACAACCCCACCTCGCAACGAAGTGACAGGAATGGCTCTCCCCACTTCCTGGGAAGACACAGTTAGAGTTTGACCCAGCTAGGACTATGGCAACTTTGCAGGGGACACGGGATGCCTGACCGGGGTAGGTCCGAATAGCTTCAAGCATCTGGCACCACTCCCCATGCCAGCTCAGTTAGGGACCTAATTAGGGTGCACCATGGAGGTTGGGAAGTCTGTTCTCATATTTACTGGAAATGGCATTGCTCTGGGGCACCCGCATGGCTCAGTCGGTTAGGCATCCAACTTCGGCTCGGGTCATGATCTCATGGTTTGTGGGTTCGAGCCCCGTGTCAGGCTCTGCACCGACAGCTCAGAGCTTGGAGCCTGCTTCGGATTCTAGCCTCCCTCTCTCTCTGCCCCTCCCCTGCTTGCGTGTGCGTGCTCTCCTCTCTCAAAAATAAGCATTGTCTTAAAAAAGAAAGAAGTAACATTGCTCAACTTTGGCTATATGTTAGTACCCATAAAGGGCTTGGAAAAGATACCTCCAAACTCAGACCCAGGAAATACGAATCTCTCCTGTGGGGTCCAAAAGATGGTCTTTTTTTAAAACTCCCCAAGGGGTCCCGATATGTAGCCACGGCTGAGAATCAAAGTCTGCAGGGACTCTAAGCACATGAGCTTAGATCCCAGGCTCAGCCCACACCCACCTCAACTGAACCAGAATCCTGAGTTGGACCCAGGTGCCAGGTTTTTCACAATGATCCCCGGGGAATCGCAGTGCGTATCCCACTTTGAGGACCAGGTTTCTAGGCCAGTGATTCTCCCGCTTCCCCGTGTATTTCATTCAGTTTGGGTTGACTGACGAGGCACGCATTCCCAACAAGCGCCCAGATGATGGCGGTGCTGCTAAGCCACAGACCACGCTTGGACCAGCCAAGCCGGCTTAGCCTCAAGAACGGAGTCCAGAGCGCTGGCTTCTTGCAAACTGCAGAAAGAGTCCCCGTTTTCCACAGCCGTCCCCTTCCCCGCCCAGCGTACCTCGTTGTCACACTCGGCCAGGACCTGGTCGTATTCACTCAGAGCAACCAAAAAGATAATGGAGGTGACGCTCTCAAAGCAATGAATCCATTTCCGTCTCTCAGATCGCTGGCCACCAACGTCTACCATCCTGTTCAACAGACACACAGATCATTCAAAGGTTGGCATGCATGGCTCTCTGGGAAAAAAGGGCAGGAGTCCTTATATTGTGGAAACTCGTTAGGGTCCTCAGTAATTGTTTTCGAGTGAAAAGGGGCCTTATGGTTAGAATGTGTGAGCACCGCTCCATGAGGCAGTGAGGAACCCTAGATGCTTCCTAGAGCAAAGGAGGCACAGGATGCAAGCAGAGTTACTGAAGACAGATGTAGAGGTCACTCGGGGGAGGCTGCTCGGGGACGCTGGTTTGGAAGCTGCTGCAACAGTCCAGGCAGGAAGCACAAGCATCCACTTAGCTATTGCTCAAACCACGGCCGAGTGCCAGGACACCAGACACACAAGGGGCAGGAAGGCGGGCGGTCTTCCAGGTCCACTCGGCCGGATTCGGGCCCTCACCCCCACCTGTTTTTCACCACTCCTCAGATTTCTCCAGAAATCCTCTCTGCCTTAGGTGGATGCCACCCCTTCTGTCCTATAAAGACCTACAAGTTTCCTCCGTCCTATATGGAAACCCAAGGCCTTCCTCTGTGTCTTGGGGAAAGACTTCAGAGTCATAGCCCCAAGATGGCCCCGGAGCTCGAACGCTCCAGGAGTCGGGCAGTTTCCGGAAACGAGTCAAGTGGGTCTCTCCAAAGCACGACAACAGGCAACTCGAGAATGCTAGGGGCCCTGTCTGCAGGGTCGACTGCCATGCAGCTGGATAGAAACGCACCCCATGACCGGACCCTCAACCTTTCAGAGAAACCAGTTACCAAGTGTTTTAAGCAAAATGGACCAAGTTTCAAAAGTTGCTTAACAACACCATGTGGGCCAAAGAGAATACATCTGTGGACCAGATACCAGTTTTCCAAGTAGCAAGAAGCACTGATTCTGAAATAGTTGTGTTCATAAATTCATGGCATTCAGATACAGATTTTTAAGCTTATTATTATTATTATTTTTTGTTTTTGAGGGGGGGGTAACAACAAGAGCAAAAGTAGGTCGGGGGAGAGAGAGAGGGAGACACACAATCCAAAGCAGGCTCCAGGCTCTGAGCTACGAGCCCACAACCCGACGTGGGACTCGAACTCACAAACCGTGAGATCATGACCACAGCCAAAGTCGGACGCTCAACCGACTGAGTCACCCGGGCACCCCCAGATGCAGATTTTCAAGGGGCTCGATCAGAGCAACAATGCTCCGAAGCCTTGAGATGGAACAGTGTTTACAGATGGCCTGGGTGTGGCAGGGTGGGACCTGTGTCCATCTCCACTGGAAAAGCATAATGTAATTAGCCCTAAGGAGGAACATGGGAACCAAGGGATATAGAATTGCTTTGAAATTTGCAATGCTGGGCATATGTACCATATTACTAATTTGTTGCCATAATTAGGTGCAATGAAGGTCCACTTAAGTCATCCTAAAAGTACTTCTTATATTTATATGTGGGAATTCATATATTTTTACACAGCTGTAAATAGTTTATATGTATTGTGTAATTTTTAATCTTTTTTTAACATTTATTTATTTTTGAGAGAGAGAGAGAGAGAGCATGAATAGGGGAGGGTCAGAAAGAGAGGGGGACACAGAATCTGAGCTCCAGGCTCTGAGCCGTCAGCACAGAGTCCAACGCAGGGCTCGAACTCACAAACCGTGAGATCATGACCTGAGCCGAAGTCGGACGCTTAACCGACTGAGCCACCCAGGTGCCCAGTAGTAACTTTTAACACACACTTTTGTGTTGGCTCTTTGTTTTTTGTTTTTTTTAAATAGATGTTAGAGAAGGGAATATAAGGGAAGAGAAATAGTCAAATTTAGGGAAACGACATCAGTGTTTTCAATTTGTGGTTACAGAAGTATACATCTATGTGTGCGTGTGTTTTACACACAGGAATCACTCCAGACTTAGGTAAGGAGACTTTTATGTTCTACGGGGAACAGGAAGGGGAGTTCCTCTCCGTTCTAGGAGCGGAGACCTGTCACAATTCTAAACACCTCGTGACAGACAGGGTCATACGGCTCTAGGAGCTGTAACCGCTTTTAGGAATAACGGACTTAATTTGGGGACTTCCAAGACCGGACAGATTCTTAATGGACCACATCAGGGAGACAGTCTTACCGAAAGATGATGTTCTCCAAGTCAAACGGATACTCGATGATGCCGGTTGTGGGCACGCGAACACGAAGCACGTCCTGCTGGGTTGGCACGAAGGACGGCATTGCGATCCGGTCAATGTCGGTCAGGTAACTGTGAGAGCAGACAGCAAGGCGCCAAGACTTGTGTCAGACATCGGGGAAGTCAGCCTAACTCACTGCACCCCCCCTCCCCCCCACCCCCCAGCCAGGCTCAAGGATTCCAGCCAAGACTTCTTGAGACCTGGTGCTGACCAGGCACCCCACCCCAACTGTGACCGTTTGGGAGGGAATGTGGATCAGAAGCTCCCATGAGCCCCTGGGAAACCTGTAAATCATGCCATCTCTTCCTCTAGGCTCCAAGCTCTCTCTCTCTCTGGCTGGCCAGTGAGGGAGCCGGCGGGTCGGAAGGAAAGGCTGTTGGGATGGGCTCGCTGACCCTCCCCCATCCCACACTCACCCCCCCTCCACAGTGTAGAATGTAGACGCTGTTCTCAAGGGCGTTGCTCAATGATTTAGAGTTTCTATGAGAATATAAAGGTATAAACAGGCCATCTCAAAGTTCCTTCACAAGAAAAAGTTTACTGTTTATTGGGAAACTGAACATCCACAAGAAGCCAAAACCGGTCTCAGATGATTTCTGGCCGTACATTAAATTCCTAAGCCGAAAACAAATCACTCTTTCTGTGGTCAAATGAGAGGACACTTTTTTTTTAAGCTCTGAGTCCTTTCTAAAAGGCATTTTCGAGAAAAATGACCATAACCAGGCCCTGGCTAACAATGGGAGTGGTGATTCGGAGGCTCCCGCAAAGTAAGGTTTGGCCCTATCTTCTCCCTGCGCAGACAGACCTGGGCTAGGATAGTGGTGCCCAGCAAGCGGCATGAAGGGGAGCCCGGCGGGGAACAGGCCAACCCTATTCACCGTGCAGCCCTCACTCCAAGGAAGCAAACCACACTCCGTCAGACCGTATGTCGCTTGAGGACAGAGAGCACTGGCTGTACCTGCAGCTCTTACCCCGGTGCCTGGCCCACAGCAGGCACACACTGAAGTTCTGTCGAGGGAACGCCTGGCCCGATAAGCGGATGACAGCTATGGACCCGGACCAAGGACGCTGCACAAGCGCCTTGAATATTGCCAAGTCCAAAGGCGGGGCAACACCGGGTTTCTGAGGGCCACTCTGTTTGCAGCCCTGTCCACCTAGCTGTTCCCTACACTCCTGCCAGTGCGTGAGCTCCGGTGTTCAGGGCTCCACCGGGTCTCCTCCAAATGGATTTACATCAAGAGCCCCAGCCACTCCCCAGGACCTTCACAGAAGCCGATGACACTAGGCTGTCTCAGGGAAGGACCGGAGATGGCTTCACTGACTTGAGGTTGTCTCTCACTCTACAGCTGCCAATGGCAGTCTGTCCTCTTCCTTGGGACACCGCCTTCCTTCCTTCTGGATTTTTCTGAGCTGACCCAACACCTTCCCTGGGCTTCTTTTATTTCCTTTTCCTACCTGACTGCTCTGTTGCAGCTAAATGTTCCTGTGCTTAGGGTGGTTGTGCAAACCTGGGTTAATGGCATTGAACACTCGGCCGGGCACACACATCAAAGGGCTTCGAGATTTCAGGTTTCCTTTCCTGACCACTGCCTTGTCCAGACGACGCAGGTGAACCACCCCCCCGCACCAGCTCAGAGGGCAAGGGCAACACCGGAAGGGAAGGGGATGCACCCGTGGGGAAGGGCAAAGAATTCTGGGGCCCTCAGACGACGGAAGATGACATGGGGCAAAGGGGAAAGAGCTGAGATGCAGAAGCAGGAATCATCACCTCTTCAAGAAGGAATATGATAGATCTGTTTTGTCCAGTGACCTAGATGACGGAGAGGCATGGCCTCAAGAAATCCTTAAGACGATGAAATGCTGTGATCTCCGCGGGATAGTTTGCATGCAGGACCATCTGTTTTGTTTTTCCTTAGAGATTAATGATTTAAAACTAGAGCTTTATGAATCAAAAATATAGTGTGCAGGCCTTCCCAGGGAGTCAATAAGCAAAGGGCCCCCGGACTGAGCTTCCTGCGTGCACTGGGCCTGCAGAACCCGTCTTGCCCACTAGAGGGAAGCACCGGATCAGCCACGGGCGTGGGCCTATTTCACTGCTGGTCTGCACTCTGATTTTTCATTATTATTTTTTTCTTACTATGAAATTTATTGTCAAATTGGTTTCACTCTGATTTCAGATTTGAGGACAGGTGGACCTGCTGTCTACTGATCAGGAAACCAGAAGGCAGAGAGATACGGAGAAGAGGAAAGTAGAATCCAGAAGCAGTGGTCGTCCGTATTTAAGTCAGAAAATTCCAGCACCCCAAATGAGATGAGTCCCCTCAAAGGGAGCCCGTATTGGATTGAGCTTCTTGCTGAAAAAAACAGACAGCTGGGTGGCTCAGTCAGTTAAGCGACCGACTGTGGCTCAGGTCACGAGCTCAGCGGTTTGTGAGTTCGAGCCCCGCGGCCGGCTCTGCGCTGACAGCTCAAAGCCCGGAACCTGCTTCGGATTCTGTGTCTCCCTCGCTCGCGCTCTGCCCCTCCCCCACTTGCTTGCACGTGCGCTCTCTCGCTCTCTCTCAAGAATAAGTCAACATTAACAACAATTTTTTTAAGAAAAAAAAGAAAAAGAGGCTTAGAACACAGCAACGAAAGGTGAACGCGGACAAGGACAGAGTTTTTCGGGGGTGGTAAGAGACGCACCAGGAAGTCAGAGGGGACGCTGACAAGCGGGAAGGAGGAAGTGTTGCAACCGAGGGCCCACGTTTTATAGGCAGCTAGTTCCTCCCCAGCCAGAAGCTTCCTCGAAGCGTGGCCACGTGTGCCCGACGCGCGTGGGGCTAGGCCGGGCTCTGTACTCACTATCTGGCAGAGTCCGAGAGCTGATACTCCCTCCTCCTGTCGTAACACTCTTGGATTCCCGGGTCCTGCCACAGCTGCTTGATGGCCTCCACCTGGTCCCTGGAGAGCGCACAGACCTTGTCCACTTCCACTTCTCGGATGAGCTGGGCATTTTCCTAAGCGAAGGAGAGAGATGCTTTTGGTGGGCAAAGGCAAAGGAAGCCACCCCGCTGGTGCCATGGGGACAAGATTTCCCCCGGTCTGTGGATCGGGGAAGATCTCACTAGATGCCGGGGGCCCTTCAGGGGAGCCGCTCGCAGGCAGGCACTCAGCTACGGTGCAGACGACGTGGCTGCTGAAACCGGGCAGAGCCACGGACAGACCAAGACCCGCGGCTTTCGGTCCCAGCGGGACCCAGGGGCCACTTTGACCAGCGTTCAATACCCAACTGTGAACAGAGAAGCCCAAGCGCGAGGGATCCTCACTGTCATCGGGGCGTCTGCATCTCAGGGCAATCTGAAAAGTACCATTTTTATTGTCCTGGCGTACAAGGGTGGGGTGGTGAAGGAGGTCCACCTCCGTGCAGTAAGGGACTGCCGTGCCTTCAGAGAACAGCCAATTCGATGTCAGTCTGCTGTCTTTGTCCTCTTTCCCTTCTTTTGTTTTTTTTTCCTTCAGTAACTTAGACTTAATTTCTTACAGCAGTTTTAGGTTCAGAGCAAAGCAAAGGAAGTGCAGAGAGTTCCCATCCATTCTGCTGTTTATCATCACGCATCACTGATACGACCCTTTCCCATTGCAGAACCGCTCTCATTGCAACTCCCCATGCCAATGATTGCTGTAATATCGTGGTGTTTATCGTTACTGTCATTAAATAACTCCTGCTCCTACACCACTGCTCCATTATTACTGTACTTGTTAAGATCGCCATGGCTGTAATTACCACTATTATAGCAGTTAACACGTATTGCCCACTTTGCATGTGCCGAGTGGTACGCACACATTATCTCATTTAATCCATGTAGGGCAAGCACGGGGCCACACCTCTCACCAAACCTTAGCAATGAAAATGCTAAGGTTGGGTTACATCCTCAACACGACCACGTGTTGGCCGCAGAGGTCCAACATCCCATCCCTTGGCCGCATATTGCAGCGGACAAGAGAATCCTGCCGAAGGAGACGGGAACCCCGCCTTTCCTCTGCTCTGCCGTCCTGCCACATCTCAGGGCAATGACATCACGCAGGGCCGGCCACCCACCGGCAGCTGTCAGCAAAGCATCCGCTTAGCAGCTGTGATCTCCTGGAGTCTATACGGTACTCCCTGAAAAGTTGCTCCTGTCTTGCATTATTCATCCTCATTAACAGCCCGACAGGAAGCTGGAGAAAAGGGAGATCTTACAGATTCACTCGGCTCAGGGCAAAACCGAGGGCTGGGATGACATCAGCATGGCTCTGCACCCCACCCACCGAGGGTGGATATAAACTCTTTGCCTGGACCGTGGGAGGTCCTGCCTGGTCCTTGGCAGGTAGAAGACCCCGGGTGTAGAATCTCAAACAGGTGTAAGCAGAATGGATCAGTGGGAAGTGCCCCGGGCTGGGAATAAGGAGCTCGAGTTCGACTAGTGCAGCTGGGACTTTTAAAGACTCCAGTGGTTACCGATCTCGGCATCCTCGTTTGTGAAAGAAGCCAGTGATTTTTCAAGGAGTCTGATTTGTAAGCTAGTAAGTACCAGCCAAATGTGAGCAAAATTAGCCTTACCATTGTGGTGGACGCCTAATAAATATTTGTTTGCAAAAAGAGGGCACGCTGACAGCCTTTAAACCATGACTTCCAATCCGCCCACAAGCACATTGGACATCACCTGCCTTACTCTAAGCCAGAGAGAACGAAGAATGGAGAACACGGACAGAGTCTGTAGGGAGCCAAAGGGTTGCCTTCTCCTTCCTCCCTGCCTCCCGCCACCGTCCTCCTCCCACGTGCAATGTGGTCTCTTCCCACCTGGGGCATGGCTCTACGTAAAGTGTCTGTTTTCTTCCCCGTCTTCGTAACCGGTCAGGAAATGCCACAAGGGCAGAGCCAATGTCTTCCCTGTCCTTATATCCCAGAGCCTAGGGCAGTGCCTGGCAAATAACAGGTGTTCTAGTGATGCAGGCATCTAGCCAACATTTGGGGCACATAAAAAAAAATCTACCTAACAGAACATCACGAGAAAATAACAGCAAAAGAACTTGAGGACGGTGTGACAGAAGCCCGTGTCAGTCACCGCAAGAGCACGGAGGAGCTCGGAGCCAAGAAAGTGTCTCAGAGTAGGAAACGCTCTGGTGATTTCTGGCCAGTCTGTCGCTCTCACTCTGCCCCTGGTGGCAGGCAGGCGGAATCGTTGCTTCAGGGATGCCTGCCTCTTAGGCTGCTCTCCTAGATAGGACTATTTTAACTTGTACAACGGTCATCTCCGCACCCAACGTGGTACTCAAACTCACGACCCAGAGATCCAGTTGGATGTTCCACTGACTGAGCCAGCCAGGCGCCCCCTAAATATAACTCCTACTCTCAGCTTAACTCCCGAGAGAGAGCACTGTGAGAATCATCGGGATGTTACAAATATCCCCACCTCCCCTCCTCACAGATGTCATGGAGAGTTGTACTTCACGGTGGGTGAAGCAGAAGTGGAACCAACACTTGTCTCTTTTAGAAAGAAACTTCAAAGAGCCACCGAGTAATTTACCACACTCCCTTTCATCTACTGTGGTGATGGTCAGGAGACAAGATGGAGCCTCAATCAGCCGGGCTTCCTGAGCAAGTTCAATGAGCGGAGATTCCCCCAACACACTGCACACACAGCATGAGTGAGAAATCATCTGTCATTGTGCTAAGCAAGCTGAACTGTGGGGGCAGTTTGTTCCCGGAGCACAACCGACTCTATTCTGACTGGCCCGTGTTACAATGGATAAGTCCAGTATTTGACTCTGGCAGGAGAGAGAGAGAGAGAAAAAATGCAGCCCAGTGAGATATCCCAGAGGAATGTAGGCTTCTACATGGGCACCCGGTCGGGGGGGGGGGGGGCAGGGAAGGGGGTAGAGGCTGTGGAAAGACAAATCTGAGCTTTCAGGTAACCAGGGGAGCTCAGCCAGGAGAGCAAGGTCTAGTGTCTGTTCAGCCAAGTGAGGGGACTATGGAGGGACCCGGGCTTGAAAGGAGAAGGGACCTCAGTCTCCTTACAAACCCAGCAATTGGGAACTGGATTTGGAACCCAGTGAATTCAAGGAGCCCAGACGTATTCCAAGTTTAGAGCTCTCCTCCTGGCTAAGGCTCCCACCTGTTGAGATCATGCTGTTTAAACTTACTTTGGAATAATGTAAGATGGGGAAAATGACAGAAGAGTTCCTCTGTGCCTTTCAAGACTGTCCCAGTGTCGACGATTTATGGCCATGCCTTATCATCCATCCCCTTTCCAGACACACACGCACATAGACTTGCCACCTGAAGGACTTGAGGGGACGTTGCAGACCCAATGCCTCTTCACTGCTAAAGACTTTGGTGTGATTTCCTAAAAATGAGGTCCCTGGACTATAAAAATCACAGTGTAATGACCAAAAGCAAGAAGCACAGCATCGACACAATATTGTGATCTCATCTTCAGACCTTCCCCAAAGTCTGTCAGTTGTCCTCTTTTTTTTTTTTTATAATTTCTTTTTTTTAACATTTATTTATTTTTGAGACAGAGGGAGACAGAGCATGAACGGGGGAGGCACAGAGAGAGAGGGAGACACAGAATCGGAAGCAGGCTCCAGGCTCTGAGCCATCAGCCCAGAGCCCGACGCAGGGCTCGAATTCACGGACCGTGAGATCATGACCTGAGCTGAAGTCGGACGCTCAACTGACTGAGCCACCCAGGCGCCCCTGTCAGTTGTCCTCTTAATGCCCTTTATCTGCCCCATCTAGGATCACATCACACAGTTACTTGCCTCCGTGATCTCTATTTATCTGGAAAGGTTCTACGGTTGGATACCATTTTGTCACCTGATCGAGAATGGCCTGACGAGGACATGAGTTTGGCTGGGAGGGAGAGTGGCCCAGTCACCGCCCACTCTGGGTCCTGGGGACCCCTGTGGATCGTTCCAGGAAAAAATATTGTGAAGGGTGGAGAGGAGTGAGAAAGTGAGTGACCCATTTTTAAATACATTTTATTGAAATATGAATGACTTTGAGGGGCCTGGGTGGCTCCGTCGGTTAAACATCTGAATCTCGATTGCAGCTCAGGTCATGATCTCACGGGTCATGGGTTCAAGCCCCACGGTGCGGACAGCGGAGCCTGCTAGGGATTCTCTCTCTGTCTCCATCTCTGTCTGCCACTCTCCCGTTTGCACATGCCCGCAATCTCTCTCAAAATAATAAAATAAAGAACGAAGGATGAATGACTGCTGTACTGTTAACGATGTCTGTGTGTTATAAAAAGTGGGGTTTTATACATATTTTCCCATGGCCTGGTGAAACACTTCCAAGCACAGCAGGAACACTTTGATGAGCACGTTCTAACGAGGGCGCACGAGGAGCAGAGGGCCCCTGAGGCAACGTGGGAACACTTTTATGTTGTCTACGACTGGCCCCTTGGGGCGCCTGGGTGGCTCAGTCTGTGGAGCGTGTGACTCTTGATTACCGCTGACAACGTGATCCCGGGGTTGTGGGGTTGGGCCCCGTGTTGGGCGCAGGGCTGAGTGTGGAGCCTGCTTGGGATTCTCTTTCTGTCTTCCTCTGCCCCTCTCCCCTACTTGTGCTCTCTGTCTCTCAAAAGACTGGCTCCTTGAGCTGAAGGTCTAAAATGGCAACGGTAGGAAGTCCCTCAGCTCCCCTGCGGCACCCCCCTGGGGGGACACACCAAATCCACATCTATCTATAGAGCAAAACTGAGGGCTGACTGAACAGCTTCTGTACCACAGAAGCTAGAGAGACCACACAGAGAACAGCAAGACAGAAAGGGGCACAGTAATGCGGGGACGCCCCCCTCCCCAGCACCCACGACGCGGCCAAGTGCAGTGGGGAGGGGTAGTCCTGAAGGACCCTGAGCAGATTTATCTGCCCCGGGGGCACGGCAAAGGGCTGCAATTTAAAAGAGCAGCTAGTAGATAAAAGATCCAGCCTCCAGAAAACGGCAGGGGGGCTGCTGGGACTCTCTCCAGGTTGGAAGGACCGGGGAACACCACGGTTTACGTCTGCCCTCCACTTTGCCACCCACGCGGGAGCAGAATCCAGGTGCCGGGGCCACTCCGCCTCCTCAGCGAGCCCACACCGGCCCCAGCTGTCCCATCAAGGCAGCTGCACCGCGGTGCACCCCAGAGCAGCCCCAGCCACCGCACCAAGGGGACACAGGCACAGACACACTGGGACGCTCCAGACCTGCCCCGCTTCAGCTCCAGGTGGCCTGCTGGGGCACCCCCGGCCTAGAGCACCCTGGGACCTCCTGGCTCACATCCGCTTTGGCTCCAACGGCCGCACCCATGCAGCCCCTGTGCTAAGCACCCTGGGACACCCCGGCCCGTGCCTGCCTCCATTCCGGCCGCCCCAGCAGGACACCCTGTGAGTAACCCACACCCTGCTTTCGTTCCGGCCACCTGCACAGAGCCCCAGAACACCGCAAGCAAGTGCTGTCCTCAACTTCGGTCATCCCTCCCGACACCCGCTGCTCTGAGCACCCAGGACAACCTGGTTTCCACCCGTTCGGCTACAGCCGTCCCTTCGTGGCACCCTATGCCCAGACAGCACCAGGACCGCCCTAGCCCGTGCCCGCTTCAGCTACAGCTGTCCTGCATGGAGCACCTGGGGACCCCAGCATACACCCCACCCTGGCTCCGGCTGCTCACCAGGACCCACCTGCACAGACAGCCCCAGGATGCACCCATTTCAGCTATCCTGCCGGGGCGCCCTCTGTGTCAAGAGCCCCGAGATGGCCCTGGCCCGTGCCCACTTCAGCTCTGGTCAGCCCACCAGTGCAGCCCCAGCACAGCATGCCCCAGGACCCCAACCCCATACCAGACACCGCTCCGGCCAGCCAGCCCAAGTCACAAGGCACACACAGTCTACGTAAAGGATGACCACACACATTCCTTCAGGTTTAGAAGTAGCTGTCGTACCTAATTCATGGAAACACACACAGCAAATCAATCAAAATGGGGAGGCAGAGGAAAATGCGCCAAATGAAAGAACAAGACAAACGCACAGAAAAGGAACTAAATGAAGCAGAGATATGCAACATGCCTGACGACGAACTTAAACTAACGATCATAACGATGCTCGCTGGACTGGAGAGAAGAGTGGAGGATCTCAGTGAGAGCTTCAACAAAGGGATAGAACATATAAGAAAAGATCCAATCAGCATTGAAGAACACGGTAACTGAAATAAAAAACACACTAGAGGAAATCAACCACAGATGAGCAGATGCAGAAGAACGGCCCAGCAATCAGGAGACAGGGGAAGGGGAAGCACCTAAGCTGCAGAGCACAAAAGAAAAGAATTTCAAAATGAAGACAGGTTAAAGGACCACTGAGAAAACATCAGGCCAAGAAACATTTGCATTATAGGGGTCCGAGAAGGAGAAACGAGAGAGCAAGGGGCAAAAACAAAACAAGACAAAACAAAACAAAACCAAAAAACACCCAACCATATTTGAAGAAAGAACAGATAGCTTCCTTAGACTGCAGAAGGAAATAGACATCCGGATTCAGGAAGCACAGACAGTTTCCAACCAGATGAGTCCAAGGAGGTCCACAACGCATCAGAATTTAAATGCCAAAGGTTAAAGATAAAGAGAGGATTTTAAAAGCTTCAAGAGAGAAGCAAAAAGTTATGTACGAGGGAAACCCCATAAAACTATTAGCTGATTTTTTCAGCAGAAATTTTGCAGGCCAGAAGGAAGTGGCATCGTATATTCAAAGAAGTGAAAGGGAAAGCCTGCAGTCAAGAATACTCTACCCACAAGATTATCATTTAGAATTAAATGAGAGAAAAAGAAAAAAAAAGCCCAAGAGAAAAAAAAGTTCATCACCACCACACCAGCCTTACAAGAAATGTTAAAGGGACTTCAAGGACATAATTAGAAGAAAACTATGAATATAAAGATGTAAAATATGACAACATATACATAACACATGGAGGAGGAAGTAAAAAAGGCCTTTGACAATGTGTTCGAATTCAAATGACCATCAACTCAATAGAGACTGCCATATACTTAGGATGTTCTACATGAACCTCATGGTAACCACAAACCCAAAACTTCTAGTTGATAAAAAATAAAGAGCAAGAAATTCAAGCTTAACACTGCAGAAAGTCATCAGTCACAAGGTAAGAGAGCAAGAACAGAAGAAAAGCACAGAGAACTACAAAATCAACTGGAAAAGTTAAGAAAATGTCAACAGGTACATACCTATCAATAGTTACTTTAAATGTAAATGGTGTAAATGCTTCAACCAAAAGACACAGTGGGGTGAAATGGATTAAAAATAAAAAACAAACCAAATGAGACCTACCTATATTTTTCCTACAAGAGATTCACTCCAGACCCAAAGACACATACAGACTGACAATTAAAGGATAGAAAAAGGTAAAAAAAAGGTATTCCGTGCAAAGAGAAGAGGTAAAAAAAAAAAAAAAAAAAAAAAAAGAAAGAAAGAAAGAAAGAAAACTGAGGTACCAATATCTATATGAGACAAAATAGAGTTTAAAACAAACACTGTAATAAAAGACAAAGAAGGGTACTACATAATGATAAAAAAGTCAATCCAACAAGAGGCTAAAACAATTGTATGTATCTAGGCACCCAATACTAGAGTGCCTAAATACATAAAACAAAGGAAAAATATGACAGTAATACAATAATAACAAGAGCCTTTAACACCTTTACTTACATCCAGGGATAGATCATCCAGGTAGAAAAATCAATAAGGAAACAGTTTCTTTCAATGACACATTAGACCAGATGGACATAACAGATATACACAAAACATTCCATCCCCAAACAACACATTCTTTTCAAGCGAACATTAAACATTCTCCAGAAGAGGTCACATGTTAGGCCACAAAACAAGCCTCATTAAATTTAAGAAGAGTGAACTTGTATCGTGCATGTTTTCCAACCACGACAGTATGAGATTAGAAATCACGAGAAAAAGGGCGCCTGGGTGGCGCAGTCGGTTAAGCGTCCGACTTCAGCCAGGTCACGATCTCGCAGTCCGTGAGTTCGAGCCCCGCGTCGGGCTCTGGGCTGATGGCTCAGAGCCTGGAGCCTGTTTCCAGTTCTGTGTCTCCCTCTCTCTCTGCCCCTCCCCCATTCATGCTCTGTCTCTCTCTGTCCCAAAAATAAATAAACGTTGAAAAAAAAAAAATTTTTTAAAAAAAAGAAATCACGAGAAAAGAACTGGGGGAGAAAAGCAACAAAACACATGAAGACTAAACAACGTGCCACTAAATAGCCAATGTGTCGATAAAGAAATCAAAGAGGAAATTAAAAATTACATTGAGACAATGAAAACATAACAGTCCAAAATCTCTGCTAAATAGTGAAACTAATTCTAAAAGGGCAATATGCAGGAATACAGACCTACTTCAGGAAACAAGCAAAAGCTCAAATAAGCCATCTAACCTTACACCTAAAGGAAATAGAAAAAGAAAGTTAAACAAAACCCAAGTTTGGTAGAAGAAAATAATAAAGATTAAAGCAAAAATGAATGAAATAGAGACTAAAAACAAACAGAAAAGATCAATGAAACCAAGAGCTAGTTTTTTGAAAGATAAACAAATTGATAACCCTTTAGCCAGATGCAAGAAAAAAAGAGAGAGGACACAAATAAATACAATTATAAATAAAAGAGAAGCAGTAACAACTGACACTGTAGAAACACCAAGGATTATAAGAGAATCCTAGGACAAATTATATGCCAAGAAATTGGACACTGTAGAAGAAATAGATAAATTCCTCAAAACAGGCAGTCTTCCCAAACTGAATCAGGAAGAAATAGAAAATCTCAACAGATCATTACTAGTAACTCAAAAAACTCCCAACAAACAAAAATTCAGGATCAAAGGGACTCATGGGTAATTCTACCAAACACTTAAAGAAAAATTAATACCTATTCTCTAACTATTCCAAAAAATAGAAGAGGAAGGAAAGTTTCCAAATATACTCTATGAGTCCAGGATTACCCTGATAACAAAACCAAACAAAGATACAACAAAAAAAGGAAACCTACAGGACAATATTCCTGATGAATGTAGTTCCAATAATCCTCAGCAAAATATTAGCAAGTCACATTCAACAATACATTAAAAGGATCACTCATCAAAAATCAAGTGGGATTTATTTTGGAGATGCAAGATGTTTCAATATTCAAAAATCAATCAACTAATACATCCCATTAACAAAACGAAGGATAAAAATCATAATATCACCCCAATAGAGGTAGAAAAGGCATCTGACAGAAGTCAACATGTGTTCATGATAAATATTTTCAACAAAGTTCACAGGGAACATACCTCAATATAATAAAGACCACATATGAAAAACCCACAGCTAAGCTGATACTCAATGGTGAAAAACAGACCTGTTTCTCTAAGATTAGGAACAAGACAAGGATGTCCACTTACCACTTTTATTGAACATACTACTGGAAGTCCTAGCCATAGCAATCAGACAAGAAAAAGAAAAGGTATCCAAATTGGTAAGAAAGCAAAACTATCACTATTTGCAGAGGACATGATACTATATATAAGCAACCGTAGAAGCTCCACCAAGGAACTATTAGAATAAATAAATTCAGTAAAGTTGCAAGATACAAAGTTAATACACAGAAATTGGTTGTGTTTCTACATACTAATAACAAAGTAGCATAAGGAGAAACTGAGAAAACAATTCCATTGACAATTGTACCAAAAAGAATAAAATACCAGGAAATAAACTTAACCACGGTTGTGAAAGACCTGTATTCTGAAAACTATAAAACAGTGATGAAAGAAATAGATGATACAAAGAAGAGGATATTCCATGATCATGGATTAAAAGAGTGTTTTTAAAATGTCTATACTACCCAAAGCAATCTATACATTTAATGCAATTCCTGTTAAAATACCAACAGCATTTTTTTCCACAAAATTAGAATAATCTTAAGATCTTTACTGAATAATAAAAGACCCCAAACAACCAAAGCAATCTTGAGAAAGAAGAACAAAGCTGGAGGTATCACAATCCCAAATTTTGAGATGTCCTAAAAAGCTGTGGCAATCCAAACAGTATATAAGGTACGGACACAAAAATAAACACATAGATCAATGCAAGAGAATAGAGAGCCCCAAAATAAACCCATGTGTATAGGGTCAATTAATGACAATCTATGACAATCTATGACAAAAAAGGCAAGAATATGCCAGGGGAGAAGACAGTCTCTTCAATACATGGTACTGGGAAAACTGGACAGCTACATGCAAAAGAATAAAACTGGACCCCTGTCTTACACCATGCACAAAAATAAACTCAAGATGGATTAAAGACCTAATGTGAGACCTGAAACCATGAAAATCATAGAAGAAATCATAGGCAGTAATCTCTTTGACATTGGCCTTAGCAACATTTTTGTAGACATGTCTCTTCAGGCAAGGGAAACAAAAGTCAAATTAAACTATTGGGACTATACCAGAATAAAAAGCTTCTGTGCAAGGAAGGAAACCATCAATAAAACAAAAGGGCAACCTACTAAATGGGAGAAGATATTTGCAAATGATATATCCAATAGGAGGTTAATATCCAAAATATATAAAGAACTTACACAACTCAACACCAAAAAAACAAGTATCTGACTAAAACAAAGGCAGAAGACCTGAATAGATGGGTTTTTTTTTCAAAGAAAATATACAAATTGCCAACAGACACACGAAAAGGTGCTCAACATCACTAATCATCAGGAAAAAGCAAATCAAGCCACAGTGAGGTACCACTTTATACCTGTCAGACAGCTAGAGTCAAAAGACCAAGAACAAGTGTTGTTGAGGATGTGGGGAAAAGAGGGCCCTTGTGCCCTGTTAGTAGGAATGTAAATCGGTGCAGCCACTATAAAAACAGTAGGGAGGTTCATCAAAAAAAAAATTGAAAACAGAAATACCATATGATCTAGTAATTCCACTAGTGGGTAATTACCCAAAGAAAACAAAAACACTAATTCAAAAAGATAAATGCGCTCCTATGTTAACTGTAGTGTTATTTATAATAGCCAAGATATTGAAGCAACCCAAGGGTCCATCGATGGATGGATGGATAAAGAAGATGTGAAATATGTATACAATGGAGCATTATTCAGTCACACAAAGGATGAGATCTTGCCATTTGCAATAGTATGGATGGACCTAGAGGGTATCATGCTGAGTGAAATGGGTCAGACAGAGAAAGATAAATACTGTATGATTTCACTTATATGTGGAATCTAAACAAACAAACAAAAAGCAGAAACAGACTCATATACAGGGAACAAACTGATGGTTGCCAGAGGGGAGGGGTGGGGGGAGGGATGAGCAAAACAGGTGAAGGGGAATGGGAGATACAGGCTTTCAGTTATGGAAGGAGTAAGTCATGGGAATGAAAGACACAGCACAGGGAATGCAGTCAAGGATACTGCAGTAGAGTTGCATGGGGACAAACAGTAGCCACACTTGTAGTGAATATAGTATAAGGTATAGACTTGTCAACTCGCTAAGTTTACACCCGAAACTAACTAATGTGTGTCAAATACACTTCAACAATAAAAATACTGACTTTACCTCATGCAAAGAGGGGAAGAAAAGTCAGAAGGGAATCAGGTTTCGAGAAATGTTAACAGACTCGCGTAGAGGAGATGCTGAGTCGGAGGTGGCTGACATCTAAGTGGAGATGTCCAGGAAGTGGGTGAAAAAAATGGGTCTGTCGTTCTCAGGAGAGTCCTAGGTTAGAGCAGCATACTGAATTGAAATTGCCTAACACATTTGTTTCAGTAACAAAAAAAAAAAAAAATCTCAAAAGAGTAAACATTATGGGGGCTATTCAGCAGATCAAGAAACATGACCAGTTTCTTAAACACTGAGCTCATATCTGGCATTTCCTCTATTTCTTTCTCAAACAAAATCACCATTTTTACTGCTCTGAAGGGGGAACACAGAAAACAGATGTCCTACATGTGCGTTTCACTCGGAAATTCCCAGGGTAACCATGAAAGGAGCTCTTCATGAAGCGGCGCCTTGCTACTTTCACGCACGGATCCACGGCTGCCCAGATGACAGTCCCCGTGGAGCCCAGCAAGCCCCTCCGGCTGGGATTCAGAGCCCAGCAGGCAACCCTGTTCTCTGCCAGATCCTCAGTGGGAGAGCTTCTTACACCATTAACCTCCCAGGACTGCGGGGCCCAGAGCTTTCTCTCCAAGATTGACTGTATTACTAATGAGGGGAGGGTATTCTGGAAGCCAGAGTTCTTTTGTCAGATACTCAAGCATTTTCACTCAAAATTTACATTAATATATTCTATATGATAAAAATCTAATTTAATAATATCCCAAGCGTCTATTGTCATATGTAGTACCTATGAGCTTTGCAAACTTTTTGAAAACAAGATTGAAATAAAATATAGAATGAAAAAGTTAAGTTCCCTGTAACATAGTATCGCTGACTTTTGTACAATAACCCCTACATCAAAATCCAGAATGGCGCTTCTGTATCCTATTAAACATAAATTATGAAGTAAAATTTCAGTGCTCCATTACGATCAGCTTTTAACGCATCTCAAATGTCACATTATAAAGAAAATGCTAGGCGTACCTGGGCAGCCCAGTCAAGAGTCTCTTGATTTCAGCTCAGGTCATGATCCCAGGGTCGTGGGATCAAAACCCATGTCGAGCCCCAGGTGGAGCTTGCTTGGGATTCTCCCTCTGCCCCTCCTCTGCTCACGCTCTCTCTCAAATAAGTAAATAAACATTTAAAAAAAATAAAATGCCAGTCAACTATACTAGAGACAGAATTTTTGCTATAGGAAATAAATAAGAAACTTCTGCTTTTGGTATAGAACAACTAGGAAACTTCAATCAATTCTTCCACTAAGGACAGGTAGAAATGATGAACAAAGTATTTTCAAAAAATACACTTGAAAGTATCATAAAACTAATGAAATAGTAAATAATTACTGGTTGGAACATCAGGAAGAATGGCATCTAAAAAGTTGAACCAGCATTTGGGGAGCCTTTCTCCTTGGGGCTTCTGCTTATTCTGGAAGGTGGAGTAGCTCCTTTTTCAAGATCATAGGACTAGAGTGACAGGGGTTGAAATCTAAAGGTTAGCAGGGGCCAAAGGCCCTTGAAAGCCCTCTGGTTCTGGGTTTGGATCCCAAAGGGTAGCCCTGAGGGGGCTGCAACTCAGCATGGAATCACCACAATCTCAGAATTGAATATCCTCAGGCACCTGGGAGAAGAAAAAGAAATTCCATTTTGGAGTTTAGAAGACAGTATCTTCCTTACCCTCAAATTATTTCTTCACATGCATCCAGCACACCACAGAAATAACCAAACATAAGAAGGTAACTCCCAGAAAGGGGGACAAGTAGAAAAATGGAAAAAGATATACCACACAAACACTAACTTGAAGGAAGCTGAAGCCTCCCTATTACAATCAAAGTAGACTATAAGGTTTGTCAATAATACCTCCACAAAGCTAAAAAAAAAAAAAACCCACAGAAGACTTTAAGCTTAAAGGCATAACTTGAGATAGGAATATTTTAAAGGACAAAGATTCAGAAAGACATAACAGTTTTAAAGTTCTATGCAGTTAATAACACAGGCTCAAAATATAGAGAGCAAAATTTCTTAGACCTAAATGGCAAAATAGATCATCTTACAGGAAAATTTTTTATCAAGTTTTTAAATTTTAATTCCAGTACAGTCAACATACATTGTTATATTTTTTTTCAGGTGTACAATATAGTGATTCAACAATTCTATACGTTACTCAGTCCTCATCATGACAAGTGTACTACTTGTCACCTATTTCACCCATCACCCTGCCAACCTCTCCTCTAGTAACTATCAGTTTGTTCTCTATAATTAAGAGTCTGTTTCTTGATTTGTCTCTGTTTTCTCCTTTGCTTGTTTTGTTTCTTAAATTCCACGAGTGAAATCATGTGGTATGCGTTTTCCTCTGACTTATTTCACTTAGAATTATACTCTCTAGCTCCATCCGTGTTGTTGCAAATGTTAGGATTTCCCTCTTTTTAATGGCTGAATAATATTCCATGGCATATGTACCACATCTTTATCCATTCATCTATCGGACACTTGGGTTGATTCTGTAATTTGGCTATTGTAAATAATGCTGCAATAGATGTAAGGGCGCATAGATCTTTTCAAATTAGTGTTTTCATATTCTTTGGAGAAATACCCAGTAGCGGAATTACTGGATCATATAGTAATTCTACTTTAATTTTTGAGGAACTTCCACATTGCTTTCCACAGTGGCTGCACCAGTTTGCATTCCCACCAACAGTGCATGAGGGCTCCTTTTTCTCCACATCCTTGCTCCTTGTTCTCCTCTTACAGGAAATTTTAACATAACTCTCTCAGTAACTGATAGAATAAGAAAAATCATCTAACTATTAACTGTAAAGATATAGTCAATTCAAACATCTTGATCAGCAAATTTGACCTCAGGGACACATGTAGAGCCCTATATTCAAAATAACTGTACAATATGTGCTTCTTTCAAGCACACCTGGAATATTTACAAAATGACCATTTACTTATTAAGATTTCACACACAAAATTGGTTTTCCAGCTTCCTTTGATCAAATTCCAGCTTCTTCAACAACTCTTGGCTCCGGTAGGGACACCTGCCACCATTGCCACCAGGGTGCCACCCGGGACACCCCACTTGTTAGGTAGGCATTTGACTAATTCACCCCTGGTCCAAAGCTACCTAGATTTCTCCTTGTAGAAAGGCAATCGTCCATCACACTCAGACTGGAAATTAATCTTTCCTAACTTAATTCAAAATTCAAAAGAAGTCTTTATTTCTATTCCAATATCTGTCTTCCTCTTTCTCCTCGTCTTTTTTTTCCAACAAAAATAAATAACAGAATTCACCAGCCACAAAGTGTTGGCAGGAAAGGCCAGGTTACCTTATCTCTTCCCGTCAGTCAAAACTTGAGTGGGTTTCTCTAAAAAGGCTCGTCCCAAATGTTCCTGTGATAAATTACTTTGGCACAAACATCTGTAGGTACAGTGAGTATTAATGATGCAAGTGAGAGATGGAAGCTGTGGCCTTGTTCTGTGTCAACTTGGCTCGGCTGTAATGATGCTTCCCAGAACCCCCTTATTGTATGCTCCTGGGTGAGGGTGGGCCACAAAGAAATCTGAAAGAGCTCTGGGAACCAGAGGCGGAACACGGCCATTCTGCTCTGAAGGTCAGAGCTCTGACTCAGCTCGCACTGTGGCTGATCTTCTGGCCAACCTCACTGGTGGCGGCAGGAGCTACACCCTCAGCACCAGCTTGGATCTTCTCCTTCAGCTTCTCCAAATCCTGGAGCAGCTTCCCCACAGCCTGGGGCAGACACATGTGTGCAGGTCCAAGGCCAAGGACGCCAGCTCCTGCTACAAGTCACCTGCACTGTTAACACCGAGATGGTGAGAGACACGTAGGTCCCAGTTAGTGCCCATGGGGTCCATTTTGCCTTCATGGGTTTGGTTTGTATTTGCTTTGCCTGCTTCACATCCAGTTTTTCTTCTCCCCCACTGCTGGTCCTGCTAAGCAACCACCAGATACGCAGAGGGAACAACCTTCTGGTACATTCTTCAAAGCTCCACCAGTTACATATGGTGCAAGCCTTACAGTAAATCCATTATTCCATATCACTCTGAGTGACTGATTTCCTGACCAAACCCAAACTGATGCACAGAATCTTCCATTCCATTCCAGTCCATTCAATTTTATGTAGGGGCAAAATCCCCTATAACCTTAGGTCCAGATGGTGGTAGCATCTTAGGCCTCAGTTGGGGTGACCTAAATGTCCCAAAGTCAGCTGGACACTGGCAGCCAGACTCAGTCATCCTTCAAGGCACACCATCCCACACCTGCTCTATGTTCGATTCAGGACTGGCATTACAGAATGTAAACAGGACCGTTGCCCTGCCCTTGAAGATTTCAGCATTAGAGCTACACCCATTTGGTGGAAACCAATCCACACAAATGCTAACAGTAAAAGAAAAGGAGAAATTTCAACTAAGTGTGAAGGAGGGGATGAGCTAAGATTTTCCCACTAGAGGCGGCCTGATGTTTGTAAAGAGAAGGCGGCCACATTCCCTCCTTCCTGCATGAATGTGGATTCCTGTTTGCTTGTCAACGACAGCACTGTGGCCAGATCAGCTCTTTGCTATATCAATTTTCACACGTCATTGCTTCCCCCTGAGATGCTCTGGAAAGCATCAGAACCTCCTCAGGTCCCAGGGTAGCTGAACATATTCAGGTAGGATTTACCAGCAGCATCTGGTGGCTTCCCCTCTGCACCGAACACTCCCCTCCCCCCTCCCCCCCCCCCCACCTCAGAATGAAGAAGCTTCAGCCAACAGAAGCTGCCTCTCAGAAGATCATTTGTTTGGGAGCCAGTTTAATTGTCTATGTCCAGAGGCCTATGTCATGCAGCAAGATGGGATTTTTTTTTTGGTCCCTATCACCATCTTGTTTGTCCCCTTCCTCCCCAAGTTGAGGGAAGTTCTTTTAGTTTTGTTAGCAGATCAAAATTGTGTTATGAGGGTTCAAATTTATAAGAGGAAGATCTGTCCCTATGTGTCTGTGTGTATCTGCAGAACCTGGGGCAGGGGGTACGGGGGTGGCTGGCAGGATATGTGCCAGTATCTACCCAGGTCTTCCTCAGACAAAGCCAAAATGACTGTGGCCAGGGCCTGGATGTTGGGAAGGCCAAGGAAAGGCAGAGTGGCCGAAGAAGGAGGGAGATTAGAGACAGGCAGGTCTAGAGTGGCAGAGAGCCTGGTCCTAGATACCCCTGACCTCCACCAACCCTCTGTCACCCCCCTCACAGGGAGGGTAATAAGTGCTTTCCACCTCCCCTCCTGCCCCCTTGGCTTCCTGTAGCATCACGGTCAGCTATAAGGAATCCATTCCCTTTGGTACTGGATTATGTCTGCGGCCCTTCTAGACAGCAAGGCAGAAGATCTCCATTCACGAACAGGTTGGCTGTGCTTGTAAAGTTAGCTTTTGGGAGCTCAAAGTGTTTCCCCGTTAAACAGAGACTGCTACAGATCCCCCAAATCCTGTTATATTTTCTGGGGGGGCTCACAGGTTGTGGTTTCCCCACCCCCTTGCGGTCAGGGGGGACCATGTAACTGAGTTCTGAGTGATGGCATTCAGGCTGAAATGAAGCATGCTATTACCCGGCCTGGCCTTGAAAACCTCCCATACAAGGGACGCCTGGGTGGCGCCGTCGGTTAAGCATTCGACTTCAGCCAGGTCACGATCTCGCGGTCCGGGAGTTTGAGCCCCGAGTCGGGCTCTGGGCTGATGGCTCAGAGCCTGGAGCCTGTTTCAGATTCTGTGTCTCCTTCTCTCTCTGCCCCTCCCCCGTTCATGCTCTGTCTCTGTCCCAAAAATAAATAAACGTTGAAAAACAAACAAACAAACAAACAAAAAAAACCTCCCATACAAGCCTCCTCCACTTTGTCTTTCCCTGATTCGCAGCAGAAAGGAGAAGGAACCTGGATCTTTGAAGGACCATGTAGAGCACAGCCCATGACCACTAACTCACGTAAGATTGAGATGGTCGTGACAGAGAAATAAACACTGAAATAAACACTGATTTTGCTAAGCCGCCAAGGTTTTAGTGCTGATTTATTACAGAGGCTATCAAATTTTACTTCCTTCATCGACAGAGAAAGAAAAATGGTGTTAGGATGGGGGGGGGTGTCCCAGGCTACCTCAAAGAAATGCATTTTTACACGCCCAGAGATGAACCACTGTACTGGGGGCACGGGGCTGCATCCTGTGTACAAGGATTAGTGTGGTTCGTGTATGATTTTTTTAGGCCACTTTCTTTTAAAACTCTCCTCATTTCTCCATCATCATTCTACCTCCCAGTGACTCTCTCTTCAGTGCTCCCAGATTCTCAGACCCAAACTGCAGTAATACATACTTCCTATATACCCACTTTCCTAAAGAGCGTGAACACCAAAGCAGCCTCATTCCCCTTCTCTCTGATCAAAGACCAGGTCTGCCTGACGGGGAGGCATTAGCTCTGGAGAGAAGAGCTCAAAGCTCTTACGTGTCAGTTTCTTTCTCCATATCTGAGCCCAAACATGGTATTAACAGAAAGGATAGACTAATGACTCCCAAAGTTCAGGGCCTTAACAGCACATGCAGGTTTATTTTATGCTCCTTCCCATACCAGTGTGCGCAGAGGGTGTGGGTGGGGGGGACTCTTCTCCATGCAGTCATCCTGGGACCCAGCTCCTTCCGGCAAGTGGCTCTGCCAACCCCCACGACCCTTAAGTCCTGCCCTGGATTATTTGCACCCCGTCCGCAGGTGAGGGAAGAAAGCATGGGGATAGTGGGTAGGATGATTTATGGGCCAGGTCTGAACACAGTGGACTTGACTTCTGGACACACTGTTCAATGGCCAGAACTAGTCTCCAGGTGCCACCTGACTGCAAAGGAGGCTGGGAAATGGGGTCTTCCTGGACTCGGGTGGAAAGCAGAACAGAATCTGGTGAATGCCTATCATCATCTCTGCCACTCACAGATTCTCAGAATCTCTTCACCACAGTGACCTCTAAAGTCTGTGTCGTGCCTACACGCACTTTTGGATAAACCAGGGTGGACTACCGGTGGGAGGCCACACCCAGCTCTGCCTGTTTTTGTAAATGAAGTTCAGCTGGAACACAGCCAGACCCTGTCACACCGGCTGAGTTCACAACTAGGACAGCAGCGTGGAGTTGTTGCAACAGAGCCTGTAGGGTCCATAAAGCCCAAATACTTACTCTCTGACCCTTTCCAGAAACTGTTTGCTGAGCCCAGGCGTAGATGGGTAATTTCTAATTAAGTGCATCCAAGTAGGACACTGCTGTGACCTTAACTCCTACATTCATTGAATCAGAGCCCATGTAATTATGAAGCACCCACTCTTTGCCAGGTACTACGCTAGGTACGAGTCTGCAACTGTGAAAAGGAATTTCCAGTCTTTGCAGGAACAATGGTAGCAGGTGTGTAGGGCACGGAAAAAGAATCTTCTGAAAAAACACACTCATTCAGTGTAAAAAGCAGGACAATTCCACCTAACAAAAATTCCCCATGCTTTCAGAATTTCTGTTTGGATTGGGGACCTGCCCAGAGACTTGGAAGCATCCAGTAAAACTCAACACAACACCACCCAGTGGAAAAAGCTGGAATTGTTTCTGATTCTGACTTACTTTCAGAAAATTTAGAGAATGGTTGCATTTTTTTTTGTTTTTCTTCATGGCTTCCTTAAGCAGGCCATTTATTATGTGCTAGTTTCCCGGGGTGTAGTATTATGCAGTTTGTTTTTGTAAAGTCTATCCTGTGTCTACCAGCCGGGGACCAACAAACAGATGTTTCCAGAAACCCTGAAGTGAAATCCAAGACAAGCCGACTGGCCCTAGACTAAGTAGACAGTCCCATGTCCTCCCTGGACACTGCTGATACTCAAGAGAAGCCAGAAGATGGGGTAGGGAAGGAGCTTCTTTAAGGCAACTCCAAAAAAATCCTCCCCTCCCCCTCCTGTAAAGCAGGTTTTCTACTCAAACAAAAGCAAGGGGAAGGAAATGGCAGGTTCAGAAGTTCAGCAATACCAGCCAGGCAGGTACCTCCAAGGCTGAGCCGAAGGACAAACATTAAGAAAGTTCTTCAAATGATACTGAGCCAGAGCCTTATCTGGACAGCTCTCTCTTTAAAAGCCATGTTAGGCCTGGGCCTAATTCTAGAAATTCCTTATGTGTGACTCCTAGTGATCAGACACCTCCCTTCCCCGCTGCCCAGACATGAACATTAGAAACAGCAGAAAACACGGAAAATCAGCCGGATTACGTACTCCCATCCGGACTGACTGGAAGCTGGGGCTGGGCAGAAGGACATTTGCATCCTAAGAGCACTTGTTCCAAGGACAGCAGGATTCTGGGACTTTGAAATTTGGGCTCCCAGCTGTTCCACTAAACAGACTGCCCTTTGGCTCACTGGTCTTGAGTCCTGATCTATAAAATGGGATACACCAAGGCAAGATGAGAGGTTCTTTTCGTGTCTCAACATTTCTGTTCATGGGCTTTCAGTCAGCTGAGCAACATATGAAGTGCTCAGCACAGTACCCTGTACCCAACAGATGGTGGCGACTCTAACCTGGCACCTCCCCTTCCTAGATGGCTGGTGCTCCCGTGCCCCCTCGAAATAAGGAAAACATACAGTCAGGTCCTCATTATTCATGGATTCCAGTTTTGCAAATTCACCTACTTGTTAAAATGTATTTGTAAGCCCCCAATCAAAACTCACAGTGCCTTCACAGCCATTTATGGGCATGCACAGAGCTGAGAAACATTTGAATTGCCTGGTGCCCGTTTTCCCGGCGGAGACAGGCACCAGCCCCTCGTCTCAGCTCTCATACTACAAACAAGAGCCCTTTTTGCAGTCTACTTAGTGCTATGTTTTGGCACTTTTGTGCTGTTTGACAGCAATTTTGCTGTTTAAAATGGCCCGCAGGACAGTGTTGAAGTGCTTGGATGTTCCAGGGGCGCTTGGAACAGTCGGTTAAGCGTCCAACTCTTGGCTCTGACTTAGGTCATGATCTCACAGTGTGTGGGCTGGAGCCCTGAGTTGGGCTCCGTGCTGACAGGGTGGAGTCTGTCTGGGATTCTCTCTCCCCCTCTGTCTGCCCATCCCCCCTCTCTCAAAATAAATACATAAACTGAAAAAAGAGCAAAAAGAAAAAAAAAGAAGAAGGCTTGGACGTTCCTCATGGAGAAAACACGTGTGAGAGAAGCTTTGTGCTCCTCTCCTCATCCTACCCCAGGGCCCCAGTTTCCTCATCAGTAAAATAAGGTGGGCAGGTGGCAGGGGAGTGTCTTTTCAACATTAGCATTCTGCAGTGAAAAAATGTTTTCTTTGATTCTATGACTTTGTAACCATTCCGTCTTGTGGACGCCCTTCTTGCAAAGTATAAAGGAAAACTCGCTCTTTCTAGAAAAAGCAATCACTATAATTTCCAAGGGAGGACGCACAAGTTACACCTAGTTGAGCACGTAAGGGATTGGCTCCATCAAAGTACACGGAACACACAGCACAGAACCACAAAGGACGAGAGGCCATGTCTGCTCCAGGGTCCCAGGGTCAAGGCTATTCTGGGTTGGTCTTAAAAATCCCCAGCACGACCAATGTGTCGGCGCATCTCTCTCTCATGTCTTACCTATCCTCAAAGCAACCAAGAAGGCAGTATCACAGGCAGCTACCCCAGAAGATGCTATCACGTCAAATGTTTCCCTTATCACGTTTATCAGCAATGCTGAGAACTCTGGGCCTCAGGTTTCCCCATTTCAAATGGAAAGGGCCAAATGCCTCCAAGTCGTCAGCCACCCTTCCAGGCAATAACGGAGACTCTTTGCAGGAACTGGGTAAGATCTGTTGGGATCAGTGCAACATGCCTCTCCCCTCAAGCGTCCCCAAGCTACACAGACATTTAGCGAAGTTTTATACTCCTTCTCAAAAAATCCCAACCCAGCAAGCTGCTGGGCAGGTGCAGGTGGTGGGGGTTGTATGTATGTGTGTAAAAAACTGGACATGGTCTCTTAAAGTTTCTTGAGTCCAACAGAGTGGATTGAATGCTTACTATGTGCTAAATGTCACACTGGGTGCCAGCGGATGCAGACAGCAGTCCACAGAGGGGCACCTGGGTGGCTCAGTCAGTTAAGGGTCTGACATCGGCTCAGGTCATGATCTTACGGTCAGTGAATTCGAGCCCCACGTCAGGTTCTGCGCTGACAACGCAGAGCCTGCTTGGGATTCTCTCTCTCACTCTCTCTGCCCCTCCCCAACTCTCTTTCTCAAAATAAATAAACTTAAAAAAATTGGGGGCACTTGGGTGGCTCAGTCTGTTAAGCATCCGACTTTAGCTCAGGTCATGATCTCCCAGTTCATGGGTTCAAGCCCCGTGTGAGGCTCTATACTGACAACTTGGAGCCCGGGGCCTGCTTCGAATTCTGTGTCTCCCTGTCTCTCTGCCCCTCCCCTGCTTGTTCTCTCTCTCAAAAATAAACTTAAAAACAAAAAAAAAAAAAAAAAAAAAAAAAGAAATCCACAGAGGCTGACTTAAGAGAGTCACCAACCAGTAGCAAAGACCATACACATACGACTGTAACACTGTTTGATCCAACATCTCTTAGATATATCCTGCTCCTGGGGCACCTGAGTGACTCAGTCAGTTAAGAATCCAACTCCTGGGGCGCCTGGGTGGCTCAGTCGGTTGAGTGACCGACTTCGGCTCAGGTCATGATCTCACGGTTTGTGAGTTCGAGCCCCACGTCGGGCTCTGTGCTGACAGCTCAGAGCCTAGAGCCTGCTTCGGATTCTGTGTCTCCCTCCCTCTCTGCCGCCCCCCCCCCCCCACTCACACTCTGTCTCTCTCTCCTTCAAAAATGAATATTAAAAAATTTTTTCTGAAAAAAAAAGAACCCAACTCTTGGCTTCAGCTCAGGTCATGATCTCACAGTTTCGTGGGTTCAGGCCCCATGATGGGCTCTGCACTTACAGCATGGAGCCTGCTTAGAATTTTCTCTCTGCCCCTCTCCCACTCACACTGTGTCTCTCAAAATAAATAAACTTTAAAAAATAATAAAGTGTTAAAAAAAGAAAGAAATATCCTGGTCCTGTCAGATGTGGGACTGGACATCTAGTGATCAATGAACACTCTCAGATAAGACCTCAGTGATCAACAAGTCACCCACTCATCGGACATGTAAAACACATACATTTCCTTTGAAGCAGCAACAAAGAATATCCGTCCTCCATTTGCTGGTGGAGGATTTATCAGTAATCTTTCTGCTGTCTGACTCCTATCTAATGTTGAAACAAATGGTATTTATGCATGGTTTTTCTAAGCACACAGAGTCTAGCCATGCTTCTGTCAGCATTTCCCAGAGTGATGTATCATAGAGAACGTTCCTCTACAAAATGTTGTAAGTATACTGGAAAAAAAAAGAAGCTCCTCCTCCAAATAAGTTTAGGACAAGATCTGAAACAGTCACTCAAGCTTTCAAGCTTTTCTTAAAGTGCAGGACCTCTCAGAAGTTGTGTGTGTACGTGCACGTGGGTGTGTGTTGCATGTACCCTTGGGGACAGGGAGTTTAGTCTGTTTGCTTCACTGATCCACCCCAAGTGCCTAGAACAG
Organism: Lynx rufus; assembly: GCF_022079265.1. NCBI lineage: Eukaryota > Metazoa > Chordata > Mammalia > Carnivora > Felidae > Lynx > Lynx rufus. The sequence goes on from NW_025814824.1 coordinate 19,001,477, forward strand.
TGACTGGCACACCAATTGTTTAAATGCATCCGTGTCACACGAAAATCTTCACATTTAGTCAAAACTGATAAAACATATTAAATGTGCATTAACAGACGCAAGAGCTCATGAAAATACATAACTACGTGCACGAAGTTCTAAACGTTCATTTATTTATTTTATTTTATTTTATTTTATTTTATTTTATTTTATTTTATTTTATTTTATTTTATTTTAGAGAGAGAGAGCAAGCATGAATGCATGTGCAAGCTGGGGAAGGGGGCAGAGGGACAGAGAGAAGCCCAAGCAGTCTCCTTGTTCAGCACAGAGCCCAATGTGGGGCTCGATCCCATGACCCTGGGATCAGGACCCGAGCCAAAATCAAGAGTCAGATGTTCAACCTACTGAGCCACCCAGGTGCCCCAAACATTCAATCACTTAGAATGAGAAAACACATATGACGGGGGGGAGAAAAGCCTAAAACTATAATAGGACTCCATCAATAAATGCAGCATGAGTGATAACTTACTGAATAGAGAGAATCAGCAGTCACAAGCTTATAGCAGCTACGACAAATAGAACACCATTGTGTAGGGACACCCAACAGAGCATAGAACTTTTAAGAGGCTCATTTTGTGTGAGTTTCCAGAGAAGGGGGATTTGGGATGCAGTATGTGCCAAACTTATACAGCTTCAATGACAGCTGGGGCCCCATTTTCTGCCCCATTTTCTCACAGGGTCTAACTGGCTCAGACTCCAGCCAGGTCCACGGCTTATTGAAATCAGAAAGCTCTTCCAAAGCTTAGCCCCCTCGCTTACATAGAACATCCAATGTGTTCAGGGGCGCCTGGGTGGCGCAGTCGGTTAAGCGTCCGACTTCAGCCAGGTCACGATCTCGCGGTCCGGGAGTTCGAGCCCCGCGTCAGGCTCTGGGCTGATGGCTCGGAGCCTGGAGCCTGTTTCCGATTCTGTGTCTCCCTCTCTCTCTGCCCCTCCCCCGTTCATGCTCTGTCTCTCTCTGTCCCCCAAAAAATAAATAAACGTTGAAAAAAAAAATTTAAAAAAAAACAAAACAAAACAAACAAAAAAAGAACATCCAATGTGTTCAAAACCTGGGTTTCACAAGGAAGGGTCCCAATGCACAGCCTTGTCCCATCTCAGCAGTTCTACCCCCACCCGCATCTCTGTTGGCTCACCTCTCTCTCCTGAAGATTTAGAGTGCAGGGACCCAGGTTCTCCACCTTTTTTGTAAGAGTGATTCCTTCTTTCCTCAAAGACTCTGATGAAAGTGAGCAGAACTCTGGTTCTATCCCAAGCTTACAAGCCCATCCTATGTCTGTGAGGACCCCCCTTTGCTTTTTGGATGGTCTGTCATCCATTACCCCTCCTACTCGTTCCAATCATCCTTGGAGGATCTCATTTATGGATCTTGGCAGGTTCAATTCAGGTGTCCTGCTCTCCCATGGCTACCGGCCAGGACATTAACACTTTGCTGAGACCATGAACCCCAGGCAGGGTGATAATGGCAGGGACAGGAAAGGCACGGATGAAATTCTTGTATTTTGACAGTAATGGAGCCATCACGGTTCTTGGTAGTTTGACCCTGGAATTTCCAGGTTACTGTCCATCTTGAGGCTGTTACTTCAGTCTTTTTCTTGATTTCATGACCTCCACAACAGCCTTTCCATAAACTCTCTTCTGCATGTGTTAGCCCACTATTTCTGTTGTTTACAACCAAAGAGCCTAACTCATCCCACCAGTAGGGATGAGTTTTCTTTTCTCTGATGTTAACAGTCAGGGTCTACAATAAAAAGTTTCTTTTTCTCATTGCACATCTATTAATGTCTCCCTCTATTCATGTTATATTAAATCTAGTTTGGGAAATGCTCTGTTTGCTCTAGGCTTTATTTCTGAATCTACCCAAAAGCTGTGGACTTCAGCCATATTATCTGGATGAGTTTTCTTTTTTATGTATAACTAATCACACAAAATTTTATGGCTTATAACAACCTACTTTTAATATCTCACTGTTTCTATAGGTCAAGAAGGTGGAACTTAGTTCTCTGCTCAAGGTCCTACAAGACTGAAATCGAAGTTTTTGTTAGGCTGGGTTATCATCAGGAGCTTGGGATCTTCTTTTTAAATCGTGTGAACTCACAGGTGCAAGCAGGGGAGAGGCAGGGAGAGAGGGAGAGAGAGAATCTCAAGCAGGCTCCACGAGCAGCACAGAGTTCCATGTGGGGCTTGATCTCATAACCATGAGATCATGACCTGAGCGGAAATCAAGAGTTGGGTGCTTAACCAACTGAGCCTTCCAGGTGACCCAGGATCTTCTTCCAAGCCCACTTAAATCTTTGGAGGAATCCAGTTTCTTGTGACTGTAGAACTGAGGTCCTCACTTTCTCACTGGCTGTCACCTGAAAGTCACCCTTGGCTCCTAGAGGCTGCCCTCATGTTGTAGCCCCATGGCTCTCACCTAACATGGCAGCTACTTCTCTATCAAGAGAACCTCCATACCTCTAGATTTCCTTCTAATGGGCTGATTAGGTCAGGCCACTCCAGATACTTAAAGTCAACGAATTAGAGACTTCAGTTGTATCTAGAAAATTCCTTCGCCTTTGCCTTATCACATTATCTAATTATGGGAATGACATTCTTCAAGCTCCTGTCCACATCCAAGGGGAGAGAATTATGCAGGTCAGGTACAGGGGTGGGGCATGAATTCTGGGGGCCCATCTTGGAATCCTGCCTACCACATAGTCCTGGGCAGCATAACTGCCTTTTCTTTTGGACTGTAATAAAGGAGTGCTTATAATACCACCTATAGGGCTGTTGTTGGGGTTGTGATCCATAGAAATCATTTAAAATGGATTCTCTTTTTGCTTTAGCTAGTGGAAAGCTCAGAAACAAATATGCAGTTAGCTCTAAATAATGCAAAAGTATATGGGTACCTAGGTCCTATCCCACCCCCTTCCAGCCTACTCTTTTATCTTAATTCAAAATTTTTCCAGCACTGAGTATGTTTTTTAAAGTACATATTCTTATAAGTAGTTTCCATGAAATAGGACATAAATACAAATTAATATAAGCAAAATGATAATAATAGCTGGTAGACACTGGTATTATAATAATAGCTGGATAAACATTTTGTATAATAAGCATTATCCCTTTGGATCACTACAACACTAAGAAATTAGATACTCTGAATATCCTGATGAAACAGACGAGGAAATTGAGGCTTAGCAAGAAGAGGTATTATTTGTGGAACAGCCATTCAAGCCCAGGTGTTCCCCACACCAGTTAACCACCTTGCCCTACCAACTTTAAAACATTTACATTTTAAAGGGAGGAAGGAGTGGTGACAGTGGCTGCCTCTGAATCCGTCAGGCTAGAAACACATCACTGATGTGAGGGTAAGGATTGTTTTCTGCACACCTTGCTGCCAACTGCTCTTCTACAACCTAAAACTAAATTCTTTGGAATACAGAATTCAACAGCCTTCTCAAAACAAAGGAGGAAAGAGGCAGAGATAAAAGAATGCCTTAGAAATAAGTCAACTTTTTCTACGGTGAATTGCAAGCAGGAGTGAGAGCATCGGACCCCCAAGCCCCAAGCACAACGCGACTGTTTCCATGTAGAAGAATCTCAGGCACACACCACACTACTGAGGAATAAATGCGTCCTTAGAACAGAATATAGAAACCAGAGTTAGAAATGCGTATTCTGAAGGCACATCGCTGATCTTTAAGCCCTATTCTAAAGAATATCATTTATACAATAAATCCTTCTTAAAGTCAGTTCATGATTGTGTTGGTGGTTTATATCAATATCAATATACCTGAGGTTTATAGGAAAGTAAGTATCACTTACTAGTTTATGTACTTCCCAAGGCCCATAAATATCTATGGGGAGAGCCTGGCCATTTGCCACCATGACTCATGGCGCCACCTAGTGACAGCTTCTCTGATTGCAGCCACTGAAAGTAGAAAGACTCAGCTCTCCTTTGCTTTATATCCCACACCTATAATGTTTCAACCAGAATCCATGGTCTGCATTTTATCTTGGAGTCTATCTCAGAATTAATAACATCCGGGCAAAGATTGAAATATTCTGAGAGGGAGATGGAGAGAAAGATTCAGAGAGTTTAGTGAAAGGCACATCTTTGCTGCTACTTTGAAGGCTAGTAGGATATCAACCACTCGGAGGACAGTGCTCTACAAATTCAAATTTTACTGGTATGTCTTTTGAAGTGTATAAAAATGGACGAGAGAGGTTATGTTGCTTCCACTAGCTGTAGGCAGACGAGTGGTAACTGCCCACATCCACAAGCTGTCCCTATTGCTTTCCTGATGCCTCCACAGCCAGCTCGGAAAGGCTGACAAACAGGACCCTGCCAGGGTGTGGAAAAGCTCCATCCCAAGAGGGCAACCGGTCTCCCTTGCACACGAGGTGTTGAGGGAGGTCACCCTAGTCTTTGCACTGAACTTAACATGTTTCAGGCGCTCATATTCCCCATTGACCGGCCCTTCACTTCAAACGCACAACCATCTGGGCTACAGACACCCTTACTCTGCCTTGTTGACGCTTTTAACTCTCAAAATCATGCCCCCGTGATGCTTCACATCTCGTTCTACAGTACTCCCTCCACACTGAAGCTTGTATTTCTGGAAATTAAAAATGGCCACAACTTCCAGAGAATCATCCAACAACATTCCTGGCTCTGGGTTTTGTTTTGTTTTGTTTTTGGTGTTTCACTTTTTCCATTCTTTTCAATAACTTGAAACACTCTTAAGCACACCACAACAAATATTTGGGTCACAGCTTGCTTTAATGATGTGCTTTCGAAACAGTGGATTTAATCCTGGATGCAGTTTTGGTTGTTGTTTTCCTTTTGCGCTAAGAATCCGCAGGCATTTCTGCTGGGAGTGGCATCAGGCCAGTAGGGCACCCCAGATTTCCCAAGGGCTCCCTTATCCTCAGCTCTGAGGGACGCCCTTCCAGCACCCCCACCCGGCAGTCTTCAGTGTGTGTCTTAGACTCTCTCTAGGTGCGACAGTGGAGGAGAAGCGAGTACCGCTAGGGGGCGCCAAAGTGGTCCATATGTCCTCTGTCCGCCATTAATCCACTTCTCTATGGATGAAACCAGGTCCAAGAGGATGACTTTGAAGGGAGAAAAGGGGTCTCCTGGCAAGGCCATGGGGCCTGAAGGGCCTGGGGGAGACCTGGGTGCTTTGTCTTGGTAGCACTTGTGACAGAACAGAGAGGGGGCTAGGGATGGGCTGATGAGTGTACATGAGCCTGCAACATTTCCAATGGGTCATGGGCTGGTGGAAAGAGATGCTCCACAAGTGGGTACAGTTAGCATAAGTTCTGGACTTAATTAGTCCAGATATCGAAGTTCCATAGAATACACTCACCAACAGAAAGAGAAGACACCCAGTTAACCTTGATTTTTTTTAATAGGTATATTTTCATTTTAGGTTTTAAGTTTTAATTTAAATTTCACCGGTTACAGATGTGCACCTGTCCAAGAATACATGAGGTGCCTGCTTTCCCACATCCACCACCCAGATAGTGGTTCTAGCCTTCTTTCTTTCTTTTTTTTTTTTTTTTAAGTTTATTTATTTTGAGAGAGCAAGAGAGCACGAGTGGGATAGGGGCAGAGAGGGAGACAGAAAGACTCCCTAGCAGGCTCCGCAATGTCAGCACAGAGCCTAATGCGGGGCTTGAATTCACGAACTGTGAGATCATGAACTGAGCCAAAGTCAGACGCTTAACCAAGTGAGCCACCCAGGTGCCCCAAGTTTGATTCTTAGATACACAACAAATACTTTTAGTATAAGGGTGCCCCATGCATTGAAAAGAAAAAAGTATCTTTTTCACTTACTGTTGTATTTTGCTAGAGTAATAACACTAAAGAAATCTGGGTGTTTCTATATCGGGGCCTGCTTGTGAACACTGGGGGCATTTTCCTGGCTTTCAAAACAAATTCGGCATTAGCAAGGCTCCCTCCTCAAGGGGTGAAAGCAGAAATCAGTCCCCATTTGTCTCTGAATGATGTCTATGGTCTATTCCCAGTGTCCCCAAAAGTCCACTTCTCTGCAGAACCAAATCTCTTTTTATCACAAACTGTGGAAGGATCATGTTTTCTCCCCCTCACCCAAGCCTCCAGACCCACCTCCCTCATGGGGCTTTTCCTGTCACCAACTTTAAATATACACATGCCACACACATGCATCACTGCCTTTCATCCCTCACACATGATAAGAGCTTAGGAACACGGACAACGTGAATGTATTTTTTTCTTTTTTTTAATGTTTTTTTATTTTTGAGAGAGCGCACGCGAGCAGGGGAAGGGCAGAGAGAGGGGGAGGCAGAGAATCCAAAGCAGGCTCCACGCTGTCACTGCAAAGCCTAATGTGGGGCTCAAACTCATGAACCTCGAGATCATGACCTGAGCCGAAGTCCGACACTCAACCGACTGAACCACCCACGTGGCCCAACAATGTGAACGTAATTAGTGCCACTGAGCTGTGCACTTAAAAGTGGTTATAATGATAGAATGCATGTTATATATGTTTTACCACAATTTTAGAAAAGAAAAAGTCAGGACTGGAGTTGTCTCACCAGAGGCTTGCTGACCGTGCAGCCCAGCCTGCCATGCCCTGGCACCTACTGACTGCAAAACTCCATCAAAATGATGTCTGAGCTCACCTCCTATTCGCCTCCACGGCTCTTGACTTCACCTGTGCGCAAACCCAGTCTTTCATGCTCCCATGATGTGTCCCCTTGTATCTCTGTCCCCCACACGGGGACCCCCCTACCCACCTCCTATCAAGAAAACCCCACACCTCCAGGCCCCTCAGCCCCAATGTCCCACAGCAAACTCCTTCCCGAGGTCTCCTATGTTGACCAACTTGCAGGGGAGACTGGACCCATGATTCCTCCTGCTATTTATGAAATATTAGCAAAGCCTGATCCCTCAACAATTTCCTTTTTTTTTCCCCCCAAATGTCAAATTAGCTTCTCAGTAGCCAAACACAATAACGTGTCCTTATTCAACCTCAGACTCCCCTGACTTGCAGGTACAAATCTTTCTCACAACCCACAGTGCCCACAAAGTGCCCTTTTATCCTCCTGGCATTTCACGGCCGCCCTCTGCCAGGGTTTCCATGCCCTGCCCGCTCCCCCCCCCAACCCCCCCACTAGCTCGCAGCTCCCTGGGGCTGAGGGGAGCTGCCCAGTGATCAGTTTGAGGTCCTGGGAGGCCACCAGTGAGTCACTTGGCTCCTCCCCCAACCCGCATCGCTGTGCCACGAGCACTCCATGCACTTCTCAACAAGCTTATCTCCTCCTCTGCTTCACTTTCCCTGCTGTAGTCTCCCACCACACAAACCTCCTGCCAGAAAGCTCTATCAAGCTCTAGTGAACTGAAGAGTGTCCCCCCCAGCCCCCACACAAATTTATGTCTAAGGTGTAGTTAAGGGGAGGGCCCAGATAAGATTATACTGGATTAGTGTGGGCCCTAAATCCCCTGAGAAGTCCTTAGAAGAAACAGAAAAGGACACAGGGACATAGAGAAGACGACGATGTGAAGATGGCGACAGAGACTGGAAGGATGCATCTGGAAGCCAAGGAATGACAAGTACTGCCAGCACTACCAGAAGCTCAGACAGAGTTGTGGAACAGGTTCTCCCTCAGGGCTCCAGAAGAAGCCAAAGCTGCTAACACCAACCTCTGGCTCTTTCCCTCGGCCTGTGCTCAGCCAGGTTGACCAGGAGTCTGTGCCTCTCACACGGGCAGTTCTTTTTCCCTGCAAGCTCATCTGCGCTCGAGACTGGTCACTGGCACACCCATAACAGAGGAGAAGTCTGGCAATGAAAGGCTGACAGCTCTTGCTAGCAGCTCCCTCTTGAAATAGCTGGATGAAATCTCTCTAGAGGTCCCTGGTCTTTCCCCCATTCTCCTAAATTTGGTTAGGAAAGACAGCTCACTCTTTCTGCAGCCTCTATTGGCTTTTTATAGTTCAGGGAGAACAGGCAGTTTCAGATTTCCCCCTATATCCACAGATCCCCAAACACCAGCTTCCTCCGGCGAGATGAGCTGTCCTTGGGCCTCCATACTGGGCTCTGACAGCCTCTCTCTCTCCAGTAGATGGTTCCTCCCGTGGGGGAGGGGCCCAGTTGAGCTCCTTCCTGATGTCACTCAAGAGTGACTTCAGCCTTGTTCCCACCCCATGGCCCTCTGGTGACAAGTCAAGGGTACTGAACAGCTTGGGGTTGGAAACACTGAGTAAGAAAGTAGAGTTCAGAAGACCAAGCTCTTGACCTTTGGCTCATACAAAACACGCCAGTCCAGAATACACAGTTGTGTACTGCATCCTAAAACTCTCTCACATCAGTATGAAGACTCATTTGCTCTCCGGATGAGAACAGACACTCTGGATCTCCATCATAACCAGACACAGCAAGGATGCATCTAGAACAGCTGCCACAATTTAGGCAAATAGCTTCCCACTCAAGATACCCAAGACCCAAGGCTGCTCATGCAAATAGTTTGAAATCAGTTGATGTCATTTAAAAAGGTTGCATTATACATGGACTGGTCAGTTCTAAGACAGATGCTGACCTTTGCTTTAGAAAATCTCCCTGTGCAGCACAGGGCAGGACCATGACCAGGGGGATTAAATCTGAGAAAATGGACCTTTATACTTAACCTTTAGTTTTTAACTCCAGCCAAACATTTCTGTCATTTAGAAAGGGTGATCAGCTTTTAGATAAGTTTTTTTTTTCCTTCAGCAGAGAACATATGTAGTTTCTCAAGCAATATCAAAAGCGATTAAAAATGTCTTAAAAAATGATGAGTTGGTTTTCATTGCAAGAGTGGGTGGTGGTAGAATAATGCCAAATTCAACAGGCCAATACTCCATGAGCCCCAAGAAAGGCCTAGAAATCATAAGATCAGGGAACTTCTGGGAAGCCAGACAGAACCAGTCAGAGTGAATGGCTGAAATCCAGAAGCAATGCTGGGACCATTCTAGCTTCATGTGTGTAAAGTCACTCATGGAATCCTCTCTTGGATAAAACTTCTCTTTAAATCAACACAATTAAGAGAAAATATATTATATACTTATATTTTCTTTTATTATAACCTACATAACCACCTTTACTGGAATCTTGATTTTTTTATATGGATTTGAATTACTGTCAGTTGTGCCTAGCTTTCTGCCTGAAGAACTTTCTTTGGTATTTCTTCTAAGGAAGGTCAGCTAGCCTTCTGTTTTTTTCTTTTTACATCTGAGAAGGCCTTGATTTCTCTTTCATTTTTTAAAACCAACTTTATTCAGATATAATGCATATACCACAGAGCTCACCCACGGAAAATGTGGTACTCAATGGTTTTTAGAGTAGTCAGGGATCACAAAATCATTCACCATAATCAATTTCCTAACATTTTTGTCACCCCAAAAAGAAACCCTGTATTCATTAGCAGGCTGTTAAGGGATAAATTGTGCCTCCTCCCTCTGGGAAAAGGTATGTTGAAGGTGAATATTAGCCTGTTGTACCCGGGCTTATTTGAAAAATAAGACGTCTATAGACGTGATCAAGTTAAGATGAGGCCATGAAGGGGGCCCTAAAACATATGACTGGTATCCCTGAAGGAAAGATGGCATTTGGACACAGACATGCACAGAAGAGAATGCCAAGGGAAGCCAGATATAGGGAAGATGAAGACCGAAACTGGAGTGATTGAAAGATCACCTGGGGCCAACAGAAGCTGGAAGAGGGAAGGAAGGATCCTCTCCTGGAGGCTTTGGAGGGAGCATGGCCTGCCAACATCCTGATTTGGGACATCTAGCCTCCAGAAGTGTGAGAATCAGCTTTTGTTTGAAGCCCCCCGGTCTATGGTATTTTGATAGGGCAACCCTAGGATAGGAAAGCAATACACAGTCACGCCCCATTCCCGGTACACTCACCCAGCTCTAGGCAACCAACAGTACACTCATCTCTGCAGAGTTGCCTGTTCTGGAAATTGTATATAAATGGAACTATACAATATGCGGTCCTTTGTGACTCACTTCTTTTATTTAGCATAACGTTTTCAAGGTTCATCCTTGCTGTACTATGTATTGGTACTTCATTTCTTTTTATTGCCTAAAAACATTTCATTGTATAAATATGCTACTTTTATCCATCCATCAGTTGATGGACATCTGGATTTTTTTTAAATCCTTTTTGGCTATCATGAATAATGCTGCTATGAGCATTCACATACAAGTTTTTGTGTGGGCATATAGTCTCATCTCCCTCGGATACATACCTGGGAGTCAAATTGCTGGGTAAACTATGTTTAACTTTTTGAGGAATTATCAAAGTGTTTTCCAAAGCAGGCACCTCATTTTTTTTTTATTTCCACCAGCAATATATGAGAGCTGCCTTCATTTTCCAAAGATTGCTTTGTTGGATATAGGATCTGGGGTTGACAGTTTTTCTCCTTTCAGTACTTTGCAAGCATACGGCCTTCTGGACCCCTTAGGGGGAGAGCGATCTCAGGAAGACCATTATTGGCTCTTTTCAATCTGCCATTTTGTTTATTGCTACTGGTATCATCAAGCCACTAGCATGCCCTTAGTTGCTCACCACCGAGATCCCAAATGTTTTCCACAGTGACCTTAGGTGTAAACTCCATGCTGTAATCCAGGTCAAGGCACTCTTCTCTGACAGGAATGCCATTTTCACATCCTGTCCCTCCCTCAGAATAGAACCCCTGTGCCAGAGCTGGGGGTGGGGTCAATGGGCTGCTTCTCTTGGAGTGAAACTCTGCTCTTCAGGTGGGCACTGCGTATTGAGAAGGGGAGTTAATAGTCCTTGGTCTTCTCTTCTTGGCCCTTTTGACATGGAACCTCTACCCTATAAGGAGGCTTGGGTGGGGCAATATAGGTCTATTTTTAGCCTGTCAAGACTGGGACTGAGGATCTGTTCCATGAGTAAGAGCTAAGCAGGGTAAGGAAGTCCAGACTTCTCAACCCATAATCTGACTGAGAGTGTGTTTCCACACCAGGGCTGGAGAGGATAAGATAAGTTGGCAGCCTCCCCCTCCCAGAGTTTAACTATAGCCCTCGACTAGGAGCTGGGAAGAGGAGACTAGGAGCTGTGGACCCCATCCTCTCAGCCACCCCACCCACCCTCCCCCGCCCAGGAATAGAGCCTCCATTACATGGAGCTAGGGAAAGGGGATGTGAGCATAGGGCATGCTTTAAATGCTACTAACTCTTGATGTTCTTAAGGAGATACAGATTTTCTTGAATAAATGTCTCTCCATTTGATGTATGCTGTTAGGACAACTTCTAGAGACTTTAGATGATTGTAATTTTCACCAATTACATGGTTTCACTGGAGAGAGGGTCTAGTAAGTTCCTCATACCACTACTCTGAAGGTCTGAAATCCTCTCTCATATTCACATGTACAGAGGTAAATCACGTTCTTTCCAGCACCATTTAAAACACACTCCAAGATTTGAAGAGGCTATTCTTCCCTTGTACCATGTTTGCTGGGGGGGGGGGGGTAGACATGTCTAGAATTCAGCAGTATTTCAGGTGCTTCTCTTTTTCTAGGAACTGGGAAAGATGACTTTTTCTTAACCTCCTTGAAGCTGGGTATAACCCTGAGATATTCTTTGGCTAAAGAAATGTACTAAGTTTGTTACTTCCAAGAGGAATCCTTTGCTTGGAATTGTTTCATCACTGTCATATCCTTCTCTCTCTTCTCTTCTCTGCTGCAACAAACCGTGGAGTCTTGTGATGAGATGACATCATCATGAACTGGGGAAGCCTCTGTTACCCTCGGTCTTGAACAACAGTCATGTGGAGCACAGCCTTCACTCCTCTGGTTGTACATGTGGTGTAAACAAGAAATAAATCTTCAATGTTCTAAGCCACTGAGGCTTGGGGATTGCTTGCTTCTGAAGTATATCCTAGCCTATTCTTATTGGTAAGACTGCTATTCCTTTTAAAGATCCCATCACATGTAATTTTTTTCTGAATTTCCAAAGATCCTGGTAAAAGTCAAATTCATCCCTTAGTAATATGTATAAGATCCAACTCCTTAGCAAGTCCACAATTTCTGTGCCCTGCTAATCTATTGGTCTTGGTTCCTTTGAGGACACTCTACCACCTCTCCTTCCCTCTCTTGTTGTATGCAACTCTACAAGACTCCCAACCCCACAAATGCCATCTGTTCTCTCCCTTCTTTGCATGGTACCACCATCCATCCTTCCAGACTCAGCATGTGCAGCATGTGCCCTTTTCTAGGTACAGGGAAGGCTGGGAGGGGAAGGTGGGGTGAAAAGAAGGAATGGACAAGATACTGCATTCATATAGAAGATGTGAAACAGGGAGAGTCCACAAACAGTCTTAAAATGAACTGTGTTAAAAAGAGGAACTTCCCAAAAAATTGTTTACAAGTATTTGTCAAAATTTTATTACAAACTCGGCAAGGAAAGACTGATGACAATGACGACGACGACAACAACAAAAACCGTCTGTTAAATTATTGAACAGTCTGTTAAATAATTAGGTTAGTCAGTCAGTGGGGTGGACAGCTCTAACTTCCCAGAAGTTCCTAATCATTTAGGAGTATCAGAAAATTGCCCAAGCATTTCATCAGGAATGCAAATTATTTCCCAGAAGGAGTTTGAGAATTACATCATGCAGAAAGTTTTGCTGTAGATCTGGTTTGGACAATTTTTCTTTCTCAGGAGGCTGTAAAGAGACAGTCTTGGCTTGACTGGTTGTGGTCCACTCATCAGTTTCCTCTTTAGAATTAAAAAGCATTCCTGGATCTTGTTTTCATTCATTCATTTATTGAATACCTGCCAGATAGCTAAATGCTGATGTTATAAAGATTGAAAGATAGTCTCTGCTCTTCAGGGAGTTCACTGCCTTTGGAGGGAGACAGACATGTCCATACATAATTAAGTAAACAAAACCATGCCTTGGTATGTTCAGGGGGCTAAGCTAGCTATGCAGAGGAGTGGGTTTATTTAGACTCACAGTGATGGCAGGAAAAAGAAAGAGGCTTAAAATCATCTCCATTATGGAAAAGAGCAAGGAGTCACTAAGGCATCCGGACAGTTTGAGAAGTAGAGAATGCTCAAGGGTACAGAATGAACATGGTAGGTTTGGGGTGTACAATAAGCCTGAGTGTGTGGGGAATGGGCAGATTTAATCTGGTAGGGGTAAGGACACTGGAATGAGTCCTGACGACATGGAGTAGACTCAAATCATACTAGGAAGGGAAGTGCCTGATCTCATAACTCTGGATAGCATCTTCAATGAGAACAGACTGAAAAGAGAAGAATGTGAAGTCGGGAGATAAATACAGGTGACAATAATGCACATGTGAGAGATGATCACAGTCTGATCCCATCAAATAGCAATGCCAACTGTACTGGCTACGAATACTCTGTCATGGATTCAGTCGATGATCACTTCCTTGCAAAAAGTTTATAGGACACTAAGTTATACACACGTGAAGAGGGCACTTGTTGGGATGAGCACTGGGTGTTGTATGGAAGCCAATTTGACAACAAATTATATTTTAAGAAAGTTATTCACACATCTACACATAACTAAAACTGTTAAGAGAGTAAATAGCAAATGCCAAAGGAAGCCATAGCTAAAGTACTACAGGGTCTTAGAAAGTACATGACACTACTACCAAGAAAGGTTTCAGAGAGAAGGAAGCATTTGAGATGAGTTCTAAGGGCACAATAGGATAAATGCTGAGATGGGGAAGGTACTCAAGGCCAAAGAGACAAAGGAAGCAAAGATCTGGGAATAAGAAAGCAAAGGACAAAAATGGAAGAGGTTGTGGTTTGGCCTTAGCAAGACATTGGATGGAAAAGAAATGCTGGGGCCAATTCATAGAAACCTTTGCATGCAATGGATTTTGAACAGAATTTTTCAAGTAACGGGGAGCCATTGTGGTTGTATAAGCAGGAAAGAGATATGATCATAACAATGCTTGAAGGCTAGTCAAGAAATTATTATTGATTGAATAAACAGATGGATAGAAGCTGCTCTAACAATCTGGGCCACTTTATATTGGGGGAGAGCCCTGAGAATGCAGGGAGAGGAAAGTATGAGTACATTTGACAGAAACCAAGCAGGTGGACTCAAACATGACCCATTAAAGATGAGATAAAGGAGGCAAGGGATCAGAAGATGTCAACACTAAATAAATGTGGGAGCCAGACAAGAAGTGATAATGGCAACATCATGAGAAGTTGAAAATCTTAGAGGAAGAGCAGGCTGAGCAGGGGCAGTGGGGGGTCAGTTTGCTACAGACTGTTTGAGACTCTAGGGATGCATTTTAGGGGAGATGTTCAGAAGGGAAGATGAAAGCATAGGAGAAAAGCCAGGTTGGTCCTAATGGTGGCAAATCAATCACTCAAGTCACTGGCTATAGTCATACATGAGCTAGGATGCATTATCCACGAAGTCTGTGCACTGAACCACACCAGGTATTTGGAAAGGTAATAAATAGGTCTCTGTTCTCAAGTATAATAGAGGAGAAAATACACCACCAGAAAATTATTATGAGCAAGTATAAACAAATACATAAAAGGTATGTGCCAAATGCATCAGTAAGATGTAGTCTATCAGAGTTATTTGCAGGTCTGCTTCTCCATGTAAATCACCCCATTAATAAAATTATTACTGGCCAATGGTACTAGAATTGGATTTGTCTTATTCTGGCTTTTGACAGAGTGCTGAATCGAGCAGTGGTTGCCCAAGTGGACTCAACTCCATATGGCTTAACATCAGCACTGCTGTCCAGCACCGCCCCTAAGTTATTTACAGATTAAAATACCCTTGCAAATCTGTGCGCTAGAACTTCCATTGATAACTTAAAAAGGGATAACAACGCATCAGTATTTTTCTGTTGTGAAAGGTTTCAAAATGTTATGGGAAGGTGTGTTGAGTGGAACCATGCTATTCCCAGTTTCACAAAGTTCTTCTCTGTTCATTGAATCTTCCATGGCATGGCCTCAACCATAGTGATGGAGGACTTCATTTCTGAGCCCTTACCTTCTAACAAAAAACTCTAGGGGCGCCTGGGTGGCGCAGTCGGTTGAGCGTCCAACTTCAGCCAGGTCACGATCTCGCGGTCCGTGAGTTCGAGCCCCGCGTCAGGCTCTGGGCTGATGGCTCAGAGCCTGGAGCCTGTTTCCGATTCTGTGTCTCCCTCTCTCTCTGCCCCTCCCCCATTCATGCTCTGTCTCTCTCTGTCCCAAAAATAAATAAACGTTGAAAAAAAAAAAAAAAAACTCTACTGGAGATACTGGCCAAGAAAACTAGGCAATAAAACACACACACACACACACACACACACACACACACACACACAATAGAGGGGCGCCCGAATGGCTCAGTCAGTTAAGCGTCAAACTCTTGATTGATTTTGGCTCAGGTCATGATCTCATGACCCATGAGTTCAAGCCCTGCAATGGGCTCTGCACTGTCAGTGCTGGGGCATTCTCTCTCTCCCTCTCTCTCTGCCACACCCTCACTTGCATGCTCTCTTTCTCTCTCAAAATAAATAAACAAATTTAAAAAATAGAAAGCATCCAGTCTGAAAGGAAGAAGTAGAAGACATGATCTTGTACGTAGTAAACGCTAAGGAATATATTTAAAAATTATGAGAATACATAAGTTCAGCAAGGATGCAGGATACAAGATCAATATTTAAAAAATCAACTGTATTTTTATACATTAACAATCAACATTTCAAAAATAAAATTAGCAATTCCATTTGCAACAGCGTCAAAAAGAAAATACTTAATAATTTAATAAAAGTGCAAAATCTGTATGTCAAAAACTACAAAAGGTTGTTGGAAGAAATTAAAGACCTAAATGAATGGGAAGATATCTCATATTTATGGATCTGAAGACTTAATTTTTTTAAGATGACAATATTCTCCCAACTGATCTACACAGTCAATATGATCCCTACCAAAGTCCCCATTGGCTTTTGGTTTGTTTGTTTTTGAGTTTTTTTTCCCCCACTGAAACTGACAAGCTAGTGCTAAAATTCATATACAAGTGAAAGAGACCCAGAATCACCAAAATAATCTTTAAAAAGAGCAATTCCTAATTTCAAAACTTACTGCAGAGCTATAGTCATCAAGATGGTGTGGTGTTACAAAGATAGAGAGTCCAGAGATAAATCGTTATATTTAAAATCAACTGATTTTTGTTTTTGTTTTTTTACAAAGCTGCCAAGACAATTCAATGGTAAAAGAACAGTCTATTCAACAAATTGTGTTGGGACAACTGGATACTCACATGAACAGAATGAAGCTGGATCCTTATCTCACCCAATATACAAAAATTAACTCAAGATAGATCATCAACGTAGATGTAAGAGCTAAAACTATAAAACATTTAGAAGAAAGCACAGGAGTACCTCTCTGTGACCTCCGATTAGGTAATGGATTCTGAGATATGATATGGAGAGCAGAGCAATAGAAAAAAATATAATAGGTAAATTGGATTACATAAAAATTAATTTTTTGTGCTTGAAAGGACACTATTGAGAAAGTGAAAAAAAACCACATAATGGGATGAAATATTTTTAAATCATATGTTTGATGAGGGACTTCTCAGAATAAAGAACTCTTAACAGTTCAGTAATAAAAAGATGAGCAACTCAAAACCAACAAAGGATTTTAATAGACATTTCAGCAGAGAAGATACACAAATAATTGATAAGCACATGAAAAGATGTTCAACATCATGAGCCATCAGGAAAATACAAATGAAAACCAAAGAAATACTGTTTATACCCATTAGGATTGGTACATTCAAAAAGACAGAAAATAACACATGTTGGTAAGAATGTAGACAAATAGAAACTCTCATACATTACTGGTGGGATTAGAAAATCATTCAGCACTTTGAAAAACATCTTGGCATTCTCTCACCTAGTTAAACACAGAATTACTGTCTGACCCAGCAATTGCTCTCCTAGGTATATACAAAAGAGCATATAAGATACACATACACAAAATAATCTGTTCATGAATGTTCACTGCAGCACTATTCATAATAGCCAAGAAGTGGAAACAACCCAAATACACATCAATTGACAAACAGATAAACAAAATGTGGTATATCCATACAACAGAATATTATTCGGCAATAAAAAAGTAAGTACAGACACACGCTATAATATGGATAAATCTTAAAACCACTATGCTAAGTGAAAGAAGCCAGTCACAAAAGGCCACATACTGTATGATTCCATCTTTTTTTTTTTAAGGTTTATTTATTTTTGAGACAGAGAGAGACAGAGCATGAATGGGGGAGGGGCAGAGAGAGAGGGAGACACAGATCGGAAGCAGGCTCCAGGCTCTGAGCCATCAGCCCAGAGCCTGACGCGGGGCTCGAACTCACGGACCGCGAGATCGTGACCTGAGCTGAAGTCGGACGCTTAACCGACTGAGCCACCCAGGCGCCCCTGTATGATTCCATCTTATATGAAATGTCCAAATAGGCAAAGCTATAGATACAGAAAGTGGATTAGTCATTTTCTAGAACTGGCTGGGAAATAGTGAGGGGAACAGGGTTTCTTTCATGGGGGGACAACAATTTTCTAAAAAAAACCCATTTAATGATACACTTACTTTGGAGCAGTGAATAGCATGGTATATGAATTATAGTTTAATAAAGGTATAAAATTTGTAAGTAGTAGTTTAGAAAGAGGAGACAGAAGATAGAGAGGTCTGGAATTCTGGACCATGGGAAAAGCAGTTGAAGCAATAATTCAGACTCATTCGAGAGAATGACATCATTCTTATGTACCTTCCTCCTTCTCGGCTGTTCAGCTCTAAATTCAGGGCATGGGTCAGAATGACTATTCTATTCCAAAATTCTCAAGGTGTGCTTCACACCAGCAGCATCTCTATCACCTGAGCACTTGTTTAGAAACAAAACAAATCAAATTCTCCTACCCGACCCCAATCTCCAAAATCAGAACGTGTAAGGGTAGGATCCAGCAATCTGTTATTACATGTGCCCCAGGTGATTCTGAAGTTTGAGGACTGCTGCTGTACTCCAAAGAGGTTGGAGTGACCTTCGCCTGGCAGCTGTTTGTTGATACAAGCCCAGAGGCAACAGAGAGACCACTTACCAGTTGCTTCCCATTCCTGAGTGATGGCAAATCACATCATAATAATGGAAAAACAAAATAAGAACAGGGTCTGAACTGGAAGACAAAGTATTGATATAAACCATCTTCTCCAACATCGTTGGAGGAGGAATTTGCTCACCTGATAGCTCTAGTCAGGTTTGGTTTTTATAAAAGATAACTAGAAACTTGTTGCTCTCAATAAAGAAATTTTGGTCACTAGGACCAGAATTTGGAAAGGCTTAAGTGGATTATAGTTCTTGCAATATTGAGGCTAAATGATAATACTTGTACCTAAGTATTTATTCACATTACCTAAAATGTATCCTGGGGCTGTGGGGCTCAGGAAAATGGTGGAGAAAAGCCAGGAGAATGGCTCTGATCCTTCAGTAAAAGGAAAAAATCTGGCCTTGGAGTTATGAGTGGTCTGATTCCAGGGGAAGTGGGAGCCAGCACACTTCCTTCCCTGTTAGCTCCCCTAACTCTCAACACACCTCATTTGTTCTCTAGCATCCTCAAAAGCTGAGGCAAGCAGCAGATGTGGGCACAAAATTAAAGGGACATAGCATGCTCTCAGGTCCCTTGTATGATGCCTGTGGGTCTCAGATTGTGTGTGCTTCCCTTATCCACTAGAAACACCTGGAGAAGGGATTCGCATGCACCCTGGAAGCAGCTGGGCACACTGGGCAGGAGATTCAGGGCTTCTGATTCAGGATCCAGCTAGGCATGTCCTGTTAGCCCCTTAAAATCCCAAGTGAGGCACTCTAGCTTGGATCTTTGAGAACTAAATCAGCTTAGCAGAAACACACATGACTAAAAACTGGGGAAAAGAGACGCTCCACCTTATAAGTAATTTGGGAAATGGGAATTCATATGGTAGTTTAGCTCAGAAGGATTTAAGCAGGGGAGGGAGTGGTCAAAATATTTTAGAAATGGAAGAATTTATAGCATCCAACACCTCAGGGGAATTATTCAGATTTGAGATTTTTAAGAATACTGAAATGACAAAATTTTACCAACAAAAACACCCGTCTTTGTACTTGAAAATAGCAGAGGTATCAGGATTCTGAAAACTGGCATTGCCACCTCTATAAATGAGGAGGAGGCCCTTTGAGAACAGGAAACGATGTCTTATTCTCTCCAGGTAACCAAAGAGCACAGCCTAAGAGCTGGTTCATTGTTTTTTGAATGAATGAAACCAGAATAATAATTCACACAGAGACTAATAAATTTCACACAAAGAAGTATAGAGAATTTCCCATTTGGAGAGGAAACAGCCACATAAATGAAGAATATTTGTGTCAGAGAGTGTAGAAAGTAGGTGAGCTAGACATCCTCTTAAATGGGTGTAGTAGTTTGCTTGCACTGCTGTAACAAAATATCACAGGCACAGTGGCATCAACAACAGAAATTTATTTTCTCACAGTTCTAGAGGTTGCAAGTCCAAGATCAAGATGTTGCCAAGTTTGCTTTCTCCTGAAGCCTTTCTTCTTGGCTTGCAGATGGCTGCCTGGTTACTGTGTCTTCACATGGCCTACCCTCTGGGCACACACTCCTCGTATCCCTTCTCCTTATAAGGACACCAGTCATGTATCCCTTCTCCTTCTTATAAGAACACCAGTCATACTGGATTAGGTCTTCACCCTTATGACCTCATTTAGCTTTAAATACCTCTTTTTTAAGATATTTATTTTTGAGAGACAGAGAGAGAGACAGACAGACAGACTGAGCATGAGTAGGGGAGGGGCAGAGAGAGAGGGAGACAGAATCTAAAGCAGGCTCTAGGCTCTGAGCTGTCAGCACAGAGCCTGATGGGGGGCTTGAACTCATGAATGGTGAGATCATAACCTGAGCCAAAGTCAGACATGTAACTGACTGAGCCACCCAGGCGCCCCTTAAATACCTCTTCAAAGGTCCTACCTCCAAATACAGTCACACTAAGGGTTAGGGCTTCAACATAAAGATTTTGAGAGAATTCAGTTATGAATATGTTAAATTATGAATTCAGTCCAGAATACACACATGCCCTGTACATATGCCCTCTCCTAAAATCTTACTAAAATGATAGAATTAAAAAAAACCCTGTCAACTGAAAGGGACAGAATGCATGGACGTTGTGGAGAGGCAACAAGAAAAATCATGGAAATGGGAAGCAGATGGCAAATGAGTAAGTGCTAAGTACTTAATAGTAGAAAAAGCCAAAACTTCCTGTCTTCTGTGGAGAAAGATAACCAAGAGCATCTAGCTTATTTATACCTCAAAACACCCCAGAAGCTCCTCGGAGGCCCAACATTTAAAAAGGAGGTTCCCAGGGTGCCTGGTTGGCTCAGTTGGTTGAGCTTCTGACTCTTGATTTCGGCTCAGGTCATTATCTTACAGTTTCGTGGGTGTGACCCTGTGTGGAGCTCTGCACTGACAGTGCAGAGTCTGCTTGAGATTCTCCCTCTCACTCTGCCCCGCCCCAACTTGTATTCTGTTTCTCTCAAAATACATGAATAAACTTTAAGAAAAAGGTTAAAAAGGAGGTGCCCTTAAAGGCAGTGGGTTAGCAGATGCAAAGTCTGTATGAGTAACAGTTGGGTTCCCCATCTTCCACAACCATTCTACCTTGCCAGAAATCTAGAGTTTTCTCCCTTAATCAGGGGATAGAGGGGCACCAAGTATAGTTTGGGGAGCAGGTGCATTTTGAAAACAGATAATTAGGTAAAAGGCTATGCACTGAGTGGTGAGCCCTCCAGCCTCATTCTCTTGCTTGAAATATGACAGCCATACTTGAGATCCAAACATTCCCCCTCTGGGAAAACTGACCTTCCCTGAAAAAAAAAACCCAGAATTATAGGCATTTGAAACTCCATAACAAAGCAGTGTACCATCTCATCACCCATCCATAACACAGAACCTTCTATGATCCTTTACAGTATCTCACCCTTAAAAAAGAACAGTCAGAGGTTAACAGTTAAAGACAATCTTCAACATAAAACAGAAAGATAAAAAGAGAAGGAAGTAACTTGGGAGAAAACAGAGACAGCATATAGAACAGAACAATTTTATAAAACCTTATAACAATATCTTTAGGAATAAATGAAAAATTGTTGAAGCAAGAACAGGGTGCTATAAAAAAGGAACAGTTGGCTAACAAGCATAAAATTTTAAAAAATTCAGTAGATAGGTAGGAAATAATTTCCAAATACAGAATAAAAGATAAAGATGTAGATATTAGAAGTAAGAAAATTAGAGAATCATCCACACATTCTAATATCTGGCTGACAAGACTTCAGAAAGCAACAACAGAAAAAATGGAGAGACTATTTCAAAGGAGTCTTATATAAAAGTTCCCATAATAACATAATATGAAATAACATAATAAGTATGTTTATTTATAAAACACATAAATTTTCTGAAAGCATTCCAGAGCTCCTAGCACAATGTATAGGAAATACCCACCTCAATAACAGAAAGGATAAAAAGATAAGAAATTCCTTGAGAAAGAAGATTATGTGCAAACAATCAAGAATCAGAATGGCATTGAATTTTCAAAAAAAACAAATTCTGGCTAAGGGACGACAGAATAATGCCTTCAAAATCTGAAGTTGACTGTCAACCTGGTATTCAATACCCAAATACCAATCAAGCATAAAGGTAGAATAAAAACATTTAACATATTTAAAAATGGGGGGGAGGGAAGACCAAATTTCAGGCTCCTTTTCTTAGGATGCTATTGAAGGATGTGCTCCAGGAAAACAAGTAGCGAACCAAAAAGAAATACCACCTGAAACGCAGGGGTTGCAAGATGGAAAGGGAAGTCTCATGATCAGAGTTGTGCAACTTACCATGAGAATTAATCCATTTTGAGCAGGAGGATAAAGGGCTTCAAGTAAACTGTATCCAATGGAGGAAAATGGAATGAAAAATATAGTTTGTTTTATCACATTAAAAGGGATTTTGTAAGTTTGTCTAAAAGTTCACAAATGTACTAAGGATCGGCACATAAAATTATCTTTAAAAAATTTAAATGTGTTCAAAAAGAAAACGTAACCATGGTAAAAAAGAAAAAAAAAAGTGGCTCCATTGTGAATAAGTGATAAATGATTTTACCACAAACTGTTATATAACCATAAAAGAAAGGTGTGTGTGTTGAGAATAGACAAATTGTTTCCACAACAGAAAGTAAATAAAAGTGTAAGATTAAATGTTCACAATACAGAGATAATTAACAAAAGAAATAGTTCAAACTTTGAGAGTGATCATTTGTGGGTAGTTTGAATCAGATAAGGGCAGGGGACTGCTGTTTTCATTTTAAGTCTTGCAGTATACAATTTTAAAGATAGTATATACTTGTGTTACTCCAATTAAAAAAAAAGAAATACAAATACTTAAGCAGTTGAGGGAGCCTGAACTGCTCAGATACTGTGGTTAATTAAAAATTGTGGCAAGTAAGCAATTGCAGTATTAGCCATTTGTGAATTACTGAGTTTAAAACAATTACAAGCACCTAACACTAAAGCCCTCCTGACTGTGACCTAATCTTTCTTTAGAGTTTCAGAAGGTGCATCCGGTACCATCTCACAGAATCATCATCATGAACATCACTGTGCTCAACAAACCAAGCAGGGCTCTGCAGCTCATTCATACAAAGCCAAAAAACCTAGCTAACATCATATTTGACACTAAGACCACTATGTAAAAGGGAATCGATAATTTGAAAGAATCAGAGAAAAAAGAAAAAGGCTTAAAGCATTTTATCTTAAAATATATTCTCCCAAACCTTCTACCAATCCTGCTTCTCTAAAGGAAAATTCCACCATCAAAAAGTGTTCGGGAAACACGGCAGAGTTTATTTCCAGACACTCGCAATGGCTGTTAGCGTATCAGGGCTGCCAACATGTCCTCAAAAAAGAAACCAGTTTTACTTTTTCTAGCACAGTATTTCTCAAAAACATGTGACCATTTTAGATTTAACATTTATTTTCATTCCACTTGAGGACCACGCTTTGGGAAATTCTGATTTAAAAGATCTGGTAACTTCTATCTACAAGAAAATATTGAACTTTCAATATTCACTTTCAAAGTGAAAACCAAAGACAGAAGAAAGGGCTTTCAAATTTTTAGAGTTGTTTTTATAAATACTGGAGACTGTTGCATCACTTAGAAGAGAGAATACAAGGAAATGTGGCTCAGACTCAGTAGAGACTTAGGTTAGACCAAAGGAAGAATGATGTAAGATCTCAGGCTGCTACACAGTGAGTAGGCTGCTTTAGAGAGAAAAAACAAAACAAAAGAAAAAGAAAAAAACCCCCTAAACCCTCCTGAAATGTGGAAATAGTTGCTCATTAGACAGGAACGAATTCTTCTCACCCATAGTAATGTAAAGATGTGGGAAGGTAATTTCTTGGCCAATTAGCCCTCTGGGCTGCAGTGACCGGATCCCTAGATATCATACGAACGAGAAATAAACTTCTTTCGTGTCGAGACAAACTTACAAAATCCCTTTTAATGTGATAAAACAAACTATATTTTGTTACAGCAGCTAATATTACTCTCCCTGACCATGTAGCAAATATGGCAACGGATTTTAACAAAGCAGACACAAAGCCATTTATTATATTCTCTACAATTTGCTATTTACAATATTTTTGTAATAAGAAACCAGGATGCTCCATGCCTTTAGGCCCTCTGAGAAATCCACTAGATTATAGGTAGAAAAAAGAAAACAAATGGGAAGGGGTAAAGTATATACAAGAGGTTTCAACTGTTTTTTAATGTTGTATTTCTTTAAAATCAAGTTGCTCTGAGGGGCGCCTGGGTGGTTCAGTTGGTTAAGTGGCTAACTTTGGCTCAGGTCATGATCTTGTGGTTCGTCAGTCCGAGCCCCGCATCAGGCTCTGTGCTGACAGCTCAGAGCCTGGAGCCTGCTTCAGATTCTGTGTCTTCCTCTCTCTCTGCCCCCTCCCCTGCTCACATTCTGTCTCTCTCTCTCAAAAATAAACTTTAAAAATTAAAAAAATAAAGTTGCTCTGAAATAATTTAGCCAAACATAAAAGAAAAGCTACTTGCTCTATTAAACAATTAAAAATCATAATCAGTCGGCTTTCATCCCAGAAAAGATAATGTTTCATGAAAGGGAGGGAGGATGTGCATGATACCAAGTTGACCCTGGACTTGTCATGTAAGAACTAGATCCCAGTGCAAGCAGGAGTGATGCCCAGGACACCTCCTACACTGGGAGTGCTCTGGAGGAGGTAGGAGATCTCATTCTTCTTGGAACCTTTTGTTGTATCCTCTGAAGATGAGTAAACAGGGAAGGAATTTACTGTTTTTCCTTCCATTGGCAAATAATGACATTTCAAATCACGATAGTGGAAAAGTACCATTTTTGAAACAGTTGACTTTTAGGAAACTTATGTAATCATGCCTGCACGATCAAAGAATGAATGCTGGTTGGGTTACTTTCCTCCTTGATCCATCGAAATCTTCAGGATCAAGAGTCAAGTTGTCACAGGATATAATAGTGGTTCTCCAACCACTTGTCACTAAGTTCCTTCAAGAAGAGCTTCGCCTAGAATGCCCTGCTTATTCAGAGCTCAGACTTATAAAAATTTGTAAATTTTTTAAAATTTATTTATTTAAAAAATTGTTTTAAATGTTTATTTATTATTGAGAGAGAGGGAGAGAGGGAGACAGAGCGCTAGTGGGGGAAGGGCAGAGAGAGAGGGAGACACAGAATCCCAAGCAGGCTCCAGGCTCTGAGCTGTCAGCACAGAGCCTGATGTGGGGCTCAAACCCACGAATGCAAGATCACCACCTGAGCTGAAGGTGGAAATTCAACCAACTCAGCGACCCAGGTGCCCCTCAGATTTATAAAATTTTAAGGACACTCTAACCCCTGACATGTTCCTAACACCCTCTTTGGTCTGGCAATAGGAATGGCAGCAAAGGGGCTCTCCCATCTAAAAGAGCTTCAGTGCCTTTGACTACATCACTTCCTCCAACCTCACTGCTGGTCCTGGGACAATGTTCTTAGGACATGTTCCCTCCATGATTACACATTTTATATTAACAGTCAGCCACAGTGACCCACTCAAGGAAGTAAAATTTGAAACTCTCAGAGCTCAAACTACTGAACAACTGACTTCTACTTCTGGCCTCAAGACTCATTCTTCCATTTAGCAAACTGATGGATGATTCTCTGAGCAATTTCCAGGTTTGTGGGCCACCTAAAGCACAGAGTTAAACAAGACAGTGTAGTAGGAGAGTTGTGGCCTCAGTCTGCCAAGGAAGAGGTAGTAATTTGTATAGCAGGAATTCATGGGCACATTCTTTTAGCCATAAAGGGGAATCAGATGTTTTCAGGGAGGAAGTGACATTTGAACTAGACCTTAGAGTTAACAATGAACCTGTATAGGAAAGGTCAAGGTTATTGATAATCAGTAAAGTGCTCACTGTGGGTTGGGATTGATCCATATTTTAGCCCCATTCGTGGTATGTATGCTTTATGTTTTTAATATGATATTTCAAGCAATCAGAAAGGTATAAAGAATAAAACAGCAAATGTTTTTTGTACCTGCTATCCTGTTTTGTCAAATTGTAATATGTTATGGTATTTGCTTTAGGTCTTAACATCACATAGAAGCCTCTTAGGGAGCCCTCCATTTCATATTCTTCTCTTTCTCTCCAAAAGTAACCCACCCACTTTTCTTATTTGGAATTTGTATCTCTTTGGCAAACACTGCTAATAGAATATTCATTCTTTCCCACAATCCTTAAAAATGCTCTCCACCTGGCACTCTGAGTGAGGTTGGCATGAATGATATAGCCTACTGACCTTGCCTCTAACTCCAGACCTTTCCAGTTGGCCTAGAACCCAAGAGGTGGAGGAAAGACCTAACTGGGTCAACCCTTTGGCTCCTCAATTGTCCAGAAGCTAGTCTGGGCCTGAAGTGGACACTCCAGAAATCACACATCGGGAGAGACAAAGACTACAGTAGACAAACAGTCAGCAATGCTGGTTTCAAATCTTAGCTCCTCCAACTCCTAGCAATGTGACCATGGGCAGGACATTCAGCCTCTCAGAGCTCATTTATTTATCTATAAAACAAAGGCACCACACACCTGAGCTGCCCAGCCCACCAAGGCTGTCTACCTTCGGCATGCCTCCTTGGCACCTTCAACTTGCCTCTATTGGAGCATTTCATAACTGTGTAATGATTATTGGCTCGCTTGCCTTCTCCAAACCATGAGTTTCTTGAGAAGAGGATCCGTGTGACTGACATGCAGTAGGTACTCAATACAAAGCGGATAATTTCAACTGCTCATAGATCTATTTATGGTCTGACCTATCTATACACGTATTTATGATCTATAGCGTGAACTACCAGGCGTAATTCTCATTTGGCAACACAAATGAGCATGACACTGGTAACCAGCATCACCCCATGTAAACACTGATGCTTGGATTACTGTACCTGGCAATGTGCGTGTGATGGTGACCAACCCCTCGGCCTCTGAAGCTGGGCTGTCTGGGGTCAAATACAGGAATTGCCACCAATTTGTTAGCCTCTTGGCTTCTCAGTTCCTCATCTGCAAATTAGCCCACATGAACACAAGTTGGGCCAGGAGAGGGATTTGGGTCTATTTTCATCACTAACCTAACACATAACTTGAATGGGGCCAGGCCCATTGTGGGAAGTCAATATACAGTATAGTTAGTGAACAAATAGCTTCTAGGACCCGCCTCCTAGGGTCACATAGAGATCACATGATTTAATGCGTGTGGAAGTGCCCAGCAGGATTTCCGGTGCATAATGAGCACGGGACACACTTACACCTCTTTAAGATAAAGGTTTTGAGTAATAGGGGCTCCTGGGTGGCTCAGTTGGTTAGGCATCTGACTTCGGCTCAGGTCATGATCTCGCAGTTTGTGAATTCAAGCCCTGCATCTGGCTCTCTTGCTATCAGCATAGGGCCCACTTTGGATCCTCTGTCTCCCTCTCTCTCTGCCCCTCCCTGCTCACTCTCTTGCTCTCAAAAATCAACATTAAAAAACATTTGAATAATAGTTCATGGCTCTGAAAGAATGCCATAATAAGTCCTAATCGTGGTCTCATAGCCCCCAGATTGCCCTATACTGAGGGATGCTGTGAGCTTAGCTTTTCCCACAGCACAGTGACTGATCTCAGAGGCAATTATGGGCTTCTCTGATCCTCCTGGCTTTGTGTGGGGCAGTTCCTAGGATGACAGGAGGAAAGACCACAGGCAGTGAGTGTGTATCTTTTTTTGCCCTCCACGTTCCTCTGCATTCTATCAAGCCTCCAGCACACAAGTATCCAGTAGACTAGATAATACATACAAAAATCCACAAGCTGGAGGTGCCTAGGTGGCTCAGTCTGTTGAGCATCCAACTTCGACTCAGGTCATGATCTTGCAGTTCATGAGTTTGAGTCCCGCATCTGGCTCTGTGCTGACAGCTCAAAGCCTGGAGCCTGCTTCGGATTCTGTGTCTCCCTCTATCTCTGCCCCTCCCCTGCTCGCGCTCTATCTCCCAAAAATGAATAAACGTTAAAAAAATTTTTTTTTTAATCCACAAGCTGGCAGAGAAATGCTAACAGCTGTGAGGAATTACATGAGTGGAATTTTCTGGCACTTTGGCCTGATGTGAGGGAGCAAATGTCAAGTATGTTCTAGATTGGAGAGGATAATAGGAAAAATGCTACTATGTGAGGGATTCCACAAACATACTGGAAACATGAGATGGTATTAAGGGAAGGGGGAATAATTTAGCCAGGTGGCTAACCTGGGGCCTCTACCCTTGCCACCTTGAAGCATCCCCTTCAGGCTTCTGGTCTATTGAGTAACATTTGTATTTTTCCTGATTTTGAAAGCTCATTCCAGTTTGGTTTTTTTTTTTTTTTTTATAATTATACAAGTTCATTTTTAGAATTCTGGAAAAGACCATAAGCATGATTCAGAAATATGAGCACTTTAGCACCAGAGATGTCCACTGTCAGTATTTTCAGAAGCCTCCTTCAGGTTTTCATAATTTATATGTTACTTAAAAAACAAAACAAACTCATGACCATAGTCCTAAGAACTGAGTATAGTGTTTTTTTCTATCTAGACTGTATACATCTGACCATGTTATTAAATAAATTTAAATTTTAAATGTTTTTAGTCTATTGAAAAGTGAGACATACATACAAAAAGGACCACGTAACATACATGCACATAACAAGTATAAAAATAAAATTAATACCCTGGTGTATGGTTCTTAATGATTGCATGGTATTTAAATACAGAGATGTGACATAATTTAATCTTTCCTCTGTTAAATATCTAGGATCTAGAATCTCTGTGCAAATCTCTGGTTATCTCTTTAGGATGAATTTTTCGGAGCGAACTTATGGGGCATAGGATATATAACCATTTAAAAAATTTTTTAAGTTTATTTTTGAGAGACAGAGAGAGAGCATGAGCACGGGAGGGGCAGAGAGAGAGGGAGACACACAGAATCTGAAGCAGCCTCCAGGCTCTGAGCTGTCAGCACAGAGCCTGACGCGGGGCTCAAACTCACAAACTTCAGGACCCAAGCCGAAGTCGGACGCTTACCTGACTGAGCCACCCAGGTGCCCCAATAACCATTTTTTTAATTTAAATTTTTGACAGAATTATAGACTCACAGGCAGTTATGAAAAATAATAACACAGAGGGACCCTGTGTACCCTTTACCCAGATTCCTCCAACAACCAGGATAGCAGCACTAATACAGTCAAGGTAGAACATTTCTACCATCACAAAGGTCCTTCATGTTGCCTTTTAGAGCCACAAACACATTCCTCCCCTATTCCATCCATAACTCCCGGCAGCCATTCATCTGTTCTCCATTTCTATGAGTTTGTCATTTCAAGAATATTATATAAATGGAATCATATAGTATATAACCTCTTGGGATTGGCTTTATTCACTCAGCCTATCAATGGTTCATTCCTATTTATTGCTGAGTAGTATTGTGTGGTATGGATGCACCAGAGTTAACCATTCACCAGTGAGAAAAATACATGGGTTCTTTCCAGTATGGGACTCTTACAAATAAAGTGGCTATCAACATTTGTATAAGCCACCAAGGCGCCCCAACATTTATCTATTTTTGAGACAGAGAGAGAGCATGAGCAGGGGAGGGACAGAGAGAGAGGAAGACACAGAATCCTAAGCAGGCTCCAGGCTCTGAGCTGTCAGCACAGAGCCTAATGTGGGGCTTGAACTCATGAACTGTGAGATCATGACATCAGCCAAATTCAGACACTTAACCCACTGAGCCACCCAGGTGCCCCCCTGTTTCCTCCTTTCTGTGGTAGAGCTTATCCCTGAGTATTCCATTTTGGTTATTGTATTTGGTCATCCTGAAATTTCCATTTAGTTCTTCTTTAAATCTTTTATTTTTGTTGTCACAGTTGTGACTGTTTCCAGCGTGTTTGTAATTGCTCATTGCAATACTCTGATCATGGCTGTTTTAAAATCTTTCCTTGTAATACGAACATCTCAGTCATTTGCTGTTGGCATAGATTATCTTTTTCCATCAGTTTGAGATCATCCAGGTACTTGGCATAATGAGTGATTTTTAATGAACCTGGAAATTTTTGGCTATTATATGATCTATCTCTGACTTTTGTTTCAACTGGCTTACCCTGCTCTGGCAACAGGTGGCCAGGGATCCTTGATACTGCTGGGTGAGGACTGGAGTCCCAGCTTCCTCCTGACCTCTGCTGACACTTTGCCACTGGGAGAGGTAGGACAGCCTCATTTCTCCTCCTCATGTGATCTCCATCTACACCACCCACGCAGGGGTGATCTTTTTACTCTTTGTATCAACCATGCCTTTCTGATGCTTTGACCTCTTGGTGCCTTGTTGATCCTGGAGGCATGGCCTCCCCACCCTGGGCTAGCCAATTCCTAGAGACCATAAAACTCCCCAACAGGAACACCTTCCATACACAAACGAAGCAATCCAGAGCCCAGATCCACAACCACCTCCTTTACTGGGCTCTTATACTCTGGGCCACTATTCTTCTGCCCTATTCCAGATATCAGACAACTCAGGACAAAGTCTGCTGAAACTATTCAAACTAGCCACTCCTAAGCCTGCTTACCTGGACTCACCTGCTCCTTCACATGGAAACCACAAGAAAGGCTCTTGCCCATGTTTTCTCCTGCTCCTTCTGCCTCCTGAGCAACTCTGGTGCTTCTCCATGTGGCCTTGCATAATGGGCGTGCCATGCCTCCTACTTCTAGGGAGCCGTCAGTATAAACTTTGCGATTCATGATAGTTATTTCCATGTCTGCATGTTTT
This sequence comes from Lynx rufus, assembly GCF_022079265.1. Classification (NCBI taxonomy): domain Eukaryota; kingdom Metazoa; phylum Chordata; class Mammalia; order Carnivora; family Felidae; genus Lynx; species Lynx rufus. Next base: position 19,031,988 of record NW_025814824.1, read on the forward strand.
ACCACACCTGATTAAAACAAATCTTGGATACCCTTAAAACACTGCTGGATAGCAAAGTCCCAACTTTCCACTCGGCTTCCTCTGACATCAACCCGGTGTAAGAAGGAGCTCTCCTCGTTACCTCCCTGTGGGGATTTAAGTCATGACTTTCTCTGAACTGCCCCAGCAAGGGAGTTTGGGCATCCTGTTACAGCCTGGTGAGAGTGGACATGTAGTTCCCCAGTGGGCCTTAGCTGGCATGGGTAGGATGAGCCACGGGTTTTTTTTGTTTTTCATTTTGTTTTTAATTTATTTTTAATGTTTATTTTTGAGAGGGAGAGTAAAAGTAGGGGAGGGGCAGAGAGAGAAGGAGACACAGAATCTAAAACAGGCTCCAGGCTCTGAGCTGTCAGCACAGAGCTCGACACAGGGCTCAAACTCACAGACCTCGAGATCATGACCTGAGCTGAAGTTAGACACTTAACTAACTGAGCCACCCAGGAGCCCCAAGCCCCAGGTTTTTAAAAATGTATCTGGCTGGAATAGAGTGGCCATTGCTTAGAAATTTTCTGTCTTGCTAAGTTTGCCTTTTCCTGGTCCTTTGGCCAGAGAAAGCAGGGTTTTTTGTTTTTCTTTTTTGTTTGATCTTGTTCTGTTGCCAACTTACTGGCATCTTCAACCTCAAGTCTGGAACATATGAGGCAACACGGAAACCCAAGAACTTCCCACTTGGTTTTTCCTTGGGTCCTCAGGTCCCTGCTGGTCTTCCTTTTCCTCTCCACCTTTCCAAGTTTTATGTTTGTTTCCTATATGACATCCAAGGCTTTTAGTTGTACTTAACAGGAGGACTAGGAAAAAGGACCACTATTCCAACTTTCTGAAAGCAGAAGTCCTCCTTTCATTTTAAGGCACAAACATGGCAGCACCTGTGCTAAATGCCAGTCCTCCCAGCTTGACCAACTGTGCCCTTGAGGTGTGAGGAAAACCAGCCCCCGTGGGTTGATCCTCAAGGAATTTTAGGAAGAGATGAAAATGCAAAAGGTAAGGGACTCAGAAAGGAGCACCTGACAAACCCTTTCCCACTTAACCAACAAGTGTCGGTGATTTCAAGCTTCAACTGCACTTCCCACAGAAATATAGAGAAACTTGCTAAATTAAAAAGAGTTCAGGACATCTGTGCTTGTTTGCTTTTTTTTTTTATGGAATATGTAATTGTAATGTCTCTCCCCATTTCCCTATTCCTCTGGACACAAGCTATGTGCCTGCCTTGATTCCCAAAAATGTTCTGTGGAAATATAACAAATACTTGACTTGACTGCATAAGCACACAAAGGTATTTCTGCCCCACACTGGCCAGAAGACCAGAGTTCCAATGCAGAAGACAATGGAGGAGATGTGTATAAAAACAAGTACACAAAATGGCCTCCAGTAAGACCCTATCTACCTCTCGACTTCTTCTGGCCCCAAATCACCCATTCCAACAGGCTTCAACACCCACTTTTGTTAGGTTTCCATCTGAGAAGTGAAAATTTAAACAACTCCCATCACAGCCAACTTAAGCTCTGAGTAATGGAAACAAATCTTTTTCACCACCTTCCATCAGAAAGTCTTTTCAAGCACCCTTATAAACACTATCATTTTTTTAAAGCCTTAAATATTTGATTGCTTTTGCTCGAGACTATACAAACCAGATCTTCATTTCACAAGGCTTGCTCTCATGAGGAACCTGCTTCCCATAAGCCTTCAGCCCACAGGGCAACCTTGTTAAGACCACACAGAGCTCTCTTCCAAAGGCCAAGAGCCAGAAATGTTTAAAGAAGGAAAAGCTCCTCAGAAGACTCATTACCATGACCAAGTTTTCAGCATATTCCTAACCAAAAGAAACAGCTTGTGAAAGTATGATCTCCCCGCTTTTTTTTTTTTTTTCAATTGAGAAACAAGTCCATATTCAACTCAACTGACTGTATCCTCTGTTGGAGAAGTCCATGACCCTGCTGGGCTATGGAGTTCTGGCTGGCTGGCCTACTTAAAATTCTTTTCAGCTTAAAAGCCCTTGATCATTTGTACTCACCCTTGCCTGAGAGGACACAGAGTTAGACGTATGGATCCAAACAAGGGAATCTCAAGGGAAACTCTTGCCAACCAGGTGGGTTTCTGACGAATTGGTCATCAATAAATAACCCATGTTTGCTCTTATAAAGAATGAATCCAGCCAACGTACAGCTTAGTGGACAGACTAAATTTCCGAGCCTAAGTAGAACCAATCTGATGAATAAAAAATATTTACAGTAAAGATCTTTTGAAAGTATAGACTGAATAAGAAACTATTTTAATGTTTATATTTGCTATCTTTCAATCTCCTTAAATAAACTTGGCAAAGCCTCTCAGAATAACAGTATGAATAATCAAATTTGAATTACCCCAAAGCCAAGTCAAGCCATGGTCATCTTTCTCTCTTCCCAGTTATATTTTGCACAGAGCTCCGGACCAGGGCCCACAGTGCTGTGTTCTCAACTACGGTTTACATGCCTGATGCTCATCTCCAATTCCAACTCTTTTAAATTCTTCAAGGCAGGACTGAGTCGTAATTACTTGTACTCTGAGGACAAAACAGAGCACCTAAATAAAACTCGTGGATTGAATAAATGGGTGTCTGAATGAATGAATGAATGAATGCTGAGGAACAAATTAGCAGGTTTTATGCCACAGACTGTTTTTTTTTTATATATATATGAAATTTATTGACAAATTGGTTTCCATACAACACCCAGTGCTCATCCCAAAAGGTGCCCTCCTCAATACCCATCAGACTGTTTGCTAGTAAGAAATTTCCTTATATGACACAGATTTTCCAATAGGGAAAAAGGACTATGGTTATAGCAAGACACCATCATTTTGGCAAATTGTTATACAAAACCTTTAAGCCCACAGCTCAACGATGAATGTATGGCAGGCTGACAAAACAAACTCCTTTTTTTTTTCCCCTTGGCCTTGGATGAAAACAGGTTAGACCAGCACTAAGAGAAATATAATGAGATGTTTAGAAAACATGTGATGTTATCATCTCTCCTGAAATTTAAAATTTTCTAGTAGCCATTAAAAATATAAAAAGAGGGGTGCCTGGTTGGCTTGGTCAGTTAAGCATCCAACTTCAGCTCAGATCACGATCTCACGGTTTGTGGGTTTGAGCCGAGCATCAGGCTCTGTGTTGAGAGCTCAGAGCCTGGAGCCTGCTTCGGATTCTGTGTCTCCCTCTCTCTCTGCCCCTCCCCTGCTTGCACTGTCTGTCTCTCTCTCTCAAAAAAATAAACATTAAAAATTGTACAAGGGGTGCCTGGGTGGCTCAGTCGGTTGAGCGTCCGACTTGGGCTCAGGTCATGATCTCGCAGTTCGTGAGTTCAAGCCCCGCGTCAGGCTCTGTGCCGACAGCTCAGAGCCTGGAGCTTACTTCAGATTCTGTGTCTCCCTCTCTGCCCCTTCCCTGCTAATACTCTGTCTCTCTCTGCCTCTCAAAAATGAATAAACATTAAACATTGTACAAAAATATATAAAAAGAAGAAAAATTAATTTTAAAATATGTTTAAGCTTAATATATCCAAAACATCATTTCAACATATAAACAGCGTAAAAAATTGTTGTGATAACCGCCTGTACGTGTACCAGGTTTTTGAAACCCAGTGTGTATTTTTTACTTAGCACACATCCCGCTTCAACCTAACCACAGCTGAAGGACTCACTGGCCACACAGGGCTAGTGGTCCACATATGGAACAGCAAAGTTTGTGCTCACATCTGCAGCAGCTGCTTGTAGTTTGGGTTTCTAGTGTCATGAATATTTCTTCCACCTGCCTCCTAATTTACTAATCATCTTCATCTTACTCCTGACATTACCAGAGTCGTTAGACTTGTGTCATTTCTTTAAAGTTCACCTGAAATCTTTTTCTGGAAAGTGTATAGGGCACAAAATCTAAATGAAAGGAAAGCCACAGCAGGTTTTCTGCCCACGTCACAGTTGAAGCGCTGAAGCTCTGATCTTGAGGGGCCTCAAGTCTCCCAGCTAGTCAGTCTCAGGTGGTAACTAAACACTATGTCTTGGGGGGCAGCGGGGTGGCTCAGTCAGTTAAGCGTCCTACTCTCGCTCAGGTCATGATCTCGTGGCTTGTGAGTTCCAGCCCTGCATCAGGCTCTGTGCTGACAGCTCGGAGCCTGGAGCCTGCTTCGGATTCTGTGTCTCCCTCTCTTTGCCCCTTCCCCAGCTCACACTCCGTCGCTGTCTCTGTCTTAAAAATAAACAAACATTAAAAAAATTTTTTTTTTAAACTAGGTCTTGGGACACTTGCTCCAGAGTGTCTTTGTTTTTCTATCACCCTCTCTCATAGGAATCAGGATTCTTCATAGCAGGGAAAACAGCTTGTTGGGGAGTTAGTGGAGAAAAAGAACCCCTCGTTTCAGTATGCTTAGCCAATTCCTAATACAAAAGGCCAAGTGGCTGCCTGGGGTGAGAAAGAGGTTAGGTCTCCAAAGGAAGTCATTTCCCCAACTTGAAAGAGATACTTGGTTCTCTTCCAAAGGCAGGGGAACCTTTTTAAAATAAATCAATTCCTCATTTTAAGAACAACCATGTAGAGCTTGTGTGCTGGGATCAAATGCCACGTCCGAGAAAATGTCACCATCAAAGCCAAGTACAGCAACTGAACCTCCCCAAACAGGATAAAACCTTATCAGTAATTCATAAAAAACAGCTGTCTTTTGCTCTATTTTCACTGTATTATTACATATTAGTTTTTGTTGAAGTAAACAAAGCGTGTGTTCCCAAAGTCAGGAAACCAGATTCTTTTCTTTTTAAATGCTTCTTTTGACTCTTCTCTTCCCAATCCTTACCTCTTACACACCTCACCCTTATTTAGGGCCTTTAGTCACGTGAGAGTGTTAAATGTTGAAAAAGCTCTGCCTCATTCTCCCTCTTTTGCCCCCACCCTCTCTCCTCGCAACCTACCCCTCCCTCTCTCCTTCTCTCTTCCCCACCTACCCCCCACCTTTCTTCCTCTTTCTTTTATTCTCTGTTGTCATCACTACCAATACCACCATTACCGCACTCCCACCCACCTCCCGCATTAAGAAAAAAAGAAAACAGGTCCAGAAAATGCACACAGCAATACTGAGAATCAGGAGATGTGAATTTTATTTAGTTTTTAAAATGATTTGTGGTATTGGTGCAGCACATCAAAAATTATGTTGTTTACTGAAGGATGGAGCAAATGAGTAAATGTGTTGGTATTTTTGGGAACAAGAGCTGTCACTACTGGAGAAGAGCAATGAATATGGATGGCCGTGCAGTGGGGGAAAATGTGGTGTTGCATGTAAATTGGAGATTAATGATTAACAAGTCTGTATATATTTTTAAGTGTGTGTATTAGCACATATGTGCATATTATTGTGTGTGTGGACATGTGTATATGTGACTATATGTTTGTTTTCCTAGCTCTGTCCACTGAAACGGGGAGAAGCACATGATAACCAAGTAGCAATGAGTCACACCTAGCATCCAGATCTTGCGTTATGACTACAATTCCCTGTAAATGGAACCTGGTCTCCTTGGAGAAAGAGCTGTGTGCAAGACTGGGCTACAGAAAGTCAGAGTTGACCAGAAATCTCTTGTGCCAAGGAGCAAATCAAACAAACAAACAAACAAACAAACCCAAAACACTCAAAGAACAATGAGGGACAAGGAGCGGCATATGAAGGGGCTACCAGTGGCCTATTTCTGGCATCAATAGTAGTAATTATGACAATTCATTGAAGTAAAAATAAACAATCTAATAAGAGGGTATTTTAAAGTGGTAAAATATACATGCAATTTACCATCTTAACCATTTTTCAATGTACAGTTTAGTGGTATTAAGTATATTATTGGACAACCGTCAGCATCTCCCGTCTACACAACATCTTCAATTTGCAAACTAAAACTCCATACCTATTAAACAGTAAGTCCCTACCCCCTCTCCCCCAAGGCTCCAGCAACCACCATTCTACTTTCTGTCTCTATGAATCTGACCACTCTAGGCACCTCATGTAAGCGGAATCATACAGTATTTGCCTTTTGTGTCTGACTTATTTCACTTGGCATAAGGTCTTCCAGGTTCAACCACGCAGTAGCATGGGTCATTCCTTTTTAAATTTCTTTTTAATGTTTTTATTTATTTTTGAAGGAGAGAGAGAGAGAGAGAGACAGAGCATGAGTGGGGGAGGAACAGAGAGAGGGAGACACACAATCTGAAGCAGGCTCCAGGCTCTGAGCTGTCAGCACAGAGCCCGATGCGGGGCTCGAACGCACGAACTGTGAGATCATGACCTGAGCCGAAGCTTTACCAACTGAGCCACCCAGGTGCCCCAGCAAGGGTCATTCCTTTTTAAGGCTGGGTAACATTTTATCATATGTACATACCACGTTTTATTTAACCATTCATCTGTTGATAAACATGAGGGTTATTCTTGCCTTTTGACTATTGTAAATAATGTTATGAACATGAGCATATAAGTATCTGTTTGGGTCCCTACCTCCAAATCTTTTGGATGCATACCCAGAAGTAGAATTGCTGGATCAGAGGACTATTCTATGTTTAACTTTTTGAGGCCTAGAATATTTTTAAAAAGAGGAAGAAGAAATACTTTATGGAAAATTACCAGCTGCCTTGGAAACTCACTTTAAGACTCATGTTTAGTCCCAGGCTAGATTGACAAGAAACAGAACCCTACTGAGACTCTCTTTAGTCCTTGTAACTTGCCTTAGGCACATTATTTAACCTCTTTAGTCCTTGGTTCTCTGACCTTGAAAAAATCTGGGTTGACCTAGAAGGTACTTGAGGGTCCCATCAAGCTGTGAAATTCTATGACTCTATGATCATACTTCTTAAGCAGAACTCAGGATGAATCTCCCTTTGAATATATTCTTATCGAGGTGACATTTTAGGGCTTCTCTTCACAGAACTTTACATGGAATGAGCGTCTTTTTTTTTTTTATTTTAGAGACAGAACGCAAGTGAGGGAAAAGGGCAGAGGGAGAGAGAATCTTAAGCAGGTTCTGTGCTGAGTGTGATCCCACATCCCTAGAATCATGACCTGAGCCAAAATCAAGAGTCGGACGCTCAACCAACTGAGCCACCCAGGCATCCCGTGAGCACCTTATTTTATTTATTTTTTCAACATATGAAGTTTATTGTCAAATTGGATTCCATACAACACCCAGTGCTCATCCCAAAAGGCGTGAGCACCTTATTTTAATGTTGACCAAAAATCTTTAATCACATTTATACATATCAGCCTAAACATGGTGGAAACATTCCATGGCCCTTATGCCAAATCACACTCAGATGGGTCCTATTGTACATTTAAGGTTTGGTTCCCAGTCTGTGGCCTCTGGGCATCTCACCAAGGAGCAAATCTCCATCTATGACCTAAGAAGCCCCTGGGACATCCAGGGAGACAGAGATGGAATGCTCCCTTTGGTCTATTCTATATCAAGCTCCTAGGATATAATTAGGAGGCAGCTCCCTTAACAGATGTGTAGGGAGTTAGGTTGGAAAGCGTCCACAGAGAGAAAGGGGAAAAGAGTAAGGAGGCATGTTGTCTGGAGATTCTAAGATTCTAACATTATGTGATAAATGATGAAGCAATCCAGCTCTTGGAGAAAGGGAGATGCCCTCAGAACTGACCAAAGTAGGGGAGGGGCCAAACTGTCTCCATAGTAGAGCTGCCCAGTAGTGCTGAATCTCAGGCCCCTAAATCACAGGGCACATGACATTTTCTCATCTCAAAAAATTTAGTTCATTAAAAAAATTTTTTTTAATGTTTATTATTTATTTTTGAGACAGAGAGACACAGAGCACAAGCAGAGGAGGGTTAGGGAGAGAGACACACACAGAATCCTAAGCAGGCTCCAGGCTCTGAGCTGTCAGCACAGAGCCCGACGCAGGGCCCAAATCCATGTAGTTCATTTTTTAAGGCAAGAGGGAAAGAAGGGTAAAAGAACCTTCTTCCCAAATTGACCATAATCTTATGAAATGCCAGAATGTCTACATTTTGCTATTCTCCGACTCTAAGACACGTCCTCTATTCCTCCAGAGTGTGGAACTTAATGATAATCTAGTCTAGTTCCCTCATTTTACAAACAAGGAAGCGGGTTCAGCAAGAGCCGGGAACATACCCAAGTTATCCTGCTAACCAGCCACAGAGGCACAACCCCAATTCTTGCTTTGCTCCCCCGAACAGACTTTACTTTTAAACTCCAAGAACATCAAAGTGTTCTTCAGGTGGCACACAAAATGAAGACACACTGTTCATATGGGTCCCACCCACCAGTTCATTGAAAGGTGTTGGGCATCAGAGACCATTCTCAGTAAGACAGAACTTGGAGGTGCAAAACGTGTTTGCTTTTCTGGGGGAAGGGGAGAAATCGTGTCCATGTCTCTCTTCTTTTTCCTCGTATGTTTTTTCCACCTAAAGTAAACCCAACTCAGGAGCAGGTCTGAGAGTCTGAACAGACTGAGGGTGGGGCAAGTTAATACCGTACTTGAGATACAATCCAGGCAGAACCCCAAAGTTAAAATGAGTCCCATCTACACTACTATCAGAACATATTCTCCAGGTTTTATTTGATCCTTCCTGACTCTCCAGCACTGGTTCAAGGGTCAATGTCATGCTCTGATTCTCTCCATTTTCAAAATAAATTTTAAGTCATCTCTGGCTTGTTTAGGACTCTCCTCTAAGTTAACAAGAAAATTTTTAAATATTCTCCATGCAGCTGTTTCAAATCCACTTAAGTAAGCTCTTCAATCCTCAAACTTCATTCAGTGGATGCTCTAATCCTGATATTTCCGTTTTTTAATTGCATGACCCCTTCGTGTAAATATTGATAGAGATAATACTGACAGTTGTGTGAGCTAATTGGATCCCAGCCAGGAAGAATGAAAATTAATGAAAGTGGCCAGGAATAGAGATTTTGAGACAGAGAACCCTCCGCTCATATCCTTTATTGCTTTCATAATCAAAGCTTTAAATGATTACCCAAGACCTCCCACTGGACATGGCCTTCTATTACCTGTAGAGAGGCATGAAGCATTGTGGTTACCCACTTTACCTGGGAAGTAAAGTCACCTGGGTTCAGTTTCCAGCTCTGATATGTAATACCTGGGCAATGTTGGGGCAATTATTTAACCCCAATAAACCTCAGTTTCCATATCTCCAAAATGCAGCAACTGATAGTACCCATACTGAAGAACTGTTTAGGATGGAATGACACATTCTCAGTAAAGCCTGGCAGAGATTCATATATGTTTTGGCACCCAAAAGCATATACAGCCCCCACCCAGAAGGAGCCACCGAGCAGGAGAGGAAATGGCCTGTGATAAGTGTGATGGCACAGGTGACACATTCAACACTCTCCCTGTGGAGGCATGGGAGTTGAGTCCTACTCCTAACCCCTGCCCTTTCCTCTCTTCTGTGCTGTTAGAGACCTGCCTTGGGGGTGAAGCCTGGGGTCTTCCAGAACTAATGATGACTTCATGGGTGAATCTACCACATTCTGGGGTCAGGAGTAGAAAGCTCACACGATTCCTTCATGGGCCACATTCTCTATTCGCAGCTTTGGCACTAATACACGATATTATAATCACCGTAAGCCTTACTTCTTTGTCTTATTTCTCAGTTACTTTAGAACTTGGTTGGTGAAAAGGATGTGATTTATGGAGTCTCTCTTCTAGCTCATAAGCAAGCCATCCTTCTCTATGGCACCATGTTTTGGACCCATTGGATTCCAAAACAGCCGCCTGGTGAGTCAGCTTGAAAAGAATCATTGCCACTGGCCTAACTTTCACAGGCAGAGTACATCTGCAGTTCACCAAACACATTTCAAGAGCTGCACTGGCCAATCCCAAGCTTCCTACACTGGATTATTGAGTCCTATGACTATGCAAGGCTTCTTGATTATCATGCAATTCAGAAGCAACATTTCCAAATGCCAAATATTTCTTTGGAAAAGAAAAACATGACCACATAGACTCTCAGTTTCATTTTTGCCCAGTATCATGATCCTAAAGCCAAGGAGGCAAAAATGAGTCAGAGGAAAGAAGAGTCCAGTCATCCTCTGGGAAATTGTGGGTATCAGTCCTTGGACAAACCTCTAACCAAGTACTGAGTTTGTATTATCTTCACACAAAGTTTTAACATCACTCCACAATTAATGAGCCCAAAAGGGATGCAGAGATGAACAGAACATGATTCCCAATCTCAAAGAATCCTTAGTCTGAATCAGAAGAGATGCATAATTAAAGAAGTATAATGTAGTATGGTAAATGTAAGGTATTATAGGTACACTGGAAAGAGTGCCTAACCCAAGGGAGAATTCTGCAAGAGGGAGGTTGCCAAAGTTGGATACAGTACCGGACGGCTTATTGAAGATGCCTAAATGAAGTTATCTATTTATGAGCGTAGAGGGAATTGCTGTCAAGATGTGCCAACAGGTGGAAAAAATTGGCAAAAATTGGCATGGGGTACGCAGGAAACCACAGTCGATTAGGGAAGACAGATAAGGCGGCAAAGTATCAGAGTCAAGTTCAGGAAAGGCCAAAATGTTACCCTAACATCACCTGCACAGGCTTATTAAAAAATCAGATTCCTTTGCTTTAAGAATTAGTAGATAGGGTTTTGGCAATCGGCCAGCATCCTAGTCAGACACCGGAGCTACTGAGGCACATACAGACAGACACCGTCACGGGCCTTCATGAAGCTTCCATTCTGGACGAGACAAGAAAGACGGCCAGGCAAGGAGAGAAAGGTAGAGTGGCGAGAAGAGTGTGTGTCAAGTCTAGGACTTGAAGGACCGTCGTCAATACCAGGCCAAAAGAGAGGAGGTCACTGTGATTGGGCCTGAATGAGCAAGCATCAGAGCAGCAGACATGTTGCTGCCATCAACAGCCTTAATGCTAGTTTAAAAAAATAAATAACAGTCTGGTCTGGGAAGCCCAGGTGGCTCAGTTGGTTAAGCGTCTAACTTCAGCACTCGGGTCATGATCTCACAGTTTGTGAGTTCGAGTCCCACTGTCGGGTTCTGTGCTGACAGCTCAGAGCCTGGAGCCTGTGTCTCCCTCTCTCTCTCTGCCCCTCCCCTGCTTGTGCTCTCTCTCTCTCTCAAAAATCAATAAACATTTTTTTAAACATTTATTCATTATTGAGAGACAGAGAGAGACACAGCACGAGCATGGGAGGGGAAGATAGAGGGGGAGACACAGAATCCAAAGCAGGCTCCAGGCTCTGAGCTGTCAGCACAGAGCCCGATGTGGGGCTCGAACCTGACGAGCCGAAGTTGGACACCCAACCGACTGAGCCACCCAGGAGCCCCAAACATTAAAAAAAATTTTAAAAAAAGTCTGGTCTGTTTTAATGGGTGCATTTTTTTAAACACTACAACTATGATGTAGTTGAAATTTCTGATGTCATCCACGTGGAATTTTAAAAAGCAGTTTTTTGTTTTGTTTTGGCACCATTTTTGAGAGCTGGAAGACACAGACATGAACGCAGCATTGCCTCTGAGGAGCTCAGAGTGAGCTGGGAGAGACAGCCCTGTAACAGCCTCACACCATGGGGACAGAGACATACAGTCATCAAGGCATGTGGCACATGCCCTGGGAATGTGGCGGAATCACTGAGGACTTAAAGGCCACTGGGAAACCTTCACTCAGGGGACTGTACTTCAAGGGAAACAGAGACCATTAAATCTTTGAAAACCTAGGATTCTAAATGAGTTATCCATTTTCTCTTCTCTTGGGCCCAACTTTCACGGGAAGAGTATTTTTAGCTGGTGCCATTCATTTACTTCATAAAAAAAAAACATGCATCAGGTGCCTACTCCTGCTGGGAGTTGGGTCCTTGCTCTGAGTTCCCTGGATGGAAGGGATGAGGAGGCATTATCAGCTATTCACATTAACATTGGGTGGCAGAAATACCCGGAAGGAAGGAAGCAAAACTATCGCAAGCACTTTTCCATAACGAAATTAAGGGAGGGCAATAGTGACTAGGGTCATTTCTAGCCAAATAGAAAAAATAAAAGCAAACCACTCCAGCTGCTGTAATGATGACCTGTCCCTTATAGATGAAAAGTTGGAGAGCATAATTCAAAAGGATAAGTTCTTGGTTTCCCTTAAAACAAAGCCCACTGACTGGGGAGACTCAGACATTTGGACAACCAGAACTAGCCAGCTGCCTGGTCCAGCCTGGACTTTTCTCATTGAGTGAGGGAGTGAAGAAATCACCAGAAATAGCATCACTTGTTAGGGAAGATTCTTTCTCCAATCCTTTAAGCTTGTCATTACAAGAAAACTTTTTCTTTTTTTAAGGAATCAAGCAACTTAAAAGGTATTTCATGAATTCTGCCTCATCCTTCTGCCTATCTGACCCACAATTTATGTGAGGCATGTTCTTGCCAACAGATGTTCTTATGGTAATACGTGAGAGCTGCGGGACATGTGGATGCCAGCATATGCAGGAAGGAGGGCCATTCATTCATTTTCTTCCTTCAAAAATAAGGACTAAAAATGTAAAACTTGGTATTATCCTCAGGAAGGCAGTGAGAACCTATCTGCAAACCACACACATTCTGGAACATGGATTTCCTTATTTCAAGGCTGGTATATGTATCTTTCTGGTAATTTTTATTGTATCTGAAAAAAACTCCTATATTATATGAAATAAAACAGCCTATGTTGACACTGTATTCAGTGAGGATGCAAATAAAAACAAATGAAGGAGAAATGAGAACCAACACCACAGAAATACAAAATATTATAAGAGAGTATTATAAAATGTAATATACTAACAAATTGGACCAGTTAGAAGAAATGAATAAATTTCTAAAAACAACTAACCTTACAAAACTGAATCAGGAATAGAAAAATTTGAACAGAGTTATTCCTAGGAATAAAATTGAATCAGATATCAAAAAACTCCTAACAGAAGTCCAGGACCAGATGGCTTCATAGGTAAATTCCACCAAACATTTAAAGAAAAGTTAATATTATTCTCAAACTATTCCAAAAAACAGAAGAGGAAGGAAAGCTTTCAAGTTCATCCTATTATTTGCATTACCCCAATACCAATACTAAATAAAGATACTACAAAAAAGGGAAAACTATAGATCAATGTCTCTGATGAACACAGGTATAAAAATCCTCAATGAAACACTAGCAAACAAAATCCAATAATACATTTAAAAAAATCATCACCATGATCAAGTGGGATTTATTCCAGGGATGCAAGAATGGTACAATATTCACAAATCTATCGACACTATAGGGCATATTAACAGGGAAAAGGTTAAAAACCATATGATCATCTTAATAGATGCAAAAAAGCATTTGACAAAGTACAACATCCATTCATGATAAAACGTTCAATAAAGTAGGGTTAGAGGGAACATATTTCAACATAATAAAAGGCCAAAGATAAAAAAACCTACAGCTAAGATCATACTCAATGGTAAAAAACTGAGAGCTTTTCCCCCAAGGTTAGGAACAAGACAAGAATGTCGACTCTCACCACTTTTATTCAACATAGTATTGGAAGTTCTAGCCATAGCAATCAGACAAGGAAAAGAAATAAAATGAATCCAAATTGGTAAGGAAGAAGTATTTGTAGAAGACATGATACTATATACACAAAATCCTATAGGCTCCACCAAAAAACTACTAAAGCTGATAAATGAATTCAGTAAAGTTGCAGGACACAAAATTAATATAGAGAAATCTGTTGCATTTCTATACACCAATAATATTAGAAGTAGCAGAAAGACAAATTAAGAAAACAATCCCATTTAGAATTGCACAAAACCAATAACATACCTAGGACTAAACTTAACCAAGGAGGTAAAAGACCTGTACTCTGAAAACTATAAAACATCGATGAAAGAAATTGAAGATGACACAAATGGAAAGACATCTCATACTCATGGATTGGAAGAATAAATACTATTAAAATGTCCAAACTACCCAAAGCAATGTACAGATTTAACGTTATCCCTATCAAAATACCAACATTTTCCACAGAACTAGAACAACTAATCCTATAATTTGTATGGAACCACAAAGGACCCCAAATAGCCAAAGCAATCTTGAAAAAAAATAAAGCTGGAGGTGTCACAATCCTAGATTTCAAGATATACTACAAAGCTACAGTAATCAAAACAGTATGATACAGACACCATGGAAGACACATAGATCAAGTGAAGAGAACAGAGACCCCAGAAATATACCCATGCTTATATGGTCAATTAATCTATGACAAAGGAGGGAAGAATGTACAACGGGGAAAAGACAGTCTGGTCTCTTCAAATGACTGAGAAAACTGAATAGCTATTGTGGAAAAAAAAAAAAACTGGACCACTTTCTAACACCCTACACAAAAATAAGCTGAAAATGGATTAAAGACCTATATGTGAGACTGGAAACCATAGAAGTCCTAGAAAAAAAATGTAGGCAGTAAACTCTTTGACATCAGCCATTGTAACAGTTTTCTAGATATGTCTCCTCTGGCAAGGGAAACAAATATTAAGCCACTGGAACTATATCAAAATAAAAGGCTTTTACACAGCAAAGAAAACGTCAACAAAACAAAAAGGCAGCTTACTGAATAGGAGAAGATATTCTTAAATGATGTATCTGATAAGGGGCTAATGCCCAAAATATATAAAGAACTAATACAACTCAATGCCAAGGAAACCCCAAATACTTCTATTTAAAAATGGCCAGAGGACCAGAAGAGACATATTTCTAAACAAGACATACACACAGGGGTCAACACACAGGGGAAAAGATGCCCAACATCACTAACCATCAAGGGAAATGCAAATCAAAACCAAGATTTCAGAATAGCTAAAATTAAACACACACACACACACACACACACACACACACACACACACACGAAATAACAAGTGTTGTTGAGGATGTAGAGAAAAAGGAACATTTATGTATTGTTGGTGAAGATGCAGATTAGCACAGCCACTGCGAAAAACAGGATGGAGATTCCTCAAAAAATTAAAAATAGAACTATCATATGATCTAGTAATTCCACTACTGGGTAGTTACCTAAAGAAAATAAAACACTGATTTGAAAGGATACATGCACCCCTATGTTTATTGCAGCGTTATTTATAAGAGCCAAGATAGGGAAGCAACCCGAGTGTCCACTAATAGATGAATGTGTAAGATGTGTGCACGTGCGCGCGCGCACACACACACACACCCAAGAATATTACTCAGCCATTAAAAAGAATCAATGTTGCCATTTGCAACAACATGGACAACCTACAGGGTATGTTAAATGAAATAAGTCATTCAGCAAAAGACAAATACCTTATGATTTTTCTCTTATGTGGAATTTAACAAAATAAATGAACAAAGAAAAACAGACTCAAACACAGAGAATAAACTGGTGGTTGCCAGAGGAGAGGTGGCGGGGGTGGGGCAGGGATGGGTGAAATAAAGGGGATTAAAAATACATACATTTCCCTTTTTTAAAATTTATTTATTTTGAGAGAGACAGAGACAGTGTGTGCAGGGGAAGGGGAGAGAAAGAGGGAAACGGAGAGAATCCCAAGCAGGATTCCATATCTTGGCTCTTGTAAATAATGCTGCAATAAACATAGGGGTGCATGTATCCTTTCAAATCAGTGTTACATCTTCTTTGGGTAAATACCCAGTAGTGGAATTACTGGATCATATGGTAATTCTATTTTTAACTTTTTGAGGAATCTCCATACTGTTTTTCACAGTGGCTGCACTAATCTGCATCTCTAGAGCACTGTCAGCACAGAGCCAGACACAGGGCTTGCACTCATGAAATTGTGAGATCGTGATCTGAACCCAAATCAAGAGTATGATGCTTAACCAACTCCCGTTTACCTTGATGAGCACTGAGTAATGTACAGAAACATACTGTATACCTGAAACTAATATAACACTGAATGTTAATTATACCTCAAAAATAATTACACTTTGATGTAGAGTCTCATTAACCAGGAAGTTAGTAATAAGAGTAAGAATAAAAGAAATAAGAATAAAAGTTTTTTTTTTTTTAATTTTGGTGAAACAAGTAACATGTTGAAGACATAGCAGAATAGGATTTTTTGCTTTTGAAGGTAGGTTACCCATATATTTTGTATTATCAGTAGGAGCCAACATTGCCCTCAGCTGAGGAAAAAAAGAAAAACACAGCTTTGGTGATGTGCCCAAAGCTATTAAGGATGTAAATGACAGGCAGGGCAGGAATTCAACTTTATGTCAGCTATTGTCTCATTCCAGTACACCAAGAGCTAACCTGACCTTGGAAAGAAAGACTTTTTTGTTTGGGGTAATTATTAACATTGTTAGGACTCTACACCCCAACTACTCCAAATCATAACGATCACGGTGATAATAAACCCTCAAGTGGAGCCTCCCCACAACTCAACAGGGAAGACTCAACAGGAAAGGCATTCCATGTCAACACAAAGCACAGATACAAAGGGACAGGGCAGAAGTTCTGGTCCCTGGGGCAAAGGGGGAGCCACTGCCCAACCACAATGGTCTCCCACACATACCATCATTCAGCCAGTATAAAAGGAAGGGAGGAAACTCAGAGGCACTTAAAATATAATCAGCATCATTCTTATCATCTTCAACCTTTTTGCAACTAAAGCCACCTCAATTATTTGAGTGATTTAAAAAACTCGAAGTTGGTTTCTCTAGTTTTTTTTTTAAGTCTTCTAACCTTAATAAATTATACACTCACACAAAAAAGCAAACAATTTCCTAACTAGACCCTGTACATGGCCAAGTTAAACGCACCACATATTTACTTCTAATCAAAGTGCCCAAATATTTTAGGATTTGATTTAGGCAAAACACAAAGTAATAGTAATGGCATGAAGCTATCTTACATTACTCTAGATCATTTTTAACTAAACCCAACAGAGTTTTAGGTGTCAAAAATCAAGAGCAAGTACATGATACGCAATGTCTCAAAGCTGCCTCAAAACTTCTGAGCTTCCAAAAAGAAGTGTCAATGAAAAAAAGAAAGGCAACTCTTCTGGCTTCCAAGGAACATGGTTTTTACTTAAAAAAAAATTTTTTTTAATGTCAATGAAAAAAAGAAAGGCAACTCTTCTGGCTTCCAAGGAACATGGTTTTTACTTTAAAAAAATTTTTTTTAATGTTTATTTATTTTTGAGACAGAGAGAGACAAAGCATGAATGGGGGAGGGGCAGAGAGAGAGAGAGGGAGACACAGAATCGGAAGCAGGCTCCAGGCTCTGAGCCATCAGCCCAGAGCCTGACGCGGGGCTCGAACTCACGGACCGCGAGATCGTGACCTGGCTGAAGTCGGACACTTAACCGACTGCGCCACCCAGGCGCCCCTGGTGGTTTTTACTTTAAAGGTATGTTTATTGCTAAACACAGCTATGCACCTGCAGGCGCACCTGCAGGCACACGTGCGCACACACACACACAAAACCTTTTAGCAATTTGTTTCTGTTGGATTCATTACTGTATACTGTTTGAGGCCCCCTCCCCTCAACAAAAACTTTTAATAAAGAGAAGCAGCTTTCTAGAATGTTTTGCCTCGGATAATATGCAGAGTTTATTAACCAGTTAATAAGAAAATCTACGTCTAAATTCAAAAATACCAGATGAACATGCCTCCCCTGGCAGGACTCCAATAAAAAACCTTGGGCGGTGGGAATATATGCCTTGGCACATGTTTATGGCATTCATTCATCAGTAGGGTAACTGGGCATTCAGAGAAGGCAGGTCTGAGGGCACCACCATCACACCAGTCACCCCTACCATCAGAAAATGTGGATGTAGCATCACTGAAGATCATTCTAGATTTTATTAAAGAGTTTGATCATGAGGGTGTTTCACACGTTCCCCTTTATATTTTAGAATGACAACAAAGTTGGATGCAACTCAAAAGACTCCAGGAAAATGTTTCACATATGTCGGATGGATGACGTTCGAATCGACTGATGATCACATTCGTTTTGGGGATTGTAACTTTGTTGACATTTACCCTTTCCACGAGATTTTAAGAAGCATTGCATGGGATGTGGTAGATTCACATCTTGCCTTGAGGTGGGGGAAGGAATGATTATTTCAATGGTCAAATCAATCTCATCACTCCTCCTTGGCTCCAAACATTCCTCATCTTCCAATCCAGGCTGAATGGGTAGTTGTGGGGTGGGCGGGGGGGGGGGGGGGGTGTTGTGGTGGAGGGGGTGAGGGGAGGGTGGTCCCCTTGATGGTGATGAAGGAGAAACCCAGTTCTTACTCCATCTTATTCTTTCTTTTCCAAACTCTTAACATTTCAAGTTCTGATGATAGCAATTTTCACACTCAAGTCAACATTGATTAATCAGGGAACTATTGGCATAAATGGAAAAACTCCAGCCCAGGATTTTGGTGGAGAGTTTCTTGTTGTTGTTGTGACACTAGCTAGAACTCCAAGTTCTTAGTAAGAAGAAAAATGTACCACACGATTTTTAATATCCAATGGACAAAGAAAGAAAGAGGCTGAATTTCACATTTGCCAGAGAACCAGCAACCCTGGGCTGCAGCCAAAATCTGAACATAGGCCTCCCTGTTCCCAGAAGCTCATGCAGAAGCTGACTTTTCAAACTGGATGAGGAAGTGGGACTGAAAAATGTATTTAAACAGATGTTTTAAAAATTAGAAATTAAGAGGGTCTTAAAATACTTCAAGCTCTGAGAAACTCTTCTATAAAAAAAGTGACATAAATTTACCATTTTCATTTGACTGTGCCTGACTTCCTCACATGAGTCTTTAATAGATCCTTCTGGAACTTCATCCCTTTGCCTTCTGAGAATAAAGTTAAGCTGGAAGAGTTATATACAAAATGTAATGTCCTGTGACCCTGACCCATAAATACTACACTTCACTGCTTTAATGTGAAGTTGGATTTTTTTTTATTTATTCAGAGAGAGGGAGAGCGCATGCAAGAGCATGCATGTGAGTGGGGGAGGGACAGAGAGAGAGCTAAGAGAAAGAATCCCAAGCAGGCTCCATGCTGTCAGAGCAGAGCCCGATGTGGGGCTCGATCCCATGAACTGTCAGATCATGACCTGAGCTGAAAGCAAGAGTTGGATGCTCAACCAACTGAGCCACCCAGGCGTCCCTGAAGCAGGATATTTGATATTTCAGTTGTATACCTGGTGAATTACCATGTCAATAAATACAAGTATCTTATTAATGATGAGTAAAAAGATTTAACCACTTAATTTCCTAGTGTAATACCTCCACTTACAACATTGCAAGGTATTTTTTACTACAAATGGCATCTATACCTTGGGCATAGTACCAACCTAACCATCATGCCTGATTCTTTATTGATCAAAAAAGAAATGATCATTTCTTTGTAATAACAGGAAACAGAGGATAAGAAAGCACTGGTGACAGAACCTCCGGAGATTAAGATACAGCTCCTTCTTCTCACCCCTGGAAGATCCCAGTATGAGGTAGTGCTAGGCCCCTTCAAAATTCAAAGCAAACAAACACAAAGC
The DNA here is from genome assembly GCF_022079265.1 of Lynx rufus. Classification (NCBI taxonomy): domain Eukaryota; kingdom Metazoa; phylum Chordata; class Mammalia; order Carnivora; family Felidae; genus Lynx; species Lynx rufus. The sequence continues at coordinate 19,051,571 of NW_025814824.1, forward strand.
CTGCCCTGAAATAAAATATGTCACCCGGAGATGCCACCATCACAAAACTCATCAAGGCAGCCCAGCTCAGCTGAACAAAACAAACATCCTCAGGGCTGGCCATTCGATTTACCTTTGGGTAGAGATTAATTGGGTCATTCCATGGAATAGATTACCAGAATTCTCCCTCCCCATTCTGGAAAGGTTGATAGGAAACCAGAACCCAGAATGAACACCTCAAATAATGTTAAGGTACTTATAGGAGCGGTTCTCAATTGTGGCTGCCTAATCAGAAGCACTGGGGAAGGTTCTAAAAGTCCATCTAGGGGTGCCTGGGTGGCTCAGTTGGTTGGGTGTTCGACCTCAGCACAGGTCATGATCTCACAGCTCATGAGTTCAAGCCCTGCGTAGGGCTTTGCGCTGACAGCTCAGAGTTGGAGCCTCCTTCAGATTCTGTGTCTCCCTTTCTCTCTGCCCCTCCCCCACTCACATTCTCTCTCTCTCCCTCAAGAATAAACATTAAAAAAATTTTTTTTAAGTTGCCACATTCCAAGAACACTCAGTTCTGACTCTCTGGGGGTGGTACCCCAGCAGCAACCCCCTCCCCCCAAGGGGATTCCAGTGTACAGCCAAGACTGAGAAAGACTGTTTCCAACATCCTGAGAAACCTAGAAGTCAGGAGAGGGGGATGTGGATGCCCAGACTCAAGACACTGCAAGGAACCAGTGACAAAGTCATCCTGCTACCCAAATGCAGGACCCGCAGGCCTTCAAACCAAACTAGCAGAGGTCTTGTCAGGAAATTCAACACCCCTCCCCTGCTCCCAGTTCTGCCATTCAGCTGTGGTTGACAGGATGGGCCAAGCCCATCTTCTCAGCTGAACCTTGGAATTCAGCAAAAGTAACCGATGGAACAGTAAGATGCTTTTTGAAGGGAATTTCAGACCTTAATTAGGTTCTCAGAGTAGATGGCAGGCAAAACAGACCTCTTGTTGCTTAATTATTAACTCTCCTTTTCAAGATGTTGTTTTTGTTTTGTGATGAGCCCTTGCAATTATCTGTGCATAATGACATGCAAATACGAGGTGACCCCAGTGTTGTGATGAACTCCCATAAGCAGGAAGGCAGGGTAGAAGCGGGAGTCAGCTGCCGAAGATCCTGAAGACCTTACTCTTTTCTCCAGGGATCAGTGACTATAGAGCAAAAAGGTTTTTGAGAAGCCAGGCAGAGTTCTCCTTTCCCCTTGGGAAACGCTAAATCTGTGTCATCCATGCAGATTCTGCAGAACCTTTAGAAGGATAAAAAGCAATGCATTTCTTCACTGCAGGACAGGCCTAGAATGAGAATGTCCCAAGTTGGACACACTACAAACAGCAAAAAAAAAAAAAAATATGAAGCTCTTCGGACTTCAGTGAAATCATCACTAGTAAACATGAATTAGAAGCAGACTCCAATTTGGGAGCCCTGCCATTGAGCAGTGTTTATTCAAGAAGCCATAAATTCTACTCTGGGCTCATATGACAGTCCTGAGAGACATTCATGAAAGTTAAGGCTTACCAACACAGTGAGCAAACACCTGTGCATCATTTCTTTAAAAAAATAAAAGGTGAGGTATAAGAAAATAATCTTCCAGGCTATGTATCTTTTTTTTTTTTTTACATGTATTCATTATTGAGAGAGAGAGAGAGACAGAGCATGAGCAGGGGAGGGGCAGAGAGGGAGGGAGACACAGAATCCGAAGCAGGCTCCAGGCTCGTAGCGGTCAGCATAGAGCCTGACGTGGGGCTTGAACCTACGAACCGTGAGATCATGATGTGAGCTGAAGTTGGCCGCTTAACCGACTGAACCACTCAGGCACCCCCAGGCTACATATCTTAATTGAAAAGCCATGTTGGCTAAAAACCAAAAGCTCAACTGAATTTCTGATAAATTTCCTTTCCTAAGGAGCCTATCAAATAAATAAGCAAAGATTTTTAACAACCTGGCTGAGCAATAAAATCACTAACATTTAACATAAGACCCTCTAAAATCAGTTACTTCTCTTCTACATTTAAGAAAGTGCTTCCACCTCTGAAAAAAAACCAAGAAAATGTAATTAAATAGTCCATAATAAGAAGTGAGGAAAGGAGTGCATGTTTGTAAAACTAAAAGTTACTGAAGGTTTTATTCATCTCCCTCCTAATTCTTTGTTTCAAGTGACACAGTGCTTGGTAGAGAAAACGTGTACCGTGCTTTAAGTTTTATTTAGAGACAGCGACAGTGAGAGTGGGGGAGGGGTAGAGAGAGAGGCAAACAGAGAATCCCAAGCTGGCTCTGAACCACAAGCATTCCAGAGCCGGATGCGGGCCTGGAAACCACGAAACTGTGAAATCATGACCTGAGCTGAAGTCAGATGCTTAATTGACTGAGCCACCCAGGTGACCCCATGCTTCTTTAAGTTATTTAATACTATGAACACTCATCATTTTATCATTTTGTGATCTGAGGATGGTACTTTGTTACAGTTTCTCATTTGGAATCAGGATTAGCCCACAGAAAAAAATTATCTGAAAAACAATGAAGGGATGAAAATGACCTAAACAAATAGAAGAAATAATGAGTCCACTTTGGTTTTTGACACTGCCCCAATAATATTTCTGTAATGTATTTCTGTAGTGCCATTTCATTTGTAAAGCACTTCTTTTTGCTCATGTTGGCTTACGATGTAGAAACAGCATGTGTTGTCCACATTTAACATTTGGGGAAGTGCAAAACCAGGGAGGTTATATGGCTTCCCCTAAGACTGGGTGTGGAGAACCACAGAGTGTGGATGAAATCCACTTGTGGCCTGTTTTTGTATGGCCCATGGGTTAAGAATAGCATTTACATTTTGCAAATAGAGCTTCCAATGAGTCTACTCATTTGTTGACACCTCTCCTATGGGTGATTTTGCACAACAGCGGAGCAGGAAAGAGACTATATAGCCCTGAAAGCCAAAAATATTTACTTTCTGGCCCTTTACAGAAAGACTGCTGACTTCTGCCCCAGACCCACAGGGGAGCCATGAATAGAGCCCAGATTTTTGGGAACGAACCACCAGTGTTGTTTCTACTCAATCTTATGCCTCTTTGTAAAGCCTGTGATTCATCCCAGGCATTTGTTTGAGGGATAAGAGGAAGTTTATGAAGTATAAATGTAGGTACTTGAAATAGAAAGAAGGCATTGAGAAGGGAGCCAGATGCAGCAAATGAAAAGGAGATAGGAGAGGAATTTGGCCCCAGCATAGACCACATCCAGAGCCTCACCTCATTTAGAGGATTTAAATGATGAGATTTGAAACCTTTTCAGTTGAGGTTGCGATTAGATTCAATATTTTAAGTTCATGCTGGAATGGGTTCACTTTGGAGGGTATTGGAACAGGACGAATATATTTTGCATATGGGACTAACATGAATGGGGGGTGGGGCGCAGAGGGCAGACTGTACTGGGTTGAATAATATCCCCTTGAAATTCATGCAAATCCCAAACTTCTCAGAAAGCAACTTTATTCGGAAATCTTTGTAGGTGTAATCAAGTTCTGATCCTACTTGGGATGAGGATGGGCCCTAATCCAATGACTGGTGTCCTTAGAAGAAAAGGGAAATTTGGGGGCGCCTGGGTGGCACAGTCGGTTAAGCGTCCGACTTCAGCCAGGTCACGATCTCACGGTCCGTGGGTTCGAGCCCCGCATCGGGCTCTGGGCTGATGGCCCAGAGCCTGGAGCCTGTTTCTGATTCTGTGTCTCCCTCTCTCTCTGCCCCTCCCCCGTTCATGCTCTGTCTCACTCTGTCCCAAAAATAAATAAAAAAAAAAAACGTTGAAAAAAAAAATTAAAAAAAAAAAAGAAAAGGGAAATTTGGACACAAAAAGGAGAACGCCATGAGAACAGATTCACACAGGGGAGAACCCTGTGTGAGGACAGGCAGGGACTGTAATGCCATGTTTACAAGCCCAAAGGGTTCCGAGGATATCCAGCACCGCCCAAAGCTAGGAGAGAAGCCTGAAACAAATGTTTCCTCAGAGCCTCCAGGTGGAACCAGTCAATGACGACTTCAGACTTGTAGCCTCCAGAACCAGGAGAGAATGTATTTCTGTTTTAAGTCACCCTGTTTGAGGTACTTTGTTACAGCAGCCCTGGGAACCTAATGCAGATTAGTGGTCAAGTGGACACAGCCTTATGAAGAAGAATTAAGACCAAGAGAGAAAGAGGAAGTGGTCGAATGCCAAACCCCATAAAAATGTTTTTGCTTAAAACATAAACCCTTAGTACTTCTGGAAGACCTTGAGGGAAAACGACACAAAACCAAAACCCAGAGACGCTGATTTTCAACCTGATTGGGTTTTAAAAACACATGTCGCCAAGGTAAATAGAATGAACTTACACTTGAGCTTTTCCTTCCCAGCAGACCTGTTTACAAGTCCATCCCTTAAATTCCAGGCTTCCCCCCATCACCCCACGATGAACGAGAAACAAAATGCATTTTCCAACAAAGGCAAATGGATTAACTAAAATCTTCACAAGGATGTTCCTGACATACTTCTTTTTTGAAATAATCCTAAATTTCCACAGGTGGCCTCATTTTCCAAATCCCTGGTACAGTGGATCCTTGAACGGCATCAGAGTTGGGACATCTACCCCTAAACAGTCAAAAACGTGCATATAACTTTTGACTTCCCCAAAACTTAACTACTAACAGACTGCTATTGACCAGAAGCCTTACTGATAACATAAGCAGTTGATGAACACATATTTTGTAGGTTAGATGTGTTATACTCTGTATTCTTACAGGAAAGAAGCTAGAGGAAATGTGAGGAAAATCATAGGAGAAAATACATTTATAGTACTGTACTGTATTTATTGAAAATATCTCCATGTATACGGACTTGCACTGTTTAAACCTGTGTTGTTCAAGGGTCAACTGGATAAGTGATTAAAAAATAATTCTACACTTTCAATCAGATACAAAACCAGTGTATCATGGAATCATCACAGTCACCTCTAGAAGCTTCCAATGGCTCAGTGTGTAACCTCTTACACTGCTTGGCACCAGATACACTAAAGGCTAATTCTCCACCCCACCCCCACATACACACATTTTTCAGCACAACGTTCTTGAAGGTTGAAGCAAGATCCATTCCTTCATTTCTTCAAAAGTGCAAGGAAATGGTGGTAAAGACGTGAGGTTGCAGACATCATGTAAAGTCAAGTCAAAACTTGGGTGCATGCTATGTTCCTATGTAACTTGGTCACTGAGTGATAAAAATTTAGATTGATTGCTCTGAAACTCTTCATATATCATGTATAAAATATACATGAATGTAGGTGCTACAAGTTTGTGATAAAGTTGTTGTTGGGGTACATCCTAAAGCCTATGCAATGCTGGCATTGTAGCAGCTACATTCTTTTTAGTAGACCCACAAAAGACTCATCTTAGAATATTCCTTTATCATGTCATGTTGTATCTTGGTATTAATTATTTTATTTATTTCATTTCATTTCATTTAAGGAGGCTTCATACCCAGTATGGAGCCCAACCTGGGCCTTGAAATCATGACCTTAGATCAAGACCTGAACTGAGATCAAGAGTTGGACGCTTAACCGCCCGAGCCACCTTGGCGTCTCCCTCAGTATCAATTATTTTAAATAAACTATTTCCTCTCTATTTTCTTAATGAACTCAGATATAGTATTTGGCAATAGATTTGCATTCCAATATACTATATACAATTTTATTTGCCTTGTCCTTCCACATTCCTGGTTATCTTATTTTCCTATGACTTTAAACATAATTATATCTTAAATAACCAGTGGTGATAGCAAAAGTAAAGCCAGCTTGAAACTAGTACTTTATGAGAGCCCACTGCTAGTTGGGACGTAAGTATCACTCTCCTCAACCATTACCTAGCTCCTAAAATAAAGAAAGAAAACCCACCAATTGCTCTGAGTGGTCTGCAGGTCATTTATGACCCTACTTCCCATGACTGGGAATTCTGGGAAAGTTGGCCATTGTAAGCCCACGATCTCCACTGTGCCAATGAAGAAATTAATGGGTTACCTTTTCTCAGCACCTGAAAAAAGCAATGTTAATGCCCACATTTCTGAATCCCAGCGCACTGGGGAGCACCACAGTACCCCCATGAGAGAACCCCTGCAGAAGACAAGACTACAGAGCTAAGTTCATCACACTCCTCTGGAGTTTGGGCCCCAGATCTTCTTTGGCCTCTGAAACCAAAGCACTCTGTAAATCTTTTTGTCAAAAGATGTACATGCTCTCTAGAGAAGGAACGCATGCCTCCACAAATAGGGCCAACACCCCTGTGGCGCTTACCTTATTCTGCTCACACACGTACTGTATCCTCAGGGTGTCCATGGCTCTGATCATGGATTGCATGGCGGTGAATATGTTTTGGTAAACTAACTTCGTGAACCCCTTCCTGTCTTCATCGCTGTAGCCAGACCCATGGATGATTCTCATTTGCTTGATAAAGGTGCTTTTGCCACTTTCACCAGTTCCTGGTAAGACAACACAAGGGGAGAATGCAGTCAGCAGTCTTCAAAAGGAACACGCTAGGAAAGAGGGGACCTCCTGGCTGTGTTGGTCTGTATCGTGATGAACAGGGTTGATTGGGTCAACTTGGAAGGGGTCTGACAGTATCCTGACAGTAATATGGCGTCAGTATCCTGACCCTAGGCAGAGGAGTCCCTATTCTGTACCCTGTGCTCCCACTCCTTCTCTCCCTCCCTCTCTCTCACACGTGCGCGCGCGCGCGCACACACACACACACACACACACACACACACACACACAAGGGTACATGAGTGTCTCTGTTCCTTGGAGTAATTCTAACCATCAGCTCTCATAACCAGCACTGTTTAGGCCCCAGGAAACTGCTCCCCTACATCCCTTTTCCTAAGTTCCTTCTGATAACTGGCAACTGCGTCTGAAAGCCCCAAACGTCTAAGGGTTTCACTACCGCTAATATAGCAGCAGTGGTGATGGAGGCTGCATCAGTGCGCGGGGAGGACCTCCGCAACAGGATCAAAGTCTTATTCACTCGTCAGTTCCTGCCTTTCAGATACGTGAGCACAAGTGATCCTTGCACAATCCAGCACCATCCCCGGTGGTGCCAAGTGACTGTATTCTGGCTCCTCCTCCTATTCCAACTTGTAGTTCAGGGGCTCCTCCAAACTCATAACACCTGCATGTGGCAGCAGAGGAACAGTTTACAGGATCAAACCATTCCTGCTGCTCTGAGATGTCCAGGCATAACATGTGGGACATAAGATGCCAGGACTCCACATTTTAAAAAAATTTTAAGTTTATTTATTTCAGAGAGAGAAAGTGTAAGTGTGAGGGGCAGAGAGAGGAGGGAGAGAGAGAGAATCCCAAGTAGGCTCTACACTGTGCATGGAGAGCCTGATGTGAGGCTTGAACTCACAAATTTTGAGATCATGACCAGAGCTGAAGTAGGACGATTAACCAACTCAGCCACCCAGGCACCTCAACCAGGACTCCACATTAACATTAGATTGAGATAATGCTTCACAAGACAATGATAGTTACAGTGTAAGTGATAAAGATGGATATGATGCAATGAAAATATTTTCTAACATTTTCTGTGATAATTTATTGTACCTGAAACTAATATAATGTTACATGTCAATTATAGCTTAAAAAAAAGATAATTTATTGTAGGAGATCCCATTACCATGTTTGGAACAAGTCATGTTATATTATACTCATGATTCATTTTCAAATCTCAGTATTGTTTTAAGAATTTTGTAACAATTCATGTCAATATGCCCCCAGCAGGGCAAAGTTTCTTCAAATTGAAGATTTATGAGAAGCTATCTCAGAACTAAAATGATTCAAGCCAAGTTGTAACTTCAAATGGGTGAGTTGTGCTGTACTCAAATTATATTTTAACAAAGCTGTCTGACTCAGTATTTCTGTCAAAAGAGCGCAAATTATATGATAACCTTAATTAAAATATACTGATTTTTCCATAATGGCAGCAAAAAAATTGTGGCGTCGTAAATGATTAATTATAAAATCTTTACTACTCATCCATATCTCATTGGCCCAACAGACTACCAGACAATGCAATTACAGACAAATTCATCCTCTGGAACTTTGCTAACACTTAGTCACATAAAAAACATAGTTGTACACATCTTTTTTGACATTTTAAAGACATGTTTGCCACGGTCAGAGGATAGAACATAGTGATAATAGTTTGTTAGTTTAATTATAACCTGCAACTGTTTGGACTTATGGGATGTGGGTCTCTGTGATGTCTCTGCAAACATCAGGGCAGGGCCTAGCACAAGGGCCCTGAGAAACAGAGTCGCTCAAGTTTTCCACATGGATAGTTGAGATACAACGGTGAACATTTGTTAAGATTTTTCCTTCTAAGAAAACATGTTCCATCAGACTGACCTTTTCAAAACCCAAACCTACTCTTCTACCTCCCCACCCTCACTCAACACTCTCAGTGGCATCCCACTCTGCTCAGGAAGAAAGACAAACTTCCTCACTCTGGCCCATAAGGCTGCGCGGTCTGGCCCCTTGGGTCTTCACCACCCTCTTCGTACAACACACATTCTCTCACCCTCTGCTGACACATTGGTCTTCTTGCTGCCTTGGCTCATGCTCTGCACATTCGTCCTGCTCACCTTGGCTCTTGGCCTGGCCTCCCTAATGAGGTCAAGTTCCCCGACTGTAAGTTCTCCAGGTACCAATCATAGCATGTGCTCCAGCCACACTTGTGCTCATTAATGCCGTTCTCCATTTGACATGTTTTCCCCTACCAGTCTGCACGTTCCATAAGGGGAGACAGGGGCCACCTTCCTTTTAACTCACATCATCTCTCCTTGTGCCTGGTGTTACTGTAGAGGCCACTTTTGGGCGACAGGCTTGAGCAACGGAATGTTGAACAAGGGAAGAGGGCCCACAGTGACCACTAGGCTGAATGGAGACAGACCCACCAGGTGCCCCACCTCAAAATATTCACAAGCCCTAATTGACCAATGGGCTACTTACAACCAGGCTTAGTTACCATAAAAGGGAAAATTCATACATCCCCAGACCTCCTCATCTTCTCCCCTTAGAAACAGCCCCCTCCCACTGCCTCATTGCAGATGGCCTCTCTTCTGCGGTCCTGCCCACCGCTCCCCTGCAATGTATTCAATAAACTGCTATCTCCTTTGTTCTGCCTTGGCTGAATCCTTTCACCGCCCACACCACCGGCTCCCACCTGATCGTCACCCTACATTTGGGAGTCCCCATTCAATAGAGAGAGAGAAATCACAATAATGTCTGACACTTGGCACATACTTAATAGGCTTTTAAACTACTTTTTAAAATTGTGGTAAAATACACATACAGTTCACCACCTTCATTTTTTTAAAATATCAAGTTTATTTATTTTGAGAGAAAGAGAGAGAGTGGAGGAGGGGCAGAGAGAGAGAGAATCCCAAGCACACTCCATGCTGCTAATGCAGCACTCTGACATGGGGCTCAAATTCACAAACCGTGACATCATGACCTGAGCCAAAGTCAAGAGTCAGATGCTTAACCAATTGAGCCACCCAGGCATCCCAGGATTTCCTTCCTTTTATTAATTTTTTTAAATGTGTTTATTTTTTGAGAGAGAGGGAGAGAGACAGAGTGCAAGCAGGGGCGGAGCAGAGAGAGAGGGAGACAGAATCCAAAGCAGGCTCCAGGCTCTGAGCTGTCAGTGCAGAGCCCGACATGGAGCTCGAGCTCACAAACCATGACAGAATGACCTGAGCCGAAGTCGGTCCCTTAACTGACTGAGCCACCCAGGGACCCCAGGATTTCCTTCCTTTTAAAGGCCTGAATAATACAGCAGTATTTGAGTACATGATAGTACTTAAGAGTATACCTAGTCTCGACTACCTGTAGTATCTACAACATGGGGAAAGAGAGGGGATTATCCCCTCTCAACTGCCCAGGGTACTATGTGAGTAGCAGTGCCTTCAACCACTGCAGGCAGCAGCACAACAAGTGGCCATGCAGGAGCCTTGTCCTGATTCTGTGACCCTTTCTGGATTACTCCTCCTTCCCAATAATGGTGACTATTTGAGAAGTCACTGTGTAGCAGCTACTCTAGACAAACAACCCCCTATCTCTCACACAACCACCCTACAAGGTGTGTGTAATCACAGGGCTTTATTCAGTCAGACTAATGACAGACTGTATGGTCAGGGAAGAAAGTCAGGGTCATGACCAAAAGGACTTCGTTAGACTGGTCTAATGAAGACAAATCGGAGGCTCACAGCCACACTGAACTCTGAGCCCCAGCAGGACCACCATCTTGTAGACATACGGTTGGAGCACAAAGAACCTTCAGACAGGTGCATGTTCTCACAGGTAGCCTCACTGCTACCTCACTTCCACTTCCAGAGGCAGAAAGGTGGGTCAGAGATGAGGAAACTGGCTGCAAGTCAGGAAACAAGGCAAGGTGGGTGCCAGTACGGAGCTGGGCCCAGAAGCCAGGCGACAAATGCCTCAGCCTTCAGGTTCACCAAGGATACCACCTCCCCTGAAGGAATTGTTTTCCCCTCCACCCCCTCAACAGTTAGGCCTGTCCCCTAAAGCAATCTAAGCACCTGGAACACCCTAGTGGAGCACATCCCCTAATTGCAGACCTCTTGCTACTTAGTCCCCTAAGGGTAAAGCTTGAGGGTCACTCATTTGGGTGCCAGGCACACTGATTACTAAATAGTTGGCTGTCAAAGGATGGCTAAATAAAGGTATGAAGAGAACAAATGTGAGAAGCCACAGTTTTATTCCATAGGTCTTATATCATGATCACATAAAAATAAGTTATGAATTTTCCAGAGGATTGCAGTGACACCAGCGGCCCCTGAAGCCACCATTTCATGATTACTCCTGGCTGCCCAGATCCCATACAATAACATGAGAACCTGTTGAAAACTCTCTAGTGTCTGAACTTCATCCAAGGTTCCAGATGACACAAGATCTCTGCTCTTACAGAATGCTGGGGTCCCTGAATCTCCTTCTCACTAGGACACTGCCATGCATTCTTCTGTTCCACCCCCACAGGGTTGACCTCTGGTCCAGTGCTACCTTACCCCAAGCAAATACTAATCCTTCTGCATATTATACACCACAAAGCTGATGTGAAAGGAGAGATTACGTAACTATCTCAAGGCAGAAACTGTGATTTTGGCCCTGAGAACAGAAAAATCACTCGAGACTCAGTCCAAACTTCTACCAAGGTAAAGATCTTTTTTAGTTTTACAGGCCATTCACTTACAAGAGGTTAAAGCCAACCTCACCACTAGTCCCAAAGATAGGAACATTTTTTTTTTTTTTTACAAGTCATTGCTTTTTGCTTTGGGACATGGAGCATTTCAAGAAGAAAATGTTAAAAATGATTTTAAAGGTTAATTGAAAAAGAAGATATAAATAGGGGCACCCAGGTGGCTCAGTCAGTTAAGTGTCCAACTTTGGCTCAGGTCACAATCTCACAGTTCATGAGATCGAGCCCCACATCGGGCTCTCTGCTATCAGCAAAGTGTGCTTCAGATCTGATGTACCCCCTGTCTCTTTGCCCCTCCCCAGCTCATGCTGTCTCTCAAAAACAGACATCAAAAAATATTCACAAAAAGAAGACATAAACTCATTTGATGAATACCAATACCTTAAAATATTCTTCAGTTCTATATTGTGGTTATTTGAAGAACAAAAAAACCAAACATGGAACAAAACAGGCTCGGTTAAAGGCAGAAAGAGAGATTGAAAGACACAGTCCACTGGGGGCTGAGTCCAGAGAAGAGTGACTCAGGGTGGGAGGTGCACTGGATCTTATGTAAGGCACCACACAACCCAGTTAGAACCTTCTATCTCTAAAAGGGAAACTGAAAATTATAAAGATTACATAGTTTTTTAAATTTTTGTCCAAGGTCGAAATTTGTCCAAAGTCGCTCAGCTTCCAAGTGCTGGGTCTCGGGTCTAAATTCAGGTCTGTGCTGGTATGTGCACTTCCCATGTTAACACCATGTGCTAGTTTTACACTGAGCGTTTCCCCAAATAAATGGTCGAGTCACACCCTCCAATCTTTTTAAGCAGTCTTCATCTGGTACCGACATTGCGACACTTAGGACTTTATCTTTAATCCTTCAGAGCTCTGCTCTAAATGAGAGGTCTCCAGCAGCAGATGGGGGCAAGAGAGGAGCAAGGTGGGGGGGGGCACTTCTCTCTGCAATGACATCTGTGACCGTGACCAGAGGAACCAACAAACTCAAGCTAAGGATCTGAATTGAGCTTCCTCATCTGTTCTCAGCAGAAACTCGACACCCATACACGGACTACAACTATCTATTCTATGCAAGTAAAGGAAAAAAATCTAAAGGAAATGATTTTTTAAATGAAAGTTACTGGTGACTGGAGGATTAGGTGACTTAGCTTTACATACCCCACCCCCACCCCATCACGCTTTACAATGTGTGATTCGGTCAGGAGCACAGTCTACTCTGCTTTGTTTCTTGTCTCTTTGTGAGGACTTTCTCCCAGGCTCGCCCACAAAATCCACAGATAGTGAAGACAACTTGAGCTCTCACCCTGGGGGCCGCTTTTTGACTCACGGGGAGGGCAAAGCCTTAGGTTAGAAGGTGCATTTTGGTGTCAGGTTACTGAGGGATTCAATCCGAGCAACAGGGGCCAGTCGGGGAGGGGGAGAGGTGGGGGGACAGGGAGTGGACCACAGACTGGCAGGACTTTCACTCCTGGACCCAACTCTGTTAAAACACCAGATGGGCAAAGGAATAAAATTACCATTCCATTTCCAGATTCTGTTCCAAGTATTAATAAAGGAAACGGCTCTTTGTCCCATTTAGTTTTTAGCTCAACGTTTTCATATTTGGGGGGAAAAACCCAACAATGGTTATAAGTACTTTTAAACTTGCATTAAGGTTGAGGTTCTTGCTTATCGTCATCCTCTTGCAACCGTCCTCTGTAATCAAATCGGCAGATAACTTGTCAGGAAAGCACTCTGGCCGGTAACAGATCCCCTGGAGGCCCAGTACCAGTTCTCTGCCCCCTTGCTCCCTGGCTCTGGGCAGGAGACCAAAATGCCTCTCAAGTAAGGCTCACACACTCCCCTGAGTCTCTCACTGTAAAGCTCTGCCTGGGATCTCTGCCTCTCCCCAGCCCCTTAAATAGGAGTCATTTCCTTTCCCAGAATAGCCACTCAATAAGTGGTTAAAAATTGCACACACACACACACAGCTTGCTACTCTAGCATACTTAACATAGACCACAGGCTTCTTGCTTGCTGTGGGTGAGGGGTATACATCTTTGACCTTGCAGGACTACAGGCTGTTTTACACGACTCTTGTCCCTGACATGTACTTAACCACTGTTTCCCAAGACCTTGTCATTTGTATGCCCATCTTGTGATTTTTTTGTTTGCCATACTCATATACCACCTGTATGATTTTAATATTTAGCAAAATTTTTTACTCAAATAAGCTTGTTATGAAAGGAAACATGGATATTATAGGTGAAAAACCAGTATCATTTGCCATGATTAATCTAATTAAATGTATTAAAATAAAGTAAGACTTCAGCAATATTCCAACTAAAAAAAAAAAATCATGTCTACCACCAGTGATCAGGTATCACATTTTGATAAATAACAGACACAAATTACTGCCCTCTTTATGTGAAATTTACCCATTTACTTAAAGGAGCTTCCCCCTCTTTTTCTCTAGAGGCTTCTGGAATTCTCCCCATGAACCACATCCAGATACAAAAAAATAAAAAAAAAAAAACACTGAGGGTTAAAATTCATGTAACTGAAAAAGGGCCAACAAAATGTCTCAGCACTAAAACTCTAAACTTTTTCTCAGATTTGAGAAAGCAATGTGAGATTCAACTTTCAGCTTACTGTTAAATACACAGAAAGGCTCACAGAGAAAAACGTTGCCTTTTAGGAGCCAAGAGGGAACAGAGGCCAAAGCAAAATAAATCCTTTGCAAGTGATAGACCAAGGACATCTGAACAGTACATCAATTGTTCTAAAGTTCACCTACAATCTTTTGAGAAGACAGCCTCCCCAGGAGCCAAAGCAAGGAGCTGATTAAGCTTCTCAGATAGGCAGAGCCGTCTCCAGCATCCTGGGATGTTTTCTGAAACCATCTGTGAGAAACCATTGTTTTTTTGGTTTTTAGCTCAGCTTTATAAGAGGACAAACACAGAGCAAAAGTGTAAGTCAAAACATAAATGAAGACACGATTCTGGATGTTGATGTAAAGGATGGAGACCTACAGGCAGACAAGGGTGTGGACCTACCATGAAGACCGGCAGGCTGGCTCTGTGGGGCCTTAGGGCTCGTGTTCCCTGACACCTCTGGAGCCTAAAACCCAGCACATAGGAAAAACCTAACTAATATTTGCGAACGGATATCTATTGACCAGGACAACCAGGATGGTCATGATCTCGGAAAGCAACAGGAAACAGGTTTTTCTAACCAAGAGAAGACTCAGGACTCGGTGGGTGAGTCTGGTGAGTAGACGAAGCAACCACACACAGGGGCAGGCCTCCTGCCGATTGCCCTTTCCACCGGGCCACGCAGGACCCCGTGCCAGCCAGGCACGGAGGTTCAACTTCCATATCAGGGTTTCCTGGTAAAGGGATAAGTTAAAAAAAATTCTTTTCGTAAAATTTTTAAGCAGGAGAAGTTCTCAGCCCAGCGGCAAGGAGGGCTGCCCCGGGAGAGTGCCTGGACTTGGGTGCACTGGCTCCTGTAACTCACCGGTGACCTTGGACAGCAGCCACCCCACACAGTAGGAATTTCCGCACCTGTGAGTGCTACAATCCTAGGGCTGGTTATTCTCAAGATACTGATGGAGGAGACAAGCTGGCTAACGTTGGAGGAAATTCCAAATGATTCCTTACTGCAGCACTGGAATGAATGTTTTTGCTCCCCCAAAATTCACATGTTGAAAACCTAATGCCCAAAGTGATGGTATTAAAAGGTCCTTTGGGATGGCGGGGGCGGGGTGCCTGGGTGGCTCAGTTGGTTCAGCATCCAACTCTTATGGCTCTTGATTTCGGCTCAGGT
This sequence comes from Lynx rufus, assembly GCF_022079265.1. Taxonomy (NCBI): domain Eukaryota; kingdom Metazoa; phylum Chordata; class Mammalia; order Carnivora; family Felidae; genus Lynx; species Lynx rufus. The sequence continues at coordinate 19,066,683 of NW_025814824.1, forward strand.
TATGATCACACAGTTTGTGAGTTGGAGCCCCAGAGCCCCATGTTGGGCTCTGCACTGACAGTATGGAATCTGCTTGGGATCATCTCTCTCCCTCTCTCTATGCCCTTCCCCCTCTTTGCTCTCTATCTCTTTAAAAAAAAATAGACTTGAAAAAAATAAATAAGGGGTGCCTGGGTGGCTCAGTCAGTTAAGCGTCCACCTTCAGCTCAGGTCATGATCTTGCAGTTGGTGGGTTTTTACACCAAGTTCCAATTCAATTTCTGCATGAATAAAATCCCCACAGAAGCTCTGTTTTTCAATTTCTAGAGGGAAAACATTTTTTGAGTGCCATAAAGATTCACTTATTTAAGTCAGTCCTGTCTGCTTGTGCCCAGCCCCCATGTCGCCAGCATAATCATGTCACCGGTCTCCAGCTTCTGTGCTTACAAACAGAGGGGGTGTGATCTTTCACCATGAGAGGAGGAGCAGTGTCCTAGGAACAGAGAACTGGAAACAATTGAAGACAGGGTTCACGGCTGCTCTCTCAACAGAAGAGGTGACTATGGGGCTCTTGAAACCAAAAAGGAGAAGCCACAAGAAATTAAGTGAAAAGGCTCAGTAAATAGTTTGAGATTTTTAAAAAACCTAATAATAAAACAATGGGGAATGACAAGATGCTGTATTAGATTTTATAGTCTTTCCGTTTCATTAACCTGCAAAATCATCTTCACTGACTAACCAAGAAGAACAAGAATTCCCAACAATTCCAATGGCAATTCCTGCCATTTTCTATCATCTTTGGGTGACATTTTGATCAAGAATGTATTCAGGTTTAAACCGATTTCTGAGTTCTTGTATCAAAGCCAAGCCAAAAAGTCATGCTGACAATTTTAATTGTGAAGAATCAATTAATTTTTCTGATTTGAAATATCAAAAACAATGTCCTTCTCAGAGTTGTCATATGTGTATTTAAAAGTTCAACTGCAGTGGAACAATGAGGCTAATTTTTACTCTAAATTGAGTTATTTACCTATGCAACCAAATTTCTATAATTTGTTTTAAACGTGGTATTCTTTAAAAATTCAATAAAATTTTTTTGAATTATTAACTGCTTTATGTCAGGAAACAGTTGTCAATGATGGATGCGTCATTGACCTCTTGGATATAGTCACATGATCCAGAGGTGTTTGTTACTTACCAAACATTATAACTGACCCTTCCATAAAGAGTTACACAGTTTTGAGAATTTTGCTCATTCTGTACCAATAGTCCATCTGTATCAGATTCTGGAAAAGTAACACGATATACACAATCTTAAAAATCAAATGCTCTATTTTGGAAAATGTCCTGGACATCAATTACTTTTCCCTAGAAATGGTTAAGCCATACCAAGGGAAGGGAGAAAACTACTCAAACTCTATAGCTGACAGCTAAAATATTAGCAATTTCATTAGAAGTACAACTCATTTCAGTTGGAAGCGGGGTTATGAGATCACTTTCTGCTCTATGATTCTGACTCATCATTGTTTTACTTTCCAAAAACACAAATGGTAAGCATTTTAATAAATGATTTTATAATCTTCCACTCTTCACCATTCCTGCTGAAAAGTTAACATTCCCCTCCCCCCTTCTTACAGAAATGTTCACCAAGAAATAGTAACACCAGGGCACAGATAATGCTTTGACCTCTCAACCTTTGGAAGAATATGAGGAGTCATTTAAAAAAATTTTTTAATGTTTATTTTTGAGAGACAGAGTTCAAGTTGCCGAGGGGCAGACAGACAGGGAGACACAGAATCCGAAGCAGGCTCCAGGCTCTGAGCTGTCAGCACGGAGCCAGATGCAGGGTTCAAACTCACAAACAGTGAGATCATGATCTGAGCTGAAGTCAGAGCTTACCGAACTGAGCCACCCAGGCATCCCTGAGGAGTATTTTTTTTTTCCTTTTTCAAGTCTTTCTTTAAATTCAAGTTAGTTAACATACAGTGTAATATTAGTTTCAGGTGTAGAATTTTATTTATTTTTATGCTTATTTTTGAAAGACAGTCAGAGCATGAGCGGGGGAGGGGCAGAGAGAGAGGGGGACACAGAATCCGAAGCAGGCTCCAGGCCCTGAGCTGTCAGCACAGAGTCCAGCGTGGGGTTTGAACTCATGAAATGTGAGATCATGACCTGATCTGAAGTCAGAGGCTTAACCAACTGAGCCACCCAGGTGCCCCGAGAGACTCAACAATTTCTTAAAAAAAAAAAACAAAAATTCTATACATTTCTCAATGCTTATCACAAGTGCCCTCCTTAATCCCCATCATCTATTTCACCCATCCCCGCCCCCTCCACCACTGCTCTGCTAACTACCAGTTTGTTCTCTATAGTCAGGAGGTCTGTTTTTTGGTTTACGTCTCTTCCCCCAACCCCACATTCATCTGTTTTGTTTCTTAAATTCTGCATGTAACTGAAATCACGTGATATTTGTCTTTCCATGAGGAATAATTGACACTCAAATGGTTAACACCATAGTGAGTCTTTTTTTTTTTTTTAATTTTTTTTTCAACGTTTATTTATTTTTGGGACAGAGAGAGACAGAGCATGAACGGGGGAGGGGCAGAGAGAGAGGGAGACACAGAATCGGAAACAGGCTCCAGGCTCTGAGCCATCAGCCCAGAGCCCGACGCGGGGCTCGAACTCACGGACCGCGAGATCGTGACCTGGCTGAAGTCGGATGCTTAACCGACTGCGCCACCCAGGCGCCCCAACACCATAGTGAGTCTTAAGGGAAAACTTGTTCTTGTACAAGCTATCATCATCTGAAAGTTTGATTTTGCTCCTGTTGAAAAAGAAGAGGAGCAAGAGGACAGCAAAGGCAAAAATTATTTAAACGAAAATAAAGAAGCTCTCAGAAGAGGCCACAGATTTAAAATCCTTAAGCCTCAGTAAAAGCAGGCAAGGAGGCAGGGTAACTTTTAAAACGCAAAAGCATTTTGCTGAAACAACTCCCTGACTCTTCTTTCCACCCTCACCCCACCCCAAAGATAAATTTACATGGAAATAAATTAAGTGTTAAACAAAAGTGCAGTTACACGTAGAATCATGTTAAGAATGAAAACTATAGGGGCACCTGGGTGGCTCAGTTGGTTAAACATCCGACTCTTGATTTCAGCTCAGGTCATGATGTCATGGTTGGTGGCATTGAGCCCTGTGTTGTTGGGCTCTGTTTTCACAGCACGAAGCCCACTTGGGATTCTCTCTCTGCCCCTCTCCCATGCGTGCACGTGCATGCATGTGTGTGCATGCTCCCTCTCTCAAAAATAAGTAAATAACCTTAGAAAAAAGTCAGGCCATATCATTTTTGCCTGCCTTCCTCTCCCACAGTGGTCTGCCAACATATCCAACTCCTCTTGCAACATCACTTTTTTCCATGAATCCCCAGAATTCCCAGGTAGAAACACTCATTCTCTTGTTATGACTATATTTTTACATACCACTATTGCTGCACTGATCATAATGTTTATATTGTTTTGTTAAAGTTTATTTATTTATTTTTAGGAGACAGAAAAACAGCACAATCCAGAAGGGAGGGGGGGAGAGAGAGACAGGCAGACAGACAGACACAGAATCAGAAGCAAGCTCCAGGCTCTGAGCTGGTAATGCTGAGCCTGATGCAGGGCTCAAACCCATGAACCATGAGATCATGACCTGAACCAAAGGGGGACATTTAACTGACTAAGCCATCCAGGCACCCCATGATGTTCACATTGTTTACATGTCTTCATCACTCTGTAATTTCCCTTAGATCGGGAACTCTCTTCTACCTGTGGACCCCAGGGCCTTGGACAACACCTGCCATGGAGTAGGGGCTCAATAAATGAATATTTGAAGAGTTACGTAGTATCATGTGCCTTAGCATTCCTCATTTGATCACCACACAGCCTTGGAATCTTTCCTACCGTTCCATTCAGAGGGCACTTTCCCAACATAAATGAAATACCCTCTCTGCTGTAATTCTCTTTCAATCCCCTAAACAAACAAGTTTGTGCCTACTCAACTCCAGAGATCTCATCAAACAATCTTCACTATAGCTTCATTCTCTGAAAAAAAGTTTTTTTTTTCTTTCTGGTGCACAACTGTAAATCACCAGTTCAATTCAAGACGTTTTTAGAGTCATTTGCATCATTATTAGTTGAGCACATGGTGACCTAGGCTGGGCACTAATTCTAGGGCATAAGTCTCCACCCAAGTAGGGAAGGCCAACTCCTTGGTTTCCTTTCCTCCAGGCCAAGATCCCTTTCAGCCTCAGTCTCCCCAAAACTATTAGCTGCAGAATGACTAAGACTAAAACATTTAAGTAATAATTTTTCAACATGTCTCTTACTGATATCCAAAAAAAAGTACTTAAATACACATACATACATACACACACACACACACACACTTGGGGCATCTGGATGGCTCATTTGGTTAAGTGTCCAACTCTTCATTTTGGCTCAGGTCATGATCTCATGCTTTGTGAGATCAACCCCCACATGGGGCTCTGTGATGACAGCATGGAGCCTGTTTGGGATTCTCTCCTCTCTCTGCCCCTCCCTGCTCACTATGCGGTCTCTCAGAAATAAATAAACTTAAAAAATATATCTATACATACTTAATTTCCAAGGGACAGCCTAATGATTTATAACTAATAACAATTCTCAGCCCCACTTATCAAGCTCTCTTTGTGGGAAGAGGTTTTCAAAAACTGTCTAAACTTCTGTTTCTAGGATGGATTAAAGCGACCAAGATGACCGTATTTTCCAGTTGCCCAGGACTGGCCTTAGTTTATACCTGTTGTCCTGAGGTAATTATTAATAACATCCTTTTTCATTCTCAAATGTCCTGGTTTGGACAATGAGGTATATGATCACCATTAATATACTCTGCCATATTGGGGTTGGGAGACACTTGAGAGCATGCTCTGATGTTATAACTCTAATTCACTACTTATGCCCAAGGTTAAGAAAATCCATCACCAGCTAGGTTTTGCTTTTCATAAGCCTCTACTTGAACAACAAAACCCCAGCTTTCCAGTAAAACAAACGCATTTCTTATGTTGGAAAGATTTATTTTTTGACCTTGCTATATAAAACCAGCTCAACAATGTCACCCAACTAGCTGCTTTCTTACCCCGTGGGAAAACGTATGCAAAAGAGGTCATTTAACTAAAAAAAAAAAAATCCGTATATGAGATAGCGATTATCTCTATTAATTACATCTCCAGTGACCTACTTATAGAAAAAAAAAACAAAAAAAAAACTGCTTTCCACCAAAACCCAATTTGATGCCTCTTCCAAGGCTGTAATTAAACATAGGAAAGAAATGGTTATAAAGAAATTGTTACTCTCTTTTCTCATTCTATCAACACTTAGATTCCTCTGCTGTGATAATAACAAGGGTTAGCTCTCTAAGGCGAGGGGAAGCAAAAGAGAATAATTTGAAGACTATTCTCATTTTACCCCAATGATAACGATAAGCTCTTGAGGTCTTGTCTTTGGGATAATGGAGAAGGCAGTATGGCAAAATAACTGTAGCCAGGTGCTACATTTTGGTTTCAGTATTTTTTCTTGGTGCTCAAGGGCCTATCTTTCTGGAATCCTAGATTTTTAATGTGCTGGTTAATTGTGTGACTTCAGACCAATTACTTAAACTCTCTGAACCTCAGTTTCCACATCAGTTAAGGGGCCAGAATAAGACCACTCCTGTCATCGTTTGTTCTAAGAATTAAGTCACTTTAATTCTAGAAAACAATGCTCAAATATTATTATGATATGTGGTAAGAGTGATAACTGTGGAAATGGAAAGAGGGAATATAATGGTTTGGAAGGTTGAATGTATTTGCAAGACAAAGCTATAACCTTTCAGACCAGGTCATCGGTGGCATTTCTAATAATGGGGAAATTAGGGAAGTATTGCCTGTATTCATTTCCTAGGCTGCTGTCACCAAGTACCACATACTGGGTGACTTAGAACAAAAGAAATTTATTCTCCAGGCACCTGGGTAGCTCAGTTGGTCAAGCATGTGCCTCTTGATTTCAGCTCAGATCATGATCTCATGGTTTTTGGAATTGAGCGCCACATATGGCTCTGTGCTCACAGTGTGGAGCCTGCTTGGGATTCTCTCTCTCCCTGCGCCTCCCCTGGCTCATGCTCTCTCTCTCAAAAATAAATAAACTTTTCTTTAAAAAAGGCATTTATTGGGGCACCTGGGTGGCTCAGTCGATTAAGCATCCAGCTTTGGCTCAGGTCATGATCTGGCGGTCTGTGGGTTCAGGCCCCCATCGGGCTCTGTGCTGACAGCTTAGAGCCAGGGGCCTTCTTTGGGTTCTGTGTCTCCCTCTCTCTCTCAAAAATAAATAAATATTAAAAAGATTTTTTTTTAAGGAATTTATTCTTTCACAGAGGCTCTGAGAGAAAAATCTCTTCCTTGTTTCTTTCCTGGCTTCTGGGGGTTGCTGACAACCCTTGGTGCTTCTTGGTCTATGGCAGCTTAACTCTAGTCTATGCCTTTGTCTTCACGTGGCCATCAGTCCTCTGTGTATGTGTGTTCAAATGTCACTCATCTTAGAAGGACACCAGTCATAATGGATTCAGGGCCCACCCTAATCTAGTATGACCACATCCTGACTTGACTGTAGCTACCAAGACAGTATTTCCAAATAAGCTCACATGTGAATCTGTGAAGATTCCAAATTCATCATGAATTGGGGGCACTCTAGTCAACTCAGTGATCACAGGCTCAACACCCCAAGAAACTTGATATAATAATTATTGGTAGGATTTTACAGAAATGGAAAGAAAGAATACTAGGGGATTCCTCTGCATATTCTTTTTCTTTTTTTGTTTTTGTCTTTTTCCTTTGAGAGCACATGAAAGCAGGGGCTGGTGTAGAAGGACAGGGAGAATTTTAATCAGGCTCGACACCCAGAATGGAGCTGAGGTAGGGTTCCATCTCACAACCCTGGGATCATGACCTGAGCTGAAATCAAGAATCAGACGCTCAACTGACTGCGCCACTTAGGTAGTCCTCTTCATATTTTCTAGACATAGCAAACTTTTATGCTTGCAACATGAAAGACAAAAGGGCTCTTCATTGTTTGCACTTCTCTTAACCACCATTTGAACTGTTTCTGGGGCATTCAAGAATTTTCTCCTCACAGTTTTTGTCCTGACACTTGTGTCCTATGTAAAACAACCTCTTTCAGTGAAGTTACTTTATTAGGAGTAAATGTGAGTGACCAATTAAGATTCCACATCGATGTGGCAACATCATTTTAATTTTATCACCAACAACCCCAGAAGTTTAGTTTCAGGGGTCCCATCCCCATGAGATTCGGTCAAACAATTTCTCTTTTAATTTGAACATCTTTTAAGAAGGCATACATTCGCTAGTTCAACAGAAACTCTCCCACATTCTATACCTAGTCCCCACTGTCTTATCCCAGGTCCCACTACACATTTAAGGTACCTGCTGGAGCTCTGAAAACAGGAGTTTGCCAGCCCTGAACTCTGTGACCTCTCATTCCCTATGGCCCTGAAACTAGCCCTCGTCACCCCAGCTACGACCATCACTTTACTCCATTTCACCCCAAATCCCCTCACTTGACAATTATGGGGCTAACCATTTTCCCTGGTTATTCGGTTGTTTTGTAATTATTCTCAGTTCAGCTTTTGTCTCCCCCACAACTAGATTAAAAATAGCTTTGTATTTTGTATCCTCCCACAGCACCTAGCCTAACCATCTGCACAGAACAGACATACACATGCACGCTGGCTAAAAACCAAAGGGCCAGCAAGACAACATCCTGCCATTATTCTCATCTTCCAGGACTTGACACAGTGCCACGCTTAGAGTTAGACAGAGACGCTCCCAACTTTAGACGACCTTGCCCTGAACCTCCTTCACCTCCTTACCCAATGCAATGGCAAGGCCATGGGACCAAGGGGACAGGCCACTTGTAGTCTATGTCCTCTCCCCAGCTTCACAGCCATGCTCCAGGTGCTTAAGATCCTAGAATTCCACTGGCCCTGGGCCCACTTCCATTGCCCATGTGGGCCCTTCCCCAATCCATCCTCTTGAGCATGAACATGCCACTGGAATGCGCATCCCTAAACCTGAAGTACAGCTAAGGGACAGATGTTTTGAGGGGGTGTTGACAAAGCTTGGATGTGTTAGCCCGAGTGCATGTCAACCTTCTGCACTCTGTGTGGGGGTGGGGGTAGGGGTGGCAAGGAGACAACAGCTTGGCATCCAGCTTCCATGTGTATTCTCACCTGGGTCCAGCAAATGTTAAGTGGCTCAATATGGACTCAGGGTTGAAGAGGTAAATATTAATGGCAAAATTCTCTTATCTCTCACTTTTACCTAGGACATACTCTCCAGTCTCAGTGTATTTTGGCATAGATCTACTCATTAGAGAAATAACTGACTTTCAGTTATTTGCTGAAAGGACGATAAGATTAAAATGAGTACTTGTTTTCACAGAGGGCTTCTAAGAACTGAAGAAAAACTTCAAAAGCATGGAAGAATGGTACCTATTATTGGCTAAATATGTTAAGAGTCTTCTGACTTAGCCAATGTTTCTGGACTAGCCGCATTACCCAGGAAAATTGGGAATGATGTCACATGGTCACATTCAAATCAATATCCACTCTGAAATAACCATCACCACAGGGTACATCTAGGTTCCAAACGCATGCATTATCATAAAATACATTCAAGTTAGGCACTCCAGTGTGAAATCAATTTGACAATACTAATGAAAAGTGCATTTAAAATATCTTTGAAGTAGCCATTAAATCGTACTTCATATATTTTCCTAGGATCCAACCATTATCTATACTTTGAAATCCAAACAGAATCTAATGGGAGATGGAAATGAGATGGTCTTGGCAGGATTTCACCCAAGTCAGGTTGTCCACAGGAAAAACACGATTAGTTATAGGCTACAGTGTGCATATTAAAATGGTCATTTCCATATTAACTCTCATACACTGAAAAATTAGTTACCGTAGGTCTCAAGCTCAGATTTGAGATTTTCCCTTACTGGTTATGATACTGTAAGCCTAATTTGTGCTTTAAATCCTCTATGGAAATGCAATTCAGCTCTGATTTTCCTGATGAAACTGATTATTTTCAAGCAGCCTGGTAGTCTTTGGCTGTCCCTGCCCCCACCTGAACATACATGAATGAATGCTTTTCCATTATAGACTTAAGGGGAAAAATTCAATCTCTTTGGAAGATTAGCTAAGAATTTCCATTCAACTTTGTACAGAACTTACATGCCCACAAATCAACAACGCAAACCAAAAATCCTTGGCTTACGTTTTCTGACACAGTTTGATGTACATTCTCTAGTTGTTCTTTTCCTCCTCTCCCTCCTCATTCTTTCTCAGATTCTGGATCTTCTTGGGTTCCCAGAGGATACAATTTTCATTCATCCATCAATTTTTTTTTTAAATTTTTTTTTCAACGTTTATTTATTTTTGGGACAGAGAGAGACAGAGCATGAACGGGGAAGGGGCAGAGAGAGAGGGAGACACAGAATCGGAAACAGGCTCCAGGCTCTGAGCCATCAGCCCAGAGCCTGACGCGGGGCTCGAACTGCTGGACCGCGAGATCGTGACCTGGCTGAAGTCGGACGCTTAACTGACTGCGCCACCCAGGCGCCCCCATCCATCAATTTTTTATCATTTAAACTCTGTTCTGCAGATAAGCAGGGTTTTTAACTTTCTTTATGTAGATTGTGACATCTGGTCAACCACCAGTTGACATAAACTCATCTTCTATCTACCTTATCCTGCCCCTTTCCCCCATGAAGTACATCTGTGACAGATACAAGACTCATTAAGAGTACACAACAACTGGGATCTCATCAAAGACATACACATACACTCACTCACCCATCCTTTCGCATAACTTCAAGTCACCAGACCAACAGGTGTGGAAGCTGCCTATGGATTGAAGCTAAGCTCTCTTTACATGGAAACCTGCCCTGCTCCTAAAGTCAGGTCAAGTCCAGCCCAGGGAGGAAAAGTCATGGAAAAAATCCATTAAAAAGGATTGTTTTCCTACTAGATCTTCGGGAACCAATTTTTTTTTTTAATTGCAGCTGTTAATTTTTTTTAACATTTATTTATTTATTTTGTTTATTTTTGGGGAGGGAGGTTTTTTAATGTTTATTATTTATTTTTGAGAAAGAGAGAGTATAAGCAGGGGAGGGGCAGAGATAGAGGGAGGGAGACACAGAATCCGAAGAAGGCTCCAGGCTCTGAGATGTCAGCACAGAGCCCAAAATGGGGTTCGAACTCTTACAACCCATGAGATCATGACCTGAGCCAAAGTCAGACACTTAACTGACTGAGCCAGACTTAACTACATTATTTATTTATTTTTGAGAGAGAGAGAGAGAGAGAGAGAGAAAACACGAGTGGGGGACAGGCAGAGACAAAGGGGGACAGAGGATCTGAAGTGGGCTCTATGCTGATAGCAGAGATCCCCATGTGGGACAAACTCACAAACCTGGAGATCATTACCTGAGCCAAAATCAGATGCTTAACGCACTGAGCCACTCAGACCCCCCTTAGAACCAATTTTTTAAAGGGGGCAGTGTGTGAATAGTGTGCTCTTCATTTTTCTTAAATGACAATCATTTTTATTCTTTTTGGCTTACTTGGTAAAAAAAAAACACATGTAGTGGTTTTAGAATAACAGTATTTGCAATACAGCCTTAATATAAAGAATTTCAACTCAGGCAGCCAATAGTTTCCAAAAATTTCTAAGATAAAATACAAAGAATATGCAATATCCAGATTCTGGGGGATTATTTATCTGCTGCTTTTGTTTGTTTCTGTGGGGTTTTTTGGTGGGTTTTTTTTTTTTTTTTTGGTTTGTTTGATGGGGAGTTTGGTCAACAGTGAGGAAAATGCGGAGGCCTTGAGAGACTAAGATGAGCAAATCTAAGAAAAAGATTTAAATATGAGAATAATGGTAGAAAAGATGCTTGGAGCATTTTTAGGTTTAAAGCCTTGGTTTGGGGCACCAAACAAAGAATTTATTAATGAGCTTTCCTAACTGGAGTTAGAGAATGATAAGCTCCTCTTGGTCCTGTATCTGAGGGATGTTGCAGGTTATACCAGCTGGTAAATTTGATGATTTTTCTTACGGTACATCTTTTATAATAATTACTTTCTATCCCTTTAAGAATTTCAAGCTCACCTCACCAAATATATATTCTGATAGAATAAAGGAATCAAATGCTATAAAAGACCCAGTTCATCCAGCAAGCAGAGGCAATCTATTCCAGAATCATCTACCGGTGAAGCCCTGGCTAGCTTTGATACCTCAGAGAAACAGGAGCAAATTAAAAATCATTATCATCTTGGGGCACCTGGGTAATTCAGGTGGTTGGGTATACAGCTTTTGATTTTGGCTCAGGTCATGATCTCATGGTTCCTAGGATTGAGCCCCACATCAGGCTCTGTGCTGACAAGTGTGGAGCCTGCTTGGGATTCTCTCTCTCCCTCTCTGACCCTCCCCTGTTCATGCACACGTACACACACACACACACACACACACACACACTCTCTCTCTCTCTCTCTCTCTCTCTCTCTCTCTCTTTCCCTCTCAAAAATAAACAAACATGAAAAAAAATTAAATAAATCATTACCATCCTACCTTAGGTTTTTTAAAATGTCTCAGACATTTTGCATTATTATAACCAAATCTAATTAGACCTGTTCAGCACCACAATTAAATGCCTCTAACAATCTGATCTCACCTGCTTTCCAACTAGTATCAAGCAATGGAAATCTTGGCAGATAATGGAACACTGTAATGTAGGCTGACAGGTAAAAGCAAAGGTAACTCAATCCAGGGGTTTCTTTTTATCTTTGCCTCTCTCTCTTTTTATTCCTTTCTTTCTTAGATTTTATTTAAATTCAAGTTGGTTAACACACAGTGAATCCAGAAAGGACCACTGCCATTTATCTAGCGGTGACATGATCTGCTCTAAAGAAATGTGTGTCCCCAAAGGCTTCTCAAAATCCCAAACTAGGTTTTTGGAAGCTAACAACCCTCATACATCATTCAGAGAAGGTTCATAAATATTTATCATTAATGAAATGGTAAAACCTCAATTATCAATCTTGTTTTGTTTCTCCTCTTATCACCCAACTCTTGAATAAGACAAGCCTCCTTACTTCACCTCTGCCTGAGACTATGCAAGAGACAGACAGGGAGAAAGTGAGGAAAGGTTTGTTTACTGACAAACTCTGTGCCAGCCACCACACCTGCCATTCTCATAAATGGCATCTCAATAAATAGTGTTGCACCTAGATCTTAACCATCTGGGAAAAAGTCAGATCTGTATGGCACATCAAAATAAATCCCAGATGAGTTGAAGATTTATATGCACAAAAAACCCCTCAATAATCAATAGAGTTCAAGGAAGTAAAGGTGAATATCGGTCCAATGTTACATTGGAGAAATTCAGATTATTTTGGTGTAAACAAAATGTAAAATACACCATTTAAAAAAAGGAAAAAAAAAAAAAAACCAGACACCTTGCTAGGGAAAATCTCCAACATAACAAAGAATTTACAGTCTTCATTTAAAGAGCAGATCAATTTTTAAAAGACAGTATCAACAGAGAAAACATGGAAAGTACAAAAAGGCAATTCACAAAAAGAAAATACAAGGAGGCATATGAGAAATATTTGCCTTCACTATAATGAAAGAGCACAAATTAAAACCATGAGAGTATGAAGGACAGCCTACATCATCATTCAAAATGTGGTATTATGTTATCCAGAAATTCCAATTCTAGAATACGTAACCTAAAGAAATGGTTGGATGTGTAGCAAAGACATACATAACAGGACAGTGATTATGTTATACATAACACCAAAAAAATAAATTTAAAAAATTGTACAGCGGTAGGAGATGAAATCAATCAATTACAGGGACACTACCCAATGGACATATCGTACAGCCAAGAAAATCAATGCAAATGAGTACTTACTGACGTGGAACTATTCCTAGTTCAGTAAATGAGAAAGTAATGCATAAAACCTACATTGCAAGGAGGGAGTATATTAAAGATTAAGAGGGCTCCCTCTGCTCAAATTCTAGGTCTGCCACTCACCAGCTGCCAAAACTTGAACCTCATTGCTCCCTCAGGAAAGTGGGAATGGGAATGGTAGGCACACTTAGACAAGTGCTTATTCCATAATAAATACGAAGTGCGTTACCTTAAGGCAAAAGTTATCTGGATTATTTTTATGCTTACGTGTACACACATAAATACACATAGTTACCAGTGACAATCACTGGGTAGTAAGGATACAGTGTTATTACTTATGCATATGCACAAAAAACAAAATCCCATTCCCATTTGGTTATGAGCATATCACACACATTAAATGTCAAAGTGTAAACCTAAGAGTTTCTGCAGAAAAGTTTTAAAAAGCATTAGGATCAGTTTACTGTCAGGAAGAACAGGGATACAGTCTTTTTTTCCACCGTATTCTCAATGTGAGGGCTTCATAACCTGTCGGCTATTTGAATACTAAAGTTATCCATTTTATATGAACCTTAAAATGATATTAACTTTTAGTAAAAATTTCAGATCCCCAACATAATTGGGTCAAAACATTCTCTGATAAGACTTGGCTTAAAGATTTCTTTTTCTTTTTTTTATTTTTTAAATGTTTATTTATTTTTGACAGAGAGAGAGAGACAGAACATGATCGGGGGAGGGGCAGAGAGAGAGGGAGACACAGAATCTGAAGCAGGCTCCAGGCTCCGAGCTGTCAGCACAGAGCCCGACGCGGGGCTCGAACCCACGGACGGTTAGATCATGACCTAAGCTGAAGTCGGACACTCAACCAACTGAGCCACCCAGGCGCCCCAAAGATCTACATTTCTAAAATGAAGACTTGAGTTGAATATTTTTTCCTAAACCTGCAGAAAAATATGAGCTTTGTGCCCTCAATTGTTCATAGACACGTAAGTTTATTGCACTATGCTGGAGGCCAAATTGGGATCTCATTTCTACTTTGACAATTAAAGATAAAATCTTATACTCGAATTACATGTTTTTTGTGGGTGATTTTTCTTTTTTAAAATGCAAATGTAAAAGTGATACTTTTTGTCCATCTGACTAGCAAAAGTGAAACTCAGATAATAATTGAACACTGGTAAATGTATATGGAAGTTGAAATTTTCATGCATTGCTTTTGGGGACAATAAATTAGTACATATGCTCTGGAGAGACTTTGGCAACATTTATAAAATTAAAAATATGCCCTAATCTGGATTGCCCTTATATGATACTCTGGAATTATTTCATTTTCTTAGATGTGATCATTTTACTGTGGTTACATAAGGGAATGACTTGGCTATTTTAGAAGATCAATGATGGAATATTTAGGAGGAAGGTCTAAAACTTTAAAAGATTCAGTTAAAAAAAACCCCAAAACTTCTTAACTTACCCATATATGTATGTAGGTGTGTGTGTATGCTCTATCTATATATAAAAATGCCATAGACTGAATGATCGTGCCCTCCCTCAGAATTCCTAAGTTGAGACCTAATCCCCAAGGTGATGGTGTTAGGAGATGGGTCCTTTGGGAATTTCTTAGCTCATGAATAGGATTAGTGCCCTTGTAAAAGAGACTCCAGAGAGATCTATTCCCCCTTCTGCTATGTACGTACACAGCAAAAAGGCAGCTGTCTATGAACCATGAAGTGGGCCTTTCACCAGACACAGAATCTGCTGGCAATTAGATCTTGTGCTTCCCAGCCTCCAGAACTAAGAGAAATAAATGTCTGATGTTTACAAGTCACCCAGTCTATGGTATTCTGTTACAGCAGCCTGAACATGCACGCATGCGCGCGCACACACACGCACACCTCTGAACTTGAGCATGCACGTGGACACAGAGATTGAGAGGAAGAGAGGGAAGAGGTGGGGGGAAGGAGAGAAAGCTTATATGGTGAAATTAAGTAACTGGAAAATTTAGGTAAAATGAAAGCAGTTGAGTATTATATGTTCTTTCAACTTTTCCACAGGTTTGAAACTTTCAAAACCAAGGAGTTGAAGAAAAAATGTGGCACATTTTCACGTGTACAAGGCAGCATGCACTACTGCACTGTAATTGCAAAGGACTGAACATGGCCCCGGTGTACGAACAAATAGGTATTTGTTGCAGGCAATGTTTTCCAGCAATGAAAAAGAGAGCACTGGACCTGGAGTATAGCTACATAGATAGATCTTATAAATCAGTGCTGAATCAAAGTTAAATAAACAAAAGCAGATTACTAAACAAGGGTCACCTACTATATATTTAGAGGTTCTATAAGCACACACAAACTGAGTTGTTTCATAGTTGCAAAGCTATAAAAAATATGGAGAATGGATTCAGAGAAGTCATGGTAGGCACCTGAAGGTGGATACTAATGAGGTGCAGGTGGGGATCATGAAGAAAAGGGAGGGGCCATGAGACGGTTTACAGGTAATACTGATCAAAGCCATCCAATTCTGAGTATATCTGGGAAAGTTTACAGTATTTTATTTTTAGTTTAATGGATAAAATGTTTTAGAAAGGAATAAAATGGATTCATTATACAACAGAATCATTTCAGGCTACCATCATGGCATCACAAATGCATCTCCATTTGTACATTTGCAAATCCCAGAGAGCCAAGCCTTCCTCCTCTTTACAACCCAGGCCCGTCACAACTCTCACTTGTGTTTTCTAACCAATCCCAGCTTTCACAAATCAGAGGCTTGCTTGGAAATTGCTTTGGGAGTCATTAACATGCCATACGCATGCCATGGGTTCCTTTTCTTTTTCATTATGGTAAGCTGAGACTCTTAAAGAGACTCATTAAGAGACTCTTAAATACAGAGAACAAACTGAGGGTTGATGGTGTGGGTGGAGGGGGGAATGGGTGATGGGCATTGAGGAGGGCACTTGTTGGGATGAGCACTGGGTGTTGCATGTAAGTGATGAATCACAGGAATCTACCCATAAAGCCAAGAGCACACTGTATACACTCTATGTTAGCCAACTTGACAAATTATACTAAAAAAAAAAAAAGACAATAGCCCTCCTGAAACCCTTTCTTTTGACATGGGCTATTGTCAATGTAGAAATAAACCAATGGGGGTAGGGAGGCCCCTCTACTGCAGCCCTGCTCTGTGCCTATTGGCGAGGAGGCATACAATAGATATGTGTACCAAATAAACAAATGAATGAATAAGTGAATGAGAAAGAAAGGAGACAGGAGAGGGTAAAAGGGAAGGAGAGAAAAATAGAAAGATAAAGAGGCAACTGATTTAGTGGGACTACGGTGAGTTAGCAAAGCCAGCCACATCTCCCAGATTTATTAAGCCCAAGAACGATTCTGGGCCCCTTGAGAAAATAACCATAACGTGGTATGTATCAACAAAATCACAGAGAAGTCAGAGAAGACCACCTTCCTATCTCTAGTGTTTTTATGTTCTAGGGCAAGTACAGGCATTTTGCTCAGTGCTCTCTCTCTCCATAATTACTCAAACCATATATCATTAAGAACAAAATATTGGTTAGCAGGGAATATGAATGGCCCACATTTGGGAATCTTCTTGGCAAGGAATGAAACTGTCTTTTAAATGACTGATGAAAATACGATGGAAAAACATGAGTAGGCCTGGATAAACACTATAAAGAAGGAAGCGAAGTTTAAAAACTGTTCCTCCCCCAGTGGAACAAGGAGTACAGTGGTTCAAAGATGATTATTTCATGGGAGACAATGGCACCAGAGAAGGGTAGGTTACCTTTAGCTTCCATCACTAAACTAGACAATCCTTAATCAAGAATGAAGAGGAAAGAAAAAATATATGCTTTCCAAGAGAGGGTATCATTTGTAAAATGTTTTTACGTTTGCAATTTATAACCCTATTTATGAGGAGAAACAGAAGGGACCTTAGGGATTATTTTCCCCAACTCCCACATTTTACCAATGAACTTGGAAAGCTCAAGGTATGGTAAAAATTTGCATCCACAACCTAGGACTCCACCTCTACATTTTCTATTTTCTGCATGGTACCACTTCATTTTTTCCTTCACCTTCTCCACCCATGGAAAACTATCTCAGTTTTCCAGTCTTCTGAGACTTCTCTTAGGAAACTTAATTAAAAAAAATTCTTAAGAAGGATATTTGAATATAGATTGGACATTTCATAGTATGTTATTAATATTCTTAGATGGGATAATGGTATTTTATGTAGAAGAATGTTCTTAATAAGTTTTAGAAGTGCCATGCCATAAAGTCTGCAGCTAACTTTTAAATGGTTCAGCAATACGCCATATAGATAGGTAAACAAATATGGCAACATGTGTATAATAACAGTGTAGATGGAAGAAGAGGAGTTCATTGTATGGCTTCAATTAATCTTTAAAATGTTGAATACAAATGAGGAAATAAGAATGTTTTTAAAAATAATCCTTTTAAAGCATTTTAAATTTTGAGTAATAGACTCCCTACAGCCACCCCGTAGGCCATAAGGTGCCTCAATGCAAAAGGGAAGGCTAACAAAGAGTAATGGGTAGTCTTTAGAAGGAGGGATTTTTTTCTCGCTATGGAGGAGACACGAGGGTTCAGTGTGAAGGCACTCATGGTGCTTGACCACCACATCTAGTAAGACACAGGGTGGCAAAGGGGCTGGGGACAGAGGAAAATGGGATTTGAAAGCTCAGGGGAGTGGTTTCATTCAAGATCTTGGAACCAAGGGGTGCCTGGGTGGCTCAGTCTTGAAACTGACACTTGGTTTCAGCTTAGGTCATGATCAAATAGTTCCTGAGATTGAATTCTGCATAGGGATCTGTGCTGACAGAGTGGAGGCTGCTTGGAATTCTCTCTCTCCCTCTCTCTCTGATCCTTCCCCATGTGCATATTCTCTCTCAAACTTTTTTTCTTTTTTAATTTTATTTTTTTTAATTTACATCCAAATTAGCATACAGTGTAACAATGATTTCAGGAGTAGATTCCTTAATGCCCCTTACCCATTTAGCCCATCCCCCCCTCCCACACCCCCTCCAGTAACCCTGTTTGTTCTCCATGTTTCTGGCTCTCTTATGTTTTGTTCCCCTCCCTGTTTTTTATATTACTTTTGTTCTTGTCCCTTATGTTCATCTCTGTCTCTTAAAGTCCTCATATGAGTGAAGTCATATGATATTTGCCTTTCTCTAATTTTGCTTAGCATAACATCATCCAGTTCCATCTACCCAGGTGCAAATGGCAAGACTTCATTCTTTCTGATTGCCAAGTAATACAACATATATATATGTATGTATGTATGTATATATATATATATATATATATATATACACACACACACATACCACATCTTCTTTATCCATTCATCCATCAATGGACATTTGGGATCTTTCCATACTTTGGCTATTGTTGATAGTGCTGCTATAAACATGGGGGTGCATATGTCCCTTTGAAACAGCACAGCTCTTTCCCTTGGATAAATACCTAGTAGTGCAATTGCTGGGTCGTAGGATAGTTCTATTTTTACTTTTTTGAGGAACCTCCATACTGTTTTCCAGAGTGGCTGCACCAGCTTGCATTGCCACCAACAATGCAAAAGAGATCCTCTTTCTCCACATCCTCGCCAACATCTGTTGTTTCTGAGTTGTTAATGTTAGCCATTCTGACAGGTGTGAGATGGGATCTCATTGTGGTTTTGATTTGTATTTCCCTGATGAGTGATGTTGAGCATTTTTTCATGTGTCAGTTGGCCATCTGGACGTCTTCTTTGGAAAAGTGTCTATTCATGTCTTTTGCCCATGTCTTCACTGGATTATTTGTTTTTTGGGTGTTGAGTTTGCTAAGTTCTTTATAGGTTTTGGATACCAACCTTTTATCTGATATGTCATTTGCAAATTATCTTCTCCGTCATCTGCCTTTTAGTTTTGCTGATTGTTTCCTTTGCTGTGCAGAAGCTTTTATTTTGATGAGGCCCCAGTAGTTCATTTTTGCTTTTGTTTCCCTTGCCTCCGGAGATGTGTTGAGTAAGAAGTTGCTGCAGCCAAGATCAAAGAGGTTTTTGCCTGCTTTCTTCTCGAGGATTTTGGTGGCTTCCTGTCTTACATTTAGGTCTTTCATCCATTTTGAGCTTATTTTTGTGTATGGTGTAAGAAAGTGGTCCAGGTTCATTCTTCTGCATGTCGCTGTCCAGTTTTCCCAGCACCACTTGCTGAAGAGACTGTCTTTATTCCATTGCATATTCTTTCCTGTTTTGTCAAAGATTAGTTGGCCATACGTCTGTGGGTCCATTTCTGGGTTCTCTATTCTGTTCCATTGATCTGAGTGTCTGTTCTTGTGCCAGTGCCATATTGTCTTGATGATTACAGCTTTGTAGTATAGCTTGAAGTCTGCGATTGTGATGCCTCCTGCTTTGGTTTTCTTTTTCAAGATTGCTTTGGCTATTCGGGGTCTCTTCTGGTTCCATACAGATTTTAGTATTTTTTGTTCTAGCTCTGTGAAGAAGGCTGGTGTTATTTTGATAGGGATTGCATTGAATATGTAGATTGCTTTGGGCAGTATCAACATTTTAACAATATTTGTTCTTCCTACCCAGGTGCATGGAATCTTTTTCCAGATTTTTCACCTCTTTGGTTAGATTTATTCCTAGGTATTTTACAGTTTTTGGTGCAATTGTAAATGGGATCGATTCCTTGATTTCTCTTTCTGTCGCTTCATTGTTGGTGAATAGGAATGCAACCGATTTCTGTGCATTGATTTTATATCCTGCAACTTTGCTGAATTCATTAATCAGTTCTAGCAGTTTTTTGGTGGAATCTTCTGAGTTTTCCATATAAAGTATCATGTCATCTGCAAAGAGTGAAAATTTGACCTCCTCCTGGCCGGTTTGGATGCCTTTTATTTCTTTGTGTTGTCTGATTGCAGAGGCTAAGATTTCCAATACTATGTTGAATAACAGCGGTGAGAGTGGACATCCCTGTATTGTTCCTGACCTTAGGGGGAAAGCTCTGTTTTTCCCCATTGAGGATGATGTTAGCATTGGGTCATTCATATATGGCTTTTATGTTCTCGAGGTATGATTCTTCTATCCCTACTTTCTTGAGGGTTTTTATCAAGAAAGGATGCTGTATTTTGTCAAATGCTTTCTTTGCATCTAGAGAGAGGAACATATGGTTCTTGTCCTTTCTTTTATTGATGTGATGAATCACATTAATTGTTTTGTGGATATTGAACCAGCCCTGCATCCCAGGCATAAATCCCACTTGGTCGTGGTGAATATTTTTTTTAATGTATTGTCAGATCTGGTTGGCTAATATCTTGTTGAGGATTTTTGCATCCATGTTCATCAGGGAAATTGGTCTATAATTCTCCTTTTTAGTGGGGTCTCTGTCCGGTTTTGGAATCAAGGTAATGTTGGCCTCACAGAGTTTGGAAGTTTTCTTTCCATGTCTATTTTTTGGAACAACTTCAAGAGAATAGGTGTTAACTCTTCCTTAAATGTTTGGTAGAATTCCCCTGGAACACCATCTGGCCCTGGACTCTTGTTTTCTGGGAGATTTTTGGTTACTAATTCGATTTCTTTACTGGATATGGGTCTGTTCAAATTTTCAATTTCTTCCTGTTTCAGTTTTGGTAGTGTATATGTTTCTAGGAAGTTGTCCATTTCTTCCAGATTGCCCATTTTATTGGTATATAAGTGCTCATAATATTGTCTTATTGTTTTTATTTCTGCTGTGTTGGTTGTGATCTCTCCTCTTTCATTCTTGATTTTATTTATTTGGGTTATTTCCTTTTTCTTTTTGATCAAACTGGCTACTGGTTTATCAATTTTGTTAATTCTTTCAAAGAACCGGCTTCTAGTTTCATTGATCTGTTCTACTGTTTTTTTTCATTTAATAGCATTAACCTCTGCTCTAGTCTTTATTATTTCCTGTCTTCTGCTGGTTTGGGGTTTTATTTGCTGTTCTTTTTCCAGCTCTTTAAGGCGTAAGATTAGGTTGTATATCTGGGATCCTTGTTCCTTCTTTAGGAAGGCCTGGATTGCTATATACTTTCCTCATATGACTGCCTTTGCTGCGTCCCAGAGGTTTTGGGTTGTGGTGTTATTTTCATTGGCTTCCATGTTCTTTTGAATTATCTCTTTAACTTCTTGTTTGGCCCATTCATTCTTTAATAGGATGTTCTTTAGTCTCCAATTTTTTGTCACCTTTCCAAATTTTTTCTTGTGGTTGATTGAGTTTCACAGCATTGTGGTCTGAAAATATGTGCGGTATGATCTCAATCTTTTTGTACTTGCTGAGGGCTGATTTGTGTCCCAGTATGTGGTCTATTCTGGAGAACGTTCCATGTGCACTGGAGAAGAATGTATATTCCGCTGCTTTAGGATGAAATGTTCTGAATATATCTGTTAAGTCCATCTGGTCCAGTGTGTCATTCAAAGCCATTGTTTCCTTGTTGATTTTTTGATTAGATGATCTGTCCATTGCATCTGTCACACCGTTGCTGTGAGTGGGGTGTTGAAGTCTCCTACTATTATGATATTACTATCAATGAGTTTATGTTTGTGATTAACTGATTTATATATTTGGGTGCTGCCACATTTGGTGCATAAATGTTTACAATTGTTAGGTCTTTTTGGTGGATAGACCCCTTAATCAAAATAAACAAACTTAAAAAAACACAACAACTGTGGAGCTGGGTTTAGACAACAGAGTCCAGAGAGGACATGGTGAGGCCCAATAACAGGGACCATTTTCCTTGTCTTTATTAACACAACTTTCAACCCAGATAGTACCCTTCCCATTCAAGTAGGACACTGGTCAGGCAGAATCTTGGAGTCTGAAACACTATATATAAAGGTGCATGCACCATACTGGAATGTTCCATAAGCTTTTCCATATTTAAGAGTAGGGATTTTTTATTTCAAACTTGCTATAATTTTCTAGCAATTGATTGTTACTTTCCAATAAGAGTTAACTGTGATTCTTTTTCTTCTAATAATAATCCTTTCTAAATCATGTATTAGTGCTGAAATCTGCCCCCTCTCTCACGACCTTTGCCACTGTTTTTTCCAAATGCAATTTGGAAAATTGGCCCATTGCAAAGTCTTGGCAGTGATGGGTTGTTATAGAACTATTAGACATAGCAATACCTCCAGATTGCTTATTTCTTGAAATAACGTAACACACAAATCCTCATTTTTTTTCCTTCTGTAAAAGCCTTGAGTGGCAGAAAAGTAATCTTTAAAACATACCTAACCCTAGACACAACATTATTATACAACATATGGCAGTAACTGAGAATAAGTGACTCTTTTTCAGGCAGGTAAGACTGCTTCAGGTTTAGGAAATATATTGCTCCATTATTGGATTAACCTATCAATTTAAACATCATTTGATAAAATTCAATACCTGTGCCTGATTTTAGTAAACTGGGAATGAAAAGTGACTTTATTAACCTGTATCAGATATTATTCCTAACGGAAATACATTTAAAGCATCCCCACTATAGTCAGGAGTGAAATATATCTGCCATTGCTGCTCCTATTCTATATTGTATTGGAGGTCCTAGCCAAAGAAATAAGACAAGAAAAAGAAATACACAGTATAAATATCGGATAGTCAGAGCTAAGATTGCTATTTGACTGCTTAGAAAATTCTATAGTGATACTTCCAGCAAAATGGTAGACTGTATTGATGCAGATGGACACTCTGCCACTACAAACAGAAAATCTGGATAAAATGTAAGCAGCAAAATTTTAAGTCCACAGCCAAGCCTTAAAGACAGAGCAATCATTCAGAACTACAAAGAATAGATTGTGCCCAGAGCCACCTCTGTGCTCATATGCCTCATGTGATATATATAACCTATCAGGACTTCCAGAGGAAAGGATTTATGGGGTTCCCAAATAGTATATCTAAACCTAATGATAAAAAAAATCATACCTATAAAATATGTCTAGGGAGTAGTAGAAACCAGGTGAGGTTGTCCACTCAGAGTCAATAGGGAGAGCTTGCACCCAGATGTCTTTGCATACTACTCCTGCCATAAGAATAGGGGAGGGGAGGGGAGGCTGAGGCCTGCCTTCTATAGAAAGTCAGAAGTAGCCTATAAAAAGCACAATATAGAAAATAATGATTTTTCCAACAAAGAGAGTCACTGCTTTTGTTTACCATTGTATTCTCGAGAAACAACTTCAAAGCATCTAACCCAGTGTTGTATCTCCCCTAGGAAGTACCATAGTGAAAACAGAAAAACTCCCCTAAGCATCTGAGCAGATGGGGCTGAATATCTGCTCCATCCAGTGTTACTTGACTCTGTTCTTTCTCCTCCCTTTGAACCTGGTTTGAAGTCTGTAGCTCTTACCACCTCTGCATGCATCAGAGGACAGATCTTTTCTCTGGATTCTTAGCTATGATTCCACAAATTCCTCTGAGCCTCAAGTCTTGTTATGTATAAGAAATTCAATTGTTTATCTCTATAAATTAACCATTAAAAACCCCAGTACTCAGAATGGAACACATCTTTCCAGAGGCTGTTTCTATGGGCTTCATCCTAAGCTCCATCTGCTACCAAGCAGCACAACTCCTGGGAAGACTCTGGCTTGGAAGTAGCTCACTATGCCCACCACCAAACCTGGGGAAGCACACAGACAGAAGGTCCAAATGATGGCCTCTGCTTCAAGAAATTTATTGTGAACTCAAGAGATGACAAACCACCAGAAACAGACCATGAGAGTGAAACAAAGGTCTGGTGGAGGCTGGAACAAAAAACTGGGCACTCTCTGGCCAGAGGTCAGAATGAAGAAGGGCAGTTGATCTGTATGCCAAGAGATAGATAGCACTTTGATGGGTGGAAATGGAAGAGGAATGTGCTCCAAAGATGACTATGGCTTACAAAAAGGCATTTGAGTAACACAGTGTATGTCATGGAGTGATGGCAACCCTCTGTGTATAGGTCCCTCTGCATGCTTATGTTGAGGGAAGAAATTCTTTTATCAAGCTCTGAGCTTGCTAAAGTCAAAGTGACTGATTCAACAAAACCATTTCCTTGGCCATTTTCCCCCATTGGAGCTTACCAAAAAAAAAAAAAAAAAATTACAATAAAAGAAACTAACTCAGGGCACCTGGGTGGCTCAGTCGGTTAAGCATCTGACTTCACCTCAGGCCATGATCTCACAGTTCATGAGTTCAAGCCCCACGTTGGGCTCTGTGCTGACAGCTCAGAGCCTGGAGCCTGCTTCAGATTCTGTGTCTCCCTCTCTCTCTGCCCTGCCTCCGCTCACACTCTGTGTCTCTCAAAAAATGAAAAAAAAAAAGTTTAAAAAAATTAAAAAAAGAAACAACCTCATATATGCAACTTGCCCCTCGAATTACTGAATATTACAGTGCAGCATAAATGGCCCTTCCAGCTCCTTCCTTTGGACAGTAGTCATGGACTGATAGGTTTACATTTTCAGTGTCTGATTTTAAACTGAACTAATTCCACAAATGGAAAAATGCTTCAATCAGGTGGTGCTAAGTGTAGCCTTGTTATGTGACATAAACCATTGGGCTTAGACCAGACGATGATTCTTGCAACATATTACATCAGGGATGCTTGTATTCATGGCTGGGGAGCTTTAAATTACATTATGCTAGGGCTCACCCCTAGAAATTCCCAAGGTGATTCTATCACATCTTTATGGTTGACAATTACTAGGCTAGAGCTACAAACTTTTTAAACGTTTGTTGTTGTTTTTTTAACTTTCTGAAAGTAACAATAAGCTGCATTATATTTGATGAATATATGTATAAATCAGAATGGAGATAAACTATTTAGATAGAAACAGGTGCTTACTAGTCTTACCAACTTCATTCACGGTGTTAGCATGCTACCCCCGTTCTGACAGCTATTACAGCAGAAGGGTCTACTCAGTCCTTCTCTAGCTGGAGTAGTAAAAGCATCTCCAGAAAGACCTCTGCACAAAGAGATACATCTCTCCCTTCCGTGAGGAGACACTATGTTTCCAATATCCCCAAGGTAATGGGCTGGGGGCAGAGAGTTAATAAAGAAAAATATCATCCCAACAAAAGTTTCCTTAACTTTCTGGAAAATAATAAACCCATTCTATCTGACATCCTGAGCTTAATCTTTCTAGCTGCCACATGGCTAAATGAAAAAAAGGTAAGCCACATTAAGCCCTTGTCAGAGAGCTTGCCTTGCTGGGATGGGAATTCTCAAATGTTTGGTCTTCCTTTCGAGAGCTTTCACTCTAAACACAAACCTACGTTTTTAAAAATATTTTTATGCAGAGATTTCAACAAGCTTCATGCATCATCACCTTGTACCTTTTAAAATATATGGGATGGCCCGTCCCCTGTAGGCCTCTAAGGACACCCTAAATTGAGCAGGGCAATAAGGAGGGGTCGTTAAGCTAGCTCATCACACCTGGTCTCATCCATCCAAGTCTGTTTGGTCAGAATACCTTCCCAGAACAAACGAATGTGTCAAATTCCTCTGTAGGTGCCTAACAGAGGATAGGAAGTCTTTTAAACAGGGGAGAACAGCGGGGCACCTGGGTGGCTAAGTGCACTGAGCCTCCGGACTTCAGCTCAGATCATGATCTCAAGGTCTGTGAGTTTGAGCCCTGCATCGGGCTCTGTGCTGATAGCTGGGAGCCTGGAACCTGCTTCAGATTCTCTGTCTCCCTCTCTCTCTGCCGCTCCCCTGCTCATGCTCTGTCTCAAAAATAAAAACATTAAAAAAAATTTAAAGAAGGGAGAACAGTAGTAGTGAATCAGGGAAAAAAAAAAACACCATAAAATGCCAAGGAAGTGGTATCAATATTTCATAGTCTAAAAATTGTCCATCAACAGATGAATGGATAAACAAAATGTGGCATATACACACAATGGAATATCATTCAGTGTTAAAAAGGAAGGAAATTCACATTTAAGCCACAAAATGTCTGACCCTTAGAAACATCATGTTCAGCGAAATAAGCCAGGGCAAATATCATGCTTCCTCTTGCACAAGGTACCTAGCTAGAATAGGCAAAGATACAGAAAGTAAAATAAAGGTTCCCAGGGCTTGGGGGGGCGGGGAGTGTGGAGACAAGGGAACAGAGTTGTTTAACGGGTACACAGTTCCTCTTTGGAATGATGAAAAGTTCAGGAAATGCATAGGTGTGATGGATGTGCAGTAGTCTGAATGTACTTAGTGACTGAATTTTATGTTTGAAAAAGATTAAGACAAAAAGTTCAGGAAATGCATAGGTGTGATGGATGTGCAGTATTCTGAATGTACTTAGTGACTGAATTTTATGCTTGAAAAGGATTAAGACAGTAAATTTTGTCATGCATATTTCACCACAATAAAAAGGTATGTTTAACAATAAGTATCTTCTAACTCTGAGGACCATGCTTAGCATAAAACCCAGGAAGCTAGAATCTGATTACATTTTCCTTAGGCAGGCTAATTTATCACTACACTAACAAACTATCAAATCTAGATCTTACTTTCCTATTGCCTATTTTCCACCAATCATATGGGGCCTCACAGAGGGCCCTTCTTTCTTAGGAAAGCTCCCCTCTTTTGTTTTGTTTCACCTTTCTTTTCAGATAAAGCACAAGCAATATATGTACTGAATTTCTTTGGAGAGTTCCAAAGCCTGATGAACTACAAAGTTTCCAGTCCATAGTTAAGTTATTACCCACATGAGTTACCCACATATATTTAAAACTGGTTCCCTGGAATCATCTTGTGAGTCTATAGAAGTTTCTGGAATAGCTGCCTATGGGATTTCATTAGAAAACAGAGGAGTTGTTAAAAAAAATCATAGGGGCGCCTGGATGGCTCAGTCAGTTAAGCGTCCGACTTCAGCTCAGGTCATGATCTCATGGTTCGTGGGTTTGAGCCTGGAATCAGGCTCTGTGCTGATAGCTCAGGGCCTGGAGCCTGCTTCAGTTTCTGTCTGTCTCTCTCTCTGTCCCTCCCCTGCTCATGCTTCGTCTCTCAAAAATGAATAAACATTTTTAAAAAGTTTTAAAAATCATAGGTTGACACTATATATTCAGGAAACCCAGAAATCACTTGAATGAAATTCAGCAGCAGGACCTTGAATTCCAGTAACATGAATGACTTTATGCCAGAGTCCTGGAGATTTTTTTCTCTCAGGGACACTGTGTAAGTAGGCAAGACATAACCATACATCATTTATGTGAGGCTGGGAAGTAGGGTGCTATCAAGAGTCACAGTGGAACAGGTAAGTGCTATGGGAAGGATGGAGAAAGGATGGAGTCTCCATAATCCTAACAAGCATTGAGTACCTAGAGCGAATAAGGAATGAGGTTCAAGGACACAAAGAGACAGAAAATAAAAGGATGATCACATATGAGGTAGTGGGAGGGCATAGAAGAGAGCCACCAAGCTAAAATAGGGGATTTGTTCTAAGAAGTACAAAATAACACGAAAAGTCAGGGGAGGGAGCTGAAACCAAATGGAAGAGGGAGTGGTGTGAATTACTGAAAATAGTCTACTTGTGGGTGGCAAAGGTCCCATGTACAGGAAGGTACCTATTAACTATTCACCTGGAAAATCTATAACAATAAAAGCAGTATTCGCTTCATGCTTGATTCGAACTATATTTTCAACCATTCTTGATATTAAAACCTAAAATTTTTTCAAGAGCAAGTAACTTTATGTTCATAATTTGTTTTATTTTTCAAAATAAAATTCTAATTAAGCCACCTGTCCTCTATTTACTGTGGAATTTTGGGCCCCATTGTAAATGGTCTCAGTTAAAATGGACTTTTCCCTGAATTAATCATCTTCTCATCAGGGGGCCTCCTATAGATCTTAACTAGTTTATTCCAGCCCCAGCCCAGAGTTCAATCCCAGTATCAGATTTCTGGGCCTCTGGGAGCAAACATGGGTATCTGTTCTCAAATATCTAACAACTTCAGAACCTGTATGAAACCAATCCAGTATTGGGGTTGTTCACACAAATTAAGCAGGAAGGGATTAAACTATCAAACTTCTCACCACGTGCTATTGCCCAGTGAACATAAACCCCCCTAAAACCAAATGAAGAGGAGATTCAAGGAGCTACAGAATGCTATGATCTCAACAATGGAACTTAATGTAGATCCTTTTTTCTCTTCAGATCTTACACTATATATTACCATTTGAAGGGAGGCAATGAATCTGTTTCCTTAGGATGTGAGTCTGTTTGCGTGGTAACGAGCGTGTGTACCTTTAAACTCCAGGACAAATGAATGGAGCATTCAGTAAATCAGGCAATTTCTGGGTATTTTCAAAGCCTAGGAAAAAAACACATAATGGCCATACGTCTTGCCAAACACTGATTTGCTTCATTTTTAAGTGCAGAGGCGGCCACTGATGGGGAAATGTAAGAGAACTGCATTCCAAATCAATATTGACCCTGGATTGAATGTGAAATTTGCCTGATTCTCAAAGAAGCTTATCCTGTCAAGTGAAATTATGTTGGCTTCACCCCCAGAGAGCACTGACACTGTAATAGTCATGCATTCAAGAACACTGCAATAAGAAAACCTTTTTTTTAATGAGATTTTTTCCTATCAGTCTAATTGAAGTGGTGCTTTCTAAATACTAAGAATGATAAATCTTGTATTTTCAAATGGAGGCAATGAGCCCATGAATGTTAGTGAATATTTGAGTCCTTTTTTCTTGATGAGTTTGGCTAAAGATTTATCAATCTTGTTTATCTTTTCAAAGAAACCAGCTCCTACTTTCAGCTCTACTGGTGGGTTTTTTAAGTGTCTATTTCATTTATTTCTGTTCCAATCGTTAGTATTATTTCCTTCCTACTGGCTTTGGGCTTCATTTGTTCCTCTCTTTCTAGCTCCATTAGATGTAAGCTTAGGTTGAGATTTTTATCGTTTCTTGAGGTAGGCCTGTATTGCTATAATCTTCTCTTTTAGAACAGCTTTGCTGCATCCCAAAGATTTTGGATTATTGTGTTTCATTTTCACTTGTCTCCATGTATTTTTTTTAACTTATTCTTTGACTTCTTGATTGACCCATTCATTGTTTAGTAGCATGTTATGTAGCCTCCATATATGTGTGTCTTTCCAGATTTTTTTCTTGTGACTTCTCATTTCATACCACTGTGGTCAGAAAAGATGCATGATGAGATTTCCTTTTCTTTGAATTTACTGAGACTTGTTTCTGGCTTCACATGTCATCTACCCTGAAGAATGCTCCAAATGCTCTTGAAAACAATGTATATTCTGTTGTTTTTGAGGGGAGTGTTCCGTATATGTCTGTTATGCCCATTTGATCTAACATGTAATTCAAAGTCACCATTTCCTTGTTGATTTTCTGTCTATTGATGTATTCTGTCTATTGATGTAATTGCCTATTATTACTGTATTACTGTCAATTTCTTCCTGTATGTCTGTTAAGCATTGCTTTATGTGTTTAGGTGCTATCATGTTGGGTGCATCATATTTACAATTGTTGTATCCTCTCGTTTTCCCTTTATCTTATATAGTGTCCTTCTTTGTTTCTGGCTCCAGTCTTTGTTTTAAAGTCTATTTTGACTGGTGTAAGTATTGTTACCCCAGCTTTTGTTTCCATTTGCATGGCAAATATTTTTTCCATCCCTTCACTTTGAATCTGCATGTGTCTTTAGGTCTGAAGTGAGTCTCCTATAGGCACCATATAAATGAGTCTTGCTTTCTTATTCATTCAACAATCACTATCATTGATCGATAGATATAGATAGACAGATTTTTTGACGTATGCTTCACACCCAGTGAGGAGCCCAACCTGGGACTTGAGCTCCTGACTGTGAGATCAAGACCTAAGCTGAGATTGGGGCTCCTGGGTGGCTCAATTGGTTATGCGTCTGACTTTGGTTCAGATCATGATCTCACAGCTCGTGAGTTTGAGCCCCATGTTGGGCTCTGTGCTGACAGCTCAGAGACTGGAACATGCTTCAGATTCTGTGTCTCCATCTCTCTCTGCCCCTCCCCTGCTCACATACATGCTGTCTCTCAAAAAATAAACATTAAAAAATATTTGAAAAAAAAACCAACAAAACCTGAGCTGAGATCAAGTGTTGGACTCTTAACCTACTGAGCAACATGTGTGCCCAAGTCACCTTGTAGTTTTTGATTGGAGCATTTACTCCATTTATATTCAACGTAATTATCGATAGGTATGTACTTATTGCCATTTTGTTACTTGTTTTACAATTGTTTTTGTAGTTCTGGTTTTTTTTTTTTCCTCTCTTGTTCTCTACCTTCGTTGTTTGATAGCTATCCTGAGTATTATGCTTGGATTCCTTTCAGTTTTGTTACCATTAGGTTCATTTATAACATCTGCATATAGCAGTCTATGTTAAATTGATAGTCACTTAAGCTGAACATTCTAAAAGCACTGAATTTTTACTCTTCCCTGTCTATATTTTAAGTATACGTTGTCATACTTCACATCCTATTATTTTGTGAATCCTTTAACTGATTTCTCTAAATATAATTTTACTGTTTTTGTGCTATAACCTCCATACTGATTTTATAAGTGATTAATCTACTACCTTTATTCCATGTTTGCATTTACTGGTCTAATTTTTTCCTTTCCTAATTTTCTTACTCCTGATTATGTCCTTTTCTTATCAAAGAATTCCCTCTGACCTTTCTTTTAAGACTTATCAGTGAAAAACTCCTTTACCTTTTGTTTGGGAAACTAGCTCTTCTTCTATTTTGAAAGGCAACCTTCATAGGTAGAGTATTCTTGGTTACAGGTTTTTTCCTTTCAATACTTGTCAAGTATCATGCCACTCTCTTTTGGCCTGCAAAGTTTCTGCTGAACTATCAGCTGATAGCCTTACAGAATTTCCTTTGTATCTAACTGTTTTCTCTTGCTTTTAAAATTCTTTATCAATACTTTTAGCCATTTTATTATGTATCTTGGTGTGCACCTCCTTCGGTTAATTTTACTGGGGGATCTCTGCACTTCCTAGATCTTGATGTCCATTTCCTTCCCCAGATTAGTGAAGTTTTCTGCCCCACCCCCCCTTCTCTGGGATCCTTATAATATGCATGTATTACACTTGATGTTTCTGAGTTCCCTTAACCTGTTATTTTTTATTCTTCTTGTTTTTCAACTTGGTTGCTTTCTATTACCCTGTTTTCCAGATGGTCAATCCATTCTTCCACCTCATCTAGTCTACTATTAATTCCCTCTAGTGTATTTTTAATTAAAACAATTTTTTTAACATTTATTTTTGAGAGAGATAGAGAGTGTACAAGTGGGGGAGGGACAGA
This sequence comes from Lynx rufus, assembly GCF_022079265.1. Classification (NCBI taxonomy): domain Eukaryota; kingdom Metazoa; phylum Chordata; class Mammalia; order Carnivora; family Felidae; genus Lynx; species Lynx rufus. The sequence goes on from NW_025814824.1 coordinate 19,098,024, forward strand.
GAGAGGAAGAGACAGGATCCAAAGCAGGCTCCAGGCTCTGAGCTGTCAGCACAGAGCCCAATGCAGGGCTTGAACTCACAAACCCTGAGATCATGACCTGAGCCGAAGTCAGACACTTAACTGACTCAGTCACCGAGGGGCCCATAATGTATTTTTATTTTTAATTATTGAGTTCTTAATCTCTGGCTGCTTCTTTTTTATATTTTCTATTTCTTTGTTGGAGGTCCTCCTCTCTTTTCTCAAGTCCAGTAAGTGTTTTTATGACCATTACTTTGAATTCTTTATCAGGCATATTGCTCATCTCCACTTCATTTAGCGCTTTTTCAAGATTTTGTCTTATTCTTTCATTTAGGGCATATTCCTCTGTCTCCTCATTTTGTCTAACTCTTTGTTTATTTCTATTAGGAAAGTCTGCCATGTTTCCTAAATAGTAGTGGCCTTATGAAAAAGAAGTCCTGTTGTGTCCTGTAGTATAATGCCCCCTGTTCACCAGAAGAAGCAGGCACTTCAGGGGTGTCCATGTGGGTTGTGTGCCCCCTACTTTTGTGGCTGAGTACCATTTGCCTTTAGTCTAGTAGGCTGCAATAGCCCACTTTGCCTGTTGCAGGCCCACCAGCCTGGGTTCTGTGCTTTTAATGGGCCAGTCTGGGGCTGCTGTGGTCTTGTAGTTGGGTAGTGTCAGCAGTCAGACCACAGGTCTGCCCTGAGCCAGTCCATATGGGCTGCATCCACACCAAACTGCAGGGCACCTTGTGTTGTGCCCTGAGAGGCTTTCACTGGTGCTTTCTAAACACTAGGATGGTGAATGTCATGTTTTCAAATGGGGACAATAAGCTCATGAATGTCAGTGAACAATTTAAGTCTATAATCCTTTCTTTTGGGAAATACCTAATTGACAATTTCCTATGGAGTGCAACTTTGGGGTCTTGCTGTCCAGTATGTACATTTGTTAAAGTTTATCTAGAATTGTTTTAACAAAATACCAGCATTACTTTAACACACACTCTTTGGCCAAACATATATGAAATTGGATGGTTGTGAATTAAGAGTCTTGTCAGGCACTGTTATGTACACAAAATGTTATCAAACCCATCCATTTGTTCATTTGATCTACTTTATCTTTCTTAAATATTTATTTATTTATTTATTTATTTATTTATTTATTTATTTATTTATTTAGAGGGAGCACGCATAAGTGGGAGTGGGGCCGAGAAAGAGAATCCCAAGCAGGCTCTGAGTGTCATCAGCACAGAGCCCTTAAGGGGCTCAAACCCATGAACCATGAGATCATGATCTGAGCCAAAATCAAGAGTTAGACACAATCAACTGAGCCACCCAGGCACCCCTAATTTATCTTGAAAATACGGATCTGCCCTTATTCAACAAAAGAAAACCATGACCAGACAATGTGCCTCAAAAGTACTTTCTACCAGATCCTTATGAAATTTTTTTTTCTCTTGAAAAAAATCTATGTTCATAGATGATGCTTTAAGGACACAAAGTTTACCCCTTCTGCCATATTTGTGGTTCTCAGTCCTGGCCACACTCTAAAATCATTTTATAAGTTTTAGAAGTCTGACCTTCAGGGATTTTTATTTAATTGGTTCAAAATGGGTGGCAGCAGGATATTTTTAGAGAGCTCCCCTAGTGATTTTGGGGTTGTCCCAGGAAGAAACCAGAACCACTGACAAGAAACTGTGGGGATGATTAGACCTAGTGAGCTCACTTCTTAAAGCACATATTGCACAAGTTATACGTCAATATATTCCTCATTTTCAAAATTATTTCATGGGGAACCTGGGTGGCTCAGTCGGTTAAGTATCCCACTCGATTTCAGTTCAGGTCATGATCTCATGGTTCCTAAGTTCAAGCCCCACACAGGGCTTTGGGCTAACAGCACGGAATCTGCTTGGGATTCTCTCTTTCCCTCTCTCCCACTCATGTTTGTTTGCTCTTTTTCTCTTGCTCTCTCTCTCTCTCTCTCTCTAAAAGTAAATAAGCTTTTATAAAAAACAAAGTATGAAAAAAACAGGAAAATACTTTTGTGGCTCACACTATCGTTCTATCAAATGGCTCTGTTCCAAATGATGGGCATTTAGGATATTTGCATTCAGGTAACATTACAAAAAAGTACTCTGGTGGACATTCTTATCTATCAGTGGTTCTAAATGGTGGGGGGGATGGTGATTTTGCCCCAGGGGCAATTGGCAATGCCTGGACGCATTTGGGGTTGTCACAACTATGGATGCTACTAGCATCTAGTGAGTATAGGCAAGGGATTCTGCTAAACATTTCACAATACACAGAATAGCCCACACAGCAAGAATTATCTGGCCCCAAGTATCCACAGTGCTGAGGATGAGAAACTCAGTTATGTATGAATCTTTGTCCACCTATAACAGTGCTTCTCAAAGACAAATCATTTTTTTTTAATGTTTATTTTTGAGAGAGAGAGAGCAAGAGTGAGCGAGAGCAAGTGAGCACAAGCAGGGTAAGGGCAGAGAGAGAGGGAGACACAGAATCTGAAGCAGGCTCCAGGCTCTGAGCTGTCAGCACAGAGACCTACGCGGGGCTCAAACCCATGAACTGTGAGATCATGACCCCTGCCGAAGTCAGACACTAACCCAACTGAGCCACCCAGGTGCCCCTCACAGGCAAATCGTAAGTCATGGAATAGTCTGTGCTTTTGAGATGTTTACAAACACCAAAAACTGTCCTCCAGGATGAATATGCCAGCTTCTTCTCCCAGCAGAGCAGAAGGATATTCTAAACAGTCATCAAAGAACAAATAAATAAATCCAGCCTGGAAAAGTTCAAAAGGCTTCTGAGTTTCTAGTATCAACAGGAATGATCATGTAACTCTAAATCCCAGAGTTTCAATATTTGAAAAATTGTCTTCTTTGGTTTCAGAACATAATTCATTTGGGGTCTTTGCAATGTTAATATATAACTAACCTAACTAATATCTCTCCCTGCTTTTCAACTGTGGCCAAAATTAGCATCTTGGGAGAGTAAGCGGAGTGTCTTAAATACTGTGCCAATTTTCAAAAAATTACTTGTATTTCTCTTACACACAGACCCTAAAGCACTGTATTCCCAGCAAATGCTGCCCTTGGAATGACCTTCATGTGTAGTAACTGATCATACAAGTCATGTGCCAGGGCCAGGTGTTTGTTCTCAAACACTATGTGTTTATTAGCTAGAGATGATCTTGACACATCAGCAAGTAGAAATACATTACAGATTTAAATCCGTTATGCAAATTCAAAGGTAAAATTTATAGGAAATGCATTACTCCCCTATTTGCATTTTACCTAGTCTTTTTTAGGAAGCAAGATTATTTACCTTCGCCAATTTTCAATTTCCATATTTACAAAAATGCAAATCATAGCTAACATGGTTCATGTTCCCAGTTTTTTCCATGACAAGTCAAATGTAAGGTATTCTACAGCCATAAAGTTTTTTAGCACTGTAACTCTTCTGAGGTTCCTCTGCTATGAACTCCTAATAAAGAGCTCATTTTAACTTTCTTCCCGGAGTGAAGTTGAATCATGCACTCACTCTCAGGAGAGCATGCAAAAGATGATGAGCCCTTGGAACAATCACAATTAGTTCTGATGAGTCACCATTTCTGCCCCCCCCCAACGTTTTAAAAATTATGTTTTGTGGGGTAGTTTCCAGAGTCTAAGTTTTCAAACCATGGCTACCAAGAGCTGTGATGACCTTCATCATGTCTTGGTCTCAACTGGTATTTACTGATTTTCCTATTTGGGGCTTAATAGAGTCTAGATAACAAAAGAAAGAAGAGGGGGATTGGGAGGGGGAGGAGAAGAAAGAGGGAGATGAGAAAGAAAGAAAGGCTGTACTGCGGACCCCCAGGAAAGGGAATGGCCCCTCTTGTTCATCATTTTACCCACAGCTCTTAATGCATGACCTGGCACATATAGTGTAACTGAAATACTTGATTAAAGAATGGGAGATGGAGTAAAATACTTACTGAGGTAAAAAAGCATACGAGTTAGAGCAAAATTTTGATTCAGAAGCATGAATGAGGACCCGGCAAGGCTGTGCAGACTAGATAGGCTGGTGGGGGGTGGCAGAGATTGCCTCAATAGTCATCTTGAGGAAGAGATGCTGGCTGTGCCTTCCTGGGGTCCACAAAGCTGGGAGGCTGGGTAGGAATGGTCAAGTCTCTAAGAATCTGTCGGGGAGGGAGGACCCATCTGTCGGGGAGCAGGGGGGACCCTCCCATGTTCTGTGCCTATTCATCCCTCCCTATAGGCTCTAACACAAACATGGCTGCCCCTAGCAAACCCCCTTTGGCAAGTCTGGTGGATGTAGCAAAGATGCAATTTAGGCAAAATTACACTTCAGAAAACGCTTACGAGATTCCATTTGGAAGCTTCTGAAATAAACAGGGGTCTCTGCTGCTTGACAGTTTCAATTGCAACTCCAAATTAGACAAGTTTGCCAATGCCCAGGCAGATAGGGTCTTCTATTTAGCTTAGCTTTGATCACGGACCCAAAACCCAGAAGCTCACTCTTAGCCTACATTAGGGCTCTAACCCCCCAAATGAATTTTAAGTGGAATATACAGCCTCATGTAGCTCTCTGCCTCTTTTTTATAAATGGGGTGGAAAAACCTGTTTCTTCCCTGCAGAAGGTGGCTTGAACTTACTCTTGCTATTCACATCTTCCGAAACAGTTATCTGGCATGCCCTCTCCTTGCTCTTGGCCTCACAACTAACAAGTTCTGGTAGCATGATGGCATAGAGGTTATAAGCACTTGGGCCTTTAAGATAGCACAACTCACAAAGTCAAGTACACATTGCCAGATCCAAGAGGTGGAACATGCTGGTGTTTCAGTCACTCCTCTCCAGTGCTGGAGGTGCCAGAATTGCCCCCACCCAACAGGTTTCCTAAGCACCTGCTACAGGTCAGGTCCTGAGAAATTGCTGTGAACAAGATGACAAAGTCTGTGCTCCCCAGGAGCTTCAAGAATGGTGAGGCAGGGACAACTCAACAGGAGACCACTTCAGTGTGTAGAAGAGGAGTCAATTCCCTGAGAAATTAAGGGTCAAAGCTCCCTTTGGGCTTCAGTTTCTCTGCTGGGCCCAGTGGATTTGAAAAGTCTCCGTGTCTGGGTCCCTAACCCATAGGAAGAGTCATCTTCTGGGGAGAAATCTCTATTTTTCTTTACTTGTCTTGCACAGAGCAAAGTGTCCATATACTTTAGGACTGAGAATTTTTTTTTTTTTTAAGTTTTGTGGCCATGAGAACTGGCATTTTTTTTTAAGTTTATTTATTTATTTATTGTGACTGAGAGAATGTGTGTGTGAGCAGGGGAAGGGGCAGAGAGAGAGGGAGAGAGAGAATCCCAAGCAGGCTCCATGCACTATCAGCACAGAGCCTGATGCAGGGCTTGAACCCACGAACCATAAGATTACGACCTGAGCTGAAGTCAGATGCTTAACTAACTGAGCCATGCAGTTGCTCTAAGAATTTTATTGTGATAAGCTTTTGCTTTGTTGTTTGCTTGTTCGGGGGAAGTTGTTCATCTCTCTATGAAGTAGATAAATATATTTGCCCTTAATTTGAAACCAATTTCCTCCCCCATTTTTATTTGAGAGAAAGAGAGACAGAGAGAGAGACTGCTCAAGCAGGATAGGGGCAGAGGGAAAGGTAAGCGAAGAATCTTAAACAGGTTCTATGCCCAGCACCAAACCTGACACAGGGCTCAATCCCACAATCCTAGAATCATGACCTGAGCAGAAATCAAGAGCCAGATGCCTAACTGACTGAGCCACCCAGGCATCTCAAATTTTTAACAGCCCTGTTGAGATCTAATCTACACACTGTAAAGTTTACCCATTTAATACTTATAATTGAGTGGTTTTTAATATATTTAGTACAGTATGAGTTGTACAATCACCATAATCTCATTTTAGAATATATTCATCATCCCCCCCCAAAACCTTGAACCTATTAACAGTGATTCCCCATATCCAACACCCCAGCCCAGGCAATCACTAAACAACTTAATCTGTAGAGATTTGCCTATTTTGCACATCTCAGTGTGAGATCATGTAATATGTGGTCTTTTACAAGTGGAGTTTTTCACTTAGCATCTTGTGTTTTGAGGTTCATCCATGGATAGCATGCTTCAGAACTTCATTCCTTTTTATTGCCAAATATTCTATTGTATGGATAAACCACATTTTGTTCATCTCTTCATCAGTTGATAGAAATTTGGGTCATTTCAACTTTCTGGCTATTAAGAAGAACATTCTTGTACAAGTTTTGTGTGGACATAGGTTTCAGTTCTCTTGGATGAATACACAGGAGTAGATTTGCTAGATTATATGGTGGCTCCATGTCTAACCTTTCGTGGAACTGTTAAAGTGTTTTCTAAAGTGTCTGCATCATTTTAAATTCCCACTAGCAATATCTCAAATTTTGATGTTTCTAAAATAAGTGTGTGATTTACAATCCATGTGCACATTTAATATAGTGGATCTCCTCTTTATATTCTTTAGTAGAGGCTTGTTATTAAATTAATGGACTATCTTAAATTAGTGCATCCTAGAATAACAGAACTATAGTGATAAGTTATTTACTGAGCCCTAACTAAGTACTAGGCACACTTTATTTAATGCTCAGGGGGTCTTAGAGATTTATTACTTTTCTTTATAGATGAGGAAATGGAGATTTAAAAAAAAATAGGCTATCACCATATTGCCACCACCATTGCAAGGTGGCAGGATTAGCATTTGCATTTGGGTCGGTTTTCTGCCAAAGTCCAATTTTCTTCTCTATTTCATGGTATTTTTTTTTTCATTTTTATTTATTTTTCAAGGAGAGAGAGAGAGCACAAGCAGGGGAGAGGCAGACAGAGAGATGGAGACACAAATGGAAGCAGTTTCCAGACTTTGAGCTGTCAGCACAGAGCCTGACACGGGGCTTGAACCACGAACCATGAGATCATCATCGGAGCCCAAGTCAGACGGTTAACCGACTGAGCCACCCAGGTGCCCCATTCATAGCATTTTTCTAAGACGAACAAGGGGTAATATGAGTTCTAGGAGTTCATGAGTTCTATGAGTTCACAGTCAAAAAAGAGTACTCTGGACGAGGCAGAGATTCATTTTGACAGAGAGGAATTGCCAGTATCTTGGGTTAAGTGGGACTGAAGGTAGGCCTTGTTGAGCACATATGGGTAGAGCATCTTAAATCAACACCCTAAGACTATTCTATCCCATATGGTAGCCACCAGCCACATGTGGCTATTGAGCACTTTTAATGTGGCCACTTGAAACCAGAAAGTGCTGTAAATATACACTGGACTTCAAAGACTTAGTACAAAAAAGTAAAATCCCTCAATGTTTATTGAGTACATATTAAAATACTTTTTGTATACTGACTGAAATAAAATATATTATTGAAATTGAAGCTTAAGAACACCCCCCCCCAAAAATTCATTAAAATGCTGGATCAAATACAATACCCAGGTCACTGCCCTGCACATACAAGAATAGGAAATGGAATCATATGCAGAAAAGTGACACTAGAAAAAGTCCTCCCAATGAAGGCAAGGAGATGAGCTTGGAAAAGAGGTCAGTGAAAAGATAAAGGAGCTAATGTAGGGTCTTGTAAAGGAAGAGCACCACAAAATTGGGAGATGAGGCTGCGTAATAAGTCAAGACCGTGTTAAGGAGGGAGGGCCAATGGTGCCAAACGCTGAACACAAGCAGAAAAAAAAACAAAGATGATACAGTGCTTCTGCCACGGGGCTTAGGGTTACCCAAATCCTCAAAAACAGCAGTATCAGCACAGTGGCTAGAGCAGAAGAAAGCAAGGGGAACAAATGGATTGTTGGTCACCTCGATGGAGATGCAGGTTAAATGATCTCTTTTTAGCAACAACACCCATTTAGAAAAAGTCAGAAGAGTGATTCTAAAGATCAAGGAAGGAAGAAGGATCAAAGCAGGAGAATTAGGGGATGATGACAATCTCAGATGGGCTCTTCTAAAGGTAAGGGCTACCGAGGTCCACCAGAGGTACAGAATGATACTCATTTAGGCAATGGGGCTATTTTGGAGTGGGGACACAGGTGGCTGAGGACATGTAAGCAGGTTTGGTGCTATTGCTTTTGGATTGAGAGAAAGGTATCCCCATGAATGGGGCTAAGTGGCAGGTAAGACTGGGCTGCCATCATACTCTCACAAAGTGCACCTAACACCCAGGTTTTCCAGAGGTACACAGGGCTGGGTGCAAAAGTGCCCACAGAATGAAGAAGTGAAGTCCCACTAAGAATTCAGAATGGGGACAAGTGAAAGCAAACCTAGATGGACAGACTGAGAGATTAGGCAGACACTGAAGCATAGAGATCAGACCCAGAAAATATAGCACACAGCAAAGGCCAATCTGTTCCATGTACATATCATGAGCCGTTAACAGTCAAAAGAAAAAATACTCATTTTGCCACTTATATTTATACTCAATAGTCATTTGCATAAGCGGTAAGCATATGTCAATTTTTAAGGGGGAAAGACAGAGACCTAATACAAGTAAGATAGCAATTGTTGTCTTTCAACCCTTTTGCTTTTCAATTCCATCAGTCTTTCTGATATTCCACTAATATGCCAGGTTCTGGTAGCTGGGAATATGGAGAATATCTAAGAACAACAGAATGCACATTTTGTCTAGCCTGAAACAAAACTTTTATCCTGGGAATTCAAATTCCACAAGCTGAGACTTGTGTTTATAGACAAGCCAAGAAAATAGGTATTGATTTTTCCCTTCAGGGCATGGACAGAAGTCACAAGTCTTCGATTTTAATGCTAGGGTGCTGCATTATAGGAGAATGTGTTCCCATCTCAACCTGCTCCCTTATTTATACTATGAAAATGTTGGTCAATGCTGAGGAGCAATCCAAAGAGAATAGTGGGGAGACCAAAGTACTAAGGGGAAGCGCTGAGCAGTGTGAACTGGAAACCTGTGAAAATATGTTAAGCAGGAAAAAAAAAGTCGTTTGAAAAACTACACTTGGTCTTCATTAGCAGTGGGTGATTTGGGGCCAGCAAGTGATAAGGAATTGGAAAAGGGACAAAGTAACAAAAATATTTCACCAAAAAAAAAAAAATATCAGGGGGAAGATCCAACTTGGGAGGGAGAAAAGATTATAAGATGTGTCTATGTAACTATTTAGAATGGGAAAGAAATCCAGACTAAACCTTACATCTTCCCATATTGGATCACTCCTACCTTTTTATTTTTCTTTCCACCTCTTTCTTTCATAAGATGAAAACAAATATATACTCTTAGGTCTACCAAGTATGTAACTAGACTATTTCTAAGAATACCTCAAGAGGTATCTTAGAAGAGGCAGTTTTGTTTCAATACGTAATAAATTGATCTGTGACCCATGACTCACAGATTTTTTAAATGTTTATATCAAAATCACAATCTAATTAGAAATGGAAATTAACTAGCTACAAATATCCAAATAATTTGAATTAGCCAAGGTAATTGAGTCTCTCAAAGAAATTAAGTATCTTAAAGCAATAATTAGCCTAAAAGGTATCCCATGACTTGAAAATCTTGCAAAAACCTGCTATCTGTGTGTCTCTTGGGGAGTCTACACATTTTAAAACAAGGTCAGGCCAAATCCAATTACAAAAGTGAACACAGTATGCTTCTGAATGCTTTGGGGTCATAATTTAGCGAGCTATGGCAGTAATTTGCTAAATGTTCCACTGATGGCTTCATGGAAATAGTATTGCAGATAGACAAGCACAACTCTATAGAACTAAGTGATTAGGAATTGCAGGTATAAACCACAAAGACACTGTTAGTGCTAAATAAATACTTAGTGATATTGTTTCAGCTAAAATTAGATTATAGTTTACTTTAATAGCCTGCTTGAAAATTACTTTTCTCAAATCTTGAAAACTTCCAGAGAATAATCTAAGTTGACTAAGTACAAAGGATGCTGGAGTTGCAAGAGAGGCGAGCACTGATGGTTAAGACCTAGGTTACAGCTCCCATTGGGATGTAATTGACCTATGCTCAAAGAAGTGAGTATTAATAAGCTGGCTCCACTTTTCAGGGCATCTGCAGGCTCTGTGATGGAGTGATCAAGAAATTGGGGAAGTCAAAGGATGAGCAATAGAATGAGGAAGATCTTTCATCAAAACCTCCAAGAGACTAAGATGCCTGACATCAGGTTAAGAACCATCATAGTTCAAAAATTATCAGTGGCCAAAAGTGGGCTAAATAGCCCATTTTCACAGAGTACCATCTTCTATTATTTAATTATTATTTAATCACTAGACTTCTTGTGCCATTTAAATGCCACTTCTGTTTCTTTGTTTTAACCTGTTTCTGCTTCTCTGTAGTTATTAGACCAGAAGTTGGGGAAATGTGGAGGTTGGCATGCTACTAGTTTAACCTCAGGGAAGAAGGGAACCAGTAGGGAATGTAGCACACAATCAGTCCAGCAGAAGAGAAGACCTGGAAGGAACACAGGGGAGCAAGTTGCCACTGACTGTAAATAAGGGCATGGCTTTATTATTTTTTTAACATGAAATTTATTGTCAAATTGTTTTCCATACAACACCCAGTGCTCATCCCAATAGGTGCCCTCCTCAATACCCATCACCCACCCTCCCCTCCTTCCTACCCCCCATCAACCCTCAGAATGTTCTCAGTTTTTAAGAGTCTTTTATGGTTTGGCTCCCTCCCTAACTTTTTTTTTCCCTTCCCCTCCCCCATGGTCTTCTGTTAAGTTTTTCAGGATCCACCTAAGAGTGAAAACATATGGTATCTGTCTTTCTCTGCATGACTTCTTTCACTTGGCATAAGACTCTCCAGTTCCATCCACGTTGCTACAAAAGGCCATATTTCATTCTTTCTCATTGAAGGGCATGGCTTTAAAACTAGTCTCAGCAACAGAAATGATCAAGCTTAAGAATATTCAAAGTATAAAGAAAAAGGCAAACTAAGGTAAAGAGAAATCATGATTTTCAGTGCCTTATTCATGATTTCAAGAAGTTGTTTGGTAATTCCAAGTGCACTGAAGGATTTTTCCCCCAAGTTTCCATGAATCTGGAAAGGTGGTTAAATATACACATTAGTACAGCTAATAATGATTAATGGGAAAAATTTATACAATCTGGAATCCATATATTGTATATACTGTTTCTCCTCTTAATTTGAATAGATGGGAACATAGGGATTCTCATTAGCTCAAAATCTCAGGAATATTCATTCATCTTTGAATATCTCATTATATATAATTAACAACAGCCATCACACCAGTCAAGCTCTGACATATAATCTCAGTAGCTTTTCAGTCTATTCTCAATCTCATGCAGGCAGGCAGCCCTCCTCCATGTTGAAGCAACCTTATCTGCGACATGTGGTCGCAGCAATAAAGGGGAATTGGGCATGTATGGGAGTTCTATGTGCCTCATACAAGAAAAAACTCCATGCTCAGAATTACACGGCTCCAGTGTTACTGCAGATAAGACTGAAAACACAAGGGAGCATGTAGAGTATTTGGTAAACACTATTTGATGTCTGCCGAACACTCTCAACTTATTTAGAGTGAATAAACCAGAGATATACCCTATTGTGAGGGAAGGTAAAGGAAGCTGCTAAGGTAATTTTTAACTTCTCTAGAACATAGTTTGAAATCTCTAGTGTTAAAGACAGAAGATGATGTTTGTCAACAAGTTGGAAAGTTATGAATTCATACCTCATGCTCTTATCCAACATTTAGGGTTGGGTTTGGCCTAGGCAATGATCAGAAAGTAGCTTCTTTGATTGCAAATCTGGCTAGAGCCAAAATTTCCCAACTTTAAGTCCAATGTCATGCAAACTAGACATTGCTTCCTTCTAGAATGTAGGACTCCTATGAGATATCAAAGTTGCCTAAACATTCCACATGAAATAAAATTTTAATTCTAGATCTTGCATTAGAGTAGTGTTTAATCAACCCTTATTATCTAGAATCACCTGGAGAACTATTTAAAACTACTGATGTTTGTGTCTTAACTCAGGCCAACTCAGCTACAATGTCCAGGGATGAGTACCAGCAATGATTTTTTTTTTTTAAGTTACCTGGATAATTCTAAGATGCAATTAAGTTTGAGAACCTCTATTTTAGAAGCAAACTTCAATCATCACCTAGCAATTACCAATTTATTGGTTGTAAGGCTGGAAAGCTTTAAGAATTAATGCTCGGGATCCACTCCACATATTGTAATTTAATTGGTTCAGGGTGGTGAGGGCTGGACTTTGGGATATTAAAAATTCTTCAGGTGATTTTAATGTGAGGTCAAGTATAAGAACTGCCATTTTATGGCAGCACAGCTATCTCTCACCCCCTTGTCAGACCAGAGGTAACATGACTACAATTGGGGGAGGGGATGCAGCACTGAGTGGTGCTGTCCGTGGTGCTGAAATGTCAGTGAATTTTTTATCATCAGGGGTGATGAGCATTTACTAAGATGATAAAATCTTTCACGGTGGTATCTTTTTAACTGGAGATATATAAAACTTATGATAATCCAGGAACTGTTCTGTGGATTTTCAGTTTATATTTTGGCTTGTAAAGGGACAGAGATTGAGGGATATAGTGAGGGGTGGATGGGGAGTAGAGAATTAAGTTTCAAGAGGATTCTTTGCTGTTTGTCCAGAGATTACATAGGGCAAAGATTAAAGTAAGTATGACTGATGCTCTTGGAAAGTCCAAACATTTCTTTAGTTGATAACAGTGTCTGAATATTGTTTCCACAGTGTAAACCAACAGAATTTTTAAAAATGAGATGCTTTACTTCCCATCTACAATTTGAATGCATGGATGCTTATAGTTTTCATTTTTCTGCTTAAGAGCGAAGTGACATTTTTAAAGAAATAGCTCATTTTCACAGAGTAACATCTTCATCTTATATTACCGAATCATATCACCACTGAATATTTCCAGTTTATGAGTTTGAGTAGTTTTTTTAAGATAAATAAGATAACGTGATGTTATAAGACCAATAATTAGATATGACCTAACAGTTAATGTTTCCCACATTCTCTTCCACATTCTTTACTTCATTATCACAAGTGAGTTGTCCATTCAGTAATTTCTTCTATTCTCCATGGTCTAAAAGCCTACACTCACTCCCTCAAACTTTTATGGAGATGCAATGTATTCCATGACTCTATCAAGTAACAACTAGGTAATAAAAAGGCTAAAAAGGCTAAATGAATGTTTTAAGTGTTCTCAAATTTATGAACATTCTCAGAAACATAGAAAATGTTTTCCAGAGTAAATGATATCAAGAATAGGAGCCTGATGTAACCTAAACATACCAAACATCTGAACCCCACATTATCAGCAAATAGCTCCCAAACATATGTCTCTTCCTTGCTAAATTCTAGTATTTCCCATAAGGCATGTATGTGTATGCACAGAACTCTAATAATGCATGAGTATCTTTGGGACAATTATGTTCCTAGTCCTCTGCTAGCAATTGGAAAATAAGAGCTTTACACTAGACATCAAGGCACTTGCTAATATGTAGATCCACAAGATGCTTAAAGAGTTAATGGGGACAATAGGCCCTCATCTTAAAATTACTCAGAAACTCATTTTACTTATTACCAGACTGTATGAGTTTGGACACCTGCATTTACTGCCTCCTTCAGTCAGAATGAACAATTAATCCATACTTTCTTAAACATTCTGCACTTCAAAACAATCAGATAAATCCCATTTCCCATTAATCACAGTTCACAGCTTTGCCAATTTGGTTATCCTAACAGTAAAACAGAGTACAGTTGTCAGACCTTGACCACACCTTACCCTTCATATATTCAGACATTTAATGGGTGGGTCTGGTAGCCATGAGCCTTTTAGTGGATTTAAGTCAAGGTGCTTTGAAAAAAAATACCCAAGTCCAACCATCTTCCAGCGTTGGGACACCCTCCCACCAAGTCTGTCACCCATCAAATAAGACTTCTTTCTCTTTCCCAAAAGGGCTCTTAGGAGGGAGCTAGTTTACCATCAACACAATTAGAATCATTTTAGTATAGCCTCCTTAAACTTCTGGTATTTCCTATCTATCAAACTCTCTGGGAGCCTATTTATTGAAGACTTCCAAAGAGGGCTCTATAGAATCTAGAAGCAGAAAGACAGAAAAAGATTTTGAAAGAGTATTTCAGAATTGCTGGTAGCAGTATCAGGGCTCCAAGGGGCTGTTGTGATGGTAAATTCATTATTGCCTCAGGCTCTGATGGATCCCAGCACCCCAGTGACTGACTCTGCTACTTACACAGCTCTGAGTAAACTTGTTTTTCCCATAAAATGATCTCACAACTCTTGTTCTCCAAGGAGTTATGTCTTTTATGGAAGTAAAGATAGAAATCGTAAATACTCTCCTCTCACCATTAAGAGTTCTTATCACTGCAGTGTGAGGACACTCATCATCAGAGCCTACAAACAGGAGGCCAAGGGTGATTGAGTGAAATGACGAATGATCACAGCAACAAGATTAAGTCTTGTCTTGCTTTTATCGGAGGTCCTTTGGGACTCTCCTGCATCAGTGGCTCTGTGGTTTCTATCTCTCACATAATTCTAGAAAACTGTATTATTATGTCTAGGATCAATGACAGTTTTATATCACTTGAAAAACTTGTTTAGAACTTATTCTACTCTGTGCTTCAAATATGACTCAACTATTGGAATAGGAACAATGGGGAAACAGCAATCTATAAAGTGAAAAGAACAAGTTTGTTCTCATACTGCTACCATTTGGAGACACAGATTAACAGGGTTGCCTTAAACTTCATGAAATTTAAGGGGCACCTGGGTGGCTCAGTCGATTAATTGTCTGACTTTGGCTCAGGTCATGATCTCATGGCTCGTGGGTTCAAGCCCCATGTAGCGCTCTATGCTGACAGCTCAGAGCCTGAGCTGCTTTGGATTCTCTGTCTGCCTCTCTATGCCCCTCCCCAACTTGTGTTCTCTCTCTCAAAAAATAAACACTAAAAAAAAACTCACGAAGTTTAAAAAATTGAATGGAGGTGAAAAAATATATAACTTCATGGAAGTGCATCCAGACCCTCAGTTTAAGCCATGAGGACTATTCTTTCAATGCTGACCTCACTTAAAACCTTGTCCTCATACAATGTTTCCCATATTGGAATTTAGTTGAAACCCTCAAGCACCTCATCTCTGAACAAATTTTGTCCTTAGAAAGAAACACACTTCAAACACAGTAACATAGAGAGGATTTATAACCTGGAAAAGGAATGAACCAGTTGGGAAAGAGAGGGGCAGAGACTGTAAGTCCACCTAGAATACTCCAGTAAAACTGAAGATTGATCGTTTTCATAAGTGATAAATCCTTCCAAGCTGACTCTCATCCAAAACATAGCCTCACAGGTCTATAGCGGGCTATGGCTGTCATCTCAGATTACAGGATGATACAGACTATAATGTTTGAGGCACCTGCAAAGTCACTGCCTCTACCCTGTTCTCTGGCCATCTAGCCCTGGCAAATGCAGGAGATGGGGTGGGCAGGTCTCTGCCAGGGAACTCTGAGATGTGGGACATTAGTGGCATTCCTATGGCATTCCTATCAAACTGGGAGAGCAGAACATGTGGCTGGCCTTGTGTGGAGTCTGGGGATGTGAAGGTGTGTGGGAGGAGAAGGACCCACATTTACAGGGACCACATGAAACCTTGGTTATCTGCTATTCTGTGACAGGCTGAGGGAAGAAACCATAAAGCCTGCTGCCACTTTTAAGAAACATGTTTGGAATCCTATACACCCGAGTTAGTCATGTAACCTCTCGGCGCTTATTTCTTCACGTGCAAAAAATATAACAACAGTATGAAAGTCATGAGGTTGTTGTGAAGATAAAAGGAGTCCATGTGCCCAAGCAAACTAACTGCTATCAAGTGTTTTCTGCCACAAAGGATGGCCCTGGATCCATATCCGAGTCCCACACAACTACAAGGGGCGGACAAAAGGAAGGTCCACTTTCAGACATTTAGTGCAAGTGACTTTGGTTTGGGTATTAACAAAAACCAACCAGATCAGATTCTCTTGTAAGAAATAAATGCTTAGGGCACCTGTATGGCTCACTTGGGTTAAGCGACTGACTTCAGCTCAGGTCATGATCTCACTGTTCATGAGTCTGAGCCCCACATCAGGCTCTCTGCTGTCAGCACAGAGCATACTTCTGATCCTCTATCCCCTCTCTCTGCCCCTCTCCCCTATGTGTGTGCACACATCCCCTCCCTCTCCCTCCGCCACCCCCCCACCCCCCCCCCTCAAAAACAAACATTAAAAAAAAGAAATGCTTGATAACAAGTTAGGTCACTGCATTTGAATCTCAAGTGACAGGAAGCTCCTCTTCCCACAGTCTGGCCTACACATGGACTCTTTGAGCCCCAGGGTTCCTGAACTCCCAGAAAAAACAGACTTGATCCCAAATTCCTGTGGACCCTTGTTATAATCTCCCCATTACCCAACTTCATCTGTTGGTGCACCTCCCCTACCACCTTAAATGCAGGGAGACAGACCAAACTTAATACACAGAGGAAAATCTGGGACTCCAATCTTGACATCACCTAGAAACTTCTACCTGTGAAATACTAAATGCTACTATCATACACTCTGACCACAACTTCAGCTCAGCTCAGCTCCCGGAACTACTAAGCACCGTGACTTCCTCCAAGCTCTCCCTATTCCTTAAATTATTTTCCCTTATTGCTTCATTTTCTTTTCTGCACAGATTGTGTGTTTCATCATTTCAACACTGTTTCCCTGGCATTTGACCGTCACTTCCCTGTGTTTGTCTGCCCAAGGCACCCAAAGCTTCTAAACCTGCACTGACTGTACTCCACACACAAAAAGGCTCTAAGAAATGACAGAATTCTTGAAATGTGTGCCGCTACTCAATTATAGCTTACAATTTCAGCAGGCCCTCAGAGCCATGCTTTCCCTCAATTTTGGTCAGTTCGCCCAACATCATCACTACCCTCTTAAAATTTTACCAACCTTTCCCTCTCCTCCTCTGCTTTACACCCCAGTGAAGTACACCCTGGTTTAAGAGACACTGTCCACCAGGATAAAATCCAGTCCCCATCTGCCTCTCCTGAGACCCTATCCATCACCTTGGCCTTGAAGTTGGCCAACACTATGCCGATTTGGACATCTATCTTGCAGAAGCTGATCTAGACAGTCCACTGGACAAAGATTATCCAAATTTTCAAAAACAACCCTCTGTTCCCCCTCCTCTCAGTTACTAGAAAGTGTGATCCTTCACTCTACTCTTAATATTTGACATCTTCTACATATTCTGGTTGTTGTGCAACATATCTATGGTTGCCATGGAATCTATGTATCTCTAATTGCCCTATGACGTTGGGCTCTGTAAGTCAGATGCCTGCTCTTGCTCATCTTTGAATTCTCAGGGCATTGAGCAGTCTCCAGGAGGGGTCCAAAATCTTGACTGTACTGACAGAAACCCCAGTCTAGCTGGAAGGGCTGGGTTCTCACACCTCCACCCAAGGCATGCTAAATCAGGTCCCACACCAATCTCTGCAGTGCCATTTGACATTTGTTTTGATCGAACTGCATACAGAAGGATGTGGAGCAATTTCCCAGCAACACTTGCTGGTTTAAGGCCTAGCTGTCTTGGGATAGGCAAAAGTTTCACCCCTCTCTAATTGGCCTAATTCTCAAACAAATTAAGAGACAGTCAAGCCTTTGTTTTGTGAATCTGCTCAGGAAATGGAGGCAAGGTCTTCAAGAATGAACTCAGGTTTGAGAGGATGGGAAAGAAAGACAACAATCAAGGGAGGCAGGAAAGCGTCAAATTTACATCTGAGGTCATTAGCATTTCAGGCTGATTAATTGCAAACAGTTGGGAAATGTGCAGAGGCTCTGGCAGCCAAAAAAAATACCATTGGGGGAATCTGGACTCCTCTGACACCAGATTCCAAAACAAATGCTTTCTCTGTTTAAGTTCATGAAATTCCTGTAAGCATTTATTTGCAATTTTAATTGTTTTTGTTTTATCTTCTTGTTGGTGGAGGGGTTGGGGATTTTTTTAGAAGATCTTTCCAGATTAGTCCTATTGGGTTCCAACTGACCCATTTCTGAGTGTGGGTCTAGGCATGATGTTTAACACCCTAACTATTGTGTCCAGTGTCTATAGGTTATGATGAGATCCCATTATCTCTTCTTCATGCCTTCAGCCCTCCACTGTCCCCTCCCTTCCCACCCCAAATCCTTGGCTGGCCCCTTAACTAGTGTTTTGAAATCTTTCCTGTGCATACAAAATCTCCCAGAACTCTTGTTGAAATGCAGATTGTGACTCAGTAGGTCTGAGGTGAGGTTTAAGAGTTAGCATTTTTAACATCTTCCCAAGCAATGCCCAAGCTGCCCTACAGACCACTGCTTGAGTAGCAAAGCTCTAACCCTCTACCAGTGGACCCAAGGGGGTCATCCAGAAGACCAACAGGCAAGATGTTCCATTGATGCACAGGAAAAAAAAAGTATTAAAATTAACGTGAATGGTTTCTACCTAAAAATTTTTAAGTCTTTTTAAACTTTTTTAAACGTTTATTTATGGGAGAATGAGAGAGAAAGAGTGCAAATGGGGGAGGAATAGAGAGGGGGAGACACAGAATCCAAAGGAGGTTCCAGGCTCTGAGCTGTCAGCACAGAGCCCAATGCGGGCTTGAACTCACCAACAGTGAGCTCATGACCTGAGCTAAAGTTGGACACATAACCAACTGAGCACCCAGGCACCCCTAAAACTTTTAAGTCTTAAACACGGGTACTTTCACCTGTCTGATGACCTCCCATGAGGTTGAGTCAAAGGAATCCTGAGAAAAAGAGTAGAAATAAAATTCTGCATCTCAGAGGGGTTGACAAAGACAGACCTACATATTCATTGCCATTCAGCTTACTGCAATATGCTGAATTGCATGTCAGAGAGCTTATGGAATACATTATCTAGCTTCAATAAAACTCTCACAAAATGTAGAAGAGGTTTAAATAATGCCAAGAAACTGCTAATTAAAGATAACATTAAGCATCTATATCTGCCAACTGAAAAGTTGGCCCAGAAATCCAAAATTATAATGAAGATTATTTGGAATATGGACTTATGGTCATCTTTAACTACGACCTTGAGAGTACACTGCATCCAGAAGTAAAAGGAGAATATACATGTGATTTTTTAGTAATAATTCCTACTTTGAGGGATATATGTGCCCATGTGATTTTACACATGAGGTACACAATCAAGCCTTGGAGACCACTGCTCTATCCTATTCTCTGCCCTCCATTCCACATGGAATAAACATCTTGGTGTTCTTTGGTCAACCCCTCTCCCCACACACCTAGTTTCTGGTGTTGTGACCTCCCTATCCTCCACTGCCACCAAGGGTTTCAGCTGAGGTCACAGGAGGAAAAGCAAGGGATCCCAAACTCCTATGCCTGCAACAGTCAAGGAGGGATCACAAAATCATAAGGAGGGAAGAGTGTAACAAAATGACAGCACAAATGTGACAGGCAGAGATTGACTCTAGGTCCCAGTACTGTAAAGGCAGTAGAGAGGAGTAGAGACCATGGCAGCAGAATGCTGGCGTTCCATTCTTTGCCCATGGGGACGTGCAGACTCAGTTGATAATCTATTTCAAGGAAAACTTACATTTGAAATTTTCCTGGATATACAATGTTTAAACATGCTGCATACATGCATGCACATGCACGTGTGCACACGCACACACACACACACACACACACACACAAACTTGCCAAGACTTCAAGCCATGTTTGGACGATGAGTCATCAGTGTGCTCTACCCACTGTATATAGAATACAACTTTTACCAGTAGCCACAAAATCATAATTAAGACAAAGAGCAAAAAAGGGAGAGCAAGGTTCAGGAGTCATGAAGCCAGAGTCAACACAAAGCTCAGTCCTGTGACAGGGAAGGAAAAGACAAAGAAAAGGCAGGGAGAAAGAAGATGAAGAAGCCAAGCTAATGAGAACAAAACATCTAAAGGCACTGTTTGCTTCCTCCCTTTTTCCTCCTGGGGTCAATAATTAATCTAGCTTCCCCAGAGTTGTGGGCCCACTGTGTACAGTCTTGAGAAAGTGACACATGCTAATGTCTAGGTCGCTTTTTTTTTTTCTGAGCAGCAAGACTACATTTCCCAGCATTCTCTGCAGTGGGTATGGCCAATGTGAATGAGTTTTAGCCCATGGAAGGCAAGGAGTGATGTACAGAACAGCCAGGTGTGGTCTAAGAACACCCATACACAACTCAGGCACACAGGATCCTTTTTCCCACCCCTCTTCCTTAACTGCATGAGGAGGCAAAGGTCTGGAGGAAGGTGGAACACTATGGCCTAAGAAGCTGAACTCCGCTCTCACTACCACTGGCCCACCTGGATTGTGAGATAAGCAAGAAATACTTATATTTTATTAAACTACTGAGATTTGGGTCTTAATTCTCTCTGCTTTGAGTACATTTATCATGGTCTACCTCCTCTTGCCCAGTATCTTGCCTTCTTCAGTTGAACGTCCCATTTTCTCTTATCACTCCAGTGGAATGATTCCAATCTTCTGGCCTCTCCTCTCTGAAATGCTCCACTTGGCCTGTATGACTCTCAAAGTACAGAGCCCCAAGTGGAATTCCTCACTGAAGTAAGCTGTGCTCAGGGCAGAACAGCACAGGATCACCACCTCCCTGTTCTCAGATGGTATGCCTCTATTCATAGAGTCTATGATGTCTATTCACTAAACCTATGTGATTTTCTTTTTCCTTGTGCTTGCCTGGTGCTGCATCTTCCCCATTTTATAATTCCAGATTTATCTCCTTGGCTATCAAAGCTCTTAAAGTCTTTATCATATTAGGTTTGTTTTGTTATTCTGTAAAATGACCTTCTTTGGATGCCTATGTAGATCTCTTTTATTTTTTGCCTTTGCAGCTTCCATTTGCTCTTCTTCTGGTAGTAACACTTGTATTTTAATTACATGCAGTCTTAGTGGCCCTAGCAATCAAGGGGAGCTGCTTCCTTCTGACCTAACAGTTGTATGTTATTCAAGCTCAATAGCCACTCTCCTCTTTTAAATCAGGGACACAAGACTTGAAGGCATACAGAATAGATACATCTTAAAAGGAATGTCTCAACTGGATCAGCCATTAATTCCTGCTACCTGAATCCCAGAACTTCTTTTCCACACTTAGTTGTTCAATTTTTCCTTCAACTCTGTGAATCCCTCTGCCTTCATTTTTTTATTGCTGTTGTAACAAATTACCACAAACCTAGTATCTTAAAACAACACAGAATGAGGTTCTACCCTCCAAATATATAAAAAAAATTCCTACAACTCAATAAAAACCCCAATTAAAAAATGGGCAAAGGACTTAAGTATACCTTTCTACAAACAAGATATGCACATAAAAATGGACATTTAACATTATTAGTCGTTAGGGAAATGCAAATGAAAAACACATGGACAATCCCATTAGGATAGTTAAAATTTTTTTTAAAAAGGAAAATAATAAATGTTAACAAGGATGTGGAGAAATTGAAACCCTCGTGTATTGCAGGTAGGAATATAAAATGGTTCAGGTGCTAAGGACAACAGTTTGATGGTTGATCAAAAAGATAAACAGAGAGGGGTACCTGGGTGGCTCAGTCAGTTAAGCACCGGTTAAGCTCTTGATTTTGGCTCAGGTCACTATATCACAGCTCTGAGATCGAGCCTTGAGTTGGGCTCAGCATGAAGATTCTCTCTCTCCCCCTTTGCTCATCCCCTGGCTCAAACACACACTCTCTAACAGTTAAACAGAGTTATCACAAGATCTAGCAATTTCACTCCTACGGGTATACCTAAAAATTTAAAAGCAAGTGTTCATTGGAATGTGCACATGCATATTTATAGCGGCACTGTTCACAACAGCCAGATGGTCCACACAGCCCAAATGGCCATCCGGAGACAAATGGATAAACAAAGTGATGCAGACATACAATGAAGTATTACTCAGCCGTAAAAAGGAATAAAGTACTAATACATGCTACAACATGGATGAACCTCAAAAACATTATGCTCATTGAAGGAAGCCAGACACAAAAGGTCACATAAATATATAATATACACAGAACACCTGGAACAGGTAAAATTATTGAGACAGAATACAGATTAGTGGTTACTGGGGAAAAGGGGATTGAGGGATGGAAAGCAACTACCCGATAGCTCCAAAGCTTCCTTCTGGGGTGATGAAAATGTTTTCAAGCCAGATAGTGATGGTTGCACAACTTTGTGAATGTACTGAATGCCACTGATACATTCACTTTAAGATGGTTAATTTTATGTTAGGCAGATTGCACCTCAGTGAACACACATGCATGTGCACACTCACTTATGATCTCACAGTTTAGGTCAGAAGTCCTAGAAATCAAGACCTGTCAAGGTCTGCATTTCTTCTGGAGGCTCTAGAATCCAGAAAAAGCTTGATTTTTTTTCCATCTTCTAGAGACCTACTTGTATTCTTTGACTTGTAATCTCCTCCAGTGATGGCAGCCCTCTCACCTCTGCTTCAGTCATCCTGTCTCATCAGACCCTGACCTTCTTGCCTCCCTCTTATAAAGACCCTGGTATAACACTGGACTAATGTGGATAATCCACAATACTCTCCCCATTTCAAGATTCGTAATCCACCTGCCAAGTCTTTTTGGCCATATAAGGAAATATTCACCCGTTTCAGGATTAGGACATGGACATTTTGGAGAGGCCATATTGCATCTAACATACTCCTTGTCCCTTCAATGAATTTTTTTTTTCTTAAGTTAGAGAGTTTCTGTTGCTTATAACCACAGAACCCCAACCAATAAAATGCTTGTTATTTTTCAGCATTTCTTACTGAATGAACAGGGAATATGAAAGTAGCCAGCAGTGTCCAAGGACTTCTTGACCATACCTCAATATGGCAGAGGAAATCTATAGGGATTTTATGTTTGGTACAGTGCTTTCCCAAGGACCAAAGAAGCCAGATAAGCAGATACCTAATAAGCAGCTAAGGACTGAATGAATACAAGGGGGGAGAATAAAATTAGGCAAGTTTAACAAACTCTTCATCAGAGGCCATAGAAGCAAGGATAAGACTGTACAGACAAGAGTCAGGCAACAAGACAAGGTTTTCAATATAAAATCCAAGTTAGAGCACAGTTAAGCACATATAGCATGGAAGATACAACTCCACCCCCCACCCCCTTCCCTTAAGAGTAATACCCTCTTACTCTGAAGTCTGAACCTGAATCACAGGTCGCCTCAGCCAGGAAGTCATTCTTCTGTCCCCAAACAGAATTAACAGCTTTCTCTGCTCCACACCTATGTACTGAGCACTTACTGTGTTGCTCTCAACTGTCATCACCATGGCCATTTCTTCAAAGGAGGGAAGACACTTCAGTCCTCTGAGCCACTGCCTCAAAGTGCCAGGAGACATAGTGGGGGTAGGGGTGGGGGATTCACATGCTAACTACAGTGAGAAAAGTCAAGTGCCAGCAGAGCCAAAAAAGGAGAGTTATTTTGTTTTAGATAGCACTTATTTTTTTTTAATTTTTTTTCAACGTTTTTTATTTATTTTTGGGACAGAGAGAGACAGAGCATGAACAGGGGAGGGGCAGAGAGAGAGGGAGACACAGAATCGGAAACAGGCTCCAGGCTCTGAGCCAGCAGCCCAGAGCCCGACGCGGGGCTCGAACTCACGGACCGCGAGATCGTGACCTGGCTGAAGTCGGACGCTTAACCGACTGCGCCACCCAGGCGCCCCTTAGATAGCACTTAAAGACATCTTCCTTTTCATTTTCTACCGACTGGGATATATATATTTTTTTTAATCAGACTTGGAATCATAGAACCTTCAGATGCCCCAGCAATCTTTCACTAACTTTTAGGACCAGTTTACCAAAACCTGGCATTGGTTTTCACAGAGCCAGGTCCCTGTTGTCCTAGTAAGCAAATCATCAATTGTGCAGAGAGTGTACCTTTGTTATAGGCCAGGCCACTTCATTTCCCTGAGACTTTTAAGAGCAAATCTATTTAACTACCTCTGCCTTAAACAAACTGTTAGTATTGCCAATTCATTTGACTTTGACCTACAAATTTTATTCATGCAAAACGGAGTGAGCTAGGTTTTTATTAGGAAGTCAGGGTTCCTGGAAGAGCAAACAACACTCTTTGTTCCATGTATCTTCTTGGGGTTCAGGTATTACTGTGTTTCATTCTCAAAAGCCATAGCATGAGTCAGCTCTGCCTTTATAGATAAGTGTTTGTCAAAAGGGGAGGGGGTGTTTGTTCATCCAGGGTGGAGAAAGCTTGGAGGATAGCTGGATATTGCCTTTTTCCTCTCCCCTTGGTTATAACCTTTAGTTGGTAAACACTGGGTAACCCCTAGGTTACCTAAACTAACACTGATAGTTGGAATTAATTAAGTATGACCATCAGGGTTATTGCCTTCTGTACTGAGAAGGTAACTCCCTAAAATGATGCTCTGCAACTTACATCCTTTATAGCCAGGAAACATTGAGAGTAAAGTCATGCCCCTTTTCCCCAGAAAGGATAAGGAGACTAACGCCAAGGATATGAAAATTAGTATAGCGCCAGTTTTCAACTCAGCCAAACTTGCCCTCATTTTCCTAACCCTTTATAGTCAATTCCTAAGTGATTTCTCCCTGTAAAATAAAGTCTCTGGGCTCAGGCTTTGCACTGAGGGCAGCTGGTAGGACCACACTGTTGAAGGAGGGCAGATAAAATTCGTAACAAAACCACATGACCTCAAGACATAGGTAGTAAGTATAATTTCATTTTATAGAACAGCAATTTCACACAAATATTTATTTTTGAGAGAAAGAGAGACAGAGCATGAGTGGGGGAGGGGCAGAGAGAGAGAGAGACACTCAGAATCTGAAGCAGGCTCCAGCCTCTGAGCTGTCAGCACGGAGCCCAATGCAGGGCTTGAACACACGAGCTATGAGATCATGACCTGAAGCCAGACGTTCAACTAACTAGCCACCCAGCTGCCTCAATTTCACGTTTCGTTGTTTTTGTTTTGTTTTGTTTTTACATGCCATGGAGCTGCCTTCCTCTTTTCATCTCTGCCGGGAAGGGTCAGGGGATGGTGACCAGATGGCAGGCTTTTTCCACGGCAGCCCAAACTTCTATGTTCTGCCCTGCTATCCTCGAAGTCTCCGGACAGTTGTCTAAACATGTGAGCCAGTCTCTCCCTCAGAATGAGAGGCAGACATAGCACAGCACAGGGCAAGGGAAGAAACTTCTTCAAACATCCATACACTTATGGGGACAAGCAAAAGATATCCCTGGGTCATACTTTTAAAAAAAGATTATGCAGGAAGTCATTAGGAAGAGACTATTAGTTACCAAAACATACCCACACCCCCAATCAACACATGTTCAAACAACAAATTCTGAAATGTTAGTGGATCTCACACCTCATCTTATTGATTTTTCCATTTAGAAAACCACATGTCAAGCATACACCTAAGAATGATATCAGACCCATATTAAACCTATTTTTAAACACCCGACATCACTACTGACACAAATCAGGAGCAGAGACAATATGCGAGACTGGACTTTCGTGTCAGAAAGTCCACATTCTTCCCAAAGGAATAGGGAGACATGGGTCACAACCTGGAAACAATCGGTAAACTTAGTCCTTGCCTGTTGAGCAACAGGTGACCCACAACAATGGTAACATGCTCTCAAGAGAGGAGCCTCACCCTCCAGGGAGGCAGACATCCCCTTATCAGGACAATCTCCCGCTATTCAAATGAAAAACCATACTGATCACACCCTTCCCCCTGCCAGGGCTCTACCTCCTACATCAAATTGCTACGTCCTATCAGCCCCGCTGGAGGAACTGAATGCTCCATCCTTGCTCTTGGATCGGTAAAGATCTGGTGAAGTTTATAGGAAGATAGTTACTAAGTTAAAAGAAATATATTTCTCTTTCTTAAATCTGAATCTATCAGAGAGGCTGACTACCCAAGCTTAGGGATCAAATATTCCCGGATTCAAATCCTGTCCCCTCCCTTCCTGGCTCTAAGATTTTAGAGGATCCCCCAAAGCTTCCATTTCTCAAGTGTTAAATAAACAGAATTAACACATACCTCTACCTTAGTGTGTTAGGATGAGTGCTATAACGTGTATAAAACATGTGACATAGTGGTATGCCATCAAGTAGGATAGTGCCTAGCACTCTGATTTAATGCATCCCTTACAGTAGATCAGTTTATTCTTCCACCTGATAAATACACACCCTTGCTCAAAAATCTTCATTGGCTCTCTATTCTGATATAAGGTTCAAACTTCCTACTTGGCATTCAAGGTCCTCAGACCTGCTTTCCATATACATTCCCCACAAGGTCCTGCATATACTCAATGTTCCTGCTTTTTGTGAACCACCTAAGTTTCTTGTTTGCATCCAAAACTTTGCTCTCTGTGCCTAGGGTGCTAGACTCCATCCCCTAACGTTTAACTCCAGGGTTGTGAGCTAATGTGTAGGTGCACGGAACCATGTGGACGCATGCACGCTTACTCTCACAGGATCTTAGCTTGCTTTTACTAGTTGTCAATGGGAACACCTCACCTCTAAGACTGCACTTCTACATCCTCATGAAATAAAGTATCTGGTGACTTTGGACCTTTATTTCCAGGTGGCAACCACTGGCCTGGCTTGAGTGGTGGCCACCTCTTTGGGAGAGACAAAGTTTTTCCAGTTCACCCCAGTCGCTCCACTCCCTGTACTATTACACCTGCCTCACTTACTCACTAGTTTACCTGCCTGGTCCTCTGAAGGCTCTGGAGTTTGCCAACCCTCATGTACATCTTATCCGTCCTCAGCCCTCCAGGACTTCCTTCCTGATTCTTCTGTCTTCAAAATGATTTTTCTTTTTCATTTTCAGATCTCACAGCTGTATTTGCTAAGGTGCGTGTCACTGCAGTATATTGGAACCAACACTTTATATTTTCGCTGTATTGCCCTTCCTCAAGTACAAGCCCCATGAGATGAAACCCCTGGCTGGACTGTGCCTGGCTTGGCACCAAATACAAGCAGGTATTGGATTAATCATTTTAAATGAACAAAAACCAGCTAAATTTAATCATAGGAAAGTCACACATCACAAGGCACGCAGACTTTTTTTCCCCTGGGCTGGGCTAAGTTTCCCGTCAATTCCTCCTAGGAAAAATGAATAGGGGATGTCTGGGGGGCTCAGTCGGTTAAGCATCTGACTCTTGGTTTCGGCTCAGGTCATGATCTCATAGTTCATGGAATCGACCCCCTCAGCGGGCTCTGTGCTTACAGCATGGTGCCCACTTGGGATTCTCTCTCCCTTTCTGCACCTTCCCCACTCATGCATGCACATTCTCAAAAATAAACTTTAAAAAAAAATAGTAAGAGCTGGCAGTGGGGAAGGAGAGGACAGGAAGAAGAAGAAGCCATACTTATAGGCCTGATATGTAGTTTTAAATTTTGTCGCAGATTCATTTGCAGGAAGCAATCCCTTCAACTGTTTACTAGCAGCTGCGTTGCATCCCTGTGTCTGGCTAGCACTTCATTTTGTTCTCTGTGTTGTCACAGATACCATTCCTTCAGAATCGCACAAAAACCCTGAGCTATGGAGGCAGTGTTACTCCCTCTAGTTAGAGCTGGAAGCCCAAGCTGTACTTTGCAAGAACAAAACGTCCTCCCAAACAGCTCCCGACTCCTGAAGGCAGAAATGAAGCGCAGCCCTGCACGGGGCAGGGCAGAGCAGGGAGCACTCCAACGTCCGATCTCCGAGCTGACGGTGGTACGTCCATCTATACGGTGATCAAGGCTGTCACAACACATCCTGCCAACATTCACAACCCCTCTCCTTGTCTACAGATTCTCACTTCCAGCTACATCTTGGCAAAGCAGAGACAAGGGGGGTAAAAGACACATCCAGGCCAAAAAATGCACACTGTTTTCAAAACTCTCTTGGAAGTTTTTGTTTGCCGGGTTGTTTTTTTTTCCTCTTCCCTCTTAGTGAGGCAATGCAAAGGTCTGAAAAAGCTGAAAGCACCTTGTATTATACTGTCGTTCACTGTTCAGACAAGACTTCCTAGAACCACTTCCATTTGCCGAACGCATCAGCATCTAAAAAGCTTGTTCACAGCAAGGCCTCATCTGCTGGAGGCTTCTGATCAGGGTGGTGGGGAGGGACCAGAATGCATCACTGCCAGGGATAAGGAAATAACTCAGCAGTAATGTGCTGGAACAGCAGGACTCAAGAAATCTGGCGGGGGTGGGGGGGGGGGACTGGTAGGGGTTTGCACCTGGGTGGCTCAGTTGCTTAAGAGACTGACTTTACTCTTGGTTTTGGCTCATCTCACGGTTCGTGGGTTCGAGCCCCGTGTCCAGCTCTATGCTGACAGCTTTGAGGCTGCATGGGATTCTCTCCCTCTCTGACCCTCTCCCCATTTCACACTCTCTCTCAAAATAAATAAACTTTTTAAAAAAATTTTTAAAAAGGCTCAGGGAACAGAAACTGAGTTTACAGATTGGGAAAGGCCCATTTCTGAAATCTGGGTTTCTGTTTTTCCAGATATTCAGTTATTCTAGTCCAAGATAGAGATTACGTCCACTCTGCTGAGTCAGGGTCAGAGTTTCCAAAGTACAACGTCACTCCCCAGGCTTCCCTACCACAGCTCAGAGCAGTGGACAGAAAAGGTAGGTCTCCATAGATCACACTCCTGCTCTGCCCTCTAGCTGGCCCTAAATAGGTTAACAACTAAAATCAGAATGGTCTTACACCCACAGTTTCAGGTGTCCTTGGATAGGCTTCTAAGTCCTGAACAACCTTAGAGGGCACCAAAGCCAAGGACCCCATCAGTTGTGGTGAAATGTTCTTCTTCCTTAACCTCCCCATTTTGATAAGGATCCCAGACAGGCTTTGAAAAGTTAATACTTTGGTGTCTTTGAAAGGGAAAAGAAATTGAAGGACACTGTGATCATGAGAAACCTTCTCCTGAGTTATAACTGAATTTGTCACTAGCAACCGTTGCTTAGAAAGTAAGACCCCGGACTTGACCTTGACCCTGGCAAGTTTGCTCAAGTTTTGGGGTCTTCCCCACATGTGTGGGAGAGCGGGCTGTACTTATCAAGTCCCTGCCCACTGCCAACAACTGTTTTGGCTTACATCAAGAAGCCACTGTGCTATCAAGAATACTGAAGGCCCCTGGAAACAAAGGGACCAGCAGATTGTGTGGAATTGTGGAGAATTAAACTGACCTTCACTGTTGCCACTCCTCAGAATCTCTACCACTCTTCAATGTCCAGCTCGAATGCCATCTTTTACAAGAGATCTTCTCTGACAAATTCCCAACAACCACAACACCTCACACCCCTCGCTGGGCACAAGGCACACCCTGTGATATAGCCATTCACCAGGCCTCACGCTCCCATGGGGCTGTTGGCTACTGTTTCCGCATCTTTTATGTTTGCATTCTCCACACCACTTGGCATGAACCCCAAGTACACAGCGGATGCTTGATGAATATTTGCTCAATTCATGTCTGGATTTATTCCTTGGCTTAGCTCGGTAAGGATTTGAGGAGCTAAGTGGATGGATTACAGATGGGAATGTGCCTTCTCTACCCCAAATGGGGGCTGTCACAGTTTCATGAGCACAGGGGAGGATTCTCAGTGACAAATGCCTTCACTGTTTCTTCCTTCTTATTTATGTTAATGATAACTACCATTCATTGAGGCCTTTCCATGGATACCGTCCTAAGGGGAATACACACACACACTCCACCCAGCTTCAAGAGGAGGAAACCGGCAGCTATTTAACTTCTCTGGGCCTGTGATCCCACGGTGAGAAGGAGTAGCAGCGGGATTTGGCCTCAGAACCCCCGCTTTTAGGCAGCCCGTCAGTCCATCATCGTACTCCTTTCCGAACCGATGTGTACAAAGTGAAATACTGATGGTGTGATTAGAGAACACGGTGCTTCTCATTTCCTTCCACTTCCTGCGGCTCTCAACTCACCCACGCTAGCACTTGAAAGGCATGCGAGTGTGAGGAAGTCAATCTGGACAGCACCACAGACAGGAAATGCATTTCACTACGGCAAAATTCCAATTGCAACCATTTTGACAAGAGGAAGACAGGAAAGCAGCACTCAAGGCTGTTGGGGAGGTTTTCAAGACAAGCACCTCTTCCTGGACCCAGCCTGATTTGTTTTTGAAACAAAGACAAGCTAGGAGTCCTTTGGAAGACTGCCCAAGCACAGGGATAGGTTTCTCTTCCAGGACAAGGAGACTGGAAATGGCAGGCTGGGACTCTCTCGGACTTGGAGGGATCAAGTTGTTCCGAGTCCATGGACACATCACGAAATGCACCTGAAGGTTTCCAGCACCACAAATGCTTCTGAACAGAAAAATGCAAAGCCACTCCACGTTTTCCTATGCTCGGACATGCTTCTTTCCTAATGCCAGCGACACCTAAGCTCTATGTCTACAGATGGGGTCCCTAAACAAATGTTATGGACTGTACCAAATACAACATCAATGTTGGAATTTAAAAATATAATTTTCTAAATGACTGAAAAAATTAAGTCACATTCATTAAATGAATGGTAAAAACCTTCAAAGGACAACAGTGTTTGACAATTATTTCTTTGTTTCTGTCCAAGGGACTAGTTGTACATAACATACTATTGCACAATAGCTATTTGTTGACAGTTTTCATCTAGCGTTAGCAACAGAAACCTGAGAAGTCATAAAAGTTCCTTTTTAACCCAGGTTCTTGCTCCCCCCTCAGTGTCCTCCCCCAGCATCCCATAACCATGCTTCAGATATGTTTGTGATGTATCATAGATGAAATGCTCCTTGGAATATTCAGGTGCACATATAAGGGGAAAGAAACAGGAATGAGGGAGTCAACAGACCCTCAAATAATCACAATGGAGGGGAAAAAAAAAGTATTTGGCCATTTATTATCTTCTTCCCAGCTTTGAATTTCAAGCCTGGGTGAATTTGTTCAAAGATGACTTTATAGCTATTGGCTGCACTCCAGACAGACCACATTATTCAGGACCTACCTTGACGAATCACAACTTCCCTGACACACTCAAGTTCCTCTTGCTCGCATCCAGGTCCCTTCTAAAGATGTGGCATTTGTCCCACAGGAAACCCTGTGGGTCTCACAGTCTGAACTCCTTAGCAGGTGGCAGAACAAGGTTCACAGAAATGGCTCATCAAGTGGACCTGACCGGCCTAAGATAACTTCCAAGATGAAGCAGAGGTTTGCTAACAAAACCAGCAGTACCGTACTCAGTCGTGTTGACAAACCCGACGACCAGCTTCTGCCTCAATTCAAGATTCTCTTGGGGCCCCCGGGTGGCTGAGTCGGTTAAGCATCTGACTTTGGCTCAGGTCATGACCTCATGGCTAGTGGATTCGAGCCCCACGTCGGGGTCGGTGATGACAGCTTGGAGCCTGGGGCCTGCTTTGGATTCTAGGTCTCCCTCTCTCTACTCCTCCCCTGCTCACACGTTGTCTCCCTCCCTCCCTCTCTCAAAAATAATATTAAAAAAATAAAAGATTCTCCTTCTGATCCATCTTCTTCAGACAGTTTTCAAATACTGGTCTAGCCTGGTGTTCATCTTCAGTGCTATTAGCAGAAGCTTTCCAAGCATACGGAAAAGTAAGATTTGATAGAAATCTCCCTTTTAACTTTCTCCAACTTTTTTTTTATTAAAAAAAAAAACTTTTGGGGCGCCTGGGTAGCTCAGTCGGTTAAGCCTCCGACTTCAGCTTGGGTCATGATCTCGCGGTCTGTGAGTTCGAACCCCACATCGGGCTCTGTGAGGACAACTCAGAGCCTGATGCCTGCTTCGGATTCTTTGTCTCCTTCTCTCTCTGCCCCTCCCCTGCTCACACTCTATTTTTGAGAGAGAGACAAACATAAAAAAAAATTTTTTTTTTGAACAGAGAGAACCACTTTCCTTTTGTGTTTACTAAAATCTGACCAGTGTATTATAGCCCACTTACTAAGTGCAAGTACTTAGTAAGCAATATAAGAAATATGCAAATAGATTCACACACCAACAAGTACCAGCAATCAGAGAAGGAGGGAAGTCAGTTGAGAGCATCAGGAATTCTCAGAGAAACTGACATCAGAGTTAAGCCTTGCAAAAAGGAATAGAATTTTTTTGTTTTGTTTTTTACCAGATGTAAAGTCCGGAAGCAGTATTCTAAACAATGGCAATAACACTGGCAACGTAACAGCATGCTTGGAAAAGCCATTGCTATTAAGATCTTGGTTTGAAGTTATTCACTGTCTGATTAGGTCATGTGGTAAAATGAAGGCCCTAGAAGCAAAAGCCACACAACAGGGAAGCGTTGAGTAGGGGGAAAGGAGAAAGGCTAAACTCTGGAGCAAATACCGAGCACCAAGGGTGGCAAATGAGGGCTGAATCTGGCCCAATACATTAGCTCTGAGAGGCAACGTTTTCCTACTTCCCACAAAGACACTACATCTATTATGTATGTAGAATATAGGCTAAATGCAGCTCTGTTGGTAAACAAAATTTGGTCACCATGCAGAAAACAGCTGAGTGGGGACAAACGCAACCAGTTTTGTAATTTAGATATGCCCCGTCCTGAGGGCACAGCATCGTCTAACCCTCGGGCCCCAAGATCCTGTCCTGAGCAGAAGTCTGACACTTAACTGAGCCACCCAGGCCCCCATCTCCTTATTTTTAATTAAGATCCATCTGTAACTAGACCTGAATGTCCCTGTTTGGGGGTACTTTCCACAGCTCTCTACTTAAAAAAATTTTTTTGCAGGTCCAGATTTCTTGAGGTCCAAACATTTTATCTACCTAATGAGTAAAGGAAGAGAGGAGAGTTCAAGCATATCCTTTCCATCCTTGTGATTCAAACCAGGAAAACTTAGTGATCATCAAATTCTTATTCTGGCAACAGAGCTCAAGCATGCTTACCAAAAGGAGAGATTTTGTCAGTAAAGCTCTTTTTGTTTTTTGTTTTAAACTCTATTTTCTTTGGACAGTTTGAGAGCAATTTATTTCTCCTTCACTACCCCCTGGAGTACACAGGTATGTGTGAGGGTTCTCAACACAACTGGGAAATTTGTGGCCTCCATTTTCTCCTTCCTGGGCCCCAAATGTGCAAACTCTGCTTTTCACATGGCAACCTGAATTGCTAGAACATTCTCATGCAGTTGCGCTTGGGACATGCAGGGTTCTCTGGGAGAACCAGAGCATGGAAAAGAACATGAGTGATGAGGAGATCTAGGGATTTGGGGCAAAAGAAAGAAGTCAAAGGAAGAATCTTTTTTACTCAAGATTAATCAGTCATTAATATCAGTGTTCACAGACAGAACGTTTACTCTGATAGAATAAACAGCATTAGATTAAAACTCTCTGGCCATACATACTGTTTTAGGAATTAAGGTTTCCAATATTTTCAAATAGGGGAAATGACACATTCCTGTAACAAAGTGGATTTATTCTACATAAATACATCATTCTTCAGAGTAGATAGCTCTACAAAATGAGGAAATAGGCTGAAACTTAAGTGCATTTATGCAGAGCAATTAAAGAAAACTTCCTGATTAGTCCTTAAAACCTACTCAATCATGTTAGTAGCCTATGGGATCTCTCTTGGCAACAGAATCCAAAAGCCACCTTATGGACCGAGGACAACATAGGTGTTGAGCAGTTGAAGGTGGTGTATATACACCTGGTAGAACCCCCTGGCACCTGCCTCCTGGTTGGTAGCATTAAGCTCATGAGAGGATATTAATCGTCTCAACCTCTCCACTCTTGGTAACAAGGCTTCACTTCAATAGTTTCCAGAGCCACCGATGTGTCTGCTTTTTCCCCAAAACTCATCTATCAGCGGTTGTAAACTGATGGTCAGGCAATTAAACCTAACCTAAGGAAGGATTTTGCTCTGTGTTTTGCAATTACAGGATTCCAAGCATCTTTAAACAGGCTCTATGCTCTCTGGCATGCCTTAGTCACCAGTGTTCCTCATCGTCCTCACGCATACACCTTCCCTGTCTGGTCTTACTTATGTTTGAGTTTTGCCTCTCATCCCATTAATGATATTGACTGAACAATAAATGAGCACTGCATTTGATTACCATCTTCCATAAAGCCTGCATCATGCTCATGCTCTTTATACTTCACTGATGTTCAAGTTTCCATCTTTTGGAAAGACACCGTAACCCCCATCCATGCCAATTTCCTGAATCTCTCCACACTATAAATATCGTTCCAAGGTGGACAAAACTGACAGTAGTAACTCACAATTCTCTGACCTCATAGCAAGTGCAACTAAATGCCACTAAAGTTTTCATGAATGGTGTAAAACAGAATCTTACCATCAATCAATCAACCAATACTGTGCTTTGTGTGTTATGCTGTCCACTAGGATGTAACCACTAGCCCTTACAGTCAATTTCTGGGATAGACCTGCTTTACGACATCAGTGTTCCATCCGCTTCCATTCTTCCCAGCTGCAACATTCTCCTTTCCTCTCCCACACATCACATGTGGACCACAGCCGTTCTGCACTCCACCTACAGGAAAACTTTATTCCCCTGGTCATTCTCCTTCCCTTTTTCTCTTATAACCTTTGTGGTTGTGGTTTCTTCCTTCTCATTCTAGCTAGACACAGAACTTTCCCAACTTAACAAACTTGATCAGGCTGTCAATTGTACAGGGCTTCATGCAGAGAGGGCTCTGTGCTTGATTTAATGCTCTGTTGTTGCCATCTTGCAATCTCTAATTTTTGGAGAGGATGTGACAGTTTCATTTTGCACCGGCCTACCAATTATGTAGCCACTCCCGAATATTATTTAACCTGGCACCCAACTCATAAACGCCCTACATGCAATGGATTTGATTTCCTCACTGCCAGCTATTTATTGCCTTCTTTAAAGTAGGGCAAACATCTGGTCACACCAGACTCCAGACAAATCAATGGTTGTCAGAGTTTGACCCAGTCAGCAGGCTCATACTGAAGTAACATGGGCATGGTTAGATTCTTCTCCCAAGAACAATTACATTTATATTAAAACCAGACATCACTTCCTCCCGTTAACTAAAGCAATGTCCTTCCTCCTAGCTATTCCACTGTGATGGTTCGTGTGTGGAAAATGACAAGTTGGTGTGGGATCTAACATTTGGGTCTGGTGACTGTAATTATCTAAGAGCCATTGATGCAGACCCCAAACCACACCTACCTGTTTATCAGGAATGACCCCAGAATCCTATAGTCCTGATGGAAACAGGAGGAGCTCCAGTGCTAGCTTGGGTCTATGCTTATTCAATCGGGGAAGAACAACCTAAGGGCAGCTGGGTACACAAAGTCACAGACAAAATGTCACCATCACTCACCATAATTCATCTGGAAATTTTTTTTAATGTTGATTAATTTTTGAGAGAGAGGGAGACAGAGCATGAGCAGGGGAGGGGCAGAGAGGGAAACACAGAATCCAAAGCAGGCTCCAGGATCTGAGCTGTCAGCACAAAGCTGGACACGGGGCTCAAACTCAAGAACCATGAGATCATGACCTGAGCCAAAGTTGGACGCTTAACCAACTGAGCCACCCTGGCGCTCCTGTAATGTAATCTTTAATGTAGAAATAAGTATTTCAGAGCATCATATAAACTCCCCATTAATTTTCATGAACGTGAGATTTCAGAGATATTTCCTGCTGACACACGGTTGCTTGAGCTTATGTCCAGGATGCATCCTTTATTCTCCCCTGCTGTTAAGGATACTCTGATGAATAAGTTTGAGATATTCAGTTCTGCTATGCCCAAAACTAGAGCAATGACAAGCTCTCACAGGAGGACAGTCCGTGATTTGTATTTAGAAGAAAGCACCTATCTGGTGGAAAAAGAGGTTCCCAAAACCAATTAAAGTGACGACTTCAAAAGTTCAAGCTGAGCCACTCTCACTTTGGTAAAACCCTAGGTAGAAGTGCAAAGTCAGCCAAGGAGAGCGGGATTTTGAGCCGATGCTATTCCTTACACACATCATCACTAAGGTGAATCTGGTCACACGGGCAACAGGACTGGCCAATTACTCTCTCAAGTCCACGTTGCCATGGATATGGTCTGAAAACATGGCATGATCAACTTCACCTGGCTTCTCTCTCATCACTCACCATCAGGTAGTCCTGCTGGCCTACATTTCAGTTCTTATCAAGGAAGCAGAAGAACATGAAGCAAAAACACATAATACAGAGCTCCAAATTCCAGGATCAAGTCATGGCTCCACCATTGGTTAAAGGTGTCTGAGTTTTGGGGCACCTGGGTAGCTCAGTCAGTTGAATGTCTGATTTCAGCTCAGGTCATGATCTCATGGTCTGTGCTGACAGCTCAGAGCCCAGAGCCTGCTTCGGATTCTGTGTCTCCCTCTCTCTGCCCCTCCCCCACTCACACTCTGTCTCTCAATATTAAACAAACACCAAACATTTTTAAAAGGTGTCTGAGTTTCTGCAAAAGGAACATACAAATAATGCCTGACTGCCTATTGGATCATTATAAGGATCAAACTAAAGACAGGAAATCACTATGTGAACTGTAGGATGGTAACAATTATTTTTTCTACCCTCATTGATTTCAGCATTGCCCAACAGTCCAACTTAATAAAAATTGGTCTATAACCCTATAAAAACTACCTAAATACCTCACCGTTCATTTTTTTTTTTTTTTTTTTTTTTTAATTTTTTTTTTTCAACGTTTATTTATTTTTTTTGGGACAGAGAGAGACACAGCATGAACGGGGGAGGGGCAGAGAGAGAGGGAGACACAGAATCGGAAACAGGCTCCAGGCTCTGAGCCATCAGCCCAGAGCCCGACGCGGGGCTCGAACTCACGGACCGCGAGATCGTGACCTGGCTGAAGTCGGACGCTTAACCGACTGCGCCACCCAGGCGCCCCTCACCGTTCATTTTTAACTAAAATATTTACTATTTTTTTTAATGTTTATTTGAGATAGAGAGGAGATTTGAGATTGGAGAGGGGGAGAGGGGGAGAGGGGGAGAGGGGGAGAGGGGGAGAGGGGGAGAGGGAGAGAGGGAGAGAGGGAGAGAGGGAGAGAGGGAGAGAGGGAGAGAGGGAGAGAGGGAGAGAGAGAGAGAGAGAGAGGGAATGCACACATGTAGGGGAAAGGCAGGCAGGCAGAGAGAAAGAGGGAGGAGACCCCCCAAGCAGTCTGAGTTGTCAGCAGAGCCTGAGCTGGGGCTCAGTCCCACATATCATGAGATTATGACCTGAACCAAAATCAAGAGTCTGACACTCAATGGAGACAGCCACCCAGGTGCCCCAAATTAAAATATTTAAATATGCAAGACCAACTGGGCTAACATGACTAAGGGAACCAGTGCTCCATTTTGTTCATATATTTGTCAAATTTTCTACAATAAAGAGTCTATCTGCATCTCAGCTATGTTGACTGAAAAGATTACCAATCCTAGGATGGAAAGATGGCCACAAGAGACTCCTTACTTCAACTTTAAGTGCTTGGATGAAGATGTTGATACACAGAAGACTTCACAGCCACTCCAGATTTTTAAAAGCTTGGGTCCCTGCCCTTCCATGAAAAAAGCTTTCCTTCCACAACTTCTGGAGATTAGGCTTAAAAAATAAATAGCCCTGGTAAACAAGAATGACTGGCTTCAATTATAAGCTGCAAATGCCCAGCAACGGAGTCTTCCCTTCATGCAGGGAAGCCAGCAGGTGCATGGGAAAGTATGCTCCAAATTCTGGTAAGGGAAAGAATGAGCAGAAGGTGAAAAGGTCAAGGAAGAAGAGGCTGGAAACCCCAGAGAAACTTCTCTTAGGCTAAGTCAAAGAGAAAGAATAACCTAGCACACAGCTTTACAACTCGCTCGTGTTTCAGGAACTGGACCTCTGTACTCTGAGGCATAGTAAACCCCAATCGTCTCTTCACTGGACTAGCAGACACCTTCCCACACTAGAGTCACTGTCAGGATTTTCTTTTTTCTCCCCATCCCATGAAGAAGAATCTGAGCAAGAATGTCTACTTGGCATGATCATCAGGGATGGATGTGGAACCTACATTGCACACGGCACAAAGAAATGCTCCATAAACATTTGTGGAATTTTCCCAGAGGTTAGTATCTGTTTTCTGGTGGCATGTTGCATATAGCTTTGAATCATGGAGAAGGCTCCAAGAACAATCACTGCATCAGCATTGCCATGAGATTTGCTGTTTGTCTCTGTCCTCTACCATGGATGAGGATGAAATAGGGATGACAAAGGCCCATCCAATGAGAAAAGAGGGCAGTATGATGGGGCAGAAACCACAATGGACTGGAAGCCAAGGAACCTTGGTTCTAGTTCTGAGTCTTTATGAATTATGAAGTTTCCTCTTTGGGTGCTGGTTACCTCAATTTGAGATAATCAAGTTCAACTATATGATTTCTAAGTTCCTCCCGTGTTCTCAGATCCTATTATAAGCAGTATTACTTTTCCATTCCAGAAACAAAACTTGGTAAAAGACTATCCAAGACTATGCAATGGCAAAGAGCAATTTTATTTTTTTGAGCAAGAGAGACAGACAGAGTGGGAGCCAGGGAGGGTCAGAGAGAGAGGGGGGGAGAGAGGAATGGAAGGAGAGAGGGAGAATCCCAAGCAAACTCCACCCAGTCAGTGCACAGAACCTGATTCAGTGCTCAAACTCATAAAACTGTGCGATCATGACCTGAGCTGAAACCAAGTATCGGACGCTTAACCAACTGAGCCACCCAGGTGCCCCAGCCAAGAACAATTTCTGATAAGTGTAATATACTGAGACACCTCTCCTTTTCCCTTTAACAAAAGAGGTAGCAGGCAGAAAGCCTAATGAACTAGATCCTAAGGTGGGCAGCCATGAAATCTAGCAGAAACATTTTAAGTGCTTTATTATTCTCCCAAAAGAAGGAAAACTATTCTCTTTTAGGATCTTGACCCAGAACAAGGCATCTAATTATTCTCAAAAAATTACCAGCAATTATTTTTTTTAAGAAAAAAAACTCCTATCCTAAAGAAAATTCAAAGAAGGTAATTTTCCAATTACTATGATTAAAAAAAAAAACAAGATTCCTTTTTAATGAATCTTTTTAGTCCAAGTATGTACAAATCTCTTTCAAGTCAAGCAACGTCTCTCCCTACAAACCCATTAAGGTGGTTGTTATTTTTGGAGATAGTTAATGGATATTGTCCTGTGATTATACAAAACCAGAAACTCAACCTATTGGATTATTTCTTCATTAATATGTACAGCTTCCTTCCTTTTAGAAGTTTAGTGGCCATTACCATTAAAACGAGTGTATAATGAATATCAAAACTGAGATCCATTTTCAGATGCTGTGTCTTCTGCATATTGGTATACCCAGTGTGTCTTAGCAAAGGCTCAAAAGAGAATTGTTGCATGAACGCTGCCATGAAATGGGCTATAAAGAGCTTAATTAGTTGCAGCTCATGGAAGAATTATTTTCTGGGTAGATGCGCAAGAACAAAGTGCTGTATGGCTCCAAAACTTCATCCGAAGCCTCTTGTTTTCCAACGAGTGTGTGGGTCCTTGCAAAATTCTTACGTTAAATCCCTAAACCTTAGTAGGATAATATTAGGAGGTGGGGGCTTTGGGAGTTAATTTGGTTTATATGAGGTCATAGGGGTAAAGTACCCATGATGGGATGAGTGCCCTTCTAAGAAGATGGAGAGACAGAAGAGCTTCCTTTCTCTACCACATCAGGATACATCCACAAAGTGGCCATCCCTAAGTCAGGAAGATGGCTCTCACCAGAACTCAACCATGATGGCACCATGATCTTGGGTCCCTGCCTCCAGAACTGAACAATAAGTGTCAGCTGTTTTAAGTCACCCAGTCTGTGCTATTTTGTTACAGCAGCCCAAGCTAAGACACCTCCCCTTCCTTATCTCTATAAGGAAACTTGGGAAAACAACGGATTTGCATAAAATGATTTGAGGTTCTATGGAGCTTCATCAATCTATTATAATAAAAGAACGAACAGATTACCACATAAATAGAGTAAGAGAGTTTCAAGTTAGTCACTGGCTCATACACATCAGAGATAACAAGGGACATGCTGAAAAGGCACGAGTAAGAAATCAGAGTAAGTGAAATTCCAGGGGGGGGAAACCCCACCGTTAATTAATGAACAGGGAAGGTGGCTTGCGGAAAACACTCTTTGAGGTAGATGACTCAAGTACGCATGAATGGGAGTTGGGATGGCTTAGTCAAAGTTCTAGAGGAAGGCATGCTGGGTCCAACCCGTTATTCAGGTATGCCTTAGGCAGCTTAACATCATCTGTGCCTCACAAAGAATGGCTATGAAACCAGAAGTTAGTTTCCTAAGGAGACCAACTCCCAAGACCTTCACCAACATTTCTGACTGCCCAGTATCCCTTCAATGCATACATGCTGCTCTCTATTCATTTCTTAGGGCCACCATAACAAAATATCACAGATTAGGGAGCTTAACCAAAAGAAATTTCTATTTCTGGAGGCTGGGAAGTCCAAGATCAAGGTGCTGATCACTGCTATTCCTGTGAAGAGCTTTCTTCCTGGCTTGTAGATGGCTACCTTCTCAAGGTGTCCTCAGACAATGGGGGGAGAGAGAGACAGGCGGGGGCAGACAAAGAGCACAACTGCACAAGCTCTCTGGTGTCTCTTCACGAAAGCACTCATCTGACTGGAGTAGAGCCCCACTCTCATAACCACATCTGTCCGTATCTGCCTCCTCAAGGCTTATCTTCAAATATATCACATTAAGGATTAAGTCTTCATCCTAGGAATCTAGGAGGGACACAACCATTCAGTCCAAAACATGCTCCTCTACACTCACCAACCAAAGCTAAATAAGCCATTCATTCAATAATGCCAACATCTGTAAGAGTTTGATTAAATACAGGTAACTAAATAAACTACTTGTTATATATTTTTGTTACGTTCTAGACTAGAGCAGAGAAAAACAAGAATCATCTATTTTAACAATTTGTGAGATAGAAGATGGGACTCTTGGGGGCACCTAGGTGACTCAGTTGGTTAAGCGTCCAACACCCGGCTTAGGTCATGATCTCACAGTCT
The DNA here is from genome assembly GCF_022079265.1 of Lynx rufus. NCBI lineage: Eukaryota > Metazoa > Chordata > Mammalia > Carnivora > Felidae > Lynx > Lynx rufus. Next base: position 19,139,259 of record NW_025814824.1, read on the forward strand.
GAGTTCAAGCCCCGCATCGGGCTCTGCATTGACAAGTCAGAACCTGAAGCCTGCTTTGGATTCTGTGTCTCCTTCTCTCTCTGCTTCTACCCCACTTGTACTCTGTCTCCCTCTCTCTCAAAAATAAATAAAGATTAAAAAAAAATTAAAAAGACTGGACTCTTACTTGTGATGGAGCAGAGAGGATTTAACATATTAATGCCCCGGGGTGCCTGGGTGGCTCAAGCAATTGAGCATCCAACTTCGACTCAGGTCATTATCTCATGGTTTTTGAGTTCGAGCCCCACATCGGCCTCTGTGCTGACAACTCAGAGCCTGGAGCTTGTTTCAGATTCTGTGTCTCCCTCTCTCTCTGCCCCTCCCCAACTCATGCTTTGTCTCTCTCCCCCCACCCCTCTCTCTCAAAAATAAATTTTAAAAGTTTAAAAACATTAAAAAAAAACATATTAATGCCCTTATTTTCCCCCATCTCACTTGTATTAAAAAGGGTTCTGGTTTCAATCAAGGTTGTCCCTCTCCCCTTGAGGATGATTTTGCCCTTGTCAAACTGGGCTTTTAACAATGTTATATCAAGATAGAGGAGGAGGAATGAGAAGTGGTAAAGAAACACTAAGACTGTACCACATAGCTTATGGCTTTAATCCAGCTACATTTGTTTTAGCCAGTCTTATTCTCAATAGTTTTCGAGTTGCCTTAAAAGCAAAGTAAGATGATGGCTGTCAAGAACTAAGAAAGATCTTGAGCACCAAAGTGGCTCAGTGGGTTAAGCCTTCAACTCTTGGTTTTAGCTCAGGTCATGATCTCATGGTTCATGGGTCTGAGCCACACATTAGGCTCTGCACTGACAGTGCAAGGCCTGCTTGGGAGTCTCTCTCTCTCCCCCTCCCTCCCTCCCTTTCTCTGCCTCTCTGGCTCCTGCTCTAAATAAATAAAACATAAAAATAAATAAGAAAGATCTGAGATCTGACTCTAACAAGTTAGCTGCCACAGTTTTCATGCACAATGGCAGAAGACATGAGACTCCAGGGTCCAAGACAATGAACTTTATTGCTCATAATATAGAAAGAACCATGAGCATCGGCAAATTTTTATCAGTTCTTCTACCTCCAAAGTCCCAAGAAGCCCATGTGAATAGGACCAGATGGATGCCTGAAAGCTCTGTGGCTGCATTATAGGAAAATCCTGGGCTTAGGAAACTTAAATTCTATATAGTGGGCAATAAGACAACCTGTTTTTTATCTGGAGAAAGACACTTTATCTTTCAGACTGTTTATTATACCAACATCCTTGAAAATCAAGTACTGGAAAAAGGCCATCAGTAGCTCGCTCACAAGACATGCAGAATCATGAGAGGTCCATGGGAAATTGCCTCCCAACTCTGGCCAGTGAGGTGGAAAGGAGAGATTTCAGACAATGAATATCCCTTGACTTTACCCTCCATTTGTACTGCACTCTCTCCAGCCCTTTTCTTACATGTCACTCCCAAGAAAAAAGGAAGAGGCAAAGCAAGGCAACACAAGTGAGAATTCATTATTCTGCTGGTGGTGGATTTGGGTAACTTGTCTTTCTTCTTGCACCCAACACAGCCTGATGTTCAAGCTAAAAATGAGATGATGATATTCTGGGTGACCCAAACAGCATTTAGCCATTTGGACTTCTACAATGAGCTGCCATTATGTTCACAAATGTACTCAGAATGCTCTCATGATCTAGAATTTTCTAAATTTCAAGTGCCCCAACAAAGTACTAAGGACCCATATCAACACACAACTGAAAAAAAAAAAAAAGAAAAACTAAAGAGGAAACATAGTAGTGCCAATGAAAATATAAACAAAAAAGCTACTGAATGCTTATTTAAAATCAGAAGCAGGGCACCTGGGTGGTTCAGTCGGCTGAACGTCCGACTGTGGCTCAGGTTATGATCTCGCAATTCATTGGTTCAAGCCCTGCAATGGGCTCTGTGCTGACAGCTCAGAGCCTGGAGCCTGCTTCAGATTCTGTGTCTCCCTCTTTCTCTGCTCCTCCCCTGCTCACACTCTGTCTCTTTCTCAAAAATAAAGATTTAAAAAAAATTTTTTTAAGTAGAAGCTATGCGAAAGACCTATATGTTAATCTTACTTGATTTTACAAATAAGGAAATAATAGAGTCCTAAAAAAATTAAGTTACTCATCAAGGGTCATATAGACAGAAAGTAACAGATGGAATATAGACACCAAAGACTGAGCTCTGACAAAATCTACTATTTTGTCTCTGAAAAAAAATAAAATAAATAAGATCACACCCATCTACAGAAGCAAAAGCAAAACTCCCCCAAGACCATAGCTAGCAGGTAGCCAAGATGACACAACTATGGAAAAGGTTCCCCCCCCATGATCATGTTCCAGATCATTTCTACCAACCCAGAAGGGTAAGCAGCTCCAAACAACCTGTATCTAGCAAGGCCAAAAGCTTCCCTGCAAGATCTTGTGCTCTTTGAGTCTAAAACCAGGCCAAATGTGTAATAAAAATACAAAAACAAAAACCAAGTGCAAACAAATACAAAGACACACGGGCAAAACAAAGACAAACACTCATTCATGGGCTTGTAGAACATGAACTGGCCTCAGGAAAATTCCATTATAGTTTGGTATGTGCTAACCATTTGCCACTGAATTGCTCCATATGCTTCCCCCCTACCCCAGTCTTCCCCTAGAACAAAGCAGGATCATTAAGAATGTGAATCCAGTTGGGAAAGGGGCTCCTGGCTGGCTCAACTGATTAAGCATTCCATTCTGGATTTCAGGTCAGGTCTTCACCTCATGGCTAGTGAGATAGAGCCCCATGTTGGGCTATGTGCTCATAATGTGGGGCTTGCTTGGGATTCTCTCTCCCTCACTCTCTGCCCCTCCCCTGTTCGTACATTCTATCAAAATGAGTAAAATTCGGGGTGCCTGGGTGGCTTAGTCGGTTAAGTATCCTATTTCAGCTCAGGTCATGATCTCGCAGTTGACGAGTTCAAGCTGTGTGTCGGGCTCTGTGCTGACAGTTCAGAGCCTGGAGCCTGCTTCAGATTCCGTGTCTCCCTTTCTCTCTGTCCCTCCCCTGCTCATGCTGTCTCTCTCAAAAATAAACATTAAAAAAAATTTTTTTAAGTAAATTAAAAAAAAATTTTTAATCCAGTTGGAAAACATGTTGGAGATGACAGCATCATTTTCATTAAAGATTAACAGCTGTTCCTCCCACAGTATAAGGGAAGAAACAGCAGCTAACAGCGCAGTCAGTGAGGGGAGCAGAGGGGTTATTGTTGAACTTGTTTAAAAATAGACCATTAGAGAAGGCAAGGTTCTGTTGCAGCAACGAATAAAACCCAAGATCTTGGTGACTTAACATAGCAAAAACTTATTTTTCACTCCCATATATCAAGCCCAATGTCCCTGTTCATCGTTGGGCAGCTTTCCTCCCAAGTGATGACTCAAACCACCGGACAGTGTGAATCTTGTAGCATTGCTCTCTTTAGCTAATGGACTCAAATGTGACTACAGAAAAAGATTAAGAGGACTGTGACTAGGGGATTTATTATGGGCTACATATTTTTTATTGCCAAAGAGGTGGTACTTCCCTAGGTAGAAAGGGAAGACTGTAAGTAATTTTCTGAAGATCGATTTCCCTTTAATGGCTTAAAAACCATTTTATCCTGATGTACCAATTAATAAATGGAAATGGTACACATCACTTGCTCCCACATTCCAATGACCAACACTAGACACATGTCCCATCCACGTCACTGTGGCTGTTATACAGCCAGCCAAACTGCCCTGGCTCCTCATTCTTGGGGTGTCTGGGTCCAAATCTCCTATCTTGGTGTTTTCAGCGTATTTCTCTAAACCCTGGTGCCCCGTGAGCCTCAATTTTGACAGTGTGTCACATTCAAATAACCACTAATGAGTCAACTAATGTGGATTTAATTCTCCAATTCCATCCCAATGTTTACAAAATGCCAACAGGGAGGTGAATTCTTAACTTGCAGAATGTACTCTCAGAATGATCACTCTTGATCACTGTTACTTTTAGTATTTTCCACAATCAGAAAAATGTTCCTTGATACTTTCCTAGTCTCAACACCCCATCCAGAGAAGCCCTCCTGACTTGGCTTTTCCCCGTGTTTCCTCTCCCCCACTTCAGTTCTGTATTACCAATCAACTTGGCCTTCCTCACCTCTCCTTAGCATTCTCGCTGCACCATCCACTACCTGGATTTTCCAGAGCCAGAGCCTATCAGCTGATCTAATCAAAAAGAATATAGTCCTCAAAGAGGAAGATGGGTGTGATAGATTGCAAATACTCTCAAATGTAAATGCCAAAAGTATGTAAAGCAACAGAAGCCAGCCTGCCTCCTAAAGGGTTATAGACTTGGAAAGACCAAGGGGTTTAAAAGTCTAGTTTAACCAAAAATCCACTTACATTTGTCTATCTTTTCTCTGTACATGCAGTTCTTGGCATAGAGAAAGTTCTCAACTGCCAGTGGAATAAAGTTCTCAAATTGTTGAAACAGATGTGCCAAGAACACTATCATAGAACCTTTATACAGTAAGAAATGTGACTGGCCACATGATTCCTTCAACTTTTCAGAGAATAAATTCTCCCAGTGTCTCTCATCAATTATACCCAACTGAGAGGTAAGAGAAAATGTTTTTTAAGCCATTGAAGAGAAATCAGTCAGAAGGGACATTATTTACAGTCTAGAATATCAGAAGTGCCTCCTCTCTTTTTCTACTCAAGTACCATGGATATGTCAAGATCTTGATCAGTTCTTCCCACCTCCGGCCCAAAGCCTTGGGAAATAGCACATTCTGCTCTGCCCTCACCAGGCAATCGGCAAGTGTTTCATCCTACAGTACATCACTACTCCATGTTTGTGTCCCCTCTTCAAGAGGATGGGACCCTCTGTTAGAGCAGAATGAGCAAGCAGGAACTGAGTTCACTCCCCTCACCCCATGTCACAAGGCTTTTTATACCTTCACCAACCTCTTTATCATCATATGCAGTCTATACTGAGAATATCCCAGCTCAGTGTTGGTGGTTGAAAATGAAATACATGGAATTATACAGATATTTGCATATTATATTTATGTTACATTTAAGTGTAGTTGTTTAAATAATGACTCAAGAATTTTACCAGGCCCAAGACTTCACTATGAATTCAAGCTTTCAAGGTAGTACAGAATCATCAGTTCTTTGGGGGTTCTTTTCATCTTTTATCAGAGAAAGCCCAAAATATAAGAGAGAACATGGAGTCAAAGGGAGCAAGCAAGCTCTTTTGTTTTGTTGTAGTAAATCAAGTATTTCCTCAGTCTTGGAGCCACAGCTTATGGTATAAACATGGTATGAAGGAATAAAGGCTCAGTCTGAAATTTCATAGTTCTTGGTCACAGAGTAATACAAGGAGTCTTCAGTCTGCAATATTTATGCCAGGATACAAGTCATCTAAGCATGTAAGGCCTTGTCAACTTCACTACTAGATCAAATATGTGTGGTATTCACAGAATAAAGTAAAAGGAAACATAATTCATGCAAGAGATGAAGGATTTCAACATCTCAGATTTTTTCAAAGTGACCGGTTCATGAAGGTGGTTCTTTCCCATTGCAATGGTTTGGTCATGGCCCACTTAGGGCAGAACCATAGGTAATACTCAAAAGGTTAGTGATGCATATGGCACGGTATGAGCACTGACCAATCAGAACAGTTGCTGTTCCACCTAAGCGGGTGGAATGGGGCCAAGCAAGTTAACTGCAGTGTGAGGCATTACTAAGTAGAGAGAGGTCTAGAGTGTTCCAGAGATGAGGCCCTGATAACTAGGTTGATAACCTCAGGGGGAAAGGGTGCTGTGGCTGATGGCTATTTACAATTAGCATAAGAATAGGTCAGTGTTTAACCCCTACTATAGGTGTGCTCATGCTCACCAGCTCATTACCAGCACTGGTTCCAGCTCTTTCTCAAGCCCAGAGCCAAAACCTTCTAACACTAGAGGGAAAACATTTCTTTAAGTCATGATTCCTAGCCCTAACACTTCTATCATTATTGAAAACTAAGTGTCATAAAGGCCTCATCTTTATCCTGGAGAAAACAAAGTCAGTACCCAGATGAAACCACAGCAAAGTCTTCTCTCTGAATGCCTAAGATAAAGACCATAAACCTCTCTACCCCAATTTCAATCCTGCTGTCTAAATTCATATAAACCTATCTCAAAAAGTCTAAAAATAGAACAGTTGATTCCCTATCCCCTTAACCCCTTGTTGCTGCCAAACCCATTTTTCCCCTCACTATCACCATCTGGGTAAATGGCACCACCATTGACCCAGTCATTCAAGCCAAAAACCCAGGGGCCATTTGGATTCTGTCCTTGCATACCCCTGGGCTATCTACCAATACATCCAATCAAGTCTACCTTCAACACATATATGCAACCTAACCAACTCAGTCAACCTCCCTAACTCCCATACTATTCCAAGTTACCATGAAAAGTCACCTAGACTATCCTGTGGTATCCTGATTGGTCAGAGTGGGAGCAGGAAGACCAAATCTTTTAAAATTTAAATCCAGGTTAGTTAACATATAGTCTAATAATGGTTTCAGGAGAATTTAGTGATTCATATAACACCCAGTGCTCATCCCAACAACTGCCCTCCTTAATGCCCCTCACCCATTTAGCCCATCCCCCCACCCAACACCCCCCCCTCCCCAGCAACCCTCAAGTTTGTTCACTGTATTTAAGAGTCTCTTATGGTTTGCCTCCCTCTTTTTATCTTATTTTCCCTTCCCTTCCCCTATGTTCATCTGTTTGGTTTCTTTGATTCCACACGACTGAAATCATATTGTATTTTTCTCTGATGTCAGAATAGCAGAATACATTCTAGTTCCATCCATGTTGTTGCTGCAAATGGCAAGATTTCATTCCTTTTGATTACCAAGTAATATTCCATTGTGTGTGTATATGTTACATATATACATATTTATAATTGTATATACATACACACCACCTCTTCTTTATCCATTCATCAGTCAATGGACATTTGGGCTCTTTCCATAATTCGGCTATTGTTCATAGTGCTGGTATAAACATTGGGGAGCATGTGCCCCTTTTAATCAACATTTTTGTATCCTGTGAATAAATACCTAGCAGTGCAATAACTGGGTTGTAGGGTAGCCCTATTTTTAATTTTTTGAGGAACCCCCATACTATCTTCCAGAGTGACTGCACCAGTTTGCATTCCCACCAGCAGTGCAAAAGAGATCCCCTTTCCTTGCATCCTCACCAACATCTGTTGTTGCCCGAGTTGTTCATTTATAGCCTCTCTGATGGGTATGAGGGATTATCTCATTGTGGTTTTGACTTTCACTTCCCTGATGAGTGATGTTGAGCATCTTTTCATGTATCTGTTGGCCATCTGGATGTCTTTTGACCAAACGCTGACTATTCTCTGTCCACCAGTCAGAGTTTTTTCATAAAAACAAGCCAATCAACCTCTCTCTGCCAACCTTGGTTCTCTCTGGGCCTTCTATGGCACTTAAAATGAAATCTAAACTCCTACTTCCCCAACTATGTTTCCTGTCACCTCCTCGCTCAACTCAGCACAATGCCTTTAGTTCTTCGTCAACACCACGGAGTCTCTTCCACCTCAGGCTGTTTCCCAGCTTAGGCTCCTGTATCCCTCCCTGGCGTACACTTTCCCAGGTCTTCATGAAGCTTGTCCCTTCTCTCAACCACATCCAACTTCAAGAGTCACCTCCTCAGAGAAGTCTTCCTGTTGAAACCAGACCTACCAACCCCCTGGGTCTTCAGTTTCTCCTCTATAACCCCTTACTCTACTTTTCCTTCTGGTACTTACTTAACCTAAAACCATCCACACATCCATTTATTGTCTCACTTCAGTTTAAGTATCATAAAGGCAGAGGCCATGAATTGTTCTCTTCTGAATCCCAGAGACCTACAACAGGACCTGACCCATAGTAAGCTCTTGGGTATTTGTGGAATCATTTTTTTAACCCACTAGAGCACAGTCACTTTCTGAAAGTCCTTACTCGATGTGTCTCTTGACATTATACTGCCTCTGTGATGCTTCAAAAATCATTTCACTGTTGAATTTTCATCTTAGAGTGCATTCTCCATGCTACTTAAGCAGAGAAGTAAGTAATGTCATGGTAAACCATTAAGGGGTACAGGTACTTCTCATTATAGATTTCTGGAACTTCAGAGCTGACATTTTAGAGATCATCCATCACTGTGGTCTCATTTTTATGGTAGCTCTCAAGGGTTCAGAGCTGTGACTCTAGCTACATAGGGCCAGTGAACACTTCAAATAGACATATTCTGAACCAAGATGTGCTTAAGTGTAAAACCCACATCAGATTTCATAAATTTAAAGTGTAAAAATGTAAGATCCCATTTCTAATTATTGATCATGTTGAATAATTATATTGATATATTGGGCTAAATAGAATTAAAATCAATTTCACCAGTTTCTTTTTATGTTTTTTAAATAGGACTATTTCAAAGTTTGAGTTACATATGTGGTTCACACTTCCAGCAAATATTCCATTTCCATTGAATAGCACTGGTTCAGTGAGGTTGAAGGACTTACCCAAGGACACACTGCATGTAATGGAAGACAGATGACCACATACCAGAACCCTTCCTCCATTCAGACTTCTCTCTAATGCCCAATCCAGCTATGGATGCACTACAATGAGGGTTTTTGTTTTGGTTTTTTGTGAGGGTTTTTTGTTTGTTTGTTTTTACAAGAAAGAGCACACACACGTAAGCAGTTCACAAGCAGAGGAGGAGCAGAGGGAGAGACTCTTAAGCAAGCTCCATGCTTAGCATGGAGCCCGATGCCAGCTCAATCTCTTGATCATGAGATCATGACCTGAGTGAAAAATCAAGTCGGACACTTAAGTGACTGAGTCATCCAGGTGCTTCTATAGCGAGTTCTTTACCAGGGGCAGTGGAGAAGAGTGGTAGGTTCTAGGAATTCCTTACTCTTAACTACCTGGGTCAGTCAAATCCCAGCCCCACACTTAGTGGCTTCAGGCAGCTCATTCAGTCTTACTTTACCTCATTTTCCTAAGACAGAAAAAAGTTTATTCCATACCTCACTAACTTGCAAAGATGAAATGCATTAGTAGATATAGAACACTGACTATATGCCAGATACAATTCTAAGGGATTTTTAAATTTACTATTATTACATTATTCTTATTATTATTCAGGTGCTTATCTATTTTTAAATAAATTGAAGGCTGGAAGGGTTCTGGCTAGTGACAAATAGTGTTAGTTTTGGAGTCATCTTTATGTCAACAGATATTTCTACCATCAGAAGTTCCAGATTACCAATGCAATACATTTCTGTCCCTGACAAACCTGTTCTAATACACTAAGATTCCTGCACATGTAAAGTCTCATGTTACATGAAAATTCAAACACAATTAGAGAACAAAGGAATACGAAGAACTCTTTCTGTCATCTATCACCAAGGCAAACAGCAACCAGATACTATTTCTTCATTTGTGGAGGCACGCTACACACACACACACACACACACACACACACACACACACACACACAGAGTCATGTCTATCCTGAGTCATCAAGGTAACTAACGCTTATGCTATGAATGAAGAATCACCATGGCAACTCAGAGCTAGAAGAATTTATAGACCGCTCAATCCAGGCTGCGTGTTTTATGGATGAGGAGCCTCTATGATTTTGTGACTTGCCCAAGGTCACACTACAAATTAGAAGCCAAACTGGGATTCATACCAAAGGTTTTTGGCAATTTACCCACAAAGCTTTAGACAACATCCAGCTTTTTTAAAGAGTATTAAGGGGAAAAGCAATTCATTAAACAGGCAATGCAGTAAGTATAATAAGGAATGTTTAGAATTCTGGAAAAAACACAAATTAGAAATTATTTCTAATTATAGCTTGAGAGATGTAATCTAAATTAAGGTACTGAGTTTTCACCATCATAATGAATGCAAAACCCTTCGTTTTGGCCAACATGACTCTCCTTGAAGAGGAAGAGGACTTTAAACAGAAATTGAGACACTCAAGATAAAAACTTTGAACAAATAAATATACTTTCCTTGGATAAAAAGCTTTCTGGCCATTTTCTGGTTTGTACCAAGACACAATTCCATCATAGACAGAAGTGGTTTAATTCTAATAGCAAATTCAAACTGCCTTGTAAGTGCTAATCGATTTCAAATTATCTGGGGTGGTATGCGTACATGTGTCTCGTCACACGCCCACACACATACAATAAATTTGTTTCATTGGGGCCATTCCCAATTGGTAGACATTACCTTTAGTGTCCAGTCCTACCCTGTAGAACTTGGGTCAAATAAACCATAGCTTCCCTCCTTATTTTCTCAGCCTGTCCATCCTCCAATTCGAACACCAATTTGCAAGGAAGAAAAAACTTGCTCATTACCTTAAATGAATGGTAATTTGAAAATGGTCATAGCTCATGCATGAAAAAACTGCTCAAACTTTCTAAGTATAGATAGCCCCCCAATTCCACAGTGACAAATACAAAGAGAGAGAAGTTATTAAAAGGAGTGAGTCAATCAACTTTTAGACGTTTTAGAAGCAGCAGCATTTAAACCCAAGTACTTGATGTGAAGGTTTGCAGCTAGTCGAGTTTTTGCTAGTTCATGATTTGTGATTAGAACTTCATATTTAATTCACTCCATTTCATCTTGTGTTTTTTAAAATCAATAAATGGCCTAAAGTTTCCACAGAAAGGGGGGAAAAACGTGCCAGCAGTGTTAGACTGATGTGTTCAAACTCAGCATATCCAAAAGCAGAATACAGACAAGCATTAAGACATGACCTCATCTCTCTCATCTCCTGGGTCTGTGATCTGAATTTTTCTTCTTTCAAGTTCAAGGACAGTAAAAGAAATGATGGTCTCGAGACAGAAGAACTTAGAAAGTACAGCATCTCTTCAACAAAGGAGCAACTGGGTGGCTCAGTTGGTTAAGCATCCAACTCTCAGTTTTGGCTCAGGTCATGATCTCATGATATCTTGAGTTAGAGCCCCACATCAGGCTCTGTACTGACAGCAAGGAACCTGCTTGGAATTCTCTCTCCCCTCCCCCCCCCCACTGTGTCCTTGTTTCTCTTGAAAGGAAAGGAGGAAAAGAGAAAGGAGGAAAAGAGAAAGGAGGAAAAGAGAAAGGAGGAAAAGAGAAAGGAGGAAAAGAGAAAGGAGGAAAAGAGAAAGGAGGAAAAGAGAAAGGAGGAAAAGAGAAAGGAGGAAAAGAGAAAGGAGGAAAAGAGAAAGGAGGAAAAGAGAAAGGAGGAAAAGAGAAAGGAGGAAAAGAGAAAGGAGGAAAAGAGAAAGGAGGAAAAGAGAAAGGAGGAAAAGAGAAAGGAGGAAAAGAGAAAGGAGGAAAAGAGAAAGGAGGAAAAGAGAAAGGAGGAAAAGAGAAAGGAGGAAAAGAGAAAGGAGGAAAAGAGAAAGGAGGAAAGGAGGAAAGAAAAAAAAGCAAAGAAAGCAAAGAAAAAAAGCAAAGAAAAAAGCAAGGAAAAAAGCAAAGAGAAAGAAAAGAAAGAAAGGAGTCTCTTCAATACAAATCAGGGGGTGAAGAAACTAGTTGTCATTGTAGGTGAGAGGGCATACAGAATCCAGTGAATTAAGATTAGGGAAGTAAGATATACATATATATATATTTTTTACAATAGTAAAGTTGGAATATAGGAGGAAGTGATGCTTCGGTTTGGGGTAGAAGTGGGCGGCGGGGGGGGGGGGGGGGGGAAGCCGGGGCTTGAAAAACCATCTTCTCAGCCTGAGATTGTAAATCTCTTCTTGGTTGGGTTGAGCTTTGCAAGCCCTGTATGAATAAGTCAACCAAACATATAGTACTTCTACTCAAGTTCAGGAGTAAATATGGAAGCCAGGAGTCAGGACTGAGTTTTGTGTTATTGAAGGCATTCAATCTATTATGAAATAATCTATTAGAGTTGTGATAAATTTACAAGAGTTAAAAGTATAAATGATTATTTCATTTATAAATAGTATTTTATTACATTTATAGATCATATATTGAATGTTAAGAGTAGGATTACCTCTACTTTAGAGGTACCTCTACCTCTACTTTAGGTAGGATTACCTCTACTTAGAGGTAGAACTTAACCTCTAACTTTAAAGATCTACTGGCACATCTTAAATGTTTAGCTCTTATTTGCCCCCTTTGTCAGAAGCTTGAAATATATGATCCTCAGGTTTTTAAATGTATAAATAGGTTTTAAAACATTTAAAGGAAATTTAATCGCTTAATTCCCTGTGAGTTAACTTAGTAGGTTACCAACCCAAAGAATTAAGTGAAATGCATGATTATTTTTATACAAAAAATCACTAGACTTTTAAAAATTAAAATGAACAATTACATGCTTAGGAAAGCCAGGTTTCATATTTTTCAGTTTTCATAAACTCCCTATCAATTACAACCAGCAGCTTCAAATGTTTATTTGCTCACAGAAAAGCCCCTGACATCTGACAACTCAGTTGCAGAAAATCCTGGCAAGTCTGTCACAGATCACTACAATGTTCATGACAGAGAATGAGAACCCCAGATACAGTGCTGCCCACCAGCTGGCCCATATCATTATCACCTTAGATTTCCCCCCCACACACACAGACTACATTCTGATTTCTGTGCCTTAGAATTGCAAGTGACTGGGGGAAAAACGTCCAGATCGATCATGGAGAATTCAAATGGTAACTGCAGAACAGAATGTCTAGTATTGTATTAGCCAGGATACCAGTTTAGCAGCTATTAGAAGAGTCCGGTCATTCCTAGCTCAGGGCTAATATGGAAGTTTCAGGGTTTTAGGGACATTTTCTACCCTCTTACTTTTTCTTCCTTAACACCCAACTTCCATCTCATGGTAAAAGATGTTGCTCTAGCTCCTTCCAACATTAGCATCGTTCTACACAAGGGAAGAAAGGCTCCTTTAAGGTCACAACTCAAAAATTGCCTGTATGACCACAGTTTACATCTCATGGGCTAGAACTTAGCCACATGACCACACCTAACAGCAGGCAAGCTGAGAAACAACAGTCTTTACCTGGGTGTCCATGGCCCAGATAAAACTTCTCGTATTACAGAAGGAGGAAAAACACACGTTCAGAAAACTGCTAGCGGCCTCTGCTACAAATATTCCACTTTTCAAGTTGGTAACAAAAATTCAACTCAGTAAATTTCAAAGATCTAATTGGTTTTATTAACCAAGTCATGAACTGAACAGCATCACATCTAATAAATAGAACAAAGTTCCAAAGGGCTACATAAAAGGTTTTTAAAAGGTAGAAAGTGAGGGAAAAGGAAATTATTAGCAAAGAATCTGTTGTTTTAGGCAAACTTGCCTAAAAGGGGAATGGAAGGGGTCGTTCAGTACATTTCCCAGTGCTGACCAGGAAATTCTCGCGTTAACCAACATGGACTGGTTAAAGGTTACGGATCTAGAGGTACTGAAACTGCAATTAGGTTAGGTATTAAATCTTGGTTTACAGACTTGGGGCCTTAACCTAAGTGACGTCATTTTGGGCCTGTGGTTTTAAGAGAGTAAAAAAAAAATTTTTTTTTAATATTGACAGTATCCACTTCTGTGCATAAATCTAAAAGCTTAACAAGATGCATGCATAGATCATTTGTTCCAGAACGTCAGCTCATAGTCCAGTGTCAGTACGTAATGAAGTTCATTCGCCTAAAAGTAAAAGTTTAAAACGGACCAATAGTCATAGGCTTATTCCATATAAAATGCTATCTTCGGGGCGCCTGGGTGGCTCAGTCCGTTAAGCGTCCGACTGCAGCTCAGGTCATGATCTCACAGTTCGTGAGTTAAAGCCCCATGTCGGGCTCTGTGCTGACAGCTCAGAGCCTGGAACCTGCTTCAGATTCTGTGTCTCTTTCTCGCTCTCTGCCCCTCACCCATTTGGGCTCTCTCTCTCTCAAAAATAAATAAATGTAAAAAAAATTAGAATACTGTCTTCTAAGAATAAGCCTTTTCCACTTACCCAGGCACTATACGAAATGAAGATTCACTGATTCCCGTAGTCCCTACACCCCACAAAATTTAGAGACTATAAGGAAAGACCCATTGTAAATACACTATCAGAAACAGTTTCAAACCAGGGTGAGAATGATTTTAAAAAAGAAACACGGAGGAGGTCTGAAAGATGGCAGAATAGGAGGATCCTGACCTTACCTCATCCCAAGGACACTTTAAGACAACAGCTCCATTCGTACAACTAATTCTGAAAACAGCCGGAAGCCTGGCAGAACAGACCTTCCACAGTTAATTGTGGAGATGAGGCCACACCGAAGAGGATAGGAGGGGCAGAGACTCTGCTGGGAACTAAACCCCCAGTTAGACGGATTACAAGTGCGAGGGTCATTTCAAGTACAGACAAGGGAGAGGATCAGGCCCACCCCAGGCACCCCATGCACAGCGGACACACACTGGGAAGACAAATCCCCCTAACATTTGGCTTTGAAAACCTGTGGGGTTTAACTTTGTGAGCTTTTAAAAACCAGTGGGGCTTAACTTCAGGTACTTTTAAAATCAGCGTGTTTAGCTACAGGAGAGCCAGAGGGCAATCAGAAACTGGGTCCCTGCCCTTAAAGAACCAGCATAATAAGTAACTCCGCTGAGACACAGCTCACAAGCCACAGTTTGAAAAGTGCCTGGGGTATATGTGAAGGAGATTTGTTCACTAACCTCAGAATGTGCCCCAGAGGTGCAGAGATCCTCAAGAGACTTGTCTAAGAACAAAAAGTGCTGGTGGGCACCCTTTCCCTTCCCCTCCCCAAGCCTAAATAGCTAGACACTTGCAGGAACCAGCATAAACACTCTCCGTGCATCTTGCTCAGACTGTGTGCTTGGTCCCGCACTCCTCTGCAGCCCTGACCATCCAACCCCACCCCCCCCCCAACTGTCACGCATTCCCCCAAAGCAGCTCCTACCCCAATATACCTCGCAAACAGCCCTGGAAGGGACTGCCACCACTCCCAAGTGCCTACCACCCTACGGGGACAGGGACATAACCATACACCAACATGCCAGCAGTTCCAGCAGCCAAGCCTTTTAGCTGGCAGTGCAGGGAGAGTGCCCCATGCACTGGGATGGTAGGACTCCATCCCAGGCTAATATCTGGGATGGCTGCCATGCCACCACCAACTCAAGTAGCTCCGGGGGCCGCACACAGAGTACCCTACCATCCAGTGTGCACACAACAGACGGAGAATGCGGGCAGGTAGCCCAATTGCCAACACCACTGGCCTGCAGGCCTAACATAGCCAAAGACAGGCTACTCCAAGCACAGGGACCAAACCTGCCTGGTGCATGCAGAGCAGGTCAAGCAGGTCACTGCTGCGGACCGGACCAAAGGCAAACACTGCTCAGCCCCAACAGCAGAGTGCCCACAACCCACACAGCAGACAGCCCTGGAGCACGTGGTTCTGGTGACCAGGGCACCCTGCACACAGGGCACCACAGGACCTCTTCCATCATAAGGCCGCTACTTTCAAGATCTGTAGATGTTGCTGACCTTCATAACACATAGCAATAAACACAGAGACAAAATCAGGAGACAGAGGAATATGTACCCAGTAAAGAATAGGATAAAAGAAGCCTAGCAAAAGAGCTGAATTAAACAAAGGTAAGAAATATGCCTGATTTTAAAAAGTCAGAGTCATGCTTATAAAGACACTCACTGGACTTAAGAGTGGAGGATCTCAGTGAGGTTTCCTTATTTTTTTTATTCGTTATTATTTTTAATTTACATCCAAGTTAGTTAGCATATAGTGCAATAGTGATTTCAGTGGTAGATTTAGCCCATCCCTCCTCCCACAACCCCTCCAGTAATCCTGTTTGTTCTCCATATTTAAGGAGTCTGTTCTGTTTTGTCCCCTCCCTGTTTTTATATTATTTTTGCTTCTCCTCCCTTATGTTCATCTGTTTTGTCTCTTAAAGTCCTCATAGGAGTTAAGTCATATGATTTCTTTCTCTAATTTCACTTAGCATAATACCCTCTAGTTCCAACCACATAGTTGCAAACGGCAAGATTTCATTCTTTTTGATTGCCCAGTAATCTTCCATTGTACATATATACACACCACATCTTTATCCATTTATCCATCCATGGACATTTGGGATCTTTCCATACTTTGGCTATTGTTGATAGTGCTGCTATAAACACTGGGGTTCATGTGCCCCTCTGAAATAGCATACCTATATCCCTTGGGTAAATACCTAGTAGTGCAATTGCTGGGTCGTAGGATAGTTCTATTTTTACCTTTTTGAGGAACCTCCATACTGTTTTCCAGAGTGGCTGCACCAGTTTGCATTCCCACTAGCAGTGCAAAAGAGATACTCTTTCTCCACAGCTTCACCAGCATCTGTTGTTGCCGGAGTTGTTAATGTTAGCTATTCTGACAGGTGTGAGGGGGATCTCATTGTGATTTTTATTTCTATTTCCCTAGTGATGAGTGATGTTGAGCATCTTTTCATGTGTTAGCTGGCCATCTGGATGTCTTCTTTCGAGAAGTGTCTGTTCAGGTCTTTTGCCCATTTCTTCACTGTAATATTTGGTTTTTGGGTGTTGAATTTGTTAAGTTCTTTATAGATTTTGGATACTAACCCTTTACCTGTTATGTCGTTTGCTGATCTCTTCTCCCATTCCATCGGTTGCCCTTTAGTTTTGCTGATTGTTTCCTTTGCTGTGCAGAAGCTTTTTATTTTGATGAGGTCCCAGTAGTTCATTTTTGCTTTTGTTTCCCTTGCCTCCGGAGACGTGTTGAGTAAGAAGTTGCTGCGGGCAAGATCAACGAGGTTTTTGCCTGCTTTGTCCTCGAGGATTTTGATGGCTTCCTGTCTCACATTGAGGTCTTTCATCCATTTTGAGTTTATTTTTGTGTATGGTGTAAGAAAGTGGTCCAGGTTCATTCTTCTATGTCACTGTCCAGTTTTCCCAGCACCACTTGCTGAAGAGACTGTCTTTATTCCATTGGATATTCTTTCCTGTTTTGTCAAAGATTAGTTGGCCATACTTTGTGGGTCCATTTCTGGGTTCTCTATTCTGTTCCATTGATCTGAGTGTCTGTTTTTTATGCCAGTATCAGTGAAGTTTTCAACTCAACTTCCAAGTTAAAAAAAAGGGGGGGGGTGGCACGTGGGGCACCTGGGTGGCTCAGTCAGTTAAGCATCCAACTTTGGCTCAGGTTACAGTCTCACATTTCGTGGGTTTAAGCCCCACATCAGGCTCTGTGCTGACAGCTCAGAGCGTGGAGTCTGCTTCAAATTCTTGATTTCCCTCTCTGCCTCTCCCCAGCTCGTGCTCTCTCTCAAAAATAAATAAAAACATTAAAAAAAAAAAAAGGAGGGGCGCCTGGGTGGCGCAGTCGGTTAAGCATCCGACTTCAGCCAGGTCACGATCTCGCGGTCCGTGAGTTCGAGCCCCGCGTCAGGCTCTGGGCTGATGGCTCAGAGCCTGGAGCCTGTTTCCGATTCTGTGTCTCCCTCTCTCTCTGCCCCTCCCCCGTTCATGCTCTGTCTCTCTCTGTCCCAAAAATAAATAAACGTTGGAAAAAAAAAAAAAAAGGAACCAGTCAGAGATGAAGAACTTAGTAACTGAAATTTTAAAACACACTAGAGGGAATCATAAGCACATTAGAAGATGCAGAAGAATGGATCAGCAATTTGGAAGACAGGGTAATGGAACACTAGCCTAACAGCCAAAAATAAATAAATAAAAAATAGGAATCCATTAAGGCAACTCAGCAACATCATCAAGAATAATATTTGCATTATAGAGATCCCAAAAGGAGAAGAGAGAAAAAGGGGCAGAAAATGTATTTAAAGAATTAATAGCTAAAAATATCCATAATTTAGGCAACAAAACAGGCATCCAGATCCAGGAAGCACAGAAAGCCTTTACTATTAATCCAAGGAGATGCACACCAATACATGTAGTAATTAAAATTGCAAGCAGTAATGATCAATAGAATTTGAGTAGCAGCAAAAGCAAACAGTTACATACAAGGGAAACCCCCTACAGCTCTCGGCATATTAACCAGCAGAAATTCTGTAGGCCAGAAGGGAGTAGCAGGATATATTCAAAGTGCTGAAAGGAAAAAAACTGCATCCAAGAAAACTTTATCTGGCAAGGCTCTCATTTACAATAGAAGGACAGCAAGAGTTTCCCAGCCAAACAAAAGGTAAAAGAGTTCAACACCAATAAACCAGACTTTTAAGAAATTAAAAAAATTTTTTAATATATTTTTTTTTAGACAGACAGATGGAGGGGGTGGGGCAGAGAAGGAGAAGAAGACAGAATCCGAAGCAGGCTCCAGGCTCTGAGCTGTCCACACAGAGCCCAATGCAGGGCTCAAACTCACAAACCATGAGATTATGACCTGAGCCAAAATCAGACGCTCCGCTAACTGAGCCAGCCAGGTGTCCCAGGACTTTTAAGAAGTTTTAAAGGAAACCCTTTAAGTGGAAAGAAAAGGCCATAAGAGGAAGTAGGAAAATCATGAAAAAAATATTTCACAAGTAAAGGCAAACATGATAAAGGTAGATTAATCACTTATAAAACCAGTATTGAGTTTAACTCAGAAGCATTAAAAATCAATTCTGTCTACAAAAATCGGTCAAGGGACTCACAAAATAAAAGGACATAAAAATAGGACAAACAGCAAACAGGGCAAGGGAGTAAAGATTTCAGCGTTTCAGTGCTTTCAGAATGGGTTCAAATTTAAGTGACCATCAGCTATCAACTGCTGTATCTGAAGATGTTATGTATGACTCCAACAGTAACCACAAGTGAGAAACCTGTAATAGATACATGAAAAAATAAAGAGTAATGAATTCAAAGCTAACACTAAAGACAATCATCAAACCACAAAGGAAGAGAGCAAGAGAAGAAAGGAACTACAAAAACAACCACAAAACAAGTATGTAACAAAATAGAAGTACATGTCTATCAATAATGAATTTTAATGTAAATGGACTAAATGCTCCTATCAAAAAATATAAGGTGACTGAATGGATAAGAAAGCAAGGCTCATTTATATGCTACTCACAGGAGACTCACTTCAGACCTAAAGACACATGCAGATTCAAACTGAAGAGATAGAAAAACATTTATCATGCAAATGAAAACAAGAAAGCTGGGTAACAATACTTCGACAAAATAGGCTTTAAAACAAAGACTGTAGCCAGAAGCAGAGAGGATACTACATAATGATAAAAGGAAAAACCGAACAAAAGAGTGTAACAATTTTAAGTATCTATGCACCCAATATGGGAGGTACCTAGCATTGGTGGTATAGTGGTGAGCATAGCTGCCTTCCAGTATCACAACACCTAAACACATAAAGCAACTATTAGCAGACAAAAAGCAAGTTATCAACAGTTATACAATAGTAGAGGACTTTAATACCCTAACATCAATGGACAGACCATCCAGACAGAAGATCAACAAGTAAACAGTACTTTTGAATGACACATTAGACCAGATGGACGTAACAGATCTATACACAACAATCCATCTAAAAATAACAGAATATACATTCTTTTGAAATGCAAATGAAACACTCCCCAGGATAGATTGTTAGGCCACAGAACAAGTTTCAACAAATTCAACAAGATTGAAATCTTATCGTGCATCTTTTCCAACCAAAAAAATCTCCAAAGAACACAAGTACATGGAGTCTAAACATTCTACTGAACAATGAATGGGTAAACCAAGAAATCGAAGAGAAAAAAGATACATAGAGACTAATGAAAATGAAGTCTAAATCTGGGATGCAACAAAAGAAGTTCTAGAGGGAAGTTTTTAACAATACAGGTCTACCTCAAGAAACAAGAAAAATCTCAAAAAACCCAGAACGGGCTATGGAAGAATTTTCTGGGGGAACTTAATTTGGATCAGAGTCAGAGAAGGCTTCCAGGAGGAAGAGATATTTAAGAAGCATTCTGAAAATAAGTAGAAGTTAGCTGGAAGACTTTTAGGTATTCATGTTGGAAGCATGAGCAGAGGCCTAAGGAGGATGAGTTTGGCCCAATGAATTTCCTAAAAGAAAGCCCTACAGCCAAGAATGAGTGATCACAGGGAATAATGGCACAGAGGTGGGAAGGGACAGGATAGACAGTCTCACACACCATGCACAGATTTTAGATTTGCACCCAAGGGCAACGAGAAGACCCTAAAAAGATTTTGAGCAGGAAAACAGCAATCCAATTTCCATTTTTACAAGGTCACTCTGCCTGCAGTGTGGAGAATGGACTCTAGGGAGAGGTTAGTGAGTTCAGAGGAGAGATAGGACAAAGAGAATTCTAAGAAATAGGTAGAGATTTGGCCTCCCGGAGTAGATTTTTGGTGAAACATTGCCTCTGGGAAACAGGAACAAGACTGTGATTAAGAACCAGGGCTCTAGGGGCGCCTGGGTGGCTCAGTCGGTTGAGCGTCTGACTTCGGTTCAGGTCATGATCTCGTGGTTTGTGAGTTCGAGCTCTGCGTCGGGCTCTGTGCTGACAGCTAGGAGCCTAGAGCCTGCTTCGGATTCTGTGTCTCCTCCTCTCTCCACCCCTCCCCTGCTCATGCTCTGTGTCTCAATAATAAATGTTAAAAAAAATTTTAAAGTTAAAAAAACAAAACAAAACAAAACAAACCAGGGCTCTAGAGTCAGATTGCCTGGATTCAAAATTCTGCCCTGGCTGGCAACCTCTCTTTAGGGCCTCAGTTCCCTCATCTGTAGAATGGAAAGGATAATACTAAGTGTACCTCAAATGGTGAGGAATAAATGAGATCATTCAAGTGCCCAGACGGAGAATTGGATGGATAAATGTTACTGTTTTATTATTCTAATTTCCATTTCTAGTGTTAACTGTAGCAGAAAATTCAACACTCTGTGGATTCTGTCTTGAGCACCTGAGTGGCCAGTGGTCCCAATAATGGAGATAAAGATAGATAGAATTGGATCAATCAAGGAGAGAAGGGAAGACCTTTCAGTTTTGTTCAAGCAGTTCCATTTTTGGTATGTTAAGAAATGAGTTGTTAACTCTGTCTGATGTCACTTTTTAAATGGTTTTGTAGATGAATATGCTATAGTATTTTTAACACTCTCAAACATGGCAAGTTTTTTTTTTTTTTTAGTGAATAGTACTATTCTGTTAACCTTCTCCAATTTTTTACAACCAACTCAAAATCCTAAAATCTACAAGCCACTGATTTTAGTAACAACGATTACAAAGATTTACATCAACAAATACAAATATACACGGAGTACATGTTTGTCACTTTAAACATCCCCACTCTGTGCAATAGAAGATGATCATTTCTATTAGCTGCACAGAAAAAGGTCAATTTCCTACGAAATTTGATCAGGCTATGGTATGGCTCCAAACTCACCAAACTAGGTCTCACGCTGCACAACATTTAGGTCTTAATAATGACTGATTCTCTTTTTAGATCTTCCAAATTTCTTATCCATAAAATTAAGTAGGAGATGAGCCTCTAAAATCATGAGGCCTAACTCCTTAATTTTTATAGAGACGGACCTACCACAAATTTAGGAAAGTTACATGAAAAAGATGAGGAGTTAGAATTTTTTTCAAATTATTTCAGAACGAAGCAATAAAGACTAACGAATTTCTCAACTATGATTCCAGTTACGTATCAAAATCTTATTATGATTACTAGGAAAACTCTTTATGGAAATACAAGGAATTTATTTTCCAGGTAGCATTTCACTTCTACGACCTGGGCTCAATTTTCATATTTTGACACCACTAATCTAGGCATAAACATTCAACAGAAATAGGTAGCTAACATATTGGACATGTTAAAAAAAATCAATTCTGAAATTATCTACACCTTGCTTTTCTGGAAGACCCAACCCATGACAGTCTTCCTTTCATGAATGTTCCTAAAGTAGCCCAAACAATAGAGACCTCTAGCTTCTATATGGAATTCTTCATACTAACCATCTGCTAGTTCATGGAGACAAAGAGACACACATATTCATTCAGCCAATATTTAAGCGAAGGTCTATCCTCAGCAGGGCAGGGGTGGGGGCTGAGGTCAGTAAGTGGTGAACAAAACCCTCAAGGAGTTCAAGGTCTCATATAAAACTCTTCCCAGACTCAAGCATTTGCCTGGATGTGGCCCCTCCACCATCACTCAGACACTGACACCACAGTTGGTTGCTCCCATTTTTTTCTTAACCTTCTTTATATAGAACAGCCCCACTAATCCAGGAAACATTTTTTTCAAGTTTTACTTGAAATAGAGCCCAGTAGACTGATAGCAATACACAGAGGTTTCTTTTCTAATTTCAGCACTTAAACTGGTTTCATGAAATTCTATTCTATGTCAATAATTGGAGTAGTTTCGCTTATTTTAAATTTGTACTATCTGGGAGCCAGCGGGGTCTGTGGGGGGGGGGGGATGAATACCTTGATTCCAAGTTTTATTGCCACAGGAATTAACATTTTTAAGGTCGAGATGCTTTTGCATTGATGTGAGCATTTATTAAGGTGTTTGCTTTCCTGAAAACCTGTTTTCAAATCAATAGCATGTCTTACAATCAATGTTGCCTTAGAAACGAAGAAATCCAACAAGAGGACTCAGACTGACTTCATGAAAAAAAAAAAAAAAAAAAAGGAGTTGGCAATGAATACTGGACTCCTAGCCTTGTACTCTCTCTACTGCCAGTTAGTTACCAGTTACTGAGCTCCATGACATATGCCAAGCCCCTTCACTCCTCTGGACCTTCTCTACTCCATTCATAAAATCGAAGTTTGCACTTTCTTAAACTCTGTGGTAAGAGAGGAGCTTACGTTTTTCCATTCAGTTGCATACTGATACACTTATGAGATACAATTCTATATAAATTAGACAATGATGTTGCACATGATTTATCACCTTTGTTAATTGGATATTGCTTAGTAATGCAATTAGTTTGTATTTCCCTATTACATAGTAGCCAAGCAACAGAAATATTTGGGGAATGAGTTACTCAAAATGAAGGTGTTATTCGCAGCAGATTCAAGAGAGCAGTAGCATGGCTAATCCATCTGTGGGTCATTGACAATGAGCCAACAATACAGAATACACCGTTCAGGCAAAATAATCAAAGATAAAGGTTTTCTCTTCCTATTCATTTTTTAAGACTACAAAGTAGAACTCATCCATTACTTAACATTTTTTTTTAAGACAAAGTTTATCACCCTTTATTTCCCTTGGATGGAAATACCAGCCAATGTTCCATGTGATTTTTCAAAGAGAAGACGGATATATGGCAGCTCTTACTAGAATAGGCTTCCTGTACACCACTTTCCATGACACAAAGTAACTACTTAATGGTTATTAGCCATAAGGCCACTGCAGTTTATAGGAACATAGCTTTTGGAGTAGTATATAAAAGTACAAGAGTGTATACAAATGCGAACACTTGTTTTTATAAGGACTCTTACTGAGGTAAATGTAAATGTGTGCTTTCTCTTTGCCTACCAACCAGGCACATGGGGACAAATGCTAAATATCCCTACTAATTACCTAGCTCAGACTCTGAACATCCTTCATAAAGTTGAGGAGAGAGAGGTTTATTCGATTGCAAGCGACAAATCATTCCCTAGGCAGGTCAGTCCCAGGGACCTCCTGGATATTTGCTGAAAAATAAGGTTATCGGCCTTAGACCCTAGAGGTACGGTAAGAGGCTGCCCAGTCCTGAAGGCCAGACCAATCCTGTTCTCACATCTGAGCATGTATCAGGATCATCTGGAGGAATGAATATACAGATTGCGGGGCCGCTACTGAAGTTGATCAGAGGACCACAATGGAGACTCAGAGTTCGCATTTCTCATGAGTTTTCAGGAGGTGCTGAAAACAGGAGCACAGGTGTGTGCTCCTGGGAACAGACTTTGAGAACCACTGGTATAAAATATTTGCTAACAGAATTGGAAAGATATCAAGGGTCACCTGACCCACACCTTTCATTTTACTGTTGAGGACCCTGAGGTTGAGAGATAATGTCTTCTTCATGGTTACATATCCCATACTCAGAGACACCCCCTCCCACCAAAAAAAAAAGAAAAAAAAAAAAGAAAAAAAAGCAATTCAAGTTTCCAAAGTCTTAAGACACTGCTCATTTCATAGTTTTAAGTTATGGCAACTTATCAGGACCCTGTTCTCTTAAAAGAGTCATCAGCAGAGCCTTCTTGCTGTTGACCCTCCTATCCACCCATCCTTCCAAGAACTGCATGTCAGTTCTACCAGTGACCTTGTAGTGGTAGGCAAGTGGCCTCAGCCCAGACAGGGTGCTCACAGCCCAACGGGAACTACTTGCCTAGATTTTAAACCCAGGAAGCATGGCTCCAGAAAACATGTCCTTACCATCATGCCATGCTGCCTGCCCTCCCCCAGTTCCCCGGCAGCTGAGCATAAACAGATGGCCTGAGATTTTGCAAGGTGACACACGAGACAGGAAGTGGTCACAGATGATTTGCAGCACTGCTGTGAAGTGTCCACTGCAGCCTCAACTGCCACCCGGGTGGAATCGTCCCTGGCTGTGTGCTTGGCAGTGTAGGCTGCTACCAGTGTCAAAACTCCCTTGGATCGTGCCCTTTGGCTGAGCCTGCTCTCCAATTCCCATCGGTCCTGTGAGTTTCCTGCTTTCCCTCCAATAAATCATTCTTCTACTTAAACGGTCTGCAACCAAGAACACTGGCTGACAGGACAACCCATTAATTTACCCATCAGCAGAGAGCCAATTGATCCTAATCAAAATCAGGGCTCCCACAAAGCCTCCTGCAGTGCCTTCCACCTTCAGAGCCCTTGGATTTCTGCTGGTACCCTTCGATTCCTTCCACAGTTTTTGCAGCAAGGGCTGCTTGACCCCCAGGGAGCCCCACCCCAGGCCATCAGCACTCAGATCACAGAGCACATCTTGATTTATAGCAACCACCCAGAAACGATTGACCCAGGAATGCACCCTAATGCCCCACCAAGACTTGAGGTTCTCACAGGGGCAAGTAAGGCTCAGAGAGCTGTCAAGCTTGGAAGGCAATGGAGCCAACCCATGCTGATTGCTGTGTCCCCCAGAAGGGCCCCAGAAATGCCCTGCTACTGGTTCTTTCCCAGTCTTTATTATTCAAATCTTTCCATTTCATGAAAAGTCCTGGTGAGAATTCTTCCACTCAAGTCTCCTTTTTGCCTGGATTTCAATTTTTGTCTTTAGTAATACCTTTGCTACAGACTCACTAAAAACCCCTCTCTGCCTTCTCAATCTAGCTACTCTCCTCCCTGCAACCCAACACATGGGGGTTCTTACAACAAAACTTTTGTAATTCAAGTACAACTGGAAGAGAAAAAGGTTTTACTGACCACAAGGCATCTTTTAAGGGAAAAAAGAAAAAAAAACACCTTGTGGGGTAAGGCTTTTTTTTTTTTAACATTGCTTTTTTCACCCAACTCTACTGTCAAGTTTTTCCCTTCTTTATCTGCCCACAGCATTACAGCCTCAAGATGTTCATCCTCTAACTCCATGCCTTTAGGAATGGGATTCTTCAGATATGTAGATAATGGTGAGTGATGTGAATTGTGAACCCGCTAGCTTTGTTTCTAGTGCCCTCAACATCTGAAAAGACAAAGTACCGTTCTCCACCCAAAGTAATTGAGTCCCTGTAGAGTAATGGCTGAATACCCAACTGGGAAGGTCGTCAACTGGAGGTCCAGGCTCCTCTTTATGCCAGAGATTAAGAGTTGGGGGGTGGGGGGTGGAAACCATGATGGGCCACGTTGCAGCAACGTAAGAACCAGCTTGAAGGTGGTCTCATTGCACAAATTGGGTCCAATCTGAGTGTCAAAATAATTAAGTACAGTAATGAAGTAAAAACCAGTGAGGGATTCAGGAGTATGTATTAATAATGAATAGGGACAAAAGGAAGGCTTTTACAGTAACGTGTGCAGTGCCAACTGGTCAATGTGGAGAGAGTGCTGGATTTGGAAAATCATTTTGCAGCCATCGTGGTGTATACATCGTGGTGTATACATCGTGGTATACAGGGATATATGGTGAGGAGCAGATTTGCCTGGCCTTAAAAAGTGTCTCCCCCCAAAACTATTAGACAATAGACCATGTGCAACATCTTGAAAAAGTGACTGAATGTAACATCACCGTGGGGCAGATGGAGATGGTGTGCCTCCACCGAGGACCTTCAGAGAACACAACATCACGTATCCAGAGTTCCATACTGGATATAAATTATACCTCAGTATAGCTTATTTGAAAAGGTACAAAAAGTACCTTTCATAGTCCATGGTTTGAAAAGGTTCTGCATTAGTTTAGAGGCGAAAGGAATACTCTGCTTGTATCCATGAAACAGCAGTCCCCTGAAGACCTCTGAAGAGACCATCTCTACCCACAATGGACAAAAGCCAGAGATAAAGTCACTTTCCTCCATTCGGAAGCACATTACGGGACAAAAAACAAAACAAAACAAAAAAAAAATGAAGCATTTTTACAGTAACATCTATTTGGCAGTTTAGAGAATGTTCACGTAAAGGGCTAAAATAAAACACAAAAACTGAACGAAATCTTGCCTCCAAGGACCGCTTTGTATCATCCCACTCCTAAGAACACTTACTTTTCTCCAAAGTTTCTCTTCATAGTGGGGAGAAGTTTCTATGTGTCCTGCACAGGTCCACACATGGGCAGCCATCAGTACCTTAACCTCCCCGTTTCTTATGGCCCTATCCACATGATCCCCCCCGGCCAGAAGATCCCCCTTCATGCACTGCCTGTACCACCTTTTATTCTCTATTAAGCATTTATGACAATCCTCCCAACAGTTACTTGCAAACAAACACCTCCAACTTAGCCCTTAGAAATGATCTTCAGCATCTGGGAAAAGTTCGTTTGAACCGAGGGAAGAGTAAGGAACATGGGCATACTTAACCGTTTCACTCCTTTGCTTCTTCCGAGCCAGAAAAGTCACTTTCTACTGAGACACCACCCTCCCTCCACCCTTTCCTCTATCAGACTTCTTCTAGCCTATGAATGTGATCATTAGTCTCAAGATGATATTTTGTTATAACCAATGCAATACAATTTTAGGGGACTCAGATTTTCACCCGTTTTGGTATAAGTACGAAGATAGACCCTGAAATCAGCTTATGGTTCAGAAAGTAAGGGAAACTCAAAGCCAAACATTACCGTGAAAGCACTGCCAGGACATTTTAAGTCAACTGCTATGCAACCTGCAACCGATCGACTAAAATAGAAAGTAACACCTCACTGGTGGCAAAAAAATGCTCAAAAACGGAGTGAAGGCAGCATAAATTTAACCACTGCCAGACAAACCCAAGAGAAGTTAGTCTACGACTAAGAAAGGGTACAGCCAGGGTCTGGCCTCAGCGCTTAGATTTGCAGTCCCTATGCCAGCCTAAGTTGAATACCAATTCCCCAGCACACATGCCTCCCAGACAGTTCCCACACGAAGGTCTACATCCAAAATTGAGTGTTTCCAGAGACTGACGGCTTAAGTCTTAACAATTTACTAAGCCTCGTCTAATATTTAAAAAAAAAAAAAAAAATCAATAAAAGATCCCATTTCTCCCCCTTAATTGCCATTGTCCAGACACTTTCTTCCTGTACTGAGTAGTACTCATCAAGATTCTTACTAGAACTCCTTTCAGTCCTTTTATTTGAAGAGCTGATAAGGAATCTCTCCTACTAAACTCAACCATATTCTTTATTCCCCCCATCTCCCTCAGCTAAGAGTGTTACACTGACATTTCACAATTACTAGCCCTAACCAGACAGCAGCTTTTAGCTTTCCTGGCTGACAGGAATCTAGGCTTTTATTATCAATGCAAACAGGATATGGCTCTATTGAATGCACTTCGGAAACCTCCTCAAACCTCCTTTTTTTTATTGAAAAAGCATGCTTCCTTGTCACCGAGTTGGTGGCTTTTCAGGTCATTCCATACTCCACACAGGGTCCTCCACTCCCATTGGCAAAGTGGGGTTTTCACCTGAGGCATCTGAGGCGTGGGTTATGTAATGGTGCCATTAAAGAGACTCCGATCAATTCTTCAAACTGCACAGCTAGAGACAAATCAACATACACCAGGTCCTGATTCCTGTATTTTTTTTAAAAGCTTTTTTAAAGTTTATTTGTTGTGTGTGTGCACGCATGAGTGTGTGAGTGAGAGAGAGACAGACACAGACACACACACACACACAGAGACAGAGACACACACTGAGAGACACTGAGAGACAGAGAGAATCCCACACAGACTCTGAACGGTGATCATGGAGCCCAACCCAGGGCTCCATCTCACGAACTGAGATCATGACCTGCGCTGAAATCGAGTTGTACGCTTAACCAGCTGAGCCACCCAGGCGCCCCTAATTTCTGTATCTGTGAAGTCCTTTCCTCCTCCTGGATCTGTGGAGTCAATACCTGACGCTCCTGCCCAGGCCTGAAGTCGATACGGACTAAAAGCTTTCTCCATTTTGATCTAACTAGACCAACTTTTCTTTCCTTGAAGCTTTCCAGGAGGGTGACTCCTTGTATTCAAAATTAATAAACTGGTGGGAGAGAGGATTCCTGTCTGAAAGGGATGAAATGGAAGAAATGGAAGTGTGCCCTTCTCCCTTGAAGAAACCAGAGGTTTTGAAGTCCCTCCTTGGGGTTCCTGACAGCTCTATGTGGTTTGGAAACTATTTCTAGTGGTTTCTAAGTAACTAGCACGGAGCCAATATGCTAGTCACAGCTGGACACAATGAAAACGGGGATCTTGGGAGGCCAGGCAGTGCCTGGAGGGTGCAGGAAGACTGGGGCAAAGGCGTGGGGGAGGCAAAGATAGTCTAGTCACTAGTATTAAACTTGACCTCCAGGGCAAACAGCTTCCCTACAATATTTTTACCCCAGTTTGAGTGCAAACGCAAGCATCTTACTACACCTCCCCCCCCCAAAAAAAAACACCAGTCTTGATGCCAACGCAGTATGGCTCAGTGTAATGCTCAAATCGTCATAGGAAACTCCTGGTATGTTCCAGACACTGTGCTTCATACACTGACACAAATCAACATATTTCACACCACGAAAGATGGTTCAGACTTCCCTTGAAAAGAAGCTTGCAGCCAAAACCAGGTGAACCCCTATCAGTCTGTGGGGCCTGAGGCAAGGGTACAAATGGAGGCCCAAGTAATTACTTTAAAGAGGTCATCAAGCTAGCCAACTGTCACACAATCCTCCTCCCTTAACAAATGGAGCTTTTTAACAACCTGAAAGGCCAGGTACTATTTACAATTGCAGATCCCTGGGAGTTCCCGGCCAGACATGAAACAGCCCTGCCAATGGACACACGCTCTTCCCTCCCCCACCCAGGCTCCCTCTCCCCCCAGGGAGGCCTGGGGGGGTGGGGTGGGGGGGCACACCTGTAGACCCTCAACCCACATTTCCAAGCTCTTCCATCACCCCAGCACAGCTGCCCTTGGGCATTCCTTAGGGATGGGGTCTGCCCCCCCCCCCCACTTGCGGAGGCCGTGGAAGCTGGCTTGGGGCCTTTGGGCACGGAATTCCGATGTGAGTATGGGAGTGGGATAGGGGGTGGCAACGAGTATCCTGGTGGGGCAGCCCACTCCTAGGCGGACACTAAGCTCGCTGGGGAGGGGTACAGCCTAGTGAAGGCCAGACACCTCTACATAAACTCTCTGAACTCCAGGAGTAAGTGCAAAAGGCTTCCTTTGCCCAGGCCCGAAGGCGATATGGACTAAAAGCTTTCTCCATTTTATTGTAACTAGACCAACTTTTCTTTTCTTGAAGCTTTCCCACAGGGTCACTCCTTGTATTCAAACATCAACTGGTGTGAGAGGATTCCTGTCTGAAAGGGATGAAAGAGTCGAAATGCTTCCAACTCTCTAGAAAGATCTCACAGCTACTATCCTCATCTGAAAGAAAACGTCAATACTCCTCAAGCAGCCAATGGATCGCACAGGGTTCTAGAATAAAACTCAGAAAAGGTGGGCTCCACAAATTGGGCAAACCTTAGCATTTTCTTTTCTGTTTTTGAACGTTAAGAACCAGAGGAGTAACTAGTCACTGCAGCTGGGGCAGCCCATTCCAAACTCTAGGAAGGGGCGCAGGCTGAGTGAAACCCAACAAGGGAGGTTTGGGCCTGCTGCATGCAAACAGGCCTGGCCAAAGGGAGTCACGGAAGCGAGGCAATTGTCATCACAGTAGGGTGAGTGGCTAGAGCCTGCACATCACCCCCGTTACTGACCTGGTATCTGCTTTGTCTTTTCTCAAAGCAAGTTTACCAATTTTCCGGGCCTCCATAGTTAATTCTCCGGGATGGGGATGTTATTACCCGCCCGCATTATGGCCCAGTGTGGCGGTGACAACTTAGCACAGTCCGCACTCGGGTGAGCACTCACTCACCCGTACTTAAAACCGGGAGCACAGCGGCCAGAGCGGAACCCAAAGCGGTACAGGAGGCAGTTCCCCACCACCTACCCCGACATCCAAGAAAAGGCTCTGAAGGAGCTGTGCGCGCCGGGGGCAGCAGAGTGGGGTGAAGGCAGTGTTAGGGAGGGGGGCAAACAAAGCAAACCCTGGTCAAATGCTAGGTCTCACCCGTTTTGGGGTAGGGAAAGGGTGCCTTTGAAAGTCGCCCAACTGGAGGTGCGAAGGACAGGTGCCGAAGGCCCCCAGGGGCCGGCCACCGAGCCCCCCCCCCCGGGGGTGGGGGCGGGCAGGAAGGAGCCACGCTGCACCCCTCTGGCTCCAGGCCCGAAGGGGATCTGAGAGAGGGGAGCGGCCGGGAGGGAGGGAGGAAGGAAAACGCTCGGCGAGCGGGGGTCCGGGAGTCGCAGTCACTCACCCAACAGCAGCAGCTTGAACTCGCGGCGCGCGTCCTTCTTGTCCCGGCGAAGCTGCCGCTCGATTTCGGCGCTGATACGCTGCGACTCCTTCTCCTCCGCGGACAGGCAGCAGCAGCCGGCCATGGCGCGCGCTGCACCCGACGGCGCGACGCGGTCCCGAGAGCCCCGATTCTCCGCCGGCCGCTCGCCCGGCCGAGCCGCGACAGGCACCCGGGTTCAGAGAGAAAAGGACGAGACCTCTTTGACTTAAGGGAGTACGAGGCCTGGCCTTCGGAGGCTCAGTCCGCTCCTCGAGGGTCGATGCCGAGGCGGGGGCGAATTCGGAGCGCCAGGAACTTGAGGGGATCCCCGCAGCTCCGGGCGCACCAGCCCCACACTCGTCCCGGGGGAGGAGGAGGGCTCGCGGAGAGGATGGGCGTGCGGCCCGCACCCGGAAGATGCGCGCGCCCCTTAGCCCAGGAGGCGGACACCAGGTCCGGGGGCGCAGACCGCGCGGGAAAAGTTGGGGCGTCGGTGCCCGGGAGGAGAGCGGGATCTCCACGTCCCGGTAGGATCCCAGGCAGGCGACAGGCACGGCGTCGGTTGGAGGCAAAGGGCCTAGCTCGCCCTTGCCTGGAAAGTTCTGAAAGTGACCGCAGATTAAGACCGAGCTCAAGGGTTTCTGCTGGCGCTGGTGGCTCTAAGTGGCAGAAGGAGGCGGAGCGTCTCGGACCTGCAGCCCTGGCGCCCGCCCCAGTAGGCCTTCGGGGCACGCCAAGCCGTAGGCGCCGGGGGGCGAGAGGAACCAGTCCGGACGCCCGGGCGTCTGGGGTTCCTGGGAGCAGCTCCCACACCTGTCTCGGTGGCCGTGAAGTCCTTGCACCCGGAGGGCCGCCTGCCGAGGTTGCGAGAACCAGCGCGCTCCGGCCCCGGGGCCCTGCTTCTTACCCAGATACGGGTTCCGACAGGTGAGCGCGTTTCGCCCGCTTCAGCCTCAACTCCCCCCAGCTGCAGGAAGAGGAGAACCGAGCCGGGCGTCCGCCGCGGGAAGCCTCGCGCCTGGGGCGAGGTTGAACTCTTCACCCCTAAGTTGAGGGTTGCACACCAGCGACACGACCACACACCCTTCGTTTCCTAGACGGGCTCCTTCCGCTTCCCGGACGCCTCAGCCCGGCTCAGGTTTGGCCTGAGCGCTTGGTCAGCTGGGCAGCCTGCCAGCAAGGTGCGGCTGGGCCTGACCCTGGGGGCACTGCGCTCAGAGAGGCAGCTGCCTCTGGGTTCGGTTAAATAGGAGGCCGCCAGAGCGGAGAGTAAACATCCTTCCGGCCCCTTCCTAGGGCACCTGATGAGGAGGGCTGGGGATGGGGAAAATGGAAAACGGCTGGCTACTTTGCATTTTATGACGGGAAAGACTCCTGCTTTGTTAGAGAGGGCTCACACGTTTGCAGCAGCCCCCCGGCGTGTTCGTGCCCCAGCCTTGAAGCCTGACAGCCTCTGCTTTGCAAAGGTGTGTCCGCGGCTGCATTGGCCCAGCTCCCGGGACGTCGGAATCATGTTTGAGCTGCATTAATAAAAACTTACAAATTGAACAGCATCTCCTTGTACTCAATCGGTGCAACAGAACGCGTATTACAACATCTGATTTTTGTCTTCGGTCTGGATAGCTTTTGAGGCAGAGCGCAGAGGGGCCTGCGGAAAAAGCAGAAGCGGGAAGGTGTAGGGAGGGGATCCTGTCGTCCCTGCTCGTCCTGTAAACACTTTGTGACTTTAGGCAATTAGTTAATGCCTCCTCTATTAAAAGCGGGCATAAGTGCCTTTCAAATGTGTGGCATATATTCAATCAATTCACATTGAGGAACATACTGAGTGGAAGAGTGGTGTTTGTCATTATATAA
This sequence comes from Lynx rufus, assembly GCF_022079265.1. NCBI lineage: Eukaryota > Metazoa > Chordata > Mammalia > Carnivora > Felidae > Lynx > Lynx rufus. The sequence continues at coordinate 19,172,076 of NW_025814824.1, forward strand.
GAAACTTGGCATTGCGATGCTATCTGGCTTCAAGGTCTTATTATTTATTTTACAGTTTAGGGAATGGAAATGAATCAGGCATTAAAAATGAATGTGCTTACATTCTTAAATGCACCCTTCTTTCCTTGCAGGCCTGCACTGACCGTAACAGTTGACCCCCTACAGGCAAAATCCTGGACATTTCTCATCTGATCCTTGGCCAGTTCATCACACTTCTCTCCCTTAGCTCTTACAGACAGATTTACAATTTGAGGATAAGACTGCTTGAGAAGCCAAGATCATCATAATTGTTAATATTTTTCAATGAGTACAATCATTAGTACTTTAAAAGATTAAAGTGACTTAACTAGGCAAATTTGAACCCCAAGTTAGCTGGAATAACTGACGTGTGGATCCAATGTTACCAAGATTCCAAAAAAAGTTAATGAAATATATTGCTCATGGCACATCTGAAAAACTTTCCTGGACTGGTCAGCTTGGCAGTATCAGAAAGCTTAAATGTGTCCACCCCCTTTGACCAAACTAGTTATTCTCCCCTTGAGAAATAATCAGAGAGAAGTCATGATTTATGTATGAAGGTGTCTATTTCTAATAACAATAATCTCAAACAACCTAAATGCTCAACAACAGGAAATAGGTCAAATAAATGACAGTATATACATATAATGATATATTACAACAGTCATTAAGTGTGTGAATATGTAACATGTGAATAGCAATTAAAGATTTGGGGGGCAACCTCAAAATATATTGACTGAAAAAGGCAAGATACAAAAATATAAACAGTATGATAGAAATTTTGTAGTAGGAATACATATACACACCTTTAAGAGACTAAAGGGGCATCTACCAACAAGGTCAGTCTCTCTGAGTCATCACTTTTTGGTTGACTTTAATTCTCTAATGTAAAGTTGTAAAATTGATTGATTTTAATTCTCTGATGTAAAGTTATCTAGGCCCCCCCTTTCCTCAACTGTAAAACAAGAGAGGTGAACCAGAATAAGCTCCAAGGAATCTCCCAACTCTGACATTCAGTTATTTCTTTGGTGATTTTCACACTTAGAAAGTAGTATTAAAAATAGTCATAAAACAGGGTTCCTGGATGGCTCAGTTAAGCGTGAGGCTCTTGATTTTGACTCAGGTCATGATTTCACGGTTGTGAGACCAAGCCACGCAGTGAGCCCTGCACCAGGCTCCACGGTCGGCAGGAGATTCTCTCCCTCCCTCTCCCTCTGTCCCTTCCGTGCTTGCACACACGTTCTTTCTCGAGGAAAAAAAAAGTTATAGGGGCACGTGACTGGTTCAGTCAGTTAAGCATCCGACTCTTGGTTTTGGCTCAGGTCATGATCTCACACGTTCATGGGCTGGTGGAGCCTGCTTGGGATTCTGTCTCTCCTTCTCTCTCTCTGCCCCTCCCCCAATCATGTTCACACACTCTCTCTCTTTCTGTCAAAAATAAATAAGTAAACAAAAAATTCATAAACCTAAATTTGTCACTTAGAACTATAAAATGAGGATATCGCAAGACAATTATTTTTATGTCTATTTTTTATTAATGTCTCTATTTTCGTTATCTTTCGGATCTAGGGGAGGGATGAGAATCATTTTAAGTTATTAAATCATTTGCAACATTATTCCAGGAAGACGTAGTTTGGAAAAGAGGCCTCGGTAAAAGGGCATATTTGTTTCCCTGGGTTATTCCCAAAGTATCGCAAGTCCAACCCATCCCTCTTGAAGATCAGAGCACAGCGTGGATGTGAGTTTCAACTACCTGGCAACTGTTGGGTATGTAGACGAACTATGTGTCTGGGAGTCCTCTGAATGTCCATTGAGTCCACACCACGCCCTGTACCTGGGCCGTTCCGGGTACCATTCCAGACTTCAGATAGGCTATAGTCTGGTAGAAAGGAGTTAAGATGGAGACCCTGAAACCTGAACCCATCCCTCGGTGCTTCCTCCCAGAGGGAAGACGATGAGGGCATGGAGTCCCTGGGTGGCTCTCCACAGCCCACAGATGTGCAGAGCAAGCCCCTCAGCTAACCTCTGGCTTCAGCTGAGCCTCATTCATTCATCTCCCATCCCTTTCCTGGAACTCCAGACAAACATAACTACACGTTCTCCCCACCTCCGTGTCTTGACACCTGCAGGAATGCCTGCTCTCTCCCCGGGCAAAGTTTGGTACTTTCTTTCCCAAGCGCATCTCTTTGGAGAAACCGTCTCCACTCCTTGTCAATTGGACCCTTCTTTCTCTGCTGTCTAAACACCGTATACGTTCCTCTCTTCAACTTCTCGCTCTATTACACCTGTTTGATTTTTCTCCAGATCAGTTACTTACAGGTAGAGTTTCTTGTTTATCCTTGTATTTCTCAACTTATAAAATTTAGCTGACTGAATAGAGTTGAAATTAGAAAGAATTTGCCTGAGATAAGAAAAAGAAACTACAAGAGAGAAAAGAAAGCTCTTGTGGTGAAAGACAGTGAAAAACCAAGAAGCAAACCCACAAGAATCAATGTACGATTTAAGAAACACTTGTGTATATAAACTGCCCCCAACTTGCCTCCTTAGAAGGAATGACTGCCCTGTTTCTAATTCAGAACTCCAAGGAAATGTGTAAATAGAGGGTTGGAAAAATGCTGCTCTCTGTGACAAAGGTAGCATCTTAGAATTTTAACAGATAACGTGGAGGGAAAATATGACCTCGATGTTCACAAAATGAAAACAGCACCAATACTAACACACCTATGCTGATCTGTAGCATTGTTTCCCAAACTACAGTTGTGACCCTTCCCTGGGTTATGACCTACATTTATTTTTTAAAGGAAAAGAATAGAATGGAAATAGAAACTACGTGTCTGCTTGTTATGGTGGCATCAGACTTCTGTTTTTCGGTTGTGTTCGTAAGTATGAACTCCTAGCAGACCAGTTATCAATAGGATTTTCTTGTCCGTGTCCCAGATGGGGGGTCCAAATGATTCCCAATTCATTGTTCAGAGTTCCTAATTTTTCATTCAGTTTTCTGAGCCCAGAGTGTTCTCTATAGTTTTTTAAGGCTTTCTTCTCCTTCTCCACTTTGCCCCTACCCCACCCATTCATCTCCAGTTTCAGATGAGAATGATAGGTAAGAATCAATGGAGTCATGATAATTATTTGGACAAATGGGTAATGACAGTAGCTGGTGCCTGGGTGTACTCAACATCATGTTTCTAAGGCAGCCAACGTGTCAACAGGTTGCCCCAAAATGGTCTCTGCCTGAACACTAGAAACTGTTTATTATGTAACTTCTACTGAAAAGGGTAGAATTAGTGACAAGGAAATCTGGCTTCAAACCAATGACCATAAGTGGGTATGAATCACTATTGTTTCTGTTTTTTTTTTTCTTTAGGCTTATTTATTTATTTTGACAGAGAGGCATAAGAGGGGAGGGGTAGAGAGAAGAAGGAAGAGAGAATCCCAAGCAGGTTCCATGCTACCAGCGCAGACCCCAGCGAGGGGCTCAAACTCACGAACCGTGAGATCATGACATGAGCCAAAATCCAGAGTCGGATGCTTAACCCACTGAGCCACCCCGGTGCTCCTCTTGTTTGTTTTTCAATATGACTTTTGATATGGCAGTTAAGGATCTCAAGAATTTACGGAGTAAAAATCTTTAAGATGAGAAGTTCAGAGAGTTTTATTTTGCTTGTTTTTCCTTTTCGCTGAAATGCTCCCTTCCCTTTGTAGCACTCTCCTCCTGAGTGAACCAATGTTAACAACCTACTATGTTTTCTTCTCTATTTTTTATTCTCTTATAATCATACATAAGCATAAAAATACTCGTAGACGTGTGTAAACATTCACAGAGGGAGTTTGGCATCATTAAACATGAGACCATATTACATGGACTCTGTATTTTGTGTTTCTCATCCAACGATATCTTGTGGGAACCTGAGTAAACTCTTATTCAGTCCTTCATACATTCATACATTGCATTCTACCATTTGAAAGGACCATATTTTATTCAGCCTTTCCCCTTTGAAGGGCATTGGTTTTTATTTCTAATTTTTGGCTCCTAAAAAAGAAAGCTATAACAGCATGTTTGTATATAAATCCCTGTGTTGGTGCTTTTATTTCCATGGGATAGATTCCCAGGGAAAAGACTGCTGAATTGAAGGATATATACATTTTTCATTTTTAATAGATGTAGCCAGATTCCTTTCCAAAAAGACTAAAGCAATTCATATTTCTGCCAAAAATAGGAGTATCCATGTCTCTACCAGCAATAAATATTGTCACTCATTAATTTTTGGCAGCTTAAAAGGATTCAAATAATAATAAAATGTTGCTTTCTTTGTGTTTCCCTGACTACTCATGAATTTGTATATGTCTTCCTAGCTTGTTAGCATTTGTGTTTGCTACCCTGTGAGTTTTCTGTTTACGTCTTCTGCTCATTTTTTTAAATTGGGTCATTTGTCTTTCTGTTGACAATCTGGAAGATTATATATCTTCAATATTACCTATCAACTTTTTGTCATCTGAATTACAAATTTTCAAACATATTGTTTGTCCTTTATCATTTTAAATGGAATCTTTTGCCACAGAAAAGATTGTATTTTTACATACCCAAATATTCTCTTCCTGCGTAGTTTCTGGGGTTCCAGTCTTTGTAAGAAGGTCTCCTCATTTCTAGATGGTACATGCAGTATCTTAGGTTTTCTTTCAAGCGGTTTTATTATTTCGTGTTTAACATTTAAATATTTAATCCATCTGGTATTTACTTTTGTAAAATGTGTAAGATAGGAGACTAATTTTATTTCTTTCGGATGGATAGCCAGTTATACCAACATCATTTACTGAACATTCCATCCTTCTCCCAGTGAATTAAATTCCAATCTTTGTAGGACATTCTTATATTGACTGAAATTCATTTCTTTGAGTCTGTACTCTTTCAGTGGTCTGCTTATTCCTATATCAATCTTGATATGATGACAGGTGCTCTATGCCATATTTCGATATCAAATAGGACATTTCACCTTGGCATTATCAAACTCTTCTTAGTTGCATTCAAATATTTATTCTTCTGTAAGAAGTCTAATATCGTTTGCCAGTGACTTTCCCCCTGAACTTCCAAGCTTACCCTTAATCCTAACTTCAGCCGCCTTCTTGACATACTGGCTTGGATACTCGAGGGATCTCAAATTAATCAGTCCAAAACAAAGTCCCGAATTTGTTTTCCAAAACTTATCTCCCTGCTATCTCTTCCATCTCAGCACTACCAAATATCCAACTGACTGCCTCTTTAAAACAAGAGCTTTAGGGGCGCCTGGGTGGCGCAGTCGGTTAAGCGTCCGACTTCAGCTAGGTCACGATCTCGCGGTCCGCGAGTTCGAGCCCCGCGTCGGGCTCTGGGCTGATGGCTCAGAGCCTGGAGCCTGTTTCCGATTCTGTGTCTCCCTCTCTCTCTGCCCCTCCCCCGTTCATGCTCTGTCTCTCTCTGTCCCAAAAATAAATAAACGTTGAAAAAAAAAAACAAGAGCTTTACTCTTGGTCTTCTTGTTTCCATTCTTCACCCTCTGAAGTCACTTACCAAAGGATAAGACAGACAGAATGAGCTTTTAGAGTCCTAAAACATATCCCATCATCCCCTAGATTAAAATCCTCCAATGAATTCCAATCAGAGTTTAAAATAAAATCTTGTTAGGGGCGCCTGGGTGGCTCAGTCAGTGAAGCGTCCGACTTCGGCTGAGGTCATGATCTCAGGGCTCCTGAGTTTGAGCCCCACAATGGGCTCTGTGCTGACAGCTCGGAGCCTGGAGCCTGCTTCTGAGTCTGTCTCCCTCTCTCTCTGCCCCTCCCCCGCTCACCCTCCGTGTGTGTGTGTGGGGGGGGGGAGGGGGCTCAAAAATGAATAAACGTTAAAAAATTTTTAAATAAAACCTTTTTCTACACCATGAGGACCTACGTGATAGGGCCATTACCTACGTCTCTATCTTTATTTCCTAATATCCCCCCTCTTGTTCAAATATACTTCAGTCACACCTATACCTTTTTTTCTTTGAACATACCCCAGGGGCTTTGCACTATCTGCTCTGCCAGCTGAGTTATGGTCCTCCAGATCGTGAAATATCTGGCTTCTATTTGGCAAGTAGGTTTCAACTTTCCACTAATTGCAGAATTCCCTGGCCACTTAGCCTAATGTAGCCACTTTTCCCTGCCCCGTCTGCTTGATGTCATCACACTCTTGTATTTTCATTGTGGCATTTGTCACCACCTGATTTCCCCTGTTTCCTTCTTTATTTGTTTATCATCTTCTCCCACCAGAAAATGAAAGTAAGCTCCATGACGGGAGGGAGTCATCCCTGTCTTATTCGCCACTGTGTCCTAGGGCCTAGATTAGGGGAAGCCACGTCATCTTAAAATGGTGCCACTGAACTCTGTTCAGAGCCCACTCTCGACATTAAAGTTAAGTCTTGGAAAAGTCAGCAATGTGGGATTTGTGATTTTATATTTGCCTGTTTTATACTACATTATGTAATAGCAAGTAAAACAAAACACCCCCGAGGATCCTTGATTTGTGGAGATAGGATTCAGCTTGTGTTTTCAGTGCTAATTGAAAGCCCCAGAGCCCCAGTGTAAGTGGACAAGTTAAAACGGAATGTATCGAATTTTAGGATTGGGATGTTCAGGGATGATCTTGGTTTTAAACTGCTAAATCTCGGGGTGCCTGGGTGGCGCAGTCGGTTAAGCGTCCGACTTCAGCCAGGTCACGATCTCGCGGTCCGTGAGTTCGAGCCCCGCGTCGGGCTCTGGGCTGACGGCTCGGAGCCTGGAGCCTGTTTCCGATTCTGTGTCTCCCTCTCTCTCTGCCCCTCCCCCGTTCATGCTCTGTCTCTCTCTGTCCCAAAAATAAATAAAAAACGTTGAAAAAAAATTAAAAAAAAAAAAACTGCTAAATCTCGGTGCCAGAGTGATGTCACAAGGAAGACGTGTCATGTTTAATAAGTATTTGTTGAATGAATGAATGAATGAATGAATGAATATCACCTATGTCACTGAATTGTGAGGATTCGAAGAGGTAATATATACAAAGACTTTGGCTCCTCCCCTGGAACTAGTAAGCACTCATTAGGAGTGGATTGTATTATTTTTATTAATATCATCATCATCAAAGACTTCACTTTCAACATATCAAATGCATTCACGATTACTCTAGTACCATGAGGACAAGGAAGACTTTGCATTTTGCGCAGTCATTTGGAATGATTCTGACTGTCTGGGAGCAACAGCAGACAGGAATCATGTTGCAAAGCTTCCCAGCAGAGGCACAGAAGTAGACAAACACCCTGCATGGCTTATTTGGTCCAGATAGGAATTTAACCATTGAGTCCTCTTGAAAATAAATGTTGATTTTATTATTTTTTTAATTTTTAAAGATGTTTGTGTATTTATTTTGAGAGGGAAAGAGAGCATGCACACCCAAGTGGGGGAGAGGAAGAAAAAGAGAGAGGGAAAGAGAGAATCCCAAGCAGGCTCCTTGCTGTCAGCGCAGAGCCTGACACAGGGCTTGAACTCAACAAACAGTGAGATCATGACCTGAGCCAAAATCAAGAGTTTGATACTTAACCGACTGAGCTACTCAGGAAGCAACCCCCCCGCCCACAAAATGTTGATTTTAAATATCTGAATCAAATATGTAATTTTTAAAGGCTATCATGAATGCTCCAAATTCTTCTGTGCTAAACATTAAGTACATTTAGTATTTTTCTTCATGATTTTAAAATTTGTAAACTTGGTCAATACCAGTTAGAAATGTAGATTTGAAGGAAAAAAATATGCAGTTGCCTTCTACCTGCTTAAATGCCTGAGTCACATCTTGATAAATGGAAAATAAATGGAAGTCCATCCACTCCATTTATAATGTCATTGTGGTGGATTAAACATGGCCAGGAACTTTGGGAAACAGCTTCCATCAAGAGGTGAGGCATAAGTTCCCTGCTCTTAATGCCAGACAAGCTATGTGGCTGTTTGGACTAATGGATTGTGATGGGTAGCAAATTCCATTTCCCATCTCTTGAATCACTCATTCCCGTTGCCCTAAGCTGCCTCATAACAATCTGGAGAAATCACCTGAAGAGACCCGAGATAACATGGCTGAGCACCTCTCTCCTGCCAAGGTGCTAGGGATGTGAGTCAAGTTATCCAGGCTCTCCAGCCCAGCCCAACTGGATACCACTATGCAACCCCTGTCAATACCACATAGACAGAAGAGCTACTAGCCAAGTCTGCTCTAACCGCTGGTCCACAGATCTTGACAGAAAATAAAATGGTGGTTGTTTCAAGTGACTAAGTTTTGAGGTAGTTTACTAAGCAGCCATGGGTAACCTGAACCCTCTAGCAATATTTATGTAGTGCAACAGTTAGTAATCTGATAAATCAGGTTACTTCTGAGCTGCTACATGGCCAAGAGAACACGCCAAAACTCACCACTGGAAGCTCCTTGATGTAGGCTGGACATCACAAACAGAGTAGTTTGGTGGCCAGGGAAAGCTAAGTTATAACAATTTCCACTTCGTGGAGAGTTTATCTTTCTTCTGAGCACCTAGAATATGCAGGCACTGTTGTGTTAGTGAGAGTGTGGAGGACCCAGCACATCCAAGCAACCCAAAGAAATTTGATACTCATATTCATACACTGACCTTTTGAACACCTGCTATGTATGAAGCACTAGAAAAGTGACAACTGCGAAAAGCAAGACTTACCCTTATGGATCTCACAATCTACTGAAAAACATTCAGAATGATTTGCTAATGATATTGGAGGACACAGCTGCAGTGGGAAGAGAAGGTTACATCATCCTAAAATTGTACTCCTGAACTCCATCCAAATCCCATTTAACCATAAAGTTAAGTTTTAGGAAAATCAGCAAATTGCAGTATATATCTATATCTATATCTGTATCTATATATGTTTTGTGATTTTATATTTGTTTGTCTTCTACTACGTTGTAGGATACCAAGGAAAACAAGATACCCCTGAGGACCCTTGAGTTGTGGAGATAGAACCCTGCCAGTGTCCGTCAGGACATGGTGGTTGTAAGCAACAGAGACCTGGTATGAACTGACAAGGTAAAAATGGCAGTGAACAGCCCTTAAGACTCAGAAGTTCAGGGAGTATCTTGGTTTTAGGCTCTGCTCGATCCAGATGCTCAAATGTCATAAGGAAGCCATTTCTCTGCATGTTTTTGGCTAGAATTTTCCCCTGAACTCCACTCTCAGGTAGGCCTCTCCCAGCATGGTGGCAAGATGACCACTAGAAGAAACTCCACGCTTACCCATATTTACTGGCAACCTCTAGAAAGAGAACTCCCGCTTCCCAGTATTCCAGCAAAAATTCCAAAGTTGAGTGTGATTAACTGAGCTTGAACCAACTGCCCCTCCCTGAACCGATTCAATATGCCCCAAGGAACAGCATACTCTGATTGACCAGGCCAAGAGCACGACTCACCCTTCCAGAGAAAAATTAATTTTATTAACATATTTTATTGGGGCACCTGGGTGGCTCAGTCATTAAGCGTCCGACTTCGGCTGGGGTCATGAACCCGTGGTTCATGGGTTCAAGCCCCGCATCAGGCTCTATGCTGACAGCTCAGAGCCTGGAGCCCACTTCAGATTCTGTGTCTCCTTCTCTCTCTACCCCTCCCCCACTTGTGCTCTGTCTCTGTATCAAAAATAAACAAACATTTATATATATATTTTTTATTTAACCCAATATATTCAAAATATTATCATTAGTTCAATATTAAAATTACTATTGATTTTTTTTTTCAACGTTTATTTATTTTTGGGACAGAGAGAGAGACAGAGCATGAATGGGGGAGGGCCAGAGAGAGAGGGAGACACAGAATGGGAAACAGGCTCCAGGCTCTGAGCCATCAGCCCAGAGCCCGACGCGGGGCTCGAACTCACGGACCGCGAGATCGTGACCTGGCTGAAGTCGGACGCTTAACCGACTGCGCCACCCAGGCGCCCCCTACTATTGATTTTTAAATTCATATTAAGCTAGAGTTTGCAGTATGGATTTTATACTTACAGTTATCTCCATTTGGACTAGCCACGTTTTACGTATTTGACAGCCACTAGCTGTATTGGACTGGGCAATTCTAAAGATTTATTGTGGTGTAAGAGGAATGGAATAGAATGGGATAGAATATTTTTAAAAAGGCAACCTGGAACATGTAAGGAAAGAAAAGCTGTGTTCCGGTGGCTCTGGATTCCAGTAGAAACGTATCTGAAAGTTGGCATGTCTTCTCCAGAGAGGTACAGAGTTAGGCAAAGGAGCAGGAAAATCCTTAAGGCAGGGCTTGGGGACTTAGTAGAGAACACCAGGAGGGAGTCAGCTCTTCAAATCAGAGAAAGGAATCTGGGGATCTCAGTGAATGTCACAGAGAAGAGACACCTTGGCCCAGGATTGGTTGAGAGGAAGACATCATGGTGGAAGCCAGTTTGGACAGATGACAACCTCAGACCGGACCAGCCTCTGAACACCACCCTCTTCCTCCCTTTGGAACTTAGAGTAAAGGAAAGACAGGAGACCATGAACTGACTGAGAAAGATCTAATTTGACTAAGCTTACCTTGCATTAACTGGTTTGTGGAGGGAGTCTCAAGAAAGAAGTTAAGTTTGGGGGCAACTGGGTGGCTCCATCGGTTAAGCATCCGACTCTTGATTTTGGCTCTGGTCAAGATCTTACGATGGTTTGTGAGATGGAGCCATGCATCGGGATCTGTGCTGATAGTGTGGAGCCTGCTTGGGATTCTCTCTCCCTCTCTCTCTCTCTCTCTCTCTCTCTCTGCCCCTCCTCTGATCGCACTAGCTCACCCTCTCTCTCTCTCAAAATAAATAAATAAATATTTGAAAAAATAAATTTAGTTTGGATATAAAAAATGAAGTTATATACCTTGCATATCTGAGGTTGCTGGTCTGAAAATATCGTTCCCAAAAGAGTCTCAAAAACCCTGTGTGCCTGGCAACGGAGCCAGAGTCCTTTGCCCCTGAAGGCAGGGACTTTGGGCAGTCATTCTAAACTGACCCGCAGATTTTGCACACACACGCACACACACACGCAAAGGGATATTTGGCAATATCCGAACAGCTTTGGGTGTCACACCTAGGGAGGAGATGGCTATTGTGGGTGGAGGCCAGGGGTGCCACTAAACATCCTTTAGTAATGCCCAGGTCAGCCCCACAACAGAGGATCATGCAGCTCAAAAGAGCAGTGGCGACTACACTCGTGGTGAGCGCTGAGTAAAGTAAGGAATTGTCGAATCGATATATGGCACACCTGAAACCAATATACTATCGTATGTCAACGATACCTCAATAGTGATAGCAATATTAATAATAACAAATGTCAGTAGTGCCAAGGGTGAGCAACCCTGGATTAAGCCAGTGGAAGATTCTTGAGAAGCGTCCAGAGAGGAAACGCGAGTTCTTCTCTTCTGCGTTGGAGTCAGCCTGTCGTAAAAGGGAAGGCAGTCCTGGGGCTGCCCATATTGTAGTTTCCATATCGCTGAGGTAACCGATTCCTGTGTCACTGTAGCAAGTCTGTGAATGAACAATAGGGTGAGCCAGGCCCAGAGGCTGGGGCCCCCAAGTGTCTTCCGTTTTCCTTCCTCCCTCCCCTTCTTCCCTATTCTCTCTCCAAACAGTCCCCTCAGAGGCAGTCTTCCCCTGGCTGAGGTGGGGCTGAGGCAGATGACGGAGGGGTAGGTGTCTGCAAAGCCTTTTCATCCCTGTGTCCTCCTAGCTCAGCCAGAGGCGGAGACCCGCCCTGAAGACCCCAGCTGCCCTGTATCCCTTCCCAGGGGCACCTGGCATCCAGGAGGCAGCTGTGGAGAATGAGAAACCAGTCACGGCAGTTTTTCTCACTCTGAGCCTTTGTTCACACTTCATTCTCCTCTAGAACAGAGCCTCTCCAATATTGTGGGGCTGCTTAAAGCACAGATTCCTGGCCTGGCTTCCAGAGTCAGAATCAGCAGGTCTGGGGGCCGGGGTGTCCCAACATGTCCCAGGGTGCCCGGAATTTTCCACTGTAGCACTGGAAGCCCTGCCTCCCTGGCAAAGCTGGATGGTTGGCTACCCTAGGTAGGGCCCAAGATTTTGCATTTCTTTTTTTTTTTTTAATGTTTATTCATTTTTGAGACAGAGAGACAGAGCATGAATGGGGGAGGGGCAGAGAGAGAGGGAGACACAGAATCCGAAGCAGACGCCAGGCTCTGAGCCGTCAGCCCAGAGCCTGACGCGGGGCTCGAACTCACGAACCGTGAGATCCTGACCTGAGCGGAAGTCGGACGCTCAACCGACTGAGCCACCCAGGCGCCCCAAGATTTTGCATTTCTAACAGTCTCCCAAGCGATGCTAATGCTGCCGTCAGGTACCCTCACTCTGAACTACAAAGCTGTCCCACTGCTCCCGGCCTGTGAATCTTACTCGTGCTCCCAGGCCGAGAGCAGATTAAACCAGCTTCAGAAAGGGTTACCCATAGTGCCTGCTCCCCACCCCACCCCCAACACTGTGGCAATCAGGGTAACACCTCACACTGCAAGGTGATATGATGTACTTGGTGGGGGAGGGGGGTTCTGCTCACATACTTCAAGATCCCACAGAGCAAGAATCATATTTTCGTATCCTACCTCTTGCCATGGGAATACATCCATGGTACCAAGCACATAAGAAATTTGCTGAATGAACAAGGCTAACATTTATTGAGTGCTTACCAGACACCATGACTTTGCTAAACATTTTATAGAGTTAAACTCACGTCATTCTGTGTGGCAGATACTATTCCCCCCCATTTCACAGTTGAGGAAACTGAGGTTTGGAAAATTTACATGACATGTTCACAGAACCAGAAAATGACAGAACTGAATTTTAACCCCACTGTGATAGCAGAGCCCTACTCTTACCCATTTACGCTCTGGTACCTACCATGAACAAATAAAGATATATTTCATTGCATAATGGGGTCCAGGAATCATTACTATTTATTTAGAATATACTTCAGGTTTGGGGCACTTGGGTGGCTCAGTCGGTTGAGCGTCCGACTTCAGCTCAGGTCATGATCTCACGGTCCGTGAGTTCGAGCCCCGCGTCGGGCTCTGTGCTGACAGCTCAGAGCCTGGAGCCTGCTTTGGATGCTGTGTCTCCCTCTCTCTCTGCCCCTAACCCACTCGCATTCTGTCTCTGTCTCCCTCAAAAATAAATAATAAACAGTAAAAAAAAAAATATATATATATATACTTCCGGGTTTTTTTGTTGGAGTCCGTGTGTCTGAACTGTTTGTGTGTTCTCTGACTCTGCACTGAACACTGATTTGCCACTATTTGTAGCGAGATTTCAGTCCAAGAAAAAAATAGGAGGAGATATCCTGGGTGAAAGACATGTTTGCTCAGCTCTTGTCCACCATTCAGTGAAAATCCAGTCCCACCCACGTGGATTACAAAGGGACTAATGTTGCTTCTGGATCCACGGAGGAGCACAGGACCCAGGCCTGGTATTTCAGAGCATTCCATCTCCTTACCCCCAGGTAAGTTTGGTTTAGAGGTGGCCGCATGACCCACACCTACTCACTGAGAACACTCCATCCTTTAACCACAGAGACTGGTTGCAATATGTTAAACTAATCATTCCTGAAACTTCCCCAAGCCGTCTGAAAGTCTGTGTTCCCCTTCCTCTAAGATAACAACTTTGAAAATACGAAAAACCTTTGGGCTTCTGGTAGCCATCTGTGTAAAGATGTGGAGCATCTTTACATGATTATGACACCAATATGGATAGAATCTGAGCCATGAGATAAAGAAAAAGAGAATTATCCTCCCATGATTTGAACCCCTGAATCCAGATTCCCAGTTACTTGAGCCAATCAATTTCCTTGTTTGTTTAAGCCAGTGTAGATTGGGTTTCCATCATTTGCAACCCTAAGAATCGTGGCTAACGTACCTTACTCATGAGAAATGAGAAGACAGGTGTTAGCAGGTAGGAAAATATCAAATACCTTGGTCTCCAATAATGATTATTTTACAATGTCCTAATATTTTAATACCTCCTTTATTACCTCTAGTAAGAAAGACCAATGGTAAGTGGCCATCAGATTCCTCCTCCTTTGTTGTAAAAATAAGCTGAATATGGACCAGAGAGTAGTCGATATAAACGAGCAAATAGGTCTTTTCAGAGTTGGCATGGAGGGGCGCCTGGGTGGCTCAGTTGGTTAAGCGTCCGACTTCGGCTCAGGTCACGATCTCGCGGTATGTGAGTTCGAGCCCCGCGATCTCCCGGTATGTGAGTTCCAGCCCCAGTCGGGCTCTGTGCTGACTGCTCAGAGCCTGGAGCCTGTTTCAGTTTCTGTGTCTCCCTCTCTCTCTGACCCTCCCCTGTTCATGCTCTGTCTCTCTCTGTCTCAAAAATAAATAAATGTTAAAAAAAAAATTTAGAGGGGCGCCTGGGTGGCGCAGTCGGTTAAGCGTCCGACTTCAGCCAGGTCACGATCTCACGGTCCGTGAGTTCGAGCCCCGCGTCAGGCTCTGGGCTGATGGCTCAGAGCCTGGAGCCTGTTTCCGATTCTGTGTCTCCCTCTCTCTCTGCCCCTCCCCCGTTCATGCTCTGTCTCTCTCTGTCCCAAAAATAAATAAACGTTGGAAAAAAAAAAAAAAAAACTTAAAAAAAAAATTTAGAGTTGGCATGGAAATCGTGATTTGGTTCAGCTTTTTGCATAACTTCCTTTACTGATTGTTTCTTTAGTTACTAATTAACGATCTGTGGCCAGAGAGGTTTTTTTTTTATGCATTCCTTAGTAAACTTTTTAAATTTATTTTTTTAAATGTTTATTTATTTTTGAGAGAGAGAGAGAAAGAGAGAGAGAGACAGAGTTCGAGTGGGAAAGGGGCAGAGAGAGATAGGGAGACACAGAATCTGAGGCAGGCTCCAGGCTCTGAGCTGTCAGCACAGAGCCTGATGCGGGGCTTGAACTCATGGACTTCGAGATCATGACCTGAGCCGAAGTTGGATGCTTAACCGACTGAGCCACCCAGGAGCCCCCTTAGTAAACTTTTTAGGTGCAGCAAATTTACAAAATTTTCTGAAAATGTAGAAGCATGTTTATCCGTTAAACTTTTTCTGAACTAGTCTTTACAACAAACTTTGTCTTTAATATGTTATCAGTTGATTATTAAAAGCCAACTTCTCAGAAATGACTGCACATATATCAAGATTATTTAGTTGAATCTGAAGAAATAAAAGGAATAAGGGTATTGCTAATAAGGTTAGTCAGTTCAGCACTTGCACAGTAGAATTTAGAGAGCAAAAGAATCCTAGTAAAGAATTGATTATATAATCGAATTAAAAAACTTCTCTTCAATCTGAGTGTGTTTTGTTCCTGTTTGGATGAAGTGTGGCGTGGTTCTTCTCTGGCCATTGTCTTTATTTTCTTTGGATCTTTATTCATGGTATGTGCCATGTATTGCCTAGGACCCCGAAGTTGCTAAGTGTCTTACAAGGAACTAGCTCCCAACGACCTGCTTACCAGTGCAAACACGTTGGACAGGTTTAGTGACCCCACTGTGCACATAAGTAGCTGAACCTGCCAAGCACAGGCTCTTCTCCAGTGGTATGCTACCAAGCCCAGGGTGACTTCTGATTTCACATCCTAAATTTTGCTTCCAGGCTATCTTGCAAACTACCCTGGCAAAAGGCTGTCGGTCAATTTATGCCCTCTTTCCTTCTTTCACAAATGTTCACTGGGGGTCTCTGGCTGGGGTCATAGAAATGAGTAAGACTCTCTTTCTTGATGGAACTTTCAGTCCTTTCAGGGAGATAGGGCTACCAATGCATGTACAGCGTACCTTGAATGTGACCATGGGTTCTGAGACGATGGAGGAGGGGAGCTCCTCGAAACAGATAATATTTTCTCTCTTACATATATTTTCTTGATGAGTATGCCGGTGTGTAACCCCTTCCTTAGAAATGGCCCTTTCTCAGAATACTAAATAAAAGGAAACATCAACTCTTAGCTCTGTGTACTGTGGTGCTCTATAACTGTAATACGACTAACATTTTCCTTACTTTTTCTTTAAAAATGTTTTGGATGCCTGGGTGGCTCAGTCGGTTGAGCATGATCTCAGAGTTTGTGGGTTTGAGCCCTGAATCGGGCTCTGTGCTGACAGCTTGGAGCCTGGAGCCTGCTTTGGATTATGTATGTGTCTCTCTCCCTCTTTCTCTCTCAAAAACAAATAAACATCAAAAATTTTTTTAAAAAGTGTTTCAAATGTATAGAAAAGTTGAAAGAATGATACAATGATCACCTATTAACTCTTTACCTAGATTTCGCTGTTCATTTCCCTTCACGTTTGTTTTACTTTCTCTTGAGGTCTCTCAAAATATATATTTGCTGAACCATTTGAAAGCTGTAGACATAGCACTTCTGCCCTAAAAAATTTAACAAATGTTGCCTAAGAATAAGGATATTCTCTTACAACAACCCAATATGATTAACCACAGTTAAGAAATTTAACAATTCCATTATATACCATACAATCCATAGTCAGATTTACCCAGTTGTCCCAAGAATATCTTTTATAGTTGTTTATTTTTTTTTAAACTCCAGTATATGAATGAGGGTTTTTTCTTCTTTGTCTCTAAAGAACAGTCCTCTTGCCTCGTGTTGTTTTTCATGTTCTTGAGTGTTGGACAAGTTCAGCCCACTTGTAGAATAAGGCATACATTCAATTTATTTGATGATTTCTTCACTATTTGATTCCAGTTTAAAAATATGGGCAAGAAAACTACAGGTCACTTGAGTAGTTCTTATTTTGTCATATGTAGGCTTGTTGTGGAAATAGTATTTAAATTTTAAAGTCAGACATTGGGGCACCTGGATGGCTCAGTCGCTTGGGTGTCCGACTTCAGTTCATGATCTCGCAGGTTCACGAGTTCAAGCCCCGCATTGGGCTCTGTGCTGACAGCTGGGAGTCTGGAGCCTGCTTTGGATTCTGTGTCTCCCTCTTTCTCTGCCCTCCCGGGCTCTCACTCTGTCTCCCTCTGTCTCTCAAAAATAAACATTAAAAAAAATTTTTTTTAAACTCACACATTAAAACAAATCCAAAACCAGAAAATAGTTGATTTCTAATTGATGGGAGGATCCACTTGTTTAAGACCTTACTATTCAAAGTGCAGTGAGCAGACCTTCTAAAAAATTCGAAATACCAGACCCCTCCGCAGATTTGTTCAATCAAAATCTGCATTTTAACAATACTCCCAGGTGATTCGTATAAATCTTAAAATTTGAGAAGTACCGACCGGTTCAGGACATGGACTGGAGGACAAACTTCTGACACACTGGGTTTTGCAAATCAAAGGACTATCTGTGGCTGAGCTTCTTAGGACATAATATCCATTTCCTCATTTTTGTGACCAACAGGGAGGTTTTTTACCTAGCTAAAAAAAATTTCTCTCTCTCTTGAAGTTAGAAGTTGCCACGTGACACAGTTCTGGCCAGTAAGATGGAGAAGAAAGTCATGAGTTGGGGTGGGAGGAGATTTCAGAAAAGAGCACACACATTATGTCCTTTCCCTTCTTCCTTCCTGGGACATGGATTCGAAGGTGGAGGTGGAGACGCTGTTTGTGACAGCGAGGCATCAAACCACATGCTGAGGTTGGCTGTGTAGACGGTGCCCCAGAGCCCTCTGAACCGCCTACCTCCACACCTCTTTCATGCAGGTAAAAGGAAGCCTCTGGTTTAAGTGGCTGTTCAGTTGAGTTTCCTGTTACTCGAGGTCCAACTCGGTCCCTGGTATGCACCGTTCAAAGGATCTCTTGACAGAGATTTGGGAGGAACTTCTGGTATAGAGCCCTACGTATGGAGGGAGGAAGAGACTTTTCTTGGCTTTTTGTATCATTGATGATTTGGTCCATTAAGAGAGAATGAAATGTGAAGTGTATTCCTTTCCCACTTAGGAACAGGGACAGCTGGACCTCCTCCAGAGGATTGTCTAAGGGAGACAGATCCCGCTGTAAGAGCACTGTCGTTTAAATTCTTGGACGCGCAGGAGGCAGTAATGCACCCGATGGGCTGCATGTGTAGACTATCTCCTTTTAATGAAAAGGGGTGAACAAAGACTCGCCTTAGGCTGCAAATGTTTTTTCTTCTTATATGACAGTAATGCCAGTCTCCTTTGTGGCTCACTATCTCTGTTAACTTCTTTAGACTTCACCAACAAAAGGAAATGTATGTGTGTGTGCATGTGCACGATATGGCACATAGATTTCCAGATGATTATGCATCTTGTTCTAAAAACAATCTGACATCCTTCTTACATTCAGCTTTCATCACATTAGGACTCAGCTTTGCACTGAAAAATTTTTAATCTTCAGCCCTTTTTCTCAGCTAGGTCTAATTTATTCTTGCTTTGATATAATAAATTCTCATTCATCTTTGAAACTCCTCTCCTACCCCATAATATATTGGTAAGTGCCCCATACTCAGTAGAAGAGTTAAGTATTTATTGAATAAATCTATTTGTGAAACATTTATTAAGCAATCTGCTTGCATGCAATACAGCACCTGGCTACAGGGGTTGACAAACTTTTCCGGAAGGGCCAAATAGTAATTTTTCTGGGCTTTATGAGGCAAGAGGCAAAAATGTTTATATTATGTAGACACTTACATAACCATTTAAAATGCAACCATTTAAAAATATAACAAGTGCCCTCACTTCACACCATATACAAAATTTAAGTCAAAATGAATCAAAGACTTAAATGTAAGAGCTAAAACTATAAAACCTTTAGAAGAAAACTTAGAAGTACCTCTTCGTGACCTTGGATTAGGCGATGGCCTCTTGTATATAAGACCAGAAGCAAGTGCAACAAAAGAAAAAAATAAGTAAATTGGGAGGGGGAGGAAAGAAAAAAAATAGATACATTGGATTTCACCAAATTGAAATTTTTAATTCATCAAAGGAAACTATTAAGAAAGCAAAAAGGCAACCTACAGAATGAGAGAAAATATTTGCACATCCTGTATCTGATAAGGGTTTAAAATCCAGAATAAAGACCTCCTGGAAGTCAACGACAAAAAGACAGCCGAATCAAAATGTTTAAATGGGCAAAGCACTTGAATAGAAATCTCTGTAAAGGTATACACATGACCCATAAGCACATGGAAAGATGCTCATCGTCATTAGTCATCAGGGAAACGCAAACCAAAACCACCATTATCACTTCACATCTACAAGAATAGGTATAACGTTTTTAAAAAGGAAAATAAGTTTTGGTGAGGATATGGAACAATCAGAACCCTCATGCACTGCTGGGGTGGCGGGATGTAAAATGGCGCAGCTGCCGTGGAAAACAGGCTGAATGTTCCTCACAACGATAAACTTAGAATCGCCTTAAGACCCAGTGACTCCCCGCCCCAACCTGCAGCCCAGGAGTCTTTGACTGGCAGTGAGTACGATTCAGAGTTCTTCAGGTTCAACATCTCCTTTTGATTCTCAAAACACCTGAGGTTGGTGGCAGAGGGAGGCCTGAAGCCAGACCTCCTGCATCCCTTTGGTAGCGTTGGGCACCCTTTGGTAGCGTTGCCCAGCCTCATGGAGGGGGCTGCTCCACGCAACCTCAGACTCTGCTGGAGGAACAAATGTGTCAGGCCTTGGCCAAAGTCAAGGACACTCGCGATGCTGGTAGGAGTTTCTTCGTGATGCAGCCAAATGCTGAGGCCTGAAGCCAGAGAAAATAAATGAACAAGGAAAGGCTGTAATGCATTAATGTGATCAAACCTCATGATTTATTTGCTTAATGGTTACTGAAAAAAGAATAAGACTTTTAACCGTTCCCTTCTTCTCACATTTTGTGTCTATCCTTTTAAATTCAACCAGTGTGATACGCTAACAGAGAATCCTTTTTGATTTCCTCTTGCTACTATTTATGTAAACATAAATCGAGAATGAGCCATGACCTCAGTCACAAAAGACCGTATACTGTATGATTCCATTTGTACAAAAGGCCCAGAATGGGCAAGTCCAGAAAGACAAAGTAGCTTAGTGCTTGCCAGGGGCCAGAGAGAGGGAGAAAGGAGAGTGACAGCCGCTAGGTACAGGTTTCTTTTGGAGGTTATAAAATGGTCCAAAATGGGATTATTGTAATGATTGCACAACTATGTAAGTATACTAAAACCCACTGAATTGTGTATTTAAAACAATGGATTTTATGCCTTATAAATTATATCTCTATAAAGCTATTTAAAGAAAACTCATAAAGGCACTCCTGGGTGGCTCAGTCGGTTAAGCATTTGACTTGGGCTCGGGTCATGATCTCACGGTTTGGGGGGTTTGAGCCCTGTGTTGGGCTTTGTGCTGACGGCTCAGAGCCTGGAGCCTGCTTCGGATTCTGGCTCTCCTTCTCTCTCTGTCCCCCACTTGTGCTCTGTTACTCTCTGTCTCTTAAAAATAAATAAACATTTAAGAAAAAGTTTAAAGAAAACTCATCAGAACCACTACTGTTCTGTCTCATAACTCTACCTTCTAATGTTTATGGGAAACACAAGTAACTTTTATTTAATATCAGCAACGTGTCAGCCACTATATTATTTAATTATCCCAACAATGCTATTAGGTAAGCATTATTATTATCCCATGGTGGCGATAAAGAAACCAAGGCTTCAAGAGATGATGTCATTTGTTCAGTGTTACAGCTACCTTAGAGGCTGCATAGCTAGGAATCAAATCCAGATCTATCTGATTGCAAAGCTCTGAGCTTCACATTTCGGTTTATGCTTTGATTACTTGTTTTGTTGTTGTTATGGTATATATGGTCAAAACTGTCTATTGAACAACAGGCACATACTTCCTGATTTCTGAAATATCCTGAAACACATGTCTCAATGAGGTAGTCATTCATCACGTCTCCTGTGACCACTTTATCAAAGGCTCTCTTTGTGGGTGGCAGGATGGCTAGATCATTTCACTAGACTCTAAGGGGGATAAAATGACACAGCCTCTCCTGAATCCACCAGTTCTGTTAAAACACTGAGTTCAGTTGTCTAAGGTTGTTATCAGAAAGCCCGCCTGTGGCCTTGTGGGTCTGTCTGTGCTCAGCTCTGGGCACCCCCGTTTGGATAACATTGTGCTCTCAAGGTCTTTTTTGAGCTGGACACTTTGTCCAGCCTCCGTTTCAGTTGAAAACCCTCAAGATTTCCCGGTGTTTCAAAGATTAGCTGCTTTGGAAATCACTAGAGAGTTTCTCCTGCAGTGCACAATTTAAATGTGCTGCTTCTCTTTTTCTTTCTGCAAAATCGAGTTGGATTTACAGGATGTCAGAGGCTCTGCTTGGCAGAATGTAAAATCTCTGAAAAAGCCCCGTATTTGGGGCTTGCAGCATTCTCTCTCCTCTCTCTCTCCCTTTAGCAGATTTCCAATTGTGCTTCCTCGATGGATTTCAGCTGGTCCTTTCTCCCTGTTGTATAAACTTGAGGATGATTGTTTGGAGTATCCTTCAAACCATTCTTCCTTGAACTTCAACCACCAAACACTGCTTATGCACCAGAAACTCTAACTGTAATTCTTTGCCAGAGTTTAGAAATACCACGTGACACTTTTTTGCACTGGCATTTCCATTCTTGTCTATAGATTTTCAGACATTCAGAAGCCCCTTTCTTCCTGTCTATGCACTGGAATCTCTTTGCCTGCCTCATTGCTGGTCAGTAATCCAGCTTGTTTTCTCACTGAGAGAGAGAGAGAGAGAAAGAGAGAGAAGTGAACTAGGGAAAAACGGGTTTGAGCCCAGAAACTCAGGAACTTGTTTAAAAAAGAAAGCTAAAGGGTCCCTGGGTGGCTCAGTTGGTTAAGCATCTGGCTCTTTTTTTTTTTTTTTTTTTTAATTTTAGAGAGAGAGAGCAGCACGAGTCAGGGAGAGGGGCAGAGGGAGGAAGAGAGAGAATCCTAAGCAGGTTTCATGCTCAGCACAGAGCCTGACACGGGGCTTGATCCCAGGACCCTGGGATTATGACCTGAGTTGAAGTCACGAGTCAGATGCTTAACTGACTGAGCCACCAGGGGCCCCAAGTGTCAGAATCTTGATCTCAGCTCAGGTCATGATCTCCTGGTTTGTGAGACTGAGCCCTGAGTTGGGCTCTGCGCTGACGGGGCAGAGCCTACTGGGGATTCTTTCTGTCCCTTCCTGGCTCACTCTCTCTCAAAATAAATAAATCAACTTTAAAGAAATTTAATAAGAAAGTTCACACTATTTACGGGGTCTGGAAAGAGAGAGTCAGCCAGTGTCCACCAAAGGGGAAACTTTAAAAAAAATTTTTTTTAACGTTATTTATTTTTGAGACAGAGAGAGACAGAGCATGAACAGGGGAGGAGCAGAGAGAGAGGGAGACACAGAATCTGAAACAGGCTCCAGGCTCTGAGCTGTCAGCACAGAGCCGGATGCGGGACTTGAACTCACGGACCGCGAGATCATGACCTGAGCCGAAGTCGGACGCTTAACCGACCGAGCCACCCAGGCGCCCCAAAAGGGGAAACTTTTTAAGAGCAAGCCATCCAGTGGCTGCTGAATAAAGAATCCTCATTTCCAGCACTAGCTGCTAAGCCAAAGGTTGGAAGACTGGTGTGTGTTGGGGAGAGGGGCAGTGTGATTCTGGGGCTGGAATTAGTTCGATACATTTGTTATTGTTGAATAGCCGCGCCGCCCCCCATGTGCTGACAATCCCCATCTATTATGTCTAATGAATTTATTCACACTTCTACTTGCTCTCCCTTATTCCCTAGCGTGTTTCTGTGTGAGCACGACTTCTTGAAAAATGGCAACACATTTAACAGGCTCTATGCTGTTTATCCCCGGGGATTACGTTTTGATGTGTTAAATGAAGACTGTTTCTGATGTATGTGAACAGGCATAAGAGTACAGACCCCTTTTACTTCAGGGAGTGAAAGTCATTTACAAACTGACAGTGGAGAAATCCTGAGAACAGAGTATTTCAAACAGACTTCCCACACAATTGCTATTCTATATATCTTCTCTTGGCACTGAGTAAATATCTTAAATTGCCGGTTGTTCACTGAGGCTGACAATAAATTAAAGCAGAAATGTATTTAATATCCCCATAGAATTTTGGTGAAAGTGACTTTTGCTTCCGTGCTATCCCCACAAAACCAAACTTGGTAGTGTCATGCTGTTATTTCCTTTCCTATCACAGAAACCAAAGTCATTGTCCAATAAAAGAGACTGGGAGAGAAATTATAGGAGAGTTATGAAATTACTGAAGGACATAGCACTTTTGTTTTAGAGATGAAGAAACCGAAGCCAAGAGAGGCAAAGTGACTTGACTAAGGTCACACCGGTCAAGTGTGTCTGTGGAGGAGGTATTGTATTCATTGGATGGGGAAACGGATCACCAGATTCTCCTATGGAACTATCTTGGTCTTTTCTGCCATGTGAAGATGTGAAGCAGATCAACGCTCACACCAACAGATGCATGTGTCCATGTAGGGCCTGGAAAATGTGTTAAATGCTCACAGTAAGAAAGGGAGAACTGAGGAAGAAGCCATGGCAATACTCCCAGAGAGGCAGAGAGGGAATAGGGAGCAAGCCAGATGGATGCCAACGAGGTCTCTTGGATCCCACACCACAAACAGCAATCACTCAAAAGATGTTAAAACAAAGAGGGCTTCTTGTCAATGGCTTCCAACCTCGCTTGCACTTTAGAATCACCTGAGGGGCTTCTAAAAACCAGATGCCCAGGCTACACCCTAAAACAGCTTAGTGTTTTCAAGGTGGTCCCAGTACATATGTAAATTTGAGATCAGCTGCTCTAGATAAATCTAGCTCTAGCCGTAGGCCCGTTGAAGAAGTGACAGAACTAGCTTACCCCCAAATACTTGAGGCTGACATTCTGCTTTCCTTTCTCAAGTTCCTCAGTCTTACGCTGCTGATGTTCTTTGTTACTAGGACTATGGAGATCTATTGGACACGTGCTGAGTTTGAGCCACCCAAGTGTTGACCACCTTTATTTTTGTTCCAATTAACTACTGGAAATGCCCTCAAAACTTTGTGGTTTAAAACAGCAATGAGGGGGGCGCCTGGGTGACTCAGTCGGTCAAGCGTCCGACTTCAGTTCAGGTCACGATCTCGTGGTCTGTGAGTTTGAGCCCCGCGTCGGGCTCTGGGCTGATGGCTCAGAGCCTGGAGCCTGCTTCCGATTCTGTGTCTCCCTCTCTCTCTGCCCCTCCCCTGTTCATGCTCTGTCTCTCTCTGTCTCAAAAATAAATAAACATTAAAAAAAAATAAAAAAAAAACAGCAATGAGGATTATTTCTCAAAATTCTTCAGATTGGGGGGGTGATTCCTCGGCTGACTTTGGTTCACTCACACACTTACATTCAGCTTGAGGGTTTGGCCTGACAGACAAAAGACAGCCTCACTCACATCTACAGTTGGTCTTGGCTTTCCCACCTGGATTCCTCACGTGGCTGTCCAGGTCTGCATCCTGAGAGAATAAAGAGGAACTGCAAGTTCTCTTAAGGACAAGCCCTGGAAATCACATCCGCTGCATTTTTTTCAAAGATTTATTTATTTATTTAGGTTTAAATGTTTATTTGTTTTTGAGAGAGGGCAAGAGGGAGAGGGGCAGAGAGAGAGGGAGACAGAGGATCCAAAGCGGGCTCCACGCAGACAGCAGAGAGCCTGATATGGGGCTCAAACCCACGATCTGCGCAATCATGATCAGAGCAGAAGTCGGACACTTAAGTGCTGAGCCACCCAGGTGTCCCTATTTATTTATGTTTTAAGGAAACTACACCCAACGTACAGGATCTGGAGTCGGATGCTCCACTGCCAGAGCCAGCCAGCTGCCCCACATCTGCTGCATCTTATGGTCAGAACAAGTATGGTGGCCAAGAGAATGTATCTCAAGGACCTCCACTACAGGCAATGTAATTGACAGAGGGCCCCAGCCAAGGTGCTTTGAAATCCATTGTTCAGTATGCACAGAGGCCATGGGCTGGATATTAAAGTCAGAGGCCATGGGCTGGATATTAAAGTTTCAGGCCTGTTCCTGGAAGACATGGGACTGGGTTTTTTGTGGGTTGGTTTTTTTTTTTTTTTTTTTTTTTTTTTGAGGCCAATTTTGCCTCAAACATTCCCCAAAGGCTTTGCTGCAATTTTCTTAAACACTTTTATCCAATCTTCTCTCCCCTTTCTCCTTCACTCAGGATCAGACTTACATCAAAGTCACTCTCTGCCTAGTGAAGGTCAACTTTCTCTTCCTAATTTCTTTCACACAGGTGCTTCTCCTAATAAGGTCCTTGCCTTTTCTTCTGCTTCTCAGAGGATCTGAATTAACCCACCAACTTCAATACCAGCCCAGAGTCAAGGAGGGGAAATAGACTCCACCTCTTGATGGGAGGAGTATGAGAAAATTGTTCCCCCCATTTCTTTTTAGAGAGTGAGAGCGAGCACGTGCACATGTGCACAGGGGAGAGGCAGAGAGAGAGGGAGAGAGAGAATCTTAAGCAGGCTCCATGCCCAGTGCAAAGCCCAACACTGGGCTTGACCTCACAACCATGAGATCATGACCTGAGCCAAAATCAAGAGTTGGTTCGGGCACCTGGGTGGCTCAGTTGGTTTAGCGTCCAACTGTTGATTTTGGCGCGGGTCGAGATCTCACAGTTTGTGAAATTGAACCCTGTGTCAGGCTCTGCAGCAACAGTATGGAGCTTGCTTGGGATTCTGTCTCCCCCTCTCTCTCCTTCTCTCTTTGCCCCTGCTGTGCTTATGCATGCTCTCTCTCTCTCAAAATAAATTTAAAAAAATCAACAGTTGGTTGCTTAACTAACTGAGCCACTCAGGTGCCCCTGTTCCCACCATTTTTTAAAAGCAATCTATCATGATTTCCCCATGAGGAATGCCTCCTTCCTCCCTCTCTACATAGGTGCTTTGGAGATGGTTCTACTCTCAGCTCCATCGTGGTCATGTGGCATCAAAGACATAGTTATTAGGAGGTGAGGTCTTTGGGAGGTAATTAGTTCAAATGAAGTCATGAGGGTGGAGCCCCCATGATCCAATTGGTGCCTTTATAAGGAAAGAAACTAGCACTCTCTCTCCCTAGTGTAAAGACAATGAGAAGCTAGCTGTCTGCAAACTAGTGAGCATGCTCTCACCGGACACCAGGTATTAAATCTACCGGCACTTTGATCTCGGTTTTCCAAGCCTCCAGAACTGTGAGAAGTAAGTTTTTGTTGTTTAAGCCACCCAGTCCATGGCTTTTTTGCTATTTTGCTTGAGCTGAGACAGAAAGTAAAATCTCTTTAAATATTTGTATTTTGATTACATGTTGAGATGTTTTGGCTATATTGGCCTAGAAAAAGTACAGTTATAAATTGATTTCACCTTTGCTAACTAGAAACTATAAAGGCTCAAAGTTGTGACTTGCTTAGTATTTATTGAATAGCACTGTCTTTAAATATCAAAAGTTTCTGAGAAATTCAATCAATATTTTTAAGTAAAACATTTATTTTTGAAATAATGGTAGGTTCGCATGCAGTTGTTAGACTTAAAACAGAGATCTCTTGTAGGCTTTATTCAGTTTTCTCTGATGACAACTCTTGTCAGTTTGTAGTATAGTACCACAAGTAGGATGTTGACATTGCTACAGTGAAGATAGAAAACATTCCTGGCACCACAAGGATCCCTCATGTTGCCTTTTGTTGTTGTTTTTAGAGAAAGAGAAGAGTGGGAGAGAGGGATGGGGGGGGGGGAGAGAGAGAGAGAGGAAGAATCCTAAGCAGGTCCACTCTAGATGTGGCTCAGTCCCACAACCCTGGAATCCATGACCTGAGCCGAAATCAAGAGTCTGACGCTCAGTTGGCTGAGCCACCCAGGTGCCCCTGCTTTTTTATAATTGTATCCACTACTCTGTGTCAACTCTTGGTAACCTCTGGAAACCACAACACTGTTCTTCACTTCTATAAATTAGTCTTTTCAAGAACATTATATAAATGAAATTCTACTGTGGGTAACCTTTTGGGGTTGGCTTTTATCACTTAGCATAATTCCCCAAGGATTCATCCAGTTTATTGGGTATTTCAACAATTGTGTCCTTTCTATTGCTCAGTAGTTGTTTTGTGCCTGTTACAGCTTATCCACCTGAATGGTATCCTATGGCTAGAAATGCTTGGGGCACTCACCTGAGCCTCATGACTTGACTACAGACATTTCCACTTTGCAAACCAACGTTAGGACTGGACTGACCCTTATGACTGCTCCTATAATTCCAAGATCCCCTTTAGCAATAACCGTTAGGATATTTTGAAGAAAAAAAGAGTGTACTACTTACAACCCTGGCACATACAAGGCACACCAGGATATACACCTTGAAGTTGCTGGGAGAGAGAGAAAGTATGCGTGAGCCTGGAGCTCTGCTTTTATTGAGGTCCAGGGTAGATACCTAGGGTTTCACCATTTCACTCTTGATTGGTGAATGTAAAATGGAAGAGTGGCAACTTGAAGTGTGTGAAGAGGAAAATCAAGTAGCCCGAATGGTCCCTTCTGGAAATCAACCAAGATATCTGAAACAAAGCAGCCTCAGTGGGGGAAGGTAGCCCAGCTTTTTAACTGGCTCAGCCACTGGCAGTGTGTTCATTTCAGAGAACAGATATCGAAATGGATGCCTCGGCAATCAAAGCCTCAATCAGGTGCTTGCATTACAAGAAGAAAAGCCAACTGTCAGGGCTTAAACTACAGTAGTATTTCCTGGTATGGGTGTACCATTGTTTAACCATTCATGAGAAAAGACAGCTAGGTTGTTTCCCCTTTGGGGCTATTAAAATAAAGCTGCTATAAACATTCATGTACTGGTTTTGGTGTGAATCTAAGTTTTCACTTCTCTGGGATAAATGCCCAGGAGTGCAATTTCTGGGTCGTTTGGTTGTTACACATTAAATTTTTAAGAAACTATCAAACTGTCTTCTGGAGTGGCTGTACCATTTAACGTTCTCATCAACAGTATATGGATGATTCAGTTCCTCCACGTTTTCCCCAGAATTTTGTGTCGTGACTGTATTTTACTTTAGCCATTCTGATGGCTGCATAGTGACCTCTCATTGTGGCTTTGCTTAGCACTTCGCTAATGACTAATGATCTAGAACATCTTTTCGTGTGTTTAGTTTCCACCTATGTATCTTTTTTGGTGAGCTATCTCTTTATGACTTTTCTAATGGGAGTCTTTGCTTTGTTACTTTTGAGTTTTTAATTCTGTCATTCTAGATACTAGTGTTTCATCAGATACGTGATTTGCAAAAAGTTTCTCCCAGTTTTTTTATCCTCTTAACTGGGTCTTTCTAAAAGCAAAAGTTAAAATAAAAAAAATACTGTTCAGTATTTTTTTAATTGAAGTATAGTTGACACACAAGGTTGAGGTTTTTCAGCTTACAACATAGTGACTCAACAATTCTGTATGTTATGCTGTGCTCACCACAAGAATGGCCACCAGCTGTCACCATACAAGTTTTACCATACCATTGACTGTATTCCCTACACTGTACCTTTCATCCCTGTGATTTACTCCGAACTGGAAACCTGTACCTCCCGCTCTCCTTTATTTTTGCCCATCCCTCTTTGGCAACCATTAGTTTGTTCCCTGTATTTATGGGTCTATTTCTGCATTTGTTTTGGTTTTTTGGATTCCACATGTAAGTGAAATCCTATAGTATTTGTCTTTCTCTGGCTTATTTCACTTAGCATAATACCCCCTGGGTCCATTAACATTGTCGAAAATGGCAAGATCTCATCCTTTTTTTATGTATGAGTAACACTCCATTGTATATATACCACATCTTTTTTACACATTTGTCAATAGATGGCCATTTGGGTTGCCTTTATCTTGGTTATTGTAAATAATGCTGTGATAAAGCTAGGGGCAAATATATTCTTTGTAATTAATGTTTTGGATTTGGGAGGAAATACCCAGTAGTGGAATTACTGGATAATATGGTATTTCTATTTAAATTTTTTTTTTAGAAAACTTGACACTGTTTTCCACAGTGGCTGTACCAACTTACATTCCTCACCAACACTTAACTTCTTCTTGATTCTAGTCATTTTGACAGGTGCAGGGTAATATTGTGGTTTTGATTTGCATTTTTTGGATTCATGATGTTGAGCATCCTTGCATGTATCTGTTGGTCATCTGATTGTCTCTAGAAAAAATGTCTGCTCAGGTCCTCTGTCCATTTTTAATTGGATTATCTGTTTTGTTTTATTTTTTTTAAGGTTATTTATTTATTTGTAATCTCCACACACAATGTGGGACTCAAACTTAAGACCCCGAGATCAAGGGTCACATGCTCTTCCGACTGAGCCAGTCAGATACCCCAGATTATCCTTTTCTTTTTGATTCTTTTCTTTTCTTTTTTGGTGTTGAGTTGTATAAGCTCT
This sequence comes from Lynx rufus, assembly GCF_022079265.1. NCBI lineage: Eukaryota > Metazoa > Chordata > Mammalia > Carnivora > Felidae > Lynx > Lynx rufus. Next base: position 19,201,537 of record NW_025814824.1, read on the forward strand.
TTATATTTTTTTGATATTAACCCCTTATTGGATATAACATTTACAAATACCTCTCCCGTTCAGTAAATTGTTGCCTTGTCATTTTGTTGTTAGTTTGCTGTGCAAAAGCTTTTCGGTTTGGTGTACTCCTAATAGGTTATTTTTGTTCTTGTGTTTCTTGCAAGAAGAGACCTATCCAGAAAAATGTTGCTTTGGCTGATGTCAAAAGAATTACTGCCTGTATTTTCTTCTATGAGTTTTATGGCCTAAGGTCTCACATTGAGGTTTTTAATCCATTTTGAGCTTTTTGTGTACTGTTAGAAAGTGGTCCGGTTTCATTCTTTTCCAGGTAGCCTCTAGTTTTCCCAGCACCATTTATTGACGAGAATGTGTTCTCCCCATTGTATATTCTTAACTCCCTTGTCATAGATTAATTGACCATATAAGCATGGGTTTAGTTCTGGGCTCTCTATTCTGATCCATGGAGATATGTGTCTGTTTTTGTGCTGTACCATACTGTTTTGATTACTACAGCTTAGTAGTGTAGCTTGAAATCTGTGATTTTAATAACTCCAGATCTGTTTTTTTTATTAAAAAAATTTTTTTAGCATATATTCATTTTTGACAGGCACAGCATGAGTGGGGGAGGGGCAGAGGGAGGGAGACACAGAATCTGAAGCAGGTTCCAGGCTCCAAGCTGCAACACAGGGCCTGATGAAGGGCTCAAACTCACAGAACAGGAGATCATGACCTGAGCTGAAGTCAGAGGCTTAACTCACTGAGCCACCCAGGCGCCACACAGCTTTGTTCTTCTTAAGATTGCTTTGGTCTTTCATGGTTTCATTCAAATTTTAGTATTATAGTTCTGTGAAAAATGCTGTTATATCTTGATAGGGATTGCACTGAATCTGTAGTTTGCTTTGGATAGTGTGGGTGTTTTAACAATATGAATTCCTCCAATCTATGAGCATGGGATATCTTTCCATTTGTTTTGTTTTCAATTTCTTTCATTGGTGTTTTAGAATTTTCATAATACAGGTCTTTCATCAGCTTGGTTAAGATTATTCCTAGGTTGGGGCGCCTGGGTGGTGCAGTCGGTTAAGCGTCCGACTTCAGCCAGGTCACGATCTCGCGGTCCGTGAGTTCGAGCCCCGCGTCAGGCTCTGGGCTGATGGCTCAGAACCTGGAGCCTGTTTCCGATTCTGTGTCTCCCTCTCTCTCCTGCCCCTTCCCCGTTCATGCTCTGTCTCTCTCTGTCCCAAAAATAAATAAACGTTGAAAAAAAAAATTAAATAAAAAAAAAAGATTATTCCTAGGTATTGTGTTCTTTTTGGTACAACTGCAAATGGAATTGTTTTCCTAATTTCTCTTTCTGCTACTTTATAATTAGTGTGTAGAAACACAACAGATTTATATATATTAAACATTTTTTAATATTAAAGATTTAAAATTTTACTTAGCCTAATTTATCAGGTTTTTTTTTGTTTGTTTTAGGAAATTTTGGTTTTGGTGTCAATCCCAAGAAATCTTCACCTAATGAAAAATTTTCTTAAATGTTTATTTATTTTTGAGAGCGAGAGACAGAGAATAAATGGATGAGGGTAGAGAGTGAGGGAGACACAGAATCAGAAGCAGGCTCCAGGCTCTGAGCTGTCAGCACAGAGCCCGATGCAGGGCTCAAACTCAGGAACCACGAGACCATGACCTGAGCTGAAGTTGGATGTTTAACCGACTGAGCCACCCAGGTGCCCCTTTACCTAACTCTAGATCCCAAAGATTTTCTCCTATCTCTTTCTAAAGACCTTAGAGTTTTATATTTTACATTTAAGTCTGTGATTCACTTTTGAGTTAATTTTTGTATGAGGAGATTTATAGATGGAAGTTCATTTTTCTTTTTTTTTTAACCTATGAGTGTCCAGTCACTTCAGCACTGTTAGGTAAAAATGCTGTCTCTTCTCCATTGAATTGCTTTTATACCTTTGTCAAAAACCAGTTGGACATATTTGCATGAGTCTATTTCTGGGCTCTCTAATGTGTTTCATTGATCTATGTGTCTTTTCACTTTACCAATACCTCACAATCCTGGTTATTTAGCTCCATAATGTGCCTTGAAATCTTTTTTTTAAATTTTTTTACACATTTGTTTATTTTTGACAGAGGGAAAGAGAGCATGAGTGGGGGAGGGACAGAGAGAGAGGGAGACACAGAATCTGAAGCAGGCTCCAGGCTCTGAGCTGTCAGCACAGAGCCCTACATGGTGTTTCACCCCATGAACTGTGAGATCATGACCTGAGCCCAAGTCAGACACTTAACTGACTGAGCCACCCAGGTGTTCCTGTCTTGAAATCTTTTAGACTGACTTTGTTCACTTTGCTTTTCTTTTTCAAAACTGTTTAAGCTATTCTGTTTTCTTTGCCATTCTATCATCCACATAGAATAATATTGTTTATATATAATATATATATATATATATATATATACATACACACGCACACACACGCACACACACCCCTTGGGATGTTGATAGGAGTTCTGTTAAATCTGTATATCTACTTGGGGAGAGGTGACATTTTTATTGTGTGAAGTCTTCAAATCCATGAACACGGTACATCTCTCTGTTGATCTTCTTGGATTTCTTTTTCATTGTTTTGTAGTATTCATCATACAGGTTCAAAAAACATTTTGTTAAATTTACACCTAAGTATTTTTTTTTTAGCAATTGTAATTGGTATTAAAGTTTTAATTTTCAGCGTCCATTACTAGTAGGTAGAAATAGAATTGATTTCTGTATGTTTGTCTTGCATCCTACAACTTTGATGAACTGACTTATTAGATCTAGGAGATTTTTGTAGATTCTTTGAGATTTTCAAATAAGCAGTCATGTCATTTGTTAATAGAAAGACTATTTTTTAATTTTTTTAAATGTTTTTATTTATTTTTGAGACAGATAGAGACAGAGCATGAGCAGGGGAGGGGCAGAGAGAGAGGGAGACACAGAATCCAAAGCAGGCTCTAGGCTCTGAGCTGTCAGCACAGAGCCAGGCGCGGGGCTTAAACTCACAGACTGTGAGATCATGACCTGAGCTGAAGTCGGACGCTTAACCGACTGAGCCACCCAGGCGCCCTGGTAGGAAGACTTTTTGATGTGTAGAGCTTCACTTTGTTTTGCATTGCATCAGCTAGATTTTCCAGTATTATGGGAAAGAAGAGCAGTAAGAATGGACACCCTTGCCTTTTTTCCAATCTTAGAAGAAAAAAAGTATAATGTTATTTGTAGGTTTCTTGAAGACTTCATGAAGTTGAGAAAGTCCTCCTCTATTTCTATTTTATGAGAGCGTTTATCAGGAATGAGGATTGCATTCTGTCAAATGCTTTTTTTTTTCTTTTTTTGCACTGATGGTTAAAACTATGTCATTTTCCCTCTTTAACCTGAAAATACATTTTTTTTTCCCCTAATAATAATCTAGTTTTGTATTCCTGGAGTAAACCCCACTGGATCATAGTGCATGATTGTTTTTATATATCGTTGAATTCTTTGGTATTTTATCTGTTGCTGAATGTTATTTTGTCAAGGAATTTTGCCTCTAAATCTTGATGAATTGAATGTTTGTGTTACCTCTCCTCAAATCCCCCTGTTGAGGTCCCAGCCCCCATTGAGGTAGTCTTCGGAGATGGGGCTTTGGGGGACTATGTTATAGTTAAATTAACCCGGGAAGGTGGAGTCTTTGTGATGGCATTAGTGGCCTTAAAAGAAAGAGAAAGAGATTTTCCTCTCTACTTCTGTCTCTGTCTCTTCATATGCAAACATAGAGAAAAGGTCATGTAAGGACATTAAAAAAAAAAAAAGAGCTACCTGTAAGCCTGGAAGAGAGCTTTCACTAGAAACCAAACTGGTTGGCACTTGGATTTAGACTTTTTTGTCCTCAGAACTATGAGAAATAGATCTGTTGTTGAAGCCACCCAGTCTATGGTATTTTATTATGGCAGCCTGATCAGGTTGAAACCTATATTCATGAAGGATTTGGTCTGTCGTTTTTCTTTCTTTCTTTCTTTCTTTCTTTCTTTCTTTCTTTCTTTCTTTTTTCTTCTGTCTTTGATTTTAGTATCAAGGTAATATTCCTTCATAAAATGAATCGGGAAGTATTCCCTCCTCTTCGAATTTTTCAAAGAGACTGTGTAGAGCTGGGATAATTTTTCTTTGAACGTACAGAATTGTCCAGTAAATACAGTCTGGGCCTGGGGATTTCTTTTCAGAGTTCTTAAGATAAAAATGCAATTTCCTTAATAGTTAATTTTAATAGCTCCTTATCTATTTAATCTTGAGTGAGTTATGGTAGATTGTATTTTCTGAGGAAGTGATCCATCTTAAGTAAAATGTCCATTTTATGGGGCGCCTGGGTGGCTCAGCTTAGCATCTGACTCTTGATCTCAGTTTAGGTCTTGATCTCAGGGTTGTGGGTTCAGACCCCCAGTTGGGCTCCATGCTGGATATGGAGTATACTTAAAAAAAAATATATAAAAGTCAATTTTATGTGTATAGTATTGTTCATGATATTCTTTTATTATATTTTGATATCTGTAGTGATACCCCTGTTTCCTTCCTGACACTGGTAATCTGTATCTTTTTTTTTTTTTTCTTCCTCTTTTGGTCTTGATAATAGCTTGTTGATGTGCTTGGTCTTTTCACAGAACCATCTCTTTGTTTTAGTGATTTTTCTCCTTTTTTTTTTTTTTTTAAAGTTTAATTACTTCTGCTCTTATTTCCTTTCTTCTGCTTGCTTTGTTTACTTTGCTCCTTTTTTCCCATTGGTTCTTGAGGTAAAGCCTAAATGCGTGGCTTGAAACTTGTCCTGTTTTTAATGTATACATTTAACGTCAAGCATTTTGCTCTCTGAGGGGCGCCTGGGTGGCTCAGCCAGTTAAGCTGAGACTTTGGCTCAGGTCATGATTTCATGATTTGTGAGTTTGAGCCCCGCGTCGGGCTCTGTGCTGACAGCTTGGAGCCTGGAGCCTGCTTCAGATTCTGTCTTCTTCTCTCTCTGCCCCCTCTCCTGCTCATGATCTGTCTCTCAAAAATAAATAAAAACTAAAAAAAAAAAAAAAAAAAAAGAAAAGAATTTTCTCTCCGAATCCACAGTTTGATAGGTTATAGTTTCATGTTCATTCAGTTTGATGTATTTTGAAATTTTGAGCTTTTTCTTTTGGGAATTATGGTAATTTCCAAGTGTTGGGAGAGTTTTCGGTTTCCTTTCTGTTACTAATGGCTTCATTCTACTTATTTTTTCTTGGGAGGGGATAGAGGGCAGAGAGGGAGGGAGGGAGAGAGAATTTTAAGCAGGATCCATGCTCAGCATGGAGCCCAACTCGGTGCTCAATCCAATGATCTTGGGATCATGACCTAAGCTAAAACTGAACAACCCAGGTGCCCCTTAACTTGGTTTTGATTTATGGTCCGAGAATGTACACTGTATGATTTCATTCTCTTAAATTTGTTCAGATTTATTTTATGGCTCAGGGTGTGTGTGTGTGTGTGTATACACTTTGGGAGCACCTGGAAATAATGAGTATTCTGCTACTGTTGGGGATAGTGTTCAATCAATGTTAAGAACCTGTTTGGTCTTGAATTCTTGGATATCCTTGCTGATTTTTCTGCCCAGTTTTCCTTTCAATTAGTGAGAAAGGTGTTAATGGTCCCCAACTCTACTGGATTTGCCATTTCTCCTTTCTCTCTAGTTTTCGCTTCACACATTTTAAAGCTCTGTTTGGTGCACACAATTTAGGATTGCTGTGTCTTCTTGGTGGATTGACCCTTTTAGCATTATGTGATATCTCTGGTAATTTTCTTTGCTCCAACATTTACTTTATGTAATTAACATAGTTACTTTTGCTTTCCTTTGATTGAATTTATCATGATCTATAATTTTCTATCACTTCACTTTCAATTTGAATCTGCACATTTGTAATGTATGCTGAACTTCTTCAATCTGTATGTTTCCAAATTGGGGAAATTTTAATCCTCCTTTCTTTGAGAATTTTTTCAGTCTCAAATGAATGTTAGATCTTTTGTGATATTCCTGCAGATCCTTCAGGCTCTTTTTTTGTTTTTCCCAGTTTATTTTTGTTATGTAGATGGTTATTGTTCTATCCTTCAGCTGATGGAGTTCCTCTTCCACTGTCCCCCTTCATTCTGCTGTTGAGCTCATCCACTGAGTTTTTGTTAACTTTTATTCTTTTTCTTTTTCTTTTTTCTTTTTTCTTTCTTTTTTTTCTTTTTTCTTTTTCTTTTTTCTCTTTCTTTTTTCTTTCTTTTTTCTTTTTCTTTTTCTTTTTTCTTTTTTTTCTTTTTTCTCTTTCTTTTTTCTTTTTTCTTTTTCTCTTTTTCTTTCTCTTTTTTCTCTTTTTTTCTCTTTCTCTTTTTTTCTCTTTCTCTTTTTTCTCTTTTTTTCTCTTTCTCTTTTTTCTCTTTTTTTCTCTTTCTCTTTCTCTTTTTTTCTCTTTTTTCTCTTTTTTTCTTTTTTTTCTCTTTTTTTCTCTTTTTTCTTTCTCTTTTTTCTCTCTTTTTTCTTTCTCTTTTTTCGTTTTTCTCTTTTTTCTCTTTTTTCTTTCTCTTTTTTCTTTTTTTCTCTTCTTTTTTTTCCCTTTTTCCTTTCTCTTTTTTCTTTTTCTTTTTTTTCTCTTTTCTTTCTCTTCTTTTCTTTTTTCTTCCTTTTTCTAGTAATCTCTACACACAATGTAGGGCTCAAACTTAAAACCCTGAGATCAAGAGTTGCATGCTTTTCTGACTGGGCCAGCCAGGCACCCTGAGTTTTTAAATTTGATTTACCATATTTTTCAGTTGTAAATTTTTATTCTTCTTTATATTTTCTATTTCTTTACTGTGGCATTTAATTTTTTTTGAATATTTCACTTTTTTCAAGCAAGTTTATAATTGCTCATGTGAGCATTTTTATGATGGCTCCTTTAACATTTTTGTCAAATAATTCCAATATCTTTTTTATCATGATCTGTTGATGGCCTTCTTTGATTTATTTGAGATCTTCCTAGTTTTTAGCATGACAAATGATTTTCAAGCAAAACCTGGACATTTTATATTATGAAACTTAGACCCAATTAAAATAGGTTTAAATAAGAATCAGGCACCATTCCTGTGTGAGAAGGTACAGGTAGAAGTTCAGGTTCTCCACTAATCCTGCATTGATGCCAAAAGATGGAGGGTCCTCTTGACTGTTGTGCAAAGATAGAAATTTTGGTTCCCCATGTGGTGGTTAGTGACATCTGGATGGTTGTAGCCTCGTTGCTGTTGGACAAAACTGAAAGTATGAAGTCTCCAGCATGTTTCCTGATACCAGCTCAGCAGGGACAGGAAGAGTTATTTTGTGGAAGTCCAAGCTGTCCATGTGCTCTCTACTGGAACCATAGGGATTGGAGGGGGCTTATGAGCCAGTAGGGATGACTGTCCTCAGGCCCTATTTGGCTTCTTTGACACCACCTTTATAGGTGTATTGGGGTGCCTCATTACAGCTTCACGAGGGTGGGAATCTGGGTTCCTCACTTAACATTTGCTGGATAAGATGGGAGCAGGCCCATAATTTGTCTGGGATATTTGGTTGCAATAGAAGAGTCATTGTCTAAACGTTTGCTGTCTTGATAGACTGACCTTTTACTGGCTAGAAAGAGTACACTGTTGGAGGGGGTGAGGACTTTTTTTTTTTTTTTGGTCTGTACACATTGGTGTTTCTGGGTTATCACCTTCTTCACTTCTAAACTGGGGATATATGAAGCAAAAAGAAAGCCAGATAATTCACCACTGCATCATTCTTCAGGTACTGAAGTGTAGCCAGGCTGGCTTCTTCTCTCTACCTTTCAGATTCTGAAGTTTATTTTATAATGTAAGGTTGTTTTGCTTTTTTTTTTTTAAGTTGTACTTGATGAGAAGAAGAGTGAAAATGTTTATTCTACCTTCCCTGAGGCCAAAGCCCAATAAAGTCAATTTTGATCAAATTTCAAGCATGCTTTTTAAATTCTACTTGGGTTATTGAGGACAGAAATTTTTGTCAATGTATTCTTAACTCTTCTCTTACCTTAAAACAGTATCATGAAGATCATCTACGTTCTTCTCGAATACTTCTGATTCTCCTGATTATGGATTACCTCGGTTATGAAGCTGATTGTCTTGGCTCCAATATATTAATTGTAATTGATCATCGAGAGTTCATGAGCATGGTGTAATCATAAGAAAGCCCCATTCATGGCCCCATTCAGTTGTTTGTATATAAATTAGAGTCAGTAGGATTCAGAACTCTAAGAATTCAAGCTTTGCTTCCTTTGTGATTTCTATTTTGGCTTCAGAGCTATCTTTTTCTTTCAAATTTAAGACTACATTCTGTATAGCTGAGTTTGCCAGAGATGTGACTTCCGTCTGTACATCACGATGTACATCACAGGATTTGTACCAGCTTAGATGGCAGAGAAAAGTGATATATGCCACAAGATCCATGCCCAATGCTCACAAGGATGCTTGATTTAGCCCAAAGGGTCTATTTTTACTATGTGTGGACTGAAGGGATCACAGCATTCCCTAAAGTTATCTAAATACAGCAGAATTGGTTATAAAAAGAAATTTTAACCACAAGTTCATTTAATCACTTTAAATTTTGCCACAGCAGAGAGGCTTATAACTTTGAAGATACAATCTCTGTGAAACAAATACGGGAAGGGATTTGTTTAGGATGGGAAACATGAATCTACATCCAGGTCCCAGGTTCCCCATTACTCTGGGTGCTCACAGCTCAAAAAATCCTCTGTGCCAATGGGGTCCTTTGTCCATAGTGGCTGAATTCCATTAGAAAAGAGAGAAGTTAGAATGAGGAGTGGCCCCTTGCCATCATCATATATTTTTCTCTATTCCTGACTCTTCTTTTGTCCCAGCTTCCATATGCCCCCAGGATTATGCTCAGTTTGGGAAGTTGATATTTGAGTTGCATATGTTGAACACATGTTCAGTACAAAATTTACAATAATAAAAGTCTGACTTCCTCCTCAGTACGAGGCTAGCAGAAATAATGTAGAAAGTTGGTTGATGAGGCTAAGATTTCTTTCTTAAAGAGCTGAATTGTTGGCTATGTCAACTGGGGGAATGGTCTAAGATGACTATGTTGAATATTTTGTGTTCAAGATAACTCATTTGAAGAGACAAAACAGAATACAAGCAATCTGTCTGAGAGGAAGGTATTCTGTTATTCACTTGTGTTTGATAAATATGAGGAAGGAAGGAGTTCTAAGAGCAGCTTATAGGTTTAGTCAAGAGCTAGGCCTCCATCACAATGGGACAGTGAGCCAATAAGAAATCAGTGTGCACTTAGTCTGGTCGGTATTACATCATCTCTCAAATGCATGAATGCTTAAAGAACGTGCTTCACATAGTTTGCTTTCCATATCATTTTATTTTCCAAAAACCTATCTCTTGGAGAATTCATGGCTTCCAACTTTTACTTGTGGAAAGTCTTGACATATTTACCAACCACTACTCCATCTGTGGAAGATTCAGACTAAGGCACAATTCCTGCTCTCAAAAGTCCTTACTGGCACTATGACCTGTGACCTCAAGGATGGAACGATCTACTCTCAGGCCAGCCACCCAGTTGCACATTGGTCTACCTGGACTAGGAGAAAGGAGGGAGATTCTCAGTAGAGTGCTTGGGAAGTGTCTCAAGGCACTTTTGATTGTGAGCCTTCAGGCTGAAAGAACATCTGGCTAAAAGAATTTCAAGGTTGGGGCCCAGTAGGGGGCAAAAAGAGCTGAGAAGGTTGTGTTGATGCCTCTGAACCTGGATGTTTTCTTAAAGAAACAGTTAACTCCTGATTGACTGTCTTGCTATAAGCTTATCTAGAGGCTCTAAGAGGTCTTTGCTATGTGACAACTTTTTGACTGATGGGTACCATCTCTCTTCTGAGAGGATTCTCACCGGTTGGTATTTTCGTGCTCTAGCCAATCATGCTGCTATACAGGGCTTTTTGATCTTATATTAGTTTCCAATTGCTGCTGTAACAAATGAGCACAAATATGTCTACTGCATGTCTCACTGGGCTGAAATGTAAGCATTACATCTTAATCACTGGGCTATATTCCATTCCGGAGACTCTAGGGGAAATCTGTGCTTTTGCCTTTTCCAGTTTCTAGAATTGCCGGTGTTGTTGGGTTCATGGTCCCTTCCGAGCTTCAAAGCCTGCAAGGGCCAGTTAAGTTATTCTTAAATCACTGCAACACTGACTTTTTTGTCTGCTGCTTCCACTTTGAAGGATCCTAGTGATCAAATCGAGCCTATACAGAGAATCCAAGAGAATCTCCCCATTTTTAGGCCTTCTCATCAGCCTTAACTTTGTAACATTTTCCCATTGCACGTTACATAACCTAGCCCTAGGTACTAACGATAAGGATATAGACTTCTTTGGGGTACCATCTTAGTCATTGTGAAACCTCCCACAGCCCCCCATTGGAAGCTTTTGCCCTCAAAGCTAAGTAGTTTATAGGTGTGTTGCCACCTGTTGTCACAGAAGTTGAGACCCCTTTCTGAGGGGCTCTTAACAGTAGTGTGAGTTCCCAAAACACCTCTTTAACATTGTCTGAACCTGTTGTTTGACTTGCACTGTGGAAGGAATTCCTTCCAGTGGAATGTACAGCTTGATTTCTGAGACTTGACAAGCTGGGTATAAGATATCACCCAAGTCCCACTCCACCTCCGAAAAGAGGTGAGCACTGCTGCGAGTGAAGAGAATCAGAAAAGAGGAACTGAACATCTGTTTATGAAGGCTTCCCATTTATCTAAGTGTCTGCATTTATTTAGTCGATGAGCATTTATCAAGTGCCTGCCATATGGCCAAGAAATGTGCTAGATACCAGAAATTTATTGTTGAGCAAAAAAATAAGGGCTGTTCAAGTACCTTGCAGTCTAGTAAGAGAAAAATCTTAATCACACAGTCATGATGCTAAATGTAAGGCTTGTGCTGACCTACTATGATGGGACAGTATATGGCACCACAGTATCTCATGGCAAGGGGATTACAGCTACACAGAGACCCCAGGAAAGGCTTCCCTGAGGATGGAAAATCTATGAATTGAGCTCAGAGTGAGGAGTTACTTTGGAGTTAATTTGCTGATGCAAGTAAGAGCCTTCTCAGAAGGGACTAGCATGTGCAAAGGTCCTATAACAGGGGGACATGGTGAGTAGCAGGGATATAAAAAAGGCTAATAGAGCATGTGCAAAGGTCCTATACCAGGGGGACATGGTGAGTAGCAGGGATATAAAAAAGGCTAATAGAGCAGGAGCACTGAGATACCAGGCGAGCTTGCTTCTACATGAGCCTGGCCACAGAGTCTTTGTTAAAGGCTTTGTCTTTATCCTAAGAAGACTCTAAAGTTGTAAGTTGAGCCAGGGGGTGGGGAAGAGGGTTGTGTTATATGTGTATTGAAAATATCCCTGGCTGCTTTGAAGAAAACAGATTTTACAGGGCCACTTAATTGATGGTAGTTCAACACATATAAGTTAGGAGGTTATTGCCATAGTATAAATATTAATCTTGGTAATTAACTGAACCAGAATAGTGGTGATAGACAGATGTGCACTAAAGAAATATTTGCAGGTAAAATGATGATGATATGATGATGGATTAGATTTGGTTAGTGTCAGAGAGGAATAAGGAATACCAGGCGGAAAAACGAGAATAGATTTTGTACCTGTTGACTTTGGACTTGCATCCACTAGTGTGTCATGCAGGCAGTTAAATGAGAGTCTGGAGTGTAGCTTACAGATACTAATTTAGGAACCACTGGCACCTAGTTGACGATTAAATGTCTCTCCTGAGAGAATGGAAAGATGGGGCACCCCAGAGTTCCCCAGCATTTAATGGTTGGGTGAACCTGAGAGGAAAACCAAAGGCTAAGGAGACAATAGAAGCAGAGTTTATAACAGAAGTGTTGAAATAAAATCCCTTTTTAAAAATTTAAATCCAAGTTAATTAACATACAGTGTAATAATGATTTCAGGAATAGAATTGAGTGATTCATCACTTACATATAACACCCAGTGCTCATCTCCAAAGTACCCTCCTTAACGTCCATCACCCATTTAGCCCATTCACCCACCCTATACCCCCCATCAACCCTCAGTTTGTTCTCTGTAGTGAAGAGTCTCTTATGGTTGGCCTCCCTCCCTTTTGATCTTATTTTTCCTTCTCTTCCCCTATGTTCATCTGTTTTGTCTCTTAAATTCCACATATGAATGAAATCATATATTTTTCTTGGATTTATTTTGCTTAACATAATACACTCTAGTTCCATCCCCATTGTTGCAGATGGCAAGATTGCATTATTTTTGATTACTGAGTAATATCTCATTGTATATATGCAGTCTTTGGTATTAATGCTTCTGAAATGGGAGATCAGGTCTGACGAATGTCTTCTGGGTTTAGGGAAATAGTGATTATTACTGAGTTTGGTGAGCATTGTTTCAAAGCACTGACAGACTAGAGAAGCGGCACCAGAGGAGGCTGAGGAGTAAGGAAAAGCCAGGAATAAAATAAAGGATATTAACAATTCTTTAGAGTGATTGTTGTTGTGTGTGTGTGTGGGGGGGGGTGCTGGGATGATTAGAAGAGAACGAGGGGTTAAATGTGAACTAGGTTAAGTTGCTGATGGTGTTAGGCAGCCTTCTAGATCTTTGACTGACTTTCTGTTTATTTCTACCCGTTACTGGGAGAGGCTTGTTAATCAACACTTAGGTCTATTGATTTTTTTCAATTCTGTTGGGTTTTGCTTTGTGTGATAGAAGCCGTTTATAGGTGCACATGTGTTTAGAGTAGAGTCTTCTGGATAAATGAACTTCTTTGCCATTATAAAATAGTCTTATTGCTATCTGGTAATATTCCTGAAGTCTACTTGTTCAGCTGTTAACACAGACAGGTTTTTATTACTTACATGAGAAATGTTTGCCCATCTGTTTCCTTTAGATAGACTTTATTGGGGTGTTTGGGTGACTCAGTGGGTTGAGCGCCCGACTCTTGATTTCAGCTCTGGTCACGATCCCAGGGTTATGGGATTGAGCTTTGCTGAGTGTGGAGCCTGCTTAAGTTTCTCTCTCCCTCTGCCCTTCTCCCCTGCTCATGTTCTCTCTCTCTCTACCTCTCAAAATTAATTAATTAATTAAACTTATTTTTTAGGGCAGTTTTTAGGTTGACAGCAAAACTGAGAAGATACAGACATTTCCCATATACTTGATGTCCCCACACATGCACAGCCTTCCTCATTATCGGTGTCCTCCCCTGGAGAGGTGCGTTTAGTGCACTTGATGAACATGCATTAATACATTATTATCACTCAAAGTTGACAGTTCACCTTAGGGTTCACTCTTGGCATATTATACCCTATGGGTTTTGACAAATGTATAATGATCCATATCTATGACTATGGTATCTATTGCACAGAATAGTTTCATTGCCCTAAAAATCCCCTTTGCTCTAGTTATTCATCCATCCCTACTCTCTACCCCCTGGCAACTACTGAGCTTTTTAGTGTCTCCATAGTATTACCTTCTCCAGAATTACTCCTATTGGAATCATACAGTATGTAGCCTTTTCAGACTGGCTTCTTTCGTTTAGCAACATGAATTTAAAATTGCTCCGTATTTTTGCATGACTTGGTCACTTCTTAATAGTGCTCAGTAATATTGCATTGGCTGCATATACTGCAGTTGATGCTTTCACTCACTGAGGGACATCTTGGCTCCTTCCAAATTTTGGCTTTTATGAAGAAGGTTTTATAGACATCTGTATGCATGTTTTTGTGTGAACGTAAGTTTTCAATTCCTTTGTGTAAATCCCAAGGAGTGCAATTGCTGGATCTCATGTAATTGTCTGTTAAGTTTTATAAGAAACTGCCAAACGATCTTCCAAAATGGCTATACCACTTTGCATTCCCATCAGCAATGAATAACCGTTCCTGTAGCTGCACATTTTTATAAGCATTTCGTGTCTGTGTTCTGGATTTTGGCCATCCAAACAGGTGTGGAGTGGTATCTCATTGTTTTTAATTTACATTTTCTTAATGACTTATGATGTGGAACATCTTTTCCTATGATTATTTGCCATCAGTTGATCTTCTTTGGGGGGTGACTGTTACCATCTTTGGCACGTTTTTTAAACTAGATTAGTTGTCTTACTGTTGAATTCTGAGAATTTTTTATTTTGCATAACAGTTCTTTTTTTAATGTTTATTATTTTTGAGAGAGAGGGGGGAAGAGCAGAGAAAGAAGAAGAGGGAGAATCCCAAGTAGGCCCCACACTGCCAGTGCAGAGCCTCTTGGGGGCTCGAACCCATGAACTGGGAGATCATGACCTGAGCGGAAACCAAGAGTTGGATGCTTAACCGACTGAGCCACCCAGGTGCCTCTGGATAGCTGTTCGTTGTTGGGTGTGTCTTTTGCAAAGATTTCTTCCCAGCCTGATGCTTCTCATTCTCCTGGCAGTGTTTGTTTTGTTTTTGTTTTTGCTTTTGTTTTGTTTTTCGTTTGTTTGTTTTTGCACAACAGAAGTTCTTAATTTTATATGAAGTTCACCTTTTTCAATTTCTTTCATGAATCTTGCCTTTGATATTAGACCTAAAAAGTCCTCATTATAACCAAGATTTTTTTTTCCTGTTATCTTCTAGAAACTTACAGTTGGTCATTTTTCATTTGGGTCTATGATCCACTTTAAGTTAATTTTTGTGAAGGGCATAAGGTCTGTATTCAGGTTCATTTCTTTGCATATGGATCTAGTTGTTCTTGGTTGAAAAGACTGTCTCTTCATTGTATTGCCTTTGCTCCCTCATCAAAGATCTATCAGCGGTGTTTGTGCAGGTCTATTTCTGGGCTCTGTGTTCTGTTCCATTGATCCATTTGTCTGTTTTTTCACCAAAACCACACTGCCTTGATTATTGAAGCTTTATAGTAAGTCTTGGAGTCAGGGGGTGTCACACTCCAACTTTTTTCTTCCCTTTTGATACTGTGTTGGCTCTTCTGGGTCTTTTCATCTCCATATAAACTTGAGAATCCCTTCGTAGATACCACAGTAACTTGCTGTGGGTTTGATTTAAGATGGCATTGAATCTGTAGATGAACTTGGGAAGAATTCGTATCTTAACAGTATTGAGCGTTTGTATCCACAAATAGGAAATATTTCTCCATTTATTTAGTTCCTTAAAAAATATTCCTGATTCTTCCCTCCCATACCTTGCGTCAGTGCGGTCATTAATTTTGCTTATACATAAGCAAATATATGCATACATAATTGAATTGGTTTTGCTATTATTTTGAACTGTTATCTTTTAGGTCAGTTTACAGCAACAAAAAAAGGTTTTATTTGCTGTCCGGAGTCTCATGCTCTTGCTCTGTGCAGCTCTGAGTTTTTGAGCTATGTAATTTTCTTTCCTTAGGAACTTCTAGAAGCTGCTCTTGAAGGTCAGACCTAGAGGTGACAACCTGCTGCAGTATTTGTTTGAGAAAGTATTTAATTCTCCTAGACTTTTGGAGGATAATCGCACAGGATACAGATCTCTAACTTGGTGGTATTTTTCCCTCCTAACACTTTAAATATTTCATGCGTGCTTTTCTTCTTTGCATGGCTTCTGAGAAGAAACTGGATGTGATTCTTTGCTTCTCTTTAGGTAAGGTGTTTTTTTCCCTCTGGCTGTTTTTAAGAATTTTTTCTTCATCTTTGATATGTTGCAATTTAAGTATATTGTGCTTGCTGGATGGAGTCTTTGGTGTGTTTGTCGTGTTCTGAGCTTCTTGGATTCTGGCTTCATGGCTGACATTAATTTGAGGAAATTCGTTGTCATTATTCTGTCAAATACTTTTGTTCCTTTCTGTATTCTTCTGATACTGCACATACTCCCATTATGTGTATGTTATACCATAGTCCTTGGATATTCTGTTAAGTATTTTTCCCAGTATTTTTTCTCTTTGTTGTTTGGTTTTGGAAGTTTTTTCCGAGGTATTATCAAAGTCAGCACTTCCTTCCTCAGCTATGTCCATTCTACTAATCAAAGGCATTCTTCATTTCTGTTAGTTTTATTACCTCTAGCTTTTCTTGTTGGTTCTTTGCTAGAATTTCCATCTCTCTGCTTCCATTGTCCATCTTGTGTACTGTCTACTTATCCATTAGACTCCTTAGCATATGGGTCATGGTTGATGGACATTTCTTGTCTGAAAATCACAATGTACCTGCCATATGAAAGTCTGGTTCTTTTTTTTTTTTTTAATTTTTTAAATGTTTTTGAGAGAGAGAGAGAGAGAGAGAGAGAACACGTGCGCACAAGTGGTAGAGGGGCAGAAAGAGACAGACACAGAATCGGAGGCAGCGTCCAGGCTCTGAGCTGTCAGCTCAGACACTTAACCAACTGAGCCACCCAGGCGCCCCTATGCCAGTCTGGTTTTGATGCTTGTTTTGTCTATTCAAACTGTGTGTGCACGTGTGCACATACGTGTGTGTGTGTGCATGTGTGTGTGTCTTATAACTTTTTGTTGAAAGCCAGATATGATGTACTGAGTGAAAGGAGCTCTGGTAAATAAGCCTTTAGTAATGTGATGAGGGAAGAGAAATGTTGTATAATCCTATGATTAGGTCTTGGTCTTTTGGTGAGCTTCTGTCTTTGCACCTGAACTGTGAAATTGACAAGTGGTTCTCCATTTTTTCACTGTTTTAGGTGGGGCTGGATGGAGTTGTAGTTGTGTATTTCCCCCAGGTCAGTTAGGCTCTCAAAAAAAACCCCATAGTATCAGTGTCAGTAAAGTAGTTTTTCTTTAGGGCAGGCTATTTTAGTACAAAATATTCCAGTGTGTTTTAGTTAGTCTTCCTCTGTCCCTGCTTGAAGCCAGAGGGGCATTTTGTCCTCTAATCCTTACTGTCAGAACTTGCTGGAACTCTAGGAAGTAAAACACAAAGTTTGGGGTCCTTCTCCCCAGAATTTTTAATTAACAAATGTGTCCACATTGCTTATCAAGTAATTTATTTGATTTACATTCGAGGTTTTTCTACCTTGGTACTGGTCCCCACAGGGGCTTCTGTTCACAGGTTTTTGTTCCAGTAAGGATTCTCTTCTTCTCCAGTTTTGGGGGCAGCGTTTTGCCCCGTGACCTCACTTCCCTCATGGATCTAAGATGAGTTGATATTTCAGTTTGTTCAGCTTTTTACTTGCTTTTAGGATGGAGTGGCAACTTCAAGACTCCTTACATGTTGAGGTAAAAACTGAAATTTCCTCATGTACCATATTTGTGCATTTATGTTGATAGTGTTTTTCTTGTAAATAGCATTTATTTACTGTTGCACTTTTTATTCTTCTAATCCATGCCTTTATTTTGAGTATTACTCATTTACATTTAATGTAATTATGATAGGCTTAGGTTTAAATCTACTATCTTGCCCAACTGAGTGGCTCAATTGGGTGTTCGACTCCCGCTCAGGTCACGATCTCACAGTTTGTGGGTTTGAGCCCTGCTCAGGCTCTGTGCTGGTGGCTTGGAGCCTGGACCCTGCATCGGATTCTATGTCTCCCTCTCTCTCTGCCCCTCCCCTGCTCGTGCTTGTTCTCTCTGACAAAAATAAACATTAAAAAAAAATCTACCATCTTGTTATTTTTTTAACTGAAACTATGTGTTCTTTATTATTTACCCCTCTTTTCTGCCTTCTTTGGGATTAATAGAGTGTTAGTCGTTTTTCCTAGCTTATAAACTATACCTCTTTGTTTAGTTTTGTAGTGGTTGCTGTAGGGTTTACAATACCAATCTTTAACTTCTCACAGTTTATCTTCATATAATACAAACTGCTTTCGCTTTTAAGAACCTTAAATAGACTTCCATTTCCTTCTCCTATATTTCTGCCATTGCTGTCATACCTTTTACTTCTACATGTGTTATAAACTCTACAGTGTATTAATATTTCTGCCTTAAACAGTTATTTTTTATTTTGGAGAACACGTGAGTGGAGGAGAAGGGCAGAGGGGGAGAGAGAATCTTAAGCAGGCTCTACACTCTCACCAGAATCCAACACAAGGCTGGATCTCCCATTCCTGGGATAATGACCTGAGCCTAAATCAAGAGTCAGATACTCAACTGACTGAGCCTACCAGGCAGCCCAATAGTTAATTTTTTTTTTTTTATGAAACAAATAAGGAAAAAAAAATGTAAGGTTTATTCACATTCACCACTATGAGTTGTCTTCTGTCTGTGAGAAAGTGATCCAAGTGTTCATCTGATACACTGTTTTTTGTCTGAAGAAATTCCTTTAATGTTTATTATAGTGTGAGTCTATTTGTAGCACATTCTCTTGGCATTTTTTTTCTCCAAAAGGTATGTATCTTTAATTTTGGAAGGATTTGTCCTCCTGCTAGATGTAGATATCTAGGCTGACTTTCTTCCTCCCCACTCCCCTCCCCTTCAAGCACATTAAACACAGCATTCCGTTGTCATAATAGTTACAGATAAGACATTTCTGTTAATTTTTATCTTGGTTCCTCTGGATATGGAGTGTCTTATTTCTTTGGCTACTTTTAAACTCCCCCCCCCCCCCCACCGCGTCATATCATTGGTTTCCAGTAACTTGATTATGATGGGACTGAGTGTGGTTTTGTATTTATTATTGTTAGGTTTGTTGAATTTTAAATATGTGGGTTTACAGTGTTCATAAAATTCCAAAGTTTTTTTTTTCCCATTACTTGACCTTATTTTCTTGTCCTATCCTCTTTTCTCTGCACTCCTCTCTCAATACTGGGAGTACATTTACATCCATTTGCTCTAAATATCATAAGTGAATTTTTAATTTCAGGAATTTTTTAATTTCAGGTATCCGGTTTCATGTAATTTCTTTTCATGTCTTACATGTTTTCCACATTACTTCAAGTTTTTTTCATTGATGTATAATTGACATGCAAAATTATATCACTTTCAGGTGCACAACATTATGATTCAATATTTGTATATATTGCAAAATAATCACCACAAGTCTAGTTAATGTCTGTCAATGTACATAGCTATAGAATTTTTCTTGTGATGAGAACTTTTAAGATCGACTCTTAGCAACTTTCAAATACACAGTATAGTATTAGCTATAGCTGTCAAGCTGTACGTTATATTCCTATAACTTACTTTATAACAGGAAGTTTGTACCTTTGTTATACTACTCTTGTGGGGGGGAAAGTGCCATTGGGATTTTGATGAGGATTGCACTGAATCTGTAGATTGCGTTGGGTAGTAGGAACATTTTAACAGCATTAATTCTTCCAGTTTATGAACACAAAATATTTTGTCTTCCATTTCTCTCATTAATCTCTTTCAACTTTCAGTGTACAGGTATTTTACCTCCCTGGTTAAATTTATTCCTAGGTATTTTATTCATAGGTAGATTCTTTTTGATGGAATTGTAAATGGAATTGTTAATTTTTCAGACAGTTTATTACTAATTTATAGAAATCCAACGGATTTCTGTATATTTTTGTATCCTGCAAATGAACTAAATTCATTTATTAGTTTTAGCAGTTTGGGTGTGTTTTTTATATATAATATTATGTCCTCTGCAAACAGTGAGAGTTTTACTTCTTTCTGATTTGGATGCCTTTTATTTCTTGCCTAACTGCTCTGGCTAGGACTTCTAATACTACGTTGAACAGAAGTGGCGAGGATGGGTATGTATATCTTGTGTATGGTCTAAAAGAAAAAGCTTTAAGCTTTTCACTGCTAAGTAAGATGTTAGCTGTGGACTTGTCCTATATGACATTTATTATGTTGAGGTAAGTTCCCTCCATACTCAGTTTGTTGAGAGTTTTTATCATAAATGGATGTTGAATTTGGTCAAAAGCTTTTTTCTGCATCTACTGAAGTGATAATGATTTTTATTTTTTAAACGTGGTTTATCATGTTTATTTGCAGATGTTGAACCCTCCCTGCACCTACTCGATCATGGTGTATGCTACTTTAATGTACTGTTGAATTAAATTTGCTTATATTTTGAGGATTTTAGCATTTGTGTTCATTGGGGTTAATGTCCTGTAGTTTTCTCCTCCTGTAGTGTCCTTCTCTGGTTTTGAGGTCAGGGTAATGCTGGTCTGGCAAAATGAGTTGGGAAGGATTCCTTCCTCTTGTATTTTTAGGAAGAGTTTGAAAATGATTGGAGTTCTTTAAATGTTTGGTAGAACTCACCAGTGAAACTGTCTGGTCTTGGACTTTTGTTTGAATCAGTAATCAAAAACCTTCCAGCCCCGCGTCGGGCTCTGGGCTGATGGCTCAGAGCCTGGAGCCTGTTTCCGATTCTGTGTCTCCCTCTCTCTCTTCCCCTCCCCCGTTCATGCTCTGTCTCTCTCTGTCCCAAAAATAAATAAACGTTGAAAAAATAAATAAATAAAAAAAAATAAGGGGCGCCTGGGTGGTGCAGTCGGTTAAGCGTCCGACTTCAGCCAGGTCACGATCTCGCGGTCTGTGAGTTCGAGCCCCGCGTAGGGCTCTGGGCTGATGGCTCAGAGCCTGGAGCCTGTTTCCGATTCTGTGTCTCCCTCTCTCTCTGCTCCTCCCCCGTTCATGCTCTGTCTCTCTCTGTCCCAAAAATAAATAAACGTTGAAAAAATAAATAAATAAAAAACCTTCCATTTCCTTGACAGTCCTCAGTATGTTGAGATTTTGTTATTTCTTCATAATTGAGTTTTAGAAGGGTACACATCTCTAGGATTTCAGCCATTTCTCGTAAGTTGTCCAATTTGTTGGCATATAATTTTAATTGTTGTCTCTTGGAATCCTTTATTTCTGGGTTAACAGTTGTAGTGTCTCCTCTTTCACTTCTGATTTTGATTCCTTTCTCTCTTATTTTTTGCTTAGTGAACCCAATGAAAGTTTTGTCAATCTTGTCTTTGAAAGTATCGGCTCTTAATTTCACTGATCTTTTCTACTGTCGTTTCAGTTTTTTATTTCATTACTTTGACTCTGATCTTTGTTATTGTTGTTCTACTGTGAGCTTTATCTGTTCCTCTTCCTCGAGTTCTTGAGTGAGGGTGTTGGAAAGTTTGTTATTTTTGGAGTTGGTATTCTTTTGCTGTGAATTTCCACTTCCCAATGCTTAAGCTGCATCCCATAAATTTGAGTATGTTGAATTTGCATTTAAATTTTTCCTGAGGTAATTCTAAAAATTCTTATTAAATTCATTGACCCGATGGTTGTTCAGTAGGATGTTGTTTAATCTTCACGTTTGTGATTTTTTCCTTTTTTTATTTTCTTGATTTATAGTTTTCTACCACTGTTAAGTAGAAGATGGTTGATAAAGTTTCCGTATTCTTAAATTCAAGACTTATTTCGTGGCCTGACATATGATCTATCCTGCAAAATCCTCTGTATGCACTTGAAGAATGTGATTACGTTTATATTGAAATCCATGAGCATATTTATAATAGCTATCCTAAAGTTCTCATATGCTCATTTCATCTTATCTGTCATTTCTAGGTTTATTTCCAATGACTTTTTTTTTTCTTCTTCCTGGTTACAGGTTGCATTTCCTGCTTGTTCACCTCTATACTAACTTTAAACTGGATTATTGGACAGGATGTATTTTTTGTTGTTGAGTGCTAGATTTACGGTATTTCTATCGGGAGTATTGGACTTTGCCCTAGCAGTCTGTTAAGTTATTTGTGGATCACCTTAATCCTTCTGAGGTTCATTTAGCAGTTGCTGTGGTTGTTTTAGAGTAGTCCTTATTTTAGACTTAATTGAACAGTATTTCTAAGGTATTTTGAATGAACCCCCCACCCCCACCCCAGGTGGTTGGAGCTCAAGTATGTCCCCACCCTGGGTGAACTCTGGGAATGGTTCAGCTTCAAGTTTCCTGGTTATTTGCTTGGCATCAAGCCCTTTCCCTCTACACACACATGCTTTTGTATTGAGCAACAGTCCCATGGCCCAGGGACCTTTATGCAGATTTCTGGAACCCTGTCTTTGTGGCACTCCTGTCACGCTGGTAGTATGTACCAGAAATTCCAGCTCCCTCAGCCTTTCTGAACCATAACCTTTTCGCTCTATTTAGGATTCTCTTGCCTTTATTTTGCCTTTATCCTGAGGAGGAAATACGCCTCAGGAAGTATTTCCAGGAGGAAAGCCAAGGTAATCGTGGGGCTCCTCTGATTCGTTTTCTTTGTGAGGGATCACAGTTCTACACTGTCAGTTACTATCTGAAAACTTTTCTGTTTTCTGGTTGTTGACACTGAAAAGGTAAATCTGATACCACTTACTGCACCACAGCCAGACTCATCTTTATGCTTTTTACCTATTTTCATCCTGGGTAGAATTCTAGGTTGGTAGTTACTCAATTTTTTCCCAGCACTTCTAAGAAATTGTTCCACTGCCTTCTGGATTTGTTTCTGTTGAGGAGTCAGCTGTGAATTTAATTATTGATTTTTTTTTAAGGTAATTCTGTTTCCATTTTTCCCATTAGCTGCTTTCACTGTTAATTTGTCAACACATTTACTGTATGTCTAGGCGTATTCTTATTTTTGTTTATCTTTCTTGGGGATCACTGAACCTCTTGAATTTGTAGCTTGAATGCATTTTATCAGTTTGGATAAGTTTTGTACATTTTTGTCTTTAAAAAATTGCTTCTTTACGATTCTTTATCTCTGCTTCTTCTGGGAGTCCAAACACAGCTATTATACCTTCTCACTGAAATTTGTATGTCCCTTACCCTGTCTATTGTCCATTCTCTTTTTTCTTACCCCACTTTATCTGCATGATGTCCTCCATAATCCATTTTCAAGATCTCTGTTTGTCTCTTCAGCTATCTATAATCTGCAAATAAATGGCATCCTGAGTTCTTAATTTAGGTTATATATTTTTTCTTTCCTTGAATGTTCATTAGTCCAGACGTCTTCCAAAATTTGCTCTTTCTCTTGTCTCATTAAACAAGATTTTTTTTAATGTTGACTTATTTCTGACAGAGAGAAAGGGTGTGAGCAGGGGAGGGGCAGAGAGGGAGACACAGAATCTGAAGTAGGCTCCTCCAGGCTCTGAGCTGTCAGCACAGAGCCTGACCTGGGGCTCAAACCCACAAAGGGTGATCATGACCTGAGTCAAGGTGAGACACTTACACAACTTACGCGACTGAGCCACCCAGGTACCCCTCTCTTAAATCATTTTAATGCGCTTTCATTTTGAAGCTGAACTTGAGGCCTGTATCTTTCTGGTCCATCATCACTCTTAGGCTTTAGTCCTTCTATTCCCATCCCAAGGTGAGGTGGTTCACCTGGACCACACTTCCTAGTAGGCACTACATTCTAATACTTGTTCTAATTCTAAAAGGCTAACAAAAATGTGCACTGATTCTCATCTTCTCTTTGCTATCTGTAACTAATAAATGCTGCTACAGGAAGAGTGGACCTAAACACTGGACTCCTTGTCCGGGCTCTTGTCTTTCTCTAAAACCTGGTCCAGTCATTATTCACTATCTTGTTAGCTTGTCTGTGCCTTTAGGCAACTTTTTAATATTTTATCCAACTTTCTTACATGCCCTTGTTGGGGTAATTGTTCTGAATGATCTAATCGGCTGTAACAAGAAAGCTCTCAGGGGCCAAATTGAGGTTGAATTTATAGTGGAACTAATCTCTGGTCATTCTTTCCAGCTTCCTTTGGTGCTGGCATGGAGAAATCGGTTGGTTTCATGTATGCAATCAATAAACATGGTTTGGGATAGGGCAAGTGTAGAGTGTTTACAAGTTTATTTAGTTGAGGGTATGAAATCTAGGCTAGATAAGAAGGAAAGTGGAGAACACAGAGGCTGGTGAATTGGGAGAAGTAAAGTGATGAACAGTCCAAAGAAAATCTTTAGAGTTCAGGTGTTGAGTGGAAATCATTGAATAAACTATTAGGAAGATGAAATTGCACCCAGATGTTGGAGTTAGTGCTTTGGAGGCAGAGAAGTTAAAATTCAAAAAGTGGTCATGGAAGTGGGTGGCTAGAGGGGAGTAGAAAAATTGATCACTGAAGAGGGAGAGATCAAAGTCCAGGATATCATGCTTTAGATTCTGTCTCCCTCTCTCTCTCTCTGCCTCTCCCCCACTCACACTCTGTCTCAAAAATAAAATAAACATTAAAAAAAAAAAAAAAGAAAAAGCCCACAAAGTCTAGGCTGCCAAATGGGCTTTCCACATAGATGCTGAAACCACCCAGGTTAACATCAAGGGAGGTTTAATAGATGGTAACAATGAGGAGGGAACTGGGCGTATTTGTTTTCCAGATCATGAATGAGGGTCTTGCAAAGGGTTTGTGAATTTCTTCATTCTCTTTAATGGTCTAATCCTGTCATCTGATGTGGTTCATGTTTTCCTGCTAGAAGAGTTAAACATATTATGTATATGAATTAACTTTATAAATGTACACTCATGATGCAAGACCCTGCGTGACTGACCCAACTTCCATTTCTGATTTTTTTAGTTGGCCTCTTCATAGAGTTTGTCATATGATACAGATGACAATAAACATGTTATGGTGTATGTGGAAAAGCTCTTGGTTTCCTGACACAGGTTACATCACCTTTTTCTTCAATCTTCCCTTGATGATGGTTGGAACTGCAACAGCCATCTTGTGACCATGATGAAATGGTCTTCAGACCTTAGAGAAATCAGCCCTTTTTAAATTAATTCATCAAAAAGGAAGTAGTACTTCAGACTTAAAAAAAAATTTTTTTTAATGCTTACTTATTTTTGAGACAGCATGAGAGGGGGAGGGGCAGAGAGAAAGGGAGACTCAGAATCCGAGGCAGGGTCCAGGCTCTGAGCCATGAGCACAGAGCTCGACATGGGGCTCGAACTTGCCAACCTCGAGATCATGACCTGAACTGAAGTCGGATGCTCAACCGACAGCCACCCAGGTGCCCCACTCCAGACTTCTTGATAAGTCAAGAAAGAGGAGTAGAAATCTATCTGCTTAAATCACTTTACCAGACTTCAGTCTCACACACAATTTTTTTTGTTAATACAATTTGTCAAATTGGTTTCCATAAAACACCCAGTGCTCATCCCAACAGTTGCCCTCCTCAATGCCCATCACCCACTTTCCCTTCTCCCCCACCCCCCCCATCCACCCTCAGTTTGTTCTCTGTATTTACAAGTCTCCCATGGTTTGCCTCCCTCCCTCTCTGTAACTTTTTCCCCCCTTCCCCCAGGGTCTTCTGTTAAGTCTCTCAAAATCCACATATGAGTGGAAACATATGGTATCTGTTCTTCTCTGACTCACTTATTTCACTCAGCATAATACCCTCCAGTTCCATCCATGTGCTGCACATGGCAGGATTTCATTCTTTCTCTCAAAAACCTCTTAAAATATATAGTAAACAGTCAAACAAGCTTAAATATATGAGATGATATTAGTGAGTAGGCTTCTTCTGATGGTCAAAAGTGTGTCCCTCAGTCTGTACCACCCTGTTTAGCCCCCAAACTTCCCCCAAATCAAGCAAGAGTGCAAACAGATTTCAGGTCAATACTTGGGATTAAAACCATAGGGATTGGTCATTTTCTCCGTAGTTGATCCCATGGGTGGTTGTCCATATTTGGTGGATTATGTGTTACAGAACCTATGGTGCTCACAATCCAATTTATCCCTAACACTAGCATTTAACACCAGCAGATTCACAAGAGTGTTTATTGGGAAAAATCCCATTTAATACACTTCACTCTAAAAGGATATGAAAAAGGGAAAACATCTTTTGATTCTTCAGGGATTCTGTGGGTACCCGCAGACCAGGTAATCCTGGAAGTGTTTGAGTTTATCTTGGAAAGGATAGTGCATAATGATAAATGGAAGGGTAAGGAGCTGGGAAGAGGTCTCAAACTGTCATTTGAATAACTGAGATGGGGGCATGTTTCTAAAATAAATGAGTAAGGGAGAAGAAATGAGAAATTAGACACATTGCTGGTGGCTAAATGAAATGTGACAAGTCAATCTTCTTAAGAGATTTTCTTGAATCTCCTATTTAGAACCATTAAATTAGTCTTTTGGTGCCTAATTCCACAAACACAGTCAATTTATTTTACCCTAATTTTTTACTTCCTGAGTTTACTTTAAGTTTAGCCCCAATTCCAGACACATGGGTACATGTTCTTAGATACCTTTGAGGATTTTTTTTCTTAACTATATTAAGCCATCATTGAATTTCATTGTTGTTTATTTCTTTGTGGAAGTACTTTGTCACTCTGATAGAATTATGCCCAGCAAAGGTGTTTTAAATAAAAGAAATTTGGCCTTAAGAAATTACTTGGAATCCTCACAGGGCCTTCTAAAAAGATAACAGCATCCGAGTTTGAATACAGTTTTATTGAGCTATAGACCATCACAAAATATACAGGCACGTAACCCTTACTCGAAAGCTCATTCCTTCACAAACTAATGAGATTGCTAAATATAGTAAGTACATTTGAACCCACTAGAACAGATATTCAGACATTGGCACTAACACGATGTTGTACAAGTTTTTGCACTGGCAGAGAGGCTCATTCTAAAGTCCTGTTGCATCAAGATTTGAAACCTAGCTTCCTTTATTTTTTCTAAGCAACAACTTCAACCAACAGTCAACAACTTCAACCAACAGTCAAATTAGACTTACTTTTTTTTTTTTTTAATTTTTTTTTTCAACGTTTTTATTTATTTTTAGGACAGAGAGAGACAGAGCATGAACGGGGGAGGGGCAGAGAGAGAGGGAGACACAGGCTCCAGGCTCCGAGCCATCAGCCCAGAGCCCGACGCGGGGCTCGAACTCACGAACCGCGAGATCGTGACCTGGCTGAAGTCGGACGCTTAACCGACTGCGCCACCCAGGCGCCCCAAGACTTACTTTTTAAAAGAAGGCAGATACTCTTTCAGAACATGGCCTAAATGATGTTCCTCTACTTTCGTAATAGTTTTCAATATATGTTCCTTCTTCTGTTCCTCCCAACAATTAAATGTCACCATATGTGCCAATTCTCTCATGGAATATTCTCTCCTCTTTCCTCTCGGCTAGTGATGATGTCAGCACCATCCACTGGGAGGGGAGGGAGCAAGACAAAACTGAATGTGTGTCCAAGGGGACAGCCAGCCTCACACGCTTGTGGAATCAGTCAGGGCTGGTGTGGGGGGCCCATCCTGGAGCCAGAGGCCGGAGTTAGGCAGGTGGAGGAAAGGAGGGGAGAAACCATCTAAACAGAAGGACAGTAAGATTGAAGTGTCTCCGTCAATTTTCTTCAACAACTGAAACTGATTCTTTTTTCAAAAATTTTAAAACATTTATTCATTTTTGAGAAGGAGACAAAGCACGAATGGGGGAGGAGGGGAGAGCGAGAGAGGGCGACGTAGAATCCAAAGCAGGGCCAGGCTCTGAGCTGTCAGCATAGAGCCCGATGCGGGGCTTGAGCCCACGAACCATGAGATCATGACCGGAGCTTGAAGTCGGACACTGAACCGACTGAGCCCCTGAAATTGGTTATTTTTAAAGATGCTGTAGTGGTAGCTTCCAGGAAGAGGTGGAATTTTTCTTCATAGATTCATCATTGTTGTGTCTAGTCTCGTACTGTGGGGCCTGCGTAACAACTTGATTTCATGCCGGGGTTCCAGGTACTAATCTGGGACCTCTGCTCACAGCTGTAGTTGCATTGAAGGCAAAGTACTGAAGCTTGGTTGTGATGGGTCTGGGCAAGTTCCCAGGACTGCTTCCCCATACGTGAAGGTCATCCCTTGATGGGCTTACTGCCTTACCTGGGATTTCCCTCAAAGCAGACCTGTGTAAAGAATTTTGGTGCAAGTCGCTTGTGAGCTGACCCCAGAAAGCATGGTGAGAGTTTGAAAGTAACACTGGACAAGGAGAAAAGCCCATAAAGCGTGCGCGAACGAGCAGGCTCTGTCGGCAGGAAGAGGGGCCTGCCGGGGACCCTCTGAGATAGTGTGTAGAACAAGCCTACGGTTTGACCAGGGAGGGCCAGGGGCCATAGTATGTGTCTGCCAACCCTTGTTCCTCACTGGTTGAGCATCCCTTCTGAGGCATTGATGGACTTTGGGTTTCTGGTTTGTGGCCAGAGAAAGCTGGAAGGATGCAGGCAACTCCTGGCCTGAAAAAGAAGTGTCTGCAGTAACCGTTGTGTGGACCAGGGAGCCCCCAGTCAACTGGAGTACAGTGACACAAGAGGGTAGCCCCACACGTTGGGGACTGGAGTCTGTGGTTCCACACGGGCATTTGTGTGGCGTAGGCCTGGGGTTCTGGGAATTAATCGCCCTTCCTGGGAAGTGAGCGATGTGCACAGCGAAGCCCTAACTCAGGAATGGAAATGACCTCGAACAGTGGTTATGCACCTAAATCATGCAGCCCTGGCTTTTGCAAGTTACATAAGATTTCGTCCAGCTTCCACAACTTTCTGGAGGCCCTTCCTCCCTGTCTCAGTTGAAAATATAGCCCCTGATTGTTTAGAGACATCGAAGCCCCAGCCTGGGTTCATCTGCCCTTTTAAAAAACATGTATAACTTGCCATATTTAGGTGTTCTTTCCTACATGGAGCAGAGCTCTTTGAAGATAGCACCTGGAAAGGCTGGCAAGAAATTAAAAAAAAGGTTTTTTGTAATGTTTATTTTGAGAGAGAGAGAGACAGAGTGTGAGCAGGGAAGGGGCAGAGAGAGAGGGAGACACAGAATCCGAAGCAGGCTCCAGGTCTGAGCCGTCAGCACAGAGCCTGATGCGGGGCTTGAACCCACGGACCGTGAGATCATGACCTGAGCTGAAGTCGGACGCTTAACCGACTGAGCCACCCAGCCGCCCCTAGAGAAAAACTTCTTAAAGAAAATGCTAACTGTGGATTTTCGGATCATTTTTGTCTGGATCATGTTCATGTGAAGAATGATTTTCTGTGACTTAAAGTGCTTCGGGGGCGCCTGGGTGGCTCAGTCGGTTAAGCATCCAACTCTTGGTTTCGGCTCAGGTCCTAATCCCGTGGTTGTGAGATCCAGCCCCACGTTGGGCTCCATGTCAGGTGTGGAGCCTGCTTAAGGTTCTCTCTCTCCCTCTCCTCTGACGCTCAGCCGTTAGCACTCTCCCTCTCTCTCTCTCTCAAAAAAAAAAATGCTTCTAATAACCAAGGGATAAGCTAGTCTGTGTACTCCTGCCTGTAAAATATACACCCCCTTCTTGATCAAACCATTTTTTACATTCTGTGTGTATATCCACATTACAGAATCGTTTTTAAAGATTGAGGATTAATCCAGTTACTCAACTGAAATTGTGTACGAGCTTTTTGTCCTTGTTCAGCAATGACTGAGCTGCTTGGAGATGCTGCAACACTTCTTACACGTGCACGCACACTCACACTCCCCAAGTGTCAGGTGGATCTGATGTCCCAATTCCTTTTGAGTTGACAGCACTTGATATCTCTGGCCAAGTAGCCATTTGTGAGCCCATCGTGAGCACCGTGCTCTTTAGTAATTAGCTCCAGGTCCCAAGAGGAGGGCATTCATATGCTGCGGGTGCCATAGGCCAGCTAGGTCTATACCCCTGCCCTTCTCTCCAGGTGGAAAGAAAGGTGGTCTCCTCAGGGGCCTGAGGGTGGTTTGCAGGAACAGCCTGAGAGAGGCCACTGTTAGGATCTCTCCCCACCCGAATTCAGCTGCCCTCACAAATCAGTGGCTTAAAACTGGCTGTGGCGGGCATTTATTCACACCATGGAAATGAGCAGACCCCGCAGAGGCGTCCCACACTTCTGCCTCCTCTGCCCCCGTTGTTAACCATTTACCAGGAGATGACTGGAGTGGGCCCTTTACTGTTGCCCAGGAAGCAGCAGACCTCTTCTGTATAATCATTGCTGCTACACGGTCCTTGATGTGGGCCCTGCCCCTCAGGTGTGCCCCAGCTGGTGCCTTGACCGGACAGCCTGTGGCAGGCAGTGTGGGACTCCCGGCCGGCACGGCATCCCAGGTAAGGCACGCCCCAGGGTAGACACAAACATGGCCTCGTCAGCAACGTTAGCCTCTCAGCAGCTGGGTCTACAGGCTGGAATTGCCATTTGCAGACACGTAGTGTTGGCCAAGCTTCGTTTGTCAGTATGTCTTTTATCTGTCCTCTTATTTCCAAAGAGCCTTGACATATTCACCGTACAAGTATGTTGGCTAACCTGGGAACAGTGACAGTCCCCAGGTCCCTTTCCATAGTCCACCTCCATGGGATAGCCTCCACTAAGCTGTGATGCCACCTTCTCCAGGGCGGGAGGGCCCAAACTGGGCTGTGGAAGGCCAGCACTGAGGAGATCCCACCATCAGCTTTTTGTTACCAGGGTGTGGTTGAATTACCCTCTTAATTAAAGAGGGTAGGTTGCCTTACTTTACCCATAAGCCTATGGGACAGGACAATGCTCTGGCCTTTGCCTCCTTGAAGAAAACAGGGAGAGAGAAAAGCGACACAGATCAGCTTTCAAGTCCGGAGGCATAAGAATTCAGAGAAAACAGAATCTTTTCAGAACTCCGTGTGCATCTTAGATTTTAAAGAGACCTACATTTTATAACCCAAGGCCTTGTTTTACAGGGATTTAAGGTGCTCCCTTAAGTAGACTGCATGGAGTTCCTTGTCCATCTTTAATTTAGCCTTGACAGTGAAACAAAGGAAGAGTGGTAATGCCTAGAGAACTTAACAGACAGAAACCTACCCTTAACTGTAGCCTTCTACTTTCTGACCGTGATCCACCTTTCAATAAGGGCTTAAATACAGCATAACTTAGGAACGTGGTAAGAACCCAAAATCAGACACCAAAAGAAAGCAAGATACTGACTCATTTACCATCAGAAATTGCTCTTGTTTACGGTCAAATGAACCAGGGCTGTTCTGTAGCATTAGTTTCCACGCTCCACTTTTTTGCTGTGGTTTAATTGGTTTCTTAAGAGGCAGTAATCTATCCCAATTGAAGAGTAAAATGGCAGGGGAGATGAGGAACAAGACAGAGACCCTTTCAGACCAACGACTTTGCTATCGTTTCTAGAAGGCTAGGACCGAAAACCTCTAAGTAGGCTGCGTCTAGAGTCAAAGGTCAAGTTAAAATAGTTGGCTCAAATAAGGTTGAGCGAGTTCATTTTTTCTGTGGGTTATGGGTTTTCAAGAGGATGGTGCAGATGGACATAGGTCCCAGAGGCCACAGAGTGGGGGGATGATGGAGGCTGCCTGACACCTCACTTCCTCGGGGCGGTGGGGGGGGGGAGTTGTAGGGACTGATCACTCCAGGCCTGTACTCACTGAGAGTCCTCAGTCACACCATCCTTTACTAGTAAGATCCAGGGGCGCCTGGGTGGCTCAGTCAGTTAAGCATCCAACTTCTGCTCAGGTCATGATCTCGCGGTTTGTGGGGTCAAATCCCGCATCGGGCTTTGTGATGGCACCTGAGCCTGGAGTTGCTTCGGATTCTGTGTCTCCCTCTCTGCCCCTCTCCCGCTCATACTCAGTCTCTCCTTGTCTCAAAAACAAACATTAAATTAAAAAAAAAAAAGATGCCCAAATTAAAAAAAAAAAAAAAAAGACCCAGGGAGGGGACACCGACTACCAGAAATGGTCTCTAAAGCATGCAAGAACAGGAGAGCCTCACCCAAAGGCTTTTAAGTGAAAGTTTTACTTTCGAAAGTATCTGAAAGGACGAGTATGCCGAAAAAAGCCCAGAAAATTCCGTAAAGGCTGGGCCGCTAGTTGGGAAAGACCTGGTTGTAAGTAGCAGAAACAAGTTTTGATTTGGTTAGGGTTCTACATCCCTGCATATGCACCGATTTTCTAGAAAACCTTTCGCTATCCTCACCATCATTTTAACTTCACAAAGTTAAAGAAAAACTTGGCTTTAGCTGATCTCCAAAAAGCCTCAGGGTTTTTTTTCTAAGAGTCACAGCCCCAAAGGACACCTACACCAGGTCCTTTTTCCCATGTGGAGTGGACCTGTTCCCTCTGGCTGCTCAAACAGGGAAGCTCTGAGCCAAGCACTTGCCTCTTTCAGCCCGTCGATCTTTCCTAATTCGAAGACTGCCTCGGGTTGAACGCAGGCAGCTCTTTGTAAGTCGTGACTGAGCAGCCATTAAATTGTGTATCTACAAGGTTTTTGCCACCTAAATTAGGTCAAGTTTAAAAAAAAATGAAAAATGCTGTCAGTAGGACTATTTCCACTGAAGGAGAATAAAATCGGATTATATACAGAAGGGAAAACACTTTCTGTGTGTTTGCATAGAAATTATTAAACCTGGACAAGGCATATGTAGTATAAAGTGTTTTAGGAAAGGAAAAACTTAGTCCAAAACTCCCTAGAATACAAAACATTCTAGAAGAGGCTTAGGCAACTTCAAGAGAAGCAAAACTCAAGAATGAATACTGTAGTACAAAATTATGGCCAAAAATACTGTATTTTTAACCAGCAAGATCATTGGGGCATTATTATACAACATTAGGTGTTTTTTGCAAAACTAGTTCCCATCCCCAAACAATAGACAATACATGCATTTGAATGACATTTTAAGAACAGTAAATAGGATTCTTTTAAATACTGCAAGTTAAAAATGTTTTCTGACAAAACTCCCTAAATACATAGGTCTAGTAAGGGTTTCCAACATGATGACAGGTGAGGAATCCAGCAAGAAGTTGTATTTAGAGTACTTTGAGGAAAAGAAATCTACCAAAAACGTGTGTTGAAGTCAAAGTAACCTGAACGTTACACAGCAATTTCCATCTCTTTCTAAACTGGACAATATTCTAGTGAAGAATATTTTCTTCCCTGTTTTTTTTTTTTCCTACCTATCAAAGCTTATATGAAAGTCAGAATTGCTTTATCGAAGTAAGATCCAATTTTGCCCAATAGGTGTTTTTGAAATGTGTAAATGTCATTTACTATTGGGTTGGAATCCTATGGAGAAATGGAAGATACGTGATAAGGGAGGTAAGAAGGAAATTAATGTTTGAGCACCTACTATGTGCTGGGTGTGTATGCATACTTTGAACAGATGATTCTAGAGGCAAGAGTATTATTGAAAGGTCATTGGAAGTTGGGAAGACAGCAATGAATGGGTTGTTACTCTGTGAGGAAAAACAAATGACAAGTTTAGACTCTGTACTAAGTATTTACTAAACAGCAGGTGTCTGGCTCGAAGAATTTCTAACTAATCACATACAACTAAGCCATTTCTTGTCCTAATTTGGTGGAACCAAAATGAAACCCCAAACACGTAGTTACCAGGACAGACCTATTAACGCTACATATGCTGGAAATATGTGGAGACAGATAAACAGACACTATTGTAAGTTTTAATTTTTGTGTGTTTCTAACCAAAGACAGATCTTTGGAAGAACATAGTAATGAATACCAAGCACACCTTGTTTGTATCAATTGAGATGTTGTCAATTACCAATTAAGTGGTTTTAAACCCTTATTTAATTTTAAGAAGAGGAGCAATATACATTACAATACTTGGGTACACTTTATTTTTATATGGGTTAACATTCTTCTGTATTTCATTTCATTCATTTTTTTTGAAAAACTGAAAACAAAGGGAAATTGAGGGTAATTTGAAGGTTATTTCCAACCAATATCTGAGTCTTGCAGTATCTCATTATACAGCCCTTTCTTCCCATTATTTTTTTTGCAAATAAGTCGTTTGACCCAAATCCAGCATAAATAGCTTTTTACCAATTCCTAACTTAAGACAACTAACATTTACAATCATGTGGCAGTATAAATTTTAAAATTACAGTTCATACACCTTGACAATCAAGATAGTCTAAAGTACAAAAAGTAAATTGTCCTTTAGCTGAATTACCTTTTTGTAATAGGCTTGCTAGTTAATCCACAAAAAAAAAAAAATACAAGTTTCAGGTGTTCTTTGAATACCTTTTGTAGATGTCATATGCTAGTAAACAACAAATGCAGGTTCCTAAGATTTTTTTTCCCCCAAGTCTATTCATGACATTCAACAGAGCTCTTTGTATGAAAACGTTTTTTTAAAAAAACAAAAACTTCGAGGGGATTTATTGACTTCTGAATGGGTGTGTTATTTCCCTTTGTTTCAAGAGATGAGGCACAAACTTCTGGATTTAAGCTCTGTAAGGCATAGTACAAACCTCCAATTTACAAATGAGGAATTCTCTGTGGGTTTGGAACTGCCATGTCACGCAAAAAAAAGGGAAAAATTATCTGTAAACTGGTACACTGCAATGTGGTGAGTCATGAAATGGCTGCTTGCCTTGGTATGCTGAAGAAAGGTTTTTGTGGTTTGTGTTTTTGTTTTTGAATAAGACATGCCCAAGTCACCAAAAACTGGCCACAGGCCTCCATTACCTGGAGCATCAATGGCAGGAGACAAGTGGCACACGCTTCTAACGCTTGCAATCACAATATAATAGAAAGCATGAGTAAACTTTGTTTTTTTTTTATACAAAACTGAAAAGAATCCCTTCCCACCCCTAGCCCCTTCAATAAAACCCCAAAGAAACAGAAAAAAAAAATCCTTTAGCTTCGATTGACTAGTGTGGATACAATTAGGTTTCCATGCATCACTGCAGCGAGGGTGATCAATTTCTTCCTTTCTCAAGAGAAAGGGATCTTGTCATGCACCCTCCGGCAAACAGCGAAGCCACCAACCTCAATTCTGCATAGCAATTCCATTCCAATTTCATAAAGACAAATAGAACAATCTTTCCCTGTTTGCTCAACTTCTTCGAGCTTTGAGATCATGTTTAATTGACTACATCTACTATAGCTCTATTAAATAGAATATCTTGATTCCCTAAAACTGTAACACTTAGGATCTTGTGATGAGGTTTTCTCTATACACACTGTAGGCCTTCAAATGTTATTGTTGACTTTTTTCTTCTTTCTTTTCTTTTTTACTTTTTTCTTTTTTTTCTTTTTCTTTTTTTTTTTTCGTTTTTTTTTGTTTTTTTGTTTTTTTGTTTTTTTTTGCTGCACCAAATTTAAGATTGCCCTTTCAGGCAAGCAGTGGTCTCTAGCTGTTAAAACATTTCCTTAGTGGATCACAATAGCTTCTAAAACTGCCTTTCTAATAAAGGCCATCAGAGAGGTAATACTAAACTGTGCATTTGCCAAATAAGAATATGAATCGTATAAAAGCTCATATTCCAATCCTAGGTCAAATGGCAAAAGTTCTACAAAGTTGGTTTCCATGTTTGTATAAAAGCTCCGACTGATTTTATGTATTTTGCTATGAAATTACCTTTGGGTCTTATCAGTACACCTCTACTCAGGAATGTGCAAATGATTTTATACAGCACGATGCTAGTACCGCTCTGTACGATAGTAAGGTTTTTTTTTTTTTCTTTTCTAAATGGAAAAAAAAAAATATCCCTAGTCAGAAATAAACTGACAAATTTACATTCTCCTCTCTTAAAAAAGTAAATAAAATAACATTATTCAAAATGTGAATTAGCTATAAGACATACACTTACATAGATACATATCAATACAGCACATTCAATCTGCCAAAAAAAAATTAACGATTACAAAGCCCGTATGGATGCGGCAATAGCAAGAGGTGTATGTACAATGACTAGAGCGTTCAGAATTGCACTAGACCTACAGGCAGTCTGGTTCTCAATTAAATTAGAGCTGCTTTCCGAGCAAAGTGAAAAAGTAACTTGTGGTGTTTGTGGCCGGGAAAGGAAGGAGAACATCCCACTACTGCTTAGTAACCCTGGTTCTCCTCTAGTAAGCCATTCATTTTCTCTTGCCTTCATTGTTCCCCAAGAGTTGACGGATAGGGAAGTTTGGACTTGTGCCAGAGAGTACGATACTTAAAATAAGACCAGTGTCGCGGCCTAATTCTTATTCCCCAGCAGGTTTAAAATAATCTTTATTTCCTTAAATCGTATGTCAACTCAAGCTGCTGGACCGAAGCTCATTAATACAGGTGCTGTTTTGTTTTTTGGGTTTTTTTTTTTTTTGCATTTGTTGAAAAATTGCACATTGAGAACTCCAATGATCTCTCCTAAGAGGTTTAGTTACACAAATGCATGTTCTATAAAACACCGAGGGGTTAACTCTTAAGGAAGTCTTGTGGACCTAACTCAAATTCAACTTAATCGGTCACCGGTTTAAAAAGTTCACAAAGGTGGTAAACCAGCAGTAACATCGGATTTTGCAAATTAAAAGTGTCCGAATACTTGAATAACGTCCTTGGCAGACCTACTTGACCTTAAAGAAACACAAAGGGTAAGACCGGCTTTAAAGGAAGAGACAGAAGCAGATTTCATGTTCTATCACAGAAGACACTATTTTACATTGCTGATTTGGACACTCAACACGAAACGTACACTAAATGTGATCTCGAGGGCAGAGAAAAGAATGGACCATGCCAGTCAAATTGGCAGTTACCTATTCTTGGGCAACTGGTGTTTCAGGTGGATTCTCAGCCAATTATTTAGGCCTCACACTCTTACTCTCTTCCATTTGTGAGATACTGGCTTTTACCTCTGAAATTTTTACTACTTTACTTTTACAAAAAAGCCAGCTTTGGCAACACATACCCATGATAAATTATGGCCCAAACACTAAGGGGGAAAAAAAAGGATGAAAATTTGAACCAAGGTGGGGAAAAATGAACAACCTAAGAAACAGGTTCTGGATAGCAGCCATTGGGGTAATGTAGTGTCTGTTGGGCATATACATATATATAGAAAATGGTTTTTTTTGTTTGTTTTTTTTTTTTGGCATCTGCAATTTAAAGAGAGGGTAAAAAAAAAGTAAGGGTGGAAGGACCATGGCACATGGCGTTAAAAAAAAACACAACTGTGGTCTCTGTTCTTGCCTTACTGTCTGTGCATATTTCTCTCAGCAACCAAGCTATGGCTGAAGGTAGGAATCCAAAAGAAACGACCCTTCACTGTAAGACGGGCATCCACCCTCCTAGCCCAAAGTGAGGCAAGATCATGTACTGATATAAAAACAACTCTATATGTGTATCCAGAGCAATACATTGAAAACCACAGTATTAATACTTAGAATCCTTCAGCAACACTACAAACCGTTTAACTTAAGCTGATGCCGATGGCTTAAATCAAATGGCGCTGTCCTGTCGTTGGAGAGAAAAACTTGACCAAGAATGGAACTAGGATAAAGGCCGTTGTGACCCAGGGAAAATCAGGATGAGGGCAGGGGGTGAGGAAAAGGGCAATCAGCTTTGTTTTCCTCAATAGAAAAGAAAAAGAGAAAGAAACCACTCTTATCTTGGTGAGTGCATGACTGAGAATTGAAAATACATTGAGTCACAAGGTTTTTGCCTAAAAAAAAGACAGCGAGGAAATGTGCTGGGACCGTACTTCAGCATCCTGTTTTTCCTCTGAATAGTTTAAATAAAATCATAATATTTACTACAAACCCTGTGGACACATTCACACAGAGTCCGGGACGGCAATAAATTAGTATTATGCAAATGGTTTTCCACAGAAATCCAGTCCCTCTTGTACAGCTTCAACAGCCCACCGGGGAAGGGACGGGCGGTACTGAGGAGGCACAATTAGACCAGATTGTACTCCTTCAGGTTCAACTGGAGGATGGTGTCCTTGACGGCGGCAAAGACAAAGCGGATGTTCTCGGTATCTGTGGCGCATGTGAAGTGGGAGTAGATAATTTTGTCACTGTCAGGGTTCAGGTCCACGAACATCTTCAGGATGAATTCTCGAGCTGCCTGGGCATCTCTCTGGGGTCCTGTTGGTCAAGGGAAGAAAGGGACGATTTGTCAGCGGATCTGTGTGTGCCTATAAGCAGTTAAGTGTTCACTGGGTCGGTAACAATGCCATGGAGAGGACGCTTGCACTGCAGATTTGATCTGTTATAACCATCTTCCCCAACTCGAGTATGTGCAACTGTTCTCTTTGGCATGTTATCTGACCATCCATTCGTCTGCCTGTCCGTCCACCCACCCACCCACAAGGTGTGGTTAGGCGAAAAGAGGCGTATGGATAGAGCTGCCTTAGGCTCTCCTGTCAATCTGCCTCCCAGGGGCCCCTCGCCCCTGCTGTGGATCTTTTTACATTCTCCAGACTGAAATCTGTTTCAGAATAGTTCCTGGGGCACCTGGGTGGCTCAGTTGGTTGAGCAGCAGACTCTTGGTTTCAGGTCCTGAGCTCCAAGCTGACAGTGGGGGGGCCTACTTGGGATTCTCTCTCTGCCCCATCCCTGTTCATGCTCACTAGCTCGCTCGCTCTCTCAAAATAAATTTGAAAAAAAAAAATCTTATGTCAGGTCCACCTTCAATTGTGCTCTGCTACCTAGCTTCTAGATTGCTGGTGTTTCCGGGCAAACTACATTTACGTAGTGTTCAATTCACTATGTGTGATGATAAGAGAAAGACTGGTGTATGTTTCCTTAGCTTTATTTGGGGTGTCTTCCAGGCTGAACACTCTTCTAGATGCCTTAAAACAGGACTGCAATGTATTTACCAGGGTATAGTAAAAGTTTAGCTTAAAATTTTGCCATGAGGGGTGCCTGCGTGGCTTAGTCGGTTAAGCGTTCGATTTTAGCTCAGGTCACGATCTTGTGGTTTGTGAGTTCGAGCCCCACGTCAGGCTCTGTGCTGTTAGCTTGGAACCGGGGGCCCGCTTCATATTCTGTGTGTGTGTCTCTCCCTGCCCCTTCCCTGCTCGTTCTCTCTCAAAAATAAACATTAAAGTCTTTAATTTTTTTAAGTTTATTCATTTATTTTGAGAGAGACAGACCCAGTGAGAATGGGGGAAGGAGAGAGAGAGAATCCCAAGCAGGCTCCACACTGGCAGCACAGAGCCTGATGCGGGGCTCGAACCCACGAAACTGTGAGATCATGACCCGAGCAGAAACCAAGAGTCGGTCTGCTCAACCGACTGAGCCACTCAGGAGCCCCAAATATTAAAATCTTAAAAAAAAAAAAAGGTAAAATTTCGCAATGCATTCTTAGATAGGGTGCCAACATCATAGGCAACAAAAGAAAAATTGGACCTCATCAAAATTTAAAAGTTTTGGGCATCAAAGGACACCATCAAGACAGAGAAGAGACCACCTACAGAATGGGTGAAAATACTGGCCAAACACATAGCTCATAAGAGGTTAACTTCCAGAAAATAGAACTCCTATAACTCAGCAACAAAAAGACAATCTGAATAAAAAATGGGCAAAAGGGCCTGAATAGACATTTCTCCAAAGATATATAGCTGGCCAATGAGCACAGAGAGGCTCAACATTCTCAATCATCGGGGAAATGCAAATCAAAACCACTGTGAGCTATTATTTCACATCTGCCAGAATGGCTATAATAACAAGAAAAAAAAGGATACAGTATGGGCAAGGATGTTGAAAAATCTGAACGCTTGTGCATTGTTGGTGGGAACATGCAACGGTGTAGCTGCTGTCGTAAACAGGTGGATAGTTCCTCCCAAAGCTAAACATAGATGACCAAATGGCCGGCAATTGTATTCCTAGGTATATATATCCAAAGGAATCAAAAGCAAGGACTCTGGGGTGCCTGGGTGGCTCAGTCGGTTGGGCCTCCGACTCTTGATTTTGGCTTAGGTCGTGATCTCACAGTTTGGGAGATCGAGCCCCTAGTGCCGCTGTGCTACAGTGCATAGAGCCTGCCTCAGCTTCTCTTTCCCTGCCCCTCCCCTGCTTGTGCTCTCTAAATAAACTTAAAAAAAAAGGGGGGGGGGACTCTACTAGTTACTTAAACAATGAATTTCACTGTCGTATTATTCATAAGAACCAAAAGGTGGAAAGGACCCAAGTGTCCATCAACAGAGGACAGAAAGGAATGGATAAACCAGAGGTAGGAGACACACAAGGGGATGTTACTCATCCATGGACAAGTTATGATGGCTGCCACAACACCCATGAACCTTCAAAACATGATGTTAAGTAAAATAAGCCAGACCAAAGAACACATCTTGTATGACTGCACCTATAGGAGGTACCCAGAATAGGCAAATTTATAGAGACAAAGTAGGTTAGAGGTTGGCTGGGGTGAGGGGGAAGTGAGTTAGTGCTTCAGGGTCACAGAATTTCTGTTTGGGGTGAGGAAAAAGTTTTGGGAATAGTGATGGTGCACAGCATTGTGAACGTAATTGTCACTCAACTACATGCTTTAAGATGATGAAGATGACACATTTTAATGTGTAAGTTATGGTAAAATGTACTTCAAAAAGCCCTGAATTGTAGCTTTAAATGGGTAAATTACATGGTATGTGAATTATAGGTCGATAAAGAGGTTTTAAAAACTTATTTAATAGATCCTGACAAATGTATTAATTTAAAATTTATTAACTAGGTGTGGTGTCTTAACGTTACTATCGAGTACCGAGTATCCATCTTAGTCTTTGAGGCCCATATATGTACATTTCCCCCGTCTTTTCCATCCTAAGAAAGAAGAAGGTCCTGCCATAGCCTTCTCCTCCTCCACTTCCTTCTGACAGGACCATCTCACGATCCACAGCCTCCATTTTTTCTGTCAAGATTCTTGTTATCTACTGGTTGGGATAAAGAAATCTTGGAACACTATACTGAGGGCCTGACTACTGCTTCCGACCAAATGCATTGTGAATTTTAGACGGCCAACTTGAAGACTTTTCAAAATGGCCTGATTGCAAATTGGGGATTACCCCTATGAGTTCATATCTAACCCTGCCAGAAGGAGGAGAGAAAGAGCCATGAAGACAAATGGGCTATTCCCACTTGAACAATGACCACAAAAGTCATGTTTGCATTTTTGACTTCAGTGACCAGAATTGAAATTTTTGTCAGCAATTAGGAAGGCTGGCATCATAATGAAAGTGCCATAATACTAGGATTATAATGTCCTGTTTTTCTCAATGTACTATTAAGTTATTAATTCCACAGCAGTAATAGAAAATATTTAGAACTAGGACTAATAGACTGTTGGGGTTGGAGAAGGTTCCCATATAAAGGAACCCCAGCTTTCTGGTTTGTGAAGGAAGTTCCCTTTGGTTTTGTATATCTATCCTATTTGAGAAAAAAGGGGCTATTTTTTTTAAGCCCTCAGAACTAGACTCAAGTTCAGTGAAGATCACTTGCAGTGTGTTAAGTTTTTAAGCATAAATTAAATTATTTGAATAAACACAAACTACAAAGAAATCCTTACAGACATCCTAGCACGCACAGAGCACCAGAGTCTCTCTGAACAATTCTGCAATTCACGTCCATGTGGAAACGGTAATTTCTCTTTCTGAAGAGAAATACAGAAATGGCACTCATTATGATTAAGACCTTGGAAGTGCAGAAATGTGGAAGTGTGAAGTTCATAATACTATAAACATGTTTGTTATAAAAACAGCACTGCAGAGTAGGCCTAGAATTTTTTTCAGTTGTAGCTCATCTTACAAGGGCTTTGTATGCAATGACAGCTGTGTTTGCTTTGTGAATAAGTGTCTTTTTTTTTTTTTCTTTTCTTTTTCCATGGCTAAGTCGCCTGTGTGCCTTACGTGCACGTTGGGGGAGGTTAACAGTAAAAACCGTGTTCACGGTTTAAAACCTTCGCAAGATGGGCACGTGGGAAGGAAAATGCTTACAGTGATGGGGGAACCCAGGGAAATTTACTGGATGGAGGAGATAGGTAAAGAGAGGAGGATGATGTGGCAAAGAGGAAAAAAAAATTATCCCAAACAGCTGTTGCAGAAAAAAAGTCTTGTGCTGCAGAAAAATCAAACCCACATGTGGCATGCTGTGGGCGCTGTGCTGAGCAGTTAAGCGTTGGTGGCTTTGCTCTGTGGGGTAGGCTGTGCTGTGTTTATCCCCTGCCGTCCTGTATGCAAGCACATCAGGTTTGCAGGTGGCCATGTATGGGGTGGGGTGTCATTTCTTACCTGCTGATTCTCATTGGATTACGAGAAAAATTAAGAGAGTCTCTTCTAGGGGTGTCAGGCAAACGTGTGTTAAAGTGTAACCAGATGCTTCGTGCCCATCTGATTCAGGTAGACCTAGTGGTGAAAGACTAGTCTGTTGTTGTTGGAGACCAGGTTAGCTACGTGATAAGTTTCCTTCCTTTCTTCTTCTTTTTTAAATGTTGGTTTATTTTTGAGAGAGACAGACAGACGGAGACACAGAATCTGAAGCAGGCTGTCAGGCACAAAACCTGATGTGGGGCTCAAACTCACGAATGGTGAGATCGTGACCTGAGCCACCCAGGCAGCTCAAGTTTCCTTCCTTCTATAGTTTCCTCAGGAACAGTGAGGGATAGATAGGGTTGATGAAATTTTAACAGTGCCAACTAGTGGCAAATGAAAAGGAGTAAAAATGAAAACACTGTTAAAGGCTAGCAAAGTATTTGTTTTTAAAGGCACAATAAAGCACAGTAAAGTACTTGGATAGGGGACAGGAACACACTGCTAACAAACTAGACAGAGGACTGTATCTAATACCTGGTAACATCCCCAAAGTTTCTATTTCAATGCACCAACCTTTAGAATCTTACACACATTTGAGAAGGGAAATTCAGTTCACCAAAGACGCAACCTTGCCCACTCTGTGAGCCAGCACCGTACCCAGTGCATGTGGGATGAAAACATGAGTAAAACTCCATCCTTGATGTGCTTGTATCTTCTCAGAAAGCTACAAAGCCAAACTGAATTATTCGTGTTTTGAAGAAATCACCTTTCTGAGGGAGCTTTTAGAACTACAGAAACAATGTTGAACTGATATCCACTGTAGATCCTATGTCGATAATGTAATTTAAAAAATGGCGGGGGCCTGGGCGCCTGGGTGGCTCAGTTGGTTAAGTGCCCGACTTTGGCTCAGGGCATCATCGTACGGTTTATGAGTTTGAACCCCACACTGGGCTCTCTGCTGGCAGTGCAGAGTCCACTTCGGATCCGCTGCCTCCCTCTCTTTCTGCCCCTCCCCTCCCAAACTAAAAAAAATATTTAAAAAATCATCTGTTATATCCACCTATTGATACATCTTTGTAAGAGGTTCTTTCAGGTTTGTGTTCTCTGTGCCACGTATCCCACTAAGTGACTTATATATGGTTCTATTCAATTATTTACTATCAAAAAGAAATTGAGTCGTTGAATAGACATGTCCAAACCTACAATGCAAGTGGCAGAGCCGGAACTCTGTGACACTCAAAGCTGTCCTCTTAACTACTATTCATGTAGATCTGGGTTTGTCACACTTTCTCTGTAATGCACCAGAGAGTTTGGTTCTGGTCCAATATGGTGACATAGGAAGACCCTGAACTCACCTCCTCTGGGACACGTGTTATCTGCACCTACCGATAGAGCGAATCTTCTTGAAGAACTGAGGATTGACTGAACAGCTTCTGCACAACCAAAGATGGAGAGACCACACAGAGAATGGCAAGAGAGATGGAGACACGGTAACGCGGGGGATGTCCCCCCACAACGCTACCAACTGCAGGGGGGAGGGGATAGTACTGAGGGGCTGTGGGCAGACCTGTCTATGGGCCCAGAAAACAAGCCGTGGGCCAATAGGGTAACTAGAATGTAAAGGGACCAGCCCTAGGACCTGCCAAAAGACGGGGGTGCTGCTGGCACTCTCTCCTGGTCACAGGGGCTGGGGAGTACCGCAGTTGATGTGGCCTCCACCATGACAGGAGTAGCGTGTGGCTGCCATGGCTGGCCTGCTGCCTCAGGGAGGCCTGGGCCCCTAGCCCATACCAGCCCCAACTGTCCCACCTGGGTGGCCCCAGCACCAAGCACACGGGCACATCCCTGGTCAATGCTCACTGGAGTTTTAGCCAGCACACGAAGAGGACACAAGAACAAAGCACATCAGAACACTCCAGGTTCCAACCACTTTGGCCATAGCAGCCTGCCAGGGCACCACGCTCTGGAGCCCTCTGGGAAGTACCCTGGAATGCCTGGAGACCTGTACCCTCTCTTGGCTCCGGCCATTGGGCCCTCTGTGCTGACTACCCTGGGACACTCTGGCTTGTACCGACTTGAACTTCAACCGTCCTCCCAGGGTGCCCTCTGAGTGGAGAGCCCTGGAACCACCCCTGTGCTGACAGCCCCAGGACCCCTGGCTTGAACCTATTTCCTCTTCCGTTGTCTTGCCTTCAGATTTAACT
The DNA here is from genome assembly GCF_022079265.1 of Lynx rufus. Classification (NCBI taxonomy): domain Eukaryota; kingdom Metazoa; phylum Chordata; class Mammalia; order Carnivora; family Felidae; genus Lynx; species Lynx rufus. The sequence goes on from NW_025814824.1 coordinate 19,245,618, forward strand.
GTCCTGCCAAGGCACCCTTTGTGTGGAAAGCCTCGGGATCCCCCAGCTTGCACTCATTTCAGCTTTAACTGTTCTGCTACGGTGCTGCCTGTATGAAGAGGCCGGCTATACCACCAGGGCAACCCCAGCATGAGGTGCTCTGGAATCCCCAGCTCATGCCACCCAGAGCTCCTTCCAAAGTCAGCAGGCACACACAGTCTACACAGGGGACGACCACGTACAAGACTATTCCATCTACTGTAGCTGTTCCGCCTACTTCATGGAAACAAAGTCAAACACAAAGAGGAGACAGAAGAATATGCTCCGAACAAAAGAACAAGACAAAAGCTAAGAAAAAGACCTAAAGTGAAATCAAGATGAACACTAGGCCTGATAAAGAGTTTAAAGTAACAGTCATAGTGCTCTCTTTGGCAGCACATATACTAAAGTAAGTGTCACAGATGCTGCAGAGGACGTGCAGAAACAGGAACCCTCTTGCACTGTTGGTGGGAATGCAAACTGGTGCAGCCATTCTGGAAAACAGTGTGGAGGTTCCTTAAAAAACTAAAAATAGATCTACCCTATGACCCAGCAGTAGCACTGCTAGAAACTTACCCAAGGGATACAGGAGTGCTGATGCACAGGGGCACTTGTACCCCAACGTTTATAGCAGCACTTTCAACAACAGCCAAATTATGGAAAGAGCGTAAATGTCCATCAACTGATGAATGGATAAAGAAATTGTGGTTTATATACACAATGGAATACTACGTGGCAAGGAGAAAGAAGGAAATCTGGCCTTTTGTAGCAACGTGGACGGGACTGGAGAGTGTTATGCTAAGTGAAATAAGTCATACAGAGAAAGACAGATACCATATGTTTTCATTCTTATGTGGATCCTGAGAAACTTAACAGAAGACCATGGGGAGGGGAAGGGGGGGAAAAAAAGAGAGGGAGGGAGGGAGGGAGGCAAACCATAAGAGACTCTTAAAAACTGAGAATTAACTGAGGGTTGATGGGGAGGGTGTAAGGGAGGGGAAAGTGGGTGATGGGCAATGGGTGTTGTATGGAAACGAATTTGACAATAAATTTCATATTAAAAAATGAAAAAAAATTAAGCATCATAAACATGCTCACTGCCTTGGATGGAAGACTGGAAGAACTCAGTGAGAGCTTTAACAAGAGGAAATATTTTTAAAAAATCAACTAGAATTGAAGAATACAATAAAAAAGTGAAAAATACACTAGAGGGAATCAATAGTAAATACATGTATGCAGAAAAGCAAATTAGTGATGAAGAAGACACGGTGACAAGCACATATGCTGAACAGTAAAAAAAAATTTTTTAAATGAGGATAGGTTAAGGGATCTCTTGGACAACATCAAGCAAACATACATTTGCATTATAGGGCACCAGAAGGAGAAGAGAAAGGGGCGGACAGCTTATGTGAAGAGGTAAAAGTTGAACACTTCCCCAACCTGAGAAAAGAAACAGATATTTAGGGTCAGAAAGCACAGAGAGTCCCAAATAAGATGAATACAAGGAGGCCCACAAACACAATAATTAAAAGTCAATGGTTAAAGAGAATTTTAAAAGCAGCAAGAGAGAAGCAAAAAGCAACATACAGGGTAAACCCCATAAGTCTATCACATGATTTTTCAGCAGAAACATGGCAGGCTGGAAGTAAGGGGCATGATATAGTCAGAGTGCTAAAAGGAATAAAAAAAACCCTACAACCAAGAATACTCTAACCAGTGAAGTTATCATGCAGAATTGAAGGAGAGATACTGATTTTCCCAGATGAACAAAAGGTAAAGGAATTCACTACTAAAATGGCCTTACAAGAAATGTTAAAGAGATTTAGGTGAAAAAGGCTATAATTAGAAGAAAATTATGAATAAAAAGATATAAAATGAGAGAATATTTACATAAAATGTGGAGGGGGAAGTAAAAAAGTTCTCTTAGGATGTGCTCAAACTTCAACGACTGTCACCTTGACACAGACTGCTATATACTTAGGATGTTATATGAATCCTGTAACTGCAAGCCCAAAGCCTATAATATAGATACACAAAAAATAAAAAGAAAGCCAAGCATAACACTACAGAGAGTCATCGCAAGAGAGCAAGAGCAGAAGAAAGGAACAGAGAAGAATTACAAAAACAACCAAACAAAACAATTAACAAAATGGCAATAAGTACCTACCTATCAACAATTATTTTAAATATAAATGGTCTAAATTCTCCATCAAAAGACATAGGGTGGCAGAACGGAGAAAAAAACCCACGACCCCTCTAAATGCTGCCTACAAGAGACTCACATCAGACCTAAAGACACATACAGACTGAACGTGAACGGCTAAAGATACTCCATACAAATGAAAGTTAAAAAAAAAAAAAAAGCTAGAGTACCAATACATATATCAGATAAAAAATACATTTTAAAACAAAGGCTGTAACAAGAGACAGAGAGCATTATATAATGATAAAGGGGTTAACCCATCAAGAGGATAAAAAAAATTGTAAATATTTATGCACCCAACACTGGAGCACCTAAATACAGAAAGCAAATATTAATGACATAAAGAGAGAAACTGACAGTAATAAAATGATACTAAGGGACTCTGAAACCCATGTACATCAATGAATACACAATCCAGGCAGAAAATCAATAAGGAGACCATGTCTTTGAATGACATATTAGACCAGACATAGAAATTCTATCCAAAACCAACAAAATGTGCATGGGACATTCTTCAGGAGACAAGTCTCAATAAATTTAAGAAGATTAGAATCATATCATGCATCTTTTCTGACCAGAATGGTATGAAACTAGAAATCAATAGTAAGAAAAAAACTGGAAAAAACATAAACACACAGAGGCTAAACAACACGGTACTAAACAACCCATGGGCCAACAAAGAAATCCAAGAGCAAATTAAAAAATACATGGAGACAAATGAAAATGAAAACACAAAGTTCCAAAATCTTTGATATGCAGTAGTTCTAAGAGTGAAATTTATAATGATACAGACATACCTCAAGAAACAAAAATCTCAAACAATCTGACATTATACCTATAGGAACTAGAAAAAGAACAAAAAAGCCTGAGATTAGAAGGAAGGACATAATAAACATCAGATCAGAAATAAATGAAATAGAGACTAAAAAAATAAAATTGATAAACCTTTAGTCAAACTCATCTAGAAACAAAGAGAAGTAACAACCAACCACAGAAATACAAAGGAATGTAAGAGACTACTACAAAAAATTATATATCAATAAACTGGACAATCTAGAATAGATAAATTTTTAAAAACATACAATCTTCCAAAACTGAATCAGGATGAAATAGAAAATCTGAACAGATCAACTGCTAGTAACAGAATGGAACTGGTAATCAAATAAGTCCCAACAAACAGAAGTCCAGGTGGTTTCACAGGTGAATTCCACCAAACATTTAAAAAAGAATTAGTATCTATTCTGAATTGGCTATATCCATCTATTACAAAAATCAGAGAGGAAGGAAAGCTTCCAGATACATTCTACAAGGTCAGCATTACCCTCCTACCCAAACCAGTCACAGACACTACAAAAACAAAAAACAAACCCAAAAAACCCTACAGGCCAATCTCTCTGATGAACTTAAATGCAACAATCAGCAAAATATTAGCGAACCACTTTGAATAATACACTAAAAGGATCATTCACCATGGTCACATGGGATTCATTCCAGGGATCCAAAGGTGGTTCAATATTCACAATCAATGTGATACATCCCATTAACAAAATGAAAGATAAAAACTATATGATCATCTCAAGAGATGCATCAAAAGCATTTGACAAAATTCAACATCTGTTCATGATGAAAATCCTCAACAAAGTTACCTTAGAGGGAACATAACCTCGAGATAATAAAGGCCACATAAGAAAAACCCACAGCTAGTGTCATACTCAATAGGGAAAAACATTTTCCCAAAGATCGGGATGTCCACTCTCACTACTTTCATTCAATACAGTACTCCCAGTACTAGACACAGTAATCAGACAAGAAAAAAGAATAAAAGGCATGCAAACTGGTAAGGAAGAAGTTAAACCATCACTATGTGTACACTGCATTTTTTAATAAAACCTTTATTGTTTTCATTTTTAGAGAGAGCAAGAGTATATGCATGGGAGAGGGACAGGGGGAGAGAGAGAATCCCAAGCTCGGATTCTCAGGACTCAGGGCTCGATCCCACGACCCTGGGATCATGATTTGTGCTAAAACAAGAGTCAGTTGCTCAACCAGGTGCTCCTATACACTGTATTTCTTTACAGAGAAAACCCCAAAGACTTTACAAAAAACTACTAGAAGTCATAAGTAAAGTTTCAGGATACGAAATTAATACACAAAAGTTAGTTGCGTTTCTATACACTAATGATGTAGTAGCAGAAAGTGAAATGAAGAAAACAATCCTATTGACAGTTGAGCCCCAAATAAGAAAATACCCAGGAATAAACTGAACCAAGAAGGTGAAAGATCTGTACTCTGAAAACTATAAAACTGATGAAACAAACTGAAGATAACACAAACAAATGAAAAATTTTCCATGCCTATGGATTGGAAAAATTAGTATCATTAAAACGTCCATACTACCCAGAGCAATCGACAGATTCCAGAAAATCCCTATCATAATACCAAGAGCATTTTTCACAGAAATAGTACAACCAATCCTAAAATTTGTATGGAACCACAAAAGACCCTGAATAGCCAAAGCAATCATGAGGAACAAGAACAAAGCTGGAGATATCACAATCCCAAATTTCAAGATCTACTACAAAACTGTAGTAATCACGGGGCGCCCAGGTGGCTCAGTTGGTTGAGCTTCCGACTTCGGCTCAGGTCACGATCTCACCGTCTGTGAGTTCGAGCCCCGCGTCAGGCTCTGTGCTGACAGCTCAGAGACTGGAGCCTGCTTCTGATTCTGTGTCTCCCTCTCTCTCTAACCCTCCCCCGCTCATGCTCTGTCTCTCTCTGTCTCAAAAATAAAATAAAACACTAAAAAAAAAATTAAAAAAAAAAACTGTAGTAATCACAACACTATGGTACTAGCACAAAATCATATACATAGATCAATGGAATGGAGAGCCCAGAAATAAACCCATGCTTATATGATCAATTATTCTATGATGGAGGGGGCAAGAATACACAATGTGGAGAAGACAGTCTCTTTAATGAACGGTGCTGGGAAAATTGGACAGCTACATGAAAAATAATGAAACTGGACCACTTTCTTCCATCACATACAAAAGTAAACTCAAAATGGATTGAAGACCTAAATGTGAGACCTAAAACCATAAAACAAATGATACGTTTGATAAGGGTTGAATATCCAAAATATATAAAGAACTTACACAACTCAACACTAACAACACAGTTAATCTGATTAAAAGTGGACAGAGGACCCAAATAGACATTTTTCCAACAGGTACATAAAAATTAAAACCACACCGAGATATCACCTCACACTAGTCACAATGGGTAAAATAAAAACCCAAGGAACAAGTAAGTGTTGGCGAAGATGTGGAGAAAAAGAAACCCTTGTGCTCTGTTGGTGGGAATACAGACTGGTGTAACCACTGTGGAAAACAGTATGGAAACTCCTCAAAAAAATTAAAAATAGAATTACCATATGATCCGTAATCCTGGCAAAAGTGAAAACAATGTGAAGACACACATGCACACCTATGTTTATAGCAGTGTTGTTTACAATAGCCAAGATACAGAAGGAATGTAAGTGTCCATCAATAGACAAATGGATAAGGGAGATGTGTGTGTGTGTGTGTACACACACACACACACAAACACACACACAGAGGAATACTATGCAGCCATAATAAAAGATGAGACAGTGCCAATGAGACAACATGGACGGACCTAGAGAGTATAATGCTAAGTGATGTAAGTCAGAGACAAATAGTATATGATTTAACTTGTATGGAATCTAAAAAACAAATGAATAAACAAAAGGGAGAAACAGACCCATAAATACTAACAACTGATGGCTGCCAGAGAGCAGGCAGATGGGGGAGGTGGGGAAAATGACAAAAGGGGGGTTGGGAGATTCAGGCTTCTAGCTGTGGAATGAGGTCCAGGGATCACAGGCACAGCAAAGGGAACACAGTCAATGGTAGGGAAATACAGTCACCAATGCTGTATGGGGACAGATGGCAGCCACACTTGTGAGCACAGCACAACATACAGACTTGTCCAATCACTACGTTGTACACCTGAAACTAATGTGACGTTATGTGTCAACTATACTTCAATTAAAAGAGGGCCAGAGAGTAAATATTTTAGGTTTTGTGGACGAGTCTGTCACAGCTACTCAATTCTGCTGTTAAAAGCATAAAAACTGTGTGTAAATGAACAGGGTGTGGCTGTTTCAATAAAACTTTCTTTATAAAAACAGGTGGCAGGCCACAGTTTGCCACTCTTCATCCAGACTGCAGTATGTATGGGGAGATGTGTGTGTATCCTGTCATAAAAGCTCTTTCGGGTGGTGGCTGTGACTCTTTGACTTGTTTCAGAGTGGCTTGGTGTGGATGCATTTTGTTACCGGTCAACAACTATTTCTCGGAATGGCTGGGTGTCCTATCTAGTCATTGATGATTTCACACTCTAGCTGGGTAGGCAAGATCTGTTTATAAGGAGTGCTTGTAAGTAAGGAAATAATGCAAAGCCATTGGGGTACTGATGTGGGTGTTATGGATTCTAAGCACTACAGGAAGAGTTCAAGGGGTCGGTGCCATCCCGAAGGATGATAGGATTGCATCAGGCCATGCAGCACCTTCCCCCCTCCCCCAAATAAATATTTGCTAACACTCGCCATGTGTCCGGAATCATGCTAAAAATGTCGTACATATGTTATCTCTGTTAGAGCCTGTAAGACGACTGCATGAGTTTGGTCCTACTGTTCAGAGAAATTAAGTGACTTCATCATGGTTCTAGCAATACGAGGTGTCAAAACTTGGATGCCAACCTGGGTAGAGTGATTTCAGAGCATGGGTTCTTGTCATAAAACTGTGTTCTCTTTCCATAGAGAGGCAAGAGCCAGCTGTTGCCGAAAGAAAGAGCCAACTGTAATGACTGATACATGATTGGTCAAAACTGTGGGGCTGTTCCCTCTTCTGAGACACTTATTTCAAAACATGTAAGTTGCTTTCTTTGGCTATAACTTTCAGCATTGTCAGGGAATTGAAACATTTCAGGTGGTTACGGGGCAAGGCCAACAATAATTTGTACTTCGTCAATCACACATGCACAAGGCAGCAACAGTAAGCTGCTGCATCAGCTCTTGCATTGCTTGGGGGGCAAGACGGATCCCCAGCTACTGGGCTGGCTGAAGAGCACTGACTTACCATCATATTCTGGGAAGTAGTCAACTAGGTGGGAATACATAATTTTCTCCTCTAGAAGATCTTTCTTGTTTAAGAATAGAATAACCGAGGAGTTCTGGAACCAGGGATATGTGATAATTGTTCTAAAGAGTGCTTTGCTTTCCTCCATTCGGTTCTGAAAAAAAAAAAAAACCATCAGAAAAACAAGGCATGAATTATGTGATTACTCAATCTGTGAAGTGTTTGTTTTGTTAGTCCAACACATCTTCTGTACGCATTCAACTCTTGTAGCCTAGGGCTGGACTGTAGTTGCTGTTATCAGGATTTACATGCAAAAGGTTCATGCCTTGCGTTGGCTCCTTTATTAAGTAAACTCTCAGGTTGACCAGCAGGTGACCAGCTCTTCCTCCCACAGACACACTCACCTCTAAGTCATTCCCCCCCCCCAGGTCACAGACAAAGGCAGATTCGGGAGGTCCTCCTTTCTCTGGGGATATAAAAGCCTTGGTGTATGAGAACACTTCTTCCTGGACACACAGGTGATTCTTTCCAGCCCCCTGATTTAGTGCTACGTGTGATGACCGAGTTTCTGGCAATGAAGACACCTGCCTGAGGTTGAGCCTCCTCCCTCCACTGCTCACAGGGGTGGGTGCCTGGTGGTTTAAGCCAAAGCATCCTATTCCCATGGCAGCCAGCTTGGTTCAGGCCCACATCACTTGGAACTACTTGTCTCTGCTTTATGGTCATGAATTTACCTAAGCAGTTCAACGGGTCCCATCAACCCCAGGACTTTTTCTGGGAGCTCTGGAAGAGAGTGCCTTGATTTCATGGATGATGACTCAGGTAGCCTCAGGAATTTCGAGCAACTGTCTTGAAACAGAAAAAGAAACCAGGTCCTGCTCACCTGGTTTTAACTCCTTGGTCAAACCATGCCTGAACTTGGTTCTGCCTCTGGATTTTCAGTAACATCAGCCAATTAGTATCCTTTGGTTTTTAAGCTAGTTCAAGCTGTGTTTTTTTGGTATATAAAATACTTCCAGTTGATATATCTGGATATACCACCCTCCCAAATTTCTAAAAGGAGATGAATGAACAAATATTTCAGGGCTGACCATGAAGACTAGGAGTTCAAGCTGTTAGTATTTTCTCCTCAGAGTCTGCCTTCCTGACGTAGAAGGTTCCCTAAGTTTCCGAGCGCAGGGTTACAAAGGCCAAGCACACTCTTCTGCATAACCCTTTGACTGTAGTTCCAGGAAATCTCCAGGAAACCCAGCTCACCAAGGAAAATTTTCTAGATCCTGAATATGTCTTGCTCTTTCCTTCTGTCAAGTGCACCATTTCAAATCAAGTTGGAAAGACATGCTTTGCCAAAACAGATCTTTACCAACTCTTGTAAACCCCACGATCGCCAATTTCTTCAACCTTTAAACTTCATGCCTATTGAAATATTTAAATACTGATGCACCACGGGTCTGATACAATGAAAGATGACTTCATGGCTCAAAGGGCAATGTTTATTTCACTACATACATTTCCCTTTTATATAAATTACATACACGTTTTCTAAAAATAGTATTTTTCTATCTATATGCCTTTTACTGATTACCATCACCAGTGGTAAAATTTAAAACCCTGGGAACAGTATTTACTGAGAAATGGTATCTCAGAGCCTGGGATTTTATAGGCTGAAAATTTCAGTGCTGATGAATAGCAAAGGCCCTAATAAGAACTAAAATAATTTTTTAAAAACCTAAAGAAGATTAATTAAATAGCGACACCTGTGATGCAAGAGTTACCTTTTGTTTTTTCCTTAGAGCTAGAGAAAATCTAGAAAGGCATACTGTGGTCCTTACAGAAGCCCTGTTTTCAAGGTGGGTATGTGCACACTGGCATCAACCAGTGAGTCTCCATTAGAAATAGTTCTTATAGTTAGCATTCTCTAGGAGGGAGGGGATGGAATCCCCAGGGACAGGCTCTCTTTGGGCCTTTCTGGTTGGAATCCTTCAAAGGCAAGGGGCTAGATGCTTTGAGAAGACAGGAAAAGGGAGGAGCGGTCCAGGGATCTAAGAGTTTCAAGACTGAACTGGCTGGAGCTCCCAGGCTCTGGGCAGAGTCTGCTGGGAGGGGACCCTGCACCAGCCTGCAGGATAGCGGCCAGGATAGTGGACCCAGCCCAGCGCCGAGTTCCAGAGATGCCTTGCCTAGATGGTCGTTCCTGTGTCCGGTGCAGCCGCACTCAGGGCCACTCTGGAAGCAGGGCCACTGATCGGGCTGCTTCCCTGAAGCTTTGCCTGTGCGTGCAGCTGGGGGCTGCTCTTTGCTACTTGGCTGGAGCTTCGGATTCAGGGAAAAGCTGCAGACCAACCAAGTGGGCAGCTGACCAGCAGCGTCAGTAACACTGTACCTTTGACTCGGGTCTACAAACTCCATCTCAGCACAGGCCCCGGGAATCTGTGTTAACTCAGCCTCTGTGTGCAGGCTCAGCTTTGCGAAGCATGGGGCTGCAGAAAGCGCCTTCACCTTGATGTATGTTACTAACAACCAGGGGACCCTGTTCAAACGTGGATTCTGGGGGCGCCTTTGTGGCTCGGTCCATTAAGCACTGGACGTCGGCTCAGGCCCTGATCTCACGGTTCGTGAGATTGAGCCCCATGTTGGGCTCTGCGCTGACAACGCTGAGCCTGCTTGGGATTCTCGCTCTCTGCTCCTCCCCCACTGGCACTTTCTCTCTCTCAAAATAAGTAAACTTAAAAACAAACGTGGATTCTGATTCAGCACAGGGTGAGGCCTGAGGTTTTGCGTTTGCAACAAGCTGCCAGGGGAGGCTGCTGGGATATGCACAGCACGCTGCTGGGGCTGCAAGGTGCAGAGGGCTTACAGGTTCTGGTGCTGCAGGACAGCACCAGATTCCATTCTTGCAGCGAGAAGGGCAAGTCCTGTGATGAAAACCTAACCACGCCACCTTCATTCTTTTTATTCTTCCCAGTTAAGATCCGGACTTCACACAGTAAGTTGCTTTTCGTTCCATGGTGAAAATTCCTTATCTTCCCCCCTCCACCGTGCCATGGGGGGGGGGGCTCGGGGGTGGATATCTACAAATCTACACATCAAAGCCCCTGGACTAAATCCTAAATGAACTAAACGAGATTTGCATGCTTCACAAGGCAGTGGAACCTGCAGAAGATGAGGCCTCACCCACTTCGTTCTGTGAGCTGCAATCTGGGAGGGGACAGTGTGGGCCAGGAGGCTCGGTGGCACTAACTTTTTAGTGATTTGCCCGGGCCTGGGGTTGCAAGGAAGAGAACAAACCAGCAACGTGGGAGACCTGGGCAAGGCCGACGGGGAGAAACAGTGCGGTTTTGTTCACCTCTATAGACGGGTTCAAAGGCAGTCTTGGGGGAGGTACGCGTCACACTCCCCTGCTCTTGGGGTCTTAACCAGCTGAGTCAAAAGGGACACTAGTAAAGGTTTTACTGTTCCAAACACGGGGCTCCTTGCTAACGGGGTGGGCCTGGCCTAGGCCTAAGACCGAAAAAGACTCTGAACTTCTGGTCACCCCCACCCACTACTCCAAAGCTGAAAGCAAGTGTCCTTCCCAGTGAAGTGTAACCTGATGCAGGTGACAAAGCTGGAATGCAGGGAGCAAAGAGCGATGGGCCCGCCAGGTCCTGCCTGGTCTCTGCAGCCCCACGGGGATGGGAAGAGACACCTGGGGACAGGCAATGAGTGCGCTCGGTGGCCGGTTGGTCTCTGTGCAGTCACCCTGACCAAAGTAAGTGTGGCCCAGACCACACTTGATATAGCGTCAAAGCGTTTCTCCAAAATTCAGATATCGGAACCCTAACCCCTGATGTGACAGTTTTAGGAGGTGGAGCCTTTTGGAGCTGATTAGGTCACGAGAACTGAACTCTCGAGAATGCAATCAATGCCCTCGGAAAAGTAAAATCCTCACCCCTAATGTGATGATGTTGGATGTGGGGCCAACAGGAGGTGAGTGGGATCAGTGCCCCTATAAGAGAGATGCTGGCGAGCTCCCTCACCCCTCTTGCCCTGTGAGGACACAGGGAGAAGACAGTCCTCTGTTAACCAGGGAGCAGGCCCTCACCAGACACCACAACTGCTCTCGCTTTGATCTTGGACCTCCCGGGCTCCGGGACTGATATAAACGGTGGTTGTTTATAAGCCATCCACCTGTGGTGTTTTGTTACAGGAGCCCAAAAGAGCTAAGACAATGCCGATTGGGTGAGTTACTATTTCCCCCTCCCTGCCCCCTCTGGGCTGGCACCCATCCAGGGGCGGAGTCTTAAACTGAAAAGCACTCACCCCTACCTGGGGCCCTGGGAGGACAGGCTACCGGATCCCCTCTTTGTAATCACAGGCAGAAAAGTGTGACCGCTGAGTGTCTTCTCTGCAAGATCATCCGAAAAATCCCTGTTCAAACCACCAGCCAGGGGTCTTACACGCCCAATCTTCAGTACTTCCAACCGATCCTCGAGAACCCCAATCTCCAGAAAATGCTGTTTTACGAGACCCCCCTATTAACACAGGACTAACGCTGCCTCCAGGGAAAGGCCCTGAGGTCCTCATTCCAGCATTCAACACTTAGCACAGCCTGACCCTGCCGCTCATCTTCTGTCTGAACTGCTACGCGAATCCTCTTCTCCACAAAAATGGGCTCCATGTCACAGCGGTCACACAAGGGTGGCTGACCTGTAGCCGGTAATGCAGTCCTCACCGGTAATCCTTCAAGGCCCAGATCAACAGGACTTCCCCCAAGAAATCCTTCCTGAGCTCCCCTGCCCCCTTGGATTGGCCTGCCACCCTCACCCCTGCACACACAATTCCTGGACACACACAGCATTTGCTAGAAGCTGGGAATGAAGGGGTGCTGGAGGGTGTACAAAGACAGGAGGGATGGTGCGTGCGTGCTTACAGGTCCACGGGATGGGCCCGGAAGAGTGGGAAACGCAAGAGGTTAGGGTCACACGAGAAGGAAAGGTCTGGAGGAGCAAGACTTAAAAGCAAAGGCAGTTTTGAGTGGAATCTAGATGAAGGAGAGATTACTAGGAGGAAAGGGGAACAAAAGCAAAGCCCAGGAGAATTTGAACCCACCACCCTTGGAGAAGAGATTTGTGGGATTTCTGTAGGGAATACTTCACCAGAGCTTCCGATCTCTGTAACTTGGGCATGAAGAAGATTCTCCTCCTTGAGAATGTGAAAAATGTGTCCTCCTTGTTTGTTTATCTTAGGGTGGGGGCTGGGACGTTCCAAACACGCCAAGTTCTGTGAAGGACACGCGTGCCTGAGCCTCTGTCGCTCCTAAAACAACCTGCTGGGTCTGCAGTCCTGCTTGTTTTCTGTGTTGGCAGGCAGTAAAGTCCAACGGGAAACCCCAGCAGACAACTTAAGTGCAGCTTACCGAGATGCAGTTATTTGCCTGGAGGTAGGAATCACTGATTTCCTTCTGGCTCAAGGACAAACCTCCCTCCCACTGAGGAAAAGGCCGGATCCAGGGGATGCGGCCCAAGAACCCAACTGGAAGCTGGCTTTCTTCGGGCTATGACCTGGCCCAAATCTCTGCATGAACAACTACCAGTGGGCCTGAAGTGACACGATTTCACATCTGTAGCCTTTGCGGTCCTGCTGCCCATGGAGAGCGGACGTTCTCTCAGTGGGCTATTGCTCTCCTCGCTTCCCCTCTGCCCAGCTGGCATCTCCCTTTGGCAAAAGTCAGCATCACACCAGACGTCTGAACGCCCATTTCTAGAACGTCTGCAACTCCTGATTACTTGGCCAACACATCCATCTTCTTCCCACAAGATTCACTTATGTTTAAGACCCTTAACTCTTGCCCATGATACAAGCCATCCACCCGCCTGCCTCTCCCCGCTGGTAGTTTTCCCTCTTACCAATGGGTTGATAAACCACATTGATTTATATTCCCCATACAATCTAGAACGCAGACTTTAAACGCAAAACTAAGTCACTGAAGACGTAAACCTGCAGACTGTCGAATTGCCACTGAGGGATGCTAGTCACCCATCAGTTCTCTCACCTGGCTCCCGAGGTTCTGTGTACCCTGCAGAAATGGGGATGAACTCTCCAGGGCCCAGAGGAGCCCTTTGGTATCAGAGGTACAGACGATCTGAGTGATCCACAAACACACTAATAAACGCCAGAAACTGGTCAGGTGACTATGATTCTGTGTTCATAACTTGTGTGCCCACTTCTGTGGTCCTTGAGCTTTCTGTGAAAAAGGCCAAAGCCAGACACTCGGCTTACAGGAGTGAGGCACAGATCTACAGAGCATGAAGATGTCTGCAATGTAACTGATTGTTCAGCTAAGGCGGGGGCAGGGGCCACACATTTATCGTGCTTCACAATATTTTTAAACCCGGATGTGCAGAGTTACAGGTCCAGACATCTGCTGGCCACACACCTACACTCCACTGTCATGCCCAGGAGCTCACGGGGCTTCTTTCCGTCTACTGGCACATGTTGGGACATGTGGAGCCCAGGGACCCTACCCTGGGGACCTTCTGACTGGCACCGTTTCTGCTTCTGAAATTGATCCGGAAAGGAGATTGTCACAATGTAGGACTTTATGCTTCAGGAATTCATACAACGCTACGTTTTAAATATGGTTCTTCACTTTGAATTGCTCTGACGAGCGTCACTGTTTCTTCTCAGATGTAACTCATTTGAGAGTAAATTAGCCTTATTAAAGGTCACTATTTTAAACAAAACTAGTTTTAACACGATCCACGATAATGTAAAATGTGAATTAAAACAATCATTTGGAGCTTATCAAATATTGCACCCCCCCCCCTTTTTTTAAACAATGAATACTCTGAAAGATTAACGTCTTTAACAAGGAATTAGGAAATGTTCTGTCAGGTATTTCATTGATACGTGTCAACTGGGTGTATACATGCAACAACTCAAAAGACAGGGACTCCAAAGCCTTATGAAAAAACATCTGCAAGCTGGTCCTCTGCATATTTCTTTCCTCCCTCGGTGACTGAGGAAAAAGCTTGGTAGTTTGACTTTGTACCTACAGCAGGATCATGTTGTTAGGTGTCCTATCTGATGTCGGTGCCACGAGAATTCAAAACACATTCTGTGCCAAGCTCCTGTTGTGGGGTGGGGGGTGAGGAGGGAAGGGCCAGAGCTGTGGGCTGGAGACCTCAGTTTGAAACATGGCTCTGCCTCCAATACTGGTATGACCTTGGACAAGTGACTGGACCTCAGTTTCCTTATTATCTCTCAACGTTTGAGAGGACAGAAGGAGACAATGCGTGCCAAGTGCTTAGCCGTGACCCTGGCACACAACAGCTTGCAACGACGGCCACTATCAGAGACGGCAAAATTGCTACATAGGAACCTCTTGGGAAGGCGATTCGCTTACCTCAAATCCTTGGTCAAACTGTAAATCCACTGAAATCTTTCTGTTCCCTGGAATTGCACGAAGTTATTCTAACCATGCTTTCAAATCCAGAAAAATGTGGTTTATAAGAAACTGAAAAATCATTCAGGTTTCTGCCAACTGCTCACTTAGAGAACGTTTCTTCCTAACATTGCCCATACGTTAAAGGGGGAGTATCTTCAAAATGTTGGAAAATGTTCAATACCCTCAACCCCACCGCAAACCAAGAAAATGGATACCACATATAAACAGAACAGTTGGGATGACAAATAATTAAAGTCAGCGCCTGGCCTTCCTACTTCTGCTATCTAAATCAGATGACAGGAATAGAAATAATAAGGATACTAAGCACAGCCGGACAGATGTAACTTCCTCCATAATTTTCTTAGTCTTTGCAAATCTTTGCAAGTGATTATTTGAGATCCACTTCTGGCATACTCTCCGGGCTGGAAGACAGATCCTGAAGGTTTTAATATTGTAATTTGTGCCTGTGAGTCAAAGTAGTCTACCGCACAGGATGTTTAGAGAAGCAAAGAAAGAGAGTGCATTTGCTTGGTACCTCCTGGGCTGAGGTTTCCAGGTGATTAGATGGAGCTTGTGAATGAAGTGAAGTGATGGAAACCAGAGTGGGTGAAAGAGAGGGCAGAAAGAGACTCTGGAGGGAACGGTCAAGAGGCAGTCACACTCTCAGACTAAAGAGAACGCAGGGCCTCAACGTGGGCAAAAGCAAACACGACAAATGTTTAACCCCTCTGATGTGGAAGCCCATGGTCCTAGACACTGAGAGAAGATAAGAAAGTTCATCTAGTGACCAAGTAGCAAAGACTATTCCTTGCAAAGAATATTTTACAGCACATTGATCTTTCTACTTATAACTACACTATGTTCCATTACCCTACTAATTTTATGCTTACGTGCCAGTGAGCCAATGTCTATCCTTGATTTATACACATAAATCCCTTCTCTTGTAATACCCCTCACTGACTGACGATTTCAATATTTAATGCCTTGAGCATTCACGTCATTGACTTTTCAATTCATTGACCTTCCTCCTATCTTTCTTGTACTCCATCCACACGCAATAGCCTGTGTCACTGTCTTGGGGTGGTTCCACGAGCAGGTCAGGAGAGATCACCAACTCCTTGCTCTCTGACATGATATCTCATGGCCAAAAGCAGCTGTCCTCCCATGCTTCTTAAAAATTGCTCTATTATACCACAAACTTACATCACATAGGCTGTCACTTTCATTGTGACTCCTTGCCCCCTAAGTATCGAGGCACCAGATAATCTCCCTTAGCTGGTTCGTTGGGCATTTCTTCTGGCTTAAATCTCATGAAGATAAGTAACTCCCACATTTCAAACTTGCTTAATCTGATGACTGTCATTTCTTTGTTTTCACTAGAGCTAACTGGAAAAGACTTACAAATTTTTGCATAATTAAGATACAGATTTACTTGCAGAGTATAGACAGAACAATAACTTATTCAGCATTCCAACTTATCATTAACTCCTTGGGTTATGTCCCCATTCACATAAAATATTTCAGCAACAACCAACTTGGTGGCCATGCACTGGGGCAGCCATCGAAAGAGCCTAGGCAACAACCAGACAGACCTACAGAATGTGGCTGACACTTGAGTGGCTGGACTCTAACCCTGCACCCTCGTGGATCCATCAGCGTGTGTCAAGAATCCAGAGGCACAACCCGACTGAATGCGCCTATGTTCACACTTCATCAAGGTCAATGTGTGTGTAGAAACAGCTCATTTACTGAAGGTCCACTTGATCCTTCTTTGCTAGATTTAGCCGGAACCAGATACAAACTGAAAATGGAAACCAAGAAGAAAATACAGATGATTTCCAGAGACACTAATGATTCTTCTTTTCTTTGTGCATCACTGGTAAGACACAGTGAGTGTTTCATGTTGGCTCCAGAGCACAGGTTAAGACCAAAAGACTCCATTTGTAACCCACTTGTGTGGAACTGTGAAGCACGGCAGAGGAAATGCTGGTAGTAAGGGAATTCTGAATTATGGGTGTGTGCAAACTTTTCCAAGACTGAATACCAATTCCACGGTGCCCCATTCCCTAAGGACCTAAGTTTCTGAAATTCTGATCTGACCTGAATGTCAACAGCAGCAACAGAAATCACTCTAGAGAGAAAATTTTAGTTGGCTTTCCCCAAGCTATCCTTGTACTTATTTTCCACACTTAAAAAAATTTTTTTTAAATGTTTATTCATTTTCGAGAGACAGAGTGTGAGTGGGGGAGGCGAAGAGAGAGAGGGAGACACAGAATCCGAAGCAGGTTCTGGGCTCTGAGGTGTCAGAGCCTGAAGCAGGGCTTGAACCCATGAACTGTAAGATCATGACCTGAGCCAAAGTTGGACGCTTAACCGACCAAGCCCCCCAGGTGCCCCCATTTTCAATACTTGAAAAAAAGTATTTCAAATAAGGCCAGTGATTTATTTTCCATTATAAAATTAATATGGTCATGGCAGAAAATTAAAAAACTAAAAGAACAGGAAAAAGGAAGAAATTCCTTGGTTGAAATGCCCACCGAAAACTATTATTTTTTTTTCTTCTAATTTTAACTTTTTCCAGTCTTTGAACTATGCAGCTTTAGGGGTTATTTTGTATCAGTGCTGTCTAAACGAACTTTCTGAGATAATGGAAGGTCATTTTTGGACCTGCACTATGCAATTTAGAAGCCACCACTGACATGTCGCCACTGAGCACTTGAAGGGTGGCTGATGCGATGGAGGACATAATTTTTAAATCTTATTTAAAAATTAGTCATGTGAGACCTGTGGCTACTATATTACACAGTGCAATTTTAAAAGACTATGATTAGGGACACCTGAGGACTCAGTCCCTCTCCTCTCTCTCTCCCTCTCTCCTTCAGTTAAGCGTCCTACTCTTGCTCTTAGCTCAGGTCCTGATCTCAGGGTCATGAGTTCAAGCCCCGTGTTGGGTTCCAGGCTGAGTGTGGAGCCTACTTAACAAACAAACAAGGGGCGCCTGGGTGGCTCAGGTCATGATCTCACGGTCCGTGAGTTCGAGCCCGGCGTCAGGCTCTGTGCTGACAGCTCGGAGCCTGGAGCCTGTTTGGGATTCTGTGTCTCCCTCTCTCTCTGACCCTCCCCCATTCATGCTCTGTCTCTCTCTGTCTCAAAAATAAACATTAAAAAGAAAAAAACAAATAACTGTGATTATTTTGTATATAAAATATAGCCTATATTTTGCTTTCAACATTATATCCTACACATTTTTCTGTGTTTTAAAATTCGTATTTAAATAGCTTCATAAAGTTACAGTGAGCTTTACCAAATCCCTACTGTAAAACACTCTGCTTGCACTAATATAAATAACATTATAATTTACAACTTTGTATACAGATTTTCATAGTGATAATTTTCTTTATTAACAGCATATCAAAGTACATTATAAAATTTGAGGTTCTTGGTGACAGATGATCAAATAGCTTTCTAGAGAGGGTGAATGAACTTAGGCACCCTGTCGTAGGGTGTGAATTCATTTTACTATTCCCTCTCAAGAAGAGAGTTCTATCCTTTCAAAATCTTTTTTGTGTCAAATTCCACATGGCATGAAAGGACACATCAAATGACAGGGTGAAAAAAATGACAACTCAATGTCTTGCTTTGAATTTCTTTGAATATCAGTGAGGTAGAACATTTTCCAGTAGATTTACTCACTGGAAGTATTTTCCCTTTTGGTGAATTGTCTGCTCACGTCTTTGCTAATGAAAACTGCTCGTTTTTTGCTCTGAATGTTTAGTTATGGGTTTGTATCAACCCTTTACATAATGAAGTTATTAACCATTTGAATTTTTCCCAATTTTTGTCACTTTGAATGTTGAGGGTCTCAAAGAGGTTTTCTGGAGCATGTTTGAAATCCGATTAAAATGCTTTGATATTTCTAACTTAATAAAACAGTTCTACTTTATTACAAATTCCCACCGGGTCTCTTTTCCTTAAGGCCAACTCGGTTTTCTGTGCTAGCCAGCTTGGAGAACTTAAGTCATAGCTCAACCCGAACTAGTCTTTTGCCAACTGTTCTAGAGGTGTCACAAAGAGCAAGGTGTGTCTGAATGTCAGCTTTTTTTGCGCTTGTCCACTTTCTGATTCTATAGTTGATGTGAATGGTAACTTGGCCAAACTGCTGGAGACGGTGGATAAAGAGAAACAGAAACAGGCTATGGGGATGCAGGGGTAAGAGACCGAAAAGGAAACCGGCTCAGATGATACAACTCAGCTTGGAAACCCTGAATAGCCTAAAAAGGTCTGAGGGAGATTTGACCCATCTACACAAATCAATTACATACACATCCGTACATCAGACTGAATCTGGGCAAAATTCCTGGTGTATCAGTCATGCCAGGAAAGTCTGTCTAGAGAAAACAGGGATAAAATAAAAGAATCTAAACCAATTTGGTAAAATATTTTCTTTAGTGCCTCAAAATGTTTTTATAGATGGGTCAGTTTGGCCCAGAAACATGTTGTTGCCTAATTCTTTGGCAAATACAACAGGGTGACATTGATGCTAAGAGAAGAATTTGGTTTGTCGTGTGACCTAAGAGATAAGCTCGAAGGACTTGTGCAGACTGCATTTTTGAGCCCTTCTCAATGGGGTACCGCTTGACCTGGCCTCTTTGTGATCACGTACACTCCGAAGTTTGTGTCACAACTCTCGGTCCCCACCCTTCAGATTCTCCTTCTACCCTTCAGAGAATGCAGGACTATGGCTAGAATTTCCACTGAGAGGGATTAGACAGTGGGTAAAAATGGAGAATTAAGATAGGGAATCAGAGTAAGTTTGGAACTGAAGGACAACAGTAACCAGAAGAATTGGTCATATGACAAGAAAATTAAGGAGAGAGGATGTGTAAGCTGATGGCATAACAGTTTTCCACAAGGAATGTATAAAACATTCTGAGGGGCACCTGGGTAGCTCAGTTGGTTGAACATCTGACTCTTGACTTTGGCTCAGGTCATGATCTCATGGTTCATGGGTTTGAGCCCTGTGTCGGGCTATGCACTAACAGTGCGGGGCCTGCTTGGGATTCTCTCTCCCCCTCTCAAAAACAAACAAACAAACAAACAAACAAACAAAGAAATACCAAATTATTTTTTTAAAAACCATTCTGAAAATAAGCCCCTTGTGAAATGAGTTCGGTACATTATATTCCTAATGTCATTTTACATTTTCAAACCATAAATGATTTGTCATGCAATTAATAGTTTTTTTTTTAGTATGATTTTGAGGGATAATATATGATGACTGTTTTCAGACTCTGACATGGGTTTTCGGTTATGAGTGATATTGTTTATTTTACTTAACATTTAATACTTTTCATGAAAATAACATTTGTTTAGTACAAATATGTATCAGCCATTTTCAAGGCACTTTAGCGTAGAGAAGGGTGGGCAAGCTTTTCAGTACACGGCTGGATAGTAAATATTTTAGGCTTTGCAGGCCACAGGGTCCCAGATGCAACTGTTCAACTCTGCCAACGTAGCAGGAAAGCGTTTATAGACAATACGTAAATGCAGGAGTGCGGCCAGGTTCCGACAAAACTTTGTCTTGGACGCGAAAATGTGAATTTCACAAAATTTTCAAGTGTCAAGAAACATCATTCTTGATTTTTTTTTCGATCGCTTAAAAAATAAAAGCCAATCTTTGCTTTTGTACACCACAAGTGTACAAGTGGTACAGTACAGACAGGGAGCTCAATTTGGCCTGTGGGCTGTCGTCTGTTGATCTTTAGTGTAGAACAGCATTTAATTCTTTTTTTAAATTTTTATTAAAAAAAATTTTTTTTAACGTTTATTTATTATTGAGAGACAGAGGGACACAGAGCATGAGCAGGGGAGGGGTAGAGAGAGGTGGAGACACAGAATCTGAAATAGGCTCCAGGCTCTGAGCCGTCAGCACAGAGCCCGACGCGGGGCTCGAACTCACAAACCGTGAGATCATGACCTGAACCGAAGTCGGTCACCCAACGAACTGAGCCACCCAGGCGCCCCGAACAGCATTTAATTCTTAAACCAAATCTGAGCAGCAGATACTGTTGCGACTCCTATTTCCTAGGTGAGGAGGCTGATAAAAAGGAAGTTAACACAGCTAGTACGTACTTAAAAAACTATCACAGCTATGGGAATTATTAGTAACATTCCAAATATGTAAGTTTGAGTATATTTACTTACAATTTATGTTCAAGGAATTGATCATGTATGATGTAAAGCACATGTATGTGGAAATAAAAGCAAAACTAAGGTTTCTCCCTATAAATCTGTTAATATCTTTGAGACTAATTTCTCCCCCTCCCCCACCTAACTTGTTTCTCTAATTCTTAGATACTGCGTTTCTCAATTCATTTTCCTTATTTAAGGACAGAGCATCATCCTTTCACAGCGCAGAGAATGAAACGTAAGAAAAAGAACGTCTTTATTCGCTTGCTTAATTTCTCGTGTGAGGGCTACTTAATTTTTAGCAGATCTATTTACCCAGATGTTGCACACATGTAAAAATGCTTTTCCAGATGTTTAAATACCATACAGCTGGTATTTTAAACCAATAACATTCTTGTGAAACAGTCCTCATTTGTAGATGAAGATCTGGTTTTCATGCTACTTTAAGTTGCTTACAAAATAGTTCTATAAACATTCTTCGTTAATAAGATACCAATAATAACCTGTGTGTAGATTACTGTGTCCTTGCTCTTATTATGTATTCCTCCAGATGACTGACAACGTAGAGGGAGGGCAGAGAAAATGAACACGAAACACTCAAACAACTTGGCCGTGGTTTATGTATTACTGAAAGGTATGATTATGGGATTTGGGGGTAAAATTCTGTTGTTTGCATGAACTGTAGTCTTCAATGTTTATTTGATCCTTGTTCTATCACCAGTGGTTCAATTTACAGTGCATACTCGAACAAGGTCCTGGCACTTTTTAAAAGCAACGTTTACTTCTGCTTAAAAAAAAATCAGTATTCACATCCTGAACGATTTACTGGTGGGTACAAGAAATTCACCCTAATACATGTGGGGTGGCTCAAAAGATCCGTCCTTGGAAAACCATAAAGTGCTCAATTATGCTTTATAATAACAAGCTTTGAAAAACAATAGGTGTCCACCATACCCCGTTTTTTAGACCCCCAGCATTTTGTATCATGTGCAGTGCCAGTAATAGGGAAGGTGCCTAGAGTATTACAAATTATCTTTTCAACAAAAAAAGCGTTCACTACACCAATGAAAACCTGAGGATGGGTTGTAAAGTGTCAGGATAGAAAGCTTCAATATTTTACTCTAAAGGAGACTTTTCTTCTCTTTTGCTCTTTATCCTGATAAAAAACTTGCTGAATGATTTTAAAACATTTTTGATGAAATGTTTTTATGAAACACTTGCAATATGGCCTCATTGCTAAATTGGGCAGGCAGACAAAAAAATGACAATAGAGAATCAATGTCCCACTTTGTACAGAAAAATACATTCCAGGTATCATGAAGTAAGTAAAATAACTCTTCTGAAGCTAATAACCAAGTGAGATCAGAGACATGTCCAACACAAACACCTTTAGATACTACTGAAACATTAAACTCACACAAAACCAGGTTATTCTACAGTGAAAGAAAGGAGGTGTTTGGGATGGGATGGAAGGCTAAATTAGTATCACGAAGAAAGCAGACAACTCTGAAAGACCCGAGGAAAGACCTGGAAAGAGCAGCACAGGAGCAAACACCAGTCATTCACATGGGAAAATCCATGCCTGTGGTCACAGACACACAATCACTAGACTCTCTCACTGTGTTACCATGGAGACTCAGCCGGAGAGGCCTTATGCTTGGCACACAGCCTTGAAAGCATGCATCTGATTTCAAACCTCCGAGGGGAAGTAACTCTTCAGGTATCCAGACAATATAAATGTGTTAGAAAATTTATAAACTCCCAGGTACGAGTGTGCTGGAAACAACAATATTTGAGTACAGGTACAAGGAAACGGGATCAGGACTACTTCTATTGTTGAACTGGACCAGATAAGGTGAAAGGATACCATAGATCTCGAAAGTTCCAGAAGCAGAGTGAGGCAGTAAGAGTTCCACCATTAGGGAGGGATGTGAGCTGCAGGTTTATGGCCGATGTCCGCTGCGGCTGATCATCTTTTCCAACTGATTAGAAGCTGTGCTATCCCTTTAAGAAGGGATATCAAGAAGCTGTGCTATCACCCTTAAGAAGGTGCTAGCACCTTTCTTAAGTCTTGTAAGTTTATAACCTCTGAGAAGAGCATCTGGAATTGGCCAGTCCATCCCCTCCACCCTGCCACCATTTCCATCTTGAAAATTGAATACCAGATTAAAGAACTGCTGCTCCTGGTCTAACCCTGAACTACCCAGTGGAGGTTCAGAAACTAAGAGGGGAAGGAATTTAGGGTGACAGTGACCATGTGCTCCTGATAACCGTGATAACAGAAAGGAGTGCAGGTCTTATAAATATGTATTTCCACTGACTTTGGAAATGTAATTTCGTAACAATTAGGATCAGGGTGCAAGGTGGAAATCACATATAGTCTAAATTACCCTTAAAAGCATATTTTGAAGATATCCACTGGTGGCCAACATTTTGCCCCGCCATATGTCTGATCCAGACCGCTTTTTCCTTGGTGGTAGGAAAGGTCATGGTTCATTTGGTGAGTACCGGATGAAGCTGGCTTTGGGTTTGGGTTTGCAAGAGGGGCCTAGGTGAACAAAGAATTAGTATCCTTCAACAACCAGGTTCACACTCGGCACTGTAAGCACTCACACTAGCTGAGACACGCAGGAACTGAGGCTGATTAACTTTCTCTGACTCAATGTTATTTCACTGCATGCTGTCACTAGACAAAAGGCACCCCAGAGCCTTTTGCATCACTAATCTCCTCTTTCTTTTCTCTCCTCATACTTTTTCTCCTTTTTTCTGGCTGGGCATCTAGGAGCGCATTTTCATAAATCCACTTCTCACGTGGCTTTACTAAGTAATTCCATAGCACCTATCCGTACAGGTGACAGAGACCGTAAAAGATTGATACAGTCTTAAAGATATGATTTGGACCAATAATTCTAATGTTGAGGAAAGTAAAAAAAAAAATTCAAAATGCTTGGGGCTGCAAAGGAAGCTTTCCCATGGTTTAAACTTTTGAAGAGAGAAAAACAGGGGCAGGGAGGGGGGAAAATGTGAAGAAAATCACATAATCAAGGACAGCCAGGTAATATAAGCACTTGTAAGAATTACCATCATGTTCTATGCTTAGTAGGTGTCAAAAGTTGTTATTTAAAAAAATTTCTTTTTAAGTTTATTTATTTTGAGAGAGACATGGCGTGCGTAGGGGAGGGCAGAAAGAGAGGGAGAGGGAGAGGGGGAGAGAGAGAGAGACACAGAGAGAGAGAGAGAGAGAGAGAGAGAGAGAGAGAGAGAGAGAGAATCCCAAGCAGGCTCCACATGGCCAGCGCAGAGCCTGATGCAGGGCTTGAACTCACAAAACCATGAGATCATGACCTGAGCTGAAACTGAGAGTCGAATGCTTAACCAACTGAGTCACCCAGGTGCCCCTCAAAAGTTGTTATTTTATTTTTTAAATGTTTATTTTTGAGAGAGAGAGACAGAGCATGAGCAGGGGAGGGGAAAACAGAGGGAGACACAGAATCCGAAGCAGGCTCCAGGCTCCAAGCTGCCAGCACAGAGCCTGACGTGGGGCTCAAACCCACGAACCAGGAGATCATGACCTGAGCTGAAGTAGGATGCTTAACCGACTGAGCCACCCAGGCACCCCAAAAGTTGTTATTTTAAATAAATGAGGGTAAAAACTAGAAATGACTCAGAACTTCTGAAAAATGCCGAGACCAACCTGGCTGTGAGAGAAATTTTCAGAAACTTCGAGGAAAAGACCTATCTTCTTCATTCTGGTCCCTGACACCCCAAAAGAATGAAGCCACAATAACAAAATCTAATGAAGAAACTGGGAAACAACTCCACAGATGTGGAAGAATATCTGCCAAATATGTGATAAGTGCACTTCTCTGAAAGGGAGCTGGAAGCATTATTTCAACCAGGCTCAGGTGTGTTTGTGTGTGTAAATGTATGATCCGGAGATGTTCAGGTGATAACCTTTCACTCTGCACATGGAGGACTGGACCTGTGAACTGGCCCTGGAGAGGAACAGGAAGAGTCCAGTGAAAGTCTAGTCACATAACTCATGGTTGTATGGGAAGCAGTCATGATGAGCGGAACAGCTGGATTATGCCATCTCTATGCTCTCCAAAACCCAAGTCTAACCCAGAGAACTGCCTGGAGAGGAGGCAGAGAGAGGAGGCAGTTTAGTGCCTCACTGCTGTAAAGTACCTAGGAATACCAAACCTTTCAAGAAAACTCCTGCATGAAAAACAAACCTAAGCAAACAAACAGGAAAGGGGTAGGGTGGGGAGAGAGAAGGAAAACAAATCCAAGGAAAGAGATCAATGCAGAAAACTAAAAATACTTCAAAAACAAAAACAAATCCTCAGAAATATATCCCTGAAACAAAAACAGGATACTGACCTAAAAAAAAAGGGAACATTTGGAGAAGAGAAAGAGCTCTTAGGAATTTCAAAAAAGAAAATTTATGAAAACCAAAAACCAAATAAACAAAAAGATAAGTTTGGAGGGCAGCTCTAGGAAATGTGTCGGGAAATAAAGAGAATGGAAGATTAGAGAAAAGTTCAGTAAAGTGAAAAAAATATCAGTCATGATTTCCATTTCTCCATTTCTCTTCTAGAAAAGAAATTATAGTAAGAGAAAACAAATAAAATGAAAGCAGCAAATTTTCAAATGAATAATAAAACTTCCTGTAACTAAATCTTTAGGTTAAGCAGCTCCAAGGGCAGGGGTAGAGATCATCGAAATAGATCCTTCCTTAAATTTGAGACTATGCAGGATAAATAAAGATTCTAAAACTTTCTATTGAAAACAGATCGCATGGATTTTTGAAGGAGCCACGGATTTTGAAAGGAAATAATGACAGACATTCTGTTTTCAGAATGGTTTATAATCTAAGAATTCTATACCCAGCCAAAGTATCAATCAACTTCAAGGGCAGAATATGTGCATTTTTAGACATGGATAGAATTTTAAAACTATGTCCCTTTGACCTTTACTCAGAAAGCTATAGGAGGTTATGCTCCAGTAACATAATGAAGAAAGCCAAGAAAGAAGACTGTTGGATCCAGAAACAGGCAATTCAACATAGGAAAGAAGTTAAGTGAGCTCCCAGGATGCCAAATATGTAAGATGCAAGAGAACTACCAGTCCTGGTTAGAAAAGGAAGACAAAGGGATTCTAGGAGGAGAGCTTCAATTAAAAAAAAAAAAAAAGAAAAGAAAAAAGGAATTGATATATTATCTGATATGTTGACTGTATCTTATAAAATTTCACAGATCTGTTGATGACTTAGAAAAGAATCAGCTAGTGATACACGAACACACACAAGAAAAGAAAAGAAAAGAAAAGAAAAGAAAAGAAAAGAAAAGAAGAGAAGAGAAGAGAAGAGAAGAGAAAAGAAAAGAAAAAAGAAAAGAAAAGAAAAAGGAAAAGGAAAACGAAAAGGAAAAGGAAAAGAAAAAGAAAAAGAAGGCAATTATGAATTCTGGGGCAGGGGGTGGGGGAGGGAGTTGACCAAAAAATGACTGAAATCTCAATTTAGTACTTAGCTCATCAATGAACTACATTTATATTGTCTCATATTGTAAACACTGAATTATAAAAAAAATTGTGATATAACCATGTTGAAAGTATAGGAGAAGAAGTGGGTGGGAGTGTTAAAAACATATAATCTTTATTCACCATAAAAGAACAAGATATAGTAGTATAAATACAAGGTTTAGAGATATGAAGAAAATAATGGAGACCAAGAGATAAAAGTTGAGGGCAGTATCTCTGGTAATAGGGCTGTGGAGAAATGGCAGTTGAGAAAGTGCTATTTAAAAAATTATATAGTAGCTCCCCCCAACACCTTGTTCATGGGGGATATGTTCCAAGACCCACAGTGAATGTCTGAAACCACAGACAGTACTGAGCCTTGTACTGTCTAATAACTAATAATAAATAATAACTAACAACAATAACTAATAATAAAATAGAACAATTCTAACAATATACTACAAAAGAGTTATGTGAATGTGGTCTTTCTCTCTCTCAAAATATTCCACTGTACTGTAAGCACTGTTCTTGTGATGATGTGAACAATAAAATGCCTATGTGATGAGAGGAAGGAGGTGAATGACATAGGCACTGTGACATAGCGTCAGGCCACTACTGACCTTCTGACCATGTGTCAGAAGGAGGATCATCTGCTTCCGGACCGCAGTTGACTGCAGGGAACTGAAACCACAGATGGGGGTAAGGGGCAACTATTAGAAGTCTTTGGTTATTCAGCTTTCTAGACCATTATTTGATTTAAAAAATACAAATTAACTTAAAAAATTTACTAGTTTCATGTGCAAAAAATAAAGATCTGGGAAGATACACAAAAAACCGCTGGCAGGAGTTACCTAAATTTGGGGGATGGAGAAGGCAGAGTGAACACTAAAAGAATTTTTACTCCCTTCTGGAGTCTTCTAATATTTAACATTTTTAATAATAAATATGTATTACCTTGGCTATTAACATGATAAAATTTGACTAATATATTTTTAAAAATTGACAATATATTTCATATTAAAAAAGTAATATGGTATAATATATAAAATATAATTATAGTCATATATTATAATTATACTATATCAGATATAATTATATTTTATAATTTATTAAAATATAATTTTATAATATAATCAAAAGGCAAGACATCCAAGGAAAAGGGAAGTCCATTGCTGGCAATGACGCAGGGTGCTACGTCGGATGTCACACAGAAAGCCAGAACCTTTTAACTCCTACTCTGTTCCTGAAGATTCTGTCAGGGAGAAGAACTTCATATTGAAGAAGGCAAGAGAAGATCACTAAGAAGAAACTAAGACTGGTATGGAGATGATTGTAAGAGACCACCCTAATGCATTGCTCTGAGATCAAGTCTCTTTAGCTGGAGACGTGACATGCTAAGGCAATACATCAATCTGGTTTTAGTTACCACCTTTTTGGTGAACATTACACAATGAGCAAGGCCAGAAGGGAATGGGTCCAAGGACCCTTAATTCTGATGGAGAACGGGGATGGGAATGGGACGGTGCGCGGCAGGAAGGTTGCTGCACACTGGATTTTCAGATAACCTTCAGTATTCTCAGGGCAACACGAAGGGTCCATGCACCCGTCCACAGCACCTCCCAGACAACTGCCTGGGAGGTGAGAAGGAACGGGGGCGCAGCTTCCTTGGCTCTAGGAATGGAGCTCCTAACTTGTGCAATGGAACTTATTTACTGAGCATGAGCTCTGCACCAGCCAGCCCACGTGTTACCTCGATCAATTCACAAAGCCTTGGGACATGAAGCATTCATTTTTCCCAGAGAGCAGATGAAGACATCTGAGGCTCTATTTTGAACTTCCTGGCCTACCAAGTCCCTACTTTTTCTACTGAGCCATGTTGGAGGATAGCCACTGGTCAGGACTTTTTTTTTTTTTTTTTAAGTATCCTCATTCAAAGTAAGCAACACGTTTAAGGTATCCGTTCACATCCCTCACGTTTCCACCATGCAAGACAATGTGGAATGGAGACGGGTGGTGAGGAAGGCTTCATTCTGAGCCTCGTCCCCAAGGCCACTTCCTGGGAAGACTTTCTGCCTCTCTAGGCTCCAAATTCCTCACCCAAAGGAAATCGGACATTTTATTGACTCTGACTAACAGGGTCAATATTTTCAGGTATTGTTTTTTAAAGGCTTACTTAGCTATTCACCTGTTTAAAAATCTACATCCCGTGGCACTTCAAATAGCATCTTTTGTAAAAAGCTGTCATTTCAAGGTGTGGAAAAGCTGAGCCCTAGGCAGTGAAAGTACACTTAATGACTGAGCCTCACCTAAAATGCCCTGGAAAGATCAAAGGATTCATTCCAGTTCTGGGAAAAGGAAGTAGATGTTCCTAGCACATGCTCCTCCGACACTCCCAATTAACTTTTAAGGACAAGCATAAAATGCTTTGTAGAGCCTAATGCTTTAAGTAGGCATGGCCGTAAATGTGAGGCATAAATTGCCTCCCATTGAACAACCATGGCGGGTGACAGGAGTGGGTCTGTCTCAAACAACGGTCCAGCTCAGTAGTAAAATCCATTAACTCTAGGCCTGGGGCAGCTTTGAAAGCACCGGGTAATGGGAAAAGTTACTTGACGCTTCTTTGTTGAAATTCCCAACCCTCCCTAGTTCTAGAGAGGAAATGTCAACTGGTCTTGCCAAAAAGAATATGGAAATGCGGCACCTGGGTGGCTCAGTCACTGGGGCGTCCGACTTTTCATTTTGGTTCAAGTCATGTTCTTATGGTTTGTGTGTTAAAGCCCTTTGTCAGGCTCTGTGCTCACAGCGTGGAGCCTGCTTGGGATTCTGTCTCTCCCTCTCTCTCTGCCCCTCCCCGTGCACACGCGCACACACACTGTCTCTCAAAATAAATATATACACGTTAAAAAAATTTTTTTTAACTCTTAAAAGAAGAATACAGAAATCAGTGGCACAGCACACACATGACAAATTAGTAAGTTCCAAAGTAAACGTAAATGACAAGTGTTTAATAAGTGGATTTTGGCTCATTGGGGTGGAAGTCTTCCCAGGTACCCCACCCCCCAACCCGAGCCAGTCCAAGGTGCTGTATCAGGACTGCTCCTGTTATTACAGTCAGATTCCACCAGTTGAAAAAAGTTGAGCCCAGGGATCGAGTGACTCTTGAGGATAGGCCGGGGGTAGGGTTAGGAGGAGATCTGAGAGAAGAGCATGTCTCCTGTTTGGACCCTGGCTTCTGACTTTTCCAAAGGGTGACTGTCTCCAACACTCTAGCTTCTCTGTTCTGTATGTCACAGCCTCAGCATTTGGGAAGGACATGGGGTCTTGACTTCCACTCTGTCTCTGGACTCTCAATACTCACGTGACTTTGACATTTTCTCTCCCACCCCCAGGCTAGGGTGCCTTCCTACTTGGAGCCCAGTCACGGTATCATGAGACAAATACCAGCCCCTTCTGGGGGAAGAGGCTGGACCGTGCAGAAGCAATGAGCTAATGCCAATAAGCCCTCCTAAAGTAAGGGCTCTTGGACATTTACCCCAAAGTACCCTTTCTTATAACTCCCCTCGGCAAGCAACAGAGCATTTGCAAAGAAAACAGGCTGAAAGCTTTAAATATATTAGCAGGTCCTTCTCATCCTTCCTTTTCCTTTTATCTAAGAGTTTCAGGAATGTGTATGGATGGGAAGAAGTTTCTGGTGAGAACAAAGGCACCTTACAAGTATTTATTTACATAAATGACATGCTAAATGTGGATCATTTTTCTCTAATCACTAATGCTGTTGATGTAATTCCATTTACGTCGTATACACAGCTCAAAGAAATAAATTGGCATTTCTATAAAATAAAAAACTACTAATCACAACCCACACACAGCAATCCAGTAACACACAGAGCCGAAATTAAAGTTTCTGAAACATTGTCTTTCCTTATTATGTGCAATGTACTCTATTCTACTCCCTGTATCTTCCCTATGCTGCTCCAGCCACTCATATTTTTAAAAAAATACATTGAACAAGGCCGATTAAACTGATACTATGACCCAGTAATAGGTCTTGATGTGCTAAAGAAAAATACTGTGGATAGTTTGTATTTCTTCATAAATGTACACCATTTTCTCCTTAATCATATATAGCAAATCGAACAAATATTTTGCAAGATTGGGCCCAAAAGCCTCTGTAGCCAAAAGGATATCTGATTAGTCACATCTAGTGCATCTTTAAAAAATGTTATCTCCAGGGGCGCCTGGGTGGCTCAGTTGGTTAAGTGTCCGACTTCAGCTCAGGTCATGATCTCGTGGATTGTGAGTTTGAACCCTGCGTCGGGCTCTGTGCTGACAGCTCAGAGCCCGGAGCCTACTTTGGATTCTGTGCTTCCCCCCCCACAACCCCGGTCTCTTCCCACCTTGCACTCTGTCCCCCCTGCTCTCAAAAATAAACAAACATTCAAAAAAAATTTTTTAAGTTATCTTCATTGAAAATCACCCCGACACGTATTTTCCTTCTATAATTGGACGTTAATATTAAAGAAGAAATACCACTATTCCTTTGCATCAATATGGAAAGATTTCTAATGCATGGGCCAACATTCCATTATACTGACCCTTGTATTTGTCACAGGATTATCAAGAACAGATGTTATGGACAATTTTTCTTAAATGCAAAATATGAAAAACAAGTAAGCAAGCAAACAAACTTCCCAGTGGTTGTAATCCTAATGCAGTTTTCCTTAATGAGCAAATATATAGACGGGGCGTTATTAAGAACATTTTAAATATAAGAAGATTCTTGTGACAATGTAATCCCATTAGTAATTACCAGGTTATTGTCAGCACGGAACTAAGAAAAAGAAAGAAAACCAATCAGTCAGGGTCATTTCCAAGTATAGAGGCTGACCCCACGCACTCTATCTTTCCTCCAGCCAAATGGAGTTGCTCAACCTACACTGAAGACGCTTATATTTTTTGGTTTAATGCTTTCCTTTATTTCCACCATTCTCTGATTGGAGCATTTTTAATCCTTATGTTCTTCTTTTGAAAATTGGCCTATTTCAAGTCTCAAAAGCCACCTCTTCTTTGTTTTTTTTTTAATTAAAAAATTTTTTTAATGTTTATTTTTTAGAGAGAGAGATTGGGGGAGAGAGAGAACAGGGGAGGAGCAGAGAGAGAGGGAGACAGAGGATCCAAAGTGGGCTCCAGACTGACAGCAGACAGCCCAACGTGGGACTCGAACCCACGAACTGCGAGATCATGACCTGAACTGATGTCAGACTCTTAACTGACTGAACCACCCAGGTGCTCCAAGAGTCACCTCTTTGGTGAAGCCTCCCCAGTCACTGAGATGGGGAAAAAAATCTCTGAAATCATGCATGGTTAACAATCATCTATGACATAATGATATCCTGCTTTGGATTCTGTGTCTTCATCTGTCTCTCTCTGTCCCTCTTCACCTCATGTTCTGTTTCTCTCTCTCAAAAATAAACATTAAAAAAAATTTTTTTAATGTCATCTCCATTGAAAATGGATCCCCCCTTGAGTTTACATTTATTCATGTAAATGTTATAGACTGTATGATCTACAGACTGTAGAGCTGTATATTGTATACAATATATACTGTATGATCTACATTGTAGATACTATGACAGATACAAACCCTGATTGTGAACTTCTCGGAGGATAAAGGCTCTGTCTTACTTACGCCTATAATCTCTCAACACCCAAACATCACTCTGTCATGGCAAGTGATCAGGAAATATTTGTTGGGTGAGTGAACATTTTGAACAAGGACAAACACAGGCATATATCTAAAATGGTAGAGGTAATGCTACTCCCTAAAGTGATTTAAATACATACCAAATTGTGAGTCTAATAAAGGGAGACCAGTACTGCTTTGCCTTTCCAAGCTCTTATTCCTTTACAAATCCTTTCTCCCTTCATAGTCTGAATAGCATGTGACATGTGGAGTCAGTGGAATCCAATTCAGCAATCAGAGGTGATTAAGGGAGCTATTAAGCATCTGTTTTCCATATCATGTTAGGCAAGGCAATCAGTAATAGCCAGTCTTTTCCCCCAATACCCCTGACTTCGGAAGAGTTTGTCCAGCTTTCTTTGTGGCCTTGACTTGCTCAGGTTGGCAATGATTCCACATGTTCTCTGGAGATATTGCCAAAAGAACAGAAATATTCCAGAGTGGGCTGATTGGCTTCCCTGGTGGTACAGTACGCCTGAACTAGTCCCATACTGAAAACTAACTCTAGGTGAGCCTGGATTTTAAGATGGGCACTTTATGATGGTTGAATGGGTTTCATAAAGCCCAGAAAAGACACGACATGAGTAACTGTGGTTGGCCTACAAGTAAGGAGAAATTTTATAATGGGGGTGGGTGGGTGGGGGGGATACAGGGGTGTGGAGAGCAGTGACCTCACTCGAAGCAATGCTGGGTACCCTGTGGATACCCAGAGTCAGAATCTGTATCCGACTCCACGGCTCCCCCTTCTCCTTAGTGATAAACAAGGAAGACCTTCCACTTTCTGTAATTTCAGTTTGATGACTGTTGCCAGGATAACTAGGAAATGAGGCAAGGAACAGAGACCTCCAGAGAGAGAGAGAGAGAGAGAGAAACTGGGTCACCAAAGTGATCCATTACATTAATTCTAACAGAAGCTGTGGCCGGGGAATGTAAAAATGAATCTGAAACGAGGTGCCACCGTCCTGAAATACGATGGCTGCAGGTACACTGTGCCCGTGTTCAGGCCATGGGAGAAACTCCTACATCAAAAAGGTGCCAATGCTTCCCTTGGCCGTGGGTAACAAAATCACTTTGTCTAAGTCTTATCGTGCACACAGTGGGGAGGAAAACCTCATTTAAAAAAGTCTGTAGTCATTGGCAAATTAATCACTTTGCAAGTATTTCCCTTTGTAGTCAAACTGCCAACAGAGAATAAAACAAACATGGTGCAGGCAAAATTTTGATTACTATCCCTCAGCAAACATGGCAGGAGCATTCAAAAATACTAAAGAAATCTGGAACAAATTTAACATGAAGCAAGAGTGGCAGTGGCTCATTTATTTGGAGCCTTAACACCGAGTGGCCCTGTATGATATCAAGGAGTGTCTCATTGGTGGGTTGCAGTACATTGCACAGGGCAGGTGGAGTCGACACTCAATAGATGTTTGCTAAATGGAACTTCCAAGCTGAGAGAAGCTTCCACAGGACTGATCTGATGGGTGCTTCACGCTCCCACACAAGCATTAAGGAATAAGCAGCAAGCCAACACTGACTTCACCCAGACCTGATCTCCTGGTTATAGGAGACCCAACCGCAACCTGCAGAGGTTAAAGAACTTGCTCCAAAACCCACAAGGTGCTTCTGGTGACGCCAAGGGTAGATGGAGTTTTCTCACCCTTTCGAATCCAGTCCAAGGCTCTTTGCTTCCTTGTTCAGCTATAAGGAACTGTGTCTGCTGTTACAATCTCGTAATCCGGAAGTATTTGTGCAAACTTTCTGGGTTTCTACAGAAGGTATCCTGCCTACGAATTTTGTCTTCCTTTCTCCCAAGTGATTTTAAATTGAGGGTGATTTCAAAATTAGCATTCTTAGAGATGGGAATGGAGTTGTTGTCACTGAAGATTTTTTTCAAAAACAGGTAGTAGAGAATTTAAGCCCAGTTTTGAAGTCACAATGCTCAGACACATATTTGAGAGACGTTCTTCAGTGTGATCACTGGGAGGAGGTATACATTTTATATATTTTATACAAATATGTAAATATATATAAAATATAAATAAAACAAATATAAATATATATTATAATATATATATTACATATACATATTATATATATGATATATATATATATATCATATATATATATACACACATACACACACACAAAAGATATCTGAGAAAGGTTTTCAGAGTAAGACAGGAGACAGCTGCAGAAGGCACATCTTGGTATTTACTTTTACCAGAGTCTAACATGTGCTCCTGGCTTTAAGATGATAAGCAGTCCCCTTGTCAAACAGTCATGCTTGCGTTGCCTATGGATGGTTCTGGGGATACCATTGCTTTCAGAATGAGAAAGGCTATGATTAAAAGTTTGTTTTTTTTTTTTTTTTTTTTTTTTTTTTTAAATTTTTTTTCAACGTTTTTATTTATTTTTGGGACAGAGAGAGACAGAGCATGAACGGGGGAGGGGCAGAGAGAGAGGGAGGCACAGAATCGGAAACAGGCTCCAGGCTCCGAGCCATCAGCCCAGAGCCTGACGCGGGGCTCGAACTCACGGACCCCGAGATCGTGACCCGGACCGCGAGATCGTGACCTGGCTGAAGTCGGAGGCCCAACCGACTGCGCCACCCAGGCGCCCCTAAAAGTTTGTTTTTAATTAGAGAGAGCAAGTAAGTTTTCACAGATGAAAAGATGCCTGAAATCAGACTCTATTATAAATATAAAACTGTTTGGGACGATTCTTGGGAACGTGGTGACAGGAGTGGGAAGGTACAGGGAGAGGAAGTATAGTCTGAGAATTTAAACAATACTCATGATGTAGGTAAAACGACCTTTTTTTCCCTAGAATTGTCTACAAATACCAATTTGGTGTGTATCTGATGATCACGTTTATTATTCTATAGCATGCTTCCTAGGACTATTGTAGAATATAAATAATAGGAAAGGCAATGGGTATTGTCCCCTGAAAAACCAATGCACATGAATTAATTAAAAAGTTCATGAGCCAGTGGGATATTTAACAATGTTAAATTACTCTGTGTACTTAGCAAATGCAACAACAATTTCCTACTCTCAAACAGTAAGAGCCAAATCTCCCAGAACTCTCCTGTCATAATGGTATCCTTATCAAATCACTTTCCTTTCTTTGTGTGTTGGGACTGATTTCACAAGGCCAAAGTCAAGGAAAACAATTTCTCTTGAAAACAAAATCTCAGTCTTCTCCCCATAAGCCTTGATGAGTAGAGTGCTGGGAAATAACACTGGAGGAGGTGGAGGCCAAATGAAATCTTCGGAGAAATAGTCAAAAGCATTCAGAGTCCCTCTGAACCGGTTTTTGTGGGGACGGTGGCCTAGAGTCTTGTCCCTACCTGTCATCAGGGGTCAGCCCGGGTGTGCTTCCTCAGCACTGTGTGCCTCCCGACAGGGTTAGATGTCTTTGGTTCTTGCTCCCTTAGCACCTGTACTTACTGCCATGGAAATGCTTTACTCCCACTCTGCACCATCGCTGCCTGCTTCCTTCGGGGTCTCCTCCACTGGGCTGCGAGCATCGTAAGGACAAGGGGAAGTAGAGCATCCTAAGGACCTACCACAGTTCCTGGGTCACTCTAAAAATACCTCTTGGCAAGATAAATTGCCATTTTATATGTATTAACTCATTTAACATTCATAACACATTCCCAAATCCTCACAATTTTATTTTAATGACCCCAGTGGGGGCGGGGGGAAGAGCACTGACTGTGTTGCAGAATTCCCTTTGTTCTGCCACACTATATTCCCGAGTCCCGGCCCTGGATATAGTCATAGGACCTCGATGGCAGATACAACATGGTCCTGGGCAGTGGGTATGTCACAACCAGGTAAGAGATGCTTTTTGCTATACATGTGTCCAGCACAGGACATGGGGACTGCAGGAGCCCTTAACAGGAAAGACAATTAATTCCAAGACCTGCCAAGTATGCCAAAAATCAGGAAACTTATGTCAAGGGCATACTGCAACCGGGATGAAACCAAGTGGTACGGTCACAGGATTCTGAGAAGCTGTAACTGCAGACAGTAATCTGACCAGGAGCCTGGTGTGCCCCTGGGGCAGCGGCTATTCAGCGTCCATCCGAATGGGTTTCTCCCTTTTCCAAAAACAGTACAGTTGTAGCCACAGCAACGACTTCCCTGCTAGACTCCATGTCCAAGTGCATCTTGAAGTTGTACGTGACCATGTGACTGAGTCCTTCCAAATAAAACACGAGCAAAATGATGTGTTCTGCTCCATGTCTGGGCCTCAAAAGAGCAGGCGTGACGCCACCACGTCGCCCTCCACCTTCTGCTCACTGAAACCGGATATGGCAGTGACCCAGCTCAACTGCCCGCCTGAGAACCGTGCCCTCGGGAATGCAGACGCGAGGACTTGAAGGAGCCTGGGCTCCCGACTCGTCAGGAGGAGCAGGTCTGCTCTGCAGCACTGGATTGCTTCCTTACAAGAGGAAAGAACGAACGTGTCTATGCTTTGAGCTGCTGCATTTCAGGGCTCTGCCAGCTGAGCCAACTCAATTCTCTAAGGAGGAATGGGAATTAGGAGCAGATGAATGGTGGTGGCCTCGTTTCCCCTGCACATTTCTGAGCTTCAACTTTCCTTATCTGTAAAACGAGAAGGGTAACTCAAATCCTTTCTGGCCCTGAAGTTCTAGGATTCATTGGCATTCTCATTCCCGGGAGACCTATCCAGTCCCATCCTAACAGAAGCACTCTGTTCCCTCAAGTTTGCTTTCACTGTGCCTTGTCAAAGCCTGCTCCACAGCTTTCATTTACCCTGATAACAGCTCGTTATCTCCACTTGGAGCTTGTGCCATTTACTGAGGATCGAAACCTTAAATTAAAGGATTGAGCTCATGTGTGACAGTTCAGGTGCCGATCGGGGTTGATGACATTTTGGAAAGGCAAAGACTTTCCATGAAATTATTCCTGTGAAACGGAACCTTCAAGTTAAGCTCTGCTTGTATCAGAACATAAACATGCGGGAAATTTGTTGTAACTGTCTTCCAACGGAAGGCAATCTGTCCCCACAAGTACTACAAACGACACCTCATTTATCTTTTTAAAACCAGCAAAAGAACCATCCTCAAGGACCTCTGATCACACAATAATTGCTCCCACTTCTGGCTGCCTCAATATTTACCCTTCGCCAGACCGGCAAATAATTACCAACTTTCTGCCACGTTAAAAAATCTCTTCCTCCCTTTTCCACAATTTCTCTGACATCCACTGCCATTTTTCTCTCCCTTTCTGCCTCCTCTCCAGCTCATAAATACTTTCTGTGAGAAAAAGAACCGCTAAACTGACTTTCACATTTGTATCACTTAGAGCCTGGTATCTGCTCTAATGGCTCAGGTCCCCAGTTCTTCCCAGCAGAGAAATGACTCACTATGATATTTTCTACCACTCCTACTAAGCCAGGAGCTATCACCATCAAGCTCTCATTGGGTCTTGAGTATCAACTTGCATCAGGACCATATGAACCATAGCTGCACTTCCGGTTTCCAATAGCTGAGTGATTCCACTAGCAACATAAATGTTCTCCAATTTCACTATCTGCACACAAACTGCCACTGGCAGATCAGCTGTTTTTTCAACTTCGACAGTCCACTATCGAGCTCCGGGAACATTTGAAAACCCTTATTTGGAAATTGAAGAAGATTAAAAAAAATGGAGAAACATTCCGTGCTCATGGATTGGGAGAATAAATATTAAAATGTCAATACTACCCAAAGCAATCTACACATTCAATGCAATCCCGATCAAAATTGCACCAGCATTCTTCTCGAAATTAGAACAAGCAATCCTAAAATTTGTATGGAACCACAAAAGACCCCGAATAGCCAAAGGAATTTCGAAGAAGACCAAAGTGGGAGGCATCACAATCCCAGGCTTTAGCCTCTACTACAAAGCTGTAATCATCAAGACAGCATGGTATTGCCACAAAAACAGACACAGAGACCAATGGAATAGAATAGAGACTCCAGAACTGGACCCACAAAAGTATGGCCAACTAATCTTGGACAAAGAAGGAAAGAATATCCAGTGGAAAAAAGACAGTCTCTTTAACAAATGGTGCTGGGAGAACTGGACAGCAACATGCAGAAGATTGAAACTAGACCACTTTCTCACACCATTCACAAAAAGAAACTCAAAATGGATAAAGGACCTGAATGTGAGACAGGAAACCATCAAAACCCTAGAGGAGAAAGTAGGAAAAAACCTCTCTGACCTCAGCTGCAGCAATTTCTTACTTGACACATCTCCAAAGGCAAGGGAATTAAAAGCAACGATGAACTATTGGGACCTCATGAAGATAAAAAGCTTCTGCACTGCAAAGGACACAATCAACAAAACTAAAAGGCAACCAACGGAATGGGAAAAGATATTTCCAAATGACATATCAGACAAAAGGCTAGTATCCAAAAGCTATAAAGAACTCACCAAACTCCACACCTGAGAAACAAATAATCCAGTGAAGAAATGGGCAGAAAACATGAATAGACTTCTCTAAAGAAGACATCCAGATGGCCAACAGGCACATGAAAAGATGCTCAACGTCACTCCTCATCAGGGAAATACAAATCAAAACCACACTGAGATACCACCTCTCACCAGTCAGAGTGGCTAAAATGAACAAGTCAGGAGACTGTAGATGCTGTCGAGGATGTGGAGAAACAGGAACCCTCTTGCACTGTTGGTGGGAATGCAAACTGGTGCAGCCACTCTGGAAAACAGTGTGGAGGTTCCTCAAAAAATTAAAAATAGATCTACCCTATGACCCAGCAATAGCACTGCTAGGAATTTACTCAAGGGATACAGGAGTGCTGATGCATAGGGGCACTTGTACCCCAATGTTTACAGCAGCATTTTCAACAACAGCCAAATTATGGAATGAGCCTAAATGTCCATCAACTGATGAATGGATAAAGAAATTGTGGTTTATATACACAATGGAATACTACGTGGCAATGAGAAAGAAGGAAATCTGGCCTTTTGTAGCAATGTGGATGGAACTGGAGAGTGTGATGCTAAATGAAATAAGTCATACAGAGAAAGACAGATACCACATATTTTCACTCTTATGTGGATCCTGAGAAACTTAACAGAAGACCATAGGGAGGGAAAGGGGATAAAAAAGTTAGAGAGGGAGGGAGGCAAACCATAAGAGACTCTTAAAAACTGAGAATAAACTGAGGATTGATGGGGGGGAGGGGGAAGTGGGAGATGGGCACTGAGGATGGCACCTGTTGGGATGAGCACTGGGTGTTGTATGGAAACCAATCTGACAATAAATTTTATATTAAAAAAAAGAAAGAAAACCCTTATTTGGTTTCTAGCAATCAACACGTAGCTCCCCAACATAGAAAATCATGCACATTGGAAGTCCTTTGAAATTTTCTAAGCCTGCCAAACCCAACTATGTCACTGAAAGCTAAAAGCAAAATTCTAAAAGATACAAATATCAATCATCCCAACTGTAATATTTCTTGATTAAGGGGTCTGTCTAAACGTATATAAATTTACGCCAAGTCAAAGAAAAGTTTATCTGGAAACCTTAAGTACAAAGGAATATTTCCCTCCAGCAGGTGCAGGGTGATGGTGTGGGGCATTTTTAAGTATTTGTGTGCATGGCCATGCAAAGACATTTGCCCTACATTTGTTTTCAGAATTTAATTTTTACTCATTTTCAACGTATTCTTTCCTCAAATGACCCTTTCCTCTAATACAGGTTGCATACATTGTTGATGCCATTTTCCTTAAAGTTACTCAGCATAGGATTAACATGAGTTAAAGCGACAACTGAATTAAAAGCCCCCAACAGCATTATAAATGCTCTAGACCACAACGTCGAGGGGTATATTCAAGAAACATAATAAGAAAGTATAGATATATATTTAGACAAATGTTCCATATGACATATCTGTGTTTTAATGGCTCCTATATATCAAAGTGCTAATTCCTCAACTAAACCGCTAATTTATAAAGTGAAAATTACATGTACATGATAACAAAATTTTAACACCAAAAAATATGCAAAGAAAAATAGAAGTTCCTTCCACCTGAGATCCATGTTACTGCCCCATACTCCTATATAATACTGCCCCATACTCCTGTATAATACTCCTGTATTATTTCAGAAAAATGTTATGCACATATGTATAATTTGAATGTATGTATAAATAAGGTTTAGATAAATGGAAATATACTTTATGCATTGTCTATGCTTTTCCCTTTTTTTTTTTTTTCACTTAATAATATGCTTTTGAGACAATGCTATGTCGGCACAGGTAAATCTAGTTCATACGTTTTGTAAAGCGCTTGGATAATTTTCTGGGCACCTGGGTGGCTCAGCTGGTTAAGCATCTGACTTCAGCTCAGGTCATGATCTCATGGTTCGTGGGTTCGAGCCCTGTGTCGGGCTCTGTGCTGACAGCTTAGAGCCTGGAGCCTGCTTTGGATTCTGTGTCTCCCTCTCCACTATCCCTCCATTGCTCACACGCTGTCTCTCTCTGTCTCTCAAATATGAATAAAAATGTTAAAAAATAAATAAATGAAACATAAAGGGCTTGGATAATTTTCTGAATTAGTCATCTTGACATGCATTTAGTTTTTCCACAGTCTTTTCTCATCTCTGCACTTTAGTTTTTGTGCAAATGTGCACAAATGAACTGTTGCAGCAAAGGACATGTATATTTTAAACGTTGAAAGACACCTAAAATTGCTTTCAGAGGACTGATGTGTAATTAATTTAAAAACAAATCATCTTGTTTGTAAAGCTACAAACAGCCTATTAAAATAAAAATACAGATAAAAATAAATGGACTTGACACAGTGTCCTTAGGATATATAACAATTTGGATATGTCCAAAACCTTTAAGACATACTTTGTTGGCAGAATTCTGTGGAATT
Source organism: Lynx rufus (assembly GCF_022079265.1). Lineage (NCBI taxonomy): Eukaryota > Metazoa > Chordata > Mammalia > Carnivora > Felidae > Lynx > Lynx rufus. Next base: position 19,286,797 of record NW_025814824.1, read on the forward strand.
CACAGAAGTATGAAAATATACATTTCAGACTTTGTAGATCAATGTTAGCAACATAAACTTAGCATTCAAAACAATATCATGCAAATGTTATCATTTTTTTTTGAAGTTTATTTTGAGAGAGAGCTTGAGTGTGAGCAGCGGAGGGGCAGAGAGAGAGAGAATCCCAAGCAGGCTCCATACTGTCAGCGCAGAGCCCGATGTGGGGCTCAAACTCATAAACTGTGAGATCCTGACCTGAGTTAAAATCAAGAGTCGGATACTTAACCCATGGAGCCACCGAGGTGTCCCCAAATTTTATCAAGATTGAGCTGAACCTAATGCTATTAGGAACAGAACAAAAAAAACCCATAATTTTATAGCTCTCTAATATCTTTAAAAAATTTAGTGAGTCTTTATTTTTTGGCTTTTCAATTCATCGTTGGAAGACATCTGGATGTGGAGTAACACGACAATCCAAAATCTTTTTTAAAATATTTCTGTTCAATCCTAGCAAAAGTAAACTCTCTTAGGTATTTTTCAAAAAACAAAAATGGGATAGTCCCTAGCCAATAGATTCTGAGATAATATGTTTTTCTACCTGTATGTCAAATATTTAAAAAGCTGTGTTCAGCCCAGTTTCCTAATCAACAGCTGCAGGACGTGGCTATAATTACTGCTCTCTCTACTCCAGACCATGAGACGGGTCTACGGAAGAGTGCAGAGGCTGCACAACTGATGGTCCCTGCTTCAATGTGTAACCCAGAAAACCACTCCCTTAACCCCAGGACAACTTGCGGCAAGGCCAGACAATGACACAGATATTTTTTAACACCTGGAACAATGAAACAAAGGAAAAGGCTGGCAACAGAGCCACGGGAGCCGGCTGGAAAAATTTTTAACTGCAAAACAAAAAATGCAAAACAAAGCTCAAGACTGCAACGTGTGTACAGAATAAGGGCATCCTTATTCTGCACAAGGGTGCAGGCTTTTTGCCTCACTTTGCTTTCTAGAACTATTATGTGCTGTGATAATAATATTCTATGTGTAAAGCCATTTAAATTGTTTGGCCCCACTCTTGTTTTTGATGAGGCAATGATCTTGCCTTTTGTGATTTTGCTACTTGTATTTTTCAGGAAGGTAATTCTGACTTTGGTGAGGGATTATGGTATTGTGATAGATCAAAGGTGAAGATATCATTTATATTCATTACATGGGTAAATAAAAACTGTTACTCTGAATATTATTGAGCTGTACAAACATAATGTCGAAAACGTCCTGTCTGGTGGGATGATTCTGTAAACAGACAGAGAGTGAAAAGCAAAGCATGCTGGTAATGCAGCAGCAACTGACTTAGGGAAGAGGCAGGTGAGAAACTGTGTGTGAAAATCTGTAAATGATTAGCAGCCTTGAGCGCCTCAAGCAGCTCTGGGAAACCTACATAAATGTTCCACATAAATGCTATTTATGTGCTTTCTGCAATACATTGCTATCAAATAGCCTTATTTCGTTAGTGGTTCCATTTAAATCACAGGCTCCTATTTCATTGGTAACGTCTAGAACAAACAGCAGTCAAAGTGAAAGTTAACAAAAAGTTTAAAAATGGTTAGCTGGTGCCCAGATTTCACCCAATGCCACGAGAAATGGTAAAGAGGAACTTCCACATTGTATGGTCAAAAAAGAAATACAAAGTTAGGCTGCCAAACAAGAAGGCACGTTTGACGAGCAAAGGGAAAAACAGCGGGGTGGGGACAGAGAGACAAACCAAAATCAGGCTCTTAACTGTATAGAACAAACTGATGGTCAGCAGAGAGGCTGGGCTGGGGGATGGGTGAAACAGGCGATGGGGACTAAGGGGAGCACTTGTGATGAGCACTGGGCGTTATATGGAACTGATGAATCACCATATTGTCCACCTGAGACTAATATTCCACTGTATGTTAACAAACTGGAATTTAAGTAAAAACTTAAAAGAAAAAAAGTTTAAGTTGCAGAACTATTAGGCTTCCAGTCTCAGAGTTCCTGTCTCAGACTACATTTTTACATAATACAGGGTTTGAAGTTCATCTGCATACATTTAACACAATCTCTTAATGAAACGGTAAGGGAACCAAGGCTTGGATATTAAATGATTTCCCCAAGATTAATAGGTAAATTAGTGGAATTTTGCTTCCACAGAAGCAATCTTGCTCACATCTGCAGTTTTCTTTACTCGTGGAGAAAGTGGCACTAACTGGGGCGTTAGCATACCAGGACATTCTGGGAAGACTCTTTAGTAGTAAGTAGAAGCAGCATGGGGACTTAGATTAAGTACCTGCAGGGAAGCCTGGCTCCATCAGTAACTAGCAATATGACCTTGAGCAAGTCACTTAAACTCACTGGATCCCAATTTTCTAATTTTAAAGGGAGAAGGTTGAAACAGATCAATTCTAACCTTCACTGCTAACATTTTATAAATGTGATACGTGTGTTCAAGTTCACATAAATACCATTATTTTTGTGAAGCAACAAGTCTTTTGTCAGGACAACTTCGGAATTTACCTTCAGCTTTATTCCGAAGTTAGAGTACCACCTAGTGGACATTTTGCTGACTTGACTAGCCGTGAGTAATAAAAACGTCAGTTTACGAAGTGTTAGAATTGTTTACCTATTGAAACAAACAAACAAACAAACAAACAAACAGAGGAGGTCCAAAGGTCATACATATCGTCGACTTTTTGAGAATCTTTTTACCACTAACGTGATTGAATGCCGTTATTTGGTATTACTAGAAAAGCAATGACTTCAAGCAATTGAAATCATCTACAGATTGGGAGAAAATATTTGCAAATATTTATCTTACAAGGGCTTCATACCCAGACCTCATAAATGATTCTTACAACTTAGTAACAACAAAGAACTTAATTCAAAAAGGGGTAAAGGAATTGAAGACATTTCTCCATAAAAGATATACAAATGGGTAGTAAATACAAGAAAACATGTTCCACGTCACTAATCATCAGGGAAATCAAAACTGCGATGAGATATCACTTCATATCCATTAGGATGGCTATTATAAAACACGTGTGAAAAACCAGAACATACTATAAGTTTTGGGCAATTATGTGGAGAGATTCAAACCCTTGTTTGCTGGTGAGGATGTAAAATGGTACAGCCACTATGAAAAACAGTAAGCAGTTCCTCCAAACAATTAAAAACAGAATTACCAAATAATCCAGCAAACCTATTTCTGAGTGAAAGAAAGAACTGAAAGCAGGAACCCAAAAGAACTGAAAGCAGGAATTCGAACCAGAATTTATACACCCATTTTCACAAGCAGGGTTATTTAAAGAGCCAAAAGGTAGAAGCAACCCAAGTGTCCATTGATGGATGAACGAGGAAACAAAATGTGGTATCCGCCTACAAGGAATATCATTCAGTCTTAAAGAGAAAGGAGATTATGACACATAATGTAACATGGATGAACAATGAAGACACGCTAAATAAAATAAACCAGTCATAAAAGGACAAATACTCTATGATTCCACTTACACGAGGAACCTAGAGCAGTCGAGTTCACAGAGACGGAAAGTTGAAGGATGGTTGTTTGGGGAGGGGAAGGGCAGAGTGGGGAGTTAATGCTTAATGGGTTCAGAGTTGCGAAGATGGGTTCAGAGTTCAGCTTGCAAAGGTGAAAACATTCTGGAGATGGATGGCGGTGATGGCTGCACGAGAACACGGATGTTCTTAATACCGCTGAACTATGTGCTTAGAAACAGTGAGTTTCATGTACATCTCACTAGAGTAAAAGAGAACTGATATCAGTGTGAAGTGGAAAATAACTCTCTTTTTGGAGAAAAACTCTTCATTTCCTTAAAACTTAAAAAAAAAAAACTTCTTGGTTCTGATTAAGAGCTCACATATGATAAATAATGCAACAAGTCCAATGACATCCCGGGAAGAGTGAATTGTTCTTGATAACTGTTGAAACGCTTTCAAAAGGGGAATGTGTACTTTCAAAAGGGGAATCCAGGAGTAAGAAAATAAACACCATTGTCTCTTGTGATACTTGACTAATAAATAATGCACATTTGATGAGACTTCTGGGTGTTTCTGGTTTTCTTTGAGCTTGATCCAGAAGGGAGAGGTGCTAAACTTGAAAATGTTCACTCCATTCCAGACTGGGCTCAGCGCCTGGGGAGATCAGACAGCGGTGTTCAGATGCCTGGAGCGCTGACCATGCAATTTTGCTGCCACAGTCTGTAGCCCAAGAGCGGGTGTAAGCTAGTGACAGCTGGAGCTGCCTGTGCTGGAGGGGACCGTCACTCTGTTAAGAATGACTGGCTCTGAGCAATCGCCCTTTGCTCTTGTTTTCAATGAGGTAGTTGTGCGGGGCCCCTGGGGGGAGGGGGGGCTACAAAAGGTATGACTGTCCCTGGCAACAATGAATTAAGTTGATTTTAGGTTTTAGTAAGCCCTTTCCAGAGCCTTTCCCTTCAGAAATACTCTCTGTGCTCCCGTATTTCATCTACCATTACAAAATCTACCTTTGGAAAAGAGCGGGCAAACGAAATTACCCTAATAAAGAAGTGTCAGGGGAAGCCTAATGTGCATTGGCATTTTAACAGGGTGTGACACAAGGCAAACCTACGATCCTCTAGCTTCAGAATTCCTGGCGGTCAATGAGCTGGCGACGGGAAAAATGGGCGGAAGGTATGGTGGTCCTCTGTGTTGGTCTAAAGCAAGGATTTTCAACCTTGGTACTACTGCCCTTTGGGGCAGGCTGATTCTTCACTGGGGGTGGGAGGAGGCTGTCCCGTGCATACAGAGTCCCTAACCTCTCTCATGGGATGGCAGTAACACCCCTCCAGTTGTGAGACCTCCAAATGGCTCCAAACATTGGCAAATGTTTCCTGGGGGCGAGGAGGGGGGGAGTGGGGGGGGGAGTTTCTCGCCAGCCTTGTTAAGAACCACTGCTCTAAACACAACCATGTAGGTGGTCAGCTGCTCTGTCAACACGCATCACCAGCTCTTCTTGCCAAGGAGCTTATAATCTCACTAAGGAATTCAGATCTACACTGAAACTCTTAGCAAATGGTACAAGCCAGGATACGAGACTAAGTGCTCGAAAGTGCAAACAGCGACAGGAACTCTTGTCAGATTTCTGTAAGAAGCTTCCAGTGCAATTTGATAAAACGGAATAAGAATACTAATATCTAAAGGGAAGTCCCTCTTCTTCTTTAAGATGACTGCTGGAAAGAGAAGGAACACTAAGAGATCTCAGATGGGTGCGTTTTCACAGGATTTCCTGTGAAACCTTTTACCATCTCTCTCTCCTCAGCCTATCCTGACATCTAATCAAGACTGTTGCATCTTGAAGTCAGGGTTTCCCCTCCCCACTTGCTCCTTCTGCAAAGAAATAAGCCCTAAAATATCTTCCAAATGTGGGGAATTTGTAGAGTTTTAGTGTTTTAAGGTTGTAGCTTTTATACTGTAAGCCCCAGGTAAGGAGCAAATTTCCAAGATGGAATATTTTCAGAATCCTGGATAAGGAGTCATCATCATCATCATTATAATACTCACTTTTATAGCATTTACTGTGTGTCAGAGACTGTCCTAAATACTTTATATATGGGAAGTCACTGAATCCTTACAATAGCTCTAATACTGCTGAAGAATGCATTGTTCTTATCCCTACTTAACAGCTAAGCAGACGGAGGCCTTGAGAGCCCCATGGTCAAACAATGAGAAGGTAGTAGATCTGGGATCTCAATCCTCTTTAGAATTCTAAGCCAAGCTCTTTTGGCTAAAATTGCTAATGGAAAGTTAACTCTGAATAATCCTGGATACTCAAATCTCTTTAGCCTCGATTGTACAAGATATCGAACTAGATGGTTCATAGAGATCCTTCCAGTGCCTAGCTCATGAGAGGTGCTCAATAAATATTTAGCCCTGGAAATTTCTGCCGTGAGATTCCACTCAGGAACAAGGATGTCCCCACCTTAGCTTGATATTTGAAGCAAGGTGTTGCAGAACAAACACCGAGCTTGGAACTTAAAAGATGGGAGGTCACAGGCTTTCCCCTCCCCATACGAGATGCATTTCCTCTTCAGCCTACCCCTAAGACAACAGACTGGTTAACACTAATGGCCAGCAGAAGAGCAGTAAAAATTTTTTCTTTGAGGCTTTCCTTTATTTCAAGAAGTTTGTCTTTAAGATATCCCTCGGGACTTGTGGTTAATGAGTCCGTTCTACAGATTCTACGTTGAGCACAGCTACACCACTCAGGAGTCTACATCAACCTGTGGATTCTGAAACCCACGGGGACTTCAGTTAGCAGCAGTCTCTGACTGGCTACTGAAGGCATGACAGGTCACTCCAAAGCCCCTGGTATCGGCATCACCGAGACTTCTTCTGTTATAACCTTAGCGATGGTCTGGTAACACGCTGAGTGGAGAGTCTGGTTCAACAGTAAAATTCTGAGGAACCCACCATGATGACAGCAAGGTCGAATGGGAGAGCTAACCCGGAGAATCCCTTACCCCTGACAGTGATGTGCAGGCACTGAGGAAACAAGGACCTGTGTCGCCCTGGAGCACAGAGGGTGAAGTTAAGCCTTTGCTCCTTGAACTTCACGGGAGTAGCACCCTGTATGAAACAGCAAGGCAGTTGTTGTGCAACACAAATCTGCTAAACGACGTAGAAGGGGGCATGGCTGCTGGAGAAGGGAAACAGGAATTATAAACCTCCCTCAACACTCACGTAGCTTTGCATCCCAGGCAGGCAGGAGGTCTGATAAGAATGCATGGGTTTCTTATCTACTGGGACTGTGATACTCATTCAAAAGAACAACACAGATTATAGTAATTCCAACAAGAATTGCCCTTCTCTCTCAGCATTAAAGATAAAGAAACAATCTTAACGGAGACTGTGTACTTGGGTAATCAAACAGCAACAAGCACTGTTTCTCCTCATGGCGGTGCGTACCTCTTCATGGGACTGACTGAGTAGCAAAGTGACGGGCACCATTTGAGAAATTTCAGGTTAGTTTTGGAATTTAGCATGTGGCTTGGGACATGAAATATTCTGGGTCAATTTCAATGTTTAAAGTGATATAGATCATATCAGAGCAGGCTTACTATTTATCTGTAGTTTTTTTTTTTAAGACACTCTGTGGATGAGAAAAAAAGAGGAGGATGTCTACAGATGAACGCTCATTCACTGTCTGATAATGCACAGAATGATTTTTATCCAGTTAGACATTGGCTCATTTGTGTGCTCAGTGCCTGGAGGGTCTGTTGGAAAGGCAGGTAAATGATTCACTTCTCATCCCAAGACTCAAACAAAACAACAAAAAAAACCCCACAATCTCAACTGAAACAAGAGACCTGGGCCTGCCAGACTCAACACACACACACACACACACACACACACACACACACACACACAAAACAGGGAGCTTAGCATCAGTGTCAACAACAGGCCTTTGTCAAAAGGCCTTGTTTTTTCATTACTGTCTTCCCCTGTGAATCAGCCGGATGGCTCAGACCGCCCGAAAACCCAGCTCAGCTCCAACATCTTAGCAACTTTTTCTCTTGGTCTGACAAGTCCCACAGCAAGACCTCCCTACCCACTGGGAGAGGAACAGAACAGTGTCGAGCTGCTGATGGTTTTAGTGAATCTAAATTAAGACACAACAAAACAAAAGATTATATATGTTTTGTACCTGTGCCAAAGGAACTCTTCCTGAGCACCGGGCCATTTGGAAATGGGATCACAAAAGCATAAATCACAAAGAAAGACCTGCTTGAAAACTTCTATCTTCCAGGGGATGAAAAATAAAACATTATTTCACCCAGTTCATCCATAGGTTTTAATTAGTTGGGTATTTGCGGGGGGCGGGGGCGCGGGGGAATGCACGCGAGTCTAGCCATTAACTCAGTTCAAAGGACAACTCTGAGACGGGAAGAAAGTGCTGGCGAATGAACACTGTATGTTAGAAACTCAGTTTAAGGAATACATAACCTAAGTGGAAGCGCTTTTAAATTCGATGCTGTCTCTTCCCTTTTAGTAAGCTGACAGCCTATTTAAGGGATGCGGGGGCAGTGCAGGGATGGGGAGAAATGGGGCATACATTAAACATAAGTTTGTGGTGCCACGACTTCAATAATTAGTATTTGACCGTCCTCATTGGGCATGTCAGCCTGGCACTGTTGAGGAAGTGAGGCAGGAAATCAGCTGCTAATTACAGTATGTATTTAACATGCTGCAAATTAATCAGGAAGAGCACGTTCAGTGTCATTTTTTTTTAAGAGACTTAGAGCAAAGAGGCAGCAGGTGAAATGAAGTTTAACAGAGAATTTAAGATATATATTTGAATCTCCTGGAAGCATCATGTGTCCCACAAGCACAGGTGAGATCGAAGGGTGTCCACAAGTCTCTAGGAGCAGGCAAAATGATTCTAACCACTCATTCCTCAGTTTAGCGGAAAGGACTGGCTACGTAATTCACAGGACACGGCACAAAATGAAAATGCAAGGCCACAGTTCAAAACTTAAGATGGGCATTAAACCAAGTGCGGCATCCCGTGTGACTGCACCTGTGTGCACCTGGCACACCTGTGAAGCCAGGCCTGCTGACGAAAGAGACTTCGTATGTCAGACCATACAAATTGGGTGGAGTTTATGGCTGCAGCAGCCATTTCTGATAATTACTTCTATCTTAAATTCAGTCACAGAAGAGGGGGGAAACTGTCCCTAGGCTCCCCAAACAAAACCAGAACAAAAACCCAACCCTGATGACGGGGAGGCTGGGGACTAACTATTTCCGGTCTGCAGCTGGGTGCTATTTCACACTCACTGTTCCTCCCAACGCCCAGGATGGAATGGAGAATAAGAGTGTAGTACCCAGGGACTACCTGCCCATTAATAACAGATAATAACAAAATAATCAAATAACAAAATAACAAAATAATCATTTACTGGTGAAAGCATTGTGTAGTGCACACTTGGAGGCTTTTTAAAAAAAAATGTTTATTTATTGTTGAGAGAGAGTGCGAGTGGGGAAGGGGCAGAGGGAGAGGGAGAGGGAGAATCCCAAGCAGGCTCTACACTATCAGCATGGAGCCTGACGGCGGGTCGGGGTGGACGGGGGGAGGCTCGAACCCATGAACCATGAGATCATGACCTGAGCCCAAGTCAGATGCTCAAGTGGCTGAGCCAACCAGGTGCTCCAACTTAGAGCCTTTTAAAAATGCAATACACTGGGGCGCCTGGGTGGCGCAGTCGGTTGAGCGTCCGACTTCAGCCAGGTCACGATCTCGTGGTCCGGGAGTTCGAGCCCCGCGTCAGGCTCTGGGCTGATGGCTCAGAGCCTGGAGCCTGTTTCCGATTCTGTGTCTCCCTCTCTCTCTGCCCCTCCCCCGTTCATGCTCTGTCTCTCTCTGTCCCAAAAATAAATAAACGTTGAAAAAAAAAATTTTAAAAATGCAATACACACGGACAAATATATTTCATGTTGTACTTAGTCCAAATGCACATGTGCAGTGCATGCATGCAAACAATGGAAACAAGAGTTTCATGAAATGGTCATTCCCCTGACTGTGATGCCCTTCAATATCTTCTATTCAGTGTCATTTAAATCTATTTTATTTACTTTTTTGAAGATGCAGCTCATGACGCACCACCTGGAATTCACAACCCAATAATGGTTCTAACTTAGTGATATGTTGAAACCCACAATTTGAAATCACCATTATACCATCTAGTGTTTTTCTCTGTGAGGCATGTTCTCCTTCCTGCCCTCCAGTCTTCTGGAAACACCATCTGCCCCTGACCCCTGGGTCAATGTTAACTTATACCGAGACAGCCAACACGCTATCTATCCTTCTCCCCTGAAATCTTCAATTTGCGTAAGAAGCGGAAACTCCTTTTTCTCTTGGGTTGCTAAGATGGGAAGAAGGGGTTCAGGTCTGTTTGACCACAGAAGGAGATGCCCAACCAAATCCCTGGTTCAAGAAGCCTCTAAGACACTTTCCGGGGTGCATGACCTACTATGTGCTTGAGTTAGTTTGCAAGCATTTTTGTCTTTTTCCAGCACAAAGTCATGACTAATACAAACACTATGATAAACAAAACATGTAAACAGGTCACAAATGTGTTATGAATAGGAGTGGCAGTATTTGTTTTAATGTTTTATTTATTTTTGAGAGAGAGAGAGGGAGACATAGAATTCAAAGCAGGCTCCAGGCTCTGAGCTATCAGCACAGAGCCAGACATGGGGCTGGAACTCACCAACCATGAGATCATGACCTGAGCCAAAGTAGGATGTTTAACTGACTGAGCCCTTTTTTGCATTTGAAACCTTTTCCTTCTATTATTCTGAAAGGATTTTTCCCCCAAATTTTTATTTAAATTCTAGTTAGTTAACGTATAGTGTAACATTTGTTTCAGGACTAGAATTTAGTGATTTATCACTTACATACAACACCCAGTGCTCATCATAACAAGTGCCCTCCTTAATACCCATTGCCCATCTAGCCCATCCCCACCCACCTCCCTCCAGTAACCCGCAATTTGTTCTCTGTATTTAAGAGTCTCTTATGGTTTGTTGAAAGGAATTTTCTTAAACAAAAGGCTTCCTTGTTTTTTAGCATTTGCACAAATAATAGTTTTCCCCCTATTTTGTCCTATTGAACAAATACTAGTTAGGCTATAAGGCATAAATGTCACATCAAAGGGTTCTCTTGAAGAAGACTGAATTAGCCACAGATGATATTGTTTAGAAATGAAAGTTACCAAAGCATTTCCTTCACCATTAAAATAATTGATAACATGAACTATCACTTACTGAATGTCAATGTACTCCAGCAAGTTTAGACATTACCTATTTCAATTTTTTTTAACGTTTATTCATTTTTCAGAGAATGAGAGAGAGCAGGGGAGGGTCAGAGAGAGGGAGACACAGGATCAGAAGCAGGCTCCAGGCTCTGAGCTGTCAGCACAGAGTCTGATGCGGGGCTCGAACTTCTAAGCGTCAGATCATGACCTGAGCCGAAGTTGGACGCTTAACTGACTGAGCCACCCAGGCACCCTGTAGACACTACCTATTTTAATAATCCTCATGACACTCTGAGACAAATAATATTCTTATTGTGTATAGTGAAAGGGAGACACAGGGCTATTAACTTCTTCCAGATTATTCAGTTTGAAACTGGGTAGAGCTGGATTCAAACCAGGACAATCTGACTCTTTCTACTTCCCTAATGCTTGTTTAGGCATTGCCTTGGAGCTGTACATCACACAGTTGCCCATGTCCCTTAAAAGCAATCCCTGTTCTCTTATTCCTTTTTTAAAGTGACGATTCCCGTTACATGGATTGGCAATTCAAAAAATATATAGCATTTATTCATTTCTTCATAGATTCATGTGCGAAAACATGTTGGAAACGGCACTACAGCAGATTTAACTGAGGCAGCAGAGGATACAAAGAGAAGGGTGGTTATTTATGCCCTCAAATCTTGCTCTGTTCTCTCGGAAGAAAACTTCATGTGATCCGGACGTCCTATGAGCTATGAGCTATGGGAGCCTGGTGTTTCATCACATGTGCTAATTTTCTACAGAGTAACAACGCCACCGATAAGGAACTTAGGCTTTATAAAATGCAGATTTTCTACCAAAAGACAAACTCTTCTCTTTTTTAAAAAAAGACGGAGAATCAGATGGTACTGAAGAAAGACCCCAGCTGGTTAAATTTGGCCACCAGAGTGGTCCAGACTCCGCTGGCTTTGAGCCCACAGCATTTGACTCTCAACAATGTAGAGCTTTCATTTATTTTGAGCTTTTAACCCTCTGCGTTTGCTCCATCCAAGATGAACAAACAAGTGTTGAAATAAATCCTGACCTCATAAAACTGTCTCCCTTATTTCAATGAACTACTTAATTTGTATTATTTCCAATGGCTGTCTCACTTTTCAAGATAGTTTCAGCAAATGGACAGAAAATGGATGTTTTCTAATATGGCTAAGCTGCTTTGACTAGTCATTTGTACCGATTTCTTTATTTACTGGTATCCTCGTCTTATCCTCCTGAAAGCAATTAGGAAAAAAGATGCCCAATTAGGAAAAGAGAAAAAATTAGGAAAAAGGAAAAGAGAAAGGTTTATTTTTATTTAAGCAGACTTTAGTTGATAAACATTCTAAAAAGATTTCTTAATTTGATTTTAAAAAATGTATCATTTCTTTAACTTATATGGCATATATGTTTATGAAAAACATTACAAATGCACATAAGACGAATGAAACATAAAAACAAAGTCGCCATTCAGAGATAATCCCTAATGGCTGCAGTTTAACTAACCTTCCATTTTTGTATGTGCCAGTAATAAATATCCCTATTATAGGTCTTTAAAAATTAGACACGTGCTCTCTATTTTGAAATCATTTATTTACATCAATATATAAGGAGGCACTTTCTACCTAATATTAATTATACACCCCCATTATCATTTTTAGTTTATAAATAGCATTTTATTTTCTAGACATACAAGTTCCCCCACTATCCACAAGTTCACTTTATGCCACTTTGTTTTTATGACGGGCTATGTTTGTACCTGTTTTTGCTAACCAAAAGAAATCAGAAGAGGGCTTTTGCTTTTATGAAATTACAGTCGTTTCTTTGCTTTATGCCATTCTGGCTTATGAAAGGTTTTGGAAAAGGCAAGGGTATTCTTTCAATGAGTCACAATGGCTTACTGATGACTCTAAAATTTTGGCCCCTGAGGTCAACCAGTGGAAGCTTATTAGACTCTCTGGCTTCTGCGCTCGTAGATCACCGATTAGCCTTACGCTACTCAGTGGCTGAACCGGGGGGAGTATGTGCGACTGCAAATATATCTCGTTGTTTCTACACTGATGTTTCTGGAGAGGGGGAACAAAGGACTAACATTCTCTAATTAGGTAGCCTGCTGGCTACATAATTTTAAGAACGCCACTCAGGGGCGCCTGGGTGGCTCAGTCAGTTAAGTGTGGGACTCCTGATTTCGGCTCAGGTCACGATCTCACAGTTGGTGGGTTCGAGCCCCGCACATGGCTCTGCGCTGTTAGCGCTTGGGATTCTGTCTCTACCTCTTTCTGCCTCTCCCTCGCTCTCTTTCTCTTGCTCTCTCAAAATAAATAAAGAACCTTAAATAAATTAGTTGCTTTCAATTATTCACAACTATACACAATGTTGTGATGGGCTATTCTCTACATATCACTGGGACTCCTAACCAATTAAACAATTAGAACAAATCCCTAGAAGTAGAGTTACTGGATCAAAGGGTATAACCTTTGATTTTAGAAATTACCATAATAGTGGCACATTGTGCAATTTATCCTCCTTCCTGCAGTGTATGAGTATCTATTTTTTTTACACCCTCTTTCTTTTGAATCTTTGCTATTCTAAGAGGTGAAAAAGCACTTTCAGACATCAACTGTGTTTCTATGATTATAGAATGGTCAGATTTATCTTTAAAATTCAATTTGGAGAAGTATAGATGGATGATGCAGCGAGACCTCCCCAAATCTACCCTTTCACAAAAGTAATGACGAAACTGGCAAAAAATGGTCAACATCAGCTTTTTCAGAACTCCAGAAATTAACCGAAGATTTGCAACAATCTGAAGAACATTTGTTCAAGAGAAATAGCTAATGTGGGTGAGAACAGTGAGTTTTGGGGCATTTAACTTGCACTATTTCCATCCCCCTTTCCCAGCTCTGCAACAGCCTTGACAACCAATTGTCTTCCAGCCCTGGCGGCTGTGAAAATCAGCAGTAAAATATTCAATATTCAATATTCAATATTCAATAGGCAGAGATCAGCAGAATGGATTGAAAGAAGAAAACAAATTATGATCTAACTACATGCTGGCTACAAGAGACCCACTTGAGACTCAAAGACAAAATGGACTGAACGTCCAAAGATAGAAAAAGACACAAGGGGCGCCTGGCAGGCTCAGTGGGCAGAGCTTGAGACTCTTGATCTCGGGGTTGTGAGTTCGAGCCCCACGTTTGGTGTAGAGATTATTTAAAGAAATAAAACTAAAAAAAAAAAAAAGAAAAAAAAGAGAAAACACATGTGCAAGAGTAACCAAAAGAAGAGCTGGGTGACTACACTAATATTAGACAAAATAAACCTTCCGACAAATTTGTTACTAGAGACAGAGGTATTTTATAATGAAGAAGGTTAAATCCATCAAGAAAGTCTAATAATTACAAACATATGCACTGAAAAATAGAGACCCAAAATACATGAAGGAAAACCTAACAAAATCGAAGGGAGAAGTAAACAAATGAACAGCTCAAGATTTTCAATACTGGATGGAACAACCAGCTAGAACAACAAATAAAAAGATTTGAAAAACACTATAAACCAACTAGACCTAATGCATATTAATAGCTACTTGACCCAAAATTAGCAGAAGTCACATTCTTCTCAAGTGTTCAGACAGCAATACTCTTCAAAGTGATATACATATTAAACAGCATCCCTGCTAAATCCCAGTGATTTTTATTTATTTATTTTTTGCTGGGGTTTGCAAGAATGGACAAGGCGATCCTAAAATTTACACAGAAATGCAAGGGGTCCAGAGAAGTCAAAACGATCTTGCAAGAGAAGCACAAAGGTGAAGGACTCACACTTTCCAATTTCAAAACTTACTACAGAGCTACAATAATCAAGACATTGTGATACTGGCTTCATGACAGACATACACATCAATGAAACAGAATTAAGACTCCAGAAATAAATCCTTATATTTATGGTCAACTGATTTCTGATGAGGGTGCCAAGAAAATTCAAGGGGAAAGAATAATCTTTCAGTAAGTGATGTTGGGACAACAGAACATCCACATGCAAAAAAATTTAAAAAATACATAAATAAAGTTGGGCCTTTACCTTATATTGTATACAGAACGTAACTCAAAATAAGTCACTAACCAAAACGCAAGAGCTAAAAACCACAAAACTCCTAGAAGAAAACATAGGTGTAAATAGCCAGAGCCCTACATTAGGCGCATTTCTTAGGTACAACATCTACAGCATAAGCAGCCAAAGAAAAAGTAGATGGATTGGACTTCATCAAAATTAAAAACCTTTGTGTATCAAAGGATACTTTCAAGAAAGTGAAAAGACAACCCACGGAATAGGAGACTACTATTTGTGAATCATATTTCCGAAGAGCCTAGTGTCGATTTTTATAAAGAATGTTTGCCATCACCAATACAAAGGGAAATAAGCCTATTAATATAAGAAAAGATTTTAATAGACATTTCTCAAAAGAAGATATACAAGCGGCGGTAAGCAAATGCAAACATCATTAGTCATTGGAGCAATCAAAACCACAACGAGATACCATTCGCCAACCACTAGGAAGGCTAAAACAAAAAGAGCAGACAATAACAAGTGTTGGTTAGATATGGAGAAAGTGGGACCCTAATATATTACTGGTCGGGTTGCTAGATGGTGCAGCCACGTTGAAAACGGTTTTGCGGTTCCTCAAAATGTAATCATCGACTTACCAAATGGTTGAGAAATTTTACTTCCAGGAATAGCCAAGAGAAGGGAAAATACACGTCCACAGAAAAAACTGTCCGTGAATGTTCACAGCAGCATTATTTGTAATAGAGCTCAAAAGTCTGATCATCCCAAGTATCCATCAACTGATTAACAGATAAATGAAATATCCATACAATTAAATATTATGTGTCAATAAAAAGGAAGCACTAAAATGTGCTACCACATGGATGAACACAAAAGCCTACATATTATATGATTTCACGTATATGAATTGTTCAAAAGAGGCAAATCCATAGAGATGTAAAGTAAATTAGCAGTTGCTGAGGGTGGGGGAGGGAAGATGTCCTAAATTAGAGAGGAGTGACTTTCTGTTTCCAGTCTGTCTTGTAGGGGGCTTAGAAGTCATCACTCCGTCCTAACTGGTAAAAACGTGAACAAAATAAAAAATTAGTAACTCTTAGATCCATCAGAGATGTGAAGACATAGGGCAAAGTGTTGTCCCCCATATTGGAGAGACAGACATGTGAATACAGACAATCACACCATACTGGAACAGAAACCATGAGAAAAAACTTCCAAAGGAACCAATGCTGTGGTAAGAAAACCTAAATTGTATCTGACAAATTGCTGGAGGCTCAGCATGGGCAAGTCTGAAAACTCAAAACTCTGGGGCCACATGGTCATAAGAGAATGGAAAAGGAACCATTATGAAATACATCTGAGCATTCTGTTCTTCCTAATGAGGGCTGGTCTTAAGAGAAATTATTTTACCAGAGTATAAACTATAGGGGTTTTTTCAGAGCCTACCTTCTGGCTGGGATAACAAAGAAAAAAAGAGAGAACCCCAATTACTAGTATCAGAAACAAAAGAAGAGGTCACCACAGAGCTCATGGACATTAAAAGGATAATAAAGGAATACTCTTAATAATTCTATGCCCACAAATTTGATTACCTACACGAAATGGACCAATTCCTTGAAGGATACAATCTGTCCAAAGCTCACACAAAAAGAAATACAAAAACTGAACAGGCCTATATCTAGTAAAGAAATTGAATCAATAATTAATGACCTCCCAATCAGAAAGCAGGCCCGGAAGGGTTCACTTGTGAATTCTACCAAACACTTAAGGAAGAAATTATACCAGTTATCTATAGTCTCGTCTCTTCCAGGAGACAGAAGCAGAGGGATCCATGGTAACTTATTCTATGAGATACCATTTTCCTAGTATCAAAAGCAGACAAATACATTACAAGAAAATAAGACTACAGAATATAAGGACAAGCTCCAGACTGGGAAAAAGTATTTGCAAATGATATAACCGATAAAGGATTGTTATCCAAAATACATAAGAACTCTTAAAATTCAACGATAAGAAAACTGAGAACTGGATTTTAAAATGGGCCAAATACTTGAACAGACAACTCACCAAAGAAGATATGCAAATAACAAACATACGAAAAAAAATGCTTGCAACATGATATTACAGACATGCAAATAAAAACCACAAAGAGGTATCACTATATGCCTGTAAGAATGGCCCAAATCTGGAACACTGACAACACCAAATGCTGATGAGGGTGCGGGGCAGTGGGAGTTTTCGTTCATTGCTGGTGGGGATGCAAAATGGCACAGGAGCTTTGGAGGACAATTTAACAGTTTCCTACGAAACTTAACATACTCTCGTACAATCCAGCCATCACACTTGTTGGCATTCACCCAGAGGAGATGAAAACTTACGTCCACATAAAAAACTGCATATGGGTAATAACAACACTTTTATTCAAAGTTGGCCAAACCTGGAAGCAACCAAGATGTCCTTCAGTAGGTGCACAGATTAACAAACTGTGGTCCATCCAGACAACGAAGTATTATTTAGTACTAAAAAGAAACGAGCTATCAAGCCGTAAAAGGCATAGATAAATCTTAAATGCATATCACTAAGTGAAAGAAGCCAATCTGAAAAGGCTACATACTGTCTGATTCCAACTCTGTGACATTCTGGAAAAGACAAAACTCTGGAGGCAGTAAAAAAATCAGTGATTGCCAGAGTGGAGGAGAGAGGGATGGGGGAGGGATGAATAGACAGAGCACAGAAGATCTCAGGGTAGTGAAGCCATTCTGTATGACACTATAATGGTAAATACATGTCATTCATTATACATTTGTCAAAATCCATAGAATGTACAACAATCCACAGAAAGAGTGAAGCCTGAAGTAAACTGTGACTTTGAGTGACAATCACATGTCAATACAGGATCACGGGTTGTAACAAAGGTACCAAATGTGACAAATAAGTAGAACAAATCCCCTGGTAGGGGATGTTGATAAATGGAGCGGGCTATGCATGCATGAGGGAAGGGGTCCCATGGGAAATCTGCCACTCAATTTTGGGGTGAACCTAAAACTGCTCTAAAAAATACAGTCTATTCATATAAAAAAAAAACAATTGGATAGCGGTGCTATTTGTATAGTTCTATGAATATGCTAAAGTCCACTGAAGCATAAACTTTAAAAGGGTGAATGTGATGGTGTATGAATTACATCTCAATAAGCTGTTAATAAAAAAAACTTCCATCTAAGCTTTTCTACCTTCTATATGGCTAAATCTTCTGTCACTACCGACACTGCTCCTGAAATACTCTTTCATTCCCAAGTTAGTAACAACCTGTTCAGCTCACTTCCTGCATATACAGTCTGCCCAGTGCGGTCCCTGATCTGCTGCTGCCACCGCCTGCCTGCCTTCCTCCTGCTCCGTCCCCACCTCTTATGAAAACACAGCCTTTTCTGTGACTCACCAGACCGAAAGGCAGGACATTGGCACTTCCGGTTTGCTTCTTGCATAACTGCTTTATTTCAGCAAAAAGCACTTCTGACTTTAAGGGAAAAAAAAAAAAACCTTCTTGATGACAAAAAGAACAATACGTCAGGAATCTATACAAATTACAAACTTACAAAGGACAGGATACTGAAATCTCAAAACATCAAAAACAGAAGTGTGGAATTAAGAAAATAGACAAGTTTACAACCAAAGTAGGAGGTTTAAAAATAACTCCGTCAGTGAGGGGGGAAAACTCCACATGCTGCTTTTCAGATGGCGTTATTTTTTTTTTTTTCCCCAAAAAGGAGAGAGGACATTTTTTTCCTTTTTTTATTCTTTTTAGGGATTCATTTCTATATACTTTTATGAGCCAACCATGCCATACAAACATTTTTATGATGAAGAATTGGCAGGGTATCTCGATATACAGTATATAATATCATTTTTATTTTACATATATTATATATTTTTATTATGCTAATCTAACAGAAACATACACCTTAAAATAAAAGTTTAGTATATTGCAGTTTTCTCCAATGTTCCCAAAGTACATAAAGGGGTAATTCTACCCAAGTGCTTTTACTATCAAGCAAAAATTACATACTAGTGGTTTTTTTATGCTTATAATGTTAAAATGCTGGTGTTAATATTCGTATTCTATTTGTAAATGTAATTAGAATGAACAAAAAAGGTAAAATTATATAAGTAATATAATTCAAAACCAATAAATTTATAGCAAATCTCATACTAAAATATCCATCTTCAAAATATAAATGCTATGCACTACAATTGGGGGAAGGATTCCTTAAGAAAGACATATAAAGGTCAGAGTTTAAAAGACCACTTAATTCACCACATCAAAAGATATCATTTAAGGTGGTAAAAAAAAAAGCAACTCATGGACTGGCAGAAGTTTTTTGCGGAGTTTCTATCAAGAATATGCAAAGACATCTAAACTGATGATTCTTTTTCTTAAGCACAGACCAACAAAAACTGATCATGGAATTACATCAGCACTTCAAGATAGAGGATATCCAATGGTAAAGAAATATATGAAGTACTCAATCTTGGGGTGTCTGGGCACAGTCAGTTAAGTGCCCTACTCTCAATCTCGGCTTAGGTCATGATCTCACAGTTCATGAGTTTGAACCCCATATCAGGCTCCGCACTGATGGCGTGGAGCCTGCTTGAGATTCTTTCTCTCCTTCTCTCTGCCCCTCCCCTACTTGTGCTTGCACTCTCTCTCTCTCTCCCTCTCTCATAATAAATAAACTAAAAAAAAAAAAAGTACTCAATCTCATCATAATCAGAGAAATGCAAACTCCCACCACAAAGAGATGCTACTACATACCCAATAGAATGGCTGAAACTTAAAAGCTGACCATATCGAAGTTGGTAAGAATATGGACCAAAGAGAACACATATACACTGGTGGTGGAAGTGTGAACTGTTTCTAGAGTTCAGACTGGCAGTGTAGCGGGTTGAAGGGTGAGCCCCAAAAAGGCATGTCCATACGCTATCCTCCAGAACCTGTGAATGTGACGAGATTTGGAAAAAATGTCCTCCAAATGTAATTTAGTTAAGGAGCTTGAGATGAGATCCTCCTGGATCACCTGGGTTTACCCTAAATCCAACAACAAGTGTCCTCCCTCATAAGAGACAGCAGACAAGAAGACACGGACACAGAGGAGGAGACTATGGGAAGA
Organism: Lynx rufus; assembly: GCF_022079265.1. Lineage (NCBI taxonomy): Eukaryota > Metazoa > Chordata > Mammalia > Carnivora > Felidae > Lynx > Lynx rufus. Next base: position 19,306,832 of record NW_025814824.1, read on the forward strand.
CAGAGGAAGAGACCAGGGCTATGTAACTACAAGGAATGCTAACAGAAGTAGGAACAGGAGGAAAAAGGGGAGATTCTCTTCAATAGCATTCAGATGGAGCATGGCGCGGCTGATACCTTGATTTCAGACTCTCAGCCTCCGGAACTGTAGGAACAAATTTCTATTGTTGTAACCCACCAAGTCTGGGATTGGACACAGGCAGTATTCACCACAGTCGAATATACACGTTCACTGTGAATCATCAATCCTATTCCTACTCGACAGAAAACCAGGCACATGTATTCAGTCAAAAAACGTTAAAATAATATTCATAGCAGCATTATTCACAACAGTTGCAAAGAGAAAACCATGCAGATATCCATCAAAAATAGGATGGATAAATTGTTTAAAATTTAGGATGGATAGTCACTTAATTGAATTTAAATGAATGATATAAAGTAATAAAAATGAAAAACTACAGTGACACACAACATGAATTTATCTAATAAACACTATTTTGAACACAAGTTGACACAAAAGGATGCATTTAATTTCAATTTATATTAAGTTCAACAGAGGCAAAACGATGGTATTACAAGTCAAGATAATAGTTACCCTTGGGGGAGAGGGGGTGAGGTTGTGATTGGAAAGGGGCACAAGGGAGCTTCTGGGGTACTAATAATATCTGTCTCTTGGGGTGGATAGTAATTACACGGATGTGTTCACTCTGTGATAATTCCTCAAACTGAACACTTATAATTTATAGCTTGTTACATATATGTATACATCATCAAAATAATATTAAAAACAATTTAAAAAATAACTCAGTAATTAATGAAACGTACAAGAAATTACTAAGGATTTAGAAGATCTGAATAACTCAATTAACAAGTTTGTTCTAATAAGCGTAACGTAGAACCTTGTCCCCAAAAATATGAAATCACAATTTCAAGCACATGTGGAACATTTATAGAAACTGACCACATACAACAACACAAGCAGTGTTTTCAATGATAAATGGTGAGCTATACAAACCATGTCATGTTTATGGATGGTAAAATTTAATACTGTAAAGTTGAAAGAAAGACCAACCTCAAATTTCTCTATGTATTTATTCAAATTCAAATCAGCTTTGTTTTCTGGAATTTGATGACCTGAAGTTAAAATTTACAAGGGAGAGTAAAGGATCAAGACTAGCCAAGAAAAGTCTGAAGAACAAGAAGGTAGGCGAATTTGATGCACTTGATATCTAGATTATGCTAAAAGTAGTGACTTGATACATTTTATGTTGGTGCAGGAGCAGTAAACAGATCAACCAAGCAGAGAACCCAGAGAAAGACACATATGTAGTAAAACTTGACATGTGTCCCAGGTACCATTGATATCAATGGGAAGGAAGACAACCAGAAAGGTTAACAAAATAATAAACATACCCACTTAAAGGCCTCAGAGAGCTGAAAAGCAGGGAAGAATTACCAGGGCAATATCTGTGGAAGGAAAGGTCTAGACAAGTGAGCACAGGATTTGGGGCCTCTTTCCCCGGGGGTAACCGCTGAATCTGGAGGTAGCAGCTGAGAGCCCGAGGGAAATGGGTTGTAGTGAATCACCACCTCTTTGCACCCAAAGTGAGGGTGTGCCCACGGAAACCTGTGTATGCAGGGACTACAGCCCAGCTCTCTGGCCACCAGGAGACCTAAAGCGAAAACACCGGCAAATAACAGAAGCTTCAGACACTGCTGATGGGAGTGCGAAATGGTGCATTCACTTTGGAAAATACTTTTACCTTATCTACTGAAGTTAAAGATATGTATTGCCTATGTGCCTGCAATTCTTTTGCTAGGTATATAGCCAATAGAAATGTGTGCCCATGTACATCCAGAGATACGTGTCTGAATATTCACAGTAACATTATTTGTAATAACCGCATACTGGAAACACACACACAAATCTATAAACAGTAGAATGGAGAAACAAATGGCGGTATTTTCATGCAATAAATATATATGGCAATGAATGAATTACAAGTGAATAAATCATATAAAATGTATGCACCTTATAAGCATAATCTTGAGCAAAAGAAGCTAGGCACAAAAGTTTATATCAAAGTTCAAAAACATACCGTTTGATTCCCTTTGAATAAAAGTTAAAACACAAGGAAAAACGAAACTACAGGATTCAAGGATACATGTTTAAGTATTAAAACTAAAGAGAACAGCCAGGAAGGGGTTCCCTTAAAGAACAGTGGCCAACTGCTTGGGGAGGGGCACCAGAAGAGCTTCAGTAGTCTTGGCAATGTTCTGTTTCTTGACAAGGGTGCTGGACACACAGATACTTTGTGGTAACTCTGTGCTGTGTATTTTGAATTTGTGGACTCTTCTTTATATGTATGTATATATTTCACAGTTAAAAAGAAAACGGTAGGGGCGCTTGGGTGGCTCAGTTGGTTAAGCATCTGACCTCGGGTCAGGTCACGATCTCAAGGCTGTGCTGACAGCTCAGAGCACGGAGGCTGCTTCAGAGTCTGTGTCTCTCCCTCTGCCCCTCCCCTGCTCACACCGAGTCTCTCGCTCTTTCAAAAATAAATAAAGAAACATTAATAAAAAATAAAAAGGTAAGATGGATGATGGGTTTACTATTCAACAAACGGTATTGGGTCAATTGAACAGATATATAGCAAGAAAATATGAAATCCTTATCTGTCGTACTCAAAAATCAATTATAGGTATATAGAAAACCTATGAAAAAGCAAAACCTTGTAACTTTTAATAGGTACTAAGGGATAGGTCTTCATATTCTAGGGGAAGACAAAGAATTCCCGAAGAAAATACAGTAATACAACCAATAAAGGAAATGAGTGAGCTGACTACATTAAGATGAAAACTCTTCCATAAGCAACAAGCAAAAAAGGCAACCCATGCACTGAGAGGTAATTTTTAACTGGTAAACAATAAGCAGAATGAGTTTAAAAGGTGTATATATTAGTGTGCCTGAGCATCCAACTCTTGATTTTGGCTCAGGTCATGATCCCAGGACAGTGGGACTGAGCCCCACATTGGGCTCCACACTGAGCATGGAGACTGCTTAAGGTTCTTCTCTCTCCCCCCTCCCCTTCTTGCATGCCCTCTCTTTCTCTCTCTAAAATAATAAAAATAAATAAAGACAACTCCACTGGGGGCTGGAATGAGGGGGAGACAAGATGAGGGTGGGAAAAGGTAACCCACACCGAAAGCCACCTGCTGGCTGAGAAGTGTGTGAAACACAGTAGGGCCTGTGCACGCAACGGAACTAGATGGCGGTCTAAATAAGTGAATTAAAGCCACATGTAGCAACATAAAAAAAATAAATCTCAAGAACAATGCTGATGGAATAAACCCACAATGTAAAATCATCTAAATAAAATTAATCATGAATATTAAGCATCCAATATTACATATTGCTTATTGACATATACATATGTAGTAAAAATGTGAAAAAAATATGCACAGGAATGATATATGCCAACTTGAGGCCAGTAACTTCTGGGGAGGGAGAGAAATCAATCCGAGAAGGTTATACAAAGTCTTTAAATGCATCTGTATCATTTTATTTCTGTGAAGATAAAGATTTAAGGCAAGTAAGTTCTCTAGAATTTTATGCTCTCCCGGATCACTGAAATCGTTTCTTTTTTTTTTTTTTTTAACGTTTGTTTATTTTTGGGACAGAGTGAGACAGAGCATGAACGGGAGAGGGGCAGAGAGAGAGGGAGACACAGAATCGGAAACAGGCTCCAGGCTCTGAGCCATCAGCCCAGAGCCCGACGCGGGGCTCGAACTCACGGACCGCGAGATCGTGACCTGGCTGAAGTCGGACGCTTAACCGACTGAGCCACCCAGGCGCCCCTGAAATCGTTTCTAAAAACAAACAAACTCCACTTCCTTAGCTCTTCTCGCTTTTATTCTTACATCGAGCTATGAGTTTAGACCACGTGGCACTGGCCCATGACAAACTTTGATGTTAAGGCACCACTTTACACGGACAGAAGCTTAAGGGACAGCCCTAGGAATGCTTAATATTGGCTTTCCTGGGGGCATGTTATTGTGGATATAACTTACTCCCTCCCACAGCATCTCTCTGTGAAGGTACAGGAGTAGCTCAGTACCAGAAGCAGCTAACTCGTTTTAAAGATAAATGAATCTTCTAGCAGGCCACAATTACCTCCTTTTCTTGGTTGCTAAGAGATGCTTAACTACATTTGTGAACTGCTGCTAAGAGAGGTACCTGGTTCTGCGATTTGTATTTCAATTCTTAATCTCACCCTCCAATCCTTACTGTCCTTTCATACAGACTTTTCAGGTGATTTACTTTATCCTCCTGTGTGTGCGTATTTGTAGACACATGCATGCTAATGGACAGCCATAAGGGGAAACTGTCATAAATTTTATTGTATTAAAACTTATGACTTCATCAAAAGACACAATTAAGAGAATAGATGGCAAGCTGCAAAGCAGATGTTGGCAGTACATACAACAAAAGGCTCACATCCACAGAATGTAAGGAACTCCTAAAAAGCAGCAGGAAAATGATAGATAATCCAAACGAAAAATGGACGGAGATGTTATAAATGACAGAGCTAAAATTCCAACCTGATCTTACTTTATTTTAAAACAATTATTGTTTCGCTTATTATTTGTTAACACTCTCCCGAGCCATATCATCAATCACTGTTTACCCCAGGGTCATGGTAGAAAATCTTCCAAATTATTTTCCTTTTTGAGAGCAGGGTTAATAACCTTCCCTATAATAATTGTATGTATATCATTCTAGAGATCAGATTATACTAAATACACTCGTCAGCAATCTGCCTTTTTCATATAATTCATCCTATAAGAAATATTGCATTGATTATACCAGTATGGCTTCAATGAAGAATTTGAAAGATTTCTAATATACAGACACACGAGTAGTGTCCACATGTGGCTGGTTTGCCACACGCTTACCAGCAGGAAGTACATGTCCCTGGTTCAAACTCATAAATGGTGATCAGAAAACTTCCAAGCTTCCTTCAAGGTGTACGAGCAAAGAAGTTGAGGAGTATAATAATATGGAAACAGAAAGCCTGAAGGATGAAAGGGGTGAGGGAAGGGGTTTCAAAAAGGAACGAGTGGCTAAAAATGAACAAAGGAATGTGGAAAAGGGAAGAAGAGTTAAATATAAAAAAAAAAAAAAAGTAGGACGTCTTTCAGGAAGAGCCTTGTTAATCAGGCCATGAATCTGAGCCAAGTATACCAAAGTCTGAGGAGCAAGATCAAGTTTCTGATTTCATAATTTAAGATCAATACAGGATGTGAGAGCCAACCCAACTGAGAGCGGGTATCATAACTCAGCTCTTACTTTTAACTACTTCTAAGTTTCCTATAGGTCTTCCCTTTGAGGTGCAATTTCTTTTCTCAAGTTTTAGTCATTTTCCCTGCCAATGCTGAATTTTATATGAAGAAAATCCCCAAAACTCACTTGGAGTTTTTGGAACAGAACAAAGTCCAGGTTTCACACCGTTAAAGAAAATGTTCAGACCGTGGGTTGTAGCTGAATGACTTCAAAGAGGCTTCATTTTAAAACCTAAGAGAAGAGAAATATTTCCGGGTTCGAGAATAAATGTTTAGGGAAAGCATTGCTGGGGAATCTATCTTGGTTCAAAGGAGAGCTTGGGGTGTGGGATCTACCTTGGTATTGTATCAAAACTAAAGCTTAATGGGTTGTGACCACTTCAAAATTTAATTTAACTTAACTTAAGTTAGAATGGCACATTCAAAAAGAAAAGTGGAGGAGAAAAAAGCTGGACAGTCTAGGAACCATGGTCTGTAAGACGGCCCCCGAGTCAAAGTCTGAGAAATTATCATCGTATTTGTGCTCAGATATTCATGTAACAGAAAACCAGAAAAATAACGACTAAAAGAGAGAGTGTGGATACATGTTGATAAGCTTAAATGTGTTATGGGAATGCTTCCTGGGGGCTGCGGGCTCTCACGGGCGCTTAAATAATGTAGGCACCGAAGGATTACAGTAGAGCAGCTGGCTTGTGCTGATGTGTTATCACAGGGAAAAGAAGACAGTAAAGACAATATGCAAATCTACGTGGCACTGCAACCCTGCTCGATCTCACTCACTATTGGGTGATGTGTGTCCCTCTCTGGAGGAAAAAAATAATAATAACAAAATTAATTCCCCAAGCTCGAGGAAGGCTGAGAATCTGGAAAGACGAAAGCACATCTGCATAAAAACTTGAAGATTGATACCAAAAGTCTTAGAAACATGAAAAGCAACAGCAGCAATAATCCAAAGTACTTTCAGCTGGTTTTGCCTGCGGCCCGCACTGCCTTTTCCAGAGTTCTCCAGGACCAGAGGGGAGGCTGACAGTACCCATTTCCAGGTGTTTCTCGCACATATATACCAAAGGAGGTACCACAAGGTCTGCTTTGGATTAAAGTTATGGACACCAGATTTCAAAACCAAGAACAAAATGTTTCAGGAGTTCATTTCAGTTTTGTCTCACCAAAACCAGAGAATTTGGGGAAAAGAGAATGCTATAGTTCTGAATTCCCTTAATGATTTAAGGAACTGGAGAGCCAAAGGCATTTTCATATATTAGTTCCCCCCCCCCCCACCAAAAAAGACTGTGACTACATCCTGACATTAAAAAATATTTTTGACAGTGTTCCCTAATTACCAACAGTGATGGCTGTGGCAAGCAGGAAGTAATTAATGAGCGGCATTGCTCTTATTATACTTAAGATCATCTGCAGTATTACCAACAGACTTAAGGTCTGAGAAAAGAGCACCATGAAATGGCTTCGATCTCATAGAATTACAAGGTAGGCTTTAAGAATATTCCCAAGTGGGGCGCCTGTGTGCTTAGTGGGTTAGGCTTCTGACTTCGGCTCAGGTCATGGTCTCACGGTTTGTGAGTTCAAGCCCCACGTCCGGCTCTGTACTGACAGCTCCAAGCCTGGAGCCTGCTTCGGAATTGGTGTCTCTGTCTCTCTCTGTGCCCCGCACCCCCCACCTTTCATGCTCGGTCTGTCTCTCTCTCTCTCAAAAATAAATAAACATGTTAAAAAATTTATTTTAATAGTCACAAGTGATCAGGGAGTCCTAAAGAAAAAATAATAGATTTATTATCTTAATTTGTAGCATAATGCATCACCAAGGAATAAATGAAACTGGCAAAATATTTTTAGATGCATGTAATGCCTGTACATTGGCAAGTTACTGTGGAGACTTTAGTTATGGTATCTGATCATCAAAACAATGTCATCTTATTCTAAAATTAATATAATATACTTTTACACAAAAACTAGATATCCATGAGCAATGTCAGGTAAAAACTAGGATAAATAATCTGTAATGTCCAAATAATTGAAGAACTGAATTTATGTGGTAGAATCAGGTGATGACCTACCTAAGGAACTGAGGTAAACTGATAAGCATTAAATCACTATATATATATATGTCTTTACAGATACAATGTACTTGCCTTGTATAAAATATGGATTAAAAAAATGTGTACTGATAAACATTTCCATTTCTCTAGCTAAAATGTAAACAGTGACATAAGAAATAAAACTATGTGTGCTTCTTACATCTTCTGTGTAGTTGATAAATTTTATTTTACTGGACAGCAAACTAGAGAGATCACGTCCCATATAACGAAGGCCTTCCTCTCCTCTTACTCTCTACCCAACAAAAGCACATCTCTTTTATGAGGCCCTTCTGGGCAAAGTTCATTTTGTTTTTCATTTTTTGTATCTCTTTAGATGCCCAGTACCTAGCATATAGTAGATAAGCCCTCAAAACATTTTCTATCTTGATTCAACATTCAAAGAAATCAGAAAAACTGTCTTATTCTGTTCCCAACTATGATATGCACTACATTCAAAATACTATATCCAAAGATTAAGGAACAACCACTGAACACAGATATGAAGACAGAAATACATATAGAGAGATTATAGCTAAAATTCTGATGGTAATTGCTTACCTTAAATCTTGGGAACTGACTGCCTTGTATTTTAGCTTGCTTGTCAGGCACTTTTATGGTAGCTACAGAGGGCAAGTGGCTGATAAAACATTCTTAAAAAGTTACTTGATTCAAAAGCCCATAAACTTGTAACCCTGAAAAGATTCTGAAATGCATGAATAGGTAACTCAGCTCTATATGGGACATTGGCTCCTGAACTTTTTTGTTTTTTATTTTTTGTGGAGGAAGGGAGGGAGGGAGGTTGGGGGGCGGCGGGGGGGGGGAGGAGGGAGGATCTTAAGCGGGCTCCACACGCAGCATGGAGCCTGACACAGGGCTGGATCCCATGACCCTGGGATCATGACCTGAGCGGAAATCAAGAGTCGGACGCTCAACTGACTAAGCCACCCAGGCGTCCCTCCTGAACTCTTTATCAATCCTACATGCAAAAGAAATGCTATAAAGGACTGCATATTTATTTTGATACAGATATTAATGCTTCTAGAAAAATAAAATATTTAAAAGGACCAGAAGCCAACATTCTTCTTTACCAAAAAATGTATACTATGGAAAGTGTATTTTAATATGTCAGATTGTGTTTTAATCAGTTAGTGGAGATATCTCACTTCCTTCTCTTTGTTTTTTATCCTATCAGAAGGATATTTAATATTTACTGTTGGCAGGTCTGCAATGTCTGCCTCTAACAGGATGTCAGGAATCTTTTCCATTCCCCCAACACACACGCGCTGAACTCCCGCTCGAAGTGAGTTTTCTATGCCCCTGCATTATTCTCCATAGTCAATTCTGACTCATCAAGACTTTATCATCCTCAAAATCCGTATTTATACCTGTTAGGATTTCATGTAATGGGGAGAAGATTATAAATACTGAATCAGTTCTCCACACAAGCATATCAAGGGTATTTTTCCAATCATTCACTGCTTAGCAGAGATAGAATTATGCCACAGTCTATAGAATTCTGTAAGAGCCGAAGGGCCACGTCACTGAGACACTTCTTGGCTCCACAATGAACTGATTCAGAACCCAGCTGCAAAGTCACTCACATGTGCCAAGAGAGGTTTTGAGTACTCTTTGGGACCCACCCAACACCCAAACAATGATTTAAACAAAACGAAAACAAAACAAAACAGGCTGACTGGCTCCAACACTCCCAGCTCCATCCTGTAGGAAGAGTAGGAAAAGGGCTAGAAAAAGATGTGAGGGTTAGCCTAGGGATTTCCATGTTATTTTCATTTTCTGAGTGTTAAAAGTATAAAATAGGGTCAAATTAAGCCTGAACACACAGGCCTGCTCACACATCTGACAAAAGAGTTTACCGTTCTCATTACACCATGTGCTACCACAGGGTTATTTTTATTATTTAAAAAATCCCCAACACAGTAGTCAAAATGCAGTGAAATAAGTTTACCCCATGCTCCACACCCTGCATCCTCTTATTTGTATCAGATATTAAAATGATAATCCATTGCCTGTCCAAAGAGCACTCACCTCATTGTCCGACTCCACGAGAACTTGATCATATTCACTAAGCGCTACTAGAAACATGATAGAGGTGACATTTTCAAAGCAGTGTATCCATTTTCTTCTCTCTGACCTCTGGCCCCCTACATCGACCATTCTGTAAGGTTAACAATATTTATATTAATAGCATATAAAGAAAAAAATTCAACATAAATATAGCTTTACTTATACTCTTAGGAAAAAAACACTCTCTAAAGAGAATGGTCATCCAAGTCAATTCAATTACTTATTAAACATCTACTAATTTTCTGTTACCTAACAGTCAAAGTCAAGACATTCCGGGTAATAAGCCGCTGTGGCTACAAGAAAGTTATCTGATGTGTATGAAAATGGTAACTTTGCAAAAAATCCGGGACTGAAGTCAAGCAAAATGGTGTTTTACCTAATCGTGCACAGAAGAGTCAGGAACAAAATATGGTTTGTGGTAAGGTATAAGGGCAAGTACTGACTTCAGTTTCTTTTTCTGTGAAGTGAGAATGAAGATCCTGTGTATTTCTCAAGGACACTAGAAAGGACTGTAAATACATTTAAAAGATACAAGATGCTATGTATTTCAATATGGGTGTGTGTGATGCTTCAACTAAGTGCAAACAGGACTCCACTGACACTTTATCCAAAGGGTATTGTGACTTGCTTTCTCCTTCCAATATTGGCAATAATTTGGGACAAGTCCAGTCATGTTGGGTAACATGACTCAACTGGCCTTATGCACAAACCAACTTGTTAACCTGCTACAAGTCAGGTGTATACAAGTCAGGTGTAAGAGGCATCATTCGAGCTCTTTCAAGGATGTGTTTTTAACACAACTGTGTGCTAGTCAGTAGTTAGGAACCACCAACGACATCAATTAATTTGAGTTTTAATGTTCATATGAAAATATCAAGCAATACTTGGTACTGAATCCAAGTTGCTTCAAACTGTTCAATCTGTATCTCAACTAACACGTGCACCACATTTGTGGGATAAAATGCTATCAGAGAATGAAAGCTGTAGGTACACAAGTTTGAGAGTAGGGCTCTTTGAGCATTTCTTAAAAACTGCAGTTATTCCTGGTGTCTCTCTGCCTCCAAGCATTAAACATAAACTAAGAAATCGAGGATCGTCTAGGGACTGCTTCTAAAAGTTCTCTAAGGCAAAGAGGAGATATTTAAGGGGCAAAGCAATGGGTTCAGGGAGACCTATAAACTATGGACATCAAAACTAAAATTCTTAAGTTTTTAGAAATATTAAATTCTAGCTCTTTCCCCATGCCAAACAAACAATTTGCTACTCATTCACATGAAACCCTCATTCTATAAAACCCTGTCACTCTGAGCCCTGTAAGATGCTTCTGATGGTGGCAGGGAATTACTCTTCTTGGCCATTACTTTTACTGTGGTGGCAAAAAAACATCCTCTACAGCTAGTGTACGTGGTGTAATAAAAACGAGATGCTTCAGAATTCACTAATAATTATAAAACAATGAGGAGATGAAAATCTCTATGAAATGCCCTACATTTTCTGAAAGTATTCTGTCGTACAGTTATAAGAGGAAAGAAATTTGGGTGTTCCCAATGAAAGATTAAATGCCAGGAACTCAAAGCTTAAGTGATCCAGAATGCTGGAACTATAAGGAACGCTGGCGATCATCTAATGCAACCATTTTAGAGATGAAAAAAAGGAGGTTCAGAAATATTTCCAAAACATCACCCCCTTTACGGATATGTCTATGAGTGTGGCATTTGGCGGTCAGGCATAACTGTAGGGCAGAGACTGATTCGACTAAAGTCCAGAGTACTTTGTCAGGGAATGACAGACAGCCTGCTCATCTGAACCACTGTGGAGTCACTCAGGTCACATTAACTCCTATTTCATACCCCTGTAGCGTATGTAGTTGTCTTCAATGGCATAGGCTTCCCCAAAGAACTCAACTCTCTGTGCTCAAAGACATATTCACACGGTTTCATTTCTCAAAGCACAATGTGGTTTGTATTCTAACTAAAAGTACAACCGAGTGATTAAGTGAAAGCATATTATTTTTCTCTTCTTAAAAAAAAAAATTAGAACACTTCTGAAGTATTACCCACACAGAACAGTAACAGAATTTTTCATTCTTTTTTCCTACATACATTTAGACTGGGCTAACCAATCCATTTTCAAAATGACATATTCTGAAATTTTTCAAGCAAGTTATTTTAGGAATATGAAACACCCGTATTGTTATTGCAACTGAAGAATTTTGCATTGGTACCAGCACGCTTGGGAAACAACACGAAAGCTTGTGACAGCATATAGTTTCTATTATTAGTAGGGTCATAAGATCATTTATGTATTATACAAATCTAAAAATCTATCCTCACAGTTAAAATGATTCTCAAAGAGTAATAGGATCAATGTTTAAGTGACTGATTTTGTTCAACCCCCAGCAAACTAAGACTTCATTGATTTCTTTGTGATCTAATTTGAAATGAGAAACCTGCCCACACACCTTTCCTCTACTTCCTCTTTATGGAACACGTTATTTTATTTGTGTGTCTAATGATAATAATTGGTATAAAGGTGATATTGTTTCAAAGTCTACAACGGATTTCAGTATTTGTAGAGTTCACCAAATGTACTCAAGGCATAGGAGCTGGAAGGTGGGTTTTATGGACTCATTTACTACCTGAAAATGACACTTTGTAAGTCAAAGGGGTATTCGATGATCCCTGTGGTGGGGACTCGAACTCTAAGCACATCTTGTTGCGTAGGCAGGTAGGCGGGGTCGGCAACACGGTCCAAGTCATTAAGATAGCTGGAGGAGGGAAGACACAATGAGAAGGTTAGGACACCATCAGGCCAAATCTGCCTATGGAAATGGAAGGGCAAAAATAAATCCTAACAGGTAGAGAAGAGAAAGAAAGATTTCATCAAGTGACAGAGAAATCTGGAAAGTTGAAAGGTAAAGTCAACCTTCCATTAGTCACAGCAAGGTTACCCATCTATGGATTACTTGCTTCACAGGTTTTCTGATGCCTTCTCTTACTATCAGAATGCATACAAAAAGTAGAGGGGGAAAAGAAAAGAAATTCAATGAGCCTTCTACCTTCTACTTGTTTAGCAGGTCTGATGGGTAAAGCAGGAGGTTAAAGCAAATAGTTTTTGAATTACTTACATAAATTTTATTTGTCTATTTGTATAAATAAACAGATAACAGTTACATATGAGGTCAGGATATATAAGACTTGCTTGGCCCTGGAGAGGATGGGCACAGATATGGTTTCAAGCATTTATATTTATATTTATATTTATATTTATATTTATATTTATATTTATATTTATATTTATATTTATATTTATATTTATATTTATATTTATTTTTTTTTGGCCTTTTTGCAGAACATCAGTCTTTTCCTGGAATGTATTTCCTCATTCCCCAAGAGAGGACAGCAGCATACCATGTCTTAAATTCTGTCCAAAGCTGAAGTCATATGTAATTAATGTGAAGCCACAAGATTTGAGATTTCTGGTTACTGAGGTAACAATGTCTAAGGTCAGATATTTCCAGTGTTCAGAGTCATCACACCTAAGCTTTAAATTTATCTGCTTATATGATACTTCTCCATTCCTTAAAAAAAAAAAAAAAGCTTTTCATTTTGAAATAATTTTAGACGTAGAAGAAGTCACAAAATTATCACAGAAAATTCCCCCTGTACCCTTCACCCAGCTTTCCCCAATAATAACAACTTACATAATGACAACATACTATCAAAACCAGAAAACTGATATCTATCCAATACTATTAACTTAACTACAGACCTTATTTAGATTTCACCAATTCTTTCTTTTTTTCTTTCTTTTAAGTAGGCTCCACACCCAGGGTAGAGCCCAACACGGGGTTTGAACTCATGACACTGTGATCAAAACATGAGCTGAGATCAAGAGTCAGACGCTTAACTGAATGAGCCACCCAGGCAACCCCTAGATTTCACCAGTTCTTAAACACACACATTTTGGGGGGGAAGTGTATAGTTCTATGACATTTTATCACATGTAGAGATTCGTACAATCCCCAACACAATCAGGATACAGAATTGTTCTGCCAACCGCAAAGAAAGTGTCCTGTGTGCTACCTCTCCTAAGTCTGGCAACCACACATATGTTCTCCATCAGAGTAATTTTGTCACTTGAAAAATTTTATGTTCCATTTACTTTTCGTTCTCTCAAGTTGCAAAAAAAAGAAATATTTTGCAACTCTGAGAATGACATGATTTGATATAATTAACAGCTAACTGGTGAAAAGGACTGGTCTGCACGGCACCCTAATGATTTCAAAGACTTGCTACTCTCCTTGGCCCTGGAAAGGATGGGTGGGCACAGACACGGTTTCAAGCACGTAACTACACAAGTGTAGACGCACAGTAACTCACAAGTAAACAAGATTTAAAGAACAGATGGCCCCATTCACTGAATGAGAAGGGATTACAATCATAACACCTTTACGCCCACAAACAAGACAGTAAGTTTTGATATACAAAACATGAGATGTCTGGTGCAGAGTGTGTTATAAATCACCAAGTGCACACTGAGTTGACATGTCCTATGTAGGGGAAGGATTCTGTCTCACACATCGCTATACCTGCCTTAGTACCTAAAAGAGTGCCTGGCAGATAGTCTTATACGAATATTTTTGGGATGGCTAGATGGTTTTCCTCTGCTGGTATTTAGTTTTACCATTATTTAAATACCACTGTTACCAGTGGTGTTTCCATATTAATTATATTATTGAATTTGAAACTGCTTGTTGACAAGAAATATTCCATTAATTCGCCAAGATCGGTGCATCATTAAAAATAGTAGAGCTAAGAGACTTCAACAAGGAAATAAAAGAACTGCTTTTTTGGAGGCATATCAATGGTTTGAGACAAAAAAGGATCATCTTGGAAATTCCTAATGCAAAGCAACTAAGTAATTAGTATTCTAGTGGCCTTACCCAAAACACATCAATGATTCTCTAGCTGGTAATTAGCTCTCTACTGACTGATAGAAACCAGACTCATATCTTCAATTATTATAAAAATGGCCAGAGGATGAAGACAGGAAGGCTGAGACAATACTGGTGTGGGGGACAGGAAGAAAAATGGACAGGATCCAGAATTTTAGTCAGTATCTTGGCATGGCCTTGGAGGTATCTGATGGGGTTAACAAGCCATGTTTTGGAAGCTGGTTTATATCTCATTCTACAGATAAACCAGCTCATCACACTATAAATGCAAAATCAGTTGGCTAGTCAGTAGAGCTGGAGTTTTCTGATTTACCAACCACATGACTCGAAAAACTTGAATGTACATTCTGAAACCCACAAGACCATCATTTATTTAACTACCGTCTATAAAAATCAATTCAGAGAAATCAGAGAACTTCTAATTTACATTGGCAAGCTGGCTCAGAAATATGCTACCCAATAAACTATTTCTACTCACTTAATACAATTCACAGAGGTCAAATGGAGGGTGGCTAATTCTTGTACATAAGGTACTGTCATGTCCCCGCAGTAAAGAGAAATCATGGCTTTCTGATTCTCAAAGTACTAAACAGGCTACTCGTTGCCACTCCACTTTTAAACACAAATGTGTATTTGCACAGGAGAATTTAAAGTATCATCACATGAAGTGGGAAATTATCTATCACACTGCACATGATGGGGCAAAGACAGAATCAGGGTACTGATTCCGCAACCAAAAAAGGCACGTAAAAGGACTTACTGACTGCCCTAAAAATATTGCCCATGGGGTGTCTCTGTGAACCAACGGCACTACTAAAACACTAGCTGAGTATCTAAAGCATTCATACTTGCAAGAGCACTTTTCCTTCTTTATCTTTCTTTTGCTCCTTTTCTCTTTTTTTATAAAGGTTTATTTATTTTTGAGAGGACCCACGAGCTGGGGAGAGGCATAGAGAGAGGGGTGGGGGAGACAGAGGATCTGAGGCAGGCTCTGTGCTGACGGCAGCGAGAGCCCAATGCGGGGGCTTGAACGCTTGAACCCGAGATCATGACCTGAGCTGAAGTCGGACGCTCAACCGACTGAGCCACCCAGGCGCCCCTCTTTTGCTCCTTTTCACTGTCAGTATAGTTCACAGAAAGTAACAACCACCTCATAACAAACTTAGACTGAGCACTTACTTGCTGCTTGCCACACTGGGTTCCGTCTGTTCACTGCCCAGGTGGCAAGAGCAAGGAAATAACTACTGAAGATGCTCCATACATTTCTGACTAAATAAACTGCACTTCTCGCTTGACATTCTTTTGGCTTTGCCTCCGTTGGGTGGTGGAGAAGGATTGAAGATGCGTTGTGGACAGTGAAACAGGCAAAATACGTATGTGACCAAGACCCGCAGTTTCCAGGGCGCCTGGATGGCTCAGTCCGTTAAATGTCTGACTCTTTTTTTTCTATTTTTTTATTAAAAAAATTTTTTTAATGTTTATTTCTGAGACAGAGAGAGACAGAGCATGAGTGGGGGAGGGGCAGAGAGAGAGGGAGACACAGAATCCGAAATGGGCTCCAGGCTCTGAGCTGTCAGCACAGAGCCCGACGCGGGGCTCGAACTCACAGACTGTGAGATCATGACCTGAGCCGAAGCTGGACACTTAACCGACTGAGCCACCCAGGCGCCCCCAAATGTCCGACTCTTGATTTCAGCTCAGGTCATGATCTCTCTTGGGATTCTCTGTCTCCCTCTCTCTGTGTGCCTCCCCTGCTCTCTCTCTCAAAATAAATAAACATAAAAAAAAAAAAAAAAAAAAAGACCTGCAGTTTTCACGGCCAGGAGTGGGCCAATGAGGAGAGCTTGCTCCTGTGTAAGCCCCACCCATGTGCCCCCTTGGCTCTGGGCTCACAGCACTTTCTGCATTTCACGCCTGCTTAGGGGAAAAAGCCACTCTGTTCCTTTAGAAATGGGGTTACAGAGCAGAAGGGACCAGCACATCCTCATGTGTTGATTCTTGACACATTGTGAGGGAAGGTAATAGAAGAGTCTCTGAACTGAACTGTGCTTTACATCGAAGCATCTCATATTCTGAAGAAACACTTGGGTGGAATATGCCGGTTGGGCAGGGGGAGGGGGGTGCGGGGGAAGAGGTTCATGGTGGATTATTCCATTCATTTAACCTTTTACAAAGAAACACTGAGGTCTGAACAAATTTATATTGCAGAGTAAATTCAGAAAGTTAATTATAGCTATAATTTGTTTTGTAGGAATGATTCTGAGCGGCTGCTGAGGTCATTCTCAGGGTGTTGCTATGGTAACAGGCACAAGGTACATTTCCAAGGCAATGTATGTGTAACAAGTGGCTGGCAGGAGCTCTCTCCTGATGTCAGGGAGACAGATCTCCCATGGTATACATGGGACTTCTTTAACTGTCTAGGAGACAAGACATATGCAAGAGTGCTAGAAAATGGGAGGTTTAGTTGATAAAACTCACCTTACTCCCATCCATCCATCCAATAACTTGTCATCGCTTTGAGATATTTCTAATTGATAACTTGGTAAGTGATTAAAAAAAAAAAAAAAGCCCTCACTATTTTCCCACGTGTGTTTGTCCCATCAGGGTTCTCACACTCAGTGCGATCAGGGACCGTGACTACCTTTGTTCGTGTCTGGTCACCAACACTTAGTCGAAGGACTAGACACAGCAGCAGGTGCTCAACAGGTGACAAACTGAAACAATTTGGTGGAAAATGCTGTAGTGGTTAGAACAGCAAGTTACACCTTTTAGGAGAAAACACAGGAGTAAGGGGGTTGTTAGCTACCTATGTAATTACCTGGCTGGGATATTACTCGCCTGCATTATGTAAGAACTAAATTTTGAATTTAAATGCCTCTGACGAATGTAGAGACAAGACAGAAAGGAAAGGCATCATCTATTTAATTTCATTTAGCAGCTGTACTTCCTGCTCCTCTCTAGGTCCTGGCCAGAGAATGATATAATTTGTATATCTGCTTTATGCTTGTCAATATCAAGCTTTCAGGCCTTGGAATTCCCTCTAAACCTGGGCAAATGGAGGGAGTGGTACTTTACAGACAGAAAATTCTCACACACTCTCCTTAATGGAAGAAACGGGTTTCTGATGGTTTTCAGTGAAAAACAAGGCAATAAAAGAAAACTCATGTAGTAAAATTTCAATAGTTTCTTTCCTACCATGAGAAAAATGCAGGGTCATCTAGAAATCACTGATACGTTTTGACCACGACATTCTCATAGGTGCTAAGGCCAGGAGACTCCCAGGACATAATCCCTGCCTTCAAGAACTTTACCGACTTGTGGCAAGAAAAGGGTTATACGAAGAGGCAAAATGGTGAAGTTTATTAGGGATAGAATGAACATTCACATATTTTGGACAGAGTCATTTTCTGGGAACTTGTTTGAACTGTCTCTAATCCTTGGTGATTATCCACAAAGCACCCTTCTGTATAGTATGAGTGATTTGATTAAGGAAATCATGCCCATTAGTTTATCATCACACCTTGTAGCTGCTAAACTCTTTATATATTTAACTTCAGGGTCACCTCTGGCTACAAAAAAAATAAGAAATTCAGAAATAGGATGTAATTACTTTAAATGATTAAACATATAGGAGAAAAGCTTAACTGTCCCTAAAATAAAAGCTCCAATCAAAATAATTACGGCATTTTCTCTCTTGAATGTTTTTTTTTCTTTTCCAACGTTTATTTATTTTTGGGACAGAGAGAGACAGAGCATGAACGGGGGAGGGGCAGAGAGAGAGAGGGAGACACAGAATCGGAAACAGGCTCCATCCAGGCTCTGAGCCATCAGCCCAGAGCCTGACGCGGGGCTCGAACTCACGGACCGCGAGATCGTGACCTGGCTGAAGTCGGACGCTTAACCGACTGCGCCACCCAGGCGCCCCTTGAATGTTTTTTTTAAAAAAAATGCCAATTATTCCTCTTTTTTGACAATAGGTTGTCAATAACAGTTTTGAGTTCACCTTCCCATTTAATTTATGCTCCAATCTGACATGTAATGAGAGCCTGTTTTTGACAGAAACATCTTTTTAAAATCGAAGAGAAAAAAACCCACCACCTATGACTGGAAGGGTAATTGAAAAGAAATTAGAAATTAAGTGGCTTTTTTTAAAGGCAAGAAACATGAATAAAATTCAGAGATGACTCAGCAGGTAAACTATATCACATTACAGCTGTGGTTAAAAAAAAAAAAATGTAGTAAGTTACAGGCATACAACCCTCAGCAATTACACCAAAAGGGGGAATACCTGTGGGTGGTAAGTGAAAAAAGAAATCTCTGACATTTGGTATAAATCCAACCAAACATAGTAAGATAGATGAATAGCTCCTCGGAGTATGGGCTGGTGCTGCGCATATGTGCCCGCATCCTTCAACTCCCGTGGAAGGGCCTGCTCTCGACAGGCTGCATTTATGACAGATTTGCAGCTCAAGTCAGACATTAAAAGGAAGTTCTGGCACAGAAAATGGCTCTGGGTAGAATTTCACATTTTTAATTATTGAAAAGAAGGTTAGAAAAACTAGGTCGGCTTCATCAAAAAACCTAAGAAGGCCTCATTGTAAGAGGAACAGTCTGAGGGGAGTTCAAAGCTAGATCACGCCAGGAGATCTTCTTTGACACTGTCCAAAGCAGCTGAAGCTAAGGAGAAACCCAGGAACACGTGATTCCCGTACAGGCACCATGTGACCACAGGGGCTCGAAGGCAAAAAATAAAAAAGACAGTCAAAGCGAACGTTCAAAGAACAACATGGAGGGAAGTAACAGTTCTGCGAAACTGCCAGTCGCTGGGGGCGGTCAAGTACAGGGTCTGGTGCCCAACCTCCTGCATCTGGCAGGTTTGTTGCAGAAAGGAACTTGCCTGGTCATCTGGTTAGGCTGGTTAGCTGCACAGGATTACTCATTACGCAAACGCTCCCATCCCGGGAAGAGCTCATTTTGTGGGGGGGGCAAACCAACTTTCCTCCTTCATTTTTAACACCTAGCACACCATGATCAGCGTTCAAGGAAGGGCAGCATGTATCACGGGGAGTTGGGTCCTAAGAAGTTATTTGTTTTCAGTACAAAATTACAGATTTAAAACAAAGATCACCCAGTGGTAGCAAGTAGGTGATATCCTTATGGTTTATGAAAACAACTCAAGGGAGAATATTCTGGGGGATAAAAGAGAAGTCTAAGAAATCATGCATTTCAATTATCCTTGGCCAAAGAACTAAACTGACTCAGGATAGCAGATTTGTAAAAGTAAATTAAGTGTCTCATAAAAAGATCCTATCGCTGCATCTGTTAAATAGTTTCAAGTTCTTAGGAATCTTATATATGGTTAGTTGATATGAATGCTTCAAATAAAGAGCCCATCGATGTCAAATGGAAAATGGGCCAGGCAACTTGTGCGTCTGCTTGGGTCATGGAGATAGATTTTTCAGTCTGTTGCTCAAACAAATAAATCGATCTTATAATTAAAAGCAAAAGCAAAATGAGAAAAGAGAGAAGAAGAGAAAGAGAAAAGGGAAGGAAGAAGCCTTTTTCAATTCGCTGGTCTGGCTTTCTGCTTTGTTAATTTATTTGCCTTTTATGTGGTAACTTTCAAAGCTGCTGACTAATTCTGACAAAATTTTTACACTTCTAAAACATATCAAGAGGGGCGCCTGGGAGGCTCACTTAAGCATCGGACTCCTCCTTTGGCTCAGGTCATGATCTCACCATTCGTGGGATCAAGCCCTGCATCAGGCTCTGTGCTGACAGTGCAGAGCCTGCTTGGGATTCTCTCCTTCTCCCCATCGCTCTCAAGATAAATAAATAAATATGAAAAAAAATAAAACAAAGCAATTCAAGAAACATCAGAAAACTGCATTTTATCCTTGCCTGCTTGTCCTGAAATGTAACGATAGTGCTTAATTCAGTTAATTTACACAAACTTATTGAAAATCTGTTATATGTTAAAGCTAATGCACTCTGTGTGTGTCAGAGGGAGGGGGGCTGGCACAGGGAGCTGGTACAAAATACTTAAGATATATATATCCTTTGCCTTGAGGGACAGGAGGCTACCTGGAAAGCTAAGATAGCACAGATGAATCAATTAAGAAATAATTAAGTGCCAAATTGTGAGCTGCTAACTATGAAGGCAATAAGGAAGGAGAGATGATTATGAACTGTAGTCACTAGAGAATAGTGTGGAGGAGATGTGGGGGATGAGTTACACTGAGCAGATAAAATGAGATTTGGGTAGGCAGAAACGAAGAGAAAAGAAAGATGGGAAGAAATTAGGAAAACCCAGAAGTTACTTACTTTCTTACTATTCAGTCATTCATCCAATTACTTTCTCTGAAAGCCTACACTGAAAGCTAGGTACTGTGCAAACATGGAGTGCCAACCATAAAATAAAAAAAAAAAAAAAAAAAAAAAAAAAAAGATGTGAGTCCTGTCCTCAAGGAGCTTGTATTCTGGCAATGGAAATGAATGTGCTTTAAATAACTACACTACAAGGCAGGGGCGCCTGGGTGGCTCAGTCAGTTGGGCGTCCGACTTCAGCTCAGGTCATGACCTCACAGTCTGTGAGTTCGAGCCCCGCGTCGGGTTCTGTGCTGACAGCTCAAAACCTGGAGCCTGCTTCGGATTCTGCATCTCCCTCTCTCTCTGCTCCTCCCCTGCTCATGCTCTGTCTCTCTCTGTCTCAAAAATAAATAAATAAACATTAAAAAAATTTTAAATAACTAGAGGCTCCAGTGGTTGTAGGCAAGCGTCAGCCATGAGAAAAAACACTACTGATTAAAGTAAGTATCTCAGTGTCACGTCCCCTTAACTTGGTTGGATGTTGGTTCTGTAAGATCAGAACTTTCATTCTGATAAGGATGATCAGGTCTGAGGAGCGAACTGGTCATAGTCAACTAATTGCGCTAATTACAGATCAAAATTCAACTCATTACTTTAAGTCAAGATGCCATAGTGATAATGAAGCATCAGGGTCATCCAGTCAGAGTTAAAAGACTGCTTGGCAGGCAGGAGTCAAAATAAAGGGACCCAAATGACCTAAAGGGTTACATGGAGACAGCAAGGTTCCAGAGCTCACTTGTGACTGAAGCTAGAGTTGTCTTCTGCTCAGGTACCTGTTCTATTACAAAAGTCTGTCAATCCTACCCTTGAATCCACGGATGGTTAAACCTATCACACTCTCCTTAACCAGCTGTTCCAGGTACGACAATGGGCAAAAGGCAAGACGTGTAAGACACAATCCTGGCTCTCAGAGTCAAATCAACCCAATGAACATTTCTGGTCACTCATAGCATCTTTGGTACTAGACGCTGTTTACATGGCATTGTAGAGGTACTGACAGGGAATATGACATAGGGTTCTCCGATGCCCACTTCCTATCAGGTTTTGTTGTGCAAAGCAGCACTTACTGAGTACTGCGGAAGGAATACAAGCCATCCATTCTCTCAGTATTCTGAAATTTAGGTTTGGGTTAATTCAGAGGACAGGGGCCCTAAGGTAAGTTCTATCTGAATGCAAGTGGATGCACAATACCAGGTGCCTGTAAACATTCAGTCTTCTCTAAGAGATATCTGCCATTTGAGTTGTGGGGGGAGAGGGGGGCAGGCAGTGGTAAAAATCAGACAGTAAATATTCTAGGCTTTGTGGGCCATACAGTCTCTGTTGCAACTATTTAACTCTGCCAATGGGCGCAAAACCAGCTATAGGTAATACATAAGCAAATGAGCGTGGTTGTGTTCCAATAAAACTTTATTTATAAAAAAAAAAAACAGGCAGCAGGCTGAATTTGGCCTGTGGGTTTGCCAATCCCTGTTCGGGAGTAACAACATTCCTGGTTTCAACTGGGGACAGTGACGTCCTAGGGAGACTGTGGAGAAGAGGCCGAACTACAGAAGCTGAAGATGCTGTGCCAAAGCGTGAGCGGGCAGCAAGCTGACATATGAAGCATGTCACTCGCACCCGCTATGCCCTTCAGGCAGGGTGAATGAATGGCAGACAGGTGCCCTTTCCCTATTACATCGCAGTAATGAAGGTTAGAGTGTAAAGCATACCCAAGTCTTATCTTAGCATCTCTGAAGTGCCAAGGGTTCTAAAAAAGGAATAATAAAGACCCGCATCTTAGAATCATCAGTTCACTGTGGAAGACAAAAATTTTGTTTGTTTTGTTTGTTTTATTCTTGCAAAAGGTTATTAGGAGATACGGCTCATTAGATGACAAAACAGAACAAAAATAGAAGTAAATATGTCACTCAAGTGAAAAAAAAATGACATACTATTGTTGGTCTTTTCAAAAAGAGGAAACATATTCAATATCCATGCCCTCTTCTGGGCTCAAGATGGCATTTTTAGTAATTTAACCATGTAGAGAATAATCTTTGTTCATTCCATTCTCAGGTAAATTTGGGGGTGCCAGGTTTTCACTTGACTGCATAGGATAATGGTTTCTCAGATAAAGGCAGTCTACTGTAATAGATCACAGGATTTCAGAATTTAGAAGGCAATTTAGAGATTATAGATCACACACCAGAGTCTGGAGCAAGTGGGGTTTACTTTGTCAAAACCCCAGAGGTGATGAGTGACAGAGGGAACTCCATCAAAGACTAGACCTTGACCCAATGTTCCCTCGACAAGATGATAATCTTGTCTGTCTCCAAAAGCCTGCAGTAGGTTTACACTTCCTTTTTATCAGCAGATGAAGAGTAAAGTCAGGATGGCTCCAAGTGTCAAAGGAAACACACCCTAGAGTTAACTATTTTGCTCATCAGTCAGGAACTTTTTAGCAAGGTATCTCTTCAAAAGAATTCAGCCCTAAATCAGGTGGATATACTGAGTCTTCCTCTGAAATTCCTATTGCATTTTGAGCTCAACATTCAAATTCCTTGCACATTTTTTTAAATTTTGTTTTATTTTAACGTTTATTTATTTTTGAAACAGAGAGAGACAGAGCATGAACAGGGGAGGGGCAGAGAGAGAGGGAGACACAGAATCTGAAACAGGCTCCAGGCTCTGAGGTGTCAGCACAGAGCCCAACGCGGGGCTCGACCTCACGGACCACGAGATCATGACCTGAGCTGGAGTCGGACGCTTAACAGACTGAGCCACCCAGGTGCCCCTCCTTACACATTTTTAAATTAAGTTAAAAATTTAGGCATGAGGTTAAAAGTAAGCTCCAACAGTGACTTACGCCCAAAAGCCAATTTACATATGTGTTTTGGATTTACAGAAAATTTCAAGAAGGTGTCTGATCTGCTGAGCTCCTTGGAGGGAACTTCAGGAAAGGTGAGATTGGGGATTATTTGGTCTCTTGAGGTGAACACAGAGCAGTCTTTGCCAAAAGCCAGCAGTGTGAGGACTTCTCTCACTACGTGCCAATGTGATGGAGATTTAGTACTGTAGGCAGTGAACTCATTTGACCTGATGCCTCAGTATATTAAAAAAAGATGGTTAACCCCAGAAAGAAAAAAAAAAAAAAAAAGAGTAAACCTACAGCCATCTGTTTATTGTGCTCTTTATCTAAGATATTCAAAGCCCTCAGGCTTTTTTTTAAATCAATAACAAAAAAGTTAATAAGAAAATTCACAAAACTCTCCAGCATCTTAGAGTGCTATTTATTCTTTTGATCAATAAAATTAGAAGGATATACCAAATGAAAGTCAATTGCAAACTTATCCAAAACTGCTTATCCATCTCCTAGACTTTCCCATTTCCTTGCTCCTGGGCTGCCTGCCCACTGTTTATTATGATCAGTAAGTTGGCTAACCAAAGCAGAAAGAGGGAAGCTCAAATGACTTTGTTGTAGCTTTCTTACTGGCTCTAGTTTAACTCCAATAAAAAGTTAATGGATAGAGTATGGGGGAAAAGGGTTAAGACGCTGAGGCTATAATACGAGGCGCCTGGGTGGCTCAGTCGGTTAAGTGTCTGACTTTGGCTCAGGTCATGATCTCACAGTTTCTGGGTTTGAGCCCCACACTGGCCTTTCTGCTGTCAGAGGGCCTGCTTCAGATCCTCGGTCTCCTTCTCTCTCTTCCCCTCTCTCACCTCCCCCCAACCCCCGTCTCTCAAAAATAAATAAACACAAAAAAAATATTTTAAAAAAAGACTAGAGGCTAAAATAAAGAAATAATAATTCTGAATTATCCGTGACTTAGAACATCTTCCACGGTGTATGAATAATTGACATGTTGTTAAACTGGGTAGATTTTCTGGATGATAATCAAAACCCTGCTGGGTTTATTCTCCAGTAAACTCTACATAATTTTCCTTCTTGACCTCATATGTACGGAACTACCTATAGGCAACATTTATAAAGATTAATGAACAATTCGCATCTTCTATGGTGAGTGATTTCTCTCATCATAGACATTTATCTATTAATCTAGCATCTATTCATCTAACTATAGTCAATTTTCTGTCTCTCTCTCAACCATCCATCCTCTGTAAAGCTGTATTTCACAGTGATTAAGATCTGGGGCTTTAGAAGAAGAAAAGTGATTTTGACTCCTACTCCTACTCTTACTAACTGTGTGACTTTAACCAAGCTACTCAACCTCTCTGACAACCGGGTTTCCTCTACTGTTTGATGGGGATGATAGGAAATATCTACCACTTTAGGCGGCTTTCAGGATTAAGTGAAATAATGCATGTGGAATCTAACATATATTAAGAATCTAACTACATACAGTACAGAAGTACACAATCTAACATAGAGTAAGTGTTCAGCAAACAGGAGTTACGATGATAACAGAACTTTCCAGAACTCAGACCTTCAAAAATAGCAGAAGAGAAAGAAAAAACAACTTTGAATGCTTTCACGGCTCTGACTTCACAGTTCATCTACAATGGCACCTACATCATGACCGCACCTACATCATGGTCAATGAAATAGTGGAAAATTACCCATCTATTATTTCATGGGACAATCATCTGTGAAGGTCAAACATAAGCAGTCACCATCAGGCTCTGAGGAGAGAGACACTTTAGTAAACACGGTAACAGGTACGAAAGAGATGTGCAAAGTACTAACCCACAGGACACAGTGACTCACTATCTTTGGTGTTGGGCAACACTTTCAGAGAACAGACCACTGACCAGGGTCTGGAAGGATGAAAAGGAGCTCACCGCATAGGAAAGAATAAGGACATGCTTGGCCTCTGCTCTCAGTACTCCTGGCATGTGGCCGGCAAGACTCTCGCCATCAGCAGGGTCCTGGAGACAACAGCTGTCATGCTGCCGACTCTGAGCAGATGTGCGTGGCCCTGATTCTCACACTGCTAGAGATGACATCTGTACGTGTCACCTGAATCTAAACTGAAGAACCACAAGTGGAGACACTGCTCGAGAGAGGTGGTCCTGAGCTCTGGAAGAGTTCCGGAAGGTGATGATATTGTTTAAGAAATCACGTCCAGAACACCAGTGAGGTGTTGTTTAATTGTAAAGATAGAACAATGCAGAAAAATCTTTAAGAAGTATAGGAGGGAGATACAAATACTAAAAATACACCAGTCGGGGGCACACAAAAATGTCAGAAAAGAGGTAACAGCTATCTGGAATACAGAGTCAAGAATTATTTTGAATTATTTCTATTTCATAGTTATTCTGTGAAAATGAAGTCAGTACTAGGAATCAACGGTGCTCAAGATATGGGGCCCCTATCGTTTTGAGTGTTCTTCCTGCGGTTCCCAGAGCATCCGCTCGGGCTACACACACGTGAAATGAAGCAGCAGGTGGGTGAATCCTGAAAGCCACAGGTCCTGTCTTTGTGGTGGGAGGGCTTTCCTAGCTGAGGGAAAGGAAAAGTGCCCGAGCCTAACTGGGGAAGAAAAAGGGGTCTCTAATACTCAGGGCTCCTGACACAGTGGGATTAAAGGCCGGCCAGCCAAGCTGTTGGCCACCAATCTATAAAGAGGACTAACTCGTCTTGGGAAGAGACCAGAAACACGGGGCCAGCTAACTCAGGTTTCCACATACAACTCCTTACATAACTGGTAGGAATACCCTGGTTCTACTTCCCTTGAAGTAAACATTCTTCTAGCGAAAATAAAGAGGGGAGGGGAAACCCCAAACAAAATACAAAACGCCTCCCTAGGTTTCATGTAGCTAAACTGACCAAATGTTCCTGCTTAACCAGGATTCCCAGGTTATGCCTTTTATTTCAGCCTATTAATAGCAACCCCTTCCTTCTCAAAATGTCCTCACTGGAATGGTAAGCTGTATGGTCACCATCTATTTAGTCTATAGAACAAGTTACTGTAACAAAAAGATGGAAACATATACTTTTTAGTAGAAAATTTGTTAAAAGATAATCAAATAGCACCAGCCAAGGAAACAGCCTTGTATTTCACAGAAGAATACCAATGTGGACCAAATGATAAAAGTAGAAAATGTACTCTTTTACAAATCCTAAGGGAAGCATTAAATCACACAAGACTTATCAAATGGAATGGAAGCCATTAAGTGAAGAGTTGATGGGGAACCAGAGATCACCCAGTGACAAAATAACACCACACAGATTGCTTTTGGTGGCAAAAGGAAAAATAGAACTTTATAAGGGAGGGCGTCAGCGCCCTAATACCGTGGGGAGCCTTAGCTGCGCCCATGATGGGCAAACAACATCTCTTAAAATGCAATTTACTCACAATTAGCTTGAATCGAATCAAGTCTTTAAATGTAATTTCCAGCTTACAGTAAATTCAAGAGACAACGGAGCAAGTTAATTCATACTACATAAGGCAATCAGGCTAATCTCTTCAACATGCCAGTGAAATGCATACAGGCCTCTACTAGATCACGAGAGCCTAAGGGACATATAAACCAACGCAACGTGTAGTCCTAAAACTGACCTACTCTATAGGACATCTTGGAAGAATTTGGGAAGTGGGACTGTGAACTCGGTATAATGACAAAAAGGACTGACGATTAATTTTAGGTGTAATACAGTATTATTTACTATGTGGGGAAACGTCCTATTTTTTTTTTAAAGAGATAGATCCTGAAATGTGGGTATGTAAGGATCTGTGATAATTTACTTTCTTACTTCTGCACACAAATATGGTTAAAAAAGAATTAGGTGTATGTGCATACACATAAACCCACATCTATCTATCTATCTATCTATCTATCTATCTATGTACATAGTTCAGAAAATCAGCTTCTCCACATTGCCATTAGGGGAAAATAGAACTGTTTAAAGAATAATCATTTGAAGGAATTTAGATCAGCCTGCCCCAGCTGCCCCCACATGTCTGTCTGACTCCAGCATAAGGGATGTGTCCAAAGGCATGTTTCTATGGTTCACGCAGCCTATACGACAGGATTCTCAGACAGCGGCTTTCCCAAAATGACAGTGCTAACAGGAGGTTCAAGAAATGGTCTTAAATAGCTCTTTCCTTAAAATAGCAGATGTTGCCATGTCCTCTTATTGTACTAACTAACGGGCACCTGTCTAGAAATCCACAAATCTAAGCTAAGGAATGTCACCAGACACGTGTAGAGCCTTGTCTCAAGAATATATGTGCAGCAGCTGATACAGGTGTCCTCGGTGCACACAGGAATCACTCACAGGGTCTATTCCCAGAGCAGAGGCAAAATCATGTCCTAAGGGGGAACCCTGACCTTGGTAAGCACATAATCATTCGACACTGCTTCTCTGATGCCCTAATGGCAAGACCTCTCTGTAGGGAGAAAAGTTGCACATGGGTAAAGACTAGAACAGGTGAGAAGGGGGAGAGACGGGATTTATGATAAAAGTTAACAGATCGGGGTTAGATGCGATGAGAGACTGAAGGATTTATTAGTAAAAAGAACTTGGTAACGGGGGATTCATTCCTTACTAAGGGTCAGGAGAGGCATCACGGCAGCACAGTGAGAAGTGGAGAGGAGTGACAGGAGAACTCGAGAATGACAGATGAGGGTGGAGGGGAAGCAAGCAGATAGGAGGAGACATACTGAGCAGGAACAGGGAACAAGGGATAAAACACAACAGCACCATGGGGAGATAGATGAAATCTGAAATGGCAAAGCAAACATAAGGACAGAGGGGGCAGGAAGTAAGAGAAAGACAGCTGGTCAAAGGTTGAGGGGGCAGAATTTGGAAGAGACAAGAGCTGACTGCATCTCTCATCTCTGCACTCACAGAAACTTACACAGTAAAGGTTCCGGAGGGAGGGCGGGAG
This sequence comes from Lynx rufus, assembly GCF_022079265.1. Classification (NCBI taxonomy): domain Eukaryota; kingdom Metazoa; phylum Chordata; class Mammalia; order Carnivora; family Felidae; genus Lynx; species Lynx rufus. The sequence continues at coordinate 19,335,507 of NW_025814824.1, forward strand.
GGAGGAAGGACGAGGGGCGAAGGCAGGCAGGCAGGCAGCGAGTGGAAGAGAAGCGACAGAAGGGCAGTGAGATGAAGGTGTGGAAGAAGGAAAGAGAAAATAAGGAACGAGGAAAGCACACATTCCACAGGCACACCAGGGGATTAACACTAGTTAAAACACGACAGACATGGGGATCATGAGCCTTCTATGCCACGTTCTAGAATTACGTAATGCAAATTTACCATAGGAATACAAGCACTGCTGTGACCAGGCCACATTTCTGTGGCTGACCTGAATCGTCACTGATCTTACGCAAATGCCTAGAATAAAAGTCGAAACGTGATCTACTATATTGAGAAAACAGAACTGATCAGCTCTTGGATCTTCCAGGCACCATGTGTGATGCCAACCAGCCTCTGGGGCTCCTCATTTTCCCCAGGGTCCTGCTCTCATCCAGTGGGTCACTTCATATGAACTGGCCTGAGGCTGTGGACTTTTTTCCATCCATTCTTCTGTCCGCCCGGAACCAACAGCAAGAAGCGAAGCCTGGGTTAACATAATTAATGTAGACAGAAATCTGGCTAAATACTACAAAAAGTCCATTTTTCAGGCGCCTGATTATCTAGATTGCTGACTACATTGATTACATTAATCCAACAATAGCCAGATCTTCACTTTCTTTCTGTTGGGAGAGATTTAATCTAGAGAACTAACAAATCTCTCTAGGATGCAAATCTCTCCCAGGACACATGACTGTGATTGACAGCTCACCAAATAATTTTGGAATGCATGCAAAATTAGACTCACACGCAATTTTCATGCAAAGGCAAACCTGTCCATCAACATAACAGTGGTTCCCCGAGAGCAGTCAAGGTTCTGTGTCTGGAAACTAGAAACTAGGAAGTGTGATGTGTGAGAAGGCATAATCGAGAGTATTTGTTTGGGGTTTTTAATGTGTGTACGTGTTTTCTGGCACATGACAAAAGGATCAGAAATTTGTATGAAGAGTTATCATTACAGGATTTCAAATCACAATGGAGTATGTGTTTGAGTATTGCTGGTCTGCAATTTGGTGGAAGCAATGGGTGGGTAAATTCAGATTCCCTGAGTTTTCAGTTTGGTTTTCAAATGGAAAACAGTACAAGAAATACTCTCTCTGACTCACGATGCCAGTCTGTCCCTTAGAAGAGTCTAAATGTATGAGGTTGGCACAGGTTTAACATCTGTACTTCCTAACTGGAGTTTGAGGCAGATACCGAATACAAGTGCAAGAATACAGAAGTTATCACTGCAGAGCACACGAAACTAAAGAGAAAGATCCAAGGGGCCTCCTTGATGAATACTCACTATTTGGTAGAGTCAGACAACTGATATTCTCGTCGTCTATCATAGCATTCCTGGATTCCAGGATCATTCCATAAACTCTTTATTGCATCTACATATGGATTCTCAAAAGCAGACACCTTCTCCACATCGACTTCTCGAACTAATTGTGCATGAGCCTGTTGAAAACAAACAAATACAGCAGTTTTAATCTCTCTGTCACTGAAAACTGCCTTTGGTTTACACGTCACACTGCGCACAACTGAGGTTTTCCTTCATGTGCTCATTTTCAACCTGGTTTATCAAAAAGCAATGCTTCATTTCTTTTTTCCTTACAGAGAATCCAGTCCCAAATCTTTCCGTCTACAGTAAACCTGGAGGCTACATAATGTTGATTAGAGGAAAACAGTGTTCAGCTTCCCATCAGAACAATGAGGATGTCATGCTACACATATGATCATTTCTGGTGATTATCATAATCCTAAAGCAAAGAACAGGAATAATTATGCCCTCTGTATTTATAGTTCATTATAATCAAACACATAATACACTCAGCCCTTGAGTTTACGTCTTAGCATAAACTTAATCAGACTCTTCAGCTAATCAGGTTTAATTTCTATCATTCCCTTTCAAGATAGGATATAAAACCCCCAGAAGAACAATTATTATCAATGATTTAATGTGAAACACAGTAACCATTCCCCCTCCATTCCAACACACCTTGACTTCCAGAATCTTTATTTCATACATGCCTTATCAACATTATCAGATTGAGAATTCTATTCAACTTTTTAACAAGGAAAAAGGACTTTGTTATTTTCATTACAACATTTAGTAGGAAAAAGGTAAGGAGATTTTAAAAAGGTTTTTGAGGGGCGCCTGGGTGGCTCAGTCGGTTAGGCATCCTGACTTCAGCTCAGGTCATGATCTTGCTATTCGTAAGCTCCAGCTGTCAGCATAGAGCCCGGCTCGGATCCTCTGTCCCCCGCCCCCCACCCCTGCTGTCAGACCCTCCTCCATTCTCTCTCTCTCTCTCTCTTCCAAAAATAAATAAAAGCATTTAAATTTTAAGAAAATGTTTTCAGTCAAAAATGACTAATGGCTTAGTCGACTGGGCTTCCAACTTCGGCTCAGGTCATGATCTCATGGTCCGTGAGTTCAAGCCCCGCATCAGGCTCTGTGCAGACAGCCCAGAGCCTGGAGGCTGCTTTGGATTCTGCGTCTCCCTCTCTCTGTCCCTCCCTGCTCACGCTCTCTCTCTTCTCTCTCTCAAAAATAAATAATAAAATCTTAACAAAAATAAAACAAAAAATGTTTTCAATAAGAGTGAAATCAAAATGTGGTACAGTCAACCCAGAATATACCACTGCCTAAAATCCCTGTCAAAATAAAAACCCTGCTCACATCCATCCATATATATATATATATATATATATATATATATATATAGTATATTCATTTAATTACATTATATCAATATATGTATGCAAATTATACATACATATAAATATAACTGTCTTGGAGACTGGAGGTAGGTAGCTGATAATACATTTACACTCTTACTTGGAGAAATACAAACTTTCAAACTAGGTTAGTGGATGGCTTATCATGATCACACGGTGACCTAATTATTCATTTCAAAGGGTTTTAAGCAGATGGAGCTTTAATACATTTTTTAAAAAATCAGTTTAATCCATGTGAGACCCTGTCTGGTTCCCCAACTTTACCCACCTTCCCTTGCAAGTGGGAAGGGTCCCATATCATTAGATTAATCTGGACTTAAGTAAGGTTTTAAGAAGCCTAACATGACGAGACTGAAGAAATCACCTTTCTTGTTAGTTCTGTTCTGACCTTGACAGATCTAGTAACCGAGAAGTTCTAGCTCTGCTCTGGACCCCAGTCTTGGAAAAGAGATCCCTGTAGTTGCTTTTGTACCTAGTCCCTGTCCAGGCTATCTGTTCTGTTATCCCAGCAGCGAGCGATCTTGCCAGCCTGGAGTCCTGTTCCTCAGTTCTACTCCCGGCAAGCCTTCCTTAGTCACAGGTCCTGCCCAGCAAGTATGTCTCATACCTCTGCAGGGAGATCTACAGTCAGGTTTCAACCCTTGCCTCTCCCTGTGCTCACTGCAAGTTCAAACTCAGTGTCCGGAGATAGGACAATGATCACATCCTTGGTATAATCTTAAATTAGAACCCCTACAGCTACATGTGCATTACAGGGTTCTCTAGAGGATTCTGGGGATCTTGTGGGGCAGCTGGGTGCAGAAGCAGGGATCTACAACATGGCTTCCTGCTGGATATACTCTAAAGACAGGGTTTTCAATCTGACTCTACTTCTTCTTATGACCCTGGGTAAGTTACTTAACCTTTCCACATTTTATTTCTGGTGGGGAACATATACTGTCCCACCAGCCTCATGTTGTTTTGTGTTGTGTTCTAGTACTATAGCTCAGTGATTCTCAGAAGCTGGTCCGCACACCATCAGCGTTCCGTGGGAATTTGACAGAAATCCAAACCCTCTGATCCTCAAACCTTGTGAATCTGAAACTCTGGAAATGAGGCTCAACAATCTGTCTTAAGATTCTGATGCATGCAAAAGTTTGAGGGCCACTGCAGACTACAAAGCTCGCAGATGCTAGTTGTTCTGATCATAATTAATTGCCTTGCTGGCCAGGAATTGTTACGGGAAGCTAAAGAGAAGAGGCTCACAGAGGCAACAATCATTCCAAAGCAGATGTCACTGACAGATGTTCTTAAGGGCCAGAAAGCCAGGGAAATGACTCAATGGGCCGGATACAGGCAATAGGGAGTAATGGGAACTGTGGCACAAATATATTCCTTAATTAAAGAAGGCAGCTGCTCCTTAACTCCAACGAATTGTTGCCATTGGCAAGGTTGGTCCATTGTTGCCTGATCTTTCAATTTTTCAAGGAAGCCAAAAAAAAAAAAAAATCTAGGCTTTTCTGTGAAATAGCCCTAATTTTAGGTCTTGGCAACACTATACAAGATAAATAAAACATATCTGTGACTGAGCTACATCAGGGGCCATTCAACTGCAACATATGTTCCAAGAGATGCTCTTCTGGGTGGCTCAGTTGGTTAAGCATTCCGACTTGAGCTCAGGTCATGATCTCACGGTTCACCAGTTCGAGCCCCACACTGGGCTCTGTGCTGACAGCTCAGAGCCTGGAACGTGCTTCGGATTCTGTGCCTCCCTCTCTCTATGCCCCTCCCCCACTTGCACGCTCTCTGACTCGCTCTCCCTCTCTCTCTCTCTCTCCCCTCTCTCTCTCAAAAATAAATAAGCATTTAAAAAAAAAAGATGCTTTTTCATTGGCTTCCCTGATAAGCTTGACCACTAACACTGTCCTGCACAGAATCTAAAACACAGTAGCTGGTTACTGGTTAACACATGCTAATGAGTAGGTAATTTTCAGTATTTTTCTACAATAATATTTAGACAAACGTTTATATATCCATAGGGAGAAATGGTTGGGACCAAACTCTGAATGGGGTAAAAGCTACATGGTAACACAAGTTAGCATACGTACTATTTCTTCAATGCCCTTGATACTCACTATACTGGGCCAGTCTTGTCATTTGGAAGAAGTTCTGTTTCGGCATCTAGAGAAGTTAGCTTCTGCCAGAGAAAAGACCTTCAACACACCAGCCACCTTTCACTATTATGATTAAATGTTTACTGGACCCCAATGGAAAGCTAGGTAATAGAGCAATTAGAGAACCAGATGGAATTCTTTCAGGGGGTGGGGGGAAATGGTTCATACAGATGGCAGCCCAACAAAGCACAGGGTTATGTGCTCCAGGAGTAGGAACGAGAGGGAATATTTGCATGTCCGTCCTTAATTTCAGCTGACTGCCAGGGCATTAAAAAAAAAAGACAACATTCTCAACAGTGTATAGTTGTGACTTTCCACAAGAGCCTGCTGCTGTAAAATGACACCGTTTTCTATTGCCAGACCTGTCATTTCTTATCTCAGGCTACCTCTGCTTGCTTCTACTCACCATTGGAATGCTTTCCCTCTTCCTCCCTTTAGCTCTTGTTCCAGGGCTGTATCCTATGCTGCCTCTCCCCCCGGAAGTTATTTCCATTTGCTTCGCCTCCAAAAAAGTTATCTTTGCATCCTTTGAACCACGGAACTTCTATATTTTGCTTTATGTCAATAGTTACGTTCTTGACTTATCCCCTTTCTAGACTATACAATGAGGGAACGGGCTGTAGCTTATTGACTCCAATTTCTTTGGGGGCCCATACAACAAACATGTGTCTAATTTAAGTGCACTTAAAAAATACACAGAAACACAATGCCAGGTGCTACAGGTCAAAGTCAGTTTCTCAAGGAAATCTATTACCTGTTACTACTCTCATACAAGGGCACAATCCTCAGCAACACTTATCGGGGTGGCTGGTGCACATCTATTTGTGTGATATTTGTTAGTATCTTCCTCTCCGTTCACAGAAGAAGTTGCGAGATACGCACAACACTGCTCAGGACCTGGCAGAGTGCCTGTCACATGGGAGATGCTCAATACAAATTTACTGAATGAAGGATACAAGGAAGGAAGAGTAAAAACTGCACCATCTTGCAACCAGGACATCTACCTTCCAGTCCTGGCTTTACCCATAACGCTAACTGGCCATGACCCTTAGGAGAAAGCCCAGTTCTTTCTTTTAGAACTTCATTTTCCTTGTCTATAACATGATGCCACTAGACCAAATCAAGGACTCATCCGGCCACAAGTAATATGATTACAAACATAGAGGACATGCATCTAGGATGCATACAGCACCCAGGAGCAGGTCGTACCATGTACTGAAACAACATTTCACTATTTCCAACCAGTGCCTCAGGAACAGAACACAGTAAGTCTGTACACGAGTAATGCTACATAAGGACTGAGCAAATAGAACTCACCACCGACAGAGGAGATCAAACGCCATGTCGGAGAGAAGACAGGATTTAGCTGTCAGGTGGAGATAAAGACACACGATGCTTCCAGGGAGGAGAAAGAAATGAACAAAGGCTCAGAGGACAAAATCAACATGGCACTCTCTCTTAACTGTGAAAACACCAGTCTAGTGAGGAAGTTTCATGCTGACTCTTAATTCAAACTAACCTCCCCCTCTGAGAAAGTTCCAATACTAGTCTCAACTATGAACCCTAACTCAGAAGTCAACGTGTACCATCTATGAAAGAATATCACTCTCAAAAAACACAGGTCACCACTTGGCTTTGACCCATATCAGAATCTCGAAGTCACCTTTACTGTCTCTTAGACTTCATTGTTTAATTCCACCCTTGCTGTTTGGGAAAATGACATCCAAATATAATCAACCGTAATTTGCATTTATGTAAGAACGTTCTCTGAAGTTCCGTAAGTTATTTAAAAGTATGACAGCATTTTACAAAATACACATAGAATCTTAAAACTGCTTCTATAAATGTCCCCAATGAAAGTAAATCCTCTCAATTTCCTTTGTAAAAAATATTCTGGATGCGTTAATAATATTCTTTTGCTATGTGAGAATAGGAACTCTATTTGTTTTCTTCTATTTGTCCAAATGTCCAATGTGAATAATAGTGAAAACCACAAGCAATCACGCAAAATTAAATAATTATAAATGAAAAAGCCTAACTGTGATGAAAAGGAAAGAATTCATTTCTAATAATATAAATAACAATTACGGAGGACTACTGCGCTCGTTTGGAACTCTGTACACAGTAAACAGGTATGAGTTCATCAAACAGAATGTAAAATACAATTCTATTTCATTTCAAGTTACAGTGGAACACACTGGAAATATTTAATGATGAAGGCTCGCTTTCAGTGTTCTTAGCCAGCTGGTGGCCAGCCTTAGCGGAACTCTGTGAAGACGAAGTAGCTCCTCTTAGGAACTCTGGCAGAATTCTAGGGAAAGACCACATGGAAACCACAAGATGTGCCAATGTGGTAATGTCTTGTTTTCACGACTCGGTGGTCATAAAATTCAGGTAAATCTTGGACGTGTTGGTATTTCCATGGTGGCTTCGGCAAAGGGAAGGAGGAACTGAGTCCCCACCAACGTGGGTCTTGCCCTGCCCACAAAAGGCCAAGCCTTCGGATGACATAAAAAGGACCTTATAATCACTTTGGAAGGATTTTCAAAAACCCATTAACAGCTCGGGGGTGGCTTTAGGCTAGAATGTCGCACTTATTCCGGTTCCTACAACCCAGAAGTAGAAAACCAAATGGTAACTTCCACATTTGTGGAAGCTCTCAGACACAACATTCAGCAGCTCATTAGGGCTGCTCTGTTTGAAAGGGCGCCCAACACAAGCAAAAAACCTCTGAATTAGAGTCTGAAACACTGTCAGAGTTTGTTTTAATTCTGAACCAAGGCTCAAATCATCTCATTTTTGTTTTTCCTTGGTGCGTATTTCCATTTTCACATTTGACTCTAAAAAACAAAACAAAACAAAACAAAACAAAAACCTGCAGACTCCTAAATAAAGTGTGGGGGGGAAACATCCCATGCTTTGTGTTTTATTTTCTTTTGTTCTAAGGACGCACAGAGTAAAATAAGGGACTCTGGGATGAGACTGCTGTGTTGTGAGCCCACCTTCACCCTGCGTGAACAGATGAGACCCTGGGCACGCTATTTAACACTTTTAAACCTCTGGTTCCCAATCTGTCAAATGAGGGTAGAAATAGAACTTACCTTAGAAGGCTTAAGAGGCAGAATGCACCTAAAATACGTAAAGGCAGAGCCTAACACCTAAAGCTACCAGTTACGGAAAAAGCAAAAGAAAAGGAAAAATAGCACAGAACACATAAACCACGCTGCACGCACCTACTAGCTTCTGTGACGTTGGGCAAGTCACCCAAGCCTTACTTTGCTCATAATAATATTGAGGTCATAATAGTATTCTGGAGGTCATACTGAATCCTGGATCTCTGAGTCCTCAAATTGGTAAACACCTCTCAGCATAACATTTCCTACAGAAAACTTGGATGACAGCTATCATTTCTTAGACCACTTCACCTTCTCTGACTTCATCACAACTTAAAGAGCTGACCTTCATTAAGGTGCATTGCACACAGGCCACAGTTGTGGTGGATGAATCTTTTTATGGCCATTACCGCATAAATGACAAAGGACAGCAAAGTCACACGGAGCTCCTGCCGGCTGGGTTCACGTGGCAAATGACTCACTCCCACAGAAGAGCCTCTCCACACTTAGGATTCAACTGGTTGCTCAACAAAATTACAAATTACTACATGATGCAAACTTGTTTTTTTTTTTTGAGAGAAAGAGAAAGCTTGAGTGGGGGAGAGGCAGAGAGAGCAAGAGAGAGAATCTCACGCAGGCCCTGAGCTATCAGCATGGAGCCCAACGTGGGGTTTGATCCCACAAACCACGAGATCGTGACCCGAGCCGAAATCAAGAGTCGGACGCTCAACCGACTGGGCCACCCAGGTGCCCCTGTGACACAGCCTTTTGAGGTCCCTGACGAAGATTATACATCCTGTGTGCGGAATCCTTCAGAGCTAGGAATCTACTGATTTTCCTTTGCTAAGCACCCACATTCCTCTTCGCACCAGTATCATATGGAGACTACTGAATTTTTCACTGGAGTAATCCAGAGAACCAGAGTGGAAGGAGGAAGAATTTTAATTTTGAGACCAAACCAGACTTCAGTCTTAATTCTCACACACCAGCCCTGTGTCTTTAGGCCAGTCACTCACGCTTCCTGAATCTCAGTATTCCCATCTAGAAGATGGGAAAATAACTCATTGTAGGACTGTTAGGAAATGTCAAATGCCTAAAATATATATATATATATATATATATATAATTACTGTGAAATATTGTGGTATCTCAAAATTACCATAAATAAATAACTGCCATCCGTAATTATTTCAACAAACATTTACCTATCATGTGTCAGGCAATGCACTGGATACTGACAAAGCAGAGAATCTGTGTGAAATAAAATGTCCCAAATAATAAAATACTAGATAAGAAAGTTTATTAGACTGTCACATATTATTCTACTTTCATTAAGACTTTACAAATTGATTCTCCCATTATTATTATTATTTAATGTTTATTTATTTTTGAGAAAAGGAGAGGGGCAGAGAGACAGAGTGAGAGAGCAAGAGAGAATCTGAAGCAGGCTCTGTGCTGCCAGCAAAGAGCAGGATGTGGGGCTCGAACTCACAAACCGTGAGATGACGACCTGAGCCGAAGTCCGATGCTTAGCCAACTGGGCCCCCCTGGCTCCCCATTATCCCATTATTGAACTTGTTCTTTTATCACAGATTTTTATTTTTAGTCTCTATTACTGTGTTCACCAAGGCAATCAATGACTATAAGGCATGCTGCCTTTCCTAAAACACATTTGCTGGAAATATATTTCTCCCTTTGATTTTGGTTCACTAATGGCTGTATCTGCCTATTCTAAAATACAATGAATTCCTTCTTGGTGGAGGAAATACTTCTTGTTTAAAATATTCTTTTTTCTTTTAAAGGACTCAATCTCTTTCTTGGCTCTACCACCATAAATTCTGTATAAATACTCTTCTGTTGAGTTCTCTGCTTATCATTTTCCTTTTTCATGTCTGTCTGCCATATCCTAATTACCATTATCAATGACACTGTAGGTCAGATGCTTGATGCAGCATGACATAATATATATGAATCAGTCCAAAGAGAGTGTTGACTGATTAATTACATGGTTCCATTACAAAGAATTTTGCTCTCAGGTCTGTAAAATCTTAGGATGCATATTAAAATTGTGCACAGCTGAAATGTCACTTCATGATTATGATGGTAATGTCACAGTATGAATGTGACACACCTACACGTCACAAATACTGTGAAAGCCGGCTTATTTTCCAAGAGTTTGCATAAAGTAATAGTGATAAAGAAGAAATTAGAAAGGGAGATTCTTAAGATGTGCATATTTATAAAAAATAATGAGGTAAACTTTTCAGGCTGCTTTCAAAGAATATTCAAGGAGCATTAGGTACTTTGGGTTTTAATGGCTATTTGAAAAAAATGGGTTCTAAGATCAAAGGCAGATAACCGTGGAGAATGAGGGTTACAAAAAGTTAAACGGATGTCGGTACTGCAGAACTCAGAACTGTTAATAAGGTCATGGTGCCAGAAACCCACAAGCACAGGCCAGGGTTGGAGACACTACTGCACCTCCCAGACCTGCCTGGCCACGGTGGCTTCTCCCTTCTCAGGTCAGTTGATAGGACGCTGTTCTCAGGGATCACCTTCTGAGGAACTGCGTAGAGACTGCGACTTCCAACAGACAGGGGTTGATTTTATACAAGCGACACAACCAACAGATGGATTCTCCCCTATTCTGGCATAATAGGTAAATGCTTGCTTTAGGGATTCATAGCATCTTCATTTTTGAGATCACATTATGTCTGTGGCTCATTTCCTCATATAATGTCTCAGAAGAAACCTAATCATTTTAGCTCTTTGCAATGTCTGTGCTCCTACAATCTTATTAGCCAGAGGACTAAGCTGCTGCTGGCTTGGGATTTTATTTTGTTTCACAACAGGAGGAACAGATAAAGAAGCTTCCCCTGCTTGGCTTGGTAGAATTTCGAACAAAGCTGCAAAAAATTAAAAGAACAAGCTCCTTAATGAAGCATTCCCAGATGTTCCCGGCGATGCCAGAGTCCTTCCCAGCGGGTGTAATCTTTCTGGGACATTTCCTGTGAAACCTGCCCTTTATGGCTTCAGAAAGTGTGCTCAGAACCGAAAGCGAAAGGCTTCCAGTCCCAGGATCTTGGGCAAAGGAGGGAGTCTTTTAGAACACTTGTTTCAATACCTCTTCAACTCAGCAAGAAACTGTGCCAACACTTGGAATGGAAAAATGAACGGACAGCAGCATTGCCTCCGATGAAAGACAGTAATGACACATTATAACCTGAGTAGGAAGAAATAAGAGAAGTCACATCTCATTAGGTATTTGTGTGTGTGTGTGTGGGGGGTGACGGGGGCAGGTGTTAAATATTAAATTCTATAATTTGTCACTTTGATTAAGAACCCAAATTTCAGGGGCGCCAGGGTGGCTCAGTCGGTTGAGCATCCGACTCTTGATTTTGGCTCAGTTCATGATCTCGCGGTTGTAGGGTCAAGCTGCGCGCTAAAGGCAGAGCCTGTTTGGGATTCTCCCTCTCTCTCTCTCTGCCCTTCCCCCACTCATGGTTTCTCTGTCTCTCTCAAAAAGAAATACATAAACTAAAAAAACCCACAAATTTCAGGAAGATTATGGATAAGAATTGTAAAAAGGTACTCGGACAAGTAGTGAGAAACTGGTCATCTTCCAGTGGGAAATAATGCTAGAGTTCACAGCCTACGCACTGACACTTTCAACTATGAAAAGGGCTACTGAAAGTAATGCTATATAGCTTTCAAATATTTTTTTATTGACCAACAAATCAGTTTGACTAACATTAGTATTATCAAAATGTTTTCAAATATAAAATTCTTTCTAAAAAATAAAACTTTCAAGTTTCCATGTAGATTAAAGTAAAAAAAAAGTGAGAAGGAATTTTCTTGGTACATTCATGTATTTCAGTCATGTTCTTGGCCATATTTGTTCTGACATCATGTCCCTGACATTTTTTCAGAAGATTATATTTTTTCAATATGGATATATTATATAATAAGCTATTTCATACCATTACCCACAATATTTTCCAAAATCGCACTAGCTGTTTCAGGTTAATAAATTTGAAATTGTTAACATTTTCAACGGGTCCTTCTCTATAGACCGTTTTTTATTTTGGAAATATTCTCTTTTTGCAGGGCTGAAATATCTGGTAAGCCCGGAACAAATTCTGCTACATGGAAGGTCCTGTTAACTCTTTTATTTTTCAACTCGAAATACATAAGTATTTCAGTTCCAATATTTCCATAGAGCTATCTTTTTGTATTAGTGTAGAATATTATCCTATCACAAATACTTTGGGAGACAAAAGTCATTCTTAATAGATTATCACAACTTGTTTGGACATAATTGACTTATTTGTGAGTCATAACTAATTCCAAACACATTCTGCTCCGTAGGCTTCTTAATTTAATAAATGTTTTACCATGATACTGTGCTCCATCAAGAACTATATTCATCTCCTGATCACTAAATACTTTTACTTTCAACAATTTTTAAAGAGGCAAAAGCATTCACGATATTATCCCAAATAATGCCAAGATGTTTCACTTTATCAGAATGAATGTTCAAAAACTTCACGTTGCCTCCCTGAATTAAAGGGAGAAAAAAAAATCAAACCATTAATTATTTGCAAAGATTTTCTTCTGCTGAGTTTCACAGAATAGTTCCTTTTTTCAATTTTTTTTGTACATGCATAAGAAAACTTGGAATAAAAAAATGAGCTAAATTAACATGGATCACTTGATCTAAGTGAAAAGTCATGTTTCCCAGAGTAACATAAAAATGCATTTTCTGCAGCTGCCCATGCTAAAATGTCATTTTGGGTACAATACTTTGAAAATAACAGCTGATTTTAGAAGTAGATGTTGATACTTTTTCAGCAGAAACGTGTGTTTTGAGTTTTGTGTGGTTGATGACATCATGATGGCCACCATGGTAGATGCTAAATACTGATAAACAATTTTGTACAAGTTACAAATTATTGTTAACCCTCTTGAGAAACAAAAATTCAGTATTTAATTTTGTGTTAAACATACACTTTCGGTTTTTTTTAAGATTACGGCCAAAAAGATTTATTCTAAAAATAAAAGGATTATCCAACAATAAAACTAAGAGTAACAGATTTACACCAAACTATAAATGAGAAAGAAAGAAACAAACAAACATTGAAGCAAAAGCTTTCAGACCACCATGGCAAGAATGCTTGGCCTTAACTTCCCACATAGTTCAATTATATGGAATATAATTTCCCAATGACCCTGCTCACTGGAGGTCTGGTGTCCTCATGGCAGATAGACCAGCACATGGCATGATTAGCTAATAACAACCAACAGATGGTAAAGGCAACAGCACCCTCCAGACTGGACGGAGTTGGCTGTCCCCACTCATTCTTGTCCAAGCTTACTCCATATTAGCGCCGAGTGCCCACAGGCTGTCTTTGAAAGGGAGATGCAGTTACATTGCATCTGGAAGGATTTGGAACAAAGTTGGAACATCTTTCGGATTTAACCAAGTGTTAAAGTGAGAAATCTGTTCAATTGCATGAACAGAATCTGGAAATACAAAATGAAAATCTATCAAATCCATCCTGGTTTATTTTAATAATAAGAATGCTTACTTAAAAATCCTAAACTGCAGGGATGCTGGGCCAACAGGTGTAACCTTCAAGTATCTCAAGCAAACCAGGACTCTGGATCAGGCTATGCATGGAGAAGACTGAGGCCAGGGGAGTCAAGAAGATGAGAGGTAAGCTGATGGACTGCAGACGTACTTGTCTAGCACAATTTTTGTAAAGGGCTCAACATCTAAAATTGAGAAGCTTCCATTAAACAAACAAACAAATGGATTTCCTACTTCTCTTGATAAACTGGAAGAGACTGAACGACACTGAGCCCATCTTCCAAGAGGACAAGAAGCTATAAACAGATAGGCTACCATCTACTACTCACTACTGCCAACGATAATAGGAGAGCTCATAATTCTTCAGAAGAGTGAAGAATACTTTATGTCCGATAATGCCGAAGTTAATTATGTTGTGACAAAGAACAGACCTGGCTGTCTTCACATTACCTGTGTGACCCTGAAGTCATCTGACTTCGGCCCCATCCCCTTACCCCCTGCAGAGACTGTGTGATGCTCCTTCTGCATATGATCAGGAGGCTTGTGCACTCTGCACAAGAGGAAACAAGAATAACACTGAATCCAACTCCCACCAGTGGGCATTTACTCAGAGTCCTCATCAGGATCCATTAAAAGTGTTGTGCACCTGGGCTCTTTCAGTGTCTTCCCCTTACCCGCCCCTTAATTTATTTCCTAGAGCTGAACTTTGAATGCTCTTGTTCTGAGTTCCAAGCCACCCAGGTCTAACGGAGGGGACCAGGGCATGTGTTAGGAAAGGAATGGTAGTACAAGGTTTGGGTTATTAGGGCAGTCATGACCATCTCAAGGTATAATGTGCAGTGGCCAAGAGCCTGTGGCTTTGGGGGCAAACACTGAGCTTCTACCCTGTTCCCAGTGACTTGCTTTCGGGCCTGTCCAAGGCTCAATTTCCTTAGCCCTAAAGTGAGGATGTCATAACGTCATCACGATGCTGTCATACGCTTAAGTGTAATACTCTTCATAAAACAGCAAAGTAACACGCACACACTAATGGTTCAGGAAACAGAAGCAACCTTTAGTTTGTACTTCCGGTACAATCCAAGGGGAATGATGGCAACATATCCTCAGTCCTTTTTTTTTGCACTCAGTGAAGTCTTTAGGAGGTTTCAAAATTTAGGAATCTGCTCCAAAAATTCAAAATAGCTTCTATGGTTCCTACCAACATGCTATATAGCACCGTCAGCTTTAAATCTTAAGGACATGCTGTTTTGTACTCTCAAATAATGGATTATATACAATAACTATAGTGACCACTGGTGATTATTATACAGTTACAATTTTTTTCCAACTAAAGCATGTTGCCTTTAGTTAACATAAACAATTTGTTTTTCTCCACAGGTAAGCCTAAAACTCATACTGCATTCACCTCAGTGTGAGTTTTCAAAACAAGCAAAGACCACAACCTGACAAAAAAACCTTTTCGAAGACAGACACCCAAACAGACGTGCATGAAGACTTTACCAAATAAGATATATCCAGATGCACTCTTCCCATTGAATTCTCGTAAGCTTCCCACGAAAAGCTAAAGTGGTCGGTGATGTAGCACGGGTCATTAAATAGAACCAAATCAAATCCATCTTAATGTAACTCAAAAGGTCTCTACGACTTGCATTGCTTTTTCAGGAAGATAAAAATGCATATTGCTTCTCTTATGTGTTCTTAGCTATATGTCTATTTTTGAAAAGCTCTCATGTAATTTCTAAGTTTAGGACCTACTTCCTCTTTTACTGTGCCGTCTGAGCGAGCGTCCGTCTCTGGTAACGTTTGGATCCTCACTCCAAAGAACCTATTTAGACAGACTCTCACAAGGAAGATAACCTTCCCCGAACCTCTTCTGTCCTTGTGGAGGGTAGAAGATGACCACCCTCCTCCAGTCTACAGCTTCTGGGGCACCACGCACGTAGATTTTAAGTATTTTAAAATCCCCTTTACTTGGTGGTAGGAACAAGCAACCTTTCTAGAGTTTCAACATCTTTGGTTAAAAAAGTCTCTTGCTAGGAAAAGGAGTTAAAGGAAGAGGTTCATTTCTTTTAGCCTAAGGCAGAAGACTGCTGGGAGAGAAAACAAAAAGGAGGAGCAGTAAAAGGGGCTGGCACGGTGAAAGAAGTTTAAACAGTGGTGCACATACAGACAGAATCATTTATCAATCAATCAAAATCATTTATCTGGGTTAACGATCAGGTAATTGATCTTTTTATTTTCCACTCATTACTATCAGATTTAAGAAGGACAGATGAGATTATACAGAAATAAAAAAAAAATTGGGTGTGAAGGGGAAACTTCAAGCAATATATTCAACATTTCAAAGAGAAACATCCTGAAGTGTGCAGCCAGTGAACGTAGTGCTCGAGTCTTGATGTTTAGGAGGAAATCATTAGTCACCCCTAGCAGCAGCCCTTAAGTAAAAAGCTAACGTACAGATCTGGTGAAGAAAGGATATGTTGTGGGCTCTCAGTCTTCCACGAGCCCTATTCATCTTCTCATTTAAGCCTTTCCTAACAATTATCTTCTCGGGGCATTTACAGACTTCATAAAACATTCATGGGACACCAAGCTCTCTACCTGCCTGGCACTTCTTTTGAACTGTTCCACGTTTGTGCACATAGAATTTCCAGAAATGCTGCAAAGGACTTTAGGACAGGAACTGTCTACTATTTCTCACATTCTAGCATGATCCTAGGGCCAGTCAATATGTATTCCGCCAGTGGAACGGAACTGTCTTCATTCTGGTATATTTGTCCAGAAATACAATCTGATAAGACTGAGGATAAGAAGAAATAATGACCAGTACTGGACAGAGAAAGCAGTCCTGCCCAGGACATTGGGAGGTCTGGCTGGGCCTCTGGTATGATCTTGGACTCTTAGCCTGTACAGAAGTGTTGACTTCTGTAACTAAGCTCTTGGATTCGAGAATGGTAGAGATGCCTTGCTCTTATGATTACACATTCAGACCTAAGCTGGGTGAAATTAAAATATTTACCCAGTGGTATGGCCTGGGTCACTGGTCAAACAGAAAAGAGCTGGACTCTGAACTTCCCTTGGCATGTCTCATAACACCCTTTTGGCTGATGGATCACCAAGGGGCCAAAAGCGTCCCAGAGTAGGACCAGGGCTGCTGGGGTCACTCAGAGAACTCAGGGCAGCAGTTATAACACAATTTAAAAGATTTTAACACTGGTACAGTGTTATCAATGGGTAAGGGCTGAATACCAGCTCAGCCTATAAGTAAGAGCTTTGAGTCATAAATATATTAATTTTACTCCAAAAGTTATTCTCATCTGATAGTGCAGGATGGCTTACAGAACTGACAAAAAAGACACAAACACAGAAATTACCACCAATTCTATCAGTAACGTATTTTTTTTATTCCACTCCCGCCCATACCTCCAACTCAACCTTTTTTGAAGTAACTATTCTATGTAACTCCTGGCTTCTCCACAATAACATTAGTTCATTTTGCAATGAAGAGTCCAAACCATATTATGTTCCTTGCTTTGTTCAATAAATAAAGCATAAAGGCCAAGAACAGACCTGACTACGGCCTTGGTTTTACGGAATTAGGAAAGTGTTATTTTTTGTTCACAGTAAAATTCCCTGTGACATGCGACAGCAATGACACTCCCATCGAGAAGCTTGCGGCCCCTCTGGACTCAGATGCAGCTTGTGGCATGCCAGCAGCCTTAAGAGCCCAGGAGGATGAAAACGAGACCAGTGGGGAGGGCTGACATAATCCTTCTACTTAGCACTTGGCTGAACATTAGAATCACCTGTGGAGCTTAAAAAAACTCTCAAGTCTAGGTCCCACCCTTGGAGATTCTGATTTAATTGGCCTGGGATGTGGCCAAGGTTTTTAAATTCTCCGTACGTTGTTGAATGCATAGCCAGAGTTGAGAATGGTGGAAATGATGCTCTCCAAGGTAGGGGCACATAACCATCCATGGAGGGGGGCAGAAAGAAACTTTGAAAGCTCATGTGTTACATCTTAAAAAAAAGAGAGAGAGAGAATTTTACTGTATTTAATGTATGGAATAACAATGGCACCTGCACCTATCAGATAGATAGCCACATGTGGTGACCAGGAGTCCTGAGGGGCCCCCACTCTGTTAGGTGTTGCAAAATATCTCCATTAATGTGTCTCCAGATAGGTAACTTACAGATTCTATTACCTTAAAGACTAGAATCCTGACAACACTTTATAATGAGACGGGGGATAATCAGAAACATTTTGAGCCACGAGAGGTTTCCTAATTATGTGATGGCAAACTACTTAGAAAATTGTCAAACTTAAAGATGAGCTGCACATTTTTCTTTTACAGAATGACAAGCGTTCCAAATAGGCTGACCTTTCTTTTGTCAGGACCAGGGGCTGAAGCAGCAGCCTATTTGGCTGACACTTTTATAAAAATAAATATATTTAATCTCTCTCTTCAAGGCCAAAGAGCATTTTAACAACGAATGAGAGAGAAATTGCCAGGAAATGTGTGCTGTGGAAAGTGCATTTCGAAAATGGGTATTTGGAAATGTTTTCATCATGATGGGATTGTGCTGTCAGCACCAATGTAAGATGTGACACTAGAAAAAGACCGTTATGCATAAGCTTGAAAAAGTTGGGAAAAAATATATCAGAGATAAGAGTTTAGGGAGGTTTTAAACTCATTTGTTAAAAATGAATCATGTAAACTTAACACCTTTGGATTAGTTTGAAAGAACAGCTGACTGATGCCAGCAAAGATGGAAATTTACTAGCAAAGTTTCAATAAGAAACTTCTGTATAGGTGGTCCGTGGGATCGAAATGAGCATGATGATTTAGCAGATACAACCCATGACAAAGTTCCATTTACAGCCACATAGCTCGTGTGAGATATTAAAATTAAGTAATGAATGAAACTGTATTTAGAACCAGACTACCCAGTCACTGTCACACAGAACCAATCAAATTTAAAAAAATCATTAAATGTTTTATATCACAGAGGATTCAACAATTTTATCAAGTATAATGTCATGCAAAGTAAAATAATTTTTATCGATGGGGAGCATGAACAAGAAAGTCTGGACCATACTCTTGTCTGACAGACTACCCTGTGCATTCAATTGGCCATTCCAAAATCAGAGATGTGTAGTGAGGGGAGAAGAAGCTTGCCCTGCACACCGTGGTTATCGTGGGTTGGTCATGTGCAAGACAAAGGTGAGGGAAAAGATGAGGAATTCTGTCCCTCAAGAGTGAGGTGTGAAGAAACTTCTGGAACTCTGCTAGAGATTGGTTTGGAGACCAAGTAGGCAAGTGCGTATTTCACCAGTTCAGGGAACCTGGGGAGCTTCATATTTTTATTGTCCCAATGTCTCATACGATAATTTTATATGGGGATGCTTAAGAGATGCTGTGAACAAAAGCCAATTATTTTTTGGTTAAAAAACTGTAACTGGTCTGCAGTTTATCAGTAAGATCTGCTTCCACTAAGGCAACATGAAATCATTATAATTGATAATGTGTTCTGATATCTGCAATGGTCAGCCAGTGGGAAGTGGAAAAATTATTAATTAGGATCAGTGAATTATAAAAAGCCTCTGCTAAATATAGTGCAGTGGAAAACTACGAGACAGTGTTCTAAGCCCAGAAGACACCCACTTTCAATGTGTTAGAATCCTCTGTTTGACACTCCATGTATTAATATTTGGTTTAGTTGGTAGAATCACTAAATATCCTGATCTTAATATTATGGTGACAGTAAAAATGCTCAGGTGATGTAAGGGAAACTGGTATATAGAAATCATATCATATATGATCCTAGAAACATTGTCTATGCTTTTGTGAAATCTCACTCTTAAAAGCTAATCTTTAAAGAATGGATTAGCTATTGGCGATCCTTCTTCATAAACATTTTGATGTATTCATGTACCTCCCCTTTGGTTTCCTCACAGTCTCAGGGTCTCATGTGACCTAAACTACTTGTATGCAACCGCTCTCACTCACTCGCCTCTCAGAATGCATTAACTCGCAGAAGAATCTTCCCCTGACTCAGGATCACGTGTTCTCTCACCTGAGGTGCCCCCGCCCTGGCTAACTGAGGATACAGCACATGTAGGTCAAAGACATCCTTTGCAGAGATTTAAACCCATCCCACCCCACCCCCCCACGCAGCATTTAGAGCACTTCCCCCCACCCCTTCCACTGATTATTTTTCAATATGGGATACAAAAACTTGAATTGCAGTAAGACAAAATCAATCCCCTGCTTCTTAATGTTCTCCACACAGTGCCCGTCACATACAACCGTTCTACTCATTTTATTGAAGTGTCTTTTGTGCCCTGCTTGTTAGTTCGTAATGGAGAGGACTATAAAAGGAATGAAGTAAACCCAGGCTAGGCTTCACCGACCAAAACGTGTCTCCTTAAACTCAGGTGTCCAAGGCTCACTTGTTCCCAAGTTATTTGTTTTGAACGTTATGATAGAGACTAGCTATCCAGCTCTGCAGAGCCATCCATGCCTCCCTTGGGTGCTGCACAAGGGGTGCAAAGAAACGCATATGGCTCACCTGGAAGAGGATTCAGCAGGTGGCACCTGGAATCCGAGGCTAAGGTAACAAAATATGCTCTCGGGGTAGGTGAGAAACCACAATATCCATAAAGTTAATACTGAAATACATATTTAGAAAAGCACCAAGGAAATCCCTGGAAACATAATCCTGGGAGTACTCCAGTCTGTGATAAAGGGTATCACGTTTCCCCCTCCTTATTCAGGTTAACAGAAATCCTATTTCCCAGTCTTTCTCTACTATTTTTCCTCCCATTTAATTCCTCCCACCATTCCTATGGTACGATGTATGAATTACTCTGTTTAAAATCTAATTACCTACTCTGTGTACAGCACTGTGACAGGCGCTTTAGGAGACACATAGAGGCTAATGGTTATAGAGATCATTATGAAGACAAGTAAGAAAAGGTAAGAACCTGGGGGCCGAGAAGGGGGACCAAGAAGGGTTCAGTGAAAGGCATCTCCCAAATGAACATGCCGGGAATACATGCAGATCCTCTGGAGCTGTTCAGCACGTCCATCCCCACACTGAGGTCTGTGACGCACCAGGAAAGGAAGCTGAGTGAGCACGGTCACCTTGGACAGTTGGTCAGGTTATTCACTGCACAAGACCCTAAGCCGAGGGAGCAGTGGGAACCAAAAGCCCGCCCACATGCTACTGGCCAGGCACAGTGTCCCCTCATAGGAAGGCTTCCTGCTCAGATAGCACACGCCTGCAGGAAAGGCACTAACTGTACCAGCCCACAGATATTTCTCTTTGCTTCTGAGTAGCGTTTACAGCACAATTTAGCTACATGATTTAACAGCTAATTATATACGGTCTCGTGCCACTCTTGCTTTATTTTATATTTTAAATACCATCTCCCTAGCTAGACTTTCCCTGAGGAGTAGCAGTATGTCTCTCCCTTGGGCGGTTCAATTCCCTAACGGGCCTTCCTTAGTTGGATGGAAATGTCTGTGTTTCACATGCCCAACTGGACCAGAAGTACAAAGTAAACAGCTAGTGCAGTGGTACCCAGCCACTTCAGGTTGACAACTCCCCAGGCCATGTGGTTAAAAACTGCTCACGGCTTTCTAGCGTTTTCTGGTTCGTACCTCTGGGCTTGGCCATGAATAGACATGAAACCATTCCTGAAAAGACAAATGTATATCCTGGGCTTCAAGATTAGTGTCCACTTCCTCAGATGCTCCTGAAGAAAAACTGGAAATTGAGAAGTGTTTGTGAGAATGTCTTTCATGGGACATTAGCAATGGTTCTGGACAGCAGGAATCCCAAGGAAGCTCCACTTCCTCTTTAGGCAGCGAGTCTGGTCAGACCTATTTTTAATCCTGCATTTTATTGCTAAGCAGGCAATTTGCTCAATAAGGCAAATCGCAAACTTTTTATGTAAATCCTACAGTTGCCACTCCTTCTTTTATAGAAATAGGCTCTACGCAAGGAGAAGCTGATCCAATAGTTAAAGTATGAAAGACTTGGCTGTTCTAGAAAAAATATTTTCTTCCAACATCTAGGCAAAGACGGTTTCCAAAATTCCTAGAGTCAGAGAAAATTAAAACCACATGGCCAATGGCGTTGAATATTGTGGTGTTTCTTTTCACATAGGGAAAAAGATTTTAAACTATGCAATAATACATTTAGAACTTAGGTACTGGGTACCAGTGAGTATTAACTGTTTTGAAAGTGAGCGTCAGGATTCATCAGTAATAATAATACTCGCACAAGGCTGACTTAGTGTCACCCGGTAACTACAGTTATTGTACTCTTCAGCGGCTGAACTAGCGACAGCAGTTTGAGATTTTCGTCTTTATCCTTCGATGCAGAGCAGAGCTCGGTTACAGTATTTCCCACTTTTTCATCTTTGAGCCCCTGTAGTTTACAACCATTTCGGGACACCCTGGCCATTGAGATGTTGTGACACGCCTTATGAACTACTAAATAAAAGTGGGATGTGGCTTTTTTTATCCATTTGTTTAAGGTTTGTGATTTTTAGCAGAGATGATTTTATACCTTTAGGCCAAATACAGTTAAGATCCCAGAGCTTGGAGGATTTGGGGCAAAGAATTTTCTAAATTAAGAACTGTCCTTTCAAATACACTGTGACTCCACCCCATTTTTTTTTTTTTTTTTTTAACAGAACACTGTGGAGATCTACATTGTTAGCCGAATCTAATGCACCACATTCTGCAGCTCCGGTTGATTTTAGGAAGAATTGCAAGCCTTCCTTTGAGAAGAAAGCCTGGCCCAAATTTGTTTAGAATGTCCTGAAGCAACTGGATTCCTGGCAGTGATGCCGGCAGGACAAGGAAACTTCTGCAGGTCTTGGAAAGGTAGTGACTTCTGAGATTTGGTACTAGGAACAGGGTTGCAACGGCCAAGAATTCATGCCCAACCTCCAATCTGCTTTTTTTTTTTTTTTAATCAAGTAGGGGGATGGGAATAATGAAGGTCTATTTTCAGGTCCTTGAATTGAGGTTTTTTTTTGTTTGTTTTGTTTTTTAACATTTCTTTCTTTTTGAGAGAGACAGCATGAGCAGAGGAGGGGCAGAGAGAGAGGGAGACAATCTGAAACAGGCTCCATGCAGTCAGCACAGAGCCCCACATGGGGCTCAAACCCACAAACCGTGAGATCACGACCTGAGCTGACGTTGGATGCTTAACTGACTCAGCCACCCAGGTGCCCCTTGAATGGGTTTTAACAGACCTAGACAGGCAAGTTCTGTCATGGTATTGCTTATTTGAGTACCAAGATAACACATTATTCGGTGATGTAATTCTTTCTCAGTCGTTAAGATTAAACTCCACTAAAAACAAAAACAAACAACATATTTACATACTCCTTACTAACTCTTCAGACTAGAAGCGACGAGTGAGGAAATAAAATCTAATGCTTTAAACTGTAATGATTTACAATACTGGTATAGGACATTCTGAACTAAAGTAGAGAAAAATTTTATGTAGTCTAAAATTACATAAAACCACACAAAGAATGGAAAAATGGCTATCTCTGAGCACTTATCGTGCTAGGGAGGCACAGTTCTCCACGGTTTATACAGAGTATGCATTTAATCTTTACAACCACAGAAGGTAGGTACTATTCTTAGCCACATTTATTGGGAGGTGTTGAGGGGAATGGTCATTAACTTGCCCAAAGTCACTCAAGCTTATAAATGGCAAAGTTAAGATTCAACCCAGTAAGCCTGGCTCCAGAATGGTGGTGTCCTAATGATAGATACACTAATAATGGAAACATGAGTGAAAGTTACTTGTCTATATAATTTAGATAAAGAAGCTGAAGATAGTAATTCTAGGTTACTGGTAGAGTGGGAATGTTCCAAAAGTGACTGCAAAATAGGCTTCCTGATAACATGATTTTAAGGTATTAAGAAATAAAAGAGGGGCACCTCGGTGGCTCAGTCAGTTAAGTGCCCGACTTTGGTTCAGGTCATGATCTCACGGTTCCTGGGATCCTGGGTTCGAGACCCACATCGGGCTCTCTGCACACACAGCCTGATTCGGATCCTCTGTCTCTCTGTCTCCCTGTCTCCCCTTCTCTCAAAAAATAAACATTAAAAAAATTAAAAAATAATAAAATAAAATAAAATAAAATAAAATAAAATAAAATAAAATAAAATAAAATAAAATAAAATAAAATAAAGGAAAAAACACCCTGAGATCTGAATATTCAGTATAGTAAACTCACGGCCCAAATAACCAACCTAAGCAGCTACATTTGAAGAACTGTGATTGAAGATGAGGGATTGGATGGAACCTTACTCGATCAGGTGGAGTAAGAATTAGGCGTGCAAATCTCCTCCTATATTTTCCCTTTAGTTAGCCTCATTTTATGACCCCCATGACTGATCAGAGGTGCCCTGGAGCTGTCAAAGCTGACTCCAAGAAAATCCAATACCTTTTCAGATGTTCCATGACTAAGCTACTTTGTTAAATTCTTGAAATTAATTAACTTAAAAAAAAAATTCTACAAACAGGTAAAAAAAAAAATTCTTGAAATTAGAGGGGATAAGAAAGTAGCAGGACTCTTTTTTTTTTTTTTTTTTTTTTAACAGTGAGCTTCCGTGTCTAAAAAC
Source organism: Lynx rufus (assembly GCF_022079265.1). NCBI lineage: Eukaryota > Metazoa > Chordata > Mammalia > Carnivora > Felidae > Lynx > Lynx rufus. The sequence continues at coordinate 19,359,792 of NW_025814824.1, forward strand.
ATGGATATGCTCAGATAGGTTCCTTAGAGCAGCCACCACTGTTTGGGCAATGTTGGTCTGTTTGAAATAATCAGTTCTATTTCTTTTTTTAAATTGTACACCAAACCTGTAGACAGGTTTGAACCTCAAGCCAGGTTCAAGGGGGGAAAGTCTTTTTGTTCTTAGTCTTCTCCATAATAATCAGCAATGCCAGAAGGTACTAGAGTGGTGTCTCTAAAGTAAGGCAAGAACCAAACAAAGCTTCTCAACACACCAGACGGCAGGGAATACTAGGGAATACAGTACTCATCGACCAATCTTGAAATAACAAAACCAATGAACTCTAACAGGTTTAAATTCAGTCAACTTGAGGAAAGAACTAGCAGGAAATCCTGTATCTATTAAGCCGACAACTAAAATTGAATTGTGAACTTGATGTTTACAGAACAGAGTATGAACAGTATTCATCTTGACAATGTAAAAATAATGCTAAACTATCACCTATTGAAAGGCAGGTGAAGAAGTAGCAGATAAATGTTTTCTGTAATCCCCATTTTTTGTGAGTTTATTTTATTTTATTTTTTAAATAACCTTCACATCCAATGTGGGGCCTGAATTCATGACTGTGAGGTCGAGAGTCGCATGCCCTACTGAGTCAGCTGGGCACCTCATTTTCTAATTTCTAAATCTTTCATGGCAGTGAGTACACAGATGAGGCCTACCTTAAGTGTCCAGTTCTTAAAACTCGAATACTTTCAAAATTATGTTTCCTATGATCTTCTACTTTTAGTTGTAGGAGGAACTATCAGCAACTAATTTCCTGGGGCTTGGGGCACCTGGGTGGCTCAATCAGTTAAGCGTCCGACTCTTGATTTCAGCTCAGGTCATGATCTCATAGTCGTGAGACTGAGCCCCAGGTCAGGCTCTGTGCTGATAGCGTGGAGCCTGCTTGGGATTCTCTCTCTCCTTCTCTGCCCCTCGCCTGCTCTTGTTTTCGTTCTCTCCCAAAATAAACAAACATTTAAAAAAAATAATTAATGTCCTTAGTGAAGAAATAGGATCTGAAATTCAGTTACTTCTTTTCAGCGTCTTACAGTCTTTCTACTAGTTCTTAGTTCAAGTAAAATTAAGTTAAATAATCATTGTATATAAGAACATAGTAAGTTCATCAGTGTTTCTCCATATCCACTGGGAATGGTGTTCACCAGATGCTGACAACAGCTGTTTCTCAGGGGTGGGATACTGAGGGAATTTTTGAAGTTGTTTCTTCATAACAACTGACTTGAAAAGCAGTGTATCACTTTTTCAAAAAACAAATAATATTGTCCTTATAAAAGAAGAAGCATCAAAATGATTTCAAATCCACTAATTGGCATGAAACAATGCTAAAAATATATACTGGCATCAAAAGGAAGACTGGAAAATAGTAAAATGCCATTTTTATTTTTTTTAAATCTTTATATATAAAATAAATCTCCAGAAGAAATACAACATATTAGAGGATGATTATACCCAGTGTAATCCCGAGTTTAATTTTTAAATTGACGTTTAGCAGTATTTTCTGATTTGTCTTCAAAGAACAGCTTTGCTTATGTATATTTAATATAAATAAATGTACACATTCAAAATAAAACCCTGACAATTTTTACTGGGGCACAGCTGAGATTTTTAATGGAAATGCTGAAGAGAAGATTTCTGGACAACATTTGTGACGCTAATGAGAAGAAAAAAAAAACCTATTGTGAACAAAAGCTTTCCTGAGAGCTCTTTTTAAGAGATGTAGGCTGAACTTCCACGGCCCCTTCTTTACAACCGTCTTTGGGGTTCATACTGGCTGGGTTGGAAACTGCCCTTTTCCTTCCCTTGTTGCTCTAAAACTTCCACTTGTGGTTCTCAGGCTCTTTCTACACCCTCCCTCCCCAGGCCTCCTGATGGACAGCACTCTGTTATTAACAGGTAATACTCAAAGTTCTTTCTGGACCCTGGGTGAACCCAATCTAGAAGTCTGACCTGATTGATCAAGACCGTAAGACCTCAAGAGCCTCAATTTTTACAGTAAAATGAGAAGGTCATTCAAACATTGATTTACTTCAGGCAATCCCCTTTTGGGATTAAAATAATTAAAGACGGATTAATAGGGGGCAAAAGGGTGGCTCAGTCGGTTAAGCGTCTGAGTCTCGATCTCAGCTTGATTTGTACTCACAGTTGTGAGTTCGAGCCCCACATTGGGCTCCACACTGGGCATGAAGCCTACTTAAAAAAAAAATAAAGAAAGAAGGATTGATAGGATAATTTCTGAATGGACTGAAATCTGCCCTTTGTAAATCATCACACCTCAACTTTAACCATAAGGACTAGGAGTTGCAAGGTATCCAGAGTCCTGACGGAGCATACTGAAGAAAGAATGAAGAATCTGACAGTTGTAAATTATAGCCTTCACATGAGGCAGGCCAAACTCTTGGTTAGGACTTCTCATTGGATTTTATTTGAAATACAGGTTTCCCGAAAAAGGTCATGTCACACTTTCTAGCACGTGCTGCCATATAGTTGTAGAAATCATCCTGGGACCACTGGGGGTACCGGGGGCCTTCCGCGCTGAAATATCATCTGAGCCCCAACCTCGATGAAGCTCCCTGGACTGAAGAGAACGAGGAGGGTGGGGAGGTACCATTTTGGTGGCAAGAGTTGCCTCTACTCCACTGGGAAGAAACATCTGATTAAGATTTAGGTGTGGTATAGTTCTCTTATTTAAAACAATGACCTCCCTCCATGCCACGCAGTGGGTTAAAAACCTGAACCATATCCTCCCCTTTGTGATAAGGTACGAGCGCTAACAAATACACAAGAACTATGTATTTAATTAGAACACGAACCAAAAGATGCCTTCTCTGATACATTAGCATCCCTGTGCTCAGCTCATGATGACAGAGAACTTTGTTTTTTAGCACCACTGGGATCTCTGAGAGGGCCAAATTCAACTTTTGACTGTTTTATTTTCTTCACCAGCGACTGGAGAGTATAACCTTTCCAAATGACTCAGTGATTCATCTTCAATTCATTTTTCCTGTCTGGGAACCTGGAAGTTTTTCTCGGCAAATGCTCAAGAAGCACATGTTTCATTTTTTAAAGAAAATGTTACAGTTCTTCCTCTGCCGTTTTGGATGCATGGTACACTCAGTAAACAGTTGACTGAATAATGATTTGGAAAAAAACCTCGTCTGCTGAATATGAGAGAACCCATGTACTTCTAAATAGAGCATTTCCTTCCTCCTTTAACAAAGTGAATGGACTGGCATGTACCTAAGTGCAAGTTACCATCTCTGCTCCCCTTCTTGGACTGGCTGCTCGGTGCACAGGTGCGTGTTCAATCACATTTTATAACATACACATTATGTAGGTAGAGTCTTATGTCTGCATTGAATATTATATTTATCTTTTAAAGTTTATTTATTCTGAGAGAGACGGAGACAGCATGAGTTGGGGAGAGGCAGAGCCAAGAGGAGAGAGAGGCAGAATCCCAAGCAGACTCTGGACCACCAGTGCAGAGCCCGACGCGGGGTTTGAACCCACGAAGCCTTGAGATCGTGACCTGAGCCGACACCAAGACTTGGGGGCTCAAACAACTGAGCCATCCAGGTGCCCCTGAATTGAATTATTTCAAAACAAACAAAAAACGAAGGGGTGGATGATCAGCCTTCCACTGTTAACGTCAGAGTCTAGGTCATGTCAATGTGCCAGTGTTGGGGGTGGTGAGAGGGAGATGCTTTGCTCTGGAACCTTCACTTGGCACTGGCAGTTTCTGTATCTCTGACCCTGAGGTCATAATTCAGAGTCTTCCTTTCCCTTCAGGGAACGCACTGGAGAGAGAGAAGGGAACGAGGTAGCAGGCAGGCAAAGCAGGGCAGGTGTGGCTACTTCTCAGCCCTACAGAAGGAGAATCTGCAGCACTCTGGTGATAGGACATGGATGGAAGGAGTATCATTCCGTCTGCAGTGGCCGTTGAGCTCCATCCTGTTACGCTTGCACTCCCAGACATTGTATTATGCCTCATGCATTCACGTTTTTTAAAAACTCAGCCTTGGGGCGCCTGGGTGGCTCAGTCGGTTGAGCGTCTGACTCTTCATTTTGGTTCCGGTCATGACCTCAGTTTGTGAGTTCAAGCCACCGCGCCGGGCTCTGTGCTGACAACACGGAGGCTGCTTGGGATTCTGTCTCCCACTCTCTCTGCCCCTCCACCACGTGTGTGCTGTCTCTCTCAAAAATAAATAAGCATTAAAAAAATAAATGAATATTAAAAACTCAGCCTTGCCAAAATGGATTGGAGCACAGAAACACACACACACACACACACACACATACATACACACACACATTTCAATATTTTCTGCCCCCGCTATGGGAGTTTATGCTGACCCACAGAAGAAAAAAATCCTTGTACACATAACACATATATTAGAGAACCTTTCTTAACTGCTTTGTGAGGGAATGGCATTAAAAAGAGTCGTTGGAAGCATTTAAATAAAAAATTATCCAGCATCTCACACTGGAGTCAAATTTTGCATTGACATTTCCTACAAGGGTAAATGGAAGGAAAAAAGCCCAAAGCTTTCAGCATATATTTAAAACAGCATGGCCACAGAGAAATGATTGGCAATGGAACAATCATCGTTCTGCAATTTTCACATAATAAATTGGGCAAAATCACTGCAATTTGGTATAAATGTTCCTTGCAGGTAGATTTCTTAGGCAGACATTACGTTTTATTTTAATGTTCTTTTTCCCTCCTTGCCTCTGACTTAGTTGCATTCTAGAATTTTTATTTAAAAGGAATTTATGATAATCATTATTTGTTATTTGTTTTAGATTTGTCAGGGGTTGCACCCCACTATTAATAATTAATCAATACATAAAATAAGTGAAACAAACCACATATGAACGATGCCAGCTTTTTAAAAGGCACAGTTTGGCATTGGTAGAAGTCCTCTGACACATGACCTTCATTGCATGAATGAGTGATGAGGCACCACCCTTAACAATCACATTTTACTTTTAAAAAACAAGAAGAAGCTGAGTCAAGGAATTCTCTCCTGTCTTATGGTTGGTTAGTGCCCATTATTGCCCAAAACCATGGCTTGAGTTATGTTATTCAGGAAGCTCTGTGAGATCTATGCAAAATCCTTAAAAATGAGGATAGCCTTTTTACTCATCAGCAGGTGTATAGCTTAGAAATCATTTAATGACTATTTGACCCGGGAGTTTCATTTTCAGTCAGTCAAATCCCCTTACGGGGACTTCTATGCCACAAAAAAATGGTATTAAGTTGAATTCCTTGACTATCTTCCCCCCACAGACAGATGTCCCTGCAATTCAACAAGCAGCTTTAAAACCTCTGCGCCCCGTCCTGGCTTCCCGCAGCTCAAACCTCGACTATACTTAGGGAGGCTGGTAGTATCTTCTGCTGACCTTGAACTAGGACGGGAGCTACAAACCAGACTCTTGTGCTCTCCATGTGGCAAGGAAAGCTGGACTGAAACCACCAAATGACTTCCTTCTTTACGGCCTGATCAATCCTGACAGTACAGTATGAGCACAATGGCACAGACCCAACAAACAACATTCCTCAGCCAAGCAAATGAATCCGCTTTTCATCAAAACCAGTTTAGACATGCTATTGGGTGGAATGTAGGAAGAAGTTCGATGAATATTTGGGGATGGAAAACAACCTTGTTCTGAGAAAAGAGATTTTTCTTCATTGTGACTCCTCTTTGCCACATCCTGGAGCTGTTTTGTTGAAGACTGCCTATAGGGACAGGGAAGTTGAAAGGTGTATGTCATCATGCTTAGGGTGGGCTTTCTCAGGCTGGGGATGCCGAGGCACGGAGATATTTGCCTGGTTCTCCGCATGCTGCTGACTCTTAAGGCTTGGGATTCTCTCAGTCTTGGCAGGACAGTCCCTGTGCTGCCTCGGGGACCTGTAGGTGTATGGCCCAACCAAGGGGAGCTGCCTTTTGTGCTCCTGGGATACTCAGATGAGCACATGCATCTTTTGCAAGGCTCCTACGGGCATGTGCACATTCTGCGAGGCTCCTACAATTCTACATGTAATCTCAATGCTAAGAGAGCCACAGTTAGAGGCACCGCACTGGCCCACGACTCCTATCGTGGCAATGCCTAAAGGACACCAATCTCAGATTCTCAGGACACCTCGTTCTCCAGTGGGTAATGGTGTACACACGGCCCCCTTAAGCCTTTACCTGGCAGAAAACAATGAAAAGTACCAAGGGCTTCGCCTCTAACATAATGATTTCATTCCTGGGCAAGAGGATAAGACCAAGGCAAACTGGCAGAGGTAACGAAGGGGCTCCTCATTTTCTTCCTCAACCACCTCATCCACCCTTCTCCCATGAAAATAAAATCTCGGCCCCTCCCCCCAAAATCCATTCAACTGACTGAATGGATGTTTACATTATTCCTTATATTATTTTCCCAGGGACTTATGTGTTGAAGCCAGAAACACGTTAGGAATCATATATACCAGCAGCATGAATTCTAATTGGAAGATTTCAGGTCTCAGCTGCTAAAGTGTAGGATGAATCCCTAATATTCTGAAAATCACAAATTGTAGGAAGAAATTAAAAACGGAAGATGAGAGTTTGAATTTCACTATACCACTTGGTCTCTGTGTGTCCTTGGGCAAGCCATGTAACACGTGTGAATCTGCGTATATTTAATATACAAAATAAAATTGGAAATGTTTTTAATACTCTCTTACCTACCTCATCATGAAACTATGGGGATTAAGTGAGACAACTATATATGGAGGAGTTTCTAAACTTAAAGTGTTACTCTAACTTGCAATTACCTTCTAGCATTTCAGGACTGATGGTTGGGAACCATAACTCAAAACCCTAAAGATTTTTAACTAATCCATTTTTGCATTAGTTCTTGGTTCTGCTTCTTGTCAGAAAATCCAAAATGGCATTGCATTTCACTTTTCCCTTGTTAACATCTACCTCTTCCTGTAAGAAGCCAGTGGTGATTGTCAGAAGCAACTGTAAAATCTAAGTTGAAGTGGGCCTTCCTTTTTTTTTTTTAATTTGAGAGACAGACAGACAGACTGCGAACGGGAGAGAGGGGCAGAGAGAGAGAGAATCTTAAGCAGACTCCACACATAGAGCCCAATGCGGGGCTCCATCCCACGACCCTGGGATCATGTCCTGAGCCAAAAATCAAGAGTTGGGCTGATTGAGCCACCCAGGCACCCCAGAGCCTTCCTTTTATAAACAAAATACTCTGCTGGTGAGCTTTGTCGGTGTATTATTTCATTATAAACTTGAGAGGGGATCATGGCAATTCCTTATAATCCACCTGGCATCAGGAAGAGATGGTAAGTACACAGAACACATTAGAAAACCTACTGAGTTTCTTTGTGGACATGATTGCAAAAAGTAGTTTCATCGGAGCAGGGCTCCTATGTGTCCTCACATGAACCCCCCCAAAGTTACTAAAGGAAAACGATTCCAAGATCACCACATAATTAGGGCTTATGTCAGTCCTTCCCCCCATTTCTTTATAATCATAAAGATCATCTCCTCATCCAGAAACACTGAAAGAAGCAAATAAGCTTACCACACACAAGTCAGAAGCCATCTGTAGTAGACCAACAGTGAAAGACGTGAGAGGTCACCCTACTTGAAAATGTAGTATCTTATGAGGTCCTAGCACAGGGAGATCTGGGAGCAGAAGGGTCTAGGCTACCGTAGACAAGAAGTTCCTAAAAGAATGTCACCCGCCGTCCACTAGAGAATGAGCTGCTTGTCTGCAGTGTGAGCCACGTTACAGCAGATCAGAGAAGCATGGCTACGTTAAACTATGGACGGGCAGAGGCGGGAAAGGAGGCCCATGCTCCAGCAGAACACTGTGTCGAGAGATGTGACCTTTTAGGAAGTGAGGTACACATCACATGGGCTCAGAGACCAGGAGTTCTTCGGGGAAGCACAGGTCACAAGTGTGCTGCTATGTGTCTACACTCCGTTGATTTGCATATTATTACTAAAAACATAATGGAGTACCCCCCAATATTAAAAATTGGCAAATTTCAGGGGGGTCTGACGGGCACAGTCGGTTAAGTGTCTGACTCTTGGTTTCGGTTCAGTTCATGATCTCATGGTTTGTGGGTTCGAGCCCCGTGCTGGGCTCTGTGCTGACAGCTCAGAGCCTGGAGCCTGCCTGGGATTCTCTCTCACCTTCTCTCTCTGCCCCTCCCCAATGTGTACTCTGTTTCTATCAGAATAAATAAACTTTTAGAAACATGGGAAATTTCACATAAAAATCATAATCACTACCTTGACTTGAGAAATCAGGGCCTGCGATCCCGCAAAGTAAGAGCTGCCTCAAGCTAAGGTACTTCCAATGGATGTGGATGTGTGCTCGCCAACCTGCTGCCATACTGTCACTCCCTACCCGGCCTCCACCAGTACTCCATCCACTTAATTCACCTGCAGATGTGCAGGGATTCGAGTTGTTTTCACCCAGCTGGAATAACAAGGTGTTTGAGAGAGGCAGACCATGACACACAGAGAGAAAACGGTTGGGAGTGGGGTCCTTGTAGGGGTGCAATGGCTCCAAAGGGCAACCCTGGGTGGACCAAGAAGACCTCTTCCAAAGTATGAGGCAGTCAGAGACCTCGCTTGAAGGGCAAGGTAACATATCTAAGGAGCAGAGAGATGGCTGGATATTTATCATCTTACTACGTTCTCCTTCATATGAGGAGAAATGTGGCAGAGTAGAGCACGTGTCCCTTTTAACCTAAATACGGGGAATAAGGCTCTCTCCTTGGTTAATTCTCCCGTGGACAATGGGATCCTTAGAGCCTAATATAAATAACATTTTTATAATGCTCTAGAGTTATTAGCAAATCCATTTTACATACATTTTCTTTCATATACTCCTCAACCACAATTTTGTGAACTACGCTGGGCAAAGGGTACGAATGCATACTCCAGATGAGGAAACCAAGGCTCAGGAACTTGGCCGGGATGGGATTCGGACACGACTTCTGTTACTACAACCCACGGGCTCACCACTCCTTGGCAATGGCCCGCCCTATATCGCAGGGAACACTGGGCTACTTCAAGCTGCCTGGGACTGCGGTGGCTCAGACGCCACCAAGGCTGGCTAGGGTTTAGGAGGCTTTTCCCTTACTCGGATCATCTTTCCCCGAATGAATCCATCCCCTAAAGCTCAGACAGCCGGGAGTTAGCTCAGCCTGCAAGGCAATGGTCAGTCATGTCTAGAAACATCCCTTATTTGTTCATGAAAGTCCTGCAAATATTTTGGCAAATAAATTCAGAAAGCCGGAAACGCTAATTATTAGGCAGAGACAAACCCACAGTAATAACATCAACAACAAAGTGCCTTTTCAGCGCAGCTATTCAATACGCCTTCCTGTTGCCCGTGCCACGAAAAACACGCCGGGAATGGCCTGGAGGAGATGAAAGAGGAAATGACTCCTTTAAAGACCACGTCCTGTGGGCAGACTGCGGCCCTACCGTTTGCTATAGCAGATATCAGAAAGGAAGGGCGGGCAGCAGAATTTTCAGGGAGGAGGAAAAAAAAAAATGCTTTTCAAAAACGGAGTTCCTTAAGAAGGTTGTTAGGGTAGGGCACTTAACAACTCTGTAATGGATGAACTTTCTAGTTTCCAGGTTGGGAATGAAGTGAGTGGGAGACAAAGAGTTTGCTCCGCTGGTTGCCAACGACTTGTGAACAACTAGCCCTTCGTCAAGTCAGAGGCCCGTCAAGGTCCTTCTTGGTCGTGCATTTGATGCCCTGTGCAAAGGTGCACCCAGCAGGGTCCACCCGGGGCCGGCAAGCCAGTCAGCACTCTGCTCACCAAGCTCTGCGCCTTACTCAGCGAGGAGGAAGCACCTTTTTGCAACTGGATGCTCGTTTTCAGTTGCACGGAGCTACTCCAGGTGCTAGCGGCTGCCCTGTGCCGAGACAAAGGTTTGCCCGGTTCACCTTTGCCCTTCAGACCCACGCCATTTTACACATCAGGCAACGTAGTTACGTTGGATGTCCTGGATTTGAGTACCTGCTGGGTAGGGCCTTACACAAGCTTCTAAGTGATTTGTTGCTTTACTTTCTCCAGTGGGGACAATGACAACAGCCACGCCTGCCCCTGTCTCCTTATCGCTGCTATGAAGCCCCAGCCAGAATCTCATCATGTTTCTTTCTTCAACGTGTCCAAGAACGTCTTCCCCAGAGCGACCCTTCTGTCAACGTCACAGTCTTCCTCTTCTTTTAGGTTCAAGGTAAAGGAAGGCGTAAAGAATCCAAGTTCAATGATGTGCTAAGTGACGAAGGACCACGGGTCCACTTTAATGGGACGGCTTCCATTTCCCAGGCAGATCGCACGCTTTCGTGCGCCTCGGTTCCAACCGCCCTCACGCACCTTCTGGTCACTTCCCCAGTGTCTTGTGGTGCGCCTCCCTTCCGTTAAGCAGCTCCATTGCTGGCTTCTCTGAGGCAGCGAATCAAACCCCACATTGGCTCACTTCCCCTGCCAGACTGCTGGGGTACGGATTCCCGGCCAAGAGCAGAAGAGCTGGCGGCCCGATACCTCTTCCAGCGTCGGCTTGGCCAGGGCGACGCCGGAACAATTGGTCCTGTTGCCTTCTGAGATGACAATTAATTAGCGCGGTGGGAACAAGGGGCGGCCTATCCAGGGAGCTGAGCCTTTGCCCTTCTGAGCAGAGCCAGCGTCTGCATCATACGTTCCACTGGGGATGGCTCTCACCACCCCTCACCCCCTGAAGACCGTCGAGCGGGGACCCAGGGATGGAAGGCGTTACGAGGACGTCTTTGGTGGGGGGAAAAAGGAAAAGGAAAGGATACTGGTAACATTAAACATCCAACTCAGAACCGGAGATAAATATCCAGCAGGGAAACGCAATGATGTGTTAGAGGACACAGCATTCTAGACAAAATAAAGGCAAAAAGGACAAGTGTTTCATTGAGAAGCGCCTCAGAGTGTGGCATGAAGAAGAATGTGTGGTGACAAGGAATCCAGCCCCATTGAGGAAAATCTGAGCTTAGTGACAACATCCTCAGCAGGCTTTATTAGGCACTCGTCCCAAGCGCATTGCTCAACATGCTGGGAGTGAGAACGCATGAGTCACAGGATAGCACCCCTCTGACTCGAGCTGACAGCAAAGGACATCATTTATTTAGCTGTAGGAGAGGATCACGGAAGACTCTCAAGGGCTTCCCAGAAAGGAGCATAAGATCTCATTGCAGGGATGGGTGAATTAAAACAGGACTCCCAAAACAAGCATCCTAAAACTAGTTGTAAAGAATTATTTAGAAATAATGCATAATCATTTACAGAAGACGTAAATGTACGCTTCTAAGTGTTCCACGGTTCCTAAGCTACAGGTGAAGCCTTGATCCTGTGGTGGGGTTTCCGTCAGTGGCCACGTAGTCTAAAACAAACCCTGGTTGAACTTCGACCCCATGGATTCCCTACCTGCTGGTTCTTCCAGTTTCCTTTCCCAGCCAGACTGAACTACAATAGTCATCCATGCTGGCTTTTCCACCTATTCCCCTGGCCTCTGAGTTCTCAGCCTGTTAGGATTTACCTGCTACCTCCACTGCTCCAATGAAAGTGTGCTGGTCAAGATATCAAATCCAATGGGCCTTTTTCAGTATTTGCTCATACTTAACCACTCTGTCCAAAATTGTGCTCTTCTCTGATTTTCTGATACTACTCTCTCCTTTTTTATAATAGCAGTAGTGCCCAACCTTGCCGCTAAGCTGGTCACCTGAGTCCCGGGTCAGTACTTCCAAATATGTCTGCTGGACACTTCACCTGATGTCTACAGGCATGTTCTATCCCCAAATGTTCCAGACAACACCTCATCTGCTTCCCCAAACTCCCAAAGCCGGTCTTCCTCCTGTTTCTCTGTCAGTTAATGGCACTCCATTTACCAAGTCACCTAAGCCAGAAACTGGACAACCTCGGCTCCTCCCTGCCTCCTGAATCCCCCACATCTAATCAGTATTATTAGTATTATTCAGCCTATTCTTACCCATCTCTCAAAGTGTCTCTCTCCTCTCCAATCTCCACTTTCACTGCCTTGGGTCTGGGCCTCATTCTCTCCTACCTGGACCACAGCAACAGCTTTTAAACCCATCTTCCTGTATTCGGGAAAGCTCTTTTGAATCCGTTCCCTACGCTGCTATCAGATGATCCCTCCTGAACACGAATCCAGTCATATTACTCACCTGCTTAAAATTCCCCAGTGGCTCCCCACGTTCTACAGGACAGAGCATTTGCAAAGTGAATCCCGTAGAACTTCCTGGTCTCCTCACCTCCCATTCTACACCTTTAATCTTGGCTGAGGGGGTTTCCTTTCAGCTCCCCAAGCCTAGACAGCCTAATATTGCCATGCCTTCTCCCCACCCCCCACCTCTCTCTCCTTCTCCCTCTCTCCTCCTCTGGGTTCTCCTTGCCTTGCATGCCATGGATCCATTCTTAAAAGCTGTGACTTGTCCTTCACGATATAACTTAAACGCCTCCTTTGCTATGAGGCCTCTCCTGACACTCTCCGTGGCCACTTTCAGGCCGTCAGTCTTGTCTCTTTCCCTTCTGAGCAAATGTGGGTCTCCATCCCCGTCTGTCACACACAGCGTCTAAGTGTATCCTGGCAACAGAGACCACCACCTTTCCTTTTTCTCCTCCTCCAAAGCTCCCAACCAAAGGGCTCAGCGCCTTAGAAACGATCAATGAGTGCTTACTGGAAAACAACAGAAGAAGTCACTCTTTCCTAGACCTTGACGGGAAATCCCTTCATTCCACGCAAACCTTCGCTTGGGAAACACACACATACGTATTTATTTCACCCAACAATGGCATTTCTAAGGTGGGGAACGAGGAGCACAGTTGTACAGCTTGCCTAAAATCTAAGAGGCAAGGATTCAGAGGTTCGGGTTTTTAGGTAATAGACTTGTTTTTCCCTCAGTTAATTAACAAAAAGTCTCTATAATGAAACCTCCCTCAAAACAGGATGCATATGGTATAGGTCATGTTTCCTCCTCCCACTCCGTAATTTTAAAAGCTCAATGATAAGTCTTCTGATTGTATCATTACTTGGGTATGGTCGGTCTTTTTGTACGCAGAGCCAACATCTGTGATTCCCTAAGAAAGTGTACTGGACTTAGGTCATTCTTACCCTTACAGAGGTCATTAAAAGGGACCCAAATTCAGAGGGACAGGTAGAGAACATCAAGCCAGTCTTAACATTACTGTTCTCATTATTCTGCTTTTGTTTCATTCTCCGAAGTTTATTATGTGCCTCTTGCCCTAATAGCCGTGTTCCTGTGTGGTCCCCTCCTGTCAGTCTCCAACTTGGTAACCCCCACCCTCTGCAGTCCTGTCCCACCCAGGAGGTTAGTACAAATGCTGGTAGACACATATGGTGGGAAGCTTGCTCTGCCCACTTTAATTGCGCCCCTCCTTCTGCCTGCTACACTTACTCTCCATTTCAAGACTTTTCAGCTCCATGCAACGTCTACCCCTGTAAACCGAACCCACATCTCCCCCTCAATGTATTGTTGCAGAGGAACGTTATTTTTTTTGGCTTAGGAGCCTTTCTCTTCCAGCTCTGGGTGCAAATCAGCAAAGATTCCTGTTCTTATCAACCGAGTGCTTAAGTAAACAGAGTAGGTGCCAGAGTCAATAGGATATGGAAAATGAAATTTTGCTGAAGATTATTTGCAATGGGGCTCTACTGCTGACAGAGAATCAGGAATTCACACTGTGAAAGGGGCAGGGGCCAGAACTTCACAAGGGGGGGCAGGGCTGGTTTGCCGGCTCCAAGGTGGTCAGGTAAGGTCTGCGTTCTTGGTTAACGGGGCTGCTTCCTCCGCTCACGGGAAGAATGCCCCGGTCTGGATGCACCGAGAAGAAAACGTTCCACTCAGTCCCACCCGGATTTCCAGGGATTCCCAGCGTCCACTGCGCCACCACCCCGATTCGCCAGCATTTGCAGGGATTCCCAGCGTCCACTGGGCCACCGCACCGCTTTGCCCACTTTAGGCAGTGCCTCCCTTGCCCGGGCTCAGCCTTGGCACAAGTGCTTTGGCAGAGCGGGAAGGAGAGGGGACGAAGTGAAATGTGCCAGGGCTAGAAGAACCCTGGCAAGTGCGATTTGCCACCCCATGCTGCCCGGGGAGGCCTGGGAACCCTGTGCTCACGGAACAGGGCGTGCTACCCCCAGCCCTCACGCCCAACGCCAGTAGCAGGACTCAAACAGCTGCCTCTTCCAGCCCTTCCCTGCAATGGGAATTTGCACCTTCCCTCCCGTGGGCGCGTGTTATCTCCAGGGGGTTGTGACGCGGCTCCCTGCCCAGGGTTCTTTCACTCTGTCCCTCCAAACACAGCATTGCTGCTCAGGTAGCTCAATATCTGATGAGGAAAACTCACAGTTTTACGTTTGCAATCACACCCCTGGCCTTGTATTTACAAATTATTCTTTCTCTAAGGAGCGGAAAGAGCTTGCTTGCCTCAATCACTTGTCAGTGCTTTGATGGCAAGGCAGAGTGGGGAAAGTGACACGAAAGGTTGAAGAATTTATATGGTGGCAGTCAGTGGTCATGCTCTCAAAACCGTGGCTCCTGCCGCCCCCACCTTTCAGCATGCACAGATATAAAGACGACTTGCCGGCAGGCCGTGTATTTTCCCTTTTCTCTTTCTATAAGCACTAATGATGTTTTAGAGAAGGAAAAGAGAGAGATGAACGTGTGTAAGAATTGTTAACAACCGAACTCTGCCAACAGGAAGAAAGTCTTTAGGAGGCTATACTGCGTATCACTTCTCTGCTTCAGTGGAGAAACAAAGAACATTCGTCGTAGCAGTCAGAAGTCAGATGTGAGCTGGAGTTATCCTACAGTGTGACTCTGAGCGTATTTTAAACTTCTTCGTTCCTTATGTGAAAATGAGGCCGGGGGTGGTTACCTCAAAGGGACGCTATGAGAATTGTGTGTGGAAAATGGGCATAAATGGTAATAACAGAGCACAAGGCACATGGTTAGCAAGGTTAGCCGTTGTTGTTGCTGTTGTTTACCCCACTGGACGAATAGCAGATCCTGTCTTCAGCAACTGTGGGCATGACATTTTATTTACAAAACCATTTACCATGAGAGCAACCCAGGACACCATTCTCTTGACCAAGACCTTGACGGTCGTTCTGGCAGTACAGATGGACCCAAAGAGACACAGTAATCCTAGATTTTGCATCAAGCCCTAAGAAGTCTTAATCAACTGGCAGTTTGAAAAACAAACCTATCATACACACAACCATGAGTCACAGACAGAGACATGCTGGCTATAATACGGAACAGCACACAGAGGCTACTCCTGAGTGTCCTATTATTCCATTAAATTTCAATTTAAGATCTTCATGAAATTACGACCAAAAAACCAAAGGCTCTCTTTCATTAGAAAAAAGCAATTACCTTATATCCACCCTGTCCCATTTCTAAGACTCTTTCCACTATTACGTAAACCACCTTAATGAATTTCAGAATGCCTTCAGGCAAAAGGACAGAGCTTGATAAAATCTGTTGATATGCTAATGACAGGTCATTGCTATAGGAAAAAAATGAGGTAGGGGGTTCAAACTATTTTTGGACCTAAATTAGAAAAATCTCTTTCTGACTTTTATCCTGCAACCCAAATATAGAGCAACTATTTCATATGGGTCACATGTTTCCCTTGCATCCTGTATATTTTTATAACTCTAAAATGTGGACCCATAAGTACACAGTATAGGGGACTGTTGAGTTAGCATTTGCAAAAGTTTTCAGTTTGTTTTTTTAGCACACAGATTAATGAACTTAAAAGACTATTAAAGAGGCAATGGCCAAAGAACACGGTCTCAGGCGAAGTAAGAACTGATCAAGTTCAAGGTTAGATATAATACAACTGACCACCCTCACTTACCTCTTAGGAAAGGTAAGTCACATCAGCTTTGATGTGTGCTATGGAAACTGTCATGAAATGTTCAAAAGAAATGAAATCAGGGAGGATCCATCACGTGGCCAGACGAAACACAGGTTAAGTGTCAGTGATGTGCATGCTCGAGGAGTTATCTGTTCATTCAATGCTTCAGGTTTGGTTTGCTCATGCTTACTCTTTCTTTTTAAAGGGCCCCTGAAGCCAGAAACAAATCAGCAAGACAGGAAAATGTCCTGTTTTTCTCTGCCCTGGACTGTCCTATTCATTCATGAACAAATATCTGAATGCCTTTTAAGGAGACAAGACCAAGGCAAGAATTCATGCAGTCATATGATCAGAGTTCTTTTGGAGCAGGGCACGTAATACAATCCGTAGGGGCTAATTTATAGGTTGGCACAGTATGCAGGTAATGGTATTGATCCTGCTTTTCTGTTAGGAGACTATTAATTATAATGGGTAAGAGTTGCTCACTTAGAAGTTCAGTATTCTGTGTGGAACAGATAAGTTTAGTTTATTTAAAAAAAAACAACTTATATTTTCAAAGAGCAAATAACCAGTCTTTCTGGGAAATAGATGCTTGAAAAAAAGAGGAAAAGAGAATGTTTGATAAAGCTCTGCAAACAAGTTTACTGGTTACTGTCTCTGTCCCAGAAATTGCTTCAGTGACATGATATGAAAGGACCATTGTGTCCCTATCCCAGCCCCAAAGAAATTACACAGACTTGTATCCTAAGAATGGTCAGATGGCAACTTAGTGATTTACCTGAAATTTATCTGAAAACATAAATGGAAATGTAGAAGGAAAACAAGAAGAGATATGAAAATGGGTACAATGGGAGGGGCAGGAAAAATTAGGCAAGAAAGCAAAAGTAATCAGGGGATTAAAGCATAGGGAACCTTGTTAAAGTTTAATGAATAGGTGCTTTTTTTTTTTTTTGTAAAAATTTCCCTTTCATGAGAAATAAAAATAAAAGTGAACTAAAGCATCTGTATCTTCTTGGCTGAGATGTAATACGCTATGTTTTATTTATTTTTTTAAATGTTTTATTTATTTTTGAGACAGAGAGAGACAGAGCATGAACGGGGGAGGGTTAGAGAGAGAGGGAGACACAGAATCCGAAACAGGCTCCAGGCTCCGAGCTGTCAGCATAGAGCCCGACGCGGGGCTCGAACTCACAAACCGCAAGATCATGACCTGAGCTGAAGTCGGTCGCTCAACCAACTGAGCCACCCAGGCGCCCCAATAAGCTATGTTTTAAATCAAAGTCCCCAAAGGGGCACCTAAGTGGCTCAGTCGGTTAAGCATCCGACTCTTGGTGTCAGCTCAGGTCATGATCTCATGGTTCCTGAGTTCAGGCCCCACATCAGGCTCTGCGCTGACAGCATGGAGCCTGCCTGGGATACTCTCTCTCCCTCTCTCTCTCTCTCTCTCTGCCCCTCCTCAGCTCTCTGTGTCTCTCAAAATAAATAAACTTACAAAAATTTAAATCAAAGTCCCCAAAGAATGATTTTCTAGGTTTATATTTTGAGGATACTGGTGTACCTACAAAACTAGCTCAATATCTTACCTTTGTTTCCTCTTTGTTGGCTGAAATGAAGCTTATTTTGTATGCAAACACAGAATATATCCATCATTAGAATAAAAAGCCCACAGTTAAATATGCAGAAAAAAAATAAGATTACCCACAGCAGGAAAACAAATGTCATCACTGGTAATGTTAATCTATTAAAACACTTTAAGGGCAAAGATACTGAGATTTAATTTCCTAATCAAAGTCAGTTCCACTACCTATCAATAAAAACGCAATGAAATGAACTCTAACGAGAAGTCTTGTGTCACTTGCTGTAAATGTCATGACTGGCTATGATACAAGAACTTAAAAAAAAAAAAAAAGAAAGAAAAGAAAAAAACGTGAACCGATCAGATGCCTCTACTGACATTTGATGAATGCATTAAACACAGGAAAACATTTACTTCAATTCTTATATTTAACACCTGCTTTGGTCCAAATACACATAGGTAAACCTTCTAGTCAAAGGAATGAGAACGTAACACAAGCTGTCACTAAATTCTGGCATAGGTCCTGGCTCATGGGCTTTGCTCACCGAATAGCTGTTGAATGAATAAACAATCTAAATGTGATTTGAATTCGCTTTGTATTTTGGCATGTGTGTAATGTCAGCTTCTCAGCAAAAGGCATTTCTGGGCCCACTCAAGTATTTTCGTTTTCTGTCTCGTGTGGGCCAAAGCTAGGATTTACAAATAGGGTTTACCCTAGAGTGAAACCTCCACCTCTGGAGAAATCAAAGGGGTGTCTAGAGTCTTAGCTTTGGGACTTCAGAGTCAGCCTCTCCCTATGAAAGCCAACCAAGTGCCACACCCAGAGGAGGGGAGATGAACCTTTCATATACAAATGATCGGTGTTGCACACAGAAAGAACTGGGGAACTTGGGGAGGGGCACCTCGGTGGTTATGCGTCTGACTCTTGATTTTGGCTCAGGTCATGATCTCGAGGTCTTGAGATCAAGTGCTGCATTAGGCTCCATGCTCAGTATGGAACCTGCTTAAGATTTTCTCCCTTTCCCTCTCCCTCTGCCCCTCTGCCTTGCTCATGCACTCTCTCTCAAAAAACAAAACAAAACAAAACAAAACAAAACAAAACCAAAAAAACTGGGGAATTTAGAAATACATATATTTCTGTAAGAAGAAGTGTGTGTGTGTGTGTGTGTGTGTGTGTGTGTGTGTGTGAACTACTACTAACAAGTAATTAACTGGATTAGCACAATCTTTTAACAAACTGGAAACTAGGATTTTCTCTGGAGTGAGTGAATACTGTCAGTAGTCCATACACAAATAATTTACAGTTGGCAACACATCACATCTAAGTGATTATTTTCTGATGGAGAACACCTTAAGGAAGCTGGACTTTACCCTGGACCTCCACTGAGATGATAGGTGAAGATCGGAAACACGAATTAAACTTTCAATATGATTATGGCAAGGAATGGAAAGGGCAAAGAAAGATTGTCAAAATTAAGAGGACTTCTTTATATAACCACTTAAAAATTATTTTTATGATATATACTCAGTACTTTCTAAGTGGGTCTGCTCACCAGGCAATTAAAAATTATTCCTGGAATAGTCAGGCTGTGTCACGTTTAAGCCTTTGTTACTTTTTCATGCTTTTACCTTCAAAACCAATAACATGAAATAAACAAGGGATTGAAACATGGCCTCTTAGCCAGCAGTTCTTGTACATATTTGTTCATGTTGAGAGGGGACTTTGTGAAGAGGGTGGAAATAATCTTGCAATCAAGAGGTGATAGTACCATCTCGGTGGTCCACCCCTCTTCCAAATTCCCTATGGTTCTAAGCTTTCTCCTCCAGCATCATGGAAAACCAGAGCCCGTCTTCCTGGTAATGTGATCACCTCCGCTTCTAAAACCACAGAAAAGCCGAGGACTTAAGCAGGGCAGCTAAGCAAGGCAGTAAAGTGAAATTCAGACCCTTCCAGGTTCAAGGGGGGTGGAAAACCCAAACACGGAATTGGCTGGGTTCTCTTCATCACTGTTGGCACTTTCTTTACCAAACATGGAAGTCTGTGTTGTGAAATCCAATCCCTTCCCACAGGCATCTAGAACTTGACCTACGTCTTGTAGCTTAGTGAGATTAGTGGTGTACAGGTCCCCGAAATACCATTTTTAACCATATCACACTCCTTGTCCAGATCTTTGTTTAACCTGCAGGGATCCAGATCCTGTGTAGCACAAACCAGATTCCAATCCAAGGACTGGAAGGGAGGGAGGGAGGGAGGAAGGGAGGTGGCGGGAGGGACCTACCTAAATTCCTGTCCTGAAAGCTAATGTCTGGTAATAACACAAGGAAAGAACTTTATACTTTTTTTTTTTTTTAATTTTTTTTTTCAATGTTTATTTATTTTTGGGACAGAGAGAGACAGAGCATGAACGGGGGAGGGCAGAGAGAGAGGGAGACACAGAATCGGAAACAGGCTCCAGGCTCTGAGCCGTCAGCCCAGAGCCCGACGCGGGGCTCGAACTCACGGACCGCGAGATCGTGACCTGGCTGAAGTTGGACGCTTAACCGACTGCGCCACCCAGGCGCCCCTATACTTTTTTTTTTTTAAGGCCATATTATTTTCTGATGTCTCACTTCATGAAAAAAAAAAAAAAGCAATTTATAGGTAAAGCATGTTGAGAAGGCAATAAAGGGTTTTTTCTTTTTTCCAATTTTGAATTTAGGTTACATGTTTCACATAGTATTAGACTTCTTTTGATTTCCTTACAAACTCCCCCAAAGCTTTTTTAAACAGAGCTGTCAGCTCTGTTTGTTCCAGTGTCTGATTTACAAAGAGCCCATGGATGAGAACAAGTACCACATCTGAAAAGTTGCTGCAGCATTTCCACTGCAATCCTTTTGAACCCATGAGTAGGAACCTGCCCTTCCTGTTTTCCAGAATTTCTCTCTCCTTCCCCCCCCCCCCGCCCCAATTCTGGCGAGTGGCACACGGGGTCAACTGAGATTTGGGGGGAGGGATGGTTTTCAGCTCTGGTCCAATCATGGAACTTAGGCCCCAGGCCCAAGAGTCACGTGGACTCTGTGTTTCATTCTCCAGCACTGGGATTCTCATTCTAGAGACACATAACCTGGGCCGTGTGACCTGGGAGGCCTTTTCCACACCGTAACACAGCCTGCTCCACTTGAGGACCATGGCTCAAGTCCACAGGAATGAAGAAATAAAAGCAGCTAGGCTGTTGGGCTATTCCAAATCAGTCCCCTTGGCCACGTGGATGGACTGCCTCCGCCTTCTTTTCACCACTAAACCAAAGGTAGGTGTCCTCACTTCTCACCGCTCCCTAATCCCCCTCTCTCAATCTTCTCCTCTCAGTGGGCAGCCGCCATGGCTATTTGAGAGACCTCCAAGGCCTACCTGTGGGCCTTATCTCTGTTCATCCTCCTGTCTAGTCTCTGACACCACTAGTCACCTCTTCCTTCTCAAAACTGCTGGCTGGTTCTCTGCCACACCGTCTACCCATACCTCTTTGACCACAGCCTCTCCTTTGGCTGAGCCCTGTGGACAATCATTCCCCCAGAACTCTATGCCTAGCCCACTATTCTTCTCTTCACCCTTCACCATCGCGACCACGGGAGCTGTGGCTATCACGTGCATGTAGGTAAGGCAGGCATTTCACTTCTCCAGCCCACACCCTCTGCAAAGCTCCTGAGCCTACCCTATAATGACCCACGGAGCATTTTTACTCCTCCAACCCCGTAAGGGCTGTGAGGACCTCAAGTCAATGAACTGGCCTCCTGACTTTCCTGTTTCTGTGACTTCCATTCCACTTTGGGCATCACCATTCCAGCTATAAATCTCAGCTTCTTGGACTGCTCTTGCTCCTTTGCCCTGAATGCCAACCACAGTAGCAGAGTTCTGCCTGTTTCTTCCAAAAGTCTCCCTGTGTGGACATCCGTAGTTTCATGGCATCTGTGTAAGTGCCCACCCCTGCTAAAATACCAGCTCTCAGAAGACGTCTTCTCCAGTCCTCTTTGAACACAAGGCCTCTCTTCTTGCCATTAGTATTCTGTAACACAACTGTGACATTTGACATATTCCTTGTGAACAATAACAAAATGAAATTCAGAAACTAAGAGCTAAAGAAGGTAAAAACTTATAGTATATGCAGGAAAAT
The DNA here is from genome assembly GCF_022079265.1 of Lynx rufus. Lineage (NCBI taxonomy): Eukaryota > Metazoa > Chordata > Mammalia > Carnivora > Felidae > Lynx > Lynx rufus. The sequence continues at coordinate 19,381,501 of NW_025814824.1, forward strand.
TATCCTAATCATTCCCTTCATAGATCTGGTCGCTTTGCTTTCCCTATAGAAGAAGGTGGATGTGAATTAATAATTTCATTAAATCAATCCACACTTCAATCCATTTATCTGTTTGGCTACATTTTGTTTAATAAAAAAAAAAAACAAATCGAGCTCACTAAGTCATTAGTATGCAACTTGAAAACATGATTTGAAAAATCACCTCCATTTGAGTGATTTGAAATCTTTGTCTTAAGGAAGCAATAGTTGCCCTTCAACTTAAAGATATCAACTCAAGGGGCACCTGGGTGGCTCAGTTGGTTAAGCATCCGACTTGGGCTCAGGTCATGATCTCGCAGTTCATGGGTTCAAGCCCTGTGTCGGGCTCTGTGCTGACAGCTTGGAGCCAGGAGCCTGCTTCAGATTCGGTGTCTCCCTCTCTGCCCTGCTCGCACACTGTCTCTCTATCTCTCTCTCTCTCTCTCTCTCTCTCTCAAACATAAGTAAACATTTAAAAAATTAAAATAAAAAAGATATCAACTTGAAACCTCATCAACTGTAAGTTCTAGAGTTATAAGAACATTTGAAGGTCAAGAAAATTAGCTCCATTCGGGATGTTCATGTGTTTGTAGATTTGGGCACTTTTTCAATGGGAGGCAAGATTTTTAAGAGTTATTTGAAGGGACCATCAAGCAGGCAGTGGCCATACAGAATGCAATGAAGTATGAGACCTTCTGTGTAGGATGAAGAGTAACCACATGAACCTACCGTGCAGCTATTCTGGGTCTTTAAAGAGTGAGGCTCTCATGGGGCCTCGACAAACCACTTGTGAGCTAGCAAAATTATAACTTTCTTAAAAATTTTGTTTTAATGCTTGTTTGTTTTTGAGAGAGAGGGAGAGACAGAGCATGAACAGGGGAGGAGCAGAGAGATAGGGAGACAGAATCAGAAGCAGGCTCCAGGCTCCGAGCTGTCAGCATAGAGCCCGACGTGGAGCTCCAACTCACAAGCCGCGAGATCATGACCTGAGCTGAAGCCGGACGCTTAACCAACTGAGCCACCCAGGCACCCCAAAATTATAACTTTCTATGCTGCATGTATTGAAGTATGTAGTCGTAAAAAACCAAAACAAAACAAAACAAATCTGCTTGAGCAAAGAAAAAAAAAATCCCTACCAAAATCAAAGCTATACTTTATCTTCTATATTAGGAGGGCTGCAAGAGAAATGATTCGGTTAAGTGTGGTCGCATGCAAGAAATTTCAAAGGAGGCTGACTTGCTGTTGTTCCACAGTTATAAAGGAGCCGTAACATATTCCTAGACAGTGATTTCATATCTAGGTGGCCTGGGGGCGGAATCGGCATTCGTCAGTAGCACAGCCCATGGCCCGCAGGCACCTGCCAGCCGGCTGTGAATGTGGGAGGGTTAGCCCGGCCTCACAGCTGGTTTGGGAGTGAAGGGAACTTTGCTGGTTATCTGGTCTCTAAGCACTCCCTCAATCCTCGTGTTCAGATAGCCCACCTCTCTGACTGGTTTCCCGGCAGGCAGTGGGCGAGGGAGGTGGCTCATAGGTGTTATCACTAATACGGCCAACGACCTGGAAAAGCAGGTGTTACTCTCCCCCATCTACAGACAGGGAGACAAAGTCTGGGAGAAGGTAAGCAGTGCGCCCAAGACCAGGGAATAAAGACTGCCTTGTCATGGCCAGGGTTCTCAATGGAGAGACAATGCGACGGCTCCCCCAGGAGGTACTCTGGCTGCTCCAATGATTATGGGTGCTACTGTAACCGAGTGGGGGGGGGAGGGGGGACCAGAACTGTTTAATGTTCTGTAACACACTGGACAGTCCTCACCTAAGGAAGCATCGTCCTGGCCCATGTGCAAGAGTGCCCCACCAAGAATGCTGCACCATGACGCCACTGGACTTTGAAGACAGAAACCGCCTCGAGACGGTTTCTCAGCCATGAGTGTCAGCCTGAGGCCAAAACTTCCAGGAACACTGGTGTCTAAGTGAACGTCCATGAGCCTTTTCTTAATAAACACCATGTCGCTGACAAAAGATGGACCCATTTAAAGACTTAACTAAATACTTGAGGATAAAAGGGAAATAGTGCGCGGTTGAAACCTGAAACCAAACTGTACAGCTTCTGCAAACCCAGCTTCTCGTCTCCATCACTGTGGCTCAAAAAACCACACCAAGACAATCTTCTGGAAGTCAGGGCCTAGGAAACCTGCAGTTCTTATGTGGGATGGCTTCAGCGTGCTCCTTTTGGTCCCCTCTCATCCCTTCTCCCCTGCTCCCCGTACACATCACACCACGTCAACAGCGTCCCTGTGCCCTCTGGCTTTCAGCAGGTTCAGTCAATGGGGGACCCTGGCAGGAGACTTCCATGTGCGGTTACCTCGACCTAGATGTGCTCCAAACTGATGTCCATGGCTCTGCTGAAGGTAACGAATCGCATGATTTACTCTTGTGTACCAGGCAGAAGAATGCCCGCTCCCCCCCCCACCGCCGACACACAAAGATATCGATGTCCTACTCCCCAGAACCCGTGACTATGTTACCACACAAGGCAAAAGGAAAGTAAGCTTGCAAATGAAATTATTAAGGTTGCTAAGCAGTTGACCTTAAAATACGGAGATTATCCTGGATTATCTGGGTGGGCCTAACGGAATTATAAGGGTCCTTAAAAGTGAAAGAGGGAGAAAGAAGACGTCACAATGATGTCATGTGAGAAGGACCTAACTCATTGCTGCTGGCTCTGGAGGTGGAGGAAGGGGCCACAAGCCAAGGAATGCAGGAGCTTCTGAAGCTGGGAAAGGCGAGAAAAGATTTCCCCTAGAACTGCCAGAAAGGAGAGCAGCCCTGCTGGCACCTTGACTTTGGCCCATAAAACCCATTTCAGACTTCTCACCTCCAGAAGCCTTGTGTTGTTTGAAGCCACTGGTTTAGTGGTGCTTTGTTTTAGCAGCAACTGGAAACTAATGCCCTCCTTTCAGGTTATGGTAACCATGCATTCTCCGCTCAGGCAGAGATCACTGAATCTCCTGGGTGGTTCCTATCCACACCTTTGTAGACAGCCTTTTCATGAATACACCCAACTCCACCCATTTTGACTGTGCCCTTGTTGGAACCCGGAGGCCTCTATTCCTGCCTTTTCTCCTGCTAAAAGGAAATCAGTCCCTTTTCACTCTTAGCTCCAAATGGAGCCAAATTTATTAAAACCCAGAACTCCTCTCCCTTTTCAGTGATCTATGAATTTATTTCTCTTGGCAAACGGCTCACTTTGCTGTGCTGTAATTCCTCCTCTGCCTAAAGGGTCACTGGGCCAACCAGCAGGTCACAAGTCAGTATCAAGTCGGTCCAAAATGATGACGTCTGGCGCACACTTTTTAAAAAATATCATTTCAAGAAACTGCCTATAGTTTAAAATATTACAAGGATCAAAGGGTCCTCCTCCTTTTCTTACCCGTGCATTTTTTTGTGAAGCTACTAAACTTATATATAAGAAAGCTATTTGCTTCATATAACCTGTGGCTCAAACTTCAGGCACTTTCTGACTACATCAGATGTCAGCCTTGGTTAGGAAATTGTTATTTCAGGATAGCCCAATTAGACATTGTAAATACCAAGCAGCTAAGTCCTTGGAGCTCTATGTGTAGAAGGCAGCATTGCCAACCACGTAAAACATGGAAGATGGAGGTTGACAGATGACTAGGTGGTCAATGGGCAGGCGCAAGGGGTATCCTGGGAACAAAGCCCAACCACAAGGTACCCTGAGTTCTAAGCTAAGCTCTGCCAGTCACTGGCTCCGTGTTCTCTTGGCAAATCAGCTTCTTCTCTGGACATCAGCTTTCTCCCATCCATTATAAAACTGGATCACTTTTAATAACACTCCAGCCCTCATGTTCTAGGAGTCTATGAAATACAGGGTTTGAAAGTGCTACAAGATGCTATTCCAAAGTTAGGTAAGATGATTGTAACCAACCTTAGCAACGCTCATCCATTAATTCCTTCAGACAACAGTACTGAAGAGAGCTCTGTGTCAAGTACTATTTTAGGTGCCAGGAATAAAAGGACGCATAAGATACCTACCCCTGCCCCTGAAGAACTTAATTATTTTGAAGTGCAATATTTATTAAATTATTAAAGTTGCTATATTAGAAGTTTACATGGGGTTTGATGGGGTCACAGATCAGGGCTTTTGATTCTAATATTCCTGGACAGAGAGGCTTGATCAATTCTGCTTTCTTAATAATTATTTGCCAGTAGCCAGCGAAACAAAGTATGGTGGTTAGAAACAAAAATAAAATAAAACCAGATCATCACAGACAAAATGGTTAGCTGTGAGCTGTGATATTTTATCGATCTTTACTGGTTGCCATGGCTGAGCAAACTGTCAAATGATCAGTTGTATATACTAACTGTATCCATGAACAAAATAATCCAATCCACAGTACTTCTCTAGAAATTAAAAAAAAGAAATTTTACACAGTGGCTTCTTGGTTGTACACAGCAAATGAAGTATAAAAGGAGTATAAAAATGAAAAGTGAGTGTTCTAAAATGGAAATTAAGCATCCTTTTTTGAGTTAGGAATATAAGCTCAGAAATTTGAGAATACAAAATTGGGTCCAGAGTTTGCCTATATTAAAACAAAAACTTTTTAAATAGAGGCGTATAAGGTTATCTCTTTTTATTAAAAGATGGGCAGTCCAGAATTTATTATCGTCTGAAGTTAATGAATACACAGCCCTCGACAAAATATATTCATGCTTTGCATCTCAAAGATGCAAATTAAAAGATGTCTCCACATTGGATTTTGAAACAGATAGCTACTGAGCTCGAAAACACCTCCCAGTTGAAAACAAAGCTCCCTTGGGAAGACACAGCGTCCTGTGAAAACCTTTCTTAACCCCTCAGCTGTCTAGACATCAGCCTTTATCACTGTCCGCAGACCCCATTTCAAGGCCCAGCTCAAAACGGACCTTTTCCGTAAAACCTTGTCTGAGCATCCCAGGTGACTAGGAGCCATACACTCAACAGTGATGGTCTCTGTCACTCAGAGGGGCCTCTCTACAAGCAAGGGCTTTTTCTGGTTGCTGGTTAAACTACACATTTGTATTCCCTCAACTCAACTGAAAATCTCAGAGATGCCAAAACACGAGATTCCAAAATTCCTTGCATCATGAACACCTGTTGTGCTTGTCTAAACTACTTCCAATGTATGTTATTTTGCTCCTTGTAAACCGTTTAAAATCCTCCTTGGGGGTGTGCCTGAGTGGCTCAGTTGGTTGAGCATCTGACTTTTGATTTTGACTCAGGTCACGATCTCATGTTTCCTGGGACGGAGCCCCATGTCAGGCTCTGCACTGACAGCGAGGGGCCTGCTTGGGATTCTCGCTCTCTCCCTCTCTCTCTCTGCCCCTACTCTGCTTGTGCTTGCTCTCTCAAAATAAATAAATAAACATAAAACAAGACAGAAAGAATTAAAATCCTCCTTGGATCAAGGCCAAGTATAAAGAAATAAAGAATCCCTGATAAGGACACAAGGTCTTAATAAAACATTATTAAGTGAATGACTGATTTAAAATGTTGCAATCAGGGGCACCTGGGTGGGTCAGTTAAGCGTCCAACTCTGGCTTTTGGCTCAGGTTATGATCGCATGGTTCGTGAGTTCCAGCCCCGCATCAGGCTCTGCGCTACCAGTGTGGCGCCTGCTTGGGATCCTCTCTCCCTCTCCCCCTCTCACTGCCTCTCCCCGCACCCCCCACTCTCAAAATAAATAAGTAAACTTAAAAATATACTGCAATCAAGTCAACATATGTTGAAATTGTATACTCATCTGAAACAAACCCCAAAGTGTGTGAGCAGAGTGAAGTCAAGCAGCAGAAGGGCATCTTTTGGGCTCAAACCCATGGTGTGAGTCCATCTCCAGGTGGCCCTCCTGAGGACAGAAGCAGTTTTCCTTTGTGAAAGTGAGGGAAAGTGACAATAACTGGGTATGGAAGCAGCACATGCAAGAATATGCACTGAGGTAACTAATCCTGATTCTAAACTGCAGTCTTTTCTATGAATTACAGTTGCATCCCTGTGAGAACTGGCTCATCCAGTCCATCTTATTCCTAAACATGGTATTATGGAAGATGACCAGACACAGGTCTACAGGAACATGCAGGAATAAATAAAGCCTTTCAAACATCCCATCGCCATTAAGCCCCTGCAGAAGGATTCAAGTAGGCGATGGGTACATGTCACTATCAACTGCGACCGATAATTTAGTTTTGTGATGCCAATCTAGGTAAAATCTACCAGCCCTCAAACATCTTGATACAGGCAATTTTGCTTGAGGGAAGTCCACTGTCATGGGTTACCATACCCTGACCTCTTCTCTTGTCAGGGATGCAACAAGGAGAATCATTAGCGTATCTTATTATGTACTTCTTTTAATTATATATCATAGTACATAATATATAAATATACAATATCTATGAATATCACTTAATGATAAAAACAGCAGCAAATTATATTACTAAACCAATTCAGTATCAGGACAGTTCTATGGTTATAGTTTTCAAAATAACTCCAAACTCCATCCAAACCAAGTATTTATGATGTTCATGGGTCACCTATTTTTTTACACCTGCAATAATGCTTCGCAAATAGTCAACCCTCATTGGAATAAACCAAACTTTATGAATTATGAATCTGAGGCTACTTAATGATTCGTGGCCCAGTTTGATTAACAGACCTACCTTTAATAAGGAAGCAGTTTATTAAGTTTCTTCTTAAATGATATCTCCCATAATCAGCTTTAAATATACAATTTAACTATGAGAAATATGAATGCTAAATACCAGGAGACAAGCTGTATTTACTGACCTAGTCTATATATTTCATATTATAAACAATATTGTTTCCAACTGTCTCCCCACTGTCCTTGTCAGTATTTATTGACATAAAATTTTATTTTTAAATAAACTAATCATGTAAGTAGTCATTCTATCATCATTCTGGTAGAAAAACAACACAAAGAATTGACATTCAGGAGAGGAAATTCAGTTGTATAATTTGTAGGACAAGCCTGATTTAATGAAGTCAGAATATTATATTTTCTACTCTTCAATGTTAAGCCATTTTCTGTCACAGTGGAAAGAATGAGTTCCAACCGTAAGTGCTTCAGGAAAAAACATCAGAGGAAGGATGATAAAATTAACAGATCATAGTCGCCAGGGTTTATCACAGCATTTCGGGGACATATAAAATATGTGTGAAAGATGACTGGATGTATAGAAGCCTAATTACTTGGGTCAAGAAGCCTAAATAAGTGTAATCAACTTATGAGGAATTTTGCATTACCCCCTCTTGGAACAATTTAGTTACCGGAATTGTTAAACAACTGTATCTGTTACATATAAATGTAGAGAATGGGGCAGGAATTAAATCTTGTTAAATACTTGTTAAATACGGACATCATTACCTTGCTGAAACATTCCTATCTGCTCTCAAATGCTTCTAGGATAAGACCCAAACTTCACCGGACAGCCTATAAAATGCTCCTTAATTTGGCTACTTCCTACCTATATAATTTTATGAACCACTACCCCTCACCAGGGCCGCCATTCACCCTCCTCTGAGGGGTCTTACTGCCCTGCCTGTGCTCACACCTACCCCCTTCCTGGCATGCCCTCTCCATTCCCCACCACTCAAGGGCTGACACAAAGTCCCCCTCTGTCACCAGGGCTGGTAGATTTTACCTAGATTGGCATCACAAAACTAAATTATTGGTCCCAGTTGATAGTGACATGTACCCATCGCCTACTTGAATCCTTCTGCAGGGGCTTAATGGTGATGGGATGTTTGAAAGGCTTTATTTACTCCTAATTGACTTTCTAGTTAGATAGAGAGTAAAAAAATATATAATTTTATTATTTCTATGTATATAAAGATCGATCCTGTTCTAAGTAGGGTCCTGATAGTAGAGACTTTGCCTTTGAGATCTCTGAATCCCCTGCAGTCACAGCTAGGACAGGATAAATAATTGCTCCCATTCATCACTTGGGTCTTTTCAGTAACTTTTGAAGGTAGCATGCTGATATGACAGCTTTTAAGACTATGGTAAAAAATGATCTTCTGGGTCAAGAAGGCTAATGGAGAGCTTAATCAGCTAATGGAGAATTTCTGCACAGTTTCCTTTGGGGATAGTATAGGTATGTGATATTGACAAACACATATGTTACATACAGATAGGGTTAGAGGCAGCAGTCTGAAACGTATATTTAGAACATCAGAGAAAATCTGATGCCTGTTTTAATCACTACATTTCTACCTACCAAAGGCATAGGCTTTACCCAACCTTAACACCTCAAGCTGTACACTTCAAATGGGCACATTTTTTAAAATACTTTTTAATGTCTATTTTTGAGAGACAGAGAGAGAGAGAGAGAGAGAGAGAGAGAGAGAGAAAGCACGAGTGCAAGTGGGGGAGGGGCAGAGACGGCAAGAAGGAGACACAGAATCCGAAGCAGGATCTAGGCTCTGAGCTGAAGTTGGCTGCTTAACTGAGCCACCCAGTTGCCCTTCAAATGGGCACATTTTATTAAATGTAAATTATAACTCAAAGTCAAGTTTTAACAGAATTTCTTAAAGCTTAGTTTTCACTCCTTACAACATATACTACACTATATGTTCTATATGGTACCTAAAAAAAACCAAAAAGTAGTCTGACAATTCAGTTTTCTTTTTCCTTGTGGGAAAAAAGATATGCCCTGTAGGTTCTCCAGAAAAGAATTACAACCTTTTACCCAGAACTGGCCTCTTCCTAAATTGCAACAATGACTCACTCCCGGGATTATGCTTAGAGATGAGAGAAGCCAGCCCAGTGACCTGATGTTCAGATGACATGGGTTAAATGTAGAGATCAGAAAAGTTACTCTCAAAACACCCAGAGTGGCTTAAATTTCTCCTTGCTTCTCTAAAGCGTAAATGGGGCTTTTGGGGTTTTCTCTGGCGGTGGAGGGGTATATATGGGGAAGGGGATGTGTTCTGAAATCAGAAAAGTCTTCCTATGGTGGGTTATTCTGATCCCTTCTGTTTTCTTCAAAGGCAAGGTAGAGAAATGATGCTTCTTGGTGGCGTCGCCTCTCTGATCCTCACCCTGCATCACTCTCAAGTCCCCAGATGGAGTGATAAAGATGTGTCACTTGTTTAAAGTGTAGTATAAAAATATCGCTCTTTTCTGATCTATAACAGAACTGCAGAGTTTTACTACCTGAGTGGACAAAAGTGAAACCTAGGATTCTTTAACATCAGAAACCAGAAGCCATAAGAGAAAAAGTACTCTGATAGGACAGTATGAGATTTTCTGATGATCTGCGCCAACGGTGAATTTCTCCAGGGTGTGTGTGTGTGTTTGTGTATGTGTTTGTGTATGTGTATGTGTGTGTGTGTTTGTGTAAGGTTGGGGGCACATGCAAGGGGCCAGAGAGAAGAACGAAAGTGTGGATAAAATGATGTGTGCTCTACATTATTATCTCATATGTGCTGAATTTTAAGTTTTATTTCATTCCAGGGCTGATAAGGAATGCATTTTAGTAGGTTCCTCTAAAGCAAATAGACATCATGAGCGTCCCAAAATTTTCTGAAGGGCAAATTATTACTTATCAAATTCTTATAACTTCCTACATTATATATTACTCAGTATTTCTTGAGCATCCACTCAACACTGAGCTGGGCAATCAGAGCTACATGAAATATAGTGCAAATGCACCATGGTTTGGTTATAAAGTCCGTACTGACGATAAAGATCATGTGATTAAAATTACTTGTGAAAATTCCTAAAGTCACCATCCCGTTACCCTTCAACTACGATGCTCTGAGTTCTCAGAAGCTTTTAAAAGCCGAAACAATAGGGGCGCATGGGTGGCGCATGGGTGGCTCAGGTGAGCATCCGACTCTTGATTTCGGCCCAGGTCACAATCCCAGGGCTGTGCGATCGAGCCTCGCCTCTTGATTTCGGCCCAGGTCACAATCCCAGGGCTGTGCGATCGAGCCTCGCGCTGAGCTCTGCACCGAAGGTGGAGCCTGCTTAAGTTTTTTCTCTCTCACTCTCTCCCTCTCCCCCCTTCTTGTGCTCTAAAATAAAAAAGCTTTTTTTAAAAAAAAGCCAAAACAGTAATTTCTTTTGTTTCTCTTACCACATCAGCTGTGTCTTTCCCTTCCCTAGAGCAATGGAAGGCAAGGTTTAGCTTCAGAGGAGGCACTAGGTGTGAGCTCAATTCCCCACAGGCTAAATGTGCACGCGACACAGCTCTGTTGTGTAAGAAACGGCTCATACTACAAACATGTATTTCACATGTGTTACAGATTACAAAGCACATTTTAACACACTTTAGCAAATTAAGTTCTTTACCACAAAGTTGTGTGAAGGGCGTGGAAGAAATTACCCTCCATTTCACCGATGGGGACAGCGAAGCCCAGAGAAATGGAGACAAAATCCAAGGTCACACACATCAAGGCTGTCAGCATTTCTGATCCTGGTCTTGTGCCTTCTATAGTATACCAGTCTCTGTATATGTACCACCCAGACACAGAAAAGGGGCTTATGTGTACACAGAAAACAACACAATCCACCCAAAGGTTGCACAACCTGACAGCTCTCTCTCCCAGGGGTAAGGACTAATGAGAAAAGAAGAACAGAAAATCCAAGGTGGAATCTGGCAGAAGAAAGATCTGGCTTAGAGGAAAGTAAGAGGATAATTCCAGGTCATGAGAATGTTCCCACAAAGGTACCAGAGGGAAGGAACAGCAAGCAAATTTGCCTCGCTGGAAGGAGGCACGTACTGGAGAGCATAGTAGAATATGGCTTTGTATTCCTCTCTTGGGGTCTAAGCCTGAGGATGTTACAACACTCAAACACCCACATAGCTGAAGGTAGCTGAAGAAGAGAAACAGAAGTACAGTAACAGTGGTAAGCAGATATTTGCAGCACAATGCAGTATCTGCAGTATCTGTGTATTTCACATGCAAGATACAACAGCTGATACCTACTTGTGCTTGGGTACTAAAAGGAAATGAACCTTATTGTATTTATTATCCTTTTTTTGAGACTTGACTTTACCTCCAAGGGAAATAAATGCTTATGTATTCTCTAACAGGGCTAATGGCAGAGAGGTCTATTTATTTTATATGTATTTGCAGTGCTCTCATGACTTGAAAATTTCCCCCCAAATGAAAGCATATGCAGGAACCAAATCACTGAGCTGCTCTTCTCTCACTGCACATAATGCATTTAGCAATTTATTGGCTGGTGGTTTTGTGTCGGTGGCATTTCCTGAGCCATAACAATAAGGAAGGGGTGAGAAGGGCCAGGAGGACGGAGCCGGGGAAGATGAAATGATGTCTGGAGGAAGACAATGAGAGGCAGCAACAAATACTGTTTCTGAGCTCAGGTGGTAAGGAAGATGCGATGTGTCCCAAAGCAGCTGTGTGCCGAGGTGTTCAACAAATTAAGGACATAAAACATCTACTATGTTTGTGTTCAGATTTCATGACCAGAGGTGGTTCTCATTAATGTATGGACTAAAGCCTTCGATCATTCATCTTCCTGAAGTTCACAGGCAACAGCCAGGCTGCAACAGGTACCTCACACAGTGTACTGGGCTCAGACTTGCCTTGGGTATGTCTATAAAGATTAAATGAGTCTGTCTTCCTGGACCTACTTCCCTTCTCTGGAACCTTCTACTGCTTCTGGCCTGGGCTTGAACTCAGGGCAGTTACCCTGGATCCAAGGTACTCTATCTTCCATCCCCCCTCCTATCACCAATCCCATCTCAATCTCTTCCAACCTTAACCCACTAGCCCAGGGATGTGCAGATAAAACTAGATACCAGGACCTTCAAAAGAAAGGAAATGGTCATTTTAAGGAGTCGAGATAGTCTCTGGGGCGGGGGGCTTTCGCCACGTCCCCCAAGCCCATGAACTTTGGTAACCACTATTTCTAATTTACATGCAAGGGTGGCTAGACGAAGCAACCCATCTGAAGTTTAAAGTTCAGTGTGATTCATTTGACCCAAGCTTACTGAAAACCAAATTCTCTGCTTAGGCTCGAGTAAACAGCAAAGGGGGGAAAAAACCAAGAAAGTGTTATCGTTGCTTCCGATAACTAATGCCGGTCATACCGCTCAAATTTGAAAAAGGTCAGCTGGTTACCTAATATCCTAGACCCAACTCCATTTGTGTTGGAAATTAAATCCTCTGCACGGTCTCTGTGAACGTCTTCAGTCAAAAGGGCAAGGGGTTATGTTAGCCCACATCTTGCTGTTAGAATAAGTATAAATGCAAATATAATTTAACTTTTTACCAGGCTCAGAAACAATCAGCTATGCTAACTATCCCCAAACAAGGCAGGAGCCGACAGCCAGGCAGACAAGCTATTGGGTTGAGAGCCTGAGCATTCGCTGGAGGCCAGTCCATCTACTCATCTACTAATTACTTTATGGATATGCTTCCCGCAAACAGGATCTCCACGGAGCTCTCGGGGATGGGGAAATGCCTTGGAAAATGGCCACTTTCACAGATCAGAGCCAAGTTTAATGCCAATAAAGAGCCTCAGAAGATGAGCTCATAAACCAGTGACCCTTTCCTTGGTAATTAGAAGGAGAATCACAGAAGCCACAATGCTGAAGGCATCACTTTACACTTCAATCACGCAGACAACGGGAACCTCTCAGGGTGAGTGACAGAACAGGAAGGCCACGCTAGACAGCGGAGCTCATGGAAGCCCAAGAAAATAAAATAAGAACCCCATCCCCCATCTACCCACCCGCTGTCCACACCATAATCAGACCAACTAGTTTAGCTTGCCATCGCTATTTTTCATGTGTAGTTTGGGCAGGGGGGTGGGGGTAGGGAAGGGGGGAAGGAGGGAGTGGCTGAAAAGAGAGAGAAAGAGAAGAGAGAAAGAAACCTACGCACGAAGAGGTGGCAGGTATGCAGAATTTCCCAAAACAGCCACTACATACCATCCAAACGATTTCCCACCATACCCACATACCACCAGGATTATTATTCACTTATTTTTAAGACACCTTGCCCACGAAAATCAAATCCCACAGGCCATATACACCTTTCAATAAACATAAAGTAGAACTAGTGATTTTTTTATTTTTATTATTATTTTTTTAACGTTTTTCATTTATTTTTGAGACAGGGAGAGACAGAGCATGAACAGGGGAGGGGCAGAGAGAGAGGGAGACACAGAATCGGAAACAGGCTCCAGGCTCTGAGCCGTCAGCACAGAGCCCGACGCGGGGCTCGAACTCACGGACCGCGAGATCGTGACCTGAGCCGAAGTCGGCCGCTCGACCGACTGAGCCACCCAGGCGCCCCTAGTGATTTTTTTCATAGCCCCCGAAACGTAAAGAGGACGGACACGGGACCCCAGAGGGGACCCTGGAGAGCACAGGCACAGAGGTCAGAGTGCAGTACCCACCCCACCCCCCCACCCCGCCCCCAGCAAATGCCAGGACGGATGCAGACAAAGCTGGTGTTCCTAAGGGCAGCCACAGGAACCACCCACCGCAGAGGTGGGCTTCTCAGGCAGGCCGGTGGTTAACTTCGAAGCATCAACCTCAGGCTATCCGGGTGACCTTAGGTGAGTTACTTCATCACTATGTTCTGGAGGGGCCACAAACCTCTCTTTCACAGTGGTTGTAGTGAGCAAATAAAATACTAGAGCACTTAGTTCTTCGGCTCAATAAAAGGTACCTGCTGTAGTTGTTGCTGCTGTTGTTTTAACTCTGAAATGAGGATAAGCAAACACAGCTCCTAGTAAGGACTGCCTGAAACCCACTGCTCCCAGCTAATGATGTTTTTTTAAAAAATTTTTAATGTTTATTTTATTTTTGAGAGAGAGACAGAGTGTGAGTATGGGAGGGGCAGAGAGAGAGAGAGAGAGAGAGAGAGAGAGAGACAGACAGACAGACAGAGAGACAGACATAGAATCAAAAGCAGGCTCCAGGCTCTGGGCTGTCAGCACAGAGCCCAAAGAGAAGCTCAAACCCACGAACCGAGAGATCCTGACCTGAGCCGAAGTTGGATGCTTAACTGTCTGAGCCACCCAGGCGCCCCTTCAGCTAATGATTATTAAGGGATTTGCTTACTAGGTGCCAGGCATTATTCTAAGCACTGAGCATTAATTCTCACCTGATCCTCATCTCTTTTGAGTCTTCCAATAACTCTGTAAGGTAAGTATTATTAGAATCCCTATTTTACAGAAGAAAGTGGGACTTGCCCTAGGTCATTCAGTAATAAATCAGTGCGCTAGCTTCCACTCTAACCCCCGTGAAAGCACTAAAAACTGGAAGACACTATAAAAGCAATACCCTCAGCTTGACTTTCACGACCTCTTAACCACAAAAGAGAACCTTAAAAGGCCAAGTAGAGTTACTGAGGAAAAATCAATCACAGATTTTTATATCTATTGCATGATTAAATTAAGTGTAATAAATCCTTTGAACAAAATGTGTTTTCAAGATACTAGCCAAGAAACTTACACTTGGGAAGCACTTGCAACTAACCATTTTCAATAGTGACGCTCCCAAGAATGATGAGAAAGTCCTATAAATGGACAGGTAGATGCAATGACCCCGTAACATTTTTCTAATACTGCTTCTAATTTTGGTCTTGCAGGCCAGCTCTCTCCAAAGATTATGTGGTAGCTATTCAAATATTCTGTACTGTCATATAATTGGTTTATATTCCCTATTCCATTTCATAGAGACTGCCATTATGAGCATTATTATTGTCACCATCTTTTCATGAAATATGTTTTAGCATGATGAATACCAAGTATGACAATCTCAGTAACAGAAAAAGCTCCTCCAGCATCCCGTGTGACAATGAGTGTTCGTACAAGCCCATCGGTTCTTTTCAAGGGACACCTGAGATTTGGAGCTGAACTGCTAGCTGACAAATGAATATATGTTCAAGTCTAGATTCTGTACGTTTGTTGGGACCCTGGTATTGTTTTTTCAGTTATGGGACTCTGCCAAGTGGAAAGAATCACAGGTGGATAATACACGTTTGTCCTCCTCAAATGAAGCTTGTGATTTGAGGAGAGGGGTGATACAATTAAAGTAACGTGCTTTAATGAAACATTTTCATATAAAACTATTAGGATCCCATTTTGTACTTAAAACAATCAAACAGGAGTACACATTTTCCTTGAGACGGGGCAGAAAACGGGCTCACACCACCCTGCAAACAATGCAGCCCCCTCTGGGCTGCGACTTCTTGCTGTCATAACAATTCTTATTTACTGTGCTGTAGTTCCCCGTCTATGACCTCCAATATCGTGCTCTGAGCACTCCCCTCCCTGAAGGTCTGCGGCATTTTCAGTCCATTCTACCGAGGAAAACGGAACTTTCAAACCCTCTCCCACTTACTAGTGCTTCCCCACTTGACCTGTACATCACCCATTTAATGGACGTGTCCTTCTTTGCCACGAGCCTGGGTGCCCCATCAAGACATAAGCAGAGGTCTCATTTTTCCCTCTCACCTCAGTACCTCGCCCATTTTCAGAACATGGTGCTATGATCAATGAGTATTTGTTGAACGAATGACTGCTTTTGTTTGGTCCCTACCTTGTTTGCCAGTTCCCAGGAGTATTACGTGAACCCAGTTCTGACTCTCTGGTGGGAATTACAGGAAGCAGTGGAGGAATTATCATTACTTTTTTTAGAAACCCTTCCAAATATAAAAAAACACAATTCAACTCAAAATGTTTAAATTCGATCTAGGGAAGATGGCAGGGTAATAGCTGAAAGTGGGGGAGAAAGAGAGACTGGGAAAGCTACAACCTTTTCACTCAGGACAGGCGAGGTCTGGATGTCACCCTTGTGCCTTACAAGGCTATGTGGCTCGGCCAATGCAGTCTTCATGGGCTGGGCTCTTTGTCTCTAGAATGGGGATCATAGCATCTACTACAGATGATTTGGGGTAAATTAAATTATGGCACACATACCAGGCCATAAAATGCACCAAATATGTTGGCTTCCTTGGCCTTCCTAGGGCCACTTTTCAACTTCTAATTATCTGAGTTAAAGAAATTGTGATAAACAAGCTCCCAGGGCAGTTGCGGGGGGGGGGGGGGGGGGCGCCGGTGTGGAAGGAGAGGGTATATAAAAACTAAAATCTATTACGGTGCTATTAAGCAAAACATTTGAAAGACGGAAATTATAAAGTTTATAAGAGAATTTGAATAATCTTTTCGAGATGAACAAAGTGATGAGTCTGAAAAGTAATGACAAATGAAGAGCATCTGAAAAATGAGGACAAGATCACAGTTTTAACTGAAATTCTAAAATGCATACTTTTCCTTTTTTCTGCAGCAAGTTATCCTTACACTGTTCTTACTGGAACAGTAAGAATGTTGGATTGTGCTTACTGGACATATGCCTCTGGGTATTATCTGCTCTGACTGAGTGGACGGGCAAATTCTAGCACTGACGATTATTTTCTTGACAACCACTCAGTATCTATTTGTGGACAAGGCCTCAAATATTTTTTTAAATTATACATAATGCCTTCATTGATTAAAAAAAAAAGTCTTCTTGCAAAGTAGCCACAGAAAGGCAAATCTGATAGGGAGATTTAACAGAAAGATTCAGGTTGTGTCTACAAACAAATCAGGCCAGATCTGAAAAATCTCATCTGGTCAGTTCACTGAGGCTGAGCTCAAATTCTGCACTTTGGTTTCAGCTGAATCCTGCTGGGCTTCAAAGATTCCAGTGAGATGTGTATTCCTGGCCTCATCTGGTTGTTGTGATGCATGCACTGCATTTTCTTCCAAGGACAATACACGGTTTTGTAATTCGAGTAGCGCCCAAGCATGCCCCCCAGCACATTAACAAGCAGAAAATTGACTGGCACCTCAAGGAAAGGTGAGAAGAAATTATCTCGTAATTGATGGTATTTGGAAGTGTGTTTATCAGTCAGTCCTTCTAATGAACAAGGAAGCTGGATGGAAGCACAGGGGCCCTGGAAGAGGCCGGCCGTGGGAAAGACAGACCACACCTCCATGGACCGGGCTCACAGCAACACCAGTGGCTGCTTCACACAAGCTTGTCCTGGAACGGCCTGTGCCTCAGTTGCCTCCACTGTAAAATGGGAGAGTTGAGAAAGATGTCCTGGCTGCTCCTTTTGTACACAGGGATTCATACTCGTTTTCATGTTCCACTGAACTCCAAACGGACCCATTTCTATGGTTTCTCACATCGTTTTGATTGCCACCGTCAGGCCTAGACATTTCACTGTGCCATATTTTTTCACTTTAGAAAATCTACTCCATTAATTTCATGGTATCCTAAATTCTATTTCACTGACTGTGAAAAAGAATTGGCATTCATCACGGAGAGTTTTTTGTGCCTTCTGGAATCAATGCATTTTCCACTCATTGACCCCTATGGACCCAGGTATGCACTGAAAGTGCTTTATATTTTTCATTGCATGAAAAGCACATGCTTCCCAGAGTCCGCATGACAGGCCCGCAGCTCAAGACAGTGCTCTAGAGGACCACAAACAAGGTAGGAATGGGAGGCTAAACGCATTCGGGGTTTGTATATTTGGGTGTAATCACAGCTCCCCACCAGGCCTGGGTCAGCATGTGCCGGATCCCTCCCTCCTGCAAAGGTCTTCGCCTGTATGTCAGCGTCCCAGTGAGGCCAACGCCTTCCTTGATTCTGTACATCATGTCCCATCCCCCTTACCCCATTCTGTTCCCATAACGCTGGTCATCTTCGAACATGCTATAAATTATTACATCATTTATTTCTGCTCCTGCCACACACCTACACCTACTCACGCTACCATATCAGCTGTGCAAGGAAGAGCAGGAAGGGCTATCTGGTTTGTTCCCTGAGGTAGCCCAAGCACCCAGAACACTACATGCCACATGGGAGGGGCTCAAAATCTCTTCGGTGAATAACCTGTGTCCCTTCAGCTGATTATTTTTTAACAGATGGAATAGTTGGCTGACCCTTTCAGTCACAGCCTGTTTTCTGCCAATTTATTGTCTTCCATCGAGTTTTTATGGACACTAACCAAGGATGTACAGAGAATTCATACTCTGAGAATGGCTGCTGAGTCGATCAGCTACCAAAATTATTGTAAATAGTTAGGAACGTATCGCCATGTCTTTACACATACTTTCATGCCAAAAAGAACTTGCTGAGACATGTGTCGATCTGAGGTTGTTTTCCCTTTCCCCAAGTGCTACACAAAACGGAAAAGTGATATACAAAATGGGGAAGGAAAAATGCTGTTCCAGATCTATGTATTTAAGTGATCTAAACTGAATCCAGCATCCTAAAAGAAGTAAGCCATCCTGGAGAGCAAAATGACAAAATTCTGACCTAGCAAATAAAAATCATTCCTAGGAATTTATCTAAAGGCTACAATCAGGGGCGCCTGGGTGGTGCAGTCGGTTAAGCGTCCGACTTCAGCCAGGTCACGAGCTCGCGGTCCGTGAGTTCGAGCCCCACGTCAGGCTCTGGGCTGATGGCTCGGAGCCTGGAGCCTGTTTCCGATTCTGTGTCTCCCTCTCTCTCTGCCCCTCCCCCGTTCATGCTCTGTCTCTCTCTGTCCCAAAAATAAATAAACGTTAAAGGCTACAATCAAGCAAGAGTGAAAGGTTTTCAAAAAATTCATCACCGCGTTGCTTGTATTAGTGAACGACTAAAAAAAACAGTCAAATGTCTAGCAGTCTGAATTGATTACACAAGCTGTTTATAGCTATACAATGGGAAACTACACAGCCACTAATAAAGGGCTACAAAAGATGGTCAAATGACACGGACAGGCATTCACAACGAGGTTACTGAAAATAATGTACTGAGATCCAATAATGTACTGAGATCTCTTTGTAAGAGAAAGGAAAGGGAAAAACATAAGAGAAAAAGACTCGGAGCGATATATTCCACAGAGATGCATGATAAGCCCAATGGGAAGTGACACTTGATTGAAATTTTTCTTTTCTTCCCCCCGTTTGTATTTTCTAAGTATTTTCGTACTAAAGAACAACTATTTTTAAAGTGCCCATGAGCAGATGAAATGCATAAGAACAGGATACTGATTCAGAGTGAAACTAAGCATTTAACTCACCATGTTCACTCCAGTAAGTCTGCTGTTCCTCTCGTACATATGCATCAAAGGCACACTTAACAGGGTTAGCACCCTTGTGAGGAAAAAGCAAATTCTTGGAATCCAAACGTAAACATTTCAGTTCATAGCTTATTAACCCAAGAAACTATCTTATGAGAACAGAAGTGATTAGTAAAATCAATTCAGAGGTTTAGGTGACTGGGAAAACATAGCAACGGGAAACAGAAGGGGACATGGTTTTCCCATCTGAATCCCATCAGTTAACGGAAATGTACTTAATACCCCCACCCACCCACCTCTCAGTATAAACAATGCAGTCTTTACCCTGTCTCCACAGTGTGTCTCCAGCCTCTGCCACTGGCCGGAAGTGAAACCGTGCTATATAAGGGAGCCTCAGGGCCATTTCAGCAGCATCTAAAACATCCAGGACATTCCATCCACCTGACTTCTCTCTCATTGCCTGCTTCACAGAGAAGAAGCGAAGCTCCTCCGGGTAGGCGGAGGAAGGGTGGCTCCTTGCCACAGAGACAAAGAAAGTGCTGGTTCTTCTCCGTGTTTGGGTTTTAATACACTTGATTCTGCCTAGCGTTTCTGGATCACCCGTGAACCTGGTTATGAAGAGTCTTTAGTCTCTGAGGAAAAGTCACTCCCTTCCATGCCGTCATACCCATACCTCTGCCACCTCAACTTACACCAGTCCCAAACTGCTCAAATTCCTGCTCCCTGACTACTCCCCACCGTAATAATTATGATCATTTCTGACTAGAAACGACGAAGCTTAACACTGTCACGGGCTCTCAAATTCTCAAGACTCTGGTGTCTCAGGAAAATGGGTTTAGCTGAAGATAACATGATGTCTTTGATCTACCAACATGCTTTCAAACGTGGAGGAAGACTTCCCGGAAGACAGATAAAAATCTCTGAATGGACGGCTGCTCTTGATGAGAAATGAATCCGTGCACCAAATGGCCACAGAGACAGCAGCCCAAGAACATGCTCCAAGCTACTAACACTTCTGTAGCTTCAGAAACACTCTCTGGGTAGAACTGCGGGAGAGAAAAAAAAAAAAAAATATATATATATATATATATATATATTTTTTTTTTTTCCCCTCTGTTAAGTTGTGTAGGTGATTCCTCTTGTACTTGCTTCTGGCAAGTTCCTACGGGGGTGTGAAGCCTTCTTCTCCTCCATCTGCCTGGAGAGCTAGCAGCCTCTAATCAATGTGCTGGCCATTTTGCTCAGTGTCTCCATTCTGCTGTTATTTCAGAGGAAGAGAAAAGGCAAGCAATTATGCAACCAAAAGGGGGCTTATTTGAAGCAGGGGGAGGCATAAAGCACGAAAGGTAACCATGAATGAAGCAAGCTCCAACAAAAGTGAAGCTCTCCAGAATGCTGAATAAGGAGGTAGGAATCTCAGTTCTGCCTGGTTGCAAAGCCTAGAACTGTCTGGAGGATATGTTCTCTGCCCTAACCCTACTGTGAACCCCCAAACTGTGGCCAAAACTCTAGCCTATACCTCCTGCTGTCAATTGGTGCTCTTAGGGAAGCTCATCCTTTCCCAGTTAGGGCAGGTTGGCGGGCACACTGGTCTCCCGCTAATACACCCCAAATTTCTGTCAGCATTCCCTGAACTGTCAAAGTCTCCTGTAACTAGGGAAGGGCCACTGCCCTGAGGGCACTATGAGTTAAGAAACTTGTCAGAAATCAGCAATTCCTAGCAGGGGTCAGGGTTCAGAGAGGGAAATTTTGAGGAGGAAGTACTATTCTCTTGAACCTTTGCACTACAGTTCTTGAATGAACCGAACAACAACCATGAAAATTCTTCAAAAAGGAAGCCAGGAATAGTCACTGTAACACTGGCTACCATTTCTCTAACCCTGGTTCTGTTTTCTTTAAAGGCAGAAGATGCAGTTCATTTCGATTTTCTAAGCTGTTCAGAGAACAAAAAACATGGCAGCCACTCCCAGGAAGGGAGAAAGTTTTTTAAATGGGAGGAATTCAATACACCCATCTGTCAAGGTTTCTTACTCTTGACTCAGCCCTCTGAAGGATGTACACTTTAATACCACACTGAGGTGGACCTTGTCAGGGAGGAGTGGCAGGCGTTTTACAATCAGGGTGTTTATTGACAACAATGAGATGCTGTTGTGTTCCACAGTGAAAGATAAAAGCAACATTTCCAAAACCCTAATTTTGAAGATTTGGCCCTCTCCCCATCTTCTTGTCATGTAGCTAACCACACTACTGACAGGAGAGAGTCCCTGTTCTCTGGGTACAGTGTCTCTGGACTCTGAGCCTGCTTACATCAGAATCACCTGAAGGGCTTGTGAAAAAAGACTCCTGGGCCCCACTCCCAATGTTCCTGACCCAGTTCCATCCTCAATGGGGCCTGAGAATTTGCATTCCTAACAAAGTGATGCTGATGCTTATGGTCCTGGGACCCTGATTGCAGAACCACTACTCTGGTACAATTTAAAAAAAAAATTTAATGTTTATTTATTTTTTAGAGAGAGAGAGAGAGACAGACAGACAGACAGACAGACAGAACAAGTGAGCAGGGGAGGGGCAGAGAGAGAGGCAAACACAGAACCTGAAGCAGGCTCCAGGCTCTAAGCTGTCAGCACAGAGCCCGACGCAGGGCTCGAACCCACAAGCTGTGAAATTATGACTTGAGCCGAAGTCAGACACCTAACCGACTGAGCCACCCAGGCACCCCTACTCTGGTGCAATTTTAAAAAACGTTGGGTCCACCTAACTTACCCATGTGCCATCCAAGTGGTCTTGGCAAGAAATACACTCAAGCACCTACTCCTCACTCTGCCCAGAGATACATTTGGTCCCTGAATTCCAGTACCTGACATTAAGTAAAGTTTCATTATTGTCCACTACTTCCTTCCTACATGCAACCTCTGAGCCAGAAGCACACCGATGTTTTAGGGGGAGATACAGCCTGGAATCACAAAAGCTGATGGGAGGAGTATGTCCCTCCCATTCCTCATCCTCTTTCTTCAACCAAGCCTTCATAGCTTTAGATCCCTCAGGACACATAAGGTAAAAGCTTGGGGCACCTGGGTAGCTCAGTCAGTTGAGCATCAGACTTCAGCACAGGTCACGATCTAACAGCTCATGGGTTCGAGCCCTGCGTTGGACTCTGTGCTGACAGCTCAGAGCCTGGAACTTCCATCAGATTCTCTCTCCGTCTCTTTCTGACCCTCCCCAACTCACGCACTGTCTTCTCACTCCAATGTAAATAAACATTAAAAAAAGAAACTATTAAGAAAAAAGTCAAAGCTTTTTAACAGATTTTGATTCAAATCTTTCCTTACCATTCTCAGTGGTTAATTCTTGGACAAGTTTATTACCTCTGAGCCTCAATTTCCATATCTACAACACTGAGCTAATGATATTTATATCCTGGGACTCTGTGCAAAGTACCTAGCACTTGTCTTGGCATATGTCAAGCCTGCAGTGATGATGGAGGCCATTTGACTTTTCCTTTTTGTGGAAGCGGCAGGCATCATGGAGAAAAGCACGGATACCAGACAATCCTGGACTGAAATGGAAGTAGAGCTCCAGTACTCATGAGTTATCAGATCTTGGGAAAACCTATGAACTTCTCAAAGCCTGAACTATAAGATGAAGAAAATAGTGGTACCTACCTGTTGGATTTCTAAAGACTAAATCAGACTACAGAGACCCCTGGCCCATTACAAGTTAAGGGTTATTACTGTTACGATAATCAAAGGGTTGGCATGGACTTTAGAGGTATTTTTAGTCCCACATCTTTTTACAACTAAGAAAACTGGAGCTCAGGGAAATGAATGGATGTGCCCATGGTCTTGGCCTTTTCGAACCTGCCAGAGCTCATACCCATGAGCACATTGACACAACTCCAGTTCTGCTCATTCTCAGGAAGGCAGCATGCTCACAGAAGCGGGAACGCCAAATAAGCCAGGCACATGGCAAAATTAAGATAGAGAAGAAAACAAAATCCCAAGAACCAACTGGAATTCCAAGGGAGCACTGCTGAAAAGGATTCTTGGTACATTTAATAAATTATTTTCTTAATTTTAATAAATTATTTTTCTTATTTTAGAGGAAAAGAAGAGAAAAGAAACAAGCAACAGGGTCTCCCCTCCTCCACATAACTTCCTTGAGGGTTAAGCTGTGTTTTAGTAACTGAGTTTGGAAAGACAGAAAAAACACAAAAAGTGAAAATTAGATTTTTTAATTTTCCTAGGAACGATGATATTCTACATTTATAGCCCACATACACTGCCCTTTGCCTTTAGGATACTGAAAATACTAGTCCTCAAATGTAAGGTTATTGTCTCACTAGGGATAGAAAAGAGATGCCTTGTTTTCAGACTCACTAAAATCATTCATGATTTTGGACAACTTACATTTCCCTAAAACTGATTTTTTAAAAAGAGAGGGAAAAGACACCATCTAGGAAGGGAGAGAAAAAGAAAAGTTGAGGATGGTAATACTGTGATTTATAATATATATTTGGCCTTCTCGATTCCTGGCATACAGCTCTTAAAACTCTTGGAATTTCCTAAACGATAAGAACAGTAAAGGTGAGAGTCTTTTGTTACTCATAACAAGCCCCTTTCAAGCACACCAGAGTTTATGTTAATGAGTGATTTTTGGAAAACCCCCAGATAATCACAGGATGGGGGCTGGTTGCTAAGGAAACCAACCGTATGTTTAAAGGACTGGAACTTCCAGCCCCCCAACTTAATCAATCATCAATGGCCAATAATTTAATCCACTGTGCCTACAAAATGAAGCCTCCACAAAAATCTCTCGAGTAGAGGCTTTAAGGAGCTTCCAGACCGGGGAGCACATGGAGGTGCCAGGGGAGTAGCATCCCCGGACAGAGCATGAGAACACTGTGTCCTTCCACATCCCTGCCATATGCATCCCTTCGATCTGGCTCTTCCTGACTTACATCCTTTTAAAATAAGCCGGTAATCTCATAAGCAAACTTCTCTCTGTGTTCTGTGAGCCCCTCTAGCAATATGTCAAACCAGAGGAAGGGGTTGTGAAAACCTCTGCTTTATAGCCAGTGGGGCAGAAGCCCAAAGAACCACCCAGATTTGTGACTGGTATCTGAAGTGGGGTGTGGAAGGGCGGTCTTGTGAGACTGAACCTTAACCTGCACAGGCCTGACATTAACTACAGGTAGACCGTGTCACAACTTTTTTTTTAAATATTTCTTTTTTTTCTCCCCCATTTTTTATTTTAGAAAAAGAGAGAGAGCACGTACGTGCAGGTAGATGGAGTGAGAGAATGTTAAGCAGGCTCCAAGCTCAGCATGGAGACTGATGCAGGACTCGATCCCACGACCTTGGGATCATCACCTGAGCCAAAATCAAGAGTCAGATGCTCAACCGACTGAACCATCCCGGCACCCCAACAGTGTCATAATTAGACTGGACTGCAGGACATCCAGCTGGTGCCACAGAATTGCTCAGTACGGGGGGCGGGGGGAACCCCTCCTATTTGGTGGTGAGAGGTACCAAGCAGAATATAAAGAAGAAAAATAGGAGTTTTTCCTTTAAGGATAAAGAGAAAAAGTGTTATTATCTTGACAATATGTCTTTTGTTGAAACTAGACTCACATTCAATAAACGTGGATATTAAAAGAACATAAAAATCTTCCCCTTAAGGTTTAAACTTTTAATATGATTTAAAGACCTACTAAAATGCTCTAATATACCATCCTCAACACTTAAAAAGAAAGGCAGTGCCGTTTTTTTTTATTTTTAAAATTAAATAAATCTGGATAAACCTGTCAGAAAATATATTTACACAACTTAATTAAATTGAATTTTTTAGCAGTGACTTATGTTTTTCAGGAAAAAGGAAGCACCTTAGTAGCTAACTTCTAATATTCCAACCATTTCTCTCAGCAAGTCAAAGCATTATCAGTTGGTGCAGAGAAAATGTCCCATAGAATTCATTCATAGAATGAATTCTGAGTTCTTTTTAAAAATGGATTCTGTTGGCTTAAAGCAAAGGGGTCTGGCTGGTTAAGAGGAAAGATTTCGGTTGGTGGGACACTCAGATTCTTATCGTCTGATACTAGGGTGTTTACAAGACAAATGAGAGAGCAAATGATATAAAATAAGCTTTACCGAGAAACGAATATTGTCTGTAGCTATACAGTCAATCACAACAAAGAAGGTGTCGTAGAGAAGTTACTTCCTGATGAGTATCTGCCTAACTGAAGCTATGGATGAAGCTTTAGCAAAGCCACCACTTAAACCACCCCAAAAAATAAAGAGGCAGTTGCAAAGAAAAACTGAGTGGCATCTCCCACGTTTGGAAAAGAGCCTAAAGCTTGCTTTGACTGATGATACAACAAATAAATAAATCCCAATTCCTGAGTACTAGCAGATAAATGCAGTGTTACTAAAAACTGAAGACGCATTTCCTACATTCCAATGTAAAGATCTTAAAGCAAATTTACTTCTTCTTGCAGTCTATAATTTTAAACCCATATGGACTTAATATCTTTTTTTTTTTGCCTTTATCAAAGAAAATAAGTCGTTTTTAGGGCTCAGTCACAGATTGATTAAAAGGCTAGAAATATATCATCAGAGGGGTGCCTGGGTGGCTCAGTCGGTTAAGCGTCCGACTTCGGCTCAGGTCACGATCTCACAGTCCGTGAGTTCGAGCCCTGCGTTGGGCTCTGGGCTGATGGCTCACAGCCTGGAGCCTGCTTCGGATTCTGTGTCTCCATCTCTCTCTGCCCCTCCCCCGTTCATGCTCTGTCTCTCTCTGTCTCAAAAATAAATAAAATAAACGTTAAAAAAAACTAAAAAAAAAAAAAAAAGAAATATATCATCAGATTGTTTGTTGGTTACTTGCTTCACTCTCTAAACTGCTATCTGCTCCAAAGATGAGTTCTGCAGCTTTCCTTGTAGTTCTGTGCTCATGCACACAGATCAGGAATGCCAGCTACACTGGGGGCACGTGCTGGGGTGCACTGCTCTCTCTTCTTTCTAGCCATCAGAGCTAGAGATGCAGAGTAGCTCTAAATATATATAATCCTGCCAGATGAAGTAGAATGTTCTTCTTATTCTTCTCAATATTATATATTTTTGTAATAATATATATGACATTAATATATGATATAAACGATACATGTTATATTAGTATAAAACAGAGTTATTAGAATATACTACATATAATCAATTACAGGGTTAGGGGTGCCGCAACCTAGCGCAGTAGAAAATCTGCCTATAATTTTTGACTCCCCAAAACTTAATTACTAATAGCCTACTAGGACCAGGAGCCTTACTGAAAACAAAACAGTTGATTAGCACATATTTTGTATACGTATTACATACTGTATTCTTATAATAAAGTAAACTAGAGAGAAGAAAATGTTATTAAGAAAATTGTAAGGAAGAGAAAACCCACTTACAGCGCTGTGCTGTATTTACCGAAAAAAAAAACCTGTGTATAAGCAGATGTGTGCAGTTCATAGTCGTGCTGTTTAAGGATCAACTGTACTCCAGATCAGTAGTTTTCAAAGTCTGATCTGGGCCCCCGCCCCCTCCGGGAATTGCCAACCCTTGAAGAAGGTGGGGGAGACCGAATGCCATGCACGCTGACGCTAGGGCACGTTGGGTCCATATTGCTCACGTGCGCTCATGACTGTGCAATGGAGGTTCCCAGAGGCTACAAGGCACGTGCTTGGTGCCATTGCTCTGCCAGCTGAGGGGACACAGGCTTGTATATGCTTCCGTTCTGACAGTGAGTGGCTCAATTTCAATTGAGCCACATCAGTGGACCCGGCCCATATAAACAAAAGCCCACACTGGAGTCCACAAAACTTTTAAGAATGTAAAGAGGCAGTGAGACTGCAAAGTTTGAGAATATCCACTCTAGCTAGCTAGCTAGCAATAAATCCTCCCGCCGAATACAGATTTCAAAATGCTAATTCTTGGGTGACGTCTGGAACTCCTCCTATTCTTCACAATTAGTGTTCTCAGAGAAGATACCTCATTAAGACCGTAGGGCAATAATAGCTCAGCTAAAACGACCGTGCTGGGTGCGGTAGGCAGAGGCAGGAAGGAGACACATGGTTAGCTCCGAGAGTGGAAACAGTTTAAATGTCTATTAAATGTCACCAGTCCCCTAATGCCTCAGTATAAGATGACTATCATTTAAACCTAAAAATACTTACTTAGGGTTATTTTGTGGTTGGGGTTCTGCCTGCCTTAGAGAAAAGAGTACCTGAATCCTAAAAAATTGACATAGAGCCTGGTTGAGAAGAATGCCAGCTTTTGGAAAGAAGTCTTTGGCGTGGGTTTATGAGAAAGACAAGGCAAATATTCCTGTAAATCAGAACAGAGGTGGGAGCCTCCAGATTATTCGCTAACAGTTAGCCCAGCAAAGTCCCTGAAGAGTCTGATGCATCAGAGCACTGAGGCCATTCGCTCCCTCAGAGAGAAGAGTATGTAGAAGAATTGTTTCCAACATCAAATGAGAAAACAAGAAAAACTAGATATTCTGCCCCTAACCTCAACTCTCCTTTGCCACTCTATGTCCTTTCTGCTCAGTTTCCTTTAAAACACCACATAGCAGCAACTCTTCAACTAAATGCCTCAAAACAACTTCTGATTCCCCACTTTACTCGGTCAAAGTAGACCTAAATTATACATTTCAAGAATGTACTTAATCCCAGGAAAGCTTGTATAAGGCTGTTTACTCATTTCTGATCTGTTTCTACCATCTTGCCTTTGTCTGCAAATATGGCACTCTGGGCATCTGCAAGATATTTTCAAAGATGGATCACTGCCCCATGCTTATGAACAGAATGTTGGTCTTTCTGACCAGGTCCCATGCCCCGCTCCAAGTTCATTTCCATACATTAGACCCCTGACAGGCAGAAATGTTTCTTGCTTTTTTTCCTCTCTTCCCTTTATTATCAGAGTCTCTAACGAGTTCTGCTTGTGGCATTAAATCAGTTTGCTTTTCTTTCTCAAAATCCATTTACTTCTTACCCAGTGCACTACTATCTGCATATCTATTCTTTATTTTTTTCCCCCAGTATCTTAAGTTAACCATAGCCTAGAAATTTTTAACAAATTGCCATCTCGTCCCATTTTGGAACTTCTGTCTCGATCTTTAAAGATAACTTTCTATTCATGAGATAATGTTTCCGTCAAAATCCATTTGTATTAATTTTACGTGCAGAAATCCCATAACACAACAAATCATACGTTCGGAACTAAAACAAGCAAACCTACAAATCAGTTGTTCCTTTTCTCGGCTTACTTACAAAACACATAAACGCGAATCCTCCACACAGATGCTGGTGCGTTTGCTTGACACGGTTTATACTTTACTCCTGAGTTTTTTGCTAAAATTTTTATCCAAAAGGTTTCTTTCCAATGAATACAATACTCTCATGGAAATACCGTATCTTAATTCTGTTATTTGTTCTTATCTTTGCACTGGTTATTTGGGTGGGTGGGCCGATCACCATTCTCCTAGTAGAGTGCCCCCACAGTCCCTCTGCCAGACCCCTGGGGAAACTTGTGGTATGATGGGGACAACTTCATCCCATTGGCCAAGCCATCCAGCATCACCTATGTGCTGTGCCTCAGAAAGCTTTAGTACCAATCATTTCCTAACCGCTCTTAGAACATCCTGAAAATAGAGGGGGCAGAGAAGTACGCAAGTTAGAAAAGCATCATAAAACAGCACTGTAATAGAAATAAAAATTTTAACGATGACAAGAATGCATTGAGGAAAGGTGACCAGGAACGTTGTACTCCATTTTCGAAACAGCCAATATCTCTGTGCTGAACTCATCTACCCAGAGGCTGGGCAAATGAGAATATCTCCTTCAGCAGTCATGACAAAAGAAGAGAATGCTTTAATTTCCATCGTCTGTTGTCTTTATTTGTCCTTGTTTCAGATTCTCTAACTTTCTAATGCATTAACATGATGTTCAAAGGTAAACTGCACAGGAGCCCTGGGTGGCTCAGTTAGTTAAGCATGTGACTCCTGATTTCAGCTTAGGCCATGATCTCGTGGTTCGTGAGTTCAAGCCCCACATCAGGCTCTTCACAGACAGAGTGGAGACTGCTTGGGAATTTTTCTCTCTCCCTCCGCCCCTCTTACCCACTCATGCTCTCTGTCTCTCAAAATAAATCTACATTTTTAAAATAAAAGATAAAAACTATACAGAAGGCAGCACTTGAGCAAAAACGAGCAGCTTCACCTCTCCTTATTTTGATTTTTTTACAGTAACCATTTGCCATTTTTTTAAATCCTCATACATATTCCCCACTAAGCACTCATCTTGCCCAACCTCCTTGGCTCACCCCATCACACTCTGTCCCTCTCTCTCTATTCCCTGCTATCCTTTGTACCAGTAATTCTTATCTTTTCTCTGAAAGTTTAAATAGTTTCTGTGTATTTTTGTTGGATTCCTTCCCTTGCCCAAAATAGGTTTTTGGTTTTGTTTTGCCCTGGGGGTAGTAGGAGAGCAAGGAGATAGGGGAGTGGTCCTTTTAACTTTCAATCTTAAACAGTCTAGCCCCATACTCACCTTGCCCAGAACACACATTCAGAGCAAAACGGGTGCTGAAGCTTACTCCGCTCGTGGCTCTTTTTATGTGAATGGAGCCTGTGTGCCTTCATCCGGGCTACGGCCTCGGGGCCCTGCCTTGGCCATTTCTGCGGGGCCACTCACTGCCCCCAAGGAAAGGAAAAAATGGCCCTTCTCCTTCCACTTTGCTTGCCCTCCTGGATATGTGAGGTCATGAGGTCGCGGCGTGGAAAAGCCCAGTTCTTCCAACGGGGGCTGCAGCGATGGAGCCCAAGCCGACGTCTGCAGCTCTTCTAGCATGATCTGGTTAGAGCCTCTTCCAAAAAGTCCCTTACCTCTCATTTCTCGGCTTTTTGTTTTTTCCCTTCAAGCACATTTTGGAATAAGAGCAACTGGTCCTCGTGGACAAACACCTCTGATCTAGAGTTTGAAGCCAGGTCATCACCGCAGGCATGAAAATAGAGGAGAAATAAGCCGTTCCTTGCTAATGTCACCAAACTCTGCCTTTTCTCAGAAGCCAGGATTCTGTACCCTAAAAACCTCCCCGCCCTTTTGTTTGCTTTCTAATAGGTCTGGAGCATCGAATTTGGAATTTCAAAACTTACTGGATTCTGGTTTCACTTGTCCTTCTTTGGCATCTAGAGAATCTTAAATCCAGCCTTGTAAACAGATTCCAAGGCCAGAGCTCTCTAAGATGTGCCATCACAAGTGAGGCCTCTGTCCTCACCTCATTTTTACTGTCAGGTCTTCTAGCCTATGGTCAGCCCCCCACCCTCCTCTCTCCCCTCAGCCTCCTGCCACCCTCTGCCCAGCACACAAACCTTCCACCTCTCTGTCTGTCCTGTAAATATATTAAGCAAGCTCAAGGCTCTTCTCACACCCACTTACAACTGCTCATCAAAGGCAAAAGGAACAGAAAGAAATCTTAGAGTCACAGGCGCAATGCTGGTTTCTATTACGTCCATGCTGGTTTCTTCTAGGTCAATGCGCCTTTTCATGGGCAGCGTGCAGAGTGATACTATGTTTTATCTTACAAGAGTGAATTTTGTAATCACAGCCCATTCAGTGATAGGAAGTCCCTCAGTGTTGCAAAGAGTGCTTTTGAACAATGGTCATGAACATTTTGTGAAAAACCAAAGCTCAAAACCATTACTGAATATCAACATGACCTGGGTTTCATTCTGTAGCATTACTGGTGTGGAAATCAGACATATGATAGCCATTCTTACTTGAATAACGCTTCATTTATGGGGCACGGATAATATACAAGGGGATTAAAAACACTGAATGATCCCTCTTAGAAATGACACAGTTATTTAGTTAATAATTCAAATTTTGAGGGGCACCTGGTGGCTCAGTCGGTTAAGTAACAAACTTTTTATTTCGGCTCAGGTCGTGATCTCACAGTCTGTGAGACTGAGCCCTGCATCAGGCTCTGTGCTGACAGAGTGAAGCCTGCTTGAGAGGCCCTCACTCTCTCTGTCCCTCCCCTGCTCGTGCTGGCGCGCTCTCTCTCTCTCTCTCTCTCTCAAAATGAACAAATTAACGTTAAAAAAACATAACCTCCCAACTAGGAGAAACATTATGGAGACGTGGCTACCATATAGGCATATTTTATGTAATTACAAGGAAATTCCACTGAAATGCTAGTCTTTTTGTTGCATCCAACTCTTAATCATCGGAGGGTAAGCTGCCGGCTCTATAGATAACCTGTGAGGCCTGGCAACTTCAGTCTGCCCCCCGGCTGGGTCATGAGGCGAGAGGCAAACTCCGAGGCCACACAACCACTTCAGAGCACGAACTTTAAGTAAATAACGTATAGGTTCCTGTCTACTCGGTACCTTGAGGAAAATTCAAGGAAATCAGGTTTTGGCATTTGAGTCATTGGGTTTCACAGCCCTGGCCAGCGTTCGGCAGAGTTTGTGAAGCATGGTCTCCCCACAGGGGCTCTGTGCCTGTCTGGCACCTTCCGCTGCTCCCTCTCACCACATTGCACTGTGCTAAACTCAGACACATCCACGGGGCGCCTCCCACATACAGGGACCGAGTGAGGGCCTCGCGGCGCTCCTCATCCTCGGCACAGCCCGGCTCAGGGGGGTGTCTTTTCCCATCTCAGAGGGGAGGACAATGTGGCCCAGGGAAATCATCCAACAGCAAGGAACAAAGCTAGCATTCCAATCCGGGTGTGTCCAGTTTCTTCACTCTCGTTGCTTCCAGAGTGCCGCACCATTCCTGCCATTTCTCTATGTTAACTGTACCACGCAGCTGAGGGGGTTACCACACCCTTAAAATATCAGCGAAACTCTAAAGGTTTCATTTAAAAACAAACAGTACAAAGCAAGTTTTGCTAGTAACACATTGATTAAATGGAATCATTCTGAATGGATCTGTATTTTGTGACAAGATGGGAAGAAAACATAATAATTACTTTTTCATCGGTCGTAAGAGTTATTTTCCAGAAATGTTTATTTAGATAATAAACTTAAGAATTTTAGCAAACATTTATGACTGCTTACTCTGGACAAGGCACTCTGGTGAATGCCTCACGTGTATTATTTCGTTTAATCTTCGTTCTGTGTGTTAGCTATTTATTATCATCATTTGCCTTTAACAGAGGAGAAAACTAAAGCACAGCGAAGGTAAATTTTTGCCCAAGATCACAGCCGGTACGGGGCAGTGCTGATATGCAAACCCTGGTGATAAGGAATCTAACCACTGGGACGTCCTGCCAGGACCTGACGCAGGGAAGTGACCCTGATTGCACGGACCACAGGGAGAAATGTGTCAGAGTTGAGAGGAGAGATGAAGACACCCCCCCTCCCCCTGGCCACAAGAGACCTGTCCCTTGGGCTCTGAGTCCTATGCCCTCAGAAGCGTGGGGACAGGCCAGCACAGCCATTTGCCAAGAGGAGAGCTCAATACCCTCTCTTCCTCCTTGTGAGAGAGGGCAAGGAACGGAGAGGACTGGGCAAGGAGCATATACAGAAAACTCGTAGGTTAGACAAGACCTCACTGTGTACAACTCATCACAGGATGGCAGGAGGTATGATGAGGCAGTGTGGCATCCTGAATAGGAACCTGCGTACAGCTTTATATACAAAAAAAAAAAAAAAAGGATTGGGGGTGGGAGTGGGGGTACGAGCTACTTAGTGTTTATTTAGTTAATCCATTATCCCTATTTTATCGTTACAATTTTAGAATATGTGCTACCAAAGCGAGCACCGTCATCCCCATTTTAAAACATAAGAAATTACAACCAAAGAAGCAGATTTTGAAACGTTTGTAAATTACTGAGCAAAACTTGGGAGCTATCTCCTTCAAAGAACTTAGAGCTCGGTCAGCTTAAAATAACCACTATGAAAAATTTCAAACACACATAAAAGTCTGGAGAATGGCAAAACGTACTCTCATAAATCCTTCAACAATCATCACAGACCGGCACACCGGCACTAACCCGTACCGGCTGTGATCTTCGGCGAAGAAGTTACCTTGTCTGTGCTTTAGTTTTCTCCTCTGTTAAAGGCAAATGACGATGTTGCCATACTGTATGCTTCATTTATGTTCCCTTTAAAACTTTTCTGGTCCAGCATGGTCAGGGCAAATCCCATTTGTCCTAAAGCTGCCATTCATCCTTACAAGCTTTAATATGCATCTCTAAAAAATGGACATTTTCTAGCAAACTACAATGTTACTATCAAATGTGACAAAACTAAAAATAATTTCTTGGTATCGTACCTGGTCCATATTGAGATTTCACAAATTATCTAAAACTTTTCTTTCTTTTCTCTCTCTTTTTTTTTTTTAAAGTTTACTTATTTGGGGATGCAGGGAGGGGCAGAGGGAGAGAGAAAGAGAATTCCAAGCAGGCTCCAGGCTCAGTGTGGAGACCGACTCCGGGCTCAATCTCACAACCATGAGATCACGACCTGAGCCGAAATCAAGAGTCAGAAGCTCAAGGGAGTGAGGCACCCAGACGCCCCTTTCTTTTTTTGCTTGTTTTGTTTGAAACAGGCTCCAAACAATCAACACACATTGCAGTTTGTCTCTTTAGTTCCTTTTAATCTAATTCAGCCCCTCCTCAACTTCCCCTTTTTATTGTGCCATCAACTTAAGAAACCAGCTCAAGTAGAACCATTTTTATTCATTTCATGCCCCCAACTGTTTACTGTGCATATCATCCTGGAGCCCACTGATACCTGCTAGCCTCCCCGTCCGTTTCTCTGTTCCCCTACTTGTACATCCTCGAAAAGGAAAACAACTATATACAGGCAGCTGTGTTTTGTCTTCCAGAAGTTATCGACATTACTAAGGACCAAACATGTCTGTCATCACAATGATACTTCATTATAATGGGAAGCACACGGAAGCCCTATTTGAGAGACTGGTAGGAACCGAGCCAACCCTACCCCCCCCACCCCCCCCACCCCCTTTGTACCATCACAAAGGAGGCACCAGTGCCCAACCTGGGTAATTCGCTCAAGAACAGAGCCGCCCATTGTTAATTATGGAGCTGGGGGAATTAGGAGGCTAACAGACGGCTGTGATGCAGGGGAAAATCAGTTTGCTGTATCACAGAATGTGCTCAACTCATTCTCTTTGTCAGGGGTTTTTAATTATTTATGATGAAGCACTGTTGCATGTTTTGTAATAATAATGAAGTCTTGGTAACGTGAAACCTGAGTGCAGCAGGGCACAGCTATTAAATCTTTGCTGAGAGCAGGGCAAGGGAGACAGGGCATCGAACCGGTAATGATGGTCAGGTCTACAGACGGACAAAAAAAAAAGGGAGAACTGGCCAACTCTGAATGGCAAATCCAATTCTGTCAGGAAAGCCACCAGTGGGAAGACAGCTCTGAGGCTGGACCTTCTGTTCTCCTCGGCCACAGCTCTTCCTGCTCGGCCCTCACTTGGCTTGCCCTTCAGCACTGGGCTTTTGCCAAGGGTTGATGAGCCCCAGCCGTGGCGCCGGGCAAAGCTTCCTGTGGGTATGCCCCTTGAGAGTCTCATTAAGATCGCCTTTTTGCACTCCTGGTTTATACTCCATAAACGGAAACACCAAAAATTGCATATGTGAATGAAGTGAGGCCACTCAGAATCTAGGCCACGGATATAAGTGCCCACGACTACTGGGCCCACCATATGAGGCCACAAGGTACTGGGGCCTCCTTCCTCTGGCTCTCTGGCACTCCAGAGTGACTCATTCAAACCCATTATTTTATTTTAAAGACTACCATGATTTAAAGAAAAAAATAGTGAACAATTTAAAAGACTTCCTCTGGGGGGGACAAAAAAATAAAGACCTGCTCCATTTAGAATAAAGCAAGTGAGGGGGGCCTGGGTGGCTCAGTTGGTTAAGCGGCCAACTCTTGATTTTGGCTCAAGTCATGATCTCAGTTTGCTGAGTTCGAGCCCCACATCGGGCTCTGTGCTGACAGTGCAGAGCCTGCTTGGGATTCTCTCTCCCTCCCTCTCTCTCTGTTCTTCCTCTACTTGTGCGTGCGCTCGCTCGCTCTCCCTCTCTCAAAATAAATAAATAATAAAGCGAGTGAATGCTAAGAAGGGCCAATAAAGTGAGACGGGAAAAATTATTCAAAATTATCAAGTACCTTAAATCTATGGGAAAGTGACATCTTTGGAGGGAATAAAATGCAGCTTACTCTTAATTACCTAGAGGCTAACTGTTCCATCACTGGATAATCCAGGCCACTGTCCCTCTTTCTCTCCAACTGGAGGCTATTACCTGGCATGCTGTGCATTTTGTCATATAGCGGTAAAGACAGGCACAATACATTACGCACTTGCTATCACCCCCCTCCCCATCCCCCAACAGCTTCTGGGCTCCTGGACGGCAGGGAACGTGCTTAAATCAGCCCAGAGGTTTACACATAGTAGGCGCTCAATAAATGACAGCGTTAGCAGAAAAGCCCTAGGGAGCCTTTCTGCCCCCGTCCCTCATCTCATCCAGGCTACTGCCTACCCAGGGTGCACTGCAGTTTTCCCCACTCTAACACTTACTATACCGCGTTGTGAGCTGGGCGCCAGCTAGCAGTATACAGCAGCTCGAGAGCAGCTCCTCAGTTAGTGATATACTGATCTTCTCCATTTAAGATGGGATTATTGGGGCGCCTCGGGTGGCTCAGTCGGTTGAGACTGTGACTTCTGATTTCAGCTCAGGTCATGATCTCATGGTTCGTGGGATAGAGCCCCACGTCAGGTTCTGCGTTGACTGTACAGAGCCTGCTTGGGATTTTCTCTCTGTCTCTCTCTCTCTCAAAAAGAAATAAATGAACTACAAAAAAAAATGATAAATGTGTCACACATGATACATATCTGTACTAGCTAGGCCCCAGGGATATCACAGTAAGCAGTTGCTATCCTGCTCTCACACTAACAAATATATAATCGCAAAAGGGGATAAATGCTCAGAAAAGAGGAACACGATCATAAGAAAGCATCTCATAAAAGCATCTGGAAGAATGCGGAGGTAGGCCGCACGAGCAAAGGCCCAGGGCAGGAGGGACAACAGCAGAAGTGCACAAGTGAGGGACTATCTGGCTGGACCTCAGAGATCACCAGTGCAGAACAGCGTGCTTGCACTTATGAGCCTTCCAGTCACACATCTCACAGATGTGTACTGGGCACAGGGTACATGCATGGAAACTATGCCAGGCGCTACAGATCTAACAGGCACAAAACAGATACTATCCCTGCTCTCCCAAAGCTTTCACTGGAGCAAATTCTGCAGAGAGGAACCGCACGCTGAACTAGACTCTACAGTTTCAACTTTGTTACCTGCTGCCGGACTGTCCACTTTGGGGTTTGTTCAGCCCTTCCAGGAACGGCTTGTGCACTGGGCTAGCAGACTCCTCAAAGCTTTCTTGCCCGAATCAGGCTCCTTGCCTCAACATCGTTCTTTACTAAGTCAAGCAGCGATTCTGGGGTCGTAGAGCTGTCTCGGGCCAGAGGCGTGCCACACTCTGACAGAACCACAGGTACAAATATCATGGTCAAGAAGGTCGCTGCTGACCCGCCATCAGGGGACACAAAGATATTTTCCTGCAAAAGCTGCTTATTGCTAAATGAGATCTGAGCCCTCTCTGGAGATGTAAATTATTCATGTTATGCTTGTTCTCGCTTCTCGTGGAAAATTGAGCGATGGCTGTGTAGAATCTGGCTACCCGGTAACATCCGTCTGTGGTTAGATACGGGGTGCACAGCCCCGCCCAGCAATTCGGAGCAATGCATCTGAGACTCCCTCCTTCGCTAATTCCCCATTATCGGCACCCCAAGCAATCCGCCCTTCATTTTCTCCCACAGTCCTGACCCTTCGCTTCCCTCACTCCCCTCTTCCTCAGATGAGCCTGTGGACCAGCTCAGACGAAACCGATTAAGCCTCTCCGTTAGAAGCTGACTTCTTCCCTACTTTGAAACCTGGAACGTTGCCCATTCTCCCTCTGCTTCCAACGGTGTCAGAGCAACGGGCATCCTGCTTCTCCTGAACTGCGTTTTCTCTTGTGTGCTCCCTACTGTCCACAGGTGCTTGCTTCACCAGCTAATGTCCATTGACCCACACACATATTCAGGTCTCTTCCTAAGCTAACAAAACCAAACAAGGCAAGAAACTCGTTTGAATCCTGCTGCTGGCTTCCCCCTCCAGTTGCCGTTTCTCCCCACATCTATTCCCTCAGCCCTGGCTGTGATTCTCATCACCTCATTTCCCAGGTGGCCCTCCTGCCTCTGGACGCACCATCTGTCGCACCCTGGCCTCACCTGGACTCTGAAAACAGACTCGCATCGCCTTCTTCTCCTGCCCTTGGCTCTGGGCACCCCCAAGGCGGCGGGACTCAATCGTGAGAATGTGGAATTTGAGGCACCTCACAATCTGATCTCCCTGTGCCTTTCTGCCTGACCTCCCACCATGAAACCTGCTCTCCTTGCTGCCTCAAAGTACTCAACTTTCCTCAGAACAGCCTGGGGCTAGAGCTTTTTTACGTTGCCCACCCCCTTCCCCTACCTGCTTCCACTCACGGGTCAGAACCTTCCAGTTCAGGACCCAGGGCAGACCTCAGCTGGCAGAGCCTTTCTGCTCTCCTCCTCCCTGGAGGAGCTACCCTTCCTCCTCACTCCCTCACTATCTGGTAAAAACATCTGTGTCCCTCCCCAAATGGCACCTGCTGGAGGCAGAGACTATCCCTTATTCACCCCTGCACTCCTCACACAGCTGGTCTAGAAACCCTGGCTTAGGGGCGCCTGGGTGGCTTAGTCAGCTAAGCGTCCGACTTCAGCTCAGGTCACGATCTCACAGTTCGTGGGTTCGAGCCCCGCGTCGGGCTCCGTGCTGACAGCTCAGAGCCTGGAGCCTGTTTCAGATTCTGTGTCTCCCTCTCTCTCTAACCCACCCTGTTCATGTTCTCTCTCTCTGTCTCAAAAATAAATAAACGTTTAAAAAAAAAATTTTAAAAAAAGAAACCCTGGCTTGGAATACATCTTCCCTGGACTCTTGTAATTTAAGCCTAGTTACCTAGCTTTTCTTAACACAGTGTATTTATCACTAAGCTGGGCTGATGATGCCACCTTTTAGGGTTAGAGAGATTACAACTCATTGGGTGAAGCAAAGTGAAACTCAGAATTTTCTTATATGCTTATAAAGCAAGATCCAAATACAGAGAAAATACCTTTAAGGACTATTTGCTTTCTAGTCATTGCAGTTAATGTCCAAATAACATACTTCCCCTGATGAAAACTATCCCTTTTTTGTACTTATGGTACATGTCTAAGTTTCATCAAGCATGCATTTCAGTAATATTACTTTGGCTGCTGGCATCAGCATCCTCTTTAAATAAAACCTCTTCTTTGTTGCATCCTTTCATGACAGAAACTCATCCTGGGTGGCTCAGTTGAGCAGCCATCTCTTGATTTCAGCTTAGGTCATGATCTCAGGGTCGGAGGATCGAGCCTGCCTAAGATTCTCTCTCTTCTCTCCCCCTCTGCCCCTGCCCCACTCATGTACACTCTCGCTCTCAAAAATTCAAATTAAAATTAAAAAAAAAAAAACTCTTCTGTGCAAACAGCGTTGAGCAGAATTCCTTAATAGGTTACGGTATTAACAGATGAGATACTTCAACTGACAGGGCAGATCAACTCAATGTTTACTTTTAAATTGCAAGGAGGAGAAAAAGGAAAGCGAGAAGGGTAAAAATAATAAAGGAGATCTGAATTGCTTTGCATTTTAAAAAATCAGTTACCCGCAAAGGTGATGTGTTCTGATCTCAGACTTAAGAATGGAGTTTACAAAAATCTAAATTGGAGTAGAAAAATGAATACCGATTTGTGTCAGGATGTAACAGGACATACTTGAATGGAGACTACAGCATTGCACCCAGGTTTGCCCGCAGGGGCCCTGGGTGGTGTACAAATGTTTCCCCATTAGCCAGCCCGGCTTCCCGAATGAACCATGAGCCATGGTAACCAAGGTGAACTCACATAAACTCTTTTGCTTCACTTACCACCTCAACATGCAAACTTGGGAGATTCTGCTTTCATAGTTTTGCAATTTGGCCCAGAACTTAGCATCACGCACAGCTGAGACACACAGGAGAAAAGTAAAATTTGTAGCTGTCACCAAATTCCAGGCAAGCTCCATGGTTTGTTAGGTGGAGACATGAGCAAGGCCAGAAGGAGTGGCCTGTATCTCAGCTGGTCAGAAGAGGGCTGTAAGGGCCTGTGGGCAATGCGGGTCAGAGGTCACAAGAAGAGAGGTCAACGCAGAGTGGCAGGATCAACATATAGAGATGGGAAGCAGACGAGACTCGAAAGATGAAGGTCTGAGGAACTCCTGTTCCAGTGCCAACCAAGCAGTACTGGCCACAGACACAGGACTTGGGCAGCATGCCTGGAGCTGGACAGATAGCCAAGGATGCCAGACAGAAGGCTGTGCTGTAGAGCCAGGCATCCTGAGGGTTAGAGAGACGTCATATACCCGCTGGCAGCCCTGAACTTTATCTCACCTCGCAAAGCCTCAGTTTCCTTATTTACAGAAGGAGAAGCACAGTGCAGGGCAGGGAGTGTGCGAATAAAATGGGGACACTTAGCACAAGTTCCTAGGACATGTGATACCTCATTGGGACAAACAGCTCAATAAGAGGGAAGCTCTCCTTAACTGGTGATTCCTTTCCCCTTCCTAAGGGACTAAAGGTGACTGTCACACTCAGGTTCTATCTGGTTGATAGGTAGGCAAGTGCTTCATGCTGGGAGAACCCTAGGAGTAGCTGGGAACAAACAGAGTAGAAAGCAAAAGAACTCTGGAAGGGGCCTTTCCAGCACCAATGTATCATTAAAGCACAAGTCAATATACCTCATCATAAAGGAGAGAGGCAAAAATTGTCCAAAGGTGAACTGTCCTTCTAAATGCAGCTCCAGGTTGGTATGCCTTCTGGAAAGTACCTCAAAATCTGTGTCTGTTTGCTGTCCCCTGATAGCCAGGCTGTGTGTGTGTGTGTGTGTGTGTGTGTGTGTGTGTGTACATACATACATATATATACACACACATATATGTATATATATGTACATGTACATACATATATATGCATATTTACATACATATATATGTACATATACATACATATATGTATGTGTGTGTGTGTGTGTGTGTGTGTGTGTATATATATATATATATATATATACATATATATATTCTATGTTTAAGGAAACATTAAAACAAAACAAAAAATCCTGTCAAGTCATGTTCAAATCAAAGGCAAAGTGCTACTTATAAGGACAGAGAGGGGAAGACTCTGACTTTCCCCATCTATGTGGGTAATTTACCAAGCCAGAGCAGGCTTCCTCATCTAATACAAAGCCAAGCCCCATTCCCTGCTAGCTTGAACGCTTGCTGAAGCAAGTTCACAGAAGACTGATGCAGATCTTGCGTCCACCGGGGACGAAGAGGCTAGTCTCTTGGCATACCTTTGCCTTCAGTTCAGTAAACAGCTGGCTGCGAAGACCGTAAGTAATCAATTTCCAGAGCAGGAAGGGATCTGGTGGAAGAAACTGATGGAAGTTCACACTTGCTTACGTTTTAAGAACAAGGCTCACAAAATAATTAATGCTTAGGTCAAATAATTAGCAGGTTTTGGGGCTGACCCAAATTAACATTGGTGTAGGTTAACATCCTTTTACGTGTGACTCCAGAACGTTGAATATTAGTATATTTGAAAATGACGCACGTGTGTTCAGCTTCCTTATATCAACGGTTCAGAACAATGTTTATGATAGGATCTCCAAGGAAGCAGCTAGATTCTATACAGACTCATTTCAGAAAAGACACACAAAGAAAGACGTGCATACAAGCTGTAAGGAAATGAAATGCAAACTGTAATAAAATACAGAATAGTGAGATAGTGTCAGTAGGAAATTTTCTAGTTTGCCAGTAGTATTATTCTATTGCTCAACTAAAGAAAACTCATCTCCTTCCCCCAAATGATTTCTTTATCATAAAAAAACGCTGCATACATGTGTCTTCCTAACTTCCTTACAAGTTAAGAATGTCCCTTATTTCAAGTACTCATTCTTTATTACCGAGAGATAAAATTTGATCAGCTGTTAGAGATGATGAATCCAAAAGTTCCTCATTCATTTAATGGGAAACATGAACATTGAGTTATCAGATATATTTAAAACATTCATAACAGTACTGTTAATAAGAATTCTATGATTATCTGTATTGCTATTATAATAATACCTACATTTACACATATAAAATCACTTCTATAATTTTTACTATTGTTATAATAATCTCATTACATCACAGCTGGGCTACCTTTCTCGAGGCAGTCCACAACCTGCGGGATTGGATTGTCCGGTAGCTGGGCCCTGGTATCTGCATGGTAATTAAGCTCCCTGGGTGATTCCAGACCTTACCAAGGTCTGAGAATCACCGCCTCAGGCTTAGAGGAAATCTTTGTAGACATCACAGTACGAAAGGATGAAACATCAAAAT
This sequence comes from Lynx rufus, assembly GCF_022079265.1. Classification (NCBI taxonomy): domain Eukaryota; kingdom Metazoa; phylum Chordata; class Mammalia; order Carnivora; family Felidae; genus Lynx; species Lynx rufus. The sequence continues at coordinate 19,423,219 of NW_025814824.1, forward strand.
TCCTCTTTTAGAAAGCAGTTGTGGCCACACTATTTTGTTGTCAGAAAGCCGTATGAGGTCACTGCACAAGACCACTGGGGACTGACTTGCTTGCTCTCACCTACAGACTGATGATGCAATCACAGACATTTCAAGCCGAACCCTTCAGATGTGAATGCCATTCAGTATCCCCTTTCATACGCAGGAAATTTCTGTCCAAATGATCCTTAAAGGAGTCCTCACGGTATGCACTACTAGATTTGTCCATGCTGTAAGAACCAAGGGGACACTACGATGACCCACATCTGACATGAGCACAAGAGGCCAGCTAGGGATTAAACACACATCTGGCCTACAGTCTGCGGACACCTACAGAGGCATTTGTATTTCTTTGCAACTCACTCTTGAAATAAAATAACCAATGCAACTTATCATACCTGACATAGTTACTATCTCCAAAACCACCGTAAGATAATAACCTGAATTTAATGATTTGAAAATGGTACGATTTCTGAAATGAATCTAGAATAAAGTATGGGACACTTAGGAAAAGAATTACATCATTAGTATTAAAAACTGTAAATTGTAGTATCCCTCTTCACCTATTAAACTGGAAAGACTTAAGCTATTAAAAAAGCTTAGGATTGGCAAGTATGTGGTAAAAACAAGAATACTGAGACTTTACAATGGAATCTGGTGTGGGGGTGCCTGGGTGGCTCAGTCAGCTAAACACCCGACTCTTGGTTTCAGTTGAGGGCATGATGTCACGGTTTGTGGGTCCAGGCCCTGCATTGGGCTCTATGCTGATGGTGCGGAGCCTGCTTGGGATCTCTCTCTTTCCCTCTCTTTCTGCCCCTCTCCTGCTTGCTTGCTCAATCTCTCTCTCTCTCTCTCTCAAAATAAATAAACGAAAGAAAGAAAGAAAGAAAGAAAGAAAGAAAGAAAGAAAGAAAGAAAGAAAGAGAAAAGAAAAGAAAAGAAAAGAAAAGAAAAGAAAGAAAGAAAGAAAGAAAGAGAAAGGTGGTGTGGTCTTTCAGGATGGCAATTTAGCAATCTTTACCAAAAGATCTTGAAGTCTGTATATATGTTTACCCAATAGTTCCATGTCTAGTAATTTCTCGTTCAAAGACATTAGTTAGGGAAAAAGTGAGAAAGCAAGTCAGAAAAAAAGGACTTGCAGTACATATCCAATAAAAACCATCACTATTTATATACAGGGCCATGCTCCCTTATCTATAATCTGAAATCTTAAAAGTTCCAAGAACTGAAAGATGTTTTTGTAATTCATTTATGGGAAAATGTGACCTGTTGCAAGGCTATTTACAGTCCTTAACTCCACTGCAAGGAGTAATAATTGTAATCGTTGCAAATATAATACATTTTACCACTGACAAGTTAACATATTTGATCGTAGGGAACTACTCCATACCTAAGTGGGGATTTTGTAAGACCTATAGTATATTTCTTATGTTTCTAAAATCTAGAAAGAAAAAACTCTGGATTCCAAAACAATCTGGCCTAGGGAGCTTTGGGTAGGAGATCCTGAACGTGCACACAGTTATATAGCAGTATGTTCATACATCATGATGTTAATGGTAGCTTTCTCGCACAGTAAAACTGCAAATGATTTTTACCTTCTTCCTTTGCTTACATGTTTTCTGAATTTTCTTTTTATAATGAGCACATTTATCTTTATATTTATAAAAATCAACGTATATGGGGGAAAAAAAATAAGAAAGAATCTAGTCCTTAGGACAACACCCAACCAGATTTCTTAATTTCACAAATAGCTCTATCCACATATTACAGCTATGTGTTTTACAATTAACAGACAAGTATAATTTCTTGCTGAATACACTTTCCAATCACTTTTCTGATGTGTGGCTCAGTTTATACCATGGAGTTCCATCGTTACAGAAGGTTCAGAAATCCAGATCACGACCCAGGGCAGCTCAGGAGTGCGGCAGGAGCTCAGATACCCTCCTGGCTCCCAGCAAAGATCTCTCCATGGACAAGTGCCAGAAAACAGACACCCAGCAGTGCCAGATGGATCGCTAACCTGTACCACTCAGAATGGCAGGAAGGAGGACAAAGAAAGGGAAATCACAAAAGGAACCAAGAATGTATATGCTTTCAAGCAGAAATCTTTGCTTGGCCTGCAAATAGAAGAACCGAGTAATTTTGTTGAGTATTTTGCCTCACCAATGAGCTTATGAGACCCCACAAGCAAAGCACATCATATACTTCCTCTGGATGGAAGGAAGGAAGGAAGGAAGGAAGGAAGGAAGGAAGGAAGGGCAAGCTAACTCAGATTTTTATTTAACTCAACACTAAACAAAGAGCCATGTTATTAATCAAAAATATAAAGAAGAAATAAGGAATGTATAGTCAGGAAGAAGTCAAATGGATGGTTGTAAGAATAAAGAGTTTAAAAGGCCCATAATAGTAGCAATACCACACAGTCAACTCTCTTTGATTAAATGTTGATTCATTCATTCTAGAAGACTGACCGCACCTGACTGTGGACCAGGCACTAGGCTAGGCGCTGGGGACACAACAGTGAGCAGAGCGGTCTCACAGGCCCTGGCTGAAGTGGCCCTGGAGAACTCCACCTGCTCTTACTCATAAGGAAATTGATTATGTGTCCTGGGGTCAAAGGTATTTACTGTGTCGATTACATGAGTTGGCTTTTAGGAATCATTAAGCCTAAATCTGGTTTTAAAGTCTAGCCCTATAAACTTACAAACTGAGTGATTTTGGACCCTCAATTTAAAAATGAGAATACTCCAGGGGCACCTAGGTGGCTCAGTCAGTTAAGTGTCCGACTTCCGCTCAGGTCACGATCTCGAGGTTCGCGAATTTGAGCCCCTCGTCCGACTCTGTGCTGACAGCTCGGAGCCTGGAGCCTGCCTCTGATTCTGTGTCTCCCTCTCTCTCTGCCTCTCCCCCACTCGTACTCTGTCTCTCAAAAATAATAAACATTAAAAATTGTTTTATTTAAAATATAGTTAATTAATTAGTTAGAATACTCCCACCTCTGCCTCACACTTTGGAGCACATTAACTACAATACCTGACATTACCTCATGCACAAGTACTGGGTAAAGGTTATTCCTCTTCTTTCTCTTTCCTTCCCTGCTCCTTCCTTTTCCCTCACTGCACTGGCTGTCCTCTTACTTAAAACACCCTGGGGTCAAGATAATAAGATGCCTTGTCATGCTCCTTGATCTCAGCAGTCACAACGATCCAGGAACCCCTTCAGGGGCCCCCCATCCCTGTCATTTACATTCTAGACCAGCTGTCTTAGGTACTATCACAGGCCAGGCCACTGTTTCCTGGAAACCACTAGTGCACCTGATAACAGGCACCTGTGTCTCATTCTTGGGTCATGGCCTCCTCCCTATCTTTACACAATCAGCAATTTCTCCTCATGCATTCTGCACTTTACTTGAAGCTCCCTCCATTTTCTCCTGCCCCAGCACATTCTGGGAAGAATTTGACAACAACCCTTTAGGGGATGTTAACTAAGCTGAAGTTCCTGTCCTAAACAAGTTCCGCACCTGCATTCTCTCGTGAATGCCCACACTGGCTATACAATGTGTGTACCATTATCAACCTCACTCTTCAGAGGAGGAAGGCAGACCTGAGATAGTATAAGCAACTGCTGAATGTCCTTTGGCTGAAATCCTACTAAAGTATCAGTTCTGGAACTTTCTCTCCAGAGGTTACTTAGCCCATTCATGAATTCATATTGCCCCTGGCGGTGGAGAGTCAGTTATTTCAAAGATGGCTCTATTTCGGGCAACTTCCACATCACCTGGGAGCTTGCTGGGAAAGCAGATACCCAGGTCTACCTCAGATCCACTGAAACACAATGTGCATGTTACCAAGACCCCATGTGATCTGTACAGACAGTAAAGTTTGAGAGACACTGCTCTAGGATATAAAATCACAGTTTCCAACCTCAAGTTTAGGTAGGATGATCCAAAGCTACCACGGACTACATGGAACCTTTTGAGCAAATTAGGAAAAGGCATCCCAACTGAGTGGAGCATTTGGCAAAAAGATGCTGTTTGTTGTACACGGAAAAAGGCAAGTCTCCCCTGGGGCCACCATTTGACCCATGGCCAGGCACAAATGCACAACATTATACAGCCCATCCACAAAGTATATGGCACTGGCCATTTTGATGCCATTATCGTATTCTCTAAAATGAAAAAGTATCTTTGTACTGACATTGCACTTGGCCTGCCTAAGACCAAAATTCCTAAAACTTTTCACAACATTGCTAACACTAAAGTTTCTACTGTGATACGGAATACAGGACCAAAGACCAATGAAGAATAAATGAATCCAAAAAAATTTTTTTTAATTTTTTTTTTAACATTTATTTATTTTTGAGAGACAGAGACAGAGCATTAAAGGGGGAGAGACAGAGAGAGATGGAGACAAGAATCCGAAGCAGGCTCCAGACTTTCAGCTGTCAGCACAGAGCCTGATGCGGGGCTCGAAGCCACAGACTGCGAGATCATGACCTGAGCTGAAGTCAGACGCTTAACTGACTGGGCCACCCAGATGTCCCATGAATCCAAAAGTGTTTTAACAAACCCCACTTCAGTGAGCCTTTGACTGCAGTGTACTATAACCAAACAGCTACACATTCTCATCCCTTTGCCATGGACACAGTCTGTGAACAGACAGCAAAATAGCGACAAAAGGTCAAATGAGGGGCACCTGGATGGCTCAGTTAAGTGTCCGACTTCAGCTCAGGTTGTGATCTCATCGTTTGTTAGTTCGAGCCCTTCATCGGGCTCTCTGTTGTCAGCACAGAGCACGTTTCGGATCCTCTGTCGCCCTCTCTCTCTCTGCCCCTCCCCTGCTCTCTTGCTTTCTCTCTTTCTCAAAAATAAATAAACCTTGAAGAAAAAAAAAAGAGTAAAAACGAGGGCCCAGTACCATCAAGACTGCACAAAGAAAACAATCACCTGCACAGCCACTCTCCCTCCCAGACATGCTAGCGTCTACCACAATCAGCTCCATACCATTATACTTTCTACCACAGAGGATGCAAGAACGCTGAAAAAAGCAGACAGCCTGCCAAACCAATCTAATACTCTCGTGACTCTGCAGTGATACCACCTCCTTGATATATTCCGGGAATGCCGCTCCCCTTAGGCCATTTTTCATTTTAAACCAACAATACGGCATTGCAAGAGAACTGCACGGTCGTCTTACAAAACAGCGGGGGCAACAACTTAAGGATATCTTCTTCGCAAATTTACCTTAAGAAACAGAAAATCAGGAAAATAAGTGTGTTCCAAATATAAGTTTACAATGTATCAAGCCAAAACTAGTCATCAGAGCTTTTAATGAATGACTTTTTTTTTTTTAATCCCTTGAGAGGAAAGTATCCTAATATAACATGACATTATCTTTTCAAGTACATTCCTTATTTGGAAATACACTCACGAACTCATGAAAATCTTATGGATATTAACAACATAAACAACAAAAAACAACAACAAAAAGCCCAGTTATGTAGCAGGTGCTAAGTGATTTAGAGTAAAACAGTATCGTAGAGAAGGACAGAGTATAGCTTCTCAGAAGCAAGAGTTTAGGCTTTGATACACATGGCTTTGATAAGCAAAACTGTTGCTTTGCAAAACACTCAGCAAGCTCTACCCTACATTTCTATAATACTGAAAAGTAAAGCCAGAACTGAAATTACTTTTTCAGTGAGGTGAAAATGCCAAAGAAAAGTGCTAGCATTTCTCACTCACTCCCTAGATCACTTCAGACTTCATTAGGCATTCACTTTCCTTGGTCCCAACAAACACACTCTGCCTCTCTAATTGAAAAATAGATGCATTATTTTAAAATTAAAGGGGAAAATCATGCATTACTTGGTTTAAAAGAACAAGGAAAGTATTTATGTGATGCTCTGCCAGGAGTTAAGTAGGAACAGCCAAATGACCAGATTCACAACTTCCTACTAAAATGTGTTAAACTATGCCACATGTATTTTATATGGTGGCTGTCAGTCCCTGGACGTCCAAGGTCTGAGCAGATGAAAGGGGTTTTAGAGAAAGATTGCTTACCCAGAGTTCTCTCCAGTTTGGACAGATTGGTAATATTCCTTAGAGCACTCACTGTTTATTTCCTTTTTCAAAAACAGCCAAAGTGGTTTCTGTTGACTAGTACATAGGAGGTACTTAGTAAATACATGTTGAATGACTAAATTAAAGAACAACATCTCCATTTAACAATGGACAACTTTTCCGGGGGCCTGGGTGGCTCAGTCAGTTAAGCGTCTGACTCTCAATTTCGGCTCGGGTCATGATCTCACAGTTCATGAGACTAAGTCCCACATCCAGCTCTGTGCTGACAGCATGGAACCTGCTTCAGATTCTCTCTCCCTCTCTCTGAGCCCCTCCCTCCCTCACTCTCTCTCTCTCTCTCTCTCAAAAATTAAATAAATAAACATAAAAAAATAAAACAATGGACAACTTTTCGGCTTTTCATAGACTATTATAATTTAATTCTTGCAATACATTGTGAAGTAAGCATAGTAAGCATCATCATCACCGTAATTTTACAAATAAGGAAACTGGAATTCAGAGAGATTAATTTACTCTATCATACGGCAATGTTGTTACAGAGCTGGATTTCAAGCCTCGTTGCGTGAGGCCCCAGCAATACGACAGTGTACCACCCTGCACATAAAAACCCATCATCATACAGTAAACAATCACTTGTTCATTCATTCAACAGAGTAGAACCTCATGCCAAATACTGTGCTACATGTGAATGATTAAAGCCCTAACTCCAACCTCAAGTGTCAATTTCCTTCCTTTCATCCGATTTTAAACAATATGGATTAGCTGAAGACAGACACATGAGATCAGCTACTTCCAGATGAGGTGGGCCACGCAAAGCGGACTGGGCATTACTAAGCCGAGGAAGCGTTGTCTACAGACAGTCATTACAGGCAGACGATACGGAGAGGGCACTGCTATTCCATCAGCTTTACCCACATATATAAATAGTGTCCAAAGCTCATTTCTTTTTTTTAAATTTTTTAATATTTATTTATTTTTGAGAGAGAGAGAGAGAGAGAGAGAGAGAGAGAGAGGGAGGAGGGGCAGAGAGAGAAACACAGAATCCGAAGCAGGCTCCAGGTTCTGAGCAGTCAGCACAGAGCCCGACGGGGGGCTCGAACTCACAAACTGCGAGACCATGACCTCAGCTGAAGTTGGACGCTTAACCGACTAAGCCACCCAAGCTCCCTGCAAAGGTCATCTCTAATGCACCAGCTATCAATTACACACCGGTGTGTGCACACGTATGTGTGTGTGGATACGCAACGTCTACAGCTCTGCCTGTGCTTAATACTCTGCTTCACCAAAATGAGTTGCTTCCCAGTATCTTCATTAAGACATAAATGAATAAAACTTTTACATAATAGGATTAAAGTACTGCAGTTAACAAAAGGGCAAAACCAGTTTGCATTATTACCCTCTAACCTACCTACAGCTCTCACGCTGACCCACAAAAGATGGTCAATTTCCACAACAGCTGGAGACTACACAACAACAACAAAAAGAAAGTCCAGGTAAGCCTAGTCAAGCCTTCCAATAGGCCTTGGAGAGGGAAGATATGACATAAGGGATTAGTGCCAAATCTTCCGAATCTACGTGGTGGGGAGCAGTGCTGCCTGAAAAGGGGTTTGTGAGAGGGGAACTTGGTAGAACCGCCCCCCACCCCCCCACCCCCGCCTTCACAGGCCAGTCCCCACTCTGGTTGAAGGAAATGCTGAAGTGAGAAAGAACAAGACCCAAGTGAAGAGGGACAAAACCACACAGCAGCTCCATTACCCTTTGTAAATGGACTGATTGATAATAAAAATGTCATATTATTAATCTGAGAAAAATAGATGTCCTCCTACTGAGCTATGCAGTCAACTGCAGGTTAAATGAGAAAATGAACTGAGGTTTCGAGGAAGGGGAAGTCACTTGTATTACAGAGAATAATCATAATATTCGGATTCATCCTGGGAAACCTACCATTAGTTAAAGAAATGTTCTTAAAGGTACCTTTAATTACAAGCAAATACATTCAGCACTTGTACAACCTCCAGAAGAAAACCAAAGCTGAATGACTTAATCTGTCTGATATTAAACTCGATGCTAAGATTAGTCTTTAAGACAGTATTGACACAAATAAACTAATGAATCAGAATGGACAATTCAGAAACTCATATACACATTCACTTGATCTGTAACTGAGTGATAGAAACTATATTGCACTTGATAAAGGATGGTCTTTTCAATAAATGAGTTGGGTTAATTAAATATCCATATAAAGAAAATAAAATTTGGGGCACCTAGGTGGCTCAGTCGGTTAAGCTTCCAACTCTTGGTTTCAACTCAGGTCATGATCTCAGTTTGTGAGTTCAAGCCCCATAGCTGTGTGCTGATAGCATGGAGCCTGCATAGGATTTCTCTCTCCCTCTCTCTCTCTGCCTCTCCCTGGCTTGCTCTCTCTTTCTCTCAAAAAATAAAAATAAATAAACAAATAAACAAACATTTAAACAAAAAAAAAAAAAAAAGAAAACTTACCCCTGTCTCACATCATACTCTACAGTCCATCTGAACGCAGTTTAGAGCTGAATGTAAACAGCGAAAAACAGCAAACAATTTAGAAGACAAACCAGGAGATTATCTACAAGACTTTAAAGTAGCCAGAGGTTTCTTAAAACGGATTCAAAAAGCACTAATCAGAAGGGGTTGGTGGGGGGGGGGGGAATGATAAGAACTTCTGTCCAGTGAAGGAACCAAGAGGAAATAAAAAGCAAGCCAAGAAGTGGAGAAGATAACTTGCAACACATTTAATCAACAGAAATGTATATCCCTGGGGCACCTGGGTGGTTCAGTCCGTTAAGCTTCCCACTCCAGATTTCAGTTCAGGTCATGATCTCATGGTCCTGAGATCGAATCCTGTGTTGGGCTCTGCACAGGGCATGGAGCCTGCTTAAGATTCTCTGTCTCTGTCTCTTCTTCTGCTCCTCTCTCCCATTTGCACTCTCCCTCTCTCTCAGAAAGAAAGAAAGAAAGAAAGAAAGAAAGAAAGAAAGAAAGAAAGAAAGAAATATTTCCTTAATATATAAAAGACTCCTACAAAATATAAGGAATCAGACAACTCAGCAGATAAAAAAAGTAAAAAGCATTTTAAAAAAAAAATTTTTAACGTTTATTTATTTTTGAGACAGAGAGACACAGCATGAACGGGGGAAGGTCAGAGAGAGGGAGACACAGAATCCAAAACAGGCTCCAGGCTCTGAGCTGTCAGCACAGAGCCCGATGCGGGGCTCGAACTCACAGACCGTGAGATCATGACCTGAGCCGAAGTCGACCGCTTAACCGACTGAGCCACCCAGGCGCCCCAAGCATTTTTTTTAAATAACCAAAAAGCAGGGCGCCTGGGTGGCTCAGTGGGCTAAGCGTCCAACTTCAGCTCAGGTCATGATCTCACAGTTTGTGAGTTTCAAGCCCCACGCAGGGCTCTGTGCTGACAGCTCGCAGCCTGGAGCCTGCTTCAGGTTGTGTCTCCCTCTCTCTCTACCCCTCCCCCGCTTGTGCTGTCTCTCTCACTCAAAAATAAACATTAAAAAAATTTTTAAATAACCAAATGGCCAATGAACATATGAAAAGGTGCTGAGCATCCCTAGTTATCAAAGAGATACAAACTGAAACAACAACGTGATGCCACTATCTAGCTAATGGATTAACTAAAATAAAAGGACTAACAATACCAAGAACTGTCAAGGATATGGAACAACTAGAAGAACTCTCATGGATGGCTAGTGGGAATGTAAACTGACACAATCGTTCTGGACAATCTTTGGTAGTGTCTACATCCTGAAAATGACCAGATGGATATCTTCTGACTCAGCGATTCCAAATCCTAGGTACTTAGCCTGAAGAAATGCACACCTTTGTTTATCAAAAGACAGGTACAAGAATGTTTATACTGGAATTATCTGCAAGAGCCAGAAACACCCAAACTTATATTAACAATAAGAAATATAAGCAAACTGTGGCATATGGAATATAACACAAGAGTGCTATCCAATACAGAGCCACTAGTCACATGTAAATTTTAACATAAATTAAAGGGCACCTGGGTGGCTTAGTTGCTTAACCTACCAACTTCGGCTCAGGTCATGATCTCATGGTTCGTGAGTTCGTGCCCCGCGTCAGGCTCAGTGCTGACAGCTCAGTGCCTAGAGCCTGCTTTGGATTCTGTGTCTCCTCTCTGCCCCTCGCCCGCTCGTGGTTTCTCTCTCTCTCAAAAACAAATAAATAAAAACAGTAAAAAAAAAATTAAATATAAATTAATAAGATTAAATAAAAGTAAAGATTCAGTTCCTCAGTCACAGTACCCACATTTCATAGGCTCAGTGGCCACATGTGGGTGGTGGTGGCTACCATATTGTACAGCACGGACATAAAACATTTTCATGAAGCTCTATGGGGCATTGCTATTAGACATGCAGAAATGAGAATAAATGAATCACAGTGACAAGTAAAAACATGGGTGAATGCCACAAATATGGAACAGAAAAAAACAGATACACAGGAGCATATACCACATGCTTGCACTCATACATACAAAGTTCAAACACTAACACAACTAATCTACGGTATGAGGAGTCAAGATGGGGGTCACCCTTTAGGAGCTGGGGACACTGACTGGAAGGAAGCATAAGGAAGTGTCTGAGCTTTTGGTCATACTGATCTAGATCAGCAGACGTGGACGCAAGCGTGCTCACAATGGAAAAATACACATGGCTCGATACTGATGATGCGTGTACTTTTCTGAGTGTAAAAATTACAACAACAAAAAAAAAAGGAAAGAAAGAAAGAGAAAAAAAATGCTCAGCCTCACTCTACTTGCTAAACTCCTTCTTTGTTTCAGTCCTCCTCTGATAAAACGGAACTCAAGACACTCATCCTGGATAAATGCTATGGCATGCCTTAGGATTACAGAATAACTGTAGCCAAGAAATAGGGATTTTTAACAAATCTTACATTCATCTTCTATTTTTACATGGCTGTCATGGATATAAAATGAATAAAGAAACAAGGACAGAGTAAGGAGACAAAAAATGTGGCTGGAAAGTATTTGCCAGATATTAAAAGAGAAAAGACCAGGGGCGCCTGGCTGGCTCAGTCAGTTAAGTGTCCAACTTTGGCTCAGGTCATGATCTCACAGTATGCAGGTTCAGGCCCTGTGTCAGTCTCTCTGCTGTTAGCACAGAGCTCACTTTGGATCTTGTCTCCCCTTCTCTCTGCCCCTCCCGCCCCCCAATAAATATCAGTTAAAAACATCTAAGAAAAAAAAAGAGAGAAGACCATATGAAAAGAGATTCTAAAAGCTGAGTACTAGAGAATCAGTGGTGATTCAACTCCCAACAAGAGTCCTACAGAGAAATGAGACAGCTGTAAACCAACCTCAGATCAAGTTGGTAGCAAAAGGTGTCCATATTCCTTTAGGCTCTTTATTAGAAAGAAAACTCTCAGATTTGTAGACACAGGAGTAGAAAGTTTTCCTAGGAGAAGTTGCAGACTGTCTTTGGTGGCCAGCAGCCAACAACCCAATTGAAATTGGGGCGCCTGGGTGGCTCAGTTAGTTGGGCGTACAACTTCGGCTCAGGTCACAATTTCGCGGTTCGTGGGTTCGAGCCCTGCGGCGGGCTCTGTGCTGACAGCTCAGAGCCTGAAGCCTGCTTCGGATTCTGTGTCTCCCTCTCTTCCTGCGTCTCCCCTGGTCACACTCTGTCTCTTTCTCAGAAATAAACATTTAAGAAAGAGAAGAGAAGAGAAGAGAAGAGAAGAGAAGAGAAGAGAAGAGAAGAGAAGAGAAGAGAAGAGAAGAGAAGAGAAAGAGGGAGGGAGGGAGGGAGGGAGGAAGAAATACTACCACTGACAATATCCCCAATACTTGCATCTGATTTTCACCTTTGAACACCATTTAAAAAGAAAAAAAAAAAAAACCTACATAGATGTAAATGTTGTAATTACTTATGAGATTTAGATGTAAAGAAAGCAAAACCCCCATTGGCTGGAGATCACTGTCACTTTGAATCTCTTGTTTATTGGCTTCATTTATTTTATTTATTTGTTTGTTTTTGTAAGTGCTCTGGAATGCACAAAGTTCAAGAAAGGTGGGAGATTTAAATTCTAACAAGTTGGGGCGCCTGGGTGGCTCAGTCTGTTGAGCGTCCGACTTCAGCTCAGGTCACGATCTCGTGGTCCATGAGTTCGAGCCCCAGGTCGGGCTCTGGGCTGATGGCTCAGAGCCTGGAGCCTGCTTCCGATTCTGTGTCTCCCTCTCTCTCTGCCCCTCCCCCGTTCATGCTCTCTCTCTGTCTCAAAAGTAAATTAAAAAATAAATAAATAAATAAATTATAACAAGTTAACAACAGCATCATTTCTTTCTCAGCGTTTTGGAATCAGAGACTCAACACAAGGAAAAACCAACTTGGAAAGGATCTCAGAGGGTGTCCAGTGCATCCGGTCTTATTTCAGCAAAACTGCCTTAAAGAATTTCACATGTTAAAAATACATTCTGTTTTGAACACATCCAGATAAGGGGATTTCTCTACCTTCCTTGCTGTCCCATTTCAATGACTGTCACTCTAAGGAAAGTTCCCTTCAAATACATCCTAAATCCGGCCATGCTGCTTAAGTTATTTTCTGCTTGTTTTCTTCTCCTTCTCCTTCTTCTTTTTAATGCTTATTTTTGAAAGAAAGAGAGTGAGCAGGGGAGAGACAGAGAGGGAGAAGAGGACAGAGGGTCCGAAGCGGGCTCCATGCTGACAGCAGACAGCCAATGTGGAGTTCGAACTCATGAATCATGAGATCACGACCTGAGCCGAAGTCAGATGCTCAACCGACCAGGAGATCCTTGCTTGTTTGATTCTTAATATAGAAGATTAACAGTGTTCGTCCCCACCCCTCATGCTAATTCATCTTCTAACAACTTGCAAACTCTTTTGATTTATCATCTATATTTTCATATACATTACCTATCTAACCCTTGCAACAATCCTATTATTAGCTGCTGCACTTTACAGATGGGGACATCCAGGCTTAGAGAGTAAAGAAATTTAGGCTTAGGGAAAAAATGTGACAATCCCAAGGTTACTCAGCTCTCCAGGGCTTGGGTTCAAACTCAGCTACTTGCATCATATATAACTGTTACTAAGACACGAACCCCTCAACCTCTCCATGCCCCCATTCTGAACAAGCCCAGAGTAAGAAGCTGTCCTTTAAAACAGGCTTAGCGAATGCCGAGCAAAACTGGAGGGTTTTCTTGCACAGAGAATCCACGTGTCATTTTATGTTCTAAACTGGCAGGGTGATGTTGCAGTGGGTAATTGTGATTTGTGCCAACATCATTCTCTTCTCTTAGTAACTGTACCCTGACTTCCCTCAGGAACTGTCAATCAAATTGCCCAGCCTTGTCCAAAAAGCTAGCACAGAATCCAGGCCAGACCTCTCAGGCAAGTTTCCCCAGATATCCGATCCTCGAGTGGAGTAAAAGAAGAATGAAAATGGTCAGAGTTCATCCGTGTCACAGAGGAGTTCCCTAGACCTGCCCTGGTTTCCAGGAACTAGCCTTTCCACTTCTCCACGCTTCTCGGGGTCACCTCCTGTTCTTGTTAAGCCCTTCTTAACTTAGCCAGGGTTCTCTGTTGCTTATAAGCACAGAACACTGCCTGATACAACTCGTTAGAGAAACATGAAAATACTTACTTAGTACGTTCTGCTTTAATTATGTGCTTATTCTGGTGACAAATACGAAAATGAAATCAGTCTCTGAGCATTTGGTAAACTAAGAAAATTCCTTCATGTTGAAAAAGGGAGTCTGGGAATTTTTGTTCAACTGATCAAAAGTAGCAGTAAGTTAGCAAGTCCTCCAGAATTCTGGCTACATTTTTCTTCTGAAACGTGGCTTCTGGGATCTTAGATTTCTCAGGAAATGCAGAAAATTCAGAAAGCTGTGCAAGTGTTTAACGAGGCACTCTCCTGGTGAAAAGTCCTTTCTTAGAGGGAGGACAGAGATGCCGTAGTAACATGTATTCTCAGTGGCACTCATTGGCCAGGAAAAAGGGAAACGGGTGTCAGGCCTGCAAACTCCTGGCTAGTCAATTTGGTGCCGAGGGAGGCCCAGTCATCTGGGACTTCCAAGTCTAAAAGCAGAAACTAAAAGAAAAGGTGACAGTGTCTGACTTGGACTCAACAGTCTTGAATTCATCGCATGAAGAAGCATTGCATTACATTCTATTCTCCTCCGGGGACCAGACAAAAGAGCAAAGTCTACGAGTCCTCTGAAACTGCCCTAAGCATAGCTTGATTTCAAAATTCTCAGAAACTAGCCAGAAACAAGGATAAAAAGGATACGAGGATCTGCTAACCTGGGGTCATTTACTCCATGAAAAAAAAAGCTCTCACAACATTCCGCACAAGATGCAGAGACAACGAATTACAAAACAAGAGGTCTGTTTACTGTGACATCATTTGCAATCCGAGAAGATAAAGCACGTGCATACAAAATAGCAACAAGGCGATGCAGGAACCGACAGATAAAGATAATAAATACATAAAAGTCACGGGTCAATACCTGACCTATTTCCCACACTGTAATTCAACGGAGTTCTTAGCCATGTGAGCACAGAAACTTTTTTTTTTTTAATCTCTCCTTTTTTTACAAAGAGCTGATTTCAGCACCCAAACAACGAATAATCAGAAGAATACGTCTGTTTAAGAGAGGAAACTGTAAGATAATACTGATGGACATTCTCCCTTTTGGACAGTAAAAAACGATGGAGGATGGCGCACCTGGGTGGTTCCACTGGTTGAGCATCAGACTCTTGGTTTCCGCTCAGGTCATGATCCCAGGGTCATGGGATCGAGCCCTGTGTCAGGCTCCAAGCTGAGCATGGAGCCTGCTTAAGATTTTTTCTCTCTCTCCCTCTCTCTCTCTTTCTCTCTCTCTGCCCTGCCTCTATCTTTCCCTCTGTCCTGCCCCTGCTCATGGACATGCTGATTCTCTCTCGAAAATAAAAAATAAAATAAATATCAATTTAAAAATGACAGAGGAACCTCATAGAATGCCTTGCACCTAGTGGAGGTTTAAATGTTATCTTTTGATTTGACTGAGCAACAAATATTTAATCCCTTTTAACATCAGCTATCAACAGTTGTGTTTAGGGATACGGCAAAGTAATATTTAGGAATAAACAAACCCTAGCTCACAGTATAGTGAGAAGTCGTCTTCGGACCTGTTCTCTCACTTGGGCGGAGCCCAAGCGGCTCACCTGTAAACGTTGCTCACTTGGCAGAGAAAATTCAAGAATGGGATAGCAGATACTCAGAGAAGAACTGATCTTTATTTTTGGTAAAAGTTTGCAATTTATTACAAGCTACTCCAGAGCTAGCGAATCCCTGGATTGTAAGTTCTACAAAAAGGCGTGGGTTGCTACACCACCATCTAGGGCAGAGACCATGGCCTGGACTCCCCACGACCACTGCACCAGCCCCCCAGCTAACTGGAGGGACTCTCAATTCAGTGTAGTAACACTTATTCAGGAGCCAGAGAAATTCCAGTATTCTGCTGTGGTATTCTCATTGCTGGAACCAATTTCACAGCAAACAAAACTGTGACAATTTCCCAGTTAAGAACACGCCATACTATTTGCAAGCTACATTTTGCTTTATAAAATACATGAACTCAGAGGCAAGTACAGAGTCAGGCAAGTACACAGTTAGCAAGTTTTTGTATCTATTTATGCTACTACCAAACACTGTGGCCAATGTGGACATAGATGCAAAGAAGCCTTTATAAAAACTATGTTTTTTAAGTCTTTAGTGTCACAAAATAATATTAAGTCACAGCGCATTTCTTCCAAGTAATTGCTAATAACCTGCACACCAAATCCCTCAACTATTTATCAAACAGAGAGCATACTGTAACCAGAAACCTCTGTAGAAAATTCTAAGCAAAACATATTATTACTAAATGGGTGTCATAAACACAAGAAAATAAAATTCAAACTTCTAAGCCTAGATTCAAAACCTTTCGGAAACACATTCTAAACCAGTTTGATTTTACTTTCCAGTTCTCCTAAAAATTCTGTTCAAGTTAAATTGGCCAACACAGTCACATTCCTTTTTCTCAACATTTATCCCTGCCATCCTTCAGCTACCCCCTTGACTCTTTCTAAATTGTAAATTTCTGCCCAGCCCTAATGAAACTTCTCTGCACCCCTGAAAGCACAGTTTTTATTCGCTTTTGCACATAAAACCATTTCAACAGCTATGTGCTGATCTGAATAACGATTTTTACAACTTGGGGGCAGAAGGGGAAGCTTTCAGGGGTCTAATGTTATAATGATTTGCCCGTTCATAAAACAGGGTTGTTTTGAGCCTTTATCACACACAAGGTACAACACCAGGGTCAGTGAAGAATGCTGAGGTGCAATGGATACACCCTCTACCTTCAAGGAGCTTGGAGTCTAGTGGGGAAAATAAGATCAACACCCAAGTCATCATAAGAATACAAACTAGACAATTATAAACACTCCTCTACGGCTTCTGCTAAAGGAGGGTGGGATTACTTACCCAATGGAAGGGGGGAGGTGTGCAGAGAAGGACTCTAGGAGGATGTAGCAGCTGGATGCAACAGAAAGAAGACTTTAGGTCCTTAGTAAGCATTGACAAAGGCAAGGAGTGGGCAGAGCTTGGAAGTAAGGAGTGATGCTTCAGAATATGTGTATGTTGTAGAGAAAATGGAACGAGTGGGTAAGTAATTTATATTACAAATTAAAGGGGATTCAACATACTGAGAAATTCAGAGGTCAGCACACACTCATGTCATTGTATCAGGCAGTATCAAGAGAGGGCGGAAGATTCCGCAGGGTAATTATGATAGCTGAGAAAAATCGTAACATTTTAACTTTTTATGATATTGCTTTTCAACCGAATGGTGTTCATCACAGTAAATTCTACTTAACTAGAACTGATACAAAGAGTTCACATGCTCTTAAATATTCTTTATTGTGTTATACGAATAAAGCAGACATGCCACTCTGTCTTCTATGTCTCTACATGATGGTACAATAAATGATCTTCAAATGAAAAGCTATCATCAAAGCAAGATCCTGAAACATTCTTCTGGAATATCCAAGAAAGATGATTTTTCTGCATCAGTAAGAGAGACTGCATTATATTACACAGTGTAAACTGGCAATATGTTATATGTATAACACATATTGCCAGTTATACACATAGACACATCTGACCCTTAAAAAACACAGGTTTGGGGGCACCTGGGTGGCTCAGCCGGTTGGGCATCCAACTTCAGCCCAGGTCATGATTTCGCAGTCCGTGAGTTCAAGCCCCACGTAGAGCTCTGTGCTGACAACTCAGAGCCTGGAGCCTGCTTCAGATTCTGTCTCCCCCCCTTCGCTGCCCCTCCCCGACTTGCACTCTTTCTCTCTCAAATAAATAAATAAATAAATAAATAAATAAATAAATAATAAAAAACTTAAAAAAAAACATTAAAAAAACACACAGGTTTGAACGCTGCAGGTGCATTTATACATGGATTTTTCTGATATAGTACAGTACTATAAATGTATTTTCTCTTGTGATTTTCTGAATAACATTTTCTTTTCTCTAGCTTGCTTTTTTGTAACAATACAGTGTATAAAACATATAACACACAAAATATGTGTTAATCAACTGTTTATGTTATCAGTAAGGCTTCTAGTCAACAGTAAGCTAGTAAGTTTTGGAGGAACCAAAAGCTATATGTGGATTTTTGACCACATGGGGGATCAGCACCCCTAATGCCCACATTGTTCGAGGGTCAACTGTACATCATAGCACACATGTGGTAACGCAGCCAGAATTCATCAGATCATGATATTATCAACTAATTGTGGATTGGGAAAGTCACTGGTATTAAAGGCAGTTCCTTCAACAGAATTTCCTCCCACTGCAACAAAACCAGTGTGCCACTATTTCAGAAATTCACTACACTGAGATTTCTTAGTGGGGAAAAACAGCCTTGATCCTTCTACATGTAGACTGGTTAGATATCCAGGCAGCCTCATGTGGTTCAAGCAAACACGTTCCCAGGCTCATAAAGCTGCCCAGATCTTTTTCACTCTCGAGGGTTCTTTGTGGAGGGCCTCTCTGCTATTTGCGGATACGCTCTCTTGTTGCCCTCGGCAAACTAAGGGCGAGAGCCTCAGTTACATCAGAAACAGCCAGTCGATTTCAAGGAAACATCCAAGAAAAATAAATGCCTGATTTTAAGATGATGTGTATAGTTAGAAGCTTCTCAATGGTAACAGAAGTGAAGGTACACAGCACTGCTTTATTTTACCTATGATTCACTTTGAGTTAAATCCTAGTGTATGAGTCACAGCAGGCACGCCAGCTTCTTGCTGTTACATATTGATCCGGGTGTATGGAACCATTTCTAAGAGTAGATTCTCCAGAGTACTGAGGGAGAGTGGAAGTTCTGATGAAGCCCTAAAGCAAGTGTAGGTACAAATTTAGTGCTCTGTCAACACAAGGCGAGGCTTTACCAGCTTACGATAAAATCAACACCTCCAAGCCCTGAAAAAACGTGTTGGTTTTTTTTTTTTTCTAACCCCTTCTCCAGTGACGTTAGAAGTTTGCATTACTTGAACACAATTGCAGGGAAACGTGTTTGAAAGGTTATTGGAAGTGACAGATGGGCCTATTTTGAAATAAAATTAAGCCTGTGGCACTACTGAAAGGAAGTCACGAAATCCAAAATTAAACCGGACAGAATGCTCTTAAGCTGTTTTTGTTCTTTTTTTTTTTTTTTTTTTTTTTGCCAAGGAAGCACAAAGAGTGGGAGGTTGAAACAAGGCTGCTGCCTCTTCTCTGAATTCACTCACCTTGGTCAATTTGTCTTGAACTCACAAACTGTCTTCTTAATGTAGTGTGGCGTCCCCTATGTTTTATACCATTGAACATCCAAATAATGTCTTTCATCGGTATCGCTAAGAACACAACTCTAATTGTGCATAGATGTGACTTTAAAGATTTAAGGGAAAAAAAAAAACTATAAGGAACGTATTGAACCATTAAAAGTCCCATTTAAGATGAGATGAAAAACACGCACTTCAAAACCCACCCCACTGCACATCCCAGACCTGTGAAGGGTGCCTGCGCACCGTGGATGGCTACGCCAGCGATCCCGTGCGGATCCACGCCTACCTTATTGTGCTCGTACTTGTAGGGGATCTTGAGCGTGTCCATGGCTCTGATCATAGCCTGCATGGCCGTGAAGATGTTCTGATACACCAGCTTGGTGAAGCCCCTTTTGTCTTCATCAGAATAGCCTGACCCATGGATGATTCTCATCTGCTTGATAAACGTACTCTTGCCGCTCTCTCCTGTCCCTGAAAGAAGGACAACAGCAAAAGACGTCGTCAGACCATGACACCTTCTCAGTTTCCCAGACAACGAAACCAGACAGGGCGGCTTGGACGTGGCATCCCCAAACAGCCTGCTGGAGGGGCATCCCAGGAGGGCACATCACTAGGGGTAGAAAGGCCACCTGTAGAGAACACTCAGCAAAACTGCAGGGATGAGGGTCCATTTCAGGGGCAGATGAGCTTAAACGAAACAAAACCAACCAACAAACAAAAAACCCTGTCACCTTTCTGTAAGCCACCCAGCGTGGAATTTTGATAGTGTATTTGTAACCACCTATCTTATGGCAAACACAACGAAATCAGCATCTTTTGAAGAGAATAAACACTTGATAAAGCTCTCTTCCCTGGAGAATATCTGCAAGACTGCCAGGAGGCTGGGCTGCTAGGCAGGATCTGGATCTGGAAATGACAATGTGCTTACATAAATGCCATTCGTAGGAAGGAAAAACGCCTAGAAAGTTCTACACATTTTCTTTCATTTTAAAATGAAGTGTGTGAGTGTGTATATATATATGTGCTGTATATATGTGTGTGTGTATATATGTCATATATTTTTGATATATATCACATATATATGACATACATATCACATGTATACCACATATGTGATATATAGGTATATATACGTATCTATACACATAAGCATCAACTGTATCAGTGGCAGTTATCCCAAGGAATCACCTAATTCCGAGAAGTCACAGTGACACTCCTTCTGTCTGCTCATTCTTGACTAATAAATAACATGATATAGAAATTTACCGTTACCGGATTTTTCTCTTCTGTGCTCTTATTTTTCTCTTTTTCAACATCTATTTTCTGTTAGTGTAAGCCTGAGGGCAATCCTTTCAAAGCTACCAATGACCATGGAAGGAAGAAGACAGAAAGATGAGATCATGTCACTGAATGACACTCTATTTCTTCCACAACTTATCCAACACTACGACTCTAAAAACTTCCTTTCTCCAAATGTGGGTGGCTTCTTTCATACGTCACTCCATTTCTGAATATTTCTCACTCACTTTCAGGCTTCCTTGAGATTTCCAAAAAACAAATGTCTCTGTCTTCCCCTAACAGTGTAGAAAAACACTGAAAGTACCTATTTGCACATTACATTTGGAAGAATATAATATTAAAACACAGGATGACAGGGGCATCCTCACTGCCACTTCCTACCTACAAGGTGCTTACAAAAACAAGAAAAGAGAAAAGGAAAACTAAGACTAGGAATACAGCAGCTGTCCCAATTTCATTTTGTTTTTCTGGTGGTTGGATTTCATTATTATCTTTATAAACAATCAAGAAAAATTCAAATGAGTATTACGGTTTTCATAGAAGCACTCTTAAATGACTGCAGATGTCCGCGTAAACACAGAAGCCTCGCACGGTTACGACGGAAGATGATTTCTAGCCCCAAGGTTCTGGGTCAACAATTCCTTTATCATTTTCAGATGACTCTTAATCAGCACTCTGGACTCCTCCAACTCCAAAGTTAACACTACAATGTGAATGCCTCAACCCATTTTAAGGAGCTTCACCGGAAGAGTTTAAAAGGACTATTTTACAATTCCAACCTTGAATACTGGGGGAAAAAACCCCAAAGCATCTAAAAAGTAGCACCTCTTGGTAGAAAAAGAACTACAGAATTGTTTCTCATTACCAATTAACAAGTTATTTAAAAAAAAAAAAAAACTGATATCTTTACTCTCCCAAGCAATTCAAAGTACACAAGAAAAAAATTCAGCTTGCCTCTGTTTATTATCCTTATCCACGGGACAATGGCTAGCTCTGAGGGCCCAACCATAGGCGTAATCATCAAATCAGAATCCCCGCTAGTTTTTTCCACAACAAAAACAAGAAGAAATCTTAATTTGTGAGGTTAATGACACGAGAAGGAAAGAGAATCAGGCAACAGGTCCCCTTCCTCCTGGCTTTCTGTGCAGCTTTTATATATTCATTTGGTGAGTAGAAAATACAAAATATAAAAATAAATGTAAAAAGATATAAAAATACAAAAGCAGCAGACAATAAACTGCACTGGCTTGTGTTTCAACAAAGTCATGCTGGGCAGGAGCAGTCAATGCTTGGCACCTCTTTGGATCTAGTCACCTGGGCATCACACTAATGAACTAATGAGATCAAACTAATGAGATCACACTAATGAGATCAAACAGAGGCAGAGCGCGGGACCAGTGAATGAATGGGGGCACGTAAACAGGAAAGAAAAAAGCATCCAAAAACCAACTCCACATTAAGATATTAAGATATTAAGATTCCTAATGCCCCAGATATGTCCAGGGATCCTCTCTCGCCATTTGCGTGTCTCGCTCCACGCCCCAGGAGGCTGACCCAAAAGGATTTCACATCAACAGTTCCCTTACCCTCCGTCTTTTTCTTGGGTTTAGTTCATGGAAGACACGAGGAGACCAGAGAGTAGGAAAATGAGGAAGGGGAATTTCCTACAGCTCACTCCCTACAAGGGCACCAGAGGCACGTTGTGTCTCCTTCAAAAGGCCACAGGTCCCACTGGGTGTCTGCTCCCATACAGCTACCCTCTCTTGGTTCTTGTGACTGCTCTCTCCCCTTGCCGGGCTGCTACTTGCCCCTATGACCTAGTCCCTTTATAGAACTCCTCTCAGCCACTCAGCTGGAGTGTGCCACAGGTTTCCTACTGGGACCCTGACTGGTACAAATGCCACAGGGAAGCAGGGGAAGCTTGGTAAGATGAAAGATGGCCGCTTCTCTATAAATTTTACTCATAAGGCAGTCTCTAGTCCATAAAAAGCTTACTAGTCACTATTTCACTCTGACAGCATTCTCCCAGAGGCCAACCATGATGAAGAAAAGCTACAGCCCAATTCTACCCCGAAGTCCTAATAAACACAGTACTGGCCACCCACCCCCACAGTGTGTACACGTGCAAAACAAACACACTCCAAGACCAGCCTCCAATACAGAGAGGGGAAATCATGGCCTCTACCTCCTGAATACCCTCTCTCATAAAGGAAATCAAAAGACATTTGTGTTCAACCCTTAATACTTTGCCAAGCACTTTGAAATACACTGTCATTTCATCTTCTCAAAAATCTGTGAGACAGACATCCTTCTCCTCATTTCACAGAAAAGAAAAGGCCTTCGAGAGGCGAGGCATTGGGCAGAGACGACCCGGCTACTAATGGGCAACGTGCAGGTTCGACCCAGCCCTTAGCTGCCCAGTTTGGGTTTGTCACTATTTTTTTTTTAATTTTTTTAACGTTTATTTATTTTTGAGACAGAGAGAGACAGAGCATGAATGGGGGAGGGGCAGAGAGAGAGGGAGACACAGAATCGGAAGAAGGATCCAGGCTCTGAGCCATCAGCCCAGAGCCCGACGCGGGGCTCGAACTCACGGACCATGAGATCGTGACCTGAGCTGAAGTTGGACGCTTAACCGACTGAGCCACCCAGGCACCCCTGGGTTTGTCACTATTTTAATAGTCACGCCTGCCCTAAATCCAGGATAATTAGCTTCCACTGCCCACTGTATAAAAATATGATGGCTTTGACTTCACCCAACTTTTATCCATCTAATCTAATTTTGAGTTTCTGAATACTACTTCAATTAGCAGGGATCCATTTCGAATCTGGTGCCATCTTCCAATTGACTGGCCACTCAAGAGCTTAATGTTCATCCTTTGATGTTACTATATAAATGCAGCAAATTCAAGGCGAAGGCAAAGCTTCATGTAAGAGGGAGTCTGAGTGATTTTCAAACGCTGTAGCTTGAAGATAAAAGTAGTCAACTGACAGACACATCATTCTTTTCTAACAATGGATTTAGCTCAAAAAAGGTGTATGGACTGACACCTCAACCAAGCAATTTAGCTTCTTTGTTCCAAGAGTTCTATCATGGAGACAAATGAAATACTATTCTTAACAAATGTGCAAGCCAAATATCATGTTGTTGTCCTATTTTTATAGACTTAAACAACATTCTCAGGATTTGAAATGGACATTTTGACAATCTACTCATGATTAATATCAAAAAACAATACTTGGTACAATTAAAAAAAACAGCTATTCCTTAATTATATAAAATGGTGTTGTTTCCTAAAGCCACATGAAAAGTTCGATGAGAGACTTTGTAATTCTTTACGTCTGAATGAAAGAAATTAGACTTTTCAAAGAATGAAAGGAAGTAGACTCTGTGTGAATCCAGCAATGGCTAATCTCTTTGCATAGCACAGGGCATAAGTAACTCTTGACCTATCTCAAGAAATACAAATCTACTGTTTCCAAAGCCATTGATAAAATCTAGCAAGGAGCCCTTACATGAAAGTGCAGGTGGGAAAGGCTCTCATTTTTGCTGATTTAACTATAACTCCAATCAAGTCATGGAGTAACCATGACAAGCACGTCAACACATACAAGGGTGCTCATCCCACAAAACTGCTTTTTTTTCTTGGAATGGTCTCCATAAATACAGCTAAAAATTTTCCCCGGAAAAGCTGTTTCACCTTTGGGTGGGTACTCTTAACTTTTCTTATTCTAGCTCATCAACACACCCAAAAATGAGACTACATGAGAATCATGCTATTAAAAAGGGCATACATAGCGACAGCCGGCTGGCTCGGTCAGTAGAATGTGCGACTCTTAATCTTGGGGTGTGAGTCTGAGCCCCACATTGGATGTAGAGATTCCTTAAAAATAAAACCTTAATTAAAAAGACAAAGAAGCACACATCAACCAGCACGCATGATTGGCTTTGAGGGATACTTAGGGTTTTTTTCTTCCCTACTCTTTCCGTCAGAACAAAATCAAATACGAATTTAATATCCCATTGTGGAGGGCATCACTTTGTAAGCTGTTAGAATACAGCACACCAGACATATACGCAGTCACACACACACACAATCTGATGCTTCCATTTTAGGACTTGACAAGATCTCTGCAACACAAGAGGATTTCCACACACAGCTTCTGCCACAAATCCACATTTACTCTCTGTGTCCCACTCAGGCTAAGCATCTATATGACGAAACTGATTATCCTGCCCATTTGCACAATGAAATCTGTAAACAGTGCTGTCCAATTAATCTCTAAAGGCAGGACAGTTTTTCTTATCCCACACCCCCTATCCTCCCGAGATGGCGGTTTTAAATCCAGTAATACATTAACTTCTTAATGGCAATGGATTATCATTTACTGTTGGAAAGCAATCACGGATTCACTGGTTCCTTCTCTCACACTTAAGTTGGCTTCTCGGATTATACTTTCATCAAAAGAGCTGCAAAGCACAATCCACGTCTGCACAAGACTTGCTCATGCCCTAAAAACGTCAGTTACTACTGTCACTGCTCCGAAAGGCGGTGGTATCCCTGACTGCTGGACAATGGCCCTGGAAAACAATCATCCAACACTACACTATCAGGAACTTGAAGGCTCCTGATGCTTCATTCCCTTCATCCGGAAAGAAAGGCAAAAAACACACCTCCAGGCCTCTTACAGGCTGTAGGAGACCCATCACTGCCCCCAGGAAAAAGAAGAAATGCCAACACTGAGTTATAAAAACTGTGGTATTTAAAGTTGTACAATAAATATATTCGTTTTATCCTGCCAGTGCCTTTCATGACTGTATTTGGAGACATTGTCAAACCATCAGAAATCTACATCTGAAGCCTTTAATTAATGTGAAGGCTGGAGCCAAATGCCCCTGCCCTGCCCTCTTGATTGGCCAGCACCCAGATAGAGAAAGGCTAAGAACAAACCCAAGTCTCATGGAGCTCAATTATAACTCAAGTAACTGTACTTAATAAGGACTGCTGGTTTAGGCCAAGAGTTTAAAATATAGAATCTCAGCCCCCCCACAGCTGAACTTGAACTACTTCCACCTAATCTTGGATAAAGTAGAACCAGAAATTTCAGGGAGGAATTCGCTACCCATAAGCACAGCATCAAGCCACACGTGCAAGGAATTAATAGCACTGAGATAAAAGTGATTTAAACACACCTAGTCAAAACTCAATCCATGTGCTGTCCACATCTCGATCTATCCACTTTAAGATCCACGTATTCTGCTATCTGCACATCTTCCTCCACTTAAATTGGGAACCTGCACTGGTCACCAAGCAGCTCTAATACCAAAGTCACCATAACTTCCTCTCCTTAAAAGACTGTCTTTGAGGCCAAGGGTTGGGAATGACTTCACTCTTTATCCCCAGCAAAGTCTGGCAGAAGGTACTACTAGACAGTTTAAAAAATACATAGTACAGAAAATGAACTGAATTTAGTATCGCCCACTATGAATGGTAAGTGAACAGATGGGTAAATCAGTGGTAACCAAGACTATTAATAACAACTCATCCAGGTAAGTTTAAAGGAAAGACAGGCAAAACACACTGAAAATGCAACGTGTGGAACACATGTGGAATATCATCTAGTTCTGGGTTCCTCAAAGTGGTGAAATCCTCCCGGAAAAGGACCTCCAGTGCTGCTAAGGTTACTCACCAGGTACGATTTCTTGGGAGAGTCAATTTTACCACAGAGTGTCCATGGTAAACATCTGTGTATGAAAAACTAGCACCGGTTGCTTGCACAAGCTTCTGAATACTGTAAAAACTATTAGAGTATATACTTCTTTCATGTGTTTATTTATTTAGTTTGAGAAAAGAGAGGGAGAGAGTTGCACACCCGTGAGTGGGGGAGGGGCAGAGAGCGACAATTCCAAACAGGCTCCATGGTGTCGGCAACGAGTCCGACTCGGGGCTCCATCTCATGAACTGTGAGATCATGACATGAGCCGAGCCCAAGACTTGGATGTTTAATTGACTGAGCCACCCAGGCACCCCTAGAATGTATACTTTTAAATGGTGGATTTCGAGGTACACAAATTATATCTCAATTCTTAAAAATTTTTAAAAACTAACAACAGTATAGTTTGGAGATGAATGGGAAGCTTACATGAACTTCCACACTAAATCTTGTTCAGGAGGTTACTTTGTTGGTTTTAAGCAAAATCTGCACCCAGTGTGGGCCTTGAATTCACAACCCCAAGATCAAGAATCACGTGCTCTACTAACAGAGCCAGCCAGGTGCCCCCAAGAGGTTACTTTGATATTATATCCCCCAACCTTTTCTCCTCTGGGTGTGGGTGTTCACTCCCTCCTGCCTCTGAGTGCATTTCAAAAGAAAAATCTGAGAAGCCCTGATCTCACACAGTTCACAAAGGAGGGGAAGTGACTCGTTCAAGGATTCTGCTGGTTGAAAACTAGACAGAAGGAAATGGACTAGAACCTACAGAGAACTCTTGTCTGCCCAGGGCTCTTGATCTTACGTCCTCACAAACTGTCTTTCCATAAAACACTTTTATCCAAATTTATTAAAGTTGTAAATATATGCTAAAGAAAATTTAGAAAAACAGAAGCATTTTCAAAATTGCCAAAATGTTAACATTTTGGTTAATTTCTTTCCAGTCTCCTCTTCCAGGCAAATGTACTTTTTCTGTCCTAGTTCTAAAACTGAAACAGTACTGTATTACTGTTTTTCACATAAAATACTGTGGTGATTATTCCAAGATACCAATTATTCCTCAGAAATAGCTATTAATGATCGTCTGAAAGGCCACTGTAAGGACGTGTGATAATTTAACATATCCCCTGTTGTAACACATTGAATATTTCTAATTTTTTTTTCACTTTTATAAATAATGTTGTGATAAACATCCCTGAAGAAAAATCTCCCGAATCTCTATTTCTGAAACGCAGTTGGGTAGAAGAGCTGCCTGAAAATTACAGTTACACCAACCAGCACACCCATCAGAGCCTTCTTTACCCCACTCTTCATTTACCAACACCACCTTTTTTTAAAGCTACAATTTGAGAAAGTTAAATCTTTACCTGAATTTAATCTTCACTTATGAAAACATTTTTCATATTTTGTCATTTGTATCCCT
Source organism: Lynx rufus (assembly GCF_022079265.1). Classification (NCBI taxonomy): domain Eukaryota; kingdom Metazoa; phylum Chordata; class Mammalia; order Carnivora; family Felidae; genus Lynx; species Lynx rufus. The sequence goes on from NW_025814824.1 coordinate 19,450,670, forward strand.
TCTATGAACTTGCCTTTTAATTTGAGAACCTACGGTTTTTGTTTGTTTTTTTAAATAACAATTTGGTGTTTAAAACAAAAATAAACTTTGGTTATACAAATATTTTCCTCAACCAGTCATTTTCTTTTCATTTGATGACAAAATTCGATGTATCAACTTAAAATCTGTACTTAATGAATTCATCTGGTTTCCTCTGTCATTTCTTTTATAAAAGTTTATGCTTTAAAAGAATTTTTTATGTTTTTATTTTGAGAGAGAGAGAGAGAGAGAGAGAGAGAGCTAGAGTGCAAGTAGGGGAGGGGCATAGAGAGAGGGAGACACGGAATCTGAAGCAGGCTCCAGGCTCTGAGCTGTTGGCACAGAGCCTGACATGGGGCTCAAACTCACAGACCGTGAGATCATGACCTGAGCCGAAGTTGGACAATTAACTGGCTGAGCCACCCAGGCGCCCCAAGTTTATGCTTTTTAAAAGTTCCAAACACTTATATTTATTTTGGCTTTTATGGTTTTATGTTTTCCACTTAACTAATCTGTCTATACTTTATTCTGATGTGTGGTGTACCATAATTTGTCTTCTATAACTGGAAGACGTTTCTCCCAAATCATTCTGCACTTTAAAGCCACATTGTCACAGAAGTACTTCTCAGTATAATCGAGTATTTGATCCAAACAGATGAGTCTTCTCATGTCCCCTAAGGTACTCCAAGTGCAATCAATAAGACATACAGAACACAGTGAGTCTCCTAAAGCATCTCACTGATGAGTCCCTTCTGTTCCCTCTTCCTCTCCTTCCCCACCCAGGTAGCCCATCAACCTTTCCCTCCCTAAGCCTTAAATTCTTGTTCATTAGGTTTGTTTAAAGTCCTCTCAAAAGCAGCGGGGTAACTATGCCGGGATGTTAAAGGTCTTAATCTCGCTTCCACTTTATGAGTCTATTTCTACCCATATGGCACATTCTGCATTTGCTGTCTATTGTGTTCCCACCTCCCTATAGCTTTGTGACCTGGGTAAGTTACCTGGCCTCTACCATACCTATGTTACAGCTATGCTGTGAATTTCCAGTGAGTTCATCTACCAGTGTCTGGTACAGAGTAAGTACTCAACAAATACTAAGATTAATTTATAATGCAAAATCCAGTGAGAAAACTGGAAAATAGTCTGATCCAGGGCTAGATGGGGAGAGGCAAAAACTGAGTAATCGAGAAATATTTCAATGGAGTATTTTTTTTTAAAATCAAAACTAGTACCATGGGCGGGCGCCTGGGTGGCTCAGTCGGTTGAGCCTCTGACTTCGGCTCAGGTCATGATCTCGCGGTTTGTGAGTTCGAGCCCCGTGTCGGGCTCTGTTCTGACAGCTTGGGCTCTGTGCTGACAGCTCGGAGCCTGCAGCCTGCTTCAGACTCTGTGTGTCCCTCTCTCTGCCCCTCCCCTGCTCACATTCTGTCTCTCCCTCTCTAACAATAAACGTTAAAAAAAATTTTTTTTAAGCCATATGTATGCACATTTTTAGTACGGATTTTTTTTTATTGTGTGTATACTCCATGCCAGATACTATTCTAGGCATCAAGGATACAAGACAGAGTCCTTGTTTTCATATAGGCAACATGCAAGCATGAGTGGAAGATGACATATAGGTAGGTAGATGAATAGTAACATATCAAATGGAGACGGACACTCTGCATTAAAGAATTAAGGATAATGAAATACAGACTGACCTAGCAGCTACTTTAATTTGGGAGACTGAGGAAAGCCTAAGAAGGTGCGTTTAAGCTGATATCTCAATATCCAGAATTCAGCCACAATCAAATTAGAAAGAAACAACATCCAGAGCAGCGAACCAGCTGCCCTAGAGGTCAAGGTGGGAACAGGTGTGGCCGGCACACTGGGGGTGTGACCAGAGAGCCAGTGTGGCTGAGGCACAGAGGGTGGTGGGGAAAGAGGCAGGAGACAACACAGAGACTGCTCTGCTGGCTACAGAGGCAGAGGCGAAGGCACACGGGGTCCTGTATTTCAGCACACAAGTTTCAGCTTTCTGTTAAGCGCGTTGGCCAGCTTTGGAGGATTTTAACTAGGGACGTGATATCGTTTGATTAACGCTAAGTGAAGAGTGGACTGTAAGGGTGAGCCAGTCGGGTGTTTCAGTTATCCAAGCCAAAGACGATGGCAGGAGACCTGATGGAGGGAAGAGGAAGGATTCCGGATCCAGTCTGGATGGAGATGGATGGGAAGTGGGTAGAAAGAGGAAGAGATGGAATGGAGATAACCCCTAGACGTTGGGCTTGGGTAACCTAGATGGATAGAGGTTCTAGAGTCTTAGAGAGGCCTGAAGAGGAAGAGGTTTGGGTACAGAACGCAATGTTCAGTTTGAAATGCTTATTCACTCCAACAGAATCACCCTGTGTAAACCTACAAGGTGCACTGCACTGATGCAGACGATACCCATGAAGAAGAGGGGGTTTATGTCCTACATTCTCTGGGCCTCTGACAAAGGCAAGGGCACAGTCATGACTGAGGTCCTGATGCTAGTGGATGAGTCAGAGCAGACTGCAAAACCAGGGTCATAATTTCATTTCCTATGAGACAAAAGCTCCTTATGTAAAGAGACAGGAAACTTTTTAGCCTCCTACTTACACACACACACACACACACACACACACACACACACACCCCTATTTATTTATATTTATAAAGTGGCAACATCGTTAGAAACACATTTCTTTACAGAAAATGGGGACATCGCTGAACATTCTTTGGAACACATGAAGACACCATAAAAATGCCAAGTCATAATAATAATATTTTAAGAAGTGGGAACCCTTCAGAATAAATAGCCACCCACAGATTTTTAACAATTATTTCAGATACTAAAAAACGCAAAGGTAAGCACTCCGGGTTTTTAGGTTACACACAACCATGAACGGCACACTTCAACAACGTGTGGGGTGGGAAATCACAGGGTGCACTTGGGATGCACTCTGAAGGCCTCAGGACAGAATGGCTCGCGTGGCCCTCCATGAAGGAGAACAACAAATTAAATGTGTCGGGGAGGAAAGCACACAGGATGGATCAGAAATGCCATTTTCTACCTCATTTCATTCTCATCAGGAGATCACCTACAGGCGGGGGGGCGGGGGGGGCCGGTAGGGGTGTGTGGAAAGAGCATCAGCGGAAGTCAGGGGCCCCGTGAAGGTGGCCGCGCCAGGAACACCAGGGACAGCCATCCACGCACGGTCACTTGGCCCCCGAGAGCTGAAGATGAGGGAAACTGCCCTGGAAAACCACAAGAGTCCCCTCCAGCTTTCAGATTTTATGATTAGTGGTCTTCTCTGTATGTCGTACAGCCTGAAAAACCATTCACTGCATTTCTCACAAGGCAGGGGGAAAAAACCTGACCTGTTATTTACTGTGTATTCAAGAATTAATTCAAACGAGTTGGCTAAAAACTGTAGTAGTCTTCTTTCAAGGTTAATATGTCAATATTTTTTTTTCCTTTTGCTCATGCGGGCTCTTCACTTGGAGCCTCTAAAAATAATTATCTTTTGAGGCTGGGGAATTAAAGGTGCTGGAGGCAGCAAGCAGTGCCCCAATTAAGGGCAGCAAGGGTCTGGCTGCCTCACAAAACGCGTGGCTATTTCGACTGCAGAGCACCGCATGCTTCCGAGTTAATATCACCCCAATATTTCAAATAACAACACCAGGAATAGGAAGAAGGACTTGAGTATGTTCCAAATCTGCCTGGTAAGCATAAAAGTATGAAAGGATCTTCAAGAGAGAACGTTTCATGGAAAACAAGAGTTAGTGAATCGGCTCGTGTGGAGCCGTTCTTGAGCTAGAAGGGTACTTTCAGGAGTCCCCTGTTGCTGTAGCATCTGAGATTTAACTAAAACAAAACCCGAACTGACAGAAATGTTTCCCTTTTCTTAAAGGAAGAGAAAGAACATAGTTAAAACACACACACACAACACACACACGCAAGCAAGCAAGCCAAACCTATGCACTGTTCACATTTTTAAAAAAATTCTCTCTTGGGGGGGAAATGTTGATATTAACCAAAAAATATAGTACCTGTTGGAGGGATCATAATTAGCATGAAAACCACCCAATAAGGACTCTTAACAGTAATCATTTCCAAAAGGCTAATATGGGAGGCTACCACCAAAACACCATGGAGAGATGCATTAAGAAATCTCATGGGCTCTCACTTCCCCTAGAAGCACAGACACAAAAAAGAATTCTTAAGATTCAGCTTTTTTAAAAAGTTGAGATATTAACTACTGGAGGGAGGAAGCGGCCCCTTTGCATTCAACGCTCAGGTTACTTTGAAGACATGAACTGCCCCTGCTCTTTCACGTTTGAATCATTCCGAAGCAATCCAGTGATGCACCTTGGGCATCATGTGTGCTGCTCAAAGAGACAGGGGCAACAGCTGGCACCACGGATTGATGTCCAGACGACCTCCCCAGAAATTACCAGTAAAGAGTTGCCCTATGATTTGTGGCATATTTAAATTCTGTCCTATAATTTACTTTGCCTAATGGCCATATGTTTCTCCAGTATTCAAGCCAGGGACAGTAAGAGAAATGCGAGAGAATGGTCATAGAGCAGGGCTCCCCTCATCTGCTTTTCCCTCCACTGCAGTTTTTTTCAGGAATAGCAATGGTCAATCTCAGTCTCAAATAAACAAGAAGTGCCTTTTTCCTTATTCTTTAAAAAAACATTTTTTAAAACATTTATTTATTTTTGAGAGAGACAAAGTCAGAGTACAAGAGAGAGAGGGAGACACCGAATCTAAAGCAGGCTCCAGGCTCTGAGCTGTCAACGCAGCTCACACAGGGCTCCAACTCATGGATCATGACCCAAACCAAAGTCGGATGCTTAACTCACTGAGCCACCCAAGTGTCCCCCTTTTGCCTTATTCGTAAGTAAGCTGCGCTTGTAAATATGCCCTCTCCCGAAGAGAATACAGCATACTTCTTGTTCAGAAGGATCACACCTACAAATATAAAAGCCTTGGGCAGGAAGTAAGAAAGGACAGTCTTACAACCAGATTTGCATCTTGAGGAAGTACAATTAGGGAAAGCACATTGGGGCACTTCACTCATGTTTAGGAAGGCTTGCATATGTGATGGCTTGCTGCCGTTCGACTGATAGAAAAGGAAGGGAAACTAATTGCTCTCTTCTAACTTAAACTGAGCCTGTGCTCTTAGTACACAATCCACGGAACTGTTCCCCAAAACAAAAACCACAGTTAAAGGGGAAGAGATACAGAATCCAAGATAATGTTTGGCTCTCCAAATGAGTCTTGGTATTAGGCCACAGGACCCAACAAATGCTGTCGAAATTATATCAGTATATATTCAGGTGTGATTTCTCATAAACTGACCTAATAATACATTAATAATACCATTTGACACTGTGAAGTAATTTAAGTAAAATCAAAGCAACCAGAAACCAACCATTTAACATGCAACCTTTCCCCTGAAATATTTCATCACAGAAAAGGTAGAAAAGTCATTAAGGCATCTAATGAAAGCTCCTATCACCTAGGCAGTGACTGCTTACTTGAACCAATAAAGAAGCTGGCAGAAACCAAATCAACCAAAATGCAAAACAGTAAAATGAATTAATAAAAAAAAAAAAGAACACTGAATCACTAAGGCCTTGCTAAGTGGAGTGATATTTTCAGGCATTCGCAAACTCCCCCCACTACACACACACACACACACACACACACACACACACACCAAGTTGGGGAGGGCTTTAAAAACCAAATGCTTTCGCCTAATGGTGACACTAGGGTAATGACTTGTTTATCCTGTTGTTCTACCTATGGCTTCCCTGAATATACCCATCATTGGCTTTTTTTTTTAAGCCTGTTAACAGACTACATATTAAATGGAATGACTATTACAATGTTTTAGATATTCCACACACACAAGTTTAGAGTGTAAGTGGGGAAACTTCTCCTGATCATGTATTCTTCCCAAAAAATATTCCCATTAAGGTAATCAGGTCACTACTTATTGCTTGTATTGTACCGTAACAGGTGCCATAGGAATTTCCTAAACTATGGGTCATGAACTCTATAATAAATAACAGCTTTATGGAGACATAACTCACATATCCTATAATTCACTCAATTAGAGTATACAATCCAATGGTTTTTAGTATATTCACACATGCATGCAACCATCACCACAATCAATTCTAGAACATTTTCATCTTGGGTACTGAAACGTTAATGAGTTGCCAAGCATCTAACCAGCCAAAGCATCAGACTACAGAGAAAAATCTTGCTGCTAAATACATTCCCCCACCTTTAAAGTATACATTTATACTTGGGCTTCATTGTACTTGCTTTGTTCTTTTTTCCACTTAACACATGCTACAGAGTTTGGATTTGATTCAAAAGCCTATGAGGAACTATTGAGAATTTTTGAGGAGGTATGAACTCCATCACAGGAATCCATTAAGAGGACAGAAGCATGGCATGAGTAGACAGTTCAGATTTCACGGAGAAAAAGCTCATCAAAGAAAGGGGACCAAAGCAAACAACTACCAAGGTCCAGGCAGGAGACACAAGCCTAAATTTTGAGGTGAGAATGGGCAAGGAAGGACTTGAATGATACTGAAAAGGCAGCATGGGCAGGTGTGGCTCTGGTCCGTGGTGGCAGAAAAGAGGAGTCAGAGAAGATACCATGGCTCATACAGTGAGACTGGGGAAATGGTGATGCCTTTAGCACAAAGATCCAGAAGGGAAAACTGACTTCACGGTGAAGCTGAGGGGCAACTTTAGATGTGTTATGTTGGCAACTGCATTTTCAGGGTGTGTAGAGGCTAGAGGTGTGGTTCCAGAAATCCTGCTGGGTTGATGGAAGACAAATGAGGCCAAGTGTGTAGACAAGGGTCAAAAGCATCGCTGACACTTGATGCAAGAAGGCTTCTGACACACTGGAAAGAGCACTGGGAACCAGCAAGATGGACTGAGATGGCCTACTCTCCTTCTGTATGAGTGACTACATGAAAAAAGAAGGACAGTCTAGAGGAGGTCCAAGTGTGAGATCCTGCCTAGGTCACTCTGGGAGAGACAGGAGCAAATAGAGCCCCTCATGTCTTATAGTGTCCCATCGTTCCCACTGTCACTCCAAGGAATGAAAGGTGAGGAAGGTTCTAGAAATGCTAAATAAATACAGACACTTAGGGCTTTTTATGATGATGACCATGGTAGGCCACCTAAGAAGCTTCACTGGGCCAAAATTAAATCTCCAAATTCTATTAATGCATGTGATTGGTAAGCCTAAGCCATGTATCTTCAGTTTGATCAAAAAATGGTGATCCTGCATCATGAACATAAAGATCTAATCACACTTCTTCAAATCTCCCCAGGAATATTTCAGTCACCTTAGTTTAAATAATATTTCATTTATTTTTACTAAAATTAACTAAAAACTTTAAGAGGAAACAGATGTGCCAAACTGTTGCTCATTGTAATGTCTTATCAATTTTACCACTTGCGACAACATAAAGCACAAGAAATTCCAAAATGTTAGATCCCCCTTTTCTCTCTCAACTCATCCCCAGAAACCAATAACCCAAACCACTGAGAGAAAGCACAGAAGTAAAATTTAAAAATCCAAATCACAAATGATTAGCCATCACACTCAACTAGAAGGGAAAAATGATTCTGGAACTTTAATTTCAACATGAATAATTATTCTGTACCACTAGAATTAGTAAGTCTTCAGAATCTATGGCTGGCACAAAGAGAATATTTTATAACCGTAATAGGCTGGGTATTTCAAAACATGGCCATTGCACTCTTTTGCATATTAAGAACACAAGACCAGGATGCCTGGGTGGCTCAGGTCACGACCTCATGGCTCCTTTGAGTTCGAGCCCCAAATGTGGATCACTATCAGCACAGAGCCCACTTCGGATCCCGTCTCCCTCTCTCTCTGCCCCTCCCCTGCTACCACACATTCTCTCTCCCTCTCAAAAATAAAAATAAAAAAAAAAGAACACAAGACCACGGGGCAAGGCTAATTACTTTCTTTAACCAAATCAAAGAAATGATTGGTTGAATTACCTCAATTTTATGTACTAAATGATATCCTGATACTTAAAAATTAGAGTGGCCATATAATTTATCATCCCAAACGGGTAACTTTTGAGAGTGAAAGGGGTACGATTTAAAAATGTGTGAACCATGGGGCGCCTGGGTGGCGCAGTCGGTTAAGTGTCCGACTTCAGCCAGGTCACGATCTTGCGGTGCGTGAGTTCGAGCCCCGCATCAGGCTCTGGGCTGATGGCTCAGAGCCTGGAGCCTGTTTCCGATTCTGTGTCTCCCTCTCTCTCTGCCCCTCCCCCATTCATGCTCTGCCTCTCTCTGTCCCAAAAATAAATAAACATTGAAGAAAAAAAAAAAAATTTAAAAATGTGTGAACCATGCTAGTCCTAGGTGAATGGAGATACATGGCTGTCCCATGAAAGGTACCCTGGAATGAAAGAGGGTTATAACCCAGCATTATGAAAACTGAAGAGAGGCTACAAAGGAAAGAATATAGGACGTAGAATAAAAATGAGTATCAGAGCTAGCGCACAGTTGTGATACCCCTCAGGGTGCATGTTACGGAGTCAAGAGCTACAGACATTACCCCCATCACAGACTGGGGCCTTCAGGGTCTTACGCCAGAGACAAAGTCAGGATAGCCTGTGTCTTTTTTAGGTGATCACAAAAGAACATGAGAAGACTAACTGCAGGCTGGATGACAGACCAAGTCATTTTGTAAATTAAATTGGCAAAGACTGTTTTTAAATGATCATATTCGGGACTCAGAAATCTCGGGAAAAACTGGCATCCCACGCAACTATGGGGAAATACAACAGTTACAGCTTCTCAGGGAAACTCTGCAGTAACTATCATGTCTTCCAAAGTTGCATGGCTTGCTGCACCAATGACTCCATTCTCAGAAACCTTTCCCAGGGGAATAATTATGAATTTTATAAATACATATTCGCTATAAGATATACAACTTATAACTGGTTAAAAACCTCAAAAAATTAAAATATAAACATGCAACAACAGGGGGTGGGTAAAATAAATTATGAGATCGTGCAGACATGAAAAATGATATTTTGTTACCTTATACAGAAAAACGTTCATGATAAATACACATGGAAATGGGAAACGTGATTAAAAGGTAAGGTGGGAACATTTACGATGAAGTGTAAAAGTGATTAACCCTGGGGCACCTGGGTGGCTCAGTTGGTTAAGCATCAGTCTCTTGATTTCGGCTCAGGTCATGATCTCATGGTGTGTGCAATCGAGCCCCGTGCTGGGCTCTGCACCGACAGTGTGGAGCCTGCTTGGGATTCTCTCTCTCTCTCTCTCTCTCTCTCTCTCTCTCTCTCTCTCTCTCCCCCTCCCCCACTCGTGCCCTCCTTTACCCCACCTCCAAATAAATAAATAAACTTAAAAAAAAGTAGTTAGCCCTGGGTGGTAGGATGAACAACTTTTCTTCTTTTCTTGTTGCTAACTTGCTAACTTATCTTCTCAGTTTCACAAAATGAACAGGTATCGCTTCGTAAAAAGAGGAAAGTTACGAAGAAACTGAAAAAAGTATATTCTTCCGTCTTTCAGATGCCACGGAATCTGTGACAGAGCTGAGAGAAAAAGCAAAAAGTGAGATGGTGTAGAGGCCTATTTGGACGCCTCTCAAGAACCAGTCCTGTAAGGATAAAAATGAGATGAAACACACAAGAGAATCTTTAAGCATGGTCAAGTACAGTGTAGGAAGAAGTGATTCTTCTAGATGGCCTGCTGGCCTGCTATTAGCAGAACATGTACTCTGGGGTGGCTTGTTTTTCTTTATCCTACAGGGATGCATCGCTCTGCTTTATGTGTGTACTATGACACACTGGACAGAGCAGACGGTGAAGCGGGATGCTGGATTAAAACCGTAACCCTCACTTCATTAGCCCCTATCCTAATCAAAGGAAGAGAAGAATAATAGGACATTGCCAACTGGTTTCCTGGGCAACTCACCAAAAAATAAGAATTGAACCAAACTCCACTCAATAACATTACTTAACAGCCCCTGATCTCGGCACCTTGAACAAAGAAAAAGGTTGACCAATAGTTATTTTGACAGAAAGAAAGAAAGAAAGAAAGAAAGAAAGAAAGAAAGAATCCATGCATACGACTCTTTCAAGAATAAACAAATGTTGAAATTTACCAAAATGTTACCAATAGCTGAGTTCAGGTTTTGAAAATACAAGTGTTGCTATTTTTTTTTCTATTTTATAAATTTCTAATGAGTAGTTCTTAGTTTTTAATCAGTCTTTGCAAATCCCAGGAATCTATTGCACTTGGACCCCATCACTAACCAACTGGTTATGTGACTGTGAACAAGTCAATTTGCCTATCTGGGTTTCTTGGCTCTTCAAGTCTATCAAGGACAGAGGGGGAATACATGTGATTGCTGATTAAAGACATGTAAAGTGTCTAGCACAAGAGTTGAAAATGCTTCAAAAGTGATGGCTTTTTAGTGGACAGGAATAACATCTATGAATAAAATATTATTTGTAGAGTTCCACTCATTCCCATTAGCGCATAAGGCTAATGACCTCAAACCCGATATGTGGCATTGTACAACCCATTTCTAACCTCTAACGCTCTCAAGCCAACGTAGATTTGAAGATTATTCTAATCTTACAGAACCATAGAAAATGATAGGGCTCCCCTCAGGGGTTTTGGTTCATGGGCCAAATTTGAGCCTCAAGATCACTTTAAAGCCATCCTACAAACCGCAAAAGAAACCCAGAGATGTTAACTACAGTATATGCTGAAACACGTTTAGTATGTCTTGAGAAGAAAATACAGGTATCTCATGTTTGTCAAGCATGATACAACAGAGTGGGCAAAGAATGCCACCAAGAATGCCAGCCCCTTTTACTGTCATTAAAATGTCTAACTCTGACCGGTCACATAAATAACATGGGCCATAATTCCCTTCTAGACTCAACAGGACAGTAGACTAGATAAACTCAAAGGTGCCTTCTAGATCTATCATGGCATAAAACCCGAGCACCTACATTCAAACAAGGCTACCCCTAATTATCAAAGCTCAGTTTTCCCCACAATGCAAACTGGGGTAAAAAAACCAAGTACCTCCGTCATAAGAGAGACTGTTTTATTTTAAGATTGTCCTACATCACTTTAGGCAACTACTATCAAAGGAACGCTTTAGAAAAATGGTTAATAGTGAGCAAATGTGCTCATGATATATTAGCCAGAAAGCAGACAATATGAACACGATACCCATTCGAAATCTATTGATGCACAGAGAATAGACATATATTCACAACATAACATCTGCTTGGTGGCAATGCTAGTGATTTTTTTTTCTTATTCTTCCCTGTCCCAAACAAATATCTGCATTTTAGACCTATTCTAATAGGGCTTGTAAATCTTCAGTTGTACAAGGTATTCTGGCTCCATTCCTCTTCTTTTCAAATTCATTTCAGAAGCTGAATCTATCAGTGACAAAGGCTATTTGATAAAGCTCTACATAGAATGCAGGTCGTCAGGCACCCAGTCATCTCTGTGTCATCAAGCCACCTCACCCATCTACCCTCTTTAGATCATACACCAAATGATCCTTTTCCTTCCCCCCATTAAACTTAACCATTCAGCAACCCATTCTTTAAGGCCCCTTCTGCTCGGGACACTGGGGAAGACTTCGCAGCAAGTGGCGTTTCATGGGGCCCTCATATTAACCCTTGTCAAGTGCCATCTCTTCCACTGAGGTGTCCTTCTCTAATCTCTGCCACTCATTGGAAGGCAAGGACAGATCTAGTCTGCTATTTTGACACCGACTTAGCTTATCCAGAGCAGGATTAGCCATATGAAGTGGAGTCAAATCATCAGTGAACATAATATGACACGGTGCTTCTTTAAAGTAGGTGTGATTCTGTAATCGCTACTCAGGATTCGAGTGACAAGAACACCTGAATAATTCAACATCTAAATACTCCATTATGATGCCACCTCACACCTGTCAGAATGGCTAAAACTGACAACACAAGAAACAACAGGTGTTGGCGAGGATGTGGAGAAAAGGGAACCCTCGTGCCCTGTTGGTGGGAATGCAAACTGGTACAGCCACTCTGGAGAACAGTATGGAAGGTCCTCAAAATGTTAAAAATAGAGCTACCCTACAATCCAGCAATTGCACTACTAGGTGTTTACACAAAGGATACAAAAATACATATTCAAAGGGGCACATGCACCACAATGTTTAGAGGAACACTATCAACAATAGCCAAATTATAGAGTGGCCCAAATGTCTACTGACTGATGAATGGATACAGATGTGGGGTGTGTGTGTGTGTGTGTGTGTGTGCGCGCGCGCGCGCACACACACACACACACACACACACACACACAATGGAATATTACTCGGCCATCAAAAAGAATGAAATCTTGGGGCGCCTGGGTGGCGCAGTCGGTTAAGCGTCCAACTTCAGCCAGGTCACGATCTCGCGGTCCGTGAGTTCGAGCCCCGCGTCAGGCTCTGGGTGGATGGCTCAGAGCCTGGAGCCTGTTTCCGATTCTGTGTCTCCCTCTCTCTCTGCCCCTCCCCCGTTCATGCTCTGTCTCTGTCCCAAAAATAAATAAAAACGTTGAAAAAAAAAATTTAAAAAAAAAAAAAAAAAAGAATGAAATCTTGCCATTTGCAATAATGTGGATGGAACTAGAGTGTATTAGGCTAAGCAAAATAAGTCAGCTAGAAAAAGACAAATACCGTGTAATTTCACTCATATGTGAAATTCAAGAAACAAAACAGATGAATATACAAGGGGGGGGCGGAGAAAAGAGGGAAACAAACCACAAGAGATTCTTAATGATACAGAAAAACTGTGGGTTGACAGAGAGAGGTGGGTGGGAGATGGGCATTAAGGAGGGCATTGGTTGTGATGCACACTGGGCGTTACATGTAAGTGATGAATTACTGAATTCTGCTCCTGAAACCAATACAGCACTGTATGTTAACTTGAATTTAAACAAAAATTTGAAAAGGAAGATAAATACAAACATACATATATCCATACTCCATTATGCTCCAGTTTCTGGGAGGACATAAATAAAAAGATGACACGGGAAAATAAAGAGAGCCTTTCAGCTTGGAAGGGATGTTCCAGCCCAGAACACTAAGAGTCTTGGCCCACCACAGAGTAGAATTAAGCAAAGCAGCCGGGGAAAGATAAAGGTCTGTCTGTCAGCTTTCCAGTTCCTTCTGAGTCTGTCCTCACAGTGGGACTTCCTTATTTGTTTGAAGTATTATAAATTCCCAGAATATCAGGCACACCCATACTCAAATGTAAGTACAAAAACACACTGCAAAGCCAAATACAAATGGTTCCTCCTCTTAATTGAAAGCCACCCATCAGATAAGGTGGATTTTCTTTTATATGCTTAATGTGGCCCCTTCACAAAAGAGATAAGAACACTAATGAAAAATCTGCTTGCCAGCTTTGAAAAGTTAGCACTCAAAACAGCTACGAGACTGTAAGGTTGCTTTACACAAAAACTAGGAAATAAGTAGTAAACAGAAAACAGATTTTATTACATTCCACCCTATTTTGTTGCCACTACACTAAATTTACTGCCGTGGGTCATGTTTGTCTGGGTTATGATTACATGCCAAACCTCAGCCAAAACTGTTCTCCATATTTTATTCTTGTGGCTTTTCAAGAAAGTATAAAATGATCTTTATGTTTATTAAGAAGACAGAAAAGGCTTTCCTATTTTAGAAAATGCTTAATTACCTAGGTTAGAGGTAAGCTGCATGCTCAGAGATGAAAAATACATCCTCTTAGGGGAAAAAAAATGGTTGTCCTAATTATACATGGATGATCTAATTAAACTATCATTCACAATTCATTAAAGCTATTAATAAATTGTAAATGGGGAAAAATGGGCATTACTGTTAAATTTATGGGAGTGTTAAAACCTATTAAATACAAAGACAACCAAGAACTCGTAGTGAAATTTCCTAAGTACATGAACTTTAGACCTCACTTAGGGATCCTTACAGACCTCTTCTACAGGCTCCAGACCCACCTCCTCATTTATAAATGAGGAAACTGGGGTCTACTGAAGCTCAGTGAATTGCCCAAGTGACATCCTCTAATTTTCCCACCACTTATATGGTTGCCACACTTCCTGAATTGCACATGTAGCTTGGTTCCAGACAGAAAACGGCTAGCACATCTTGCTACAGTCGGTGCAGAGGAGCGTTCGAAATCCTGGAACAGTACGCCGAACCAAATATTAGAGGGGCGCCTGTGGCTAGCTCAGTCGGGGGACGGTGCGACTCTTGATCTCGGGGTTGTGAGTTCGAGCCCCATGTTGGGTACAGAGGTTGCTTAAAAATAAAATCTTAAAAATGTATGTATTAGAAGGAAGGTTAATTGACGCAGAGAGAACCAGTATCAACCATGCTGCCACCTGCCCAAAGGGAGAAGCAACAGAAACTCAAGAAAACAGAAAATCTTTACTCAGTCTGTGTCCACAAAGGCAGTGTTCTTAGAAATTTCAGGGTGAGGGGCGCCTGGGTGGCGCAGTCAGTTAAGCGTCTGACTTCAGCCAGGTCACGATCTCACGCTCCGTGAGTTCGAGCCCCGCGTCGGGCTCTGGGCTGATGGCTCAGAGCCTAGAGCCTGTTTCCGATTCTGTGTCTCCCTCTCTCTCTGCCCCTCCCCCGTTCATGCTCTGTCTCTCTCTGTCCCAAAAATAAATAAACGTGGAAAAATAAAATTAAAAAAAAAAAAAAAAGAAATTTCAGGGTGAATCAAACGTCCTTATTACTAGTCTACCTACCGACAGCAGAAATTTTTTAATTGAAACAAGATAGTATCACGTCAGCAACCAAATGAGCCATCACTAAGAACCATCACAATGTTGGTAAAGGATCCAGAAGAAGCACAACAGACCTGTCTTCCAGCCCTAGGAAGCATGTGTTTTCTTCTTCTGAGGACTCCACATTTCAAGGAGGCCCCCAAATTATGCAGGCAAAGGAAACCCCACCAAAAACAGGTCACGCTGCAGCACTCGTCGGTGACTGCACGCCTGCACCCAAAGCCTTGTGTACCCACTCCGAGCACACGAAGCCATGCGCTCCGCCAAGGGACTGCTGGAAATCCAGCCACTTGAAGTGACTGAGTCAAACAAGAACATAAAATAGGCTCTGCACTGATGTGAACTGCATTCATTTCACACATCAGCAGTATACTTACAATGGCCTTTAAACTCCTGGCTGAACAGATTTCTGGTCCCACCCTGGGAAGCAGGGTGCGCAAAGCCCAGGTTCTCAGGCCAGACCCATCCAGGCACTACAACTAGCCGTACGCCTTGGGGTAAGTTAACTTGTGCTGACACTTTCATCATCTGCAAAATGAAGATAATGATGCCTATCTCAAAGGGTGTTTCTGCAGGTGAAATGTATATGAAGCCCTTAGCAGACTGGCTGCCTCCCTGTGAAATTCTATTTAACAACAAACAGTAACTAAAGCCTATCGCTATGTAGCCTCATCTCCCATCTCTGCCCAGACCCTGGCCATGCTCCGGGCTCCCCACAGATCCCTGCCAGAAACAGCAACGTCCTTTTAGATCTCCAAACTTTTCACTCCCTACTCCCTTTCTCCATATGCCCTCCTGGCTGAACCGGAACATCAGTGGTCCCCCACTGCAGACCTTCCCGAATACTCCAGTCCTCTGCCTGGCAAAATCTCCCTCATTCTTGTCCTTGAAGTTGGCCAACTCCCCTGAGGCCGGTTGGCTGCTCCCTCTATGTCTATTATGTGATTACATTTGGATTATAATTACTTATGTAACGAGAAAAGAAATTTATTTACCGGAATCGGGGGGAAGGGAGAAGACCAGCCTGTCGTGACTATCTCTGTGCGGCAGTGGGCCCTGCACAAGGGCCAGGCTGTACTTCCCAAGGAGGACAGGCTTTGGAGAGGATCTCTCACCATGAAGGAAGAAACAACGTGTAAAAAGCCATAAGCATGAGATGTGACTCTGCCCTGTGCTAGTGATGTCTCCGTGTCTTCTCCAAAGTTACTAAACCTCACAGTAAGTTAAATGTGAGTGGAGGTATGTGTGAAAGAGAAAGACAGGAGACACAAGTGTGTATCGTGAGGGTATTTGGAAAGGGTTCTGAAAAGCCTAATGCGCTCAATTCATATTCGGGCTTAAGCTAAGTTTTACCTAAATGGCAGAAAAGCAGAAGGTTGGCATGGACCATACGAGTTACCAATGTTTAAATGCCCATTTTTTTCACCCACTACAAAGGTCTCATGCCCGGGAAAACAGTAAGGCAGAGTGGTTTGGAGCAGTGCTTCTCAAAGTTGACTGTGCATCTGAATCACCTGGGAATATTATTAAAATGCATGTTCCAATTCCACAGTGCTAGGGTGGAGTCCAAAATTCTGCTGGTCTAACCAGCTCCTGGGTGATGCTGATATTGCAGGACCACATGAGGAACAAGAATTCAGAGCACAGGGGGGCCTGGGTGGCTCAGTCAGTTAAGTGTCCGACTCTTAATTTTGGCTCAGGTCATGGTTTCACGGTTTGCAAGATCAAGGCCTGCATGGGGCTCTGAGCTGACAGCTCGGACCCTGCTTATGATTCTCTGTCTCCCTCTCTCTGCCCCTCCCTGACTTACATGCATGTGTGTTCTCCCTAAAAAAACAAGCAAACTTTTTTTTTTTTATCTTAAAAAGAAAAAGAATTCAGAACACAGATGCCAGAGCCAGACTGCCTGTGTTAACTGTCTGACTCCTACTTAATAGCTGTGTGACCTTGAGCAAGTTACTTAAGCTCTCTGGGCCTCTTTTTCCCCTCATTTGTACCTGAGAGTACCTACTTCATGGAGTAGTTACTGAGGATTGGCAAGTGAACATAGGTGAATGTGCCTAGGAGAGCATCCGGCACAGAGAAAATGCTAGATATAGGTCAGCTAATGTTCTTGTTAACATTCATTCCTGAATACTTCTGCACCTATCATTAACAGCAGCAATTCAAAAAGGCAGATATTCATGTTTTGGAATGAAAGGTTATTTAAAAAAAATTTTTTTTAATGTTTATTTTATTTTTGGGAGAGAAAGAGAGACAGGGCATGAGTGGAAGAGGGGCAGAGAGAGGGAGACACACAATCTGAAACAGGCTCCAGGCTCCGAGCCGTCAGCACAGAGTCCAACACGGGGCTTGAATTCACGAACCACGAGATCATGGCCTGAGCCGAAGTCAGGCGCTTAACCGACTGAGCCACCCAGGTGCCCCTGAAATGTTACTTTTTAATAAGCTAACATGTTGATCCGATAGTATGAACAATAAACAAAACAGTACGGACGTTAACTCCCCAGAAGGCATTATCATCAAACATGAACAAGAGTTAAAAGTAGTCATTTTAAACCGATAAGGAGTTGCATCCATATCTTCCGTCTCCCAAAATCTCAGATTCCGCTTCAGCTCACTGCTCCGACCCCAGGACATACACCGATGGTACTCATTGGTCAGGGATGGCCTTTTACCCTTTTCCAGCTAGAAAGAAGCTGTGGGCTGACATGGGGCTCCCCAAGAAGGCGAGGCCCAGAGAGGTGGGAATTAAGGAGGACAGAGAAGTAAAGGTCTGGAGACAGAGCAGCTGACATGGGGTCCAGCCAGGGCCGCAGCCTGGCCCAGCTAGCTACTGCAATCTCTAAGCTATGGCTCAGGCCCCACGCATGTTATTATCAGCACCGGGTCCTACTAAGTGGGCTGAACACAGCAAAAGAATGGCTCCTACTACATATTCCTGAGCATCCATTACGTGTCAGGTCCCAATCATGCCATTCATCCTTACGGTGACCCTGGGAGGGTGAGTGTTATTATCATTATCCCTCATGTACATTATTTGGGAGACTCATGACCCAACCTTGAAATGAAAAAACACCACAGCAACTGACCCTGGAGCCTCAGGACAGAGAAAGGCCGGGCTGAGTCTGATCCCAAACCAACGTGCCTTCAGAGAGAGCTGCCCCAACACTTTCAATCTGGAAGTCACATTGGAAGTGGGTGTTTGTTCCTCTGCCCACGTGCCCTGATACAGACGGCACGCAAATCCCAAAAGCTATGACCTCTTTAAGGGGCGCCAGGGTGTCCCCAGGCACACCTCCCGTATGCCTGCAAGCCTGCGTTTTACATCAATCCTTCCAAATTGACTTAGCAGTCATCCTCCGGGACGAGATGACAGACATGCAGACAGAAATTCTCACTGTTGAAATGGAAAATGAGGACGCCGATGCCCGAGCCCACAGAAGTACTAAATGGCAAAGCTGGTGCCGGACTCCAGTTCTGCAAGACCCTGGGCACAGGCAAGGACACCCCCGGGCCACAGAGCAATGGCCGTAAAGCCAGGAGTCTGGCAGTGAAGAGCTGAAGAGAGGAGGTCAGGGATAGCTTCACCCAGGCACCAGGGGGAGGTTTAAGGGTGAGACAGAAATGAGCGAGAAACAGACAGAGCTACGGGGCTCAGACGCTACAGGGGATGAGGCAGGCGTTCGTGGCAGTGTCCCCCAGTGGGAACCACACAGAATTCCATTTCTGAAACTCAAGAGACAGACTTGGGCTTAGGTGCTCCTGGGCCCGCGATAACAAGGGGATTTCCAGCAGGATGCAAGCTTTGAGGCAAGAAGCAAGGCGGGAGCCCAAGGTCAGCATGGACCACACCCCAGGTTAGCAGCAATGAGGGCCCCTGGAGTCTAAAAGCCACTATTGGAAGGAAGGGGGGATGACAGGGAGCTGGGGCGGGGACCCCCACCCACCTCTCAGCCCAGCTCACAGCCTCGGGGAAGGAGGCTGAGGTGAGCCACAGGAGGGGGAGTGTGAGGGGCTAATATAAGGTACAAGAGAGCCAGAGCTGCGCTTTATTTTTAAATTTTTTTTTTTTAACGTTTATTTATTGTTGAGACAGAGACAGAGCATGAACGGGGGAGGGGCAGAGAGAGAGGGAGACACAGAATCAGAAGCAGGCTCCAGGCTCTGAGCCATCAGCCCAGAGCCCGACGCGGGGCTCGAACTCATGGACCGTGAGATCGTGACCTGAGCTGAAGTTGGACACTTAACCGACTGAGCCACCCAGGCGCCCCTGCGCTTTATTTTTAAAGAAAAACGTGAACAGACTCACATGCCAATTCTCCTGGTGGCCAGAAAACTTTTCCGTATTTCCTAGATCTTTATGCATATTCAAACTCACAGAAAGCTCTGCCTTGGTTCCGAATCCTGTTGGCCAATTCCCTCTTGAGATCCTCGTAATCTGGTTTTCGTCTTGAACCCTCAGAAGAAGCTACCCTAAGAAAAGAATCCAGCTTCGTGTGGCCGAGGCCTACCCCATCTGGTGTCAAACAACCCCTCTCCTCACCACTGTTTCTTCCTGTGCTTTATTTCTTACAGATGCGCCTTCCCCTATGCTCTGACTCCTCCCGCATTAAAAAATCTCATCATATCTGTTGCAAACGACACCCTGTAATGTTCTCACCAGGTTCCCGGCCTGAAACAATGCTCCTCTGTGGACAATTATAAATGATTCCATTAAGCTCACATCCATGTGTTGGTCAGCTCTAAAGTCGTCACCACAGTCCCAATTCCCTACAAGGGGAACTTCCCATTTCAGGGGACTACATGGCTCCCTGTGTGCAATGGGGTAAACTTGCTCACGCTTTCTCTGCGCTGCTGCGCTCCTGATCTGTGTCTCTGCCTCCAACTCAATGGCTGTCTCCGCATGACCCAGGAAGACGTTACAACATGTTCAAACTCTGTCTTTGAAGTCCACACCAGCAGCCATTTGCTCCGGCATGCCCCATGAGGCACGCGGCTCTACTCCCAGGCTGGTCCTCCACCCCACGGTCCCTCCATTCCACGTCTTGTTTCAATGTCTTCCTTCTCATGCATTAATAACTAAAAACGTCTGTACAGATACATGAGAAAATGTTTACAAGTGGTTATCTCTAGGGAGGAAATGGGGGGGGGGAAGGCAGGCTCTTTTTCGCATTTTATATATCTGTACTATTTGAAATGTTTTACCAAGTGCAGGCACTGCATTTCTTGTCACGAATACTTTTTATAAAAGAACCAGTTAACTAGTGTCAAAAGATGAATGTACAGGGACAGTCAATGCAATGTTCTGTAGGCTGAGGAAAAATAGCAAAGGTAGAAAAAAATACCTAACCTTAGGGAAATACCTAAGTCAGTCAATACATAGGATCTTGATGCAATATATCAGATTCCCTCCAGAAAACAGAATACTGGGCAGCTACTAAAAATGCTATATTGTCACTGGAAGCATCTATAATATATTAAAAACAGGCTATAAAACAACTCTTTTCACTTGAAAACAATCTGCATTCTTTGGGTACGATTAAAAGCACTGTTAAGGGTAAGATTCGTTCATAACCTCTATCCTCACTCCAGGATACTTTATTTAAGGAACATGTATAAAACATAATAGCTGAACATAGTCAACTTTTACCAGAATCATCTTTATTTCTTTAAATGTTTATTCATTTTTGACAGAGAGTGAGCAGGGGAGGGGCAGAGAGAGCAAGGGGCAAGGGATCAGAAGTAGGCTGTGAGCTGACAGCAGTGAGCCCGATGCAGAGCTCGAACTCCTGAACCGAACCCCGGACCATGAGATCATGACCTGAGCCAAAGTCAGAGGCTCAACCGACAGAGCCACCTAGGTGCCCCTTCATTCACTTATTTTAATCAATTGGCCATTGTTGACAATGTGCTTACTCTCTCACAAATAACCTTCACAGTCATTTTACAAGTTATACATGACAAAGTGTCTCTTGCTATACGTTTATGTAAAATGTTTTCATGCAGATGGTCAACCTCTCTATGTAAAGCTCAATCTGTTCTCAATCCCTTATTTGGATACCAAAGAAAGGACTCCTCTTTTAAAAAAAAAATTTTTTTTTATTTTTTAGTAATCTCTACACCCAACGTGGGGCTCAAACTCACAACCCCAAGATTAAGAGTCACATGGTCCTCCCACTGAGCCAGCCAGGTGCCCCACTAGAGCAAGGGCTCCTTAAGGAGGGTGGGCTGCAAAAATGAACTCCAAGAATCTTTCCACTGCCCGCCCTCATGATTCTCCCCACATTCAATTCCCGGGAAAGACCATGAATTGAATGGTCTCAGTGAGTCACCAGATCCAAGAGTTCTGAATGATCTCAAAGAAAGTTTATATTTCATAGTTTCCTAAATAAGCTCTTTCAGCATTTACTCTGCCCCAAAGATCAATATGACACAAAGCAGGTCTACTGATCCAGGCCAAGGTGGATGGCATTCATCACAGGCTAATCTCTGGCCTTCATATTACAGAGAAGCTCTCCTCCTCACCTCCACTCCTCCTAGCTACCTGTCCAAAGGCTTTCTGATGATTATTAGGATAATCCCGAGTGAGGAGTAAGACAAAAGTCAAATACGTCCAATTCCCTGTTTGTTAAAAAGTCTCCTGGGGAAGCTGAAATTAGGTAGTGTCGGTATTTTGTGTTCCTCTAGCCCACTTAATAAAGTGAAACAATATGCCTAAAGGTGGGTTGCAGCTAAACAGGAAATATATTCATTTTTATATTTAAGAAGAAGTTTTTGTTGTTGTTGTTTCAAAGTTACTCTAGGGTAGAATAGGACCTAATAGTTCTGGAAAACAGAGCAGAAAATAAAGAAACCTCCTAAACTCCACTTTCAAAGATCTTTTCCTGCATATGTGAAGTTCAAAATAAAAATGAAGTCAGCACAGAGGAGATCTGTTTTGCAAGAGTCTCTCCTCCCAACTTATAGCTGGCAAAAATACTCATGGCAAACACGCAGTAAAAAAGAAAACAGGTAAATATTAGCAATATACAAATGTGCCTCTATTCCAAAGGACTCTTAAGTTTATTACATTTTATTTTCAAATGATTGACTTAGAACAGTGAGGAAATGAAATATTAAGATTAAAGGAAAAAATTAATTAACTTTTTTCATAGTTATTAAGTATTTACCAAATTTCAACAAAATACCCATTTAATTTATATAATATCCTCCAATTCAATTTACCATGCTAAGTCAGAAATGTGTCACTGGACTGGTACTAAATTCAAGATTTGTTTTTCCATCTATTACTC
Organism: Lynx rufus; assembly: GCF_022079265.1. NCBI lineage: Eukaryota > Metazoa > Chordata > Mammalia > Carnivora > Felidae > Lynx > Lynx rufus. The sequence goes on from NW_025814824.1 coordinate 19,472,888, forward strand.
ATTAATAATTCATAGTCAAATGTCTAAGAATTGCCTATTAATAAATAATGAACAAAAATAACCAAAATATCAAATGTCATGCTAGTGACTCAAACCAACAGACAACATTGAGGGTGGAAAACGATGGAAAACACTACCAATGGGGAAAGCAGAGAAATATTAAGTATATTCTTAAGGGCCCTATCAAAGTGAGCAATTCTCTGTAATTCACTACAGAGAGGAGTTTTAATAAATATGAAAAAAACCATTTTGAAGGTAGATAATGGAGAAAAATCACATAATCCAACAACAGCTGCATCATGTCGAGTTCCCAAGTACATCATTTCTGCGCATCCTACCAGATGGAGATAATTGCTAACAACACGGAGGGGAAGTCAGCTGAGAAGGACGGCTTCCCCACTGCTGCTCCGGGGCACTTACCAGCTTGTGGAAGCGTGCGTTCAGGGGGGCCCATCCCTGGAGGTGTGGGGCCAGGTGTATTTTGACAAGTTCTCGAGATGCTTCTGATGTGCATCAAAGTGCAAGAACCCCCAATTCTTCCCCGCTGTCTCTCAACAAAAATCACCTCTGGGTGTTTACTGCTATTTCCATGTTTATGATATGGAAAAAAAAAAACCTGTATGCTTTGAAAATAGTTCAGTGTGTTTTAAGGCAACATCCAAAAGTTGGTGTAAATTAGACTAGAAAACCACGTGGTAGAGAGGCGCGTGTCCCCTCTGTTCCTTCTCAGAGTGAAATCTAACGCGGGCTAGCCTTGCAATATGCCCATTTGAGAGGGCCAGTCTCCCAACAGGCCCTACCACGCGGTACAGCCCTGCACACCTAAACCCGGTGGCAGGCCTTCTTTTCTTGAAGCAAAAACAAAAACAAAATACGGGCAGAGAGTTCATGTGTGACTGCTTTGTTAAGTAAAGTAATCCTCTTTCGGTATTTAATCTGCCCGTGTTTGAACAGATAATAAATGTTGTGGCTATCAAAACTAAAGAAGTAAATCGAATACAGCTGGCTGGCAAGCAGACAGAAACAAGCAACGATTACAATGCCAGCGACCCAGCTTAATAGCCGCAAGGGCACAGGCCCTTCCCTAAAACCCAACTTGGCCCTTGGAATGGATCTGCCCCCAGCACATACCCACTGGTAAACCACCTATTAAACTGTTACTGTCCCTCAATGTCACAAACATTTAGTTCTCTATTCTCATCAGACTAAAAAATCTGGTCCCGAGTCTTCTGTGTCCTACTTAATTGAGTGGCACGAAATGTTACACTTTCTTCCAGAACGGGTTCAAGACGTCTCTGCAACTCCATAATGAAACCGGTTTCATTTCCTTGTCACCTTAGCTGATCGTGGGATTTTCAAAGTCCACTTTTCTCCTTTGCCTGCATTACATACCAGCAAATGGTGATATCATGGAGACAGAGTTCAGCTGGCTTTTGCTGAAAGGCCCACTGTAACATTTCCATCCGCTTTAGAATTTTTTTTTCCTAATTCATTCAGCCCAGCCACGTGGCAGATGGTTTTAGAGAATTCCCGTTAATGGGAAGTCATCTTACTTTCGTGTGCTAAGTGTCAGAGGAAAGGAAGGTGTCTCTAATGCAGTGTCAGCGTGGCCACCATCCCACCCTAGTAGGGCTTACGGAACAGAACTGAGAGCACTAGACTTTTGCCACCGTGTGTCTGAAGCATCCTGATGCTTGGTAAAACAGGGGAACGATACCAAGGGTCAGGCTCACTAACAATGTGGAGCATACTGGCTGTGTGACTTTCCCGATGTCTCAGAATTTCCTGGACGGTCTCACATCAAACCCCAATAAACTCACATCAGTGCTCAAGAAAGCCTGTCGCATTCCAAACAATGTCAGAGCTAACAGGGCAAAATTTGGGACCCAGGGGCTCCAAAAGGCCTTCAACACCCTCTACCTCAAACCCCTCATTTACTGCAGACATCTAAAGCAAAACACAGAGCTATCAAGAGGCCAGACTAAATCCAGAGCTGGCTGATGGCAAAACCGGGCCAGGCAACAAGGCCCCGATTCTTGCCACAGTAGTATGAAGCTGACAAAACACCCTCAGTCATTCCTGGGCTAACTACCAACACGGTAACAAAGCCTTTCTAAGGAAGACAACAGTGGTGTCCAGAGAAAACGGCCTATTAGCACTCTGGGTACCATGCTCCATTTTCATTACATTTGTCCTGACCAAGGCACGATTTCTGCCAAACCATCAGGTCTGTCCTGCGTAACCACGGAGGAAGAGCTGGCCAGAGAGCAAAGCTGAAACAGCTTCAGATGCAGGCATGACACGCTTTACACTAGGAACACTGAAAATGTTTAAAATTCCCAGCGACGGCTGCAAGATAAGTGCCCAGGGGATAGGGAGATTTTTCTGGCATCTTTACTCCTTCCTGAAGTCCTCAAAGAAAAGTCCTTGTTACGCTTTGTTTCTATTCACGTGCAAAGCAAACGTGCCATTGTGAGTGGTAAAATCTCTTAATGCATAGTTCGGTAAACCATAAGAATTTTGCTGGATATTTCCCGAAAAGAAAAATTCCCCAAAAATTTTTTTTAGTTTGACTAGTGTAAATATGAAACAATAAAAACAGGTATTTTATTAGCCTAGTTCGAGTCACTTAGAAGAGCTTCATGGATTAAATTCTTTTTGTGGGAATTATAAAGCTTTAGATTTACAGGGTCATTAAATCTAATCATTCAGAGTTATAGGACATAAAGGAAGTACTCTCTAGTAATAACTTCGCCTAAAATATTCAGTAGGCTTTTTGATTCGAGTTTGCTGTTTCCACTCAAAACCAAGAGGTGATGTTTCTCTTCTGATGACGATTCCTAAGCCACCTTCAATGGGTCCACGAATAAGCCACATCCATGGTAAATAAAGTCCTTCACGTGAAATGCTTTTAATTCCCCCCCCTTTTTTTTTTTAACCAAAGGTTGTCACTTTTCATTCTTAAATACTAACAACAGCAGCAGGCAAGAACACCGTAATAACTTTGTATGGTGACAGATGGTAACTAGATTTTCAGTGGCCATCGCTTTGTAATGTAAGTAAGTGTCGACACTATGTTGTACACCTGAAACTTTGATAAGACTGTATGTCAACTGTACTTCAAGAAAAATAAAATAAGAACTTTTAAAGTTGGGGCGCCTCGGTGGCTTACTCGGTTAACGGTGCAACTCTTGGTTTAGGCTCAGGACATGATCTCCCGATTCGAGAGTTTGAGCCCCGCGTCACATCAGGCTCCACACCGGCAATGTGGAGCCTGCTTGGGATGCTCTCTCTCCTCCTCTCCCTCACCTCCCCCACTGCCAGTTCTTTCAAAATAAACAAATAAACTTAAAAAAATACACGTAAGTGCTAATAACAATAATACGTGTTATGGAACACAATCTATTTACCAGACCTTGTTCCAAAGTGCTTTCCCTATGTTAACTTTTTCCACCCTCCCAGCAATCTCATACAAGTTAGGTAATATTACCATTTGACACTGAAAACCAGCATCCTTCCTCTATCTTAAACTTACGAGACCAAAGCTGAAGATGTATATAATCCCCCAAAGACAGGGAATTTGAAGGTAACCACTAGAAAGTTGTTGATTGCTTGTGCAAACTTACATCCCTACCATCCTGCTATGACCCCGTCGTGATCCTATTACAGACTACAAACGCCCAGTTTCCTCTCTCACATCCTTGGAATGCAGGAAGAGCTGAGAAAACGGTTTCAAACTCGAGAAGATTAATGTTTTCCTTTTAGGATGAGGATTCCTTACATTCAAAGCCTTACATCCTAAGAGGAGATCACTTTCTAGGGCAGGCATGGTAACCCTCTTGGATTAGCACTGCCCAGTTACAGAGTCTCTTCAGCACTTAAAGTTCTAGTTTTCAACCTCTCCCAATCCATGATGGGAAGAGACCCCCACAGAGGGTGAGGAAGGAGAACCCCCTCTCGACTCCCAGCCAAAGGAAGAGAACGTGTGTGACCTAACATGGGTACATGGAAACTGAGGTGGTCATCTCTCTGCGACGCAATTTGCAGCGCGCTGGGGTGACTGAGTTGGTTAAGTGTCCGACTTTTGATTTTTGGCTCAGATCATGATCTCAGGTTCATGAGTTCAGGACCCAAGTCAGGCTCCGCGCTGACAGCGTGGAGCCTGCTTGGGATTGTCTCACTCCCTCCCTCTCTGCCCTTCCCCCATTCACACTTGTATTCTCTCTCTCTCTCTCTCTCTCTCTCTCTCTAATAAATAAACAGATAAATATTTTTTTTAAAAAAAAGCAGTTTGCATTCAACTGTATTCAACATTTACTGAAAGCCCCTCCAGGCACACTGCTGAGCACCAGGGACACAGGGACAACTCCCTCAGCAGGTGAGAGGGTTATGGGGCAACTGACTCACACCAGAAGCTGGATGAAAGAGAATACTACAAGGAGTCACACAGGGAGGCATCATGTATTCTGGGTTTTGAAACGGGAGTAGACATTTCCCAAGTGGCCTCGGTGGTCAGGCGAAGGGAACAGCATGGGTGTCACTCAGCCCCAGGCCTGGTAACATTATGACGCAGCACTGTGAATGAGGATGACACGGCAGCTAATAAAGCAACCTCATTTGAGAGGATAGCTGGGGACAGGATGATAGAAACAAATGCTAGTGGGGTGTAAAAATAATAACGATAATAAAAATAATAAAAATAATAATAATAATAATATCCATGGCAGATAAGGCCCTTGCCCCTGTCCCTGTCCCTGTCCCTGGAGGCATGCATCATGTAACCATTTGCACCACACACAGGAAGGGGCAGGGTCACTCTTGCACGGGAAGCAATTAATGAGAAGTGAATGCTCGGATGGCAGGGGAGAGCATGGGGAATTTGCTTGTTCTTTTCCAACTAGGTCAGATTCACGGAAGCAATGGGATTTCACAAGTAAGTTGAATGAAAGAGAGGTCAGCTATCTGCAAGCGGAAGAGGTAAGGAAGGAGGAGGCTGCGGGCGTCAGGGCGACCAGCTTACTTAACATGGCGTTAGGCTGGCCCCTCAAATAGGATCAAGGAGGAATGTGTTCATCCAGCTCCTGCTGGAGGGAGCAAACCCCGAGAGGCCAGGAACAAAGTCCACTCAGAGAGAGAGAGAGAGAGAGAAAGAGAGAGAGAGAGAGAGAGAGCGAGGGCAAGCAAGCAGCATTTCCTGAGGCATGTTCTCACTGCCACTGAAACATTCCTGCTGGCCACACGGCCTATGTGACAGGTCAATCACATGGCATCTTACACAGCGCAATTTACTCTGTAAATGGCAAGCATGTTCTTACAAGATTGAACACTACATTATTAGTCTATGGTTAACTTTACAAATGTGTCTTTTAAATGACAAACTTTCCCTTTATAAAGGCAATATGGACACATTACTTAATATTTCTGAGCATCTATTTCTTCCTATTTGTAACAGAACAGTAGCGTAGCTATCAACTGATACACTTCTTGGGAAAGTTAAAAGTGCAAATAACTGTATTTAGCTTACTCTCTGGAGCCTAGAAAATTTCCAGTAAATGCTGGCTGTTGTGACTTATTTTTCATTTTCCTCAAATTCCTCTGAGGGCCAGAATTTACAACTCTATATATTGATCTGCCTTTTCCAAGATCAGTTATGGCTTCTGTCTCCATTGTATCCTACTGCCAACACAAAGAGAATAAAGATTAGCATTAATCTTTACAAAAACGTTGATTAATAATAGCTGACCAAAGGGGAGCCTGGGTGGCTCAGTCAGTTAAGTGTCTGACTTCAGCTGAGGTCATGATCTCGCAGTCCATGAGTTCGAGCCCTGCATCAGGCTTTGTGCTGACAGCTCAGAGCCTGGAGCCTGCTTCAGATTCTGTGTCTCCCCCTCTCTCTCTGCCCCTCCCCTGCTCTCTCTCTCTCTCTCTCTCAAAATTAAACATTAAAAAAAAATTTTTTTAATAATAGCTGACCAAAGAAAATGTAACTACAAAAGTGTAGCTATAGCCCCAAGCCTGCTAAATACCCTGCTAAAACAATACATTTGCAAAATTGTGGTTGACTTTGGCCTATTCACTAATGTGGAAAAATTTAGAACTTCCTCTGGAGGTTACGGAACTGATACAATGCGAGAAAGATTATATGGAAGACTGATAAATCTTTTCAAGGACCCGACATAGGTTAAATTATTTGCTAAGGTTAGGGATTATGTTTTTTAACTGGGCCATTATTTTTTGGCTAGGATGTCTGTTACTAAGTTCCTCTAGGGGGTCACTGGCAATCTAATGCTATTACAAGGTGAGGGAAACACAGGAAGCCATGGGGCAACAGGGAGCAGTAGTGACTGTGGCCAAGGGGACAAATTGCTGTCTAAAGGCAAGCAAGCAATCAAACGCAAAAGAGGGTGGGAGAGGATCCACCCAGTAAGCAAAACAAAATACACCCACAGACCAATTTGAACCCAGAAACCAGTGGTTTGCAATCCATGATAAACTCCTGAGTTCTCTGATGGTTTCCCTTTTCCCAACTCAAAGGTACTCCAAGTAGAGTCACTAAAAAACAATAAAGAACCAAATGGTACCTTTGTTATGCATACAACATAAGGTCAGGGTCACTGTTTTTCAAAGGTGTGGTTTAGGAACACCTGCATCACAACCACACATGGAGAGGGTTCCAGAGAGTCCCAAGTGATTCTTAAGACATGAAAGAGAAGCCTCTTCTCTCTACGGTAATAAATTTACAGCGTAAAATGTTTCTGTTCTAGTCACATTGTTAGTTGGGCTCTGTCATTCTTAAGTCTCTTATTTAAGTTTCCCAACTTTCTATAATAAAATATTGTCTTCTGGGGTATCCTAATCCAAAGAATCATCTATTTTATCTCACTTTCTATATACTATTTTCATTTTTATAGGTCGTATTACATACTTTATACTTAGAGATAATGTGTAACCTTTAAGTGTTAAAGGTATGATATTAAAAATCTCCATAAAATACGAATAAATCTTTAAAACAGGCTGTCACCACAAGTCAGGATTTCACAGAAATAGTTCTGCAGATACATTTTTATACCACCACTTGCACATCTTAATCCACCTGAAAGCACGCGTTTGAGGAAACGGTACAAGTCCATTATGAATGTTTACGAAAAACATTAGAGCAGAACATATAATGAGAATCCAGGGAGCATCCCTCACTCGCTGCTTTATCCCCTCCCTTACTTGCGCCTATAATTACCAAGACTTGCTTTTTCTATCACTCTACTCCCTACAATATTCAGTAATTCGCAATTATAAAAATGCAAATATGAAGAAGGAGTCAGAGAAATCTCTCCTTTCCAAACAACTGCTGACAAATCTAATGATATTCCTATCAATTTTTCTACAGCAAAATTCTTGGACACTAAGGAGGTCAAAATTCAGACCCAAACAAAAGGTGGCACCACAATGCCAGGAATCCAGTAAGTTCGGCTCGGGCCTCACACCTGGGTGTGTAGAGTCTGGCAGCAGCGTGGACGCTAAGTGGGATCTGCTCTAAGGCCTCCGTCATCAAAAGCAGGGCAAAGGTAGAGAAACAGCTTCCTTGCCTCTTGTCTCAATACCACCTATTTTCTCTTTTACTCTTGGAGGAATACCACTGACCTAAATGTGATAATTATCTTTAGCCTTCTGGGTATTAGAGGAGAGAATGGGAGGAGCGTTGGTTTTGTTTATTATTAGGGGTAAGGAAGCTTTAATTCTACTTAAAATGCTCTATCGAACCATCCTGCCCTTTCTTTCCAAATCTTTCTTTTCCTTCATTTGCTCTCCTCCCTACAGTTCCTTCTCTTCCAACCCACTGGAAAGGAAGAGACTGGGGAAGTTGTTGATACTGGTCAGTAGGCATCTTCCTTTTCCCACTTCAAGTCCTCTGCTTAGGACATTTGGCTTGGTTACTCTAAAAATGAACACTAATACTTTTGAATGTAACTTTCAAATAGGTTTTAAAATGTACCTGGGATTTTGTTTCCATATAGGTATGAGGAGACCGAGAGATCAGAAGATGAGTAATTACCATTGGGAAGACAGTTTGTTACTCCCAGTTCCCAAGAAGAGGCATGACACCATGCAGGGCCACACGGGGAAGCACCACCAGGGTCGGCCAGGAGGTACAAGGCGTAAGGGGACAGTAGAGGCCGGGGCCTCTGTCATGGTTTTCACAGGAAGGGATGGGCAAGACTGGACAGGTAGGCAGAACTGGTTAGTGGCAAGGATCTCAGGGCACTCCGGGGTGTAGGGACTACATCTAGTGACCTTGTACCTGGTCCTGGAGTACTATTAGGATAAGGAAATAGTGGCACAACCAGCACTGGCCGCAAAGGAGGTAGTCAGCAGGTGTGGGCTTTGGATTGGTTGGTTTGCATATGAAAAGCATACTCCCAGGAGAGTCATTTTCTGTCTCGAGAAATTAGCCAGCTGGGGGAGGAGCAACCTCTCCAGGATCAGCAAGGCCCTAGGTGCCAGAACATCAAGAAAATGCAGTTAACACAAAATATGATGTGTACAAGATGGGACAGCCGAGCTAAACTAAGTCTACAGAAAATCTCAAGTATCATTTTAGCCTTTTACATTTTAGCCTTTCCCTTCACTAACACTAGGACAAGAAGAAAAACAAGAAACCTAAGAGTTCTCCTTCTTCCTTTCATTTTCATGCCTACTTCTTTAATGCAGTACTAATGAGTATGGAAAGCCTGGAAATCATTTTGCACAAGCAACCATTTCATAAACTAGCTATGAGATCATTTTTTGTATGAGCTATCTTTAACATATTTCATTATTTGAAACACACAGTTCAGGATCCACTGAATAAAACAATTTAAATACTCTTTCTCTTCCATGTACACCTAACAAAAAAAGATAAAATACTGTTTCCTTTAAAAAGTAATTTCTGGTAATATTTTTATATATGAGATTAAAAGAACAAAAGCAAATGCTTTCAGAACCTAATTGATTCTACCAAAGTTTGAAGGTATACTCACCACTAAAAACAAGCAAGAGGCAACAATTCAAAAATTAAATAAAATACTTACACTTAAAAAAAAAATTGTTTTAAGATCTAGGATAATAGAGACACCGGATGGCTCAGTCAGTTAAGCTTCCGACTTTGGCTCAGGTCATGATCTCGCAGTTCATGGGTTTGAGCCCTGCGTTGGACTCCGTGCTGACAGCTCAGAGCCTGGAGCCTGCTTTGGATTCTGCGTCTCCCTCTCTCTTTGCCCCTCCCCTGCTCGTGCACGCTCTCTCTTGCTCTCTCTCAAAAATAAATAAACACTAAAAAAATTTTTTTTAATTTAAAAAAACAAATATCTAGGATAATAGGCCACACAGGATAAGGTAAATCCTATGAGTACCTCTAGATAACCACCTGAAAGCACTTTCTACACAACGACATGGCAAGGGCAGAGATGGGTGTTCGGGGAGGCCGAGAAGGCTAACATTTGCATAACCGAATGCTGGAAGCAGAGAGCTGCACAGAAAGAAAAAGCTCTGGAGGTGTTAAGAGGGGCATCCTTGAATCTTGGACTCAGTAATGGTCTACGAATGAGTAGAGTGTCACTCCATGAATCTTGGGAAAGAGACACTGGAAAGCGAAGTCTGAGCAATTCCCATAGTTCACATATGTTCATGTTCCCACCAGCCAGGAAGGATAATATATGGGTCACTGAGTCATCAGAAGTGAAGTTTAAGTAACCAGAGAATAAAGGCTGCTCTAACAAAGAGTAGAGGCTTGCCCCAACTAAGCTTAAAAGGAAGTCCACAAGTTATCAAACTAATTCCAAGTGAGTCAGCTGCAGGACAGAACAACCACCACCATTACAAAGAAACCCAAAAAATCTAGCAACCAATACTGGGAAGATTCAAAATGTCTGGCATCTTCTCCAAAACTACTAGGCAAATAAAGCAGCAGAAAAAGATGACCTAAGAAGTTGGGGAATAAAACATTAAAATTAGATCCAAAAAAAGATAAGGATATTGAGGTTAGTAAACAGGGATATTTTTAAAAACTATATTATGTTCGGCAGCTTAAAAATATAGAAGAAAACATAAACTTGATGGAGAGAGAAAGGAATATAGAAAAAGGATCCAAATGGAACTTCTAGTGATTAAAAGTACAATATCTAAAAGGAAAAATGCAACAGATGGGGAAAAAACAGCAGATGAGAAACTTTTGAAAAGAAAACACAAGTAAATCTGAAGATACAGCAATAGAAATTATGAAAAACAAAGCACAGAAAGAAAAAAAGACTGGAAAAAAATAAACAGTCTCAATGATGTGTGGGACAATATCAAGTTATCTAACCTACTTAGAATATGAATCCTAGAAGGAGAGGAGACAAAAGTGCAGACAGAAAAAAAATACATGTATTTGAAGAAAAGGAGGAGAAAGACACATTACACAGAGAGACCAACTTTTTGTTGCTTTTAAAAAACACTTCACATATAAAGGTAAAAATGGTTTACAAGTAAAAGGATGGGAAAAGACAACATGCTAATTCTAATCAAAGAAAACTACAGTGGGTATATTAATATGAGACAAAATAGATTTTAGAGATTACTTAACATTGAAATAATATTATCAAGAATAAAAAAGCCTATTTCATAATGATAAAAATGTTAATTTATCAAAAGGAAGTAATGACCCTAAATGTTTATGTACCTAATGACAAATCTTCAAAATTTAAGAAGAACAGAACTTCAAAGAGAAATAGACAAGTCGACAATCATATTCAGAGATTTCAATATCCCTTTCTCAAAAGTTAATACAAGTAGAAAGCAGGAAAAATAAAGAATAGGTGAGCAACACTAGTATCCAATTCACCTAATTTACATTTACACAACACTTCTCCCAACAACAATGAAATAAACAGTATTTTCAAGTCCACACAAAACATTTATCAACCTAGGACATATTCTGGGCTACAAAGTCAGTCTGGATAAATCTTACAAGATCCATGCAAAATATGTTCTCTGACTAAAATGGAATTTAAAAACAACAGCAAAAGATAACTAGAAAACTCCCTCCAAAATCTGCAACTAAAAAGTACATTTCTAAATAACACGTATGGGAATGCAAGCTAGAGCAACCACTCCGGAAAACAGTATGGAGGTTCCTCAAAAAATTAAAAATAGAACTACCCTACAACCCAGCAACTGCATGACTAGGTATTTATCCAAAGGATGCAGGTGTGCTGTTTAGAAGGGACACATGTACCCCAATGTTTACAGCAGCACTGTCGACAATAGCCAAAGTATGGAAAAAGCCCAAATGTCCATCGATGGACAAATGGATAAAGAAGATGTGGTGTATATATATACAATGCAGTATTACTCGGCAATCAAAAAGAATGAAATCTTGCCATTTGCAACTATGTGGATGGAACTGGAGGGTATTATGCTAAGCGAAATTAGTCAGAGAAAGACAAATATCATATGACTTCACTCATATGAGGACTTTAAGAGACAAAACAGATGAACATAAGGGAAGGGAAGCAAAAATAATATAAAAACAGGGAGGGGGACAAAACCCAACAGACTCTTTAAATATGGAGAACAAACGGAAGGTTACTGGAGGGGCTGTGGGAGGGAGGATGGGCTACATGGATAAGGGGCATTAAGGAATCTACCCCTGAAATCACTGCTGCACTATATGCTAACTAATTTGGATGTACATTTAAAAAAATAAAATTAAAAAAATAATAATAACATGTAAAAAAAAATCAAAAGGAAAATTAGAAAGTATTAGGAACAGAATGATAATGAAAACACATCTGAAATGTGGACTGCCATGAAAGCAGTACTCAGAGAGAAATTAATACTACCAAACACCTATAATAAGAAAAAAAAAAGGTTTCAAATCAAAATTCTCATTTTCAACCTTTAGAAAATAAAGAACAAATTAAAACCCAAATGCATAGAAGAAAGGAAATTTAAAGCTCACAGCAGGTATCAGTAGTTTGCCACTTAACAAGCTAATAAAGATAAAAATATAATCATGCCAATAAACACAGAAGTATTGAAAAGGTCCCACATCCATACCGTATAAAAACCCTTAGCAAACTAGGAATCAAAGGGAAAGTCCTCCACCTGATAATGAGAACCTATGAAAAACCTACAGCTAACATCACACTTACTGGGGAAGACCGACTGGTTTTGCCCTAAGATCAAGAACAAGAAAGAGATACCCTCTCTTACCACTCCTACTCACAATGTACTGAAAATTCTAGTCAATGAAATAACGCAAGAAACAGACATAAAAGGCATCTGGACTGGAAAGGAAGAAGGCTTTATTCACAGATAACATGGTCTAAGATCAATATTCAAAAATCAATTCTATTTCTCTATACTGGCAACAAACAAATGAATATCAAATTTTCAAAAATATCATTTCCAATAGCATCAAACCTATGAAATAGTTAGGGATAAATATAACAACAGATGTGCAAGACCTGTACAAAACATTATTATAGGAAATTTTTAAAACCTTCATAAGGGGCTCCTGGGTGACTCCTGGTCTCAGGGTTGTGGGTTTGAGCCCCATACTGGGTGTAGGGATTAGTTAAAAAAAAAATAAAATCTTAAATAAAGGTAAAAATAAAAAATAAAACCTTCGTAAATGGAAAAATATAATGTGCTCAGGTTGAAAGACAAAAAACTGTTAAGGTGTCAGTTCTCCCTATATTTCAGAGAGTTAATTCAATCCTCATCAAAATCCTAGAGGGCTCTTTTGTAGAAAATGACAAGCTGATATAAAATTCGTATGAAAATACAAGGATGTGGAAAAGCCAAAACAAACTTTACAAAGGACAAAATTGGAAGGCTGATATCTGATTTTAAGACTCATTTTAAAAATTACGCTAACCAAGACTATGATATTGGCATCAAGATAAACAGCTGAAACAGAGAAGCCAGAAACACACACACACACACACACACACACACACACAACCAATTACCGACAATAGTGCAAAGGCAAGGAAAAAATAATAATAACCTTTACAACAAATGGTGCTGGAACCACTGGACATGCATAAAAAATAAACTGTGACTCATACCGCACACCATCTATAAAAAATAACTCAAAAGACTTTCTCCTATTTTTTTCTAGAAGTTTTATAGTTAATACATTTTGCATTAGAAGGATGCATGTGAGAAAATTTGTGACCTCGGGTTAGACAAAGATTTCCTACATATGACTCCAATTGCAGAGTCCCTAAAAGAAAAAAGAAGAAAAAAACCTGATAGATTTCATCAAAATTAAAAACTGCTTGGGGCACCTGAACGGCTCAGTCCACTGAACGTCCAACTCTTGATGTCTACTCGGGTCATGATCTCACCGTTCGTGACTTTGAGCCCCGCATCCAGCTCACTGGCAGGGTGGAGCCTGCCTGGGATTGTCTCTGTCTCTCCCCTACGCTTGCTCGCTCTCTCCCTCAAAATAAATAAACTTAAAAAGAAAATTAAAATCTGCTTTTCAAAAGACACTGTTAGAATAAAATTGCAAGCCACAAAGAGAAAATATTTACGAAGATATACCTTAATTTGTACCCAGAAAATATTAAGAGCTTTCGGGGCGCCTGGGTGGCGCAGTCGGTTAAGCGTCCGACTTCAGCCAGGTCACGATCTCGCGGTCTGTGAGTTCGAGCCCCGCGTCAGGCTCTGGGCTGATGGCTCAGAGCCTGGAGCCTGTTTCCGATTCTGTGTCTCCCTCTCTCTCTGCCCCTCCCCCGTTCATGCTCTGTCTCTCTCTGTCCCAAAACTAAATAAACGTTGAAAAAAAAAAAATTAAAAAAAAAAAAAGAGCTCTCTAAACTCAGTAAGAAATAATCCAAAAAGAAAAATATGCAAAAGACATTTCATACTTCACTAAAGAAGTTATACAGATGGCTAATAAGCACATGGAAAACTACTGGATAACATTAGTCATTAGGGAAATACAAAGCAAAACCACAATAAAGTAACACTTCACACCTACTGAAATGACAACACTTAAAAGGACCGACCGTACGGAGGGTACGGAGGGCCGGCAGGGACGCAGAGCAATGGGGACTCTAATTACACTCCTAATGGGGATGTAAAATGTGACAATCACTCTGGAAAACAGTCTGGTAGTTTCTTAAAAAAGCTCAACATACACCTGCCATGTGTTCCAGACATTCGAGCCACAGGTATTTGACCAAGAGGATAAAGAAGGCCTAAGTCCATACAAAGACCCAGGTGTGAACATTCAGAGCACCTTTGCTTGCAGTAGCCCTAAACTGAAAATAATCCAAATATCCATCTGTAGGTGAATGGTGGTATATCCACACAATGGAACAGGCCTCAGGAAAAAAAAAAAAAAGAAAACTAGTGATATATGCAACAATATGGATGAATCTCCAAATAATTTTACTGGGTGAGAGAAAACACAGAAGTGCACATACTGAATGGTCCCCTCTTTTTAACACTCTCTTCTGCAGTGACATGAACCAGGTCATTTGTTGCTCCGGAGGACTAGGAGCGGAGAGGCAGGCAACCTTGGGGTTTGAGGAGTATGTTCATTATGGCAATGATGTAAAAGGACAAAATTTATCGAATTTTACAGGTTAAACACATGCAGCTTACTATATATCAATTATAAGTCAAAAAACCTGTTACAAATGTTATTGTAACACATGATAAAGGCTTATCTAAGTTATAGTGTATGGGGCTCTTGTTATATACAAGCAGAATATTTTGCTATCTATATGTTGTTCTTTATAATAGGATTTTACTAAGTGGCAAAGCACACTTTAAATTTTTTTAAGGTAATTCTGGCTCCACAAAAGAATAAAATTCATCTTCCTTGGGTCTGGTTCACTACAGCAATGCCTCACTACAGCAGAGACACTGAATCTTATTACTAGCCAAAACTTCACCCTGGGGAAAGTAAATAGAGCATTAATAAACATTAAAACAAAATTTATTCATCATACAGTCAGGAAATTCAACGCTAAGATACCCATGAAGGGGAAGAAGTAATCCATTTGTGGAAAATAATGATATTCAGTCTGTGGCTGTAAAACCGCCTCATGAAACGTGAGTCTTCCAGTCCTAAACCTTGGCACCAGCCGTGAACCGCAGACCCCAGCGTCATCCCCATCTCCATGCTCTTCATCCATGTCTCGACCAACTTCCTCAACAGAGGTCCAAGGCCTTGCCCTCGCCCTGTGCTCCCGGACTGGCCTGGGTGCCTCCGCTCAGGTGAGTACAGTTCCCTGGGCCATGGCCTTCTTTGGCCTGGGTGTGATCAGTCCATTCTTTCCTCTGTCAGCTACTCATTCTTTATCATTCTCCCTAGGAGGCCTTTCTCCCACAGGGATTTTTGTTTTGGTTTTGTTTTTTTCCGCTTTTTGTTTTGTTTTGTTTTGTTTTTTTTTCCATCTGCTCTTCAAAAATTTTGCCTTCTTGGGACATCTGGAGTGAAGACGAGGTGAACCCTCAGCGCCTCTTGGGAAGAAGACCCAACAAAGGAGCTACTGAGCTGGAAGCTGCCCCTGTCCCAGGTGCGGTGACTTAGTGGATATACTTTGTTTCCGTAGAAAGGCAGAAACAAAGACACCAAGGATGCCGTTTGCTTAGTATTAAGTATCTGAGGACCAGTTCAGACAAAATCAAGTCCCTATGGACTACATGAACCACTATATTCAAAAGGGGGGTATCATTTCCCTCTTTTCTCTGCAGAAAAAGGAAAGATTTCCTTTAAGCTTTTCCTAATTCTTCTACCAATGATAATTAATGTATCAAAATGCCCAAGTGTTCATTTACCATGTTTCCTTCCGCTTAGACTCTGTGAAGTCTACCTGAATCTACCTAACGCGACAACAAAAGAAAAAGTCATTTAAATTAGGCTATTACACAAGGAGGCAGTGACATTTGATGCCTTTAACGTATTTCCCAGACACTATTTCCAATGCTTTCCATTTCCCAATCAACGACATGACTCTGTTCTAATAGATCTGACCATCAGATGTAATTGGCCTTCAATTACATTTCATTCCAAATTAATCTTCATAAGTGTACCAAACCAAAGGAAAGAATGCTGTTTGCCAAAGCAGAGACACTACTATGCTGGCCCTCTTAAAGAGGACTCAGGGAAAAAACCGGAGTCAGAGTTGACTGCGTAATTCTTCAGTGCAGGGACCTTCTGGGAGATCACCTCCTACAGGCAAGATTATTCCGCTCTCACAGAGCCTTGGGGGGAAGTAATGCCACCAGAAAGTGCCTCTGTGGAAGGACCACATGCTTCTCTCCAGTGATGCATGGTCGCAGGGCACAAGATAAAATAAAATATTAATAATTAATAATGAAATATTTCGGACACATCATGATAGGACAGCACTTCTCCTTGAAGAAATGTCCTTTCTGAGGCTCGCCCTGGAGTGTTATCTCCTGCCCAGGTCTGTTCCTTCTAAGTGCTGGGGAACACAGTAATGCCTTCGTGAGGCAGTCAAGCAGCCCATTCTGTCTCACTCAACCCCCCAAATGTTCCCGTTGGCCTTGCCACCCACAGGTGGGAAATACAACCGTGGCGCTCTAAATGATTTCACACTCCTGTGATTCCCTGTAATTTCCTAACACACCCGAATTGCCATCCAGGGCCCTAAAGCAGCAATTTAAGGATTTCTGCTGGCCTGAAAGTTAATGCAACCATCAAAGTTTCCAATTTAAACTCAGGAATTAACTTGTTTACTGCCCAAGATCTTGCCTCCCTATACAATTAGTCTGATACACTGTTAACACTGCCTGATGTTGAAGAATAAAATCAAGGCCAACTTGTAAACAGAAAATCATAAAATATAAATGTCTGTGGGAGGTAATAAATCACTGAGATGCCCAGTAGTCAGTCATTCAGTGAAGGAGAAAACTGATAGCAGATATGTGCACACACACACACACACGTAATATACACCAAGAGTTTTACTAGTATACTAAATACTATACAACAAAATGTTTTTCAATAGTTTCAACAGCTCTGGAGAACATCCTACCTTACTTTCTAGCCATACCAACAGTTCAATCCAATGCATTTTCCAGGAAATCTGAGGCAGTTCTTAGTGTAAAGATGTGAAGGCGTCATATTCATGTATTGAGATCTAAGGCAAACGAAGGAGTGTTTTCTCAAGCAGGTGTTGCATAGGACCAACCTGCATTGCCTCTGCCCCAACATGGGCTTTCTTTCCCAGTTTTACTATGCAGCAACAGGCCCAGTGCACAGGCCAGCAAAAGAAGCATTTGAAGCCTTTCTAAGGCAGCACCCATAGCCCACAGAGAAAACTTGGGGTGGTGGCAGGGATTCATCTCCCATTCTGCTGGTTTTACACATACGCTGTAAGAAAAGAATCACATCACCTTCACTGTTTGGGGGGAAAAGGACAAAAGGGAAAAGGGGAGGTATGTACATGTTCTGGATGTTCCACTCTCAGATACATTCGAATTTGCAGAGAATGTATGTCTTAGAACATCTGTATCCCAGTCCCAGCAGAGGGTTAAAAACATAACCAGTGATCACTAATTCATTTGTAAATTTTGGACCTACCAGGTTTGTCCTATTCTCAACAAGAAAGTTTCCAGTGCTATCTTTCCAAATCTAGAATCTGAGAATCTACTAAACGTGCTAGAACAGAGCTTAAAAAAACAAACAAACAAACAAAAAGTCCCAGCTACACCTTTAATGCAATCCCTATCAAAATGCCAACAATATTTTTCACAGAGCTCGAACAATCAATCCTAAAGTTTGTATGGAGCCACAAAAGAACCCGAATAGCCAAAGCAATCTTGAGAAAGCAAAGCAAAGCAGGAGGCATCATGATTCCAGACTTTAAGCTGTATTGCAAAGCTGTAGTAATGAAAACAGTATGGTACTGGCACAGAAACAGACACATAGATCAATAGAACAGAATTAAAAAGCCCAGAAATGAACCCACAACTGTATGGTCAATTAGTCTTCAACAAAGCAGAAAAGAATATCCAATGGGAACAAGACAGTCTCTTCAACAAATGGTGCTGGGAAAACTGAACAGCGACATGCGAAAGAATGAAAGTGGACCACTTTCTTACAGCACACCCAGGAATAAATTCAAAATGGATGAAAGACCTAAATGTGAGGCCTGAAACCTAAAAATCCTAGGAGACAGCAAAGGCTGCAATGTCTCTAACATCGGCCATGGCAACTTCTTTCTGGATATGGCTCCTGAGGCAATGTAAACGAAAGCAAAAAATAAACTATTGGGACTACATCAAAAGAAAAAGCTTCGGCACAGGGAAGGAAACAATCAACAAAACTAAAAGGCAACATATGGAATGGGGGAAGATATTTGCAAATGACATATATCCAGTAAAGGGTTAGTATCCAAAATATATAGAGATAAAATTCAACACCCAAAAAATGAATAATCCAATTAAAAGTGGGCAGAAGACATGAAGAGACAAGACATTTTTCCAAAGAAAATATACAGATGGCCAACAGACACACGAAAAGATACTAACATCACTAATCATCAGGGAAATGCAAATCAAAACTACAATGAGCTATCACCTCACACCTGTCAGAATGGCTAAACTCAACAACACAGGAAACAACATGTGTTGGCAAGGATATTATGAAAACAAACGGAATTTACACTGTTGGTAGGAATGCAAACTGGTGCAGCCATTCTGGGAAACAGTATGGAGGGTCCTCAAACAGTTAAAAATAGAACTACCCTATGATCCAGCAATCACACTACCTTTACCCAAAGAATATAAAAATACTAATTCAAAGAGATGCGCGCACCCCAATGTTTATAGCAGCATTATCTACAATAGCCAAATTATGGAAACAGCCCAAGGGGCCATATATATACACACACACATATGTATGGAATATGTAATGGAATATTATTCAGCCATAAAAAAGAATGAAATCTTGACATTTGCAACGACATGGATGGAACTAGAGAGGATCATGCTAAGTGAAATAATTTGGTGAGCAAAAGACAAATAACGTTATGATTTCACTCATATGTGGAATCCAAGAAACAAAACAAACGAGCAAAGGGGAAAAAAGAGAGGGAGGCAAACCAAGAAACAAACTCTTAACTAGAGAACAAACTGATGGTTACCAGAGGGGAGGGAGGGGGGGGCGGATAGGGGAAACAGGTGATGGGGATTCAAGAGAGTGCTTGCTCTGATGAGCACCAAGTGATGTATGGCAATGTGAATCACTATATTGTACATCGGAAACTAATATTACACTGTGTTCACTGACTGCAATTTAAATAAAAACTGTTTTTGAAAAGCTCTACATTCATGGTTTTTCAGACTTCCGTGATACCATCTTTGTCAAACAGAACTTTGTACAAAGATGCAAATGTCATCTATCTAGTGTTTATCTATGTTCTTTAGTAGTGACTACCCACATGTACCTATTGAGCATTTGAATGGTAGTACAATTGAGGGACTGAATTTTAAATTTGTTATCTAATTTTAATTAAATTTAAACTGTCACATGTGGTTCATGGCTACTGTGATTAGTTCAAGTTTAGACAGGGCCTCTGAAATAGGAATGAGCATCATGGAAACAGACTTTGGCCCGAATCCAAGCTCTGCCACTTACTACCTAACAGCCTTGAATTAATATTTCCCCAAGTATAAAGTAGCATACCCTTAGTGGGAGGAATGCCATGAAATCAAATATGATAAAGTAACCAAAGCTCCATTTCAGTCCATGTCAGTTTCCTTGTTATCAATGGTCAGAAGATAGTCGCCCTCCAATTTACACTCCTGCAAAGAAAACAACCAACAAACCAAAGCCTGGACAACAGATGCCAAATTGCAAACAACACCCCGTTTCTGCAAAGTGGGGTTAAAATTTCCCATCTCTGTTGCGTGTGTTTCAGATTTTATTTTGAAGCAATCTCTTATAACCCAACATGAGGCTCAAATTCAGACAACCCCAAAATCAAGAGTCACATGTTCCATCAACTGAGCCAGCCAGGCACCCCGCCCCTCCAATCTCCGTTTTATATACTTTTATATTCCTTGAATTTTTTTCTAATGTAACAAATTTTACTTTGATAAAATATATATATTATGTATTATATGTATTATGTATGTATGTATATGTATTATATATTATTTATATATATATAGTATGTGTGTGTGTATATATATACATACATACATACATACTATATATGTATATATATAGTATGTATAATATGTATACATACATACATATAAAGTGCCATTCCAAAGTTTTGGGTTTTCTTCTGGTACTCCCAAGGAAGGAAGGGTAGCAAGGCAAACACAATACAGGTTGGTTCCCAGCCCTTGAGCAGGTGAAAGGTACAGTAATGTGGAACTGTCAGCCAGTCTTGAAGTCTCTGACGCCTGGCTTGATGCCAGTTCCATGTGTAGCCTGAATGCCCAAGGCTGCTAAGTACACTGCAATTAATTAGATTAACCAGGTTAATATCAGCGCCTGCCAGGCTGGAGCTCCTCCTCGTCCATTCCAGGGAGATGGGCCCTCCTGTGGTCACATGCTAAATCATTATCGCGTGCTTTTCTTTTATAAATGTATCCGTGATAAAGACAAATGACACCCGCACACACTGGAAATTGAACTTTTCTGAAAGGCAATTTGACAAAATGTGTACTTAAAAATATTCATTACCTTTTGATCCAGTAATTACATTTGTAGGACTTTTGCCACAAGGGGGAAAAAAATCAGATAATTAAGCAAAGATGTCTATATAGGAAGGACTGCTCAGCATTTTATATAGTAAAGAATAGAGACAAAGCTAAATAGTCACAAATCGAAAACTAGCTAAATAAATTAATAAATATTTAGATCATGAAATATTACATAACCCATGAAAATGATGCAGGTTAATTCTGACGTAGAAAAGTGTTCAAAATATTAAACATGTAGAATGACATCGGTTAAAATGACCTATGTAATTTATGTATATTTGTGTGTGTTTACACATAGGAAAAAGGCTTAGAAAGAAACAAACCAAAAGGTTTGTAACTGCTTTTCATTGAAGAGTAGGAATTCAGGTGATTGGCCTACTTACTGGCCATCCGTTACATTCTAAGTTTTTTAATTATTTAATATGTGCCCTGTATTAAGTAATAAGAAAGGAAAAGAATAAATTTAAGGCTGCTGCTGGTGTCAGTTTTACAAGTGAGTTCTGCCAAACCTTTAATGAGGACCAAGTAATTCCTACATAAATTCTATCATAGCACACAGAAAAAAAAATGGAAAAAAGTTTTAATCAGGTTAGCATAACAAACAAAAAATACTAAAGAAATTCTAGTTTATGAATATAGACATAAAATCATAAAAAGATAGCAAATTAGATTTGGTAATGTATTACTAGCATGATGAGTTATTCTAATAATTCAAGAATACTGTAATATTAGCATACATATAGAAATAAGTTATCACATACGTCAAAGTTGGACAAATAATCACCTCAATATAGAAGTATTGACTCTATTTCAGATTTTAAAGCAAAATAATTCTAGTAAACCGAGAGTACAAGTAACTACAATTAAAAAAAATCATTCTCAAATTCTAATAGTAAAACACTAAAGATATTCCATGAAATTCAGGACCAAAATAAGGATGCCTACTATGGTAAGTATCACTGAACAGTGTACCGCAAGTTCTAGCCAAAATACTAAGAATTAGAATGGAAGTAAAATACCTGTGTTCATCCCAGCTATTACCAAAAGGTAAGAAATACCAAATGTTGGCAAGGATGTGGACAAAAGGGACCCCCTTGTGCACTGGAATGCAAATTAGGGCAGCTACTCTGGAAAACAGTATGGAGGTTCCTAAAAAATTAAAAATGGAACTACCATATAACCCAGTAATTCCACTACTGGGTAATTACCCAAAGAAAACAAAAACACTAATTCACAAAGACATACATATCCCTATATTCACTGCAGCATTATTTACAATAGCCAAGATATGGAAACAACCTAAGTATTCATCAATGGGTGAATGGTTAAAGACAATGTGATACACACACACACACACACACACACACACACACACACACACACACACAATGTAATAGTACTCATTCATTAAAAAAAAAAAGGGGGGGGGCGCCTGGGGTGGCTCAGTCGGTTAAGTGGCCGACTTCGGCTCAGGTCATGATCTCACGGTCCGTGAGTTCGAGCCCCGCGTCGGGGTCTGTGCTGACAGCTCAGAGCCTGGAGCCTGTTTCAGATTCTGTGTCTCCCTCTCTCTGACCCTCCCCCATTCATGCTCTGTCTCTCTCTGTCTCAAAAATAAATAAACGTTAAAAAAAATTTTTTTTTTAATTTTAAAAAAATAAAAAAATTAAAAAAAAAGAAGAATGAGGGCACCTGGGTGGCTCAGTCAGTTAAGCATCTGACTCTTGATTTCAGCTCAGGTCATGATCTCACAATTCATGAGATCAAGCCTTGCATCAGGCTCTGCGCTGACAGCACAGAGTCTGCTTGGGATTCTCTCTCTCCCTCACTGTCTGTGTCTCTGTCTCAAAATAAATGAACACTAAAAAAAAGGAATGAAATCTTGCCATTTGCAACAACATGGATAGATCTGAGGGCATTATGCTAAGTAAAGTACGTCAGAGAAAGACAAATACTGTATTGACCTCACAGGTGGAATTTAAACAACAACAACAAACCCAACAAACTCATACAGTCAACAGATTGGTGGTTTCCAGAGGCAGGGGGCAGAGGGTAGGAGCTGGGTAAACCGGACAAAAGGAGCCAAAAGGTTGGAAAAAAAATTAAAATGAAAGAATGAAAGAAACACATACTAGAAACAAGACAAAATTGTTATGATTCAGGGATGATATAATTGCTATTCTTGAAAAAGACAAACTACTGAAAAACTATTACACAATTAAGAAAATTAAGAAATATTCCACAAATGTTTACACAGTATGTACCATGGTAAATCCTGAGGTAGGTGCTAGGGATACAACAGTGACAAAAATAGAGACCAGGGTGGATTTTAGAGTTTGATAAAATAAAACAAAACTATATGTTCTTCAGACTCTTTTTTTCCTGTGTTCATGAACAGAACAAACGCAGGCGACATCAGTTCCCATTTTTAGGCAATTTAGTAAACGAGCTTTTAAGCCCACTTATAAATGTACAAAAATCAACAGCTCTTCTATAATCGGCAAACACCAGTTACAAGATGTAATTTAAGAACAGTCTGTTCACTACAGCAATCAAAAACAAAATATAAAATATCTAGAAATAAATTTAACAGGAAAAGTGTAGGACCCATAGAAATACAAGTATAAGATTTCACTTGCTGAGGTAAAAAAAAAATAAATAAAATCAGAGGAGGTGTTTTAAAAGGGGAGACCGGGGGAAGCAAACCATGTTCCTGGATTGTAAAAGTGTGGATTTCCCCCAAATTAATCTATATATTTAGTGCATTCACATTCAAAATACCAGTGTTTTTTAAGGAGTTGACAAAAGAATTATAAATTTCACTTGAAGAATAATCGTGTGAAAATGGCCAGGAATTTTTTTTAAGGAAAACTGAAATGAACTGCTCCAAAAGAGAAGTTATGAGGGGCACCTCGGTGGCTCCATCAGTTAAGCACCGACTTTGGCTCAGGTCATGATCTCGTGGTTCATGAGTTCGAGCCCCACGTTGGGCTCTGTGCTGACAGCTCTGAGCCTAGAGCCTGCTTCGGATCCTGTGTCTCCCTCTCTCTCTGCCCTGCCCACGCTCACTCTCACTCTCACTCTCTCTCTCTCTCTCTCCCTCCCTCCCTCAAAAATAAATAAACATTAAAAACTAAAAGATAAAGAGAAGTCATGATGTCATGCATGCATTTTCAGTCACAAATATATATGTAGCCTATGTATGTCTCCATCTCTCCACAACTCTCATGGCTGAGCAACTCCCCAAAAAAGGAGACCTCAGAAGCCACCAGATGTGAATGAGAGCCACGCTAATGTGTGGGAGGGCTGGCTGTCAACACAAAGAACAGAACTTCACTGGGAAGGGTTCAAAAAGCACATTGAAACTCAAGCCACTTCTTTGATGGAAAAGTGGGGAACCTAGGAAACACAGAAACTGAGCAATCAATGAAAGTTGTTATTGGGTTCCTATAAGATAATAAGGTAAAATTTCATTATCTCACACAATCAATACTGTATGTTTGGATTCCTATGAAAACCTGAAATCAAATCGATAATATTTAGTAGTTACATTTACATCTCCTTTAAGTTTAAAACAATTTTTTTAATGTTTACTTATTTTTGAGAGAGAGGGGGAGAGAGAGAGAGAGAGGGAGAGAGAGAGAGAGGGAGAGAGAGAGAGAGAGAGAGAGACAGACAGACAGACAGACAGCTCACGCACAAACAGGGGAGGGGCAGACACACAGAGACACGGAATCCAAAGCAGGCTCCAGGCTCCGAGCTGTTAGCACAGAGCCCGACGCAGAGCTGGAACTCATGGACCAGGAAATCATGACCTGAGCCAAAGTTGGGACGCTAAACCAACTGAGCCATCCAGGCGCCCCTCCTTTAATTTTTAATAGCATCTTAAGAATATAACCCACTCACCTACCTATTTCTCAACCATTACCTGCCCCCAGTGCTTTCCAAGAGGACGAAAATTCAACACGTGAAGAAGGAGAGGTGAGGCATGTTTTACAGATACAGACAAAGGGTTTTAAGGGACTGAAGAACTGGCCTTGGATCACAGAGCCAGTGAGCTGGAGTCAAGCTTCCAGCTTCTGGGCCTGAAACAGGAACCCTCCCAATTCCCTCCCGAGTGTCCACAGTCACAGAGCTAATGAGGTCCAGAGTGCCATAAAGTTACGAGCTTCTACCCCCTTGTGCACAGTCAGCTGTGTTCTGTTCTGAAACTACAGGCCGCATGCCCAAGTCAGACCAGACAGCAGTCTTTAAAAATTAAATATTGATTGTTCCAAGAGAGACCGATGATAATAACTAACACATGCCGTGCTTACTTTTGCCAGACACTGTTCCAAGGACTTCAAAGACACTCAGTCATGTAATCTTTACAGCACGCCTTATGAAACAGACACTAGTACAATCATATCCCAACTCCTAGATGATAAAACCGAGGTGCTGAGAGGCCACCTAACTTCCCCCAGGCCATAGGGGCCACTAATGGGAGAGCCCAGGGGTTCTGGGTTCTACTCCAGGGTTTATATTTTCAATCGGGGTGCCTGGCCATGCCTGTAACCCAGAACTCCATCTCTCTGTGTATCCCAAGGCCAGCTAAGAGTCCTCTCTGTAATGCTACAATATGCATATGATGACCCAACCTAAATTACCCATGATAACGTTAAATTAATACAAATTGCAAAGCATGGTTAATTGCTGTTGTTACATTCTCTCCTGTAATGATTCATACAAAAGCACTGAGGTAAATCCCCACTGTACTTTGTTACATCGCTGGAAATATTCTTTTTTAATGTTTTTTATTTTTGAGAGAATGCACAAGAGAGGGGAGGGGCGGGAGCGGGGGGGGGTGGGGGACAGAGGATCTGAAGCGGGATCTGCCTGACAGCAGCAAGCCAGATGCAGGGCTCCAACCCAGGAACCGTGAGATCATGACCTGAGCTGAAGTCAGATGCTCAACTGACTGAGCCATCCAGGCGCCCCATAGCTGGAAATGTTCTTGTACACTGTTTAGAATGATTCAAACTACAAAAGTCTAGTCTGAAAATAATAAAGTCAACCATCAGTGTGTGAAACCTTATTCTGGTGTCAGTCAGATCACCGTGATAAGCCTTCTCTGAATGGCCACAGCCGTGCTGGGATGGCCCTTGGTACATCCTGTCTCATACTCTTCATGAGTATTTATCATGTTAATCAAAATACAAGTTCCTTGAGACCAGGGGCCGTCCCACCAACCCTTGCAAAACACTTTGTACATAGGTACTAAACATATTTTTGGTGACCAGGGATTGAGTGTTAAGTAAAACTATTTTATGGCAAACAAAAACATTTTAAGTCCTGTAAAACAATCGCGACAGCCACATTTAATCATGTTGACAATTAAGTTCTCACTGCTAGCAATGTCTCTAATTCATCACATTCAAGGAATGCTTGCTGGATACCAGGAATTGCAATGAGCGCCTTATTTGAACTAAATCATTTAAGCCACACAATTGTCTTACGAGAGTGATCACGTTATATAAACATGCCCATTTCATGGATGAGGAAACTGAGGTGTAGAAAAATAAAGCAACTTAGCCAAGGTTCCGCTGCCAGTACTTGTCTCCCAAACCATTCCATCTTCCACCACCACCCCTCTCCCCACCTGCTTAAGTTAGGCCACCAGGAGGCTTTTACGTACAGCTCAGCCCTCCTCGTTATCTCATTTCCTAAACCACACATTAGTGCTAACCGGGTTCACTCTTTTCTTTTTTTAATTTTTTAAAATATTTATTTATTTCTGAGAGAGAAATAGAGTGCAAGCAGGGGAGGGGCAGAGAGAGAGGGAGCCACAAAACCCAAAGCAGGCTCCAGGCTCCTCACTGTCAGCACAGAGCCTGACCCGGGGCTCAAACTCATGAACCACGAGATCATGACCTGAGCTAAGGTCGGGCGCTTAAGTGACTGAGCCACCCAGGCACCCCTGGGATCATTCTTTTCATAAAGGACAACAAAAAAGAACAAGTCCTATAGAACCCACACTGCCATGAGGGCTTTGCCTCTGATACGATTCCTTTGAAGACCCTTTAGGAAGTATCCTCTGATCTTGGCATCAACCTCTGCTGAACAGTTTGTTTAAAGGACATCACAAATTGTTGAGGTGATAAGGTTTGTGGCTTCCGTGTTGAGCAAGTTGCTACGAAGTTCCATGCCCGACGTGAGCTCCACGGACAGGCTCACAGACAGGCATATACAAGTTCATTCTGGTTCCACTTTTCTTCATACAGTTGTTTTGACTTGCTCGCCTACTTCTAACTTGCATTATCTTGTAGGTGAGAGAGTGTCATTGAAACGCTTTGGGGACAAGATGCAAGACAGAGAAAGTGCCCAGCAGAGGTACAGCTCATTTTCAACAATCCAGACAGAAGAACTACGGGGAGACAAGAGTTAGAGTCCTAACCAGAGGAAAGAGCTGGAGGTTCTCAGACTTTACCACCCAATAAATGGCTTCTAAAGTCTAGGCAGTCATTTCATTTCCTTTTCATTAGTTGGTAACGTTTGAAATACAAGAGATTTCACTTATAAATCCAGAGTCCTTGCTTTTCTTGAAAAACCGGAAGCTCTGTCAAGCCTGCTCTCCATACGTGGCAACAGCTGAAACTGAACAGCAACTTCAATGAGCTGTGAGATTTTAGTTTGCCAAAGTCCCCACCCAGAGGGTGCCACTCACTGAAAACCATCCACTCCAATCATGGTGGCGTCTCACTTTGCAGCCCGGGACTAAAGCCACAGTAACTCAATTCCTGACAGGAAAATGCGCGACTACAATTTTAGGCAAGGTTTTCCAGCTGCTGAGGGAACCTCAGAATACTCCCTTGTATTTCCTTTATTTCAAAACATGGGATTACTTACGAATTTGCCTGGAGAGAGGCAAAAAGGGACAACAGATAAAGGCATCTATTTCCACAACCTTCTGAACCAGGAAGTATCCTTGAGCTACTGGCAGGACCTCCACAGTAAGTTCCTTCCCCAGCTGTTCCCTGGACTCCATTTCCCATCCCAAACCCTGTCACGGAACTGCTATTCCCAGGACCACTCAGACCAGGGCTAAAAGGGAAAATGGCCCCGTCAGGTCCTCATTCTCCAGCGGCTCCCACCCCACCAAGACGCCCTTCCTTGACTGCCCACCTGGAGGCGCCATGAACACAACAATCCACACTTCTCAAGGTCAAAACAAAACCAAGTCCCTTGAAAAACAACTGCTGTGGCCATTGTTCAACCCACAGGCATTTGGAGTGTTCATGCAGAAAAGTCGAAATTTTCCCTTGCAGGAAGTTCCTGGAAGGAAGTCGGTGCCCTGAAGCTGGGCCACTCCTCAGACCAGAGAAAACAAAGGCAGTCAATGCAGGCATCTATTCTCCAGAATGGCTGTAGCATCCTACATTACGAAGCAGGATCCCAAGGCGGCAGGAGCGTTACAGAGAACAGGTCCTGAGCTTTCCTGGCAGGCACGGTCTGGTCGCAGAGCCTCTGACCTTGCACGTTTGAGGAAGGCTGGTAGTTTTCTGCCACATGAATCCAGCTCAAGACTTGAATGTGACTGTGGATCTAAGTCCTTCGCCACCCCACCCCAACCTACCGTTGTCCAAAGCCTTCCGCCATTAGCCACAGCAGTCCTTGGTGGCTTGGTAATAGTGGCAATGGAATAGTGTGGAAAGGTATTCTTGAGACTCTGCATCCACAATTATTAAAATCTTCTCTCTTAAATCATCTTAAAGGTAATGCATAGGCAGTTAAGTTTTTCCAAACAGAACCAGGTGATAGTAAGTGGTAAGTAAGTGTCCCTGGGCCCACGGTCCCCATTTCCACTCCTTTCCGTTATTATTGTTTATACACTCTTTGTGGTTATCAGCTTAACCAAATAATAGGCTGGTCTCTCTTCTTGATTTGTCAACCTCGGCCTGCCTGCCTCCCTCATATCTAACTCATTCACACTTCCTTCACCTCTAATTCTCCCCTAGTTTTCTTGATTATGCTATTTTTAGCTCTTCAACTGGTCAGCTCTGTTTCTTGTTTCAGCAGCCTTGCACAGTGTATCTTGACATCCCACCATGTAAGAGAAAGAAATTAGCATCTCGAAACAAATTAGCATCCTCTACAGCCTCTTTTCTTCCTGCGGTCTAGCCATGGACTTCTGTCAGCGGAAAGAAGGGACTCTTTCTGCACTGCCAGGTTTTTAAGCCTTGGTTTGTTTTCTCTGTAGTTACAATTACGTCTTGTCTTGTGCGGAGATTAACCAGTGACTATTTAGCTACATTTACAACATTATGATTACGTAAATTGGACTTCCTGCAGGATCAAGAGCAGGTCTCAACTCCTGGAAATACAATTCTAAGACTGTGAACTTGGCTAAACCTCAGGGTTAAATGGGTTCTTTTCTTACATTCCATTAAATGCTCAAAATTATATCATATCACACCTTAGATTGCTTTTATTTTCACTTTTTTCTTTTGAGTTTATTTATTTAATTTTGAGAGAGACATAGTGTGCGAACAGGGGAGGGGCAGATAGAGAGGGGAAGAGAAGCCCAAGAAGACTCCGGGCAGTCAGCACAGAGCCCCACTCGGGGCTGGAACTCACAAACTGGAAGATCGTGACCTGAGGCGAAATCAAGAGTCGGAGGCTTAAGCGACTGAGCCACCCAGGTGCCCCTTATTTCCACATATTTAAAAAAAACATATGCAACGATTACTTTATTATCCACTTTTTTTTTCACCAAAACTACATTCGCACGGCCTCACCACAATCAGATATTTATCCCTTTCTAATACAGAAGTGTACAACTGTGAAAGCACAAGGGAACAGTTATTGAGCTAAATAATTAAGCCAATAACAAGCACTCCTGAGGCCCAAAGGCTCCAAGGCGTATGCCCGAGGGAAGGACTGGCACCTGGTGCAAGAGATAACTCACTTGGCATGGCTACCAGCTCTTTGTTTCTCCTGTGTGAAGTCTGGCTCAGTGATTTAGCTTCTGGACTATCTGATTGTTGTTACTGTTTATTTGCTCAAAACAAAACACCAACAACATATTGAAAAATTAAAAACATAGACTGTCCTAAATTATGTCCTTGGCAAATCTTATGAAACAGAAAATAGGTCACAACACCTAGCAGAGAGAAAAAATTGCTTGTTCCAGGAGATAAATTAATTTCTGAAACAGGCAAAAGTTACAGGAAAAGCAATGCAGGCACAGTAAAAAGAGCCATGGTGTGGGGGTAAGACACAGCTGAGTTTAAATCCTGGATCAACTATGTTTCTTGCGGCCTGACCTGACACTTTGGAGGAGTCCCTGAAGCTCTCCGAACCTATTTCCTGATCTGTAAACAGATGTAACACCACCTCTTTTGCAGGGGTACTGAGATGGTGTGTATAACATCAACAAAGGACAGTCCCTGTAGCTTATAAATCAGTGCTTGATAACACCAGACCTTACATGTCCAGGATCAAGTATCTCTCTAATTAGCTACAATAAATGAAGACCATGCATCAAGCTGTATTTATTCAGATCCTAGGAAGGGAAAGAGAGGGGGAGTGGCAGGCAGATATTACTAAGAATCTAATCATAAAACTAAAAGAAATGTACAAAATGAAGACAAGACATACAATACTAGACAAAAATTTGGGTACGGGTATTTGGTACTACAAAATTCTCTTATAATCAGACTCCCTGGGAAAAAAAATTTTTTAAGTACCTTCTTTGATTATAATTCTGAACTTGACCTTAGTATGTTAAGATGTTTTGACCAGCAAGATATAAACCTTACCGTGGACAATTAAGAAGTCATTCCAAAAGATACCACTTTGCTAGTAAAAAAGAAAAAAAATCCATAATTCACAATTTATTCAAATATATGGTTTAAAAAAAAGAAAAAGATTTTGCATGAATCACTGTTGCAAAATTATGAATTCTAGAATTCATATCTGGTTGCAAAATTATGAATTCTAGAATTCATATCTGGTTGCAAAATTATGAATTCTAGAATTCTGGACAATGAATACTCCCACATGTTGTACGTGTGTGTGTGTGTGTGTGTGTGTGTGTATAAGAATCAGGCACAGAAACACAGTGTCACTAAAGCGTCTTCCACAAAACTGTGGCACTAATCCAAGCTCCACCTCTCACAGTTACATGGAATTCACTTTCTGAAAACTAAACATTCTCTTCTTCAATTTCCTTGCACCTGCTTAATCCATGCTATACAGTGATGTAAACTTTAAATGATTTCTAGCCAAAAAATATTACTAGACTCCTACGTGCTTACAAAAATAGCTTCTGTTTGAAAGTGAGTGGTTAAGTGTTAGGATCTAGACCACCATCTAAATGCACGAAATTTTCCATATTTATTTAATTATACTAGTATGTAATATTATTAGTAAGCCTTTTCTTTCATCATTCCACTGGTCTTGCACTGTTCCTCCATAAGGTTAATGTTAAACCTGCTTTGTATTTCTACTCACTGCCAATATTCTGCCATGTAACAGTATTTCTTCCAATCAGTCAAGATGGGGGTGGGGGGGGGAAATGGGGAGTACTTAAAATGTTCTGTCTTTTGATCATCAAAAGAAGGGAAGGGAGAAAGAAAATAAATCCAGTCCTTTTGTTTATGAAGGTGACATCTTCAACTATTTCGGAAAGGCACTGCAACATATGCCTCCAGAGCATTTCCTTTGTGGGAGGCAACTGACAAAATCCAATCCTGCCAAACAGCACAGCCGGGGAGCCTTGATGGCAGGGGGCAGGGACAGCTACAGAACCCCAAAGCAGACTGAGGCAGGTGTAAATGTAGAGGGACAAAAATCACATTTACCGTGACCCAAGTCAGTTCATAGCTGGTCATGCACTCCCAGCTTATATGTTCTGTTTTAGAGACCAAGTAAAAGTCCAGTGGGCTGACATGATGTTATCCCCGGGTGCCTGGGTGGCTCACCCGGGTAAGTATCTGACTCTTGATTTCAGCTCAGGTCATGATCTCAGGGTCACGGGATCAAGCCCCGCATCAGGCTCCGTGCTGACCATGGAGGCTGCTTGGGATTCTCTCTCTCCCTCTCTGTCTGCTCCTCTCCCACTTGCACTCTCTCCATCTCTCTCAAAATAAATAAATAAACATTTTTTTAAATAAAAATAAAATACCCCTTTTGCCAATCTCAACTTAAATCTCATTTTTCTCGTGTTTCATAGTTCTATCTTGCATCCCTAGTCTTAAAGAAAAAGCTATCAGGCACTTCTCAAGACCTTATTAACCAGGTATTCATCCTTGGTCCAGATCCCTTTTTCCCACAGCACAGAAGCCACGGACCTGCCGAGTTTCTACCCTGCTATTCAATTCCACCTTGATTAGAATTCCACATCACTTCCATATGGCTAGTTAACTGCCTAACCATCCATAAGAGTGAGTCTCAATTATGGAATTATAAATCCAGTTAATTAACTGACTCGCTAGGTTTGAGGAGAGTGTTTCTGTGTTTAGCCTCCTGAGGTAGGCATGTCTCTTGGGATGCGGTTCAGGTTCCCACCTGGAGGCTGGGCCACATCTAAACCCTCCCAGGCCGACAACGCACAAACCTGCTGTTCACTCCTGTCACTCGTCTTTGCCAAGTATGGCTACCGTTACTGGCCACATTTCACACACACTCATCGTGTTTGAGTGCTTAGGGAAAGTTTCTTCTGCAGAAGAGACATTTTTAGCAAAGCAGTATCACTATTCTCAGAAAGCTTTATGAAAAGGAAATGATCCTAGTCTTTATAAGGAGCCACTTCTGACACACACTATTAAAAAAAACAAAACAAAACAGGGAACCATCTGACTGCAGGTGTTGGCAAAAAGAAAAAATAAAAAGTGAATCTTCTTATTTAAGAAGTGAGTAGGTTAAAGACGGATCAATTATGGTAATAACATTATGGGCTCCTGAAACCTCATGGGAAATTCTACACCTTTTCATGGAGTTGGCTGAATATAAGAGACCGATATACCCAAGAGGAGGGAGACTACAGCCCTGTCTTATCATGGTTAGGTGAACGTCAGCTTTTCTGAGAAGTAATATGAACTTCTTGAAAAGCTTGTTCAGAGGTATTTACAGCATCTTACCATTTCAAGGCAACAAAAATGCCATCAAATATTCATTGGGCAGTAGTGAAAAATGCATTCTCATTAATGAATCCTTTACCTAAATCCAGTGTTTGGTCTAAAACACCAAATCCCAAAACCAAATCTAAGCGTTAACAAGAGAAACGTTTTTTGGAGAAGCATCATAAAGAAAAGACGTATGTGGGTCTCCAACTGGTACCTGCATAATATACCAATGCCTGAACTCTTCAAATACTTCAACTCTGCACTCTGCCATACTGAAGGACCAAATCCCAAAGAAACTGTGTTTCTTTCCACACCTTCTACATAGGGACAGGCATTTTGGTTTTAACTTAACAGCTAATTTAACTTAACAGCTAATAGAATACTCACATACTCACTACCATACTCACATATGGTAGTAACATTTACTTAATATACGCTTATAGAGAGCTGAACATCAACAGCAAGCATACTTTCACAGAAAGCAACTGCATCCTTGTTTTTTTTAAACGTTCTTTAAAAGGGGAGTGCCTACCTTTTAGTAGCCAATTCAAGCTGTGAAAAATCTTCTAAGGGAATGTGCAGGTGTGACTATTTATTCACTTCCAAATTCCTCTGTGGGTAGCCTCGGGCATGTCCACAACCCTTCCGTTCTCAGCCTGCTGGGAGACGTCTCCTCACACAGCCAGCCAGCCTCACCCCTCACTTCTCCAGGGGACCCTGGGAGAATGGTGTGGCCGTGGGCCTCTTCAAAGAGCTATTTGCCTCACTCCTCAGTTGGCAGCTGTGCCCTTAGCTTCTTTCTCTCAAGGCCCTCTGCCTGTAGGGGGTTTGGCGGATTTATGAGCAGTCGGTCTGTGATCACTTTCTCGCATTTTATGGAAACCCAGCAAATGTGTCAGTGACCGATGCACGTAAAATCAGCATCACTGGCACGTCTGGTCTTGGCTTTGCTATCATCAACAGAAGAGTTTGGTGACTCAAGGGACCTTCCACCCTGACCCACTCTCTTAGTCAGGGAGATTCTTCCCTGGGAAGTCACAGTCTGAACTTAATGTCGGCGACAGCAGGCTTGACTGGGATCCGCAGCACATGGGTCACTGTGCTCAGCAGTGGGGGGGGATACCAAAAATAGTAAAGACTAACCTTTTATCCTGTCCTCCAAGGAATATCTCCCTCCCCTCAAAAATCATCTTGGTCACTGCCTTAATGCAAATAGAAAAACAACAAGTGATCAGGTATCCAAGCAGGGCACCGCCAGGAAGTTGTCGAACCTCAGGTCAATTACCCGTATAACTGTTATGGAGAGCCTTACTGATGAAATCGTTAGCCAAGTCCTTGGAACATATAAGATTCGGAAAAGGATAAATTCATTACATTTTTATTTTCTTTAGAACACTTCTACCGGGGAGTCTGGGTGGCTCAGTCGGTTAAGGTTCCAACTTTGGCTCAGGCCATGATCTCACTGTTCATGAGTTCGAGCCCTGACTCGGGCTCTGTGCTGACAGCTCAGAGCCTGGAGTCTGCTTTGGATTCTGTGTCTCCCTCTCTCCCCGCCCCTCCCCCACTCATATTTTTTTTTCTCTCTCTCTCTCTCAAAAATAAACATTAAAAAAAGGAATCTACAAATTAATATGCTTTACTGTCTTAAAATATCTTGTTTTCAACATCATGAAAAAAACTCCCTTCACACAACATCACATCCCTAAAAGTTGGCCCATGGAGAACAGACAGGTAAATTGCCAGTCTATTCTGAAAAGAAATTGGGTCAAAATTTGAAGAAGAAAAAAAAAAGCTAGCTATGAGTAACCTTTTAGGTAATATTTGTAAGTATAGGCTAGAGCCCTGAAGTAGATTTGTTTAAGCTTCTGAAGCTCTCTGCCATCACAGACTTATCACAATAACGTTCAAATGTGTGGGATGAAGTCATGATAATTACGGCGTCCCCAGGACCTGTAGGAACTGAGCCGCAGCGCTAACCCCATGCGGATCCTGGAGTGTTACGTGCGGCAGCCTTCTCGGGGGAACTGCAGTTTTAACAGATGCATCTCAGGAATGCAGGGGCTATGATGCAGGGCTTCCTTCTACACCCTGAGCAGAGCCAGGGAGAAAAACGGCCTGACTGACCACGGAAGCCGACAAAGGGACCAAGCTTCTGAGTCAATAATGGAAGGATCCTCACGCCTGGCTGGATTCAGGCATCTGAGAGCTCAGGGGAGAAGGCGGAGAATTCGACATCAAGTCGGCTACCATTTGCGGGTCCTGACACCCGGACATCATGGCAAAGAAATGGCAATTCTATGGTGTGGACATAAACCAGTTGCTCTAAAATGGTTTTCAAAAGAGTCTGCGGAGGTTTGGGTTTGTTCGGTTTTCCTCCTATAGAAACCCGTATCACTTGAGACGATGGAAGAAGCTGAAGCAATTAATTGTGAGCAGTCATCTTTGCAGAACCCATATTCCACAGACTAAAGACGAGCTGTATGCCACTCATTACATGCTATTAACAGGTACAAGGGATTAAGTGCAAAAACACTATAAGCAACCGGGTGTTGCTAGATTAGCGCAAGCGAATTTTTAAAAACCGCCATCATTCAATGCAAATTTAAACCAACTTTGATCTTGTTGATACAGCATGAAGACTTTTTTTTTTTTCTATTTTTGTGTTTTCCTCTAACAGTCTGACTTAACACAGCCTTACGATTTGAAACACGGAGACCAAAAAGTATAAACCACCTCTACTGCCGTGGCTATCTCCTGGAATTTCCTAGCATTGCATTAAATCCTGCATCAGTATTTGCTTATTCTTCCACCGTGTGGATTACAGCCACCGCCACTCCTTCCCCTCGTCCCATAGCTGCTGCCTCAATATCCTGGTCACACGTGCTATTTGCACACACACACACACTCCATGCAACAGAACCCTGTTGCCCTAAGCAACACTGCTTGCCTGATATAAACTGCCATTCTCTTTCTAGAACCTCTGCATCTTATTAAACTTCCCAATGTTGTGGACCCTCTTACAGAAATCCAGATTTGACCTTCGAGGCTCCCTGTGACTACTGCTAATGAAAGCCACGAAACAATCTCCTTAAAGCAGGACTCTCACACCTACTCAAAGGTCATGCCTTGAGTTTCTATAAGAGGTCCACCCTGGCCTGTTCCAGCATGACTCCCTCACCCACTGCCTATTTTTTTTTCTTTTTCCTCAGAGTTTTGATCATGGGTTTTCATTTATTTACGTGTGTCCTGGTTAAATGTCTGCTTCTCCTACTTGCTTGCAAGATTCATGAGGATACTCTGTTTTCTATCACTATATGCCTAGCTCTTAACGCAGTATCTGGCACATGGTCAAAGAAATTTTAAGATTTGATTTATTCTTTTAAGTAAACTCCACAGAACCCAACATGGGGCTCGAACTTACAACCCAAAGATCAAGAGTTGCACGCTCTACGAACCGAGCCGGCCAGGCACCCCAGAAATATTGTCTAAGCGACAGACGCTACTCAGGGTGCAAAGGTGCGAAGGTTCAATCTGTCAAAGCTGGTTACTACCATTGCCTTATGCATCTTTCGTCTGGAAATGCGACTCACCTGTTCTACCCGTGTTCTTTGTGGCTGGTTAGTCTGACTTAGTTTTCTCTTCTTGGTTGGCCATCATGCTGCTGGGGGAGCAGAAACAGTATCAATTCGATATGAAGCTCTGCCTTCACTGGGCTTATCATCTACGAGCAGCACCATGCAAAAACTACATAAGGGTCAATATTATCTTGAGTGTTTCTCTGGGTCTGCACAGTCATTGACACATGGAAGCTTCTGGGTGACTGCCTTCAAGACTTCTGCAATGCTTGAAGCCAGACTGGAAAAGTTTTCTCACAGTTAAGAATTACATCTAGCTTCCACGTTTTGAGGAATGTCAGACTATAAGATGCCGAACAAAACCACAAAACTGTGATTCACCCCAGGTGATAGGGAAGGGCTGAACATCCCTCACCTGACAGAGGCATCTAAATTTAGGAGGTCTGCCAAGTAAGCAATGCTGTGTTCCTGTCAAACTCCCTCGGGGTCCACAGCCAGGGCCGTGGTCTGTGGACGACTCACTCACTCAATCATCTGGCCAACAGTATTTACTAAGCCATCGTGTTGGGTCCCATTCTGGCACATGGGGTCTAGCAATACACAAAACCAGATAAAACCTCTCACGGAGCTTCTAGTAGGTGGAGACAAACACCAGGCCCGTAAATGAACAGGGAACGCACCAGGCTGGTTCTGCTGGGGGAGCAGTCCGGGATGGACATACCTCAAAGGCGAAGTCCTGAAAATGGAAAGGAAGCACTGATGGGTTCAAGGAACAGTAAGCGGGATGGAACGAGGAGCAGGGTGGAGAAAGAGAAGAGTAAAAGGTGACAGTGTCAGGGAATGGAGGGGAGGGAGGCAGGGACAGAGAAGGTAGACAAGTACATCCCCTACAAGTTTAGCTTCTACTCCCATAGGAAGCCCCCAGATGGCTCTCAGCAGAGCAGTAATAAAGCTGCATTTTGCTTGAACAGGATAACCAACTGCAGTGAGAAGAATTAACTGGGAGGGAGGGAGACAGGGAAAGGGAACTTCCTTTAACACCTGCCACACTGCAAATAGTAGAGCTTGTGTTCCACACTGCAACCAAAAGGCATGCTGGAGCATGTGATTCATCTGCCCAGGGACTGGATTAAGCACCTTTCCACCAACAGAGGCCAGAATCACTCCTTATTCATGTCTCTTCTTTTGAAGGAAGATGATATATTGGAAACACGGGTGTCAAGACTGGACAGTCTTGGTTTCCATGCCCACCTGCCACCCTTGTAGGATGGGAGCATGGGCCAGGTAGGTTTCCTCCTTTAAAAAAATGGGGGCACCTGGGCGGCTAGGTCGGTTAAGCATCAGACTTGGCTCAGGTCATGATCTCGCGGTTCGTAAATTCCAGCCCTGCGTCAGGCTCTGTGCTGACAGCTCAGAGCCTGGAGCCTGCTTCAGATTCTGTGTCTCCCTCTCTCTATGCCCCTCCCCAGCTCGCACTCTGTCTCTCTCTCTCTCTCTCGCTCTCAAAAATAAACATTAAAAAAATTTTTTTAATTAAAAAAAAAGTGGGGGGTGCACCTCAGTCAGTTAAGCATCCAACTCTTGATTTCAGCTCAGGTCATGATCTCAGGGTTCGTGGGATCGAGCCCAACGTTGGGGTCTGTGCTCTGCTTGGAATTCTCTCTCTCCTTCTCTCTCTGCCCCTCCCCTGCTCTCTCTCTCCCTCTCTCTCTCTGTCTCTCAAAATAAGGAAACATTTTTTTAAAAAAGGATGAACATACCACTCATTGGGCATGGGGCCTGGCAGAACATGCAGGTAATGAATAAGGGAGAGGTGTTGCCATTATCATTCTAGTGACAATGATGGGAGACCCCAAAGTTTTGTCAAAAATCCACACATTGCAAGATTCTATGAAGATACAACATTATCTTTCTCACTAATCTCACTGCCAAACCCTCTTTCAAGTACAATACAAGTGACTTTTTTGAAAGCTGATTCAAGTCTAAATACTCGTATTTCATCTGGACATTACTTCATGAGATTTAGCAAGGAAGCCAACAGCTGTCCCAAACAGATCAAAGATGAGTTTCAGCTACAAACTTCCAACTCCCTCACTCTTGGTGAAAAAGATAAAATGATGTTCAACCCCAACCCAGTGCCAAATGCTGTAATTGCTCTATTCAGGATATTTTTCAAGATAAATTCTTATTTTTTAGCAAAACGTATCTTCTCTTTACAAAAATAACTACCTACAAAAATATTAATTTTTAAAGTAACCTAGAAAACCAAAGGTTTCGTTTGATAGACACATTTTATCGTGTTTTTAAGAATTCAGTCTTTTCCATCATGTTCCATCATGTACCAGATACCTCTGGTTGCCTACTCAACACCCACTCCCCCTTAACCCTTGCTAGCAAAGCTAGTGTGTCCGTCCCGTCACACACTTCAAGGGATGGTGGGTGACCTTGCTCTCAGTTCACGTGTGAATCCTGAATGAGACGATCACTATGTCCAAGGTCTGGTTCCCCGTCAAGTGAGCCGACCCCCGAGGCAGGTCTGACTCTCAGACTCAAAACAGGATTGAATATTGATACTGGTGGTGGCTATGTGTTGGAGGGACACTGGGGAAGTGTGCCTCGCTCCCAAAAAGGAAAACGCCAGAAGAAAGAGACCTTTCTGTCTCTGCTTTTGCTACATCCGGATAAGGAGTTGGAAAGTGTGGCTGGTGCTGCTATGAGCGTAAAGCAAAAAGAATCTCACAGAAGCAGGAGCCACTGAGAACCAGAGCACTGCACTGGGACATCTGGAGCCTTCTCTACCTCTGGACCACTGGTTACGTGAAAGAATTAATTTCCTCCTTGCTGAAGGCAATTAGAATCGGGTGTTTCTGCTACCAACAGCTTGCTAAAACATTGTTTTAATACATTACTACTAATTTTCTTTTCATCCAGTACTACTGCTGAAAATGTTTTGATACATGACATCACATTTGTACAAAAAAAAAAAACAAAGAGATGCCCTTTTTCCCCCTCACTTCTTTTTATCCTAAGTGTAATGTACATTCCCTTCTGAAAATCATTTTTTAAATCTCATAAATGACTTGAGTAAAGTCTGAGTTTTTCCTAAACCATGTCTCTATTTATATGAAACTTACACGTATTCCTGTTTGGTTATTTACAAAAGCTAATGAAAACTCTGTGCCCACATATGTTCATGGTATTTTGATAACTAGAAGGTTGGAAAGATTTCCTGCAAACTCTGAGTTGTGCTTTTATTCTGGAGGTATTCAGGGCCTCACGGGTTTATAGGATTTCTGTGGAAAATGAGTTTCTTTTGAGCTTTTTTCCTGAGTCCTTCCCAAAGGCATCAGGCTTTCCACACTTTTCCCTGAGCATCTGAAGAAACTCACGGGGGGGTTGTGAGCACATGCAGACAAGCACACACGTGTGTAAACCTAACGTTATCACAAGTTCTGTCTTTGGAGCCAGCAGTCTAAGTATAAAAAGGAGTTGGAATCCAAAACCTTTGCCTAGCCAGTTTTCTAGATGACAGAGGTCCTGAAAAATGGACTCACAGAAGTTGAGAGTAGTTGTGGTATGCCAACAGACGGTGCTTCCGGCCTTTCAGCACACAAAGAGAAGATGTTTATTTGCTTGCTTTCTTAGACACACATGACCTAAGAAAGCATTCCTCACATACCTCCATGTTGACCTTTTTTTATATGTACAAAAGCCAATCTCTACTGGAGTCAGTTATCTCAATGCCAAATGAATTTCCTTCGACATGTATTTGATAGAGTCCTGTTAATTTCGGATTTCAAGGCAACTTACACACCCAAGCGATAGAAACTGCTTTCAATCTCCACAATAGAGTCTGCACAAAGTAAAACAAAGACTTTTTGCTCCTCCACTCGTTTGAGAATATTTGCCATTTATAGTTGACATATGGCTGTTCAGCCCTTGCAGCTGGCATAGCCCTTGCTCAGTCGGAGAACCCTTCGCGGTAAAGCAGGTGCTTGTCAATGGTGCTGGGACGCTCTGGTGACTTAGGAGGCTCACCACGGTAAATCGATCACTTCAGGAGATACACGCTTCCGTTTTACCCTTTTTCTGTCGGTGCTATTTCTCACCATAGCAGAAAGAATATATTCAAGGTAGGAAACCACTGTGGAATGGAAACAGCCTCAGACGCCAGCAAAGGTCTCAAGTCAGACATGTTGTAATAATAGTACAGTCCTTGATGGGGACCAGCAGGGCAACAAGCAGCACAAGACGGAACTGCTGGGAGAATCAACTTTTCAACACTCCATCCTCTTGTCTTCTCCATCCTACCCATTACCTTCTTAGCTCCTTCCAGAATTCCACTCCCTCTTGGTTTGCCTCTCTTCATTTTTTTCCTGCCACTGTCCTCTGCAAAGTTGAACCATGCAAGAAACACTTAAAACTGACAAGTCAATTGCTTTCATTTCCACGAG
This sequence comes from Lynx rufus, assembly GCF_022079265.1. NCBI lineage: Eukaryota > Metazoa > Chordata > Mammalia > Carnivora > Felidae > Lynx > Lynx rufus. The sequence continues at coordinate 19,513,748 of NW_025814824.1, forward strand.
AACGTGAATGTTTCCCATTGGGCTTCTGGCATTTACGTCACACACACCTGAGCCAATGATTGACTGGGAGGACTAAGGTCACCAAATGCTATGTATCTTGCTTTGTAGGACTGAGTTTTATTCTGAAAACAAAGAATTAGAAACACGGAAATACATTTTGTGATTTTTTTTTAAGCCTCTTGGACTTTTGAGTGACAGAGGACAATGATCTGGCAAAAGGCCCAGAAGTAGAAGAACAATTCCTAAAAAATGAAGATGGAAAATTCTTTTTTTTTAATTTTTTTTTTACATTTATTTATTTTTGAGAGACAGAGAGTGACAGAGCACAAGTGGGGGAGGGGCAGAGAGAGAGGGAGACACAGAATCCGAAGCAGGCTCCAGGCTCCGAGCCGTCGGCACAGGGCCCGACGCGGGGCTCGAACTCACAGACCGTGAGACATGACCTGAGCCGAAGTCGGACGCTCAACCGACCGAGCCACCCAGGCACCCCTAAGATGGAAAATTCTTAATCCATGTAACCCCAACAGAAGGTATGGAAACAATTTATTTTGTTTCTATAACTTTTCAAAAGCTAGGAGATCTGAAACAAAAGAGAGAAGAGGTAGATTTTAGGTGGAATTAATTTTTATTATTTCCCTACTATAATATTAAAACATCCCTAATCTATAAAGCACATTCCAATACTGTTAGTTTGAATATCTGACTATCTTAATGGCAACCTCATATAAAATGCATGGTGACTTCATTTGCATTAGAAGCTCTTAAATTCAATGCAAGTCAACTTAATTTAGCTCTAAATATGCCCTACAAGTCTAAACCACAAAATTTATGGTTTGCCTTCTCATGGAGAAATATGCTTTGATACCCAATTTTTTAAATTAGTTGTCAGAAAATCTATCTAACGGCTGATATATAAGTAGACTATATCAGATATTCCAGATTTGTCTTCGCTATAAGCAAAACTAAGCAAATAACAAAGGAATATCAACACTCTTGATTTATGTATGTATTGACCTAATGAGGAAAAGTCCAGATAAATTTATAATTTATTATAAAGTATTCACTTTCATAGTATTACTTGAAATATTGTCAACGGGAAAAAATATTTCAAGACTAGTTTAGCTGTAAAGTATCATTTTGCAATGATTTATGTCAAATTCAAGGTAGTTCATAAAATCATACTTTAAGCTAGTGAGGTCTGAAAACAAAGACTAGGGGAACATCCTTAGGAAGTGAGGAAATATTTTAATTTTCCCTAGCGAAGTCCTGTTACTTCAAATACACGAAGTTTGTTGTAGACAAGGCATATCTGTAGTTATTTCTGGATGCCAGAAACACATTAATACTCTCTAATGACTCAATCAGCCTTATTACTCCGCTTGCTTTCTCTTTACGATGAGATGTCTATGAATCTGTTACTATCCCTTCAGAATTGTGTGGGACATTTCATCCACCCTTCCTAATGGGCTGCTATCACTTCAGATTCACCTATTTGGTGATGTGCAACCGTACTGATTTCACTGTGAGAAGCTTCTGCTTCCAGACCCGCTTACAACACATCTCAATCACTAACAACATTCCAAACCCAAAGTCCCCTTCCTCCCTGCCCTCAACATGGGCCACAATTTTCTTTCATCTAGACTGAACTGCTTCTTTGCTTTCCTATGTTTCAGCTTACTTTTACCCCCTGCCCCTTTCCAAATCATCAACTTCCCTCCTGCGGGACTTTTTAAAAACTCTGACCTGAAAAACCCAAAGTAGTCCCATGGCATATCTTTATCAGCTTATCAGCAGCTTCTTGGGGCTGGGTCTGAACACAGACCATATATGACTAACGCTGGGTTCAGCTGAAAGATCTCCTCTTTTAGGGTAGGTATTCTGACATGTGAATATTTTTATTAAGAACAAGTGCCACCTGGTTTGATAGGTCCCCACCAGTCCAAAAAAAAAAACAAAAACAAAAACAAAAAAACAACCTCATGTTAGACTTCAAATAATGAGAAACAATCTTCTACTAAATTAAGTCACTGATATGAGGCATGTTTGCCACAGCAGCTCATAGGACTCTATCACAATGCTCTAAAATTAAAGTTAATGGATACATAGTGCTTTGCCATGTGACAAATTTAAGTACCCTACACTTGCAAACTCATGACTTAATCCTCACAGCAAAGGTAGTACAGATGAGAAAGTACTATTAACACCCCATTCACAGCTGAAATACACGTAGGACGTGAGATCGAGAAGACGTGTAGCCTCTCCAAGACGGTCCACCTATCAAGTGGCAGATCCAGATGCAAACTCTGGTTCTCAGGCTCCACAGGCCACGCTCTTAACCACTGTGTTATTCTTCTTCTCCTCACTTTCATCATTCAAAGCAATATTACTGTGACCAGGGAGAGCACAACTGAGGTGGGAAATGGAGGTGGGGGAAGGTTCAGGGTCTAAAGTTAAAGTCGGAGAGTAGAAGCTTTAACGGTATCATTGACACAACCTTCTGTATGAAGACTGAAACTTGTCAAGCCATACAGAATCTTCATTTCTTTTTCTTTTTAATTTTTTAAGTTTATTTATTTATTTTGAGAGAGACAGAGAGAGCAAGCAGGGGAGGGGCAGAGAGAGAGAAAGGGAGAGAGAGATCCCAAGCTTTCATTGCACTGTCAGTGCACAACCCCATGCGGGGCTCTAACTCATGAACCAAGAGATCATGACCCGAGCTGAAAGCAAGAGTCGGTCGCTTAACCGACTGAGTCATCAGGTGCCCCCGGAATCTTCATTTCTTGATTTTCATTAGACTTTGGTTTCATAAGATGACAAGAATTTGTCTTCATTTGTAAAATATGTGGTTTGATAAATTTAATTCCTTAGGAGTAAAAAACTAAGGAATCTATGTGAGTACTCTTTGCAGACAGAAGGTAGACTAAAGAATTCCTTATTTATAAAGGAAGCATCACCCTATCTAAACATTTCCCTGTTCACAGGCACACGGTCACAATGCCACATAAAACGGCACCCTTTGGAGGAGTGCAGTAAGGACCCGGGCAGGGTCAGGACACAAGAGCTCTTCAACACGTACTAAAAAATACTCTGCTGTTCCCAGGACCAATTCCCACCAACGTTTCTTGAATTAACCTGAACTTATGTTGGTTTGGGGCTTTATTTTATTCTATTTTTTGATAATGGAAAAATGTACCGGTTTTCACTGCAAACATGACAACAGGCATAAACATTGTCACTGAAATCCTTTGTACCCAGACATAGACAGCAGTCAAAAAAAAAATAAATCAGGGACACCTGAGTGGCTCAGTGAGTTACGTGTCTGACTCTGGCTGAGGTCATGATCTCGCAGTTTGTGGGTTCAAACCCCATGTCGGGCTCTGTGCTGACAGCTCAGAGCCTAGAGCCTGTTTCAGAGCCTGCTCTCTGTGGCCCCCCCCACTCGTCCCCTGTCTTTGTATCTCTCTCTCTCTCTCTCTCTCTCTCTCTCCCTCTCTGAAAAATAAACATTAAATTTTTTTTTTTAAATCAAAATTTTAAGGAGTGCCTAGCTGGCTCAGTTGGTAGCCCATGCGACTCTTGATCTCAGAGTCATGGGTTCAAGCCCCACGTTGGGTGTAGAGATCACTTAACAAATAAAAATAATAAAATAACAGATTTTAAAAAAATTTTTTTCAATGTTTTACTTATTTTTGAGACAGAGCATAAGCAGGGGAGGGACAGTGAGAGAGAGAGCGAGACACAGAATCTGAAGCAGGCTCCAGGCTCTGAGCTGTCAGCACAGAGCCCGATACGGGGCTCGAACTAACAAACCGTGAGATCATGACCTGAGCCGAGACGCTCAACCGACTGAGCCACCCAGGCGCCCCTAAAATAACAGATTTTAAGATGCCTTTCCTTTGCATAAAACTTAATTTTGTAACCCTTTATTTCACAAAAAGAATCCAGTCTGAAGGATATGCTTTGTTCTGATCTCATTAAATAAGAAATAAGATGTGTCCTTTTTACAATCATTAATGTTCTTTCCTTCCACCGACATAAGTCAGACACACATCCAACAATGACACCAGCTAACTTTTAGTGAGTATTTATTTACTACCACTGGGCTCCATACAAAATATTTAACACATATTCTCTCATTTACTCTTGACAACAATCACTGTGATTATCCCCCATTTCACAGACAGCCCAGTGAGAGCTTTGGAAAGATAAAGTGACTTTTGCCCTTTATCATGCAGACAACAAGTACCCAGAGTCAGGATTCGAGTCCTGGCCAGGTGATGCTGGTGCCCACACCTGTAGCCACCGGGCTCCGTCCATCCTAACAGATGGTTTGTGAGCTTTCATGCCACCAGCTAAGAGTCACATGGAGGGAACCCGTCTGGGTTCCCCCACCAGGGCCCCGGATTTTGCAGTTACTCTCTTCCTTAAAACGCCACCTGAAAGGGTGTGGGCTCCCCTCCCACTTTCAGCTGAGATGCCCACTTCGGCCTCTCTCATCTCCAGAGACTCCTGAGGGCTCCTCCAGCTCCAGTTTCCTGCTGCACAGATCTGTCTCTGGGCCACCCCTTGCCTTCGCACCCCCCTCCCCGTGCTTGGTCCCCCCCAGGCCTGGCTGGCCTCCTCTCACCAGGTAACAGACCTCCCCCCAACCCCCCACCTCCCCGCCTTGTGGTCAAGAGCCGCGCCAGCCTGGTTCCCGGTGTGAAGGTCTCAGGCAGGAGAGATGCACGAGCTCACTGAGAAGGGTGCAAGGCAGGCTGCGGCCGGCCCACGTCCTCACCCGGGCCCCAGATTCCCGCTGCAGGCGCGCCGCGCCATTTGTGCCGGGCGCCCTGCACGCAGGGGCGGTCCCCGGGCGTCCCCGCATCTCCTCCCCAAGGGCTGAGCTCTCAAAAGGGGAGTTGAAAGAGGCTCCGGTCAAACTGTCCCTGTACTACGAGTCAATATGGTCAGTGACTTCCTTAGGAAGAGGATGCGCCACAGCAGGGACTTGTGCCCAGGAAGCAGCTGCGGGGAAGACGTGCACCATTGCCTTAACTGAAGGCATTCACCACGGCCTACTGGATCCAACGGTCCATCTCTCTGCGTCTCCCTCTCTCGCTCATATACACGGACACTGGACACACACACGCACACACACACACACACACACGCAGCCAGCAGCCGGAACACCCAGCCCTCCCTCCAAGGCCCGTGTAAGCAGAGCTAGTGGCCACTTACTAAGCAGGAAGGGCAGGGTCAAGCCACTCGGCTTCCTGTTGAAGGCCGCCTCAGGCGTTCCCACTAACTGATAACGAGAACACACTCACAGTTCCCTCGCAGGACCAGCCGCCAAATGAAGAAAAACGGCACCGGCGTGGCTCAAGCTGCCTTTTTTGACTGCAGCGTTTTTAAAATGATTTACACCATATCTGCTTTCAAAACGGATTTGAAGTGAAGATCTGGTTTCTATGAAATACCCCCAACACCAACTGCCTAAACCAGTGCCTGACGCCGAGTATCACTTAGTGATTCTCAGCAAACCTATACTCTGGTTCCTATCCAAGAAAAAAGTGGCAACAGTATCCCTGTTCTCCTCATTCCCTTTACTTTCCACATCTGGACCGTCACTGTAACCAGTTCCCTGTCACAAGTGCCTGGAGCACTGGATTTGAATCTAGTTATCACACACACACACACACACACACACACACACACACACACCACTACCTTTATGGAAATGTCTTCAGATTCTCTGATTACATAGTTACTTAGAAATCACCCTCCGCTACATCAACATAGACAAACAAAAAGAAAACACCACATAAAGTCTTAAGGTTCGTTGAACCACTCTCAAATAAAAGTGTCAGTATTACTTTGTGCTGTAAGAAATCAAAAACCTAAGCGCTTACTAACTGTATTTAAGAACCACTGCAGTAAGGCTTGAAGAGAAAGATGAATTTGCAATGGAATGGAGAGCCATCGATCTGCAGCACGGGTAGGGTAACTGCAGAAGTTTAGAATTATCCTTCTCCTAAAACGCAAACAGAATCAGCAAGCAAATAATTTTGGCTTACAGATTCAATTCCAATCATCTAACAAAAGAATTTACTCCAACTGGGAAGTTATGACCAGCATGGGGGTCATCAATAGAGAGCAAATTTTTCTGATTTCAATACCTCCCCTCTCTTCTGCTCAACAACCTCTTTAGGCTTGGCAGACAAAGCCTTCTGCATTTTTCTAAACACAAACTCAGTATTTCAACAGCTGACAGAGAAATTCATTCACCCAGAAGAGTCTGCTGTCACAGAAAATGTTCTCCAATAGTAGAAAGATTACATAATGCCAATCTGCACAAGAACGAAGGAATCAGGCTTCTGAAGACAAAGTCAGCGTACAGACCTCATTTTCCTGCCAGGTGACTGAACAAAAAAAAGAAAGACGTGAGCAAAACTTTGGGGAGCTCTTTATTTCAACAAGTATTTTTTGTCTATTCTGGGCCTAGTGTATGCTAAGAGCTGAGGATACAGAGATGAAAAGGAGTAACAAAGAAACAGTTTATTATTATCGAAGCTCCAAGCCAACTCTAAAATCAAATTTCATATGCTACCCTACCAAAAATCACCAAATATGGAAAATCTGAAGTCAATATGAATAATCAAAGAACAAGGTCCCGTGAGTGAGTTAGTTCCCTACTTGGAAAACAAAATAATGTTATTAAGGCCCTAGTAGGACGTAACACTTAATAAACGAGTATCTAGTCTTCCTGAAGCCAAAACAGATTGATCCCTCATCAGTTTTAGATTATAACTTAAGAGTAAATTATTATGCTTAGAAAGTACTCACTGCACACATTAACAAATAAATGTGCTCTTACGAGTAGAACAAGACACTTTTATTTGAGAAAAACATCTAACAAAGGTTCAAATATTAGAAAACAGAAACTATTAGTAACCAAAATCTGATATACCACCTTAAATTACAATTGAGAGCAGTCAAAAGGGAGTAGCATTAACAATTCATTTGTTTTCCTGGACTGAACACTATGGGATCATCCATAGGGAAAAATCTAATGTAGAGCAATAAAAAATAGGCCCACATATTTATGGCAGTGGAATTCACAGAAACGCATCAGTCCACGGGTAAATCTAACGATCCAACAGTTCAGACACAGAAACCAAAGCAGTTTTAAGGTCTCTATACACAGATCATTAGAAAAGATTGTGCAGCACATGCTATATCACATTTACGTCTCAAGAAAGACCATGTGGCTCAGAGATAAGGGAAGGTTTTTGTGTCATTTCAAGTGAAGGTGGTTGCCATTAGAATAACCGTAACTGTAATAAAAGAAGCCTGTTTGATGATACATGTAGAAGACAAAGAGTAAGCGAAAATGAATACATAATTACAACGTGTCACCTCGCTGACATGGATTACACCAACAAGCATAATAATTTGCTAAGATTACAGACGGATAATTAGCCTTCCAGTGTGGGACTGATAATACATAGTCCCATTAGCATTCACTTAAGATTATTTTAGACAATAACTATGAATGCTTGCTCAGAAAGAGTCATAAACAGGAAACTAGCTTATTCTTAACTATTCATCTTTTAATTTGGTAGAATTTACTAAAATAACCTTCCCTCTTAAAAGACACATCCTAAAACCCTACAAAGAGAAAACGTTTAAGAGCATGTAATCCCCAGTGAGATTCAAAATATCTAACAACCAAACAGTATACACCTAACAACTGGATCAGACACACCAACCAATCAGAACAGACACAGTAACCAATCAGAACAAATGTACCAACCGGTCAGAACAGATACACCAACCAATCAGAATAAACACAGGGTTAAAAACAAAAAAACAAATCATGCCCCCCTAACGTTGTGATTAACTGAGTAGCAATCCTCTAATTCTGTCAGAATACAGTAAAGAAATAAAGAGACTAAACAAAGACATTTATTTCTCTACAATTATTTCTATAAAATAAGGCACTAAGGGTCTTGAGTTTGGTCAAGAAACAAATATTCCCACACAGTGGATTATTAGAATGCACTCAGTAAGCAGAACAGCTATCGATAATCATGCGGCAGTATCAGCCAGTGAAATTATACAAAGGGTTATTTTGAATTGTCATGCCCCTTTGTACTTTTTTTGGTTTGTTTTCAAGAAGCCATGTATTGAGTTGAAAGGCCCACGTTTTCCTCTAGTCCCGGCTTCTATCAACTGGAAACTGAGAGGGGAAGAAAAAGAAACATTCGCTAAGATGCGCTCGTGTGCTTGTCTTCACCATCTTCTCTACTCTTCAGGACAACCCATAGACTGTCCTGTCCCACAAGATCCTTAGATTAAAAATAAAGAAGCTGGGGCTGTGAGGCCTAAAAACTTCACCGGTGCTATAATACTTGTAAGTTGTAGGACTAACTTGGAGGACTCTGCTCCACCAGGTCACACAACCTCTCCGGGCCACTCACGATGGGGACTGTGTATGTTTACTCCCATCACAATCTTTTCTGTTTCAAATGAAATCACACAAGTGGAAGGGCATCACAACGTAGAAGGGTTGTACAGGTAGTCAGAAGACAAGGATTCGTCAATATGGGAGAACCTGATACTATTTTTCAGGGATTTTCACTCTCTTCTTTGAATTCTTTTTACTTGAGCAGTCAAGTCCTCCACACAAGACTATTCAGTAGGTGATGAGAATGAATCCAAGGAAAACATGTTTCCTCCCCCCCCCCAAATGACAGTCTAATTGAGAAACAACTTTATCTCTTATTCCTTGCTCTAAGCCACCCCACAGAAAGGATCTACAGAAAGAGATTGCACCGTTTGGGAAAGCCAGGGAAGGACCAAAGTGGACAGGATTATGAAATGAATATTTAAAACGTTTATGGACCCAAAGAGAAGAACTCAACAGAGGAACACAAGAAAGACATACCAAAAAAAAAAAAAAAAAAATCAAGAATCTTGATTTAGTTGCTGCTTTTACTGGAAGACAGAGGTATCTTCTGTAACTTTAAGACCCAATTGAACACCAAACCAGACATTGGGTACGGAGGCAGACAATGGCTGTGATGTCCCTGATCTCCTTATAGTCCTTTCGACACAGACCTACTTCTCGAGGATGAGCTAGGATACTATACTTTCTCTGTGATATTCCATAATTGTGCCAGCATACAATCATGCCTTTAGACAAATTCCAATATCTACAAGATCATACCTTTTCAATGAGGAATCTGCACTCCTAACTTGTACAATCTGGCAACAAGAGGAAATATATGAAATCAAGACTGAGTGGGGGGGGGGGTGATCAGATATCCAAGTATCACTGGACAGCCCTGAACACTTACAAATGGATTCCTATCATTTTCATATTGACTATCTTTCATCCCCACCTAAATGATTAATTGAGGGCCAAGATAAAGTCTCACATTTCCTTTCAATGTGAGAAAGGACACCATGAACCACAGCTTCTCCCCAGGCTTGAGCTCTGACTGTCCACCATGGCAGCTGGTTTCATAATGCACATTTATCGGCTGCCTTCCCTGACCTGTCTCACGTCTCTACTCTTCCATCAATGCTTCCTGCACAGACCTAATAAACAGACATGTGACAAATATAAAACATCCCAGGCATTCAGACATTCCAACTAATACGGAGATCAGAGCTGTTCAGGAAGAGGTAGCTTTGCACAGGCAGAGATGTTGGGGCGGGGCGGGGCGGGGTGGGGGGGGGGCGGGCAGGGAAGCAGCTGGCAGGTAGAGGGGATAAAGGTTGGGGAGAGGGGTGGAAGGGAGGACAGCAATGAAGATGTGAAGATGGAAAAAGGAAGGAAAAGGCTTAATGCCCAAGAATTGGGTTTAGCCAGGGTGTCATATGCTTGAAGGTGAGCAGTAAGAAATAAGGCTAGAAAGGAAGGGTGGGATCAGATGACCTTGACTGACAGATGAAGGTATCTGGCCCTTATTTTACAACTAATGGGAAGAAATTAATGATCTGAACAGACGACAATCATAATCAATACAGTGTAAGAAAAGTCACCTGAGAGCAATGTGAAAGGTGTATGGAGCATGGGGAGTTCGTGTCCCCACTATCCCCCATTGTCCATCACTCCTGTGAGCTCAGCATGTTGGGGAAGTGGGGGTTTGCGGTCCTGTCTGGAGGAAGAGGCCTATGACCAGCTGAAGGATAAATAACAGAGCACTCTATGTAGACAGAATAACGTCTGGCTCCTGGCAATGACCAAGACGTATTACAGAAGAAAAATGCTAATGCCGTCACTGTGCATTTATTTGGATAGTGACTTGATGCTTTCAAGGAACTCACCTGAACACCATCCCGGCTCCTCTCGCACGCAGGGCAGCCTCTGGTGCCAGGCCAGGCTGCAGTGTGAATACCCAGGCCCAGAGCACTACACATGAACCAGATTGAGAGCTTTAGAATCTGATGATGGGGTCTGAGTCAGGGGTCCCAGGACCACTCCTAGGTTCAATGGCTCACCTGTCAGCCTCCTAGGACTCGGCATACAGTTGTCCTCAGGCTGTGATTATTACAACAAAGCAAAATCTGCAACGGGAAGAGGCTGATGGGGAGAGTCTGGAAGAAGCCAGGCATAGGCTTCCGGGGACCTTTCCCGGTGGAGTCCCACAGGATGCACTTAATTCTCCCAGCAACAAGCTGTGACAACACATGTGAAACGCTGTCTTCCAAGGAAGCCACCTGAGTCTCCAAGTCCGGTACTTTTATCGGGGGTCAGTCAAGTAGGCAGTCTGCCTAGCACCTGCCGAAATTCCAGACTCCCAAAAGGAAAGCAGGTTTAGGTGCCATGAGGCACTCTCATCAGTTCTGACAGTGGTAGGAACTCTCTAGAAACCCAAGTTCCCAGCCACCCGCCAATGGCGAATCCTGCAAGCCGACCTTTCTAAGAAGAGCGGTCAGACCTGCTGTGTTAACTCCTCCCTGCTCAGGGTTGCAACACATTCTAATTCTAATCAGACTACTGACTTAAAGCCCTATTTAACCAGACGCAAACTGCCATAAAGAGGTATTCTAGGGAGGTTGGTCAAGTTAAATACAAGGATGTAGGTACATATCCCAGTTCTATTGGGAAAAATGTGCTCTAACCTGTTGGCTAATTTCAGAAAGTAGGAAGACATAAAGCAAATCCATTATATATGTATAATAAGAAATGTAATTACACATTTCCATCTGGCTGCAATTATGTCAATAAAAAAGGAAATATATAGCTCCTGTCCCACAAGATCCCAATTCATTAGGAGTGTCTTTTACACTGAGATACGGAACCAACCAGAAAGAAAAAAAATTGCCTGTTTCCCCTCCCTCCTCCTCCTCCTCCCCAACTTTCCCCTCAAACACACAAAAAAGTTGGCTTTTAAACACACACCAAAAAAAAAAAATCAGAAAAGAAAAAACAAACCCTACCACACAATAAGGAATAAACCTACTAGTGCCCCCCCCTTATCTGCATGTATCTAATTAGTACCGCCTTTCGTAAAAAAAAAAAAAAAAGCCTTTTGTAAGCTTACTGCAAAGTTATGAAGGACGTAGTGGTGGCTACCTATGTGTGGGAATGGGAAACTATTAAAAGTAACAAAGTCAGCTTGGAGACTTCCCTCCTAACTCAGGAGAAGATTTTGCAACCTAATGCACAATTTTCTTAACGTCAGAGATACCGCCTTGGCTGCATGGGGTAAAGACTACACCAGGTGACTGGCTGCATTTCTTGGCCTAGGAGCACATTTCAGTCCTTTGCTACTGAGGCGCGGCCCTGCGTGCGAGGATGTTACTCCTCGTGAAAATGTGAGAGGGGCCGAGCGTTCTTTGCAACCTAGACTGTCTGGCTTTGCCAAAGCACTCAGCCAGTGCGTGCAGACTGTCCCTGCTAAGCAGTAGGGAGATTTTACACACAGAGGCCGGCCAGACTGCATTGTGTACCTAAAAAGCACTGGTACACAAAGTTTTTATGGTTTCAAGATCAGTGAAGTTTTCTTCTAACTTATTCATCATCCAGGGACTCTGAGGAAAGGAACAATCAGAGGGGGAAACACTTGCCAATATAAAAAGACCCAGTATGAACATTTGTCCCTTAACTCATTTTCAGCTGGAAAGGAACACTTGGGAGCATGGTCAAGAGCCATCCAGAAGATGGTTTTCTTTTGCAAACAAAGGATACTTACGAAAATGGAAACCTTTAGACCAAAATGTTTTATTTTTAATACAAGAAATATAATTGTGTCAATACAGATTCTGCTGCTGATAAATTTATTCACTGCACTCCCTTGTTCAAGCAAGCCACCCACTGGAAAACAGAGAAGACGGGGGGAATCAAACAGCCTCTGCACCATCTGATTTACCATGAGTTCTAAAAATTTATATGCAAGAACACACAATGAGGGTCGGGAAAAGCACTCATGTATTATTAATTTCAATTTCAACAGATATGAACTACACTTCATTTGCTTCAAGTAAATGTCAGCACAACCACATTTTTTCCTGAAAACGAATCTTGACCACTGAGATTACATAAGGCACACACTTGCGATGAGGGCAGCTCCTGAAACAGCACTTTGGTAAATCAGGGATACTTCCACATGCAATCATTACCTGGCGAGATTCCACACAACTGGGAACGTGGCCATGACTTATCCATACGCAGCCAGTGCATTTTTGAAAACTCAGTTTGGCTTCCAAGGCTGAAGTTTCCAGAAAGGCATGTAATATCGTGTTACCTGTAACACGATTTAGGATTTAGGATTTAGGACACTGTGCCCTGTTACGAATCCAGATAGAGAACCATTTTTAAAACACTGGTGTAAAGGCCAAAAATTGTTTTAGAATAATTCTCATGGGTGACAGAAGGAAACAAAAATGACCTGGGGCGTTTCGACAAGCTGTAATAACTGGGGCTAGAATAGAAGTCATTGTGGTATGTTACCAAATTAATGAGGAAACTAACTTACTCCCGACAGGCTCTTACAAGCAGTGTTAAGCCCACCTTTCCAACAAGGTCAGGCTCCAAACAATGACGCTGAAGTGTTTGAGACGCCTGAGGACCCAGCACACATACACAAGGACTGGGAGAATGCGCTGCCCTCTAAAGCTGACATGCCCCAATCTTCACAAAGCCACCTGTGTGGTTACAAGTTCTAGAAAAAAGAAGTATCCTGGGCTGACCACTGTCCTGAACTCAATACGCACCCACTGTGAAGAAGGGCCTTCTACCCACGGATGACAGCCTCGTGGGCATAAGCTAGAGTCAACCAAGCAGCAGGGGCAAGGGAGAACAAGCTCCCGTCTCAATCCTTTGCCCAAGAAACAGAATTATTTACTAACTGCCATCCCATCATGATCCCCACCATCCAACTGGAAGAACAGAGTTTATTTACATTAAATAATCAGGTAGATTAAAAAAAAAAAAAACCCTCCACTGAACTATTATTCAATTTCCTAAACAAAAAAATGTAATGTCATTGTGAAAAATGTGAGCACAATGCTAAACTCTGTAAAATAAAGTTTACAGAATTCTAAGTTGGCTTTCTCTCTCAAAGAAACACTTGCCTTACAGAGAGAAAAAGGAGAGACTAAGCCAATTTGGCTGGGAAGCGAATAGGTAGCAAATAAAATTCGCTTCTCCAAAAATATTCCTTTTCTTCTACATGGAAATTTGAACTCACACAGGACAAGCAATCAAAAAATGCTCCTTCCTTCCTTAATGACAAGGGACATTACGATATGGTTGCAACCCAAACTTCAGGATGCAATAAGGAGTGATTAACACAGACCACCTACTGTGTACAATGTTAGGGGTGCTAGTGAGAGGCCCACTTAAGCAACCTGATTTCCTTCTATGACGGGAGACCAGGCCACAGATGAGGAAGGAAAAGCGGGTGTATTATATCTTCTCTTGATTTCCCTGTTCTCTTTTATACCGACACAAACTAAATATGAGGTCAAATTCAAGTACTGGATTTTTGGCTTTATATATCTTTTAGGTAAGTAAACAGCAAAGTTATACACTTGGAATCAATCGGAGATTCATACTGAATGACAGACTGTGGGGATCTGTCCTGAAATCTAATACATCCCATGTCTTTACTGACAGTAGTAACAAAAACGCTTCTTTTTCCTGATGCAATTGTTTATGAATCTGTCTCTAATAGGTTCATCTATTATCCCCTGAGAATGAACTGGGTTGGATTACAAATGCTAGATGTGGGGGGGAAAAAAGTTTAAATGATCTCGACCTTGAAAGGATGTTCCCACAGAATAAAAATGAAATTCAATAGGAATAAGTACCCTCAGTAATCGAGATGGAAAAAATCCGTGCAAATGCATGACAGAGAGAAATGAAAAAATGCAGGGACTGTATGCAGATCATAGATGACCACAGGTCAAAATGGGGCTGGTAAGGTGGGACTGTATTGAAAAAAATAATAAAGAACAAACAAGGTACAGAAGCCCTCTGCACTCAAAATTGCTGCATTTCTTCGGATGACTTAGACAAAGGTTTCCAGAGTCACGTATACGTCAGTTTCAGAAAAGATACCCAAATACTCTGACCTCCTAACTGTACCTCAAGTGCTGGGTTCCATTATTTACTTTCCCAAAAAGAAAACACCTAGGATGACACAGGACAAGATTTCATCCCTGCCTTTTGAGAAACGATGGAAAGAACGCCTCATATTTCGCATAAAGAAGAAAGCGAGGCCTAGGAGTGTCATGAGGCCAACCTCAATTATTTGGAGGAGCAGATGTGTTCCAGTGGGTTCCAGAGTCCCAATGTCCCCAAAGAACGAACCCAGGATGAGTTTCAGGACAGACTAAAGTCCAATAGATGAAAATTTCCTCACGAACAAGAATCACCCAAGAATTAATTCCTCTCGGGGAATGATGTGGCCACTACTGAATACAAGCTAACGAGAAATTGGGGGACATTACAGAGGTGACTCAAATATGGGGTACAAGCTTGGACTTTGAAACACATCCTTCACTGAGATTCTATAATTGTAACTCTCCATGAAAAACTTCACATGTGTTCACCACAGTCATCAAGACTCATAGGCCGACTTCCTGGAAAAAAAGCAAAGGGCTCTAAAAAACAATAACTTCCTTTCTACCCCTCAAAATGTAGGAAAAGAAGAAAAGCAGAGAAAAACCTCATCTGCATTAATAATAGTAAAGGACTGGGGGCGCCTGGGTGGCTGAGTCAGTTAAGCATCCGACTTCAACTCAGGTCATGATCTCGCAGTTCACGAGTTCGAGCCCTGCGTTGGCTTCTGTGCTGACAGCTCAAAGCCTGGAGCCTGCTTCAGATTCTGTGTCTCCTTCTCTCTCTCTCTCTCTACCCCACTCTGGCTCGTACTCTCTCTCTCTCTCAAAAATAAACATTAAAAAAGTCTTTTTAAAATAGCAAAGGACTTATCCATCAGGAGCAATACAAATGGACCAAATAGAGCCTGCTGGGAATATGCACGCCTCTTACGCTTGTGAAATAGCGCAGAGCTGAAGGAAGCAAGTGGCAAAGGTTCTGAAAGACTCCTGACATCCCCTGACTTGGAAGGGTAAGTAAGTCCTTACTGAAACTCACCTTCCTGCCTCTACGAGCTGTGGAGGAGCTAAGGGGAGAGTGTTGAGCAGCCCACCCCCGTGTTTCCTCTGAGCAGGCAGGGTTGAGGGCGGAAAGCACTCCTACTTTACGAAGTGGCCTCAAGGAAATACACCCACAGGGACGCACAGAACCTGAAAGCCATCAACGACAAGGCACTCTCTGGAAGGATTTCTCACCAAAGAGGCTGGCTCGCCCAAAAGAGGAGGAACAAGTGGGCCCGGACGTAAAATACAATGAAACTGAGCAGCAGCAAAGCTCACAGACTGAGGCTGTCCAATGGCACGGAGCCTCCCATACTGCCCTACTCTGGCCAGAGAGGCACTAAAAACAATATATACCATCATCGGCCAGCCCTCCGGCTCAAGTGCTAAGGGAAGGACATGAACCGACCCAAGACAAATAGGGAAGGAAGTCAATGAGATTCCACCCACACTATTTTTGGACAAACGGTAGGGCCAGACAAAATGTGAAACACTCGGAAGAGGACAAGGCGCAGAACACGCGAGAAAGGAAAATGTAGACAACGCTCTGGAAGATTTACTCTAGGAAACAGAAGGAAAGAAAAAAACAATGTATAACGGTTTTGTACTATCAAGAATACTTAAGAAAATGTGAGCTGTTTGACACAGGATATTAAAACATAACATAAGGTCGAAAGAAAACTGTCAGAGCTAAGGGAGGAAATAAGGAGAAAAGCAGGATACTACAGAACTTAAAAATGAAGTCGAGGAATAAAAATCGTATCGCAGGAGCACCTGGGTGGCTCAGTAGGTTGAGTGGCCGACTTCGGCTCAGGTCGTGGTCTCGCGGTCGTTGAGTTCCAGCCCCGCGTCAGACTCTGTGCTGGCAGCTCGGGGCCTGGAGCCTGCTTCGGATTCTGTGTCTCCCTCTCTCTCTGCTCCTCCCCTGCTTGTGCTCTATCCCTCTGTCTCTCTCAAAAATAAATAAATGTTAAAAAAAAAAATTTAAGAAAAAATCGTATAGCAGAACTCCCGTCATTCCAGCTATGTGCCAACCACGGGCAAGTCAGCACTGCAGGAAAGCTATCGGAGCAAATCACACAAGGAAAAGAATGGAGAAATGAAGCAATCAGATGCAAGTTGACAACTTTGGTAGAGGAAAAACAGAAGTCCAATACATGAAGACGTGGTGTGACTAAAGAGGAAAACAATTCCTGCGGAACACAGAAAATAACCCAATGGTAAATTGGGGAAAATCTTCGAAATGAAAGGATTAAGATGAGATGGAATGGGTTCACAGTGCTTCAGGATAAATAATAAAGAATATAAAACACTGAAGCAAAAGCCTGGTGAAGTTATTAAAGTTGCATGTTAAAGAAAGAAAGAGACACCCAAAGAGAAAAGGCAAATCACAAAGAAAAAACCATTCTGGCTGACTACAGACTTCTCATCAAATTTAGATGTCAGAAAACAATGGAGCAACATCTATCATGTAGCAAGCAATGTGGGCGGAAAAGACGCAGAGTCCAAGAATGCTATGTCCATGCAAGCCGTCATTAACGTGTGAATCCCACAGAAAGGCATTCTCAAATACACAGGAAAAATAAACACATTATCCATGGACCCTTCACAAAACATCTATCTGAAAGCAAAATCCAGCCAACTCATAAGTGAATGAAAATAAATAAAAGCATATGATTAAAGAAATTGAAAGAAGAAATATCTGGTGATGAGCATTTATGTAAATACAGAACTAATGCTAAATATGTAGTTTTAATTACAGACACAAACATATATAAACACTAAAATTTGTGAATGAATGCTGAATAACAAATAAGCAATACATAACAAAATACTTTGATGGGTTTCTTTAGGCTTAGCTAGAAATGATTCCCTGTGATCATCCCAGGCACTGAATATGAAATCAAAGGATTAAGAGTTTTAGAAAGTGCAAAAATAAATTAACTCTGTGTATGAACTTTGCAGAATTACAGAATAATTTGTGAAATGTTAATGTTCCCATCGGCTGCAAGATCAAACGTTAACTCTATGCTGGTGGAAGTGAACAGAAGCAGTGAGAGGAGGAGTAAAAGCAGAAGAAAAACCACTTCAGGGTAACAGAGCAGATCTACTGAATCTGAAGTCAGGAAGTTGTGATCAAGGGGAAGACCAAAATACACAAGATGTGGATTTAAAAAAAAAAAAAAAAGAGCATGGAAACGATCCTGAATTTATCTTGAATACGAGGTACACCTCTCACTCCAACTGACACAAGTATCCTTTTTACACTCAAATTAAGAAAGTTTCAGTTTTCTCTATTGATGTTTAGCCTTTCAGTGACCATCAATAAAATTACAGGGACAGACACGAACCTTCAGAAAAATGTCCTTAGCCACAGATTACTTTATGTTGTTCTTATAAGACTTTTATCATTTGATGGGGTGCCTGGGTGGCTCAGTCGGTTAAATGTCGGACTTTGGCTCAGGTCATGATCTCGCGGTTCGTGGGTTCGAGCCCCGTGTCAGGCTCTTTGCTGACAGCTTGGAGCCTGGAGCCTGCTTCGGATTCTGTGTCTCCCTCTTTTTCTCTGCCCCTCCCCTGCTCACGCTCTGTTTCTCTCTTTCTCTCAAAAATAAACAAACATTTTTTTAAAAAAGACTTTTATCATTTGATACATTCAGTGTTGTCTCAGGGAAGACAGAAAAGTAAAATACACATATAAAATAAAATGTGTAAAGAGTATTACTAACCATTAAGATTTAGAGAACCCTCAAGTCTGGTATCATTAACTTGTCTATAATAGGAGTAAGAAAAATTCAGAACATGCAAATTACACACCAGTAAAGCCGAGAATGGATGCAATAGAGCGATTGGTAAATTATAGCCATAGTGCCAAATCTGGCTTGCTGCCTATTTTTGTAAAAAAAAAAAAAAAAAAGTTTCATTTGAACACAGCTGTACCCATTCACTAACAAAGTTTATGACAGAGTTGAGTAGCTGCAACAGAGATCATATGGCCTACAGAGCCAAAAATATTTACTATCTCACACTTTACATTAAGCGTTTCTCAACCCCTGCTAATAGGTGAACAAATTCTGCTCCATTGTACATGGAGGCGGGAGGGTGGGGAGAGTTGGGGGGAGAAGGGCAAAGTAAAATTAAAAGCAGACTATGTACCTTTCAAATTATTTGAGGTGGGAAACAAAACAAGAAACCCAATACAAACCAAATAACAAAGAAGGGAAAGCAGGAAGGAGGGGGAAATGGAAAGAGGAAGAGAACTGCCAGAAATCAATAGAAGAGTCAGAAGACAGAAATCAGATGCAAAAAGGAACAACTGTATCTATATAATATCCACATGTATAAGTTGAATGAACTCATCTACTGAAGCAAAAAGAGTCTCAAACTGGGGGTAAAACAAAAACAAACAAAACCTCTCAGAGGAGCAACAAAAAGATTAAGAGCAGTTGAAAACGGGGGCACCTGAGTGGCTCAGTCAGTTAAGCGTCCGACTTGGGCTCAGGTCATGATCTCGCAGTTCATGAGTTCGAGCCCCGCGTTGGGCTCTGTGCTGACAGCTCAGAGCCTGGAGCCTGCTTCAGATTCTGTGTCTCCCTCTCTCTCTGTCCCTCCCCCACTTGCACTCCGTCTCTCTCTCAAAAACAAATAAACATTAAAAAAAATTTTTTAAAGAATAGTTGAAAATAAATGGAGAAACAGACCAAGCAAATGAAAACAAAAGACCCATACGAATCCCAACAAAGTTGAATTCAAAATGCAAAAGAACTGATTTATTTTAAAAAGTAATGTTATACAATGCAAGCTTAATTCTCAAGGACATTTTTAAGGCACCTAAAAACAGAATACTTACATATACAAAACAAAAATCTCTGGAAATACAAGAAATTGTCATAAACATTAGAGTAATGGAAGGCTTCAGCTCAATTCTCAGTACTTGGTTGGTTCACGATATAAACAAGGAGATTCACTACAAATACAAGCAACAAAATTAAATAACACTCATAATCTTATGTTTTATTATACACACACACGCGCACACACATACACACACTTTATGTATTCATAAAACAAAAACTGACTATAGGTCGGACTACCATTCCAAAAAAGTAAAAATGGATGCCTCGCTGGCTCAGTTGGTCAAGCATACGACTCTTGATCTTGGGTTAAGAGTTCCAGTCCCATGCTGGGTGTAGAGATTTCTTAAAAATAAAATCTTTAAAAAAAAAAAAAAAAGCAGGGGCACCTGGGTGGCTCAGTCATTTGAGCGTCCAACTTTGGCTCAGGTCATGATCTTGCAGTTCGTGGGTTTGAGCCCCGTGTCAAGCTCTGTGCTGACAGCTCAGAGTCTGGAGCCTGCTTTTGATTCTTTGTCTCCCTCTCTCTCTGCTCCTCCCCCACTTGCACTGTCTCTGTCTCTCTCAAAATAAATAAATAGAATTTAAAAAAAAAAAGGAAAGGAAAAACAGTACAGACCATATTCTCCTATCAAAATGATGTAAGACTAGAAATAACAAAAATCATAAACATTTAGAAATTTTAAACTATCTTCAACAACCCTGGTTCAAAGATAAAAATCAAAACCATAATTTTAAAATGTCTGTAAAAGAATAATATCAACACTACATAGAAACAAGTAGAAAAATTCAAACTTTTAAACACTTCTAATTCAAACCTAGAAAATACTAAAATAATCAATTTTAACTCAAGAAAATACAAAAAGTAAAACTAAATAAACCTAGAGAAATTTCAAGAAATAAAATAATAAAGATAAGGCAAGAATAAATAACAAGGGTGCTAAGACCCCACAACGGGGAAAGAATATGTCCTTTCAATAAATGGTGCTTGGACAACTAGATATCCACTTGTAAAAAAAAATGAAGTCAGAACCCAACCTCACACCATATACAAAAATCACCTCAAGCTGCATGAGAGACTTACATATAAGACCTGAATCGACAAAACCCTTAGAAGAAAACATGAAAGTAAATCTTTGAGACCTTGGATTTAGCAAGTTTCTTAAAAGTAAAAGCACAAGAAACCGGGAAAAAAAAAATCACCATCAAAAACATCTGTGTCAGTACAATTTTGCACATGGCCAAACCTGTCCTATAATCTTATCCGTTCTATTTTCTTTTCCCCTTGGACACACTTATCCTAGAGCACTCACTCCATCCTTCTGCAGATAAAATGGTCAATTTTCTATAAATATCGGTTAATAAAATGGAAGTGAAAAGTGACAAAAACCTAACTAAATCATAAACTGAGGTATTTGTTAGTTATTTTTGTAAATAGGCAGTATAGAAACGAAAATTATAAAAACAGAAATGAAGAGAAATCTATCCAATAAAAATGCAAAAAATACATGTTTGGGTTTGTTTGTTTTTACCTATCACATTGTCAAAATAGTCACTAACGCACATTAGAGGTGGTGAAGTAAATTAATACAACCTATCTGAAAGATAAAGTGGTGATGTGTATCAAAATTTAAAGTAAGTCTGTCATTTGGCTGATGACCTAACTCTGAGGAACTTATCTGCTCAAGGATCAATTGTACAAGTGTACAAAATGGATCCCCTGCAATATTCACTGCAGCATTAACTGTAACTTTTTCAAATGGAATCAAACTAATTCTCCATCAGTAGGTAGAGGTCAGGTGTAAGTGCTAGTAAACGTGCTAGTTAATATTTAACAAGTTCTCCCAGTGGGAGGGGAAAGCCCTGATTGGTAGCACCTGCCAACTTCTGTGACGTAAATACGCCACATCTTGGCTGATTTCAAGCTATCCAAGTGAAGTCACTGAACACAGAATCCAGAAGAAATGTGTCAAACTTTCATGAGTAGATAGATACAAGCTAACTGCAGCACACCACTGTAAAGACTGAAAATACTGCAACTACAATTAAAAAAAAATACACTGTCACACTAACAAGCATAAATGTGATGTAAAAGGTTTATATTAACAGGGCAAGATATCCATTCCGTATTACTGGATGAAAAAACCAATTACATACAGAAGAACTTATGTTATATCATCTCTAACAGTATGAACTTCCATGTGTATGTATTTCACTGCCATTTTGGAAGAAAAAGAATCATACAACAGTGATATGGAAACACTACATTCAACCTAGTTTCACCTATAACAACAGTAAATCTGACTTTCATGGAGTATCTAAACCAGAATCAGACCTTTATTTCAAAACAGAATAGAAAAAGATCAACATATTTGGCTTCAAAATAATTTAAAACTTCTGTATTAAATAGTTCAAAACAAAGACAAAGAAAAACAAAACACTGGGGTTAAGTTATTTACAGTAAATATGAAAATGGCATAAACAAAGGAAATAAGGAGACAACTTACAAAATAATAAGTTCAACTAGAAACAAACACATGGGCAAATGATCATTCTCACTAGTGATCAAATAAATGCAAATTTTAAAATCACATACCTTTTTTTTTTGCCTGTTAACTCATTAATACTCTCATAATATTGCTCATGATATTGCAAATTGCATACAATCACTTCAAAATGTGTCTTAGGTGTGTGCAATCAAGTCATAAAATTTTTCATTAACCTCAGACCTAGAATTAACATTTCTATTAATCTATTCTAAAAGCATGTGTGTGTTTAAAAAATGCTAACTCCATCACAGCATTATTTTCAAAATAGTAACATTGAGAGAAATCTAGGTGTCCAAAAAAATGAGAGTAAGCAAGCAAATTAATATGTATCCTCTAAAAGAATATTATACAGCAATTCTAAATTCTAAACATTAATACAAAGTCTATACAATCATATAGAAAATGCTTACAACACAATGTTATATTATTATACAGTATGATTACACCTGAGCAAGACACATATAAAAATAAAACAGACTAGAAAGGAACACACACTCATACAAATCATGTTTCTTAAGTTAGTACACTCTGAATAAGTTCATGAATAAATTTTTTTAAAATTTCAAACTTTGTGTAAAGAAACGATTCCATTATTTATAAGATTTCAAAATCACTGAACAATGAAATATAATAACATTGTACACCTGAAACTAATGTAACATTGTGTATCAACTATACTTCAAAAAAGGTTAACACCCTTTAAAAAAAAAAAGTTATTCACATAGAAGGGACTCATTCTTTTGAAGGGCAATGTGAAAACAAAATAATGTATTTCTTAAGAATGTAAGAAAATTCTTAACTGGAAGGAAATAAACACTTCTTGACTCAAACTCTATTAAATACGACAGTTCTTCTCATCATTAAACTTTACCATTTTAGAAGACAATCATACCACCAAAGGATAACTATCTCAAGTGCTCTTATTTTGCTCCAAAAAGAGAATAAAATACAATATAAACTCAGGCAATAGCATGCTGTCTGAAGATATATTATATAAAGAGAGAATGTATTTAATAGAAAAAAAATCATTGTGTGGCCACATGATTCAATACACTGGGATGCATATGCATTAATTAATTCTGGGAAGGATACACTGTAATTTGAGTAGCAATTCACAGATAGACTCTAGGGATTTAGAAAAACCTTAGACAAGAATCTCTGTTCCCACAATAAGCATGGCCTGGAGTGGAAAGCCCTTATAGCAAATGTGTTTCTCAAAGGACACAGCTGGTGATTTTCATGAAAATATATTTGGAATCAAGATTTCCTAAGCAATACTATTAATGAAGTCCTATGATTTCCCCCATTAAAATGCAACCTTTTGTCAAGAACTGTATGCGTAGGGAAATACAAATTGCTTATCAGAAACTAATCAAGCAACATATAGGTATATTCTCTCACAGAACATGGGAAACTTTGGGGACTCGATGTTACAAGAGACTAGTATGTGCCCAAAATGTTTTAGTCATTTCTAATGTGCTCTGGATAACATCTCAGGTGGTGACCCAACACATCATATAGGAGGTGCAGAGGACACGCCATTTATTAGTCTGGACCACAGCAAGGGCCGTCCATCTCCAGAATCTGTGTCCTATCTGAGTTGGCTCCAAGAGGATCCGGTAGCTTGGCAAAGTGTTAGTTCTTGACCCATTAGGAATCGATTGGTAATGAAAATAGGGGTTGATTTCAAGTATCTTTTGTTTCAGCTCTTCCTACTTCTGTTCTCAAATTAATCAAATTATTCAAAATATATTTGCCTAAATTTTCGAGTCAAGAAATCCTCATAACTCGATTCTATCATGAACAAAAGCACCCCATTTCAAATGCTGGTCATAAATGGAAACAGGCTTCAGGGCTTATTGAGTAATCTACTCCCTGGGCTTGGATGTAATAGCCCCAGAATGTGAACAGCTCCTAAGAGAACACAATCGACAGGTGCCTTGATCAGCTAAAATTACAAGATTACTTCCATGTATTACATGCCTCCACAGTGAGTGTGAATCCACTTTGGCAAGTCTATCTCAGGCTACTATGTATCTACTTATTGCCTTGGGCAACTGACAGGTGCTCTATTGTAGGAGAAGCGAGCCAGGTGAAAGCAGATTTCCTGCACAAGGATCTCTCAAGAGACATTCGAATAACCCATCACCAGATTAGCAGAGTTCTCAATACAGTAAGAGATGCATTTCTGTCACCTTAAGCAGCTGCCAGGTTAAATACACACACACACACACACACACACACACACACACACACACACAGAGGAATCATGGTGTACATTTTCTTTTTAATGTGTGAATGGTTTTTCTCAGGACACTGCTTGACATGAGTTTTGTGCCTGGTCTATTTAACCATCTCTGGGGGTAAAAGGTCAGGGGAGGACGCATGCAACAAGAGCACCTCCCACACAAGCAGACTGCTGCCCTTGCTCCTCTCCCAATCTGGGATCGGGGAAGCAAGGGCACAGGAGACGTGACCAGATGAGGAAATGCAGGGGGGCAGTGGAGCTCGTAAGAGAAGCTGCATTGGCCTGGCACTTTCCAACCACAGGCCAACGCACAGAGCACCTCTCTGTTGTTCTCCTTTCCTTCCTCCTGAGTCTAGCGAAGACACGACCGCACCACCCCTCCAGGGAACAACAGCCTCTGTCCAGCCAAGCCCCGCCAGACTCCCATTACTCTCCTTCATCTGTGACTGCTCTCCTTTTCCCCTGCACCTGTCCAACTCCATATCCAAAATCAAGCTGACAAGATAATGAGGAAGAGGCTGCGGCCGGGAGGAAAGCAGGGGTCAATGAGTGCCAGACCCCTGCCGGGCACCTCCAGGGGAATTGGGCTCTTCTGCAGACCTAGGCTGTGAGTCTAGCTGTTCTTTCTTTGGTCACAGAGCCCTTTCTCCAGAATGCAGACAAGAGACACAGGAAGTCGCCTCCTTGAAGTTTCTCTGAACATGGTCATGACAACTAAGGGCAGTTCAGAAAAACAGTCCACTACCTGTTTTTCTGATTTCAATAAAGGCCCCATGAAAAAAAAGATGGGCACAGGAATATAAGAGGAAATGGACACAAATGCTCCGTTCCTGGGTTGATTCTAAATCTCCCCTGGAAGGTGCTAGAAAAGGAGTCTACTGGCTCCCAAAACACAGCAGTCCCCCAAACGTGCTCCACCAAAGTGTGAGGCACTCCTGGAGCCCAGACTCAGATGACCGACCCGCTCTCACTAAAAATGGCAGAAACGGGCTTGGGCAGCAGGTTCTCTTCAAGCAAATGGAAAGCATTGCTTAAAGCCCAATGAAGGGGAAAAAACTAGTAGCAATGGGTCAAAGACAGCGGTCTAAGGGTACCCACAAAAGCTCCGGGGCAGGGGCCTGAGCAGGGCAGCACTTGAACACTGCCTGGTCCGCAGGCTCCACCCCTGCGCCTGCCAGGATATCGCCCTTCCTGCAGGAAGCAAGAGACCCATGCTGATATGACAGGAGGCTTTTGATACCATTCCCTGTGAAGGCAGTGAAACTATCAGCGGCGTGCCAGGCGGCATGGGGGCCGCTCTGGCCAGACTCGCTGATGCCTCCTCACTCTTCCCCGGAGCCGCCGAGCCTCCCGCAGGGTGCTCAGGGTGTCTTCCGGAAGGGAAGGAGAGGACGGTGAGGGCAGCCAGGAGTCCACCAGACCTGCCAATGCCTCCCGGAGGGCCTGTCACCACTGCAGAGGGTTGGGGCTCGGGGCCCCTCATCCAGGGATGAGTCTGGGCAGAAGGTGGCCAAGAGGCCAGAGCTGCAGACGGGGAAGCGGAGCAAGTTTCGACGTTCAGACAGCCGTGAGGTTCGGTCCAATGTCTTCATTCTACATGTCTCTGTAGAAACAGTCCAGGAACAAATCCTTTTCCCTGAAGAAACACCTTCACAATAGTTCAAAGAGATATAGGGCAGGACTGCTTGACCTCCCTTTAGTTACAGGTTTTAGAAAAAACACACGAAACTAAACCAATGTGTGTGTGGGGGGGGGGGGTATTTATTTACCCAAATAAACTTCCACAGCGCCTGCTTACTGCTTCTCTGTGCTTGACCAATTCTCAAAAAATATCACGAGTGTTAGAAAGACAAGAGTTAAACCCGTAGCAAGTACCCTGGCATTCTTTTAAGGGCAAACTAGGAACAAGAATTAAAGTCATCCTGTATTATTAGAACAAGTCACAGGAAATGGGTCAGCTCTTTAGGACAAGAGGAAAACTGCACTTACCATCTGCAGAAAGAACGTGTAGTATAATGAAGCCGCTCTGGAAAGGGGAGGTCCTAAAATATCCGTTCAGAGGGTCAGAAACTAACACTGTATCTTTGCCTTAAAAAAACAAACCCCCAAACATGCTCAGGCTGACTTGGGTGTAACAAAAGCAAAGGCCTCTGCTGATGCTACCCTCCCCCCCCCATCTGTACAGAAATACAATTAGAGAGGCTTCAAGGCTCTCTAGGTACGGAGATGAGAACGCTCACATCATGAAAATGGGGAAGATTCGCTCTTACTCCACACAGGCCTACACGCACCGTCCTCCTTTCTAGCAAACGCACTGCATCCTATTTTGAAACCCAGTGGGGTGTGATAGATTATCCAGCACTGGCTCACTCACTCTCTGCTGGGAATCGTGAACCAGTCTCCAGTCCCTGCCCTCTGGAAAAGGAAGGAGAATTCTACATTTTGTTCAGTAACAATGTATTTTGTTCCGGGGACTCAAGTGTTGCTAAAGAGAGTTAATTATCTCCTACAAGCACATTCACAAGTGCCCTTTTAGTGTAGTAAAGCACCCAACTTCCCCTCACCAGCTCACAGCCACATGTTTGAAGGAAGCACCAACTTGGAAGTTCCCTAAATCTTAAAGAAATGTGCGTGCCAGGGAGTCTAAGAAACCCTTCCTGGCACCAAAGGGCACTGGGATGAAAGGGTAAATGAATGGGCGGTGTTTGCACAGAAGGGGGCTGTAGCAAACAGCTGGAATAACGGGCGGGTAAGCCACTCAAATGCTTGTCTTATTTTTTTAAATGTTTGCTTTTGAGAGAGAGAGAGAGAGAGAAACAGAGTGTGAGCAAACAAGGGGAAGAGACAGAGGGAGACACAGAATCCTAAGCAGGCTCCAGGCTCCGAGCTGTCAGCACTGAGCCCGACACAGGGCTGGAACCCACCAACCATGAGATCATGACCTGAGCCGAAGTAGAACGCTTAGCCGACTGAGCCACCCAGGTGCCCCAAAGTGCTGATCTTTAGTTGCAGTCACCAGGAAGTATACAGAAGATGCCAGCAATCACCCTGCTTGCCCTAACAGCAAAAAGAAAGGTAGGGAAGAAACAATAAAGATTTCATCAGAGTCTTGAAAATGTAAAAAAGCAAAAGAAAAACTCTTGATTTTTTAACAACTGGTGGTGATCAAAAAAAAGTCAAATTCCAGGAAGAGGCAATTAATACATGATTTCAGTTCCTCTAAAGGGAAAAAACTCAAGGCTATTTTAGAATTATGCATGACTATGTTTTTAAACATCACTATTCACTTCCTGCAACAGAGCCAAAAAGTCTCACTCTCGCTCTTTCTGTGGATCAATTATTGTTCCTTTCTGTGAGGTTTCAGGAGTACAATGGCATTAATGACATTCCTGTTCCCAACCGCACCACAATCTATTCCGCACTTCCTTGAAACAACTACTTTGTTTCTTAAGTAGTCAAACTGCTCACAATCCAAAATTAATCCTGTAATAAAGGTGCATGGAACTTTTAAATTTCAAAGGACCCGTGTAACAGTTTTCCATTCAAACTGCTGCATGCACTTCTATTGGCTTTTCAGGCTGAAACAATATGCGAACGCTCAACTGAATCACTCCCGCTAGACAATGAATGAGAAGCAGGACCAGGAGACAAAGACTATTCCGTTGTTAAAACCCAACTGCTTTTACTGTGCCCCAGGTGGCCCACGAAACGGCAAAGAGGAGTGTGGCAAATGGAGAACATACGGATGATGCATGTTAGACGGAAGCAAGAAGTGTACGTTCATGTCCTCTGCTTGCCCTTTCTTTGGAGAATCCAGCTGCCCACCCTTCTGTGCCCACAAGCCCCCAGTTACTGACAACAGAATCACTGTAAACTGAGCAAGGCTTTGTCTATGCTGGGATACAAAAAAAAACAAAACAAAACAAAACAAAACCAAACAAAACCAAAGCCGCCATCTTTGGCCTCAAGGAGCTTCCAACCCAATTAGTGCTCAGGGCAAGCGGTCAGTAATGACTTCTCATGGTTGAAGGCATTTTTGCCGATAGGCTCCTAGGAAGTAATTCTCAAGATCATCTGCTTTCTCCAGTTGTGTAATCCCCGGGAAGCTTGTACAATGGCCTTGAGATTATTTTGGTTTTTTCTTTGTATTAAGAGCCAATAGAAAAGCCAATGCCAGGAAGGATAAAACTCAGAAGGACATGTCTGTCCGAGGGCATCTACTGGGAAACAGCAAAACTGTGAAAAGTACTTGTAGTCTTCGTTGCTGACGAGTAAGAAATAACGAGTATCTCACACAGCACATTATTTTGCATAAATGAGGGGCTTAATACTTGCTCATTTGACCAGCATTCTCTATGCAGCTGTTCTTTCATAAGATATGTCTGATTTAAAAAAAAAAAAAATTGGAGGAAGTGTTTATTTTCCAATAACTGGCAAGTGTTTGTGGAATAAATGAATTTGAAGTATGTTCTTAACTTTATTTTTAAATCACACGAATTTTGTTCTTAAAATTTAACCGTGAAGTCTTTGAACAAAATATTCTGCTCTGATCTCAGAAATTATTGCTAGGTATAAAGGTCAACCCCAGAGCTAGTCAGTGAATTCAGATTTTGGTTCTCAGCATCAAAATACGGGTATTTTTGTTTGTCAGGTCCAGATCCATGGCCAACCACCTAGAATTTAGGAACTCATTTCCAACAGCATGGTTAGGTCATTTTTTTTTTTTTTTTTTTTTTTTTTACTGCATGATAGATGAGAAATCAGACAGATTTTTACATATCGGTAACATAACAAATCAAAGGTGATTGTGGAACAACTTCCTATCATTTTATTAGTAACAGCTGTTCACGCAAAACAGTGTTTGGGTCTGAGAACAGCTCTATCTTCAATGTTACTCCATTCGGCAGCACAGGAGAAAACATTCACTGTTTACTGAAGTCAGTTATTGCCACAGATTTAATTACCAGCAATCACACTTTTTACCTTCTATTGCTATTTCACACTTCCCTAGGATGAATTCTGCAAAGATCTTAACATTACTTAAAAGCCATGATACCAGTTTCCTTTTGAAAAATGTCATCACCCTCCCAGCTGAAACAAGGAAATTAGACTTTAAATTTGTTGCTACAAATACTTGTATTTCCCTCAAGCCAAAACAGTGTCTGGAGCAAACAGGCTCCCTCCCTCTACCTCCTTAGGAAGAAAGCAATCCTAACCTTCTTAAAATGGCTTCTCTCTCCCAAGATGTACCATTTGAGTTCCCTGCTTTTCCTCTACAACACCCAATCAACATTTCCATTAATGTCAACAGAACTAATCACCTCCCCTTAAAGAAAAATTAACATGAATGCTGGAATCAAAATCATCCTTGGAAAATCTAGTTCATTTCTTCTCAAGTGTAAGTTTGCCTGGATCATGAAGAAAAATCTGTTCCTTTTTTCTGCTAAGTTTAGCATAGCACGCAGCCACACAACTGTGAAAGCTGTTTCAGGTCCTTAAAAATTCATCTGTAATAAAAATCATAACTATATTCAATAGGCACCTACAAAATCGAATATAAACCATCTCCTATAAAGTGGAGCTGTGTTGTTGTTGTTATTGTTGTTGTTTAATGAGGAGGCTATCAAATTTATTTGTAATAAACAAAATGGCCACTAAATTATTCTTCTGGTTCTCCTTTCTAAATTTACCTAAAAATATCTGTATCGGTATATAGGGGATAACTTCACTGTTCAGCATGGTTTTAACATATGCCAAAGCTCCCAAAGGAAGAAATGACATGTAAGCAGAAGGATGAGTTCCACGGCAGATCTAGACAATGGATCTACGTGGCTCAAAGCAAAAATCTTACTCTGAGGGC
This sequence comes from Lynx rufus, assembly GCF_022079265.1. Taxonomy (NCBI): domain Eukaryota; kingdom Metazoa; phylum Chordata; class Mammalia; order Carnivora; family Felidae; genus Lynx; species Lynx rufus. The sequence continues at coordinate 19,543,859 of NW_025814824.1, forward strand.
TTTGCTGTAGTCAGAGCTACAATTCTGATTCTTATGAGGGATGCTAACACTCCACCCTTCGGATAGAAACTATAAGTCCCCGTGTTTCAAACAACAAAAACAAAAAACCAGAAAGAAAAAGAGGAAACGCATCCAAATAAATCCTGACATTTAAAAACATATTTAACACTTGGAAGCAAAAAGAGTAACAAAAATAAAACTGGTTGGTTTTAAAGCAGCCTCATGAACACCATCGTTTGGTATTTCCAGGGAGATGCTGTCATTAGGGCTGCGTACAGGGATCCTTGCCTTCCCTGGTTCTGAAGGGCCGTCCTAGACAGCCACTAACTTCTAGGTTAACTCAGACCATCAACATCCCCATTCTTCTCCAGTGAACTCTACAGAGGGGTCGTGGGGCAGGCGCTTTTATCCACACCCACATGAATGAACTCTCCATACAATCTAAATCTGTCAGGCAATTCCCAGCCTTCTTCCTCTGTAACTGTACAGTTTTCAGTACAAATATATACCTCTCAATCAAAAATATTCCATCTGCCATTCTTTTTTAATTTTTTTCATGTTTGTCCATCTTTTTAACTTTATTGATTTTTTGAGAGAGCACAAGGACATGGGGGAGGGGCGCAGAGAGACAGAGAGAGAGAGAGAAAGTCCCTAGCAGGCTCCACACTGTCAGCACAGAGCCTGACATGGGGCTTGAACACATAAACTGTAAGATTATGACCTGAGCCGAAATCAAGAGTCAGATGCTTAACCCACTGAGCCCCCCAGGCGCCCTCCATCTGCAACTCTTAAAACTCTGTGTTTGTTCATTGTGGTTCTCATTTAACTGTACAGATAAATCACAAAAATCTGCCACCTGTATGCTAGAGAATTTAAAATTCACTCTGTTGAGTATATCATGGGGAAAGTGTATGACCAGAAGATGACAGGGTTAAATTAGCTTCTACACGATAAAAAGTAAGCAAGATATCGAATGGTTTCTTTTTTTTTCTTTTAAACTTTCATACTTTAAGCATGACTGTTACCATTCCCAAATTCATCCAGCACAGAACTGTAATACACTGGTTCAATGTGTGATGTAACAACTTACATTAACACTTTCTATCCTGGAATGCACTTACATCCAACAGGCTCAAAGAGTTACATTCAATTGTTTAAAGATCATGATTTTATCTGCCACAGATTAAAAGCATTACATATCCCTGTGTTTCCATAATTTATTCATTACTTTATGCTCCCAATTTGTGGGGGGGGGGCATAAATAAATGTACTCACTCAACAAACATTTATTGAGAGCATTCTATGAGTTAGGTATTGTGCTAGAAGTTGGACTATCATAGTGAGCAGTACAGACACAATCCCTAACCTCATAAGCTACTGGCCTAGAAGAGGAAGAAAATCTACAATCATATATGTAATTCAGTTAGAAGATAAAGAATATACATTCTTCCATGTAAGACTGGCCTAAACTCTGCCTATTTTCAACAGGTGGAATTCAATCAATTAAAAAGGTCTGCTAAATCTTCCCATTTGATGATTAAGATCTAAAGAGTAAAGATTTTAAAAGCATGTAAAGTAAGAACAGATTTAAGAGGGAAAAGATATATTTTCAAGAAACTAAAAAAATTTCCTGCATGAATATCTGTGACTGAATGCAGGGATTCAAAGCCATTTGTTATACACAGACTTAAAGACACATTAATATTCAATAGTGTGACCTATGTACTACAAATAGAAATATTTAGGGGAGCCTGGGTGGCTCAGTCAGTTAAGCGTCCAACTTTGGCTCAGGTCATGATCTCGCAGTTCATGTGTTCGAGCCTCTCATTAGGGTCTATGCTGACAGCTCAAAGCCTGGAGCCTGCTTCAGATTCTGTGTCTCCCTCTCTCTCTGCCCCTCCCCTGCTTGTTCTCTGTCTCTCAAAAATAAATAAATGTTAAAAAAAATTTATTTAAATAAGTAGTTAGTATTAATATTGATCAATTAGAGGAAATACAATATACTTTATACCTATAAAGCATATAAAACTTCAACCAAGTTAAAATGTTCTCTTGCATATATACGTATATATGCAAGTTTTCTTTGAGCTGGCAAGGAAAATACTTATTTAAATAAATTCAGAGAAAGAATATGGTAAAGAAAACAACAATTCAGAACTAAATATGGTGTTTTATGGTGGTAAGTTTCTGGGTTCATTTAAAAAAAGAATAAAAAATCAAAATATATTAGTACAGAATTGGAAAATACGTTGTCATAATTGCTGTGTAAGTATCAAAAACGATTCCAATTTTACTGCTATACTTTCATCTAGGCAGTTCCCTTTCTAATTCTTTAGGCTTACACGTAAAATAATTATGTGAACAATGCAAAGATCACCTGCCAAATAAACCCATTTCACTAAAATGGTGTCATGCCTTAAACTAAAATTTACTTTGACAATAATCTTATACTGAATGTCATTTAAATATAAGAGTGAACCCTCGATTTAAATAAGGTAGTTAAAAACATCAGTAAATCTTGGGGCGCCTGGGTGGCGCAGTCGGTAAAGCGTCCGACTTCAGCCAGGTCACGATCTCGCGGTCCGTGAGTTCGAGCCCCGCGTCGGGCTCTGGGCTGATGGCTCGGAGCCTGGAGCCTGTTTCCGATTCTGTGTCTCCCTCTCTCTCTGCCCCTCCCCCGTTCATGCTCTGTCTCTCTCTGTCCCAAAAAAATAAATAAACGTTGAAAAAAAAACAAAAAAAACATCAGTAAATCTTTAAACTGTGTAAGGATAAAACCCGTAGCCTCCTTTGGACAGGTAGGAAAAGGAAGCTTCAGTGAACTCATCAAAGCAGCTGATCCAAGAGCAGCTCCTCAAACAGAAGCCCTCCCAGATATCTGGTTCAAGTCAACCATTATCTTCCTCCTGGACTCAAAAAACTGTGAAATCAGAAGCCCACACACACAACACACACACATACACACACCCCTACATTTAGGAGAGAGTATTTACTGTAGAAATAGTGTAGGTATCACACTCCTTCCGCTACAAAAGCAACATATCTAGATCACAAAGCTGTAAGAAATAGTATGTGATGCCTAGGGATCATGTTCCTAACAAAAAGTTGTACAATTTTTGAATGTTACTAATGAATGTAGGTGCTAAATTAATGTCAGATTTTCCACTCCTTCTGATAGGCCATACTTGGGGGCTGGCACAAGGCTGTATTAAATCCGACTCAAATATCTAAAAAGAGACCAAGTTCCCCATTACTACCACTTTAGTAGGAAAACTGTTAATTTTTTTTCTCATAAAATTATCTCCAAGTGCATTTTTAAAACATCATATGTTATTTCAATACACAGTATGTAATTATGTCCGTATATGTGTATTTTCCTCAAAGTCTTCCTCCTAGATAATCTAACCTAGGCCTTCCAACAGACAAACCCCCTGCGTTCTAATTCCAGCTGCTGGCACCTAGAGCTGTCACATTTCAGGAAATAGGGATGGCTTGAGAGATTTCAAATGCTGTATTCACAGCTAAACATAAACAAAGACTGTAAACAGGGCAAAAGAAAATCCCTTCTGAAGTCTCTCTAAAACACATGCTTTTTCCCTTAATCGTGCACTTGTACACTCTATGCGTATTTCTCTTCCCCTATTTTTCCCAATCTTGAGAATTTGCAACATATTCAATCACACATTATTCAGCCATTACAAGTAGTCCAAAATGAGAAAAAAAAAACATTTTTTTTTAATCTTAATATTCCAAATGCAGTTTTCCACTCCCCTGGCTTCGTTCCCTAAAGCCCACCTCTTTTATCCAATGCTCTGCCTTCTGTTCTTTACAAACAAGTATACATTTATCTAATCTGGTTTCAAGACATAAAGCATGACATGTAAATTAACCATTTGTAACTGTCTGTAATGATTATATTTTGTTCCCTCTTGTAACTGATCCAGTACCCAAGCAGTTCAGTCCCAAAGGCAACTGGTTCCTTGAACCAAGAGATGGAATGCTCAAGAAAGAAAACGCATGCTTCTTCAATCTGAATTGACAGCACAATTTTTCTTTCTTCCAGACATGTCTGAGGAACATTTATTACACACGCAAATATCTTGAACACAAGTGCAGGCATTTTTCAGGCCTGTTACTGCAAAGCTGTTTATTCTTCCTACCACCATAGCTCAGAGTTAGGTCACGCTGGCTCCTATGTGCACCCTGATCCTTGATTCTGAACAGTCTCCAAAAGATAATAATCAACAGAATTCCTCTTTGAGAAATAGCATTTTCTTGATAACTTTGTGTGAAGACAGAACGTTGGGTTGTTGTTGGGTTTTTTGTTTGTTTGTTTGTTTGTTTGTTTTAGAGACTGAAGGGAAATTTTTGCTCTACACTTCCCGTTTTCCTTCTAGCCTAGATCCCAAAGATACTAAAATGCTGTCCGTTTTAAACAAAAGGTTTCTATTTGTTTCCGGGAGAGTAACTGAGAGGCTGCACTGGTTTTCAGTAGTAACTATTGTGAATTCAGGCCTGCATCTGGGTTGCCTCATTAAACAAAAGAAACCCGTCGCTGTCAACAACCACACAGCACAACCCTCCGTATCCCTCCTTTTTTTTTACTGGAAGAAATGGTGCTGACGAGAAACAAACCTGTCACCATCCACTGGTCAAGAAACTCTTCTGGATCCCTCCTTTCGGTGGTCTGGTGGCTAGAGAGCAGCAGCACTTGTGTGACACATTTGAGCTTGCCTGCCCGCCCCCCCCCCCGAAATACATAAACCCCCTTTCTTTAGAGAGCCAACCACTAGGCTCCCTCATCATCACTCCATGGACAATCCAGTCGCGAGTCTGACCGACCATTCCCCCCAGACCCCCACCACTGGAAATGGATGCACACAGGCAACCCTACCGCAGGCAGTCCCCCAGTGTGCCCCGGCTCGGATCGCCACCCTCGGGCCACATGCACGCACGCACACACACGCACACACACCACAGTTCCCCTCTCCGGCACGGGGCGCCACAGCAAAGACACTGGAAGTTCGACCCCGCTGCCCACCTTCCCACCCCCGCACCTCTTCCCCCGAAGGGATTTGCCATTTAGCAGATGCACAGCATAGAAACGCGCTCCCGGGAGGCACAGCCCTCAGGAATACCAAGGGGCACACGCCGAGGCCCGGGACAGGGCAGCCCCGACCCCTCTGCGCGTGTGTGCTTGCGCGCGTGCGTGTGTGTGTGTGTGTGTGTGTGTGTGTGTGTGCGCGCGCGCGTCTGTATGTGTGCGCGCGCGCGTGTGTGTGAATGTGCTGAGCGCGCGCCCGCGCGGGTGCAGGTAGTGGCCGGGGACGCGCCCGCCGAGGGTCCGGGCGAGCCGCGGGCGCCCGGGGGCGGGGGCTGCGGAGGGCAGCGGACCCGGGGGGCCGGGGGCGGCGGGCGGGGGCCGCGGAGGCCCGGCGGGAGGGCCCGAGGCAGCCGGCCCCGGGCTGTACTCACCGAGCAGCAGCAGCTTGAGCTCCCGGCGGGCGTCCCGCTTGTCCCTGCGGAGCTGCCGCTCGATCTCGTCGTTGATCCGCCGGGCTTCCTTGGCCTCCTCGCTCAGGCAGCACGCCATGATGGACTCCAGAGTCATTCTTCCAAAGTGCCTCCGCTGCAGCCCCGCCGGCACCCCCTGCTCACACGCGCGCACACACACCCTCCCGCCCTCGCTCCCCCGAGGCAGCGGTGGCCGCCGAGCCCCCGCCGCCCGGGCGCGCGTCCGGGACGAGCTCGGGGAACGGCCGCGGGGGCCGCGGCCAGGGCCGGGGCCACCAGGTGGGCCGGGGGCGCGGCGGGAGCGGGCGGCTCGGGCCGCCGGGAGGAGCGAGGCGGGCGCGGGAGGCGGCCGCGGGCGCTGGCTCGGGGGGCGCGCGAGGGAAGGCCGCCGCGCCCGGCCTCGCTCAGACGCCCGCGCCTCCTTCCCCGGGAACGGGCGGCCCGCCTAGCCCCCCGCGCCGCCGCCGCCGCCGCCGCCGAGGCTCCCCTAAGCCCTGCGCCCGGCGGCGAGAGCACATCCACCGGGGCGTCCCCGCAGCGAGCGGCCGCCGACGGCTCCCCGCGCCCGGCGCGCCCGCTCCTCGCTGCCGCTTGACACGGCTCCCAGGCGCCCTGGGCCCTGCCCGCGCCCACCGCCCGGCTCGCGCGCAAAGCCCGCTCGCCGGCTCGCCCGCCGCGCGCTCAGCCGCCTCCGCCTCCGCTCCGCCTCCGCCAGACGCCCACCCCCGGCCCCGATTGCCAGGCGCGGAGCGGCTGCTCACTGCTCGCCCTCCCCCTCGCCACACACACACATTTTCTTCTTTCTCTGAACTGGAGCACAGATCCGGGAGGGAGGCGGCGGCGGCAGCGGCGGCGGGAGGAGGAGGGGAGGCGGAGGGAGGGGATGGGCGCGGGAGGAGGGGAGCGGGGAGGCGGCGCCGCCCGGCCCCTCCTGGAAGGCTTTCCTGGGCTCGCAGCCGCCGCGGCGCGCTTCCCAGTGCGGCTCTCGCCTCGCCCGCCGCTCCCCAGGCTGCGCCGGCCCCTCGGGCTCTGCGGGCGCCTCCCGCTCCCGCGCGCCGGTGGGGGCCGGCGGGCGCAGCGGTCACGGCCGCCCCCCGGGGAGGGGCGGGTCGGGGCCGCCGCCAACCTGCCGCTGCCCGCCCGGGCGTGGTGGAGCGGGAATATGGCGGCCTCTGCCTGCCGCTCGGCCCCCGGCCCAGGAACGCGGACTCGCGGGAGGCGGCCCCGCCAGCCCCCCAGCCCGGGCCGGCTCCGCGAACCGTCCGCGCTCGCGCCCCACCACTCCCGGGCCGCGCCGGTCGGCGCCGCCTCCCGGCCACTTCTGGGCTCTTTCCCGTTCCTATTTCCAAAACGCCATTCGGTTACAAAAGTATCTCGCGTCACCTCTGACCCCAATTCGGTCTTAGATACACTCGGTCGTGGAGTGCGACTGGGGAAGGAGGAACTGTCACCGGTTCCCGGGGGGGGGGGGGGGCGGGGGGGGCGGGGAGGGAAACTGTCCACAAAGTTACGGGAGATACACATCTAAATCCTAAGCTGCAAAGGAAGCTGTCCAAGTTTCCAAGAGCCTCCTGATGGCTTCCAGTTTATATGCCATTGAGGTTGTTTCTGTTTTGTTTTGTTTTGTTTTGTTACAAACTCTTCTGGAAAAGGCACACGATGTTTAACAGCCAAGTGATCAAATTTACCCTTCTAGACCGAGATTGAATTATGCTCGATTTACAGGAAAATGCAGAATCATGTGGAAGCAAAGGGAAGAATCAAATAGAAAAAAAGGGGGGAGGGGGGACAAGATTGCCCCAGCAGAATCCCATTCTAGTATTTTGGTTTTCCACTTTCAATTGAGGCAGTTTACTTTAAAATGTTTGTTTATTTTGTTGTGATGGTCGACTGATAAATGGCAAAAAAAAAAAAAAAATCTTGCTCATTCAGGTTTTATTTTGTCTAACAGCTGCAAAAGGGGAACTCCTTTTGCTTCCGGCTTTCATGGAACCTGTGGTCTCCAGAGTAAATTGTATTTTATGATAGGAATCCCTTTTTCATATTTCATGTTTTCTGAAATGTCTCTGGAGCAACGTGCTTATCCAGAGTGGAAAGGAAGGTCGTGACTGTACCATTGCTACAGGTCAAGAATGCATATAGGCTTCCTGAGTGACAGGTGTGTAACTACCTTCTTTTATGTGCCATTACTTCCACCCCCTTGACACACACATGCACACACACACACACACACACACACACACACACACACACACCCCAGGACTTGGATCAAACAAGTCACGGAGGCATAAGATCTATACTGTAGGCTCCCTTTCTAAATAGCTGGGCTACAACATGATTAAAGTTCACATAAGCCAGGAAGGCAAAGACAAATCTCATCCCCTTTATGTGGACTCCTATGTCACTAGAGGGGTGCCTGGGTGGCTCAGTTGGTTAAGCACCAGACTCTTGATTTGGACTCCAGTCTCTATCTCACCATTCACAAGACTGAGCCTTGCCCATCAGGCTGTGCACTGACATGCAGAACCTGCTTGGGATTCCCTCTCTCCCTCTCTCTCTCTGTCCCTTGCTCACTCTTGTGCATACAATTGCTCTCAAAGTAAATATATAAACTTAAAAAAAAAGCCACTAGACTTTCTGTGAAATTAAAACTTAAAATTAAGTGACTAATGAAATTAAAGATTGAAATTCAATATGCAGCAATTTTAAATGGCTTCAGAGGAAAATTTTTAATTGTAAGTTTGTATCCTCTAACATACGTATATATGAGTTTCAGAGAGATATTAAATACCAAAAAAATCAAATGACAGGAAGCTTCAAGTCTCTGGGGTCCTAGCCAAGGATCCTCTGAAATTTTTGAAAATGTCTCTCACACTGTACTATCCATCTATCAGATAATCCATTTTGACTGAATTGACATGCTCTTTGATGAAAGGAATTACACCATTTGATACTATCAAAATCCATTTTTTCACCCCTGGATCCCAAGCATCAGGGACAATCCTTGGCACTCAGTAGATATTTGAATGGATGAAATCAATCAATAGGAGGATGTTTCTTCACGTATTGGAAAGAAATCAGAAAGTAAGCCAGTACTCTCTGACAGTGATGAAGCCATGTATGGATGACAAGAAGGAAACAGGAAAAGAAAATGCAAATTTAGACCCCAGATCTATCCAGAAACCTTTACATATGTATCTGGAAAGCATTTGCCAAACAAACATTCATACAACCTAAGTCAAGCAAACAAAATCCATGTAGAAACTCTTGACGTTATTGACCATACTTTAGAAGTAAATAAAATATGCAACTAAACATGTATCATATTCCAAAGCCCCAGTTCATTAAGTTAACATGTATTCATTGCCTGCTATGTGTCAATAAGGAGAGAGTGCAGGAAGTGAGAGATGGTCTTGACCTCAATAGGCCTTAGAGTCTTTGTTTTTTTAATGTTTATTTATTTTTGAGAGAATGAAAGAGAGCAGGGGAGGGGCCAAGAGCAAGGGAGACAGGAGATAGAGAATCCCAAGAAGGCTCCACACTATCAGCACAGAGCCCAACATGGGGCTCCAACCCATGAACCACAAGATCATGACCTGAACCAAAGTCAAGAGTCAGATGTTTAACTGAGTAAGCCACCCAGGCAACCCTAGGCTTAGTGTTAAGGCATGAGGCTCTGAACAGCCATAATAAAAGACAAAGTGAAATCAATTTGTATTAAAACCGGAATAGACGTAACAATAATAAAGGCATAAAAAGGCAGAAATAATTCATTCTGGTAGGGGGAACTAGAGGAGACTTCATACAAAAGGGGATATTTGGATGCATCTTAAAGAATGAACAGGCTTTCAATAAATACATGTCTACATCACTTAAGTCAGCATTTCCAAATCACCCCCAAACAGACAATGAGATGATAAGCCATTCTGAGAATTGAATGGCAATGAGTACAAGACTGAAAAGCAAACCACACAGCCCTCAGAGCATAGAATGCCAGAGGGAAATGGGAAGACTGTCACCTTTTCCATGGCATCCTGAGATGGACAGCTGCACCATGTTCCTATTACCCTCCTCCGTAGGGACTGGAAAAGAAAAACAGTCAAAGGCGTACTTCAGTCAAAGGCATAGTTCAGTTTCCGGGAGTGATCCCAGAATAAGAGAATGAAAGGCTGAACTCCTGTAAAAGGAGCTCCTGGGGAGGAAGAAGCCTGCATCGCCCCTGTTCCCAGAGTCACTTAGCATGGCTGCTTCATAGCACGCCCTGCACCGCTGTAATTATCTGTTTCTTTACCTCAGCCTCCTCTCCCAGTGCCCTGTCTCTATCTGTCATCTCTCAGTCTCAGCTGCTTTCAGGACACCCTAAAGAGTGCCCAGCCTGGAAGAGATACTCAGTTAAGTGATGAATAAACAAAAGAATAGGAGAACCTACGTCAACAACAAACACACTGCAAGACTGCCTGTCCCAGGCAGTGCATTATGCCAGATGCCTGAGGCATACAAAGCCCTTAAAGCCTTAATAATCTGTTTGGGCAGACAGTCCACATGCATAAAAGAATAAACAGCAATGCAAAATAAGAAGCTCTCACTGCTAACCTACAGCAGAGAGAATGGACTGCTAGAGGAGTTCAGAAGAAGGAGCGGTTATTCAAACCAACCCAAAAGAGTATGGGTAGACACACGATGATGGTCACCTGAAAGACCAATTAGAAGTGGGCCTGAACCATTGCAGATCCGACAAGAGCTGGGAAAGAGCTGTTCCGGGCAGAGCTTGCTGGCACAGCTGTCTAGCCAAGGAATAAAGTAGCCTTGCTCCTGGGAAGGCTAGCAAGCAGGCCCAGGGAGACTCAGAGAGCTGCAAATGGCGCCACCTAGAGGGAAATTTTCAAAACAGCAGAAAGATGATGATTCTTTGTTGAAAGAAAGGGTTTCAGGGCCAGCATGTTGAAGATGAAAAACCAGGCATGAAACAGTATCTCCTTCTGAAAGAGAAAATACCCACACTTCAGAGCCACCAAACAGATATTCTAGATGAAGCCAAGTACTTCCTTCCATCACCACCCTTATAAATGCTTCCAAGTGATCTCCTCTTAGTACTCAAACATATCCATTCTGTGCTTATCCCAGGTTAGCATCATCAAAGCAAGCGCTGTACCTCACAGTGGAAAGGCCATCAAGTCCCAAGAGACTGGAAGGCTCTGAAAGGCTGGCCAGACGGCAGCTCTTCTTAAGCTGGGTACACCAGAGAAGCCGTTTACTAATGTATGATGAATGAATGAACGAATGACTGAATGCCCCGCTAAGACCAAGAGAGCACACTGGCGGTCTTTGACCTGACAAAGTGTTGCTTTTGACATAATGGTGTCATTGAAAATTTTGAATTAGCTTCCAGAACTTAAACATCAAGAGATTCATGCAGAAATCTTGATTTCAGTTCCTGGTCAAGAGCCAGCAATCCCAGGCCTCTATTCCCAGATGACAACCATTCCCATCACCTGATTTACTCCGCATTGCCGTATAAGCTGGACCAGTTTCTCCTCCCCATTTAGTTACAGGCTGTATCCGTGGGCATTCCAGGTGGGCTCCCAAATGCAGTTAGCGGGACGAATATTGGGTTTAGAACTTAATTAGGTAGATGATCTAGGCAATTGGTTTCTTTCCACTCTTGGTTTCTATGCTTCTAAATCAAATAATCATTTATTCTATTACATTTATCTCCTTTGACGATTTCTCGTGTAAGTTTCAGTAAGGGCAGCAATTTTTGTCTGTCCTGCTCACTCCTGAATCCAGCACCCAACACAGTGCCAGGGCTGTTACCAGATGCTTAATAAACATTCACTCAGTGAATGAAAAAGAGATCATCCAATCAAAGAGGCCACATACTGCCCACATAGCAGCCTGCCTCTTTTCTTTATGTTTTTTCTTAGCCAGATGGTACCCACCAAAGCTTGGCTCCCTCTGTAAAATGTTCCTTGGCCCTGTGCATCAAAATCTTGCCTCAAGTGAGTTCACCAAGAAAAATTAGCCATCGCTCGGATATCAAGAAAGCTGGAGATGGAACACTCTTGTTCAAAACCCAGATGGAAACATGTATTAATTCACTCAAATCAACCTTGTAGGAAAGCTGATATTCCTGACATGAATTCAAGTACTGTGTATGTTATATATTGGAGACCACGACACGATATATAGTCAAAGTTGTTAACTGCTCAGTGTGTGATATATTAATGAAATACGGCACATGTTGATGAAAAATACACAAGTCATTAAAGTGTCTGTTGTGCTGACTTCTCAATGATTGAAATGGACCTGATATTAACCTCATAGTTACTATCCTTGTCAATTTTTCAAGCTGCCATTCTGATTTTATCAAGAGATAAGAAAGCTAACAGCTTTTCAATTTTGAATAGGAATACAAAACATTTCTTCCTGACCACAAAATTAAGATATAAAGGTTATCTCTCTCATTTTTTTTTCCCTCTTTCCTTTCCTAACTCTTAAACCAACCCAGATCTATTTGAACTGCAAAAATTTCCAAAGGTCCCTTCCAAATTCTTAAGCCCCAGACTTGGGGTGAGTACTTTGGGCAATATGGAGTAGAGCCTAGAATAAGGTAAGGTGAGTGAGCACAATTTTTTTTTTTTTGCCTTAGATTTTAATATGTCTTGGTACGCAAGTGTTAGTGATCCTCCCTTTATTTAAAATTCTGATAAGGGGCACCCGGGTAGCTCAGTCAATTAAGCATCCGACTCTTGGTTTCAGCTCAGGTCATGATTTCACCGTTCATGGGTTCAAGCCCCACATCAGGCTCTGAGCCTGCTTGGGATTCTCTGTCTCCCTCTCTCTCTCTCTGCCCCTCCCCTGCTCACTCTCTCTCAAATAAATAAACCAAAAAAATTTAGATAATAAAATAAAATTCTGATAATTTGCTCATCATGGATTTTTGCATTACTTTTTAAAAATACTGTCTCAAGGGGCGCCTGGGTGGCGCAGTCGGTTGGGCGTCCGACTTCAGCCAGGTCACGATCTCGCGGTCCGTGAGTTCGGGCCCCGCGTCGGGCTCTGGGCTGATGGCTCGGAGCCTGGAGCCTGTTTCCGGCTCTGTGTCTCCCTCTCTCTCTGCCCCTCCCCCGTTCATGCTCTGTCTCTCTCTGTCCCAAAAATAAATGGACGTTGAAAAAAAAAAAATTTTTTTTAAAAATTAAAAAAAAAATAAAAAATAAAAATACTGTCTCAAAACATTATTTATCCTGATTACTAAGATTTTTGGTGCTCTCAAATTTTGCAGCCAAGGCAAATGCCTAATTTGTCTTATCCTATCCTGGCCCTGATGTGAAGGTGGTACATGCATTGGTAAACACATGGAAAATTTGTCACTCTAGGGAGGGAATGAACTGTGGAGGATTATCTATTCTTTTTACATCTTAAAAATACACATGATTTCTGCCTGTGGAACGAGAACAAAAGAACTGGCTTGAAAGCCATTGATTGTCCAAACGAAAGCAGCAGAAGTTTCCACAGCCTCTTCAAGTACCCATGTACCGGGAAAATCAAACCCCCCAAAATATGAGAAAAATGCAGAAAATATCACATATTCTAGGCTCACTCCCTGGCTTACATTAAATAGCAATAAAGACCTCTAAAAACCCATGTGCTCTAGGGAATTTCATTTATTTAAAAAAAAATTCTTTTTTAATGTTTGTTCATTTTTGAGAGAGTGCAGGCGGGGAGGGGTAGGGAGAAAGACGGAGATAGAACCTGAAACAGGCTCCAGACTCTGAGCTGTCAACACAGAGCCCCAGGCAGGGCTTGAACCCAGGAACCCAGAGATCATGACTTGAGCCGAAGTTGGATGCTTAACCGACTGAGCCACCCAGGTGCCCCTAGGGAATCATTTGTTAAAACTAAAGCTACCAGAAAACTAATCTACAAAAGGGCAAATGTACAGATGTTCTGATTAGGGGAGGGGTGGCACGGAATGCCCACACTTCTGCTTTCCTCTTCCCTCAGGCTATTTTCAAAGACCCTGAGCTGAGTTGCACACATTTTACAGCAAGGTCCTACTTAGACGGTCTATGCATTGATCCAGGGTCTGCAGCTAGGAAGTGCAAAAAGCCGAACCAGCACTTGGGCATTCTCACTCTCAATTTCTTTTCCCGATGTCCTCCTCCTTTAAACTGAACGAGTCCTGGGGGAAGTTATATTTGGTCTCCAGCTCTCCTGGCCTCAGAATTGGGCCTCATCTTTTTGGAAAAGATCAGTGGTTCACTTACTATTTTATCTATTCCCAGGAAGGCCCGAAACCTACTGATAAGAAATCACAGCACACTCGTAGGAGTATTTGCGTTTTCAACCAGATCAAAGTCCCAGGTTAAAGCAGGGTTCTGAGCCCGGACTGCACATTTGGATCACCTGGGGAAGATTACTGGATGCCAGATTCTCACCCCAGGTATTTGGGTTTGATGGGTCTGGGGCGGGGCCTAGCATATTTTTAGTATTCTTTTATGCCCCCAGGTATTCCAACATGCAGGCAAGATTGCTAACAACTAAACTATAGCAATAAAACTAATTACTCACATGCAGGCCTCAGCCGGTGAAAAGATAACGCAGCCATAATTACCTGCTTCAGCTGAGAAGCCCAGTCTGGCCTCACCGGAGCTGAGAGGTACCAGCCTCAGTGCTCATAAGAACCAAGCTGGCCCCTTTCCCCCACTCACTATCCTATTAGACCTGTAGACAGTTTTCATTCATTGCCTTTTTCCCCTCATTATTTTCTTAAATTTGTAGCAGTGTTGTCATGGGCGGGGCAGGGTGGGGGGTGGGGGGGCAGGGAGAATCCTCAAAAAATACAGGAAAACACAGAAGAAAATGAGTATTACCCATAATCCTACCGCACAAAGATAACTCTCATTTACATTTTCTTGTTTGGTTTTGAGTCTTTTCTATTCAGATGGATAGACGTGAAATTGTTTACAAATTTAAATTATAGTTCACATACTGGTATTTCTTTATTTTTTAAGTTGTATAGGCATAGAAGGAAATGCCCAAATCGAACAAAATTTACACGAGGCAGTCTCCCTCCTACCTCCGAATCACGTCTCACCTCCCCAGAGGCAACCAGTGTTACTAGCTTTTTTACAGACTTCCAGAGATATCTACATGTGTAGATAAATTATGTCTATCTATCTTTATCTTTCAGTCACAAAACTGGTTGTATACTGTACAATCTATTCTGTAATTTGCTTTTTCCTACTTATAATGTATCTCAGAGATGGGTCCATATCCTCCCTTTTTCTTTTTAACATTACAGTTTCTATTGCAGATTCCCCACGATTTTTTACCCAGTCCATTATTGATGGGTATTTGTTTTCAGTGTTGTGCTAGTTTTATTATAAATATATGCTCTTCCCATGATTTTTTTTTCATTTAGTAGATATTTCAAACATGATATTAGTAGCATCTTGGTGTTCCTTTCTATGAATTTATAATAATCTGTTCAAATTATACTGAATTGTTAGACATTTATATTTTTTCTTAATTCTTTATCATTATGAATAAGGCTGCAGTGAACAATCCTTGTATATAAATCTTTGTGCATATCTCCATATCCCTAGAATAAATTTGACAGAGTCGAATTCTATATATATATACACACACACACATATATATACATACATATTATACACACATATTATACACATGTATGAAAAGTCTCATTCCCTTATCTTTGTAAAACCACAAATACTGATTTAAAAATTATGGAATTGGTTTGGGGTCAAAATACTTGTGATTCTTTTGAACTGTAATCTTTCTTCATTATTAGGAACTACTCTGGGCCTTTAATTATTTCAAAGATTTTACAAACCTAAGCATCTATCTACAAATCATCATAAATACTCTTTTTACTGAATTATAAGCCATATAGATAGAGCTAAGGTTTTAAAAGTTCAAAGTCATTTCATTTAGGTAGTTCTAATAATGCCATAATTCATGAAAAGTCTACTGAGAAGCACATCCAAAAGATTCTAGGCTTTCTTTTAACACAAATCCACAGACCCAGAGTTTGGATACATCTTGAGTTTGTTCTGTATGTATTTCCAGAAATTCATTCTGAGGAAGCTAAACACCCTTTTAACTCTTCACATCGAGGGGTAGAGCTTACCACAAGCAAATGAGAATTCTACTGGCTAAGGCTTCCTTTCATTCCCAGGGAATCCAAGGGAAGAATCCGTTTGTCCAGCTTCATGAGGACTGGCTCCAGTCAGTGACATCTTTCAGGATCAGGAAAAGGATGTTACCAATTACTCGGGGGAAAAATAGTGCGCTCCTGGGGAAGGTAGGAAGCTCTATTTAATATCGACCTTGTTGAGCCATAGGCTACATGCTACTCTTTTGCTACGGTACTTACAGGGGAAATCTCCAAATACAGTACAGTTCAACTGATTTTAAAAACCAAGAGCCAGATGAAGTAAGGGTAGAGCAATTTCACGGGAACCCTTTCAAACCATTCATGCTTAAATCTTTTTAAAGTCATCACACACCATGTGTTTTGGACTCTATTTCCAGCCAAGCGATTAATATCTGAAGGTCTGGAATCACTCAAACACACCTCGCTTATGGTTAGGATTTACCTAAAGCACACGCCTCGCAAGATTTTTTAGTTGGGCCTGCCTGGAGAACTCAAGCATGTGGTGCAATGTCAGTGAGATGGCAGATTGCTCAGATGCCTGTTGTTGGCTCTGAAATGGCACCTGAGCCATGTCATTGTCCTCAAGGTATTTATTTCAGTATACGTCTTTCTGTGGGGATGGACGCGAGCCTGCCAAATCCACTAACTACAACTCGAGGACTGCAGATTCTAAGCTTCTTCACAGCAGGGATAGAAAAAGAAAGGTTATCTGAGGATTCCAGAACCATTCTCTTCTCCTCTCCATAAGGAATACATCACTGCCAGGTTGATCCACGGGGGGATTGGTGCCCTACTTGGAAGGTGGAACGTTGGTAAAATGGCAGGAAAATAACTTGTGTCTCCCCGATGCATCACATTCAAAAGATTCTAATTTTATTTGTTCTCAGGCCACGTTTGTCAACTTTGTGAAACAGACAGGTCTTACGAAGACTGCCGTTGTGTCAGTACATGACTTACCCTCGCACTCTGACCTGACTACGGGGACTACTCGTGGCGTGTCTTAGGACTGGGTCGGCAGGACACAATGTCAGGGTAACAGGATGAGGGTGGGCAGGAAGAGGAGCAGGTCATGCTAGTTTGCCTGCTAAGGCCTGACAAGATCGACTGCACGAGGTTCTATCCCAGGCAGTTCATTATGATACGGTGTCCAAGGATTACAGCTACCTAAGCTCACAGTTCAAATAACTCCATTCATTCATTTTGTCACATTCATTCAATTCCCAGTTTGCGACAGGCAGGACACAGAAAGAAGCAGGAGTCTGTGATGAGAAGAACTGGAGTCAGGATTAGGAAAGTTGGCCATGAGGCAAGAAGATTGGAACCTGGCTCTAGTTCCTGGGACAGGCCAGGTTCCCTGGGGAACTGGGGTCAAGAAAGGTTAGCAGAATGAAACGCACGGTTAGGGACCAAATCTGCTCAAATCAGCACACCGCCTCCAAGGCAGATTCCTCACAGGGTGACCTGATCCTGACCTCCAGAAAGGAGGGCTGATGCTGATCCTCAGAAAGCCGGCTTGGTGGAAAGTCCTGGAAGTCCTGGAAGTCCAGCACGGTCCCATGTGCTGTTTGGAGGAAGTGGGCAAATGCAGCCTGTGCCTTAACAATTCTTTTCTACTCCTTCCAAGCAGGCTCTGCCTAACCATTTCCAGTCCTGGGTTTAGTTAAAACCGGTTTCCAACAACTTCAGATTTCTTCAAAGTTAATCATTCATAATTTTTTTTTGTCTGTTCCTCAAGACTTTTCTGAGTTTAAAATATAGTAATCCAAATCCAAATGGACATTCCAAAGTTTTAAGCCCAGCAAGTTGTTTTAGAAAATAACCATGAAATTTCAAAATTATTAATATTTCTTCCAAGAGTATATAATACACATCCCCAGGTAAGTATTATTGGAAACTTCCATATTTTGTTCTGCATGGGAATTGTTAGTACTTGGTAATTTTGTTAAATTTTTTTGTGTGTGTGATAAACAGAGCAAGACCAAAGCAAGAAAGAAACCCGTTAGGAAATCTGAGTCAGGATTAGGAAAGTTGGGTACTCGATTGCAAAGAAAGGACAGAAAATAGTCATCTTTCAAAAGCAGAACCCATACTTTTTCCATACTTCATCATATTATTTTCTTATTAAAAAGGAGCATGTGCTTATTATAGAAATTTGGGAAATACAAAAAGCATAAAGGAGGAAAATGAAATTATTGTGAAGCCCCGCCTGGCAAATATTTTGCTAGATACCATTTGTCTATTTCCTACGCAAATATAAGCATGAATTTTTAAATATAGTCAGGATTAGGTAACACATCCCATTTTGAATTTCTGCTCTTTTTACTTAGTAATCTATTATATTTTTCCCCATCCTTGCCTATTTTGTAATATGATGTTATCTCATTGTACGAGCATTAAATGATTTCTATTCACTTTTCTCCCGCTGGTAGACATTTAGGTATTGACATTTTCTCTTCGCTATTGTAAATAGCACTCTCACCAACAGCCTTGTCTTAAATCTTTATGAGCGTCCCTGAATTGCCATCCCAGTCAGAAATGTAATGTCTGGGATAGAGGTGATTTTCATGGACAGATTTCAAAACCAGAAAACTACTGAAACGTAGAAAAGAGAGAGCCCTTTCTTCATCTCAAACAAACTCCCTAATTCTTACCACCTGCCAGACCCTGCTCTGTTACCCTTCATGTCTCATTCCTCCCACCTGGCCATAATTGGTCACACGGTATTTCTTCTGGAAGGAATGCCACCTGGCAGCATGAGGCAGAGGGAGACAAGACCCAGCTCTGGAACCACTGGAGGGCACTGAGGATACATTGCAGAAGCTGTTCTAGCTTAGGACAGACCAAAAGGGCAGAGCTGTGGATCATATACATCACCCAGGGGACCCAGCAGGATCTGTGGCCGTTCTGGGCTACAAAAGTTCTATCAAAGGGAAGGAGCCAGTCTTGAGGAATTCAGATAAAGTGCCACTGAAAAATTAGGTAGGTGAGAGTTACACATAAGATCTGTCCATGGGGTTAGCTGACACTGTAGTTTAGAGGCAAGGGTCTGGTCTGCAAGATCAGGAAGTAGCAGGAGTTAGAGAAGGAAATAGGGAAACAGATCGCAGCCTTGAGGAAGCAGGTCCAGGCTGGGACCATACCTGCAGAGTCAGAAAAAGTTCTAACTTAGGGTTCAAATAAATGAATAAATGATTCGGAGCACAGGTTCCATTTAGGGGAAAGTGTGTCTGTTAAACTGGGCTAGGAAATGCTATAGTAACAATCCCTAAATCTAAAGGGTTTAAAACAAAATTGCATTTCGTCCTTATGTTGCATGTCCATTTTTCATCAGCATGAGGTCTCCTAACCACATTGTCCTCACCCAAGGATCCCAGGTTAATGTGTACCATATAGTTGTGGCCATGGGGAAAAATTACAGGATAGTCCAGCATCAGTCCTCAAATTCTTCCACTCGCCTGGTGGCTCAGGCGGTTAAACGTCTGACTCTTGATCTCGGCTAAGGTCACGATCCCACAGTTTGTGGGTTCAAGCCCCGTGTCGGACTCTGCACTGTGAGCACAGAGTCTGTTTGGGGTTCTCTCTCTCCCTCTCTCTCTCTCTGCCCCTCCCCTGATCATGCTTTCTCTCTGTCGAAAATAAACAACCATTTAAATGCTTCTGCTGTCATTTCCTTGGCCAAGGCAAGTCATCATACAGCCACGCTCCTGGAAGCAAGAGTGAACCGGGAATCTTGGTGCGCATTGGCAGTGGCTGTCCCATAACACCACAGCTAAGTCCTAAAGAGGAGACACTATGAAGAGAGCAAAGATTCAAGACACTTAACGACAGCTTCCCTCAAGTCCTAACTTCTCCTTTCTCTGCAACCTAAAGTGGGACTTAGGTTTCAGCAGTCTGCAGCCCTATTCCAACTGACCTTGAGAAGGAGCAGCCGATCCATGGCAGGCACAGATTCTGGGGGATGGTGTGGGTAAGATAACCCCACAACCACTGCCCCTTGAGCTCCTGGAATAGGATGGATCCTAGTATATCCGGGTTATCGGAGTTGCCAACTTAGTTGTTCAAGTTTATACTTCTAGGTAGTTGGTAGCAAACAGATGCCCCCCAGCAGGGTTGTCAAGATTTAGCTCATCTGGGGGAAAAAAACGAAAGCAACCGTGTGCGTTGAGACAGGTAGTAGTAGTAGTAAATGTCAAACAGCAGAGTGATGTGGTAAGCAAGCCATGTTTATTTCAGATACTTTAGGGGACATTTGTTTAAGGTAAGTAAAACTCCACCCCGGCATCCCATTCTGATGAGGATAACAGAATGATGGAGGGGCTTCTTCAACTCTTTACAAACTGTAAGTGGTTCTAGAACACCTGCTGTGCTGTTGGAATTGCTGGATGCAGCTGCAGACCTTCCGCAATTATACCAGCAAGATGACAGGAGAAAGTTGGCGCTCCCTTGCTATTCATTTCAAACATAATTCAAATTTTGGAGGAGCTTATGAAAAATGCTCAGAGAAATGCTAATTTCACATTCAAGTTAACAAGAAAGAAGCTGGTGGGTTTTTTCTTCGTAATAAGCTCTTCCAAAGGAAGAGGTTTCTTTTTTAAATTTTTTTATTCTTTTTAATGTTTATTTATTTTTGAGAGAGAGAGAGAGAGAGAGAGACAGGACATGAGGGAGGAGGGGCAGAGAGAGGGAGACACTGAATCTGAAGCTGACTCCAGACTGAGCTGTCAACACAAGATGCAGGGCTCGAACCTATGGGCCGAGGGATCGTGACCTGAGCCGAAGTCGACATTTAACCGGCTGAGCCACCCAGGCGACCTGAAAGGAAGAGATTTCTAACTTAGATGTAGTTCACCCAACCTGAAGTAGGAAGAGAGGAATAATCAAGCTCACTCTGTGGAAATCATTTATTTATAAATGGATAGCACCATGCAAATTGCATGTCAATGAAAACAGAAAGTGTGAGTTATAGACATTCTCCAGCATGGGATACATTTTTGCTAGTTAACTACAGTCTTCAAGTGACACTTCCTAGTTGATTTGCAAAAGGTCAAGGTTATCAAAATGAGCTTCATAGTCAATACCACGCTTAATTGTTATATGGATTCTGGTGAAGTCCATGACCTGAACAAGCATGTGGTTCAATTTCAGCCTTCAAGGGATCCTTTAAATAGCTGTGAGTGTGTGACAATCAAGATCCGTAGAACATCACTTAGATTCCTTACAATGTTTCATTCCCTTTGCAAAATTTAAAAATTCAACTGAAACTACCGTAAATGACTGCCCTTTAAAAACAAGTACACATGTAATAGACAATCTGACATTCAGAGAAAATTTAAAATGTTAAAAACATGTATTCTCACGAAAGCTTTTGTGATTAATTTCTTTTAAATCTGTGGGAGCCTCTGAAATAGAAGTGGGGGCAGAAAAGCCCTCAATGCAATCAATTTCACCAAAAGTAGGAAGTCTTATAATCAACTTCAGTGATTTATCCAGTCTTTATGTGATAAATACCATTCACACTGGAAAAAATAACCCTTCTCGTCATTTAAGCAGGCTCATGCAGGGGTTGAAAACGATGTTGTAGCCATCTCATAATGACTGCTACAAAACTGAGGACCGTAAAGTCTTGTCCTATGTACAGACATGCCCTTATGCCCAAGTCATTGAGAATGTAATTGTGGCAGAAACTCACATTTTACATGCCTTGGTACTTACATGGCTCAGTGCTTTGGAGAAAAAAAAAACAGCTTAAAACAAAGATAATTTTGAAATCCAGGTTTTCTAGCCACCAAATTCACATTTGTACACTTTTAACAGGCTAATGCAATAAGGCTTTCCCTTAAAATATGTTATTATTTAATGGAGATGGCCCTTGTTTCTCAGATTTTCAGCTGAACTGTTATATTTCTTTCAGTTTGGGCACTTTTTAATTTTGATCTTCAAGTTGCTGAATATGACCCCTCCTTCCATTTTCTCAGCTTGCAAACTGCATTGATGCATTTTGTTTGGTGGAGATTTATTTTTTTACTTTATACTTTCTGTTCTTCTGCATTTTTAAAGTTGCAAAATGAACCTATGTTACTTTTGAAATTAGAAAAAGAATGTTTCTTTTTTATCTTTCAGAGAGAGGGAGAGAATGCATGTGAGCAGAGGAGGTGCCAAGGGAGAGAATCTCAAGCAGGCTCTACACTCAGCGTGGAGTCTGACACAGGGCTCCATCCCATGACCCTGAGACTACCTGAGCCGAAATCAAGAGTCAGATGCTCAACCGACTGAGCCACCCAGGCACCACCCAAAAATATATATTTAAAAATGCGTTTATTAGATGCACAACATGAATGGACTTTACACTTGCAAATGGTTAACATGGTGGGGCGCCTGGGCGGCTCAGTCAGTTAAGCGTCTGACTTCGGCTCAGGTCATGATCTCACAGTTTGTGAGTTCGAGCCCCACGTCAGGCTCTGTGCTGACAGCTCGGAGCCTGGAGCCTGCTTCGGATTCTGTGTCTCCTTCTCTGTCTGCCCCTCCCCCACTTGTGCTCTGTCTCTCTCTGTCTCTCAAAAATAAATACATGTAAAAAAAAATGGTTAAAATGGTAAGATTTATGTCATGCATATTTTACCACAATAAAAGGGTGCATTTATTAGAAAATCCAGGTGTCCTTGCATTTACTGATGACTTTTTCTTTTCACAGATCATACTTTTGATGTTGTGTCTAAAAAGCTGGACTTCATTAAACTTAAAAACTTTTCCTCTGAGAAAGACTCTGTTACAAGAATGAAAAAACAAACCACATTTGGGGAGAAATATTTGCAAAATGCATATCTGATGAAAGTCTAGTATCGTAAATACATAAAGAACTCTTAAAACTCAACAACCAACAACAACAACAACCAGATAACAAAGCTTACAAATGGGCAAGGGATCTGAACAGATACCTCGTCAAAGGAGACAGACAGATGGCAAAGAAGCATACAAAGAGATGCTCAACATTATGTCATTAGAGAATTACAGATTTTTTTTTAACGTTTTATTCATTTTTGAGACAGGGAGAGACAGAGCATGAACAGGGGAGGGTCAGAGAGAGGGAGACACAGAATCCGGAACAGGCTCCAGGTTCCGAGCTGTCAGCCCAGAGCCCGACGCGGGGCTCGAACTCACGGACCACGAGATCATGACCTGAGCCGAAGTCAGACGCTCGACCGACTGAGCCACCCAGGCGCCCCGAGAATTACAGATTTAAAGAGATACAACCACCTGTCTATTAGAACGGCTAAAACCCAAGACATGGACAGTATCAAACGCTAGCACGGTGTGAGCAACAGAAATTCTCATTCACTTGCTGGTGGGAACGCAAAATGGTACATCCACTTTGGAAGACAGTTTGGCAGTTTCTTACAAAACTAAACATAATCTTCACATACGATCCAACAATTGCACTCCTCGGTATCTGCCCAAAGGAGTTGAAAACTTATACATTCAAAAACCTACACCCAGATGTTTAGAGCAGCTTTCTTCAAAATCACCAAAACTTGGGAGCAACCAAGAGGTCGCTCAGCAGGTGAATAGGCAAATACACCGTGGTCCCTCCAGACAATGGAAGAAATGAGCTATCACATCACAAAAAGACATGAAGGAAACTGAAACGCATATTGTCAAGTGAAAGAAGCCAATCTGAAAAGGCTACATACTGTCTGATTCCAACTCTGTGACATTCTGGAAAAGACAAAACTCTGGAGACAGTAAAAAGATCAGCGGTTGCCAGGTTTTCAGGGGAGAGAAAAAAGGATGAATACTGAAGCATGAGGGATTTTTAAGGCAGTGAAATAATTCTGTATTATACTGTAATGGTGGAAAAATGTTGCCAGACATTCCTCAAAACTGGTAGAATATCTAACCCAAATGAGGAATCTTTATGAAAACTATGGGCTTTAGTTAATAATAATGTAACAACAGAGTCTCATAAAAAAACAAAAATATTACATTAAAATATTATTTATCTTGAAAAAATGCACTTACTAAAGTAAAGGTCACTGTTTGCAGTCACAATTCTGCTTTTAAAATATTCATTTCCATAATTACCCCTTGGTTATTTAATATTGTATAGTAATTTATGGTGTCGGACAGCAACCTCTAGACATTTTCAAGCAGATAATTTTCATACTATGTAACACTGATTTGATCACTGATTCAGTAAGAGTCCCAAGACTCCTAGTTTTTACATTTTGATTAAATAATTTCACAATCTTGAATAAATAATCGATATGCAGTTTGGCAATCTAATTTCTCAAGATTCCAATAAAGTTGCAGTTGAAACGAGGGGCAAAACTCTCACATGCATAAACCTTCAGAGTTCTGTCGTTTCTTTTTTTTAATGTTTATTTTATTTTTGAGAGAGAGATAGTAGGCGGTGGCAGGGCAGAGAGAGAGGGAGACAGAGAATTTGAAGCAGGCTTTGTGCTGAGAGCAGAGAGCCCGACATGGGGCTCAAACTCACAAACCATGAGATCATAACCTGAGCCGAGGTCAGACACTTAGCTGACTGAGCCACCAGTCCCCCCAAGAGTTCTGTCATTTCTTTTTTTTTTTAATTTTTTTTAACGTTTTTTTATTTTATTTTTGAGACAGAGAGAGACAGAGCATGAACAGGGGAGGGGCAGAGAGAGAGGGAGACACAGAATCCGAAACAGGCTCCAGGCTCTGAGCGGTCAGCACAGAGCCCGACGCGGGGCTCGAACTCATGGACCGCGAGATCATGACCTGAGCCGAAGTCGGACGCTCAACCGACCAAGCCACCCAGGTGCCCCTGTCATTTCTGATGATAATACAGCATTAAGAAAAATAAGATGCCAATAGTATTCATTTAACATAATTGTCTTTCTTATTTTCTGTGAAGACACGCAAAGATATAATTTTTACAACATGGATGTGTCAGCTTGGAACCATATTGGGACTTCAGTGCTGGGACTGGGGCTGAGAAAGACTCTTTGACCCAATTACAGAGACAACTAGCATGAACACCAGTGTGGCTAATTCAGTCTTGACTCAGATTTGCTCATGCCAAGGAATCTGCTCAGGTGGGTAGAAGACAGTCAAAGGGGCCTCCTGGCACCACCATTATTCAAGGACACATGGGCTCATGAGGCTTCTGAGTTTTAATAGAACATTATCCATCAGATAGAAATATGAGATTTAGAGCTACCTTTCAGAGGTGAGTAAGCTGGGCAGATCTGGGCACTCTGGGATGATCCCAGCCACATGGCATGGAACTGAGCCTAGGACCTCAAGCCCCTCCGAGAACTGGCAGTGGAACCAGATAAACCAGAGTAGAAAGCCAGTTCTTCCTGTATGGCAAATATACTCGCTCAGGGACCCGCCACCGATATGAATGGGACTGTAGTGAATGTGCTGCCGTGGTCCAGAATGACTTCGAAACTTCATGCGGCTCGGCTGTCTGGGCCTTGACAACTCCAAGAAGCCGGGGAATGACACTAACTTTATATTCATGCATCTCTCTTTGTCATTCAAATACTACTTTAGTCTGGGACACCTGGGTGGCTCAGTAGGTCGGGCGTCCGACTTCGGCTCAGGTCATGATCTCGCGGTCCATGAATTCAGGCCCCACATCGGGCTCTGTGCTGACAGCTCAGCACCTGGAACCTGCTTTGGATTCTCTCTCTCTCTCTCTCTCTCTCTCCCTCTCTCTCTCTCTCTCTCTCTCTCTGCCCCTCCCCTGCTCACGCTCTGTCTGTCTGTCTCTCTCTCAAAAATATTAAACATTAAAAAAAAATACTAATTTAGCCCATATGGTAGAACATAGTAGTCAGGCTTCCACACTTGTCACAAGAGCGATTACTCCCATTAGATCTCAGTCCTCACGGGTCAGCCTTGCCCAGAGTTACGTGTTTTGAAATGTCAGGTACTTTCTCATGTAAGTTGGGCTGTCTGATGTTGCAATTGGGTGGTTGATGTTATAGATCAGTAGATACTCAAATCTCTACCCTACAGGGAGTGCTGACATTGGCATGAAACAGCTTGTTAAGTTTGGCGCCTTGTATTGCACATTTGGCCTGCTAAACGAGTACTATGCAAAGCGAAGATGCGTCATATCTTAAAATTATGGAACAGTTGAGCCAAAAGAGGTGCTAAACATCTAACCTTACACCCTCATTTCTCATGTATTCCCCCAAACACTGTAAAATCCTAGAGAGGTGGGACGGTGTTTAATTTCTTTCCACTTAATCAACATGGCCTCCTGCTTTATGCTTGGCATGGGAAAGAATTTAGATTATGTACATGACAGCCCCTCCAAGAAGGAAACATTCTTGTTTATGGCAAGCATGTGTTAACTCCCTGAGTTTCTCATGCTAAGGCCAAGGCCCCCAGGGGTGTGATGCTTACTATGTCTAACGGGTCAGTCTTGCTTACTATTGGTCCAAAACGTAGACAGGAAAAATTAGCCATTTCCCTGATGGGTCTTTCATCGCCCCGTAAGGTCAATAAGGAACAGAAGGTGTAGTGGGTTCAGTGCAAGGTTCTGTTTATCAGACTGGCCTTCACTGGTCCTCCCCAGAAACTGGGATTCAGCAGAGGGGCTGCGGCTCTTAACGTTAACGTGCCTTTAGGAACACTTTATACACACAGAAAGAATCATTTCCCCCTCAAGAATTTGGGAAATGTTCTCATAGTAGCCCAATGGGTGCATAAAAACAGCTTCCGGGGTGCGCCTGGGTGGCTCAATCGGTTAAGTGTCCAACATCAGCTCAGGTCATGATCTTGTGGTTCGTGGGTTCAAGTCCTGCATGGGGCTCTGTGCGGACAGCTCAGAACCTGGAGCCTGCTTTGGATTCTGTGTCTCCCTCTCTCTGCCTCTCCCTCACTTGTGCTCTCTCTCTCTCAAAAATAAATAAACATTAAAATTGTTTTTAAAAATAAACAACTTCCACCAATCTCCTCTATTTCTATCCTTAAGGTTTTTTTTTTTTAAATATCAGGGGGCTTGTTGTCCCTCCTTGCACCTCACCTTGCTTAGGACCATCTCCATTCATCCAATAATGCTTTAGTAACTCCAAAGCTCCAAGATAAGAAGTCTGACTCCCATTCCCCCTTTTCCCAGGAGGGCTCTTGGCTTGAAGAAAATCTGCCTACTTCTCAGGCTACTTGTGATAGAAGCATTATTTGCACACAGCCCTCTGTTCCTCCTTTCCTTTGCTCTGTGTGGTGTGGAGTATCTTCCCTTCCCCAAGGATGCTGAATTTGGCCATGTGACTTGTTTGGGCCCTTAGAACAAAAGTAGCAGCAACAGTGCCAGCTCCGAGCTGTGGTCTCACAATTCACGCCAGCCCTTTTGTACCCCTGCCATCCACCCGTAGAAAGAATGTGTCCTACCTAGCCGTTGCTCCTTTAGGCCAGGTTCTAGAATGAAAGACCAGTGGATTAGACCTGAAATAGAGCTGTGGCCTGGAGCCAAGCCCAGCTGATCAACAATTCCAACAGATGCTAACTGACCTGCAGACTGATGGGCAAGAAATAAATGTTTGCTGAGATTTGGGGGGCAGTTTATTATTAAGCATCAACGCAGGGATAGCTGACTAATACATTTCATATACCAATGAGTATAGGTACCTGATGCAGTTCAGTGTGCAGGATGCTTATTAGAGTCTCCTAGGGATCAAGACTTGCTTAGGAGAAAAGGAAGTAGGACTGGGCCCAGGGAAAAGCTGAACTGAAATGCCAGCCTGACAACAGCCTCGGCTGACACCACGGGAGCTCTGGAGGTAAAATGCGCCATAAGTGAAGTTCCACATTGGACCAACTGACCAGGCTTTCCGCACTTGCCCTGTCAGTTTTGTCCCTGAACCTGATAGCAGAATGCTGTCTGACGGGGGCACTCTCAGTGGTGGGGCAAGTCTTTCCTTGAAAGAGTTCTCTTCACCTCTACCACACCTCCCTCTACATACTGAGCTATCCCCTTAGGGGCCTTTGCTATGGCAGAATATTTCTGGATTATTCCTTCCTTCAGGGTAGTGAATGGGCATGTGCATCTACATAAGCTCATTCCAGGGGCTTTCCCTATACAAATGCAAAGCTGGTGAAATTTTCATTATGTTACAACTTAATCGAATTCCTCTTTGAGAGACCACACAGCCCTGGGGACAATCCGATGATAATCTGGTTGGGGTAAATGATGAGACTCTGAAGGGGGGGTGGTGCCGAGGCACAGAGGAGATGGGTCAACTGCAGAACAGGAAAAAAGGAGAGAAATTTGGTTTTACTCTTGAGGTAGAGAGAGCAGACAGGGGAGTCCAGAAAGCAGGGGCAACCACGTGGCAGCAAGTGAGCACTTCCAGAGGTGAAGGGACAATGAGGCGGCCTGCTCGCTGACTTCTGATGTTCACAAAATCACCTCCCTCCATGGTAACTTGAGGTCCCCACTCCATAAAGCAAACTGTCAGCCGCTTTTTGAAAAATACATTTCAACATACCCCAGACGAAAAAGTGTATAAAGAATAATACTAAATGCAGTGTCTGGTCACAACCCAGAATTAACAACTGTCAACCTCTAGCCAGATTTTCTTCTGATCTTCCAGTATTTTAATACACAAATTTTTACAGATAGAGTGGAAGCTTTTTGCTACTTTCCTGAACCCATTTCCCTCCCTCATCTGTGGCAACCACTAAGCTGAACTTGGTGTATATTCATCCTGTCCACATTAAATTGTTTTTTAAATTTTTATTCATTTCTGAGAGACAGAGAGTGAGTGGGTTGGGGCAGAGAGAGAGGGAGGCACAGAATCTGAAGCAGGCTCCAGGCTCCGAGCTGTCAGCACAGAGCCTGATGTGGGGCTTGAACCCACTAACCATGAGATCGTGACCTGAGCCGAAGTCAGATGCTCAACCAACTGAGCCACCCAGGAGCCCCCAACCTGTCCACATTTTCATACTTTTACTTGATTTCAGTTCTGTGTTTTGACATTTACAGAAATAGTATCATGCTGTATGTATTGTCCTGCAAATTGCTTTTTTTCTTTCAACTTCCTATTTTCAAGATATAGTCATGTTCCTATTTTTTTTACCTCCTATATAATATTCCACTGCACGAGTAAATCTCTGTTCATCTTGTCCTATAATGATAAGTAATGAGATTGTTTTAGCATTTTTCTTTCACAACTAATTCTGCATGGAACATCCTTGAAAAGGTTTCCTAGGACAGAGACCTTGAAGTGACATCGCTGGGTTCCTGGGACATTACTTCTTCAGTTTTTGGTTGACAAGATTAAAATGGCAGCTTCCTAGCTTAAACCATTTGAGTGGCACTGCCGGGACCTTCCATTGAATTTCTCTGCAGAGCTTCTCTCCTGGGCACCGACAAAGAGTCACGATGTAATAAATGTCTGTTGAGTGAATTAGTTACAGATGACGAAATGGGGCCTTGAGAGAGGAAGTGGCCACCACAGTCCTATGCTAATGGCAAGGCCATCTCTAGAACCCACATTTTCTGGCCCCAGGGCTGCCTCTGAAAGACCCAACGAGAAGTGAGGAAGCTCAAGTTCAACTCCAATCCCACCTGAAAACTCCAAGGGAGTCATTAGATGGCCAGTTGCCCTCTTATCAAGTATCTGTTCACATAAAATGTTTTGAGAGGCTATAAATTGTGGACGTTTCTGGTTAAACAACAAGAATGAATAGGGGCGCCTGGCTGGCTCTGTCAGAGGAGCACATGGCTCTTGATCTCGGGGTTGTGAGTTCTAACCCTGTGCTGGGTGCAGAGATTACTAAGCAAAAAATAAATAAACTTTTAAAAAGAGAATGTGAAGAAGAAGAAGAAGAAGAAAAGAAGAAGAAGAAGAAGAAGAGGAGGAGGAGGAGGAGGAGGAGGAAGGAGGAGGAGGAGGAAGAAGAGGAGGAAGAGGAGGAGGAGCAGAATGAATAAAATTTCCTGTTCAAGACACACTTTCATGAGGTCATTTTAGGCCATCATCTAGCATCCCCATTTGAGCTGGTGGTATATTTATTTCTCCTATATTTAAAACAATTTTTTTACATTTATTTATTTTTGAGAGACGGAGCACCCATGGGGGAGGGGCACTAGAGAGAGACAGAGAGAGAGAGAGAGAGAGAGAGAGAGAGAGAGAGAGAGAATCCAAAGCAGGCTCCAGGCTCTGAGTTGTCAGCACAGAGCCCGATGCTGGTCCCGAACTCATAAACCGTGAGATCATGACCTGAGCTGAAGTCAGATCCTCAACTGACTGAGCCACCCAGGTGCCCCTCTCCTATATTTTATTTTTTTTATTTTTTTATTTTTTTTAAATTTTTTTTTTTCAACGTTTATTTATTTTGGGACAGAGAGAGACAGAGCATGAACGGGGGAGGGGCAGAGAGAGAGGGAGACACAGAATCGGAAACAGGCTCCAGGCTCTGAGCCATCAGCCCAGAGCCCGACGCGGGGCTCGAACTCCCGGACCGCGAGATCGTGACCTGGCTGAAGTCGGACGCTTAACCGACTGCGCCACCCAGGCGCCCGCCCTCTCCTATATTTTAAAATGGAAACGTGGGATTGATCGATAAGTACATGGATAGTGGAGGGAGGAACAATTCGAGCAACAAAATAAATAACATGGTATTGGACTACAGCCCAAAGTATAACATAAATATTCACAAGTCTATATTTATATAAGTGATGCGTAATTATTTAAATGAATAAATAAATAAATAAATCAGGGATAACCAAATTTCCTGTGCAGAAGAATTCCAAATGACTTACGTAGATGCTGGCCCCTAAAGAATGGAGGACATAATTCCCTACTCCTTCAGTGGGCTGCACATAGTAATTTCCTTCAAAAAGTACAATGTGGGAGGAGGAAAAAGAGCAGCTTTACAGTGGAAAAACAGAACTACCTCAGCCATATAAATACGTTTTATATCATCAGTGATAAGTCATATTAATAATATATAACCTTGTTATAACAAGGATGGGACATTATCTCTGTGGCCTCCCTCCCTAAAACCTTAATTTTTAAAAATACTTATTTGGGGCGCCTGGGTGGCTTGGTCGGTTGAGCGTCCAACTTCGGCTCAGGTCATGATCTCACGGTCTGTGAGTTCGAGCCCCGTGTCGGGCTCTGTGCTGACAGCTCGGAGCCTGGAGCCTGTTTCAGATTCTGTGTCTCCCTCTCTCTCTGCCCCTCCCCTGTTCACGCTCTGTCTCCCTCTGTCTCAAAAATAAATAAACGTTAAAAAAAATTAAAAAAAAATATTTATTTATTTTGGGGAGAGTGCAAGCCAGGGAGGGGCAGAGAGAGGGGGACCAAGGATCCAAAGCTGGCTCTGTGCTGCATAGGCTGATAGTAGCAAGCCCAATGGGGGGTTCGAGCTCACGAACCCTGAGATCGTGACCTAAGCCAAAGTCAGACACTCAATCGACTGAGTCACCCAGGTGCCCCCTAAACCTCTTTAAAAAAAAGAAAAGTTTATTTATTTTGAGGAAGGGAGCATGTGTGCATGTGTGAGTGGGGGAGGGGCAGAGAGCCAGGAAGACAGAGAATCCCAAGCAGGCTCTACACTGTCAGTGCAGAGCCTAACACAGGGCTCAGTCTCACAAACTGTGAGATCATGACCTGAGCCAAAATCAAGAGTCGGATGCCTAACGGACTGAGCCACCCAGGTGATCCCTAAAAACCTAACCTTCTTCTAACCATGAAGAAAACATCAGACAAACCAAGTAGAGGAACATTCTATAGATACTTGACCAATATTCTTTAAGATTTTTAAGGTCTTCAAAAAACAAGGAAAGTCTGTACAAATGTCACAGGCTTGAGGACCCCAAGAAAACATGACAACTCAGTGTAATGTAGTATCCTTGGTGGGATCCTGGGACAGAAAAGGAACATAGTTCTTTTTTTTCTTTTTTCTTTTTAGTTTTTTTTTTTTAAACGTTTTATTTATATTTTGAGACAGAGAGAGCCAGAGCATGAACGGGGAAGGGGCAGAGAGAGAGGGAGACACAGAATCCGAAGCAGGCTCCAGGCTCTGAGCCATCAGCGCAGAGCCCGGCACGGGGCTCGAACTCACGGACCGCGAGCTCGTGACCTGGCTGAAGTTGGACGCTTAACCGACTGAGCCACCCAGGCGCCCCAGAACATAGTTCTTTTTAATACCATCCAGCTTTAAGTACAAGGGAAAGCTAAGGAAACCAGAATAAAATATGGACTTTAGTAAAGTTAGAATGTGTCGATATTGCTTTACTAGTTGTGACAAACTCATCATCCTAACCTAAGAAGTTCACAAGAGGGGAAACTGAATGCAGGGGAAATGGTAAGTCTCTACAATTTTGCAACTTTTCTATAAATCTGAAACTATTCTAAACCAGGGAGTTTATTTAAAAAGAGCCAGGGCTTAGAAAAGCGGTGATTAGCTTTGTTTTCTATTTGTTTTTTATATCATTTATATTTTCTACTAGGCAGGGAAGGGAACTTGTCACCTACTCCTCCTATTTCATAGGATTGGTGTCCACAGTAAAAGGGTACCTGCATACAGCCCGATGGAGGATTTATAGGTCCCCTAGCTAGAAAGTCACTGATTTGCTTTACCGGTGCATGCTTCTGTGGCTCTTTAGCACTGAGATGTCTTTGGCCAGTAAATTGGCTGTCTTTCTGAGTATGACAGATTGCTGCTGCTGCCAGGCCAATTCACAGCCTGAAGATCTTAGCTAAATGGAGGAGAAATGTTGATGGTATCCTTGCCAGTCACTGTGTTGTGTCCCATTGGTGCTTCTGAAAAATTAAAGGGGCAGGACCCAAATAGAGGAGTCTTCCATTCACACTTTTGGGTGTGTCCCCCTCACAATGACTTCTGACCTCTCTGAGTATATCTCCTCTTTTCCTTTCACTGGCCCTAGAAGGGGGGAGTGCCTTTGTCGTTCTCAGAGTAGGTGGCCCTGTCTCCCTGGCCATCGCTGACTGGATGCATCACTCCTGGGCGTAGTGGACTGATCAGGAATCCTTCCTGAGGATTTAGAATTGGGGCTGAGATTTCCATCATAGAACTGAATTGGCCTCTTGAGTTGGGGCCTTCATCAGGACCTTGATACATCTTTAAGACTTAAATGTTGGTGTCCATCCAATAGATCTAAAGAATATGAGTTTTACCTTTCTCATTCTAAACCACTTCTGGAATATTTACTGTCCTGGGCATATATTGTTCTTGGATCCCCAGAATCCATTCCTCAGTCTCTTGTACCCAGATCCCTGATTTTCCTTGGGAAAAACTATCCTCCCTGGATTTCATCATGCTTACCAACGATCTACCCCTAGAGTTTTTAGTTATATGAACCAATAAAAATCTTCTTGAAGCCAGTTTGAGCTGAGTTCTTGCCATCTGCAATTGAAAGAGTCCGGTTTGGTGTACTTCCTAAAAGCACGTGTGCATGTTATCCATGGGCTCTCCAGGCTCCTCTGTGAACTCTTTGAGTCTGCTCTAGGCTTCCCTTCTTTCCCAACTCTCACCTTCCTCACCCCAAACCAGCCCGTGTGTGTGTGTGTGTGTGTGTGTGTGTGTGTGTGTGTCTTCCAGCAGGGTCTTGATTTAAAAACACACACGATTTAAGAGAGACTATGGCTGGTCATTTTTTTAGGCTTGATTTAAGTGCTTGTTTCAAAATCCTTCATTTCAATTTCTGTATCTCACTCAGAGTAGGTAAGTACTGTCAAAGATAAGTCAGGGTATGAATCTTGGCATGCAATCAAAATGATAACCTCAATTTTCAGAAAACGTAAGAGTTTATGGTGCATGTTCGCGTGTATTGTTTCATTTCATCCTTAACGTGTAAAGGAGGGGTTGTCTTCATTGCTCAGATGAAACAACAGATTCACAGAAGTTCAGGGACTCACTCACAGATATACAATAATGGCTAAGAGTTACATAGGAGACTACTTCCAATGCACTAAACGTTATGTTTTTCCCAGCACCCTAATAATGTCCTATAAGGATTTATGTATTTTGCATTAAAAGTTCACCATTTTAACTAAGTGAAACTAAGATAATTTACAGAATAGCACATAAGATTGAAGTATCTTGGAATTTTCAGATGTAGTATTCAGCTCTTTTTGTTTCGCAGTCCTTAAAAATCAGTTAATATATTGTATATCCCAGTCCTGCCATCTGTCAATCTAATTTAAATCATTTTGCATTTAAAATTATTATTAAGCTTACTTTAGAGAAATAATAAGCATGAAAAACGCATGATATAGGTACAAATAATAAAAAACATAGTCATATATTTCAAAGAGTTAAAACATATTCTTGAAAAGGTTAATTGGACCACAGATGTGAGTGTGTGCATGTGTGTTTGCACATATGCATATACAACTGTGCAGTTTTCCATTTTACTGATCAGCAACTGCTCTTAAGGAGGGGATCTGGGTTTATACTGACTTTTTTTTTTAACATTTATTTATTTTTGAGACAGAGAGAGATAGAGCATGAACGGGGGAGGGGCAGAGAGAGAGGGAGACACAGAATCTGAAACAGGCCCTGGGCTCTGAGCTGTCAGCACAGAGCCCGACACGGGGCTCCAACTCACAGACTGTGAGATCATGACCCGAGCCGAAGTCGGACGCTCAACCGACTGAGCCACCCAGGAGCCCCTATACTGACTTTTTATAGGATTATAAAGTGATACCTGCCAGTTGAAGCAATTTGAATTATAGTATCAACAACTCCAAAGAATTATTTGTTGTTTTCAATCAAGTTTTTTATTATGATTTTTTGCTATGTTTCTCCATTTTCCTACTTATGAAAATAAGATATTATATTGATTATACTCGCTTTTACACATTTGTACAAGAAAATGGATTTTTCATAAAAATCTCTGCAGTAGGGGTGCCTGGGTGGCTCTCTCTTTCCCTCTGCCCCTCTTCCCTGCTCATGTGCTGTCTGTCTCTCTCTCTCTCTAAAATACAAAAGAAAAATTTTAAAAATCTCTGCAGTAGTCTTAATGTGGAAATTCCACCATCCCAGAAAGGAAAGATGGGTGGTCACTGGCTAACCTGTGTGACACAGGTAGAGGCCAGGGTGCAGGGAGCTCCAATGCCCGGGGCTAAGCCTTGAATCGGGACAGATGAAGAGAAAGGTGAATCCAATGAACCGAGCAAGGAAACAAAAGAAGTAGGAGACAAAAGGCTAGGAGCTGGGACACCAGAATTGACTGAACACATTCCAGATGGATGCCGCAAGGCTGAACTGTCAGGAAGGAAGAGGGCTTCCCTGGGGTGCAGAGTCCTTTGGGGCTTGTCTTAGGAAGATGAAAAGTCAGTAGAGAATGTGGGTCATAGCATCGTTCTCCGGTGGAATTTGCTTGCATACAAATAAGGAATCTTTGTTTCCCGTTTTCAGTAACGTTTTAGTTTGGAAAATTGTAGACACTCGACAACGGTAGAAAGAAGGGAAAGATAAATCCCCATGTACCAGCCTTCCACAATTTTGCCAGCCTTCTTTCATTCATCCCTCCCCACTCTTATTTATTATTCTTGCCAGCACATTTTAAAGCGCATTCCAGACATCAGGCCTTTCCTACTCTTCATTATGCATCTCAAACTGGTGCTTCTTCATGAAGCATCTCTAATTGATAAGTAAACTGAAAAATGAAAAGGTCTTTAGTGCTATATAAGACCATGTTTATATTAAAATGCCTTGATTGTCTCAAAGGTGTTCAGTCTGGATCAGGGTCCAAACAAGACTCCCATGTTAATTTTGATCGTTTCGTCTCAAGATTCTTTTATTCTATTCCTTGCCAGGTGCCCTTTTTCTACATCTTTGATTTACTGGAGAAACTGGGGCATTTTCCCTGAAAGAGCAATGTCCCATATTTCAGATCATGTCACTTAACTTATTCTTCCATGTCTCTTATTCTCCTAAACTGCAATATATACATAGAGATACCTGATTGAAATTAGAGTGATTTTTTAGGAAAGAGTACACCATGGGAGATGCTGTAAATAAAATATTTACAACCCATGTGCCATATCTGATCTATAGACATGGTCTTATTTGGCCCATACAGTTTTTTTTATGCTTTATTTGGCCCATATAGTTAAAAAAGAAAACGCTGTATCAGTTTCTGAAATCAATCTGGGTTTTGCCAGGAAACAGATGGTACTCTCATGCAAACTCTTTATAAGGGTATGGACAGAGTTGGGGAAACAACAATGAATGACAAGCCATTCTGGGGCTTGTAACTGCAGGGAACTGTCACATTCCCCCACCTGAAGGGCTTCTGGACAGGGGCCTTTGGTAGAGGACAGTCATCACAGACACCCAAACCCAACCTAAACCGATACCTGCAGAGAGGGGCATGGAGAAGTAACTCTCTTACCTCAACGTCCTCCCTCCCTCAGTGACCCTCTGGCTGGTGACTCCCACTGGCTGAGCACAACAGGAAGCCAGAGGGCAAAGAAGCCCATTGGTACTGTACCTAAAGGCCAGCCTCCCCCCAGGGAATCAAGTCAGGAAGGGTGGAGAGTGGATCTGGAGGGGTAACACCTGCCACTATTTACAGTTAAAAGGTTTTATAACAATATAAAGTTCTGCATTTTCAGCTTCTCTTGTCACATGAGATGTTCTGGCAGCCCGGAGAGCCTGATATTAACAACTGGCTAGAGCCCAGCAATGGCTGCCCTGTGGCAGGACATAGGAATGTGCTGCGGACCTCAGATCGTTACCAGGAAGAACAGGAGGGCAGAGAGGAGAGAAGCCTGGGACTGTACTGATTACTTACCTAGAAATCGAGATCTTAATCCAGAAGCGTGCTGAGTTTACTTTGAATTAGCGAGGTTATGGTTTTCTTTGCTGTTAGAAGTAATGGAGGTTCATATGAATTTAGCTTAGTTTAATTAGAGAAAAGCAAAGAAACGTTTTTGCAAACTTGAGTATTGCATTAATATGAAGTGTGATTATCAGAATACAGAAAAGAAAATCCTCCTGTATTTACAGGTGCGCTGAAATACACATTGTGGCTGATTGCCATGTGTTAAAATGGATGTTCTGCCGAAAACAATAATCATGTTTCAGAATGAATTTCTAGCCTACAAGAATAAATCTGGAAATATTTACTTAAAAGCAATTATTATGAAAAAAAACTTTTTAATCTTTGTAAGCAAACTAAAATTTTTGACATTACAGTATGGGAATGATAATTTTTCAGCACTGCCAGCTGCTAGGCTGTTACTAAGATTCTGCACACTGTGGACACTGAATATACGGGGCCACCATATACAGTAGTTCAGGCTATACACTGCACAATACTAGGTAGTGTCAATCACTATGTGAGGTCTGTAAATAGGAATTTTTCTATTACTTTCTCCTATTCTTTATAGTATTTATTATTTCTGCATTAAGGCTGCTTAATCATGGATGTTACTGTGCATAATTTAAAATTATTCTTTTTTGGTGAAATGTTCAAATGTATAGTCACTATTCTGTTTTCCCGTATGATGAGAAGAATTCATAAGTAAGAATTTTCCTTTATGTACTCATGGACCAGATGGAAATAGGTAAGATTAAATACAATTCTTAAGAATTTAAGTATGTAGTCACTTACAGTTATTTTATGTAAAATTACAAATAAAAGTTAAACAATTTTACAGATATTAGAATTATGGTATTATCCAATCTTGAATATTATGCCTTCTATTATGTAAATTTTTATAGGATATGTTGACTTAAAAAAGATACAATACACTTCCTAAATGTTTCCAGCTAATGCACTGTCTTAATATTCTAATCAAGTATCAATCTGTTGTCTACCTCATCTAATTATTTTTAAATTCCTATGTGCTTTTGTAAATAATTTTAGTAACTTTAAAAGTCACCATTAATTATCATTACATGTCAGAGGAACCTGGCTGGCTTCGTCTGAAGAGCATGAGACTCTTGATCTCGGGGTCGCAACTTCAAGCCCCCAATGGGTGTAGAGATTACTTAAAAAAAAGAAGAAAAAGCCATCATTACATGTCAACTTACAGTAACAAATATGCATGCACTTCAACTGACTAATAGAATTTCAATATATAAAACACATAAGGGTGTGTTTCACTTTAAATTAGGGAGAATGAAAGCAAATATTCAGATAGTCACAGAAAATTTGAGTGACAGGTCCTACTGGCATAATAAAGTTGTTAGGCTGATTATGTGTGATGGTGACCTACCTGAATACACGATCATTGGTCATGGTCAAATTCAAGAATATGAGAAATGAGAGTAAAAAAAGAAATCAGCTTTTCAGCCTTACAACGGCAAAGACCGAAACCAGAGCCAAGGACTAGATTTTGGCAGAATATCAAGGCAAAAGGCAACGTAGATATCTCTTTCTAGCTGTTATCTGAAAATATTCTTCTGCATAAACTTAAAATAAATGGATCACTCTAGGGATGCCTGGGTGGCTCAGTCGGCTAAAGGCCAGACTTCGGCTCAGGTCATGATCACACGGTTCATGAGTTCGAGCCCCACATCAGGCTCCGTGCTGACAGCTCAGAGCCTGGAGCCTGCTTCAGATTCTGTGTCTCACTCTCTTTCTCTGCCCCTCTCACCCTCCCTCTCTCTCTCAAAAATAAACATTAAAAAAAATTTTTTAAAAAGGGGGTGCCTGGGTGGCTCAGTCAGTTGAGCATCTGACTTTGGCTCAGGTCATAATCTTGTGGTCTATGAGTTCGAGCCCCACATCAGGCTCTGTGCTGACAGCTCAGAGCCTGGAGCCTGCTTCAGATTCTGTGTTTCCTTCTCCCTCTGCCCCTTGCCCCACTCTCTCTCTCTCTTTCTCTCTCAAAAATATATAAAATTTAAAAAGATTTTTAAAAAAATAAATAGATCGCTGTAAAAACTCCTAGATATTAGGACAGAAAGTGGCAGCTAATGTGCATTGAGAACTAACTATCTGGTTGGTCATTGTACCAAAAACTTTATCTTCATCATCCAATTTAATCCTCCTGATGACCATGAGGTCAGTACCATGATTATGCCCAACTCATGGATGGGGAACTGAGAAAGAACTTCACAAAAACCATACTCATTGTGGGTGATCCATACCCAGAATCTAGTTTAGTTTAATATGTGTGGAGTTCAGGTCAAGAACTTGCCACGAACCCTTGGCTTCCATAGAGAGGAGGGGAGAGAAAAAAGAATGTGTATGCTTCCCAGACACCACAGTATCCTAGGGGCTCATTGCCTAAACCATCAGCTACCAAGTGATGGGCAGTATGAAGGCCTGGGGAACATGGGTCAAAAGCAAAGAGTAGGAGTGATGAGAATAGTGAACAGAAGACGTTGCATTTGCAACAAAGGCACTGCCTTTGGCTTGGGTCCCATTCTCCTCATCTCTCTCCAGGACTATTGTATAAGACCGGAGACGGGTATCAAACTTAAACTAGAGGACAGAGACATAAAGCAAAGGTCTCATAGGGTCACCATGATTCAAACATTTCCTACAAAGCACAGCATATATGGTTTTGTGTATACAGCCTAACTAAATTCATGCATCAAAGTTTGAGAACCACTGAGCTGACATAAAAAAAAGGGAAGGAAAATAAATTCATTTGTCTGGGCAGTCAAACCTGGCTTTTTAAAGAATGACTATCAATTCTCTTGTGTTGATGGTAAATGGGTAGGGAATCCCAAAATGTTTACTAGATCTCATTAATATTAAGTCTCTGTAACATTAAAAAAATTTTTTTAATGTTTATTTATTCCTGAGAGAGAGAGAGAGAGCATAAGGAGGGGAAGGGCAGAGCAAGACAGACACACAGAGTCTGCAGGTTGTGAGCTATCAGCACAGAGCCCGATGCGGGGCTCAAACCCACGAACCGTGAGCTCATGACCTGAGCCAAAATCAGATGCTCAACCAACTGAGCCACCCAGGCACCCCTAAGTCTCTGTAACTCTAACTTTAATGCATGGTAAGAGACTTTACATTCCTGTTGTTGTAAGGATTTAAGGAGTCACACCCTACAAGGGGATTCAGTTCTAAAGTCTGAGTGTAGATTAAGCTAAAGTTACAGTTTTCTCAAATTTTATCCTGAATTTTCTTTCTAGAATGCAAATCTGGTCACATCACACTCTTCCACAGAATCCTTCCATAGACTGAGTTGCTGATCTTTGATTCCACTGACAATAATTACAGGGGATAATAGGTGTTCAGTGAAACACCCCTTACCCCCAGTGGCAAGACCTTCCATGGCTCATCATCCCCCACATACAAGCATGTGACCCACGGGGATACAGGTCATAGTTTGGGGTTTATTGTGAAACTTGATTTGGTTCACCATTTAATTGGTCTGGTTAAGCCACATGGACAGTGTCACCTAATGCTTGCAGCCTCAATCGCCATGGACGGCATAATCCAAAGCCACTCAGGCATCAGAAGTGTATGAGTTTCTAGGGTGCCTGGGTGGCTCAGTCGATTCAGCGGCCAACCCTTGATTTCGGCTCAGGTCGTGATCTCATGGTTGGTGAGTTCGAGCCCCGCATTGGGTTCTGTGCTAACAGCACAGAGCCTGCTTTGGATCCTCTGTCTCCCTCTCTCTGCCCCTCCCCTGCTCGTGCTCTCGCTCTCCCTCTGTCTCAAAAATAAATAAACGTTAAACAATTTTTTAAAAAAGTGTATGAATTTCTATTAATCAGAAACAAGGGTGTGCTATTCAAATATTTGTACACTTAGGGGGGAAGTGAGAGGTGTCCCCGTTCAGGAGCTGCTCGAGAGTCAGGCACAAGCCTTTTCCAAATCTGGCCCCTGTCAACCTTGCAGCCGCATCCCCTGCCACAACCCACGTTTACTACCCCCCAGCCCCCCCTTCACACTCAGCACTTGTCGCCTGCCATTCCTTTCCTTGGTCCTGCCTTCTACAGCTCTTCTTTGACGGTCCTCCCCAAAGACTTCTCTACAAGTTTTTCTTTCCTGATTTATTATCCCTCCCTAAAGTACAGTCCATCTTCTTTGACATCTCACTTAAGTCAACTATCGCTTTTCTTAACTGTAATGTGATTAATTATTGACAGAAAGAAAGGAAAAAGAGGGAGGGGGAGGAGATAGTTTAGAATGGAGAATAAAGACTCTTATAAATAAATGTAGTATGTGAGGCAGGTGTCTCTAAAATGGGTAGGATCAGAATATCAAAAAATATGATTTCTCCACACAGGCCTCCAGTTATGGCGCAAGTAAGTCATAGGAAGGCAAGGCACCGAGTAGGGAATATAGTCAACCGTGTCGTAATAGTGTTGTATGGTGACAGACGGTGCCTCCCTGGCGGTGAGCACGGCAGAACATATAGGCTTGTTGAATCACTATGCTGAATACCTGGAACTAATATCAACTTGTATGTCAACTGTACTTCCATTAAAAAATGAAGATATTCGGGGCGCCTGGGTGGCTCAGTCGGTTGAGCGTCCGACTTCGGCTCAGGTCACGATCTCGCAGTCCGTGAGTTCGAGCCCCGCGTCGGGCTCTGGGCTGATGGCTCGGAGCCTGGAGCCTGCTTCCGATTCTGTGTCTCCCTCTCTCTGGCCCTCCCCCGCTCACGCTTTGTCTCACTCTCTCTCTCAGAAATAAAATAAACATTAAAAAAAAAATGAAGATATTCTGGGGTGCCTGGGTGGCTCATTCGCTCAGGCCATGATCCCACAGTTCGTGAGATGGAGCCCTAGGTCAGGATCTGTGCTGATGGGGTGGAACCCGCTTGGGATTCTCTCTCTCCCTCTCTCTCTCTGCCCCTCCCCTGATCCTGCACACATGCACGCTCTCTCCCTCTCTCTCTCTCAAAAAAAAAAAAATTAAGTGTTTATTTATTATAGAAAGACAGAAAGAGACAGAGCATGAGCATGGGAGGGGCAGAGAGAGGGGGAGACACAGAATCCAAAGCAGGTTCCATCCTCCGAGCTGTCAGCACAGAGCCGACACAGGGCTCGAACTCACAAACCGTGAGATCATGACCTGAGCCAAAGTTGGATGCCTAACCGACTGAGCCACCCAGGTGCCAGCCCCGCCCCTCCAATTTTTTTTTTTTTTTTTTTAAAGTCAAGAGGAGCACCCGGGTGGCTCATCGGTTAGGCCTCCGACTTCAGCTCAGGTCATGATCTCACAGTTCGTGGGTTAGAGCCCCATGTTGGGATCTGTGCTGACAGCTCAGAGCCTGGAGCCTGCTTCGGATTCTGTGTCTCCCTCTCTCTCTGCCCCTCCCCCACTCATTCTCTGTCTGTCTCTGTTTCTCTCTCTCTCTCTCAAAAAATAAATAAACATTAAAAAAAATTTTAGGGGCTCCTGGGTGGCTCAGTCTGTTGAGCGTCCGACCTCGGCTCAGGTCATGATCTCACGGGTCGTGGGTTCGAGCCTTATATCAGGCTCTGTGCTGACAGCTCGGAGCCTGGAGCCTGCTTCTGATTCTGTGTCTCCCTCTCTCTCTGCCCCTTACCCTGCTCACACTCTGTCTCTCTCTGTCTCAAAAGTAAATATTTAAAAAAAATTTTTTAAATCAAGATCTTCTTGGACAATTGCAGAAAGTTGAATATGGATTTTATATAAGTTAATCCTTACTATTCAGAATGTGAGCTGTTGACCATCAGCAGCATTACCTGGGTGCTTGTAAGAAATCTGCTTCATCCCCCACCTGAGGGGATTTATACGTACCCTAGAGGTCAAGAAGCACCGTATTGGACCAAAATAAAAAAATCCTTTCTCCAGCTACAGCTCCTTACTATCTAGGAGTCCACAAATCTCCTCTAGAACATCTAAAATCACGTACATCTCCCTTCTCAGAGTTCACCTCCAACTTGTCTCTGTGCCCAGTCAGGTTTACCTGACAAATTCATCTTGCCCGTATAATCTTCACTCTTCTCTGCAAACTCCTATCCTGGGTTTAAGAGCTTTTAACCCCACCCTGTCCAGAGTTCCATCATAAAGCATCCTCCATTCACTGGATTATGAAGGTCACCATGCTCCTATCTCTTCCTCTTCATTTTCAGGAGTGGGCACCAAGAGGGATTCTTTGGCCCAGCAAATGAATATTTGAGTATTTATTGCTTCACTTACCGCCCCCGTCCCATCCATTCACTCACTCAACAAACATTTGCTGAATTGTGATAAATGCAAGGTGCTTGCCAGGGGCTACATAATCTACTTAGATTAGAGATCCGAATCATTCTTTGAGTCTTCCTTTCAAAGGCTTTTCTTTCGCACTCTTCCTCTCAAAAACCCACACAACTGTTCTTATCTTATTTCCGTTGCAAGTCTCTAATTTTCTTGCGAGAATTTTTGATTAAAAAAAGTTAACCGTATAGCAACTGTCAAGCAATATACAGTCACGGCAGTTCCAGAAGCATCTATGTACTGCTGAATTTACTTTATCAACCCCAAATTTTGCTAAGAGGCCCTTCTCTTGCCCAATTTCCTTAGAAGTGTATTGCCTCCCCATCTGGCTGGGGTGCTTATTCTCAGGTTTCTATTTTAGGTTTTGTCCCCCAGAAAAAGCCCTGACACGAGATGTGAGTCCAGGTCATCTGTCTGAGGTGGTTTCCACACAGCAGTCAAGAGTGTGACCCTGAAAGGAGGCCGGGCTTTATTGTGACCTGGTTTAGGAGTCCAGGAAAAACCATCGTTTCATCCCGACACACACCCGCAGTTTTCTCCTGATATACACCTGCAGTAAACTCATATTCCCTGTGTTCAACTTCAGCTATTTCTTAAACAAATGCAACTCAGGGGTGCCTGGTTAAGCATCCAACTTCAGCTCAGGTCATGATCTCACAGTTGGTGGGTTAGAGCCCCATGTTGGGATCTGTGCTGACAGCTCAGAGCCTGGAGCCTGCTTGGGATTCTGTATCTCCCTCTCTCTCTGCCCCTCCCTTGCTTGCTTCTCTCTCTCTCTCTCTCTCAAAAATAAACATTAAAAAAAATGAATGCAACTCAAAAATTTAAGTATTAGCCAGAAATTGCTCAGAGGTAGCTCTTTCAGTGGTAGTCTTTCAGATTTCTACTTCTTAAGTCAGAGGGAAAAAGAGGAGTAATTGTGGTATTTTCACTTTTATTAGCTCTGGTTTGCATAAGACAGTGGTGTAAGCTGTGCTTTGAAGCTATGCCACGGCCCTGCCAGGGGTCCCCACGGCCTCCTGCGAGGGTGGTAATGGCCTGGCCCCAAAGCTGGGTCTGCTTTCTCCTTATCATGTTATTCCTGTTTTGTCAATGTGATGATGACCATACACTATTATTTTAAAAGTGAAAACATATGGGTTCTTTTCCATTTT
Organism: Lynx rufus; assembly: GCF_022079265.1. Classification (NCBI taxonomy): domain Eukaryota; kingdom Metazoa; phylum Chordata; class Mammalia; order Carnivora; family Felidae; genus Lynx; species Lynx rufus. The sequence continues at coordinate 19,587,837 of NW_025814824.1, forward strand.
AATTTTTACAGCTTTTCTGTATCTATAAAAGTACACGATGTTTGCTATAGAAAACTCAGAAAAGGTAAAGAGAATAAAATTAAAATATCACTTAGAGATAATCACTTTGAACATTTGATGTCTATCTTGCTTGTGTATTTATAAAAATTGTGCACATTTTTAATACAAAGTTGACACTACATTATACATTTGATGTATAACTGTTTTAATGTCTCCTAGGTGTAAAGTTTTTCACTTAAGCATTGATTTTTAAAGGTTTCAGTTTAGGGGCACCTGGGTGACTCAGTCGATTAAGCATCCGACTTTGGCTCAGGTCACGATCTTGCGGTTCACGAGTTTGAGCACCAAGTCAGGCTCTGTGCTGACAGCTCAGAGCCTGGAGCCTGCTTGGGATTCTGTATCTCCCTCTCACTCTGCCAACCCCTCCAAAAAAAGAAATAAAGAAAAAAAAGATTTCAGTTTATACACTCTATAAGGTTTGACAAATGCTATTTGACATCTACAGGTAAAACTATTTTATAAAAAAGTGAAGCACTCATTTACCTTTTTTAGATGGGTATACTTACATGTAAACCCACCAGTCTGTATTTTCTGGCCATCAAAGATTCTCTCTAGCTTAAATCACAGGAATCTACCCCAAAAACTAAGAGCACACTGTATACACTGTATGTTAGCCAACTTGACAATAAATTATATTTAAAAAATTCTAACTTAAGAACTAGAAAGTAGCATTTCTAAAAAACAAGAATTTCTCAGCAGTTTTATCTAAAGATTGGCCTTTACAGGATGTGAACATTTTAAGATTTGATTCATAAGAACATTTACATTGACCTTTTGCACAGTTTGCTTTGGAAAAGTACACGATGTGATGGATCTAAGCATTAGTGAATGCTTTTAATAAAAAATAAATTCCATTTCTCCTGGGAACAAGAGGTCATATTCTTTATTTCAGCAATGTTAGGTAGCTATAACTTAAAAGAAAATCACAGAGAAATTACTGATTAAAAAGAACTTAAATTCTCTTCCCCCCCTATAAAATGTGCCAGTTTATGGTCAGAGATCTCTCCTTCTCCAAGGAAAGCTCTGTTCTGAGATAGTCACAATGTATTCTCTGTTGAAAATTACTCACTTTGTACAGTGATACACATCTTGAAACACACTATCAAAGATAACAACTTCCTGAGTTCTCATTAAAAGCCTGTGAGTTGGGCAGTCCAGAGTTACTATTCCATTTCATAGAGGAGTTTGGTTAAGCCATCTGCTAAAGTGGCCCTCAAGGACTCCCACCTGGGACTCATGCCCTTGTATAATCTTCGCCCCCTGAGTGTGGGCTGGACATAGGGACTTGCTCTTATACCTACAGAATACAACATAGGTGAGCAGATGTCCCGTTGTGACCAGGTTCGAAAAGCCTACAATTTCTGTCTGCGGAACAGATTCTATTGTCGCTCAGCTTATATGCTTGAATGAAGCACGCTGCCATGCTGGAAAGTCTCACATGACAAGGAACTGAAGCCAGCCAACAGTCACGTGACCTTGAAAAAGGATCCTTCTCCGGTTAAACCCTGAGATGACTAGAGTCCAACCTAGTCAATTCCCTGACTGCAGCTCATAGGAAACCCTGAAGCTAAGCTCTGCTCAGATTCCTAGCCCACAGAAACTATGAAATAATAAATGTGCATTATCTTAAGCTGCTTTGTGGCAATTTGTTACACAGAAATAGATAACTAATACTAGGGATAAACTGAGACTAAAGGTAACCTGTCTGTGGAAACAGTTAAACATGGCCCCAAATTCTTTGACACTCCTGCCATCCAGAGCGGAGTTCTCTGTCCCCTCTACTTGCATCTGGGCAGGCTTGTGATTGCTTCCAACCGTAAAGTACACTAGAAGTGACACTATGTGATTTCTCAGGCTGGGTTGTTCAAAGGCCATGTAGCATCTATTCTGATTACCGAAGCCCTGAGCTGCTGTGTAATGAGTCCGACCACCCGGAGGCTGCCATGCTGTGAGGAAGTCCACACCACTTGAGAGGCCTCATGTGGGCACTCCAGACCACAATCCCTGCTGACCCTGCTCATCTCAGCTCAGGCACCAGACACATAAGTGAAGAAGCATCCAGAGGATTCCAGCCCCAGCCATTCAAGTTTTCCCAACTTAGTCACAAACATCGTGAGGCAGAGCTAAGTCACGCCCACCATGCACTTCTGGAATTCCTAACCATGGAGTTTCTGAGCATAACGAAATGTTCGGGGATGTTACTCCATTGCACTGATTTTGGGGGTGGTTTGTTACACTGTAATCGGCAGCTGGAACACTGCCCAATGTCACACAGCTTCTAAACAGCCACGTTAAAACTCAGATCCATGGGCGCCTGGGTGGCGCAGTCGGTTAAGCGTCCGACTTCAGCCAGGTCACGATCTCGCGGTCCGTGAGTTCGAGCCCCGCGTCAGGCTCTGGGCTGATGGCTCGGAGCCTGGAGCCTGTTTCCGATTCTGTGTCTCCCTCTCTCTCTGCCCCTCCCCCGTTCATGCTCTGTCTCTCTCTGTCCCAAAAATAAATAAACGTTGAAAAAAAAATTAAAAAAAAAAAAAAAACTCAGATCCAGGTGTTCCGATCCTTACTTCAGCATTCTTTCCACCAGTCCAGATGTTGCCTTTTATCCGGGGCAGGGGGTGCTCCTTTCTCACTTACTATAAGAGAATCTGTTCTGCAGTGGGGGTCAACTTTGGGAGCACATTGGAATCACTAGGGAAGCATTTAAAATACTGATACCTGGATCTTGTGCCCAAAGATGCTGACTATTTGGTCTGGGGTGCAGCCTAAGTGGCAGGAGTTTCACAAAACTTCCCAGGTGGTTCTAATATATAGGCATATTTGAGACCTACTACTCTGTACCAACATGCTGATCAATGCAAAAAAAAAAAAAAATCACACCTGGTAATGATCAAATCGATCCTCAATGATCCATCCTAATGGAAGGACATAGAGGCACAGAGGATTCAAAAGAGATTATTTTAAAACCATAATTGTATTATATAAAGATTATGTGTGAGTGAGTGTATGTGCATGAATGTGCACATGAGGACCACTGTGTGTGTGTGTGTGTGTGTGTGTGTGTGTATCTACGAGGCAGAACATTAGCTCTCCAACAGTATATGCAGACAGTGTGCTAACCATCAGGACTTACAATAATATTAAGACCTGATACGTTCTCACTAAAGGAACTTACCCTCCAGTAACAAGAGAAAGAAGAGGAGGAGAGCCTTGGAGTCTAAGACGCCCTACATTTTGGAAGTATTACTATCCCACCTAATAGGACTCATCACACAGGGCACTCATGATAAGTGGAGAACCATGAAGTCATGTTGAAACCTAAGTGCTGAGCACTGGCTAATCTCACTCACATACGAGCAAAATGACCTGTTCCTGGGTGCCAGCTTCATAGCTCTCAAAAATCAAAACTGTGTGTGTGTCAGATAAAATGACAAATATTCCCAGGTCTCAGACCTTCAGGGTTATTTGCAAATCTTTAGAATCAGACAAGGTTAAAATTCTTGAATATGAGGATTTACTGAATCCTATAAACTATAATTCAATAAAGATATAAACAGTATGTAGTAGCACAGGAGAAAAATTCCTTTTTTTTGATGTTTTTAAAGAAGAAGGTTTGGGGCGCCTGGGTGGCTCAATGGTTAAACATCCAACTCTTGGTTTTGGCTCAGGTCATGATCTCACAGTTTGTGGGTTGGAGCCCCTTGTTGGGCCCTGCACTGACAGTGAAGAACCCGTTTGGATTCTCTCGCTCTCCTTCTCTCTCTGCTCCTCCCTGGCCCATGTGCGTGCACACTCTCTCTTTCTCTCTCGCAAAATAAATAAATAAACTTTAAAAAAAACCCAAGAAGGTTTAAGAAACTTGAAGGAGAGATTATGGAGGATGTGTGTTTTAAAGTGCCCACATATACGCAGAAATACTCTGCGTACAAGCCACATCCTATAGATCTATATAGACAAAAATATTGTATTATAATCATCGGACTTGCTAAGAGACTAGATCTTAATTATTCCCCCCCACACACAAAAGAAATGATATTATGTGACGTGACAGAGGTGCTATTACTACAATGACAGTCACATTACGATATATAAATGTACCAAAGCGATTATGTCATACACCTGAAATCTATACAATGTTTTACGCCAAATACATTTCTTTTTTTTTTTTTTAATAATTTATTGTCAAGTTAGCTAACGTATAGGGTAAACAGTGTTGTCTTGGCTTTGGGAGCAGATTCCTGTGAACGTTAAGTACAGTTCAATGAAAAACTGTGGTTAAAAAAATTTTAGGCTATAAAATTGTTCTTGTTTGTAGTGATGAAAGGAAAATATTGAAATTATATACTCAAATAAGGTAAATGATCAAACAATGGAGGAAAGTTACTGAAATAGGAAGTTAATAATTGAATAAACACACTTTAAGGAGAGAAAGGTGGTACCATCACAGACACTCCATCTCAATTTCATCAAATCACATAAGGTATATGTGTGCATGTGTATATGCATGTGTATTTCTAAGCTTTTATATTTTGCGTGCCAAAAAGAAATAGGAAGAGGGATCAAAACCGGAGAATCTTAGACTGCATTAGCTGAGACATGCCTGAACCAAGTTATGGTTCTAGCTGTAAATGCGTTGCTGTGCATGGAAACATGGCCCTGAGATAAACAGCAGTTCGCCTTTCAGTGGACACTGACCCCCCCAACCCCACCCCCGCCGCGTGTGTGTGCCAATGGAATACATTAATTCTGTATCTATCCTCATTTCTCACTCTGCAGGTCTGCGTGTTTCCTCCATTGGCTGCACATTAAATCAGAATCTGTCATTTGCCACACACTTTGGCTACTAGGTATTAGCCTCAAATTGTGTCCAAGAGTCATCCAACTTTGCCAAACTCAAACTGTCGCTTCTCCTTTAAGCATTTAAGGAAAACACGATGCTTTCTCATTTCTCTCTTTAGAGGGACTCTCCAAGTTCACACTGAAGAAAAGGTGAAGAGTAAGTCTCACTGTACTGCTTGGGCAAATATTCACAGAAAAGGTACTTTTTTGAGCTGGTCCCAAAGGAAGCCTACTGAAAACCGTAGAAGTTTCTAAAACACACACTGTACAAAGCCTTAAGAATGTGTATAGCATGGTGAGGGAGTTAAAAAACTGGTAAAAGTAAAAATTCATGAAAATTAAATCACGTCACAAGACAATGATATAAGATATATCCGAGACATGCTTAAATATTCGGCAAGTGCTGGGTATAGATAACTTAGGCTATGAGTTTAGAAAAGGGGGTTCCCTCCATAAGATGGGATGAGCTTCAGCAGAATGTTGCATTTTGTGAACATTACATACAAGAAAAGAAGGAGCACCAATAGAAGTAAAGAAGTAACAACATGTAAAAAGCAATACATCAAGGCACTCCCTTGCAGAGAGGGAGGAATCATTCAAAAGTGTGTTGGTCAGTTGATATCACCACCTTAGCGTAGATTCGCAGAATTTAGTAATTCGTAAATAACTCCTCCAATGTTGACCGTGGTATTCTGCTTTCAGCGGCTGCCACCTTCATTTCTATTCATTGGGTCCTCTTCCGTGAGCTTCTGTACACCCACATTTCCTCAAGACAGGGGGGCTCTCTGGTGAGCGGACAGGCAGAGGAAAGACAGACGGAACCGGTTGGGTATTCCCGCTGAGTCCCTGTCTTGCTGTTAAGCAGAGAAAAGATGTTACGATCTGTTGATGGCTTTCAGCTTTCTGTCTATGCTAAGGTTATTTTCTGTTTTCTAGGCCATTCCTTTGATCGCTCTGCAGCAGTCACGTGAAGGGGGAGATCCCCGTGATAATGAAATGCTTTTTGGTTCTTATTCCTTGCTATTGTACCTCCTCCCATGGCGATACACAGTCAAAAGGTGGGAGCATTCTGGGGTCTGAAGTCGTCCTCTCGGCGACAGGCAAGAGAGAGCTTCATATTTGTATAAATCAAAAATCATTTGTGAATAAGCAAAGCCTAAATACACACATACGTGAGCCCCAAATAATAAAATACATGGAAAATCTGGAAAAGATTTTGGGGGGGACAGGATAAAGCAACTATTTGATTTATTAAGTTTACAGGAACCTTAATTTCTAAGAGTTTTCCTCCCTTATGGGTCCTACTGGCATGTTCTCAGAGTGTGAAAAAGAAATGTACAGGCGGGTGAAGTCCACAGGCATTGCTCAGGGCCGCCTCAGATAACCTGCTCTCCCTCTGAAGATCCTTATGTGATAATAAGGGATCATCACCTTGATGTATTGGAGGTGAATAAAAGGAAGTTCCAGAACAACTAGTATATAAGACCATAAAAAACAGGAGTGGCTCAGTTGGTTGAGTGTCTGACTCTTGATTTCAGCTCAGGTCATAATCTCATGGTTTGTGAGTTCGAGCCCCACACTGGGTTCTGCACTGACAGCTTAAAGCCTGCTTGGGATTCTCTCTCTCTCCCTCTCTCTGACCCTCCCCTGCTTGCTCTCTTTCTCTCTCTCTTTCAAAATAAATACATAAACAAAATATAATAAAGGTGCACAAGAAAACTATGTGTACGAACGGATGGATGCATGGATCTATCTGTCCATCTTTCTATCATTTATCTATCTATCCACACATAGGACAAATCTGGGAGAATACACACCTAATTGTAAATAGTGGTTAATTCAGCAAAGGAAACTTGCTAGCGGTGGAGTGGGGATGATGAAGAAAGATGATACACGTTATTTTACGTATGTCTTTTCAATTGCTTGCAATTAATTAGTTTTGATTTTTAAATACGCCACAAAAAGAAAAAAGAGTGAGCAAATAAATCGCCAGCTGGGATCTAAAATACAAAAGTGAGTTGCTTACAATGATAGCATAATGATTTTACTTTTTGCAATGATAAATTGACTGCTTTGATCTCACCATGATGTGTTTATAAAAGCTTATGGGAAAAAATAACAACTGTGCTTGGTGGTAACAATGTCTTCAGTGGCAAATCTCTTGCTCCCTGGAAGTAACTTGGAAAGAACAGACGATAAACTACAAAGATGGTGCTACAGAATAGAAAGACCTGGAACTGAGCTGTAACATCACTGTAAACATGCATCCGAGGGGCACCTGGGTGGCTTACTCGGTTAAGCATCCAACTTCGGCTCAGGCCATGTTCTCACAGTTAATAGGTTCAAGCCCTGCATCGGGCTCTGTGCTGACAGCTCAGAGCCTGGAGCCTGCTTCGGATTCTGTGGCTCCCTGTCTCTCTCTCTCTCTCTCTCTCTCTCTCTCTGCCTCTCCCCTGCTCATGCTGTGTCTCTCTCGGTTTCTCAAAAATAAAATTAAAAAAATACAAATAAATATGCATCTGAGGTGATAGAAACCAAACAGAACAAAAGCAAAAAGCCCCCATATGTCTGAGAGGATATTGACTGCATTATTTTTAAAGGTAAATTTAATTTAGCAGACATTTGTGATGATTACCCAGTGTTATGGACTGAACCGTGCCCCACCCCCCACCAAATCGCTATGTTCAAGCCCTAACTTCCAGTGTGACAGTATTGGGAGATGAGCCTTCGATGAGGTAATTAAGGTTAAATGAGGTCATAAGGGCAGGGCCCTAATGCAAGAGGACTGGTGTCCTTATAAGAAGAGGAAGCGACACCAGGAGGGTGTCTACACAGGGGGAAGGCCATCTGCAAGCCAGGAAGAAAGGTCTCAGAAACCAGTCCTGCCGGCAACCTGATCTGGGACTTCCAGCCTCCAGAACTGTGAGAAAGCAATTCAGTCGTGTGAGCCACCCAGTCTGTGTGGGCAGTCCAAGCCCACTAATCCATGCACCACAGCACGTGCAAGGCGGTGTTGTGTGAGAGAGGGGGGAAAGGTTACAGAAATAAACAAGGCAAGGATTCTGCCTTCCAGGATTGAGGCACAGTAGCGCATGATTAAGAACATGACTCTGAAGTTAGACTGCGCTGTGTGACCTTGAGCAAGTTACTTAACCTCTCTGAGAGACGATATCAGTATGCGGGGATGTTATGAGCCTCATGAGGATTAATTATAAAGAACCTGGAACAAAGACTGGCACACAATAAATGCAATTTAAGTGTCTGGTCAACAAATAGATGAGAGTGTTGTCCATTGGAAAAGAGGATATGAGATAAAAAATATGATGAATAATTTTAAACACTTTTTTTTATTTTTTAAAGTTATTTATTTATTTATTCTTGAGAGACTCTGCAAGTGCAGAGGCAGAGGTGGGGCTCAAACCCATGAACCATGAGATCACGACCTGAGCTGAAGTCAGATGCTTAACTGATTGAGCCACCCAGGAGCCCCTAAATAATATTGATTTGCTTATAACTTTAATTTAACACCCCAGAGAAACTTACATATTCCCTAAAAATATTATGGAGTACCTCTCCTGAATGTAAATACAAACTATAATGTTAAAGAGAAAATTAATAATAATAAATAAATTTTTTATTAATTATGACATTATACTCCTGTCAAATGTTACTAATAAGGGAAATTGGGCATGGGGTGTATAAGAATTCTCTATACTATCTTTGCAATAATTCTGTAAATCTAAAACCATTCTAAAATAAAATTTGTTTTTAAAAAAGAAGGCAGGGGCGCCTGGGTGGCTCAGTCGGTTAAGCGTCCGACTTTGGCTCAGGTCATGATCTCACAGTTTGTGGGTTCAAGCCCCGCGTCGGGCTCTGTGCTGACAGCTCAGAGCCTGGAACCTACTTCGGATTCAGTGTCTCCCTCTCTCTCTGCCCCTCCCCTGCTCATGCGCTGTCTCTCTCTCTGCCTCTCAAAAATAAAGAAGCGTAAAAAAAATTTTTTTTAAAAGGAAGATAAATTAGGGGCGCCTGGGTGGCGCAGTCGGTTAAGCGTCCGACTTCAGCCAGGTCACGATCTCGCGGTCCGTGAGTTTGAGCCCCGCGTCAGGCTCTGGGCTGATGGCTCAGAGCCTGGAGCCTGTTTCCGATTCTGTGTCTCTCTCTCTCTCTGCCCCTCCCCCGTTCATGCTCTGTCTCTCTCTGTCCCAAAAAATAAATAAACGTTGAAAAAAAAAATTAAAAAAAAATAAAATAAAAGGAAGATAAATTAAACGGTAATTATTTGCTAAAATATGGACCATTAAATAATAAAATTTAGGAACTGAGCCACAGTAACCTTTGACTCACCCCTTTCTATTTTACAGGAGGGCTGACTTAAATCAACCTTTACCCAAATCTGATTTTCAAGGTCAAATTCATATAGGACAAAAAAGGGGGCAGAAAAAGAAGAGCAATGACCTAGTAAGACAGGAGGTACCTCGTCGAGTTCTAGTTCTGCCTGGAACTGGACTGTGACCTTGGCACATCACAGTGACAACTCTGAGCCTCCATTTTCCATTGGTCACTTTCGGCTCTAGCATTCTTGACTGCCAACTTTATGTGCGTCTACTTCACAAAGTAAGGAAGCCCCAGGAAGCAGACTCTAACCCAATCATCTCTCCAAGCCTCTTTGGGTGTTGTATGTAAGCAATGAATCATGGGAATCTACTCATGAAACCAAGAGCACACTGTATACAGTGTATGTTAGCTAACTTGACATAAATTATATTTTAAAAAAAAGAAAAAGAAAAAAGAACTGTATGCAGTTTATGCAACAACTTTGGAGTGTGAGTGGATTGTGAAATAACTAGACAAATACTTTAAAAAAAAAAAAACAACTCAACACCCAGGGCTAGGTTTTCAGAGTCTATACTATCCAACAATTCATTCAGATTTGGATAGGAGTAATTGAGGACCAATCCTGACACTAAAATATTCACAGAAAACTTGCAAGTGAAAGGGGACATTCTAAATAAGTTTGGGGTATAAGATATTAGTAACAGATAAAATCTGATGCAGAGAAAGGAGGGTCTGGAATTTTCCTACAATGGTAACTGAGCAAGAAAGATTAGGAACTAAGGCAAAAAACATTTCAAGCCAAAAGGAAGAACACTTCCAAAGGTTTGCAAGAAATTGAGCCTGATGCCAACTAATACTGAAGAAATGCCATGCCCAATAATATACAGACTGGCTCCAAGAACCATCTATTGAGAAAGCTGAAGAATAATGACAGTTATTCAGTCAACAATTTAGGGGAGAAATTCAATTGCCCCAAAGCCCTTTTCAATCCCTCTACTAGTTTTCATGAACAAATTGTCATTCACATTGTAAACACTGTGTATGTTTACTGTAAAAGTCATAATATTTTCCTTTTGTGAGATACTAGCAAAACATGTACTCAATAATAACACATAAATGAAAATTCAGTGATACATGGGTTATGATTTCTTTTCCACCTAAGTAAGTCCTATTCTCATGTTTGCAAATTCTTAGACGGCTAAAAGTCCCACACCCTTCATGCCCTGCATAACCATTTGATTTAATGTGATTGCACATTGATGCACAAAGAAGTTTTTTCTTTTCTTTTAACCATTTTTAACAGCATTGATTGAGACAAAAGTTCAAGAAACTGAACAGCCTCTACATTGGCTCTGAGCTTGATGTTATTTAAAAATCTGTGCTTGAAATATTGAAAACTAATGGCAATCCTAATTGCTCTTTTAACACCATTAAGTAACCATTTCAGGAGTCAATTCCTTGGGGCGCTTATATGTGGGCAGAATATTTATATTCTAACAGACAATGACGCATTCTAGGTACAGTAAAAGGGATTCTCTTGTGCTTATTTTCTACCCGGATATACATTTCATCAAGCAGAAAGCTGGATGTCGCTAGTGTTTTTTTGATAGTCAGTAGAAAAGTCTACTGATACAAAGAGTGAAGTATGACAACTTATGCAAGAATTTGTCCTTCCAGAACTTTCATGATGTAAACACTGTTGTCAACAACCAATAACATAACTCAATTACTTAGTATGTTTGATCAAGTTATATACGCAAACAGCTGAATAATATTTATTTATTTACTTATTTCCTCATTTGGACCAATTTCTTTTTTTTTAATTTTTTTTGACATTTATTTATTTTTGAGAGACAGAGAGAGGCAGAGCATGAGCAGGGGAGGGGGAGAGAGAGACACACACACAGAATCCAAAGCAAGCTCCAGGCTCTGAGCTGTTTGTTAGCACGGGGCTCGAACTCGCGAACTGCGAAACCATGACCTGAGCTGAAGTCAGAAGCTCAACCGACTGAGCCACCCAGGTGCCCCTCAATTGGACCAATTTCTAATCACTTTATTCTAAATTAGGACTACCATAATGCACAATGTCAGGGGCACTCTTCTCATGTTCAGTTTAACTTACTGTAGGTAACACGAATGATGCCCTCTTTGAATTGTACAGTATAGTGTCCCTGCTACAATTAATAAAAAAACACAATGAAAAATGTATATCAATAAATATCAAGTTATTGACATCTTTCATTTTTAGCAAAATCAGACTTTCAAAGGCCATAGCATTTTGGAAAAAGAAACCCCATCTTGGATATTTTCCTTCAGTTTGGTTCCTTTTCCTTCCCAACATTCCTTTTTCTGGGACAAAGGCTCTTCCCCGACTCTGAGCAATTTTAGTGATGTTGACAATCACCAGTGATTAAAGTAGTGGGCATGGCATCCAGGCCTTACCAATCATGACACCATATTACCTGGTTGACAGTGATTGGTCCAGGGGTAAGCATGTGATAGATACCAGCAGGGCCAATCAGAGTTCTTCCATAAGATTTGCTGTGTGGATGTAGAACTGTAAGTATGTAATCCTGGGAATGTTGGCAGCCCTTTTCCCTACTGGAGGGAAATCTCAAAATGTAAAATTAGAGAGATCAAAGCCAAACAGAGAAAAGAAGAGTGTGTAGTGGAGAAAAATATTTCTGAGAACGTCTATTTGAGTCCCTTGATTTATCTCTGACCTCCTCCCAGTTATGTGTGCGAACAACTTAACTATTTTTTCCTCAATGTACATCAAAATGAGTTTGTCACTTGTATTCAAAGGAGCCTTAATTATCAGAACCCATGACTGCAAGTTTTTTATTCCTCTTAGGATACTTCTCCAAGTTGAGTCAATTTAAAGCCATATAGGACTACATCCTTTCTCAGAAACACAAAAAGAAAGGTTTTAAACACCAGATCTCTGGCCTGATTAACTCAACTTGACTCATGATATTAAGGCAATATTTCCAGGCAATACTCAAGGTTAGTAACAGTATATACCAAATGAAACGAGTAGAATTTTTAAAATAGCTTCTTCATTACAAAAACATTCAGAGCACAGTTACTGACAGTAAGATAAGGGACTGTGGTTTCAGTAACACCAAGTGTTACCAAATCTTCATACTTTGCCACATGAAGCTGGAATTCATCACACCTCTAACCAGGGTATAAATTCTTTCTCACATCAAGTCCATGACTTGAGAAAAAGTTAAGATGTGAACATTATATATATACTATATACTGAACTAATACTAGTTCAATAACTTATTGGGTGAACATGGACAAATTATCTAACTTCTCTGAGCTTCAGTTTCCTCATTGTCAAAATGCAGACATAAAAAAGAATCTACGGGTTTAGAACTGCTATTGCTTATGTGTGACTGTTTTCTTATTCATCTTGTATTCTGATGCCTTGCACAAAGTCTTGCATGGAATAGACATTTGACAAATAATTGGTAGGAGAACTGGATAAACTATGAACACATATTCACCTCGTGCATTGTCATGAAGAATATACAAGATAACCCAAAGTAAACATTATAATACCTAACACATCATAGTTGCTCATAAATATTAGTTCTTTTCTTACCTTCCTTCATCCTCCTGCTGTTGAGACACAAACCATTTAATGTATCTGATGCTTTGTTCACCATTTTTCACACTAAACCCTCTTTATTCAAAACCTTCCAGAATTCTCCATAAGGCCTCTCTGATGGAAGTCCACTAGCTCCAAATCAACTTCACTGTGAACACCACAGCTTTGCGCTAGAAAACCTTGCTCTACTTGGCATGTGCCTGTGTGTTTTTTTTTCATATTTGCTTGTCCTCTCTCCTGATTAGCCTCACTTGCTACAGTGTCTAATATAGTATTTTCACTAATGGGATAATAGTGATTTCCTGACTTCAACAAAATTTATCAGCTTGGAGACAATTGGAGCCCTCCCTTCCTTATGTTACTTTACCTAAACTAACTTAAAGCATAGGCCCCTTTATTTTGTTTTTGTTGTTTTCTAATTTGAGAAAGAGAGAGAGAGAAAGAGAGAGAGAGCATGGGGGGCGGGGAGTGGCAGAGGGGGAAAAAGAGAGAATCTCAAGCAGGCTCCGTGCTCAGCAAGGAGCCCAATGCGGGGCTCAATCCCATGACCCCAGGATTAGGACCTGAGCTGAAGTCAAGAGTCAGATGCTCAACTGACTGAGCCACCCAGGTGCCCCCCTCTTTCCTTTGAACTTGCTTTCTTCTGCCTATGTAAAGATAATTCTGAACTCCCTGTTTTACTTAGGAATAAGCCACTTTTCTTTAAAGTTCATTTATTTCTTTTTAAAGAGAGAGAGAGAGAGAGAGAAACAGAGTGTGTATGAGCAGAGGAGGGACAGAGAGAATCCCAACAGTGTGGAGCCCAGTGCAGGACTCAAACTCATGAACTGTGAGATCATGATCAGAGATGAGATCAAGAGTCAGACGTTTAACCAACTGAGCCACCCGGGTGTCCCAAGGGATAAGCCACTTTTTGAATGAGAATAATACTTGCTTATAATACCATCCAACTTTAGAATGGCTTTTCATGTAGAATGTTTCAATTAGTTTTCACAACAGATTAGTTTAGCATGGCTTTTGGAATCTAAATGAATTTGGTTGGAATCTTAACTCTATCACTTAATAGCTGTATGATTTCAGGTAAATTACTAAACCTCTCTGACCCTCAGTTTCCTCACTTATAAATTCAAAGAAAATATAATCGTGCTTCTTAGGATGATTGTGGGAATCTAGTGATACATATAAATCAGGTACCATGGTAAAATTTAATCAATGGGATGGAAGCCATTAATAAATGATAGTTATAATTATTATTTTATAAACAAGAAAACCAAGGCACACAGTACAAAGGAAGCAATCAGAAGGCTCTGTGTAAAGACAGATTTTGATTCTAAATGCCATGCTTCAATCTACTTCTCTGCCCTTCCAGCAAAGCAGCCTACAAAAAGCTTCTTCACACTTTCTTTAATTTGATCTTTATAACAACCTTAAGAGGTTTATGTAGAAAATGACTCTTTAGCTCTGTGGGGGAAGTGAATTTTAATGGATGAGTTTTAATGGTTGTTCAAGTTAATTGGAAAGGTTGGCCAGCATCACAATCTCAACAAGGAGAGAAGTAGAGCAGAAATATAAAGAATAATAAGTATGTAAACTAAGATGATCTGGCCTAGAGAAGATGAGGCCAATGGCACTAACTCAGGACAGGTGCATTTAACAGTGACTCGCAGAAACCAGAATCTAGGGGAGCCTGGGTGGCTCAGTCGGTTGAGTGTCTGACTCTCAATTTAGGCTCTGATCATGATCGTAGGATCAAGCCCGTGCTGGGCTCTGTATTGAGCAGGGAGCCTGCTTAAGATTCTTTCTCTCCCTCTACCCCTCTCCTTCACTCACACACTCTCTCTCTTAAGAAAGAAAGAAAGAAAGAAAGAAAGAAAGAAAGAAAGAAAGAAAGAAAGAAAGAAACCTGAAATCTAAACTCACCCTCACCTAATACTCAAAAGCAGTTTCCTTATTTTTTTCTTATTTCAGTTAATTGTCCAAAAGGGCAAAAAGAGTCCCCAGAAAGAAGCAAAGAAAATTTTTCTTCATGCTTAGGAGGCCAAGTTGATGTTAGATAAATGACCTTGGACACTAACTGACTTCTTTGTGGTCCTGTTTCCTCATTCGCAAATGAAGATAATATCACCATTAGTGTTCTCCAGAGAAATAGGACCAATAGTGTGTGTCTATGGAGAAATAGTGCGATTTTAAGGAATTAAATTGCGTGATTCTAGAGCAGTCCAAAATCTGCAAGAAGGCCAGCTGATGAGAACTGGGAGAAAGTTGATGCTACAGCTTGAGTCCAATGGCAGTCTGCTGGCAGAACTCTGTCTTTCTGAGGAAGGTCAGTCTTTTTCTTAAGGCTTTCAGTTGCTTGGATGAGGCCCACTAACATTATGAAGGGTAATATGCTTAACTTGAAGTTTAATGATTTCAGTGTTAATCTTATCTAAAATACACTTTAACAGTAACGTCCAGACACGTTTAACCAAATATCTGGATACTGTGGCCTAGCCAAGTTGACATATAAAATTAACCATCACAGAAGGAATGCTGATCATTCAAGGAACAAATTTAGCACAATATCTAACACACAAAGCTAATCATAATAATGATAATAATAATATAATATAGCTATTATTATTTCTGCTGTTATTATTCTTTACTGAATACCTACTCTTTTTTTTTTTTTTTTTTTTGCTGGGCATCAGATTAGGTTCTGAAGACATGAGAATTCACAAGATACCAATCTTTGTCCTCAAAGAACTTACAGTCTAAACACAGATCCTAATAAGCCACCTGACAGCGTTCTGAATACTATGAGAGCAAAAGACTACTCTGAGGAATATGGGTATGGTACGAGTGCATAAAAGGGCCCTGACTCGAAATGGGCTGAGGGGCAGGGATAACTTAAGAGAAGATAGAATGGATGAACAGACTCCAGTCAGGTAAATGGACACCGGTGGCGGGGAGGAAGAAGCAGGTGTATGGCAAGGAGATAAGTGCATGGAACTAGAATTGACAAAGAACACAGTCTGTTCATAGAACTGCAAGCAGTTTATCATTTGTTGGGTGAAAGGATGAAAAAAGCAAGTAAAGACAAAAAGGTAAAAAGACTGCAAGTTTAAGGCTGTAAAAGGGCTCTTACCAACCTAAGCAGTTTGGATTTTATCCCCAAAGCAATGATGACCTAAAATATGGTAGTGATGTTGGAAATGGAGAGAAGAGACAAATTTGAGAGGTCTCAATGGGTGAAATGGATAAGGCCTGATGATGGATTAAATGTTTGAGATGAGGGAGGAGGGCGGGAAAGCTAATACTTAGAAGTGAGCTAGAGTATGTTTAGAAGGTGCTAATAACTAGGGGCGCCTGGGTGGCTCAGTCGGTTAAGCATCCGACTTCAGCTCAGGTCATGATCTCACAGTTTGTGAGTTCAAGCCCCGCATCGGGCTCTGTGCTGACAGCTTAGAGCCTGGAGCCTGCTTCAGATTCTGTGTCTCCCTCTCTCTCTGCTCCTCCCCCACTCACGCTCTGTCTCTCTCTCCTTCAAAAATAAACAAAAACAGGGGCGCCTGGGTGGCGCAGTCGGTTAAGCATCCGACTTCAGCCAGGTCACGATCTCGCGGTCCGTGAGTTCGAGCCCCGCGTCGGGCTCTGTGCTGACAGCTCGGAGCCTGGAGCCAGTTTCCGATTCTGTGTCTCCCTCTCTCTCTGCCCCTCCCCCGTTCATGCTCTGTCTCTCTCTGTCCCAAAAATAAATAAACGTTGAAAAAAAAATAAACAAAAACATTAAAAAAAATTTTTTTTAAAGATGCTAATAACTCTTGTAATTCCAATAGGATATTCTGAAGAAAGCTGAAGGACTTTGCACTTGTCATCTGCCCTTTGTTGTTCACTTTCCACATTTGTGAAATGAAGATATTGGACTCAATTCTCTTTGAAAGCCCTTGTCTTACTGTAAACTTCTGCAATCCTGTGACTACTTTGTACATAATACATTCTGGAGGGGGATGGGGGAATACTTTTGGCCCTACCACGTCAATAAACTGAAAGCAGTAAGTAGTACCACCAGATTGGTATTTAACTATGATTTTGCAATTATCACAGGATGTCAGAATGAGAAAGATCAGGAAATTAGATAACACATGCTAGTATCTTTTCTGTTCTGTTTGAGCTGTCAGAAAAATAGGGGCGGTTGACACTGCAGATCTAAAAAGATTAGACGGATTGTTCTAACTAGAATCAAAGTTGATAAGCAAATTTCTATGAATAGTGAAACAGACCAAAAAGCTGATTGGTGAAAAAAAAAATGCATGGGAGAGAGAAACAAGCACGCTCTTTTTTTTCTTTTTTCCTATTGTGTGTTTGCAAAAAAAAAAAAAAATTATTGATTGCTCTGGTTTCAAGCACTTGATTTATCTTTTATGACACTTGAAACCCAGTGTTTGCTCTACAGCTTAAAGTTTATTTGGTGAGCTAACAAAGGCCCTGTGGAATCTAAAGGAGAGGATGAAATCAAATGACGATTTGAACGGAAACCAGTCCAGACGGTCATTGTGTCCCTCCTCAACTTGAACTTGAACCATTATTTGAAGTTTTTTTTTGAGCAAGAACTGAATGAGGAAAAGATTTTCAGAGATAATCTGGTATAAACCATTCAGAACCTGGTTGATGAGTTGCTGGAGCTCTTCTGACCTGAAAAATAAGGAGCTGAACATGAGGCTGTGACACAACAGTCCGATGTTCTGGTAGAGTGCTGGGAGCGAATATCTTACATCGCAAACATCGTATTTGCAGTTAGTTATCATTGTTTAGTTGGATGCACACAAAAAGCCATTGGAAGACATTTTATAAAAAAATTCAGAATACATATTAATTTAGTTTAGACTCAAGGTTTGTGGGTGTGTGTGTGGGGAGGGGGTTGGATGTCTATAACTTGCTAGGCAGCACCATTAAAAATAATGGGCAAATTTAGTTTTTTTCCCATCTTATTGCACCTAAGAAACCATTACAGACCATATCAGTAGCTCTGATGTTCTTGGGAGAAGAAGGGGAAACTATTTTCAAGCCTCCCTTTGACAAACTCTGCCATGTAATATTACCGAGTTCCAGTCTAAGGGCTGTGGGATTTATCTAAGGGCTAGATGAATCCGATAAATTTTCTGATCCCACAATAATAATCATAAATAGTATTATCTTTATCTCTCCATTGAATTAATAATTGAATGCTGATTCACATTCTTCCCTGATTTAAATCCAAACCTGAGAATTATCTCTTTCTGAGAAATATTCTCAAATAATCCTTTCTATTGTGCAGCTAACCCTTTACAATGTGTTTGAATTAAGATCAATTTTTTTTCTAATGCTACCACCATGCAAATTTACTTAAATATTCAAGTAATTTTAGATATTTTATTCCAAGGCAATAAATGAACTTAGATAACCCTAGGATTAGTGAACCAAGTTAGACTTCACCTGAATAATAATGTTTTATATAATTTTGCTAATTCCATAATCTATTTTGTCTCTATGTTATTAAAATCCTCTAAGGACAAGAACAGTGCTTATTTTTCAAAACGTGTTTCAAATATCCAGTGAATTTTCAGTCCTTTGATGTTGGTACCCACATCAAGAAGAGTCAGTCGGCCAAGGTGAGGCATACATCCATGTGCATTCATACTAGCCTTTGGGATCTGAGATAGGGAAACAAATACAAATTAAAGAAGCTTCCTGAATTTACAAGGAAAGGGGAGAACAAGAAGTATGAGTCCAAACTCAGGTCATAAGAAAATGTAGAAGGGCAAGTCAGGGAAACTGAGGTAAGTAAGCAAGTGTCAAAGGCAATAACAAGAAACTATCAAAAGGAGAGCCAAGTCAAGGGTCAAAAGCTGAGTTGAACTGGAACCAAGTGGGAGCAAGGGCATATCTGGAACACCAGTATTCTGTTGTGACCACAGCCTCCTGTGCAAGGTGACTCCGTCCTTATGGACTCTTGGGTCAGGCTGGACTTTGCATGGGCCACAGGACATCTTCTTGGTCTGGAAGAAGTCCTAAGTTGCTTGTAGGCACAACTCTGATGCCTACATTGCCTTGAAAGGATGGGGGCACCTCCTTTCAAGCAGAAGAAGGAGGTAATGTGTTATCTACCTTTAGGAGTTCAGAGAAAGGAAGAAATGAAACATTCCCAAAGAGGCCCAAGGATGTTTTTGTCTTGTTTCTATTTTATTTATAGTCCCTTTCCTCCTCCCATCAGAACTTTGCTCCTTCATTCAGTAGCTTAAATTTATCCTTGGTGTCCATTTTGTCCATGACCTATACCTGAGATCTCCTCTTTAAGGAGGACAAGGAAGTTGTGAGGGAAGACACAGAGTTTTGAGTGTTCCCCAGGGGTCCGCAGTTGATGCCAATATTCCCCTCCACTTCCATCTGTCCTGAATTAACCCAGTTACACTACAGACCAACCACAGTTGACATGATTGCTACCTCCCCACCACCACAAAGGAATACCAGCAGAATGAGAGAAGAGAATAGTTTTCTAATCTGCACCATCAGTCCTTTATTTATGTGGGACCACGGATATGGACAACTGAGGCCAGTATGTCCATAGTGAATGATGTTTTCATGTAGCTGCAGAATTTTCTAAAATTGGACAGAACCTCCCTTTAAGGTACACTACACATTAGACAAAGGAAGATCCCCTAGTATCCTTCCAATCTACTGCTACCAAAAACAAAGCAAAAAAACTTACTTGATCAGATTTTATGTCAACATTTAGATAATAATATAGGGTATTTTAAAAATAGGATGTTACAGTATTAAGATAGCTCAGACACACACACACACACACACACACACACACACACACACACACACCACCTTGTCATTATCAAGTCAATCCCTTCATATCACTAAAAAAGTCAAAGGGATCCTATTTTATGCCAAATTCTCTTCTTTTAGCAGCTGCAGCCAGGTATTCTTCCATTAGAATCAAGCAGCTCTTCAGAATCTCCCAAGGTAGAGAATTCTAATTTAAATTCTCTCAGGTATACTATGAACTTCAAGTTCATAGTATCAACTGAATACATAAAACATCACAGCCACAGACCCATACCCATATCCATACAAGACTAGCCACTAAATATCGATTTCTTTAGACCAAAATTTTTCAACATGGGAATGAAGTAGTTACTTAGCTGACAAGGTTGGGGATAGTAGGCACAAGCAAAGAGGTGTCCCCACAAAACTAAAGCAGCTTCATTTTAAAAGGTATTTTTTTTATACATTGGGGATTTTCAGAATATTTCATTTGAAAAATAGGTTCTGCACTCTCTGCAAAATTTTAAGAACTATTACCTTATAAAATACTCTTTTCCAAGCTGAAGTAGTGTTCTCAGACTCCACTAAATGTCTCATAACCTAGAATCGCATTGCTTTTAAAACTGTTGACCTTGGTGGGATTGGAGGGGAGTGAGGCTGGTAAGGAGCAGGCAGAGAAAATGAAAGAGAACAAAAAAAAAAGAAAAGAAAAGCTTCGTGGTTTCTATTCATCAAGTGCAATCAATCACTCTATGCCAGCTGCCCAGCCACCTGTAAACTTAAAATTGAAATGGCTACCCAGATATTTCACTCCTACCTATCTATTCAAGGGAAGAGAAAGACTAAGTCCACAAAAGGCCTTGTAGGGGAATGTTCACATCAAATTTATTCATCATAGCCCCAAAATGGAATTAGCCCAAGGGTCCACCAGCACAACAAACTGTGATTCGTCCACACAATAGAATTTCTCAGCAATAACACTGGAGCGACTCCTGACACATCCAACAACATGAATAAATCTCAGAATGATCGTGCTGCATGAAAGAAGCAAAAGAGACGCAAGACACAAAAGAGAAAATATCGTATGATTTTATTCACATGAACTTCCGGAATAGGCAAATCTAACCTATGGCAGAAAAAAACCCAGAATGCTGGTGGCTTCAGGGAAAGGATATAAAGTGACTGGGAGGAGACACAAGGGAAGTTTATAGTAATGAACATGTTCTATATTTTGACTGAGGTATGGGTTACAAGAGTGTATTTGTCAAAACAGATCAAACCATACACTTAAGAATTGTGCATTTCAGGGGCGCCTGGGTGGCTCAGTCGGTTAAGCGGCCGACTTCGGCTCAGGTCATGATCTCGAGGCCCGTGAGTTCGAGCCCCGTGTCGGGCTCTGTGCTGACAGCTCAGAGCCTGGAGCCTGTTTCAGATTCTGTGTCTCCCTCTCTCTCTGACCCTCCGCATTCATGCACTGTCTCTCAAAAATAAATAAACGTTAAAAAAAAATTTAACAAAAAGAATTGTGCATTTCATTGTGTGGAAATTTTATCTGAATAGATTTAACTTGTGGGGAAAATACTCAACTGAAAAACTAAATGTGGCAAAAAACTGAGACAATATAGAAAAATATCTTTATGAGCTCGGAGTAGAAAACAATTTCTTTAAAGTTTTTTTATTATTTTTTTAATATGAAATTTATTGTCAAATTGGTTTCCATACGACACTCAGTGCTCATCCCCAACAGGTGCCCTCCTCAATGCCCATCACCCACCCTCCCATCCCTCCCACCCCCACCAACCCTCAGTTTATTCTCAGTTTTTAAGGGTGTCTTATGGTTTGGCTCTCTCCCTAACTTTTTTTTTCCTTCCCCTCCCCCATGGTCTTCTGTTAAGTTTCTCAAGATACACATAAGAGTGAAAACGTATGGTATCTGTCTTTCTCTGTATGACTTATTTCACTTAGCATAACACTCTCCAGTTCTATCCACGTTGCTACAAAAGGCCATATTTCATTCTTTCTCTAAAAGTTTTTTTTAATGTTTATTTATTTTTGAGAGAGAGAGAGACAGATCGTGAGTGGGGGAAGGTCAGAGAAAGACAGAATCTGAAGTAGTCTCGAGGCTCTGAGCTATCAGCACAGAGCCCAACAAAGGGCTTGAACTCACAGACTGTGAGATCGGGACCTAAGCTGAAGTCGGACACTTAACTGACTGAGCCACCCAGGTGCCCCAGAGAACAATTTCTTAAACAAGATACACAATGCTCTACATAGAAAGTACTGATGAGTATCTTTATTAAAACTTAAAATTCATGTGAAGAGGAGATGTACAGAAAAGGTCAATTCAGAAAAATGACCAGTAAACATCAGAAAGGATGCTGACAGGTGATAGCTACACTTGCAATGAGCATACCTATAGAGCCGCTGAATCGCTATGTTGTACACCCAAAACTAATGCTAACATAGTGTGTCATCTACGCTTCAAAAAAATAAAACAAAATAAATGAAAGGGTGCTTGACCTCGCGAGTGATCCTGTGAATGCAATTATTTTTTAAAGAAACAATTTCTTATCTGCCAGATTGGCAGCTTCAGAGACTTGTGATTTGGTGAAGCCGTGAGATTGTAAATCATACCGTGCTTTGTGACTGTCGATCAGTTTGGCGAATTCAGTCATTTTAGTATAAACAGAGCACTAGATCTAACACCTAGAAATTGAATTTCTGTTATAGACTCTAGAGAAACTCTTACATGGGCCCAAAGAGCACGTACAAGGAAGGTTATTGTAGCACTGTTTGCACTAGTGGAAAGATGGATTCCACTGCAACATCCGTTCATAAAGGTGGTATAGTCGTATGGGGCAATATTACATGGCAGTTAAAAAGAATAAACTATTATCTCCATGTATCAAGGTAGCTAGGTCTCAAAAACATGTTAAAGTAAATATAAATACCATATTTGTATTAAAACTGTATAAATGTATAAAAACTGACTCATAAAAACCTTAATCTTGGCTATGCCTCAGAAACAAAGAAAGGAAAAACAAGTGATGTAATGATTCGAAGGGCTTTATCTGAAATTTGTTATTAAAATAATAGGAAGAATCATCAAAATGCAAATGAATGAATCTTGATTTATTTCTGATATCTTACACAAAAATTAACTCAAAATTAATCCTAATAGGCATTGATTCTAGACTGTGACCTTGGGTTAGGCAAATAGGCCTTAGATATGATGTCTAAAGCACAAGCCATAAAAGAAAGAGAATTGATAAATTGGACTTCATAAAAATGCAAAATTTTGTTCTGTGAAAGACCCTGCTAAAAGCATGAAAAGACAAGCTATAAAACGGGAGAAAATATTTGCAAATATACTTATCTGACAAAAAAAATTGAATCCAGAATATATGAAGAATTATCAAAATTCAACAATAAGAAAATGAACAGCAGATATTTTGTTAATTTTTTTAATGTTTTTTTTTTCAACGTTTATTTATTTTTGGGACAGAGAGAGACAGAGCATGAACGGGGGAGGGGCAGAGAGAGAGGGAGACACAGAATCGGAAACAGGCTCCAGGCTCTGAGCCATCAGCCCAGAGCCCGACGCGGGGCTCGAACTCACAGACCGCGAGATCGTGACCTGGCTGAAGTCGGACGCTTAACCGACTGCGCCACCCAGGCGCCCCTTTAATGTTTATTTTTGAGAGAGAGAGAGAGAGACAGAGACAGAGTGTGAGTGGAGGAGGGGCAGAGAGAGAGAGGGAGACAGAATCTGAAGCAGGCTCCAGGCTCTGAGCTGTCAGCACAGAGCCTGATGTGGGGCTTGAACCCATAAACCGTGAGATCATGACCTGAGCCTTAGTCGGACGCTTAACCAACTGAGCCACGCAGGTGCCCCTGATTTTTTTTTTTTTTAATGAGCAAAGATTTAAACAGGCACTTCACTAAAGGAGATACATGGAGGGCCAAGAAGCCACATGAAAGCTGCTCAACATCGTTAGTCATTAGGGAAATGCAAATTAAAACTGTGAGGAGACCGTGTGCTACACCTAACAGAACAGCTTAAAAAAAAAAAAAAAGAACCAGACAACTCCAAGGGCTGAGAGGGACGAGAGGCAACTGGAATTTCAGATACTGCTGCCGGAAATGCACAGTGGCACAGCCACTTTGGAAAACTTCAGGCAAAGGAATGTAGGTGCTCCAGGTGAAATCAGGCAGCCTACAAGGAAGTGGTGAGGGCGAGAGAAAATGGGTAGGGTACCCCCTGCGTCTGTTTCCACCCCCATGTAACTGTACTTCAGTTCCCAGTTTATGGAGGGTTCTGTGAGGTTCTTATAAGGACAATCCAACCATAAAGATTCATCCTTAATGCTTTATCCTGAATGCTTTATCCGCAATCTTAAGCAACATAAGAAAGAGAAAAAAGGGATGTTTGTCACCAGTGCCGGGTATAATCAAACCAATGCCTGCACACCAACGCCCTATGGATTCTGAGGTGAGCCTGCTCTGTCCCTAGAGGAGAATGGCTAGGGTTGCCAACCCCAGATTCTACTCCTACCACACGGAACGTCGCCCACCAGATACGAAAAATACTTTCGTAGGTTGAGATTCCTGAATGAGTCTAGTGAAGAAGAAGAAAGGGGTAGGAAGAGGGGAAAATCTTCAACTTGGAGGAAAATAGAAGTATAAGTATGATGATAAATGACAGTGGACGCTTGGCTTTGATTTGGAGGGTGTCGGGGAGAGAAGGATGGGGATAGTGGCAATTTACAGTCCACGCCCATCTGAGGGAAGCAATTTTGCTATGTGGAAATGCAAGAGCAGGTTTCAAATCTTCTTATTGTCCTAGGGAAGCAGGACATGTGGGTTTGTACGTGAAATCACCTGAGTCGTAAACATTGGAAATGATTTTAAATTTTATTAGAACAACAACAAAAAGGTCTGGGGGCCAGATGAGGACTGGGAGGCACCATACTGTGTCCTCTGATGTGGACAGACTAAAAGCTAGGCCAAGCCACTCACCCCAGGCATGCTTTCTGTAGAACTCCCTTGGTTAGCACCTCCCAGTCTAGAGGAAGTCCCTGGGTTGGTTTACTTCATTAGCTGCCTGGAAGAGAAGGGAAAAAAGAGAAGCCAAAATTACTGTGAGGTCCCAAAAAAAGAAGAAGCAAACATTTGCTACAGGCTAGTTATTATTCTTTTTGTCCTGGAATCGCCTGGGGTGGAAAAATGCAGAGTCTCAGGTCCCCTCTCAATTTACTTAATTAGAATCTCTGGTGGCTGGGTCTGCTGTAGATTTCCATTTTTTAACAAGCTCCTTGGGTAATTCTTACCCCCACTGAAGTCTGACACTATTGAATTTTTCCACCTTTACTACAGAGGATTCAGTTACCATTGGGTCCAGTTGGTCCTGTATCTAAATTTGAGGTCTCCGGTGGGAAGAACAGGAATGGGAAAGAAAGGAAAGCTTTGAGCGCCCCCTAGGGGTTATCTTGTACAGTGAACAGCTTTATCATGATCAGTGATTTTTCAGAGGTGCTAGGAATAGAAATTAAGTAGTATTTTTGAGCCCTTATAGGCATTAAGCATTGTGACTGGCCACTCACATACATTATCTGATTTCAGCCTATGAGCCAGGTACTATTATTACTTGCATTTTGCAAAAGAGGAAATCTACCTGTAAATCCAGTGGCATGGCTGATGACTCCCTCTTCCTCAATATATTTTCTTCACATGGCTTCCAGGACACCATACTCTTTTTCATTTGCTTCCTGGCTCACTGGTTATTCCTTCTCAGTCTTCATGCTAGCACTCTCTCTTCTCCAAGACCTATTAATTTTGGAGCATCCCAGGGATCAGTCCTTGGTTTTCTTCTTTCCCTGTATAATTAACATACAGTGTCAAGTTAGTTTCACATGTACAATGATTCAACAATTCTGTACATTGCTCAGGGCTCATCACATGATAAGTATACTCTTAATCCCCTTTATCTATTTCACCTATTTCTCCACCCACCTGCCCTCTGGCAACCACCAGTTTGTTCTCTGGATTTAAGAGTCTGGTTTCTTGTTTGTCTTTTTCTCTGTTCATTTGTTTGTTTCTTAAACTCTACATATTAGTGAAATCATATGATATTTATCCTTCCCTGACTTATTTCACTTAGCATCATACCCTCTAGACCCATCTATGTTGTACATGGCAAGATTTCACTTGTTTTTATAGCTGAGTAATATTCCATTATGTACATATACTACATCTTCTGGGGCACCTAGGTAGCTAGCTCAGTTGGTTAAGCATCCCACTTCAGCTTAAGTCATGATCTCACAATTCATGAGTTTGAGCCCCACGTTGGGCTCTGTGCCTGCTTTGGATTCTGTGTCTCCCTCTCTTTCTGCCCCTCCCCCCACCCACTTGTGTTGTCTCTCTCTCTTTCTCTCTCTCAAAAAAAAAAAAACATTAAAAAATTAAAAATAAACATATTCCAAATCTTCTTTATCCATTCATCTATCAAGGTACACTTGAGTTGCTTCCATAATTTGGCTATTTTAAAATTGCTTCAATAAACATTGGGGTGCATATATCTTTTTGAATTAGTGTTTTTGTTTTCTTTGTGTAAATGTCCAGTAGTGAGAGTACTGGATCATATGGTAATTCTATTTTTAATTTTTTGAGAAACCTCCATACTGTTTTCCACAGTGGCTGCACCAATCTGCATTCCCACCAACAGTGCATGAATGTTTCTTTTTTTCCACATCCTTGCCAATTCTTGTTATTTCTTGTGTTGTTGATTTTAGCCATTCTGACAGGTGTGAGGTGATATCTCATTGTGGTTTTGACTTGCATTTCCCTGATGATGAGTGATGTTGAGCATCTTTTCCTGTCCTGGCCATCTGTATGTCTTCCAGACATCCAGACATAAGCAGACATAACCAGAATGATCTTCCTAACATGTAATTCAAAGTGTATCATTTATCTGCCTAAAATCTTCCCAGGGCTTCCCATTTCACTCAAACAAAATGGCAAAATCCTTAGAATGTCCAACAAGGCCTTCTACAAGTAGGGCCCCAACTCCTCTCTGACCTCACCTCCTGTTACTCCCTCCCTTATCCTGCTCCAGACGCACTGGTCTCCAATGCTATTCCTTACATATTCTTGGCTTGATTTGGCCTGAAGGCCTTCACCCTGGCTCTTTCATCTGCCTCAAACATTCTTCCCTCAGAAGTCTACTTGGTTAACTACGTCACTTCCTACAAATCTTTACTCAAATGTCACCCTCTCAATGTGACCAACCTGGATTCTGCTGTCGGAAATTACAAGCTGTTTTTCTCCCTGCATGCCCAAACCTCTTATCATGCTCCATTTATTCCATAGCGTTATGGCTTGGCAACGTATTACATAATTTAACTCTTTATTATGCTTATAGTTATTCCCCCCCCCCCCCCGCCCCACACACTAGAATGTAAGCTCCAAGAAGGCAGAGATTTGGGACTGTTTTGTTTACATACAGGTTGCAAACACATAGGTCAGTGCCTGAGATTTAACAGAAATATCTCTTGAGTGAATGAGACATGAAGAGGTTACATACGTAGTCCTAAGTATTCAATACTCCATTTGACAAGCAAACCTGAATAAGAAACAATTCTTTTCTCCTTATAGAGAAACATACAGAAGCTCCATACAGTCTGTTTGGGCATCTTCTATGGAGAGGAGTGCTGAATACCAGCAGCCACAGCCCCCTTTAAAGAGGTGACACACAGCAGTGGGCTGTGTCTATCACTCACCTCTCCACCACTTGTACCACACACAGAGCTGGGCACTGTCTTCTTTACCCAATTTATTTAGGGACTGTAATGCTGAGCTACAAGTCGTATTCTTCCCTACCATGAGAAGTAATATACAGTCTGTGGGGTACATTTTTCAATATAGTATACAGGTTTATTTTTTAAGTTTATTTATATTTATTTTGAGAGAGTGAGCATGAGTGGGGAAAGGGTGGAGAGAGGGAGAGAGAGAATCCCAAGCAGGCTCCACCCTGTCAGTGCAGAGCCTGATGCAGGGCTCAAACTCATGAACCATGAGATTGTGACCTGAGCCAAAATCAAGAGTTGGACACTTAACTGACCAAGCCACCCAGGCAACCCTACCAAACGGGTTTAAAGATGAATTGCAACTCACAAAAAGAAGCAACATAAAAAGTCTGTGGAATGACTTTTCACTAAACATGTTACTGAGTGAGGCTCGCTTGCCATCAGCTGTACCTTGATAAGGGATGCAGCAAATGGCTCTTTTCACGGCGTCCTGAATTGCCAGAACTTCTCTGTAATTCTCACAGAGAAGCAAGCAACAGCTTCCTGTAGTGAGTACCTTAGGCAGCTGTATCAAAAAAACCAGAGACTTCTAAGACTCAGTACCAGAAAATAAAGGGATGGGGGCAAGAAAAACCTCCATACTTCCTGAAACATTTATCCAATTTACTCACACAAATTCCCAGCAATCTGAATCACACCTACAACTCCCGCTCTCACAACTGGACAATTCGCTTCAAAGACAAAAGGCAGCTAGACAGACTGCTTAAAGATGAAAAAGATTCTAGTCTATGTCAACAATTAAATTGTGTCAATGGTGTGTTTTTCGATTGCAGCAGCAAAATCATCTCAAAAGGGTGTGTGTGTGTGTGTGTGTGTGTGTGTGTGAGTGTGTGTGTGTGTGTGTGTATAATTTCAATCACGGTAACTACCTTTTCCTGTGGGAATAATTTATCCATAAGGAACCATTTCCAAATTTGGCATATTCCATGGTAGCCAGTATCTCCTCCTTCACAGAGGATGCCTAGTGGTCACTGTTATGACAAGATGGCTTCATAGCAAATGCACCTGAACTTGTTGACATACTTACTTCCCTTGACATCCAGGCCACCACACCCTTCAGGTTTTCCTCTCACCTCCCTGCTCACTTTTCAGTCTCATCTCTGCTCCCTCTCATCGCCCTGACTTCTAACCATTGGACTGACTGCCACAGCGTCAAGCGTTGAACCTCTTCTTTACCTTCGTTCTCTCTGCTGATGATCTCAGCCAGCCTTCATGACGCCATCTACATGCTGCTGACTCCTGCCTTTCTACCTCCAGCCCAGAATTCTCTCCTGAATTCTAGACTTTTCTAAAAGAAAGACTTGACTGGCATCTCCACTTGGATACCTAACAGGCATATCAAATCTAACATTCCCCGAACCAAACTCCTGATATCAGACCCCACCCCCACCCAAATCTTTGCTGTCTCAGGAAATGGTAATTCCATTCGTCCAGTTGCTTAATCTAAACTTTGGCCTTCTTTCTTTCTTTCATCATGCTCCACATTCAATGTTTCAGCAAATCCCATTGGATCTATATTCAAATTCTATCCAGAATCTAATCTCTTCTCACCACTCTTCTGCCACCACCTGGTTGAACTGAAGCCATCAGTATCTGGTTTTTTTCTGGATTATTGCGAAGAGTCCCATAGCTGGTTCCCCTGCCTCAACTATCCCCCCTTTTACAAACTATTCTGTTTACCAGCCAGTGGTTCTCACAGTGTGGTGCCAGACCAGCAGCACTGGCATCACCTAGGAACTTGCTAGAAATGCAAATTCCCCTGCATCACACCAGACCTACTCAATCAGAAACTCTGGGGATGGACGCAGCAACTGTGTGCTAAGAAGCCATCAGAGGTGGCTGATGCACACTCAGGTTTGAGAACTGATGCTCTACAGAAGTGGTTAGCCAGAATGATCCTTTAAGAATGCAAATCAGGGGTGCTTGGGTGGCTTGGTCAGTTAAGCATCCGAATTCGGCTCAGGTCATGATCTCACGGTTCACGGGTTCGAGTTCTGTGTTGGGCCCTGGGCTGAAGCTCAGAGCCTGGAGCCTGCTTCGGCTCCCTCTCTCTCTGCCTCTCCCCCACTTGTATGCTCACTCTCTCTCAAAAATAAATAAATAAACTTTAAAAAATGCAAATCAGATCATGGTCCTCTCTCCACTCACAATCCTCCAGTGGCTTTTCTAGCTCCTTTGAGTAGGAGCCTGCCTCCTCCTGATGGCCTGCAGCCACCCTTGTGATCCATTCCCACTCACACCATATGTGTAACCACCTTTCTCTTCTCCCTTTATTCACTGTGTCTCTCTGCTTTGCCTCCAGGCAGGGCCGTTGGACCACTGTTTCCTCTGCCTGGGACACCCTCCCTACTCCATTCTCTCACATAACCATGTGTCCCTCTCCCTCTTTTCCTTCCAGTCTCTGCTCAAATGTCAGCTCATCAGAAGAGTTTTTCCAGCCACCATATTTAAAATTAAAAATCCCACTTCCCATCCCCACTTCTTGTGCTCCTTTCCCCCCTTACTCCACATTATTTCTTCTGCACAGTGCCTGTCACCTTCCAGCATAGAGTATGCTGCACTCGTTTATTTGTTTAATAGTCATTGCACCCAAGAATATATGCTCTATGAGACCGGGATCTGTGTGTATTGTATTCACTGTTGTATCATCAGAGCCTGGAACAATGCTGGCATATGGTAGGGGCTCCATAAGTATTTGTTGGCTAAGTGAATAACTAAATGATGGCCAAAGCATTCCTCTGGATAAATGATACATTTCTTGTCATGACACTGCCATTGCTGAAAATATTTTTAGGGCAATAGTCGGGAAGAAGGGAAACCATTTAGGAGGACACTACTTGCAATAATCCTGAAGAAAGATGACAATGGCTTCAATTTGAACAGGTGGTGCATAGGAGGTGGTCACAAGTGACTGGCTTCTGGATATAAGTTGAATATAGCACTGATGGACTGAGGTCAATTTATAGGTCACATATGGAAACTAGTCTCAGAATTTAAGAGAGATCACCCCTTTAAAAAAAGTGAAAAATACAGTAGCTCAGCTTAATTACACACATTATTTACTAGTCCCAGAATCATATGACATTTGGCTTTATTGCAGAAATCAAATTTCCCCTTGAAAAGAGAAATGGAGAACCACTGAAGACATTCACAGGCTATGAATGCAGTTTCCTATATGATGAAAGAATACATTGGATTTTCACAGGATACAATCTTATATTTGTGTGATTTAATCCTCACAGCAATCCTTTGAGATCCTTGTTATTAACCCCATTTTTCAGATGAAGGAAATAAGGCTCAGGGCAGAGGATTTCAATCCAGGCCAGGTCACACATTTTCTTGATGAGTAAAAGCAATGTGCTGGAAACAAATGCACATGCTGCCTAGAAGAGAACATTTCGGTACGTCTTATCTCTCTTAACTTCATATTCACATTTCATAAGGACAACTTCTCCAGAGGATCAGAGCCCTATAGCAAATATAAAACAGCCAGGACGATGGGGGTCAATTCTGTTTTTCCTGCTGTTCAGGCTGGGAACGAGTCTCCTTTCAATAGCCAAAGCCCTGGGTCAGGTGCCATGGTTCCTCCAGACACTGTTTCCAGTGTCCCCAGGAGAAACCATTGCCATCTTGCCATCGCCATGGGGATTTGATGCTTTCCAGGGCTATGTAGACAGCATTCTCTCAAGACAAGGAACTATTGTTTGGGTAGAAAGAGAGGGTGTTTCTCACTTCAGTGAGAATGGACTTGAATACGGATTCACATTTCAACAATGCCTCCTTTTGTAAAAATGGGTGGGTTTTTATTTATTTATTTTTTTGGCTTATGTGATTTTTTTTCAGACTCAGATCACTGTTTCTAATGACTATTTCTCCTACAATGTTTCTTAAGAATGTTAGGTATGTGTTCCTGGGTGCTATGCACCCAGGGAGTAAAACTCATGTTGCATATTAACCTGAAGTCTCCTTGCTATCTTGAGCAGACTCTGGGGCAGAAAGGGAGGCTGGGGGCAGGAAGACATGGGTTCATGGGTGGGAACTGGCACTTACTGAGAGCAGCATCTAATGAGCAGACACTTCAGATACATTATTCCAATTAATCCTCACAATCACCTGAGCAGATATTATCCCCGTTTTCCAAATGAGAAATGTAATTAGGTAACTGGAGCAAAATCACACAGCTGGTGAGACTGGAATCTGGGATCGGTTCCCAGATCTCACTCTAAACCTGTTCTCTTTCCATTTCCTGTTCCAGGCTTCCTTGCTGACCTTTTTAAGCTTTAGTTTTTTCAGATGAGTCACCTGGTGGGAAGAGTATGTGAGATGGTGCTTCTGAACGAATGTCTCCATCATAGCCGCATGTCGCATAATAGGTACTTAAAAATAATCAAATTTTCTCCTGTCTTCCTTGTGCATCATCTCATCTTACCTTTCTGATTTCTCCTTCTCTTCTCTCTCCTATTCTTTCAGCTCCTGCTTTCTTTTCATTTTCATATCCTTTTCTTTGTAGAAAATCAAAATCTAAAGAACTCATTCCCAGTGGCAACATAAGCTTTAAAAACAATCCCCTAGGAATAAACCAACAAGAACAATGCAAGGTCCATGTGAAGACAACTATAAAATTTTATAGAAGATATAAAAGAAGACCCAAATAAATGGAAAGCTACAGTTTCTGGATGAAAGACTTGATATTATAAAGATGTCAACTTCCCAAATTAATCCATAAATTCAATGCAATCCTAATAAAAATCCCAACAGGAGATTTATTGAATTTGATAAGCTGATTTTAGAGTTCATGTAAAAGAGAAAATGCACAAGAACAAGCAATAAAATTTGAGGAAAAAAAAGAACACAGAGGACTTTTCAGTTATCAAAATATACTAAGTTTATGTTAAACAATGTATCAGTTCAGAATAAAGACATGAAAAATTGAACAGAAAAAGGCAATTCAAAAACAAAGGAACATGCATTTCAAATCAGAGCAAGAAGGATACACTATTCAAAAATTATATTGAGAGTGCTGGAAATCCTGAAAAATATTTAATTTAGATGCCAGTATCATATCATAAACACAAAACCAAAATGGATTAAATTCTAAACACTAATTAAAAAAAAACAAATCAGAAAGGAACTACATAATATATCAAGTTTTATAATGTTGGAAGAGGCAGTGATAAAGCCTTTCCTAAGAAAGACAAAAATTCCAGGAGCCATTAATAAAAAAGTCTTACTGTGAACAAACTGAAAGATCTGTATAACAAAAAAACCCACAAAAACAAAAACACAAACAAAATAAAAGGTCCCACTGAAAGTCTCTGCAAAATATATAAAACAAAATATAGTATACAAAAGCCATTAAAATCTCCTAAAGTTATTGCAAATATATAAAATACAAAACTGGTTAAAAGAAATAGAGAGACAATTCACAGACACCAAAAGAATGATAAAATCTAAAGTTGTTTAATGCCCAGAGTAATAAAGGAAATGCAAAATAAACCACGAGGCACACTTTATAACCAATCAGGGTCTGACACCAGTATTACCAGGTGGAAATGGGCAGTTTCTGTAGAGGCTGTAATAGTGTACATTGATATAAAACTTTTGGATGGCAAATTAGAAATATCTATTAAAATTTAAAGTAAGTACATCCTTGGAATTCTATTTCTAAAAATCTGTTTTTCTAAAATATTCACTCACGTTCAAAAATAAATAAACATAGGGGGAGCCTGGGTGGCTCAGTCAGTTGAGCGACTAGCTTCGGTTCAGGCCATGATCTCATGGGTCGTGAGTTCAAGCCCCACATCGGGCTTTGTGCTAACAGCTCTGAGCCTGGAGCCTGCTTCGGATTCTGTTTCTCCCTCTCTCTCTACTCCTTCCCCACTTGCGTGTGCTCTCTCTCTCTCTCTCTCAAAAATAAACATTTAATAAATAAATAAATAAATAAATAAATAAATACAGTCATCGCAGCTTTATTTATAATAAGGAACAATTGAAAAGGGCAGAAATTTCCCTCAAGTAGCGAATGGTTGAATGAATTTTGTGCATTTGTATTGTGGAATACTATACGATGAGTGAAAAAAAATGAGGTAAATTTATATTTACTACGTGAGAGTTCCAAGACATATGATCAAGTAAAAAAAGCAAGATGCCAACTGCTTTGGGTGAGGAGGACTTCTTTTTTATTTACTCTTATAACTGCATATTTGTATGCAGTTAGCACATTTTGCTTATGTAAGTAAGAATAAAAGGAATCTTACTTAATATGATCCAAAAACCACAGCAGTACCATTACTGCTGTCACGTATCCATAAACCTCACCGGGGCCCACAGGCTGCAAGAGGTCCTGGGCTACACCCTTCCAGGTAAGGGGTTGATTGGTGATACCAAGGTCAAGAGGTTGGAGGCTCAAAAGAACAAAGCTGAAATAATGCTGAACTAGCTAGCACAAGAGGAGAAAGTTCTTCCTCAACACCGTTTACTGGTCCAGCTATCGGCAAGAATCACTTATTTCCCTCTTCTGTTTTGGACTTCATTGGAAGTCCTTTTGTCAAAGGGAACTGCAGTACCCAGGACACGACAATGCCGTATCCATCTTCTATTTCTTGATAAAATCCCTCCTGTCACGGGGGAAACACAGCACCAAGTCTCTCTCTCCTCCTTTCCCTCTGCAAAACCTTCATTCTTGTTTAGCTGAAACATTTAGGGAAAACAAAAAAAACAAAAAACTACTTAAAAACAGATTTTTTGTAACAAAAACATAGGTGCATCTATAAAGGTTATGTATTAGACTTTGCACCAAGAATCATTTTCTCTGGAAAAATTCATTTAGAAAGTGAAAAAGTATCATCATTCAAAACAAGGCCATTATTCTCCTACAATTTTTTGCGTATGTATTCTAATTATTTTGCACTATGTTGCACTATTTAAAAATCTTTCTTTTTCCACGTAGGTTTTTCACCTTCTAATCATTTTGCACTGTTTTCATATATTTTTCAGAAGAGTATATTGTTTAGCCTGAGGTTCACAGGATAGCAAGCTAGAACCAAAACTGTAAGTGATCGCACAAATAAGAAAGCAGGTGGGAAAAATTCTGTGCTTATCACTTGAAGAATAACCAAAACACTTGAGCATTTTGAGCAGAATGAACTTTGGTGTGAAAATTAGGAAATCTCAACTCCACTGTTCTGCACCAGTCATTCCATGAGATGTTGGACAAATGTGTGGCCTCTTCGGTATTTCACAGATAGAGGAGTTTCCTTATCTGTAAATGAACTGGATTGGATAACAATCCATTGATAAGTTGCCTGAGCTCTTACTGTGTGTTCAGAACTAGGCTGTGCGCTTTATATATATTATCTTGTTTGATTCCTATCACAGCCATTTGAGATAGAGATTATTCCCTCAATTTTTTAGATGAAGATGCTGAGGCTCAGATAGAGTAAATAACTTTATTTCCCTAGGGAATACAACTAAAAGTGGGGAGTCTGGATTTGAATCCAGATCTAATTCTGAAGTTTGTATTCTTAAGCTAAGAGCTAATCATAACCTTCACTATATGTTGTTTTAAGCCTACCTTTGCATTACACTTTTACTCCTGATGGGTTGAGGGAGAAGGAGGAGAGGTTTGAAATAAGAGGACCTTAAGATTCCCTTGCTGTTTCAGACAGTGAGTATAACTTAAAGCTTCTTCCATATCTAGAATGTTCAGATGTGGGGGGCAATACATTTCCACACCAGGCTGGAAATTTATAGTTGTGAGGGCATCCTGAAAATTTCCACTAAGATGACAAATGATTTAAGCGGCTGAAGACAGACAAATCTCTCAGCTAAAAAGACACTTCCAGGTCAGCTTCGCTGGCTAGCCTGGATGCTTATGATTCACTTATTGTGCGATAAAGTGGTGGGCTTATGTTTCCAGAGCTAATGATTCAAAAGCTTTCTGTGGTATTAAACTGAGACGCATACAGAAACAAAAGGCAATTAGAAGCAATCAAGGCATTCAGAAATTAAGATTCAATTCTGCATTTGCTAAACTCTTCATGAAGGAAATCAGTAAATTTTTTAAAGCCATGAATATGATACACAAAGAATTAAAAAAGCAATCAATTTAAAAATGTACACATGCTTCCCAGAACGCTTAGGGTATGTAGGACTGAGCCATTTTTCACTTGTCACATTCACATTTATATAGACATGTGCCTGTGAACACTCTCTTGAGTAATATTTCTATTTCAGTTGACAGATGAACGGGTATGTAACTCTTTGAGCTCCAGAAAAATCCTTATGACCATCTAAAAGCCACACTGAACTATTTTTACAAGTACTTCTGGCAAAATGCAGTGATCAGGCTTCTCTTACTTGGATTTTGGTATAAAAGATGTTTGAAAATCCCTGAAGTCACCTTCAGCTGGTAGATCTTAAGGTTTGTGAGAGTACCATCATACTCAGCCTCTAGGAAACTCTAAAGTGACAAGAAGACAGGAATAGAAATAATTATTTTTTAGGGTACCTGGGTAGCTGTCAGTTAAGTGTCCGACTTCAGCTCAGGTCATGATCTCACGGTTCGTGAGTTTGAGCCCCACATTGGGCCGCTGGCTGACAGCTCAGAGCCTGGAGCCTGCTTCAGATTCTGCGTCCCCCTCTTTCTCTGCCCCTCCCTCACTCAGGCTCTCTCTCTCTCAAAAATGAATAAACATTAAAAAAAGTTAAAAGAAAAGAAATAATTATTTTTCCATCCAAGCAACTCTTTGGCTTCTTCAGTTAATACTTGCATTTTTCTCAGTGCCAAATTCAGTACCTTTAGCAGACGGAGTAAAGCATTTTACGTTTCAGACATCACCCTTCCATTAGTCACTCACGTATTTTGATTTTCTTCACATGGTCCAGTTTCTATATTTCATCCAAATTTTTCCTGCCCAGCTCCTTTGTACCTGTTGTTACCTATGTCTGAAATACTCCTATATCTCCTCTCCCTTTTCCAGCTGGCTCACGTTTTAGGTTTTAGCTTAAATATCACCCTTTGGGAGAGGTTTTCCATACTAACTGCTAAAGCATGACTCCCTATTGATGCGAGAGTGGCTCAAAATTCACAAATCAATCAATGTGGTACTTCACATCAACAAGAAAAACCACACGATCATTTCAACAAGTGCAGAAAATCACCTGACAAGGTAACAACATCCACTCATGATAAAAACCCTCAACAAAGTAGATTTAGAGAAAACACACCTCGAAATAATAAAGGCCATTTATGAAAAACCCACACCTACCATCATACTCAATGGGGAAAAAATGAGAGCTTTACCCCAATATCTGGAACAAAACAAGGATGTCCACTCTCACCACTTTTATTCAACATACTACTGGAAGTCCTAGCTACAGCAATCAGACAACAAAAAGAAATAAAAGGTATGTAAATTGGTAAGGAAGAAATAAAACTTTCACTATTTGCAGATAACAAATCCAAAAGATTCCACCAAAAAACTGCTAGAATTGATAAATGAATTCAGTAAAGTCACAGGATACAAAATCAATGCACAGATATCTGGTGCATTTCTATACACTAATAATGAAGCGGCAGAAAGAGAAATTAAGAAAATAATCTCATTTACAATTGTGCCAAAATCAATAAAATTGCCAGGAATAAACTTAACCAAGGCAGTGAAAGACCTCTACTCGGAAAACCAAAAAACACTGATGAAAGAAAGTGAAGATGACACAAACAAATGGAAGGATGTTCCATGCTCATGATTAGAAAAACAAATATTATTATAATATCCATAGTGCTCAAAGCAATCTACAGATTTAATGCATCCCTATCAAAATACTCAACAGCTGTTTTCACAGAACTAGAACAAACAATCCTAAAATTTGTATGGAACCACAAAAGACCCCAAATAGCCAAAGCAATCTTGAAAAAGAAAAACAAAACTGGAGGTATTACAATCCCAGATTTCAAGATATACTACAAAGCTATAATAACTAAAATAGTATGGTACTGGCATAAAAACAGACACATAGATCAACAGAACAGGAAAGAACACATAGAAAAAATCCACAGTTATATGGTCAATTCCTCTTTGACAAAGGAAGCAAAAATACGCAATGGGAAAAAGACCATCTTTTCAACAAATGGTGTTGGAAAAACTTGACACCTACATGCAAAAGAATGAAACTAGACCACTTTCCTACACCATACACAAAAATAAACTCAAAATGGATTAAGGACCTAAATGTGAGACCTGAAACTATAAAAATCTTAGAAGAGAGCACCGGCAGGAATTTCTCTGACATAGGCCATAGCAACATCTTTCTAGATATATCTCCTGAGGCAAGGGAAACAAAAGCAAAAACAAACTATTGGGACTACATCAAAAT
Source organism: Lynx rufus (assembly GCF_022079265.1). NCBI lineage: Eukaryota > Metazoa > Chordata > Mammalia > Carnivora > Felidae > Lynx > Lynx rufus. The sequence goes on from NW_025814824.1 coordinate 19,625,727, forward strand.
AAAATCTTCTGCACAGCAAAGGAAATAATCAACAAAACTAAAAGACAATCTACTGAATGGGAGAAAATATTTGCAAATGACATCTCTAATAGGGGATTAGTACCCAAAATATATAAAGAATTTATACAACTCAACATCAAGAAAACAAATAACCCAACTAAAAAATAGAAGAAGATAAATACCATATGATCTCAATCATGTGCGGAACTTAAGAAACAACAAGTAAACAAAGATAAACAAGACAAACCAAAGAACAGACTCTTAACTATAGAGAACAAACTGGTTGTTGCCAGAAGGGAGGTGGGTGGGAGGATGGGTGAAATAGGTGAAGGGGATTTAGAGTGTGCTTATTATGATGAACACCAAGTAATGTATAGAATTGTTGAATCACTATATTGTACACCTGAAACTAATATAACATACTATGTTAACTATACTGGATTTATTTTAAAAATGGGAAGAAAACATGAATAGACATTTCTCCAAAGAAGACAAACAGATGAGGGGCGCCTGGGTGGCTCTGTCAGTTAAGCATCCGACTTCAGCTCAGGTCATGATGTCACATTTCCTGAGTTCCAGCCCCAAGTCAGGCTCTGTGCTGATGGCTCGGAGCCTGGAACCTGCTTCGGATTCTGTGTTTGTGTCTCTCTCTCTGCCCCTCTCCCGCTCATGCTCTGTCTCTCAAAAATAAATAAAGATTAAAAATATTTTTTTTAAAAGAAGACAAACAGATGGCCAACAGACACAGGAAAAGATGCTCAATATCACTCATAATTAGGGAAATGCAAATCAAAATCACAATGAGATATCACCTCATACCTGTCAGAATGGCTAGAATCAACAACATAAGAAATAACAAGTATTGGAGAGGATGTGGAGAAAAAGGAACCCTTGTGTACTGTTGGTGGGGATGCAAACTGCTTCAGCCACTGTGGAAAACAGTATGAAGGTTCCTCAAAAAATTAAAAATAGAATTACTATATGATCCAGTACTTCCACTAATGGGTATTTACGCAAAGAAAACAAAAACACTAATTCAGAAATATATACACACCCCTACGTTTATTGAAGCATTTTTACAATAGCCAAGTTATGGAAATAACCCAAGTGTCCATCAATAGATGAATAGATAAATTAGAAGATGTGGTATATGTATACAATGGGATATGATTCAGCCATAAAAAAAAGAATGAAATCTTGCCATTTGTGACAACATGGATGGATCTAGAAGGTATAATGCTAAGTGAAATAAGTCAGAGAAAGATAAATACCATATGATTTCATTCAAATGTGGAATTTAAGAAACAAAAATGAAAAAAGTAAAAAACAGGATAAACAGAAAGACAGGCTCTTAACTATAGAGAACAAACTGGTGATTACCAGAGGGGAGGAAGAGGGGGGGACAGGTGAAATGGGTGAAGGGGATCAAGAGTATACTTATCATGATAAGCACTGAGTTATGTATAAAATTGCTGAATCACTATATTGTACACTTAAAATTAATATAATACTGTATGCTAATTATACTGGAATTAAAATGTTTTAAATGTCCACCTACCTCCCTCCATTTGGTTCCATTACTTTAAATAATCATATAAAATTATTTATTTATTTTAAAACAATCATATTTATACTTGTATTTCTAAAATAGCATTTATTTTCTTTTAGTATTTTTGACTTTTCCAACAAGACTGTAAACTCCATGAGAGTACAGAATGTAGTGAACATTACTCACTGCTCTATTTGTGACCTTAAGGTGCATATACATTGCATTGTTTCCAGGTGAAAAAGTGATACATATACAAACAGTATAAGCGCGCACCACCACTCTGCCCTTCCTACCCTCTTCCGTGGGCCTCTTGTCTTCGCTTGGCTCTGGAGAGTCCATTCTGCTAGTCTTCTGGCGGTTTTCTGGGTTATTTAAGCAAGTGTGGGTGGAATCTAAGTGATCAGCAGGATGAGGTGAGCCCAGTGTCCTCCTCTGCTGCCATCTTCCCCCTATGTTATCCAAACACAGTGTAAGAAAACTACAGACCAATACCCCTCAGGAGTATAGAAGGAAAATCTTTCACAAAATATTATTAAACAGGTCTCAGCACATATAAAAGCAATTACACATCATGACCAAGCGGAGTTTAACCCAGAAATACTAGGTTAGTTTAACAACTAAAAATCAATTTAATGTAATGCACTATATTAATACAGTGATGGACAAAAAAAAAAAAAACAGATTACTATCTCAATAGATGCAAAAAAAATCACTTGGCCAAATTCAACAGCTATTTATGATTTAAAAAAATATTCTCAACAAACTTCCTCAACCTGATAAAGGGCATCTCTGAAAACCTACAATTAACATCCCATGTAGTAGTGAAAGACTGTATTCTGTCCCCTCCCCCCAAATCAGGAATAAGACTAGGATGTCCACTGTCATCACTTCTATTCAAGATTGTACTGGAGATTCTGTCAATGCAATAAGACAAAGATACTAGAGGCATAAACATTGAAAAGGAAGAAGTAAAACTATATTTGTGATGACAGAGTCATGGATGTAGAAAATCCTAAGATACAAAAAAAGAAAAAAGAAAAAAAAACAAAGAACTAGAACTAACAGTTTGGGTTAGCAAGGTCAGAGTATACAAGATCAATATAGAAAAATCAATTTTATTTCTCTAAGCTAACAATGAACAATCCAAAAGTGAAACTGAGGAAACGATTTCATTCACAATACTATCAAAAGACCAAAATACTCAGGAATATATTTAACAAAAGAAATGCAGGACTTGTACAGTGAAAACTATACAGAATTGTTGAAAGCAATTAAATGCTTAAATAGAAAATTATTTCATATTCATAGATGGGAAAGACTTAATGTTGTTAGTTGGCAATTCCTTCTAAGTTAACCTATTGATTTAATGCAATCCTTATCAAAATCCCCACAGGCTTTTGTAGAAATTGACAAGAAGATCCTGAAATTTACATAAAAATAAAAATAGAACAGCCAAAATCTCTTTGAAAAAGGACAAAGTCAGAGGACTTATCTTACCTGATTTAAGACTTACTATAAAACTTCAGTGATTAAGACAATGTGATATTAGCATAAGAATAAATATAGATCAATGGAACAGAATAGAGTCTGGAAATAAGTTATACATATACGGTCAATATATTTTTGATAAAGTTTCCAGGGTAATCCAAGAGGATAAGAATTATCTTTTGAACAAATGAAATGGTGCTGGAAAAACTGTAAATCTAAATGCAAAAAAAATAAACCTAGCCTTCTTCCTTATACGATGTACAAAAACTTAAGACAGATTGTACACCTAAATATAAGAATTAACTACAAATCTTCTAGAGGCAAAGAAAGATTACAGTCTTTGCAGTCTTGGGTTAGGCAAAAACGTCTTAGGTATGACACCAAAAGAATAAAGGTTAGCCAACTGGAGTTACAAAACTGAAAATGTTTGTTCTTCAAAATACAACACTGAGAACATTATGAACTGACAAAGTCATAAACTGGGAGAAAACATTTGCAAAACATACACCTGATAAAGGACTTGTACCCAAAATACATATAAGAAAAAAACTTCATAACTCAATAGTAAGACTAACAGTCTAATTAAAAACGGGTAAAATATTTTAACAGACATTTCACCAAATAAGATAAATGACTTGAAAATAAGCACATGAGGGGCGCCTGGGTGGCGCAGTCGGTTAAGCATCCGACTTCAGCCAGGTCACGATCTCGCGGTCCGTGAGTTCGAGCCCCGCGTCGGGCTCTGGGCTGATGGCTCGGAGCCTGGAGTCTGTTTCCGATTCTGTGTCTCCCTCTCTCTCTGCCCCTCCCCTGTTCATGCTCTGTCTCTCTCTGTCCCAAAAATAAATAAACGTTGAAAAAAAAATTAAAAAAAAAAAAGAAAATAAGCACATGAAAAGATGTTCAATATTACTAGTCACTTCAGAAATACAAATAAAACCATAAGATACCACTGCACACCCACTAGAAAGGCTAAAATCAAAAGGCTGACAATATCAAAAGGCTGACACAGATGCAGAAAGATGTTGCTTTTGAAGGAATTCATGTGAGAGAAAGATAAATGAGTGCTTTGGGGAACAAACCTCATGGAGGTGATGTGGCTTAGACTTTTTAATTTTTTTATTATTTTTTAATGTTTATTTATTTTGAGAGACAGTGTGAGCAGGGGAGGGGCAGAGAGAAAGGGAGACACAGAATTCAAAGCAGGCTCCAGGCTCCGAGCTGTCAGCACAGAGCCTGATGTGGGACTTGAACTCATGAACCCTGAGATCATGACCTGAGCCGAAGTTGGATACTCAATGGACTGAGCCGCCCGGCAGCCCCAGCTTAAACTTTTTTGATTGGGCAAATCTCAAATGGTTCTGCCAGGCAGCTACAACTTAAAAATGAGAGAATTGTATTAGAGGAGCCATACAACTTCTTCCTTTGAAATGGGAATAAGTTATGGGTGGACCTAGGTGGCTCAGTCAGCTGAACGTCCAACTTCAGCTCAGGTCATGATCTCAGGGTTCATGGGTTCAAGCCCCACATCTGGCTCTATGCTGACAGCTCAGAGAGTGGAGCCTGCTTTAGATTCTGTGTCTCCCTCTCTCTCTTGTCCTCCCCCACTCGCATTCTGTCTCTCTCTCGAAAATAAAAAATAAACAGTAAAAAAAATTTAAATGGGAATAAGTGGAAGGGAGAGGAAATGCAACCTCAGGGCAGGGAGAAGTATACATGGAACACATAAGTGGTTATGCTGAGTGTGTGTGTGATAATGAGACAACAGCCAGGCGAGGGATAGGCTGCTGGCAGATGAGCTTCCAGGAGTAGATCAGGAGAGAGCAACATCAGATTTGGGTTGTCCTTGAAACCACAGCTCTGGAAAACTGGGTTTGAAAACAGTATAGAACAAAATAAGATGTAAAAAAATTTTTTTTCACTCTTACAGTAAACTATTTTCTTCACTCATTTGGGTTAGAATTTCCTAGTGATTTAATCCTCCAGGCAAATTCACTGCAAATCTTTGATACAAAACAGTGAAACCAATTATCAAGGGGAAATTTTTATGTCCCTCCTCCTTCTAGTGTCTTGGTTTTTCCTCTGAACTTTTTATATTGTGTTTAAAATGAAAATAAAATTTCATTTAACACCTGTAGGTAAAAACTGAATCATTAGTACACATTAAAGTTTGAATTTGACATGCCTGAGGATGTTAATTTTTTGGAGTGTTCTTGGTACTTAGTAAATTTTACTCACCTAACCATCGTGCATATTCTTATGAGGCATCACTAGCTTTACAGGAAGGATTCAGAGGAAATCAGTATGAGAAATAGGTTTCACCAAAAAAATATTTTAATAATTTGCTTTTACTAATACAACCTGATAAAATTCAGAATACATATTGTCTGATTTAAATTTTGCCAGAACTATTATCTTCTGATTTTTCCTCTGACTGGGCTGTCTGACACTGGAGAGCACACACACCATTTAAATTGTCATTTTATGCCACAGAAATTTTACATAATATTAAATTCATGAGACAATACTAGTTACACCATCCCACTTCACAAATGTAACTCTAACATGTGATCATCTAGTGACCATCTGTAAGGATCTTAGAAGAGGAAAACTGCTTCACAAGGCAAGCATTTTCCTTGTTTGATAATACTTTCATTTTCAGATATACAAATGCTCAATATATAATTTTTAAATTAATAAAGTTGACTATTATTTTTCTACTTATAAACAGTCTCTGATTTCAAAAAAAAATCCACAGATATGCTACATTGTGATGCTCAAGAGAAATTAATAATCAATCACCCCTATTACTTGAATGGTCAATCAGTGGCAGGAAGCAAGAAATGGGGAGGGATTTTTTGGCATAGAGTAGACTATTTGATTCTACTGTGATCAAGAGAACTGTATTCCTGGGGCACCTGGGTGGCTCAGTCGGTTAAGCATCTGACTCTTGATTTCAGCTCAGGTCATGTCCCACGGTTTCTGAGATCAAACCCTGAACTGGGCTCTGCACTGACAATATACAGCCTGCTTGGGATTCTCTCTCTCCCTCTCTACCTGTCCCTTCCCTGCACAGGTGTTCTTTCTCTCTCTCAAAATAAATAAATAAAAACATTAAAAAAAGAAAGAGAGAGAACTGTATTCTCAAGCAGGATGGTTCAGTGGTTTACTTAGGCTTGTTTTGATTCCCATTGGTACAATGATTTATAATATTGTGGTCTTTAACCTCTCAGAGAAAAAGGAAGAAAATATGTTACATCGACTTATTAACACTAGAAGGAGAAAAAGCTCTTGCCTACAGTATAAAATGAAGGAGGCCAAAGAAAGTAAGATGTCTGTCTTCCATCCATATGTTTCAACAGGGCAAATGATGTTCAATGCTAAGGAAAAGGTTGTAAAGTCTGCTGAATCTGATATAAGTGCTATCATCCTATGGGATGTCTCTCAACCATTGCTCAAGGCATTGGAAATACTGTGTAGAGTCACAATCAAGGAAATTTTTGAAACTTCTCATTTCTTAGAATATTTGCTAAACCTTCAAAGACTTTTTCTAAATTAAAAAAAATTTTAATGTTTACTTATTTATATTGATAGAGAGTGCAAGCAGGGGAAGGACAGAGAGAGAGGGAGAGAGAAAGAATTCCAAGTGGGGCTCAAATTCCTGAACCACAGGGTCCTGACCTGAGCTGAGATGAAGAGTTAGATGTTTAACTGACTGAACCACTCAGGTGCCCCTAAATCTTCAGAGTTTAAAAGTCATCAAAGAGAAAGCAACTGAAGGGCTGAAGACCAGCATGCAAAGAACGGGAATTCAAGAGAAGTTGCAGAAGATTCAAGAGAGTGAATAAAGAACCATGAAGACAAACCACTTTTGTAGCTTTATTCCACATGAAGAGATGGCATCTGTCCACATCAACCCTGGAGAACTTCAGAGATTCATCATCAAAGGAGACAGTTCTCTTTAGAGAGGAGTCTTGTTTGCCAGGGAATGGCCTCTAGTATTCCAATTACACAGGGGAGAAAAAGAACCTCTTTCAGGACTTACCTAAACTGCAAATACTTAAATACCTCCTGTACATTTTTTTTCCATGTTGGTATATCCCTTGGTATGATTTTTTAATTGATTAAAATTTTCAGACTCTAATATATTCACTTAAAGTGGAAAAAATAGGTGACTAAAACAAGTGGAACTCCAGGAAGGTTACTTTCAAAAGAAGGCAACCATTAAAATAAATATACATTATTTTTTATTTGGTCCCTGATTAAGTATTGTAGCTTGCTAGAAGTTCTGGGGAGGTGTAGGAAATATAAGACCATAAGACTAAGCCTTTCATCTTGACTACTGAGAAGAGTTAAAAGAAAATTAAAAGGGGATAATCTAGACATACAAGTGGAATCATCTCTTACACCACTGTTTGTATGATCTAGTACATCTATAGCACATGTATAGTTAGATAGGTTGCTTTCAGTATTTTGAACAAGCTTTATTCAATAATTTAAAAAAATCTTAACTGTTTTCTTAACTTTTACTCTGTGGGGATATTCCCTTGCCTTGGATTAAAAGATTTTGCTGGTCATTCTGCGGTAGTAAAAATCCAAAGATCATATTAAGTGACAAACACATTGTCACTTTTAAATTTGTCTTCTCTCTGCTACTGGAGTTGGCTGTAGCCAAGGCATAAGAGTCTTCCTACAAGATTTTCTTTATGTTAAGCCAAAATCTACTTTCTGGTCTCTCCCATGCCTAAATCCTACCTCTCCTCTATGGAGACATTCTAAATAAGCCCCACCCCTTTCCTCGGAGGTAACACCTCTATAATTGAACATAGCCATCTTGGCTTTTCTTCCATTCTTCACTTAAGCCCAAATTACTCTCCTCTCAGTGGTTTCTCAAGATAAAATTTCCGCTTTAAAATTCTCACACCTATAGAAAACTGGAAAGATTAATACAGTTGTACCTATATGTCCTTCACCTAGATTTTACATAGATGTATAACTCTTATTTTTCTGAGCCATTTGAAAGAAAGTTGGCAACAACATGCTGTTTCATGCTTAACTATTTTAGCATGACAACGTGTATCTCCTAATAACAAGAACTTTGTCTTCAAAACCACATCATCATTATCTCACTTAAGATTAACAGCAATTTGGAGCACCTGGGTGGCTCAGTCAGTTAAGTGTCCAACTCTTGGTTTCAGCTCAGGTCATAATCTCACAGTTCATGAGTACAAGCCCTGCATCAGGCTCTGCACTGACAGCACGGAGCCTGCCTGGAATTCTCTCTCTCCCTCTCTGTCTCTGCCCCTTGTCTGCTCTCTCTCAAATAAATTAAAAAAATTTTTAAAAGATTAACAGCAATTTAATACATTTAATAATATGGTATATATGGACCATATAAAATTCCCCCATTATTCAAATAATGTCCTTTTAGTTTGTTTTTTTTTTAATCTAGGATCAAATAAAGGAGCTCACATTGCATTTGGTTTACATGATTCTCCAGTCTCTTTTAATCTAGAATTGTCCCTTCAAATTTGTACGAATTTCATGACATTGCTCAAGTTAAAATTTTAATCCAGCCATCCTGACCAACCTCAATCTGACAAATCAGAGCCCAAAACCTGCTTCAGATGTAGACAGGCAAAAATAATTTAGAAGAAGATTAATATCTCCTTTTCTTTCATAGCTTTTTTTAGTAGCTGCAATAAACAGTTGGTTCCTGTGGTCAAAAACAGCATACCTTAGGCCTGTTTTTTATGAATACCTGTCATGCCGGGTCGTCCCTACCTTGGACTCTTATAATTCTGGTTTTTTTTTTTTAAACATTTTTAGTGTTTATTTATTTTTGAGAGAGAGAGACAGACAGAGTGAGACTGGGGGAGGGGCAGAGTGAGAGGGAGACACAGAATCCAAAGCTGGCTCTAGGCTCTGAGCTGTCAGCCTAGAGCCTGACGCGGGGCTCGAACTCATGAACCGTGAGATCATGAACTGAGCCGAAGTCGTACACTCAACCGACTGAGCCACCCAGGGGCGCCTTATAATTCCGTTTTTGACCATACTAATAAAAGCTTCTTGGTGGGTTCTTTTCTGTTGGTCTGGATCACTCATGAAAATCAGTTGAGATCGTTTTGAAAGCTGAGTCTCTGTTTCATTCATATAGTTGTCACCCTGATTTGTGACATGCCCACATGTGATGAACACAGCTTTGTAGCAGAGGAGAAGAGCTGAGCACAGCTAAGCACAGGAGTTAGTCACTCAGGCAGGACCAGAATGGGGCAGACTGACAAAGTGTTAATACAAATGCAGAGACTCAGGATGGCCAGCAAAGAAAGATGACCCAGGGTTCCTAACAATCCCTGTTTTACTGCAGGCAATGGGCCGCCAGGGATGGGAGGGTGAAGATTCCAAGATGGTACTGATGTCTTCAAAGGTGAACAGTGAACCTGGAATGGAGTCTGCTATGGGGCGCTCTCAATCCAGGAGATAGGCAGATTGCAGGAAGGGAATTTTGTGCCTGGACAAACAGGGTCCTTGCCCTCAGACAGAAGTTCAGGACATATTTTCTGTCCCCAGAAAGATTGCTGCATAAAACAGAGCAAGTATTCGGAGAATTTATGTACATAGGGGGTTAGAACTGGCTTTTAGAATAGAGACAGAAACAGTATGTGAAAAGGGGGTTGTGGTCTGGGGCAACAGTAGACCACTGTATCTTGATTCTGTATTCAAAACACTATACCCCAAACCAGTGGCAGTTCCAGGGAGTATGTGCGCATTTGATATTCCTTAAGTCAGTTTCATCCTTGCTTTACCTTTTGGCTCAGAACCTCGCTGAAAAACAAAACAAAAAAATCCCCTCAAACCCTTTTCATTAATATAACCTCTGTTTTATCAGGTATCATCAGCCTATTGTATTTTCAGTTGAAGTAAAAATTAATAATACACTTTGTATTCCAGGGGATTTCTTATGTCCTGCTTCCTCCAGACAATTCTCACATTTATCTTAGCCCTGAGTTCCTGGCAGATTGCTCTGGTTCTTCCTCTAATACTCTTTCACTGCCATCCTCTGGAGCCTGCAGATTGTCCCTGGTGACCAGAAATGCTCTATTCTTATCCCCAATGCCCTGGATCTTGCAGGTTTTAAGAGTAAAGAGAAGCCAGGTTATGCTGTCGTAACAAACGGTCTCCCAAATCACAATGGCTAACTGCAAAGATTTATTTCTCATTGTGCTTCATGCTCATTACAAGTCAGTACAGCTTCGCTCATATTGCTTTAACCCGGGACACTAGCTGATAGAACAGCCTCTATCTGGAACATTGCCAGTCTCATCGCTGAGAAAAAGGAGAAACGGCAAACCACACACTGGGTCTACAAGTGACCGCCTGGAAATGACACATGCCACTTCTGCTTACATTTCATTGGCCAGAGGAAATCTCATGAACTGACCTGACATCAGTGCTATAGGGAAGTATAATATTCAGGAACAATATTTCAATTTACCATATGTGTTGTTGCTACTAGGATATAGGTTGCTATCAGGGTTCATGTGCCTATCAGGATCCACTTGCTTCTCTATCAGGATGTATGTGCCATTGCAAAAGGACAAGAAGCTTCGGGGTCATTGGCTATGACCGAGTTTCTCACTGGTGTATTGACTACATAGTTCTCCCTAGGAATACAGGTTTCCAGAATTTCTTCTCCTCTTCCTCACATGCACTGTGGGTTCTGGGCTTGCTTAGGGATCAGGCTTAGGTCGGGATTGATACACGAAGAACAAGCATGGGATGCCTCCTTTTCCTCTCTTACTAGCAGCTGGGTCACAGGCCTCCCCCAAGCTTTCTTTTTGGCCCATACAGCTTCTTCCTGAAAGACTGTTTTTGTTTCATTTTGTTATTATTATATTTTTTTCATCCTGGCCAACCATTTCACAGCACACTGACAGCAGATTCAATTTTTCTTATGTTTCTTTATGAAATGATTTTTTTCTTTAGCACTTTTTAAAACCCCAGTTCATTCTAGGTTTTGGCCTGCCTGGCACTATTGTCACAGGTTTCTAATCATTCTTTTTGATTTATTTCTCTGTGACTCAAATTTCTACTCAAGGCTATGAGTACAAATGAGATCACATTTACAGTAATAACTCAAATTTCCTTGATTCATCTTGTCCCCTTGCTCATGTAAGACCTTTTGATCTCATCAAATGTCTCTCCAGTTATTTCTGGGCATGCCAGGAGTGCAAGCTGGGGTCAGGAGTTCCATCACATTCTTCTGTCTAGGCCTCCATCCCACAAATATCTACTGTTGGTGAACCCAGCTTGACACTTGGGTTATTTAGGACTCTGGCTGCAAGTTATAGAGACCAACTGAGCTAACTTAATCAAAATGGGGAGTCTACGATAAGAATACTAGGCCATCTCTCAGAATATATGGAATATACCTGGGTCTCAAGAAAGTTCTATTAGACATGAAAAAGAAAACATTTAAGAATTTCCCCTCTTTCATCTGCTCATTTCTGGGTGTCTGTTCTCAGCTTGCCTTTACAGACAGGCCCTTTCTGCTCTCTGGGCCCACATTGGAGAGATCCCCAAATTCTCCCCAAATCCCAGATTCAATTTCTGCTGAGAGGATGCCCTTCCCTCAGGTTTGATCAGGAGTCCAGGTGTGGACTTTAAGTTAAAAATAAGGTTTACTGAGCACAAAAAAAGTAGGGGAGAGATCTGGAGATTTGGCAGAGTCAGGTGGGAATTGGGGGGAAAAAGATTTTTCTTGAGTTTGCCAGACATTGTAAAATAAAGTACCACAGACTGGGTGACCTAATCAATAGAAATTTATTCTCTCATAATTCTGCAGGCCAGAAGTCCAAGAACAGGGTATCAGCAGGTCTGATTTCTTTTGAGGTATCTCTTCTTGGCTTATTGATGACCTCTTTCTCGCTGCGTCCTCACATGGTCTTTCCTCTGTACCTGAAAATCTGTGATGTCTCTCTCTGTCTTAATCTCCTCTTATTTATAAGGACACCAATTGGATTAGATTAGGGCCCTTGTTTTAATTCAATTACCTCCAAAAGCCCCATATTGAAATAGTTACATTTTGAGGCATAGAAGTTTCAACATATAAATTTGGGGGGAACACAGTTTAACCTATAATGTCTGTTGCCTAATAACTCACCCCAAAATTTGGTGATGTAAAACAAACAAAAAAATTTTAAGTAAGCTCTATGCCCAATGTGGGGCTTGAACTCATGACCCCAAGATCAAGAGTCACATGCTCTATTGACTGAGCCAGACAGGCACCCCTGTAAAACAAAATGTTTTCCTAAACTCATAGATTATGCAGGTCAGAAATTCAGAAAGGGCAGAGTGGGGATGGCTCTTCTCTGTTCCATGATGTCTGGGCCCTCGGTTGGGGGTGACTCAAATGGCTGGGTGCTGACAAACAGCTGAGCTAGGGGATTCACATCTGAGATGGCTTCTTCACTCACAACTTTAGTGCTTAGGCTGAAATGGCTGAAATATATGCTTAGAAGGTATTGTCAACCACAACAAACACATGTCGCCTCTCCATGTGACTTAGGCTTCCTTGCCAAATGACAGCCTTGGGAAATATGGACTTCTTAAACGTCCACTCAGAGCTCCAAGAATGACTGCTCCAGCGATCAAAGAACACAGTGTTGGGGTGCCTGGGTGGCTCAGTCGGTTAAGTGCCCGACTTCGGCTCAGGTCATGATCTCACCACTTGTAAGTTCAAGCCCCACATCAGGCTCTGTGCTGACAGCTCAGAGCCTGGATCTTGTTTCATATTGTGTCTCTGTCTCTCTCTGCTCCTCCCCCACTCACACTCTGTCTCTCTCTCTCTCAAAAATAAACATGAAAAAAATAGAAATAAAAAAGAACACAGGATCACTTCTGTTGTATTCTATTGACTGAAGAAGTCACAAGCACAGATAAAACAAATGCCAAAGAATTTGTGGCCATATTATAAAATTGCTACAACATACATGTCCAAACTAGCTACTACATCACTGTCCCATGTACCCTCTGTGAGAAGACTTGGGATCTAGACTTTATTTAGACTAGTCTTTATTTATTTAATTCCCTCCCCAGATTGTTGGTTCTTGATGTACCTTTTAAGGTAAGCTTTTTAAAAACATATTTCTTAAAGTTTATTTTTTTTTGGTAATCTCTATACCCAACATGGGGCTCAAACTCACAACCTTGAGATCAAGAGTCGCATGTTCTACCGACTGAGCCAGCCAGGTGCCCCTGTAAGCTTTTTAACTGTTTAATTCCTGTCACCACTAATGTGTCAACAGCCACACTCAAGTTCTTTTCTAGTCATGCATCTTAAGTCTGCAATATTTCAAGGTTTTTTTCAGCCTCATCCTATCGCACAATTTGCTTGTGGGCACTTAAGTCTTTTAAGCCCTTGTGAGAAATTCACACTTTTAGTATCATTTTTCTAAGCATATTTTGTTCAGTTTAAAGGAATTAAGGAGGTGTCAAACTGTTTTTATTGAGATATAATCGACATATAACATTTTATTAGTTTCGGGCATGTAAAAGAATGCTTCAATATTTTATATATATTGTGAAATGATCATCATGATAAGTCTAGTTAGCATCTGTTACCATACATAGTTACAGTATTTTTCATGTGATGAGAACTTCTAAGATCATTCTTTTAGCAACTTTCAAATACACAATACAGTACAAGTAGCTATAGTCACCATACTGTACGGCCCATCCCCAGGGCTTATTTATTTTATAATGAGAAGTCTGTATCTCTTGACCACTTTCACTCATTTCACTCACCTCCAACTCTGGCAAACACAATCTGTTCTCTGCATCTATGAGTTTTTTTTTTCTTTTTTTTAATTTCACAAATAGATGAGATTATACGGTATTTGTTTTTCTCTGTGTGACTTACTTTACTTAGTGTAATGTCCTTAAGGTCCATCCGTGTTGTTGTGAATGGCAAGAATTCCTTTTCTTATGGCTGAGTAATATTGCATTATATATATAATGGAGATATCTTTTCAGATTAGTGTTGTTGCTTTCTTCAGATAAATACCCCAAAATGGAAGTTCTGGATCATGTGGTAGTTTTATTTTGAATTTTTTGTGGCTACTCCATAATGGCTGTACCAATTTATATTCACACCAACAGTGCACAAGTATTCCCTTTTCTCCACATCCTTGTCAACATGTTATTTCTTGTGTTTTGATCTTAACCATTCTGAGAGGTGTAAGATGATACCTCATGGTTTTGATTTTCATCTCCTGATGATGAATGATGAGGGATGATGAGCACATTTTCATGTACAGGTTTGCCATCTATCTGCATGTCTTCTTTGGAAAAATATCTATTCAGATCCTTTGCCCATTTTTTAATCAGATTGACTTTTTTTTTTGCTATTGAGTTATAGGAGTTCCTTACATATTTCAGATATCAACCCTTTATCAGATATGCGATTTGCAAACATTTTCTCCCATTTGTTAAGCTGCCTTTTTATTTTGTTTGTTTCCTTTGCTGCGCATAAGCTTTTTAGTTTGATGTAGTCCTACTTGTTCATTTTTGCTTTCGTTGCCTTTGCTTGTAGTAACAAGTCCAAAAAAATCATAAGCAGAACCAATGTCAAGTAGCTTACTGCCTGTTTTCTTCTAAGAGTTTTATGGTTTTGGGGCTTATTTTCAAGTTTTTAATCCATTTGAGTTAATTTTTTATATGCTGTAATGTAGTGGTCCAGTTTAGTCTTTTACATGTGGTTGTCCAGTTTCCCCAACACTACTTATTGAAGAGACTGCCTTTTCCATGTTCTTGGCTCCTTTGTCATGAACTAATTAACCATTTGTGGGTGGATTTATTTCTGGGCTCTCTATTCTGTTCCACTGATCCATGTGCCTGTTTTTATGCCAATACTGTACTGTTTTCTTTACTATAGCTTTGTAATATAATTTGAAATCAGGAAGTATTATGCCTCCAGCTTTGTTCTTGTTTCTTGAGATTGTTTTGTCTATCTGAAGTCTTCTGCAGTTCCAAACAAATTTTAGGATTATTTCTTGTATTTCTGTGAAAAATGCCATTGGAATTTTTATAGGGATTGCATTGAATTTGTAGATTGCTCTGGATAGTATGAACATTTTAACAATATTAATTCTTCCAATTCATTAGCATAGATTATCTTCCCATTTATTTGTGTCTTCAATTACTTTCATCAATGTCTTATAGTTTTCAGTATACAGGTCTTTTACCTCCCTGATTAAATTTATTCCCAGGTATTTCATTCTTATCACTGCAATTATAAATGGAATTTCTTTCTTAAATTCTCTTTCTGATAATTCACTATCAGTGTATAGAAATGCGACAGGCTTTTGTATTCCGATTTTGTATTCTGCAACTTTGCTGAATTTATTAGTTCTAACAGTTTTTGGTAAAGTCTTTGGGGTTTTTTTTTTTTAATTTTTTTTTTCAACGTTTATTTATTTTTGGGACAGAGAGAGACAGAGCATGAACGGGGGAGGGGCAGAGAGAGAGGGAGACACAGAATCGGAAACAGGCTCCAGGCTCTGAGCCATCAGCCCAGAGCCTGACGCGGGGCTCGAACTCACGGACCGCGAGATCGTGACCTGACTGAAGTCGGACGCTTAACCGACTGCGCCACCCAGGCGCCCCTAGTCTTTGGGGTTTTTTACATATAATATCACATATGCAAACAGTGAGTTTTATTTTTTCCTTTCCAAGTTGGATGCCCTTTATTACTTTTTCTGCCTAATTGCTCTGGCTAGAACTTCCAATACTATGTTGAATAAAAGTGGCAAGAGTGGACATCATTGTCTTGTTCCTTAGTAATTTTTTATTGGATACTCACTCTTGTGAATTTCACATTCTTTGGGCATGAGTATTGTATTCTTTAAAAAATGTTAAAATTGCACCAAGAAGCATAAAATACCTAGGAATAAATCTAACCAAAGATGTAAAGGATCTGTATGCTGAAAACTATAGAAAGCTTATGAAGGTAATTGAAGAAGATTTAAAGAAATGGAAAGACATTCCCTGCTCATGGATTGGAAGAATAAATATTGTCAAAATGTCAATACTACCCAAAGCTATCTACACATTCAATGCAATCCCAATCAAAATTGCACCAGCATTCTTCTCGAAACTAGGACAAGCAATCCTAAAATTCATATGGAACCACAAAAGGCCCCGAATAGCCAAAGGAATTTTGAAGAAGAAGACCAAAGCAGGAGGCATCACAATCCCAGACTTTAGCCTCTACTACAAAGCTGTCATCATCAACACAGCATGGTATTGGCACAAAAACAGACACACAGACCAATGGAATAGAATAGAAACCCCAGCACTAGACCCACAAATGTATGGCCAACTCATCTTTGACAAAGCAGGAAAGAACATCCAATGGAAAAAAGACAGTCTCTTTAACAAATGGTGCTGGGAGAACTGGACAGCAACATGCAGAAGGTTGAAACTAGACCACTTTCTCACACCATTCACAAAAATAAACTCAAAATGGATAAAGGACCTGAATGTGAGACAGGTAACCATCAAAACCTTAGAGGAGAAAGCAGGAAAAGACCTCTCTGACCTCAGCCGTAGCAATCTCTTACTCGACACATCCCCAAAGGCAAGGGAATTAAAAGCAAAAGTGAATTACTGGGACCTTATGAAGATAAAAAGCTTCTGCACAGCAAAGGAAACAACCAACAAAACTAAAAGGCAACCAACGGAATGGGAAAAGATATTTGCAAATGACATATCGGACAAAGGGCTAGTATCCAAAATCTATAAAGAGCTCACCAAACTCCACACCCGAAAAACAAATAACCCAGTGAAGAAATGGGCAGAAAACATGAATAGACACTTCTCTAAAGAAGACATCCGGATGGCCAACAGGCACATGAAAAGATGTTCAGTGTCGCTCCTTATCAGGGAAATACAAATCAAAACCACACTCAGGTATCACCTCACGCCAGTCAGAGTGGCCAAAATGAACAAATCAGGAGACTATAGATGCTGGAGAGGATGTGGAGAAGCGGGAACCCTCTTGCACTGTTGGTGGGAATGCAAATTGGTGCAGCCGCTCTGGAAAGCAGTGTAGAGGTTCCTCAGAAAATTAAAAATAGACCTACCCTATGACCCAGCAATAGCACTGCTAGGAATTTATCCAAGGGATACAGGAGTACTGATGCATAGGGGCACTTGTACCCCAATGTTCATAGCAGCACTCTCAACAATAGCCAAATTGTGGAAAGAGCCTAAATGTCCATCACCTGATGAATGGATAAAGAAATTGTGGTTTATATACACAATGGAATACTACGTGGCAATGAGAAAAAATGAAATATGGCCTTTTGTAGCAACGTGGATGGAACTGGAGAGTGTGATGCTAAGTGAAATAAGCCATACAGAGAAAGACAGATACCATATGGTTTCACTCTTATGTGGATCCTGAGAAACTTAACAGGAACCCATGGGGGAGGGGAAGAAAAAAAAAAAAAGAGGTTAGAGTGGGAGAGAGCCAAAGCATAAGAGACTGTTAAAAACTGAGAACAAACTGAGGGTTGATGGGGGGTGGGAGGGAGGAGAGGGTGGGTGATGGGTATTGAGGAGGGCACCTTTTGGGATGAGCACTGGGTGTTGTATGGAAACCAATTTGACAATAAATTTCATATATTAAAAAAAATAAAAATAAAAAAAATAAATAAATAAAAAATGTTAAATATTTTCTGGCCAGTGGGTCACTAGCAGGTTAGTTTGATCCTTTTAAGGTTATTTAAAAGTCTTTTTTAAATTTTTTTTTCAACGTTTATTTATTTTTGGGACAGAGAGAGACAGAGCATGAACGGGGGAGGAGCAGAGAGAGAGGGAGACACAGAATCGGAAACAGGCTCCAGGCTCTGAGCCATCAGCCCAGAGCCCGACGTGGGGCTCGAACTCCCGGACTGCGAGATCGTGACCTGGCTGAAGTCGGACGCTTAACCGACTGCGCCACCCAGGCGCCCCAAAAGTCTTTTTTAAAGTGAGTCTAGAAGAGCTTTTTTTCTGGAGCTTATTTAGTCCTGTTTCTAAGGCATATCCCTCATGGAGTCTCTACCAAATGTCCTTCGTACTTGGTGAAATCTCTCGTTTGGATGGAAAAACTCTAATAATTAATATGCTGGCCTAGGGCCTATTCATCTTATAGCTCCCCAGTAATTGTTGCTTCCTTTGAAGTTGCTCTTTTCCAGCTACATGGGGTCTAATCATATATATTTGCAGATTGGTATTTTGTAAAAACATGAGGCAACCTATGCAAATTTCTAAAGTTCTTTCTCTGTGTAGCTGTATCCTCTCTGGTACTCTGTCCTATAAATTCTAATTGCCTGAAATCTAAGCTCTGCCTTCTTAATTCCAGAAGATTGTCAAACTCTTTTTGTGTCACAGTCTAAGAATGATCCCAGGAGAGAGAAAACCTAGGCAATGGGACGGGGCTCACCTCTCTTATTTTTCTTTTCTCAGGAATAAAGTTCACTATTGCCTTATATCTAATATCCGAAAATAGGTGTCTCCTATATATTTTCCACTTTTCTAGTTGTTTATGGTGGGAGGGTAATTCCAGATTGTTACTCTCTCCTGGCTGAAAAAAAAAAAAAAAGGCCAGGATATTTTAATAACTAATCAAAGCACTCAAGCTAAGGAGCTTAGCTACTTCAGTTGTATGCTAATCTATGTCCAAGCTTCCTGGAATTCAAAGATTATAAGGGCAATAACTTCTGTACCCGTTCTTTAAGGATATAAATTCACAACTGGCTGTGTACATCATCAACTTTCTTAAGAACTTTCTTCTGCATCAGAAATATTCCCAATTGAAAAAAAAGAATTTTATTTATAGAATCACCATTCTCCCTGGCCATTTAATTGTCTTCCTTTCTGTGTTTTCTTAAAACTGCTTTCTTATAGTCTAGAGTATATGTATGATTATTTCTCAGATTTCCCTTCCTTTCCCTGACACTTTCCATGTTGATGAAATTCAGAATTCTATATTTCCACATCATTATAACTTCTTCACTGTTCTTTAGAATTAGGTCCAAGTTAGTAGTTCTCTTTATTCCTTCCACCACCTGCTTTTAGGGAAAGTGATTATAAGGGCAGAATTTACCTGTGCTCTGTTTTTAGAAGATTGAGACTTTGTGCAGACATCTGTCTGTTCAGGAGAAGTTCCCCATCCTTATTATATCTTGTCTCTAGACCAATCTTGTACTCTGTATGAGGAAAGCATTTCTGAGGCACTCTGTAAAACATATTGTCTTATAACATTCACCCCATCTAGTCTTCTCTTTGTTTAATTTCATCCAAATGGCCTCTGAATCCATTTTACTGATGCGGAGGATGTATATACTTGGTTTTAGTACAGACTATGACTCTTTCTAGATAACAATGTTCATAGTTAAATGAGAACTATCTGTTATTTTTCCCAGGTCTTGCCCTCCTCTATCATTTCACATAGCAAGGATAGGGCAGCAAGACATAGGCAATATCGTCAATAGCCATCAAAACCCCAGGTTGGGGTCAAAGAGTTTCAGGCTCGAGGAAAGATGGTCTGGTAATGTAAAGAGAGAAGTGGAAGAGTGGAAGCAGCTGTATCTATTTTTTTCGGTGCTTTGGTAAATACAAATAGGGCCTGTGCCTTGATTATTGATTAGAGTCTTAGTAGGTTTAATGACTTTTGAAAACTGCAATATATTTCCCATGACCATGGTTTACTATCATATGCATATTGGCTCCTTCTGGGATTTACAGAAAAGGAATGTACACAACTGAATGAAAAAAAAAAAAAGCTGGCTGTGTGTATCTTGAATATCAAATGTGAAAAGACCAGCTATGGAAAGCTGATTAAAGTACTGCTGTATACAAAAGGCAGTCTGAGGAGAAAAAAAAGTAATACAGAGTTGTTTTTTAAAGTACCCAAGCCCAACAGTATTTATACCGCTCACCAAACAACTGATAAGAGATCAATTTTTTCCTAATGTTAAATGAAGTTAATTTTGTCCCTCTTCAAGGATTTTGAACATTATTTCCATAAAACCGTAAGACAGGGACACCTGGGTGGCTCAGTCAGTTAAGCATCCGACTTTGGCTCAAGTTATGATCTCATGGTTCATGAGCTTGAGTCCCACGTTGGGTGAGCTCAAGCCAGGCTCCACACTCTCTATCCCTCTCTCTGCATCTCATGGGATTCTCTCTCTCTCTCTCTGCCTCTCGATCACTCTCGGTGTCTCTCTGCCTCTCGATCACCCTCGGTCTTTCTCTCAAAAATAAATAAATAAATAAATAAATAAATAAATAAATAAATAAATAAACAAACAAACAAACAAGATAAATGTGAGATGATTGGTTCTGCTTACATTCAAATGGTTCACTAGCATTTCCCAGAACCATCGTGCATATGTTACACACACACACACACACACACACACACACACACGGGAGCCGGGGCGGGGGGTGGGGGGAGAGAAGACAGTTGTATACTTGAAATAACAGTGAATTAGGGGCGCCTGGGTGGCTCAGTTGGTTGGGCATTGGAATTTGGCTCAGGTCATGATCTCACCCTTGGTGAGTTCAAGCCCTGCATTGGTCTCTATGCTGACAGCTCAGAGCCTGGAACTTGCTTTGGATTCTGTTTCCCTCTCTCTCTGCCATTCTCCTGCTTGCATGCTATGTCTCTCTCTCAAAAATAAATAAACATTAAACATTTTTTTAAAAAGAGTGAATTATGTGACTATAATCCCAGTGTTCAAAAAGTACTGACATGTTATCTTGAGAGATGCTTATAAAAATAATACATAAAAGAGTAGGATACTAAATTGTATTCATCAATATGGCTAACTACGTAAAGTAAAAGCATGTAGAATATTAGATATGACTTCTGGTTAAACGTTATAGACTGGAAGTATTTCTCTGTTGCTTCCTGAAACCACAGTTAAATGATGACAAAATAATTGCTAAAAAAAAAAAAAAAAAAAACTAACAAAGAGAATACACCCAAGATGTCAAAGAAAATGCCATTAGAGATGCCCGTGGATGAGAGACATCATTTAAATTTAGATCCCTAATAGGTGATACACAAGTGTTAACTGACTTGGAAAACCAGAGAAAACTGAAGAAATAAGACCTAAACAAAAAAGGAAGCCAATTCATGCCACCATACACCCTAAAGCCTCAGGAATTGGTGAAGTTGATTACCTTCGATAGTGGAGGTACAGAATTGCTCAAATGTCTATTTGTAAAACATTTAGACCATACGGGTCTCCTTGCTGCCCACACAACCAGGGGATAATCCCTGACAAAATACTAAACATTTATTGACCTGACAGTTAAACCAGAGGAAGTCAAGAGGTTCAGACAAATTACTGGATGGGGGAATAGTAGAAAAAGGATATTAACTAAGTGATCCCATTTCCTCCCACTCACCTCCAAGAAGACAAATTCAGATTATACACTTTTTTATGCTGAAGGCTGGATTGCTCTCTATTCTGGCTTTAAAAAAAGACCTACAGATATTGACAATTGGGTATGTTTTCATAAAATAGCCAGACTGTCTTGTAGGAAAGTCTACCATACCACTTGTACAAAGAGCTTCCAATCAGCCTTTGAGGCCCTCCCTCAATATGTTTAGAAAGCCAAAGATCATGAGGCATTTGGAGACAACCCCTAAGAGTAAGCATAGAAACCAGAACAAATGGGAATAAAAGGAATCTCCAAGGAAAAACAGTAAATACCAAAATCAGAAGACTTCAAATCCTTAACATCCTCAGAGATATGGGAGAATTATTACATCCAAAAGAGGGTCAGATTGTTGTACTTAAATTATAAATATCATAGCTGATATAAAACAATTAATAGAATGGTTGGAGAATACAGTGGAGATATCTAGAAATGTTCTTCTAGAAATTAGAACAGAAAGACAATGAGATGGAAAATTGGATACAAAAGAGAAGAAAATAAGAGGATCAGATAGGAGATTCTACATTGTACTAACAGACATTCTAGGAAGTGAGAACGGATAAATTAAAGAGGAGAAAATTATTGAAGAATTATACAAGAAATATTTCCAGAAATAAAGAATGAAAATTTAGGGTGGAAAGGGCCATTGAGTGTGAAGAATAACGGGTAAAAAAAAAATATGTTCCACACGAACAAAGAACATCACAAGGGACAGAACTACAATTCAAAAAGCTTTCAGAGAGAGAAAAACAGGTCTGTACATAGAAACGGCAATTAGAAGACAGTATAAACGTGTCTTTAAAATTCCTAAAGTCGTCCCCAATTTGGATGCCTTGTATTTCTTTTTGTTGTCTGATTGTGTGGCTAGGACGTCCAGTTCTATGTTGAATAAAAACATGGTACATATAAAGTATATAATATATAATATGAATATAACACATATGAAGTATATAACATATATACCACTCTTTTTTTGAACCACCAAAACAACATAAATATGGAAATAAACTATTTACAATTGGCCAAGCACGCTCCTCTTGCACCTCACCTGAATCACTACAAAAACTTTCAAAAAATGCTTTTGCATTCTCATCTTTCAAAACACAACTAAAATGAGTAAACGTAAAGAGAAAATAAATAGCACCTAATCAACTTTCAGATCATCCACTCTCACCTCCATTATCTTTCATCAATGCATAAACTCACGGTGTTACTGAATCCTATTCTGTGTACACCTGTGTAATCTGGCCATGGTTGTTCCCCAGAAGGAGCATTGCTCAGTCTCGGATTGGTGCAAGGTGAAAGGGCTCCGGAAGGAAAGTGGGCAAAAATCGTCTAATTCCTTGAGATTTCTATTTCTTCATCTGCAAAATAAATCCAGTAATTCCCCCCTTATAGGAGGGAAAGAAATGATATATTTAAATCACCTGCCATTGTGCCTGACATACAGTAAGCATGTAGTAGGCATTTTTCCCTCCTTCATGACACCTTCATATTTTTAAAAGCACTTAGAACAGTGCTTTGTATATGACAGATAGTGAGAATCTATCTGAGGTATAAAAATGTCACACTTTCAAAGTAAGTTATTAACCTGATCATTAGCTCTCTTTTCTTCAGGCTAAGAAATCTTAAATTGTTATGAAGGTTTTTATAAAGGACTTAATAATTTTGAATATATTCTTCTCTGGACTTTCTCCAAGTTCTCCACTGTGGCAGATAATCCTGGTTGCCTAGCCCACAGCCAGGTTCCCATAATGCCTCTTAGTGGAAAGAGACTCCTTCCTTTCCAATACACAGTGAGGAAACCAGATATTCAGTTTCCCAGCATTCCTTGCTGCCAGAAAATGGGCAAGTGAGCCAACTGTGCCAATGGGACCTGAGAGGAATGTGCTGAGAAAACTTCAAGAAAAGATTTTCTTCTTTAGTAAAATAGAAACTCTTTCCTTCCTGCTTCTGTTACTGGAGAGCATGGTCTTTGGGGCTACAGCAGCCATATTGTGACCACGAGGAGAGGCGAAAAGAATCACAAAGAAGCTGAACCTAGTACAAAACCTAGTATAAAATTCTAGTTATAAGAAGAAAATAAACCTCTATTACTTAAACAACTTTTAGTCCGATGTTCTATTTTCTAAAGCCATAAGTATCTTTAAAAACATCCATAAGTTTAAATTATGTAATGAACCCAGCATTTTAATAACCAATGCTGGTAAACAGTCACATAAACAGCTGCTTTTCTGTTTTGTTTTTATTTACAGGCTAATCAAGAAATTTTCTTTTTAGGAGGAGGAGGCCAAGATGGTGGAACAGCATGGAAGTTTTTATTGCATCCCTCGTCCTTGAAATGAAGCCAGATCAACACCAAACCATCCTGTACATGAGAAAAGTGATTTGAGGATTAACACCACAATCTGCACAACTTGAACCAAAGAATTTGGCAGATATGCAGCGTGGAGAGATGAACTGGGGGAGATAAGCCGCGGAGGGCAGGGAGCTGTTTGTGTTTGCAGACAGAAGACAGAGAAGGGGATAGAGTACAGGAAAAACAATGCCCTGCCCCAAGCAGCTGGAGAGAGAAAGAGTGGAAATACCTGCAGGTACTGAATAAAAAAGGGAGAAAAGAGAAAGGAGAGGGTTTAAATTCCATTAAGACTCTATAAACAGGGGAGCACAGAGTCTGAAACCCCACAGCTGGATACCTGGAGGTGCTATGGTGGGAAGGGCAAATCCCCAGGAGCAGAGAGCAAGGTCCAAGGGGTCCTCAGGTCACATGGGGAGAAGTGGTTCCTCTGCAGGGAGGAAATTTGGTAGAGGTTGTGTGGCCTCTCCTCAGGCAAAGGTCCCAGCAGACCCTGGAGAACAACCACATTCGCTGGTGTTGGAACAAGAACCTTAAGGGTGAATCCTGGCACCAGATGTGTGTTTTGATTTACCATAATCCCTGAAACGTTGCTGCTACATGATCGTGTGAACTTTTTCTGGGGTGGGCTGGCACCTGGCTGCAGTCTCTGGGCATCAGCAGCAGCATGGTCTTCGTGAACATTCCTGGGGACAGGCTGGCACCCAGCCATTGCTCAGCAAGACCCTCTCCTAGAGGGTATGAGCGGGTCAAAGCCACAGTCCCTCAGAATTGAGGTGTTGGGAAACACAGCCACATCTGAAATAAGATTCAGGAGGGAGGTGCTGCCTGACAGCCTGATGGCTTGGTCACAGACTGTGTAGAAGTTGGGGAGTGAACAGAAGCCTGAGACAAAGGAGGGGTGCTTGATTGCCGGTCTGACACTAAAGACTGGGTAGCTGGGTGATGCCATTTCCCCCCTCCTGCACATATGTCTACCTGTGCCACAACCCACCTCAGTAAGCTAAGCAGTGCCATCTAGTGGAGAACAGAGCCATTACACCAAGCCCCACCAAACTGGGCCAAATGTGCTCTTGAGGAACACAAGTTTCTCCTCCTGCTTAGTTTAGGAACTATAAAGTGCTTCATAGTTTGACATCTAGGGGAAACTGATTGTAATTTCAATCATATGTTTGCTGGTCCATCCATTCAATTTTTTTTCTTTTTCTTTTCTTATTCCTTAAAAAAAGGTTTCTTAATGTTTGTTTCTGACAGAGAGAGAGAGAGAGAGTGAGCAGGGTGGCAGGCAGAGAGAGAGAGAGGGAGACACAGAATCTGAAGCAGCCTCCAGGCTCTGAGCTGTCAACTCTGAACCCAATGCAGGGCTCAAACTCACAAACAGTGAGATCATGACCTGAGCCAAAGTAGGACACTCAACGGACTGAGCCACCCATACACCCCTCTATTGTATCAAGCTTCTTTCAACAACCAGACAAAAACATACCTAGGATCTGGCATCCTTTGATTTTTTTTGTGTTGTTTTTAATTTTTTAATTCTAATTTTTTTGTTTTATTAATTCTTTTTCTTCCTTCAAAATGACGAAATAAAGGAATTCACCCCAAAAGAAAGAACAGGAAGAAATGACAGCCAGGGACTTAATCAATACAAATACAAGCAAGACATCTGAACCAGAATTTAGAATCCTGATAATAAGAATACTAGCTGGGGTTGAAAATAGATTAGAACCCCTTTCTGTGGAGATAAAAGAAGTAAAATCCAGTCAGGATGAAATAAAAAATGCTATAAGTGAGATGCAATCTTGAATGCTTACCACAGCGGCAAGGATGGATGAAGCAGAGAAGCAAATCAGCGATACAGAGGTCCTCTTATGGAGAATAATGAAGCACACAAAAAGAGGGACACTAAGGCAAAAGAGCATGAAATAAGAATTAGAGAACTCAGTGACTCATTAAAAAGTAATAACATCAGAATCACAGGAGTCCCAGAAGATGAAGAGAGAAAAAAAAATGGGTAGAAGGTTTATGTGAGCAAATTATAGTAGAAAACTTTCCTAACCTGGGGAAAGATACAGATATCAAAATCCAGGAAGCACGGAGGACTCCCATTACATTCAACAAAAACCGCCCATCAGTAAGGCATATCATAATACTCAGGCAAGGAAAGAATCATGAAAGCAGCAAGGGGAAAAATATCCTTAACCTATAAAGGAAGACAGATCAGGTTTGGAGCAGACCTATCCACAGAAACTTGGCAAGTCAGAAAGGTGTGCCAGGATATATTCAATGTGCTGGATTGGAAAAACATGCAGCCAAGCATTCTTTATCCAGCAAGGCTGTCATTCAAAATAGAAGGAGAGATAAAAATTTTCCCAAACAAAAACTAAAGGAGTTTGTGACCACTAAACCAGCCCTGCAGAAATTTTGAGGGCGATTCTCTGAGGGGAGAAAAGATGAAACAAACAAACAAACAAACAAACAGACAAACAAACAAAAAGACCAACAGCAACAAAGACTAGAAAGGACCAGAGAACACCACCAGAAACTCAAACTCCTCAGGCAACATAATGGCAATAAATTCATACCTTTCAGTACTGACTCTGTCAATGGACTAAATGATCCAATAAAAAGACACAGGTAACAGAATGGATAAGAAAACAAGATCCATCTATATGCTGTTTACAAGAGATTCATTTTAGACCTAAAGACACTTTCAGATTGAAAGTAAAGGGATGAAGAACCATCTATCATGCTAATGGTCAACAAAAGAAAGCTGGAGTAGCCATACTTATATCAAACAACCGAGATTTTAAAATAAAGACTGTAACAAGTGATGAGGAAAGGCATTATCTCATAATTAGGGGGTCTGTCCACCAAGAAGATCTAACAATTGTAAACATTTGTTTGTGTTTGTGTAAACATTTGCCTCCAAACGAGAGGCACACAAATATATAAATCAATTAATCACAAACAGAATATCAACAAGGAAACAATAGCTTTGAATGACACACTGGACTGAATAGACTTAACAGATATATTCAGAACATTTCATCCTAAAGCAGCAGAATACACATTCTTCTCCAGTGTACATGGAACATTCTCCAGAACAGATCATATACTGGGACACAAATCAGCCCTCAATACGTACAAAAAGATCAAGATCATACCGTGCATATTTTCAGCCACAATGTCATGAAACTCGAAATCAACCCCACAAACTTTTGGAAAGATAACAAATACTTGAAGACTAAAGAACATCCTACTAAGGAATGAATGGGCTAACCAAGAAGTTAAAGAGGAAATTAAAAAGTACATGGAAGCCAATGAAAATGATAACATCACAGCCCAAAACCTCTGGGACACAGCAAAGGTGGTCATAAGACTGAAGTATATAGCAATCCAGGCCTTCCTAAAGAAGGAAGAAAGGTCTCAGATACACAACCTAACCTTAAGGAGGTGGAAAAAGAACAGCAATAAAACCCAAAACCAGCAGAGGACAAGAAATAATAAAGATTAGAGCAGAAATAAATGTTATCAAAACAAACAAAAAAAACAAAGACAAAAAACAAAAAACCAAAAAGTTCAGTAGAACAGATCAGTGAAACCAGGAGCTGGTTCTTTGAAAGAATTAACAAAATTGATCAACCCCTGGCTGATCAAAAAGATAAAGGAAAGGACCCAAATAAATGAAATCAAGAATGAAAGAGGAGAGATCACAATCAACACAGTAGAAATACAAACAATAATTAGAGAATATTATGAGCAATTATACGCCAATAAAATGGGCAATCTGGAAGAAATGGATAAATTCCTAGAAACATATAAACTACCAAAACGGAAACAAGAAGAAATAGAAAATTTGAACAGACCCATAACCAGTCAAGAAATTGAATCAGTAACAAAAAATCTCCTGAAAAACAAGAGTCCAGAGCCAGAATGCCATCGCATTCCAGGGGAATTCTACCAAACATTTAAAGAAGAGTTAACATCTATTCTTTGGAAGCTGTTCCAAAAAATAGAAATGGAAGGAAAACTTCCAAAATCATTCTGTGAAACCAGCATTACCTTGATTCCAAAACCAGACAAAGACTCCACTACATAGGAGAATTACAGACCAATTCCCCTGATGAACATGGATGCAAAAATCCTCAACAAGATACTAGCCAACTAGATCTAATAATACATTAAAAGAATTATTCACCATGACCAAGTGGGATTTATACCTGGGATGCAGGCCTGGTTCAATACCTGCAAAACAATCAATGTGATACATCACATCAGTAAAAGAAAGGACAAGAACCACATGATCCTCTCAGTAGATGCAGAGAAAGCATTTGACAAAATACAGCACCATTTCTTGATAAAAACCCTCAATAAACAGGTATAGAAGGATCATACCTCAAGATCATAAAAGCCATATATGAAAGACCCACCATTAATATCATCCGCAATGGGGAAAACTGAGAGCTTTCCCCTTAAGGTCAGGAACAAGACAGAGATGTCCACTTTCACCACTGTTATTCAACATGGTATTAGAAGACTTAGCCTTAGCAATCAGACAACACAAAGGAATAAAAGCATCTAAATTGGCAAGGAGGAAGTGAAACTTTCACTGTTCGCAGATGACATGATACTCTATTTGGAAAACCCAAAAGATTCTACCAAAAAATTGCTAGAATTGATTCATGAATTCAGCAAAGTCACAGGATATATAATCAATGTACAGAAATTGATTGCATTCCTATACACCAATACTGAAGCAATAGAAAGAGAAATCAAGGAATCAATTCCATGTACAATTGCACCAAAACCCATAAAATATTAGGAATAAACCTAACCAAAGAGGTGAAAAATCTATACGTTGAAAACCATAGAAAGTTTATGAGAGAACTTGAAGAAGACACAAAAAAAATGGGAAAATATTCCACGCTCCTGGATTGGAAGAACAAATATTGTTAAAATGTCGATACTACCCAAAGCAATCTACATATTCAGTGCAATCCTTATCAAAATAACACCAGCAATCTTCACAGAGCTAGAACAAACAATCCTAAAATTTATATGGAAGCAGAAAGAATAGCCAAACCAATCCCGAAAAAGGAAACTAAAGCTGGAAGCATCACAATCCCGGACTTCAAGATGTATTACAAAGCTATAATCATCAAGACACATGGTACTGGCACAAAAACAGACACTCCAATCCATGGAACAGAATAGAGAACCCAGAAGTGGACTCACAAACATATGGCCAACTAATCTTTGACAAAACAGGAAAGAATATCCAATGGAATAAAGACAGTTTCTTCAGCAAACGGTGCTGGGAAAACTGGACAGTGACATGCAGAAAAATGAACCTGTACCACTTTCTTACACCATACACAAAAATAAATTCAAAATGGATGAAAGACCTAAATGTAAGACAGGAAGCCATCAAAATCCGAGAGGAGAAAGCAGGCAAAAACCTCTTTGATCTCAGCCACACCAACTTCTTACTCAACACGTCTCTGGAGGCAAGGGAAACAAAAGCAAAAATGAACTATTGGGACCTCATCAAAATAAAAAGTTTCTGCATGGTGAAGGAAACAATCAGCAAAGCGAAAAGGCAACTGACGGAATGGGAGAAGATATTTGCAAATGACATATCAGATAAAGGGTTAGTATCCAAAATCTATAAAGAACTTATCAAAGTCAACACCAAAAAAAATAATAATAATAATCCAGTGAAGAAATGGGCACAAGACATGAATAGACACTTCTCCAAAGAAGACATCCAGACGGTTAACAAACACATGAAAAAAATGCCCTACATCACTCATCATCAGGGAAATTCAAATGAAAACCACAATGAGATACCACCTCACACCAGTCAGAATGGCTAAAATTAACAACTCAGGCAACAACAGATGTTGGCGAGGATGCAGAGAAAGATCTCTTTTGCACTGCTGGTGGGAATGAAAACTGGGGCAGCCACTCTGGAAGACAGAATGGAGGTTCCTCAAAAAATTAAAAATGAAACTACCCTACAATACAGCAATTGCACTACTAGGTATCTATCCAAGGGATACAGGCATGCACCCCAATGTTTATATCAGTGCTATTGACAATAGTCAAAGTATGGAAAGAGCCCAAATGTCCATCAATGGATGAATGGATAAAGAAGATATGATATACATATACAATGGAGTATTACTCAGCAATAAAAAAGAATGACATCTTGCCATTGCAACTACATGGGTAGAACTAGAGGGTGTTATGCTAAGTGAAATTAGTTAGAGAAAGACAAATATATGATTTCACTCAAAAGAGTAAGTTAAGATACTAAACAGATGAACATAAGGGAAGGGAGCAAAAATGATATAAAAACAGGGAGGGGGACAAAACATGAGACTCTTAAATATAGAGAACAAACTGAGGGTTTCTGCAGGGGCTGTGGGAGGGGGGATGGGCTAAATGGGTAAGGGGCATTAAGAAAGACACTCGTTGGAATGAGCACTGGGTGTTATAAATGGGAGATGAATCACTGGAATCTATTCCTAAAATCATTGCTGCACTATAGGCTAACTAAAAGACTAAAACAAACAAAAAAAAGAAATTTTCTTTTTAGATAAGCTAAATCAGCATATTACCTACTCTCTGCATTGAGTTGGGTGGTGGTGATTGCCTTCAAACCATATGAGACAGCTTTGTCTGGTTCTAAACTAAAATTTATTACTGTTAAAAAAAAAAAGTCATGCAATTCAGAAAGTTACCAAAAAAGAAGTAAAAAATCACTTTTAGTTCTACTTTTTAAAGAAAACTACAGTTGCCATTTTGCTGTTTCCTTCTAGATTCATTTTATATGCATCAATTCCAGTTGTTGTTGCTATTTACTCATTTTATGACAGAATCAGATTACTCCAGAGAGCAAACTGGTTGTGCTAGGTAAATGTCAGAATCCTGAAGTCCTTCTAATGACACAGCCAGAGAAGCAGCAGCTTGTTCCCATACCTGAAAACCCTAATCTGTGATCTGGCATGGAATGTGTCCACCCTACTTTGGAAAGATAATCTGGCTTTTACTAGATGGACTGTTTGCATTTTTTTTTCTTCACTCCTCCAACTAAATGTATCTCAGCACCCAAAGGAGCAAATGTTCACCAGGGGTGGAAGTTTCTACAGAAAAGGACACTGGTTCAATGTGGTAACAGTTTGGAATCAGCTGAGAAAGGAAAGCTACTGTCTAATACACACGGAGCCAAACTGGTAAACCAGGAAGGGTGGCAAGTCAGAACTGCAGAGTTAGGGGGAAATAGTCTCAAATTGTAGGCTAAGAGCACGGAGAGGAAGGATGCTTGGGAGGCAACATCAAGAGATAGCCATGGCCTGGGACAAATGGCCTTTAACCACTTGGCCCAAATCTATAAATTGCTTCTCCATCATCTCAAATGGTTGTATTTCCAAATGGTATACTCATGATTGCGGTATCTTTAAAACTCTTTCACGTAAATTTTGTTTGAAAACATAGACATCAGTGGCTGTGGCAGTGGGTAGTGACAGTGGGGACAGGGAGGGAAGAGGAGAGAGTAAGGTAAAGTTAGATGAAGCCCCCTCACCTGTCTTGTCATCCAAGAAGGGTCTGCTGTGGACCAAGGGGAATGAGGAGGCTGGTGGGGCTGTCCTATTCCCCATCCACCTGCATGGCCATCTCTCTCATCTTGGCCTATAAGTACTTGGAGCCTAAGTACTCCCTCAGTAACTCAGGCCTTGGCTTCCTGGGAATAACTATCATCTCTTGGACCTGGACCTCCAGAATAGTGGCATATTCATTGCCTAGGGTTACTGTAATGAAGTACCAAAAACTGGTGGCTTAAGGAGTGGCATGATATATTCAAAGTCCTTAGAGGAGAGAATCTGCAGGCAAGAATACTCTATCCAGCAAGACTGTCATTCAGAACAGAAGGAGAGGTAAAGAGTTTCTTAGACAAACAAAAGCTAAAGGAGTTAGTTTATGACCATTAAACCAGCCCTACAAGAAATGTTAAAGGGGAATCTGAGTGGAAAGGAAAGACCATAACTAAGAACATGAAAAGTAGGAAATATAAAAGCAGTAAAAAGAAGTATATCTGTAACAATCAGTCAAGGGATTCACAAAATAAAAGGGTGTAAAATATCACACCATATACCTAAATGGTTCAAACTTAAGCAATCATTGACTTACCACTGACTGCTATATGCAGAAGATGCTATATACAAACCTAATGGTAACCACAAATAAAAAACCAATATTAGATATGTAAACAATAAAGAGAAAGAAATCCAAATATCTCACTAAAGAAAGCAAGCAAAGCATAAAAAAGAGCAAGAGGAGAAAGGCTCAGAGAAACCCTATAGAAACAATCACAAAACAAGTAATAAAATGTCAATAAATACATACCTATCAATAATTACTTTTAATGTACAGGGACTAAAGAATCCAACCAAGAGTAACACAGTGACAGAATGTGTCAAAAAAATCTATCTATAGGCTGCCTCCAAGAGATTCATTTCAGACCTAAATATAGGTGCAAATTCAAAGTGACATAATAGAAAAACATTTATCATGCAAATGGATGTGAAAAGAAAGCCAGGATAGCAATACTTATATCAGATAAAATAGAGTTAAAAAACAAAGAGTGTAATAAGAGACAAAGAAGAACAATGTGTAATAAAGGGGATAATCCAACAAGAAGACATAACAATTGTAAATACCTATGCACCCAACATGAGAGCACCCAAATACATAAAACAGTTAATAACAAACATAAAGTAACTAACCAATAGTAATACCATAACAGTAGGAAATTTTAACACCCCCTTTAATCAACAGACAGATCAGCCAAACAGAAAATCAACAAGTGAACAGTGGCGCACTGGACCAGATGGGTTTAACAGATATATTCAGAATATTCTATCCTAAAACAGCATAATACACATTCTTTTCAAGTGCACATGGAACATTCTCCAGAGTAGATCACATATTGGGCCACAAAACAAGTCTCAAAAAATTAAAAAAGATCAAAGTTATACTACATATCTTCTCTAGCTATATTACTATGGAACTAGAAATCAACCACAAGAAAAAATATGGAAAGAGCACAAATATATGGAAGTTAAATAACATACTACTAAACAATGAGTGAGTCAACCAAGAAATCAAAGAAGAAAAAAAATGACACGGAGACAAAAGTGAAAACACCATGGTCCAAAATCTTCAGGATGCAGCGAAAGCAGGTCTAAGAGGGAAGTTTACAGCAATACAGGCCTACATCAAAAGCAAAAAAATCTCAAATAAACAATGTAACCTTAGACCTAAAGTAGCTAGAAATATAAAAACAAAACTCAAAACCAGCAGAAGGAAAGAAATAATAAATATTACAGCAGAAATAAATGATATAGAAACTAAACAATAGAACGGATCAATGAAACCAGGAGCTGGTTCTCTGAAAAAAATCAACAAAATTGTTAAACTTCTAGCCAGACGCATCAAAAGAGAGAGAGAGAGAGAGAGAGAGAGAGAGAGAGAGAGAGAGAGAGAGAGAGAAAGGACTTAAAATCACAAATGAAAGAGGAGAAATAACAACCAACACCACACACAAAAAAACAATTGTAAGAAAATATTATAAAATCTATATGCTGACAAATTGGACAACCTAGAATAAATGTATAAACTCCTACCAACATATAACTTATAAAAACTGAAGCAGGAAGGAGTGCCTAGGTGGCTCAGTTGGTTGAGTGTCCAACTTCAGCTCAGGTCATAATTCACACTCCGTGAGTTCGAGCCCCATGTCAGGCTCTGTGCTGACAGCTCAGAACCTGTAGCCTGCTTCAGATTTTGTGTCTCCCTCTCTTGCTGCCCCTCCCCTGCTCATGCTCTGTCTCTCTCTGTCTCAAAAATAAATAAAAACATTAAAAAAATTAAAAAAAACTGAAGCAGGAAGAAACAAAATTAGAACAGAGGGTTTACCAGCAATGATACTGAATTAGTAATCAAAAAACTTCCAACAAATATTCAGAACCAGATGGCTTCACAAGCAAATTCTACCAAACATTTAAAGAAGAGTTAATCCCTATTCTTCTAAAACTATTCCAAAAAATAAAAGAGGAAGGAAATCTTCCAATTTCATTCTATGAGGCCAGCAGGACCCTGATACCAATACCAAATGAAGACACCACAAAAAAAGAAAATGACAGGCCAATATCTCTCATGAACATGGATGCAAAAATCCTCAACAAAAATACTAGCAAACTGAATCCAACAATACATTAAAAAAATCAGTCACTGTGCTCAAGTGAGATTTATTCTCAGTATACAAGGATGGTTCAATATTAGCATCAATCAACATGATACATCACATCAACAAGAGAAAAAAGCATAAAAACCACATGATCATTTCAATCAACACAAAAAAGCATCTGACAAAGTAACAACACCCATTCATGATAAAAAAAAACAAACGTCAACAAAGTAGGTTTAAAGGGAACATTCAACATAATAATGGCCATTTATGAACAACCCACACATAACATCATACTCAATGAGGAAAAATTGAAAGCTTTACCCTAAGATCAGGAAGAAGACAAGAATGTCCACTCTCACCACTTTTATTCAATGTAGTACTGGAAATCATAGCTACAGCAGGTAGACAACAAAAAGATATAAAAGCCATCCAAATTGGTTAAGGAAAAAGTAAAACTCTCACTATTTGCAGATGACATGATGCTATATACAGAAAACTTGAAACACCACACAAAAAAAAAGCCCTCTAGAACTGATATATAAATTTAATAAAGTCACAGGATACACAGTGCATAGAAATCTTGTGCATTTCTATGCACTAATTAATGAAGCAGCAGAAAGAGAGATTAAGGAAACAATCCCCGGGGCATCTGGGTGGCTCAGTCAGTTAAGCATCCAACTTCAGCTCAGGTCATGATCTCCCTGTTCATGAGTTCGAGCCCCACATCAGGCTCTGTGCTGACAGCTCAGACCTGGAGCCTGCTTCAGATTCTGTGTCTCCCTCTCTCTCTGCCTGTTCTCTGCTCACACTCTGTCTCTTCTCTCAGGAAATGAATAAACATAATTTTTTTTTTAAAAAAGAAAACAATCCCATTTACAATTGCACCAAAAACAATAAAATGGCTAGGAATAAACTTAACCAAGGCAGTGGAAGACCTGTACTCTGAAAACTATAAAACACTGATGAAAGAAATTGAAGATGACACAAACAAGTGGAAAGATGTTCCATACTCATGGATTAGAAGAACAAATAGTATTACAATATCCATACTATACAAAGTAATCTACAGATTTAAGGCCAACCCTGTCAAAATCCCAACAGCATTTTTCACAAAACTGGAACAAATATGGAACGACAAAAGACCCCGAACAGCCACAGCAATCTTGAAAAAGAAAAACAAAGCTGGAGGTATCACAATCCCAGATTTCAAGATATACTACAAAGCTGTAGTAATCAAAATAGTATGGTATTTTCACAAAAACAGACACATAGATCACAGAACAGGAAAGAACACCTAGAAAAAACCCACAATTATATGATCAATTCTTCTTTGACAAAGGAGGAAAGAATATACAATGGGAAAAAGACAGTTTCTTCAATAAATAGTGTTGGAAAAACTGGACAGCTACATGCAAAAGAATGAAACTGGACCACTTTCTTACACCATACACAAATATGAACTCAAAATGGATTAAGGACCCAAATGTGATACCTGAAACTATAAAAATCCTAGAAGAGAGAACAGGCAGAAATTTCTCTGACATTGGCCATAGCAACATCTTTCCAGATATATCTCCTGAGGCAAGAGAAACAAAGACAAAAATAAACTATTGAGACTACATCAAGAGAAAAAGCTTCTGTACAAGCAAAGGAAACAATCCCTAAAACTAAAAGAAATCTACTGAATGGGAGAAGATACTTGCAAATAACATATCTCATACAGGGTTAGTATTCAAAATATATAAAGAATTTATACAAATTTTAAAAAGCCAAATAATCCCATTAAAAATAGGCAGAAGACATGAATAGACATTTCTCCAAAGAAAACATACAGACAGCCAAAAGACACATGAAAAGATCAACATCAGTCAGCATCAGAAAAATACAAATCAAAACTACAATGAGGGGGCACCTGGGTGGCTCAGTCAAGTTTGACATAAGCTAAGTTTGATTCTTGGTTTTGGCTCAGGTCATGATCTCACAGTTTCATGGGTTCAAGCCCCACATCAGGCTCTGTGCTGGTAGCACAGAGCTTGCTTGGGATTCTCTGTCTCTCTCTCTCTCTCCTTGCCCCTCTCCTCACACTGTCTTTGTCTTTCCCAAAATAAGTAAACTTTAAAAAAATTACAATGAGATATCACCTCACACATATCAGAAAGGCTAACATCAACAACACAAGAAACAACAAATGGAGAAAAAGGAACTCTTGTTCACTGTTGGTGGGAATGCATACTGGTGCAGGCACCGTGAAAGACAGTATGGAGGTTTCTCAAAAAGGTAAAAACAGAGCTACAATACAATCCAGCAACTGCACTACTTGGGTACTTACCCAAGGAATACAAAAACTAATTCAAAGGGATACACACATGCCTATGTTTACAGGAGCATTATTTACCACAGCCAAGATATGGAAGCAGCCCAAGTGTCTACCAGTTGGTGAATAGATAAGGAAGATGCGGTATATAGATACGATGGAATATTATTCAGCCATAAAAATGAAACTTTGCCATTTGCAACAACACAGATGGAGCTAGAGTGCATAATGCTAAGCATAAGTCAGTCAAAGAGAAAAACCATATGATTCCACTCATATGCGGAATTTAAGAAACAAAACAAACAAGCAAAGGAAAAAAAAGAGAGAGAGAAACCAAGAAACAGATTCTCAACTATAGAGAACAAACTGATGGTTACCAGAGGGGAGGAGTTGGGAGGGTAGGTAAAATAGATCACCTATTTTAAAATTTAAACTTAATGGAACATACTCGTGGCTTAAAACAACAGCAATTTATTGTTTCACAGTTCTGAAGGCTAAACGTCTGAAAATCAAGAAGTCAGCAGGGCCATGCTATCTATTTCAAGGCTCTAGGACAGAATCCTTCATTGCTCTTTTAGCTCCTGGTGGTTGCCAGTATCTTTTGCATTCTTTTGCTTCTAGATGCATCTCTCTGATCTTTGCCTCTGTTGTCATATGGCTGTCTTCTCCCTGCATGTCTTCACAGAGTCTTTACTGCCATCTTCTTAGAAGGACACCAGTCATATTGGATTAGGGGCCCATCCTACTCCAGTATGACTTCATCTTAACTAATTACATCTGCAAAATCCTGTTTCCAAGTTAAGATCACATTCTAAGGTACTGGAGGTGAAAACCTAAGTATATCCTTTTTTTAGGGGAGCATCATGCAACGTATACAAGTAGCAAGAAAGAGATGCTGGTTACAAGTTTTGGAGATCCTTGTTTTTTATGGAATACAATTCTGAAAATTTTTCTTAGGATTCCTTGGACAATACATACACTTGTGATGGGTCCTAGAAATACTGCTGTGTTGGGATTTGAATTCTCATTCTGGAAGATTTTCTGTTATCAATACCAGCACAATGTCAGCACAAGAGAAGTAGAATTAGAGAATGACAGCAAGGAGGAAGAAGATCATCACACACAGAACTGGGGCAGAAACATGGAGGCAAGGAAAGAAATACAGTCAGGGACTGAAATCCAAAACAGGACAGTCACCAGGCACAGAGACAGCTACCTTCCCCTTCTCCACACCGGACAGGAGGTCATTCATTTTTGCTTCACATTGCACCTGCTTTTCCCCCTTCTTTTTCTCTACTGTTTCTCTGTTCCATTGGCTCAAAGTTTCCTTTTCATCACAACACATTCACCTTATTTCCCAACTGTATTTCCTGGGAAAGAGAATCTAAATGAAAGCATAGAAAGCATTATTAAAAACATGGGACTGCTCCTTTTGTATGGCTTTAGTTCACAGGGAGAATGAAGATGACGAATGCTCTAGAGAGATCTTGAAAAGGTAAATATAACAGAACTCGGTAATTGTTTGTGTGAAGGGTAATGAAGAAGGGGAAGTCAAAGATAATATCTTGTTATTGTCTTCAACAAGTAGGTACGTGATGAATTAGAAGAGGCTAGATTATGCCACTTTAACAAATAACCCCTATATGAATTGAACCGTGTCCCTCCAAAATTCATATGTTGAAGCCCTAACACCCAATGTGACTGTATTTGAAGTAAATAAATAATTAAGGTTAAATGAGGTCATAAGGGTGGGGCCTTGATCCAATAAGGACTAATGTCCTTAAAAGAGGAGACACCACGGAGCTCATTTGTACTCCCTCTCTCCACCATGTGAGGACACAGTGAGAGGGCAGTCATCTGCAGGCCAGGAAGAGACACCTCACCAGGAACCAAATCAATTAGCACGGGGATCTTGGGCTTCCCAGCCTCCAGAACTGTGAGAAACAAATTTTTGTTGTTTAAGCCACCTGGCCTGTGGTCTTTTGTTATGGCAGCCTGAACAGACTAAGACAACCTGCTCACCCCCCACAAATCCCAGTGGATTGTGATGCTGAGGCTTGCAACAACAAAAGTTTCTATCTTGTTAATGTTATGTGTCCATTGTGGGTTGGCTATGGCTCTATTCCATGATATTTTTACTCTGGGACTCAAACTGACAGAGTAGCATCTATCTGGTATATAACCTATTTTATGAAAAAGAGAAAGAAAAGACATGGTAAAACATGATCTGGCTGCTAAGGCTTCTGTTTGAACAAGATAAACATCACTTCTGCTCCCGTCTCATTGACCAGAACAAGCCATATGGCCAAATCTAACACCAGTGGGGTGCAGTACTATAATACCCCCAGAGGAGAGTAACAAATGCTTGTGAATAATATAATAGTCTACCACAACAGTGTTGCTATTCACTAAAATCAATGTGGTGTAGACTTGGGGATATGAAATATACAGAATAATAATGCCCCAGATGTGGTACTGGGAAGTTGGGTTAACAGTGGCCCCATTATTTATCCCAAGGTTCTTGGACTAAAAGAGATTGTAGATAAATCAAAAGGTAAAATAGCACTCAACAAAAAGGCAGGGGATGTGGAGGTATTTGCTATATGAAATACAACTCGCTGGGAACACAGTGTAAAAGGTTGGGAAGTAGAGCTCAGTGGGAGTCAGGTCACACGAGATAAAGCACAAAGAAGTATGGAGAAGTGTCACAGCAGCCTGTCTAAAACTCACATTGTGCATAAACACATAAAAGACCCTGAGAAGTCCTGCAGTTAAGATTCTATGAAACGTATTTGTCCAGATAGTAGCCCTCCCCTCATTTTCTATTAACACCAGAGTTCCAGAGAACGCATTTCAGAAACACTCCTGTTGACACAGTGAGAACTCTAAATTCAGTAAAGTCCACTGTAACATCTTCCATCTATCCTTGTAACCACAGAATTTCAAGAACTAGTCGGGAACAAAGAAATAGGCTGGCAGAGAGGTGTTCAAACTGTGTTATTTCCAATCAAATCTTACATTGAACCTTGGTATACAGAATTGAGAGAGGCAGAGCTGTTGTGGTTTGATCAGGCCTGAGAAGACTAGAGCTCTGCTTTGTTAGCCCTTTATGCCACCTCTCTCATCTCAGCTGCTGAGAAAGCCTCATGGAACCCTAGGAACTGGAGAAACATTGGCTAAAAAATCCATAATCCAAGACGAGTCCTTCATTCTCGGATGAGGAGACAGCAGCATACTTAACACAGTTAGGGGCACAACTCAATCTATAGTAAAGGTCTCTCGCACCACTAGGCAGAGCATATTTTCTATAGCATTAAAGCTGCCTTGTATCTTTGTCCCTCTACCACTTGTATATCTCCTTGTGATTACTCTGTTCCTCTGGTGATTCCTAATATCGCAGCATCAGTGAACATAATGAACTCTATTCTTCTTAAGAATCTCCCTGGGAATAGGCATTACACTGAGAATCATTTGGCCCATTACTGGTGCACTAAATAATAGCATCCTAATGGAATGAACCAGTTAATGTTACTACTCAAGTGTCAAACATTTTATAGAAAGTGACTTGGCCACATGCCAGATTATGTCTCTAAGATTAATAGCCTTTCTACAAACTTCCTGAATAATGGCTTATCCCAATCTTAGAACAAGATCAAAATGATTTTGTGAACAAAATTCTTAGCAGATTTAAGATTTTGAAGATCTGGATATGAATGTACTTGAAAACTTTCAGGAATATTCATATAGGTATTAAAGAAGCACTAAGAACATTCAAGCTTGTGCACATTGCTTTGCTAAGGCCTCATCTACTTAGCACTGTGCCCTTGGGGAATGGTATTATTATAAAAGCCAAAACTTGCATATTAGATTTTATAAATAATAGAAAACGAGTAAATGGGACAGCTGTGCCAATGGCAGAAAGAACATTGTTCACAGCCTCCTGAAAGCTCCTGTGTTGTAATGCAGGAATTATCTTAATAAATGGACCCATTTAATGTCAATGTTTCCATTTTACATGCACTGATAAGGGTTTCCTTGCTAACAAAGGGAAGGATGATCCGTTCTTTTATAAAAATTATATGACACTATGCTTATTGTTCTAAGACAGGCTTTTTTTCATTTAAAAATATTCAAGACTTTTTTCCAAATATGTAGAAAGTTACCTCACTCTCTTCATAACTGCATAATATTTTAAAGCACAAATCTACCCCAGTTTATTCAACAATTTCCCTTTTTGTAGTCTGTCCTTTTCTTGTGATAGCATCAGATGTTTACAATCTTTACAATCTTTGTCATTATGAGGAAAAATACCTTGTTTTAATTGGCATTTCCCTGATCAACAGCAAGGCTGAACTGATTTTGTGTGTTCCTTGGCCAATTAGAATTTTCTCTTCTCTACATTGGTTTGCAAGTGTTCATCCATGTTTCTACTACATTGTGTAGTTTTCTTATCAAAAGAATAGGAATAGTTTGTATATTAGCGTTTAGCCATAAGCCATAAGCCTACCTTGTCTTTGACACGTTTATATTTTCCTCTATCCTTAAGTACTTTTAGAGTTTAGTGTTCTCAAATTTTTCAATCTTCTCCTCTATGATTTTCATTTCCATGTCTTGTTTTTTATTTGAAGTTCTAACTGGCTTTACTCAGTGATTCATAAATCAGCATCCCATCTAGCAATTAGAAAGGAGCTCCGAGGAGCTGTACAAAAAGCTGTACAAAATGCTGATCTGGAGGCTATACAATTTTTTCCCTAAAAGTTTTTGAAGTTTTGTTTTTATCACATGTATGTCTTTGATCCATCTGGCATTTATATTTATGGATGGTGTGAGATAGGGATCTAGTATCATTTCTTTCCCTGTGGAAAACCAATTTTCCTTCTATCTAAAGGATTGTCTTCCAATGCATGTTCAAAGCTGGGTTGTTGCAGGTCCATATTACAGCTCACAGGAAGGGGAAAAGGAATAACCAGGGCAAGAGATTTTCTTTTACTCCCGTTCCAAAAGCCAGAATTTAGACATGAGCCCGTATGTAGCAACAAGGGAGGCTAGAAAACCAGCCTTTAGCTAGGTAGCCATGTGCTAAAGGAAGAGAGTGAGACTGGATTTGAGTTAATAGCCAGAAATTTCCACCAATATACATTTCTCCCATCTTCCTTAATACAAGCAAATATTTTTTAGGAGAGCAACAGTTTCAGTTAAAAAAATCTCTTGCTGCTTGCTATGGTCATGTGACTATATGTAGAAATTGATGTGTAAGATTTCTAAGATAGATCCTCCACAGAAGGACAGCTACCCTGGTATACCTTTTTATCCCTCTCACCTCCTTTCTTTCTGTTACCTGGAATGTAGACATTACTGTTGAATTTCAAGGAAGCATCTTGGAAGATGAAGAATGCTGAGACTGAAAATCAAGCACTCAGGATGGCAAAACACAAATCAGAGGATATCTTGGTGGCTGATGACTTTGCAGAACTGCCACACCAGTCCTGGATGACCCATCTCTAAATTTCTTATATACAAGAGAAAAATAACCTCCTGACTTATTTAAATTATTTTAAAATTTCTGTTACATGCAGCCAAACCTCTTATTAATTTACTTTCAGTTCTTCTATTTTTTTAAGTTTATTTATTTATTTTGAGAAAGAGAGAGAGAGACAGCATGAGCAAGGCAGGGGCAGAGAGAGGGAGACAGAGAGAATCCCAAGCAGGCCTGTGCCATCAGCACAGAGTCAAACTCGGCGCTCGAACTCACAAGCCACAAGATCATGACCTGAGCCAAGATCAAGAGTTGTATATTTAATTGACTGAGCCACCCAGGCTCCCCTATTTTCAGTTCTTATTCCTCTTACCCTATTTATTGCACAGGTACTTTTTGTGTAATTATAACACAGTGATAAAATTTGATATCCTGTCTCATGCCTGATTTTAAACAGGACTCATCTAAACTTTCCCTATTAAAACCGATGTTTGGGGGCACCTGGCTAGCTCAGTTAGTAGAGCATGTGACTCTTGGTCTCAGCGTTGTAAGTTCAAGCCCCACATTGGGTGTAGAGATTACTTAAAAATAAAATCTTTTAAAAATTTTTTATTTTTATTTATTTTTTTAATGTTTATTTTTGAGAGACAGAGAGACAGAGCACAAGCAGGGGAATGGCAAAGAGAGAGAGGGAGACACAGAATTCAAAGCAGCCTTCAGGATCTGGGCTGTCAGCACAGAGCCCAATGTGGCTGTGGGGCTCAAACCCACAAATTGTGAGATTATGACTTGAGCCGAAGTCGGACGCTCAACCGAATGAGCCATACAGGTACTCCTTTAATAAAGAGACTGATGTTTGCTGTGATATTTTGGTACTTATCTTTGGTCCATTAAGTGTAAGGAAATCCCCTTCTATGCTTAAATTACAAATAATTTTTTATTTTTTTTTAATTTTTATTTATTTTTAAGAGAGCGAGAGACAGAGTGCGAGCAGGGGAGGAGTGAAGAGAGAGAGGACAACACAGAATCCAAAGCTCCCAGGCTCCGAGCTGTCAGCACAGAGCCCAACATGGGGCTTGAACACATGGATCATGAGACCATGACCTGAGCCAAAGTCAGAAGCTTACCCAACTGAGCCACCCAGGTACCCCAATTTACAAAGAATTTTTAACCATGAATTCGTGTTGGATTTCAATGAATAAGTTTTTTCTCTGTATCTTAACAAGATGGTCATAAGATTCTTCTTTCTTTAATCTGTTAATATGCTGTTTGCCTTAGAAAGACTTTTCTAAAATTTTCTGAAAACTTCTACAAAACATGCTAAATGTTGTAGTGCCTGTCCCAACCTCTTCCCTGATATCCAGACTTATTTATCCAACTACATCTTTGAGATTCCTCTTGCATATCTAATAGGTATCTCAATATTAAAATGTTCAATACCTAATTCTTAAATAGAATCCATACATTCTTTTCTCCCCAATTATTCTCCCACTTGATAAATGGCATCTTCATTTACTTAATTTCACAGTCTCATATTTGGAATCTACCTTATCTATTCCCCTTCTCTCACATCCTACATCACATCCATCTGGGAATCACACTAGCACTGCTTCAAATATATTTTTATATTTTCATTCTTGAACACCTCTATTTCTTCTATACTGGCCTTGTGGCTTAAGTTAAGTTCCTTGGGAACTGATTCTGAGATGGAAATTTGCATGCAGAAAATTTACTAGGGAATTCTTTTGGAATACAAATAGCAAAGGATAAAGGGAGTAGAATTTGCAGAGGGAGAAGAGAACTGAATTGAGATGGAGTTGCAACAAAGGCCTTGGGTGTTCTGGAACTGGGACAGTCCTTTCCTCAAGCCTGGAGGCAAGGGGACTAGACTTTAGATCTCAGCATTGATT
The DNA here is from genome assembly GCF_022079265.1 of Lynx rufus. NCBI lineage: Eukaryota > Metazoa > Chordata > Mammalia > Carnivora > Felidae > Lynx > Lynx rufus. The sequence continues at coordinate 19,669,573 of NW_025814824.1, forward strand.
GTCATTGGAAGCGAGCTGCCCTTGGGGACTGGTATTACATTGAGCACAGCAGGCTTTGACAAAGGGCAATTTCTAGAGGATCCAGTTGAGAGTTGTCAGGTACCAACATCTTCAGCATCTGGGGGAATAAATTTCTCAGTCTTAAAGGGAGCATCTTGATGGCAATATTACATCATCCATTTCCAGTCCTCCCCATCAATTCTTCTAGTCCTACTGCAATAGTTTTGTAATGATCTCCTGCTATCCCTGTTCCATCAGATATCAAGACTGATTACAAAATTATAGCAATCAAAAAAAAAAGTGTGGTACACAAATAGAAACAAGTAGAGCAGAACAGAAAGTCATGAATCAGACTCACACAAATACACTCGCATGATTTACAACAAAGGGTGGACTTTTCCATAGTGAGGAGTCAAAATATATGTGGAAAAAAATATTAGCCACTAATATCATATCACATAAAAAAATCAATTCTAAATGGGCTGATGATCTGGATCTCAAAAGTAAAACTATAATATTTCTAAAAGAAAATTTTCATAAGCTTGAGGTTGGGTAAAAATTATAGTTTATAAATAAAAACACTGATTATTGGACCAAACTAAAATTAAGAACTTCTGCTCATCCAAAGATACCATTAAGAGGAAAAAAAAAGGCAAGATATTGTCCCTACTTACTTTTAGGATTTTCCATTTATCACTGGTCTTCAGCAATTGACTGTCCTGTGCATTGATACAGTTTACTTCATGCTGATCTTGCTTGGGGTTTATTAAACTTTTTGGATATATGGATTTATCCTTTCACCAAACTTGAAAAATTATTCAACCATTATTTCTTCAAGGCTTTTTCTGTATCCTCTTTCCTTTAGGACTCTAATTACACGTATCTTAGATGTCTGATATTTGCTCATAGGTAACTGAGGCTCTCTTCATTTACTTTTTAGCTTTTTTTCTCTCAATGCTTTATTTTGGATGGTGTATATTGCCAAGTTTTCCATTTCGCTGATCTTTTCATCTGCAGTATGCAATATATCAGTCAACCAGTAAATTTTTTTTTCTTTTTTTTTTTTTTTTTTAAATTTTTTTTTTTCAACGTTTATTTATTTTTGGGACAGAGAGAGACAGAGCATGAACGGGCGAGGGGCAGAGAGAGAGGGAGACACAGAATCGGAAACAGGCTCCAGGCTCCGAGCCATCAGCCCAGAGCCTGACGCGGGGCTCGAACTCACGGACCGCGAGATCGTGACCTGGCTGAAGTCGGACGCTTAACCGACTGCGCCACCCAGGCGCCCCAACCAGTAAATTTTTTTATTTCTTATCCTAGTTTTCAGTTCTAGAACTTCCAATTTTTTAAATTTCTTTATTTAAAAAAATGTTTAATATTTATTTTTGAAGGAGAAAGAGAGAGCATGAGCAGGGGAGGGGCAGAGAGAGGGAGACACAGAATCCGAAGTACAGAGCCTGATGCAGGGCTCAAACTCACAGACTATGAGATTATGACCTGAGCTGAAGTTGGACACTTAACCAACTGAGCCACCCAGGCACCCTATTTTTTTTTAATTTTTTTGTTTTAGAACTTCCAGGTTTTTTAAAGCAGTTTGTTTTCATTTCTCCTGTATTCTGTATTTATCCTCTCATGTTTTCCTTTAAAACCCTAGCTTTATTCTCCAAAGAAGACATCCAGATGGCCAACAGACACATGAGAAGATGCTCAACATCACGTCATCAGGGAAATGCAAATCAAAACTACAATGAGATATCACCTTACACCTGTCAAAATGGCTAAAATCAACAACACAATAAACAACAGGTGTTGACAACGATGTGGAGAAAAAGAAACATTCATGCACTGGAATGAACTGCTGTAGCCACTGTGGAAGACAGTATGGAGGTTCCTCAAAAAGTTAAAACTAGAACTACCCTACGATCCAGCAATCACACTACTGGGTATTTACCCAAAGAATACAAAGAGATACATGCACCCCTATGTTTACAGTGGCATTATTTACGATAATCAGCCCAAGTGTCTATCATTGGGTGAATGGATAAAGAAGATGTAGTATATAAATATATAATGGAATATTATTCAGCCATAAAAAGAATGAAATTTTGCCTTTTGCAACAACATGGATAGAGCTAGAGAGTACTATGCTAAGCAAAGTAAGTAAGGGAAAGACAAACACCATATGATTTCACTCATATGTGAAATTCAAGAAAAGAGCCAAATGATCAAAGGAAAAAAGAGAGGGAGGCAAACCAAGAAACAGACTTTTAACTATACAGAACAGATTGATGGTTACCAGGAGGTGGGGGGGATGGGTGAAATAGGTGATGAGGATAAAGAAGGGCACTTGCTATGATGAGCACTGGGTGTTGTAGGGAAGTGTGAAGCACTATATTGTACACCTGAAACTAATACTACACTGTATGTTAACTAATGCTGTTCGTGAACAGGTTAGTATTTGGTCAATATGTATGGGGTCTGCTGTGCAGATTTCTGGATCTTCTTCCATATAAAGTTGACTTCTTTATAGGCACATATAGGCATTCTTGTCCACATTAGCCTTCTGGACAAATTCCAGCTACCTTAGGGTCCCTGGATTCTGATCTCTGTCTGTTCACCTCATTGAGACTGCTGTGCTCTATTTAAGCTACCTATCCTTGCACCATTGTGCAGAAGATGTGTCTGCAGAAATCCAGGGTGTCTGTGGATTTCATTTGTTTCCATTCTCTCAGGGATCAGTCCTGAGATGTCTACTGAACATTCTCTTAAAATATATACATGTACATATATACAGTCAGTTATATTACATATATAGTAACATATATATATATGTATATATATATATAATATATCAGAGTAATTACCTCATTGTGGCTACAAATGACTTTGATTTTATTGATTAATCAAGAAATCTCCATCCAATACTTGAACAAAATCAGAGTTCTAATAAAAGTTTTGAAAAAAGGCCAGTGGTTTATGGACTCAGAAAGAGAGACCACTTTGAGAAGGAGGCCACTGTATCTTTCATTATATATTTTTTATATGTTTATTTTGAGAGAGAGAGAGAGAGAGAGAGAGAGCGAGCAGGGGGAGAGACAGAGAGAGAGGAGAGAGAGATTCCAAGCAGTCTCTGCACTGTCAACACAGAGCCCGATGCAGGGCTTCCTCTCACAAACCATGAGATCATGACCTGAACCAAGCTCAACAGTCAGACACTTAATGGACTGAGCCATCCAGGTGCCCCTGTGTTTTTCAATATAGATAATCTCATTTTATTCTTTGATCAAGGTTTTCCCCTTTTCTTTTCCCTTTCAATGTGTCCATTGAGGAATTATTTTTATTTATCCTGCACAAGATTCATTGTTTTTTCTCTCATCTGAGAATTGATATGTTTCATCAATTATTGAAAATTATCCATCATTATTAAGTAAATATTGCCATCCATCCATCATGCTCTTTATTCTCTTCCTTTGGAAAACTTAGAGGTGAATTAGATCTTTCATTCTTTGAGGCTTTTCTTCTCTTTCATATTCTTTTGTTTTATGCTGCATTTTGCAAGATTTCTCCAATCTATCCTCTATTTACCTAATTGTCATTTCAGCCCTGTCTAATCTGCTGTTTAATCTGTTCAATAAGTTTGTAATGGTAATAGTTACAATCTGCAATTACAACTACAGTCTAATAGTTGGCTCATTTTCATTTCTAGAAAATTATTTGGCTCTGTTCAAACATGCTTGTTCTTGTTCTTTTTTTAATAATAGGATCCTCTTTTTTTCCACTATAATTTATCAGTTGCTTTGATCTGCACTATAAATAACAAAAGACTAAGAAAATCAGTCAAACTATGAGAAGTTATTTGACAACATAGAAAATTCAGAGATAGGGTAGCTCCAGAGCAGTCAAATTCAGCGGATCAGGAATATCAAGGACCTAGGGTCTTTCCAACTTTCTGCTCTTGATCTTCTTCGGCTTTTGTCCTTAACCTTTTCCTCTTATGGTCACAGAATAGCTGCAGTGGCTCCAAGCATCTCATCCTTATGCAGGTTGCCCAGTGGCAGAAAGGATACCTCTTCAAACATCCCTTTATATGATCAAAGAAGACTTCACCAAAATCCTACAGCAATTTTTCCTCATGCGTTATTGACCAGAATTTTGCCACATCTTTCCTAAATCAGAAGGTGTTGAAATTACCATAACTGACTTATACCAATTATGATTTGTCTTCTACATCTGGGAAGGAACCCATTCTCCTCTGAAGTACATGGCGGCTTACAATCTAAACAGAAGTAGCATCCCACTACAAGCAAGATATTGGAAAAAATAACTATTTTGTACACAATTAAGAATATGTTCCATTGTATCTATTCCTTTAGAAAAATCTAACTAGGTAAATGTTAAATAAGTATTTATTTTAAGGAATTGTTCAGATTATTTTATTACTTACATGTTTAGGGTCATAAGACTCCTGATTGTCTGCTGGCTGCCTCTCAGAGTTGACCACTTCCTCATTGCGACTTGTAATTATCTTATAATGAGCAAACCTTCATTAGGAATTTTTTTCCCTGTGGAGAATTCTGTAAATACAGTGTTGTGAAAGTGGTCTATGGTTTTATTATTGGTTTGTTTAAACGTTTGCTGCATCTGGGATTCCCAAGAGTTTTGACTAATCTAAGACCTGTTTTTAATATTAGTATTTCCATGTGGGGAATGCCACACTAAATGTGTAATAGAAATTTTTATTCCATCCTATGCAGAGTCCAGATGTGGACCTTTGATGTCTTACCAAAGGCATGTTTGATTTCTATTTTGAGGCTCACAGAGTCAAGCTCTTTTTTGGCTTCCCAGGACCAATGACCATAGTTTTTTCAGTTTTCCTTTTCCAGAAGTGGCAGCTCTTCCAGAGACCTGGTTTTATCCAGACTTTACTCTTCTCAAAGAGAATGTTTTGTTGCACACCTCCAGCGGAACACCATTCACATTAAGAACTGTCATTATAACTGTCATTCACATTGTGCTTTGTTTCCTCTAGCTGGTAGGGGCTCAATTTCAAGCTGTAGCCCTGAGAGACCATGTTGCATCTGAGCTCTCCCCTCTGGGGAATGTCCTTTTTTGTTTTGAGCCCTGTAAAGTATTTAATATTTTTTATTTGTATTTTCTCCAGAAGTTCAATGTATTTGTGGTTACAAGTGAGGGGTCTACATTAGTTCAGATTACCAAGTTGCCAAAACATTTTATTTATAAACGTTTATTATCCACTTAATGTTTTTCTTTTTTTCAGATGATAATTGGGAGAGTGGATGTTTAGAAAAGCTACTAAGTTCTGTCTGTTGATTTTGTATTCTGCAAATCTTATAAAACAAATATTAGGGTTTTATTTTGCTGTTGTTAATTTTCTTACATTTTCTCTGTATGCAGCTGTACTGCCAGCAAATAATAGCGTTGTCTCTTACTTTCCAATATGTACACCTCTTGCCAGTTTTTTTCCCCTGTGTATTGCATTGTCCACGATTTGCTATGATGAATAGTAGCAGTATTAGCAATCACCGTGCCTAACTTTACTAGAAAGAATTCTAAGTAACTATTTTTTAAAATCAGGTTGTGATGGGTATGGGGATGAACCACCCAGATCCCCTTTCAAGGGGGGAATTGTTGTCACAGTTCTTAGGTCCTCAGCTACAGAGAGCTACCTCAGCCAGTGACTGATCAAGGCAGAGGATAAAAGCCCAACCCTATAGATCTACCGTAAGACTCCATCGATTGGTTTATCTCTTTGCCCAATCCTGCGGTCTCCTTCCTTGCATGTGGATTGATTCCGATCTTGTACACTGAAATCTGTATTTTTGTCTATATTTTTGGCTACATCCTATTGATAGTATATGCATTTATCATAATCACTTATTTTCAATTAATTTGTAATTTTAGCTTTTTAAAATCTCTAATCCAAATTTCACTTAGAAAACTTTCTTAATTCTGGGTGTATGTGTGACTTAAACACACACACTTATAGCTACCTTTTAATATTAATTTTCAGATGTTTTTGATTATGGTCAAAAATCATAATCTAATATATTTCTCTAGAATTTACTGATATTTTATTTGTGGCCTAGTGGTTAGTCCAGTGCTATATATTTTTCACAGCTATTAGAAAAAACATGATTCTCTGTTCATTGGGAATACTGTTAACAATATATCCATTAAATCATTCTTACTAACTGGATATTCACATTTGCAAAGTCGTATATTATTTAAATTTTGACCACTTGATATATTAATCCGATAGAATGCTGTTACAGTTTGACACTATCATCATGCATTTTTCATTTTCTCAGCAATTGTATTAGTATTTCCTTTATGAATTTTGGTCCTATGTTACTTGGGGCATAAAGATTTATAACTCTCTTATCTCCTTGGAGGATTCTACCTTTTCTCAAAAACCTTTCTCAGTTTAATTCTTTACTTTTTACTTCTGGTATCTTTAACTCTAAATATTGTCATATGCTTTATTTTTGTGAGCCCTCACCTAACATAACTTTGTCCCTCCTTTTATTTTAAGCCTTCTGTTTTGTTTCATTTTCAAGGGGTATTTTTAATCTTTCTTGAAAGGCAGTGTCTTTAAAAAATTTTTTTTTTAATTTTTATTTATTTTTGAGAGAGAGAGAGAAAGAGAGAGAGAGAGACAGAATTCGAGCAGGGAAGGGGCAGAGACAGAAGGAGACAGCAGGCTCCAGGCTCTGAGCTGCCAGCATAGAGTCCAATGCGGCGCTCGAACCCACAAAGTGTGAGATCATGACCCAAGCTGAAGTCAGATGCTCCACCAACTGAGCCACCCAGGTGCCCCAAGGCGGTGTCTTTTAATATGGATATTTTACTCCTCCTGTGGGTGAAATGCTACATCCTGTTTAGATCTGTACAACTAGGCCAGGAAAAGCTAGAAAATTAGGAAAAGATAAGATAGGAATAATTTGCATAAGTAGGAGTTTGTCTTTTCACAAGACATTAGAAACATTTTCAGTGGCTCATTTGTTTGTGTTTCAAAAGGTGCAAGAAAATGTGCAGTTTGCACAACTAGCTGGAGACAAAGACATCCTGAAATGAGACCTAATCTAAGAGTTTTCAGAGAGCAGTCCTTAGGAGGTGTGCTCTTGTGGCTGAGGTAAGCAGTCTGAACAGCTATAAAAATTCTCTCCCTTCTGTCTCCAAGGCCAGAAACTAGAAGTGAAAATCAGTGGGTTAAAAAAATATGTGGATGTAGAATGTGGTCAGAAGCCTGCTGTTGGAGGCTCTCATAGAAAACACTGAAGTTAACAAGTTTGTTAGAAATGCTTACTTTCCTTTACACTGTCAAGTTCTCCAGTTTCAGACTGACAAAAGGCTGCTGGGAGTAACTCACAAAGCCTATGGGCTTGGCCTGTTTTGTTTTGTTTTGCTTTTACACTAACCAAAAAAAAAAAAAAAAAAAATGGCTGCTGAGTACAGATTCAAATACCTCTGTACGGGTGAGTGCTTTCTTATGTTCATGGGTGCCTAAGGCCTGTTTATTTTGGGAAGCTTATTGGTATTCATTTCCACTAGAACATAGCAGAAGGAAGCTAGATCATTTTATTCCCACAAAAGGGGAGTAATAAATATTTTGTAAAAAATTGTTAGGAAGGAAGATCAGTGATAAGCAGGAACATGTCAAGGAATATTGCATATTCTGTTTTAGGAACTTTTGAAGTGCGCAGTGCCTGAGAAATCAGAAAAGCTGCTTTTGTTGTAAGGAAATGGCAATTTGAAGGTAATCTATTTCTAAATCTCAGGGGTAGTATTGTAAGCCTATCCAAGGGTCTGAGGTCTAAGTACAAAGGAAAGAGGAAATGAAAAATAGGAAACAAGAAGAACTCAATTTAGAAAAGAAATAGCCTATTCCACCGGAAGAAACACTGGACACAGTTCCTGTACTAAGCCACAGACATTTTCATGCAGGGCTATTTGAATTACCAATAGATTCCCAAGTGGAAGATCAGTTGAGTTGAGTCACATTAGATATGAAAAAAAAATGGTATGCCCAGTTTGTAGAGGATTGATTGGCCTATTATTTCTTATTGCGTTTTTAATTTTATATAGCTGCTCTTCTAAGGAAAAGAAATCAATAGCTCTAGTATGACTTCATTAACTAAGCATTTCTTCAACATTCTTACCTCCATGGCTATTAAAACAAACTTGCCTAGAAAAGACAGAGTTCTCAGCACTAGGAGCTAGAATCTCAGATCAAAACAAGACATCTGGACCTCAAACCAAAGGTACAGACATATGACTCTCAGCAGTTCATGTGATTTCCAGCTATAAACAATAGCTACACAGTCTCTGGGACAGTGGGACTGTAGTAGTTAATTTCTAAACAGCCTGGGATTGCAGTAGTTAATCTCTGAGACCTAGATGCATGGAGAAGGATATATGTCCTCCTACGCCAGGTATAGATCTATTTAATTAGAGGGAGGGAGACACAGAATACGAAGCAGGCTCCAGGCTCTGAACTGTCAGCACAGAGCTGACACGGGGCTTGAACTCACAAACTGTGACATCATGACCTGAGCCAAGTCGGATGCTTCAACTAAGCCATCCAGATGCCCTCACACAGCAATCCATTTTTGAATAATCTCTTCCATGGAAATAAAAGTACTAAGATTCATTCTCCAAAATGCTTACTGTAGCAATGTTTTAGTGGTAACAAGACTGGGTACAACCAATGGCCATCATTAGGAATGGTCAGATGAATTTTGGTATTTCCATTCTATGGAATATAGCTATTTAAAAATGAGTTAGACCCCTATTTATTGATGGTGGATATAGATGACATTTATGGAAAGCTTACTATGCAACAGTTCTGTGCTATATATTTTATAATTTTAAAAAATGAGAACAATTGTTTCCCCCACATTATTTTATGGACAAGGAAACCGAGCACAAAGATGGTTACCAAAGATACTAGAGCTAATTAACAAGGAGTCGTGACGCAAGCCTAATCAGTTTGACTCTAGAACCTGTGTTTTCTTTATCCATACACTAGTTTACAAATTGCCCAGAGATGGAATGTAAGACAACATTTGAGTAAAAGCTAACAAGCCAAAAAAAGTACATAATGCATTTATGTGTTTGTTTCAATTTGTATGGACATGAAGAAAAGAGTGAGGATGTGCAATGGGATTATTAAGATGGATTACCTTGGGGAGTCAGGTGTGGGTGGAGATAAGTGGAGTGGGAGAGCTCATTACCTCTTCATTTATAATGTTTGCACTGTTTTCCAGTTCAGAGACAGCATGTGTCTAATAGTTGTATCTCTAGCCTAACTGATAAGGTTCTTTGTGCATCCACAATACATGCCAGAATTCATCCATCCATCCAAAGAACATTTACTGAGTTTCTGTTATGAGGCAAGCACTAAGCCAGGCTTAAGAGTACATATGTGAAAGATATCTAGGGGGGACTCACCCGAGTTCAAGAGGCAGACAAGTAGAGCATGTGATAAGTGTGAGGACTGCAGCAGCAGCAGCAGTAGCAGCAGCAGCAGTAGTAGTAGTAGTAGTAGTAGTGGTGGTGGTGGTAGTCATAGGGACAGTTAACATGGGCAGGGCCAGGACTGAGGGTGGTGGTGGGAAGAATGGTAATCTTGAAACATTTCCCAAAAAAGCAGCACTAGACAGCCTCAGTTTAGCAATCTCCTATGCTCCTATGATCTTGACTTTACTATTACTGCTTCCTTTTCTTTCATTTCATTTTCTTTCATTTCATTTCAGTTCAACTTTTGGCTCAGAGAGGCAATTAAGGTATATTTAAAAAAGCCTGGGCTTTGGAATCTGGCAGGTTTGGGTTCAAAATCCTACTCTGTAATATACCAATTGTAAAACCTTGGGCAAGGCATGCATACTTTCTCTAAACCTCAGGTCTTAGGTTTTACCTGTTAAAGGCTGACAAAAAAATTTAAAAAAATTCTTTCAATGCAGAGTAAGTGTCCTGGGAATCTATCACTGCATTAAAAACCTTCCAAAAATCGAACAAGAGGACATAACAATTGTAAATATCTAAGCATTCAACATTAAAGCACCAAAATTCATAAAGCAAAGATCAACAAACAAAGAGGGAGAAATTGAAAATAATACAATAATAGTAGGGGACTTCAACACCAACTTACATCAATGGATAGGATCATCCAGGCAGAAAATCAATAAGGAAACAGTGTCTTTGAATGATACATTAGACCAGATGGACTTAACATATAAATATAGAACATTCCACCCAAAAACAACAGAATACACATTTTTTTCAAGTGCACATGGAATATTCTCCAGGATAGATCACATCTGAGGCCATGAAACAAGTCTCAATAAATTTAAGAAGATTAAAATAATATCATGCATCTTTTCCAGCTGCAATACTATGAAACTAGAAATCAATGACAAGAAAAACACTGAAAAAAATGCCACAAACATATGGAGGCTAAACAACATGCTACTAAACATCCAATGGGTAAACAAAGAAATCAGAGAGGAAATTTAAAAAATACATGGAAACAAACAAAAAGATACATGGAAACAAATGGAAAGAAAAGCAGTAAAGTCAAAAATCTTTGGAACACAGTAAAAGTAATTGTCAGAGAGCAATTTATAATGATATAGGCCCACCACAAAAGCAAGAAAAATCTCAAATAAACAACCTAAACTTACACCTACAGGAACTAGAGAAAGATGAACAAAGGCTAAGGTTAGTAGAAGGAAGGAAATAATAAAGATCAGAGAAAAAATAAATAAAATACAGACCAAAAAAAAACAAAACAAAACAAAACAAAACCTCCCACACAATAGAAAAGATCAGCGAAACCAAGAGCTGGTTCTTTGAAAAGATAAACAAGATTGATAAATCTTTAGTCAGACTCATCAAGGAAAAGAGAGGACCCAAATAAATAAAATCAGAAATAAAACAAAGGAAGCAAGAACCAATCCCAAAGAAATACAAAGGATTATCAGAGACCACTACACAGATTATATGCCACCAAACTGGACAACCTAGAAGAAATAGATGAATTCCTAGAAACATACAATCGTCCAAAACTGAATCAGGAAGAAACAGAAAATCTGAACAGACCAATTACTAGCAATAAAATTGAATCAATAATCAAAAAATTCCCCAAAACAAAAGTCCAGGACCAGATGGATTCACAGATGAATTCTAGCAAACACTTAAAGAAGATTTATTAACTAACTAGAACTTAAATAAAAACTTGAAGAGAAAAAAATTAAAAATAAATAAAGAAGAGTTAATACCTATTCTCCTCACACTATTCCAAAAAATAGAAAAGAAAGAAAAGCTTCCAAATATATTCTTTGAGCTCAGCATTACTCTGATACCAAAACCAAACAAAGACATTAAAAACAAAACAAAACAAAACAAAACCCTACAGGTTAATATCCCTGATAAACATAAATGAAAAGTCCTTAACAAAATACTGGCAAACCAAATTCAAAAATACAGTAAAAGGATCATTCAGCATGATTAAATTGGATACATTCCAAGGACGCAAGGATGGTTCAATACTTGCAAATCAATATGATACAATGACATCATGAAAGATGCGTTAACAAAATATTAACAACAATGACAAAATGAAGCATAAAAATATGATCATCTCAATAGATGCAGAAAAAGCATTTGACAAGATTCAACATCTGTTCATGATAAATGCTATCAACAAAGTAAGTTTAGAGGGAACATACCTCAACGTAATAAAGACCATATGAAAACCCCACAGCCAAACCCATACACAATAGTGAAAAACAGAGCTTTTCCTGTAAGATCAGGAACAAGACAAGGATGCTCATTCTCACCACATTTATTCAACATAGTACTGAAATTCCTAGCCACAGCAATCAGACAACGAAATAGAAATAAAAGACACCCAAATTGGAATGGAAGACATAAAACTGTCAGTATTTGCACAATGTATTTCTATACATAGAAAATGCTAGATATTCCATCAAAATCAATTAGAATAAATGAATTCAGTAAAGTTGCAGGATACAAAATGAATATACAGAAATCAGTTGCATTTCTATACATTAATAATGAAGCAGCAGAAACAGAAATTAAGAAAAAATTCCATTTATAATTGCACCAAAAAGAATAAAATGCCCTAAAAATAAACTTAACTGAAGAGGTGAAAGATCTGTACTCTAAAAACTATAAAACACTGAAGAAAGAAATTGAAGGCAACACAAACAAATGGAAACATATTCCACGCTCATGAATTGGAAGAATTCATATTGTTAAAATGCCCACACTACTCAAAGCAATCTGCAGATTCAATATTACTCACTCATATAAAAATACCAATAGTATTTGTTCACAGAACTAGAACAAATAATATTAAAATTTGCATGGTACCACAAAAGACCCTGAATAGCCAGAGTATTCTTTTTTTTTTTTTTTTAACGTTTACTTATTTTTGAGACAGAGAGACACAAAGCATGAAGCAGGGAGGGGCAGAGAGAGAAGGAGACACAGAATCGGAAGCAGGCTCCAGGCTCTGAGCCATCAGCCCAGAGCCTGATGCGGGGCTTGAACTCACGGACCGCGAGATCGTGACCTGAGCTGAAGTCGGACGCTTAACCGACTGCGCCACCCAGGCACCCCGCCAGAGTATTCTTAAGAAAGAACAAAGCTGGAGGTATTACAGTCCCAGATTTCAATATATACTACACAGCTGTAATAATAAAAGCAGTATGGTACCAACACAAAAACGGACACATAGATCAACAGAACAGAATAGAGAGCCCAGAAATAAGCCCACACTTATATGGTCAATTGATCTACAACAAAGGAGGCAAGAATATACATTGGGGGAGAACACAGTCTCTTCAATAAATGGTGCTGGGAAAACTAGAAAGATACATGCAAAAGAATGGAACTGGACCACTTTCTCACACCATACACAAAACAAACTCAAAATAGATTAAAGACCTAAATGTGAGGGGTGTCTGGGTGGCATCTAGCTTCAGCTTAGGTCATGATCTCGTGGTTCCTGGCTTCGAGCCCCATGTAGGACTCTGTGATGATAGCTTGGAGCCTGGAGACTGCTTAGAATTCTATGTCTCCCTCTCTCTCTCTCTGCCCCCACCACCCCCTGCTTGTACTCTCGCTTGCTCTCTCTCTCTCTCTCTCTCTCTCTCTCAAAAATAAATAAATAAACATTAAAAAAATACCTATATATGAGACCTGAAACCATAAAATTCCTAGAAGAAAACATAGAGAGCAATCTCTTTGACGTCAGCCTTAGCAACATTTTTCTAGATATATCCCTGCAGGGAAGGGAAACAAAAATGAAATTAAATTATTGGGACTACACCAAAAAGTCTTTTACATAGCAAAGAAAACCATGAACAAAATAAAAAGGCAACCTACTGAATGGTAAAAAATATTTGCAAATGTTATATCTAATAAGGGATTAATATCTAAAATATATAAAGAACTTATACAAATCAATAATCAGAAACAAATAATTCAATTTAAAAAATGGGCAGAGGAACTAAACAGACTTTTTTCCAAAGAAGACAAGTATAGATAGCCAACAGACACATGAAAAGAGGCTCAACATCACTAGTCATTAGGGAAATACAAACCAAAACCACAATGAGACATCACCTAACACCTGTCAGAATGGCTAGAATCAAAAAGACAGAAAATAACAAGTGTTAAAAAGGATGTAGAGAAAAACTAACTCTTGGGCGCTGCTTACAGAAATGAACATTGGTGCAGTCACTGCGGAAAACAGTATGGAGTTTCCTCTAAAAAATTAGAAATAGAAATACCATACAATCCAGTAATTCCACTACTGGGTATTTACCCAAAAAAAACAAAAATGCTAATTCAAAAAGACTAGGTACCCGTATGTTTATAGTAGCATTATTGACAGTAGCCTGGATATGGAAGCAGTCCAAGTGCACACCACAGATGAATGGATAAAAAAGACATAGAGAGGTAAATAGATAGATACATAGGTAGATAATGCAATATTACTCAGCCATAAAAAAAGTATGAGATCTTGCCATTTGCAACGATATGGATAGACCTAGAGGGTATTTTGCTAAGTGAAATAAAACAAAGACAAATACCATATAATTTCAGTTACAGTGGAATCTAAAAAACAAAACACGTAAATAAACAAAGAAGCAAAAAACAGACTCTCAAATGAAGAGAACTGGTGGTTGCCAGAGAATAGATGAGTGGGAGGATGGGTGAAATAGAGAAAGGGGATTAAGAAGTAGAAACATCCAGTCGTAAATTAAATAAGTCACGGAGATAAAAATTACAGCATACAGAATACAGTTAATAATATTATATTAACACTATGGTGATGGATGGTGACTACAGTTATCATGGTTAGCACTAAGTAATTATTAGAATTGTTGAATAAACATGCTGTACGACTGAAACTAATATAAGATTGTATGTTAATTATATTTCAATTAAAAAACTCCCCAAATTTAGAGATTTAAAACAACTACATAGTGCATTTTGCTTGTCAATCTGCAATACAGGCTAGGCTCGGCGGAGAGTTCATTCCTGCTCTCCACGGCATCACACTAAGGCTGAAGGATCCTCTTCCTAGTTCACTCTCATGGCTGGATACTGCAATTTGGCACTGGGTCCTTTCCACATTGGTCTCTCTCTGAGGCTCCTTGGACTTTCGCACAGCATGGAGTCTAGATTCTAAGAGCAAATGTTCCAAGGGATAAGAAGTGCAAGCTAGCAATCTCTTCTGGCCTGGGCCCAGATATTACAGACTTACCCCTGCTATATTCTATTGGTCAAAGCAGTCACAGAGCCCTCCCAGATTCAAGGTAATGATTGTGTTAGGAAACTTTGAGGAATACAAGTCTGTACAACTTATGGTCAGAGAAATTCCTGAAGCAAAAAAAAAAAAAAAAAAAAAGCAGGTCTGGCAGTAGGTAGTTAGATGATGTGAACTAAGGTGATAAAGTCAGGGGACATGGCCAGAGCAACAACAGGGCAATACTACTACCTGATCTGCTGTAGGCTGTAAGCCCCGTGAGTTACAGGAATCTTTGACTATGGAAACAAATATGTGCTCAATAAATGATTACAGAATGAATAAATGACTGAATGACTATAAAAAATTGGCGCTAAATGTAAACAAATTCATATTTTTCATTCTCCCATTTAATTCATTAGAGTGAAATGGAAGTCCTAAAACAAAATCCCTCTCCCTCTAGTGAAATTAAAATCTGAAAGAACTTACAGTTCATTTTTCTCACCATCCTAATTTCTTATTTTGTTCACTCCCAGTTAGAGTTGCTTCACTCACATGGAGTCCTAATTCCTTTGTTTGCAGCTATGGCCTAGAACATCTTCCACTTAGATGGGTGAAGCTCTCTCAAACCCTCTAAAATTAGGTTAATGCAAACTGACTTATCTCACTACTCTGGTTTTCTCAAGTTCATACTGATCAGCAGAACACATAAAAACATCAATGGGTGCTACACCCAAGAATACAAACGAATACCAAGTCGTGACAGTAGTTTCTATCCAAGCAAAGTTATTTCTCTAGATCCCAGCATATGGTATAATCCAGACCACAGTTGTGTTGGCAGTCAAAGAACATAGCAGAGACTTAATGTTTTCTTGGAAAAGGTGGGTAGGCAAAGAAAATGGCAGAAAGAAAATCAAAGGTGTGTTTTATATTCTTCCTCTTCTAAGACCAACACCTAATTTATGAGATTATCACATTCCTTTTTAACTTTTGAAGCAAACCTGAGTCCTAAAGGCATAGTGTTTGGGCACAAGCTTTTAAATCTCCTTTCTAGTCCTTAGAATTTTAACAATGTCATTGAATTTTTTTCTCTACATCAACCTGACTAGTAACGGTTTCCATTTAAACATCTGCTTAAAACAAAAAAACCCTCCATGCCAACCCTTACCCTGACCCCACCACAGCTGAACTCACAAGCTTGACTCATATCTATGATTTGAGCTTATGAAATGACCAAGTTGGAACCAGCATGAGGGAATGGGCTGGTAGAGACCCCGATGGTGAGGGGCCAAGGTAGTGAATTCCAGGACCTGAGAATGACCCACATGAATCCAAAGCTGAATTCCACAGTGATTTTCTTTTCCTTGCATCCTCTTTGAAATGAAGAGAAATGAGATTTGGAATTACCATCCTAGTGCCACCTACCCATGCCAAGCACTAAGAATTCAAATCCCAAATGTTTCACACATTAGTGTTCCCAAATCTTCAGGAATTAAATAGCTTTTACAGTTTAAAATACTGGCTACAGTAATGGCTGAATAACACAACAAAGGGAAAAACAGCTCTTGTGACAAAAAAAAAAATTACTGTACCTACCAGTACCTAAAACACCTAAAATACCTAAAACAGTATACTGAAGCACTCCCTATCTTGAGATGACCATCTTCTGACCCCACAAAGCACCTCTTTTCCTAATAATCTGACATTAACTCAAGTGACAGTGTCAGTTCTCATAGGTACACCAGGAGACTCAGTCTCCCTAAATAGTACTTGGTCCAATTACCAGTTCTTATGTAGATATCCACATGAGCCCACACTGGATGCCAATATGTACCTGTTTGGTGAAAAAGGTCATATGCTATTATGATAATAACAATCCTGCCCTAATTATTTACCACTCACCGCTCCTCCTTGTCAGATTTCAGACCAAATATGTACAAGAAGAAATAACCAAATGGGAAACAAAATATCTCTATTAATGGCAAAAACCATACACAACCATAAACACACCTGTGTATGGCAAGCCTGAAGGTATGCCATCATAGTTCAAAATCCTTTGGTATTTCTAGAAAATACAAAACGGAGGAAATAAACTAATGGCAAAACCCAACAGAGCTGAACTCTCAACTTCATATAAGAAAAAAGGGAATATTACAGGAGAACCCTGAAATATGCCCAGCTCAGAAACTGTTTGAATTAAAAGAAATACTTGCTCACGGAAAAATTAATTAAACCTAGCAAACAGAACTAGTCCTCATAGAAACAGAGTTAATACAAGGAACAGAAGAAGAATATACTTGGTAACCTGAGAGAAATTTGATAGGATATTTTATTAAGGGGGGAAAAGGCTGCTGTGAAAAACAAGCATTCAGGAATTTGGGAAATTAAAAACATAATTCCAGAAACACAAAACTAAGCTCAATGGAAGGCTAAATAGGATGGACCCTACTGAAGACAGAATTAGTGGGGTGCCTGGGAGGCTCAGTTGGTTGAGCATCCGACTTCAGCTCAGGTCATGATCTCCCTGTTCATGAGTTCGAGCCCCACATTGGGCTCTGTGTGGACAGCTCAGAGCCTGGAGTCTGCTTCAGATTGTGTGTCCCTCTCTCTCTCTGCTCCTCCCTCGCTCATGCTCTGTCTCTCTCTCTCTCTCAAGAATAAATAGAACATTTTTAAAAAAATTTTTAAAAAGACAGAATTAGTGAGCTGGAATATTAATCACCTTATTCTTGCAGAGAATATATAAAAACGAAAAAAGAAGAAAAGATAAGAGACATGGGGGCTCTAAGGTCTCAGATTCAGGACAATGGAATGAAGAAAATCGAAAAACGGAAACATCTCCCTGTGTTAAAAAAACAAAACAAAACATTGAGCATCCATTTGATTAGAATCTGCCTTACCAAATGGTGATCAAGAAAAACAATTATTAAAATACCTACCATAGTCCTAGTAAAATTTCAAGTATTAGATGAAAATACTAAATTATCGACACTAAAAAATTACAATAGGTCAAGAATCAGATTGACTTCAAAATTCTCATTTGAAATGCAGAACACCAGAGGGTGAAGCAATAATGTCTTTCCATTTCTGCAGGAAATTTTGCCCTAGAGTTCCGTATCACTCAAAACCAGTATTTAAGGCTGAGGGCAGAAGAAATATTTTCTATAAAACTTACCACCCATAAAGTCCTTCATTCAGAATTAAGCAAGAATGTATTCCAGAAAGAATAAGGTATAACCCAAGGAAGAGGAATATATCAAATAAAAAAAGCAATAGTGAATAAAAATAATACTAAAAAATTGTTGATACTAAGTTTGAGTGGCCTAATACCAATGTTTTGACATCAATGAGAATAGAAACATAATGTAACAATAGAAGTATAATAATAACATTTGATAGAATTTGATAATTTGATAAAACTTGATCTAAAATAAATTTGTAGATTATTTCAGAAAAACATGGAACTTCTCAGAAGCAGTGTGGGGAGATTTTGAGTGCTGAGGGTAGAGTCCCAATGGGAGGAGGAGAGAGAGGTCATGGGTCCTGTAGAGTTTTGATGCTGAATGTAAGCTAACAGTTTTATTAGAAATGGATTGTTTAGAACCTTTATATGAAAAATTCTGAAGTCTGGAACACATTTATCCAATACACTTGCAGATAAGAGACTGTGGACCTCGTAGCCATTTAGCAGAAGGTATGGCAGAGAGCTTTTGCTCTCACAGTAAGTAAGCGCTATATTCTGGATAATATTGCAATGTGCTAACGCAGTAGAGTACTTAAACTGAACAAGAAGAAGCTATGCAAAAGAAAAAGGAAAGATGTATTGTTTAAAAGACCACTAGATTGGTCTTTCTCAAAATGCAGTCTGGGGACCACCTGCATCAGATGCTCTGAAATGCCTATCACAGATTCGGGGGCCATATGGCAAATGTTCTAAGTAAGTTTCTGTGGGTGAGGCCTGGAACCTGATATTCATCTCCCTTAGAACTCCAAAAGTTCTTTAGCTATATCTCC
Source organism: Lynx rufus (assembly GCF_022079265.1). Taxonomy (NCBI): domain Eukaryota; kingdom Metazoa; phylum Chordata; class Mammalia; order Carnivora; family Felidae; genus Lynx; species Lynx rufus. The sequence continues at coordinate 19,688,390 of NW_025814824.1, forward strand.
TCTAGCATTTTGCCTCTCTGCTTTGTGCTTTGTGTATGCACTTATCTCCTCCCCATTATAAGATTCGAAGGTTATGAAGGCAGACTGTCCTTGAAAACCCTGCAGTACACAGCACACTGCCTTTCATAGAGATATGCACTGACATATTCAATTGTGTTTATGCTTCTCCACAATATTATTATCTGTTAGAGTATAAGATGAGTTGATTTGCTCAAACAGAACCCTGTGCAAAAAGTTGTTTTAATAAATGTTTGAGAACAAAACTGTTTTGTGCCCTTTTTGTCAAAAAAAAAGAGAGAAAGAGACAGATTATGGAAAACACTCCCTCACCATGATCCTTCTCCATTAGAAGGATTTTAATATGTATGCATACATAAACCTAATGCATCATTACAACAAAAATAAATAGCATCACATCTATAAAAGTAGGTGCAAAATATATACAGAAGACTTTTCATTTTTTAAAAAATAAGCAGGAAAGTGTTCTCTACAAGAAATCTCCTACCCTGGCCTTGCTATCATCCTCCTCTCTTACAGCTAATGCCAACAGCTGAAAGGATACAGCTGGAGCTTCTTCTAAGGTCCCTAACCCAAGAAAAGATGAAGGGAATAGAGAGGTAAATAACTACCTACACAGCATTTCATACTAATCCACCCCTGCACCCTTTCTTTTGTCTCTAAGATACTTCATCAAGGTGTTAAATATGAAAAGGGCTAACCTTGTATCATACCAGGACAAATAGTAGAGAATTACATAAGACACACAAAAGCATACGATAAAAATACAATTTTCTTCATTATATCGGGAGATGTTAACATGCACATAAACAAATACATTTCATTATTTGTTTTGAACGTTAACTTTCACTAGTATTTAATGTAAGTTTCCTTTACTGTTATGTCTGATAAAACAAAGGCTCTGAGGTGCCAATCTGGCTCGTGTCCTTCTGAGAAAAGAGTTCAGGAACAGTGTTACAGCACATTCTCCCATAAAAATAGCCCTGAGAATGTTTACGATTAGGCCTCCTGGAATAGATAATTGCCATTTCTACTCTTGACATTTATTCCTAAAATATCAGTGGCGAGGAGGTGGGGGGGGGCAGTGCTGGTACATAAACCATCTCTGGGCTTACGCTATTGATTTTGGAACTTTGAATATGAGATGGTTTGGAAAGTCCCATCTCCACCTGTGATCTGAAGACATACAGAATAAGCTAATAAGTATCATGCGTGAATTTCCAATACTGTGAAAAGGAGAGGCCACATCAACGGGATAGAGCACAGAGAGGAAAACAGTCTCGTGGGAGTGATTCTGAGACTCATTAATGTACCTTATCATTGATTCAGCAATAGAACCAGCAGGAGTCATCCTAGCCTCCCATTGGGAGGCAAATAATTATTCACTGGGAAAGGTAATTCAAATGTAGCTCTTATAGAAAGCAAATTAGCATATGTAAATCATACTATCCAATAAAAAAAAATACCCTGGGAACAAAGGAAATAAAGTGTAGAATAAAAGAATGTAAGCTATAGCAAGGTACATTTCTCTATTTCCCTCTGCTAGTTTTCACCTCCTGATTCCTAAATTACCTCTGAACTAAAGAACAGAAGTGACAAGAATCACAAGTCAAAATAATACAAAATGAAGCCCTGTTCATGTTTGCAAATACATAAAATACATCGTATTACAAAGAATTCCAATAACATTGAAATACAGTTGTCAAAATACAAAATAATATGTTTTGGTAATTAATGTGCTGCTTTATTAATAAATAACAATATCCGGCAGCTGGTCTGCTAACTACCATAATTTTATAGTAAATTGTATTACATGATGTCTGCAACAACTGCAATGGGATGTGCATGGATGGTTCACCATCCCATCAAAACCACAATGAGATATCACCTTTTAGAATGGCTATTATCAAAAAAGACAACAAATAAAAAGTGTTGACAAGAATGTGGAGAAAAGGGAACCCTCGTTTACTGTTGGTAGGAATGTAAAATGGTGCAGATGCTATGGAAAACAGTACAGAGGTTCCTCAAAAAATTAAAAATAGAACTACCATAAAATCTAGCAATGACACTTCTGGATATCTATCCAAAGGAAAAAAACACTAATTTGAAAAAGATATATGCAGCCCCATATTAATTGCAGCATTATTTACAATAGCCAAGATAGGGAAACATTCTAAGTGTCCATTGATAGATGAATGGAAAAAGAAGATATGGTATATATATATATATATATATATATATATATATATATATATATATAATGGAACACTTTATGTCAGCCATAAACAGAATAAGATCTTGCCATTTGCAACAACATGGATGGGCCTAGAGTGTATTATGCTAAGTGAAATAATTCAGGCAGAGAAAGACATATACCATATGATTTCACTTATATGTGGAATCTAAAAAAAAAAAAAAACAAGACAAACAAATAAGTAAAACAAAACAGAAAGACACTCATATATAGAGAAAAGTTTGGTGGTTGCCAGAGGGGAGGAGGGGAGGAAGATGGGTGAAATAGGGGAAGGGGATTAAAAAGTACAAACTTCCAATTATAGGGGCACCTGGGTCACTTAGTTAAGCATACAACTCTTGATTTCAGGTCAGGTCATGATCTCACAGTTTGTGAGTTCAAGCCCTGTGTCGGGCTCCTTGATGATAGCACAGCACAGAGCCTGCTTGGGATTCTCTCACTTTCTGCCCCTCCTCCACTTGCTCTCTCTCTTTCTCTTAAAATAAATAAATAAATAATAAATATTTTTTTTAAACTTCCAGTTATAAAATAAATAAGGGGCTCCTGGCTGGCTCAGTTAGAAGAGCACGTGACTCTTGAACTCGGGGTTGTGGGTTTGAGCTCCATGTTGGGTATAGAGACTAGTAAAAATAAATAAATAAACATTTTAAAAATTAAAAAAATAAAAAATATTTAAAATAAAATAAATAAGACACAGGGGTACAATGTACAGCACAGAAAATATAGTTAATATTGTAACAACTTTGAATAGAGAGGATAGTCAGTTTACCATGGTGATTGCATCACAGTCTACATAAATCTTGAATTTATGTGTTGTACACTTGAATCTAATACAATATTGTATGCCAACTACACTTCAGTAATTTAAAAAATCTTCATCCTGAGCCCCCTGACCCATTTCTTCCACCATCAGTATAAGAACTAGCATGTTTGTTTTGATGCGTGAGAAGCATTGAGAAGGCCCCTGATCTTTCCAGTGTTTCCCTCCAGGGTGTCTAAGGATGGGGACAAGTCCTTGTGATTATGGAGCTCTCGAGGGTTACAATCTTGAGACCTCTCATAAAATAAACCTCAAGACTCTTTCAATCCCTTTCCCATTGTTCAGGGCCAACCTAAAAGTTGCCACTGAATTTAAACACCCTTGCAACTTGGATTAGAGAACACTAGGGGACTGGTGTTTGGACTTACACAGCGGTTTCACTTGCAATAACTCTTAACACCCAGAAAGCAAACTGGAGTCTCCTATGCCAGCCTTGGGAAAGCGTGGGACTAGGGGAGCGGTGAGGCTCTCCTTGTAAGGATACCCATATCTGACATATTTGCTTGTTGGAGATAGGATTGCAAGTCACTGGGGCGTGCCTATACCACTTCCAGGGACTTGGGTCTGTCTTGTGCCTGGAGTCTTAACTGTATTATTACATCTTCCTCTTGGAGCGTTGCAGTCATTGTCTGCTTTTCTTCTTCAGCCCTGATTACCTCTCACTAATCACAGGAATTCAGGCCACTCCAGGGGTTTCTGGTGAAATCTAATAATTCCAGCATATAATTTTCTCCCATTCAGATCTAATCTTATTTCTTCAAGCTGGGCTCCCTTATTCTTCATCATGAATGGCCAGTTGTAGACATCCCTCCAGCATGAGCTAGTAATTAGATTTCTCCCTTTTGTGTGGATGCACAGTTGTGATAATAACTGATTCCCAGTGGGTTCTACGACCCATTCTGCAAGGCCAACCAACCGAGAATACAGAAAGAATCTGGAGAGCAAATCCATGACAAATGCCTGGAGCCGTGGCTCTCAAATTCGGCTGCACGTTCCAATCACTGAAGAAGCCTTTGAAAAACGCGGAGTACAGAACACACCCCATACCAAGTAAATCAGAATATTTGGAGTAGGACCCAGGCATCATTACATTATTATCACAGCTATGAAAAAAAAAATGTAGACAATTCAATAAAATTATTACCTTGCTACCTCTTTGGGCGGGAAGACCACGCATTGCTATTTTGCATTTTCTAATTTTCTTTGCAATTTTAGCTTTTTGTTTCACTATGTATGGCTTTTGTGATAGGTAAATATGGATAGGTAATCCACTTTTGCTTTAATAAAACCAACATTTAAATAGTAATGGGAAGGCCTTATAGCTTATGGAAAGACAAAAAAGAAAAATCCCCTTGCTCTGAGAAGCACTGGGAAAGATGATGAGTAGAAACAGCAGGAGAAACGAAAACAAGCTTGTGTTCCTCTCACTTCTGGGGAAGACTTGAGCTTTCCAGTAAAGTACATGACATGATAACTCTCCAGTTCTCACTCTGGAGTTCATGAAGTTGATGAGCTTTGGTCAATCCTGCAACCTCCTGAATTGTGTGAGAAGTACTGAGTTTCCATGAATATTTTTCTGGTAAAAGACTTGACTGAATTAAGCATAATCTCAAGGAGATTCATGACCCGACTGCCTTAGATCCTCACTGTTTGAAAGTGTGAGTATCACCTGCATGGGAAACAGTAGGGATTTTTGTTAAGATGCAGGTTCCAAGTTCCACTCCCGGCCCAATGATTGAGAAATTTTCAAATAAAAAACAGGTACTCTTTTATTATAAGTGAGACCCAATTATTCCATGGGTCATACTAAAATAAAATAAAATAAAATAAAATAAAATAAAATAAAATAAAATAAAATAATTCCATCAGTGTTACCTACAACCAGATGGATGAATCTGAAAAGCATTGGGCTACGTGAAAGAAGCCAGACACAAAAAGCTACATATTGTATGATTCCACTTACACTGTGTTGTTTCTAGAGGTAAGCTTACAAAGACTGAAATCTGATCAGTGGTTGTCAGGGGTGGAGGGTAAGTGAGGGATTGACTAAAAGGGAGCACAGTGGAACTTTGGGGGGTGATGAAACTATTCTGTACCTTGAGTGTGGTAGTAGTTACATGATGTATATGTGTAAAAATTTATAGAACTGTATACCTAAAATGGGTGAATTTTATATGTAAATTACACTTCAATAAACCTGACTTTTAAAAAAATTCATTGTTCATCTGAATTTCACATATAACTGGTCTTCCTGTAGTTTTATTTTCTAGATCTGGCAACCCTATCTTGTGTTGTGAAATTGACTCCTTTTTTTAAAATGAACCTTCAGTGATTCTTAGGCACACCATCCACAGATGTTTCATAACCAATGCTAGAGCTCTTTTGTAAACTTAATACTATACCTACTATCAGTCATTGGACAAGTGAGATTATATCACTTGTTTACTAGGGCCTGGGACAGCTCTGATCCCTGCCTACAGTGGATTTTTACAGTTACTGAAAACAACCATGTACTTTATACCATAGGCTGCCCAGTTTTGCAAGGTACAGTGGGTAGCAGGAAGAAATTTTGTTTTGATCATTCCAGCCTGGCAATTCCTGACAGCCCCGGTGCCTCTTTGTGGGCTAAAACCAGGAAACCTGGTTGAAAAATTGCTAATGAAGAAGGAATAAGACCGTGTTTTCCTTTCTGTTTCAGAAAGGGATCTGACTGCAGACTCATTAACCGCCGTTTTATTAAGGGAACATTGCCACCTAGCAACAGAATCAAGACTCCAGACAAAGAACTGACTCTGGCTACACATTTTCAAGTGCACAGATTTGCAAGTTCAGGTTTTGATTACTTTCCACTTATCATTCAGGGTCTGTAAGCCTTCCATGGAATGCAGGGACAAAAAGTCATTTACCAGTAAAGCCCAAGTTTGTGAAAAGTAGAAAGGATCTCTAAAAAAGGAGAGTAATATAAATAAGAATGGATTATTCCCTTTAGTATGCACTGGTAAGTATGAGAATAAAACAAACAAAACTAAATAGACTTTGTTGAAAGAAACTTTTCTGCCAGGAGCTATGTGGATGAAATTCATATTTATTTTGCAATTCATAAAATGTCCAAGTCCCTGGCATATACAAAAGGATGAATAAAAATTACCAGACTAGAATCTCACATATAAAAACAGCATGGCTTGGAAGCATTAAGCTTTGGCTCCCACTGGAGATTCCAGGACCAGTTAAGTGCTCCCCCAAAACCTAGCTAATCCTATAGCTTTCAAACTCAAAATTCACAGCAAAATTCACAAAGTCTCATGTCACGTGTGTTTCAAATAGAGAGGATAAATCTTTCCATCAGAAAACAGAGATTGACTAAAAAGGAGCACAGAGTGTTAGAATTTCCCAAGCATTTGATGTAGGCCTTCCCCCCACCCCACCCCCGCCTCTTTTTTATAAGGGTACTGAAGCTAGTGAAAAAAAGAAAACTCTTTTCAACTTGTCAATTTAATAATTACTCTAGGCTTAGTGCCACCAATCTTAATAAATATATCCTTGTGAGTTGTAGCAACAAAAACTGTATTGCTGTAAAAAATATTTACTGTCCCTTATTTGATCCTAAAGAATTGTGATTTCAAAGTAGTATAGTCTTACAGTTGGTTACTAACTATGGATATGTCTTACAAATTTGTACAACATCCAACAAGATTATCTTGCATAGAAAAAAACTTTAAACATTTCATCTTTCAATCAAAATAATCACTTTTTTCTTATTGAATACTTACAATGGGCCAGATATTGAGCTACAAGCTTATATAAAAGAGGTGGATATCATTATGCCCATTTTACAGATGAGGACACTAAAGCTTGAAGAGTTTAAAGTAATTTGGCTCAACTGGGTGTTGTATGGAAACCAATTTGTCAATAAACTTCATATAAAAAAAAAAAAAGAAATGAAAAGGTATGTCTCCATATAAAAAAAAAAAAATAAAGTAATTTGGCTCAAATCACACAACCAGTTAGGTGTCAGAGCTACGCTTCCATGCCACTGATTATAACTCCAGAGAGTGGGACAGATGCCTCACTAGCAAAGTCAGTAATGAAAACTTTAAACACGTGGCTGCATTTTATTTAAGCCAGGCTGAAACAGATACTGTCTATCTACCTAGTCAACCTGCTTCACCTGTGTCCTGAGAGAAGGTTGTTGAACCCAAAATAAACCCACAGCCAGATCCCAAGGCCACATTCTCATTACAGAGTTTCATCTTAGCACAGAAGACTCAGATGCTTCGGGTAGGGCCGTGGACATTGGATGATGTTCCAGTAATCCACCTAAAACTTAATGGATTAACAACAACAACAACAAAAACTTAACGTATTAAAAGACCAACGACATCTATTTTGCTCATGAATCTGCAGTTTGGACAGGGATCAGCACAGACAGTTCATCTCAGTAAGAGCTAGCACAGCTCAAAGCCTGGAATTAGAGTCATCTGAAGGCCTTTGCAGTTTACATGACTGGTGATTCTACAATTGGAATCTTAGCCAGGGCTGTTGGCCAGAACACCCAAATGTGGCCTCTTCTTGTGTCTGGGGCTTCCCTCACAAAATGGTAGTTGAGTTACAAAGGTGAGTACCCTTAGAGAGAAAAATCCAGAGAGAGGTTGGATTGCCTCTCATAACTTAAACTTGGAAATGACTTAACCTCACTCTTGTGGGTTGAACTGTGTCCCCTCAAAAGACATGTTTAAGTTCTAACCCCCCAGTACCTATGAATGTGTACCATTTTCTTTAAAAATTGGGTCTTACTCAAATTAAGATGGGGCCATATTGGATTAGGGTAAGCCTTCATCCAATGACTGGTGTCCTTAGAAAAAGAAGAAAATTTGGACATGGACACACACAAGGAAGAATGCCATGTGACAGTGGAAGCAGAGATTGGAATGATGCATCTGCAAACCAAGAATGCCAAGGTTTTCTGGCAATTACCAGAAGCTAGGAAAGGGACTTGGAACAGACTTTCCCTCAGAGCTCTCCAAAAGGAATGAATCTTGATGATGTCTTGATTTCAGAATTCTATGCTTGAGAACTGTTAAGAGGATACATTTCTGTTGTTTAATTCACCCAGATACTTTGCTGTGGGAGCCCTAAGAAAGGGATTCACTGGTGTCTGCTGCATTCTACTCACTGAGACAGCTAGGAAGGCCCACCCAGCTTTAAGGGAAAGGTGAAGAGACTCCAACTTTCGGTAGAGGCTAGCGTATGTGTATATGTTATGTATATATATATGTATGTTATACTATATACATATGTACATATATTTGTGTATATATGTACATGTATGTATATATGCATGTGTGTATGTGTACACACACACACTCACACACACCTGAATATAAATATATGTATATTCTTAAAGGCAACAAGAGCAGAAAACATTTTCCATTTTCATTTATTCCCACATTTATTTATTCTTATTGTTTTTTAATATAATTTATTGTCAAGTTAGCTAAATACAGTGTATACAGTGTGCTCTTGGCTTTGGGAGTAGATTCCCATGATTCATCACTTAGTTACAACCCCCAGTGCTCATCCCAACAAGTGCCCTCCTCAATGCCCATCACCTGCTTTCCCCTCTCCCCTGACTTACCCCCATCAACCCTCAGTTTGTTCTCTGTATTTAAGAGTCTCTTATTATTTGCCTTCCCTCTCTGTTTGAAATTATTTTTCTCCCTCCTTTCCCCCATGGTCTTCTGCTAAGTTTCTCAAATTCCACATATGAGCAAAAACATATGATATCTGTCTTTCTCTGACTGACTTATTTCATTTAGCATATTACCCTCCAGTTCTATCCATGTTGCTGCAAATGACATGATTTCATTCTTTCTCAGTGCTAAGTGGTATTCCATTGTATATATAAACCATATCTTTTTTATCCATTCATCAGTTGATGGACATTTGGGCTCTTTCCATAATTTGGCTATTGTTGATAAAGAGAGCTGTGAATGGACTTCACTATATGGTTTGAAATAAAACGAGTGACAATCTAGGGCATTCATCCACATGCCCATGCTAATTTAAAGAACTTTGTGGTCCAAGAAGCTGGGCTCTTAGAATGTTGTGCGCTCTTCATTCCGAAGGGGCAGCCAATTCATGCATTTTGGCTGCCCTGACATAAGATGTGGGGTGTGAGATATGGTGATATATAACCCCAGGGAGCCCATTCCGTTTGTGTCTAATGTCAGTGACAACTGCTAAGGAACAACTCTTTGTGCTCTCCGTCCAAGTCTGAGCTGAAAACTGCTAAGGAACTCTTTGTGCTCTCAGTCCAACTCTGAACAAACTGAATGATGGCCTTTAGGTTATACCAGCTATGAGCCCTGGAAGAGGGCACAAAGAAGTTGAAAATGTTTCCTAGTGCAAGTGTCCTCATCTCCCTATCAATGAGCTTTAATACTTTTATGTTTTTCCACATGGTCAAGAGTTGGGGAAGGGGAGGGAGGGAAACAGAATTGCCGAAGCAGAGCAAGACTGAGACATTTCCCCACAAACATTTCCCGCTGTCCATTTGGGACTCTCTGATACTAGCCTTCTGGTATAGAAATCCTGTCTGATTGTTTTTATCAGAGATAAAAAGCATGTACAGAGATACTCAAAGAAACAGGATCCAGGAATTACTTTCTATGTAACAAAAGGCCAGTCTCTGAGAACTTTAAAACTATGAACTCTCCTTTGGTGAGAAGTTCTTGAGTCCCAAATACATGAAAGAGATCACTGGCATGGGAGACTCATGTCCTGAGTCTTTTAGTTCTGCCTTTTCCACCTAATGGGTCGCTGAAAATCTTAGAACTTCAAGTTGGAAAACTCAAACACAATGAAAGGTATGCAGTATTGTTCAAAAAATTATTAAAATAATGAAATAATTTCTCAGATTCTAGGCTGTACATGCTCTCTAAGACTGCCCCACTTGATAGGAGTAAAGGATGCTAGGGCAGGTGGAGAGCCTGGAGGAGCCAGGTGAGCCCTTCCGCCCCTGAATTTTCAACCCTTCTGGGAGTAAAAGACAATACTGGTACAAAGGGTGGCTCTGACGGCTTCTTTCATCACATATTCATGAAGAACCCCCATACCTCCTTTGCCTTTTTCTTTGTGGTCTTGCCCTCTTTGGAGTCTTTGAGAGCAGTTGTTCCACTCAGTCCTTGAAGAAGGCTGTGGCCCATATGACATAGATGAGGAAACAGTGCCTTCAGACACTCTGACTTAAGGCCGAATAGGGATCCAGGGTGATCCCAGCACCACTGAACCCTGAGCACAAGAGACAAGGCCCACATCAGCAAAGGGGCCCTGGAGAACACCTATTTTGGCAACTTCAAGTTCATAAAGACTCACAAGGTGGAAACCAACCCTGATGAGCTAACAGTTCACATCAAGGACAAGATCTGGTGAACTGTCATCCTACATGGCTGGAAAAAAAAATCACGTTCCCAAGAAAGGGCAATGCCTGCCATGACAACATCCATGCTTGAAGACATTTTCTTGTGCTCACATATAAAGCCATTCACATCCCTGCTGGGATGGCACCCAAGTGCTGCACACTCACCTGATCAGGCACAAAGTCCTGTGGCCTGGATCAGGCTGGGGGTGGGTGGAGAAGAGGGCAGGAGAAGGCAGATGAGAGCCAGGGATAAGTAGGAAGGAGGAATTCCAATTCCATCCCACCCGCTTCTTCATACTTTCATGTTTTCATTCTTTCTGACTCAAACATCCATCAAGCTTACCCTCACCCTCTGTCTCATTTTCCCCCAAATTCCTTCATGGATGGCTGTACCATGAACACTCCGATCACAAATGAACAGGCGATGCCTTTGTCCTGCATGAAGTCACCAAGCCAGGCATGACAGAGAGATTGTGTGAGGAAGTCCTCATCTTTGAGAAGATACCCAGACAGCAGGGGACCTAGGTTGAGTTCAGATGGGTTTCCAGACAGCTCAACACTCTAGACACAACAGAACCTCCTTCTAGGCCTTGCCCCAGCTTTCCCAGCCACAGTCAGAGCAACATTCACACTACAGCATACACCCTCACCCAAGGCCCACTCTGTTCACTGGACAGTGGCTACATTTGCTAGAACATAGAAACAGGGACAAGTTTTCAACAAAATGTCCTTGTACCTGAGCCCCTTCAGTGCTGTTCTTGCATGGTTATCAAGGGTGGGCAGTCAGGTGAGCTGGACCCAGCCGGGAGGCAGCCATCATGTTCATGGCTTTGAAGCCAGTTTTTGTCTGGAACAGGAAAGTGACCTGAGTGTTACTTGTAGACACAAATATTTCTTGCCCAACCCTGGAATGTCCCCTTCCTCTCCCTGCTCTGCCAAGACTTTCCTCTGCCCTCATCCTCCAGCATCCTCCTGTTGAGGAAGGCAAGAGAGGCGACAAGAGGCTACCCCCTCATCTCACCTGGGCTACAGTTCCCAACTACAGACGACTGAGGTAACTACACATATTTCACCTACCTGTGTCATCACTAGATGCTGGGGACTCACAAGCAGGTCACTGACGAACCCCTTTACAGGGCGGCAGGGGTTGGGGAAGAGGTAAACGAGGCTCAGAGATGACTCCTTGACAGCCCTGCACCTACAGGGGCTGTGAGGCCTACAGCTTCCTTCAGGTATTACACTGCGGAAATCTAGCACCATATTGTTCCTTTGCTTTGATTTCCTCAATCCTCTTGCTAGTTTTAACAGATCATCCACAATTAGGATACCCAAACCTTTCCTTTCCACGTAAGTTGTGTGCCTCTTCTCTTTTGTGTGCCTGTCTTCTCCCACAAAATCAGCCATCCTCCAAAGAACTCACCCTTCCAAACACACCTTCTCTCCTCTCTCTTCAGTGTAAAATGATTCTTAGCAAATTCCCCCACACATGCCAATGTCTCTGGCTTTGGCATTTATGGCCTCATTGTGGCCCTAAAAAATCCAAAGGCTCCAGGACCCCATATATCACATGCTCTTCACAGGTTAAACACAGCTAAGCTTTAGAAAGAAAATTTTCACATGAGGATAAAGGACTATAGGAATGGTCCATCACCTGTATTTCCCAAATATGTCAATATCCTGAAACAAAGAGAAAGGTTGGGGATTTTTAAACCTGGAGAAACCACAGAGACATTATATTTAAATACCTGTGTAATCTTTGCTGGATCCAGAACCTGAGGAAAAACAATGCTATAAAGGACATTACTAGAATGAATTTAAAGAAATGACATTAGTAGAAAGAATTGAAATATACATAGTAGATTAAATAAAATTTGTATTAATGTTAGATTTCCTAAAGTTGATAAGCTGATAAATCAGCCACTTGACCGACTGAGCCACCGAGGAGCCCCAAGCGTTCAATTCTTGATTTCTGCTCAGGTCACGATCTTGGGGTCATGGGATTGAGCCCCAAATTGGGCTCAGCACTGAGCGTGAAGCCCGAATCAGATTCTCTTTCTCTCTCTCTCTCTCTGCCCCCTCCCCATCTTGGGGAGGAAAAAAAAATTAGAAAGGAAGGAAGGAAAGAAGGAAGGAGGGAAGGAAGGGAGGGAGGGAGAAGTCTATCTTGGAAACACATTCTGAAAGACTCAGGGAAAGGGACCATGACATATGCAACTTATTGTCAAATATTCAGGAAAGAGATTAATATAGGGACACAGTAATGGGATAACATTTTTTAAAATACAGAAATTCATGCACTTTTTTGTTTATTTTATTTATTTTAACGTTTATTTGTTTTTGAGAGAGAGAGAGAGAGAGAGAGAGAGGGAGGGGCAGAGAGAGAGGGAGACACACAATCTGAAGCGGGCTCCAGGCTCTGAGCTGTCAGCACAGAGCCCCACGCAGGGCTTGAACTCACGAACCACGAGATCATGACCTGAGCTGAAGCTGGATGCTTAACCTACTGAGAGACCCAGGTGCCCCTCCAAATAAAATGTTTTAAAATACTGCCCACAAAGCACCAGATGACTCAGGCCTTAGAGATGCCAAATAAGAAATAAGTGGGAATGAAGGAGGCTATAAATAAGGGACTAGTTCCAGATCTGGGTGAATTAGATGCACCCTCCCCCCCTTCCTTAACTGAAGGGCTTCTACCCATCACTGAACAGCAAAATTGGTTTCCTTCTACCTCCTCCCCATCCTTGCACCCTGCCTCAAGCAGAGTGGACGGTTGGTAATTTATCACTGGAAAAGGGGAACTCAACAGGCTTTGAGCTCAGGGATCCAAGTAAAGCAGAGCATGTGGTGAGGTGCAGGGATTACCTGAAAGTGCCTTCAGAATGGGAGTTCCCCTCTTAGCACATACCTCAAGCACCCCATATTGCTTTAAAAACTCCAGCAACCAAGACAGTTACAGAAACCAAGACAGGAGATCAGTGGGCCTTACCCATGAAAATTTTAAATTCCAGAGAAAAGCCCTCCAGATACAGGTATCTGAGCGTCCAGTCCCAAAAAGAAGCTTTCTACCCAACTCCTCTGGAGTAAATTACACATTGGTGCACAGAGTCTCCATATACCTAAGGTCTTATTCTAAAGATGGGAAGAAATCCAAAGTTCACTGTACACTTGAGAAAAGCCTAAAACATGGAAGACACAGACTTGTAAATTGGAAAATTGTTCATAGGTAGGACAGAAGACAATCTTTAAAGAAATGTCCCAAAGAAGTGAACTAAAAGACAGAAAGAGAAAAGATTAGAAGCTAGAGGCTTAGCCCAAAAAGACAAGAATCCAACTGAATAAGTCCTCCAGAAGACAGAAGGGAGAAAAATTATTTTTTTAAAGTCTATTTATTTATTTTGAGAGAGAGAGAGAGAGAGCGAGAGAGAGAGAGCGATCGCGAGAGCAGGGAGGGGCAGTGAGAAAGAAGAGAGAGAATCCCAAGCAGGCTCCATGCTCGGCACAGAGACCGATACAGGGCTCAATCCCACAACTGGGAGATCATGACCCCAGCCAATATCAAAAGCAGGATGCTTAACTGACTGAGCCTCCCAGGAACTCCAAGAAAAATTATTTTATAAACATATCATATGGTGTGGTCAGAAACCATATGAGCTTATCAACATAAAAAGGCCACTGAGTACTATGAACAAAAATGAAAGATCCACAATCAGGCAGTTCCACGGGAAATTTCAAAGAACCCAGCTGGAATAAAAAGAGAATTACTTACAGTATCGGAAGAAAAGCCACATAGGGAAATCAGAATTGCATGGGATTTCTCAGTAGCAGCTATGAAAGCCAGGTCATGAAGAATGCTGTCAAAATCCTAACAGAAAATTCTTTCCAAACCCGTATTCTCTACTTTGACAAATGATCATGAGAAAAAGAGAATGAAAACATTTTCAGAGGGGGGTGCTCAGTCTGTTAAGTGTCCGACTTTGGCTCAGGTCATGCTCTCATGGTTGTCTGAGCCCCACGTCAGGCTCTGTGCTGACAGCTCAGAGCCTGGAGCCTGCTTCGGATTCTGTATCTCCCTCTCTGCCCTCCCCCACTTGTGTTCTCTCTGAAAAATAAACATTAAAAAAAAAACATTTTCAGACATTTGAGGTCTCCAAAAATTGACCTCCCTTGCCCTTAGTGTTAGGAAACTCCTGGAGGATGTGTCACCACTAAAGTGAGAGAGAAAAACAAGAAAAAGGATAACTTAGCATACAGGAAATGGGGTTCTGGAATATGAGTGCATGGAATGGGAGCCCCTGGGGGGCAACTTTGCAGCAGATTCAGAAAACAAGTAGTCCATATTGAACAAGAGGATGGAGGGCTGTCTTCAGGGGAATAAAGGCAATGATTGCTTGATGGTCTTGAGCACATAGCAAATGGGCATGAAATTTAGGATACAAAGGAAATCTGATCAATTAAAAATAATATGTGTAAATTTAAAATATATTTCCTGCATAAAGAACAAAATATTTTCCTGGAAATTTAACACAATTATAGTATCCTACCGGATACGACAGTTAACAATATTTATCTGGTCACATGTAATCATGTAAAGAATACAATTTACTGAATATTATGTTTGCAATGTACAATGATGTGCCATGCGTCATAATGTATAATAATAATGTAAAAACTGAATACTGATTTAACCATATATTATAAAGTAACTGTATTATGAGGATATGGGAAAACAGGGCTGGTGGTGAAAGCAGTATTCTCAGTTTCCCTTGTAAGAGGACGATGTTGTAAGGTCTAAAACTGATGATTCAATAAAATAATGATTAAAAGCATACTGTTTAAAAATATGGAGATTCGGGGCGCCTGGGTGGCGCAGTCGGTTAAGCGTCCGACTTCAGCCAGGTCACGATCTCGCGGTCCGTGAGTTCGAGCCCCGCGTCGGGCTCTGGGCTGATGGCTCGGAGCCTGGAGCCTGTTTCCGATTCTGTGTCTCCCTCTCTCTCTGCCCCTCCCCCGTTCATGCTCTGTCTCTCTCTGTCCCAAAAATAAATAAATGTTGAAAAAAAATTTAAAAAAAAAAATAAAAATATGGAGATTAACACTGCAAGAAATGACTGCAGGAATTTAAAGCCACTACCTTTGCAAAGCAGGACTTGAGATAGATGGAGGTGGGGGAGAAGGGACTTAAATTTTTGGTTATAAGATTTCTAGCAAAATCTGACATTTCAAAGTGCATGAATTACTCTGATAATTAAAATTCATTTAAGAAACATCCAAGATAAAAACAAGCATTCTTCAGAGGTTTGTGAAACCTGAGAAAGACTTGGATTGTTGTGAAATAAGTAGACAAAAAAAAAAAAATGTGCTCTGATTTGCATTTCCATGAATTTAACAAGAAGGTTTCTCCCATCACAAAATACCAAAATACCAAATCCTGGGTAAACCGGAGCAAATCTACTTTTATATGTCCTACTCAGCTCAAAAGAAAATAAAGATGGTCTCAAATAAATTTCTTAAGTGCTGAAACAAGAGTGGTGTGCCAACACAGAAGCCCTAGCTGCCCTAAAGTACGCCAAAACCAGAAACCAAGAGATGCGTGGGTTAACCGTCCACAGGACTGAGCAGGGCCTGGGCCTTGGAGAGCCAGGGCTACCTTCATGAGCAGTCAGCCAGAGTCCCACACTCAGAACCCCCTACTTTGGGTTTTTTTTTTTTTTTAATTTTTTTTTTCAACGTTTATTTATTTTTGGGACAGAGAGAGACAGAGCATGAACGGGGGAGGGGCAGAGAGAGAGGGAGACACAGAATTGGAAACAGGCTCCAGGCTCTGAGCCATCAGCCCAGAGCCCGACGCGGGGCTCGAACTCACGGACCGCGAGATCGTGACCTGGCTGAAGTCGGACGCTTAACCGACTGCGCCACCCAGGCGCCCCCCCCCCCCCAACTTGGTTTAATATTCTATTGTCATCTTTCTTGAAATTCTTAATTTTATTTCTCAGCTTGTGTTTTCTAAGTGAAGTTTATGGGTCAGTGGAACAGGCATGTAAGAGTAGCCCGTGCAATCGCATGCCCATTGTTCTTGCTGCCCCGTTCATGCACAGCAGTCACAATGCCCCATGTGCACAGCACTCAGGTGGGTCTGCAGTGGTGGCAGCTGAGCAAGAGCCGGTATCCAGTACCCGAACATCTGAGTACGCAGAGGTGCTGATGGCCCCTAGAGGCTGTGCTTCACACGCTCACCAAAGTCCTTCGGACACAGGGAAGGCAATAGGGTTCTAAGAAACGTGAACGACCAAGGAACCTATCTATCCTAGCCTTCCTTATTCAGTTACTTCCCTGTATTAGTCAAGTGCTTAGTGGCAATGATAACACAGAAGGAAAGATAGGGCAGCCCATAGTTCTTTCTCCTTTCGGCTCTTTTCATACAACGATGAGCTGAAGGTAGGAATCAGGGGAGAAAATGTACCTGTCAAAAAGTGAAATTAAAACTGTTGACTTAGTGGGGCCCCTGGGTGGCTCAGTTGGTTAAGCGTCCGACTCTTGATTTTGGCTCAGGTCATGACATCACGGTTCATTGGATTGAGATCGAGCCCCGAGTTGGGCTCTGCACTGATAGCATGGAGCCTGCTTGGGAGTCTCTCTCTCTCTCACACGCTCTCTCTCTCTCTCAAAATAAATAAACTTAAAGCAACTGCTCAGTTAGGTTTGTGCAGCGCTTCCACAGCATAGGTAAGAAAGAACTACATATGCATATATCGTCTATGAAGGCTAAATTGCGTAATTTGATAATTTTGCATTTAAATGAAAAGCTCTTACATTTGCACTTAAAACTCACCTTGTACAGTATAAAAGTGAACGATAAAATTCATGCTAATCGTGCAAAATTTTAATTTTTCTTCACTTAGAACAACGGTCAAAAGCAAATAAAAAATACCCTGACAAGTTGAAAGACAGAGACTTTGAGGGAAAAAAAAGGAAAAGGTTTTATATTTGAGTACTGTTAACACCACTTTTCTCTTGCTTTTCAAACAAAGGACTCCCCATTCTCACTTTGCCCTGGGCCCTGTAAGTTATGGAGCTGTGCCTGGACATTTTTCCTGATTAACCTAAAGCTATGCTGTGTGAAAAGTTTGAGGTGAGAAGGTCATCTGCCTCATCCTCTAATAGGCACCAATGTTTTTATTGTTTTTAATTAACAAGTGACTTAGACTGGGTCCCCAGAAGCAGACTCTGAGAGGGAAGCTGTTCTCAGACAATCTGGGGGAGCTGGAACTGGAAGGAGGCCAGAAGGAAAGTGCAATTTCAAGGAAAGTCCCCTGAAGTCAATGAAGTCACTTAAGGGTGAATCACAGGGGAGCTGTATAGAATCAAAATGCATGCCTTTGAGTTGCTCAAGCAAGGCTAGACTGTGGGAGTCTGTACACTGCATCTGTCAGTTACTTAAAAGCTGGGTGGGGACAGGAACAGGAACCACCAGTCACGTCTGGCTCCCCAGGCCACAAGCAAAGCTGTCTCTGGTAGCCTGAAGTCACCCTAGTAACAAGGAGACACAGGTGCTGACCGCTGCAGGGCCAAGCACCCTAGGTGCCAGAAAGCATAAAACATAAATACATTCTAATAAAACTACCTGAAGCATCAGAAATGTAGCAAACAAAAAGTGCTCCTCCAGAGAAGGGTAACCCTGATATCAATTCGATTTGATGTGTGTTCTTCCAGGTCATTTTCTGTGCTCTCACGGTCCACAAATATTTACAAGTGCCCACTGTGTGTCCACTAGAGGCTGCAGATATGTAAGATGGACTTGGTCTCTGCTCTCACACATCTTTTTTTAATGTTTATTTAGAGAGAGCACACGTGCGCAAGTGGGAAGGGGCAGAGAGAGAGGTGGAGAGAGAATCCCAAGCAGGTTCTGCATTGTCAGCACGGGAGGCCAGCTCGGGGCTCTAACTCATGAACCGGTAAAAGCATGACCTGAGCTGAAATCAACAGTCCGTTGCTTAACCGACTGAGCCACCCGGAGCCCCTGCTCTCACACATCTTACATTTCTGTGGGCATAGTGTTTTCTGACCATCTTGCATCTCACCTGTTTCACTTTCAAATATATTTTGGATAGCTTGCTACATCAACATATGCAGATTTGCTACATATTTTATTGGCCACATAACATTCCATAAAGTCGATATGCGGTAATTCATTTAATTCATTTAATTCAATGCCTTTTGAATAACCAGTGATTCCTAAAAGAAAATACCTGAGAAAAAAATAAAGCAAGTATCTTCTTCAGATCTGTGTGTGAGTATATTCTCTGAGGCTGACCAAGAGAGGATCACTGTTTTAGGATGAAGACATGTAGGGAAAGGTAGAGCAATCTACCTAAAGTTACACCTAAGATTATTCTGTCTGGGTGAGGATGAGCAGAGATCTGGAGTCAGGCCAAACTGAGCACAAAGGCCATAGTAATGTGAGGAAATTGAACAGATGTTGCAATTAGAAACTATTAGGAATCTTTGGAGGAAGTTTAAGTCATATACCTTTGGAGGAACTTTAAGGTGTATATTGTATGATTTCCAGTTATTAGTGTGCCATGCAATCCTCTGATGCATAATAATAATACAGATGAGGAAAATAAAGACCAAGGTTGCAAACCCAGAAACCTGGATTTGAACTTTAGTCTGACTCCTCATTCTTTAGCTTTTCCAAACACAATGCTGCCTGCACTTCTGCTAAATTGTCAGCTTTTAAGTGGCAGAGTATAAATTGGTTTGCATTTTACTGCCTGGCCCAGGAGAGGGGGAGAGACCATGATTATGGAAAATGAAAACTGTTTATCAACAGGATGAGTCTGTAGGGGAGAAAGTTAATTCTTTATTTTTCAGTACATTTTAAAATAGAAATGTAACATGCATTTGGGAACAGGTGCACAAATTAGAAATATCAGTGAGTTTTGGGGCGCCTGAGTAGCTCACTCGGTTAAGTGTCCGACTCTTCATTTCAGCTCAGGTCACGATCTCACGGTTAGTGAGTTCAAGCCCTGTATCAGGCCCTGCACGAACAGCACTGAACCTGCTTGGGATTCTCTCTCTCTCTCTCTCTCTCTCTCTCTCTCTCTCTCTCTCTCTCTCTCTCCCTCTTTCTCTGCCCCTCCCCTACTCTCTCTCTCTCCCCAAAATAAATAAACATAAAAAAAGAAGTATCAATGAGTTTTTATAAAGAACACCTGTGTAACCAGATCTTTGCACTATTACTAGCAACCCAAAGCTCCATCAAGATCCACCACAATCCTGAGCCTATCATCATGGATTTATTTCACATGATTCAGAACTTTAAAAATGGAATCACATCGGGTGGTAGGCAGCTTCTAAATGAGTTCCATTGACCTCTACTTCCTGGTATTGGTGTCCTTGTGTAATTCCCTCCCCTTGAGTATGGCCTGGAACTAGTGACTTATAACAATAGAATGCGCCAAAAGTGATGGGACGGCACTTTCAAGGCTAGGTTACAAAGATCCTACCTTGTCCTCCCTCTTACTCCCTCTGATAGAAGACAGCTGCCATGTCATGAGCTGTACTATCAGAGACTCTGCGGCAAGGAGGTCACAGACCCAGCCGGGGAACGACTGAGGCTCTCAGCTTAGTCGCCTGCGAAGAAGGAATCCTGTCCAGGACAAAACAAGCACACCTGGAAGCAGATCCTCCCTCGTTCAGTTTTCAAACAAGATGACAGCCCCAGCTGACACTCTGAATGGCAGCACTGAGGCAGAGGCACCCGCCTAAGCCACACCTGGGCTCCTGAGCCACAGAATCTGAGATAAATAAATGCATGTTTGGGGCGCCTGGGTGGCGCAGTCGGTTAAGCGTCCGACTTCAGCCAGGTCACGATCTCGCGGTCCGTGAGTTCGAGCCCCGCGTCAGGCTCTGGGCTGATGGCTCGGAGCCTGGAGCCTGTTTCCGATTCTGTGTCTCCCTCTCTCTCTGCCCCTCCCCAATTCATGCTCTGTCTCTCTCTGTCCCAAAAATAAATAAAAACGTTGAAAAAAAAATTAAAAAAAAAAAATGCATGTTTTAAGCTGCTAAATGTTGTGGTAATCTGTGATGGAGCAACAGATAATATGTGGTATGCACGCATTTGCATCAGGCTCCTTTCACTCAGCATTAAATTTGTGATTCAGCTGTGTTTTTGCATGCAGCAAGAGTTAATTCACTTTCGTTGTCTTCTAGTGCATAAAAGTTACAATTTATTTATTCTGCTCTTGATAGATACCTGACCTATTTCTACTTTGGGGCTATTTAAATAGTGCTTCTTTGAACACGCTTCCGCATGTCTCTTGGGACATACATACACACACATGTCCTGAGTGTATACTAGGAGTGCAATGGCCAGGTCACCAGCAGCGCACGGGACTTCCAGATGCTCCCCATCTTCATCAGCTCCATTTTCAACGTGACCATTATGGTGCACATATAGTGGCATCCCGTTATGGTTTTAATATCCCTGATTAATTCGTGTTTTAAATGTTTAATTGAATTACTTAATTTTCACTCCCCTCATTAGGATGGGCACTTTGTCATGGTGTTTTATTTTGTTTTGTTTTATTTTGGTGATTTTGCATATTCTATTCTGTGAAGTGCTTATTCAAGCTTTGCCTATTTTTTTGTTGGGTTGTCTTTTTCTGGAATCAATTACTTTTTCTGGAACCAAGTTCTTGCCAGAAGTAGATATCGAAAGAATCTTCTCTCATTCTTTGATTTGCCTTTCCACTCTTTAGTGATCATTTTATTGACCATCTAGTTCAACAATCCATCTAGAATTGACTTTTGGATTTTTTTGTTTTTTGTTTTTAATATTTATTTTGAGAGAGAGAGTGTATGAGCAGCAGGAGAGGCAGAGAGAGAGGGAGAGAGAGAGAATCCCAAGCAGGCTCCACGCTGTCAGTGCAGAGCCCAACATGGGGTTCCATCTCATGAACCATGAGATCATGACCTGAGCTGAAACCAAGAGTTGGATGCTTAACCAACTGAGCCACCCAGGTGCCCCTGGAATGGACTTTTGTATATGGAGTGAGAGAAGGATCAATATTTTTTCCCACAAATGACACATAAGCATTTATTGAAAAAAAAAATCCTTTATCCATTATATTGTCATCTTTGTCATAAATGAAGTGACCTTATCTCTCTGGGTAGGGACAAAACCTTCTGTTTTCTTCCATTGCTCTATTTCTATTCTTCTATCATACCACATTGTTTTAATTATCATACCTTTAATGAGTCATGTTGTCTGGTAGTTTAAGTACTCCAACTTTGTTCTTCTTTTTCATGCCTTAATATGACTGACCTTAAGAATCTCCAAATAGGGGTGCCTGGGTGGCTCAGTCAGTTGAACATCTGAATCTTGATTTTGGCTCAGGTCATGATTCTGAGGGGGGGAATCGAGCCCCGCGTCCATGTTCAGCACCAAGCCTGTTTAAGATTCTCTCTCTCTCCCCCTGCCTCTCTCTCTCCCCCTCTTCTCCTTCCCCCATTCATCCATTCATTCATTCATTCTCTCTCTCTCTTTCTCAAAATAATGTTAAAATCCTCTGTTCTGAGAGGAACAGCTAAAATTAACAATTCAGGAAACAACAGATATTGGCGAGGATGCAGAGAAAGCGGAACCCTTTTTGCACTGCTGGTGGGAATGCAAACCGATACAGCTGTTCTAGAAAACAGTATGGAGTTTGCTCAAAAAATTACAAATAGAACTACCTTATGAGCCAGCAATTGCACTACTAGGTATTTAACCAAAAGCTATAGAAATGCTGATTCGAAGGGGCACATGCACCCCAATGTTTATAGCAACATTATCAACAATAGCCAAATTATGGTAAAAGCTCAAATGTCCATCGACTGATGAATGGATAAAGATGGGGTATGTATAAAATGCAATATTACTCAACAATCAAAAAGAATGAGATTTTGGAGCACCTGGGTGGCTCAGTCAGTTGAGCGTCCAACTTCAGCTCAGGTTATGATCTCAGGGTTCATGAGTTTGAGCCCCACATCGGGCTCTGTGCTGACAGCTCAGGTCCTGGAGCCTGCTTTGGATTCTGTGTCTCCCTCT
Source organism: Lynx rufus (assembly GCF_022079265.1). NCBI lineage: Eukaryota > Metazoa > Chordata > Mammalia > Carnivora > Felidae > Lynx > Lynx rufus. The sequence continues at coordinate 19,710,993 of NW_025814824.1, forward strand.
CTTTCTGCTCCTCCCCCGCTCACACTCTGTCTCTCTCTCAAAAATAAATAAACTTAAAAAAAAAAAAAGAATGAAATCTTGCCATTTGTGACAACATGGATGGAAACTCTTAAATACAGAAAATAAACTGAAGGTTGCTGGAGGGGAGGTTGGTGGGGGGGGTGAGCTAAATGGGTGATTAGCATTAAGGAGGGCACTTACTGGGATGAGCACTAGGTATTATATGTGAGTGATAAATCACTAAATTCTACTCCTGAAACCATTATTACACTATATGTTAACTAACTTGGATTTAAATAAAATTAAAAAAATTTTTAAGTATTTAAAAATTTTAAAAATAATTTAAAAAAGAGTCTCCATGTAAATTTTAGATTCAGCCTGTCAATTTACAAAAGAAATTCTGATTCTTATTGCACTGAACCTGTAGAAAGTTTGAAGATTACCGATTTACAATATTGAATCATGCAATCAATGACCCATGATATACCAGTCCATTTATTTATGTCTGATTTATCTCAGTAAAGTTTTTCAGTTTTCTGTGTAGAGTTTTCATAAACTTTTTGTTATATTTATTCCTAGGTGCTTGATTTTTTAAAACATTTTTGTTATAAGTTACAGACTCAGGAAACCACAAAAGGTAAATAGATAGCTTAATGATCTTATAAGACAAGTACCCTTGTAATCACACCCAATGCAAGAAATAGCACTTTGCCTGAAGCCCCTCCTTGTGTCCTGATATAATTATAATTTCTTTCTTCCAAAAAGTAATCATTTTCCTGACTTTTATAACTGACTCATCCTTAAATTTCTTTATAAATGTATCATCAAAGTTTGCCTCCCTAGACAGCATGGTTTAGTTTTCTTGTTTTAAATAATGACTTTTTCTCTTGTAATCTGTAAGTCATCTTTCCATCCTTTTACTGCCCTTCAATCTATCTGTTGAAGAATGCAGGCCACTTGACCTGTAGAGTTCCCCACAATATGGATCTTGCTGAGTACATGTTCATGGTGCAGCTACACATGTTCCTCTGTCCTCTATATTTCCTACAAAATAAGAAACTGATCAGTCCTTTTGGGAAGACTATAGACTGTGGCGTATTATTTCATCAGATAATATCTGGTTATCTCTCTTTATGTGATATTGGCAGCCGCTGATACTCAGTGAATACACAACTTTTTCATTCAATCACCAGAACCCCCATTTCTTCTAGTTAATCTTGCATTTCTGAATTCTTCCAGATCCCAACATGAACTTATCAGAGACTGCAAAATTGTGATATTCCAACTTGATCACTTCTTTTCCATTTATTGGCAGACATACTTTTATGAAGAGATCTATCCCCTCATCTATAATTTGGTTACACAATGATATAGTTCACAATGGAAAGGCAGGATAAAAATTTGGTTATTCTCCCACCCCACCCAATCCCACCCCTACTATTTAAAAAATCCATTTTCATTATGATGAATGTTTCCCAATTACCCTCATACGTTGACTTTTTTTTTTTTTTGGTATCCATAGAAACCTGTGGATTTAAACATAGTTGATGGGTTTCAATTCATTGTAATTTTATCCTACTGAAGTTCAAAATGTTCTATTGCCCACAGAGAGCCTCTGCACATTTGGCTCCTGAATCCTTTTGAAATGACCTTAGTACTCTTTGATAACTTGTCATTTGGTATCACAAAATTTTCCAAGTTCATCTCACACAGATGCACCACAGACCTGAAATCAGCCATATCAAGACCATAATCTGGGCCCTATGGATGTCTTTTGCTATCGGGTTGGTCACTGGTTCTAGGCCTATTCACAGACAGAGATAGGATGTGTGTGTGTGTGTGTGTGTGTGTGTGTGTGTGTGTGACAAATATATATGACATATATTTGTTATATTTAATCATATACATAGATAGTATATAGTTTTATATAAATTTATAGTTATACAGAAATTGACCTAAATTTCTATATAAATACAAATATGGTTAAAATACTTTATGAATTACAGATAATTCTAATCCTAATTCAGCACTCCCGTTTTAAGTAAACCTCCTCTATATTATCTCTGTATTCTTTTTCTTACATCCTGAGAACCCTATTGCCCTAGCTCATAGTAGATGTTATAACTATAATAATCCATAATTTCTCATTCGTCCTATTCCATATGACTCATAGAACAGACTCGGAATTGCAATTTCAATGTTATGTTTAATAAACAATGCTTGAAAACACTTTTAACTTCATTTGGTGTTTGTTCAATCCTTCTCTGTCATTTATAGGACTGATACCTGCATTGTCAGAGCACACAGCCATTAGAAGTGATACTCTTTCCTGTGTAACCCTCATTTACTTCTCATTCTAGAAGCAGCAGTTTCTAGTTACTGCTTAATGCTCAATAGCAGTACTTATATTGATTGTCTCCTGCTGTTTTGGCAAGTGGAGTGTGAGGGGATATGATGCCAGCAGAGGTCTTAAATGGGCTTAAGTGGGCTCTCCTCTTGTGTTTCAGTGGCCAAGGTGAGAAGAGTGTGCCCTAGGAGCTGCTGCCCCACGGTTGGGCCCTCGAGTCAGATATGTGGGACAGACCTCAAATGGACCCAACCATGGAGGTCTAAAGAGGTCTGGAGACCCACCAGACATCTGGAGGTCTAAAACAGAGTCACTACAGCTAATCCTCAAATCAAAAAATCCCAAATTCTTGTTGATGTCACTGAGCTTTAGGATGATTTTCTTCCACATTATTACAGTATGAGTGGACTAACAGAATATCTTCCAAATTACTGTTACCTAGATGGCTACCACTGTGCCTATATATGAGGCAACTGCGTACTCAGAAATTTTGAGAATTCTTGAACTCTTGGTGCCTCTCCAGAATATTTCACATGGTTAAAGTTTCCCCCAAACAAGTCTGGTAATGTGCCATAAAGACATCTCCCTAAACTTTTATTAAATATAAAGTAGAGTTCTATTTATTTTCTGCTTGTATGTAGTTAAGATGCTTTTTATGAATATAAAAGGATGAAAAATTGTACAGGAACATCTTTTTAGCTAGCTGTTATTCACAGGGGAAAATTACAATCAAAATGGGCATTTCGCTGAACGTAGAGCACTGATGCCCCCAGTGTCTCTCAATGCCAAGTAAACAAAGGCACTTAATAAGTATGGAAACCTGCTCTCTCCATTAGAGAGGGAGAACAAATTGTTCTTAAGTGGTGGAGGGATGCTCTTAGCAACTATTTGCAACGCTCTGTGAGCTTAGTTATTATATTGCTATGAAGCAGCCTATTGTCCAAGTGTAACTACAGAACCTTGAAAAGTAGAGAAGGAGAGAAAGGGCTGGGGAACTCATTTCATTCATCCATTCATTCATTCATCCATTCATTCACCAAATATTTACTGACCAGGTTGACCATGTGTATAGCACCATGGTAAGAAGTGCACAGAGCACAGAGTTGTATCCGCACTCTATGAGAGCTTAGATACCAGCGGCGAAGATAAAATGTAGATGCCTTATGGCAGCTCCAGACGTATCCTACTAAACTGTTCGCAAGTTCGGAGAAGAGAAGGGATCCATATCTTGCTTGGATTCTCAGTGAGGTTTTCCCAGAGAAGGAGACATAAGAGTGGTGACTACAAGAGTTTTTAATATTATAATACACGAGCTGGAAGGGAGCAAAGATGTAGAGATAATTAGACTCATTGATTAAAAACAAGTCTGGAGGGGCGCCTGAGTGGCTCAGTTGGTTAAGGATCTGACTCGATTTCAGCTCAGGTCATGATCTCACAGTTTATGAACGGAGCCCCGCATCAGGCTCTGTGCAGACAGCGCAAAAACTGCTTGGGATTCTCTGTCCCTCTCTCTTTGCCTCTCCCTCCTTCTCTCTTTCTCTCAATAAATAAATAAAAAACTTTTTTAAAAGTCCAGAACGTGAAACTAAAGCCAGGTTATGGAAAGTTTTAAATGTCATTCTTAAACATTTGGGCTTTACTGTGTTGGCAAGATGCGTCAATGGAAGGTTTGGAACAGGGCAACAGCATGATCTATGAGCCTTGGGAGGTGTAATAAATGATGTTAAGTTGAGCCTGAATGTGGTATTCTCTGAAGCAAGCATGATAATCCCCATGTAAAATAATAAATAGTGGAATTGGAGTAATGGCAAGGCAGATAGAAGGAAGGAGTATCAGGCATGCTGTAAGGGAAAAACTGCCAGGGCTTGCTCATTGATTACGTCCATTCACTTGTCCATTCAACAAGTGTTATAACTAGTGCTTCAGTTACATGTAGCATGTAGTAACTGTGCTAGTCCCCGGAGATGCAAGAGGAAGTAAAACAATGTGATCTCTTCCTCATGGACCCTATAGTCAATATCTATCTTAAAACAGCTGTGAAATGTGATGAAGGCCTGAATGAAGAAGAGGTACATGGTGTTTGGAGAGCTCAGGCCAGGGGGCCTGATGAGTTGAGTAGGTAAGGGAATGCTTCCTTGACAATGTGATACATGAGCTGAGAAGGATGAAGAGACATTAAGCACATACAGACCAGAGGGAAGGATATTTCATGTAGAGGGAAGAGCATGGACAATGAGCCATGAAGCATGTAGGCCTGAGAGGAGTCCACTGTGGGCCAGATTCTTGAATACAAAAGGGTGCAGGATGAGACTGCAGAGATCATGCCCCCATCATGCTCAGGGGATGCAGTGCCCTGTAGACCAGGGCACTCAAAGTGCCAGCGTGCAATGAGATAAGGAGCCTGTTCTCGAATGTAACTCAGCACACTGCCACTTTCATCAAGAAAGTCTTGCCTGCTGAACGAATGAGTATGTTTGGTGCAGGCTTGATTTACATTCTGAAGCAAGCTCTTTACCTTATAAAACAGTAGCAGTTCTCACCCAGCAGCTAGTCTGTGACTTCACACTGAGGAGCAATATTTTAGACCATTGTGAGGAGGGCTGCCTTTACGCTAAGGGCAACGGGAAGTCATGGAAGGATTTGAACAGGAAGTGGCTGCACTACAGAGCATGGACTGGAAGGCAGCCAGAGTTCGTGGAGAGAAGATGAAGAGGGGCGCCTGGGTGGCTCAGGCGTTTAAGCCGCTGACTTTTGATGTCAGCTCAGGTCATGATCTCCTCGGTGGTGAGTTTGACCTCTGAGTCAGGCCCTGTTCCGACAGCGGGAGCCTGCTTTGATTCTTTCTCTCCCTCTCCCGCTCGTTCTCTCTAAATAAACAAACAAACAAACTTAAAAAGATGAGGAAGTCTGTGTCTGAAAACCTATTTTCCCACTGAAATAAGAGGTATCATACCTCCTCATACCTCTTCAGGTCAGAGAGCAGGGACACAGAGTCTAGTGCTGACACGAGAAGAGTGGAGGAGATTTGGAAGAACCATTGCGAACAACTTATGGGAGTGGAAAAAAAGAAATGGGAAGCACATGACAGTTAAAATAAGACAGGACTGGATCCAACAAACTCATTGCTCTGAAAGCAGGTCCAGAGAAGATCAGTGTTGGAGATGAGCAGAGAGCATCTGCACTGAGGCTCCGTGGGAAGGTAAGCTGGGTTCGACGTCTGGGTATAATGTTGTCAGGATGAACCAGGAGTGAAGTACAGTGAATAAGAGGTAAAACAATCCCACTCGACCAGCGGATGCTGTCAAAAACCAAACTCGGCCCACTGAATAAAACAAAACAAAAAGATGAGTTTGTTGCAAGGCTTTCAACCTCCAACCTGGGAAACTCAAAGCGAGGAGAGCAATCAATTCTGAGTCGCTCACAGGTTAAGGGATTTTTATAGGGTGATGCATAAGTTATTTGTTTTTTTCAGCGGATTGGTTGCCTACTGGTCTTCTATTTTATTTGGATCAGGGTAGCTAAGTCAAGGGAACAAGGAAGTCCAGAGAAGGGATGATCAGACTTGGCATTTGGGGATTGGCTGGCGTCCTCTGCTGATCTCTGAGAAGAGCTACACGTTCCTGTAACTTAGATTAAGTTTCCCGTATGTGTGGCAATTGAAATCTCCATTCCGTCCCTAACAAAAATGATTTACACTTTAGCTTGGTTCTACAGTGGAAGAGGAATGCTGTAAACATAATGCCTAAGGCCTGACCAAAGGACTATCACTGTTCTAGAAAATGCATACAAACACAGGTTCTGAGGCCAATTATCTGAGTTCTACTTACTTAGCTGTAAGGTACCTAACTTCCTCTGCCTTGGTTTCCCCTTTTGTAAAGTAGATATACAACCGTTACGTTCCTTGGCGAGTTGTTAAGAAAATTAAATTATTTCATACTTAAACAATGCTTAAAAGGATGCCTAGGAGACAGAAAGCACTAATTATGAGAGAGTTAACCGTCGCTGTCAATACAAAACAAAGTGACTATTAGTAATCACAACAATGTCCTGAATTCATGGAAGTCCTTACAACATGCCTACAACCGCGTGAGGTAAGTAGAAACAACACAAGTGAAGAGTTGCTTGTAGAAATTGATACAGACAGCAAAGATTTAATGCACATGCACGGCAGCTGATATTCACTCGGTCGTTTGCACATCCCTCACCAGGGGTCCTCTCTCCTGGGCGGTGCAAGCATAGACACTTGTCAGAAGTTTAGACTGCTTTGTAAATGTGATGCTACGTCCGTCTCTCCCTTTACTTCGATCAACCAGTTAAATCCTTTTCTGCAAACCCCAAATTCCGAAAACAGCCTACCTTTCGCACCTTCCTCGCCTCGAACGTCCCGCCTCGAACGTCCCGCCTCTCGTCCTCAGGCCCCGTCCCCAGGAGAGGCGGGGCCTGCGTGCGGACGCACAGCGAGCGCGCTGACGTCTCCGCGACCCGCCCCCCACAGGCCCCGCCCGTCGGCTTGAACTGCAGCCCCGCGCCGCGGAGGACCGTGAGGCGGGAGCCAACGGCCGGCGCCGCGAGGCGGGGGGCGGCGTGCGAGCGCGGCGTCGGGGGCCTAGCTGGGGCCGGGGGCTGTGAGTCTTCTGGCCGAGCCGCCGCTCCTGTGCAGCCGTGGGATCGCCGCAGCCGGGCCTTCGACGATCCGGCGTTCTGGGGCGCCAGCGGGCATTGTCTCCGCCGCCGGCGTCCCCCGAGGCCGTCCCCGGGCCATGATCGACTCGGTGAAGCTGCGCCGCGACAGCGCGGCCGACTTCTTCTCGCACTACGAGTACCTATGCGCGCTGCAGGACTCAGTGCCGCTGCCCTCGGTGCGCGCCTGCCTGCGGGAGGGCGTGCTGGACTTCAATGCCGACCGCCTGCGCGTCGTGGACTGGGCGCCGCTCCTGAGCACCCTCAAGATTAACAAAGATCTGCCCCTAATCTCCATCAAGAGCTTCTTCCAGCCGTGGCTTGGCGAAACAGGTTTGTAGTTCCCGCCAACAGTGGTCCTCGTGTCGGTGCCGCGGCGCGAGATTTTAGACGGTGCCAGGTGGAGGCTGGGCGCAGGCACGGGTGTGCCGTGCCCGGGTATGTGTGCAGTACACGGGGCGTCCGGCCTAGGACTCTTACCAGCTCGGGGGGCCCGGGGTGAGTCACTTAAGGCCTGCGGGTCTCAGCGGCCTCTTTCGTAATATAAACTAACAGGACGTGCTGTGCCTGGCGATTACAAAGATGCACCAAGTTAATGCTTGTAGAGCACTTAGCGCAGTTTGGGACATAATTAAGCATTCGACGTATGTTACCTATTGGGTTACCTTGGTTTCTCCCATGCCTCCATACACTCGCCCACAGAGCCCAGATCTGCACCTGGGGCCCAGAGCTGTCTAGCACGCACGATTGGATACCCCACTTCACCCTTAATCCAGACTAAACCCTATGATTTAGTCTGATACAGAACAAAGCATTAGGAAAACTGATACATCCCAGCCTTTTGCACCATTTCCTTTTGAATAAGACATGGCTGTTAATCAAAAAAAGTTTTTGTTTTGTTTGTTTGTTTAATCACACATAGTGGAAAGAGCACAGATGGGAAGGCAGCCTAGGGTTTGAATTCCAGGGTTTACACTCTGTGTGGTGGGAGCAAGTTACTTTTAAACTACAATCCCCACACTTGTAAATTAACATTTCCATGGGTTGTTAAAGAGTACACTTAACTGTGGTGAGCACCGAGTAATGTATAGAATTCTCAAATCACTATAATGTACACCTGAAACTAATATAACACTGTATGTTAACTATACTGGAACTTTAATAAATCAATAAATACTTTTTACCCCTAAAAATTAAGCAGGTTGTTGGTATACAAGTGTCCTGGCACTGGAATGAGTTCAGCCAGCACCCAGCACTGCAGGAGACAAGGTTCCTGCCCTGGAGGATCTCCTCTTCTGCTGGGAGAGGCAGCAAGTAAACACTAGCACCGAAGTTAGGGCTCTGGAAGAAGTGAGCTCTGGTGCTGTAAAGCTGAGAATGTTAGAAGGGAAAGTTAGGGAGGGTTTCTTGGAGGAGCTGCCTCCTTTGTAAGGTTGTGTGGGAGCTGCTCAAATGGCAGGAGGGAGCTGCTTGTGCCCAGGTTTGAGAAATGTAAGAAAATATGGCAAAACTAAGGTAGAGGACTGCAATTTAGGGTTTAAAGAAGGGAGGCCACACAGGGAGGGGCCTTGTTTGTCCTATCCAGTGGTTGGATGTTTATCCTAACGGCTGTGAGAGGCACTCAAGGATGCTGAGGTGGACTTTTGATTTAGAAGCTTGCTCTGACTTCCATCTGGAGGGCAAGTTGATTGGGAGGAGGGCGAATTGTAATCTGAGATATCAAAGAGACAAATGGATGGGGCCTGGGGACCAGTTAGAAGGACGGGGGGACAGCAAGCTTGGGTGACAATTTATAGGAGCACCCTTCTGTGAGACACAACACAGCAGGAGTGGATTGGGGTCTGGGGTCAGGGAGAAGATCTCGCTTCATCCTTAATGCTTTAAGAGGGCCCTGTGGGGCATCCAAACGTGTGTCTAGATAACTCTGGGCTCCAGGTGCAGATCTGGGCTCTATGGGGGAGTGTTTGAAGGCATGGGAGAAACTAAGGTAACCCACAAAGAAGATCTAGAAAATCCTGCCCCTAAAAGATGTTTTTTAAATGGGCACATTTGAGTATGTTTATAAGCTGACGCAAAGTAGCCAGCACACAGGGAAGGTGTGAAGATACAGGAGAGGAAATAAACTACTGGTTTATTTTTTTAAAAAATCTGGGCACTTGGGGGCGCCCGGGTGGCTCAGTCGGTTAAGCTTCCAACTTCGACTCGGGACATGATCTCACGGTTCGTGAGTTCGGGCCCCGCATCGGGCTCTGTGCTGACAGCTCGGGGCCTAGATCCTGCTTCAGATTCTGTGTCTCCCTCTCTCTCTGGCCCTTCCCCTCTCAAGCTCGCTCTCTCTCTCTCTCTCTCTCTCTCTCTCTCAAAATAAACATTAAATTTTTTTTTTTTTTTAATCTGAACACTTGTCATGTGCCTGGCCCTTTTCTAGTTTCTGGGTTTCATGTCATCTGTTATCTCTTCTGCAGGGACATCTCAATTTGTCCTCTGGTGAAGAGAAGTGAGATTATTGTCTACATCTCATTCAGGTTTAGGAACTGTTCTGTTCCTCTGGAGCGACTTGACTTTTTTTTTTTTTTTTTTTTTTTTTTTTTTTTTCAACGTTTATTTATTTTTGGGACAGAGAGAGACAGAGCATGAACGGGGGAGGGGCAGAGAGAGAGGGAGACACAGAATCAGAAACAGGCTCCAGGCTCTGAGCCATCAGCCCAGAGCCCGACGCGGGGCTCGAACTCACGGACCGCGAGATCGTGACCTGGCTGAAGTCGGACGCTTAACCGACTGCGCCACCCAGGCGCCCCTGGAGCGACTTGACTTAACCAAAGTAATAACTTAGAAGAAATTACAGTTGGAAGGGATCTCAAAGTCAAGGCCATTGTACTTAATCTTGCCTCATACTTCACAGTGAGTGTATGAAAAATGTATCACACAGACCATTCTCTTCAGAATCCCTTCACTGAACCTTTGTTTTCTCTTGCATCCCGTGGGTCCAGACTATACATTTTGTCCTCCTAGGTCTGTTTCTTTATTCTCACCAGCCTGTAACTAGTTGTTGCTGCCACTGAGCTCAGTTTCTCTCTCCATTCATCTGCCTACTGGGCTTCCGTGATCTTCTAAAATGAAAACGTGTCCTTAAAATAATGCTCATAATGGCTCACCGGCACAGGATCAGCGTGCATTGGCTGCACAGCTTGTGTCCTACACAGAAGCATGGAATCTGAGCCGTGCTCTACTAAAGCCCCAAGGGGCTGGTTGACCTTGGGGAAGGGATGCTTTTTCTAATCTATCTGATTTAGGTACGTTTTTCTAACCTGTAGAGGCACCCTTACTGTGCCCCTGGTAGCCCTGGTCCTCTTTACCTATGAGATAAAAGCCATCGGCTTTTTTTTTTTTTTTTTCAACGTTTATTTATTTTTGGGACAGAGAGAGACAGAGCATGAACGGGGGAGGGGCAGAGAGAGAGAGAGACACAGAATCGGAAACAGGCTCCAGGCTCTGAGCCATCAGCCCAGAGCCCGACGCGGGGCTCGAACTCACGGACCGCGAGATTGTGACCTGGCTGAAGTCGGACACTTAACCGACTGCGCCACCCAGGCGCCCCAAAAGCCATCGGCTTTTTATCCCAGGCTGATTTGGGCCAACCTCTCCATTTTAATTTCTTTCTCCTCCCCCTTGCACCCTGGCCTTTAGATGTCCCCACCTGCAATATTTTCTGTGGCCGGCAGGTGCCAGGCTCGGACGTCTTTGCACTTCCCACGCAGACTTTATGTGGTCATTCTCCTCTTTCTAGATTCAACTTCAGCGTTGCCTTGAAGCCATCACTTAGATAAAACTTTTTGTTTTCACAGGAACCTCTTTGCATGTAATTTATGTCTCTGTAAGTCATGTGATTGACTTTTTGAGTTTACATGTGTCCCTCAAGGAGGACTTTAAGAGCAGGATTCATTTTTGTACCTTAGCGCTGAGTAGATATTTTCTAATGATGACGATACATATTTTACAATAATTTCTGTTTTAGGTTCTGACAGAAATAAAGTTTGCAGAAGTCGTGTTCCTGCAATAAGAAGCAAAGATGTGACCTTCCAGTTATGTAAAGCCCTCAAATGCTGTTTAAGTATATCAAATGCTCTGAAGAACCTAGAGTTAAATGGACTAGTTCTGAGAGAGAGAGATTTAACTGTTTTGACAAAGGTAAGCCTTCTCCAGTGTGTCCTGCAAACACTGGATATTTGCTTTAGAGGGTAAACCGAGCCTGTAAAATTTTTAACTTTTTCTCCCCCTTAAAGGGATTGAATAAATCGGCTACTCTGGTGCACCTGTCTCTTGCAAATTGTCCGATTGGCGATGGAGGTTTAGAGAGTAAGTTTCAATCTTGTTTAAGTCTCCTCCCGTCAGACTGATCTCGTGTTTCCCTGCACGCATGTTGACTGCTGTCTGTACCTTTCCTTGGTGCTGCTCTACCTGGATTGTCTCTTGTGCCTGTTAAAACCTTGGCCTCATCTCACTTGTACGCCAAAAGTCTGTCATGCTGTATACTCTGAACCAGTTCGACTTAAGATTGTGTTAAGCCACAAGCCACACACATATATACTATTCTGTTTTTTTGTGTTTGTTCACCTTTTTCTTTTCAAGAAATGTTATGGGAAAGGAAATAGCAAGATGTAAAGACAAAAAAATCATTATCTTTAAATAGTTGAAACTATTCATATGCAATCATAATTATGTAATGCACTATGTTATGTACTAAAATAGGGAACATATGCAAAGATCAGCAAACTCAGTGGTGTTGGTAGGAGCGTATCATGGAAATAATCACGGAGAAGGTGATTGTTGACTGGGGTCCTGAAGAATTGGTGTGTGTTCACTGTGTCCAGTAGAGTCTGGGGTGGTAAGGAAGGCTGCATTTTAATTTGAAGGAACTAAGAGTTTGACATCTTCCATCTTATATTGCTCTAGTATATTTCATAGTACCTAATAAAACTCTGGGTTTATAGTTGACATTTAAATTGATTGATAACCGAGTTTGGGTTGTATCACTGGAAATGAAACTAGGAAGGGTCTTAGGCTTTTTAGGTTTCTCTTTCTTATGTCCCAAAAGGTATATAGTACTTTACTGACTAGTTGGGAATAAAGTTTTCAGTGTTTGGAGTATTCATTTTTAGCATCTAAATAGAATTAAACTATTGCTGTAAACTGGAATAACACTTTGTTGCTGACATATTTAAATTTTTTTTTTAACATTTGTTTATTTTTGAGAGATACAGACAGATCATGAACAGGGGAGGGGCAGAGAGAGAGGGAGACACAGAATCCAAAGCAGGCTCCGGGCTCTAGGCTCTGAGCTGTTAGCCCAGAGCCCACATGGGACTCAAATCCACAAACCGTGAGATCACGACCTGAGCTGAAGTCAGATGCTTAACTGACTGAGCCACCCAGGAGCCTCTGTTGCTGACATATTTTAGAATGCACCAACCCATCAGTTGTCTGGGAAGACTGTAGATAGTGAATTTAAGAATACAGCTGTAAACCTCCAATAGGCTCAGGAAAAGCAAAGATGTCAGGATTGACCAGACTGTATAGGCTCTTCATCTTATTGTATGTGTGTTTTTTTGTTTTTTTTTGTTTTCCCTTTTAGTTATTTGTCAAGGTATAAAGAACTCTATCACTCTTAAGACAGTAAACTTCATGGGCTGTAATCTGACGTGGCAGGGAGCAGAGCACATGGCCAAGATCTTAAAGGTGACTTTACGTTTAAACTTTCATGAAAACGTATTATGTGATTGAAACATTATTATTTTGATTCAAGATGGCAGGGGTTTTGTTTTGTTTTGTTTTTGTCCTTTGATACATGTGCTTGCAGTTTTAGTTTTATTGAAAGAATATGACCAGTTTTCAGTTGGGGATTTGCCATTTAGTGAAGGTAGTTCACTTATTCCTAGAAATAAGAAATTTCATGTATAAATACATCATAAACAATACTGTCATGTATTTTGAGTTACTGAAAATAGCCCATCACCTGTGATAAATAGTTTTTTTAGAATATAGCCACACCCATTTGCTTATATAGTGACTGTGGCTGTTTTCATCCTATCCCAGTGGAGCTGAGTAGTTGCAACAGAAACTGTATGGCCCCCAAAGCTGAAAATTTTACCTTTGGGCCTATACAGAGCAAGTCCATTGACCCAGGATACAGAAAACAGTGAAGAGCATGGATTCTGAAACCAAATAGCCTAGGTTCAAATTCCAACTCTCCAATTTCATAGCTTATGACCGTGGACATATTACTTAGCCTCTGTGCTTTGTATTAAACGAACTAATTTGTATAAAATAGTGCCTGGCACATAATAAGCACCATGTAAGTGTTTTGCTGTGATTCCCACTTGTTGCTTTTATAGGTTATTGTTAATAGAAAAACACCAACGATTTTCCATTTTAGAGTGTCACAGGAACTTTGAGTCTTTTGTTGTTCAAGCATGTAGTAAGATTGCTTTCTTTGAAAGTCAGTGTTCCCTGTAACCAAAATTTATCTTATGAATGTAGAGAAATAAATATATCTTTCTGACTATATCTCTGGTTAAAACTCAAACCATCAATTTCCTACAGCATGTCAAACTGCCTTTGCATGTTGCAGGCCACTGAAGTTAGTGTACATACCTTAAAGTAGTAAGCAAGATCCCCTGGGTTAGGGAAAGAAAATATTAGACCCCCTATATTTGTTTTTGTATCATTTAAAAAATACCTTGAGAGTTTATAATGTACACGGAATATATGTACAGAACTTCCTGTGTATAATTTTTCAATCAATAAGATACATGTTGCAGAAAGTGCACTTGCAGGATGCCCAATCAGGTGTTTGGAGACCACCGGAGGACAGAATGATACAGCCTCAGCAATAACAAAATTTAGAACTAATTCCCTGAGTTGGAGATAAGGAAAATAAAATTTGTAGAATGTAATTGATTGCCAAAGTTTATATACCTGATCAGCCGTCATCCAGTGGCTAGAATCTAACCAATCGCTGGCAAACTAGAATCTGGGTCACTGGACTCCTAAACTCGAATCGACTGTTAAATCTCTTGGGTTGACCGTGACATGCTAAGCCATCTTCAGTAGGCCTCCCCTGTTTCCTTATTCAAACGTCTTCATTTCATCCTCTTAAATCTTTGAAGTATCAGACCATGAGAAGGCACGAAGAAACCTGGGCTGAGAGTCTTCGTTATAGGAGACCTGACCTGGACTGTATGGCTGGTTTGAGGCGTATCACTTTGAATTGCAACACGCTCATTGGTGACCTTGGCGCAGGTGCTTTTGCAGAATCTCTCAGTGATGATTTATGGCTTAGAGGTAAATTCTAAAATGGAAAATAGTGAATTTTTAAATGCTAAATATGCTTAGCTTTTGGCATGATATTGTCACAGGATTTTTTTCAAAGCCTTATTTTTCCAGTACCTTTTACTGTGCTTTACAGCTTTCCTAAGAATTACATATATTTATTCTTCACAGAAAATACAGAGTAACAAGAAAACACAATTACCCATAATCTTAATACCTAGACGCAATCACTGTTCATTTTTGGTATACTTTCAGTGTTTTATTTTTCTACAAATATCCTCGTATACTTCAGAGACTAAAAAAGTGGACTCATAGCGCACTTACTAATTCATGCTCTTGTAATTAATGATGTATCCTGTGGTACTCCATTTATATTGACATGCAATAGTGTTGCAAATAGATGTAGACAGTTGTGCTTTTCCCTGTAGGAAACAATGTGTGGTGAAAACTTTGTTCATACACCTCTGCATCCACTGGTATTACTTATGTAGATTAAGTTACTAAAAGCGGAATGACCTCATAAGATGACATTTTTAAGACATTTATTGCATGTTGCCAAATCACCATTCAGAAATTCTGTGCCGATTTATAATCCACCTTAACAGTGTCCGTGAGGCCTCTACCCTCACAAGCACTGGCTTGTGTCACTTTTAAAAACTATAAGACAAACAAAAGTTAGTAGCCCTCCCTCTTTTATGCAAGTAGGGTTACTCCAGATTTTATAACTTTTCTCATTTCATATAGTATGAGCTACTTAATGAGTCACTAAATTTCTATCTACCACATCATTTTTAGTGACTGTTCAGAGTTCCATTGTATGAATATGCCATAGTATACTCAGCTTACTCATTCTTGCTAGATATAGGAGCTCTTTGCAGTTTTTCATGTAAAAACAGTACTCTGATACATACCCTTGCCTACATCTATTATTGGTAAATTCTTAGGGAGTTGTTGGGTCAAAAGGGCATGCACATCCTAAAGGTTTTGTTTATATGATCTTGACCTAATCTGGTAGAACAATCATACTATATTGTTTTAATTTGTATTCAGTGTATATAGTAGTGATAATTAACTATTGTTAGTAATTTAGCTAGTTGATTAATTGTATCCTCTGTCCATTCTATAGTAAGAGTTTGTAAGGGTTGCTTCATATCATTTCCGTATATCTGGCTCACTTCTTTGTACCCTGGGGTTTTAAAAGCCTCCAGTTACTTTAATGTAGTGGTTTACACGACACTTTTAGAAAAGGGCTCATATGATAGTTTCCTCCTATGTAATGTTTTGTATGCCTGTGCTTTTGTGATGATCCCTTTGGTTTAAATGAAGTACTAGTGTTTCTGATCACTTATTCTGTTCTTTGACCTTTTAAAGAGGGTGATCTTGACTATCATTCTTTGTTGATAAGTTCTTAGCATATGTTCCCTATTCACACATTGTTTGGATTTGTTATTGTTCACATCCTCTTGAGACATCTTTCTTTGTCTTTTTTGTTCTAAAACTAACACTTATTACAAGTCTTCTATTTGGCTTTTTTCTTTCAACTCATTTCAAGAGTGATTTGGAGCTCAAGATCATATCAAAAGAATGCAGTGCAGTTTCTGAGCTCCACCGAGTTTTTGTATATGAGGTCCCCACTGCCACCAGCATTCTTGCTGATTATGAACTGGGATTCCTTTTGTGATGTTTTTCACTCATAGACTGTATCCAGTCATTCTTCAACTATGTAATCGTAAAATATGTTGGGTGATATGTTGGTACTATGGGCAGGATAATTGAGGCACATCCAAGAATTTTTTATTGGATTTTGTATTATGTGTGTGTATACTTTTCTGTTTTTCTTTTTTCCACATCCAAGATTAAAACCCTGCCATGATTATTAGGCTTGTACCAAAATCTTACACGCAGGAATACATGACAGTTGACTGTGTGCTAAATCTGTGTAGAGTTGGCAAGTGACCTTTTGTCTTTCATCAAAAGCACTTGACCTGCAGCAATGTGGCCTCACCAATGAAGGAGCAAAGGCTTTACTAAAGGCCCTGGAAACCAATAGAACTCTGGTCATTCTGGATATAAGAAAAAATCCGCTTGTTGGTATGTCGCATCTTCTTTAATCGATTAACGAATGCCAAAACAAAGAATTTGTTCATGTATTGACAGTGTTTAAAATTTAATGTGTTTACTTTCCTAATCTTATACTGTTTTGAATCTTGTACTTCCCTTGTGTTTTTAGCAGCTGATTTACTAATTAAAGTGAATTGATACTTGTAAATTGCTCTTGGCCGCCACTCTGTATAGACTTGAATCTAGATAATGAACCTGCTTCCACCAAGAGAGCTATTTCCTCCTTGTGGAACCTTTGCATTCTTGGAAAGAGCATTTCATTCATTTCTAAGTTACCAAGTAATTTTTGAATCCTTTCTGTGTTCCAGACACAGGTTTTAGGCACTAGGAATGTGGCAGTGAATCGGATATTCAAAAGTCTTGTCCTCCTTCCAGTGGAAGGGTTCAGGTAGAAATGAGTAAACAGATAAGTAGTGTACTTTTAGATAGCAGGAAGTACAAAAACACCTTAAGGTGAAGACATTGAATGGGGCAGTAGGGCTGTATTAGATTTGTCAGGGGACAGCTTCACTGGAGAAATGACATTTGAGGGGACACCCAAGTGAAAAGTGGTAAGCCATGGGAGACCTGGAGAAAGCACTTTCCAGAACCAGGAGGCTATGTGTGCAGGTACATAGGTGGCAGGGTGGGTAAAGTATTAAGGAAAAGTGCAGAGGCCGCCATAGCCAGAACACTGAGTGAAGGAGAGCATGGTATGCAGTGAGGTCATGTTGGTGGCCAGGGGCATGATCCTGTAAGGTCTTGGAAAGCCACAGTAAGGACATGAATTACTCTGTGTGAGCAGAGGGTTTTGAGGTGGGAAAGGCTTGATCTGAATAGCGTTTCAGTAAGATGACCCTGGTGTAGAGAATAGACTTGGGAACGAGCGTGGGGGATAAAGAAGGGAAATGGGGAGACCAGTCAGGAGACTGTCACTCCAGTCAGGAGTCCAAATCAGGGCTGTTTCTGGCTTAGCTTAGGGTGGAAGGTTGCAGCTGGTGAGCGGTTGAATTCAGGTTGTGTTTTGAAGGTGTAGCTAATAAGACTTACAGATAGATCAGATATGGGGTATGAAAGAGATAGTAATAACCAAGTCCTAGATGATTATGTGTGCAGCTGGTTGGTACCACTCACTGAGAAAAGGGGGGCTGAGGAGAGGGGCAGCTTTGAGAGACTCAGGACTTTGGTTTGATGGATTAGGCACCTGTTAGGTATCTAAGCATCTGGACAGTGCCCCCAGACTCTTTGCTTTATAGCCAAAGCTATCAAAGCCACTTTAGACCCAAAGTGTCTAGATTTTATCTCGGCTGCTGCCAAAATAGAAGTCATCGGGGACCATATGGGAGGAGGCATACTTTCATCTTAGGTTTTTGAGGAAGAAATTAGAATACTCAAAGGGGGAAATAGGTAAGTAACTGCATAATGTGGGTCTTATACTTAATTTTATGTGAAGAGCAGTAATTAGTTGGCTTTTGTTTTTAAATGGGCATAACCACTCATTGGGAAGCAGTTACTATAATTTCAATTTTATTTCACTTTAGATCATTCTGTGATGAAAGCAGTTATTAAAAAAGTTCTACAGAATGGAAGGAGTGCCAAGTCAGAGGTAACACGTAGTTCTCTAGGAAGAATTTTTCGTTAATTGCATGTTTTTCTTTTTTTTTTTTTTTCCTAATAAAACTATCAAGGCATTTTTCTGCCATCTTAAACCAAATAAGTCAAATCAAATGGCCTTCTGTTTTTGAAAAAATTGTGTGATTCTTTAATATACGGTCTCAGAAATGCAGATAGCAAACCTTTTATTAACTTAAAATATCTGAATTTCCAGTTGAGATCAAACCTCATAAATTACCTGTAACTGAAATGCGTATGTATTATTTCTCTTCCAGTACCAGTGGATCACTTCTCCATCAGTGAAGGAACCATTCAAAACTGCTAGACAGAAAAAGAGAACTATAGTTCTGGGAAGTGGTCGAAAAGGGAAAGCTACTATTAGAATCGGTAACTCTTTCTAGCCTGGCTTTTTAGCACCTACTAGAGCTTACACCCCTTATGTGTTCCAGGGTGCTAAAACTGAAATCTCTTCTCATTATACGACATCAGTGGTAACAACCAATACTGACGATGTGCAGGGGCGCCTGGGTGGCGCAGTCGGTTAAGCGTCCGACTTCAGCCAGGTCACGATCTCGCGGTCCGTGAGTTCGAGCCCCGCGTCAGGCTCTGGGCTGATGGCTCAGAGCCTGGAGCCTGTTTCCGATTGTGTGTCTCCCTCTCTCTCTGCCCCTCCCCCATTCATGCTCTGTCTCTCTCTGTCCCAAAAATAAATAAACGTTGAAAAAAAAAATATTGACGATGTGCAGATTAGAAAGACTGTAAATGTTCTATACAGATTATGCGAATTTATAGAATGTAGAAATAATTTTTAAAAAGAGATAATAACGTTTCCATTTTTTTAGTTAAGCAACGTTATGTTTCATAGAAAATTCATTATTTTGAATATATTTCTTTGTTAAGATTTTCGTTTTCTCCTGTTGTCTGTTAACATAATTCCATGTGGCTTAAGTATAATTTGCCACTTTTCTATTTTCACTTCATTTTAATTTTATTTTAAGTGTTTATTTATTTTTGAGAGAGAGCGCACGCATGTGATCTGGGGAGGGGCAGAGAGAGGGGGACAGAGGATCTGAAGTAGGTTCTGCACTGTCAGCACAGAGCCGCTGGGCTCAAATTCATGAACCCTGAGACCATGACCTGAGCCGAAGTCGAGCACATAATCCACTGAGCCACCTATGCACCCCTTTTCACTTCATTTTAAACTAAATTTAAATTCTGTATGGTTCATAGTTATACTTTTTAATGTATTCACAAGGTTTCACTGAGTTGATTTGTCCATTTTTTTAATTACTGAAAAATTTGGGGTGCGTACCTGGCTCAGTCAGTAGAGCATACGACTCTTGATATCAGGGTCATGAATTCAGGCTTCACATTGGGTATGGAACCTACTTAAAAAATAAATTAGTGAAAAATATTGTAAACATTTTCATAAGTATAACTGCTTTTTTTACCACTAAAAGATAGGTGTTTTTGATTCTCCATTAATCAGCTTGTTTGATCAACAAAATATTAAATAGGAGTTAAGAGTGTTTATTAAATCAAAAGCAAGCTTACAGTTATCTACCAATTTTTATTTTAAAACAGTGATATTTTAGTAGTTAATATATACAAAAAAGTTGATATTTGTGATATCACACTATGTATTATTATTAAAAGTTTACGTTGTGTGTAAAACATTTATAAAAGTGTCTAAGTTGGGGACGCCTGGGTGGCTCACTTGGTTAAGTGTCCGACTGTGGTTTTGGCTCAGGTCATGATCTCATGGTTGTGGGATGCAGCCCTGCGTCTCACTCTGCTGAGCATGGAGTCTGCTTAAGATTCTTTTTCTCTCTCTCCATCTGCCCCTTCTCTGCTGGTGCACGCTGTCTCTCACTCACTCTCTCTCTCTCTCTCTCTCTCTCTCTCAAAAGAAAAAAGTGTCTAAGTGGGTATTTTGATATAATATTAGAAGTAGAGCTATCTATAGGAAAAAGAAATATATCTATATGTTATATTCAGATTCCTGTAACTTTAGTACCTGGAGGTATATAACAGGACTTTGTGGAATGAGAATAAAAATTTAAAATTTTTTTCTTAGCATGATGAAACAAAGTGGAAATGTGACTGAAGTTTACAAGCTCACTGAGCTGTTTTAAGAGTAATTTTATTTCTTGGGCTTTTTTCTGTATTTGCCTCAGTTATATGGAGACATAGAGGTAAGCCAAATCAGCGTCTGGCTATATAGTTAGATCCAGGTGAGTATAGGGGTTAAATAATTGTGTGAGTTGTGTCATATTCATGTTGTAATTGTGTGTGCAGAAAGAAGATAGGAACTTTTATGGGATTTTTTTTTAATCTCCTAACAAGATAAGCGTAGATTCTTTTGGTTTTACTTAAAAATGACATTTGCATTAGTTTCTGAAAGTAAGGGGAAAGTTGTATACATATAAACCATATACATGATGAACACTGTTTGCTTGAGAGTAATTAAGTTAGACAACAAAACATAGCACATGGTGAATGGAGCTTCTGTGTATTTTAAGAGGCGCGTAAATGTATCCAGAGAAAACATACAGGGGTCATGTGGTGATTACCAGTAAGCTATACTCTATGAAATATTTGCTCTGTATTACCCCTTACCCTTTATTTCACATACTTTCCTGATGCTGCTAAAGTAGTATAGTGAAACAGACTTGAAGAACGAATAGAACCAACCTATATTACTTGTTTTCAGTAACATAGAAAAAAATAAATCTTTAAATGTAGGTCAATTTTAATATATGGTTTATTCTAAATAAAGTATATTAGCATGTAGGTCTAGTTTTGTTACCAGATATTTCATAAGGATACTTGACTCTTCAGTATTGAAATATAGGCTAAGTCTCCATATCTTGCTCTTCTATCCAGTGGTTTCTTTTGTTTTCTATATGAAAATAAATGAGTAATGAGGGTCAGCAGACTTAAAGAGGGTAACATTGACTCATCTGCCTGTTACAAGCTTTCAGTCCTGTTACTTTTATCATTTTCACATAGAAAAATCAATCTTAAATTGAAATTTTGTTCTAATTCAGATCCCGTTTGGCAGGAGTCACGGATCTATCAGTGTTGCTCTACCTTGGAGACTCAGATATACCAAAGCTATTCTGAGATTCAGCAAACTGAATGTTTCTGCATGATACAAGAAATGTATCATGCATGTTTCATTCTTTGGGATATATTTTTTATTTACTTTTGCATGTTTTGTACATTTCACATACTTATATTTTAGTTAAAATGGTAACTTGTTACTGGAGAGGACTTGTATTTTTAAACGTTACCAGTCTTTTTACAAAATCTTGTTCTTAATGGCTTTTGCATCATTGTCAGTTGCCTGTTTTATTCTTTTAAAAGTGTGAACATGTGATGATTGCTCTGTTGCCCTTTAGTGCATCTTGATTTTTTCTTTTAATGCTTTTGCAAACATAGGATTGGGTACAAAGAAACCTGTAAGTAACGGAAGAAAACACTCCCTTGGTAAAGACAATTATGCTCCTGAACCTCTGCCTCCTGGTGTGTCTGGTTTCCTGCCGTGGCGCACAGCAGAACGTGCAAAAAGGAGCAGGTAGGGCATCTTTAGTCCCTGTCTGTAGTCATTCACCATTCTTCATTTTGGAGCTTCTATTATGTGGGAGGTCTCTGGTGGTTTCTGTAGAGGAAGAACGATAACTCACACTTCTGCCTAATGAGTCCTTTAAGGAAGAAAAACAAAAACAAAAAAATTATAATTGGGAGTTTCAAGTTATTTCTTAAGTGTCACAACAAAGGTAACCCTGTGGGAATCCAGAGGAGATAAAATTATCTTCACTTGGGCAGATGATAAAGGTTTCATTAAAGGCAGTTGTGACTGAGCCAGTCCCTACAGTGCAAGAGTAGGAGCTTGGATTTATAGGAATAGGGAAAAAAGACATTCTAGGCATGGAGAATAGTTTAGTGCAGAATGGATGGGGAGTATGAATTAGACTTAATCTAACTCAGTCAACCAGCTTAACTCACTTCAGTGAATCAGATTGAGCAAACAAACTAGATATAACTAGTTTTAGCTGATTACTTACCTGGGGATAACTGTGCAGAATAATTTTTTGTCCTAGAAGTATAAAAGTCTCTTTACACGGGGGCACCTGGGTGGCTCAGTCAGTTGAGTGTCCGACTTCGGCTCAAGTCATGATCTCGCGGTCTGTGAGTTCGAGCCCCACGTCGGGCTCTGTGCTGACAGCTTGGAGCCTGTTTCAGATTCTGTGTCTCCCTCTCTCTCTGCCCCTCCCCCGCTCATGCTCTGTCTCTCTCTCTGTCAAAAATAAATAAACATTAAAAAAAAATTTTTTTATAAAGTCTCTTTACACGATTAAACTATAATTTTAGGCTTGCTGAGTAAATAGAGTAAATAGTAAATCTATAGGCCTTGCTATAGATTATTTTCGAGTAACTTAACCTGGTGGTAGTCAAGAAATTGAGGATGAGCAATTGCTTAAGAAAACGAAGAGTTGATTTTCAATAAGGCTTGAAGTAGGTGCTGTGTAAATTAACCGTGCAGTAGCTCGTGTTAAGTTGATGAATATAATCTCCGCTGGGCAAGTGACTGCTGTACATTTTCACAAATGGTGATGTGAATTATTGTCGTGTAAACTATAGTTCTGAATCCCCAGTCTTGCACTTTAGTTTTATAGCTTTGTGGTTTCATATCTTCTTCTCATGATACTTAGTCATCTCGAGTCCATTCTGATCACAAGGAGTTGTCAACTGGAGAATGATTATCAGTTAAAGAAGTTAGATTGGAAATCTCAACCATCCTGAACATAGGAAGTGGAGACACCTCTCAGCGGTTCAGAGAGTTACCACAAGGCAGTCTGCTAAATTCTGTTCAATTTTCTCCATAGCGGAGCCTCCCAGGTCCTTATTTTGAACTTACTCATGTTTATACACAATTCGTATGTATTCTTAATAGTATTATTGTACATAATACAAGTTTTGTTAACTGAGGTTGACTGGTGATGTATTCACATCAAAGTATAACTGAACTTGTTGGTATCTCTTCAGGGGTTTTCCGTTAATCAAAACTCGTGATGTGTATAATCATTTGCAGGTATGTAGTTCTCATATTTACAGTATGTAGAAGGTTGAAGTGGGAAAGGTGGGAGGACGTTCTCTTTGCTTTTCAAACTAAACAGGAACGCCTGGGTGACTCAGTCGGTTGAGCGTCCAACTCTTGATTTCGGGTCAGGTCACGATCCCAGGGGTCGTGGGATCCGAGCTGAGCGTGGAGCCTACTTGAGATTCTGTCTCTCTCTCTCCCTCTCCCTCCCCCTCCCTCCCTCTCTCCCTCCCTCGGCCTCTCTCCCCTGTCTCTCTCTCTCTCTCTCTCTCTCCCTCTCTCAAAAAATAAAAAAATAAACTGAACAGAACCTTACAGGGAACATCTCCCTCCCTGAAATAAATCCATTTGAAACTTGTCAGGGCGCTCTCCCAGTGACACTGTGTAGTTGTGTGGACGTGGCACATGCTGGGGCCCCTGTGGTTTCATCTGTAAACAGGGAAGACATTCTCCAGTTCACGAGTCACCTGTTACCCAGTGAAACAAATTTGACATTCCTGACCCCACATGTGGAGTTACCATTTTCAGGAATGTCCTTCTGTTTTCAAGAAATGTTGTTTGGGGGCTGTATGTAGAAGTTCCAGATCCTGAAGGCAAAATAAAGAGGCCAGTCCCAAAGCTTCCACTCTCTCAGAGCACTTCTCCCTCTCCCACCCACACCACACACATCCCCTATCCTACTGTCTCCTGGTCTTAAAACCAGCCGATCCCCTCAGAGTGTCAGGTTCTCCTTCCCCTTGTCCTGGGAGACTGCGTAGTTGCTCTGAATAAGGTAACACTGTTGTGACTGAGAGAAGAGCGCCCTGGGTGTGAGCCCTGCCCCCCGCATGCCCAGAAGAAGGGGCACAAACCTCTTCCTACTGTTGGGATTTTCCTGCCCTGTGGGGTTTGCTACCTGTGGTCGTAATGGGACCCTAGTGTTGTGTCTTCTCTGCAGTTACGGAATCCCAGTGCACCTCTTTTTAATCTGTAGACTTTTTATGGGGTGTGACCAAGTCATTTTTCTAATGTTTGGAAACATCATATTCAACTGCATTCCAGTGGCAGTGAAATTTTACAGGAGAACTACATTACTCTTACCCTGGTTTTGGCTTGAGGTGGCTTAAGGATGATAAAATGAAGTTTTTGATGGGTCAGTTTTAGTTGTGTATGTGTAAGTGATTTATTTTTTAAAATTCTCATGTTTAGCATTCACTAGATATGTTGACTTTCAAATTATTCTACTAATTCTTTATCAGTCCCCCGACTGATGGATTTTCCTCCAAAACTACATTTTGTTTTAGACTTTTGTGCCTAATGGTGGAAAATAAATTTCTTGTCTGCAGTATAAAGTTGATCTGAGAAAAATGTTTACCCTGGCTCCTCACTTGGCTTATGTGAAAGAAATTTTATAAAATAATATGGGTGATTTCAAATATTAATCTTAACAACAGAATACTGTACTTAACAACAGAATATTTTTGTAACAGCAAAAATAAGTTACTGTTATTTTGTCATTGCTTGTTTTTGACTAAGGTGCAGTGGAAGACATTTATAAATAATGATACCTCAGATCACTTTTGTTAAATGTTCTGTAATATCACTCTCTGGCTTTTGTTATCTCTTCTACAACCCTGTCTCCTTTCTCTAAGCAATCGAATTTTCCTGTGACTGTGACAGTAGAGAGTCCTTCTTCCTCAGAAATTGAAGAGGTCGAAGATTCTTCTGAAAGTGTTCAAGAAGAGCCTGAGAAAACCAGTTTAGAGCAAGAAGCATTACAGGTACAATGTTAGCACTTTAGAGATACACAGATTATTTTTTAAACTGTGGTGGTTATCTGGCGGAAGCCTGATTACAGCACTGGCTAAGCTCACACATGGATTCTGTCTTCCCCTCAGTGGTTCCTTAGCTTAGACCAGGGCGAAAGGTAGACGTTTGAATTCTAAGAAATGAAAATCAAAACATGTCATCAGTAATATATATTTTCCTTTCCTTAGAACCATAGACTATTAGATGTAGAGAGAACCTTAATGATCGTTAGATAAACTCAAGGAAACAGACTTCTGAATGAATGTAGTCAGCTGATTTGGTATTCTTATTTTACAGATCAGGAAATTGGAGGTCCTCGCCGAACTCTTCTTTTTCTAAGAGGAAAATATGACCTCATTTTTAATAAAAAAAAAAAAGTTGAAAAAACGATTTGGATGTTGACAGTCTCCCTTCCCAAATTAAAAATACTCAAGAAGCTATATTGTATTGCCTAATAAACCTGACCTCTAACGTCATTTGATATTTCTGTTTGGACAGAAAAGAAAAGTTGATTTTTATAACAAATTTTATAACAAAATACCATAGTTATTTTATTTCAACTTTAATGCAGAGCTGACATTGGTAGTAAATAAGGGAAACACTATTTGGGAGGGACCTTGTCTTTTTTCGTGCTATCAAGGCCACATTTAATTTTTAAAAATGATTTAGTATGGTTTTCTTTTACTGTCAAACTTGACAGATTTAAAACTAGTTATCTCATTATTGTAGGACTGTGGAAATTACTATTTGATTTTTTTAAAAAAGAAAGATTTTTATTTTCTTAATTAAAATTAATGACAATAATGAAGAGAAATTAAGATAAGTACTTGGAAAATGATGAGGTGTTAGAGTGGGAGGAATGTGTAGTTTATGTAGAATTATCCACTTCAGGGTGCCTGGGTGGCTCAGTCGGTTAAGCGTCTGTCCAACTCTTGATTTTGGCTCAGGTCATGATCTTGTGGTTTGTGATATCAGGTTCCCCATCAGGATCTGTGCTGACAGGGCGGAGCCTGCTTGAGATTCTCCCTCCCCATCCCTGCTCCACTCACTTGCACACTCGTACATGCATGCACACATTCTCTCTCTAAATAAACTTAAAGCAATTACCCCTTTCATCTTTAAATGAGCAATTTGTAGTGATTAAGTACTTTGTTACTAAGTTGCAGAGTGGCAACAAGACCCTGGACTATCTAATTTGCATTCATGGTCATTTTAGATAGGGGTTCCTTTCCTGCATGGAGAGACTAGGGAGATTGTACTTGCAAAAGGGACTCTAGGCATTGGGGAAGACCAAGAGAGTTAGGAACTGTAACTAGGGAACAGCTGATTCAAGATGTGTTGAGGATCCTTTTGGCTCTTCTCCATTTTGACAAGACACAAAAATGATGGGGGGGCACCTGGGTGGCTCAGTCCGTTAAGCATCCGACTTCGGCTCAGGTCATAATCTCACAGCTTGTGGGTTCGAGCCCCGCATCGGGCTGTGTGCTGACAGCTCAGAGCCTGGAGCCTGCTTCGGATTCCATGTCTCCCTCTCTCTCTGACCCTCCCCCGTTCATGCTCTCTCTCTGTCTCAAAAATAAACACTAAAAAGTTAGAAAAAATGATGGTATTAAAATTTTTAAGACCGTATCCGCAACAATTAAGAGATTTCAACATTTTTTGCAAAGACAGAAGACAAGTAGAAGAGTGTGAAGCCAGAAACTAGAGGAAAACCACAACCTGGAATATGCACAGAGATGTGCTGCAGCTGAGGGGGAACCTGTCCCCCAGGCAGAGATAGCTCCAAGCCCCAGGTGTGCATGTGGGAGAGAGGGTGACGTTAGTTAGAAATATGACTGAAACAAGAGCATGTGGAAAGTTCATAATTGGGAGAGTGAACTCTCGATCCCACCTTCATTCTCCTAAAATGAGACAATTTTACTTAAAAAAAAATTTTTTTTTTTAACGTTTTTATTTATTTTTGAGACAGAGAGAGACAGAGCATGAACAGGGGAGGGTCAGAGAGAGGGAGACACAGAATCTGAAACAGGCTCCAGGCTCTGAGCTGTCAGCACAGAGCCCGACGCGGGGCTCGAACTCACGGACCGCGAGATCATGACCTGAGCCGAAGTCAGCCGCTTAACCGACTGAGCCACCCAGGCGCCCCAAGACAATTTTACTTTAAAAAGAACTGGGAGAACTGGGGCTCCTAGTATGTAGTTTTGCCTCTTCACACCTAAGAGAAGCCAGTCCATCACGAGCTTCCAGGGAGCCTTCCTCTCCCTTAAGAGTTAGAAGTTAAATTATGTGTAGGGCGCCTAGGTGGCTCGGTCGGTTAATTGTCCAACTATTGATTTCGACTCAGGTCGTGATCCCACAGTTCAGGAAATTGAGCCCCACAGCAGGCTCTGTGCTGGCAGTGCAGAGCCTGCTTGGGATTCTCTCTCTCCCTCTGTCTCAGCCCCTCCTGTATTTGCGTGCTCACACACCAGTTCACACTCTCTCAAAATAAATAAGTAAACATTAAAAAAATAAATTATGTGTATTCATAAAGCAATAAAATTTAACGAGCCAGAGCCCCTGGCAACAGTGTGGATGCATTTTTAAAAACAGTGTTGACTGGAGGACTGTATATATTGTGAATTCAGGAGGTGGCACAACCAGAGCGTATTTTTAGTGATGCGTGCATGTAAGGGATGCGGGTGGTCTTTAACTCTGGGAGGAGGGAAGGAGCTTGTTATGGCAAAAGGATATGGGGATTTTTGAGATGCTGACAAACTGTGTATACAGGCTTGAGTGCTAGTTATGTAAGTAAGTGTTCTCTTTATTTGTGACACTGACAGTTTTATTCTTTGCACTTTTTAGTATGATATCACATATTACAATGAACCTGTCTTCATTTTATAGATAAGGAAATCGAGACTTAGAGTTACTAGCTTGTCAAAGGTTATATAGCCAAGGGGTGGGGTCAGGTTTTAGCCACAGAGATTCTGAATGGTTGTGGTTTTTTTTGTTTGTTCGTTTGTTGTTGTTGTTTTTTGTTTGTTTTTGTTTTTAGAGAGAGCACATGTGGACTCTAGCAGGGGAGGGACAGAGAGAGAGAAAGAGAATCCCAAGCAGCCTCCACGCCAGATTGAAGCCCAATTTGGGGCTCAATCTCATGACCGTGTGATCATGACTTGAGCCAAAATCGAGAGTCGGACGCCTAACCAGCTGAGCCACCTAGTAATCTAAAAGAGAAATTTGATTACTAATTATAAGCAAAGCAGTACATACTGAGGGAGATGGCAAGTTTTCACCTATCCAATTAGAGAAAAACCTTCTGCCTTTCGCACACGTGTATCTTGGAGTGACACGGGTTTTCCTTATTCAGCAATTACTTATTGTGTGCTTTGTGCTAGACACGTGTGCTGGGATAAAACACCCCTGCCGCTAAATTTCTTGCACTTTAAAGTGAAGAAGCAAGCCACCAGTTACAGTAGAAGTTAGTATACCAGGTGACACATTGCTGAAAGCAGTCTAAAATGTTAGGAATCTTTTGGAAAGCAGTTTGGAAATCAGTATAGCAGAACGTTAAAAATGTTCATTTGCTTTGATCTCAAACTCATTCTTACTGATTTATTGCAAGAAAATTATTCTTACATGTGAGGAAAAGGCTTCATGCCTAAAAATAGGTATTTTGTTTTATAATATTGAAAAGTTGGAAAGAATTTAAATGTAAAGGAATGATTACATGAACCGAGAAACCTGCTCAGTGGAATATTTTGTAGACCATTAAAAAATCAAGGTTAGGGGCGCCTGGGTGGCGCAGTTGGTTAAGCGTCCGACTTCAGCCAGGTCACGATCTCGCGGTCCGTGAGTTCGAGCCCCGCGTCAGGCTCTGGGCTGATGGCTCGGAGCCTGGAGCCTGTTTCCGATTCTGTGTTTCCTTCTCTCTCTGCCCCTCCCCCGTTCATGCTCTGTCTCTCTGTCCCAAAAATAAATAAACGTTGAAAAAAAAAATTAAAAAAAAAAAATCAAGGTTATGAATTCCTTGATTATATAAAAATGATTCAATGTTAAATGGAAAAAAAAGTTGAACATAAAATTATTAATACAGTATGATGGGAGCTTTGTTCCAGAAAAAATCAGACGAGCCAATGAATAGAAGGGGAAGGAGAGCAGATGAAGGAAAATTTCTCCAAAACCTGATTATTAGTCTTATTTAAGTAACAGAATGTCAAGCAATTTTACTTTCTAATTTTTTGGTTCCATATTTTTTTTAAGGAGCATGAATTCCTTTGTAAGAGGAAGGTACACTTTTTCATGAAAATTTAACATTATGTCCTAATTCCCTCCACTAGGGGGAGAAACTATTTCATGTAATTACATGATATACTCTATATTTAGAGCTAGCTGAGAAGGGAGTATTTCAGTCTACTTTCTTTAACTGTGGCGCTAGTTTCTTGTTTGCTTATTTGTTTAGAATTTCTGTGAAATAAGTTTTAAATATTAAAACCATTATATAAGTAAGTGGAGGAATTCTGCAGTGTTTTTCCTTCATCCCTATTAAAGAATTTGAAGTTCGGCTATTTTTTATTTTTTAAACCTATGTTCTGAATATAAAAATATATGTTCATTGAGCAAATTTTTTTAAATGATGAAAAATTTATTGAAGAAAATAAAAGCCATCTCTGCAAGTACACCCATCTAATCTACCCTTTTGTCTTAAAAAGGTATCAAAAATAGGGGTGCCTGGGTGGCTCAGTCGGTTGAGCATCCAACTCTTGATTTTGGCTCAGGTCATGAGTCTGTCGGTTGGAGCCCCGCATTGGGCTGTCTGCTGTTAGCACAGAGCCCACTTCAGATCCTCTGTCTCCCTCGCTCTCTGCCCCTCTCCCCCCAAAAATAAATAAACATTTAAAATAAATAAGTAAATAAATAAATAAATAAAGCTGAAATCAAGATGTCAGTCATACATCAGATAGACCCCAGTCACTTTTAATTAGCCACCTGATTAGGTCACATCCACCAAAAGTAATCTCTTAATATCAATTAAAGATCAACCGATTTGAGGAACCTTAATTCCATTTGCAAAATCACTTTGCTGCAGCACCTAGGTTAGCATTTGATTGACTAACTCGGAGGATTGTGTAGTTCAGCAGGTAGGAAGCTGAGGGGCATAGAATTCTGCCAAGCACAAGTAGTGTCCCTCAACGCAAGGCCCTGACTGTTTTGTTCCTGGAAACCAAAAGGGAGTTTACCAAGTGCATTCTATCTTATTGACACTAGCGAATGGGAAGATCACCACCTCTCTGAACAGGCA
The DNA here is from genome assembly GCF_022079265.1 of Lynx rufus. NCBI lineage: Eukaryota > Metazoa > Chordata > Mammalia > Carnivora > Felidae > Lynx > Lynx rufus. The sequence continues at coordinate 19,741,242 of NW_025814824.1, forward strand.
TGGCACCCAGCCTCCTCAATTCATAACGTGGCTCTATAGCATAATTAGTAACGTGATCTGAGGTGTCCTACTCTACTTGTCTCTGTCTCAGTGTTTTCAAAGTGTTTACTTTTTTTTAAATTTTTTAAATGTTTATTTATTTTTGAGAGAGACAGAGGACGAGTGGGGGAGGAGCAGAGTGAGAGGGAGACAGGAATCTGAAGCAGGCTTCAGGCTCCATGCTGTCAGCAGAGAGCCCAACGTGGGGCTCGAACTCACAAACCGTGAGATCATGACCTGTGCTGAAGTCAGACGCTTAACTGACTGAGCCACCCAGGTGTCCCCAAAGTGTTTACTTTTTTAAAAATGCATTTGAATCTGCCATTACGTAATTCAGGTGGGTTAGCCATGTTACTGAGGTTTTCTCTTATAAAGGAACCCATAAATAAAAATAGAATTTTCCTTTCTTCACCTTAGCTTTTTGTATATGACTTACTACAGTATACACATATGCCTTTTATGGTGAACTGCCACAAATTTATTTTGGAAAGCGTGGGACTCAAAGTCTTTTTTTTTTTTTTTTTTTTAATTTTTTTTTTTCAACGTTTATTTATTTTTGGGACAGAGAGAGACAGAGCATGAACGGGGGAGGGGCAGAGAGAGAGGGAGACACAGAATCGGAAACAGGCTCCAGGCTCTGAGCCATCACGGACCGCGAGATCGTGACCTGGCTGAAGTCGGACGCTTAACCGACTGCGCCACCCAGGCGCCCCTCAAAGTCTTTTTTAATGATTATTATTTTGAGAGAGAGAGCGAGTCGAGTAGAGGCAGAGAGAGAGAGGGAGAGAGAATCCCAAGCAGGCACCACACTGTCAGCACAGCCCAGCACGGGGCTCCATCTCGTGAACCGTGAGATCATGACCTGAGCCGAAATCAAGAGTTGGACACTTAACCGACTGAGCCACCCAGGTGCCCCTCAAGTAAATTTTTAATAGCTAATTTGATATATTTTGGTAATTAATTTCACTAGCATGGGATGATATCATAAGTAATAGACTATAATCCTAAAGTCTTGAGGTCACTTCTGACTCTGTGCCTAAATCCTTGTTGAGACCTATAACTGGAAAGGCTTTTGGATCTCATACTCTGAATCGTTTATAATATTTACTCTATTTCTTCTCACTAGGAAAAACTGGAGGGGTGCCTAAAGCAGTTAAAGGAGGAAAGAGTAATAAGACTGAAGGCTGATAAACGGGTCAGTGAGGTAAACAAGTTTTTTCTCATACTTTTGAGAGTGTTTTTGTTTTATTTTGATTTGATTTTAAGCCATGCACATGCAGTTTTTAAACTTTAAAACTGTAATATGTTGCAAGCTGTTGTACCGTATGAATCTTTGTATTATATTTAGTGGTTATATGATCTCTATTCCAGAAAACATGTTTTTAAAATGGAAAAATCTTAGGGTTTGTTTGTTTTTCTTTTTTTTTTTTTTTTTTTTTTTTTGGTGTGTGTGTACTTTTATGTGACCTTAGCTTATTTTCTGCTCCTGATGCTTCAATTGAAGCACTTACGCTTATACTGTATTTACAGTAACATAGAAGACATGATGAGACTTTACTATCAGTGAATTAGAAAAGTGAATAATTTAAATAAGTATAACATATTGGAAAACTGCTAAGAATGCAATGAAAGATAAAAATATATATTCTGAGAATTACATTAGCCTAATGTTCATAGAAGCAGGGCATAAGCTAAAAAGTTGTATGTAAATATATTTTATTATCATAAGGTGAGTTTAGGGAGGAATTTTTGCAAGTGCATACGTTGGATTGAAAGACATTTACTCATTCAGTAAATGTTGAGCACCTGTTAAGGTAAAAGGTGAATCATGAACAAAAGGGCCTTTCTGAGAAATACTAGAGTTAGGCTCATACATGGTTTTAGATGAATAGATATTGAGGGGGCGGGGATGTCCAAAGGAGGAAACATCGTCAAGAAGCCAAGGAGAATATTGGTCATTGTACAGTTAATAAGTTGGGTATGATTTAGGACTTTTAAACCTAAGCATTTAATATCTTTCCCAGTAAAGTTAATCCTTAACGTCCAGCAAAGTTGGAATATGCTTTGCTCAAGTCAGACTATATTTCACTTTCTAATTTAAAGGGAACCATTAAGCAGCTAATTTTCTAATGTAAAATGAGGGTCTGTTATGAATGTAACCAGTTAGAAAAGTGATCTTTTCAAAGATCATTAATAAAACAGAACTTTGGTTTATTTATATACCATCTAAGTGTTATATAGGAAACTTCGTTGGATGTCTCTGGACTTTATTATCTGATGTGGTCTCTGTCTTTACTGGTGGAAAGTTAGGTTAATTACAAATTAATTATGTTTGAAATGTTTAACTCTTTTCTTTTGATGACAGTGAGAGAAAATCATGTCAGACATTTTCATTCTTCTTTTATAGCTGGAACATGAAAATGCCCAGTTAAGAAATATAAATTGCTCTTTGTCTGAAGCCCTTCATGCACAGTCATTGACAAACATGATCCTGGATGACGAAGGTGTTTTGGGCAGCATTGAGAATTCTTTTCAGAAGTTCCATGCTTTCTTGGATCTCCTTAAAGATGCTGGGTTAGTTCATTTCTTTCGTATCATTCTCTTTGCAGCTGTAACAGTGGTTTGCTGAAGAACATGAGCCATTTTCATTGCTTCTATAGTTTTACTTAGGGTGTAACTATAATATAGAGGGTTGTTGTTGTTGTTGTTGTTGTTTTAATGAGGAATTACATGTTAAAAGAAATGCAAAATAGTAAACTTGCTTCGGTAGAGGAGAAAGCCCAGTATGAAGGAGTAACCTATAAATAATTTGTAAGTACTGTCTTGGGTAAAGACTAAATTGAAGGTAATTTAACTTGAAAATATTCCAGAATGCATTGAAATTTCCCTCCATGTTATTCATTTTCCTTGTAAAATACGTTTGAATTAAAGCAATTTTTGTCCTACATATAATAATTATCATTAATCTGCAGGGCAGATGTAGATCAGTCGTTTTCAACCAGGAACGATTTTGCTAAAAGAAGTTGTTGAAAGAGAGAATTGGAGATTGAAATTGATGGAGTGATGTTTTGTAGGTGAAGGGGTTGGTGTCGGGAAGGAAGGAAAAAACACGTGTTTGGAGGAGAGGTGGTAAAGAAGTGGGGGAGAGGTGAGGGGCGATGCACTAGGTGCATACTAGAAGCTAAAGAGTTGCAGTGGAGCAGTAAATCAGGTGGTGGGCCAGACGTTGGGGGAAGAAGGAGTGCTTCAAGGATTGCATGATCTATTGTGGTCCCAGAGCATGAGTCTGGAAGGGCTGAGAATTTGGGAGAGAATAGGGGCTTGTATGTGGAGTAGGATATTGGCTTTTAAGATTTTAGAAGTATTTCATGAGTGGGGCGCCTGGGTGGCTCAGTTGGTTAAGCATCCGCCTTTGGCTCAGGTCATGATCTCACAGTTCATGAGTTCGAGCCTCCCATCAGAGCCTGCTTGAGATCCTCTACCTCTCTTCTCTCTCACTGCTCCTCCCCAGCTTGCACCTCTCTCTCTTTCAAAAATAAATTGAAGGAGAGAGATACACAGCATGAGCAGGGGAGGGGCAGAGAGAGAGTGGAAGACACAGAATCCAAAGCAGGCTCCAGGCTCTGAGCTGTCAGCGCAGACCTTGACATGGGGCTCGAAGTCACAAACTGCAAGATCATGACCTGAGCTGAAGTTGGATGCTCTACTGACTGAGCCACCCAGGCACCCTGAAAAAAAATTTTTAAGAAGTATTTCATGATTCTAGGTATGGGGAAATCTAAGCTGCTCATACACAGTTATAACAATCTTTGTTTTTTTCTCCTTTCCTCCTTTTGTCCAGGCTTGGTCAGCTTGCCACAATGGCTGGTATAGATCAGTCAGATTTTCATTTGCTGGGGCGTCCCCAGATGAATTCTACTATTAGTAGCCTGCCTAGAGAAGAGAAGAAGGCACTTGAAGATGAAAAACCAGAATCAAAGCAGAACTCCATAGGACAGATGCAGAACATCCAAGTGAGTGGACGGAACAGAATTTAATGATCCTAAGAGTGATGAGCAAAAGGGAATTACAGAGTCAGAGAGAAAATGATGACGATCTGTCTCTAATAATTCACACGCTTGGGAGCCTCTTTGGGGTCCTTTCCCAATCTGAAATTAGTAAGTTTGTGCCCATTTCATAATATCATATAGTTGTAAATGAGAAAATTGGGAGGCCTTTTGAAAATTTATGATGTAAAGCAAACTATTCTCAGAGAAGAAAGAAATGAAACATTAGAGAAAATATTCCAAATTTTAAATTGTATAAATGTCTATTCTATTCATATTTCATCTAGGTTTCTATTTGTATGCAGTCAGCTTACAATGAAGGAACTCTAATGAAGGTACAAGTACTGATACAAATAATTTTCTTAAATAAGTAATCCAGACATAACTAATAGACTAGGTATTAGAGTTAACTTCCCAGTTATGGGAATGAGAGAGGGGAACCCGTCTGCTTTCCCTCTGGCCTTCCCTTTCCTTTATCTCCCATATCGGCCAACCTCAGACAGTCTTGGAACCTGATAACTTGAGAACATAGTCTTATCACAGATTGGATACTGCTTACATGTTCCTGGAGGATAGAGAAGAAATTAATTTTCTTAGGGAGTAAGGCTTTATTATTTTTTTTAATGTTTGTTTATTTTTGAGACAGAGAGAGACAGACAGTACGAGCCAGGGAGGAGCAGAGAGAGAGGGAGATAACAGAATCCAAAGCAGACTCCAGGCTCAGCTGTCAGCACAGAGCCCGACGCCAGGCTTGAACCCACGAACCATGAGATCATGACCTGAGCTCAAGTCGGACACTTAACCAGCTGAGCCACCCAGGCTCCCCTGTGGCTTTATTATTTTTAATGAGAGAAAGGGAAGTGGGTAATAATTACCCCAAACCACGAAGTCTGAAAATGTAGTAGATGTTGCCTTGGATATAGCTAAGTTAAGTTAGGAATCACCTGGCAAGATACAATTAGAAAAAAAACGGATCTAAAATCTTCTAATTAATCAATTGACTGTCTTAATAATAAGATCACAGAGTAACATTAAAGTCATGGACTCTACTTTTTAATGGTTGGCTTTTTCATCACTGAATTTTTGTTTTGTCTTCTTTTGTTTTCCCTCCAGTTTCAGAAAATTACAAGTGATGCCAGAATTCCTTTGCCTCTCGACTCCTTCCATGTCCCTGTCTCCACGCAGGAGCCCTTAGAAACTTCGAGAGACAACCTGGGAGCCCCAGTCAGTGAGCAGTGGCAGGAGTCTTTCAAAGAATTCATTGCTAGAACATGTTCTCCGTCAGCAGATGTGATATCTGGCACTGGAAGCCAAAGAAAAGACGACGAATTATCTAGAAATAGCAGATCTTCTTCAGAGAAATTGACCAAAACAGGTGAATATACCAAAAAACACTCTGCTAAAAAACAGTCCAGAAACGACCTGCATTCCTGCTCTGACTCACCTGTAAATCAGAAAAGTCACAGAATTAGGCAGAATGGTTCTTTGGTTAACGAACCAATTAAAAGTGAGTCTTTGAAAAACCCCATTTCTGTCAAGAAAGAAAGTAAAATCGTGACTCTTTCATCGAAGAGAGCTAAAAGTAAACTCAATCTGTTAGAACACTCTGAAAGTGATACTCTTGGATCTGATTTTGAAATTCAAGAAAGCATCCATACTGTATCACACCTGACATAGGTCTAAATCTTTTGAAATTATGTTTTGCGTCCAAATTTTAATAAATTTCTTGTATTTTCATTGTGGCATATGGTGTCTTAAAATACAGTACTGGAAGACATTAGACAAAGATTCATCTAGTCTTTATTGTAATGAAACTTTTGGTGTATGTTTTTGACATTCTACACCATTCATTCACCAGGTATGTCCTGAGGGCCTAACATGTGCTATACCATTCTGGGTGCTGTTGCTTTCAGCAGTGAACAAAACAAAACCTGTACCTTCATGGAACTAATATTCTGTGGAGGGAGGAAAAAATAAGTGAAGCAGGGCAAAGCACTAGAAAGGGATGAGGTAATAAGTGGGATAGTTTTAACATTTGGTCAAATGTGGAAATACTAGCAATCCCTTGGCCAGAAGTCAGTGGTGTGTCCTAAATCATAATAACCAAAATGGCAAATATTGACCAAGGTTCTTAGCCATATTTATAGATTACAGCAACCATATAAATAGAAGGTAGGGCACCATTTTATGGGTGAGGAGTCGGATAAGGTGAGTTGCCCAAAATTACAGAGCTTTAAGTAAGTGGTTGAGCTGGGATTTGAACCAGAACCTGTGCTATTAATCTCTTTGTTGTCCTGTTACCTTGTTAAGAGAGGAAGGGCTTGGGGCGCCTGGGTGGCGCAGTCGGTTAAGCGTCCGACTTCAGCCAGGTCACGATCTCGCGGTCCGTGAGTTCGAGCCCCGCGTCGGGCTCTGGGCTGATGGCTCAGAGCCTGGAGCCTGTTTCCGATTCTGTGTCTCCCTCTCTCTCTGCCCCTCCCCCGTTCATGCTCTGTCTCTCTCTGTCCCAAAAAAAATAAATAAATAAACGTTGAAAAAAAAAATTTAAAAAAAAAAAAAAAAAAAAAAAAAAAAGAGAGGAAGGGCTTGAGGAGGCCATGGAGAGAAAAGCCAGCAAGCACTGGAAGAGCAGAGTGGGACTGTCAGAAAGTATACCCGCCCCTCCACCATCTGGGTTGGGATTTTAAAGGCAGAATATGTGGGGCACCCGGGTGGCTCAGTAGGTTAAGTGTACCACTTAGGCTCAGGTCATGATCTCGCAGTCTGTGAGTTTGAGCCCCACGTCGGGCTCTGTGCTGACAGCTCCGAGCCTGGAGCCTGCTTCGGATTCTGTGTCTCCCTCTCTCTCTGCCCTTCCCCCACTCATGCTCTGTCTCTCTTGCTTTCAAAAATAAATAAGAGAAAAAAAGAATTTTTTTTTAATAAATAAATAAAGGCAGAGTATGTAAGGGTAAATGAGCACATGCCTCTGGACTAAATTCTGCCTCCCTAGTAAAACATGCATAGATAAGTCTTGAGTTCAACCAGACTGTGACTTGAGAGGTAAGATCAGGGAAAAGCTGGGGTATCAGGTGTCTTCTAGAAGGTCCTGCCTGATTGATACCCGGAGGACTACTACAGTCCTACTGAGTTCATGAATCATGGAGTGAGTGCTATTGGAAGAAAACAATAAAGAGTTGTAGTCTTGGGCCTTAACTAACAGGAGAATGAAAGTAGTAGTAGACACACAAGAAGAGGACCTGTGACGGGAATGTAGCCCATGTTTGGGGAAGAAGAGAGAACTGGAAGGGTCATCTAAAGAGGTGATAACTAAGCTAAGTCTTGAAGGATTAGTTGGAAACTAGTGAATAAGGTGAGGAAGGGAAAGGATACTCAAGGTGGAGGGAACAGCATAAGCAGAAGTGTAGAACCAGGAGCATGAGAGTGATATGTTAGGGGGACGCCAGATAAAGATTTCAGAGTTAGTCAGAGTTAGTGCAATGTCATCAGGCAGGGCAGCAAGGAGATCGCCTGCAGCCTTGCAAGCCATGTTGCATGGAGCTGGTTCTTTTTTCTCAGGAAATAGTGAGCTAGTAAAAGGGTTGAAGAATGGGGATGCCTGGGTGGCTCAGTCAGTTAAGCATCTGACTTTGGCTCAAGTCATGATCTCACAGTTCATGAATTCGAGCCCTACGTCAGGCTCACTGCTTTCATCACAGAGCCCACTTCAGATCCTCTGTCCTCCTCTGTCTATGCCCCTCTCCCATTTACTCTCTCTGTCTCAAAAATGAATAAAATATTTTTTAAAAACTTAAAAGGGTTGAAAAATGGAAATGACATATTGAGGGTTGCATGTTAGATCATGGATGTTCATTATGGAACCATCAGTTTGAAGAAGCATGGAGATCAGAGATGATGCCACACTCTTCTGAGGAGCATTATGTTTTTATTTTTAAATAAAAATTAAAGGGGCCCCTGGGCGGCTCAGTCAGTTGAGTGTCCAACTTCAGTTCAGGTCACGATTTCGCGGTTGGTGGTTTTGAGTCCTGCGTCAGGCTCTGAGCTGTCAGCACAGAAGCCTACTTTGGATTCTGTGTCTCCCTCTCTGTCTGCCCCTCCCCCACTCGTGTACTGTCTCACTCTGTCTCTCAAAAATAAATAAATGTAAAAAAAATTTTTTTAATAAAAATTAAAAACTTCCTTGTCTTTACTAAAAGGGTTCCATGGACAAAAGTAAGGTCAATTCTGGCTTTAAATAAAGTTAAGCAGGTTTCTTTACTATATGATTTCTTGGGACTTGTGCAGGCTAATGGTCATTCTGGATTTCCAAGACAGGCATAGGGTACACATCCCTTTTCAAATATATTTGGTTATAGAATCCATTTTTAAAAGGAGTGTCTAATGGGGCGCCTGGGTGGCTCAGTCGGTTAAGCGTCTGACTCTTGATTTTGGCTCAGGTCATGATCTCATGGTTCGCGAGATTGAGGTCTGCACTGACAGCATGGAGCCTACTTGGGATTCTCTCTTTCTCTCCCTGTTGCTGCCCCTCCCCACCCCCACCCCCCAAATAAATAAGCTTTAAAAAAAAAAAGAAAAAGGAGCATCTAACAACCAATTCTACCAAACACCAGTTTAGGAACTTCTGAATTAGGCGATAGCAAATGGAAAAATGGTCTGAAATAAGATAATCTATGAAGGGAGGAAATAAATTGGAATTTTACTTAGGAAATAAAACAAGCAAGACTCGGTTGTGGGAGGTAACAAAGAAGTAGGAGGCAGAGGCCAGACTTCCATTTGTGTGACTGAGGTTGGGTGGTGGTGTCATTGAGGTTGGAAATAGGGGGTGAAGAACTGTACTGGGGAGAAGACTTTAGATTTGGATGTGTTCGGTTTTGAAGCGCCTGCAGAATTCAGGGGATGACCGGTAGATAACTGGACGTGCGTGTGAAGACACGGAAAGAGACATATTTGGGTGTTGTCAGCACGTATGAGCAATAGTTAAAATCACGAGAATGGTTGAGGTCACACAGAACTGTGAGGACTGTCAGAAGTGTAAGTCCTAAGCAAAGACAGGATTTGGAGGACAGAGATCATCCTGTTTCGAGAAGGAGGAAGTAGGTAACAGTGTCACGCTGCAGGCAGTGTTAAGTGTCCACTGGATTTGGTGGTTAGGGCCCTGGTGACTTTAGCGAGAGCAATTCAGTGAAGTGGTAGGTGAAGCCAGATTAGACACATTGAGGGGACAGGGCTGCCCTGAGGGGACAGTGAAGAGTGGGTATGGGCTCCTCCTCGAAGGAGTTTGGATGAGAAGAGGAGGCAATGAGCTGAAAAAGAATTTTTTTAGAATGAAAGTGACTTGGGGTGCCTGGGTGGCGCAGTCGGTTAAGCGTCCGACTTCAACCAGGTCATGATCTCGCGGTCCGTGAGTTCGAGCCCCGCGTCAGGCTCTGGGCTGATGGCTCAGAGCCTGGAGCCTGCTTCGGATTCTGTGTCTCCCTCTCTCTCTGCCCCTCCCCCCATTCATGCTCTGTCTCTCTGTCCCAAAAATAAATAAACGTTGAAAAAAAAATTAAAAAAAAAAAAAAGAATGAGAGTGACTTAATTGTTTATAGGTTGAAAGGAAGGAACCAAAGAAAGGAGCTACTGAAGATGCCCAGTGAGCAGCTCACCTGTACCTCGGGACCCCAGGAGGCGGGAGCGTGAGATGCGTTCATGCTCGTAGGACTGGAAGAAAGAGATGTGAGCAGGTGGGGCTGTAGATCGCTTGAATGCTCGGTGAATTTGCTGTGTCTCGCCTATATGCATACAGTGAAAATGATAATGTAGAGAATTGGGAACACATGGACGTACAGTGAGAAAACGGATACAGTTCATGCTGCAAAATACAGAAGAATAACTTGTACGCTTCAAGTGAGATAAATTCTGGCAGTTTTGGGGAATAGAGCATTGGGAGGAGGTAGAAGTTAAATGAGTTTATACTGATAGCCTCAGTTTTCTTTTACCACACATTTTTAAAAGACATACGTGCCCGGGCACCTGGGTGGCTCAGTCGGTTGAGTGTCCAACTCTTGACTTTGGCTCAGGCCATGATCTCACGTTTTGTGAGATCAAGCCCCTCATCCAGCTCCTTGTTGACAGTGCAGAGCCTGCTTGGGATTCTCTCTCTCTCTCTCTCCCCCCCTCCCCTGCTCGTGCTGTCTCTCTCAAAAAAAAACAAAACAAAAAAACCACATGCATGCATACACATTACAGTTTTTAAATTCTTGCTTATTTTATGTGTTTTTTTAATCATTTGAAATGATTTCATTAAGAATCATCAATATGGGGGCGCCTGGGTGGTTCCATTGGTTGGGCATCTGACTTTGGCTCAGGTCATGGCCTCATGGTTTGTGGGTTCGAGCCCCATGTAAGGTTCTGTACTGACCGCTCAGATTCTTCAGATGCTTCCGATTCTGTGTCTCCCTCTCTTTCTGCCCCTACCCTGCTCTATCTTTCAAGAATTAATAAACATTTTTTTAAAAATTAAAAATTAAAAAAAAATTTAAAAATCATCAATATGGATGTTTTGTTGTTTAATACTTTTTAGCACTTTGATGTTAGACTTCCAACACTGCACCTGAAGCAATGTCACTTCCTTGAAAAACAGTATTTTCATTTGGGTTAGAGAAAGTTACAATCATGTTCCTTTACTGAGAAGCTACTGTGTACCTTTGCTGAGTGATTACCAGAGCATATGAAGTCTATGCAAAGAGGACTTTCTGAGGTTTTTTAAAACAGTGTCAGATGTGATACTGTAGCAAAGAGTTTGTCATCCTGCCCTAAGTCCACATAATTACTCTTGGTCAAAAATTACTATTGCATGCCTATCTGGTACTGTATCCAGGAATCCATCTAATTTCAAATGGATATTTACAGAATAATCCCTAATCTCAAGACTAGAACACTTGATTTTCAGAGGGTCAGCAAGAGAGGATTGATGATTAATTTTTTTTTTTAAGATTCTGATTATAAACTACATGCTGGAGCTTATCGTTTAACAGAGCTGACTGAACACATTCTTTGACTCTTCCAGAATCTCACCGAGATGATTGGAGAAGTATTAAAACAAAAATAGATTAATAGCAGAGTTGGAAAACCAGAAAATGAACAATGTGGGATTTCTGGAAGATAAAAAGCATATTATCGAAGGATCAGTTAGTTATTAAGAGCAGAACAGCTAAGCTTCCATTCCGTGCATCTTTGAAGCACCTCATTAGGGAGTTGACCACCAGGCTGCAGCTAAGAAAGCAGCTCTCTGAAGTGGCAGTTTTGGCCCAGGACACACTGAGATTGGAGAGGGTGTCGCCCAAGTGACTACGAGGAGGAACTGAAGATAAGCCGCCCACCCACTCTCTCTGGCTGTGGTGACCAGCCACTCCCTTTACGTCACCAGAGGCGCCTGTGATCAGAATCTGTGCTCACTGAAAGTGACACAATTATTTGGTTTAGGAAAAGCACTTCAAGCTGTAAACCTTAGGTCCACACCTATAAATAACGCCAAGAATCATCAGACTTGAAGAACACCAGTAACATAAGAGGAGACTCCAAATTAAAACAAATTGACCTGTTAAAGTAGTTACTAGGAAAAACAGAAGAAACTTTAAAATATGATTATGATCTTCAGAGAGTCCCAAGGATGTGGTATCCATACAGAGTAAGATGCTAGGAAAAAGAAGGCTTTCGTTTCCGGAAATTAAAAATACGATTATGAAAATGCACTCAGAAGATGGACTAGATCACAGAATGGGTTCAGCTGAAGCTTAAATTCGTGAACTAGAAGCTTTGAGAGATCCCACTCATGCCCTGCAAAGGGATAAAAGATAAAAATTATGAAAGAAAAGTGAGAGCCCGCCACAAACAGGCATAGAGTAATTGCACAAGCACACAGATACTTGTGGGATGAATGAGACACAGATTTTGGTATTAGGGTTCTCAGCAACAAAAAGACATTTTTCTCTAAGAATTACCAAGCAAACGGAACAGTGAGTCCATGAAAGGTTTTAAATTAAAGAAACTGATGCTGGAACTGGAGAGTGTGATGCTAAGTGAAATAAGCCATACAGAGAAAGACAGATACCATATGTTTTCACTCTTATGTGGATCCTGAGAAACTTAACAGAAACCCATGGGGGAGGGGAAGGAAAAAAAAAAAAAAGAGGTTAGAGTGGGAGAGAGCCAAAGCATAAGAGACTCTCAAAAACTGAGAACAAACTGAGGGTTGATGGGGGGTGGGAGGGAGGGGAGGGCGGGTGATGGGTATTGAGGAGGGCACCTTTTGGGATGAGCACTGGGTGTTGTATGGAAACCAATTTGACAATAAATTTCATATATTGAAAAAAATAATAAAAAATAAAGGAACTGATGCTGCCATGTCACCTGCCAATTCCCCTTTATAATCATGAGATGCCGATAATCAGAAGTCTAAATGAATATTAATGCATATGGGAAAACAAAGTGAACTCCACCTCACCCTCGACCTGGGAGCCAGCTGATGAAGCATCACTATTTAGAATATTGCTGATTGCAACCTAAGGAACCAGACTGATGCAGTCATGCACACTGACTTAAAGCTTCTGCACACGGACCGTTTCGTTAGCCAGAGAGTGTCACATGACCATGCCCAAGTTCAACAGGGCAGGACAGGGTGGACTCCCTGTGTGCCAAGACAAGGAGAGAGAGGCAAATACATGTCAATAATAGCTCCCAAGCTACCAGGAATGGGAGATGGAATTTAAAAATCCACAAAAGTCAGGGAAGAGAAACAAGTTACATAGAAAACAAAAGGTAGTAAGTAAGACTAGATGCTTTTCTCACAGTAAATGTCGAGTAGGTTAAATTCTCAAATTCCTTAGGCTTGAGTAAAAACATAAAATCCAACTACGCACTATTTACAAAAAGCAAACCTAAAAAAAACCATCACAGATTATAAAGAAATAGATAAAAGTATACCAGGTGCTAACAAAAGTATATGTGGCTCTGTTGATTTCTGGCTAAATAGAATCCAAGATGAAAACCATTAAACGGGGACACAGAAAGAAATTCTTTTTGACTAATAGAAGGTATAGATTTGCAGAAAGATTTTTTTTTAAATACCGTTTCAGGGGCACCTGGGTGGTTCAGTCGGTTAAGCGTCTGACTTCGGCTCAGGTTATGATCCAGTTTGTGAGTTCGAGCCCCACGTCAGGCTCTGTGCTGACAGCTCAGAGCCTGGAGCCTGCTTCTGATTCTGTGTCTCCCTCTCTCTTTGCCCCTCTGCCAGTCACACTTTGTCTCTGTCTTTCTCTTTCTCTCAAAAGTAAATAACATTAAAAAAAAAAACAGGGGCTCCTGGGTGGCTCAGTCGGTTGAGTGGCTGACTTTGGTTCAGGTCATGATCTCGTGGTCCATGAGTTCAAGTGCATCGGGCTCTGTTCTGACAGCTCGGAGCCTGGAGCCTGCTTCAAGTTCTGTCTCCCTTTCTTTCTGCCCCTCCCCTGCTCACACTCTGTCTCTCTAAAATAAATAACCATTAAAAAATTAAAAAAACAAAAACTTTCTTATACACCAGCAATAACCAATTAGGAAATGTATGGAGGAAAAGATCCCATTCACGTAGAAATAAGTTTCAGAGAGAAGTGTTAAGGCCCATATGAATAAAAAAAAAAAAAAAAAAAAAAAAACAACAAACTACGCTGAAAGAGATAAAAAAGAAAGACTGCCAAAATGAAGAGGCATGCCACATTTCGAAGAAGATCCAAACACAGTAAATAAGTTCGTTCTACCAAATAAACTTACAAATTCGAACCATTTTCATGTAATCAAAGGAAGGCTTTAAAAATGGATAGAACAACGTGATTACAAAGCTCATCTGGAAGAATATACATAAAACAATTCTGAAATCAAAACAATCCAGGAAGCCAGAGTAAATGAAATAGTTTAGTACTGGCAACAATAAAACAGGTTAAAGGCACGGAACAGAGAATGCAAGAAAATGTGTATATATGGGAATTTAATACGTGAAAAATGGCATTACAAACAGGTAAGGAAGAGTTGAACTATTCAGTAAATGATGCTGGGATTGCTGATTACTTGGAAAACACTTCCTTCTTTCATATCATGGGAAAGAAATAATATCCAGATGAACTAAACATTAAAATATAAGAATAAGTAGAAGAAAATATTGGAAAACAATTTTGAATAAATGTGGCATGAGGAAGGACCTCCTAAGCAAGACTCAAAATCCAGTATCCATAAAAGAAAAAAAAACTGATTTGACTACATTAAAAATATCAAACTTCTATATACAAAGTAAACATAAATAGGAGACAAAGCGTTGGGAAAATACGTGAAACATAACAGAAGGTTAAATATCCCTAATATAAAGCACCTACAAACCAGACAAAAAAATGGACAAAGGATATAAAAATATTTTTGTAAAGAAAAAGAAACCTAAACATTCAACTTCATAAGAAATCAAAAATTGAAATGAGAGGCTGTTTTTCAATCCTTGAAGTGGCAGATATGAAAAGACCAGTAATAGCTATTGCTGGAGATAATGTGGGTAAAGAGCACTCTTATTGTTGAAGGAAGTGTAAGTTGATGCAGCTTTTTGAGTGGACAATTCAGTGTTGTATATCAGTAATTAAAATGTGTCCAGTCATGATTTAACAGCCATGGTTCTAAGCAGCCAGCCTAAAGATATATTCATACAAGTGTCCTAAGCGTCAGGTGTAAGAATGTGTACTCAAGTACTTTCTAAAATAATGAGAAATTAGAAACAACATAATCGTACACAAATGCGGAAATTATTGAATTAGTACCTACCAATTCTTACCATGCAATACTCTGCAGCAGATAAAAGTAGCAGCTTTGTAGTATGGGCATGTATGTATTTTTAAGACCTACTGATGTGAGGCATCTGGATGGCTTAGTCAGTAGAGCATGCAATTCCTAATTTTTTTTTAACCCACTTTCCCCTCCCTCCCACCCCCCATCAACCCTCAGTTTATTCTGTTTTTAAGAGTCTCTTGTGGTTTGGCTCTCTCCCACTCTAACCTCTTTTTTTTTTTTTTCCTTCCCCTCCCCCATGGGTTTCTGTTAAGTTTCTCAGGATCCACATAAGAGTGAAAACATATGGTATCTGTCTTTCTCTGTATGACTTATTTCACTTTGCATATCACTCTCCAGTTCCATCGAGAAAAAAAAATTTTTTAAGGTTTATTCATTTTCAGAGACAGAGGCAGAGCGTGGGGGTGTGGGGACAGAGAGAGAGGGAGACACAGAATCTGAAGCAGGCTCTGGGCTCTGAGCCGTCAGCACAGATCCTGACATGGGGCTCGAACTCACAGACCCTGAGATCATGACCTGAGCTGAAGCTGAACGCTTAATCTTAATCGACTGAGCCACCCAGGTGCCCCAGTAGAGAGTGCAATTCTTGATCACAGGGTTGAATTTGAGCCCCACGTTGGGTGTAGAGGTTACTTAAAAAAATAAAATCTTAAAAAAAAAGATATACTGATGTGAAAAACGAGTTCCAACCTAATACTTATTGCACACTGTTAACATGTATATGGTTAAAAACCTGCTTACAGGTATATAGCGTTTGCATGTGTCTGTGTTTGCCTAGAAAATATTCAGTCCTAATACATATCAAGCTGTTGACGGTGACTCTGCAGAGGGCAGTTAGAG
Source organism: Lynx rufus (assembly GCF_022079265.1). Taxonomy (NCBI): domain Eukaryota; kingdom Metazoa; phylum Chordata; class Mammalia; order Carnivora; family Felidae; genus Lynx; species Lynx rufus. Next base: position 19,757,012 of record NW_025814824.1, read on the forward strand.
AGGAGGGATGGAAGGGGGCTCTTTGTATTTGACTCCATTTACTTTAGGTTATTTGATTTTGTTTTTTAATAAGTATATTTTTGTGCTCGACAAATAATTTTCTAAATTCTCTTCGTCACAGAAAACTTAGAAAATACAAATATATGTATGATCTGTCATCCTATATATCCTGTGTCCATTGATTTTTCAAAATCTGTCCTAGTATCTGTGTGGAGAATGAGCTTTACCATGTAACCTCACAGATCTTTGTACCACTGGATGGCTCCCTACATATTCAAACTATTGTTTTTTCCTTTTAATCGCAACCCACGGTAAAAATTGTATTTTGTGCAAAGTACAAGGTAATTGTCCTGGCCCACACCTGCCTTGCGTGCATACGTAATGAATGGAAAATTTCATCAAACTGCTCTCACAGTACTTCTAGTGACACTCTGGTGTGTCCTGTTCTGTTTCATTCCTTTGAAGATTCTGTTTGCAACGCACTAAGTAGGTTTCACAATCCGCTACTGGGTGATGACCTATGGTTTGAAAACGCTGGGTAGAATGTCTCAAACATTTGCTTGCTACTCCTGACCGAATTGCTGTGCATGTAGAATGCAAAGCTTTCCTACGTTCACTTTGTTACGAGATGGGTCAAAGTCCTTCTCCGTTTGTACATTGCTTCCAAAGCCCAGCTTTCTTCGTCTCTTTCCCTCTCAGTAGGCTTAAGGTGTTTAGGTTCGATTCCCCTTTTAAAAGTCCTTTTGTTACCCTGAAAGCCCGAGTTTTCAAATTGACGCATCTACGGCAGAATCCTGAAATATAATTTTGTCAGTTAAAAAAGCAAGGCAAATGCCCCCTGACTTAAGGCAATCCCTTGATATGCGTGGTTGCTCACAAAGCACAAAACGTACTGTAAGGGTTGAAAGGGCTCCATACCCGAGTCCTCTTAGTTGAGTTCAGAAATTGTAAACCAGTGTGAATTTCAAATACAAAAACCAAAACAACAACCAGGCAGTTTAGAATTAGCTAAGTACGCCTCCTATAGATTATATAAGCGTTAACTTTGTTCCTTAGGGACCGGTGAGGGTTAGTTGGTTTACTTACCGTCTTAGAAAGATAGTCCTCAGAGTCCTTGACCTGTGGAGGAGGCTTTTATCTCTAAGCCAGAAAAACCAAACAAAACTTTACAAAATCTTAAAACTATAGATAATCCCAGGTTAGTATCTTAAATGGTAAAATTTGACTGTGGTGTGAAAACACTAAAATTTTGGGAAAGAGGATAGGAGAGGTGTTGTATAAAGCTACGAATTTGCAACAAGTACGAAGGCCTACACACATAATGTACAGTATAGTAAATATAGACAACAATAGTGTATTAAAATCATCAAACTTGCTAAGAGACTAGATCTGAGTTATTCTAACCACTAAAAAGAAATGATACTTGTGCGATGTGGTAGCGGGTGCTAAATTATCGCCACAATGGCAATCATAATACACAAATGTGTCAACGTGTCGTATGCCTTAAATTTACAACATGTTGTATGTCAAATATATTTCAATAAAAAACACACACACACACTAAAATCAATTTACTAAATAGTCGCTCTCCTATCTTTACACCAAAGTCAAACTTCACCTAAATCTTTCCTAAGAATCGAGGTACCTTGCTGTATACCAGATAGGAGATACTTTCACACATCGTTCCAAGACTTGAAAACCTGTAAGGGGTCAGAGGTATTATCTTTATACCCTTTCTATCAGTCATACCCTGGTACACGCTACTGCTTACAGTCAAGTGAACTGCAGCCTGTTTTTGTGATGAGAGGTGAGAACAGGAAATTTGAAGCTGTGGAACATGGTGTTTTTTTGTTTGTTTGTTTCATTTTATTTATTTATTTATTTTAACATTTATTTACTTCTGAGAGAGACAGAGACAGAACATGAGCAAGGAAGGGGCAGAGACAGACGGAGACACAGAATTCGAAGCAGGCTTCAGGCTCCGAGACGTCAGCACAAAGCCCGACGTGGGGCCCGAACCCAGGAGCCACGATATCATGACCCGAGCCGAAGTCAGACACCCAACCAACTGAGCCACCCAGGCACCCCTGTTTCCTTTCCTTTATGGACACTTAAGCTTCTATCATTTCCTACAGTTGCTTTCTTCTCCGGTGTGGTTAATATAATAACCTCATAGCTATATAGTAAGTTTAAATTGGCTAATGCCTCAAAAAGTTTTGGTATAGTTTTCCATTCATTTTTGTTTTTTTAAATATTAAATACTAGAACTTTTTTAATAAAATAATTTTTTGCAGAAATCAATAATCTTTTTTTAAAATTGTTATTTATTTTTGAGAGAGAGAATGCACACAAGTGAGAGAGGAGCAGAGAGAAAGGGGGGCAGGGAATCTGAAGCAGGCTCTATGCTGATAGCAGCGAGCTGACGTGGGGCTCAGACTCACAAACCGTGAGACCATAACCTGAGCTGAAGTCAGACACTCAACCCACTGAGCCATCCAGGCACCTCAGAAATCAGTCATCTTAAACAGAGTGAAGTCCGTAGTCTTCAAGGCCTCGATTTTGAATACAACTGATAAGATAAAGTTTGGCGTTTTCTGCACTAATAGGAGCAGATTTACCCTGAACCTTTTACAGGGGGATAACATTTTAGACCTTTAGGTTAACATAAAGCTTCAGGCCTACAACCCGATTTTGCTTTACCTTTAAAGTGTTTCCTTCTTGGGGTGCCTGGGTGCCTCAGTGGGTTAAGTGTCCAACTCCTGATTTCAGCTCAGGTCATGATCTTGCAGTTTGTTGGGTTGGGGCCCTGCATCAGGCTATCCGCTGGCAATGTAGAGCCTGCTTGGGGTTCTCTCTCTCCCTCTCTGTCTGTCCCCACCCCTGCTCTTATGTGCGGGCACTCTCGCTCTCTCTGTCTCAAAAATAAACTAAAAAAAAAAAGTATTTCCTTTTTGTCCCAATTTTAGTATACGTGCTGCCAAAAGCAAGCACTTGAGTATTTCCTTTTATAAAGAAGATCAGGATTGGGGCGCCTGGGTGGCTCAGTCGGTTAAGCGGCCGACTTCGGCTCAGGTCATGATCTCACGGTCCATGAGTTCGAGCCCTGCGTCGGGCTCTGTGCTGACATATCAGAGCCTGGAGTCTGTTTCAGATTCTGTGTCTCCCTCTGTCTCTGCTCCTCCCCTGTTCATGCTCTGTCTCTCTCTGTCTCAAAAATAAATGAACGTTAAAAAATAAAAATTAAAAAAAAAACAAAAAAAGAAGACCAGGATTGAACTTTCCATTAACCTGAGTTAACTCTGTTCTACAATGTACAGAGAAACTTCTAATCATTTAGGGTTCCTTCCTGCCTGGTCAATTTGAAACCCATAATTCTTCTCTGTAACAAAAAGATATCTCTCCACCTGACTTCTTCTCCATCTCCCCCATTCTTCCTTGAAGGAGGGTCAAATGCCTCAGGCCTTGGGTTAGAAATCAGCCTTGCAGGGGCGCCTGGGTGGCTCAGTCTGTTGAGCACCAGACTCTCGATCTCTCGGTTCATGGGTTCAAGCCCCAAGTCGGGCTCCTCACTGACAGTACAAAGCCTGCTTGGGATTCTCTCTCTCCTTCTCCATCGGCCCCTCCCCCACCTCAAAAATAAATAAGTAAACTTTAAAAAAAAGATCGGCCTTGAAGGTTTTTGCTCTTGTGTGTCTGTAATAGCTTACATTGCTGCTTCAGTCCTTGCCAGTGACTTCAGCACCACACGCCTTTCTTCAGGACAGACTCTGAGAGAAATTAGAAACAGCTTCATTTCATCAGGGACTTCAAAGTCCCATGTGGAAGAGACAAGGTGCTTGCTAGAACGAGAAACCTCTTACCTGCAAGCAGGCAGAGATACTTCTTTGAGGTGGGTTTCCTTTTAAAGGTTTTGAGGAGGGGCGCCTGGGTGGCTCAGTCGGTTAAAAGTCCCACTTCAACTCAGGTCATGATCTTGCGGTTCATGAGTTCGAGCCCCTCGTCGGGCCCTGTGCTGACAGCTCGGAGCCTGGGGCCTGCTTCGGATTCTGTGTCTCCCTCTCTCTTTCTGCTCCCCCCCCCCCCACTCACACTGTCTGTCTGTCTCTCTCTCAAAAATAAATATTTTTAAAAAATAAATAAATAAATAAATAAATAAATAAATAAATATTTTAAAAATACATAAAGGTTTTGAGGAGAAGCCACTTTGGAGAGCTACTGCCACAGCACTTGGGCCTCAGCCAGCCCTGGACGTCCGCCAGCTGTGGGGAGGGTTCTGTGGCAGCAGGACTGATGCCACGAGGGTGGTTTTCTCCTGGTGGAGTTGTAGTTCACAAGTCATGGACCCCAGACAACCGGCCAAGGGAGTGACATCCTGGAGAACCTGAAGCCAAGATTGTTGTGTAGTGGAGGCAGCTGTGGAAAGAGCCAGACTCTACCCCCATTGCTGAACGAGGCCCCTCTGACCGACCCTGAACCGAGAAGAAACTGGGCGGGAAATAATTGTGGATTTTTAATTTCTTTAGAGCTCAACCTTGAAGAGAAAGGATATTAATTTTTTTTAGACTTTAATTCCTCCCTGAGAATTTAATAATGTGAGGCATTTCATATAGTTCAAATCAGGGCATTTTAATATTGCTGGCATTTATTATTTGGAATAGATTTATGCCTTCATTTGAATTCATTGCATAATCTCCAGTGAGCTCTACTGAATGTCCTACCTGGGAAAATCTAAGATGGAAAATAGATTGCAGAGGGAATTTTTCGGCTAGAGCGTTGGGATAGCCTAGAGGGAAATTAAAAAAAAATTTTTTTTTACATTTATTTATTTTTGAGAAACAGAATGAGGCAAAGCGTGAGTAGGGGAGGGGCAGAGAGAGAAGGAGACACAGGATCTGAAGCAGGCTCCAGGCTCTGAGCAAGCGGTCAGCACAGAGCCTGATGCGGGGCTCGAACCCACAAACTGTGAGATCATGACCTGAGCCGAAGTAGGAGGCTCAACTGACTGAGCCACCCAGGTGCCCTGAGCCTTGAGAGAATTTAATCAATGCTCCGTTGAGACCCATTTCACAGCCTTCAGGGTGCCCTGGCTGACCTCAGGAGGGATCGCAAGGGGATGGTGATAATTCCCGGGGAGCAGCCTCATCACGGCTGAGGACACTTAGCATCCTTTCTCAGGAGGTATAGATGCACTCAGGCGGTGCTGAGCCCTGCATGTTAAGAAACCTAAATGTTAGAAATATTGGGGACACAGGGAGAGAGACATTTTCCCCTCCCTTCAAGCGTCAGCCTAAGTCACCAACCGTAAAGGTGAGTCGGCTTTCTCAGAGCTTCTGCACACTCAGCTTTCCTTCTCCCTGTCAGGTCCCTTTCTTTCTCCCAGGATGAGGGAGTGGCTTCTTCTCGCTGTTGAGGTTGGCATTGGGGTTATTCCTTACACAGGCATGGCCTCCTCCTTCTGGGGACAGGAAGGATGTGGTCTTCTCTGTCATCCTGTCCACTCTCTGCAGTAAATCCACCAGAGCCTTCTCTGCCACTGTTGTGGGGCAGGGGAGGGAAGGGTAAGGAGGGGTGGCACAGCAGGCCTGCCATTGCATTGCCTGGTAAATAAATTCCACTTGGTGAGGGAAGAGGAATAGAAAGACTAGCCTGGACATGACTTCCAGGCAGAGTCCGCGGTCCACCTTGAAAAGTACTGACGTGGCTACTTCAGTCCCCACTGGAGCCTCTTGGGCTTCTGTGAAGAGGGTTCAGTTGGGTTCAGAACTTTGAAGGGGAGAATGGTAGGATTAACTAGCACCCTAGAAACAACACAGACTGTGTTCCTCCACACGTCAAGAAAATATGACAATTAACTTAGGAGTCCCACCTCCATGGCGTCTGTCATAGGAGAGAATGATCAGTTACAAATCCTGGCAAAACCACCTCACACCCATTAGGATGGCTAGTCTAAAAAACAAACAAACCCCAGAAGATAACAAGTGTTGGTGAGGCTGTGTATAAATTGGAACCCTTGTGCACTCTTGGCGGGAATATGAAATGATGCGGGCACTATGGAGAACAGTATGGAGGTTCCTCAAAAAATTAAAAATAGAATCACCCTATGATCCAGCAATTCCACTTCTGAGCATATACCCCAAAGAACGGAAAGCTGGGTCTCAAATACGTTTTTGTGCTCCCGTGTTGACAGAAGCATTATTCACAGCCAAAAGGCGGATGCAACCCAAGTATCCATTGATAAATGAATGGATAAACAGAATGTGGTATGTGCATATGCGAGATAATAGAAACTAGATATGTTGGTCTCTGTCAATAGAAAGTACATGTATTTTATGCATATGTAACTATATATATATATAGGCTCCTGATTCTTTGCACAGAGCTTCTAAAACCCTTGTAATTTCCTAAGTTGTCAGGGCACTATAGGAGCATCTCTTGTTCTAATGAGGTGACTCTGGGTGGACTTCTGGATGGCTCCCAGATGAGGGCTGGTCACCACAAGGACCAAGACATAAAGAAGAGCTTGGAGTTTTCAGCACCCCCCCCCCCCCCCGCTTCTCTAGAGAGAGGAGAGAGGCTGGAAATGGAGTTAATAATTGATTGTGCCTATGTGAGGAGGCCTCATTACAGTTCCAGTAGTATGGGGTTCTGAAAGCTTTCAGGTCAGCAAACACCTCCATGTACCAGGTGAGTGATATATGCCACACCAGGGGCAGAATCTCCTGAACTCAGGACCCTCCCAGACCTCGCCCTATGTATTTTTCAAATCTAGTTGTTCATCCATATCCTTTATTATATCCTTTAATAAACTGATAAATATAAGTAATTGTCCCTGAGTTCTGTGAGCTATTCTAGCAAATAAGAAAATCCAAGGAGGAGGTCATGGGAACCTCTGGTTTGTGGCCAAGTCAGACAGAAGATGTGGGTAACCTAGGGACCTACTACTTGCTCTTGGCATTGAAGTCCAACGAAGTTTTAAGGGACTGCGCCCTTATCCTGTTGGATCTGATGCTAATTCCAGGCAGAGAGCATCAAAAGTGAGTTAACTTGTGGGACAGTCAGCTGGTGTTGCAGAGTTGCTTGGTGGGGGAAATGCCCACAACTCCAATGTCAGAAATGCTGTAAGTGTGGAAGTCATGTGAGAGTAAAGGAGACACACAGGGGGACGACTGTTTTTTTTTTTTTTTCCTAATACAACATACAACAGTCATATTCACAGTGACAGAAAGTTGAATGATGGTTTCCAGGGCTCAGAGGAGGGGGAGAAGGGAATGGAGAGTTAACAGGTTAAGCGTTTGAGTTTTCCAAGCTGGAAGAGTTCTGGTGGTTGCTGGCACAACAATGTGAATGTACTTAACGCTCCTGGACTGTACATAGAAAAATGATTAAGATGATAGATTTTTTAGTTATGTGGATTTGACCACAATTTTTTTTAAATCCTGGGGAAGATTTGTGATGAATGCGTCTTGGATCAGGGCTTCATTCTTGAAGCCATCAGTTGTGGCCAATGGGCAAGGTCAGCTCAGAACATCTGAGCGTCCGCTCCTTTAGAGAGAGGAGCACTAAGTGCCTGCTGCTGCTGGCATTCATATAACTTGAAACTAGTGAGACACTGGAAGGCTTTGGAATCCTGTGGCTGAAAGATATCTGTGGCAAAGAAAATCATAAATAGAACGGAAGAGTCATTGAAATTTTTGCAGAAGAAACAATCCTGTAGTTTTGTGCTTTTTTACCAGGCAAGAGGAAAGGGTGAAATATTTCTTCTTTCTGAAGTTGTCCAAGCTCAGAAGAATAAAGCTAATAAATCTCAGAAGTTCAATCTGAGATGCCAGGACAGGGAGGGCAGGAAAGACTGATTTTTTTGCTGAAGCCCTAGGATAAAATGTTCTTGCATGAGAAGTATTTCCCCAACGATGTATGATCTTCGGAGTTCAGGCATTTAAGGTCCTGTGCAATTTGCAGCAGTAAGGATTTAGTGATTTAAAAAAAAAAAAAAAAAAGTCTTTCTTTTGTAATGTCACCTAGCACTTTGGTTCAGGGTAAAATGTTAATCATTGATTTTTTTTTTTTTTAAACTTGGTTTTCTGCTGGGCTAGTCCCTCAGACTGAGGGGTCTACCCACATGGGTGATGAAGTGGAATGTCTGAGAGAGCGCACATCAGCAAAACAGCTCAGAATTCTGGGTATTGAGAGAATCTGAGATGAGGTCGTCAGGCTGAGCTGTGCAAAGGAGGGGAAGGAGAGGGGCCATCCAGTGTTTGTCTTCCCAGCCCTCTGCCTTTCTTCTGTGGAGACCATCCCATTGTGGGATGAACTAATCCCACCTCTCTTCAGTATTGGGGTGCTACCAATCCTACCCCTTTGCACCCCTGAGTGCAGGAGTAAGTATGTGACCCAAAGGTCCCAGAGCCCTTCAGGGTTGTTTTCAAACTAGAAACAAAGGAAGAGAGTCCCTTCTCTTGTCTTCTCTTGTGGCAAAGATGGGACAGTCCCTGGCTGTGGTTTCAGGCCTGAGGAGAAATCCAGTTTGACAGAACGAAATGATGTGAAGAGAGAAGCAAAGACGGGGGACAAAGACATATGCAAATACACACCTTACAGCACGTGAGGGTTCTGTCCAGGTTGTCCCTGAAGCAAAGATTCACCCATGTCCACCACCTTGAGGTTTGGTTCCAGGCTCCAGAAATGGATGCGTTTCCCCTCTGCCTAAGCTGGTCAAGGTTGAGTTTCTGTCATTTGCAATTGAGTGAGTCCCAGGATACAGCCCAGCACGTCATCATAGGCCACTCAGCACTCAAAGGGTATGGACGTGTCCTTCAGAGATAAACTAAGGCAGGATTAGACTACTGCCTTCCCTTTCTGAGAAAACCAGCAGTGACAGGAAGTGGACTTGAACACTGGACTCAGAAGAGCAATCTGCCTTCTGCTCCCACTATTAACTGCCATCTTGGATGAGTTACCTTCTAGAACTTGTAAAACGAGGGGGCTAGATAGTGCCATCCAAACAGCATTTCAGCTTATATTCTTTCATTTATTTATTTATTTATTTAACTTCAGAGAGAGAGAGAAAGCATGCTTAAAGCAGGAGAGAGGGGCAGAGGGAGAGAGAGAGAGAGAGAGAGAGAGAGAGAATCTTAAGCCCAGTGTGGAGCCTGATTTGGGGCTTGATCCCATGTCCCTGGGATCGTGGCCTGAGCCGAGATCAACATTTGGATGCTCAACCCACTGAGCCACCCAGGCGCCCCTTCTTTCAAATATTTAAATGTCAATTTATGCTACCAGTCTTCTCTTCATTTTAACTCCAACCCTGCCTTCAGTTCTTTGCTGACTTGCTCACTTTTTAACAGGATTTAAAAATGAATCCTTGGGGCGCCTGAGTGGCTCAGTCAGTTAAGCGTCAGACTTCCACTCAGGTCATGATCTCGTGGTTCTTGAGTTTGAGCCCCATGTCGGGCTCTGTGCTGACAGCTCAGAGCCTGGAGACTGCTTAGAATTCTGTGTCTCCCTGTCTCTCTGACCTTCCCCTTCTCACATTCTGTCTCTCTCTCTCTCTCTCTCAAAAATAAATAAACATTTAAAAAAATCATTTAAAAAAAATGAATCCTTCCTGTGCTGCCTAGAAGGACTAAGAGAGGGAAAAATAGCACACCCTGTATCTCCCCAGTTGAGTACTCAGATATTTAATAAAGACAAGACCTCTGGACTTGGCAGCACAGGGCGGAAGAAAGAGGAGTCCTCAGCATTTTCTGTTCCCGAGGCTGAATGCTGTCACAAGCTGATGATTTAGGGTGGGACAGAAGTGGCCAAAGAGGCAGAAGGTATGTACCCAGGGTTGAGTTCTGCTGTCTGAGCAGCGATTACAATTGCTATTTTGGAAGACTTGGAAAAATTCCCTGTGTAGGTGTGAGTTCCCCTGACCTCCTCATGTAAGATCCTTTTAACAGCCTGGGACTGTAGTTCCTAAGCAAAATACATTAAGGTTTCTGTGTTCCTTTCAGGAAATATCTTGTCTGCCTTGTGAGGAAGGGGAGTAATGCAGCGTCCCTTGAATAGGCTAAGTCCCTCCGAAAAACATGCTTGCTTGTTTGTTCCTTTGAAGTGTGTGTGTGTGTGCGCGCGTGCGTGCTCCTGGAGCACAAAAACAGTTAAAGAAGAAGATTGTGATTGGTTGATACCAGGAACTTTTAGTTTTTCTTTGTGCTGAGAGAAATTAAAAAAAAAAAATAGGTCAGAGGATTTCTTGGAACAATTCTACTTTCAGAGGCTTGGCTGAACTTCTCAGCAAAAGTCCTTGGTTGGCCACCCGCTAAGGAATGAACTTCACCAGTTCTGGACCCTGGGGCAGTCTGCACCGTTGGAAAGTCTTACTCTCAGACCGATGGTGAGTTTTGTATTTACGATGACATCGTACTTAATAAAGAATAAAGATGGGGCGCCTGGGTGGCGCAGTCGGTTAAGCGTCCGACTTCAGCCAGGTCACGATCTCGCGGTCCGTGAGTTCGAGCCCCGCGTCGGGCTCTGGGCTGATGGCTCAGAGCCTGGAGGCCCTGGAGCCTGTTTCCGATTCTGTGTCTCCCTCTCTCTCTGCCCCTCCCCCGTTCATGCTCTGTCTCTCTCTGTCCCAAAAATAAATAAACGTTGAAAAAAACAAAAAAAAAATTAAAGAATAAAGAAGATGAAGCCCATTCTTTAGTTACTGTCTCTTGGGATGCTCTAATTTTTATTTCTGGTGATAAAAAACAATCAAAGGGTAGAAGGCCTCCAAGAGGAGAGGCATCCCCAGTTTTGGTTGTCCCGAAAATAGCTGGATCTCACAGTGTCTTCTGAACAAGCAAGACAGGAACCTGAGCAGTTCTGGCTCCTACACCTTACCTACTCCCACCTTCTGCTACTACCTATCAAGCAGAACCTTCTTATCAGACCTTATCCCTGGTTTATTTCTTCCTAAGGCCCATGGAGAGGAGCAGGATGAACAATTATTGGCTCAATTAATTTATCCTGCTTACTTACGCCAAAAAAAGAAAGGAAGAAAAGCGTGTGTGTGCGTGCACACATATGCCATGGCTTTGTATTTCTGGGTTCTTTACGTTCTGAATCAAAAATTGCTGAATATCTCTTATGTAGAATAAAAAAGCAAGATGCAAAGCAGTGCTCACAGTGTGTTACCTTACGTGTAAGGGGGAGGGAAGGAATAACTATAGATATGTTTTTGCCTGGATTTGCTAAAGAAACTTGGAAAGATGCAAAAGAAACTGACAAAAGTGTCTGCTAATATAGGTGAGATGGAAGCTAGCTGGGGGGAGGATAAGGAAATTTTCATTGTACATCTTTTACATGTGTGGTTTTTGAACCAGGTGAATGTATTGCCAATTCAAAAAAAAAAAAAAAAAAAAAGACCTGGTCCCTAAGGTAAACTTGTCTCCATGGTTGGATATTCCCTGTCTACCCTCTGAATGTCCCTAACGTTTGAACATTTCAACAACGATCGTGTTACATTGGCCTCCGGAAAACTGAAAAAGGGAGAAAACTGTTAGGGATCAACACATGGTGGTAACATTTTTCCTATGTAAGGAGCTCTAGGAAAACAAAGGCAAAGAACCAGAGATTTCTCCAGGTCCCAAGACTATATGTAAGTGCGCCAAGTTCAAAAAGTAGGGAAGAAGAGGGACTCCCCCAACCACTGGGTCAGAAAGCATCACAAATCGGTCAGAAAGCTTCTCCTCTGTGCCAGACCTCTAAGGATAGTTAATAATGTCCCTCTGGCACTCAGCAACTGCAGAAAGATTGAAAACCAGCATGATGGCAACGGCTAACTTAGTGATAAATGGATGAAAGCAGGTGATAGTTAGCTTAGGATGGAAAGGGACTTCCGACCTACAGAGAAAAACGGAAAAGTGTAACCAAGGCTACTTGGGATACCATGGATCAACCCTGGGGCCGGCAGAACAGGGGAGCAGTGCCTGTAAAGGGGCACGGGAACATTACGTGAAGCCCTTGCCTGCAGTTTGGAGAGGACACAGGCTTTTACTGAGGGAGTGGCGGCGAGGCGGGGCCATGGGGCCAGGTGGGGCCAGGCTTCTGCATCTGTCTACACCACACACACCCTTCGCTTTCTAGATCTCAGATTGCTCACGTTCAGGTTGTATTTCTTGAAGCTTGCTCTCTTCTGGGAGAGTTCCAGTAACCTTGCAGACACCTTGAAATCATTTTTAAAAGCAGGGAAGTGTGCATGAGACCAAAGGGTTATATTTTCTGGGCTGGAAATGCAATAGTTTGGTGTCCTCTCCTTGGTTGGATTGACCAGATTCTTGGTGACCTTAGCCAAATCCTTGATCTGGATTTCAGCCTTCCTTCCACCAAATGGGAACAAATATTGGTTACCAGCAGGAGGTAAGAGCTGTTGGAGACACAGAGGGCGGGACTAGCCCTACAGTATTACTTTTCTCATCAGAAACTGGAAAAGCGACACTAAATTCCTGAGATCTATGATTTAAATTCTGTCAATGTCCCCGGAATAGACGTAAGACACACTGGAAACGCTTCATATGTAATACCTGAGAATACTCCCATGTTGTTTGGAAGAGGGCAGATGCTTTTCATTTTATTCTTCAGAAACACACTTGGTCATTTTTATTTCTTTTTTTTTTTTTTTGATGTTTATTTATTTATTTTTGAGAGAGACAGAGTGTGAGTGGGGGAGTGGCAGAGAGAGAGGGAGACACAGAATCTGAAGCAGGCTCCAGGCTCTGAGCTGTCAGCACAGGGCCTGATACAGGGCTTGAACTCATGAACTGCAGGATCATGACCTGAGGTGAAGTCAGATGCTTAACCGACTGAGCCACCCAGGCACCCCTTGGTCATTTTCTTCCATCTGTAACCTTAGAGTTTAGAATGCAATTTCTTTTGACCCCTGAGTTCCATATGTCAGTCTACTGGTTAGTTGCCCAAGGAAGTTTGGTCACGTTTAGAGATTTGAGACTCATGGGGCCAGCCTGGCACCACGTCATTCTATGTTACCTGAGAAGATTTTTGGTGCTATAAGTTACAGGGACGTTGGGACAGACATCCTCAATATGGAGATTATTATTAATTAAAAAATTTTTATTCTTTTATCCCATTCCCGGGTTCTGCCAGCCTCCACCCCAATCCTTGTGCAGGCCATCTGGGACTGACTTTGTGCGATTTCTAGGTGAAGTAATTTTCCTCTCTGCTGCCCCAGGACAATGCTTGGGAGAGGCTGGCTCTCAGAATGTGTGGGTGGATAATTCTAGATGACGTTCCAAGATTCCTTCCAGCTCTGTGGGTACTCTGTCTCCACCCAGCTCCCCTATCCCCTCTTTTTCCCCCACAACACGCATCCCTTCCACAACCTGCAACTCACCAAGGGCTGCTGTGAACTTTGGCTGCTTGTGCCCAGGTAGAGAAGTGCAATCAGATCCAGTGCCTGTTGGACAGGAGCGAGGGATTTGCTAATCTCCCACTTGCAGCTTTGCTCACCAGTGAAAACCCTAACCTAGAATTCTAATTGCACAGCGACATGTCAATACTCGATGCAGAGAAGGAGCCTTCCAGTCTCTGCACACGCCTGGGGCAGGATGGGCCTCAGCAGTCACCACGTTGCAAAGTGGTGTGCCAGGCTCACCAGACCTTCTCATGGTCTAATGCCTCTCCTCACCCCACTCTTTAAAAATAACCAACTTTGGCACGCCTGGGTGGGTCAGTCAGTTGAATGTCAGACCCTTGATTTCAGCGCAGGTCATGATCCCAGGGTTGTGGTATCGAGCCCCACACTGGGCTCCACATTCAGATTCTTAAGCCCCACATTGGGCTCCATGCTTAAGCTTCTCTCTCTCCCTCTACCCTTCTCCCTGGCTCGCACACACTCTCTCTCTAAAATATAATAAATGAATAATTAAAAAAATAAAGATAACTCACTTAAAAATTATTAAGTGTTTAATATTCACTATAGAAAATTCTAGAGCAATAATAGGTATCCTTTCTTTCTCCCAGTGACAAAGACTATCAGCATCATTGTTAATTATTCTTCCTGCCCCAGACATTCACTCAGAAAATACCTACCATGCGTATACTAATGCTAATGCTGGGGCTACAGTGTGAACACAGTGGGTGTGATCTCAGCTCTCAGAGGATATGTGTTCCAGTGGGGGCGGCAGTGGGGGGGGGGGACAATGAGTAAGTATGCGAGTATTTCAGAGCCTGGCAAGTTATGAGAGAGACAGCCCGGGAAATAAAGTGATGAGGAACTGGAGGGTATGCTGATAAGGTGGCCAGGCAAGACTTGAGGAGGTGGGGTCTGAACTGTAGACTGAGGGACAGGCAGAGCCAGCCTGGGGGAGGCCAGAGAATGCCGGGGAGGGAAGGAGCTCCAGGGGGTCCTGGGACTGACGGAGAAAGGGAGGTTGAAGCAAGTCAAATGCTGAGCCAAGAGGTGACCAAGGACCAGGCCAGGTAGAACCTTGTGGGCCTGTTAGGAGTTTGGTCTTTGTTCTAAAGGTAATGGCCAGCTGTTAAAGGGCTTTAAGCAGGGAAGTTACACGATCTACTTCATATATGTTTTTCAAAGATGACTGTTGCTCTGTCTGAGGAATGAACTGTAAGGGGGCAGAGTGAATGCAAGGGGCCCAGGTCTAGAGGTCTGGAAAAGAGCATGGGAGCTTGGGTAGGCAAGTGAAGACAGAAAGAAGTGGATGGAATAGATAAAAGTTTGGAGGTCCAATAGACTTGCTAAGAAACTGAAGATAACAATGAGGGAAGATATAACCTTCTCTGAAACCTTGCAGAATGGGGTGAGGAATAATTCATTACTAAAGGCAAGCTGCTTTCTGTCTCTAGAGGTAGAGACCTCAACAGACCTTTTTGTTTTAGGAAAATTATCATAGTATATACAGTATTTATTTTTTTAATGTTTATTTATTTTTGAGGCGGGGGGGAGAGAGAGAGTGTGTGAGCAGGGGAAGGGACAGAGAAAGACAGAGACACAGAACTCAAAGCAGGCTCCAGGCTCTGAACTGTCAGCACAGAGCCCGACGCGGGGCTTGAACTCACGAACTGCGAGATCATGACCTGAGCCAAAGTCGGATGCTCAGCCGACTGAGCCACCCAGGAGTCCCAGTATATGCAGGAGTACTTACAAATTGAGTTTCTCAGTGCACAAATCCTCGTAGCTTACCCTAGACTAGGCACTGATCTAGGTGTATTAGCAAATTCACAGACTTTGGATTCTACCACACAGACTAGACATGCAGGGGCCACGGGTAGGCCTGCCGCAAAATGTGCCACTGTGGAATATTGATTATTATAAGTGAAAGTTTCTTTGAAAAAAATGCTTATTTACTTGGAGAGAGAGAGAGAGAGAGCGCGCGCGTGCGCACAAGCAGGAGGGAGGGGCAGAGAGAGGGAGACAGAGAATCTCAAGCAGGCTCCAGGCTCATCTTGGAGCCCCACACGGGGCTCGAACTCATGAACCTGAGTCGAAACCGAGAGTTGGATGCTCAACCGACTGAACCACCCAGGCGCCCCCAGAAATAAAAGTTTCTTAAGTGCCAGAAGACACTCAGACCCCCCTCCGTCCCCTTGAAAGCAGGAAATAACTCTCCCTATGAAAGGTACCCTCCCTGTACCATGAAGTAAAGAGACATCTTTTTCACCAGAGACGGGCAATTCAGAACAGAGGAGGCTGAATAAACAACCTTGTTACTCTTTACTGATTTACTCCCCCAGCCCAAATCCTGTTTAGAATTCCCTACTAACCGAAGCTCCCAAAGTTAACTTTTCTTTGTCCTGTCAACTCCTCACAGATGTATTGTCTTTTTGTCTAGAAAGTGTAAAAACTGCATGCCTCAGTCATTTCCTTAGATCTCAATTTCATTATTGGTCCTCCGTGAGCATGTAGCAAAACAAATAAAAAATAAAATCTCTGGGTTTTTTTCTGTTAATTGGTCTCACATCCATTTAATTCTTAGTCCAGCTGGAAGATCCTGAAGGACAGAGACTTTTTCCTTCCCTTCATACACGTCAATAAACAATAAATGAATGAATTCTATTGCATGTTAGAGGTGATTCTTGTTTTGGAAACAAGAGAAATGTTAACAAGGTAAGAGTAAGCAGGAGCCCCAGGTGTGGATGGGGCGGTTTCAATGTTATCAGGGTGATTATGGAAGGCCTTGTTGAGCTGATGACTTTTGCCAAATATAAATAGATTCTCTATAAATTTATCAAACACCAGAAGCTGCAGGAGGCAGGGAATATGCCTCATTGTTCGTGGTACATGGTAGGAACACAGTATTTGTGGAATGAATAAATGAACCTGAATGCATTTATTAACGTTCTGGTTTGGGACTATAAATTGTTGTATAAATTTGAGTAGGAATTGTGACCCCCCTCAAGGAGGCAGGGTTTTTTTTTTTTTTTTAAATGGGGGAATCATGTTTGAAGAATGGAGATGGTTAATGGTTGAAGTGATATCAAGTGGCTTTTGTTTTCATTTGATTTTTCCTACTGAGCGTATTCCTGTGTTATTAAAAAGTCTTTGCGGGGCGCCTGGGTGGCTCAGTCAGTTGAGCCTCTGACTTTGGCTCAAGTCACGATCTTGTGAGCCCTGCGTTGGGCTGCTTCAGATTCTGCTTCAGATTCCGTGTCTTCCTCTCTCTCTGCCTCTCCCCAGCTCGCGCGCTCTCTCTTTCTTTCTCTCTCTCTCAAAAATAAAAAGTCTTCAGGACATCTGGCTGGCTCAGTTGCTTAAGCATCTAATTTCTCTCAGGTCATGATCTCACGGTTCATGGGTTCAAGCCCCCGCGTTGGGCTCTGTGACGACAGCTCAGAGCCTGGAGCCGGCTTCAGATTCTGTCTCTCCCTCTCTCTCTGCCCCTTTCCTGTTCTAGCTCTGCCTCTCTCTCTCTCTCTGCCCCTCCCCCGCTCATGCTCTGTCTCTCTCTCTCTCAAAAATAAGTAAACATTAAATATTTTTTTTTAATAAATAAAATAAAAAGTCTTCGTGTGCATTCCATGTAATAGTGGTATAGCAGTTCACCACATGCATAAACCACGATCTATTAAACTGGCCTTCCCATGTTTTCCAGTTGTTTCCCTCCAGCCACATTGCCCATCTGTCCTTTCCTCTGTTTCATCTCTAGGATTACAGAAATGGTTCACCTATGCAGCTTTCAATTCTTGTTATTTTTTATTAATCTTTGCTGTCTTTCTATACCAAACATAGGCCAGTAAATAAATTAGATGATGGTCATCATTTATTTCTGAGGCAGTGTATGTTGGAGTTGGGATTTAGTTGAGGTATAAGAAAAAGCAGGGTCAGAAGCAGGAAGTCCCAAGTCCTGCACTGACTCTGCCCCCATTATCCCTGGCTTTGCTCTAGCTCCTTCCTTTGTCTTTGTATTTGCTCTGGCCCCCGAAGAGGAAAAAAAATTTAAAATGAGGGGCACCTGGCCGGCTCAGTGGGTAGAGTGTGTGGCTTATGATCGGGGGGGTTGTGAGTCTGTGCCCCATGTTGGGTGTAGAGAGTGCTTAAAAATAAAATATTAAAAAATAAATAAATAAAAAGAAAAAATAAAACCACCACCAGATTATTAACACTACAAAAGTCATTCTACATTTTTAAAAAATTTATTGTTTAATGGTTATTCATTTTTGAGAGACAGCATGAAGGAGGAAGGGCAGAGAGAGAGAGACAGAGGATCCAAAGCAGACACAGAGCCCAATATGGGGTTTGAACTCACAAACTGTGAGATCGTGACCTGAGCCAAAGTCAGGTGCTTAACAACTCAGCCACCCAGGGGCCCCTGCAAAAGCCATTCTAAAAGACACTTGATGGTTTCTATAATAGGCACATGAAGACTTTGGACAGCTGATTGAACAAGTGCTCCGTGGCCCATTTTCATGCTTCCATGTGGAACCCAGGTGAGGCAGCCCAGGTGAAGAGTGTTAATCCAAAACTGCACAGGTACATGACCAGGGGCAGTCCGGCTGGGTGTGGTGAATACTGTGTCTATACATCAGACAGATGGTGTCAAGGGGTTGCTCTCTTCCTTAAAAACAAAACAAAACACAACACAACAAAACAAAACAAAACACACACACAAAAAAGTAGTGAAATAAGTACATTGTCAGGTTTAAAAAAAATCCTGATGCCTTTTCCATACCAGGATCCTTTTAGGATGTTGGGAGATATAAGGAGTGTGCAGTCCCCTGTGGGGAATGCCCAGTGGTCCATACAGAATGTTTCTCTTAAAATGACTCCCTT
Source organism: Lynx rufus (assembly GCF_022079265.1). NCBI lineage: Eukaryota > Metazoa > Chordata > Mammalia > Carnivora > Felidae > Lynx > Lynx rufus. Next base: position 19,775,286 of record NW_025814824.1, read on the forward strand.
AGAGATTTTACTGGTGCAAACTTTGCTGTAGAATGCTCTCTATACTGATCATTCAAAAAGGGAGACAAAGGGGGCGCTTGGCTGGCTTAGTGAGTAGAGCATGTGACTCTTGATCTTGGGGTTGTAAGTGAGCTCCTACACGTAGAGATTACTTTAAAAAAATGAAAAAAAAAAAAGAGAGAGAGACAGAGGGATGACTAGAGCACTACTCTGTATGATACTAATCAGGGTGGATATGCAACATTATACATTTGTCTAAATGCATAGTATTTTACAACATCAACAGTGAGCCCTAATGTAAGCTCTGGTCTTTGGGTGACAATGATGTGTCAACATAGGTTCATTGATTTGTAACAAACTTACCACTCAGGTGGGGACTATTGATAATAGAGGAAGCCATCTATGCATATGTAGGGGATGGGGTAGAGGAAAAATAACTTCCTCTCAATTTTCCTGTGAACCTAAAACTGCTCTAAAGATAAAGTCTACTTTAAAAAAGATATATAAAAAGAATAAATAAAGCAAAATGGATGAACCTTGAAGACATTGTGTTAAGTGATATAAGCTGGTCACAAAAGACAAATTCTGTATATTCAGATGTGGAAATATTGGGGTTTGGCAGAAACGGTCAAGAAAGAATTCTTGAGATGTCTTCGGTTTATTAAAAGCACAGGGATAGGACTCATTGGCAGAAAGAGCTGCACTGGGGTTGTGAGGAACGACTGATTATATACTTTCAAGTTGGGAGAGGGTTAGGGATAGCGTAAGTCTCTAAGGAATCTTGGAAGAAATGTTTCCAGGACCTTGAGGGGGCTAGCTGTTGTTAGGAAAAGGTCATTTGTTACTGTCTAATGAAACCTCAGTCATGAGACCATTCATATGTATATTAGTGGTCCATATGCTTGGAGAATGGTTGCTAACATGTATCTTGGAGGGATTTGAGATAAAGGAAGTTTCCAGAGGAATTTGTATATGTTAAAAGAAACTTACAAGAATCTGGAGGTCAGGATAATGTTAAGCTAAGATTGCCTTTTGCCCTTAACAAAGTGTCAACATCCAGACTGCTGAGTTCCTAGAGCAAGGTCATTCTGCCTGTCTCAAGGACTTGTAAAGTTGTAAGGAAATTTAATTTTTTTCTTTTGCCTTTGTTTCCCACATCGTGTTCCCCTTATGAGAGGTACTCAGGGCAGCCACGTGCATAGAAACAGAAAGAACGGTGATTTATGGGGGCTAGGGGAAAGGGGAGTGGGGACTTACTGATTAATGGATACAGTCAGAGTTTCAGTTGGGGAAGACGAAAAAGTCTGGAAATGGACAGTGGTGACGGTTGTGCAACACTTAATGTACTAATGCCACTGAGCTGTACCCTTAAAAATGGTTAAAATGGTAACTTTTATGTTATGTATGTTTTATCACAAATTTTTAAAATGCAGTGAAGTAGGGAGAGGGAATAAACTGAGGTCGTAAAGTAAGCAGGGTGAGTAACTTTTCCCACCTTTTGGGGTCAGAATGAAGAGTGTTATAGGATTTTGACTTTTTGTTTGAGTCCCTTGTCCTGTCCCTCATTTCCTCCAGGAGTAATAACAGAAAAGGATCTTCAGCTCCAACTACAGAAAAGGGCAACAAAATAGTCTTCTCTCATTCCCAACAGGTTTCTTTTCTGTTCAGTTCTCTTCTCCTTCCCCTCTTTTTTTAAAAGTGTGTTTATTTATTTTGAGAGAGAGAGAGAGCGAGAGAGAGAGAGCCCCTGAGTGGGGGAGAGAGACAGGAAGAGAGAGAGAGAATCCCAAGCAGGCTCTGTCACCGTGTAGCTTGACTCGGGGTTGGAACTCATGAGCTGTGAAATCATGACCTGAGCCGAAATCAAGAGTCAGATAGATGCTCAACTGCCTGAGTCACCCAGGCGCCCCTTTTCTCCTTCCCCTCTAAATGGGATGGCCAACCTGACTGGAAATAGTGGCACATTCACATATGTACAGTAAGGGCTCAAGAAATAACACCTGTGAAACTGACATTTGCAAAATACATCTTTCATAAAGAAGCTGCTTTTGGGGCGCCTGGGTGGCTCAGTCGGTTAAGCGGCCGACTTCCTCAGGTCATGATCTCGCGGTCCGTGAGTTCGAGCCCCGCGTTGGGCTCTGGGCTGACCGCTCAGAGCCTGGAGCCTGTTTCAGATTCTGTGTCTCCCTCTCTCTGACCCTCCCCTGTTCATGCTGTCTCTCCCTGTCTCAAAAATAAATAAAACGTTAAAAAAAATTAAAAAAAAAATAAGAAGCTGCTTTTAACCTCAGTGAGAGCCTACTAAGAGGGGAGGGGCCCTCCTGAAATGCAGGAATCCCCTGGGCTGTCTTCATACATCTACGCTGCAAGATAGGCAAGGGTGACAGAGGGATATTTTGAGATTAAATTACATTTCCCCAGTGTTTTTTTTCTTTTCTCATTCTCTCATTCAAGCAGGGAGCAGAGTGTATTCCTCGCTGAAGGAGGGAATTATGCGGCAGAATACTGTAAAGCAGTCGTTAGAAGGAGAGCTGATGGCCAGCAAGCTGAATCAGGCCTGGAGGGAATCTAGGCGGGACCCCTTAACAATATTGACCTGTACAGTGCGTTCTGAAATTTAAATTCGGAGACGTTTAAAAATTGGAAAACATCACATCAACATCTGGGTTTCTGGTTTTTCCTTATAAATGGGAAGACAGCTCCATCAACTTTGCCCATTTGGCAACAACAGCTGGACCTGAGCTGCAGCTGTCGTGTGGAGAGTGGGGTATTAATTAGGATAACATGGGCCACCAGAACAAAAAGCCCCTCGGATTTCAGTGGCACGACACAAAAGAAGAGATACTTTCTCGATTGTGAATAAGCCCGGAGTCGGTGATACAGAGACTGGATGGAGATCCTTCCTTTCCGTGTCTCCACCATCTCCGGGGACCGTAGAGTCTCTGATTTCAGCCTGTGGAGTGGGGAAAAGAAGTGCAGAAACACACCATTTCCCCACCCCGGAAAGGGACATCCTCGGTTCCATTCCACTGATGGGACCCAGGCACGCGATCTGCCTGGACGCAAGGAGAGCTGGGAAATGAGGAGACTGGCTGGGCCGCCACTTCCTGGCGACGACTCTGTTCCATGGAAGGAAAGCAGGAACGTGTGGTGGGCCTGTGCAACTCCTGCACAAACGGGTGGGCATGTTCCAACTCACCACAATTTCACCACCACCTTTCTATTCCCAAGTGGCCCAGGATACACTGGAATTTGTGATGCAGAATTAAGGTATTTGTGCCCAGCGTGTGAGGAAGAAACAGAAAGAAGTGGATTCTCTCTAGAATGAGAAAGAGATTCCCTTGGGCTGGGAGGAAGAGAGACAGAGAGAGAGAGCCAGAGGTCAGCAGTACCTGCCTGGGCAGAGGGTCTGTGTGCCTCAGTTCCCTGTAATATCATCTCAGAAACTGGAAAGCCCTAGAAAGAATGACCTCGGGGCCTGTCTCGGCCGATAGGATGATCGCCACCTCCAGCCCACCCGAATTTCCTGTGTTCCTTGTGGGACACAGACGTGGTTTAATTGACTGAAGCAGCCATATAAACCTGAATAGTGGAGACAACTCAGCCAAATTTGGGGGGATGGAGACCAAATGGCTGGGTGCTCCCCTCTCCATCCCACACCGCAGGGCGGTGTAAATCCCTGTGGTTAGGGACTCCAGGAAGGAGGAAGGCCACCTCCCCCACTCCTTCAGTGGATTGGCTGCTCAGGGTCTACAGATAAGTCTTTATATAAAATAATGGATAAATGACTATTCTTGCACGTCTTAGTTTATGGACTGAGATTCACACCTTTTTACTCAGTTTTTCAATTTCTTAAATGAGGGTGCTGTGGAAGGCAGTGGCCTTGTTCATTTGAGCTTTTTCTAGAAATTTTGCCCTCCAACTCACAAATCCAAAGCAGGACCTCCACCCCCAGCCCCATCCCACCCACATACCACAAAAAACAAACAAAAGCCAAAAAAAAAACAGTCATCTTACAAGCCTTTTCAAATGGGGCGGTAGGTCCCCCTGTGGGTGGTGTTACAGGAAGCCCCAGTGTGTATTCCTGGAGCACTAATTTTGCTCAAAGATTTGGTAACATACTCTTTGTATTCAAAGAAACTAGGTTAAATTATGGAGTAGAAAGCAGACTTCGCAGTTCAAAAAATAATGAAATTCCAGAATTCAAAGAAATGTCTTTCTTGTGGGGGAAGGGGGGCCTCCCTGTTTCAGAACACCATGCGGGTCTCCACGGGAGTTCTTTTGAGAAGGATGCGTCTGTGGAAAAGTTTGAGCAGCGCTGGCCTGGCGCCCGGCTTGGCTTGGGCTGCAGACTGACTCTGGGCCTCTCCCTAGGCTTGCACTGACTCCCTAGTGGTTTCGCATTGCCGTTAATATCTCCTCACGTTTCTAAACCCACAGCTTGTCAGCACCGGTGCAACCTGAGAGCGAATGCCAGGTTCGTACTCGCTCTTTTCACAAAAGGAAATGGAGAATCAGCAACTTGAAAGGACTTGCGTGGGGGGGGGGGGGCGGGGATCCAGGTTTCCCAGGCCAGTTCTCCTCCTCGAGTGCTTGGCCGCTCCATCCTTTCATTCTGCAGGAACCCCTGGTCCATCTACCCATGCAAGGAATCTCATTCCCCCTCCCCCCGCACTCCCCCTCCCGTCCGTCCATCCTTCACCCTGTAGTTCCATTCTTGAGAGCCCTGCCTCTCCAATGCGGCATCCGGGGCTGGTGGGGGGCGCTTAGAAAAGTTTCGTGAATTAGTAACCGCTGGTTCTGAAGCATGCATCAGAGCCCAGACCAGGGGCGGGTGAAGAAGTGGTTGGATTGGGGAAGGAGTTGCTCCACGTCTCCCAGTGCGACCAAGAGAGAGGGGCTGCGGTTGGAGGGCGGAAACGGTCCGGATCCAGGCCGCAGAAGCACGAACCCACATTGGCAGGGGCAGCCCTTTCCCGCCGCCCACGATCCTAGGGCGGGCACTCTGCCGAGCTGGGCGGCTGGTGCAATCTCCCGCGCGCCTTGCACTGATCAGAAAGAGAGGAGCTGAGACAGTAGACGAGAGGAGGAGCAACTGCTCCTGGGCCTTGGCTGAGGCGCATGACCAATGGGGATGCGAGCCCCGTAGCGCGAACCAATTAGCGCAGGGCCTGCGACAGCGCGGGCCAATGGGGGCGCCGACTGGGCGCTGGGAGGAGGCAGAAGGTCTGAGCCAGCAGTAGACTTGCGCTGCCCACGCGGTCAGTTCTCTCGTTTATCCCTCGCCTCCTGCGCTGCCGCATCATGAGCGCCCGGAGGCAGGTGGTCAACTTCGGGCCCGGGCCTGCCAAGCTGCCGCGCTCGGTAAGTCCCCACGAGCGCGAGCCGAGAGTGCGGTGCGGGCGGGAGCGCGCGCGGTTGGCAGTGTATCTCTGAGGCGGGGCGCTCGGATCCCCTCTCCCGACTCGGAGTCTTCCGAGCGTTCTGCAACAGAGTGCATGCCCAGTTCAGGATCCCTCGCAAGTGGGCTTCTGGAAGAATGCATCTGGGGGAAAGGAAACTCGGCGACTTGCTTCTACAGCTGCCCCTGGCGCCGACTGCCCTGGGCGCGGCGTGCACGACTCGGCTCGCCCGTGCGGCGCACCTGCAGACTCCGGTGCTGTGCCTTCTCCTGGGCTGGCCCCGGGGCGCGGCGGGAAGGCAAGAGCTCTCATCTCTGCGTTCGCCTTGCCCGGCCGGCATTGAGAGCCAGGCAGTGCCGAGTGGATCTGTGAATGGATACTTTGAATGAATGGTGAATGAGGATCGCGTTAACTGGAGGGGATGGCAAACTGGAGTCCCGCGCATGACCCCTCCTCGTAAGGAGTGTTTGGATTAGCCGGCACTTGGGAACGTTGCTTTTCAGAAATGTAAATCTGAAAGCCTTCAGTCCACCCTTTCCTTGTTCCCCTCGAGAAGCTGCCCCCCCCCCCCCGCCACCTTTATTTCAGCTCTGTTCCACGCGTAGATTTTTTTTTTTTTTTAACTGGCTTGTTTCCTAAAAGCATTCGAGTATTCAAATTCTGTTAGGCTTTGGGCTGCTTGCCCAGTTAGCTTCACTTTGTTTTGGAGGAAATGGGATGATTGAATTCTCCCTGGGGCCACAACCAGACTTTTCAAGTCCAAGTGGAACTGACTCCCTGCCTTCCTAGGCACCAAGCCAGCTTCCAGCTCCTCCCCCAACACCCATTCCTCCTTTCCTCATCACCACCCCCCCCCACTCCCCAGTTGTGAAGAAGGCCGTTTGTGATTTGCCTTGATTGACAAACTGCTATCGCTGCTGTTATATTTTTATTTTTCTAACCAGAATGACTGATAATATGTTGTTGCAACATGAGGCATAGCCAAGTGCTTTACAATTATCTATTGTTGAACAGAGTAGAAATCTCCCCGGGATAGAGCTTCCTCTGTGTTGTACGAACAGAGAATCTTACAATTTTAGAAGGGAAAGGATTTCTTGCATTTCTAGGGGCAGGGCTCGCGGTAGCTGAGAGAACAGGGCTTGTTTTTTCTCACCTATTACAGTCGGTTTTAGGTGAGATTCCTTCCCTGTCAGAGCTGTGCAAACGTTTCTTGTACCTGCCTCACCTTTGTCCCTTCTCTGTTTTGGAATCTTCTATTTGTTCCTTGTGCAATTTCTTTCTTTTTTTTTTTTTTTTTAAGTAATCTCTCCCCACCCCCAGGGGCTCGAACTCAGGCCCCCCTGAGATCAAGAGTCCCATGCTCTACCCATTGAGCCAGCCAGGCACCCCTCCTTGTGCAGTTTCTTTATGCATTTTTTAAAATGGCAGTTGTGATCATCAGTAACGTAATTATTGTTTTCCTGGGAAGATTTTTGCCCTCAGATGCCCTCTCTGGGTGGGGGAGGGGGTGGGTGGAAGGAAGTGGCAGATGTTGCTTTTTATGTGTTTTGATTTGATTGAATTGTTAGGATTAGAGAAGGTTTTCAAACTTTACTGTTGACTGTGACCACAATGGAAAATATATTTTACAAAATGACGAAATACATGCATATAATTATAATGAAAGCCTTATATTAAGGTCTTATGAAATATTTGGCCTAAATAACTACAACATACATAGTTTTGTATTCTATTCCACTCTAGTCTGTTCTATTTCATTTAAAAAATTAGTTGTGAGGAGCACCTGGGTGGCTCAGTCCTTTAAGTGTCTGACTCTTGATAGCCGCTTAGGGTCATGATCTCACGGTTCGTGGGTTCAAGCCTGTGTTGGGCTCTGTGCTGACAGCACAGAGTCTGCTTGGGATTCTCTCTCTCCCTTTCTCTTTGGCCTTCCCCCGCTCGCTGTCTCTCTCTCAAAATAAATAAATAAACTTTAAAATTTTTTTTTTTCAACGTTTATTTATTTTTGGGACAGAGAGAGACAGAGCATGAACGGGCGAGGGGCAGAGAGAGAGGGAGACACAGAATCGGAAACAGGCTCCAGGCTCCGAGCCATCAGCCCAGAGCCCGACACGGGGCTCGAACTCACGGACCGCGAGATCGTGACCTGGCTGAAGTCGAACGCTTAACCAACTGCGCCACCCAGGCGCCCCAATAAATAAATAAACTTTAAAAAAGTTAGTTGTGACCCACAAAAGCGATTGTACTCTGCAGCTAAAGAAACTCCACTGGGGTAGAGGGGCATGATTTTGGGGTAGAAGTCTTTTAAAACTCTTTGTAATGATTTGGGTTATAACCTCATTTAAGGGGATACCGTCTGTAAGAGAAATCCAGTCTTTTTTTGTAGTTTGTCCAAGATTTTATTTAAATTCAGGTTAGTTAACATTTAGTGTAGTATTAGTTTTAGGAGTAGAATTTAGTGATTCATTTACATATAACACCCAGTGCTCATCACAAGTGCCCTCCTTAATGCCCCTCACCCATTTAGCCCATCCCCCCACCCAGCTCCCCTCCAGCAACCCTCAGTTTGTTCTCCATATTTAAGAGTCTCTTATGGTTTGCCTCCCTCTCTGTTTTTATCTTGTTTTATTTTTATTTCTCTTCTCCGGTGTTCATCTGTTTTGTGAGAAATCCAGTCTTAAACAGGAGTTCAAAGATGGATTCACTAAAGTTTATTTGTTCAGCCAATGCTAATAAGCATCCGGTAGTTTACAGAATAATGACAAATCCTTTTTTCTAATGCTAGCTTTTATGATTTCTTTTCTTTTTTGAAAGTAATCTCTATACCCAAAGTGGGGCTTGAACTCACGACCTGAAAATCAAGAGTGTCATGCTTGCTGACCAAGCTGCCAGGTGTCCCAACAATGACAAATTCTTGACACCCGCTCCCCCCACACCCCGCCCTTGCCAAAGGAAACTTTTGTTTAATTCTTTATTGTTAAAATGTTGTTTTTTTCAGGGGCATCAGGGTGGCTCAGTCCGTTGAGCATCGGACTCATTTCAGCTCAGGTCATCATTTCACGTTGGTGGGATGGAGCCTGGCATCAGACTCCGCGCTGAATGTGGAGACTGCTTAAGATTGTGTCTCCTGCTGCCCCTCACTCCTGCTTGTGCGCGTGCGCACTCTCTCTCAAAAAGTTTTTTTTTTTTTTTTTTAGACAAATTACACTCCAGTTTAGATTGTTTTATGACCATCCTGTTTTAGCCTCTGTCTTTCGAGGAAACCTCTGATGGCAGGAAGCCTCTACAGAGGGCTTATCTCACCTGTTTAATGTATGTTTTCAGGGCATTTTTCCCCTTTCTTTGTACTTCATGACAGTTTGCACATACACAAAGGTAGAGAGGGAATAATACAGTGAAATCCATGGACCCATCTCTGAGGATTTTGAATTCTGTGGACGTTTTGCCAGTCTTGCTTGTTTCAGTACTCCCTCCTCCAGCACGCTCTTACTCCCCACAGGCTCTGTGATGATTTTAAAGCCAATTCCAGGGGCGCCTGCGTGGTTCAGTCAGTAGAGCGTCTGACTTCAGCTCAGGTCGTGATCTCATGGTTCTTGGTTGGATCCGAGCCCCATGTCAGGCTCCGTGCTGACAGCTCAGAGCCTGCAGCCTGCTTTGGATTCTGTGTCTCCCTGTCTCTCTGCCCGTACCCTTTGCTTGTGCTCTGTATCTCTCTCTCTCTCAAAAATAAATAAACATTAAAAAATAAAATTAAAAAAAAATAATAAAGCCAATTCCAGGAACGCCTGGGTGGCTCAGGCAGTAGAATGTCTGACTTCGGCTCAGGTCATGATTTCATGGTACTAGGCTCCGAGCCCCATATCGGGCTCTGTGCTGACAGCTCAGAGCCTGGAGCCTGCTTCGGATTCTGTGTCTCCTTGTCTCTCTGCCCCCACCATTCGCTTGCTCTCTGTAGCTCTCTCTCTCTCTCTCAAAAATAATTAAACATTAAAAAAAATTAATAAACAATAAAGCCAATTCCAGATATCATGTCATTTCACACTTTAACATTCATCTCTGATAGGATTTTATCTTCCTTCTTTAAGAAAAATAAATAAAGGATTGGTGTTTTTTTGTTTTTTTTTTTTTCAGTGTGTAGTTACTTGCATTTTACTTACTTTGGAGGAACAAAACATCAATGGGGCTCCCCCCAAGCCAGCTGTGTTTTGTAAGGTTTGGTGAGCCATGCCCCATTTCCTGACTCTTTGGGATTGGTGGTAAATTGGGTCTCCCCCGCCCAGTTGTCCCTGTAAGGTAGAATGTGGTTAAGGGACTGCAGTAATCTTAGGAGAGGGGTCAAAGGGCTGGCCAGGTGCATAGCCCTCAGAGCCTTGGCTGATATTACTCATCTGCGCATCGGGGATAGGAATATCCCCCTCATGGCTCTGTCGGTATGTCATTACCTCCCCTGACCATTAATCTTTCACAACAGGTGTTTCTTTCTTTCTTTTTTTTTTAAATGTTCATTTATTTTGAGAGAGAGCACGTGCTCCTAAGCAGGCTTCTCGGAGCCCAACAGGGGTCTGGATCTCAGGAACCGGTGAGATTAGGACCTGAGCCCAAATCAAGAGTCCAGCGCTTGGGGCGCCTGGGTGGCGCAGTCGGTTAAGCGTCCGACTTCAGCCAGGTCACGATCTCGCAGTCTGTGAGTTCGAGCCCCGCGTCGGGCTCTGGGCTGATGGCTCAGAGCCTGGAGCCTGTTTCCGATTCTGTGTCTCCCTCTCTCTCTGCCCCTCCCCCGTTCATGCTCTGTCTCTCTCTGTCCCAAAAATAAAAATAAACGTTGAAAAAAAAAAAAAAAGAGTCCAGCGCTTAACCAACAGCCACCCAGGAGCCCCTTCATTCACAGCAGGCTCTTCCTAATTCCCGCACACCCACCCTGTTCCATTTGAGCACCTTAAGACTAAAAAGATGGAAAATTGAGTTATCAGTTTAATTTCAGCCTCACCGACTTTTTTTGTTTTTCCTTGAACCCAGAACTTTATGCATTTTGTTATATTTCTGCTTTCAGAGTGAATAATGTGATAGTGGAGGGGATATTTTCTAGCACGTCCGTTTTTTCCCAGAGGTCTTATCTTGACAGCTGAGGGTTGTCATCAGAAAAATTCTTTATTTGAACTTTATTTTTTGAATACAGATGAATTTTTATACCTAAATAAATTCATGCTTTTGGAAAAGCTGTATTTTTTTTTAGAGTTTATTTTTATTTATTTTGAGAGAGAGAGTATAGAGAGCGAGTGGGAGAGGGGCAGAGAGGAAGAGAGAATCCCAAGCAGGCTCCGTGCCATTAGTGTGGAACCCGATGCAGGGCTCGATCTCATGAACCATGAGATCTTGAGCTGAGAGTCTGACGCACAACTGATTGAGCCACCCAGGTGCCCCAGAAAAGCTGTATTTTAACATCAATCGCATTACATAATTTCACACTTAACTTGTGTGTAAATTGCATTAGTAGGGCTCTGTGTGGTGGATGGGAGGAAGGGGATTGGCCGTGGGCACGACAGAAGCTTCCGGACCTCACAGACCCTGTGGGTGGACTCCCTCTCTTTGATGTCCAGAGGGTGTCCTCTGCACAGAATATCCAAATCATTTTATTTTCTCTTGTTTTTTCCTAGGTATTGTTAGAGATACAAAAGGAATTATTAGACTACAAAGGAATTGGGATTAGTGTTCTTGGTAAGATTTACTTTTTGACTCTGAATATCCAGGTTCCAAAGGAAACTGATTAAAATGCATCAAGCCTCGAATTTTTTCCCCTCGGTCTTCCTTTAGGCCTTTGTAGATCTATTTTTAAGTTTTAGTAATTTTGGTCGCATGATTGATGGAAGCAGTTTTGAAATCAGTACCCATGCTGGTGAGGGGTTCTCGCCTCTCCGCTTACCCTTTCATGGTTGGTTTTTGCTGTTCATACCATCGGAGATCACATGCCTCACCATGCTCTGAACCTTTATAGTATTGCCTCACATTCATTGTACAGCCTGGGCTATACTTACAAATGAACTCAGTAAATGTTTAAAGGTCTACAAGCCTTTGCTCAAGATCTTGCGCGTTAATAATTTCATTAAGTTTCTCTTACATTATTGAGGAAGAGAACCTTGGAATTTAAAAATTTCCTCTTGAAAATTTAATGTCCTTTTTCTTGTTAGGTAATTCCAAAGGCCACATAGTATTAAGAGATCATAGGGTTAACTGCATGCTTGTTGCTATTAAATTTTGTTCCTGTGGGTTTGGGACGAATACGTGGGTTTCTGTGAAATGAGAGCCGCAGTGCGGAAATTTGTGCTGCTGTTCTTGGGCCTTTGCTGCTGCCTGTGCTGCTGTTTGTAGCCTTTGTGCACGGGTTCGTGTTTGTGAGAAATCGCAGGGACGGAAGGATGAATTAGTAAATGGCTCATTTAATGAGCATGCAACTTGAAAAATCATTCCGCTGTGGCTGTAAGGCTCAAATGTTTGCAATTGGAAAATCAGTTTGGATTTTTCCCCTAAACTAAGTGAGCCTTGGCCCACAATTTGCAAAATCACTGCAATTTCCCGTTATTATTTTATTTGCAAATTGTGCACTTGCTTCTAAAGTTCCTTCTGTTCATTTGGTTTTGAACTGGAACTGCGTTTTCTTGTTTTTCTTTCCTTCCACAGAAATGAGCCACAGGTCATCAGATTTTGCCAAGATTATTAACAACACAGAGAATCTTGTGCGGGAATTGTTGTAAGTTCAAAATTTTAAAGACCAAATTCGTTACTTTTGTTCGATAATCCACATACCTGGGTGTCTGTTATAGTATTTACTCTGCTGTGTGTTAAGAATATTTCATAATTAAAAATAATCTTTTAAAGATTCTCCCAAAGTCACTAAATTAGTACATCATGCTTTTTTTGTTTGTTTGCTCTCCTGTGTTTGTGTGTTTTTATTTTATGTGGTGTTTCCAAAGATTTGGAATCTTTATATCTAAGAAAGATTTTTCAGGCTTAATAGGGATTTAGATAACAAAGAAATGGTCATCTTGGTTAGTTTACTGGCTCTTAAAAATGTGGGTCTCAGACCACCTGTCAGAATCACCTGGCTGCGGGGAGGTATTAAAAAATTTAAGGGCAGGGCCCCTCTCTAGCCCAGCTGAATCAGAATCTCTGTAGAAACTTCATCTTTTGCAAACTTTTTGGGTAATTTTAAGAGTTCTTCACTCCAGGAACTTCTCAGGTGGTCCCTCTTAGCTTATCTGTACCATTCTCCTTACCCAGAGGAAACCTTACTTATAAATAGATTGCTGTTTAAATGAGAGATTTATATATTATCTATACATATTCACATAAACGTTATGAATATGGTAATCTTGGGTGGGGGGGAATCCACATTTTCGTTCTGCTCATAGAACTGGTGCATGTTCATGGTAGAAAGTTTAGGGGAAAACCTGAATATCACAAATTAAACTAGAATTTAAACTACTGGATAGTTAAACTATGGATAGAATTAAACTATCCATAACCCTATCAGTCAGAGGTAATTATTATTAACATTTTAGGGTTCATGTTTGCATTATTTCGTTAACAAGATTGGAATTATATGGACTACTTCCTTTTAAATTGCCTTGATGAAATGCTTCAAGATGGGGCAGGCTTGGGGACACTTTTGTGAGGAGCCCCTAGAAGCCCAGTGCAATGCGAGTGGTCAGAACCAGTAATCGTTCACGTGACTTCACTCACCGGGTCTGCCTGCTGGGTCCTGTGTCCTGTCCACAGCATAATCCTGTGCTTCATGGAACCTTGGCCCCAGAAGATGTGGGCTGTGAGCCTCCTGGGACTGGACTCTCAGTTCAGTTTATGGGCCTGTCCTTTATTCTAACCAAGTGCCTACCTTGTACCCCTGTCTGCTCTGTCTCTATCTGCTGTCCTTCCATCCAGGTGTTGGCCTTCTTATCTGTCTGGCATCTGAATAACATAGACCTGGAACCCTCTCAGCTGCTGAGAACCTCATGTTTAGAACCTCTCAATGAGACCTGGCAGTAGGCACTGGATGATCACAGGCAGACATAGTTCAGGACCAGATATTTGCACAGCACCCATTCCCCAGGACCCTCTCGGGTTGCCCTGCCCTTTGGTTCTTACCTTGGTGCTGGACCTGTCTGTAGCCATCTGCCTTCCATATACCTGTTTCTAAGCTCTGACCTTACTCAAAGGTTTGGGTCCAGTTTCCATGGTCTAGTCCCTCTGGAGCTGGGCTTCTCTTACTGCCTAGAGCCATTCCAACCATCATCTTCATTTTCTATGCTGGAGTCCAGAAATTTCCCTGTTAGTCTTGTTTTTTTTTTTAATGTTTATTTATTTTTGAGTGAGAGACAGAGTGTGAGGTGGGCTGAGGAAGGGGCAGAGACAGAGGGGAAAACACAGAACTCAAAGTGGGCTCCAGGCTCTGCACCGTCAGCACAGAGCCCAACGCAGGGCTCGAACTCACAAACTTTGAGATCATGACCTGAGCTGAAGTCGCACGCTTAACCAAATGAGCCACCCAGGTGCCCCCCTGTTAGTCTTGATGTATGTCCGTATGTGATTACATGCTTAGGCCTAAAACGTTATCTACGATCCTTATCACCGTCCGAATGGTTCATAGCATGGACCAGCACATATCTATTTTTAGGACTTCTGGTTGTAAGTGACAGATGCCCAGCTCTTAGCTTAAGTGAAAGAGGGGGTGTGTTACCGTGTGTAACCGTAAAGTGAAGGAGTGATTTAGGTGATGTTCAGGAAGGTCTTTATCTTCATCTTTTGGCTCTGCTTTTTTAGGTGTTGGCTTCACCAGGTGGCCACCAGGGGTTGTAGGATTAGCCGGTTTATCCTTTCCCTCAGTAGAAAGCGTTCCCCTTTTCCTGAAGTTTGAGCAAAGGTCTCAGAACCAAACCCCACTGGCCAGCTCGGGTCATGAGCTCTTCTGCTGGAGCGAGGGTTGGCCTCCCTTGAACCATGTAGTCTGAGAGTGGTAGGAAGATGACCAGCAGGGTGTTACTGACTTCCCTCCAAACATTCCCCATAGGCTTCCACACAGAGCCCGATAATGGTTGTCCAAGGAGGGAATAGATAAGTGACTGGATTGGGGAAGGCAAAGCTGCGGGGGGGGGGGGGGGGGGGGGACTTTACCATATTTCTTGTAGTATATCCACCCAGGGTAAAGTGCTGGTAGAGAGCATCACTCATTCTTGCGCCCTGTGTGTCTCTGTTTACCATCACATGTACTTCTGCCCAGAGCCGTTCCAGACAACTACAAGGTGATTTTTGTGCAAGGAGGTGGGTCTGGCCAGTTCAGTGCTGTCCCCTTAAACCTGATTGGCCTGAAAGCAGGAAGGTGTGCCGACTATGTGGTGACAGGATCTTGGTCAGCTAAGGCCGCCGAAGAAGCCAAGAAGTTTGGGACCGTGAATATCGTCCACCCCAAACTTGGGAGTTACACGAGTAAGTGCTGGGATCTGAGTTCAACAGTGATAATGAAATGCTGACAAATGCTGATGGGTGGGTAGTCCCTCCTTAGATATCAGGTTACCCCCGCCAAGGGCAACCAGCAGTTTTTAATTCCTTCTTCTGGTCAATAGTTGGTTTGGTACCATTCAGACTAGATGGTTGTACTTGTTAAGATTGTTCACTGGCTGCTACAGAAAGAGTATTCATAGATTCTCTCACCTGAAAACCTAGAGGCCGATTGGCTTCAGGAATGGCTTGGTCAAGGGCTCCAACAAGTGCCTGCAGGTCCTGGTGTCTCCCCTCGTCTCCTCTGTGGTGGCTCCACAGTCAGAAAAGCTATATTCCCTTTTAGAAGATGCTCCTGACCTTCTGTTCTCCCAAGTTTCAGTGCCTTTGCTCAAGCATTTCCAGTTAGAGTCTGACGTCTCCTGTGTTCCATTCCCAATCAGTCATGTGACTGCAAGTGGAATTGGCCACACTGGAGCTACGTGGGCTGAGCTGGGGAGGCTGGGGCCTCACGAAGAAACTCAGTGGACATATAGGATAGATGGATGCTGGGTAATGAGAAAAAACTCGACAAATACCCACCACACCATTCTTGAAGATGAGTTACCCCCAATAACTGTCAAAGGGGTGGGATTCATAATCTTTTTAGGTTGTTGATGGGGATTATAATGCAAGATGGATAGGGTGGTTTCACTTGGGAGGGCTTTGGGATGAGCCTTTTGCTGCTAGGGGAAGTGTGTCAGTCCCATCTACACAAGGAAGGCAGAATGAAAGTCCAGAGTCTCCACCTTTTCTTCTGTGGTAGAAATTCCAGATCCAAGCACCTGGAAGCTGAGCCCCGATGCCTCCTATGTATATTACTGCGCCAACGAGACTGTGCACGGAGTGGAGTTTGACTTTATCCCAGACGTCGAGGGAGCAGTGCTGGTTTGTGACATGTCCTCAAACTTCCTATCCAAGCCAGTGGATGTTTCCAAGGTAGAGTGTAAAAGAGCCTGGCGGGGGCACCCCAGTGTCTCGGATTCCGTGAGAGCATTTTAACATACGTACCAGGACACGGAAAGGCCCAGAGCGTCTTGGGCCAGCAGAGACCCCGAAGCCAGGGCAGCTCACAGCGATGGGCCGACTGTTGCTTATTTCCTGTGGGTTGTCCGAATGCTTACGTCTTGATGTTACCCTGTGTTAATGATTGCTTCACAGGGTCACACTGGAGTCCTCGGGGAGTTTATCTGCCTTCGAGGGTCCCTCTTAGGAAGTGTTTGGGCCAACGCAGTGGGAGTAGCTTGCTGTCTTCCAGGGAAAATGCAGATTATCCAAGCTCAGGGGATGTGTGAAGGAGCTGCACCTGGCCGTGAGCCCATCTCAACTCCCAGAGCATCAACAGGGCATATAGCCTTTCCTAGTGGCACACCAGGGTGGACGGGGGAGCACAGCACTCAGCTGAATGCAACCAGCGGGTGCAAAAAGTAAAGCATTTACTTTTTTTTTTTAATGTTTATTTATTTTTGAGAGAAAGAGGGAGACAGACAGAGTGCGAGCCAGGGAAGCACAGAGAGAGAGATACACACAGAATCTGAAGCAGGCTCACTAGGCTCTGAACTGTCAGTACAGAGCTCAACACGGATCTTGAACTCAAAAACCGCGAGATCACGACCTGAGCCGAAGTCAGATGCTCAATCGACTGAGCCACCTAGGCGCCCTGCATTTCCTTTTTTTTTTTTTTTTTTTTTAATGCTTATTTTATTTTTGAGAGGGAGAGAGACAGAACGTGAACAGGGGAGAGCGGAGAGAGAGACGGAGACACAGAATCTGAAGCAGGCTCCAGGCTTTGAGCTGTTAGCACAGAGCCCAATGGGGGCTCGAACCCACGAACCATGAAATCATGACCTGAGCCAAAGTTGTAAGCTCAGCCGATTGAGCCACCCGGGCGCCCCCTTTAAAGCATTTAAAAACAAACTCACTAAATGGTAGCCTGCCTTTAAAAAAAAAAAATTACGGTAAAATATACATAACGTAAAATTTACCACCTTAACCATTTCTGAGTATATAGTTCACTGGCATTAAGTACATTCACACTGTTGTGCAAATAGCATCACCATCTGTCTCTAGAACTTTTTGTCTTCCCAAGCTGGAATGCTGCTCAGTCATCCCCCAGGCCCTGGTAGCCACCACCCTCTGTGAATTGGACTCTTCCGGGTCCCTCATAGAAGGGGATTCAGGCAATATTTGTTATTTTGTGTCAAGTTCATTTCACTTAAAATGTCCTCGGGGGTCATGCACGCGGTAGCAGGGGTCGCACCTTCATTCCTTTTTAAGGCTGAATAATCTTCCGTTGTGCGGTTATACCACATTCTGTGAATAATCCACTTTTTATGACCAGTTGCCGCGCATTGGCAATTCTAAACAGTGTCAACTATAAAGTACTCCCTATCAGGCCCGGCTGTCTTCCCTCCTTATCCTTGGGATGGCGTTTGATATTTATAAAGCGTTCAAAGCGTTCATGGGAGGATGTGGGAGAGGATTCTGGATCTTACGTGACAAAATTTTCTGAAGTTCCTTTAAACATCTGTTGCCTAAACTTTCTTCTCTTTCAGGCAGCTTGTCTATTATTTCTCAACATCTTCCGATTGTCCTTTTATACAAACACGAATGCATTCAAAACTGTGTTTCTTTTGGTTACCAAGAACAGTTAGCCCCATTTTTTTTATACTTTTTAAAAAAAGGTTTATTTATTTATTTATTTATTTATTTGAGAGAGACAGAGGCAGTGTGAGTGGGGAAGGAAAGGGAGAGACTCCCAAGCGAGAGCCTGACGGGGAGGTTGAACTCATGGGACTGTGAGATCATGCCCTGAGCTGAAACCAAGGGTTGGGACACTCAACTGACTGAGCCACCCAGGCCCATTTTAAATATTGGTCTTGGTGTAGAAAGGGCGTATATACAGTGATAGGAATACGTATAAGGTCTTTGTAGTGATTGGTTCGGGCTGGCCCCTTGCTGGTGAGTGGGACCAGGGACATGTGTAACCTGCAGGCCTCTGAACTCTCCCAGGCAGAGATGCCTTTAGAGAATAGAATGCACTTTGAGCAAGATTAGGATAGAATCACTTCCTCATACTTTAGAAAGACATTGGGAAATTTGAATACGGTTATGAAAAATGACCAAGTGTATCTAAAACAGCATGCCTTCTCTTTTTCAGTTTGGTGTCATTTTTGCGGGTGCCCAGAAGAACGTAGGCTCTGCCGGGGTCACGGTGGTGATCGTCCGTGATGACCTGCTGGGGTTCGCCCTCAGGGAGTGCCCGTCAGTCCTGGACTACAAAGTGCAGGCTGGAAATGGCTCCCTGTACAACACGCCTCCGTGCTTCAGGTTAGCTCCGGGGCGTGGCTCGGGGGCCTCGGGGACTGACGGAGGAGGTCTCACTCTTTCCCATCAAAGCGGAGGGAGGTAGCTTTCTGAAGTAGAGCACGTTTTCATTAGCCAGTGACCTAATGGCTCAGACATCCTATCAGGATTCTTTGCCCAGCTCACCTCTCTCTGTTATCCCCTGTGCACTGTTAGATCAGTTTTCCTTGCCCTTTTTAGGTCTTGATAGCCTTAGGAGTTTACCATTAACCCAAAAGCTCTCTGCAAATGAGTGGCAGGTGTGCATCTCAAACATGAAGCTTTGGAAGCTTCCATGAAACTTTGGAAAAGGACTTTCAAAGGCCAGGCCTCCCCGGCTTTCTTTTCTTTCCCTGCTGGGCCTGCACAAAGCTGGCCACCAGGCAGCGAACATACTGGCTTGGGCTTTTCACCCAGTCTGTGCTTGTCCGGTACGCCTGGCTTCCTATTAGCCAAGTGAGAAAAGTGTATTAAAGCACATTCAGGGACAGTGAGGCTCCCCTGCCCCATGGTCTTTTAACGCCAAGCCTCAGATATTTTGTGAAAATCTTGTGACACCTAGGATTTAACAGTTGCCTGGGAGATTTTTACTACTTACTAGCTGTGTGATCTTGGGCAAGTCACTTAACCTGTCTGTGTAGCAGGTTCCTCCAGGAGTAATAATAGTACCCTGCTGATAGTGCTGTGAGGATTGATTGATTGATTGATTTACTTACTTACATATAAAACGCATTTGGTGGTTGGCACATGGTAATTTATAAATGTTAGCTGCTGTATTATTACTGTTTCTCTTGTTGCTAGTTCCCAGAGCTTTAGCAGGGGAGGGAAAAGCCAGAATTTATGGATTACCTTTCAGGCCATGTATGATATAGAATGGTGATACTTAATTTGTATGACCCTTTTAGTGCTCCCAAGCACCCGAGGAGGTAAATACTCTTTTTATTCCCATTTTGCAAGTAAAGAAGCAAAGGCCATACTTGTAAGTCGTGGAACAGCTGGGATTGGAACCTGGACAGCCTGGTTCCAGAGCTTGGGTGGGTTCACCCTGTACCTTAAGTGTTCTCCACAGGTGAAATTACCAGTGTGTGTTTCTTTGTGTCTGAAGGATTCGTCTTAGGAGATCACTGTTGGAGTCCAGCTCTTCCGCTCATGGAATTTTCTGGGGGGAAAGTGCTTTCAGAAGAGCATGTGGAAAGGCAGGCTCAGGCTGGCGCAGAGAGCATTTCCCTCTGAGTTGGGACTTTGTCTGAGTTCTTCCTGATAGAGGCTGCTTCTAGAAAATCTTCTACATAATTGGCTCTAGGAAGGAAAAGCGTTTTTTTCTCAAAGCTAGAATTCTTTTTTTTTTTAATTTTTAATTTTTTAACACTTATTCCTTTTTGAGAGACAGGGAGACATAGCATGAGCAGGGGAAGGGCAGAGAGAGAAGGAGACACAGAATCCAAAGCAGGCTTTAGGCTCTGAGCTGTCAGCGCAGAGGCCGATTGTGGGTCTGGAACCCATGAACCATGAGATCATGACTTGAGCTGAAGTCAGATGCTCAACCGACTGAGCCATCCAGGTGCCCCAGAATTCTTTTTTTTTTTAGGTTAATTTATTTATTTTGAGAGAGAGAGAGAGAGAGAGAGGGAGAATGAGCAGGGAAGAGGCAGAGAGTGGGGGGCGGGGGCAGAGGATCCAAAGCAGGCTCTGTGTTGACAGCAAACAGCCGGATGTGGGGCTCGAACTCATGAACTGTGAGATTGTGACCTGAGCCAAAGTCAGACGCTTAACCAACTGAGCCACCCAGGTGCCCCTCAAAGTTAAAATTCTGATGGAAATTTCCACTGGATTTCTGCACCGCTGACGGGGGCACAGCAGCTAATTTGTGTCTCCTGTTTTCCTTGGGGAATGGGGTGTTCTAGTGGTTACTGTCCTGGTCACTTCTAAACCCCACTCTGTTTCACCCTGGTTGAAAATGTTTCTCAATTGCCTGTTAAGGGTGGGGACAGTGGGGCTGAATCTCTTGTCCATCGGTCCTATTTCTGGGGTTCCAGGCAGCTCCAGGCGCCAGTGATCACTGGCCAAGTTGGAAACAAGTTGGAAGTGCCGAGTGGTGAGGATGCAGGTGCAGGGGAGCCTGGGGAAGGGGCTTAGGTGCCAGGCTGCACAGTGACAGGTGGTGTTTGTCTTCCCTGTTACAAGGTGGGGCCAAGGCCTGGCTCGCCATCAGGTGGGTCTTTCAGGGTGAGACAGAGACCACCGTGGGCTCCAGGAGGAGGTGGGGGGAACACTGTCCTGAAATGTGGTCTGAAAGCTGGCAAGTTCAGATCACAGCACAGCCCGGAGGGGTGGGGGGGGGGGGAGGGGGGGGGCGGGGGGGGGCACACTCTCTGGCACCTTCTCTGGTAACTAAGAGTTACCAGAAGCAAATTCTAAAACATACAATGAATATGTTAAAATGCTGTTTGTTTGTTAACATTAGGGTGAAAAGTCAGTGGGAACAGTGAGAAAGCAGGTCAGTCTGTCTAATAAATATGACAAAATGATAGGAGACAACAGTGTGTGGAGTCAGACCCAGAGACACAGAGAAGGACTCTTCAGTGACTCTCATGTAGGGTCCCTCCCCTACCAGCTCCAAGCAGGCCTCAGCCTGGGCCTTGACCAGTCAGCTCAGCTGGTCACCTCAGCTGGTCACCTGGTCACCTGGAGGAGGGTTACATTGGGTGGAGGAGGGCCGTCCCTGCCTCCCCAGAGCTTTCCTGCCTCAGGAGAGGGGGCTGAACCAGAAACAAGGGCAGAAAAGGGGCAAAACTTTTCCCTCTGGGCAGATCAGAACAGTGCTGAGACCATCGAGGGGCAGAATCATTAATACTCGATTAGAATAGTGTAAACGTAGCAGAGAAAGACCGGTTTCAAATGTGTTCTGACCAAGACCCCCTGGAAGTTGCCGTCCTTTCTCTTACCCTGAAAGAAGAGAACAGGAGAGAAATAAAAGTCTGTTCAATTGACCAATTACCGTAAATCTATGGCTTGGAAAACCAACTTAGTTCATTTGTTGGTACTTACAACCTTCAAGGTTAGAAAATTTTAGCTCGCGCAGTGAGAACAAACCCCAAGTTAGAGATAAGATTTGTGCCAGATGCCCTCCCCGATCCTTGAATGTGAGCCGATAAGACAGGCAGAAGACTCCTGAGCTTTGAATCACACGGAAGTCCTTGAAAAGGCCCCAAGTTGTTTGAAAAGAAGCCTTTTTTTTTTTTTTTTTCCTTTTAAAATCAGAGCTGAATGACCATTGGCTCTGGGCATTTTGTGTGAACTGGGCTGAGTAACGCTTCACATAGTTGCCTGTAGCCCTGAGCTGTGAATTAGGGTGGAATAAAGGATCGCGTGGGCCTTCTGTTTTAACCCTTTAATACATCACACTAAGCCCAGTGAATGCACAGGCAAGACGGTACACACACTTCCCTCTGTACCCACAAATAGTTCTCTGACCCTGTAAGTATATATTTGTTTTTTCTCTGTAGTATGAGGTAAAGTAACTAATAAGAAAATAACCCCGTTAATCAAGGCCGCCTCTCTTACCAGAGTAGGAGTGAGGGCCTGCCCAGGGCCTTAGCCTTGCTCCTCATGAGCCCCAGAAGCAGATGAGTTTCTGCAGTTAGAATCTTCAGAACAAACAGCCAGGGAGAGTTTTTCTGAGGATTTCTGGTGTGCTTTTCTAAGCCTTAGTGCACAGAGAGTATTTGTATTGCTTTAAAAAGTTAACATGTATTCTTTTTTTTAAATAATTTTATTTTTTTAAGTTAATTTATTTTCAGATCGGGTAAAGGGCGTCGGGGCGGGGGGGGGCAGGCAAAGAGAGAGAGGAAGGGAGAGACGGAGAGAATCCCAAGCAGGCTCCACGCTGTAAGTGCAGAGCCCAGTGCGAAGCTTGAACCCACAAACTGAGATCATGACCTGAGCCGAAATCAAGAGTTGGCCACTTGACCAACTGAACCACCTAACGTGTTCCTAGCAAAGATTTCTGAAGTGAGCAGAACCGGCCGGGGTAACCACTATTCACTGCTCGTTGTGGGTCCCGACAGACCCTTAACTGGGCATATGCAGATATACAGAGCTGTATTTAGTTATGTGAGTGGGACTTTACCCTGTAGACTATTCTGTGAATTTTTTTTCTACCCCACAATCTGCCACGAACACTATGCTATGCGATATAAGCTCAAATACCTGCCTTCCCCTCCCTCTTTGAATTGCTGTATGGTGTTCCAGTGGTATTCCACAGAATGGATCTACTGTGATTTATTTAGTAACTTAATAGACAAGCTTCGATGGTAAACCTATGCTGTGTGATGCAGGTGGCATTTTAGAAGTGAAGGCATGAATCAGGCATGTTAAATTGGTTAATGGGGAGAATTGAGACCGAACATTTAGGGTCCCTATAGTTTGAAGAGTTTGGATTGTGTGGGGCTAGAAGCTTGAGTTGATAATGAATTGGAAGCCACAGGGAGAACCCGCTTCCTTCCGAGCGGTCTGCCTCATCCTGAGGCTTCATAGGCGAGGCTCCAGGTGCCGGTTCTGGGACAGCATGGAAGATGGGAGGGCTTTCTGCCGAGCGCCTGCTCAGATCCCATTAAGATTAGCACTGAGTCTGAGCATGACAGCTACGGAGAGGGCAGTGTGTTGGTGCCAAGAACTGGCTGGGACTGTGGACCTTGCTGCATGCAGCCTTGGATTTGAGTAGCAAGAAAGCAGCTAGGGAACGCTAGGATAACAAAGCTATAGGTGAAAGCGAAATGTGGCCTTGGAAGGGTACGGTCAGTGAATAGGCACCAGTGGCTTTGCCTGGGTCATGGGGTGGGGTGTGCTTCTGTGGTTCGTGGGAGAGTGAGTTTGGGGTTAGAAGGGAGTTCTAGAGCGGGTCACCGAACAGAGGAGTGGGTGGGCATTGTCATATCTGTGTTTTTTTTTAATGTTTATATTATTGTTTTTGAGAGAGAGCGAGCCGGGGCGGGGTTGGGGGGGGGGAGGCAGAGAGAGAAAGGGACAGAGGATCCGAAGTGGGCTTCGTGCTGTCAGCAGCGAGCCCGATGTGGGGCTCGAACTCACAAACCGTGAGACCATGATCTGAGCCAAAGTCGGCTGCTCAACTGGCTGAGCCACCCAGGCGCCCCCCTTTTTTTTTCCGGAGAGAGAGGGAGGCGGGCAGCGTCCTATCTGGAACACACACACATCCACACAGGTGTGCTGTGAAGCTGCTCTAGCAGCCGCACGGGCAGCTGTGTCTGAGCTTTGGTGCCAGCCTGGCTGCCCCACTAGCCGGTGAGGTAGTGGCTGAGGGTCCTGGAGCCCCTACGAAACCAGATGCCTTGGTTACTGCGAAAAAAGCCCAGGCTTTGGAGTCTGACTAGGCAGGGTTGCAATCCTGGCTTTATCAGCCACTGCATGGGTGACATTAGCCAAATTAAATTCCCCAAACGTCAGTTTCCTCATCTGTAAGATGGGATGATGGTAGCTCTGACCTCAGGATTATTGTGATCAAGAAAAGAAGGAACAACTAGCAGGCTGCCTGGCCCCATAATAGATGTTGGAATACACTCCTCTGCCTTTCTTCTTTCCACTTTGTCCCTCTGCTTTCTCAGTCATTATCCACAGAGCTGCAGCTGAGGCTCTAAATTACTCAGGGGCTGTTCTCCACTCTATTCTCTCTTCCCTTTTTGCCACTAGCTACTGTTTCTCATTCCTCAAGCTGGGGAAGCTTCTGGAGAGGCTATTACATGTCTGTGGGTGCAGGCTGCTGTCTGCCCACTGCCTACTGAGCAGCCCAGCATTGGCTTCTGCTAACTTCTGGGGATGGAAACACTGGGGTCCTCTACCTACCAGGTTGACACAGTGAATGAGCCAGTTAGTGCCTTGGGCTTCCTCTGGGACAAGCTTCTGGCCATTAGAGTGCTTTCCAGATCCAGTGATCTCCCTCTTCAACCTGTCACGGTGGTAACAGACCCGTGGTGTTAATGAACGAGGCAGCTCTTGTCCAGGGGTTAGCACCCCAGATCTTTGCTGGGCATTGACTCCTGGCCACTTGGTTTGCACAGATCCCTGGTGGGGACCTCTTTTCCACTCCTGGAGAGTGCACAGCCGAGAGCTGATCTGCATATTCCCAGCTCAAGTAGATGGTATCTCTTCCCTTGGAGACCTGTGCTCCTGCCCCCACAAACTTCCAGTGAGGTGCACACGGAGCTGTTTGCTCCTTTAAGAGATGGGCTTTCAGGGTGGCTTTCAGGGCCTGGGTGGCTCAGGCACGGAGCCTGCTTGAGATTCTTTCTCTCTCTCTCTCTCTCTCTCTCTGCACCTCCTCTGGTGCACACACACACTCTCTCTCTCAAAATAAATAAACTTAAAAAAAAGAGAGAGATGGGCTTTCAGAAGGCCACTGGGAAACCATCCACTGCTCTTCAACATGTGTGTTCAGTGCAGTTATGAGCACTTCGTAATGAAGATGCTGTTGACTACACTTGTGTCACCTACCTGCCACGTGCCAGACGCTGCACTAAGCACTTCACCCGATCTGTCTCCTAAGGTCCCCTCGAGCCCCGATGTCTCACAGGTGGCCGAGCTGACATTTTGGCTCAGAGAGGAACACTGCCAAGCTCCAGGAGGGGCTGGGGTGCAGTGGCTCCTCCTGGAACCAGGGACACACATCCCACCCCACTTGCTCTCCGTTTCTGATCCTTGCTTCTTTCTGCTGGAAAGCAGATGAGTCTCTGTCACATGTTCTTACTCAAGTCTCACACTTTGACCAGCGCTAGGTCTGCCTCTTTGGCCTCACTCCCAGGTCAGAGAATCCCAGGGAGGGCTCTGATCGGCCCCGTTAGGTCCCCTGCCCAGCTCTGAGACCAGAGGACAAGGGACCCTGCTGGGTCTGCCCGTTGGGTGGGCGTGGGGTTAGGAAGATTGGGACAGCTGAAATGCCAGGTGTCCAGCATAGGGTGGTAGGTATCCCTCTTTCCAGATGGGAAAGCCAGGGTTTGGATTTCCAAGGTGACTAATCCTGGGTAGTCTTAGTGGCAGCAGTGGGACCAGAGTCAAGACTGACTCGGAGCCCCTGCTCCTAGTGCCATACCACACTTCTCCCTCCAGGTGGGGGCCCCGGGCCCCCGATGAGGGCTCTGCTGTAGAGAAAGTGAACACTGTGCTTCAGGTCTTTCATAACCATAGAGTCCAGATCGTGGGCCCAGAGAAATACAAAATAAAGGATTGAATGGTACAAATTATGGGAAGTATGGGCTCTGTGAGTGTAGGAAGTGAAGGGTTAACTGGGTGGGGGTGGGGAGGATGCTTGCCGCAAAACAACAGTTGGCTTGAATGTCTTTCCACCTTTGCAAAGCTGAACTAGATGGATTTTCTTTGTTTTTAATCTTTATTTCAGCATCTATGTCATGGGCTTGGTCCTGGAGTGGATCAAGAACAACGGCGGTGCAGCAGCCATGGAGAACCTCAGCTCCGTCAAATCGCAGATGATTTATGACATCATTGATAATTCGCAAGGATTCTACGTGTAAGTTGATGGACTTTCTCTCACATCTTGCCTCTTGTGAATTTATTTTCTTTAATTAATTAATTAATTAATTAAAAGGTTTCATTTATTTTTGAGAGCATGCAAGAGGGGGAGGGGCAGAGAGAGAGGGGAACAGAGGATCCAGAGTGGGCTCTGTGCTGATGGCAGCGAGCCCGATGTGGGGCTCAAACTCATGGAGTCGTGAGACTGTGACCTGAGCTGGAGTCGGACGCCAAACTGACTGAGCCACCCGGGTGCTCCTTGCCTCTTGTGAATTTTCACACGTGTATATGACGTGTGCCTTTGAGAAATGGACACGTTTCCCTTTCTTGATGTTGAAGTGCCAGTGAGCTGGGTGGTCATGGGCCCCAGCAGTTGGAGGCAGGTGGGTTCTCCCCTTGTACAGCCCCACCTGCGGAATCCCAGGCCTAGGGACCTATTTCCCGGGGGGTGGTGATGTTTCTCACACCAAAGATCTCTCCTGGGGAAGAGTCTCAGTTCTTCCTGGGGCAGACCCCTTCTCCCACTGTCTGCATCCTTGGTACATCCCTTGGGAAAAATCACGCAGATTTGCTGGAAGCGCTCCCCTTTATGTAGGGACTCCACTGGAGGCCCTTGGTATAAACACCTACTCCTGATCCCCTCAGCCGGGTCGCCTACCTTTTTAGAAGTTCACTGCTTCCGTTATTATAGGACACATATTCCAATCCCGGGCCTGCAGTCTGTGAATGAGGAGACTTCTAGTTAAACATTTTTGTGACTGAGGAGCTTGGGTGGCTTAGTCGGTTGAGCACCGACTTCAGCTCAGGTCATGATCTCACGGTTTGTGGGTTTGAGCCCCGCATCGGGCTCTGTGCTGACAGCTCAGAGCCTGGAGCCTGCTTCAGATTCTGTCTCCCTCTTTCTCTGCCCCTCCCTCACTTGCACTCTGTCTCTCTCTCAAAAAACAAAACAAACAACAAATTTAAAAAACCAAAAAAACATTTTGGTGACCAGAAGATTCATGAATGTGTGTTGACTACTGGACCCGCTCCTGTGAGGGACAGAGAAAACGTGTGGGCCTTGTATTCGTCTCCTAGAAGTGCTGGAACAAAGATTCACTAACTCGATGGCTTAATGCAACAGAAATCCATTCTCCATGTTCTGGAGGCCTGAGGTGCAAGGTATCAGGAAGGCTTTGCTCCCCCCAGAGACTCCAGGGAAGAACCATTCTTTGTGGCTGCAGGCATTCCGTGGCCTATGGTGCATCACCCCAGTCTCTGACCTCACCTTTGTGGTGTGTCCTCGCTTCTGGTTGCTGGATTTGGGGCCTACCCAGATAATCCCAGATGCTTTCTGTCACCTAGAGACCGTTAACTTAATTACATCCTCAAAGACCCTTTTTCCAGGGGTTAGGACATGGATCTACCTTTTGGGGGGCCACTATCCAGTCCCCTACCATAGACCTCTCACCAGAATGCTGAATGTGAAGCACCTAGCACAGTGCCTGGCACACAGGGAGCTTAATAGATGGTGTTTTCGTTTGCGTCCACCCCCCCCCCTTCCAGGTGGCATACAGGTGTAGGAGACTTTATGCTGCGTGTATGTACATGTACACACATACATGTATGTTTGTGTGTACACATTTGTATGCATATACATAAACACATACTCATTTACCAAGCCTGAGACCTCCTCAGTGACTGTTACTCTTTGGGTTCCATGATAGTAACTGACTGATAGGAACTAGAGAATGTATACTCTTCTTTGAGAATTCAGTGTGCCACGACAGATGGACAAGACGATGCTTTAGGCCTAACTTTTAATACTTCTCCCTGACCACCCATGGGTGGTGGGTGGGGGTGTACTTGTGGAGTAGGTAGGATAAAGCAGCGTGCTACTGCTCCCTCTGTCCTTAAAATGCTTTTGGCTTGTTCCTGTGAGTTCTTGGCATGCAGTGACCCTCTAGCCACAGGCCCTGGGGGAGTTGGGTTTGGATGGACGCCTTAGCCTTTAGGTTTCTCCCCCACATGTGGTCTGGGGAGAGGTGTGCACGTTGTGCTTTCTGTCTACTCTGGTTCTGCACAACAGCCAAGTACAGACTGGGGGCTTGGTAGATGATCCGAGGAGTTCACAGCCAAGGGCTCAGTGATAGTTACTATAAGCTTGGAGCAGTAAGATGGTAATGCTTTGCCTGCAGGTGTTGGGGGGGGGGGGTTTGAATGAGCTTGATTGCACCTTGGGCATGAGTAGAGTTAGTCAGAGGAGGGCAAAAGTACTTTTAGGAATTTTTAGGAAGGCAGGGCCCAGCCCCGCAAAGGTACTGAGGGGAGAAAGTACATTGTGTTTGGGGAGCTAAGAGTGGGTTGCCTAGAGGGGATGGTTGTGCTGGAATGAGAAAGAAGGTCTGGAAAGGTCTGAAGACACACTTAGTCCACCTGTTTAGTCTTCCACACATCCACCTATCCACCTATCCACACATCTACCCCCCCCACCTACCCTTCTAACCACCCATCTGTCCACCCACCAACCCATCCATCCATCCATCCATCCATCCATCCATCCCATCATGACCCACATGCCCATCCGTCCATCCATCCATCATCCATCCACACACCTGTCCATCCATCCATCCATCCATCCATCCCATCATGACCCACATGCCCATCCGTCCATCCATCCATCATCCATCCACACACCTGTCCATCCATCCATCCATCCATCCATCCATCCATCATCCATCCACACACATCCGTCCATCCATCCATCCCATCATGACCCACATGCCCGCTCATCCATCCGTCCATCCATCCAGTAAATTTTCCTGAGCACTTCTCTGGGCTAACCTTGTTCTAGGCCCTGGGATACACAGAAGAATAAGGTATCTTTCCTGACCCCCACAGTGCTCAGAACCTAAATGTGAGTGAAAGCACTTGGCTGTTGTGGAGGGGAGACCAAATTTTCTATTAGCTTTTGGCTCCATTTATTTCTAAGGAGATGTGTAGGCATGAAATGAGAAGACAGAAAGAATGATAATGCCTCTGGAAGAATCCAGAGAATTAGAAGCAAAACAAGGCATAGGAGAGAAACACTGAGAAACCCCAGAATTCCTTTTTCCCCCAAGGTTCTTATACTCCAAGCACGCAGCCTGGCATTTCCCAGAAGACAGCCTGCTGAAGCCAACATGGCACGCGGGTTGTTTCCTGAGGAATCAGGTCACTTTCCCACCTAACACTTTTCATTTACTTATGCACAACCTTGACCCGGAATTTTCATCTTCAGAGTAAACCTCTTTCTGGGAACTTCCATCCGCCCTGGGCTGCCTGCCCAGAAAATGTCATCCTGGCGCCTGACGTTCTTGTGGGACCCTGTTACTGGAGTCAAGCGGCCTTTTGCTTGCTCCCCGCTCAGTGTTTGCAGTGGGTGCTTACTAGCTCTTCCTGTATTCACTTGGACTTTCAGGAACTTCTTTGCTTGTCTTTTCAGCTATAGACATATGGCCCCCGAGGGAGGTGAGCAATTTTAAAGAAGGATACCAAATAGCCTAGAATTAGACTTTGTCACTTACCACCACCTCTAGCTCCTTATTTTTGTTCCCCCCTCCGCTTTGGCTTCCCCCAACTCATAAGGCAGCCCATTACTGAACATGGTTCTGGGCAGTTTCTAGGGGGTTGTACCAGCTCTGCCAGTGACCCTGGCATGGACTTTGACACTAGAAAAGTCAGCCTTTGAAGTCCCTGAGTTCATTACATAGTCTAACCATCCACATGGTGCTGGTTGACGCTGACTTGAGCCCATGTGGACAGTGAACCCCTCTTTGCCACTTATTAGCAAATGACCTAACTGCTCCAGACTCTGTCTCCTTATCTGTACATTGGGTGTAATGATGGTATACTTTTTTTTTTAGTTTGTTTATTTTGAGAGAGACAGAGACAGTGCAGTGGGGGAGGGGCAGAGAGAGGGAGAGAGAGAATCCCAAGCAGGCTCCGCACTGTCAGTGCAGAACCTGACATGGGATTCAAACTCTTGAAACCGTGAGATTGTGACCTGAGCCCAAACCAAGAGTTGGACACTTAACCAACTGAGTCTCCCAGGTGCCCTAATGGTACATACTTCTTATGACTGTTGTGAGAAGTAAATGAAAATCCATGTGAATAAAGAATATATAACAAGGGTTCAGAAGAAGGGTTCTAGCATGGGTGACCTTATAGAAAGCCCTGGAAGAAGTACTTGGCACCTAGGGAAAATTCCTTAAGAGTTAGTTCCTGGGGCGCCTGGGTGGCTCAGTCAGTTAAGCATCCTATTTCGGCCCAGGTCGTGATCTCACTGTTCATGAGTTTGAGCCCTGTGTTGGGCTCTGTGCTGACAGCTCAGAGCCTGGAGCCTGCTTCGGATTCTGTGTCTCCCTGTCTACCTCTGTCCCTCCTCTGCTTCTGCTCTCTTTCTCTCTCTCTCAAAAGTAAATAAGTAAACATTAAAAAAATAAAAAATAAATTAAAAAATGTTAGTTCCTAATATTATTATTTTGTGTTACTATGGGAAGCCCTTAGAATGGTCCTGACACACAGTGCTCACTATATATTAGATACTAATTTTGATA
The DNA here is from genome assembly GCF_022079265.1 of Lynx rufus. Taxonomy (NCBI): domain Eukaryota; kingdom Metazoa; phylum Chordata; class Mammalia; order Carnivora; family Felidae; genus Lynx; species Lynx rufus. The sequence goes on from NW_025814824.1 coordinate 19,805,677, forward strand.
TTATAAAGATGTCCAAGTGAAGGCATCTGTATCCAGACCTGAGGTCCCCTTTCTTGTTACCTTCTTTTGGGGATCAGACCTTAGGAAAGAGGGGAGCATGGATGGGTCTAGTGATAACACTTGCATAGAACAAAGCAGGCAGAGCCCTGGTGCTTTAAGGTACACATTTTATGACAGCACAGCCCCATGAAGCAGACAGTAAGCCTGTTTTCCAGAGGCACAGACAGGTGAAGGTGAAGGTGGCGGCTGGGAAGCGGGAGCAAGCCAGGATATGCACTTGAGGATATGCACATTAAGGACCCCAGGGGCGCTGGGGCCAGGGTCCTTAACTACTACACTAGGCAAACTACAAAACTCATAGACTGTGACTCTCTATTCGTAATGCAGGGATCAGTGGAAAACCTTAGAAATGATCAAGGTCAGAATTGTGATTAGTTACAGCTAAATATGTAAATGTTGATTACTTTGCTGTACTCCAGAAATAACAATGAAAAGCGTGATGAAGTAAAAAGATCCCATTTGTAGTAGCCACAAAAATGATAACATATCTACAAGTAAATCCAGATGCTCATCTGGGCAAGTTAATGCAAAAGGATCGCTGCAAATTTTAAAAAATAACATACTTACATTAATCAAATGTAATGTTAATGTACAGTCTCCTAAAACTCATCCATGTTAACGTAGTGTGGCAGTGGTAGGGACAGACAGTATTACTGTCCGTGGAAGAGCCAAGGCCAGAAGCTGTCCATGTTTGCTTGAGAATTGCATTTTATTTTTTAAAATTAATTAATTAATGAATTTTGAGAGAGAGAGAGAGAGAGAGAGAGAGAGAGAGAGAGAGAGAATGAGAGAGAATCCTAAGTAGGCTCCACACTGTTAGCACAGAGCCAGATGTAGGGCTTCAACTCAAGAACTGTGAGATCATGACCTGAGCCAAAGTCGGAAGCTTAACCAACTGAGCCACCCAGGTGCTCCTACTTGAGAATTGCATTTTCAATTAGAGAAGAATGTTCGAAACTTTCTAAAGTTTTGATATTTGAAGCATTGTAATCCATTTAGACAAATTGTAGAGTTAGATATTTGCATCATGCCATGCTCAAAAACAAGTTCTAATTAGTCAAAAGATCTAAATGCAAGAAACTGAAATAAAAATACCAAAAGAAAATATAGGAGAGAGTTTAAGTATAGGGAGTATAGAAGGTCTTTCTAAACAAGCCATAAAACTCAGAAGCCATGAAATAAAAGACACTTAATTACGTGAAAATCTTTAAAATTTACACAGCTCATGACATCACAAATAGAGTGAAAACAAAAACAAATGACAGACATGAGAAAAGATGTGCAGTAGCAAAAGATATAAGTGACTATCCTTGGCAAGAGCCCACAAGTGGAAAACGATAACCAAATACAAATGGGGTGGTTGCTAATGGTTTGAGCCAGTGACCCAGAAGAAACCCAGCTGGCTAATAGGCAATGAATGCCAACCTCCTTAAGAAATGCAGATTATAATCAGGAGATTTTGTTTTTCCCCTCTGATCAGCAGAAATTAAAAAGATTGATAACGTCAGGCAAGGGAACGCACTTGGTGTGTCAAGTATAAATTTGGATATTTCTGGAGTGACGTTTGCATCACCCATCAGAATTCAAAACTCTCGCTCTCTGCCCAAGGAGTTTTACGTCTAAGTAGATGCCTGTGTCCTTTCTCTTTGTGGATACAGAGGTGTGCCTAATTGTGGATACAGATACATGCCTAATTTGGTCCCTGCAAGTCCAGTGCTGTTAGGTGAAGATCTGTAGACAACCAGCATGCCCAGCAAGAGGGGTGTGACGAAAGAAGTTAGGGTCCATCCTAATCGGGTAACGAGTGCGGTGAGAAGGGTGAGGGAGGTCTGTGTGAACAGACGTGGGAGGCTGGCCACGTTCTGTCATTGGGATAGAAGAAAAAAGTAAGTGTAGGAAAGGACGATGCATGTATTATTTCACTTAGAAAACCACAACATGTATATTTGTAAGCCCTGCATAGGTATGTATATACACATATCAACGTACATATACATGTCTGCACACACATTTGTATGTTTAAAAAGATGCTGAGGAATGCACACCAGGTTACTGATGGTAGCCGTCTCGGGGAAGGGGATGGTAGATGTCTGCATTTTGACTCTAGATTTTCATAAGTTGTATAGAAATTTAAAATTAACTTTAAAATAATGTTTATTTTGAGAGACAGGGAGGGAGAGAGAGAGCAAGGCTGAGTGGGGGAGGTGCAGAGAGAGAGGGAGAGAGAATCCTAAACAGGCTCCAGTGCAGAGCCCAGCTTAGGTCTCGATCCCACTAACCATGAGATCACAACCTGAGCCAAAATCAAGAGTCGGGAAGCTTAACTGATTGAGCTACCCAGGCGCCCCTAAAGTTAGCTTCATTTAAAAAATCTGGCAGTAAAGAGAGGCCTCGTGATGGTGTTCTGCAGGCTTCTGTCCCACCGGGTGCGTTCTTTTCCTTGCTCCCTGTGCTTCTGAGCTTCCTCATAGAAGGACATCGCTGAAGCTCACGTCCTGTGCCCTGCCAACCCTCACCCCCTCTGTGAGGTGGGTGATTGCTGAAGCAGTGCCTTTGCCCCACCTGGTCCGCTCCGGAACCTTGAGAAGTCCTTATGTTCCTTAGGGGTCATTCTGGAGCTCTAATCCCAGAGACCCAAAGGGTTTCTCAGCCGCATGCATTTGAGGAAAACTGTATCCCTATAGGAACTGATCATGCGGGGAGCTTAAAATTCATATGAAATTCATGACAGGCTCCGGAAAGTTTAGTAGGAGTCAAGAAACTGGTTTAACCCTGTGACTGCAGGATTTGCTAAATTTATCAGGCCATGGAACTGCTTTTTCAGTAATCCCTCCCACATGCACTTTTACCATAGACATAGTGGGAAGCACTGCTTAGAGTTTCTCCTTAAATCTTTGTAGTCCTGGGATTACCCGGCTGATTACACCCTGCCTACCAGGACCCACCCTAGCTCTCTCAGCCTTGACACCTTCTGCTAGCTTCCGAAATTCAGTAGTAACTCCCCAGATTGCACACGGGGGAGCAGTGGCCAAGTGCAGCCCACAACAATGCTTTGTAAAGCTCACAGAGCGTTTATTTTACTTTATTTTATTTTATTTTAATTTAATTTTAATTTTACTATTTTTGACAGAAGGAGAGAGCATGAGCGGGGGAGGGACAGGGAAAGAAGGAGAATCTCAGGCAGGCTCTGTGTCGCCAGTGCAGAGCCCACGCGGGGCTCCAACTCCTAAAACTGCGAGATCATGACCTGAGCCGAAATTAAGAGTCGGAGGCCCAACCGACTGAGCCACCCAGGGGCACCTCGCAGAGTGTTTAAAACACAACTTAAGCCGATATCGGAATACGGGAAGATCTTTAAAAATCCAGATTTCTTCATTTTTTAATTTTTTTGTGTTTATTTTTGAGAGAGACAGAACATGATTGGGGGAGAGGCAGGAGAGAGAGAGAGAGACACAGAATCCGAAGTAGGCTCCAGACTCTGAGCTGTCAGCACAGAACCTGACCAGAGCTTGAACCCATGAACCGTGAGATCATGACCTGAGCCAAAGCTGGACGCTCAACCGACTCCAGATTTCTTATTTCATAACCCATGTGTCCCTGACAGTGGAGTGGGGCTGGTGGGGGGGACTTCGGTCAGGAGGACCATGTGTTTCAAGAAGAAGAAGGAGCATATTTCCCTGGGGAGGCAAAGAACAGGGCAGTCACATTTGTTAGGTAACAAAGGGAGTTTGTGCTGGTGTGAGCTATGGACCTGTTCTCATTTATATGACAGCGGGGCCCCTGTTGGCATTTGAGTTTACCCCCCATGCTTGAGGCTCCCCAGTGCCCCTGCCTTAGTCACAGGCCCTCATTCTTCCAAGCAGGAAACCTCTTTGTAAGAGCTTTCTAGCAGGTCTCTCCACCTTCTGGTGTTCCCACTCTGTTCTCCTCTGCGAGCCATTGTTCTTTTTAATTCCCTATACGGCCATCACACCAGATGGGGGCAGTGAATCCCCTTTAATCTTTGCTTCCCTTCTTGAGCCTTACGCCAGAGACCCTCTTGGGCTCGAGGGAACGACTTGTGTGCCAATGCATGGCTCTCCTGCTGCCATCTGCTTTCACAATAGAATGGGGTAGATTTGGGGTGGGGGTGAACTGTAAATAAGATATTTCATTCTTCCTCCTTTTAATATTTTTCTCTTCTTAAATTAGATGTGCTTTGTGCTATAATTGGACCCTCCTGTTGGGAGCCTGAGGCAGCAGAATATCAAGAGGGTAGCCAATGAATTTTTAATTTAAATGTCAGCCATGAAACCTACCACCTAGTGAAAGGGGGGTGCGTGGAATTCGGGCTCAAAGCCTATTACCGGATATTTGGTTTCCCTCCTTGGCGTCTCTTCTGCCTGTGGGTGTGCACTTGACTCTTATTAACTTTAACAGGAATTATGTATGTGCCCTTAGGGGAGAGCATAACTTTTAACAGGGGCCTCCTCACACTGCTTTTATTTGCTGTTTAATTTTAATGAATCACACCCTGTGGAAGTGTAAGAACAAAACAGGATGAGCTTGAAAATGGAGAAGGGGTTATTACATATTTGACTCTTCTTTTATTCTGGGTTTAGATGTCAGCTCTTCCATTTGTCTCCTTTGATTGTCAATGGGACTTAATCTTGGCTGCTTATTTTTCAAATCAGAAACTGAAGTCAAATTTCTAAACTTTCCTAGATAAAAATTCACACATCATTTCATTTTTGAGAGTTTGTATGAGTCTTGAGCAAGGTGCTGGGAATAAAAAGATGAATTTGTTGAATTTAACTGATACTTATATAGTTTAATATGTTCGAGGCACTATTTTGGATTGTATCAGTTATCTGTTTTGGCATCCCAGACCAGGCAAGACAGTTGTTAAAGCAACGGCCATTTTCTTTGCTCATGACTTTGGGTCAGTAGGTTGGGCTGGGCTTAGCTGGGTGGTTCTTCGGCCACTCTCACTTGGGACGTGTATTCATTCAAGGTCATCTGGTCATTCACCTGGAGCCAGTGGTCTACAATGACCTCACTCACATGTATAGGAGTTGGTGCTGGCTGTTACCTGGGCCTCTTTCCAGCAGGCTAGCTCAGGCTTGCTAATATGGTGGCCATGTTTTAAGAGGACAGCTATGGAGGCCGCATTCCCCTTGCAAGCTGCACAGCACCACTTCCGTTGCAGTCTCTTGGTCAAAGCAAGTCACAAGGCCAGCCCAGATTCAAAAGGTGTGGAGAGCTAGACCCCGTTCTTGCTGGGAGAGCTCTAGAGAATTTGTGGCCATTTAAAAATATACCTCAATATACCTCAAAAACTCCCTATAAGTCGTGGCTCAATCCTCACATCAACCTTAGAAGGTATGTTCCATTACTCTTCCCACTATTCAATAAATGAGGAAAGTGAGGCACAACAGAGAGGTTTAGTAACTTACTCAAGGTCACACGGCTTGGGACAATCAGTGTTGACAAGTGATTCAAAAGCTGTTCATTATTATTAAGTTTTTTAGCCACTCTTAGGACCGACATATTTTTTCTCTCTAGCCTTGTAGAGAAACAATGTCACATTGTCATGTGGCTGCCATATGTTGGAAGCTCCATGTATGTTGTGCCACTGAACTATCACAACTAATCTGAAATGGAGGTGTTATTTCCATTATTTAGGTGAGAAAACTAAGGCTCATGGAAAGTAAGTACAAGTCATACAAGGCAGTGCTAACTCACTGTTCCATATGCAAGAATGATCTCCTTAAGTAAAAGTTATAAAATGTCCTGGGGCAGACTTTTTAAATCTTCTATTGTAATGACAAAATGTTTAAAACAATTTTTCTGTTGATTGTTAATGGCTGTCGCACATTTTGGAAAAGTAGCTGGAATAATAAACATGCTTTTCAGATGTCCGGTGGAGCCCCAGAATAGAAGCAAGATGAATATTCCATTCCGCATTGGCAATGCCAAAGGAGATGATGCTTTAGAAAAAAGATTTCTCGATAAAGCTCTCGAACTCAATATGATCTCCTTGAAAGGGCATAGGTGAGTATGCTTCCAGATCAAAAGCTCAGGTCACTGGTGTAATGTTCCTTTTTTTTTTTTTTTTTGAAAATTTTTATTTATTTTTTTAAGTTTATTCATTTATTATTTCTGAGAGAGAGAGAGAGAGAGAGTGAGCACGCGTGGGGGAGGGGCAGAGAGAGAGACACACACAGAATCGGAAACAGGCTCTAGGCTCTAGGCTCTGAGCTGTCAGCACAGAGCCGGATGCGGGGCTCAAACTCACAAACGGGAAGATCATGACCTGAGCTGAAGTTGGACGCTTCACCAACTGAGCCACACAGGTACCCCGTAGATTTTATTTTTAAGTGATCTCCACACCCAACACAGGGCTCGAATTCACTATGCTGAGATCAAGAGTCTCATGCTGTACTGGCTGAGCCAGCCAGACGCCCCTCTCCTCTTGCTTATAGAGCCCTTAGCATGATTCCCTGGCTGGGTGCATGGTGGAGCCACTTCTACAGGCTTTTGTCAACATTACTTTTAAAAATGTGTTAGATGACCTTTATGGTACAGAGGTTGCCGTCTCATGTCTGGTGAGAAAGGATCACTCTTGCTCCTGCTGGGCATCAGAAAGTCCTGCATGCTCTATGAAAAAAATGTGTCCTCACCACACGGGAGGTGAGACATCTGTCCTGCAGTGGTTGCTAGCCCCCTCCTCCCTACCCCGCAGGCCCATGGGTAGCTGAGTTAATCTAGGTCATGTGTGAGTCTGATGGTCCTTCACTGCATTTGGGAGAATTTCCTAATGATGAGAGGTTTGAAGCTCCTGGCCATCTGTGAGGCTTTCAGGTGACAGGTTGGGCATGCTGGCCTCAGGTGCTGCGTCGGTCTCAGGAGCCGGTGACTGGGAACTGGAAAGACGGTTGTCTTGATGCTAAATTGGATGCTTTTGTTCTTCATGGTGGCATCTTTGGTCCCTCAAGGTCTGTGGGAGGCATCCGGGCGTCTCTGTATAACGCCGTCACGATTGAGGATGTGCAGAAGCTGGCTGCCTTCATGAAGAACTTTCTGGAGATGCATCAGCTGTGAACACATCTTAACCAGTGTGTACTCTGCCCTTGAACAGTGTACAAAATTGAAAGTAACTCGGCAATGACGACGGAAACTTAGCAGACACGGTATTTTTCTCGGGTGAACATGCTTATCATAGATCTCGTTTTTCAAAGAACAGCAACATGTCCACAGCTGTGCAAAGCTGGGGAGACTTAACGGCCACCACCTTAATTCTGACTTGAACTGGAAGCATTTTAAAAACCTTTTGCTTTCCTAGTGAGTTCCAGCTGATTTTGTCCTTGCTGCTACTTTTCCTGGCTAGATCTCAGTATTCAAACTTGCCTGTGGACTCAGTTATGCAAATTGAAGTTACTTTTTCTGGAAACACAAAAACAAGGCATGGAGGCTGGGTGGGGACCTCTAGGTGCTGAATCTTGATCCTTTACAGAATGACACAGAGGGGTGTCCTGGGTTCTGCACCTGTTACTTCCAAGTCCACACTGACCAGGTAGTGAGTGTTTAGGGGTTCTAGGCTAAAAGGCAAACTGGGGATCTTTCTTTATACTGTTATTCTCATAAAGAGATAAAAGTGATATACTGTATGTTTATATAGCAAGGTGTGTTTTTTAATACCCAATAGTTTGTATTCTATGCAACATGTTTCTAATAATATGGTTCCTAGTGATGCATGTAGAGACCTTAGAATCATCGATCTCACATAGTATGCGTTATGCTTGCAACGGTATGTCCCTCCCCTCTCTCTTCCCTCTTAAAAAAACTGCTTTGCAAGATTTCAAATTTCCCAAATTCCCTTTTACGTTCCTTTTAGTGGGGAGAAGAGAAGGTTGCTTGGTGGCTTTGCTCTTCATTTTTCAGGGAGGCTGTTAAATTAAAATTCTCTGTTAAACTCCCTTCTCCTTTGTTCACTTGACGGTTCTCTTTAGAGTCTTGGACCAGTGATGCTGTGAGTTCCGGAAGATCTTTGCTGAAGAGTCTTTTCCCCTATTGTTTATCCGTTGTCAGTATTTTCTCATGACTATGTGGAGGACATTAAAGTCTTAAAACATCTAAACCTTTGTCAGTGAATTTCTTTACCTGCTTTGTATTTATTGATTTTTTTTCAAGCCCCCCAACTTGGGGCTCAAACTTACAACCCGGAGAGCCAGCCAGGCGCCCCCACTTTACCTGCTTTTTAGGCGCATTGTTCTGTTAAAAAATTTATGATGGAAAAACTTGTGTGTGAAAGTAGCATCGGATGAGGGTAATTTAGTTCCACCAATGGTATGTAGGTGTAAGACCTGAGACCTGGGTGCGTCCGTTTTTTTGTTTTTTTTGTTTTTTTGTTTTTTTGTTTTTTTAATGATTCCATGCACTGGTGGCTTTCCGTTGGCTTTTGGAATGGACGTTATCAGGAAACCACCTTACAGCACAGCTCTTGGTATAAAGGTCTATGAACTCTGTCACATGGAGGGCGGAAACATGCCAGCAGGACTGTTCTGAGTGATCTATGTCTCATTGGTTTGTGTAATAGGGACTCCTGATCTCTTATCCCAGCTCTGCACCAATAGGTTGGGTTATTGAGGTTCCCTGGTCAGGGCTAAGCTTCCCTGGTCTTAGTTCTTTCAGCTGTAAAAAGAAGGATTGAAATAATTCCCCCACTTGTCCCAGAGATGTTTAAGAGCTTAAAACGAGAGCTCAGTGCAAGATATGAATAATAACTATAAGAAATGTTTAAATAGTGAGAGCCAGCCAGCCCATGGAGGCCACTCAGGTATTCACATGGAATAGTGCTCAGCGTCTGCCTCACCTTCTTCATACTTTCATGACGGTAAGTTCCTGTGGTTTGTACAAATCCCGAGTCTCCCAAATGCCACTCCTTCTCTTTTTTTAATGTTTTATTTTTTGAGAGAGTGCGAGCGGGGGAGGGGCAGAGAGAGGGCGACACAGGATCCGAAGTGGGTTCTGCACCAACCGGTTGACAGCAGAGAGCCCAGTGTGGGGTTTGAACTCACGAACCGTGAGACCACAACCTGAGCCAAAGTCAGATGCTCAACTGACAGAGTCACCCATGTGCCCCTCATGGCCACTTCTATCCACTCCTGTTGCTGTGGCCTGCTCTGCTGTCTGCCCTTGGCGGATTACTTCTGCAGCCTCCTCTCTCCCAGCCCCCACCCCTGCACAGCCAGCTGGAGTATTACCTCCCCTCATGCTCCTCCCTGGTAGGTAAAAAAAAAAAAAAAAAAACAGGGTTCTCAGTCTGGCGTTGTAACTTTGCAGCATCTGGCCTGGCCTCGTCTTTCTTACAGTTATGGTTCTTGGAATGGTCCGTGCATTCGTTCTCCCACGCTGTGACACATACACAATGGCCTAGAGTTCCTGCCTTATTTGTGCCTCCATTGGAACAATGCTCCTTTCCTTTGTTCTCACAAGGGTGACCCTTTATCCCATCACACACCTGCATTCTCTCCTGAGACATCTGCTTATCTCCCTTTCCCCGTAGAGCACTGTGGAAGGAGCCTTGTCTCTACTTCCAGCACCGGCATCCTTCCCCTTAGGAGGGACCCAACAACGGTCTGTTTAAGGAATGAAAAGTCTTAATGAAGGTCGTATCGGTCTTCCTGAGTTTCACAAACAACCTGGAGTAAAGGCAAAGGTACAATCTTACATACATGGATTATTTTTAAAGCTTAGGGTACAACATCCATTTTCCGCTAAGCTGATCCAATAGGTGTGCGGTTGAATGGGGAGATTTAAAATCTTGGAGGGCTCCCAGACCCATTCTTCTAAATCTGTGAACGCTTTTGGGAAATGGTCACAACAGCATTGTATGAGTGCCAAGGGGAGCGACTTGTTGGGACTCCGATTGCTGGGAGGTGTGTGTCCAGTGAAAACCTTGCCCTTTGTATTGTCTCAAGTGAATGAACTGATGCCAACCTGCTTAGCACGTGGAGAGCGGTGGAAGGGGATGCAGGCTCCCGGGTCAGCAGGCTGCAGGAACCAGAACTGGCTGGTCTTCCCTCTAAGATTAAAAGCAAAGCAGATAAAACAAGTTTCTTTCAGACCTTGGTCAATCTGTAAGGCATAGTGGCCTCACATTCCTCCAGATGCTCCAAAGTCTACTCACTCCAAACTGAACTTGGAGTTTTACTTTTCTCCTTCAAAATTCTTGCCCATACCTAAATCATTCTAATGCCACTTGAGTGAGAAAAAACAAAATCGTTCCCATGTTCTTCGTGTTTATCTCCGCACACTATTTGGTCTCCAACACTGTGGTTCTGTTCTTCGCACGAGAAACAAAATTCATGTTCTGTCCCAGTCTTCATTCCCCTGCTACTGTATGTTTATCTGAATGTTCAATGCCGCTTCATCACAATGTAGCTGATCCTGGAAGGTTTGACAAGCCCTTTGGTGAACTATGCGATGTAACAAATGATAATTCTCTCGCCCCCACCTCCTTTGGAGGTGAACGCGCCACTAAGACCCATGAAATGGACGAGACCCACTGATAGATGAGATGTTCATTTCTGCCGAAGGCATTAGCTGGTCTGGCTTCATGATTAATGTTTGTTGTAATGTGTTCTTTGGAAGGAAAATAAAATGAGGAAGAATTTTCTCACATTTGATCAGAATGAACATAATTAAAAAGTGAAATGCTACTGGGTTTGGGAAGAAATCAATCACTTTAATTGGAAAGAAGATTCCTTGCCTCTGTCGGTAATTGGACTCTTGGTAATTTAGAATTGGAATCCATGACAGTTTGTGATAAATTGGCTCCTTTTGGGCCTAAAGAAGGTAAGAAGTTCTAATTACCTCTGGATTATTCCAGAGTGGATGGAAAAGCTTGATAAAAGAAAGAGATATTGGGGAAGAGGTAGAAAAGCCAGCAGTGAGCAAAGGTTTATTGAATTTCTTCTTAAGAAGGTAAAGGATAAAATAGTTTATTTGATGTGATAAAAACAACAGCATGGTATTTGTGGCATTTGACATCCCAGAGATGTAAATTGGATTTTCTAGGAAAATAGGGACCTGGGCATATTAGAAAAACTCTGCGTGCACAGAAGTTCTGCAATTAGGCTATAGTATTTAGTGCATGAGAATATTGACAACCTTGGACCCCACTGGGGGAAGTATGGAATTTGTACTTGGAGTGTTTAAGCATATTAGCAATTAGCACTAAGTTTAAGGAAGTCCCATGCATTTTATTCAAATGAAACATACTTTGTGGTACTAGAAATGTAGACAGGGCCATAATTAATGAAGCTGCTGACCCGGTCACTGTTGGTATCCTATCCTTGTTTCTATACAGATTGCCTAATGGTGCCTGAGAAATAGACTGGAGTTTAGGTTGCTGCACTGGGTGATGAGTTTATTTTGAATTTTGTCGTTTGTTTTATATATCTATATAGTTGTAGAGGTATAGATGTAGATAGATAGAATTTCAAACAGTCAAGTTGAAAGATTAGTACAAAGAACTCTTGTGTTACTTAGATTCACCAATTATTAACATTTAGCTTCATTTGCTTTGTCATTCCCCCTCTCTCCATAGATACATTCCCCCCCCTCCCCAAACCATTTAAGGATAAATTGGAGACATTGTGCCCCTTTACCTCCAACTGGCGATGATTTCTTAAGAACGGCAACATTCTCTATCCCCACAATGCGATGATCTGAATCAGAAATGTAACATTGAGACCGTTGACTCATCCATAGTCCATATTTCAAATTTTGCCAGTTATTCTAGTCACATTCTTCATAGCTATTTCTTTTAGCCCGAGAAACAGCCCACAATCATGCACTGTACTTAGTTGTCATGTCTGTTTCAGTTAAATATGGAACAGTTCTTTGGTCTGGCCTCTTTGTTCTTCATGCTATTGAGTGAGAAGAGTGTAAGCTGCGTGTAGTGTAAAATGATAGTGTCAGTTTGAGTTTGTCCTGTTTCCTCATGATTGTTTTGGCAGAAGTGATACAATGTCCTCCGTGCGTCCTCGCCAGAGGCACCTGCTGTCTATCTGCCTCACCGGTGTCTTGCTTAAGGTGGTGCCATGAGGTTTCTCCACTGCCAAGTTATCATTTGTCCCTTTGTGGTTAGTAAGTAGTTTATGGAGAGTTATTTCGACTATTCTGCTCTTCATGATGGAAAAGGTAAAGTGATTTATTGCTGATGTTCCACCAGTAATTCTACAACCTACTCCTCTCTCTCGCAAAGGGAAAAACAAAACAAAACACTAAAATATAAGCAAAGGTGTGCAAAAGAAAGTATACTGGCAAGTCAGAAGCCAACAGCTGGGGATATATATCCCAGGAGCCCTGAAGAGTAACAAATGTATTTTGGAAATGTGAATAGTATGGGTAAAGTGTGCTTTTTGGGGAACCAGGAAAGAAGGGGAAAAAATCTTATCAGGATATAGGGGCCAACTTGTGGAACTTTTCTTCTCTGTCCAGTCAAGTTTGTTTATATCTCAATATTTTTAGAAGTACAGGGCTTTGGCAACACAGACCTTTAATCTAATAGCCGGATCATGAACCACACAGCCTCATTATACTTTGAAAGATACCATATAACAACCTAAAGTTAAGGTTGCTTCTGAAGACTCTGGCCTAGCAGAAGAGCCCCCAAGAGAAAAATAAAATCTCAGCTTCCATCTAGGCAGGTAAAAAGCCGGAAGCATCTTAAATGACTGAGAAATAAAACTTGAAGCTGAAATGTAAGAAACATAAGAGGTTATAGGTCATTCTGGGAGGAAAAATAATGATCTTATTCAGCAGAGTAGAAGGCTGCTGCCAGCTAAATATTTTTTCCTGTTCCCTTCCCCCGCTTGAAAAATACACTTTCTTTAGGGTGAAAGTCCAGGGGTTGAAGCAGAAATCCTTAGGAGTTCTTAGGAAATGACAGGTAAGCAAGTTAATAACCTCAGGTAGCAACCACTCTATAAAATACACTGGGGGAAATATTTCTGAATTTTTGATGCATTTAAATCTAGGGTGGGGCACCTGGGTGGCTCAGTTGGTTGAGCATCCAACTCTTGGTTTCAGCTCAGGTCATGATCTCATGGTTCATGAGTTTGAGCCCTCCAACGGGTTCTACGCTGATAGCTTGGAGTCTTTGCAATTCTCTCTCTCCCCTTCTCTGCACCTCCCCTGCTTGTGCTCTCTCTCTCTCTCTCTCTTAAAATAAATAAACTTAAAAAAAAATAAATCTAGGATAATCTTACACACTTTCTAAAGAAATCTGCTCAAATGAAGGCTCCAGCTGACTATCACCCAGTCATTTTCCCCTTAAGACATTTCCCGTCTCCTGGTAGCACATTGGTCAGTGGATATGTAATTCAGTGTCTTCCATGAGCATTCTTTGGGATACAGGGGCAAGCCAAATAATCAAGGTATTGTATCATTTAGGATTTTGTTGGTCACAATGGATAGAAAAATTGATCTAAACTGGCAAAAAAAAAAAAAAAAAAAGCAAGGAAGGAATCCATTGGTTAACATAACTGAAACATTCAAGGGCAAGGCCCACCAGGTCTGGTTTGCTCCAGAGGCCCATGATGTGTAGCCTTTGGGTTCACCTTTCTAGGACCTTTAGACCTTCTTGCTTTGCTTCATGATAATATTGTGGCAATGTGAGTTCCAGACATCGGCTCTTAGTACTTAGGTTGACCGGGGGATGACAACAGACCTGTGTTTCCGCCTCCCCAGTGAGAGTGTCCAGGCTCGCTCTGCTGGGGTTGTCCTAGTCAGGTTCTCATTCCTGAACCAAATAGTAGGGTGGGTGGCCAACCACACCGAAACCATATGGAAGCCTGTGCGGTTTGGCAAATCAATTCTGCTTTCTGTTGCCTTCATAGGGCCCACAGCCTAGTAGGGGAGGCAGACAGTAAATAAATAATTGGGTACAAGATATGAAATAAAGGAATGGACCTGTGAGACTCTGCCAGGGGGATGCAGTCTGGTTTGGGAAGTGGGGAGTGACGTTTGAATTGATATCTGAATGGGAGAGCAGGAGTTAATCAAGAAAAGAGGTCAGGGAGAGACAAGAGCCATTTGGGCCTTTGGGGGGAACATTTATCATTTTATTTTCTTTTGGAAGAGTTGGTGCATGATGCCGCTGTTCATATGAGTGACCACATGAGGACGACTGCAGGAAAGCACCAGCTAACCACAGGTGACCACAACCACAGGGGGCGGGATGAGCACCCTGCATTGGCCACTGTGGTGCCTGGGGTGCTCCCTTTCCTGCAGGGGTCTGAGGGCCAGCAGGGCTGGGGCTTGGATGGTGACAGTGAACTATGTAGGATGGAAGTAGATAAGTAGGTAAACAACTATATAGCAGGAGAGTGTGTACTTGCTGGATTTCAACCCTGAGCATATCTTGTTCTTCTTAGCCTCTTCCCACTGTCAAGGGACCACCAAACCTTCCATATGTGATATCCAGTAAATGTTGACTAAACATAGGGATGACTATACTGACAGCCATTGGAAAATAGCCTACGTTCATGCCTGATTGATACTGAGAAGATTTCACCCCAGAACAAATTAGCAAACGCTTCCCTAGATTCTGAAGTGTCTTAGGCATTGATTCTCTACTAGAAGCTTCTGGAAGTTGAATCAACATCTGCCCGAGGTTTGCAGGGTGAGGGGCTCTAAGCATGGAGATACATGTTGATTGCGTTTTTCAGTTTTGGAAGCCCATACAGAGTTATAAATTCAGTTGTGTTTTGTTTGAACCATATACTACTTATTATTAAATTAATGGCCACATTAAAAAATCATGAGAAGGAACATTCTTGATTCTTGTCTTTTCTTGAAGGGGTAAAACATTCTGGCCTGGTGTGGTGACAAACGTCTGGAACCAGTAGATGCTGCTTGTTATGGTGAGAAAGGCTCTAATTTGCCTTTCTTCTACCTTGCCCAGTTTTGGGGTCATATTTGTTACCCACCTGGCCGTGGGTACTGGGTCTGCAAATAGCAAGGTTTAAGCTTTCTAATAGAAAACCATCCCAAGGCAAAAAGCATAAGACATCTTATCCTTGGTACCACCATTCTGGCCTCTTCCGCCATTTTTACCTTTGCAGAAGTATAAAAACGAGCTTTATAGCTGTGTGAAGGACTCTCAGAACTGAGCTAGAACAATCCCCAAACCAATTGGCGTCGGTCTGTTGGCTCTGTGCAGCCTGAAAGCATGAAATCATCATTGCCAGTTATGCCCTCTTGTCATTCCCCTTCATTCTACAGTTTCCTCTCATGGCCTGAAAGGCTGGCCCAGAACTGACCCTCTCCAGCTTGGTCTCCTTTTAGTACCTGAAGTGTCTTTCCTGTTTAGGTCTGAAGTCCAGGCCTTTAGAATTTTTTAAACTTATTTATGTATTTGGAGAGAGAAAACCGAGAATGAGAAGGGAAGGGACAGAGTGAAAGGTGTGAAAGGACAGAGTGAAAGCAAATAGAGGATCCGAAGTGAGTGGGTTCCATGCCGACAGCAGACGGACCCGACGTGGGGCTTGAACCCATGAACCTGTGAGATCATGACCTGAGCCGAAGTCAGATGCTTAACCAACTGAGCCACCCAGGCACCCCCAGTCCTTTAGAAGTTTGAGTAAAAATCCCACACCCAAGTCATTCATCCATCCACCAAGGCACTCACTTACCTATTCATTTAACAAAATGGGGAACAGTGTTGGCAAGATCATTATCCTGAAAGAATTTGGAGCCTGGTAGGAAAATGAAAATGTTTATGTGCAATTGTCATACTCCGGGTCAAGTGCAAAACCAAGTTGGGCTGCCACATAAAATACAAGAAGTCCAGTGAAACTTGCATGGTTTATTTGCTAAATCTGGTAACCCCACCACCTGGGAAAGTGTCAGGTGCAAAGGAACACATACAAGGGGGCTAGTGAAAGCTTCCTAGAACTTCCATGGAGGCCCACACATCAGGGGTTAGTAGGGAGAGGGCGGGGGTAGGGCAGTCTTCCATGAAGAGCATGATGTACTGCGTGTGTGAAGACCGGGACTCAAGCCACCCCAGGGAACTCAGGGACATGAAGTTCAGGACATGGTGGGTGGAGGAGTTTTGTCATAGAAGGAAGACAGTGAGGCAGCGAAGTCCTGCCATGGAATCTGGACTTGATCCTAAGCACAGACATTAGCCATTGTAGGCCGTTAAGCAGCATAGTGATGCAAGATGTGCATTCGAGAAAGGTCCTGATCAGAGGGGGGAGTCTGGAGATGGGAGACGGTGGGTGATGGTGGTGACTGTGGGGAGGAGAGGGGGATGGACGAGCTCCCACTGCATGTGGGAGGTGAGGGGAAGGGACGGTCAAGTGTGATGTGAAGAGTGGAAGATTGTCCCACTCACCGGGATGGGGGATGCAGGGAGAAGGAGGTACCGTGCTGTCATTTGCCTGTTTGCTCCCTGCCTTTCCACTGCTGTGCTCGGGGCTGGGGCTGCCCCTGCAACCGGTCTCTCAGATTGGCTCGCCAACTCTTCCAGACAGGGTCAGCCATGGAAAGCGTTGGCAGGGGCTTGGAGGGTGAGAGGAAGGTCGAAGACAGGGCAACTCTCCCTTGGGCCCTCTTCTCTCTTGGGGCACCTGCAGCTGGGCTTCTGAGTCCCTGGCCCACCAGGCAGCCATTCCCACTGCGCCTTCAGGTCCTTCCTGGCAGCCTGGCTCTGGCCTCAGCAACACCATCCGCTTCTTTGTCCCTCCAGCCATGAGGTGACTGTGGCTTCTGCTGCTGTGACTCTGGGCCGTCTTGCCATTCCGTCTGACTTTTTAGATTTCCATCACTGGATGAAAGTTGCTCTATCAAACTGTTTGTCTTGGGGCTCCTTCCTTTCCCTTCCCTCCCCTCCCCTCCCCTCCCCTCCCCTTCCCTTCCTTCCCCTTCCCTCTCCTGCCTTCCCTTCCCTTCCCTTCCCTTCCCTTCCCTTCCCTTCCCTTCCCTTCCCTTCCCTTCCCTCCCCTCCCCTCCCCTCCCCTCCCCTCCCCTCCCCTCCCCTTCCCTCTCCTGCCTTCCCTTCCCTCCCCTCCCCTCTCCTTCCCTTCCCCTTCCCTTCTCTTCCCTCCTCTGCCTTCCCTTCCTTCCCCTGCCTTCCCTTCCCTTCCCTCCCCTCCCCTTCCCTTCTCTGCCTTCCCTTCCCTCCCCTCCCCTCCCCTCCCCTTCCCTTCCCTTCCCTTCCCTTCCCTTCCCTTCCCTTCCCTTCCCCTCCACTCCCCTCCCCTCCCCTCCCTTCCCCTCCACTCCCCTCCCCTCCACTCCCCTCCCCTCCCCTCTACTCCCCTTCCCTTCCCTTCCTTCAATAGGCTTCGCGCCCAGTGCAGAGCCCAACATAGGGCTAGAACTCACCAGCCCAGAGATCAGGACCTGAGCTGAGATCAGGAGTTGGATTGCTTGATCGACTGAGCCACCCAGGTGCCCCGGGGGGCTATTTTTCTGAGTGGCCACAGAGTAATATGGACATGGTAAGTTTGAGGGGCCTGCATGAGACATTTAAATGGAGCTGTTCAACAGGTGGTCACATCCACAGGTGGAAAGCTGCAGCAAGTGGTGACTGATGGAGGTGGGTTTCCACAGTAGTTGAAGCCGGGGGAATGGGTGAGATACTCTGAGAGGCAGCGTAGGGGAAGAAGGGCAGAGAGCCGCCTGAGACCAGGTCTCAGGGGATGACAGGGCAGGGAGAGAGAGAAAACCTTGGGGAGGGTTGGCCAGCACAGAAACCAAGGGAGGAAGATACTGTCCCGATAGATACTGTGTGAGATTGTAACTTTGCTTACAGGTCACATAGATGAGGCTTGAGAAGCACAGCTTTGAACCCATCTACCGAGAAATCACCGGGCGTCCAGGAGAGCACATTCAGGCAAGTGGTGGGGCAGCAACGGCGGGTATCTGCTTAAAAAAACGCAAAAGGGGAGACACTTCGGTGTGAGCCTGCAAGCCCTGAGGTTTCCCGAGAGGACGGCAGACTCACACCCCATGTCCCTCTCATTCTGTCCGTGAGCTCCTCCTGCACAATGAGAGGTACAATCACTGACGTGGCTGAAATGATCATTTTCATCTCATTTTTATTCAGAGCAGATCTAACAGAATTTGTATTAAGTATGCGAATTAAATGTCCATATAGTGGGACTTGACTGTATCCTCACCATCCCCCTTCCCTTCTCGGTTTTGACACCTGCCCTCTTTGGCTCTTCAGAGCTGGACCCTACTTCTTCAGTCCACTGTCAGTTCACTGTGCGTGGCTTCTTTCTTGCCCGAATGGTCCTCGTTGACATCTTGCTCTCTCCCCTGCCTCCTGGTGGTCTCACCCCTCCCTGGCAGCTGTTAGGTCCCTTGAGATTGGTTCACTGCAGGCAAGGAACTGACAACAGCGTAGGTAGGGGGAGGTGATGGGGCAGCCAAGTGAGCCAGCCCTGAGTCTATGCACCGGCGGATGGGGGTCAAGGGCAACGGGAGAGAGAGCAGGTGGGCTGTGCTTCAGTTCTGAGACAGGTGTGCTTGGATCCACACCCAGCTTTGCCTTTTAAAAAAAAAATTTTTTTTTAACATTTATTCATTTTTGAGAGAGAGACATAAACAGAGCATGAGTGGGGAAGGGAAAGAGAGGGAGAGGGAGACACAGAACCAGAAGCGGGCTCCAGGCCCTGAGCTGTCAGCACAGAGCCTGACACAGGGCTAGAACTCATGGACTGTGAGATCATGACCTGAGCCAAAGTCAGATGCTTAACTGACTAAGCCACCCAGGTGCCCCATAGCTTTGCCTTTCTTTATTGTCTCTTTGTTTAAAAAAATTTTTTTAAGTTTATTTATTTATTTATTTTGACAGCGAGAGAGAGAGAGAGAGAGAGAGAGAGAGAGAGAGAGCGCGAGCGAGAGCACGGGAGGGGTAGAGAGACTCCTAAGCAGGCTCCATGTTGAATCCAAAGTCAGTGTGGAGCCTGATGCGGAGCTCGAACCCATGCCATGAACCGGGAGATCATGATCTGAGCCGAAGTCTGACGTTTAACTGACTGAGACTCCCAGGCGCCCCTCTTCATTTTCTCTTTTGATCCCATCCGGCTTTCTGCTGCCCTTGTCCTTCAGGGGACGGAAGTCAGCACCAGCCCAAGTCTAGTCCCCAAATGCTTCCTACTTCCGAGCCCTAATGAGACTTGTGTATCTACCTCCTACTTGGGTTGCCCTGGCATTCTTTATAATGAGGCGAGTGATTCCTGCCCTGGGCTATCTTTCCTGGTATCTTTCCTTGTTCTTGTCGATACTGCTGGAGGAGGTCATCGAGAGGTCATGACCCCCAGGTGACCCGCAAGCTGGGTCTGGGCCAGCGGAGGCTCTTCGCTCCACACCCTCCTGCCAGCCATTCCTACGGCGGCACACAGTCTTAGGAGAGCAATATGTCGCTGAGAACTTCTGAACCCTGTTAAGGCTTCAACATAAACTCTGAAGATTCTGGCAGAGACGCTCTTGCCTCGCGGCCGCCCAAGACCAGCCTCGTAAGTTCCCTTGCTTGTTAAGACCAACACCTGTCCGTCTGCAGCGGCCTGCCCCTGTCCTCTGTCTTACCCGACCTCCATGGCCGCGGCCAGTATGCAAACCAACAGGTACTCTTTTTAAGTTTATTTTTTTATTTGAGAGAGAGAGAGAGAGAGAGAGAGAGAGAGAGAGAGAGAGAAAGAGAGAGCGTGCACGCGCGAGAGTCCTCAAGCACGAACAGGGGAAGGGCAGAAAGAAGGGGAGAGAGAGAACCCCAGGCAGGCTCTGCACCCACACAGAGCCCAGCTCGGGGCTTGAGCTCACAAACCATGAGATCATGACCTGAACTGAATCAAGAGTCTGATGCTTAAGAGACTCTTAAAAACTGAGAACAAACTGAGGGTTGATGGGGGGTGGGAGGGAGGGGAGGGTGGGTGATGTGTATTGAGGAGGGCACCTTTTGGGATGAGCACTGGGTGTTGTATGGAAACCAATCTGACAATAAATTTCATATTGAAAGGGCGGGCCTACGCCTGCCAACTCCATCTTGTTCTGTGTCCTTCACCTAGACCACGCCTCCTCCCCTTGAGTAACCTCCTGCTCACCCGTTCAAACTTCCTGATCAAAACACGCCCAGCGACCTGCGTAACAGGACTCCGACCCTTCCCCAGCCAATCAGCTGAGGCCACAGCCATTACCTCACCAACTGCCCCTAGACCCCTATAAAACCTTTGTGCTTTTGAAACTCGCTCTCTCTCCCTGGTATCTCACGGCTGCGTCGGTGCAGGTAGGGGATTGAGCTCGAGCTAGCTCAAATAAAGGCTCTTTTGCTTTTACATCGGACTCGGCTCCCTAGTGGTCTTTGGGGATCACGAATTCTGGGCATAACACATGCATTGAAAAAAAATTAAAAAATAAAATAAAATGTGAAAAAAAAAAGAGTCTGATGCTTAATCGACTGAGCCACCAGCAACAGATAATCTTAATGCTTTGTTTTCTTCCAAGTATATACAAATCAAATCACGCTTTTGTGATCAAAACTATACAAAGAACCAAACATATACTTTCCATTTTATCCTTCAGGCATGGTTGGTGTTATACCGACCTGTTTCTTCACCCTCGTTTGTTCTTTGGATTCTTTTTTCATCGAAATCTGTTTCTCTTCAGACGATTGTCTACTAATTCATAAAAATCGTACGTGAATCTGGCTGTGCTCGGTGTATTTTACTCTCAGTAGTCTTTGACCAGAGTGCTGCCTTTAAGATGCCCATGCAGGATTCACAACAACAGTAAAATGCTTTTAAAAAGTAGTATCTTGGGGCGCCTGGGCAGCTCAGTGGGTTAAGCGTCCGACTCCGGCTCAGGTCATGATTTCTCGGTCCGTGAGTTCGAGCCCCGCGTCGGGCTCTGTGCTGACAGCTCGGAGCCTGGAGCCTGTTTCGGATCCTGTGTCTCCCTCTCTCTCTGCCCCTTTCCCCACTCACACTCTGTCTCTCTCTCTCTCGAAAATAAAGAAACATTAAAAATAAATAAATAAATAAATAAATAAAAAGTAGTATCTTACGTTTGCAGAGCAGCTTAAATATATTTTTTTAATTTTTAACTTTATTTTTGAGAGAGAAAGCATGTGAGCAGGGAGGGGCAAAGAGAGAGGGAGACACAGAATCTGAAGCAGGCTCCAGGCTCTGAGCTGTCAGCACAGAGCCCGATGCGGGGCTCGAACTCAAGAACTGTGAGATCATGACCTGAGCTGAAGTCAGACGCCCAACCGACTGAGTCACCCAGCACTCCTGTTTGCAGAACAGTTTATACAGCATATGGTACGCTGTTAATTATCCCTTAAAACCCAGTTTATCATGGCTGAGATTGCTCGCACACCTGTGGGATCAGCTCAGGACTGACTGTCAGTGGGGCTGGGGCCACGTGTCTGTCATCCCTCAGCAGATCTTGTGCTCACGGTGGTGGCGGGCTTCCAGGAGGCAGAGTAGACACTGCGTCTCGAGGCCTGGCTCTCAACTAGCACACCGTCATCCCTGCTACATTCCACTGGCCATCGCCTGCAAAATGGTGAACCCAGATTCTAGGGTGGGGAAACCGCGTCTACCTCTCCATGGGAGAAGCTATAAAGTCACCTTGCCAAGGATGAGGATACAAGGAGATCATGTGGGCCATTTTTGCAGTTTTGGAAGACAACTGTTGCCTTAAAGTGGTGGTCAGGAACCTTCATTTTCCAGACCTCTCAGATTCCTAGAATTCTCCATCTCTGGTTTGGTGGTCCCTTAAGATTCCCCATCACTTTGGGTGAGGGGGCGTTTTGAGACCGGTGTTGTCATTCCAAATGAGGAGTTCTGGGATTGACATCCTACCACTCCTCATACATTATTGAGAAGGTTCCCTCTGTGTATGAGCAATTATATTTCTGTGTATATTTTGAGAAATAAATTGTACAGGCCTCTTTTCTTTCACACCCCCTAGAGATGTTATAGAGGTAGTAAAAGTGTCCAAATTTGTGAGAAATTGGAATAATCAAGAGTTACCTGTATGGAATGCTATTAACGATAGCAATTCACGCTAGAGTACCTTTCATCTGAGACGCTCAGGGTCTGTTAACAGATTAAAAGTAGTAAAAGACACTGATCTAGAGAATTTTCATTATCTTGTGCTCTGCAAACTCAGATTTTCATTGGTTTGAATGGGCCTGAAAATACATTTTTATTACTAGGGGCCTAGAAGCCTCTAGCAGTGTTCTTAATAAAGCAAGGTGAGTTATAAGCAATCATCTGATGAAGGGTAAATGTACCATACTCCATTTTAAGAAAAATACAATATAAAAGTCTTACCATGGAAGAAAATCTTTATATGGTCTTTTAAGAAAACTTCAAGAAAAATGAAGACATGACACTATATTAAATTTAAAGCCAGTGACTTATAAGCAAAGAAAAGCAAAGATGGTCTGATTAAGGCTGTTGCATTGTTCTGGCATTTTTTACGTCTCCCCCATTTCTGTGGCCTTTTTAGATCATAAGCTTTTAGGGCACAGAGAACGAGTCCATTTTGATGTAGTACTGAGCAAATGCACAGAGAGGTTCTCAATAAATAGGTATTAAATTCTCCATCCAGAAAGGGCCTTGAGACACCTTCTCTTTACTCCCTGGTAGCACTATTTTAGCCAGCCCAGAAAAAGATTTTTTTTTCTTCTTTAAATCTCGAAATTCAGAGATTCCATGATAAGAATTTCCTTCTCCCCTTTGTTTTGTGCTCTGCTGAGGACATTGGCAGAGTGGTGTGAACCCGCCGTCCTGACGCACG
Organism: Lynx rufus; assembly: GCF_022079265.1. Taxonomy (NCBI): domain Eukaryota; kingdom Metazoa; phylum Chordata; class Mammalia; order Carnivora; family Felidae; genus Lynx; species Lynx rufus. The sequence goes on from NW_025814824.1 coordinate 19,828,552, forward strand.
GCTTGGGCCGCTGTGCTGTGGCCCTGTGCTGAGGGGCCTTTCTGACAGGGGCTCTGGGCTCCAGTGTGCCTTGGTCACGTTCTCTGGTGGAACATTGGGTGCCTGACCACTCTGACCCTCGGTATCATTTGTAGTCCTGGGGTGGGGGGGGGGTTCAGTGAGCTTGTGTGGTACCAGGTGACTGAGGCAGAGTAGGCATGGAATGAATCTTTTCCTCCTTTTAATGAGTGGCAGAGAAGAACTTGGCCCTAGGGATGGGCCACTTGGACTCTAGCTTGGTGCTTCTTAAACTTTAATATTGTCTGTATCTCCTGTAGATCTTGTGAAAATGCAAGATCTGATTCAGTAGTTCTCGTGTGGGGCCTGGATCTGTTCCCAGCAAGCTCCCAGGTGATGGTCCTGCTGCTAGATCGTGGACCATACTTGTAACGGCAAAGGTGATGGGCTCTTGTCTTTGTCCCGGCACCAGATGTCTGCTGCTGAAAAAACTTCTGTGATGGGAAGTATTATTTTTTTTAATGTTTATTTATTTTTGAGAGAGAGCGAGAGAGAGAGCGAGCATGAGTGGGGGAGGGGCAGAGAGAGGGAGACACAGAATCCGAAGCAGACTCCAGGCTCTGAGCTGTCAGCACAGAGCCCGACGCGGGGCTTGAACCCATGAACCGTGAGATCATGCCCTGAGCCAAGGTCGGACCCTTAACCGACTGGGCCACCCAGGTGCCCCTGTAATGGGATTTCTGAAACCTATTTCCCTCACAGGCAAGAGGCCTGTGCCACCAGGTCAAGGAGAGCAAAAGAGACCTGTAGGCTGTGGGTCTGGTTTCCGGCACCTGGAATTGGAGGCAGAGAGTCTGGGTTTAAAAACTAGGAGCACCTGGGTGGTTTAGTTGGTTGAGCCTCTGACCTTCAGCTCAGGTCATGATCTCAGGGTTTGTGAGTTCGAGCCCCCCGCATCAGGCTCTGTGCTGACAGCTCTCAGAGCCTGGAGCCTGCTTCGAATTCTGTGTCTCCCACTCTCTCTTCCCCTCCCCTGCTCGCGTTCTCTCTCTCTCTCTCTCAAAAATAAAAATAAACATTATAAAAATACAAATAAAAACTGGCTCTCATATCCCCTGGCTGTGTGTTCCTGGGTAAATTATTTAACCTTCTGTGTCTGTATCTCCATCAGCAGCATGGAGATAATCATAATCTCCCAGGGGCTATTATGGGGATTGAATGAGATAACAGCACAGGCACATAGTGAACACCCAGGTTGTGTTACCTTAGCTCTGATTTTTACCAGGAGACAAGTACTGTTAGAAGACGAGGTGTCAGCAGAACTAAGGAATCTGTAAGACAAACGTTCCTACAGAATGTGAGCCTTCTGGCCTCCTGCAGCTGGGACGCACAGCGGAGAAATTGGTGGCGTAAATAAGTCCACACCAAGGGCCTCTCGCCTCCAGCAGGCAGGGTCAAAGGTTGGCTTTCAGGGTCAGAAGGTCAGCCCCTGTCATTCCTGTTCTTTATTTCATTTCTTCCCCTTCTCCTCTGTGGGTGGATTCACCTTTTATTGCAAGAGAGAAGGAGCATGCATTAAAACAAACCTATGCTTACTTGGAAACTTCACGACTTTTTAAATTGAAAAAACTCCCGACCAAGAGAAAGGAGCCGATTTAGGACAGACTTTAATTGGCTATTAGCGCGCTTACTGGGCGGTGGAAATTGCCTGGCCTTTGGCTTCAGACCATGCCGGGCACCCACGGCAGGCATTAATAGCCTATTAATGCACACCCTGTCACTGCTTTATTTCCTAATTAATACTTCCTGCTTTAGGGGTAGGGGAACACAGCTATAAAATTGTTTTATCTATTGCTTCAGCAATGAGGGAGAAAAAGTGTTATTAGCACCTCATGCCTGTCACATTAATGGCTGGACTAGAAAATCAGAAGGATTAGTATGGGTTTTATTTTCTTAATCTTTACCTCAGGGTGGAGAAAGGTCAATCCCAAACCCGACCCCAAGCTTAGGTCAGGAAGCTAGAATTTTGACAGTGTAGTCAGCTCTCAGGTTCCTCATAGCGTCTTGGAAGTATGGGAAATAGAAAGGAATGATGCAGTGTGGGGCAGATTAGCCTCATTCTCTTTTGAGTCTTGAGAGGGAACGAGGAGGAAGAGGACTGCTCTGTGCATTTGGGCAGGTTGTGCACTCTACAACAACACTGATGTAGAACATTTGCTTGTGTTATTATGACAGCTTTCTGACAGATGGAAGTCGTGTCTTGAGGAAGTACTGTTTGCTCTTTTTCTTAGAGGATAGAGAAGCTCTCAATGGGTGCGATTTTATCCCCGAGGGGGTATTTGACAGTGTCCAGAGACATTTTTGGTTGTCACAAGTGGGTGGTGTGCTACTGGCATCTAGTCGGTAGGGGCCAGGGGTGCCGATAGACATCCTACAGCATACATGGCAACCGTTCCCACTCCCAACAAACAAAGATCTAGCTCAAACTGTCACTAGAGCCAGGGTCAAAAAACTGGCCTGGAGGATGAAGGCAGTCTTCCCTGCCTCTCAGTCTGGCATCTTTTCCCCTGCTCGTTCTGGAGGAATAGCTGCTGGAGAGGGAGGGAGCCACTTCTGAGTCCACATCAGGTATATGTGCCCACTGGAGCCAACGTGCCTGGAAGAGCCCAAGGCCCCTTGCCGGCAGGGCTATGGCTCGGGATGACCGCCATGGTGGGGAAGACCTTTCTGCCTCTGGGCCCTCAGTGCATCAGGCCCACGTGGAGCTTCCTTCCGTCCCACGGGCCTTCAAGAGGAGCCGGCTTTCCTGGTCTCTCCAATGCTACCCAGCTGGCGATCCCCAGCCTCTCAAGAGGCGGCACGGTATCCTCTCGTTTGCTTTCCATGCTGCCTCCTAGACCAGTTTTGAAAGGTTTTGTAGATGGCCGTTAGGGAGATACAGGCAGAAACTTTTTTCAAGTTTATTTATTTACTTTCCGAGAGACAGAGTGTGAGAGCAGGGGAGGGGCAGAGAGAGAATGGGAGACAGAATCCCAAGCAGGCTCCACACTGTCAGCACAGAGCCCAGTGTGGGGCTCGAAGCCACAAACCGTGAGATCGTGACCTGAACCAAAATCAAGAGTCAGATGGTTAACCAACTGGGCCACTCAGGCACCCCACCGGCAGAAATCTGAGGAAAAATAGAACTCCCAGACCAGTAAGTGGCTTCATGTTCCGGTTTTTCCACATGCTAGACATATGGCTTTAGGCACTTCACTGAACCCGTCTGTGCCTCAGTTTCTTCATCTGTAAAATGGGGCTGAGAATAATAGTGCCTTGTGTTTAGTTCAGTGCTTGTCATGTACCGGCTGTCCCATACTTCCTTCCATGTTCATTTTTGGGGCACTGTATTAGTTTGCTGGAGTTACCATAACAAAACACCACAGTCTGGGGTAGTATAAACAATAGAGATTTATTTTTGCTCTGTTCTGGAGGCTGGAAGTCCAAGATCACGGTGTCAGCGAGGTTGTTTCCTTCTGATGGCTGTGAGAAGGATCTTTGCAGACTTCCCATCTTGGCTATCAGACAACCACCTTCTCCCTACATCCTCACACGGTCTTTTCTCTGTGGGCATCCCTGGGTCCTAATCTCCTCTTCTTATAAGGACACCAGTCAGAGTGGACTAGTGGCCTAATTTTAACTTAATTACCGCCTTGAAGGCCCTGTTTCTGAATACAGTTCCATTCTGAAGTACTGGGGTTAGGGCTTCATATGAGTCGGGGAGACACAATTCAGCCCACAACACCTGACAAGCACCTTTGTAATAACACCAACATGGTCCTTAATGTTTAACTGTGATACCAACTGAAAAAGCCAGGATGGACCTTGAGAGCATCATGCTAAGTGGAAAAAGCCGGAGAAAGAAAAATACTGTATGTTTTCACTTACATGTGGAATCTAAGGAAACTGGGCTTCTACAGGCAGAGAACTGCCTGGTGGTTTTCAGAGGCAGGGGAGGGGCGATGTGGGGGAAGGGTGTCAAAGGTATAAATATCCAGTTATAAAATAAGTCCTGGAGGGGCGCCGTGGTGGCTCAGTCGGTTAAATGTCTGACTTCAGCTCAGGTCATGATCTCATGGTTCATGAGCTTGAGTCCCCTGTCCAGCTCTGTGCTCACGGCTCAGAGCCTGGACCTGCTTCGGATTCTGTGTCTTCCTCTTTCTCTGCCCCTCCCCCACTCGCACATTAAAAAAAAACATTAAAATTAGTCCTGGGGATGTAATGGACAGCATGGTGACTGTAGCTCATACTGTGTTGTTTCTTTGGAAATCGCTAAGAAAGTAGAAAAGTGCTCCTCACAAGAAAATTGCAACCATGTGAGGTGATGGATTCTTTTAAAAGTTTATTTATTTACTTAAGCACTGTCTACACCCAATGTGGGGCTTGAACTCGTGACCCTGAGATCAAGAGCCGGCCAGGCGCCCCAAGGCGATGGATGTTAACGAGACTTGGTGTGGTGGTCATTACCCGCACACGCATTGTGTATCCGTGCACACTGTGTGCAAATGATTATGGCTGGGCTCTTGGACCTCATCTAGGAGCTACTGCACGAGGGGATCCAATCGATACCCATTCCGGCATCCTCAAGGGTCTTTGGCAAGGCCCTATGGATTATTTTGCTGAAGCCATTGTTAATTTGTCAGCAGACCCTGAATGGACAAGCGCAGTGTACTTGTCAGCCGGGAAAAAGCCCCTTCAAAAATCAACAGACACAACCAAAGTCATCTCAGTGTGAAGGCTGATTAGAACATGGCTTGTGTCTCGGACAATGAGCTCTATTTATGATGGTCTCCCTGTCGTTAAGTACCTCTGCTACAAGAGGAAACTGGGGCTATTAAGTCTTCCAGACAGAACCAGGGGGAAGAGCCATCATTTCTTTCATAAGCAGAAGGGAAGGTTCTGCTCAATAAAGATCAATTAAACATCTCTGTTAAAAGGTTGCTTGGGAGTCGATGCCAGTAGAAACTCCATTGTATGAAGCCACACACCCTCCTTGCCACCCGCCCTCCCACCTCTGTGTCTTGCACTGGGGGGACATCTTAAGAGGTTGTTGGCTGTTGTAAGCTGTATAAGGTGACAGAGGCCCTCACACTCGTGGCTGAATGGTCTGTGATGTTGAGTGACCTTTCATGCCTTTGGGCAGGGGCATCCCCAGAGGACAACAGGCACATGACATGCTTTTTGGGCTTCAGCCAAGTATCAGTCATCCTGATATAGGAGTGAAAAGTAGGTGCCCTGAAAGATTACTTGGTGGCCAGAGCTACTAGTAACCAGGATGTAGGAAGAGATCTGGGGGCCCTTGGGGTCCATTACCCAAAGAACATAGTCCAAAGCCCCCCACCATCTCTAACATTTTACCCTTACAACCTCATTCTAGTTCTTTAAAATACTGTGCACTTCTTTTCTCTGGCTTAGATGGTGGCCTCTCAGGTAAATCCCATCTTTTTTTGATGGGAATTAACTGTCCTGCTTTCCAAGCCCCTGTACGGTTTTCTTACATTTCAGTTATAATGCCTCCCTGGCAGTTATTTTTTCAAACATCTGTCCCTCACTCATCCAAGATGTAAACTTCATCGCTGATCTCCCATCCACCTCCCAATACCTGGTTTGATGCTTTGCATATGACAGGTGTGTTGAAAGAAGCCTGCAAGTTGATCTTGGATAAACATCATTGCAGTAGGCACCTTTTTTTTTTTTTATGTTTGTTTATTCATTTTGAGAGAGAGAGAGAGAGAGAGAGAGCTGTGCCCAAGTTGGGAGGGGCACAGAGAAGGAAAGACAGAATCCGAAGCAGGCTCCACACCATCAGAGCAGAGCCCCATGCAGGGCTCGAACTCACAAACTGTGAGATGGATGACCTGAGCTCAGATCAAGAGTCAGACGCTTAACTGACTGAGCCACCCAGGCACCCCTTGCAGTAGGCATCTTTAACTAGACTCCTGAAAGGTGGGCAGTGCACACATGCCTGCATCACAGAAGGCAGGCTTGATGGATGAATATGGCTATAAAGGACACATCCACCTATATTTAAACCCAGAAATTGTTGGACTTAAAAATCTCTAACAGTCATGGAGGCACCAAAGCCCTGGGCCTCTCTGTAATAGGTTTCTATTGCTGTGTAACAAATGAGCACAAAGTTGGCAGTTTTCCATACATCACTTTATTGTCTCACAGTTTCTAGAGGTCAGAAGCCCAGGCATGTCGTGGCTGGATTTCTGCTCTGCTGGAGTCTCACCCAGTTCATGTCAAGGTGTTGGCTGGGGTTCGGTGCTCACCTGGGGTCCCGTGTCCTCTTCCAAACTCACTAGTCATTGGAAGAACTCATTTCCTTATGGTTGTAGGACTGAGGACACCTAACCTGGCTGCCTATCAGCTGGGCAACTCTCAGCTCCTATAGGTGACCCACTTTTCCTGCCTCGTGGCCCTCTCTATCTGTAACACCAATAATAGACTCTTCCCTCAAGTCATATCTTCCTCTCATGTTGGTTCTGACTCCATGACTTCTGGATTCAGGGTTAAAGGACTTAATTGATTTGATCAGGCTCACTAGGGCGATTTCCTTCTTTGTTTTTGTTTTTGTTTTATTTATTTATTTTGAGAGAGACAGAGGCAGTGCGATTGGGGGAGGGGCAGAGAGAGAGAGAGAGAGCGCGCGCACGCAAGAGAGAGAGCGAATACCAAGCAGGATCTGCACCATCAGCTCAGAGCCTGATGTTGGCTCAAATCCATGAAATTGTGAGATCATGATCTGAGCTGAAACTTAGAACCAGGACCTTAACCGACTGAGCCGCCCAGGCGCCCCAGATGATTTCCATATCTTAAGGTATGGATTAACCGATTTGGGGCCTTAATTACATCTGCAAAATTGCTGCAGAGAGGCACTTAAATTCCTGTGTAATCGGATAATTGGAAGAAGGTGTGTATTCAGGGAGCTGGAAAACGTGGGGGCCATCGGAGAATTCTGCCTACCGCACTTACCAACAGGCGGAAGTGAAAGCTTTGCCTATTGGCCTGTGCCTGACCTACGTATGTCTTCCCCTATGTCATGAGTTGAGATGACAGAGTTGGTCACAAACCTGCATCCGACATTAGAAGTGCTGCTCCCCGAAGAGGGAGGGAAGACACAACTTTGACTGTACCTCTTGATGTAGGTGATGCCTCATGGTGTTGGGGAGATTTTCACTGGATCAGTCACCCAGTTGAGAAGCAACCTTAGTACGGTGACAAACAGCAAGCATTAATGGCTCTTCTTAACGACACCATGAACGTCTGAGATAAGGACTAGCAAACTAGAGCCAGCCACCTGTTGTTTGTAAATTAAATATTGGACCACAGCCACGCCATTCATTTATGAAATTTCTCTGGCTACTTTTGCATTACCATGACAACTGAATGGTTGTGAGAGAGACCATATGTTCCACAAAGCCAAAAATACTCTCTGGCCCTTTACCTTGCTGACCCCTGGTCTGAGACCATTCCCGTAATTTTCTCAGGATAAGAATCACCTGGATCATTTGTTAAAACCACGGTTTCTTGGTATTTGAGGAGTCAGAATCTCCAGGGCAGGGAGTTCAGGAAACTGTAGTGGATAAGCTTTCCAGGTGATTCTTATCACCAGAGAAATACTGGTCTCAGGTGTGCTTTCTTGCCTGGTAAGGGAGGAGCTTTTAAAAGAGGTGGTGTAGGGGCATCTGAGTGGTCCAGTTGGTTGGGCCTCTGACTTTGGCTCGCGTGCGTTGTGGTCTCGAGGTTCGTGGGTTGAAGCCCACAGCGGGCTTTGTGCTGGCGGTATGGAGCCTGCTTGGGATTGTCTCCTTCTCTCCCACATGCTCACGCTCTGTCAGATGAAGTAAATAAACTTAAAAAAACCCAAAGAGGCGGCATTGCCCTCAGGAGCACAGACATCCGGTTTCCGTTGTCTAGGACCATGGCTCTGCCTCTCACCTAATCTGCCGTTTCAGGTAAGTTACTTTAAATTCTGTTTCTTAGGCTGGGAAAGAAAATAATCATGACTCATTGTATATGTGCATGGTGCCTAATACAATGCTCAGTAGTGGTCAGGAGCAGCACTGTGTGGATACCAGATGACCCCACCGTGGAAACAGTTCGTAATTAAAGTGGGCCCAGCAGTAGGCCATGGTGCACGGACATCTGCCTCAAAAAGAAAAACTCCCTTAAAAGGAATCTTCCATGGCTTTATGGAAGCATGAGGCCCTTTAGAAAATTCACAGTGCCCTGCGTATCCCTGAATATTGCAAGAGGTCACAGTTGATTATTTTAGGATATAACTGAGTTTACAAAAAAGAGATTTCGATACTTGGCAGGAAACTTGAGTCCCCCCCCCCTCAGTTTTGAAGATAATGCTTTCAAAAATCATTGCCTGATGAGATCATGCAAATTCAGCCTTCTGTATAGCTGTTGAAGGAAAGTTTTTAGATAAATTGCTATGTCTTTGCCGCATAAATTCTTGCAAGTTACAAGCCTCCAGTCATACTTCAGGTTGCTGGGGAGTTTCGTATTTTACTAAAAAGGGGAGAAAAATCAATCTTGAATCTTTTAGTCCAGTGACCAAGGAATCTCTCCATTGATTTTGTTCAGTTACCCAGGTGGTGTGCAATTTACCCGGATTTTTTCTGATTAAAGTTTATTTTTTCTTGGAAGTATTAATCTGAGTGTTATATGGATAACACTGTAATACCAGACTCTCTTTAAAGCCACTTTACACAGCTTATGTAAACATCCTAGGGTAGAGTTCCTCGCAAGAGTTTTCTCAAATTTGGAACTTGGATTTGCTGCATGTTATTTCTCTTTTCAACAGAAGAGGGAGGCAAAGACTTGGCTAAACAGTATACTTGAACCCCAGGTTAGAGAGGAATGAGTTGTTTTTCTTCTTAAAGGAGCAGGTAAACAAGAACAGGAAGAATTCTGCCAGCTGTGATACAGCCTCCGTGAATGGAAACACACACATTTAGCAAGCCAGAGTATTTTTCCGGTTTCTTATTTATTTCAGTTTTAAAAGAGTACCATTGGGAACAGAGAAAAATCAAATCCTCAGAAGGCAGGGGGGGAGAGATAGACTTCATTTTTATCAAGTGCAGTGTTGGGATCTTGCAATACCCTAAAACGGCGCTGGACAGAAAGGGCCATTCAGGGGCTGCCTGAACTAACTCCCTAAGCAAACTTCCAGGTCACCAGGCCACCTGGCTGAGCTTTTAGGTTTGTGGTTGATGGTGCTATATTATCCCTTTTGCTAATGTCTAAGAGAAACACTGGATGTGCTGACCACCAGTAGTGGCTTGCATTCCTGTTAGCTTTTTCTAACTCAGATTCTCTTAGATTAAGGTCTCCTGGGCAGAGCACCCCTTCCCCCAGGCTTGCAAAAACTTTCTATGGCTCGCACCTGGTCCCAACCCACAGCCGTGGACCTGCTTGTAAGCCCTCATGAAAGGTTGCTCCTGGTGGTGCGGCCATCTTGACTGGAGGGTGCCTTCATCTTCTATGGGCTTCTGCTTGCTGTGGTTGCTAAGGGAGCAAGGCGGATGCACAGCCTTATTTGATGGAAGATGTGAATATCTGGGTTACGTTTCGCTTCAGAGATTCACTTCTCTTTGATACGAGAACAGTATCATTTTTTTCGTGTGTGCCCAGTGCCATGGAAACACTAGGGGGTGGGAATCATTGGAGTCAGCTGAACTGGGTTGAGTTCTATGCCACTTAGCAGTGCGCCCTTGGATGGGTGTCTTAACCTTTCTAGTCTTGCATCTGTAGAATGGGAATTACAATACCTATCTTGTTTTCCTCCAAGATTATTGTAAAGAATCAGTGAAATAGGTATATGAAAATACTTTTGCAATGACCGCGTGCTCTGTATTGTGTGTGTGGCAGATAGCATCCAGCTTGAATTTAAATGGGACTCAGGGGGCATCTGGGTGGCTCATTTGGTTGAGTGTCCGACTTCAGCTCAGGTCACAGTCTTGTGGTTCTGTGTCTCCCTCTCTCTGCTCCTCCCTTGCTTGCACACTCTTGTGCTCATGCTTTCACATGCTCTCAAATAGGCATTAAAAAATTAAAAAAAAAAATTGGGATTCAGAGCTCTGAGAGTTAACTGGAAAAGCAAGGACTGGGGTGAGGACAGCAGGGTGGCTAGGGTGCTAAATTTAAGCAAGCAGTCCCTCATGGGGGCGTTTGCTGACTGAGCTGGCAAGACCCTGAGACCCAATGCTTCCTTAAACTGTGCACCCTACTTGCCTCACCCAAATTCCTGTCTGAGTGTTAGTAAGAGATAGAGCTGTTAAGAGCATGAATATAATACGTGTTCATTGTAACAAAGTCCATTAGTACCTAATCTAACTTTGCAGAGGTAACCACTGGGACAATTTCTGGAATGTCTTTCCTTGGTCCTTTCTTAAACCTGCAGCCTTCGACTAGGCTCCTTATTCTCACCTCATAGGCAGCACAGAAACAGGCAAAAGAAACACAAGCCTGATTCCCAAACCTCACTGGTGTTCTAGATCTTGGTCATGGGTTTATCGGCAGACTCCGTGGAGGGGTTACATGGGACTTGCCCAAGTGGTGGATGCTTACATCCTACTTCAGCCAGATTTTTCTCCTCCCATGGTCCAGATTTTAAGCAGTTGGAGACAATTCAGCCAACTGAGGGCTCTTAGCACTTGTCTTTGTCTCCCAGGTAAGTTCTAAAATGGATCCGTGTAGTAAGAAACCACTCCGCTTTAGCAATGGGGGTGGGGGAAATGTCAGTACTACAACAGGCTTTGTTCCTGACGTATACCATATGTACCTCTTTCTTTCCTCCTCCACCATCCTCCGTTTTGAAATGGGATCACATTATGCCTAATCTCTCCTGATTGTATAACTGAACCCACGTTTGTCCACGCATGCAGCAAAAGCCAATCACTGAGACATCAAGTACACAGGAAGGGGTTTATTCAAGACGTAGCCACAGGAGGGGACAGGATGGTAAGCCTCAAATCCACCTCTGGGAAGGGGAAGAGTCCGGGATCTTTTTTTTTTTTTTTTTTTTTTTTGAGAGAGTGAGAAAGAGGCAGAGTGTGAGCAGGGGAGGGGTAGTGAGAGGGGGAGAATCCAAAGCAGTCTCCAGGTTCTGAGCTGTCAGCACAGAGCTCAATGTGGGGTTTGAACCCACCAACCTCGAGATCATGACATGAGCCGAAGTTGGGTGCTGAACCAGCTGAGCCACCCAGGTGCCCCCCATGATCTTTAAAGGCATGTGGAAAAGGGTCTGGGTGAAGGGGATAGGAGCTGTGTGACTCAAAATCAGATAAGGGAAGTTACTAAGTAGGGGGAGGGTTTTTCATTTTGTTGTACTCAAAGAGGAGGTCAGTGGTCCTGACTGGTTCTGGCCAGCTTCTTGAAACCTGAGTATCTGCAAAAACGCTTAACACTTGCCTATCATGGTGTCAGGCAAGAATCTGGGAGAAACGTGTAGTATGCTGCATTCCTAGAATGAGCAGATTGGGGTAAAAGCGTGGGGCTGTGCCTACCTGCCGTGTTAACTCTTTGGTTACCGGTTTCAACAGACTGGTTTTACTGAATGCACCTTGGATCTTCCATAGCAGTACTGTTGAGCTAACCTCCTCGTTTTTAATAGCCCCCTGTCATCCTACCATAGAAATGTCACAACCCTTTCTATACCTGGTATTCTTCGGCATGCTAACTAAGGATCTGTAGTGAACATCCTCCCACACTTTTCACTCACACGCTCTGATATTTCATTTGGGTCGAAGAGGATCTGCTTTCTGACAGCAGTGTATGGGAGACCATGATGAGCATAGAATGGGATCTGTCCCTGGTATTTGTCTTCCTGACCCACCTGTATCCGATGGTTGTCATTTATAGTTTAGGGGCTGTAATGAAAACCTTAGAAATAGTCTTTTTGTTTAAAAAAAAAAAAAAATTCCCTGGTGGGGCACTCAGTGTGTTAAGCGTCCCTCTTCTGCTCAGGCCATGATCTCATGGTTGGTGAGATTGAGCTCTGCTGCACTGACAGCTCAGGGCCTGCTTTGGATTCTCTGTCTCCTCTCTATCCCCCTCCCCCTGCTCATGCTCCCTCTCTTTCTCAAAAATAAATCTTAAAAAAATTCCTTGGTAAAATAGTATGTGTGGCACAAAGATGCCCGCTTTGGGAGGGGTAGCTCAAAAGCAAGCAAGCAAGCAGAGTTTTCCCCTGCTCTCGATGAACCAACCATCCTGCAGCTTCTGGCCCTGCAGGGGTCTGGGGCAAGGGGTGCGAGAAGGAGCTGGAGACAGAGCCTTGCAGACGCAGCGCCACCCAGCGGCTGTCTGGAGAGCATGAACTCATTTGCAGGCACAGGTACAAAATTCCCGGAAACTCCTAGAAATGCTTGTGGGTCATTTTATTTATTTGAAGAGTGCATTTTGGTGGAGGCTGAAGTACGGTTGAATAGGGCAAGATTGGCGCCAGTGACACCGGGGCTGGTGCCTGGGGTGACTCTGGTTACTGTTGCTTTTCAGTGAATTTGCATTTTAGGTCTCACACTGTGTCTACGCTTATGAGAACACGATAGCGGCCATGTTCCGGGAGCAAGTCATTCTCCAGGCAGCGCTTACTTGACTTTGGGGACCGCTGCCGTAACTCTGTGGCCTGTAAGATGGGAACCACTGAGACAGGATATTGAAAAGCTGAGTGCAAATGAAATCACTGACTCAGTGTCAAGGGGAGTGTGTTCTTTAAAGCAGTCCTGGGGTGAGTTCTCTCCTTCCTGTTGGAACACCCTGTTACTCCTACTCAAGACCCTAAAATGATTCCCCGAGGTAGCAAATCAACTTCTCAGGCAGCTTGTTAGCTTTTCCTCTATGGCCAGCCTCCACCCTATAATAAGCCCTATTTCCTGCAGCCCTGGTCAGGGCCGGGGCTGTCCTAGCTATTGGCAAACAGGAGGCTTGTTTCTGCTGCTAGATCTTGGCTTGTGTTCTATCTCTTCAAAATGCCTCCTCCACCCCTTTAGTAATCTAAAGCCTACCATCTTTCAAGGCCTTCAACACCCACTGCTCCATATCCTATCAGTCAAGTTGGTCCTGGAGTGACTTTCTTTTTTGTAAACTCATGAAGCTTTAAAGTTGGTGTCATATATTTGATATGATCTTTGTTTTGGGCATATCCCTTTATCTTAGCTGGATTGTCTATTCTGACATAAGTGATGTCGAATGTCTTCATAGCTTCTTGAAGGAAGATGTTAGACACAAAAATAGTGTAATGTTTAACTTGTTACATGATAAAAGCCAAGGTTTTTTTTTTTTCTTTCCAAACTTGTTTTTGTATATTGGATCTGCTTCAGGTAGATGAAAAAAAATCCATTCATCCATCCATTCAGTTGTGTGTGTGTGTGTGGTGCCAGATACATTTCAGCCATGTCTCTCTTTGGCAGAGAGTGGAGAAAACACCTTGGTTTTCTAGAACAGGGGTAGATGAGCCAGTCCATGCTCTATGGACAAGACCCTCATGACTTGTTAACCATGGCTTTGAAGATGCCTGTTTCCCCAGTTGTGGTGATAAAGTTGTTCTCTAATTCTTACCTGTGCTCTGTAGACCTACATTAAATGCTCATATGAGGCTGGGCACGGGTCTAGGGGCATAGTCTTCCTCTTAGGATGGACGTGTATTCCCACGCAAAGCATGCTCACCGATATGGAAAATCAAGCCGTTTACTCACAAAAATGAAAGTAATCTGCCTGGATCAGGGATTCAGAACCCAGACCACCTGCATCATGCATCCCTACATTCCTGCACCTGCTCCAACAGCCCAGGAAACACGTGTTGGATGGGCGGTGTTCACATTTGGTTGGCTTCAGCTCTGCTTCCTCTTCTTCTCTGTGTGGACTTTCTCTATGTTTTGCTTTCTCTGTGTTTTGCTGTCCCCTGGGTTAAGAGTAGTGATTGAATGCACACAGGTCAACAGACAACTGCTAACTGGTAGAAGTTCAGGGGATCGAATACCTTGGGAGGATTTATACTAATTCCTTAACTGCCTGAATACCAAGTTCCTTCACATGAGCTTTATAACAAGATGAGCTAGGTCACACATTTATCCCAAGAAGACAGACTTATCCAAATCATCTATATTTTAACAGGGAGAACCAAACTTGAGGCCTCAGAAACACGTTTTAAATAATTCTTGCTGTGCCATATATTTTAAATATCATTAAAAAGCCATTTTCTTTTAAAAATATGTGCACGATATATTTTATGAAACCTATAACAAGTCTATGAAAAATTGATTATTTTTTCCACAGGGATGTGTTCAGATGATTTCTCATTCTGCTGGCCAAATGAGAAATCTAGCGTGTGCTAGGCCCTTTATCTTACTTATTCCCTCTTGTGAGTATAATCACCATGTTCCCAAACAAAGAGAAAGGGGTTACACTGTAGGAGTAACCAAATAATTTCCTGGGGTGGGCAAAAGTGTTGGTGCAGATCTAAACTAGGGTTTCCCTTTGAAAATCCTGCTTTTCCTGATCTGTGCCTCTTTTCAGTCAGCTCCATATAAACTGGGTCAGGAGAGAACACACGTGCTGAGGTAAGTTTCAGGTACTGGGCAATGTACATGTGATTGAAGTAGGTCAGTTGAGGACCTGAGGAAGATGAACTTGACCATCAAAGACGGTAATTGTTCTGTCTTTTAGTTAGGATGTGTGTGTGTGTGTGTGTGTGTGTGTGTGTGTGTGTGTGTGTGTGTATGTATATCTTTAACGAAACAATAGGTGCTGTGTGTGTATATATATATATATCTTTAATGAAACAATAGGTGCTGATGCTCTCACTTACTTTGGTTTTGGAGTTCTTTGGTTATCTTGCTATGAACTGGTTATGGCACCCCACATCTCCTTAGGCTCAGAACCATATTGTGCACAGAGGATAAGGAAGGGTGGGCTGTCATTAATGCTTCTCTGGCGGTGGGGGGCGGGGTGGAGAGGGAGGGGTCTTTTCTGAGCTAGTCCCTCCACCCTTCCATCTGGGAGTCCTGGACACTCGTTATGTCCCCAGAACAGGCAGAGGCTGGGCCTTCAGGGGTGACCATGGACTAGAGGTAGAGCCTCCCCCATGACTAAGGTGGGAATAGAAGTAGCCTTCCCAGCTGGAGTAGCGGTTGAGCACCACTGCCTTTGTGCCACAGTGATCAACGAGGCATCACAGAGAGTCCCGGGGCTCCATTCTGGTGGGAGTCTGGGAAAAGAAGCCAGGAGGCTGGTGTCTTAGGCTCTTGCTCTGCTGCATCAGGCAGCAACACTTCTGTTTTACTTATGGAGCCTCTAGGTAAGATTTCTTTCATTTTCATTGTGGTAAGAACCCATAATATAAAATTTACCATCTTAATCACTTGAAGGCTCAGTAGTGTTAAGTATATTCACGTTGTCGTGAAACACGTCTCTAGAACTTGTTCATCTTGCAGAAACTGAAACCCTAACCCCTTTAAACAACAACTCCCCTTTCCCCACCACACTGCCCCAGCCCTTAGTAACCACCATTCTACTTCCTGTGTCTATGAATTTGGCTAGCCAAGTAGAATTTCTTTTAAGAAAACAGTCCTGGGGCGCCTGGGTGGCTTAGTTGGTTAAGGATCTGACTCTTGATCTCAGCTCAGGTGATGATCTCATGTTTTGTGTCTTGGGGCTCCACATCCGGCTCTGTGCTGATGGTGATAGAGCTGAGCCTGTTTGGGGCTCTGTCTCTCCTTCTCTCTGCCCCTCCCCCACTTGTGCTTGCACTTTCTCTCTCTCAAAATAAATCAACTTAAAAAAAAAAAAGTCCTGTAGTTGAGGAGGTTTGGAAGGCTACTGATCCATCATCCCCACCGCCGCCCCCCCCCCCCGTTTTTCTTACCCTCTTTAGAGAGGAAACAGGGATTCTGGAGGTCCTGGGAGGCCAAAGTGGCCACAGTGGTGATATCTGGAACCCAGATACTTAAACAGGATTCCCTGGCTTAAATTCTGGTTCTGACCCAAGCTGGGTATGTGAAAATGGGCAGTTAATTGAACTCAGTGCCTCGGTTTTTCAGTCTGTTAAAGGGACATGATAACAGTATCTGCTTGACAGCCTGTTCTGGGGATTAAGTGAGGTAATTTACACAAAGCACTTGATTAAAGCCTGGCATTTATATAAGTGTTTGTTGTTATTAATGTTAAGTGACTTCCTAGCACGACATAGCTCTTCCTGAGAAGAGCTGTTACTTTGAGCCTCCCACCAGCTCCTTTGGTGCGTGTCTCTTGAGAGTTTCCACTTAAGGCTAAATAGATAGTTTTGGCTCACATGCTTTCCTCCTACACATCCCTATTTCTCATCAGGGCATGCCATTGATCTTGAAGGAAGCTCCATCAATATCTGAATTCTCAAGGGGAGAGTGGTGCCAGACCTATCCTACAGCACAAGGACTGTCATCCTGTGACATTAATCAACTAATATCTATCGTATTCTTTTGATTTGGACACACTGGGTTAGGTGCTGGGGTCACTGAATGAACAAACCAGGCAGAAATTCCTGCTCTCATGGAGCTTGTGGTCTCGTGTGGCAAGCCTTCGCCCTGCAGCCCATATAATAAATGAAATGTTTCTTCTTGGGCTTATCTAGCCCAGGAAGATGAAAAGTTTGCATAAAAATGCTCAAGTTTGGAAATGAACGCTCTAGACTTATTGCTAGCGGTGACTTTTGAAAAATGGTTTGCAAAAATAGATACTAAAAATGGTGCAGAAAAACTGGCGCTCTCAGGTTGAGACCATTTTTCAGAGAGAAAGTTTCCCAATCAATTTATCTCAAGTTCTTATTCAAGGGTTGTGTGTATAGCACAGTCCATCATATTTAGAACTTGGTGAGGACAGCATAAGGCTCATTTCACTTGTGCTTCAATCAGATGTCAGAATGAATGTGGGGTTCCACCTGCCTGTGCCTCTCCTGGGCTTTATCCTTTCTTCCTCAATGTGAGTTTCTGACATTCAGACACAGAGGGAGCAGAAGTTGGCATATCAGGGTTGAGACTAGCCTTGTTGGGGAAGAAAATAGGAATTGCCATCAGAGTAGGACACGCTGAGGCTCACCTGTCACAGGCTGGGGACTAGCTAGCTAGGAAGAAAATATTTGTGATCCAGGCACTTCTGTTGCTCGTTACTCCCCTGTGCAATGTGCATCACAGCTTTTGATAGAAAGTACCGTTGGCCATTGAGCTACCAGGGACAGGGGA
Organism: Lynx rufus; assembly: GCF_022079265.1. Lineage (NCBI taxonomy): Eukaryota > Metazoa > Chordata > Mammalia > Carnivora > Felidae > Lynx > Lynx rufus. The sequence continues at coordinate 19,845,819 of NW_025814824.1, forward strand.
GTTAGGGGCACCAACCCCCACCCCCTGCACAGTTGGAAATCGGTACATAATTTTGGACTCGCCAAAAACTTAACTGCTAAAAGCCTACTGTTGACCACAAGTCTTACTGATAACATAGTAGATAGAGTGGGGGCCAGTCATGGGATTCCTCCTAGATGCTTGCGGGGATGTGGCTGTGCTCTGCGCCACGTAGGACACCCCAGGGAAGTTGTGAGCTGGAGAGTCATGTATCGGATCATGTGTTCACCGCGATGACAGAGTGGGGGGTGGCACAGGAAGGGGAGACGGCCGGCAGGTCATTTCGATTATCCAGGCAAGAGGTGACCACTCTGACCAAGGTGGTTGCAGGAGGAGAAGTGAGAACTGACTGGATTCTGGTATATTTTGAAAATATGTGCATGATGTCATGACAAATTGGAAGTAGTTACACAACAAAGTGGACTCAAGGACGATTCTAGGTGTGAGTGTGTGTGTGTGTGTGTGCATGTGTCTCTTTTTTTTTTTTTTTTTTAACTAAGCAACTTTAGGGTGAACAATGTGGAGGAGGGATCAAGTCTGAGGGGGAAACAGCTCAGTCTTGGACAAGCTAAGTTTGACTTGCTTGTAAAACATGCAAGTAGAGGTGTTTCGTAATCACTTGTCTATAACCCATTGGAATGCACATCTGGAGTTTAGGGACAAGGTAGAGGCTGAAGACATGCACTTGGAGATGCGTTCAGCAAATACATTGTACTTAATGTGGTAGCCTGGATGAAAACCCTTAGGAGTGAGCATCTGAGGAGAAGAGGTGTAACTTCAAAGTTACAGGTCAGAGGGTGACTAGAAACTTGAGAAGGAGCAGCTAGAGGAAAAAGGAAGAGCGTGAAGAGCTGGAAGCTGAAGATATTTCCAGAAGGGTGGAGTGATCAGCTGAGTCACATGCTGCTGGTTGGTCAAGTAGGATGAGGACCGAAAGTTTCCCTTGGATTTAGCAAGGGAAGTGCTGAGAACTTAGTTAAGTGACTCCATAACATAGCTGTCTTGGCATCCATTTGTTTGGCTAAGTGGCCCACAGAACTGACGCTAGCCCCTCGTGCAAACACATGCCCTGGATAACAGCCCACAGAGTTATAAGAAGATCTAAGTTCTTGCTAGAAATTCCCCAATAGCACTTGTGATCAAGAGTCTTCCCCTGCCTCCTGGGGTCTTCCCCTTATGTTCCCCTTAGATAAGACTGTAGAGCTTATCAAACCTCTACTCTTTTGGTTTGAATTGACCAATCCAGTCATAGCCCACGAACCCCAAAGCACTCTACCTGCAGACCCTAATAAAGGCATGTGCCCCAAGTCTTGCCTCTCTGTCTGCATTCTGCCTTGACTTCCCAGGGTGGCCACACAAGGTGTACCACACCCCTCCACCAGAATCTGTGAGTAATCATCTTGATGATCTAAATTTCTCTTAAGGTCTGTTGAAGTGCAATTCACCTATGGGCACTCTGTGCTCCACTTAACAAGTGTTGATTTAACAAAGTCCTGATCAGAGTTCATTGGTGAGGTCGACTGGGCAGTTTTGGTGGAGTGGTGGGTACAGAAGTCAGAGTGGAGTGGGGTGGACTGGGGGACAGGATATACTCAAGTCTAAGAAGGAGTTTTGCTGTAAAATGGAACAGAAATGGGGGGAGGGGTTAGCTGAAGGGGGATTCAGGGTCCAAGAAGGAAGAATATTTTGTCAAGGCAAAAACTAACCTGTACAGAGCAAAACTGGCAAGGAAGATTTTGTTAAAGGCTATTGCAATAGAGGAGAGAGGACACAATTTGGTCTGCATTCAACTGTCCTCAACTGCTCTCATCCTAGAAACTGGGTGATGAGGGTATATCCCTTTTGATTGCATTTCAGGAGATGGTTCCCAAGTCTTTAAGACAGTCCTGGACTGTGAAACTGGCAAGAGGCTTTTTACCAAGATGTATGTATACTTCAAACGGGCAGAGAAAGAATTTATGTTTTCTAAAGAAAATGCTCTAAGAAAAGGGAGGTCAGGTGCTTAGTCAGGAAGAAATTTAGTCAAGCCGAGGGGAGTATTGAGGCAATCTTGGTTGATTTCTAAAACAGATACATCATTAATTTAAAATTTCTTTTGTGTGTAGGATAATCCAGGCTATTTCCAATGTCTGCCTCTATAGCTTCATCTGTTGCCATACTGCCTTTTCCTAAAGCCTACTAATGCTCCCTGGCGTTATTGGCTGTGCCTACACCATTCTAGAAATGGACCTGAAGTCTTACCTTGTCCTGGCTGTTCTCTGCTCTCTGGATACCTTTCATAACTCTCTGGGACCTCCTGTCCAGACACTGCTCCTGATTCTCTCTGGTGCTCAGTTCCAAGCGATCGGTGCTTCCTTCCTCCATGGACCCCTAGAGTCTACGCTGCTTTTATGGCACTGTCTCAGTTTTAAGGGCCTCAGTTGATTTTGAGTTCCTCAGGGCACAAGCATATTTTATTCATCTTACTGGTTCCACCTGAAGAATGTTTGGTTCTCAATAATCCATGTGGTATAAGGTATGATATATCTTGTGGGAAGATCTGTCAGTTTTTTTCCTCCTAAAATTTAGATCTCCCCAACTAGGGAAAAAGGCCTAGAGTATTTTATTTATAATACTTGCCATGCTATGTTGCTAGTGCTTTTTGGAGTACAGGTCTTACAGTGGCTTCCACTAAGAAGCATGTATGATATAAAGGGAATAATTGCCTGCGTTTCTGTTTAATGGCAAGAATTTTATTCTGAATATCCAAACGCTGTTAGGAATGTGTTTAATAATCCTGCTACTGTAAAATGCTCTTGTTAAGATCTCAGGGTGATGAGGCCTTACCCACCATAGGGGTTCTGAGTAAAACAGTTGATAAATTATTAGAATTTTAGATGGTATGGAAATAGATGTAGAGGGGTCATGTGGGTGTCGGTCAGATTCTTTGGCCAAGCTGCATGAAATGAGAGTGTGGAATTGCACAATTATGGATTGACAAGTTGGTTTAATATCAGCTCGAGAGAAGGCATCCACTATAGGGTCACTGCATTGATGAAGCAATACAGCATCGCAGGCTCTAATGGCTTTGGGTTTGCAAAAGGTTTCATGGGATGTGGACCTTCAGGGTTCAGCTTTGGAACCCATGAGAAGAGCCAAGGTTTGCACCTATAATTGTTCTGGGGGCATCCTATGATTATAACTTCAGACCTTTGAATGGGGCTGAAGAGGGGAAAAAAGACTTTAGAATTAGCAGAAGAAAATGAACATGAAGACAAAAAAACCAATAAGTGGTCACAGAGCTGCCAAGAGTGAAGACGGTAATGAGACAGAATTAGTTCTTACTGACAACTTGAAATTGCCTGGAACATTATAAAAATCAATCAGCCTGTTAAAAGCAGACTTGGTGACCACTGGATGGTGTGATGTTTGCAATTTGTCTGCACACAAATTTAGAGAAGCCAGTGGAGATTTAACCTAATACATAGCTTTTGGTTGGTACACAGCTTTTGGAAGAGAAGGCTCAAAATTAGTTTCAACCCAGGTTATTTTTCTCCAGCAATCTTAAAAATCCGTAGGACTGAAGTTAGTTGATTAGTTCTCCAAAGTGTATCTATTGCTGTCTTGATGTCCTTACTACATATGAGAAATTTCAGTCTTTTTTTTTTTTCCTGCTGAATATTCCTTTATGGCTTATGTTTCTTTTTCTCCCCCGCTCTAGTGGCATTTAACCTTATTATTGTAGCCCTCAAAATTTTGATTTTGAAGAGGTGTGGGAAAGTATTAGCCTACTAAATTCTATCAGAGGTGGTGGGTGCTGAATATGTAGAAACCCTGCAAGGAATTTTTGATCTCTAGGAGAAGATGAGTAAGCCAATAATTGCAATTTGTACAAAGTCTTGACAGGAATTGCCTAGCCTTGAACTTGTACAACTTGGCACATGGATAGAATTTTGTCTGATGGCTTAAAAAACTCTCAGGGAGATGGATGTGTTGACAAAGGAGATTGTAGACATAGGGGAAAGCAAATACAAAGTGTCAAGAGTATGAACAAATCTTGAGGCCATTATGTGATGTTCGGGGATTGTGAAGGCTGCAGGAGGTCAAAATGCCAATGGAGGTTGACTCAACTCACAAAGGGCCTGTGGTCAAAGGGCACCCTCTGAAGCCTGCGAGGAGCTATGGAAGTTCCTGCCTGCCCCGGGTGTCCATCAGAGCTCATCACGTGGCCAAGGAGGCTCGTGGTTAGCTTGTCTTAGATTTCTCCTGCCGCCATGGGAAATGGTCTGGAAGGGATGAGTCTAGAACAGGGTTCTCAAATGGGAGCATTTTTTCTCCCCAAGGAACATTTGGCAATGTCTGGAGGTATTTTAGGTTGTTACAATGTGGGGATTGCTACTGGCACTTACTTTGAGAGACCAGGGATGCTGCGGCACCTCAGGATGCACAGGACCCTGCCTTCCCTGCCTCTGCACCCCTACCCTGCTCCCCAAACAGTAATCCAGGCTAAAATGCTGTCAGTGCTGAAGTTGAGAAAGCCTGGTCTAGAATGAGAAGGTCATTAGGGAATACATAGAGTTGCAAATTTACTTAAACTACAAATGAGGTGTGTGGAGAAAGCAGGTTTTTTAAAAAAAAAAAATGCTTATTTTTTGTGGAGTGGGGGCAGGGGAGGGACAGAGAGAGGGAGAGAGAGAATCCCAAGCAGGGTCCATGCTGTCAATGCAGAGCCTGACATAGGGCTCAATCTCATGACTGAGATCATGACCTGAGCCGAGATCAAGAGTCGGGAGCTTGGGATGCCTGGGTGGCTCAGTCGGTTAAACGTCCGACTTTGGCTCAGGTCATGATCTTGCAGTTTGTGAGTTCCAGCCCCAAGTTGGGCTCTGTGCTGACAGCTCAGAGCCTGGAGCCTGCTTCAGAATCTGTGTCCCCCCTCTCTCTGCCCCTGCCATGCTCCTGCTCCGTCTCCCTCTGTCTCCCAAAAATAAACGTTTTAAAAAAAAAAAAGTCGGGAGTTTAACTGATTAAGCCAGCCAGGTGCCCCGAGAAAGCGTAGCTGCTTAGACTTGTCTCCAGCTGATCTGATATTCCTCAAGAGCCCACTTAGAGTGAGAAGGAAAAAAAATGAACATTATTTACTTGAATGCACTTTAGAACTTGTATGACCCAATAATTTTGGCAAATCCCTTTAGAGAGGGATCGGTCTTTGGGGGATCATTTCAGTCTCTTGGCTTGTTAAGACCATCTCCTCCCCTACTTTTCCTGATCTTAAAGTTAGTATCTGAGTTTATTGGAGGAGGGGGCTCATGAGACCTCATATTGATCTCAGAGTCTGGAAAATTCTTTGAAGAGCTCAGGAATCACTGCTGGGTGGAAGGAACTGCTATCCTATGGTTTTGAACCCAGAGTGACTCAGCAATGTTTTGTCTTCATTTATATATTTGAGTTCCATCTAAGATTTTGATTGAGAAAGGGTTGCGCTGAAAACATTTAAAAACTGCTTGAAGCAGTTTGAAGCCATCTATGCTGGAATGTGAGATAAAGACTTAGCTCAGTGTCCTGTGACCCATCAAGGCATTTTTATGGGTATCATGACATTTGTTTCTAGGTTTTGTCCCTGAGAAGTAGACTGCCCGAAACCTTTTAATCATAGCCAGTTTTGTCATCACTGCGTAGATTTGGATAAAATCTTTCCATCATGGTCAATATGTTCTTTACAAATGTAGCAATTTCTCATTGAATAGTGCCCTCCTAAGGGAACATAATAGATTTCATGGTTCTCCAATGAAGAGAGAAGGTGCTAACTAGCCGTGTGGCTCAAAGTACATCATTACAGTAACTACTTCCCTTTGAGGAATAAAGAGCCGGTATTACAGCCTGAAAATTCCCTTTTAATGCCAATAAAAAGAAATTTTCACACTTGTTCTATGAATATAGTTTTTTCAATAGACTCACTATTGCTGAGTCTTAGGTTTCAACCATGATATCAGAGGACAGTTAAATGAGACAAGGGTTGAACAGGGCTGAAAGGTTTATGATGAAGAATTAATAATATATCAATTACTATAAATAGCAGTCAGTATTTTTTAAGCTTGTTTTGAGAGAAAGTGTGAGTAGGGGAGGGACAGAGAGACAGAAAGAGAAAATCCCAAGGAGGCTCCTTACTGTTGATGTGGAGCCCGACTTGGGGCTTGATCTCATGAACCATGACGACATGACCTGAGCCAAAATCAAGAATTGGATTCTTAACTGAGCTACTCAGGTCCCCTGACAGTCAGTATTTACTGAGTACTTACTATGATCTAAGCACTGCTCTGAGCACTTCTCATTTACTAATGCTAATCCTCTCCACAACCCTACAGGTCAGTGCTTAGACAAGAAACTGAGGCATGAGGAGGTTAAGTACCTGCTTATGGTCACATGTGACTGACTGTGATTCAAACCCAGGTGGTCTGGTTCCAAAGCCCAAGTGCTGTGTTTTTTTGCCTTTGGATGGATTGTTTTCTCGCTTTAAGGCTTTCTGCAGTGAGATAGTCCATCTGTCCTCAGTAGGAAAACAACATTGTGTCATCCATCAGTGTCCTTAAGCAAAGATCTGGAACACTTGGATCTTTAAAGGGCAAGGCACAGAGATGTGTTTTGTGGGGGGATTTAGTGAAAATTCTAGTAGGAGTTGTGAGCTCCAGAATTCTACCCATTTGTGACCATCATGTTGTCATGGACGGTCTACCCTGGATTTGTGTGACTCCAGGATGTGGAGCCAAGAAGGCGTTGAGGATGCATTCATGCACTTAGCAAATCCTGGAAGTCCGTGGTGGAAACCGCTCCTTGCCAGTGTTGTGGGTAGATCTATGGCTATTTATTCACAAAGGATTTATGATCTATGAGAGAGGATGCACATTGATTAAATACCAGCTTTGTGCCAAGTCATGTGCTAGGCATTTTACATTGATCTTTGGATTCTTTTGGAAGCTTTGGATTCTTCAAATGAGAGAATTCTTAGGAGTAGGTACTGTCCCTATTAGATTGATGGAAAACTGCATCTCAGCCAAGAGACTTGCTTAAGGTCACATAGCCAGTAAAGAATGAAGCTTGAACCCAGTCCTAGAGTCAACCAAATAAAAGTGTCATTTTTTGATGAGACCTGTTTATGTATGGAGCTCACAGAATCCAAAGAAATGAAGAGTCTGATAGCTCTGGAGATGAGTGTTTTTTAAACTACTTTGCATAGAATTAAATTCCAGAAGATGTTTCTTTGGGGAGGGGAAAAAACCCTAAGTCTTTCTGTAGTCAAATGAATGTGAGAAGTAGCATACCATTTTCTTCTCAGGGATTCACAAAGTTCATTAGCATGATGAGACCCCCCCAAAATCCTGCAGAAGAAAGGTTTTTAACATGTTAAATCCATCCAGTATTTCCAGACTTCCTGAGGAGTGGTCATCAGCAAAAGACCAGGGTTGGGGATTGTGATTTGAGGGAAGAAAGCCTTAGGAGAAACCAAAACATGGGTAACCTGCCATTGCAGAATTAAAGTACCAATTCATTTATGGCATCCAGAGTCTCTCTGAGTCATCCTAGATGTCAAAGGAGAAGGCACCAAACCCATGTGGCCCAAAGTCCTCTCTACTCGAAGTAATTTTATAAGGTCACTTCCTTTCTTTTAAACTGACAGATGATTTTTATTTTAGTTTGAGGTAGAATTCACATACTGTAAAATTGGCCTTTTGTACAATTCAGTGATCTTAGGTTATTCATAAGGTTAATATAAGAATATTCATAGGGGCGCCTGGGTGGCTCAGTTGGTTAAGCATCCCACTTCAGCTCAGGTCTTGATCTCCTGGCTTGTGAGTTCAAGCCCGGCGTCAGGCTCTGAGCTGTCAGCACCTCTGCCCCTCCCCCCCCCCCCCCCCATGCTCGGGGTCTCTCTCAAAAACAAACAGTAAAAAAAAATAAAAAATAAAAAAATAACATTCACAAGTGTAACCATGACACGAATTTGAGAACATTTCATCACCCTGAAAAGAAACAACATGCCCATTAGCGGTCGCTCCCCTGTTCCCCTTCACCCCACTGCTTGGCAACCACCGGTCGGCTTCCTGTGTCTGGATTTGCCTATTTTCGATATCTCCTATAAATGGAACCACAGAGTATGTGGGTTTTTTAGGCCTAGCCTCTTTCAACTAGCAACATGTTTGCAAGGTTTGCGTTTGTTGTAGCATGTGTCAGGACTTTATTCCTTTTTATGGCTAAATAAAAGGGATTGTTGGATGTGCCTTGCATTGGCAGTTGGGAAAGGATAGTGATGGGAGAGGACCCATCTTATCTATGATGGGGGAAGGGCAGAGGTGGGCCATCTGTTTATGTACACAGGTTCCTCACTCAGAGGCCATGTTGGTTTCATTGGAGGAGACCGGTGCTCAGGCCAGGGAGGGGAACCAAGCTTGGACCATCCGAGGTTTATTCTATTTGAGGCATGTGATCCACACATGCCTGGATTCATAGGAACAGAGGCCTCTGTCCCCTGTTTAGGGTCACTGTGGACAAGTGTGTTGACCTTTCTGTCACAACTTAACAGTGGATCTGTTTGAGTGGATAGAAGATAAAGGAAAGCAGAGGTCTTATAAATCTACCTACCAATTAAAAACCCTTAGATGGGTTTTCTTTTTTAAAATTGAAGTATAGTTGACACACAGGGTTATTAGCTTCAAGTGCACAACATAGTGATTTGACAATTCTGTATATATGTTGCCCCATGCTCACAAGTATGGCTACTGCTATACTCCCTAGAGGTAAAAGCCGGAAATGATATTTACTATTCTTAAAAGGGATAGGAATATCTTAAAAATACTTGGCCAATCCATATAACTTAAATATCTTTAAGTTCACCACTAAAAACACCTTCCTGAGGTGCCTGGGTGACTCAGTCCGTTAAGCATCTGACTTCAGCTCAGGTCATGATCTCTCAGTTCAGGAGTTTGAGCCCTGAGTCGAGCTCTGTGCTGACAGCTCAGAGCCTGGAGCCTATTTCAGATTCTGTCTCTGTGTCTGTCTCTATGTGTGTCTCTCTCTCTGACCCTCCCCTGCTCATATACACTCTCTCAAAAATAAATAAAAACATTAAAAAATTTAAAAAAACCAACATTCCTAACATCCATCGTGATAGTTAGCCACTGTTTACTCAAAATCGTTTTTTTTTTTTTTTTAACTTCATTTATTTTGAGAGAGAATGTGCTGGGTAGCATGGGGGAGGGGCAGAGGAGAGAGAATCCCAAGTAGGCTCTGCACAATTAGCACAGAGACTAACTCGCGGCTCCATCCCACAAACTGTGAGATGGAGACCTGAGCTGAAGTTGGACACTTCAAGGACTGAGCCACCCAAGCACCCCTATAGTCACTGTGTTAATTGGCAAAGCCTTTGGTGTTGACAGACAGATCATAAAAGTGTATGCATTTTTGCCTCTGGTGGGTTTCCCTTTTTATGCAAAGTTTTTCAAAAAATTTTTTAATGTCTATTTATTTTTGAGAGACAGAGCATGAGCGGGGGAGGGGCAGAGAGAGAGGGAGACACAGAATCTGAAACAGGCTCCAGGCTTTCAGATGTCAGCACAGAGCTTGACACGGGGCTTGAACCCATAAACTGTGAGATTGTGACCTGAGCCGAATTTGGACGTTTAACTGACTGAGCCACCCAGGCACCCCTTTATGCAATGTTTCTATGAGGACTGCACATTGTCTCTAGAATTAAAGCTTAACCAACATATACATGATTTCATATTGTCTGTGCTGAAGCATATGTGAGTTACAGATCTAACTTCTGACTGTTGTAGAAACCCTGGATCAAGCTGTTCCCGATGATGTATTTCTGTGAATTTGACCATTATGTGAGTCAACTCACTTTACGTTTTAGCTTAAGCTGATATGAATTGAGTTCCTGATGGTTACTCTGAAAATAGTTCTGAAAAAGTGGAGTATTAGAAATATAGAATGGAGGGTAGATGAGCCTATATTGGTCCCTCTTAACTCTTTTCTCCAATTTTCAACTAAACAATTTCTGATATTTGTAACTTAATGCTTACAGAAAATAGTAAAACCTTCAATATTTTAAGCTAGGCCCAGTTTTTTCCTGCCAGAAAATGCAAATATCCTCTACTGTGACGTTAAGTATTTTTCTAAATTTTAAAGCTGCCTTAGTGAAACCATCTTCTGAATTTATGCCCCTCCCCACCAAGCCAAGCTTCATGGGTGGGCACTTTGTTAAGCAGCTTTCCTAGAAGACTGAAGCCCTGGGACAAAAATGGAAAGCTTTATTTCGTAAACACATGTTAATAGCACAGGAAGTACTAGGATCCTCAAAACTAAAGATCATCAGGAAAGAATAGTTATTTTTTTTTTTCTTTCTTCCATGGAAATCACTTCCAGAAGGCTCCAACATTAAAAAAAAACCCAAAAACAAACAAAACCCAACTGATATTGAAAGCTACTGAATGGTCTCCTCATAAATCCCTATCCCTTCTCCAGGGTGAAGACATGATATTTTCAATTGGATCTCTGCCTTTTTGGCTCTGGGTCTATCTATGTTTCTTACAAGAGGAACAAGGGTGGTTCGAAAGCCTCCATGCAAAGAAGGGGTGGGCACCCTGGAACTTGTAGGAGGCCTGTGGTTCATGTACCCCAGTGGTTCCTTTGCTCCAATTGCTTTGTGATGGTGAAAGGCAGGACCTTGTGCTGCATTGATGAGTTTATTGGGGCCTGGAAATAGACATGCACTGGTGGACCTTACCCTCCGGTGGGAAGCTGGACAATAAGCAAGGAAAGGGTTATGTCAACTGTTTGTTTTTGTTGTTGTTTGATTTGTTGGAATACCACTACCCCATTTTAACAGTCACTGTAACAGTGCCCGGAGGGAGACCGTTGATAGTCCTGTTGGCAGAGGCAGGGTTGAGAGACTGGGGTTGGGCAGGGGTCTGCTTCCTATTGAGGTTGGCCCCACAAGCCCTGAGATGAATAGGGGACAAATATCCATTTGTCCATGTGCCTGAATTGTTTGGAGTAACAAGCCTAATTATATGAGGTCCTACTGTGGGTCTATTAGACCTAAGCCTTGGCAGGTGGACTTGGCAGCAGGTCATGTGACAACCATGGCAGGGGGAGGGGGGAAAGAAGCGGGTAATCATTCCAGCCTTGTGTTCTTAGCACCGAGGTTGTGACAGAGGCCTTCCTACTCGGGGTGTGGTCCACTGACTGGCAGCAGTGGCTTTCCTGGCAGCCTGTTAGAGTGTCAGGCCCCACCCCAGACTTGGTGAATGGGTCTGCTTAAAAAAAACTTTTTTTTTTTTAACGTTTTCATTCATTTTTGAGAGAGGGATAGAGTGTGAGCAGGGGAGGGACAGAGAGAGACACACACACACACACACACACACACACACAGAACCTGAAGCAGGTTCCAGGCTCTGAGCTGTCAGTACAGAGCCCGACACAGGGCTTGAATCCACAAGCTGCGAGATCATGACCTGAGCCAAAGTTGGACTTAACTGAGCCCCCCCAGGCACCCCTGAATTAGTCTGCTTTTTAAAAAAGATCTCTGATTGCTGACTGAGGCACCTTGAGAAGCATGAGCAACAGACCTAAGAATGAATAGGGCTGAAACCTGCCCTCAACTAGGTCACGAATTTGTTGATGGAGACGGAAATGCAGGTATGTGTGTACTTAGGTGAAAGCTACAGTCAGGTAACAAGGGGCTAGGAGCACAGAAGTGGGTGTGAGCAATGCTTAACGGGCACAGGTGCAATGAACAGTGGAAGGAGCTTGGGGAGGGCTTTCCTGGGTAATGGCACCAAAGCTAAGATGTGGAAGAACTGGTCAAATGCAATGTTTTAGGGTTGCATAGATTTGAAGAACTCTGGGTTTGTACAAAGATGGGCTGAGGAAGGGTGAAACAGAACTCAGAAGACCAGTGTTGCAGATAAGACAAGCAGGACCTGAAACCATGTGGTTGGATTCTTCCAGACTTGGGAATGGTCCTAGGACCACTGCTGGAAGGTTTAGGGAGAGATAGTACAGAACAGGGCAGGACTAGAAGGTTTGGAAGGAGCATGATGTATCCTCTTGGTGCTCGAGCTGACTTTACTGAAACTTTGCAGAAAAACCTGCAGGAGTCTTCCCCTCAGTAGTAATGATGGATTTTCCCCCAGCTGGATTGCTCCCTTTCTTTGTGCACTCACCCAGCTTGGAGCTGGCCCTAAATGGCGGTTCCTGAGTTTAACGGCAGAGGAAGAGGGCAGGCTGGCTTCCATTATTGGCAGATCATCACCCCTACTTTCCACTTTAGGTTTCTTTCTCATAAATATATGTAGACGTAGACTTTCTCAAAGTGTTGGAGAACTTTGGAGGGAAGGAGGGAAAACAGTGCCATTGATAGCAATTTAGGTGATTGTATTTTTAGCAAACAAGATGGGAGATTGAATGACTATTGCGAGGGACCAAGTCTGAATGTCTCCTGGACTTGATTTTAGAACAGTGGTTTCTCAAACTATTGATTTGAAACAGAAGAACTTTTATTCTCCCTTGACACAAAAGCTCAGTATGTGAAATCGTTTGGGGCTGGGGAGGGTGGGAGCATGAGTCTCCCCTCCCAAGTTGTGGCTCCTACTCACCCAGAAGGACTGTGTGGAACCACGGCGCTCTTGACAAACCATTTGGAAATCAGTGTTGTGGCATTAAAAAGATACGCCAACTTAGGAGACAGATGGCAACTGTTAGCAAATCATATATACTCCTACAAAGACACTCCTATTGTCTTTGCATCCTAAAACTAAAATAAAAAAAAAACAACAGTTGTTAAGCATTTACGTGGTGGTCAATTCGGATTACAAAAAAACACATTAAGCTGTCAAGTGAGTGTTTAAATCACGAGGAAGTGAAATAACCGTTCTTGGGAAGGTGATGAGATGTCTCCCAGTGCATCTCACTCACAGCTTCCTGGGGAAGAGGCTGGTGTGGAGTGTAGCTGAGATAAGCTGTCTGCCTTTACCTTATGAGTAGGTGCTGGCTCCAGCCACAGAGTGTTCCAGAAAACAGCCTCTCGGGGTGAGTCATCGTCTTCAAGGTGGCAAGCCTTCAAGAGGCTGGACTAGTGAGTCTGTTTGCTTCTTCCCACTCCCAAGCTCTAGCCTTCCCTCAAGACAGAATTCGTTTAAAAAAAAAAAAAAAAGTAAAAAATAAATAAAAAATAGGAAAAAAAAAAACCAACAACAACAAATGAAGGAAATTCCCCGAAGAATCTTCCCGAGGAGCAACAAAAACATCCATTGTAAACAGCAGGTTTGTCTTCTGACAGGTTTTGTTTGCAAATGATAACAATTACAGGTAATTTTTCATTTCAATTGGAGGAGCAGGTATTAAAAGGAGAGCAGGGGGGAGGGGGAATGAGAGCGGGAGGATCTCCCAAGTGCCTTATTCACTCCCGGGTCTACAACCTAACACGAGTGTGGAGGGCTAGGTAGTGTCTCCTCATTCCATTAAGTGAGATCTAATTGTGGCTGTTCGGTCTGTTGGCAGATGCAGTTTCTACATAACAACAGCCCAGAGACAGAGCTGCGTGATTAATGCCTCCAGCTGTCATATGCCCCATTATCTGTGCATTTGCATAACTTAATGGTTTAGGACAGGGGAGAGAGGATGCTTAATTTAATGTTTAGCAGGCCCTTGATAGCTGAATAATTTAAGAACTGTCAAGGGGGGTCAGTCCTACAGCGATTCAGCAAAGACAGCTATGATTTCTGCATATCGTTAAAATTCTTACTTAGGATAATTTTTTTCTTCAGGAAAAAAAAAAACAATGCCTTAAAGGAAGCACGGACTCCCCCCCCCCCACCCCCACCCCTTAACTGTTTCCTCCCTGAGGCAAATGGAAATTTCATTTTTGACAAAGGTTAGATGGCCTGAGACACCTGGTGGGGGGGGGGGGGGGATGCGGTTACACTCACCTCCTATCTCCTTCCCCCTGGACCCCTGGGCACCCTCTCTCCACCACTCTGATTTTGTCTCTTGTTCTCTTTGTCTCCTCAACCGTCTCACCTCACGCACCGGTTTTGTGACCCATTTACAATCTACCCTCCTCCCCTCGCTCACTTAGCCCGAAGGCTGATAGAGGAGGGGGCCCGCAGGCTGGAGGGGAGGAGCAGAATTTGCTTAAAATCCTCGACCTGCTTTCTGTAGGAAACACTGTCAGTTTCATTAGTTGTTAATGAATATTATTAAACTAATCTGTCATTTGTTGTCTAATTACGTGTCACCAGGCATCACAGTGGCAGCTGAGGTGACTGGTAGTGAACAATTTTCCTCCTTGAATCCTTTTTTTTTTTTCTTTAAACGGTAACAGGGAGAAATGATTAGCAATAAATTGAAGCTAGGTAACATTTTTTCCTTTTCTCCACTCTTTCAATAATTGTTTCCCCCCACATTCCGAACACCCCCAGGGGCTTTATCACCCCCGGCCTAGCAGCCCACCCCCACGGTGAGGTGAGACCCCAGCCATGCCAAACTTGGGACAGCCGTACTTCTGACGTCTCCATCTTGCCTGAGACCCCAACTTCTCATGTTATGTCATGATTCCGTGGGCCTGGAGTTTGGGTAACACCTAGTGGCTCCACGTTGCACAGACTGGGTGCAGTGCTCAGGTAGTCTGGAGGGTCCAATTTAGCTTTGGCACCTTGATGGCTGCAGCTGGTTGAACGCAGGGCTTAGCTGGGCACCATTTTCTGTGTTGACTCACCCTCTCCACATGGTCCCTCCAGCAGGTAGTTGAACTTCTTTATATGGTGGCTCAGGGCCACCAGAATGAATATTGCAAAGACTGGATGTAGAAGCTGGCAGTGTCTAAAGGTGTGACCTAGCAGCTTTTATAGCATCGTTTCTACCATATCTGTTGGATGGTGCAGTCAGGGTCCACCCAAACTCAGTGTACTCGTAAATTGAGCTGCTGGGTGCAGTCCAAAAAATTGCACATCCCTACGAGGTGGACCTACTGAAAAGTGGGTTCAGATCTCAGTTGGGTCCTCAAAGCTGCCTGGCCAACATCTTGTGTTTGTGATTTCTCTCCAGCTTCCCACGGCAGTTCTCTGAAATGTTCACTCCTCCCTGGAATGCCAAATCGAGCTTTTTCTCTCCAAGGATCTCATTTGAGTTAATCCTTAGGTGGTCTGGCTTCTATTTCTCAGAGGTGGCACGAACCTTCTGTTGCCTGAACACATCTATTTCAAACCCCAATCTATCACACATGTCCTTGCTTCCTTTCAAATCAGTCCTCCCATTGACTACATCCTTCATTTCCACTCTTTTCCTCAGGGACTGATGACTATTAATCCTTGCTTTTCTGGGTCCATTCTCTCCCCCTATAAACATGCTCAATCTCACCATGCAATAATAGCAATATAGTTTTTGGAAGAGTTGTTTGTGTAGAATTCAATTGCGTGTTCTACTCTTGTTTTTCATCTATTGCTTCTTGTAGTCAGATTCTAGGACCTCCCCTCCTGGACATCACCTTAGAGAAGGTTACTGGGACTAATCAAGTATCCAAAAGTCCGAGGTGTGTTGTGTGTGTGTGTGCGTGCGTGTGTGTGCATGCGTGTGTGTGTGTGTGTGTGCATGTGCGTGTGTGTGTCTTTTGAAAGAGAGGGAGAGAGAAACTCTTGAGCAGGCACCATGTTCAACACAGTGCCCGACTTGGGGCTCAATCCCATGACCCTGGGATCACGACCTGTGCCAAAACCAAGAATCGGATGCTCAACCAACTGAGCCATCCAGGTGCCCCCAAAGTCCGTTTTTAGCCCTTATCTTGCTTTCTTTGCACCATTAACCTCCTTCCCTCTCAAACTTTGTCTTCAGCTGCTTCAATTTTACCAGCTCTTATTTCTCCTATCCTTCTGTTTGCTTGCAGAATCACTTTAAGGTTTTCTTGTTACTTATTTTTTATTGTATGTATGTATTTTTGAAGTTTTTTTGCACGTTTGTTTATTTTAGAGAGTGGGGGAGGGACAGAGAAGGAGAGACAGAATCCCAAGCAGGCTTCACACTGTCAGCACAGAGCCTGATGCGGGGCTCAGACTGAGGGACCGTGAGATCATGACCTGAGTTGAGATCAAGAGTCCAACGTCCTACCACCTGAGCCGCCCAGGCACCTCAAGGTTTTCTTTTTAGATTTCTCTTTCCCAAATGTTAATGTTTCCCTGAAGTGTGTCCTTATGTCTTTACTCCTGCCTTTCTCCCTACATGGTGGCAAGTCATGGGCATATCAATTGCTGCTTATTCTGATGAAGATTCCCAAGCACATCTGGCCCAGATCCCTTTCCTGAGCAACAAGCATTCCTATGTCTATATGTGTGCATGTGGATAGTTACTAGACTTTTTTTTTTTTTTTTTTTTTTTTTTTTTTTTGGAGAAAGCATGTGCATGAGAGCTGGGGAGGGGCCAAGTGGCAGAGAGCCCTGATGCAGGGCTCCATTCCACGACCCTGGGATCATGATCTGAGCTGAAATCAAGACTTGGATGCTTAACCAACTGAGCCATCCAGGTGCCTGACTTAATAGACATTGTGACCTGGATGTCTGCAGATGACTCAAACTCCACACATCTGAAGTAGGACCCACGTTGGGGTGCCTGGGTGGCTCAGTCGGTTGAGCGGCCGACTTCGGCTCGGGTCATGATCTCGCGGTCTGTGAGTTCGAGCCCCGCGTCGGGCTCTGTGCTGAGAGCTCGGAGCCTGGAGCCTTTTTGGATTCTGTGTCTCCCTCTCTCTGACCCTCTCCTGTTCATGCTCTGTCTCTCCCTGTCTCAAAAATAAATAAGAAACAAACGTTGAAGTAGGACCCGTCTTCAACCTCCATTTCCACATTGTTTCAAGCCTATAATTCTTCTACTCCTTTCTTTTCATGTTTAGTCACTAAATTCTACAGACACCCTGAGTATGTCTTTTCTTTATGGCCTTCATATCAGTCCTTATTATCTTCCCAGCATGATGGCAACCAGTTACCTATGTTCCTTCCTTTGCACCTTCTCCACCCTCACTCTGTTACTACACGGCCACCAAAGAAATGCTTCCAAATTGCAAATTCGAATACATCACTGCCTTACTCAAAATCCTTCAATGGTTCCCCAATCTGAAAGATTAAAGTTCAAAGTTTAACCTTGAAATAGGACATACTTTTTGCCTCCCAGCTTTATTTCTCCAGGTTCCTCCCCATGCCCTATGCTCCAGTCCCATTGCTGGTTTATGCATTCATGCCTTGGCATGTGATTGGTTTTTCTGCCCAGAGTCCCGCCCTTCCTCTTTCACTAGGCAATTCCTTCCTATTCTCTAACTCTCCACTTAAGTTTAAGATGCTTTAGATCTTGCTTCTTGGGAAATATTTGGGAATGGCGGGAGGAATTTGTGGTTGTCACAAATTTGGGTAGTACTGGCCAGGAATGCTGGTAAATATCATATAATACCCAGGATAGCCCCCTCCTCCTCACAACAAAGAATTATCTGGCCTAAAATGCCAGCAGTGCTGCATTTGAGAAACTACTAAAGTTTGCACTGTACTACTACTCCTTTTTATTTGCCTGTTATATGTATTTGCCACATGGCATTTTACTTATTTGAACTGTTTCTCCCTTTAGATGATATGAACTGGAGGACAAGATTTTTTATCCTGGAATATAGAACATCTTAAGCATTATTTTAGGAAATGACTTTTGTTGATAGTATTTATACATTTCTCCTGTCTACTCTCCTAGCTGTTCTCGAAACTGCTATCAATCTTTTGCACTTTAGAGTGAATGAGACTTGGTTTGTTTCTTGAATAGCTTTATTGGCACAGGAGGGTAGCTTAAGGAGGAGATGGAATGCAAAGGGAGCATTGAAGAACTCCTGGCTTGTCAGTCAATTGAGCATGTGACTCTTGATCTTGGGGTTGAGTTTGAGGCCCACATTGGGTGGAAATAACATTAAATTTAAAAAGTACTAAAGTTGTTGATTGTCTCATGAGCTTTTCTTCCTCCATTCTCTGGATTTTGATATTCTCTTTTTAATTTTTATTTAAAAATTTTTAATGTTTGTATTTTTGAGAGGGAGAAGGAGAAGGGGAGAGAGGGAGAGACAGTGTGAGCAGGGGAAGGGCAGAGAGAGAGAGAGGAAGACACAGAATCCAAATTAGGCTCCAGGCTCCGAGCTTTCAGCACAGAGCCCCATGCAGGGCTCAAACCAATGAACCATGAGATCATGATCTGAACCAAAGTCAGACACACAACTGACTGAGCCATCCAGGTGCCTCTGTTTTAATTTGAAAGAGAGAGAGAGAGAGAGAAAGAGGGAGAGATGGAGGGAGAGGGAGAGAGAGAGAATGCAAATGGAGGGGAGGAGCAGAGGGGGAGAGAGAATCTTAAGCAGCCTCCATGCTCAGTATGGATCCCAATGTGGGGCTTGATCCCATGACCCTCAGTCAGACACTCAACTGACTGAGTCACCCAGGTGCTCCTCTTTTTTTCTCTTAAATTTCAAATGCTTTTCAGAATGTCTTCAGGCAGGCTTGATTACTGTCACTTCCTAGGACTTCTAACAGTGAGGACCAAGATGAGGGGTGCTGTTTGTATGTTGGTTCCTGGTTTACTCTCCCTTTCCCATGCTCTCTGTATTGCTGGGGGTGGGGGGCAAAATCTGCCAACTCCATTATCAAAATTCCCTTGCTGCATGGCTTCCTCTGCAAATGGGAGGCACTGGTAGAGATATGAAGGCAGGAGAAAGGAGATATTTACTGTGCTTCTGAAGTAGAGGCAGTAGTGGTGATAGAAAAGTCTAGACTCCTGGCATCCTGCCAGGCAGTGGGTACTCCTGCAACAAAGCCCTTGTGGATTCTGGGTTCAGTAGCAACAATGACTGCTGTGGACAACTTGAGGCTCCACAGTTTCTGCAAAGAAACCACAGCTATGGTTCTAACCCTCCCCAGAGATGGGTACAGTGGCAGTGGTGTGGAGGTCATGGACTCTGAGAGATCTTTTCCTTTTTGATACCCCAGTCTTGGGGATGGGAGCAACTTTTTGCAAATACTTGCAATTTCTCTAACTTCATCTGTTGGCCACCACCACCCCCTCCAATATCTCTTCCCAGATGTTTTCATTTCCTGTGTTAAATTCCCTCTCTTTGAAATACCTAGAGTGGTTTCTGTTTTTCTGATGAGACATGGAATGATACAGTATGAGTATGGCACGTTTTCTTTCCCAGGAATGTTTATTTCCTGGGTTATTGATGTTTAGATTAATCCTTAGGAAATTTAAGTTCCTGGAGATGAGTATGAACCCTAGGAACTGTGGTGTTTGAATTCTAATACAAAGGGAAATGGTCTTCGACCATTAAAGATGAGATTTGCTACCTTTTTTGATAGGACATTTAGGATTCAAGGCAAGATTGCCCACCTCACTACTTTAAATCTTGATAGCCTTTTCCCATTGAATAAATCAATAGATTTGATAGAATTTTCTACTCTGTGAAGTTAGAAACGAGTCACTATTTTTTTCCATTGAGGAAAACACATTACTTGGATACAACATAAGTCTCAGAAGTATGTGGTGCTTTGATGATCTCATGTGCTATATGAGCATGAAATGATTATGCAGGAGCTAGAATAACCTCATTTGCTCCCTCACATAACCATGCCCCTATCAGGTATGTTTTCTGGAAGCTATTTAACACATTGTGATGCTTTCTTATCATAATCAGAATAAAATTCAAACTATTTACCCTAGCCTCTGTTTGTGATTTTAAGCTCTCCTAGATTCCCATGCCATACCTTCTCCCAGTAATCACCGTGTTTTTGCCAATACTGGCTTTTCTGTGCTTCAAATACTGAAGCTTGTGCCTGTCTCTGGGTTTTCATCCTTATTGCCTAGAACACGCTCTCTATGGATCCTTTCTTGGTTGACGCTTTCTGATCCAAATCTCCACTTCTTCAGGGATGATTTCATTAATGATTCTATATTAGATCACCCCTGTAAGCCTCCACTCCCTGGTTCTCTTGGATGTTTAGTAGCTCAGACTGCTGTGGTGTCATCTAAAGTTATCATTGGCTAGTTTACTTGCCATTTGCCCTTCTCCTGCTATGAATGTAACCTCCACTGGGGGTTGATGCATTTTCTTCACAGCTTTACCTCTAGAGTTTCAGATATTCTGTGGGACATAGTAAATGCCTAATAGACAGTTGGTGAATGACTTAATTATATGCCTACTGTGCTTTCTACTCAATTTCAGTACTGAACATGTGCTTTGTGAACAGGACTATGATGAGGGAGAAAGGTGAGTCATGACACCTCTCTGAACTGGTGTTGAATGAGGTGGAAGGGGTCAATAACCACAGTCCCCACCCCAGCAGCAACCAATTGATACTGAACGTGATATACCAGGTACTTTGCTAAGTGTCTATAGATCTCATTGAATTCTCTTAACACTAGATGACCTAGGTCTGAATAACCCCAAATTACATACGAAAGCTGAAATAGAGAGGGGTAGTAACTACCCCAAATCACATAGGAAGTCGATGGCAAAGCCCAAAGTTGAATGTTAAATCAGTTGAATCGAAAGCTGTACTTGTAACGTCTCTACAGCACAGGTTTTCAAACACCTAATTTTGCTTTTCAGGATCCTTGTTATATCAAAAAAATCTGGATTTGATTCTTTAGATCATCTCCATTTTAAAGAGGTAGATGAGAGAAAGATAATTCTATTTTCTATTGAAAGGCAAAAATATTAGCTAAACAATGAAAGTTTCCTCCAAACTCTGGGTCATTGCCCTTGAATTTATGGCTAATTCAGACCTCCATCCTATTCCTCATCCTTTAGGAGAGTTGAAAGAGTGGTGCAGAGAAGGAAAGGTGAAGGGGATACACACAGGAGGTAAAGATAATGTGATAAAATTTAGAGTCCAGTTTTAAAATGTGCTTTTCCATGATGCCTCAGAAGATTCTCTCCTGTCTATTTTGCCTTTCTGCCAATCAGAAATTTATTTTATATTTATTTATTTTTATTTATGTAAAATGTTTATTTTGAGAGAACTAAAGTGGGGAAGGGGCAGAGAGCAGGGAGAGAGAATCCGAAGCATGCCCCATGCTTGGTATGGAGCCTGACATGGGGCTCAATCTCACCACATGTGAGATCATGACGTGAGCTGAAATCAAGAGTCAGATGCTCAACTGACTAAGCTACCCAGGTGCCCCCACCATTTTAAAAGAAATTTATTCTCATTACCAATAATCTACTAGACTAGCTGTGGAATAGCTATTGACATCAGGGTCAATTGGTTTAATCATTAGAATGCTTTCTGCCTATTTCATGTGTGTTGATTAGAGGAAACAGGAGATTGGATAGCAGAGAGTTGGACACCTACATGGGGAGGGCAGGTGAAGTTCTAATCTGTTGTGGTGTTGTAGGAGGGTGCTGGCTGGTTGGGGTTCAAAAATGGGGAGCGAGATCTCGTGGGATTGAGGCATAGAGATAACCAAGATAAATGGTTTTCCAGCCTCAAAGGACCACAGGTGACTGAACCCTACAGGGCATACAGAAGCAGCTCTTGATATAAGCAATGATCCCCTCTCTTTCTGTGGGCCAGCATCGAAACCCCTGCTTTCATCTTCCTTTTGACACACTTGGGAACTGATTATTGATCCAGGGTTCAGGGCTGGGGAGAGGCAAGATCTTAGGCTCTGCTGGGAAGATGAAGGTCTCTGAGATGACTACCTATTTCTTGGACTTTGCGGGGATTTCCCTGATTAGCCTGAGTCATTCACCCCTGGCCAGAGTTAAACCCCACGGTGAGTAAAGAAATAGAGGAAACAGGAGAGGCCACATGTAAGCATTAAACTCACAGAGTGAGCATTCGGATATTCTTGTCTTGGCTCTTTGTCCATGGCTCTAGAATGAGCTTCAGGTTGGGGTGTGGGGAAAATCTCTCATTTTAGGGGGAGAGGAGCAGAGGGAACTCCTAGCTTTCCCCAAATTTCTGTAAGAAATGGATCTGCTTCACCCTACTGGAAACTATCAACTTTAAGCAAACAAACCCTAGGAAGCTTCTCTGTAATGGCAGAATAAATCTACGCTTATATTTCTCTTGAAATAACAAGGAGATGAAATACAAAGAAAAAACCTTGCGCTCACTAACATAAATCAGCCCTGTTGTTGTGATCAGCACATATGGTATGGTTACGTTGCCCACTGCTCTGAGACCCGCTAATAGAAGACCATATGTGCTTCCGCAAGATCAAAACACAACAGGCCTGGTTTAAGACTCCGTGGTGGCCCTGACTCTGAACTTACTTGTGTTTATTGGTTTGTGTTTCTGCTTTAGCACATTCTTACTGCCATAGTCTCTCCCGTTCCCTCATTTTTTTCTTTCCTATCTTTCGGATGCTGAGAGGGCTGGATAATTTAAAAACTTGTGCTTGGACTTTGTAGAGTTCTGGTAGTGGGCTGAGGCCTTGAGACACAGGAGCCAGGAAGGGGAGTCATTATTGATGATGCCTGTAGGATAGAGCCCTCTCTTACTGCTTGAAGGTTTGTCCTTCTTCCCCCCAGCTTTGAAATATTGACAGGGGTTCCTGGGTGGCTCAGTCGGTTGAGCGAATGACTTTGGCTCAGGTCATGATCTCATGGTTTGTGAGTCTGAGCTGCCGCATCGGGCTCTGTGCTGACAGCTCAGAGCCTGGAGCCTGCCTGTGATTCTGTGTCTCCCTCTATCTCTCTCCCCCTCCCCAACTTGTGTGTGCGCTCGCGCGCACTTTCTCTCTCTCTCTCAAAAAAAAAAAAAGTGTAAAAAAAAAAAACATAATTGACAAAAAAACTCCACACATTTAAGGTGTCAAAGGTGATCACTGGATATGCATATACATGGTGAACAGATTACCAGCCAAGCTAATTAACATCTGTCACCTCACATAGTCCACTTTGTGCCGAAAATACTTCAGATCTACTTCCAGCAAATATCAAATAGACAACACAGTATTAACAAGTCACCACGCTATACATTAGATCACCATGCTATACAGAAAAACACTTGACTGTTGGAATATACTAATTACAAGGAGTTTAGAGATTGAGGTTTAAGCAATGAAAAGAGGCTTTGTTTGGTTTTTCTGTCCCCCTTTGACTGAAGTGTAGGAATACAGATTTGTGGTGGGGCAGAGTGAGAGGACCCACTGTTTACTTTGCTACATAAATTTAAAGTGAACGAGGAGCTTCTGGGTGGCTGAGTCAGTTAAGCTGAGTCTTGATTTTGGCTCAGGTCATGATGTCATGGTCCTGAGATGCAGCCCCATGTTGAGCCCCATGTCGGGCTTCGCGATGGGGGTGGAGCCTGCTTAGGTTTCTCTCTTCATTTCCCTCTGCCTCTCTCCAGCATGTTAACTGTCTCAAAAAAAAAAAAAAAAAAAGTCTTTATCCAGCCAGCAAACGTATACTGAATCCTGACTATGCACAAGGCTCTATGTTAATTATTAGATTGTTCATTAGACCTTGTAATGCTCCACAGCCACACGTGCACAGATGCCCTCTCCATCCTGCCAAGGTCAAAAACAAATTCTTAAATCCATGAAGAGCATTCTTGCCACTCTTTCCTGGAGCCCGTTGTCACTGTAAGCAACATGCAGAAAATTAAATTGAGCTGTTAAATCGCATTTCTGTATCTGGTCATTCACTTCCTAGAACCTGCCTGTTCTCCCAAAGACACCACTGACGGTCAGAAGAAATGAAAACACCATCTGTGCTCCAAGTGTGTTCTCTTCCTTGAACTTCAAAGTGACTAGAGATCCATTTGCATCAAGAATGAGAGTATCTTTGGGGCACCTGGGTGGCTCACTTGGTTAGGCTTCTGACTCTTGGTTTGAGCTCAGGTCATGATCTCACGGTTCCTGAGTTGGAACCCTGCATCCACCTCTGGCTCTGTGATCACAGTGCTCTGTGTTCACAGCACTGAGCCTGCTTAGGATCCTGTGTCTGCCTCTTTCTGTCCCTCCCCTGCTCGTTGCATGTCTCTCTGTCTCTGTCTCTCAAAAATACATGTTAAAAAAACTTTCTAAAAGTAAACAGGTGAGGATGCGCAAATGAAAACCCAAGTTATAAATGGGACTGGGTGCACGGCGCATCATATTTTGGGAGCTGAAAGAACCGTGGGAACATAAATGTGTTTATCTTTGGGATGAACGTTTGAGAGTGGTGCCTGGTTAGCATGTTACCTTCTGACTTGTTATGACCTGTGTTTACCTGCTTTTCCTGCTCACGGGAGATCCCAGATAGGTCTGAATAAGCTCCTGATGGATGCTGGACTTTACGGGAGCCAAAGATTCTGATGGCAGGGGGGAATAAAATGCCAAACTTGTTACTGAGGTAAAACTTGGTTATCATTTGAATGAAAAAAATATCCTCTTTGTCATATTAATAATGACCTCATTCAATGATGTCATTTTCTGAGTCCTGGGCCGTAGCATCCCCATGAAACCAGGATATCTGCCAAGACTCCTTCATTGCAGGCTGGGTGACCATGGTTTCATTAAGTTCGATGTATCCGGGCTTTACATATTTTCCCATGCTGATTAATCCTATGCCATGTCAGTGCCACAGAATTATATCGTTTCAAAATCAACATTGACACCTTAATCCAATTTGGGTTAAAAGGGGCAACTACCTTGAAAATGGTGTCCTTTATTTAGAAAATTTTTCAGTGGTGACTTGGGACATCATTGACTTCCTAACTGTAAAGGGGGATGTGGCTCTCTGTGTAGCAATGTGACACAGTGGAACAAATGCCAAATAGTTCGAGGTGTGTTAGGTATGAACAGGTAGCATTGTTTAGGGCAGTGGTTCCTAAACCCAGGTGATCACTGGAGTGAATGGGGCAGGAAGGCTGTTAACATCACCAGGCTCCCACATCTGAGGATTCCGATTCAAGAGGCCTGGGCTGCATCCAGGCATCTATCTAGAAAGCTTCTTTAGGTAATGCTGGTGATCACTGGGGTTGGGAAACACCAGCTGGAAAACCCTTATCTTGAGTTTCAGTTCAGGTTCTGCTATATTTTCATTCAGTCAACTGCCCAGCTAATCAACCAGCTGTTACATGCCAGGCCCTGGGCAGGGGGCTGGGGGGCAGAGGTTAACAAGACTGATGTCCCCTGCTAAACCATTTAATGGCTCTGGGCTCCATTTTCTCATTTCTGAATAGAGGTTAGATGAGATTTCAAGTCTTGCCCAACTCTCAACCATCTGTGATACTTAAGAAACCGAGCTCCTGAACTCAAGTGCCTTTCAACTTCTTTTTGGTTCTTAGTGCCAAGTTGACATTTTCCAATTCCAGTTTTCTACCTTGCGTTAGACCTTTGCCTCAAAGCAATGGTACTTCCTGTCTGCCTGATGGAAATGATAAAAGATTTCCTCTCTACTTCTGGAAGCTACTGAGCTGAGAACTTCCCCAAGGCTTTATCAGGGCCCTCTTACTCCTCTTCATCATGGTAGCGCTACTGACACAACTTAAAAAAAAGGTGGCTCCCGCTTTGTTGGGTGAAAAGCCCTTGCATTTTCCTCTTCTAGTCCCATCAGAGGCCCAGATGAGCTAGATACAAAGCTCTAAAGGCAGGTGAAAATGGTACAAATGTGGACCTTTCAAAGCAAAGGGGCTGAACTAAGGGGGAGAGCACATTTTCTCAGCACCTACCAGGATGGGATGGAAAGTGGGCTGGGTGAGGGGGTTGCAGTCAGAGACCCAGTCTGCCTTTAGTGCACAGTAAAACCTAAAACAGCACGCAACCTGAAAAGTAAAGAGGTTTTCACCCACTGGCTCTATGTGAACTTGGAACTTTCAAAATGTAGATAGAATGGAGTTTATTGTTTTCTATAGAACTCTTTGTATAATCCAGGGAAGTTATTGTTTGTTAGTGTCATTAGAGTAAAGCTGATGCAACTTCTTAGGATCAAGGAGATTGTCTCTCATTCACAAGGGTCTGAAAATTTCAGGACTCCTCAGAGTGAGCTTTGAAGGTTGTTGTATCCCCTGAAAAGTGTCTTGTAGCTCTGCCTTGGAGAAGGGAAAGGTCAGGAACCTACTGTGTGTTTTCAGGCTTGCCCCACTCAGATAGTTCTAGAAGCTATCAGTTAATATAGGTTAGTGAAGCAGGTGGTGAAATTCCTGGTCTAAAGGGCAGTACTGTTAGCCCCAGTGATGGTCAGTTTTTGGGGATGTGAAATCAGTGTTGCTAGATCTTTGGAATTTTTCCAACTAGAGATCCAGATTTTTTTTTTATGGTGGCGGACAATGCATTTTTTTTTTCTTCTCATCTACTTAAGAG
The DNA here is from genome assembly GCF_022079265.1 of Lynx rufus. Classification (NCBI taxonomy): domain Eukaryota; kingdom Metazoa; phylum Chordata; class Mammalia; order Carnivora; family Felidae; genus Lynx; species Lynx rufus. Next base: position 19,872,174 of record NW_025814824.1, read on the forward strand.
AGCATGAGCAGGGGCAGAGAGAGGGAGACCCAGAATCCAAAGCAAGCCCCAGCCTCTGAGCTGTCAATGCAGAGCCTGACACGGGGCTTGAACTCAATGAGCTGCAAGATCATGACCTGAGCCTAAGTCAAACACTTAGCTGAGTGACACCTAGGTGCCCCTATTGTGGTGGACCATTTAAATTATAACTGCATACATACCCCTGACAGCTTTTGAAGCTAGTCTTATCACAGCCCAATTTCTGTTTGTTACTCGCACGAAAGACTTTGGCTACTCGGAAGTAAGCTGAGGGAATGCACACACCCACAATCCTCTGAAAGGTTGAACCTCTTCTTCGTGTTGATTGTGATGGAATCCAGTTACGGAAGCTTGAGGTTGGAAAGCAGAGCATAACACCTGGTCTAGGTAATCATTCTGAGGTACTGTGTGAGGATGTGCGATCTTAGTTGGATGCAGCAGGGCTATTTCTGATATGGCCTTTCTGTTCAGTAGCACAGCGTGTGGTGCTCCTGGGAGTTGGACGTTAGAAAAGCTGAGTAACTGTCCATAATGGTTTTGTATCAAGGCCTCTCCACATGGAGGTTCTTTCAGCTGGACGTGGAGTTTGATTGTGAACACTATTGCTTTCTCGTATCCTGTGCCTGCTTAGTTCAGAGCTGGGTTCTTTTAATGCTTTCCCCTTCTCTGAGAAGTTACCACCTTCCTTCTCTTCTGAAGGTGTGCTTTCCCCAGATCCCTCCCTCTTTGACTTACAGAGTAGGGTGTAAATCACCTAAGTTCTTTCTCCTCCTTGTTTGTGCTTTGGGGTAAGGGTGATACATCCCATTTCAAGAGTTGTGAAGAGAGCAAAGAAGTCAGGGTGCTTTTCAACTGGGTGTGGGGACTTAAATTTTTTTCCCTTTTAAGTTTCTATGGAGATCAGAAAAAATTCTTAGATGTCTCCTGTGTAAGATTTAACACCTTGCCATTAAGTCAAAATGTAAGACACATCTCCTACAACTGCATAACTTTTGAATCTTATTTTTTAATAGAGCATCTATATCCTTGATCTCAAGTTGCATTACAAAATCAACTGAGCACCATGTTGGTGACAGTCAGTGTCCTGAAAAAAATCAAATGTCATACTATAGTTGGATAATTTGTAGTGAATTTGGTAGAATCTTTATAAACGTGTACATCAGAATCACAAGTGATTGTGTGGTATTCTCGGATTAGAAACGGTGAAGTACTTGGGGGGCTCTTTTGCTAGTATCCAATCTCCACAGTGGAAATACTCTTGAGTCTGGGGATAGGGTAGGCGGGCTGGAAGTGGCTGACAACCAGCTGTGGTGGTCTTGCAGAGGAAGAGCCAGGGAGGTAAGTATTCCAACCTCATCGTCCTGTCTACTGTCTGGTCTCTGTATTGGCCAAACCCAACTGGAAGCTTATTAATATTGTCCATTTGGGTCACAGAATAGAAAGGGTGGAGAGTGGGTGTGGAATAACAAATGGAAGTTATCTGACAGATAACAGACTTCCAGATAAAGTTATGAGATGCCAGTTTTTTCTGGATTCAGGTAAGTGTAATATTTAGCATTTCTGTATTGGAATGTTCAAACTGTATTCAAAAGAAGCATTTGAATAAACACTGTTAAAGGAATGTAATTTCTTTGCAAGGGATAAACTGTATGGTTTATAAAATTCAACAAATATTTAGTGAATCTTTACTGTATTCCTAGCATTGTGGCCGTCTTTTCTGTGACCCATGTTGACACTGTAATAGAGGGTAAGATTAAATGATAATTACGTTGGGAGCAGCTGGAACTACCTTTGCTTTGTAAATCTGTTTAAGAAGCTGTCCCTCTGCCTTTCATATGTTGTATAGAGTGATTGTTTGATATCAACGAACCTTTGTACTGTTATATTCTGTAAGAAGATGGTTTCCAGGAGCAAGCAAATGAATCTTTTTAATAGCTCAATTATTGTGCAAGTTTTAAATTATGGAACAAACAACCTTAGAGTTGCAGTTAGTTTCCTCCTTACAAAATGAAGGTTAAATGAGATAATACATATATTTGACCTTTTTAAAAGACTTGAATGAAGGTTAACTGATTTAAAATAAGAGCAAAAACCTATCCCTGTCACTACCCTCAAAATGCAGTATTTTCAGGTTTCCTTAGTCTTTTAAACCTTAACATTCTGCATGGTTAGAGGTTTTTTTTATTTGCAAGTGAAATAAACCCACACTTCAAGTGGGATTAGGTGTGAGAGCATCAGGGCATTGTTACCATTTCTTTCTCAGGAGGTCTGCCCTTCTCCAGAGGTCTCCATCCCCAGGTTGACTTTCTTCAGGGGATAAAGATGACTGCTCCATTTCAGACTTCACCCCTACTTACCGATGTCTCTGTCAGTTTGGGTTCTGTAAAATGGTGCAGAGTGAGCGGTTTCAACAACAGGAATTTAGCTCTTAACAATTGTACAAACTGGAAAACCAAGATCAAAGTGCCAGAAGGGTCAGTATCGAGAGTTTTCTCCTTGGGTTGCAGGCAAATGGCTGTCATCTTGGCCTTGGTGTGTGTGTGTGTGTGTGTGTGTGTGTGTGTGTGTGTGTGTGTGTGTAGAGATTGAGAGGGAGAGGGAGGGAGGGGAAGCAAGCTATCTGGTGTCTGTTCTTTTTTATTTAAAAAAAAATTTTTTTTCAACGTTTATTTTTGGGACAGAGACAGAGCATGAGTGGGGGAGGGGCAGAGAGAGAGGGAGACACAGAATCCGAAACAGCCTCCAGGCTCTGAGCCATCAGCCCAGAGCCTGACGTGGGGCTTGAACTCACGGACCGCGAGATCGTGACCTGGCTGAAGTCGGACGCTTAACCGACTGTGCCACCCAGGCGCCCCACATCTGGTGTCTATTCTTATAAGGGTGTTGTCCTGTCATGAGGACCTCCCCTTCGTTACTTCATGCAAACCTCGTTACCTCCTGAAGGTCCCATCTTCAAATACTATGACACAAGGGACAAGGGCTTCAACGCAGGAATTTAGGGGGAATGCAGTTCAATCTCTAACACTGGATTTTGCCAGCAGAGATCTTCTCCCCATTGAACAAAAGTGGTTTTCAGTTTGGAGTAAACTAAACCAGTCATGGTAGCCAGGGAATACCCCTAAGTGATGAGCAAAGTTTTGCCCCCAGTTGATAGAATCATTTTAGCAAGGAGTAGGGGGATGAGCTGATGTGGACTGGCTTGTTTGGGGGTGGGAGGAATTCTGTCCAAGCAGTGTGGCTGCTCTGTAAGACGGGAGGGGAAGAAAGGCATCCACAGGGTGAGCTGAATTTAACACACCTATTCCCCTTGCATGGGCTAGTCAGCTTGTTTCAGTGATAGATTTCTTGTCAGTAACATAACTAAATTGAATTTCAGAATTTCTCATGAATGTGTATTAGTGTTAGGTTTTCAGAATTTTTGTCTGATCCCCTCAGCAGTGATTGCTGCATAATGCACAAAAGCTACTACTACTGAAACCATGGGTTCTAGAAAATCCATATTCCCACAACAGTGGAGCCCCTGCTCCCATAGTGGTCTCCCCTGAAGAAATCCAGCCTTGGCATGATTTTTGAGCTGCTTTTCTCAGGCCACATTGCTCCAGAAAATGTTAGTAGGTTACTGTCAAAGCCTAAGGCTGTCAACTTTTGTCCTTTCGTAGAAGGAAAGGATATCTAAAAATTATTTATTTTTTAATTTCTTAAATGATGAATCAGGTCGTTGGGATTGTGTTGGCCACAATTAAGTCTTATATTTGCTTATTTTGAAGAAAGTGAGTTTTAATCCTTACATTTATGCTTTTGTCATTCTATTCTCAATATCTCATTACACATGACTTTCTTAAAGATTGAAACAGAGCCTCTGCTATGTCGTCTGTATCATGCTAGCTATGCCGGGAAACATACGTGTATAAGAGACCGTTGCTAAGGATACTATCTAGATGGAAGAACAAGACTAATTGCAGAGAAATGACAAACCAACCCTATCCTACGTGTGATAAAAGATCAGAACAATAGATACTTAGAGGAAGAAAGATCCCAATGGATTGAGCTTTCATGGGGGCTTTGTGGGGATAGTGGCCCTTGAACTGGGCTCTGAAGGATACATAGGAGCTGAATCTGAAAAAGAAAAGAATTGGGGGGGAAGAGCTTTTGCAAGGCTTTGGGAATAAGTACTGGCATGATGTGTGTTGGGACTTCTGCAAGTCCAAGCAGAGAGAGACTCATGTGTGGGAAAGGGTGAATGGATAGTTCTTGATTATGTATCTTTCCATTCCAAAAGGTAACAGCTTTCAGTTGCTTTAAAAAACAACAACATGTAAACCATGAAGTTTGGAATTCTTTTAGATTTTTATACTCAATGGACATGTAACTGTCTCATTGATGACACCCTCCCCTCCACCTTTAAGTATTTTCTGGTTGATTCCTTGGACATTTTTTTAAATTATTTTTTTATTAAATATAATTTATTGTCAAAATGGTTTCCATAGAACACCCAGTGTTCATCCCAACAGGTGCCCTCCTCAATGTCCATCACCCACTTTGCCCTCTCCCCCACCCCTCCATTAACCCTCAGTTTGTTCTCAGTATTGAAGAGTCTCTTATGGTTTGCCTCCCTCCCTCTCTGTAACTTTTCCCTAACTTTTCTGTTAGGTTTCTCAGTATCCACATAGTGAAAATATATGGTATCTGTCTTTCTCTGCCTGAATTATTTCACTTAGCATAATACCCTCCAGTTCCATCCATGTTGCTGCAAATGGCCAGATTTCATTCTTTCTCATTGCCAAGCAGTATTCCATTGTATATATAAACCACATCTTCTTTATCCATTTGAATTCCTTGGACATTTTTTATGTGTTTAGAGGCACAGTTTACTAAGGTTTGCAGATGGCACCCCCCTCTCCTAGTGGGGGTTTCTGTCCTTTGCTGAAATTCAGCCCTGACTCTAACCGAAAAAGCATGAATGCTATAGGCTAGAAAAGGAGGGGAACTGAAACCAGGAATGAAATGCAGAAGGGAAAGGCAGGTTGATTCTGAAACTGCGACAATTCCATAAACTCTAAAGCAAGCCCATAGTTTTGGGTTAAATTAAAATACGTATTTTCATTGTCGGTACTTAGGATGAGTTATGCTTTGGAAATATTAAGACATGGTACTATTGTCTTGATAATTCCAGTTGGATTTTCTCAAAGCATAATAAAATATGTACGTGTGTGTATATGTAGATACTTGTCATCTTGATTAGAAAATGTGAATTTTAATTTACCAAAGAATCGCTTTTCATGTTTACTACTTGAAATTTTGGATTTAGATCTATGTTCCTTACTAACTTCTGGAGATGTCTAAAATCACATTCTGAAAATGTCTTAAAAGGGGTGACGTAGGTGTTTGTTTCTTAAGGGGCTCCTTAATTCTGTTTCAGTGTTATTTCTTGGGATTCTTTGCTTTACTCTCCAGTGGAACACAAAACCCGGTATTCTTTATTTCTTTTTTTATTTTTATTTTTTATTTAAAAAAATTTTTTTTAACGTTTATTTATTTTTGAGACAGAGACAGAGCATGAACGGGGGAGGGGCAGAGAGAGAGAGGGAGACACGGAATCGGAAGCAGGCTCCAGGCTCTGAGCCATCAGCCCAGAACCTGATGCGGGGCTTGAACTCAAGGACCGTGAGATCATGACCTGAGCTGAAGTCGGAGGCTTAACCTACTGAGCCACCCAGGTGCCCCACAAAACCCGGTATTCTAAACAAACGTATGGTCAATAAATTTCTGACATTTTTGTTGGGGACTCTGTGAAGTTGGTATCTGGATTGTCATTGGAAGTAAAATATTTTGAGGTTAAAATTCTCAGCGTCCCACTCAACAGAACCACAGGTGATTATTCTTAGTGTGAAAGTAGGCAAAACTTTCCTATCCTCATGTTGCTGGTGATATGCTCCATTTCCACAAATGTCGTTTAGTTAAGATAACTGCTCATTTATTTGTCCATTTGTGGTTTCTAACCCATGACTCATCTGTAAATTGCTGAGCATTACGTTGGAGGCTTCTCCAAAGGTGTCTACTTATAATTGTCAATTGCCTTAACTCTCTACCTTAAGGCTTTCTTACTCCCTTCTTCTTTCCTCCTTCTGACTCCACTCTTGATTATGTAGCTCACCTTTGGCTTTTTGGTTTCATTTTTCTTTAAGCTCCATCCCCTAGTAGCAACATGGTGGTCAGGAGCGCAAATTCTGGAGTGTAATCCTGGTTCTATGACTTAGTTGCTGTGTGATATTGGACAGGTTACTTCTTTGTTCCTTCTGTGAAGTGGAATCGTAATGGACTTTATCTTATCTGGTTGTTTTGAGGAATAAGGGAGATAATGCATGTGAAGGGCCCAGGACTGACTCCTCTTAAACACCATGTTAGTCAAGGTGTTATTGTGACCATCAACACAGGGTTTAAGTATCTTTAAAACACATTTGTTTTTCATTCACTTAATATTGCCTGTGGGTCTCGAACACCCTTCCAAAGATTGGCTCAATGATAAAGTCTGGTCTGACCTTGTGACATGCCTATCTCAACATGTATTTTCTTGGTTGAGGGTGCAGGTGGGGTAGACGGAGGGTCTCACTGTCAGTCAAGTGCGTGGGCTCAGAAATGACAGGCATCAGTGTCATGCCGAATTGGCCAGAGTTAGTCACATGACCCAAAGGTAAAAGAAGCAGAGACGACATCTTCCTGTGAGTCCAGCAATCAATGTGGCCATGTATAAAGAAAAATTGACAGCACTGAGTGCAGCCACGGATCGGGAAAATGTCCTCCAAGGAGCCTGCTGATGTTGGAACCATAGTCCCATTAATAAAAGGACCTTAAGTGTTTGATTAGTTTTCAGAATTCTGAGGCTCCGTATGGCCTGGGCAATCTGAAATAATGGCTGAAATTTAGAGGAAGGCTGTTGCTTCATGGAGAATGCATGAAGGATACAGTGAAATGATCCTGAATGGCTTTGAGAGATTTGGTGCTGGTGAAGAGGGTGGGGGCGTGACAGTTATCTGTTGGAATCCCATCTGGTGTGGTTCAGTAAGGGCATAGACCTGGCATTTTGATCTTTCCCTTAATGCTATTTTTTCAAGGGAAGAATGGATGACGCTATTGGTGGAGCGAGAAGAAAGACAGCCCAGCACAGCTTTGGGCCTGGTGGCTGAGAGAGTTCCCGCTCCCTGACAGTTGAATCAATTCTGTCACACAGGCACAGATAATTAAAGAAGTACAAAATGACCAGCGGAAATGGAGCCAGGCTTCATGTTCCAACAGGATTGGCACCAGCTGGTGGCCACGCATCACTTCTGGGGGTTTCTGGGAGTATTTCAAGTACTGCCTGTCACCAATATCTTCTGCAGTAGGGGCCCCTCGTCTGCTTCTGCAGTGACAGGTATTGGCAGTCCCTTGAAATGGTGAGCCGTTCTGGTGCCCAGGGGAGAGGTCCCTCTGTCAGCACTGATTTTGTTTGGAGTCAGTGAGTAAAGAACCCTTACCTGAAGAGAGGCAGGATGGAACATGGGCGTTTGAACAGAATTGTGCCAGAAACCGAGGTACCTTGATTTTCATATAGCTTCCTGTAAAAGGTTACTGTGAGAAACTGGACATGTCACTTTATTTTCTTTGGACCTGTTTCATTAAAAAACAACCCCCCCCCCCAACAAACCTCTGCCTATTTTGGAGCATTAACCGGAAAGGCAAATGTGAGGAATTTGCAGATTTGTAAAAAGCATGAAGATCATGGAATGGATATTTTTCTCTTTACAAAGTAATAGAGGGGTGCCTGGGTGGCTCAGTCGGTTAAGTGTCTGCCTTTGGCTGAGGTCATGATCTCACGGTTCGTGAGTTCGAGCCCCACATAGGGCTCTCTGCTGTCAGCCTGTTGGTGCAGAACCCACTTCGAACCCTCTGTCCCCCTGTCTCTGCCTCTTCCCCACTGGTGTGTGTGCTCTCTCTCTCTCTGTCTCTCTCTCTCAAACTTAAAAACACAATACATTTTATTATAAAACTTTGGAAAATATGAATAAGCACAAGTAAAAGTTTAACACAAAAATAATGAAAACCAAACACGATGCCAAGGCATAGAGATGACTGACATCAACAAAGCGCTGTATATCTTTTTAAGAATTCTATAATCTACTCTGTCCATATAAATGCACATTTAGAACATCTTTTTCTATTGTTACATGTTTTAAGTGGATGTGTAGCAGTTCACTGAATGATAGTTTAACTTGTAAAACCAATGCCCTGTGAAGGATATTGAGGTTGTGTTCAGTTTTGCCCTGCTTTGTAGAACTTGTCCACTGTTATCGGTTATGCGGTTTGGGTGGGATTTTCCTTCTCTCTCTCTCTCCCCCCTCAGATTAGCCCTCTTTGGCTTCAACTACTTCATGGAACCCCATGCCCCTTGCTGCAGATTTGTTGAGGAGGGAACAAGGAACCTGAGTTACTTCAATTGGAATGAACCTCAGCATGTGTTCTTTGGTTGGGAAAAGAGAAAAATCTCTCTGCTTCTAGAACAGCTGCAGCCGTTTTTTCCTTAAGTCCCACTGAAGCCAAAGGAAGGACAAAGTCAGCACATGGAGAAAGGCAGAGCCAGGGAGAGTGGGAGAAAATGAAGCTGGGTGCACCTAAAACTATGGTGGAGACTCCAATTACTTTGGGGTCTTGGTGTGTGCTAATGAGCAGATTGCTTCATTACTGAACCCAGTTCGAGTTGAGGTTCTGTTGTTTGAAACATGCTATGTGATACATCCATTTAAAATTTTTGTTTGGGGCACCTGGGTGGCTCAGTCGGTTGAGCGGCCGACTTCGGCTCAGATCATGATCTCGCGGTCTGTGAGTTAGAGCCCCGCGTCGGGCTCTGTGCTGACAGCTCAGAGCCTGGAGCCTGTTTCGGATTCTGTGTCTCCCTCTCTCTGACCCTCCCCCGTTCATGCTCTGTCTCTCTCTGTCTCAAAAATAAATGTTAAAAAAAAAAATAAAATTTTTGTTTATTTTTAAGAGAGCGTGAGCAGGGTAGCGGGAAAGGGGGAAAGAGAATCTCAAGCAGGCTGCATGCCAGTGTGGAGCCTCATGTGGGACTCAATCTCATGACCATGAGATTAAGACCTGAGCCTAAATGAAGTCAGATGCTTAATGACAGCCACCCAGGCACCCCAACACATCCATTTTATTTTGTTTATTGTTACTTTTGTGTAGCATTTATTTTTGTGAGACAGAGCACAAGCAGGGGAGGGGCAGAGAGAGAGGGAGACACAGAATCTGAAGCAGGCTCCAGGCTCTGAGCTGTCAGCGCAGAGCCCGACATGGGGCTCGAACTCACAAACCGTGAGATCATGACCTGAGCCAAAGTTGGACACTTACTCAACTAAGCCACCCAGGTGCCCCAAGACACATCCATTTAATTTTTTTTTTTCAACGTTTATTTTTTTTTATTTTTTTTTGGGACAGAGAGAGACAGAGCATGAACGGGGGAGGGGCAGAGAGAGAGGGAGACACAGAATCGGAAACAGGCTCCAGGCTCCGAGCCATCAGCCCAGAGCCTGACGCGGGGCTCGAACTCACGGACCGCGAGATCGTGACCTGGCTGAAGTCGGACGCTTAACCGACTGCGCCACCCAGGCGCCCCGACACATCCATTTTAAATAGCACTGCAACCTGGGTGGCTCAGTCGATTGAGTGTCCAACTCTTGATTTCGGTTCAGTCTATGATCTCATGGTCGTGGGATCGAGTCCTGCATTGGGCTCTGTGCTAGGCATGGAGCCTGCTTGGGATTCTCTCTCTCCCTCTCTCTTTGCCACTCCCCCACTCATGCTTGCACTCTCTCTTTCAAAATAAATAAGCATTTTTAAAACACTGCAACAACATACCGCGTTAAATTGTCATGCACATCCGTGACTTTTTCCTTTGTGTACATTTTAGGAAATGGGGCATATGTAGTTCAAATCCCCTTGCATTTCTTTTTACAGTTTTTGTGTTCCCCCTGGCTTTGATGGGCTTTCACTGCCAACAGAAGTTTCCTGAAGCTCCTTCTAGGACAAACTGCGGTTGGACTACTAGAATTTGCCCGGATAGCCAGAGGGACTGCAGTGTCTGGAAATCACGCGGGTGCAGCCCTTAAGCAGTGATGAGTGGGAGAAACAGAGGAAAACCCAGCTCCTCTGTCCCAGTTCTGAGGCAGGCTTTGAGTGTCCTGATGGCCTAGTTCCTCGAGGGACCTCGATGAAGCTATATGTTTTGCAGGACTTGCCACGCATGCACCTTGTTGTGGACTCCTCTCCACCCTGTCCTGCCCGGGCCCCCTCCCTTGCCAGGTCTCCCCTGGGAGCATGTGTGTACTAAACCACACGTGCACGAATCTTCATTCCAGGTTCTGCTCCTGCAGCCCCATCTAAGCCAGCTAGTGAACGATATTCAGGTTTTTGATGGAACTAGCTTTTACTTAAGATGATGAAAGGCTACTGCACCTGCAGGGCGGGTCAGATGGTTTGATGGTCTGGCCTGTGACATCGGATCTCTGGTATCTCAGCAGATGAAGAAGGCAGGGGCTTCAAGGCGTCTGACAGTGGTCTGCTGAAAATACTTCTGTGCCATTTTGAAACTGGCTTTGGGTCGCTGAATGAATGTGGCAGTGCTTGCTTCCTTTGGGAAACTGAATATTATCCTGTCTTGCAGAGCTCAATATCATGGTCTTTTTTTGCTCAAGTCTCCATTCCCTTCATTTAATTTCATTCCATTTTCCATAGTTATAGTCTCTTGCACAACCCTAAAAACTCCTTATATTTGGTACTAACAATTCAAATATAATAAAAGAGGGGTTGTTTTTGCATTAGAAAAGTCAGGAGTCTCCCTGTGGGGGTGTGGGTGGGAGCGTAATGGCATTTTAAGTCCTGCAGGGGGCCTGCTCTGTTGTGGGAAGCATCTCCACCCCCCACCCCATGCTTTTGGGTTGGTAACGTTAGTATTGTTTTGGATGCCTCTCTATCCTTCATAAATATTTTTCATCTGTCCTTCCAAAGCCTTTTGCCTGTCCCTTCCCTTTTTCCATTGTAACTATTTGAGTCGAAGCTCATACCATTTATTAAGGACTGTTTGTGTCCCCTCCCCAATCCCTATGTTGAAGCCATCACCCCCAATGTGACTGTATTTGGAGATAGGTCCTTTAAAAGAAGTTATGAAGGTAAATGAGGTCCTAAAGGTGGGGTGTGTGTCTGAAAGAATTGGTGGTTTTATTTATTTTATACACACACACACACATATTTATTAATTTTTAAATTTTTAAAATGTTTATTTTTGAGAGAGAGCATGAGAGTGGGAGGGGCAGAGAGAAGGAGACAGAATCCAAAGCAGGCTCCAGACTCTGAGCTGTCAGAAGAGAGCCTGATGCAGAGCAGAATTCATGAACCGCGAGGTCATGACCTGAGCCGAAGTTGGACGCGTAACCAACTGAGCTACCCAGGTGCCCCTATATTTATTTTTTAAATTTGTTTTGAGAGAGTGAGCAGAGTAGGGGCAGAGAGAGAGAATCTCAAACAGGCTCCGTGCTGTCAGTGTGGCACCCAATGTGGGGCTTGATCTCACGGACTGTTGGATCACAACCTGAGCAGAAACCAAGAGTTGGACACTTAACAGACTGAGCCCTCTGGTGCCCCTGGATTGATGGTTTGATAAGGAGATGAAAGGACACCAGCAGCTGTTCTCTCTGTGCACACCTAGAGGTAAGGCCATGTGAGGACACAACAAGATGACAGGCGTTTGCAAACTAGGAAGAGAGACTCCGAGGAAATTAACCTTGCTGGCACCTTGATGTTTGGACTTCAAGCCTCCAGAACTTTGAGAGAGAAAATTTCTGTTGTTTAAGCCACCCAGTCTGTGGTATTCTGTTACGGTGGTCTGAGTAAACTCATACACCATTTTACATTGGGATTTTTCTCCCCCCAGCAGTTACAGGATTTATAATAGTAGACTTGTCTCCCAGTCCCCAGTTCATTCTGGTTCCATTTCTTACGGCATCATGGACATCTTAAGCTGAAATCCTTCCATAGCGCATCAGTGACACATAGTAAAGCTCAAATGGTTTAAGCTGGATGTTCAAGATTACCATAATCGAGCCCTGGACCTCCCTTCCAGCATCTTCTCTCTCTACTTCATGTTTAAACTCCATGTTCCACCTCTTGCGCTGTTGGTGGGAATGCAAACTGGTGCAGCCACTCTGGAAAACAGTGTGGAGGTTCCTCAGAAAATTAAAAATAGACCTACCCTATGACCCAGCAATAGCACTGCTAGGAATTTACCCAAGGGATACAGGAGTATTGATGCATGGGGGCACTTGTACCCCAATGTTTATAGCAGCACTCTCAACAATAGCCAAATTTTGGAAAGAGCCTAAATGTCCATCAACTGATGAATGGATAAAGAAATTGTGGTTTATATACACAACAGAATAGTACATGGCAATGAGAAAGAATGAAATATGGCCCTTTGTAGCAACATGGATGGAACTGGAGAGTGTGATGCTAAGTGAAATAAGCCATACAGAGAAAGACAGATACCATATGTTTTCACTCTTATGTGGATCCTGAGAAACTTAACAGAAACCCATGGGGGAGGGGAAGGGAAAAAAAAAAGCGAGGTTAGGGTGGGAGAGAGACAAAGCTTAAGAGACTTAAAAACTGAGAACAAACTGAGGGTTGATGGGGGGTGGGAGGGAGGGGAGGGTGGGTGATGGGTATTGAAGAGGGCATCTTTTGGGATGAGCACTGGGTGTTGTATGGAAACCAATCTGACAATACATTTCATATATTAAAAATAAATAAATAAACTCCATGTTCCAGTCTCTTCCCAGTCCCTGAAATATGCCCTCTGCTTCCATGGCCCTGTTGGAATTACCTCCAGTTTCCATGCTGATTGTCCATATCCATCTGTTTTTTTTGTTGTTTGTTTTTTTTTTTAAGTTTGAGAGACAGCACAAGCAGGGGAGGGGCCGAGAGAGGGAGAGAAAATCCCAAGCAGTCTCTGCACAGTTAGTGGAGAGCCCCATGCAGGGCTCAAACTCACAAAACTGTGAGCTAACGACCTAAGCTGAAACCAAGGGTTGAAAGCTTAACTGACTGAGCCACCCAGGTGCCCCACGTACCATCTGTTCCTAAGCTCATCCAGAACCTGGCTTCCTCTTCCTGTCCTCCCACTGACTCTTTGTTGCCCCAGTGGTTCTTGTGTGTTCCAGCTGGATCTATACTGAATGCTTGGATTTGAAGTGTTTCTGGTTCTCTGTCTAGATAGACGCTTACTGCTGCTTTCAGCTCTATCCCCAGTGCTCGACACCCACGTCGTAGACAGAATACACGCCTGTGGGCGAATGAGTGGTCAGCATTGCCGACAGGTAGCAGCTGCATGCTTCTACAGACGGAGTTGGGCCTAGGGTCCCATCTCATGAGCTGTCTAATAAATGGGGAGGGAAACCGCTTGTGCAGTGGTATGGGCGTCCCCATCCCCACCCCACTCTGGCCTATTGTTTTGTTGACCTAGTCTTCTGTTGTTGCCATTGTGAGGTGGAGTCAGTACTTGAAGAAACTTAACAGGTAGAGCTGATGATGCAGGCCACTGGGGCCCAGGATCTCCAATGGATGGGAATCTTCCCCACACGTCTAGCGTCAGACTAAACAGTGCCTTCAGGGCCTACCTTGAGAATATGGACGGAAAGTGACTTGACCTTTGTGTGTATGTAAGTCTGTTTCTTGGTGTGTGAAAAGCCTCCCTTCATCTGGAGGAAAAGCCTGCTGCAAATTCCCCCTCTGGAACTAGGAAGTTTGCCCCTCATGAGACCCCCCCCCCCAGAGATTATATATTAACACAGGAATGGGAGGAGCACCCTGGCTTTTGTAAAAGCATGTCACCTGCCAAATGCTGTTGGACGTAGAAGGAACAGATCAAGCGTGGGGCTTCCAGACTACAATCACTTAGCACGTGAAATGTGACTGGCAAATAATTTAAATGTTTGTTTGAGAGCGAGTTAGTGGGGGAGGGGCAGAGAAAGAGGGAGAGAGAGAATCTCAAGCAGGCTCCCAACCACCAGCACAGAGCCTGGTGCAGGGCTCGAGCCCATGAACTGTGAGATCATGGCCCGAGCTGAAATCAAGAGTCTGACACTCAACTGACGGAGCCACCCGGGCACCCCTGAATGAAAAGTTTTGTTAGCCAGTAGTGGTGCTTTGATGTACCATCAAAATCCTTTTGGCAAGGCCCTCGGGAATTTGGTATAGGAGAATCTACACCAGATGGAACGAGAATCCATTTCATCTGTTAGCAGTCTGGACAGTTCGAGTGGAAAGGACATTTCCTTGAAGGGTCGAGGTTGAAACCTTGGCGATGTGTGCAAGCATTCATTGAGCGTTGACTATGTGGGATGGGTCATCACAGATACACCTCCTTGAGCCTTTCTGTAGCGATGATACCCCCAGAAACCTGGGGGCCGGTAGGCTATTTATTTTCATGTTGGGTGGAGAAAGACACGATGTTAAAAAAAAAAAAAAAAATTCATCTTTGTTACACCTTTGTTTTAATTTCCAGAATGGTGCACATGCCATACTCGTGACTGTAGCTACCTCACTCCCCTTCCGCAGCCCTGTCTTCTCTCCTGTAAATGGAGCTGAAGTGCATCCTTGAGATTCTCCCACGGAGTTGAGGTCCAGGCCTTGGAATTGTCCTGATTCATAGCCCCTCGGCTTTAACTAGCTCCGCGGAAGCTCTTGTCCAAGGCGTTAACCTCCCTCAGGATGACAACTGTCATTCACCAGACAGGAAGTCGTCTCTTATAGCTGCTGGCTCTTCCTGCCTTTAAAGCCGCGGGACAGTGGCTTCCCGGAACCCACTTCACACAGGAATGTGTCATCTCAAAAGGAGCGAAAGTCCTCAACACTCGGAAGCTGGGGCATTTGCAGCTCTCTCCCCTCTTGGGGGTGTGGGAAGCTTGGAAGGGTTAGGTCAGGCACAGCCGCTTCTTGTGGTGGCCTCAGCACAACCAGGGCAGGTCGCCCGTGGTGTCACCTCGTCTCCTGGAGTGTGAGAAGGCTGAGTGTGGAAAAGGGAAGTCTGGCTTAGCATAACCTGGTCCTCTGAGCACTTGGCAGTCCAGATTTGAGGAAGGGAAGATGGCGAAAACCTTTATCTACCCAACGAGAGACCATTGCCTCTGTCTACACCGGGATTTCTTATCCTCAGCACTGGGGACATTTTGCGTCTGACAGCTCTTTGTTGTGGGGGCCCATCCTGTGCATTGCAGGATATTCAGCAGCGTCTCTGGTCTCTGTCCTGTGGCTGCCAGTAACCCCTCCCCAGTGTGACAACCAGAAAGGTCTCTTGGCATCCTCAAGTGTTCCTGGGTGACAAAATAGCCCTGACTGTGAGCCCCCCACCCAGGCTTAGCAAGGGCATTAGTGAAATCAGCTTTTCCTTTTTTTATTTTTTATTTCATTTTTTGACTTTGTGTCCTTTCTGCCTAATGCTATCAATGGAGTTAAAACTAACAGTGGTTTGTACATGGTCACTGGGATAGCAGAATATGCACCGATCTGCCTCGAGAGAACAACTTTCCTGCGTTTTGCCTATAAGTTCTCTGTGATGCCTGGATTCTGGGCACCCCAACAAAAACAAGCGTGCCGGTAAGGCAGAGGAACCAAAAACAACGCACTCCTTGATTGCCAGGGAGGGGGCCTGCTTCCTCCCCCCCCACCCCTCCTGGATCCATGCAATAATTAGCCAAAGTAAAATGAATATTAGCTCATGCTTAATTGCCTTTACAGCGTACTTGCCGGCACTGACCCAGTAGTGCTAAACCAATTATTTTTTGAACTTTATGGCTTTAAATAATCCTTTGCTCTAAAATTCCCTGTACCCCTCAGCTACTTAACCACAGGCCCCTCTGCCCTAAATCCTTTTCTTATACTTTGTAGCTTTTTAAGCAAGGCCCCTCTTTAAGAAGACATAATCCCTTCTCTGTAGAAAACATGAAAGACCTTGAACAAATCAAGATTTCTCCATGGAGAATTCAGCTAATCCTGTGCTTAGCTCCTAACAAGGAAATCCATCTCTCCACCAAGCACGCCATTACCCGGACTAATGCCTGACTTGAATAACAAGCAAATTATTGTGCTTTTAATTGTACCCTGCTCGGTCACAAAGCACCTCAGAGAGAGGAATGTGCCCAGCTTCTCCAGGAGAAACAGGTCATGTTTCTAATCCGCCTTTTCTATCGCCTTCCCCTCCCCCATTCCAATCCTTTCTCTTCCCAGCAGCGGCAGGGAGGGAGAAAAAGACAGCTAAATTATGTTTAAAAATGGAAGAGTTTAAAGGTGGTAAATACTGATTTGGGAGAAGTTGAATTCTCCATCTACGGTCTCTGCAGTGTGGCTCATTTGAGGACCATCCATCGGTGTTTTCATAACCCGATTACTGAGGGCAATCTTTGTTGTCCTAAACCAGGCTTCCTAAGCCCTGTTAACGTTTTGGGGTGGATAATAATTGTGGGGGGTGGGGCGCTGCTCTGTGTGTTGTAGGATTTTTAGTAGCCCCCAGGTTCTGACAATCCAGCAGTTCCCATGATATTGCCAAATATCTCCTGGGGGCAAAACTGCCCCTAGTTGAGGACCACTACCCCAAAGCCTTCCATATTGGGATTTATGTGTGCTCTCCCTTTCTCTCCTTCCTGTACACAAACCCCAAGAAAATCATGGTTCCTGTAGTAAAATGGGCAACTATGATCTTCATATAGGGTAGAATGAGTGGGAAGGAAGAAGGCACGAACTCATGTGTCCTCAGGGGTCAGAGGGTGGGAACGCTCCTCCCCACCAAGATTAGAAAAAGTCTTAGGATTTGGTGGTTTCTGGCTTCTGTCCTGAAGTTGCACAGCCCCTGGTGAGCAGGCTTCTTCGAATGCCTCTACATTGTGTGGCTTGGAATTGGCCTTGCTCTGGGGGAGATGAGAGGTGATGGAGAGGGAGAGAGGTGAAAGAGGCTGTTGTCTGAAGGTGATGATGTTCTGTGCCCTCTGTACTTAGGAACACAAGAGAACCACCCAGATTCAGGGATACCCATTGTGCAGGCAGTGACTGTCCCATTTAGGACCTGGAAGTCCAGACCAAAGAGAACTGCCCATAAGAGAAACATTGCGCAAGTACTTAGTTGTAGTTGCATTACGGCCATTGAAGCAAACATATACTCCCTCCTGGAGATGCAGAGAGTCCTTATTATGTGTAGTAACTTAAAAGAAGCATTATTGCTCGTCCTTGCTGGTCAGACGCAAAAGCTGGGAAACGAATGCATTGCAGTGAGCCTTCATCTCCACTAGATGGCGGTGTACATCTTCCTCAGAAGCCGGGCCGGCCGGCTGCTCGCCCAGCCTCCTTGGTCTAAGCAAGACAAGTGCCACTCGTCTTTCGGAGACAGCCGTCTCCTCTCATTGTTGGCACAAACAGCCCCAAACAATTGTACTGACCACACAGCTCTAAGCCACATTCCAGGGCGCTGCAGTCTGCTCAGGAGTGAATGCTGGGAAAATGAACCAAGCTGCTAATTTGCTTGATTGGGGGGAAAAATAAGATCTCCAGTAACAATGGGTGTAATTTATTTTTCCAACAAGAATAGGGGCAATGCCATTTCATACCCCCACTCCCGACTGCTACCATAAATGAAAGCAATCACCTAATTAGTCCTGAATTACCCATCAGCTGAAAATCAAGATGAAGTGAGGAATCTGGAAAAAGATGTGATTTCCTTGGGAGAAGGGGGAGGGGGCGCTGAAGGCTTGAAGCCCATTGTGGGGCCCTGGGCCCCTGCAGTCTGGGGGCTGTGCTGGCCCTGACCCTGGGAGAAAAAGAGGCTCAGTGATTTCTCCAGGCCATTCATTTTGTGCAGGCGAATGACTTTCTAAGCTGCGGAAAAAGGATCTGTTGGAGAAGGACCTGTGAGTTCTTTTTAAAATGTTACAGATGTAGATGAATTGGCTTGGGAAAGAGAACACAGCCCTGTGGGGCCTGGCCACCCCGCTGATGGAGCTGGACAGGCAGACCCCACAGAGAGGTTTTGGAATGCCCTCTTCCCTGACACACAATGGGAAATTATAGGCAAATCTGAAACTAAGTTTGGATTTAAGTGGTTAAGAACCCCCTCCCCCCACCCCCCTCCAAAGGAATAACATGACATCAATACCTAGTTTCAGATTTTGGTTTCTGTACGTATCTTTAAGAAGGCCCTCTTCCCCACCCAAAACGGTGAGCTGTCTCCACACCACTGTATGAGGCACTTGCTGCAAGAAAAGCAAACTAACAGAGTAGGTAAGCGCTGAAATCTTCCACTTGAAGGCTCCACAAATTGAAGTTACTAATTTATTTGTTCGGAGATGACTTCTTGTTTTTTAGTTAGATATGGCTTTAATTGAAATACTTTACTAATTCGATTTATCACCACTGTAAACTGTCAGTTTCCACAGCTGTTGCTTTTTTAGAGCAATCTGGCAACTGTGTGTGGGTAAAAACACAGACTTGGAAGGTTGAGGAAGAGCCCGCTCAGGCTTCCTTTCTCCCACTTAGCTGGCCCACAGGCCCCTCACCCCCGCCAAAAACATATGCTCCCCTTCCTTAGAGACACTCACTTTGGTTCTCGTGGGCATCTGTTGTTCTTGGCTGCTAAACAGCCATTCCCTCTCTCCTAGGAGGGGCACCTCCCTTTCCTTTGGAGGGCTACCCTTCTCTCAGTTAATGGGGCTTAGATGAAATTGACCCCACTCTCCTCCCATGCTGTGGGGTCGGCATGCAACCCAGCTGTGGCCCAAAGCCTTCTACTGTTTCACCCCTCTTGGCCACAGTGGTTGGCTCTTAGGGTTATCGGAATTAAAACAACGAGCAGAACAGGACTTTTGAACTTCAGATAAACTGTTACGATTTTTTTTAGTGTCCGTGTGTCTCAAATATTGTGTGGAATATACTTAAAGAAAAAGTGTTTATCTGAAATTCAACTTGAAGGAGGCATCCTGTATTTTATCTGGCCCACCCGTTAGTTCGAAGGAGAATGTTTGACCAAAGTTGGACAGATAAGAATCAGCCTGGGGCTTTGCAGAAAAAAAATAAGTCTGTTGGGGTTGGTAGGCTGGTCATAGGGCATATGCTCGTGATGGCCGGTGGCCATCTCTGCTCCCAATGGGGACAGCTGTGTGCAGAGCAGACCTGTTTCACTGCAACGGGTGGATCCAACTGTTCCTGAAGCTGGCCCTGTGGCTAGTGAAGTCAGGGTGCTGATGGCCAGGCAGGGTTGTAATTGTCTACCCCTTGAGCCAGGGCAGTGAAGACAGCAGTGCCAGCATGCGCCCACTGGGCATGGCTTCTATTCAACTGTTAGAGTGATAAATGGGTATTGCATGGCAAAGGTAGCTGATGTCTCATAAGCTGATGTCTTATATCGTTTTCTAATTGTTTTGCTGCAGATGAGCTCTTTGTCCTGTTGTGTTAGCCCTTTGAGCCATCATGGCTGGATACAGGGCCTGATACAAGTGGATTTACAATTGGAAAGTAGAATTTCGAGTTTGTTTTCACCTGGTTTGGGGTGGTTTTAGGGTCATTGTAAACTCTACAAAGCTGAGTTTCTTGGTCTGAAAAGGACAGGGCTTATCTTCCTTCATGTCGGCTGACAAACTAGAATACCAGAGACCGGGAGCCTTCTAAACAACAGCAATTTATTTCTCACAGTTCTGGAGGCTAGAAGAGTCCAAGATCAAGTTGCCAGCAGACTGGGTGTCTGGCAAGGGCCCACTTCCTGGTTCACAGGTGGCCTTTTTGCTCTGTCCTTGCAGCTGAAGGGTGTGTGAAGAGGCACTAATCCCATTTAGGAGAGCTCCACCCCCATGTCCTAATCTCCTCCAAATACTGTCACCTTGGAGGTCAGGGGTTAAACATAGGAATTCAGTGGAGGGTGCAGGGGGACACCAACATTGTCTTCAGCAGAAGTAGCGTCCCTGTAGGATTGGGGCGAGGATTCTGTGAGGTCAGGTGTGCTAGCACCTGTCACAGGGCCTGGTATGGAATAGGTGCCCCATACTGGTCTCCTTTCTGCCCTTTCCCCTTCGGAGAGAGAAGATTCTTCTCTCCTGCATAACTTACAAAGAACGATAATCAAAACCTGTGGACAAGTATTCCTATTACCAACACACGTCAGGTGATAGTATGCGCTTGGTGGTTTTCAAGCATCTTCCCAACTTCTCACTTCCTATTTGGGCACAAAGTCTCTCTTCCCTCTATTGTGGTTTTCTGTTTGTTGTACTTTCAGGACAAGGGCTTTGCTTTGTGTTTTATATAAAAGTGGAGCATTTGAAACTTGGTTGCCATTTACCTGGTTTTAATTATTTGGATATGTAAGGTTAACTGTCTTCTGTTAAAGCTGGTCTGTTTAACTGAAATGACAAAGTGGAAGGCGACTGCATGTTTCGATAACGGCAACTCTGGAGTCCACTTGGAATTTTCCAGAACTTAAAGGGGTATGTGTGGGGCATCTCCTTGGGGAACAGGATAGCTTTGGAATTTGCTTTTTCAAGTTGGAAGAATCTTTAAGATCACCTCCTTTTCTCTTTTTACAGGCCGACCAATGGGTCTATGGAGGAGGAGATTCCAGAAACTTCCGGGGTTGGGGGAGGGATCTTGCCCCAGGGGGCTGGTGACAGGAGTGGAATCCAGGGGTCCTGCCTCCCAGGTCCCAACTGCTGGAGACTTAGTGAGCTTGCCAGCACCCATCTCCCTGGGGACACTTCAGAGAGCTTTCAGTGGGCCAGATTGCTTTGCTTTGAATCTCAGAGGTCTGTCAAATCCACGTGGATATGTGTCTCCAGTGGGGAGGAAGGTTTGGAAGGGGCAGAAGGTTCTGTGAGGGTCTCCAGGAATGTGCAACAGGGGGCTGGGGTGTGGAGATGGCAGAGATGAACTTTAGACACATGTTCACAAGGGATATTTGTCTTCTCCTGGCTGTGAAGTGGCAAAGCAACAGGTCCTCATGGAATTAAGAGATAAGGCGCAGCCACCTTTTAGAGGGCTTTGGATGGCACTGCTCTCCCACAGTCTGTTTTGTGCTATCTCCCCCTCCATACCTCCCCCTCCTCCCTGCTGTTTTATTTTGACTGATGAACCCATCTGTCGAAGGGATCTCCTTCCCCTCCCCCCCCCACCTCCCCATCTCTTCCTTTGTTTGGCTCAGAAAGGGAAGGGGGAGAACCAGCACACCCCAGTGAAGGGACACACGCACTTCGCAGTCAGTGCTAAATCTCCTTTTTAGCTCTGGGTTTGGACAAGTTCCTTAACCCAAGCCTCATTTTCCTCATCTGTAAGATGGACACAATTATGTCTACTTTATAGGACTCTTGTTTTTTAATGTTTATTGAGAGAGAGAGTGCGAGCGAGCGTGAGAGAATCCCAAGCAGACTCTACATTGTCAGCACAGAGCCCAACGTGGGGCTTAAACTCGGGAACCGTGTGATCATTACCTGAGCTGAAATCAAGAGTCAGATGCTTAACTGACTGAGCCATCCAGGTACCCTGTATAGAGCTCTTATAAATGAGATTAAAGTTATAAATATGAGATTAAATGTATTTTCTGGTATATGATAGTTGGTTAATAAATAGTAATTTTATTGTCTTCACTGTCTCAGGCTAGAGAGAAGGGTCATGTGAGAATTTCTGAGGTGGATGGATGTTTAGATGCAAATGATAGTGTTGGCTGCTGCTGGAGGAATCGCTATGTGTTAGACACTCCCCTGAAAGCCTTAGGTTTAATTTATTTAATCCTCACAGCTCTATGAAGTAAGTATTGCTATTTCCTTTTTTTTCCTTTTTTGCAGATGTGAATACAAGGGCACAGAAAGGTTAAGTGACTTGCCCAGAGCCACACAGTTTGTAGTGCAGGTGTGGTATTCAAACTGTAGAGGCTCTGGGCCCCTGGGATGGCAGGTGAGGGGTTACAAAGTAAGAGAAAGCAGGGTCATTGGGAAGAAAGGTGTGTGTCCAGTCTTTGGATGGAGTTTTTACTTTAGTAAAACTTGAATCTTTTAAGTGAGCTGGGGTCAGCTACAGGTGCAGCTTTTAGAGGCCAGAAAAGGACCCCCTCCAGTCACCCCTTGAAACACAGACCTGTAGCGTCATTTGGAAACTTTGAAGATTAACCTCTCCTCATTGTTTCCCAACACCTTTACTCTATGCATTTAGTGCTTACATGGCAAAATCCCTTTTTTTCCAGCCAGTTGTAGAACATAATTCTTTAAATCCTCACTTGGTGGATGGAAGGCTAGCATCACAAATTCAGTGGAAGGGAGGAACTTCCTCTGGCAAGCTCCCACTGGTAAACAGAGAATAGACCTTCCTCCTTATGTAACAGGCAGGACCCTTTCACCAGCCTCAGGTCTAGTCAGATCATGCTCGGGGCTCCAGTCCCTTTTTGAGATCATTTCATCTTGCCCCAAATAGGCAGGGGTTGAGTTTGCCTGTGGGCATGGGTCTAGGAGTTGACTTGGTCTGGTTGGATGGGTGCTGACTCCACACCCTAGGCAGAGAGAGACAGTTAAGGGGGGGATCTGTTCAGGTCACCAGCAGTCCCAGAATCTCGGTCTCTCATGTTCAGTAGCTTCTGTGAAATGTTACTCTTTAAAATTGGGCCAACCTGGAGAGTGTTGTCTTGTCGATGAAGCCTGTACAGTCCGGATTCCTGGTCAGGCCTCAGGGTCATCGGATTGCAGCTTTCTTTAGCTAATACTTAGGGGCGGGGCTTAGAGAACCATTGTGTTAGAACCACTTCTTTACATGAACCTTCTGGCCCTGGAGTGGAGCCTGGGTCTGATCGTGCTTTCCTTTCTTCATGGTGGGCATCTGTGAGAACTTCCCTTTTCTTTTCAACTGGATACCTAGAGTTTTCAGTCAGGTTACAAGTCAGGAGCAAACAAGTCAGGGCCTTCATTTTTTCCACTAAGAAAAACCCTTTGGTCCCTATGGTAGACACCAACGTTGCTCCCAAGTGAGCTCATCGGGAAGGATTTTCCTTCTTTATTTATGTCAGGCTCGGTCTCATGACTTGCTTAGGTCAATGAAATGTGAGTGGAAGAGTGATGTGCACCACATTTGAGAGCTTGTGTGAAGTTCTGCATGTTTGCTTTCCTTTGCCTTCTTGATTACAGAAGCCCGTAAGCCCATGTCAGAGTAGGTTTCTGTCAGGCTGGGCCCGAATGTCAACAACATACAGGGCCGTCTTGCTGACCTAAGATGTAAATGTTGTGTGGAACAGAAATAACCTTTGTTGGTTTTTAAGCCATGGAGAAATTCTGGCTACTTGTTATTGCACCTAGCTTCGCTGGTTCTGACTATAGTTGTGTGCTGGCTTTAGTCCCCCAGTTCTTGCTGTATGCTAAGAAGTAATCTCATTTTTTTAATATTTGTATTATTAGGAGGGGCTACTCAAGCCTTCAGAAAAGCTCTGTCTGAAGGCAACTCTGGATCTACCTAGAAACATTTAGCTATCTATTTATAAATGAACATGAGTGTGGGAGAGGCAGGAGAGAGAGAGAGAGAGAGAGAGAGAGAGAGAATCTCAAGCGGTCTCCAGCTGTCAGTGCAGAGCCTGATGCAGGGCTTGATCCCACGAATTGTGAGATCATGATCTGAGCAGAAATCAAGAGTCAGATGCTTAACCAACTGAGCCACCCAGATACCCCTAGAGTCTCTTCATTTTATGAAGATAGACATATTCATCAAATGACTCCTGGACGGTAACTATCACTGTGTTATGGACTTCTATTGCTTTTTCCTAGAAGAGCACTGTCCCATTTGTGAACTAACTTAATCTGTTGAGCAATTAAAAGCATTAGATTTAATTGTATATTTGTACCCATTTTATAGAAAAGGGATCCAGAGCTGGGCATTGGTCAACTCTGGTCTGTAGGCCAAATCTGGCTTACCACCTGTTTTTTCAAATGGATTTTATTCAGTCTCAGCCACGCTATTCATTTATGTATGGTCAGGGACTGCTTTTGTGTTATAATGGCAGAACTGAGTATTTGTCACAGAGTATTTGTCATATGACCCACAATTGTCTCATATCTGGTCCTTTAAGAGAAAGATGGACTCCTGATAGAGAGCAAACAGGGGTAAATGACTTGGCTAAGGTCATGGAAAATCTCCCAAGTGGCAATGCGTTATCTTCTAATTTGCCATTTGTGGGGAGCGGTTTGTTCATTTTGCCCACCGTTACCTCCCTTATTTCAAGTACCATAAGGGAGAGGGACGCCGCCTCCCTCACCAGATCCCAGTGGAGAAGCAGACTTTGAGTAAAACTTCTGCACCATAAAAATGCAAGTGAGCTACAGTATTGTCAAGGCATGGGAGAGTTGGAACTCCGGGGATTGTGGGGGGAAATGGAAGAACACGCATCACATCCCCTGGGTAAATTAGCCGCAAGTGATAAGTTTTGAGACTTTACAACCCAGATTGACATGGTTTTGTGATTTTTTGAATTGCAGGATTTTAGTTTTCTTTTACTCTTGGGTACAATTAGTCCCATGTCATGAAAAAGAAATCCTACTCTTCTTGTAGAACTCTCCCAACCCCCCATTTCTCAAGAAGCTCAAGGTCATCACACAATTAGAGATTTTAAGCTTTACAGATACCTACAGTGGAACCACATGTATTTACACTTGAAGGTTAAGACATCAAACCTCACAAAGTACCCTGGGTTTTGAAAGTGACATGTGTGTCCCAGCTCTGCTTGGATTTCTTCCTAGAAGCATATTGGGTGGACTTAATTCCAGTGTATTTTATAGGTTCTCGCACAGCCAGAGATTGCTTTATTTCATTGCATAAATAACAAAGATCTTCTGTACATTCCTTTATTTTCCCCTTTGAGCAACCAGAATTGCGGCAGCTCTGAGATTCGTACAGATCTACTTGAAATAAATGTGTACCGAAGATGGGGGAATAATAAGGACTTTTATAGACCTCTCTCATTAAAACTCACCTTCAAAAAACACCTCTGCTCCTTCCTTATAATCAAATGACACCTCATAACCACCTAACCATTTTTAATATTCTCCAGACTCCACTGAACTAGGCTGAAGCTCAGATACTGTCTAGCTAGTCAGGAGAAAGAGTCTACCGTCATATTTAAAAGTGGTTATTGGGATAGGTTTTACAGGCAGTGGGCTAGGACAATTCAGAAACAATTGCTTATGTGATAGTTGGAGGATTTGTCCCTGTCAAACAGTTAATATTGCTTTAATACATGAAGTAGGCTGTATAAGACGGCAATAATGAAAAATGTCAGGAAAGACAATATCAATTGTTATTCAACATCCACATTAAAGATTACTTTTTTGTCAGTAGCTTTCAGAAAATGTATTTTCCATCAGATCTGATTGCGTTCGTCTTTGAAGTGCTCCAACCTCCCGGTAGATTTAATGTGACATCTAGGCACTTTTTAGTCCCCGGGCCTCTGAGGCGATTCGGAGAGGCACAACAAGCCATCACAGGTTTATCCTCAAAGGCCGACACTGTCTGTCTGATTTATTGTAACTTTAAGAATCATCTCCAGCAAAGCATGAGCCTTGCTACCCATCCACAGCATCAGACTTTTATCAATTCATTTGTATGCAGCCGGTACCTCTTGGAACCGAGGGCCCTATAGCCACTCATGGAAAATGCATTACCTGCGACTAATCCTTTTTATCTTTAAAGTCTGTATTTTTTATGTATAAGTCATTTTGGGTTATCATAAAATATACATAATTCTCCCTTCCCCCTCCCCCCCCAAAAAGACAAAATGGGAAGGGAATATATAATAAGTTATGAGCATGTGGTGTTCTTATCAGCAATGATTCTAAATAAACAGCTCTCTTTATGTAAACACCAAGGGATATAAAGCTCTGATTACTTTCAATGGGAAATAGGAATGCTTCCATTTTTTTTTTTTTTTTTCCTGTTAGCTTTCAAAGTGAAACAGTGAGATTAATCATTGAAAATACGCTTGCGCGTGCTGGTCTCTTCCAGCGTGTTCGTTTGGTGGGCGGTGGTGTCGGAGGGAGTGGGGGAGGGTGTGGAGGCTAACGGCTGTCTGTTCCATTTCACGGGTTTCCCAAATTGTTTCGCTCCACAAACATTTTCCGAGCCATTTGTGGATGGCCTTAATTAAGAGGACTGGAAATGTGTCTCCTGGAAGGATCAGAGTAAAGCTCCTTCCCTAGCCCCAGCCCAGCAAGGTTCCAGTGTCTGCATTTCAGTGGGTGTTGAGGCCCCACTCCCCGACGTTACACCTGATACTTGCTGTCTTATGTGGTTCTGTAACTTTCAGATAATTAGATAAGTAAACTCTGCTCAGGTCTGAATCTCCACAGGCACGGGAAACTTTAGTCTAAACAAAATACAAGTGCCCACAGAGTTCAAGGTCTGGACCAGGGGTCAGCAGACTGTGGCCTGTGGGCCAGATCCTGCTGTGGCCTGTTTTTGTTAATAAAGATTTATTGGAACTACAGCCACATTCTTTTGTTGATGAATTATCCATGGCTCCTATCACGGTTGCAGCAGAGTTAATGGTTCTGACAGACTGTATAGCCAGCCCATAAAGCCCCAAATAGTAACTATCAGGACACTAAGAGAAAAATTTGTTGACCCCTGTCTTGGGCCCATACCTGCCATTTTAATTTAGCATGTGATTTAGCTTAAGCAAAGATTTATGTGGCCTGGGAGTGAAAAGTCCTTTTTTGGGGATAGAGAAATGGTCTTGAAGGATATACTAACTCATAACAAAAACTACTACATGGCGATTGAGACTATGGATGAAGGTTGAAAGGGGTGTTTTTATTTTATACTTAAGATTTTTATGGAACAATAGGATATTTTCAGAATCTTCCTGGTTTGGGAGGATGTAGTCTCTCTCTGGGCTGTACCCTGCTTTAATCTTCCGCAATGGGACAATAGTTTCCAGGACATCAAAAGATTGTATCCGATCGCAGGGTGTTTATTATCTTTTTATCTTTTATAAACTTGATATTTAGATATTATCTGCATTGCTTTCAGTCCTCAGCCAAAGGTGGGGTTTCTTTGTTGTTCAATCATGAGCCCCCAAGCTGACAGGATTTAAAGAACAGAGAGGGTGACCAAAGAGGGTGTGCCTGTAAGCCACAGCCAAGCTCAGTGGCATTCTCAGGGAAATTGTTAAAAAGGGGGTAGGTGGTCCCAGGGGCGGGAATCATAGGCACATCTCTCCCCACTTTGAGGACTCTGGGGGACTCATTCAAAACAATGGGCTGAGTCTATGAGCATCCTCTTTTCCACAAGAAAGAAAAAAATCACTTCAAAGTAATATCAGAAGATGTTAAGATTTTATGAGGCTTTTCCATAACCCTCCCATACATCACTTTGGCAATGAAAAAAAGTCAGATTTATTCATACAGTTGTTGCTGACACATTAGCAATTTTGGAAACTCCTGTAACAAAGTCTGAGATCCTCAGTGTGATGTAGGAGCTTACCTTTTGGCCTTCCTCTTGGCTGTTCCTTTCTCCCTTGTGGCACCATGCTTTCTGACATTTCTTAACTTTGGCCTTTGTTTATGTCTGTTCTACCTGGAAGGTTCTCCCTCCCCTGCCTCTCAGGCCTTGTTCATCTGGAAGCTCCAACTCCTCTTTCATGACCCAGTACAATTGTCCCCCTTTCGCCATCCTTCCCCACCCCCCACCTCCAACCTCACTGCAGATGGCCATAGCACTGGGATATGCCCGATCATTGTATTTTTTTTGAATCTTGGGGCCACTTGATTTACATGAGATCCTTGAGGGTGGGGACTGAGGCTTAATTGGCCTCTGCATCTTCAGTACTTTGGACAGTGGTTTGCTTCCATAGGTGCTCAGTAAATGCTGAAAAAAAAAATACAGGACTATAATTTTAAAGCAGTTAGAAACATTTAAGAACATCAGTTATTGATTTGGTAGATGGAGTCTGAGGTACAAAAAAAAATAGGAATTGTTGAAACTGTGTGCTTCCTTTGGATCCTTCCAGGGCTTCAGCAAATGTGGCCATTTGTCTCCAGGGCTGGTGGGGCTGGTTTATGCAGAGCTGGCTACGCGAGATGAGAAGAGGAAGGGAAAGCTCTGGAAAGGTTTATTATTTGCCTTCACACCTTCTACTCAAGGAAAGGAAGAGCTAAAACAAAACAAAAAATGCAGGACAGCAGCTCACTGGAGGTAGGAGTTGCTGCCCGAGGGGTTGAATTTCCCTTCTCTAAGGAGAGTGAGGACAGCACTACTCAGAGGAGAGGCTGTGAGGAATCCAAACCCTGTCTCCCTCCTTTTCCTTGCCTTCACTGCTAGGCTCCCCGTGGGAGGCAGATGCCAGGTGTCCATGTTCTCCCTTTCAGAGAAACCCCATTGACCTAGTGCCTTCCCTTGGCTTGCTATTTGGCTCTGATAAGGTGATGGGACAGAATCCCTTCTGGGGCCAGGGGAGAAGAGAATGCAGATACATGGACAAACCAGCAAAGGGAGAGAGGGAATGGCAGGCATAAGTGAGTCTGCCCTGGTGCCATCATTTACCTGAGGTTAATAGGAGGGAGAGCTGTGCCTCCATCTAGAATGGTTTTAGGGATATTCAGAGGAAGTGTGATCTCTCGAGGGCGTGTTCTCCCCTCCCCCACCAGCTCTGTGTGCGCCAGTGTGTAACAGAACTTTGTCTCCTGGGTAGGTAGAAACTTTTAGACTCGGGTCTGTGGCTATGTGGGTTCTGCTCTTGGCTGGATGTGCTTTTCTGGCTAATGGTAGAGCTCACCTGACACTCCAGTCTTAGAGCAGGGCGCTGTAGGGATGAGACCTGGGGTAAGAGCAGGATGATGAGGGTGGCAGCACGGGAAGGCAAAGACAGTGGTCCAAGGTGCTGGAGATGAAGGAGGGCACCACAGGGACACTTCATCTCTATCTGGTGGCATCTGGCCCAGAGTTAAGTGCTGAGGCTGATCCTGACAATCCCCAGTGTCAGGCAGGGCCCAAGCCCTGTTCGTGTAAGAAAACCGGGCACGGGGTGAAACACTCTGTTTGGCCACCCACTTTCTAGTTCCAGCTTTGTCCTCACCAGCTGTGGGGTCCTGGGGAGATGACTTTTCCACTCTGGGGCTCGGTTTCCTTTTCTGCAGGACAAAAAAGTTGGGCTACATGATTTTTCTGAAGCTCTGTCCAGTTCTTGCCATTGGCAAAAGATTTAAAGGAATTAGACAAAATATTAGTATTTGGGGGACTTTTGGGCGGTATTTAGTATTTAGTGTGAAATAAATTCT
Organism: Lynx rufus; assembly: GCF_022079265.1. Lineage (NCBI taxonomy): Eukaryota > Metazoa > Chordata > Mammalia > Carnivora > Felidae > Lynx > Lynx rufus. The sequence goes on from NW_025814824.1 coordinate 19,901,543, forward strand.
TTACTCCTTTTTTTTTTTTTTTTTGGTGCCTGAATGGATGGGTGCCACTATTTATCTGAAAAAAGGCAATCAAACTCTCCAGCAAATTTCTGAAGAGCAGATTTTATTTCCCTTGCTATGGATCTTAAATGCTACACTTGTTACATTTGAGTGCTAATTACTAGAGATTAATTAGTCAGCATGAACGTACTTCTGCAGCAGACCCCCAATTACTCAACTATACTTGATATGTGCTACCTGCAGGCTCTTTGCAGTGATCCCAGGAGGTGACACGTTTTAGAGGCCATAGGCAAACCTTTTGACAATTCTCTAGTCACGTTCTCGGAAGAACAGCTGTCAGAGGCGTATGTCCTGAAAATAATTAAAGGAAAAACATAGCTAACTCCCAAAATGGAGGTAGTCTGGCTAACAATCCCAAGGGGTCAGGCTATTTCCTGGTGATTAAAGGTGAGTAATGGGAGGAGATTCTCTTGGGTCTATTTCTGCCTTTGTTAGAGCCCTGTGCCCTGAACCTGGGTGATCCGATCTCCTCTGCTTCTATCCGGTCCCATCAGAAAATACCTTCAGTAGGGATATAGTGAGATTTAATCAATTATTATTTAAGGGCAGGCAGATACTTGGATGAAAGGCGTGAAGATAAAAGCAGAGTCCAGCCGTATTGTTATCACTTCCCTATGCTCTTTCTTCTATTAGGGACAGGGGAATACAGCTGAAGTGTGCTTTGTGCATTTTGTAAAAGAAAAAAAAATAAGCAGGGAAATGATATTTTCAAACCAAGTGCCCATTTTTCTTTGTAACTCGTGCACACTAGATTGGCTGGCGTCTGTGTCTCATTTATCTCTCTCTATTGGGTTGTCCTCTGTGTCTAATTTTCTCTTATTAATGAATCTCCCCTTTTGTCCTGCACAAATCTAGGAGGGTGACATTTATACAAGGCAATCATTTCCGTGCGTTACCAAAAAGATTATTTATTGGTGGTTAGCCAGTGAAAGTAAGCACATCTGTCACCCAAATCTGACCAAGAATGGGCTGCTGTTTCTTAGCAGAATTATTTGCTGATAAGTTTTTCCTGGTCTTTAGACTTGTGGTTTAGAGGGAAAGCCCACAAATCTCTGAATTTTGAAAAGGAGAGCCCTCTTGTCAAGGTTCTTAACTGCTCTGATGTCCATCTTCCCAATCAAGAGAAACTACCCCAGACCATGGTTCAGACATAGATGTTTTAAAAGAAAACCAGCTGTGTGCCTGTTCAGATTAAGCACGGAGTGTCCTATGGAGGCTCCCTTTTACTAGTTCTGAAATGACTTTGTTGGAATTAATGCCTTAAATTCAGAGTGGCTTTAACGTATGTAATCTTCGAGCTATGTAAGCACTGGAATGAATATCATCATACACTTGAGTGTGTAAGAAACATACCTTACCTCATTTTTCTGGAGCTCAATTATAATTTTTATTACTCTGGCATGGCAGAAATCTTATCTCAGTCAATTCCGAGTGTCCCACCGTCACCCCACCACCTCAGCCCAGATTGTAGCCAAGTCCCAGGTTGTGGTCAAGACATTGCAGGGTGCACCTTCAACTTGCCTCAGCCATTCAGGCCATTGTTGAGGGCTCATGGTTCACTTGCTATAGCTGTGCCCCCTCAGTAATGTTGGCATCTTGATAAGGCTGCCCCATGGCTCAGTCTACCAGGACATTTTGGGATGTTCCTCTTCCTTTAGATTTCTGAAAAGCAGGGTATAGTTCCTTTCTGCTCTTGGGCCCTCCAGATCTTTTTGGAGGCCTGGAGGTCTCTGTGTAGATAACAGGAATCTGAACACTTACCTCAGGGCACCTGAGGGACTCAGTCCTTTCAGTGACCAACTCTTGATTTTGGCTCAGGTCATGATCTCATGGTTCATGAGATCAAGCCCCACTGTCAGCACAAAGCCTGCTTTGGATTCTCTCTCTCCCTCTCCCTCTGCCCCTCCCCCACTCCCTCTCTATCAAAATAAATAAATATTAAAAAAAACAACAACACTTCCCTCTAGAAGCCAAATCTTCTCTTTCTCTTTGGCTCTCCTCAAAGCTGGGGAAAGAATTTGCTCTTCAACTTCTATTTCTTCCTCATATTTTGACTATATGCCAGGTCTTCTCCAATTCCCTGAAAACTCAGATCTTTTGGAAGGTAGGACCAGGAAGGCATTAGTAAGCTCTTTCTGCTTTGTATGTGTCACATCTCCCGAAGCAGTAAATGTTGGTTGGACTCATGGGAGGGAGAAAGGGAGGAAAAAAATAGTTAATATCTCAAAACTATAATCCTCCCAGTTTTCAATAATAATGGGTTTTGAGTGCCAGACTGTGGGATTTGTAGTGTGGCCCAAGGCTAGTGGGTGGCATGGGAAGTTTATGAATGGAGCATGATATGGTAGAATCTCTGAATCAGAAATTTGTATGGTGGTGAGTTGGGAGCCTTAGGGAATTAAAGCTTTAGGAGGCTATTCCAAAAGACCAGGTGAGAGATGATAGACGTTTGGATTCTTAAATGACATTGATTGCACAGTGCATCACTTTAATAGAAAATCTTAGGGTTAAAATTTACAATAAACATATCTCAATTGGAGGTTGTATCTGCATTTGAGAATTAAAGTATGCATTATTGTGAAGCCAATGCATCTTAAACTTCTGGGCCCTTTGCACGGGCTCCTTCCAAGACCCTGCTGTATTTTTTGTTCCCATAATATTGTATACTTAAAAAAAACTTTCCCTAAGTTGTATAAGCATCAGGACTCGACATTTGGGTCAATTCCTGACGATAAGTAAAAAAAAAAAAAAAAAAAACATATTATAGAATAGAGTTTAACAGATGTGTAACAGATTAATTACCTCTACAGTGTTGTTGGTTTTTGACAAACAAAAAGATGACACAATATAGTCAATGCTGTTAAGACCTCAAGGACGGCAGCAGGAAAGTAAAGACATTTCTTGGGGGGAAATCTATAGGACTTGGAAGCATACTGGATGTGACAGAGCACAAGGAGTGCAAGTGAAGCCAGGCATCTGACCCCCTGAGAAGGAGAAAATCCAGAGCAATGAGAGAGAAGGCAGTGGAAGAGCAATGTAAGACTGCGGAGTAGGTTCAGGAAAGATGATGAATGAATTTGGACATACCAAATCATCCATTGGCATGCCCATCACACACGGGAAGATGTGTGTCCAGTTAAGGATGAAGATAGCTATTTGGGCATCATTAGAGGTAATAACTGAAGCCATGGACATGGATTAGTTCCTAGAAAGGGACTGTAGGGAGAAGGAGGAAGAAGGCAGGAAGATCATGGTGAGGTGTGGCTACTACAGAGTGTCAAAGTACCTTGGATACTTTGAATCTGGATTTTGAATTTGACCATGATGATGATAGGAGATGGGCTGAGACACACTCTCATCCAGATGCGAAAGAAGGGTGCAGCATAGAGCATGGCCAGGAAGCAGGAAGCAACTAACTGTAAAAAGGAAGTAGGGATGGTAGGATGGGTGGATGTCATGAACTTTGAAAAAGGAGAGGTTGTTGAGGGGGTTGGTCAGGAGCATGCTGAGGCTTAGGAATGGAGAAAGGGAGAGTTGAAGAGGGAAGGTCTTGGAGATGTTTTGTTTGTAGTGGGGGAGTGACTTTGTTGGTTAGATAGCCATGATGTCAAAACGTAGCCAACTTTCGTCTTATAATTTGAGTTTTGATGCCAAGGAGTTGAGTCTTGCTAATGCAACTATCCTAGGGTCTGGTTCAGCATAATTGCAAAGGAATATGATGGGAAGCTCATATCCTGTACTTGTTTAATGGTTTTATAAGTTCCATAATGCCTAACCCAGTGCAAAAAATGTCATAGATTTTCAGGCAATACCTGCTTTTCATGTTTTTAAGATAACTGTTTCTGCAGTCTTCATAGACTAATCAAAAACCTATTTTTAATGACAAATTATGGCCAAAATGGAAACTGAAAACACAATGATTAATATATCATAGTATCTGTTACATCTGAGCTTATATATATGAAGGAACATATGCAGGTTTCTTTAAGGTGGAGACCGCATTTTGTTCACCTTTATATTCTCAGTATCTCTCCTCATGCTCAATACATAAGTCAGCATTCCATCAACATTTGTCAAATACATTATTGTATGGTGCTAGTTATAACATGACTTTTAAATGAATTAAAATATCTGTCATTGTTTTAAATGTTTATTCTGAGAGTGCTCAAGTGAGCGAGTACATGAGCAGGGGAGGGGCAGAGAGAGACACAGAATCTGAAGCAGGTTGCAGGCTCTGAGCTGTCAGTACAGAGCCCACACGGGGCTCAAACTCTCGATCTACGAGATCATGACCTGAGCTGAAGTTGGACGCTTAACCAACTGAGCCACCCAGGCACCGTCTGACAATTTCTTAATAAAAATCTAGGGTCAATAATAGCTTTGAGAGTACAAAGAAATCTCACATGTCCATATCCAACGTTCTTTGACGGTTTTACAGTGTCATCACCATGAAAATACCTTCCACGTCTGTGTCTTCTAGGAACACTGACATTTCTGTTGTGGGGTTCAGGGTCCTTGTTTTGTTTGTTTTTTAAAATGTTTATTTTTGAGAAAGAGATCATGAGTGGGAGGAGGGCAGAGAGAGAGAGGGAGACAGAGAATCCTAAGCAGACTCTTTGCTGTCAGCACGGAACCCAACATGGGCTCAAACCCACGAAACCAGGAGATCATGACCTGAGATGAAATCAGAGTTGGATGCTCAACAGACTAAGCCACCAAGGCACATCCAGGGTTCTTTGTTGATTCATTATTTCTCTAAGGTTATTTGTTGCCATTTTATTCATCTGAATTCATGCTAATGGCATTGGATCAATTAGATTTTTAAGACTTTAGACTCGAGTTGCTTTGAGAATTATCCTCTTCAAACCTCTGTTTTCTGTGATCTGTAAAATAAGGCTAATAATTCATTGACATTAGTGTCGGTGTGAGGATTATATGAGATAATGTTCATAAAGGACTGACATTGTACTAGAAAGAGTAGACGATGTTTCTTTTTTTCTTTTTTCTTCTCACAGAGGCTCAAAGAACACCTGGAGAAAAACCCAAAGATCACAGTGGTAGAGGCTGAAAAGTTGTATAACTGGGAAATAGAGACTCTACTGTGTAGAGTGTCAACTTAGCGTCTCAGAGTCCCCCTTATTAGCGCTCTTGGGAGAAACATTTCCCCAAACCTGCTGGTCTTCATCTTCTAGTTGACCTTTGTGGTGTTTTTTTGACCTAAAATCTTTACCTTAAAAATGACTCTGTGTGGGGCACCTGGGTGGCGCAGTCGGTTAAGCGTCCGACTTCAGCCAGGTCACGATCTCGCGGTCCGGGAGCTTGAGCCCCGCGTCAGGCTCTGGGCTGATGGCTCGGAGCCTGGAGCCTGTTTCCGATTCTGTGTCTCCCTCTCTCTCTGCCCCTCCCCCGTTCATGCTCTGTCTCTCTCTGTCCCAAAAATAAATAAAAACGTTGAAAAAAAAATTAAAAAAAAAATGACTCTGTGTGTGTGTGTGTGTGTGTGTGTGTGTGTGTGTGTATGCATGCATGCATGCACTGGCACTGTCAGTTGCCTTGAGTCCTTCTTGGAATGAGGGAGAGGGAATGAGTCCCTCTTGGAATGAGGATAACCAGGGTTGATAGATAGTGCCCAAGTCCCACTGGGTAAGTATTTTGAGTATCTCCCCTGGAGATAAGCAAACATGTGTGTTCTTTCTGTACTTACAGTAACCACAAGATGCTGGTAGGAGGAGGTAATATTCTTATTTTATAGACAAAAATTAAGACACAGAAGGTGGCTTGACCAAGCCTTGAGAACCCTGGTGTTCCTAGGATTAGAGTTCTAGTGCCCTCCTCCATTTCCTGCTTTTGCCATTTGAGCTCACTGCTACAATGGACAGCACATGCCTTATAACTTCCCTTGAAGAAATTCCTGGAATATTTAGCACTTCTCTAAAAGAATTTGTTTGTGGTCTATCTAGTCAGGAATCCATTTATCTTTGGAGAATGTGGTTGATGACACAGAAAAGCCTGAACACTTGATTAAGAAGTACATCTTTTTCTGATTTTGCTGAAGAATACAGGGGTTACTGCAATTGCTATGTAATTAAAAAAAAAAAAAAGGTTTTATCTGTTTCTGCCAGTTTCTCATTTCCACCCTACAAAGCCTTTATGTCCCAGGGCATGCTTCCTCTGAAAATACTTTTATTCATTTATTTTTCCGCAGCTATGTTCCATGCCAACATTCATTGTGAGGTGCTAAATTTCAATGTCAGGAATTAACTGGAGTTAGATAGTGAACGCAAGGTCACTGTATAATTTGTGGAAAGGTCTGATGATAGCAATGTCGTCTTCATGTGATAAATACTTCCTGTGTATCTGATTTCTTAGGTATCTGTCAATATCTTTGATATTATAGGTGAATGGTGACTCTGCAAATGATAGTCTTCATAGGTTCTTTTCAAGTCGATTAATTTTTAGGTTATGAATAATATTTGCAGGATCACATTCAATTGGGATACGTTTCAAGTAACATAGTAGACTTGATTTGAGATTACCTCACAATTTAGGGGTAAATGCAGATTTTACTTTAGGAGGCATATGCCCTACATTTTAAAACAAGTAATTTATTTTGCTGTTTTCAGATTAACTTTGCATAAACACAGGGGAAAATGAATGATGAATTGTCTATTTGTCAGTGATAACTGAAGCAGACCCTATGTACTACAGTGCAGGTAAAATGGTATAGGGATTTTTTTTTTTTTCTGCTTTAATATATTAAGGGGACATCTCCTTCCCAAATAAGAGGTACTTAAGTGGATTGATGGATGTCTAGCTAAAGTGTTTAAGTTACCAAAAACATCTGAATGTTTAGGTAAATGTCTGACTTAAGAGACAAAGCCAGGGTTTGAGGACCGAATTCAAGTTTGTCATTGATGATGGAAAGAACCTGGGCCTTGTGTGAAATCTGTGCTGATTCCTACAGGTACGGCTGTACTAGTGGTTCATAGCTGGTATGGTTGCTTATTGATTTCTGCATCTGCTCTGATTCACCAGTGTCCATGCTGTACTGGCTGATGAAGACCAGCTTATACCAACTGGGCTAAAATCCTTGCTCAGCCACCTAAATCCTTGCTCAGTAGCTGTATGACCATGTGTTCATTATGTAACCCCTCTGAGCCTTCCTTTACTTTAGTCGTCTGTAAAATGGGGATAATGGGACGCTTGGGAAAGTCGAGGTACATGCTTTGTGTAAATGTTTACTATCTTCTCTGGCAAATAGTCATGCTTAATGAATATTAGTCCTCACTTTCCATTTCCTTTCCACTCCTGTCAGGAATTCCTGTTCTTTCCTGTCCCACCAATCATAGAATCACAGGACCTTGGAGATTGAAGGGAATACTGGGGTTATCATGTCCAGTAGTCCTTGGGTTTGGGGATGTATCCCATTGATAAAAGTTTTGCCTGTAATCCAGACCATCATCCCTGGGCACCTTTCCCATCTCTGTACATTTCTGATGCAAGATGCAAACTTGTGTATACATTGTTCTGTATTTGTTTGGATACTCATTGCATCATGAACCCAGTGAGTCAATTTTCAAACCTGTGCCATCATTGGACACAAGAAGATGAGAGATGGTGGAAGGATCAAAGTAAATTCAACCCTGTTACTGGAGGAAACTTTCATATTGATCCCCTATGGAAAGAGGGTCAGTAGCATTATTTTGAACGACAGTAGTTTTAAATTTTTTTTTTTCAACGTTTATTTATTTTTGGGACAGAGAGAGACAGAGCATGAACGGGGGAGGGCAGAGAGAGAGGGAGACACAGAATCGGAAGCAGGCTCCAGGCTCCGAGCCATCAGCCCAGAGCCTGATGCGGGGCTCGAACTCCCGGACCGCGAGATCGTGACCTGGCTGAAGTCGGATGCTTAACCGACTGCGCCACCCAGGCGCCCGAACGACAGCAGTTTTAAACAAACAGTTTAAAAATTCTTTTTGGGGCTCCTGGACATCTTAGTTGGTGGAGCATGAGACTCTTGATCTTGGGGTTGTGGGTTCAAGCCCCAGATTGGGTGTAGAGATTACTTAAAAATAAAATCATAAAAAAAAGAAATCTTTTTGTTCTAAGAAGGACCTTTTTGTTCCACAGCTAATTTTTACGATGGGAAAAGGATTTCTTTTTTGAGTTTCAGCTGCCAGATAACATGGCAACTCTGTGGCATCACTTATTGTAAGCTACTCCTTTTCCATTCTTATCTAGAAGATAAGATAACCTTATGGAACAAGGCTAAACAAATGGATCTAGTGACCTTAAATCTTTCTCTCGCTCTCTCTCAAAAACCCATATATATATATATACACATACATACATATATATATGTATGTATGTATATATATATATGTGTGTATATATATGTATATGTATATATAGCACACTTTGATAAAGCTTAATTTTGGCATTTGTCTTACAGTAAGTAGTGTAAAAATTTCATCATGAAATCCAAAGCCATCAAAAATAGAGTTGACTGTAGATCCAAGCTAGGATTAGATTTGTTTATGTAAATTCAAAGTATATCTGTATTTACTGTCAGGTGCTACTAAATATGCAGGTTCAATGAAAATGTGTGATAAATACTCAGATTTTGATAATTTCATTTGTGTGTACATGTGTATGTTTCAGTTTTAAAATGAGTCTGCCTTGTTAAAGGCAAAATCTATCTTACACTTTGCTTCTTTCACATACATGCCTCTGTGTTGCTTTAGCTCATTCCCCTCCTCTCCTACAAAGCCTCTTCTTCACAGTCCATCTGGAGTCCCTCTTGCTCCCTAAAAACCGCTCCCAGGACCAGTCTATTCGTATCCTCACCCGTCGTGCACACAACATTTACTGTCTAGGCAGCTCATCGTGTATTGCAGTAATTAAGGTTTTGTATTTCTTCTTTATCCCTGGTTACGCAACCCGGCAAATGTTCGTTATTTTCCTCAACAAAACAGTTTCCTCAACCGTAAACTTTCTGAACGAAGAAGCTCTCCCATGTATTCTTTGTTTCCTGTGCTGCCCGGCACAGGGTGTGCTCGATACCTGTTGATGGGAGCGATCTTGTCCACGCCAAATAACCATGGAGGTATTTAGAGAACTGTCTATTACCGTGGGATTCATGTTTAGCGGCCTTATTGGTGGGATTTATTTATTTTACTTGTCTGCTCATCTTGCTTCATTTTCTCCAGAGCCCCCGGGCTAGTTCTCCATGCTGTGTCCTGGGTCCTCTGTTAGAGGGATGGGTTGGAGCCCTGAGGCTGGAGGAAGCAGCAGCATTGTCAGAAAGAAACAGGAAGGCTGTTCCTCATCCTAATCCAGACACACATCACCAAACACGGACTGAGCAGGAAGCCGGGCTTTCAAGTCAAGCCACTGAAGCATGGAGGGGGGGAAGCATCAGAAATACACCCCAAATTGACTTGGCGCCTGTCGCCTGGGACTGCCAGGGCTGTGAATGGAGAACTCGTGTAGATTAAAGAATGTCGGCCGCAGATGTATTTCATACTCCCTGTCCTTTATAGAATCCCATGACCTTACAGGGGGCTCTTAATGATTACACCTAAGTCTTTTCAACTTGTTGTTTCTATTTACACTTGTGCTTTATGGATTCCTTCCGGGAGAAGTGTTTTAAGGAAATACAGAAAGCTTTCCACCCGTCCCCCCACCCTGCCCCCGGGGATACTCCAAGGTGGCAGTTCAGGCAGATAGCTTTCATTCCTTTCTTTGTTATTTCTCCTTCCAAGATGAAATATTTCTTCTTCGCCCAAGTGTCTGGATTTTGTGATCCGGGACATGGTCAGATTGAGCAGTTTGAACTTTGAAAAATAATTATTTGAGGATATTCTGTTCTTCTCTTGGTGGGAAGACTTGGGAATCTGGAGTTCCTTCTGTAGCTTTTCGTAAAAGCCTCGCTTTTTCCCAAAGTGCTGTTTTTTAAACTATCATAAGTCAAATTTATCATGGGGATAATGTAATAAAGACAAATATTCAACCAATAATGAAAAGCTAAGTAAACGGGTATGTTTAAGCTCTATTATATGCAGGGGAGTACATTAAGGCAGATCTAAGAGACACTTTAATGGATTTAACATTAGCAATCAGACCTGGACTTGGTATAAATCAAACACCATCACATTTCAGTCCAATGCACACCCACTCATTCATTAGCACCATTCAACGCAGATTATAAATATTAGCCAAGAAACCTTCAGTTCTTGAGATTCTTTCCACAGACACAGCAATAATTGAACAATAATGATGACAATTTTATTTTTATGAATCGCTATGGCTTACTTTTATTGATTTGCTCTTGGGCCTGGAGAAAGCTTCCTCAGCCAGTATACAACAGGAAATGGTTATAGCATTATCAGGCTGTAAAGAGATAAATAAAATAAAGGGGGGGGAGGTCGGTGGTCGGGCACAGCAAGCTGCTGACATAAGCAAGAATTACTCCCCTCCCTCCCAACTGGAGAGCAACTTAAATTACCTCCTTTTTCCTTCCCTGCTTCTCATTCCCAATTCAGTGAAAGGAAAATACTTCTCGACTGTAAATGTGCATTAACTTTGGAGCTGAACATTTTGGGGTTCTTGGTATCAGCTAGAAGGAAATGAATAAGATGGGAATAAATGAGCCTGCTTAGGCATTGCATAGGAAGGAGGGAGAAACCCTGTGGGAATATGGCCTTTCGCTGCCTCCTTTGATGATGTACGGCTTCTTGATAACAAAGGCAGTGTAGCCTTCTGAAATAGTCCATCCGTGCCTATGAAAAGGAGCTGAAATCTCACTGCCTCGAACAGATGTGCTGGTGTTTTGAGCCAGCTCACCCTGCCCTTTGGCTAACAGTGGTACCAAATTGCATGTCCTGGGCTATCAGGAAGCAGGAGACCTGGATATAGATCTGCACGTGTGTTTCAATGGCTGCCATGATTTTTTCTCCTTCTCGGCGACAGATCCCAAAGGTTTTATTTTCATACTCCTGCCCTTTCATCCCCAGTGATGAACTGGATTTGTGCTTCTCTGTATTGGTTGGATTGAGACCTCACCATGACTTGTAGTGAAAGAAATCAGAGCTCTTTTAGAATCATCTGCCCTCTGCAATTCCACACAATGAGGCAGACAGCCAGGCCTGGCCGTGGTGGTGCAGTGGCAAAGAGATCCTATCATTTGCAGTTACTTTCCCAGTGGATTTTTCTTCCCTGGCTAAGAATGTTCAGGCTGGTTTATATGGAGGTGTGGACAAGCTGATATCTGAGGGCTTATGTGTTTGCTGGTTCTATGAGTCATCTGTGTCCCCATCTGTCCATGACTTAAAAAAATTTTTTTCATCTTTATTTTGAGAGCAGGAGTTGGAGAGGGGTAGAGAGAGAGGAGGGGCAGAGAATCACAAGCAAACTCCTTGTTCAGCACAAAACCCAAGTGGGAACTGATCTCTTGAACCGTGAGATCATGACCTGAGCCGAAATCAAGAGTTGGAAACTTGACCGACTGAGCCACCCGGGTGCCCCACCGTCTATCTGTCACTCTTGAACAGATTCTGATCTGCCCCTACAGTAAGATGAACAACTCCAGGACTGTCGTGACAGCTGTGGTTGCCCAGAGTCTAGTTCATGTTTAGGATACCTTTATGGTCACATCTCTAAGGCAAGCTTGCCTGGGTACTTTAACTTTACTCTCTCCCTAGAAGATAAGTTGTTGTGACCTCAAAGTTAATTAAACCATGGTTACAAGTTAATGTTGACTGAATTCATAGGTTTTTTTTTTTTTTTCAACGTTTATTTATTTTTGAGACAGAGAGAGACAGAGCATGAACAGGGGAGGGGCAGAGAGAGAGGGAGACACAGAGTCGGAAACAGGCTCCAGGCTCTGAGCCATCAGCCCAGAGCCCGACGCGGGGCTCGAACTCCTGGACCGCGAGATCGTGACCTGGCTGAAGTCGGACGCTTAACCGACTGCGCCACCCAGGCGCCCCTGAATTCATAGGTTTTAAACAGTGTTTTAAAGAATTCCTAGCTATTGGTCCCACATGGAGCTATCATGTCAGAACTAGGAAAGACTTCCAATCTGGTAACACTAAAACAACAACAACAACAACAACAAACCACAACAATTAGTCGCCATATTTTGTTATTAGAGAACAGGAAGGTGGCAGTGTGTTCTGTGCTTGTATTGAGATGTAGGATCTTGGATCTCTGAAACTGGGGGGAGAACAACCAACCTCTCAGCAAACCAAAAATATTACAGGGACCACAACTTAGGTTGAGCTTCCGTGGTGTTTATGAAGCTTTTCAGTGCTCACAGGTTCAATGAGCTTACTGGTTTCTAAAAGTTTAAAAAGGGATAATTACTAACATGACCAGTCCTGGGACGGTGACTGAGAAAGTGGTTGTTGGGACCTCCCACTGGAAAAGACAAGAAATTTTTTGGATGGAGGATGTGCCCCTCCTCACCAGGAGTGTTTATAAAATATTAAGAGGAACAGACATCCATTTTTAAAGTTACTAAAGTAGCTCATTAGAAAATACTTATTGAGTGCCTACTATGAGCTGCCTACTCATAGTTAGGTACTGAACAAAGGACAGCACCAAAGGGCAGATGAGCCCTCTGGTCACAGAGGACAAGGCTTACCCCATTCTAAGGAGAGCCAGTTACACAAATGATGAAATAATTTCAGATGGTGATAAGCAACAGACAATCATGTGATAGAGCTATCAAGGGACTATATGGGAAGGGTAGTTTTAGAGATGATGAAGGCCTTATACCTCCACGTAAGAAATACCATTTCCTTCTAAGAAAGACGAGTTACAAGATTTTATTTACGTTTTCTAAAGATCACTGTGGTTGCTTTGTGGGAAATCTGCCAAGCTTTAATAAACCTTTGGAATAGATCATTACTGACTAATGGGAGACTGAAAGATACTCCCGTTTTTGATGCACGTGGACCTCTAGGCACTTTGAAGTTCAAGGAAGAAAATGGACTCAGAGCACAGATGATGTTTTCATTTCTTCTGATTGTCAGTGGTGTCTTTGAGAGAAGAGGGAGGTTCTAGGAAGTGAATGACCGGATATAGAAATGAGATTTAACAGCTCAATTTAATTTTATGCATGTTGCTTACAGTGATGAGATAACGGGCTCTAGGAAAGTGTGGCAAGAATGCTTTTCATGGATTTAAGAATTTGGTTTTGACCTTGGCAGGATGGAGAGGGCATCTGTGCACGTGTGGCTGTGGAGCATTACAAGGTCTAATGAAGAACCTAATAATTAGCATAGCAACTTGTGCATAGTAGGGATTCAGTACACATTTGCTGGCTGGATAAAGACTGTGCTTTTGTTTTTTTTTTTAGAGAGAGAGGGAGCATGTATGCCTGAGCAGGGGAGAAGGACGGAAGGAGAGGGAGAATCTGAAGCTAGGTCTATGCCCAGCATGGAGCCCGATGCGGGGCTTGATCCCTTGAACATGGGGTCATGACCTGAGCTGAAATGAAAAGTCCAATAGTCAACCTAATGGGCCACCCAGGTGCCCAGATTTGAGACCTTTAAAAAGGGCTGGGAGAGTCCCCAAATGGGATAGGTTCTAGTCAAATATGGCCCCGTTTGATATACTGAATGTGTGTGTGTGTGTGTGTGTGTGTGTGTGTGTGTGTGTGTAGAAACGATAGAAAATTCCAGGCATGCAGAAGACCTCGACAGAAAGCATATGTGCACTGGAAACCATCGGCAATAATTGCTCCCTAAATCCGGGTGGGATTAATTTCCTGACCCTTGGCCCTCCCAGTACAGTGCTTGTCTGGGAGTATGGGATCTTGTAATATTTTGCCAGTCTGCATTCCACTGGTCCAGGAAGCTGAGAAGTAGCAGTGAGGATCAGAGACTCTAAGAGAGATAGGGTATCCCAAATGCACCGAGCACTGAGTTATGGAATGACAACATCTAGGCTGTTTTGCCAGGAGGAATGAATGGTCAGTGAGGGGAAGTCCAGGGATCTTTCTTTCTCCTCCTCCGGGCCAAACTTTAGCAAAACCAATTTTTCCTCCAAGGGGTAGGAGCTTCACAGTGGCAGGAGATGCTATCATTTTAACGTATTTCCCAAATTTTCTTGGTTGAACGAGTGTATCTTTTATGTTATTGTGAGGTAGAGAATTGACTGTTGATTTCCACAAATTGAAGAAGAGTCTTCTTGCCATTTACTCCTTTCAGTCACTATGTATATGTGCAAGTGTCTCAGCTGGGCTCAGGTGATAAAGACCAACATGGAGTGGGAGAGGGGATGTTTTCTCCCCCCCCCCCCCCCCGTCATTTTCCCTCAGGTGCCAACGCTTAGTGGGGAGGGAACAGCAGCAGAGGATAGCTGTCCTTGCAGACCAGTTATTTTGTGTAGGCCATCAACTGGAGTGGCAGCAGCCGAGTGCTGTCTTTAAATAACTGTGGCCAGAAGATTTCCTGAATGAGGGAGGAGTGGAAAACAGGTGAACAGATTTAGTCTTGACCACACGGCTCAGTGACTCTGTGCTGCGTGGAGGCATTTGAGGGCTGAAATCGGAAGGCAGCACGGAGTGTGAAGGGGGAACGTGGAGAAGCTGGACATGGGACGATGAATAGGGAGCCAGAAGCCTGTGGGGGCGTGCGTGGGAGTTCGAACAAACAGATGTGGTGCAAGCCCAGCTAGGTAGAGAAGTTGGGTGTGTAGAGGCCCCCAGGAGGCCTGAGTGTGTGTGATGCTGCCCAGTATTATACTGATGGCTTACGGGCACAGGCGGGGCAAGAATCGTACAGGAAACACATTATATAGGGTGATTTTACTGTATTTTCTGAGCTGCCAGAGACCCCAGTAAAAAGGGACCTCACTGAACAGTTGAGGAAGGGTACAGAGGCGTAGCAATGAGCCCAAGCCGCAATCATTCAATCATCAGTTAATCCATAAGTTAATCATAAGCCGCAATCCATAAGTTAACCAGATGGCTTAGCTCTAAATGTTTATTTTTGAGAAAGCATGAGTGGGGGAGGAGGAGGGGCAGAGAGGGGGGACACAGCAGCAAGACCAATGTGGGGCTTGAACTCAGGAACCGTGAGATCATGACCTGAGACCTGAGCTGAAATCGGATGCTCAACTGAGCCACCCAGGTGCCCCAGATGCCTTAGTTCTAAGTGACAACTACTCTGGGAAAATTCTTACTACATAAAGTAGCTTGGTCACCCAGATGCTCATGAGCACACATCCCAGAACCTTCTCATTTGTGTCAAATAACAATTGCCTCACAGGAAAAGCATGTCAGGATTGACCTTAGCAGACCTCAAGACACCCCTCTTGAAGGCATAGAATCCTAGGGTGTTACATAATGGCTCTGTCCTTTTTCCTGTCCACTGTTGTACTTACAGGGTCTTTGCACCGTGTGACTGTTCTTTTCTTCTTAAATGAAACAAAGCTAGCAGGAGATTCTCACAGGAAGTAGAAAGCTGTGTTTTAACTGGCCTGAACATTACAAAAAGGTTAATATTGAATAACAGAGGGAGGTCAAGCGACACAGGGCTTTATTAGCGGGCTCACTGTGGTCAATGATAACGAGGACAGAGCCTCCTTAGTATGAGGCTGGCTTCCTCATGGTGGCAGGATGGTTGCAGCGGATCCTGCTGTAACATCCAGAATCCTCTTGTGCGATGTCTCTCTTTAGGAGCTGGAAAAATATTTTCCAGACACTCTGCCTAACTATTTGTATCAATCAGCTATTACCACAATGATGCTAAATAACAAAGTATCCCAAAACATTGTGGTATATCAAAAGTATCTGTGTACTCACAGGTTGACTGACTGTGGTTTGGCTGTAGTAAGCTGGGCAGATCTGCCTCAGTCTGCAGGGCCTGCTGTAAAAAGCTCTAGGCTGTGGGGTTGGTGTCCGTTCTGCTTTAAGGTGTGTGTTTGGGGTGTGGCAGAAGGACAGAAACTAGTAAGGACAGCTCTTCTGATGGCAGGTCAAGTGAGAGCAAGAGCTGAGTCATACTGTGCAAGCACATTTAAATCCTGTGACTTACCTTCTACTGGCCAAAGAGAAAATAAATGGCCAAGCCCAACACAAATGGGATGAGAAGTAAACTCTACTCCCAGTGGAGGAGTTGGGTACTGAGTATTTACTGAACAAAGATCCGTACTATCACACTTCTTCCTCCCAAAGTTTTGTCTCATGTGACCTATGCCAGAATTTCTAATTACTAAACTGCTGCAAAGGGGGAATGAATATTACCAATAACGCTTAAACTAACACCAGGTGTTAGGTCTGTTGATGTCAGTCCTGACATTCTTTTCCTGGGAGGCAATTGTTGTGTATTTGACACAAACATCTGCATTACCTTTAAATCTCACGGTGACTTAATGAGGTGGCTGCTGTTATTACTCTCTTTACAAGGACATTGAGGTTCAATGAAATAAGTTTTCAAGGTTATAAAACTAGTTAGGGGTAGAGCTGGGATTCAAACACAGGTGCATCTCGACTCCACAATTATTCTCTTAAGTGCTATGCAATTTTGTTAGATTTATAAATAGTGTAGTGAAAGAGAGTGGTGTAGAGGTAGAAGAAATGTTCTTATTTAGATGCTGAAAATCATAAAGCTTAGTGCTACTGTATTCTTTTTCACAGCATGGATATATATAGTAGAGGACTTTAAGTGAAAAAAAAAACAACGTCAAAAGTATTTTTATGGAGTAGTTAATTGTTTTATGGGGCAAGCTCATAAAAATCACAGACCACAAAACATAATTACAAAATGCACTTGACATCAATTATAGGAAGCATTGATTTCATTAACTCACATCTTGTCCAGGGGCTATAAATTACGGGAAATGGGGAATACGCATGCATATCTCCTTTCGGAATGGCCAATTCTGTACCACGCACTACTCAGCAATCATGGGGCTGTTGTTGAGCATGGGGTCCACCACATCCCATGCCACTCCCTTTATGACCCAGAGAAGCATCTTTTTTCTCTCAGAACTCATTCTTCAAAGGACCATATACCTCTTGAGCCGTCCCAGCTTTTGTCTTACAGGACCTGTATTTCCTAGAACTTCGTGGTTCCCACAGTGTCTGTCAGGAATCCATGGGGATTCCCAGGGTTAAACAAACAAACAAACAAACAAACAAACCTGCGTTCCTAGTAATAGGGAGATTGTATTTGACTTTTGCATGTTTATGAGTGAACACTGGAGTTTTTAGGGGTTACACAGGTGTGATGTCACAACAGGTTAGATGCAGAAGCAGATGAGAATCTAGCTGACTTGTATTAAGCCAGACCTTAACAAGACAATGTGAATGGCAATCTTCTAATTTTTCTGGAGGAAATATAGTTACTTTTAAGAAATAAATTTTATTTATGTTAATATGTGATAGACTTATTTTAAAACGGGCTTATAAATATTTTAAAATTTTGTTTCAATTGCTAATAAGATAAATATCGATAGATGTTAACCTATACCCCCACAAGAAAAAGCTCTTTGAGTCCACCAATAAGTGTAAAGAGATTGAGACCAAAAAGTTTGAGAACCACTGCTGTCCGGTGTTTCTCATCTTTGTTTGAGAAGCTAGGAAGCCAGGAGGCAAATTTGCAATCCACTTTGCACATTTAACTGAGATCATGAGACATAAAACTCATAGACCAATATTTCTTCATGCTTTATCATGTTTTGCTCTTACTTGACTCCTAAATGCTTTCATTGCTTATTTTCCATACTGCTCTATTTAAAAATGTTTCATCATAAGATTCAGATAGGTTATTATAGGCTGTCAGAAAGGAAACAGTTGGTACAGAGGATAGGCTGGTCTCTGAGAGCAGGGCATAGGAATGCACTATTGTAGACTTCCATATAGATGTGCCCTCAGATTCGGATGCTGCTTCTTAGAGGCTGCAGACAGGAGCTTTATGGGTATAGTGGAAATCATTGTCACCGTCTAAATGGATGGTACTTTTGTTCTGGAGTCGATTCACTTTCTGTTCTCTAAATTATGCATATCCTTTTAAGACACAGCTTCTCCTTCCCTCCGCATTTCTTCTTCCCCAGCCCAGCTGAGATTTTCCCTCTTTCCTTTCTTCTACTTTGCATTTATGTTCTCCCTGACCTATTCTTAAAACATATTTTCTAATGCATTTCTTGAGTTCAGAATAAAAGGCTAGTACTTTCAGCATTACTTCATCTTCATTATTAGCCTCTTATAACTCTCTCTGATTTAAGGTTATTGTAGAATACTTGAGCTCTCCGCTAATGTACATTACATTGGCACTGTAATCAGTGCACATTTCAAGGGCTTCAGTCAACAATAGTACCCAAAGCTTTGAATTCAAAAATGTATAATTATTTTTGCAAATTGAGAGTGGGATAAGATTGGTCTAAAGCACGCAATAGGGCATACCCTTCAACTGTAGCATTTGTATGTGATGCACAGATGACTGATATTGGGCATTCGTTAATTATTATCATAGTTACGATAAATGTGCTAGTATTTTCTTTTTGATTAAACTTGGGAATAATTTCTCCCTCTCTCCTAGTCGAACTCCATTGTAAACCTTCAAAGGGGGAAATAAAACTAGAGTAATGTTTGACCATTATGACATTATCTCCAGTGAATGGGTGGTCCCTGGGAAGATTTTCTGATCTCTTGGTAAGGGGGTGGGAGCTAGATAGAGTTAAATTCAGAGGAGCTGAGGATGAGGGAGAATAGAGTTAGCCTGAGGGTGCTTTACTACAGTACAGATGAGTTTGTTTTCCAAATGATGAGCGTCTCTCATTTCTCTAAACCTGTCTTGATGGTATATAGATCATATGAATACTGATATTTTGACCACAAAACTCAATGACATGGA
Source organism: Lynx rufus (assembly GCF_022079265.1). Lineage (NCBI taxonomy): Eukaryota > Metazoa > Chordata > Mammalia > Carnivora > Felidae > Lynx > Lynx rufus. The sequence continues at coordinate 19,920,469 of NW_025814824.1, forward strand.
CCAACCACACTGAATCACAACAGAGACTGCTCACAAAGAGGTCTTGTTTCCATTATCCATGTAACAAGTCACATCGTCATGAAAACAAGGGGCGTGGAAGGAAGAGGAGGGGGGAGGGAGGGACAGTGCTCTCCCACACATAACTGCATAAATGCAGAATAACTGCATTATAGTGAGTTTACTAACCATAGTTATTAAGTATATCTTAGAAAATGATTCATTGACTTCCAAAGAGCTATCAGAGAAGTGCTTTCAGTCAGAGTATACTTAGGGTATGGAGGAAAATGCCAAAAATTTGAGTCTGGTTTTTAAGATCCTTTGTCCCCAACTTTCTGATCAATAATCTCATGCTACCCCTGTGTTCATTCCCTTCTGTGACTTGCTTTGTGTCTTTCTGTGTGAAAGGACTTAGTCTTCTTTCTCCCCATTAATGTAGAGTGGTGTAGTGGCTAAGAACTCAGGTCCCGGAGTCAGGTTATCTCTGGGGTTGAATCCACTTGTTGGACACTTCTTAGCTATGTGACCTTGTTGCATGACCAAGCTCATCACTAATAATGGAAAATAAAGGGACAGACTTCATGGGATTTTTATCAGGATCAAATGACATTTGTACATACGTATTTAGCATCATGCCTGATATGGTCTAGGCCATGGTCTAGGCCAAAGGGCACCCAGTACATGAAAAACCATATTTCTCTTTTAAGAACTTAATTGAATTAGAATTTCTTCAGGAACTGCCAGATAAATTTTCCATCCTCAATTCTCATAGGACACTTCTTGTTTTCTCACAGTTTTGCTTGAGTCAGACTGACTTATGTGCCTGCCCATCTCATACGTTGGAGGGCGGGCTTTGAAGGCTGAATGTATGTCACTCACTGGAAGATTCTTCCGTGACACCCAGCACCGTGCCTTGTCCATGGGGATGACAGTAACCTCACATGATCCATGTTGTTTGCCAGCTTTGCTACTTGTGCATAAAGTGCAATTCCTGCCCTCAAGAAACTTGCCATCCATTTGGGGAGATAAAGCTGAAACACATCTAACGCTTGAGAGATGGGAAAATTCCATGAAAACCTGTGCTGTCTAGAAATGCTTTCTGGAGGAGGGAGAGCTTTTGGAGGGTCTGGATGGACTTAGGAGTTTGGTTTGCATAGAGAGGAGTGTTTCTAAATGAAATGAACGTGAACGATGTCAGTTAGGGTCTCTAAGTGCAGATGAAATTTACATACAGTAAAACACACAAGTCTTAGGAGGAATGTATGTACTTGTGTAACTACCATCATTATAAAAATAAAGGCAATCTCTGTGCTCTCAGAAAGTTTCCTTTTGCCCATTCCAGTCTTCCTCTGCTCTCACAGCGCTCAGTTTTCTGGTTTCCATTGCATAGTTTAGTTCTGATTCTAGAAATTAATGTAAATGGGATTATGTAGTACATATTCCTTTGAATCTAGTTTCTTCATAATGTTTTTGAGACTTGCCCACATTGTCAGTAATTCATTCTTTTTTACCATTCACTTGTATTCCACTGTGAGAATCTGACCTGATTTGTTTACCTGTGTTTTGGTCGATGGACATTTGGATCACTTCCACTTTTCAGCTGTTATGAGTTATGAATAATAAACATTCTGTATTGAGTTTTTTATGGACATATCTTTTCTTTATTCTTAGGTAAATACCTAGGTAAGGAGTTGCGGGTTTATAGATTAGGTGTGTATTTAACTTCATGATAAACTGTTGAATTGTGCAACCACTTGAGAAAAAGTTTTAACACTCCCACCAGAAAATTAAGAGAAGATGTAATCATTTCTAATTAGGCCCATATTTATCATTCTTGGTGCTCTTTATTCATTCCTATAGATCTGGGTTTCCATTTGCTCTCATTTCTCTTCAGCCCAAAGAATTTTCTTTAGCATTTCTTATAATTTCTTATTTTATGTTTTCAGTATCATGCAGGTCAGGAAATATGAAGAATATTTTCACTTCATATAGAATTCTAAGCTGATAGATTACCACACCCCCTACCTCCCATTTTGCAGTTAAAATATCATTCTATTGTCTTCTGGTCTCTTACTGATAAGAGCTCAATTTTCATTTTTAAGAAAAGGTTATTTATTTATTTTGATAGTGTGTGTACATGAGCAAGGGAAGGGTAGAGGGAGAGTGAGAATCCCAGCAGGCTCCACTGACAGCCCAGAGCCTGAGGAGTCAGTTGCCTAACTGACTGAGCCACCCAGGTGCCCATCAATTTTCTTTTTTCTTTTTTTCTTTTTGGCATTTATTATTATTAGAGACAGAGTGCTAGCAGGGGAGGGGCAGAGAGAGGGGGAGACATAGAATCTGAAGCAGGCTCAGGCTCTGAGCTGTCAGCCTGGAGCCCACTGTGGGGCTCGAACTCACAGACTGTGAGATCATGACCTGAGCTGAAGTTGGATGCTCAACCGACTGAGTTACCCAGGCACCCCATCAATTTTCAATTTTATTGTTGTTTTTTTTTGCATCCGACCCCAGCCAATATGTCTTTTTCCCCCTCTGTGAATGCTGTTAGGATTTTCAACAATTTAAATACCCTGTTTCTGGAAGTTTTGTTTTCTTTTTATTGCTTATAATTCAGTGAAGTCTTAGGAAAGTAAATTTTTTTAACCATATTTTGGAAACTTTTAGTGATTATTTCTTCAAATATTTTTTTCTTCCACGTTTTATTTTTCTTGTACCTCTGGGGCCCCAATGTATCATAGAGCTTAGTATTGCCCCACAGGTTACTGAGAATCTCTTTGTCTTTTGAATCTTTATTCTCTTTGTTCTTCATATTGAATCATTTATTATGATTCATGTTCACTGACTCTTTTATAGTCTGTTAAACACTTTCAGTGAATTACAAAATTCTAGCTATTTCCCTTTTTAGTTCTAGTGTTTCCCTTTGGTTCTTCTTTTAAATTTTTTTATTTCTCTCTTCATGTTCTTTATCTGTTACAGTCATTATGACAAGTTTTTCCTTTAACTCTTTGAATGTACTTAAAATAGGTGCTTCAATGACCTTCTTTGCTAATTCAAAACTTCAGGTCATTTTAGGATTAAATTCTATAGACTGTCTTTTCTTTTGATGGTCACATTTTCCTGTTTGTTTTCATGTCTACTGTTTACTATATACTGGATATTATAAATAATCCATTATAAAATTTCTGGGTTCTTTTATCTTCCACTGAAGACTATTGATTTCTGTTCTCCCAGCCAGTTAAGTTACTGACTGATCCCTTTGAACTTATGGAGCCTTGGTTTTATTAAGGTATGTCTGCTTAATTTTGCCCTTAGGATTAACAGGATGAAGCCTTTAATTCAGAGACATACGTTTTATTTTTTTAATTAATTTTTTTTCTTTTAGAGAGCACACAAGCTGGGGAGAGGGGCAGAGGGAGAGAGAGAGAGAATCTTAAGCAGACTCCATGCTCAGCACAGAGTCTGACACGGGGCTCAATCCCATGACCCTCGGATCATGACCTGAGCAGAAATCAAGAGTCAAATGCTCAACCAAATGAACCACCCAGGTGCCCCAGAGACATACACTTTAATCCTAAATATGTCCAACTGCGTTTTCAGTGGAAAGCCCAAGGTGTATGGCAAAACTCCCTAACTTGGAAACACTTAAACTTCAAAGTCTTCTTACTCTACATTAGACGGCACCAAATATTTCTGCTCATTTCTCCTAGACTGGAAGCTACTGCTTTCTGCTGGGTTCCTTTAGACTTCCTTGAGCAATTGTAGTATAAACCTCAGCCAAAGATTTTTTTTTATATATATATAATTTATTGTCAAATTGGTTTCCATACAACACCTAGTGCTCATCCCAACAGGTGCCCTCCTCCATGCCCATCACCCACTTTCCCCTCCCTCCCACCCCCCATCAACCCTCAGTTTGTTCTCAGTATTTAAGGGTCTCTTATGGTTTGCCTCCTTCCCTCTCTGTAGCTCTTTTTATCCCCCCCCTTTCCTTAACAGGGTCTTCTGTTAAGTTTCTCAGGATCCACATATGAGTGAAAACATATGCTATCTGTCTTTCTCTGTCTGACTTGTAGCGTAATACCCTCCAGTTCCATCCATGTTACTACAAATGGCCAGATTTCATTATTTCTCATTGCCAGCTAGTATTCCATTGTATATATAAACCACGTATTCTTTATCCATTTGTCAGTTGATGGACATTTAGGCTCTTTCCATAATTTGGCTATTGTTGAAAGTGCTGGTATAAACATTGGGGTACATGTGCCCCTATGCATCAGCACTTCTGTATCCCTTGGGTATATTCTTAGCGGTGCTATTGCTGGGTCATAAGGTAGGTTTATTTTTAATTAAAAAAATTTTTTTTAAATGTTTGTTTATTTTTGAGAGAAAGAGAGCATGAGCAGAGGAGGGGTAGAGAGAGGGAGACACAGAATCCGAAGCAGGCTCCAGGCTCTGAGCTGTCAGCACAGAGCCTGACACGGCGCTTGAACACACAAACTGTGTGATCATGACCTGAGCCGAAGTCGGACACTCAACCGACTGAGCCACCCAGGTGCCCCTATTTTTAGTTTTTTGAGGTACCTCCACACTGTTTTCCAGAGCATCAACCAAAGATTTTAGGGAGTTTATGTGTCAGATTTGGGGGTTCCTTGTTTTGGCTCTTTCATTTCTGGATTTTCTTTATTAATATTCACCCACTCTGGAGGTCCTGAACTTTGTCCCTAGACACTTCAAGGCCACAAGACTTCAGTTCTGCTTGAATTTTAGCTGCCCAGCAACCCTTGGACTGGGGAGTTTGATGAACTCTGGATAAGTGATCTTATCCAGTCCAATTCTCTATTTTTCAGGTGTTTACTAGTTTCCAATTTATACGTACTTTTAGTTATTCTCCAGGGCCTTCAAATAGTCTTATATTTCTTTTATTTCTCTCTCTCTCTCTTTTAAGAGGGAGAGTGTGCAAGTGGGGGAGAGGGGCAGAAGAAAGAAAATCCTAAGCGGTCTCCACGCTCAGCATGGAGCCCAGTGCAGGGCTAGGTCCCACAACCCTGGGATTATGACCTGAGCTGAAATCAAGAGTTGGGCCTTCAACCGACTGAGTCACTCAAGCCCAGTATTTTATTTCTTAAAATTTTGCCCAAGGATTATAATTCTTAGCTGTGGGAGATTTATTCTGACACAAGCTACTCCTCCCTGACTGAAGCTGCCATGTCTCTGTGTTTCCCAGTAAGGAGTCCTGACTAGAGAGGAGCTTTGTGTGGAGAAAAATTGGTTTGGTTATGGCGGGCTAGAGCATATAAGGCCTTAAAGGCCAGGCAATGGATATTTTACATGATGGAGTAGACGATAGGGAAAGGGTCATGTCTGAATTATAGATAGCTTTTGTTTTTAAATATTAGAATGATGCTGACATTTATTATAATTCATGGAGAGACTTGACATGTATTCAAATGAATTGGTATGGTATTTCCATCATTTACATGAAGCAAATGTCAGAACAGAAGACCCTCAATTTATCCTTGTAATTATAAGTCCTTCCCTCCCCCTTTTCTCCCTGTTGTCTTTCCCCCTTTCCCTCCCCCCTTTCTTCTTCTTCCTTGTCTTCTCTCCCTCCCTTTCTCATCCTCTTTATTTTCAAGTTTGTGACTAACATACGAAGAAGAATATCAGAGCTATTCAAAATGTGACAAGAATTCAAATTTAGTCTTCAAAACGAGTCCACAATTTTTTACTTAGTAAAAGCATTTATTTTGTTAACTTTACCATTCCCAGTGCTTCGTGAAATGCCTTGTACTGGTAGAAAGAGGAAAAATTAAAATATTAAAACCAGAGAAATCATTAAATTGTAATGTATCAATTCAAAAAACACTGTGAAGTGTCTACAATTATAATTGGTAATTCTATGTAACAACTTGGAAGAGTGGTTTTGATCAAAGCATGATAGAAAATTATATGTATACTGTAATGCAGACTGGAAATGTTATGCACATGACAAAGACTGAAAAGGAATACACAAAATGTTAATAGATGTGTGATGATAGGATTAGGAATGTTTATTTCCAAAACATTTTCAAAACAGAGGGAAAAATGACTTTGAAATTCCTTTTTTGTTAGAGGAACTTCAACAGGAACATAGAGGCGCTATATTTGGGGTTCTCCATTTAAACATCAAGGACTTGGAGTTTAAATATTTCAGAATTAAGCAAGGTTACGCCCTTTAACCTGTAATTAAAGAAAAATCTATTAGCCAGGGTCTCCTGGTGACAACCTCATTTCCCCATGTGGTAGAGAGCTCGTACCTCTCCCTGGCTAACACATGGGGTGTAATTCTGGGTGTTAACTGACTTAGTGATTCTGGGCATGCAGGAGCCAGACAAGCATCATGGTAACTGGTGAAGCCTGAATCCTTCTGTGGTTTCAGATGGATAATCACAAGATGCCAAGGGCACACAGTGAGAAGAAGCGATGTAACCTCAGGCCCGAGGGTGAGGTTGGCGTCCGCTAGCTGATGTATTCCCCCAATCCTGGTGGTGTTCCTCTGCACTCTTGTGCCTGTGATGTGGTGCTGGCTGGAGGAGGAGATAAGAAGACTGGTAAGCTGTCCTGAGGGCTGCCTGTGGCGTTTCTAATTTCTGGTAAAAAAAAAATGTTGCTGTTGGCGGAGGGTGTGTGGCATTGTAATGCTCATAACTAGGCTAGGATAATAGCAGAGATGCTGTTAGTTGTGACGGCAGGCACAAACTGGGATATACCAGGAAAACTGAAGCATACAGGGGATCCATCTGCAACCCATGTGGCTTTTTGGTTGCTTTTGGACAACATCTTTCTGTCTTCCTGTGACGTAAGGTCACAGGCCATCCCCTAAACCACCAATGTAAGGAATCTTTCCACAGGAAGAACAAATGGCACTTCCTTGCTCTGGCTTTCCTCTGAATCACTGAGGGTTTTGAGCTGGGACTGGAATGATATACCTCTTTTGTGCAGAAATGTCTGGCAAAAGAATGTAGCATGGATTTAGAAGGGCAAGAGTTGTGAGTGGGGATGGTCAACAAAAAGGTTGTTATACTGACTCGGCTATTTTGTGTAGGAGATAAAAAGCTCAGTTACCACCACATCTTCTGGAAGTAAGGCAATATATTGATGATAGTTCCCTTGCTCTTCCATTGCCCCACACCCACTAATTTATAAACCTGTGTGCTTCTCAAATAACACTTTTATTTAATAGCAGAGATTCATGGAGGACACATCGTTTGCTTTCTTAACCATTTAGAACCATTGTTTTTCCAATGTGATGTGCTCACCTCTGACAGCTTGAGTAAGTTTTCTGAGTGACCAGAGAGCTGGAATTGTGTAGGTTTATTGCTAAGAGCCTGACCATGTCACTGCTTTCACTTCTGGTGTGAAGTGATAATTGAGTTTTAAGTGCTAATAAAATGCAGAGTAGGCATTTGTGTTTTATTTAAGGTGTTCTTTTTATTATATAAATCCTGGTAAATGTTTTCATGGTTGTTTTTGTAGGTAGGTGTTCAGGGCAATCATTTTTCATGATGATATAGGTCAATAAATATTGTTCTAGTAAGGAAACCAGAGCCTACAGCCTCTCAAATGGGAGACAACCAAAGGTCTTCATCATTACCATTGTTTTGTGTGAATCTATTTGTAGTGCATCTACTGAGGTTCATGGAATATTTATGTCCACCATGTTATTGAACTAGCAAATATGTTAACGAACCTTTTGTACTTTTGTAGCATTTGTTGGAGGCCTATGTTGTATTCTGACTTTATCTCTTGTTAGCTGTGTGATTTTGGTCATAACTTGGCCTCTTGGAGACTTAATTTTACCATTACCAGTAAAATGAAGGAATTGACTATAAATGACCCATCAGGCTACCTTATGTTCTAAAATTCTGTCACTTTCTTACTTGATTTGGGGATCATCCAAACAGATGTGACAATAGAAGCCACCAGCCTTGATGAGCAGCTACAGGAGAATGAGAAGGAGCTATCAGATAAATCATGATACATCTATTGTGACCATATCGTTTGACCCCAAATTCAGGGTCCAGAAACTAACAGGTACTAGTACTCTTAAGCAATGATGGGAGCAAGCATTTTCAGAAATCCTAGTTCTCCTGGAAAATCTGAACATAGGATTACTAAAGACAAGGACAGGCCACTCAACTGGGCATTAGAAAAAATAGGCTGTGGTCCCCGATCTGTCACATTAACCCCCAGAGCTTCAGAGTTCTCATTTGAAATAGAAGGAAATGAAACAGATGGCTATCAGTCTCCTTTCCTTTCCCCAAAACACTGATTCTAAACTTTTCTGGAATAATAGAGTTTTATTTAGTTGTTTAAATCCCTATGCTGTCCAAGAGAGGTTGTGGTCAGGGTCAGAAATGGCAGTGAGGAAGAGATCATGTCCAGATAGAGACACACTGACTTTTTTCCCTCTTCTTGCCTGAGTTAGCTGAGAGGTTGACTAAATGAAGAAAAACATGCTATTATTGATGCGTTGTTATATCATTGATGCGTTGATGGTTTTGGAAATGCATCCCAGATTTAGGGTATCATCTGCTGTCTTGCTAGTAACAGACAAGTGCCATACAAGTACTAGGTTCACTAGAGGAAATGTGAAAGAAGCATGGGTAGAACCCTTACAGTCATCTCAATTGATCTGAGAATAATATAGAGCGACCCCAGGGAAGTATTAACGTCAGTACTCACCTTGTGCTTTGGTCAAGTTAAGCCCCTCACTTTCCACTGCACAGATCATGTCTCTTCCCACCACCCGTCCACCTCTATCCTCTGTCAAGCCCTTATTTGCTCTAAGATCCTTCACTATTTGTATCAAGTTTGTGCCTTTGTCCTAATGCAGTGAATGACCTGTCTGATTGCTCCCTTGCCTCCAAGGATGGGAACAGAAATTAGAAAAGGACAGATGTCGATTCTCTTTGTTCTTTCTAGTTATGGTCTAGAAAGTTACTTTGAATGTTAAATTAGCAAATGCTGAACTTGCTTCTAAGGGAAATACAGAGTTGGGTTCTTGTGAGCCTCTGTTTCACTTTTTTTTTTGTGAACTGATCAATCCATTTGTTTGGTTTGGGTTTCTGTTAATTTGTTAACATTGAAACTCATGACCAACAGCACCCATAACTCATGCCTGAACAAAGCCTATCTTATATATGTGTCTTCTCTGCAAGGCACATCACTGCCTTCTTGCACTTAGGAACACTAGAAAGCACTCCAGCACTCTCCTTGGGGCCATTTTATTTACTTATTTTTTTTAATTGAAGTGTAGTTACTATACAAATATTATATTTCAGGTGTACAACATAGTGACTGAACACTTATGTATATTACAAAGCGTCACCATGATAAATCTAACCACCATCTGTCACCATACGAAGTTTTTATGTATCACATTATTACATATTATATTGTGTCTGTGTGTCTCACATATTTTATAACTGCAAGTTTGTGGCTATTGATCCCCTTCCTTTATTTTGCCCATCTCCTGCCCACTCTGGCAACCACCAGATCGTCTGTATCTGAGTTTGTTTTGTTTTTTTGTTTTTCGATTCCATACAGAAGTGAAATCATACTGTATTTGCTTTCCTCTCACTTATTTCACTTAGCACAATCCCCCCTAGATCCCTAGATATTGTTGCAGATAGCAAGATTTTCTTCTTTTTTAATGACTGAGTAATATTCCATTGTATATACAATATCTGTAGACCATATATTCCACATGTTCATTATTCATTCATCTGTGGTTGGACAGATTGTTTTCTTACCTTGGTTATTGTAAATGCTGCAGTGAACATAGGGGCATGTATATCTTTTTGAATTAGTATTTTCCTTTTCCTTGGATAAATATCCAGACACGGAATTGCTGGGTAGTATGATAGTTGAATTTTTAATTTTCTGAGGACCTTCCACATGGGTTTCCATAATGGCTGCATCATTTTGCATTTTCACCCACATTGCATAAGCACGGTTCCCTTCTCTCTACATCCTTGCCAACTTTTTATTATCTTTTTTGATAATAGCCTTTCTGACAAGAAAGGTGATACCTCATTGTGATTTCAGTGTATTTCCCTCATGATTAATAATTCTGAGTATTTTTTCATGTGTCCACCAGCTGCTTCTTTGGAGAATTGTTGATTCAGTTCCTCTGCTTCTCTTCTTTCTCTTCTCTTCTCTTCTCTTCTCTTCTCTTCTCTTCTCTTCTCTAGAGAGTGTGCATGCACAGGGGACGGGCAGAGAGAGGGTGAGAGAATCTTAAATGGGCTCTACACCCAGTGTGGAGCCTGATGTGGGGTTCCATCTAACGACCATGAGATCATGACCTGAGAGGAAATCAAGAGTTGGATGCTCAAATGACTGAGCTACCCAGGCACTCCTCTGCTCATTTTTAATTGCTTTGCCTGTTTGATATTGAGTTGTGTGAGCTCTTTATCTATTTTGGATATTAACTCCTTATCAGTTATATCATTTGCAAATATCTTCTCTCGTTTAGAAGGTTGCCTTTTTGTTTTGTTGATGGTTTCCTTTGCTATGCAAAAGCTTTTTAGTTTTAGTCTCATTTGTTTATTTTTGCTTTTGTTGCCCTTGCCTCAGAAGACAGATCGAAAAAATTACTACTCACATCAGCGTCTGGTAACTTATGTTTCCTTCTAGGAATTTTATGGTTTCTGGTCTTATATTTAAGTCCTTTATTCATTGTGAGTTAATTCTTGTGAGGTAATTCTTGTGAAGAAGGTGGTCCAGTTTCATTCTTGGGCATGTTGCTGTCCAGTTTTCCCAGAACCATTTGTGGAAAAGACTGTCTTTTACCTGGGGACCATTTTAAGCAATGAAATTATAAAAAAAAAAAAAACCCACAAAAATGTGAAAGAGATTACACCAAATAGACCGTGAAAAGGACATTTGTTTATAGTCTTAGAGCTGAAACAAGAAGGTAGGGTGTCACCTTGTTCAGCTCAGCTGGGAATGTGTGCACTGGGTGACTCCAATTTTTCTCCACTCTGCGTACATCTGTGGATAACCACAGAAGTGCCACAAACCTTGATTTGTTGATTGCAAACAAATTTTAGTGAGTAGGTGAATTTGTAAATATGGAATCCACAAATGAAAAGAAGTACAGTACTAATTAAGGATTTTAGAGACATTACACTGAAATTTACCCTTAATTAGGTATTCAATGTTGTTTCCGGAGGATTAAAACAAACCAACATTCATATCTACCAAATACCGGACACCATGCTGGACACTTCCATGTCGTAATGGCTTTTCCTTTTATATGTCAGTCCTTGCAATGAAGGAAATGGAAAGTCCAATGAAATAGGCTGAATTCGCACGACAAATACATGTCCTAGGTGTAAGTAAGTATTTACGGCTCCAAAGCCCCTTCCTCGCGGGATGGCTATTCCGGTTGTTACTGTCACTTACTTGGGTTTGTTGGGGTTGGGTGGGGGATGGAGGAGATGGTAGAATAAGCCACATTGTCAAGGTCCTGAGTCTGCAGACTGCTAGGAGCAAGCGAGTTAAGGAGCGCACCGCTGTGATAAAATGACAAGCAGGGTGGCTGATGCCTAGCTGGGAACCAGGAGGACCTTGCCTCGGGCACCGCTGAGAAGACAGGGAAGAATAGCTGGAATCCTGACCTTTGGCAGCCCAAGGAGGGCATCACGATGGAGTACCTTCTCTGTGCTTTCTCCCTGCTGTATTTCTTTTCTCTCTCTTGGGGGTAGATTCCGGGTCCTCAGATTCCCACTGGGCATGGAGACCTGGGGCAAGAGCCATGGTTGTGTGTACCACATTCTGTGTCTCTAACACGGTGGGTCTTATCCAACAGCTAAAGTTAGGAGTCGCCTGTCAGGTTTTCGAAGCCTTTGTGATACCTTGGGCGGTGGGTGTCACGCACGCAGTGGAGACTGTACTTAGTGAAACCAAGGTTGATTGCTTTAGTTTCCTGCTGGAGGTTTCGTGACTGGGAAACAGGCGTGATTTGATTAGATCATTGATTTTCCGTAGTGGGGACGTGTCGTCTTTTGCCACCTCCTGGCAGCCTGCCTCCTTCAGCCTCCTTGCGTTTGTCCACGTGTGTTTTTCTCTTTCTGCCTCTCCGCCTCCTTCCTCTTGCCAGTGTTGATTGTGTCTCCCTGAAACATCAAGTCCTTCTGTCAGCTGATACTGTCCTTGAACTGAACAAAACCCTCACAAGCAGGCCAGCAGTTGAGTCACTTACCTCTGTCTCCAGAGGAGTTTATCTCCCTTGACAAGGGTTTGTCTGGTTTTAGTGGCACAGTTAGTGACAGCCCATGCATGTAGCAGCATGTGACCCGGCTCCTTGCCTCAAACTGTGTAGTCGTCAGAGCTGTCACACAGTCAGAACAAGTTAATTCCGCGCCGGCAGAAGGGCAGGCTGTAATAATCCTGGGCCTCTGGAGAGGGTGCTGTCAGGCGGTGTGTGAGCTGCAGCCACCCGGAGGCTCTCCTCTGTGGGCAAGGATGCCTGCTGACAGGCGGCGTGTTATGCCCAGGGATCCGGATGGGTGCAAGCTTACTGATTTTCTGTCGGTTCCGTGGTGCTCCCGGTCCTGCCAGCTGTAATCTGGGAATGACAGTTTCAACAGGCACCATTTGAAGCTTTAAAAAACCTGTCTTTTTTCTGGCAGAGGCAGAAAACTGCTGTTGACCCTTTCCCTATTTTAGTTCTTCGTATTTTTTTTTTTTTTCTATCACGGCAAATGAGACTTATGATTGGGTAGCAGTGTATTTGTGGGTTTCCCAGGAGACGGTTGCTGATGAGCTGCTGGTCTCATTAAGGTGCATTTTTTCTCCCTATGTTCTTTAAGATATCTTTGGTTTCTGATCCTGGGGGTCAGGTATGTGTTTCTTGGAGATGAGAGAACTGAGAGTTCACCCGGTGTTTGAAGACAGAACAATGTAGCCATGTGTGGGGTATTTCTCTGCGGCAGAAGTTTGGGGATATATGCCGACAAATATCCAGAGATCCACAGTGGGGACTCTAGAAGTTCATGGTCACTCAAGAATGAAACACAGACATTCAATTAGCCAGAGTGGAGAGGTCCAGATTCCCACTGAAGGCAGAAGTCATGGTTACCTCTCCTATGAGGGACTGATGACTAAGGGGCTTTTTTTTTTTTTTTTTTCTTCTAGACAGACAAGAAGATCGAGGAGAAACACGGAGGATTTTGCTTGTAATTAAATAGTTATGAAAACAAAAGATCATTTTCGCCTAATGGTGTATATGATACCTGCGGATGTGTTATTTACATTAGTATATTTGAGTCTTTTGAATGGCTATAATGTCTCCTGAAGTAATTTTAGGAATTGATAAGCAAAGAGCAGTCTTTTTCAGAAATGAAGACGTGTTGCCGGATTTAGACTCAACCCAGTGCCTAAGTCGATTAGCTCAGGACATATCTGTGAAAGGCCACAGAAGTCTCTCTGGTTGGTGTAGTGAAACTGGTGTGAGATATGCTATATCTTGTGTTTCTCTAGTTCTTTTCTAAAAGGGAAGACACCACAGAGAGATATTCTAAAAGAAATTCACAGCGTAATCCTTACTGATAACCAAAGAGGATGCAAAGTGAAAGGTAGCTAAGGAAGCCGATGTGGTTGATGGAGCTGTTTCCTAAAAAAGCAAATCTAATCATGTCACATTATTGTAATATCCCATGAATTTGCATGTGCTGTTCTCACTTCTATGTCTTTCACACATTTCTTTGTGTGTCAAACTTTACTCATCTTAAAACAATTGTTTTTAAATGTTTGTTTATTTTTAAGAGAGAATGCTAGCGATAGAAGGGGAGACAGAATGTGAAGCAGGCTTCAGGCTCTGAGCTTTCAGCACGGAGCCTGATGCAGGGCTCAAAGCCACCAATAGAGAGATCATGACCCAAGCCGAAGTTGGACCCTCAACCAACTGAGCCTCCCAGGCGCCCCAAACTTTACTCATCTTTTAAGATTCAGATCACAAGTCTTAAATGAGTCCTTCTTATATGCAACATTCCCCACGTCCCTAAGAGTGTTCATAGGACTTCTGAAACGTGTGTTTATAGAACATGAGTGTATGTATTAGGCAACACTTAAATGTGTCTCCTTATATGTCTACCGTTTCTACTAGTCTATGACTCACTGAGGTTAGAAGCCATCTATTATTTGCCACCTTATCTGCAGTGACTAGAAAATGTCTAGGGACACGTGGGTGGCTCAGCTGGTTAGGCTTCCAACTCTTGATTTTGGCTTATGTCATGATCTCACCGTTCTTGAGATCGAGCTCCGTATCTGGGCTGTCTGTGCAGAGCCCGCTAGGGATTCTCTCTCTTCCTCTCCCTCTGCCCTCCTCCTCTCACGCACACTCTGTCTCAAAATAAATAAATAAAGTTGAAAAAACCCCAAAACGTCTAGCACAAAACAGATGCTAACTCAGTGGTTAAAGACTGAATGAAGGGTACTCTGTTGAGCTCTGGTGTGAGAAAAAAAAGTTAGATGAAAGGTGAAATTTTAATCAGATGGATTTAAAAGAGTTGATATTTGTAATAAAATGTCTATTTGTAATAACACGTATCCTTAAGAACGCTGTTAACAATGAGTTCAGACATTTGAAGAATGCAAGAGACAATTAAAAAATTAAAAGGACTTGAAACAGCTATGATTAAAATAATGATTTGTGCAGGTGGCAAAATGTTAACACATGGAGGGGAGCTGGCGGAATTACCAGAACCTTGCTTCTGTGATCTCTGTCAGGGATCATGATCTACAAAGACCCACATGGTCAAAGGGAAGTATGAGACGACAAAGCTGGCTGCTTTCAGTGAATTCAAATTTCCGGGGACAGAAGAGACAGTCCAGCGTGTTGAAAATTGTAGGTGATGGTGGGATCATTTAGAAGAGAAGGGGCATCCTGGTCTTGTTGAGTCCTCCTCATTTTCTGTTTTTCAAATTAATCCAGGTGTCTCCACTCTTCCTGTCATCACTGTTAGTCTTTATTTTCCAGTTAGTCATCACCACCCAGACGACAGAAGAGCTGAATTCCTCTCTGTCCCTAGAGTTGCTTTTTCCAGTGCAGTCCTGTGTAGGAACCAAAGTGGTGTAGATTTGATCATGTCACTGTCTCATCAAGACTGCTGTAGGGACTTTGCATTTCGCATTTATTATGGCTGTCTGCCCTGCCCCTCTGCGGCCTCTCCAGGCTCGACTCTACCCATCCTCTTCCTCTGCAATCCCCTTCCTTCCCTGGAAGGTCCTGCCTTACTGAAATCTTTCCAGCCTCAGGCATGCGCTGTTCCTTCTGAGCCTTGGCACATGCTACATTAACTTACTCAAAAAATGTCTTCATTAAACCTGGCTCTGGTTAGGCACTGGAAGAGATAAAGGAGGATAGAAACAGGAAGTCATGGTCTTTGTAAGGAGAGATGGTGATTAATCAAATAATTATCAAATAATCAAATACACTATAACATTGTAACAGGGATAAGGAGAAGAATGGTGCAATGAGCGCTTGCGACCTTGTCTACCAGATCGAAATCTTCCCTGGTAAAGGGATGACGATGATGAAGAAGCATTAACTAGGGGAAGAAGGGGAAGGAAGGGTATTCCCAACATGCGGAACAAGATTTGCAAAGCTCCATTCGGCAAGGAATCCCCATAGTGGTGATGAATTGGAAGGAAGTCTGTGTGGCTGGAGTGGGCAGGGGTGAGGCTGAGAGCCAGGGGTGACTCTGATCATGTTTGTCTTAGTACAAGGAATGTTTGTCTTAGTACAATAAATGGTTGAGAGTCACTATGCCATTTTCAGTAGGGTCAGCAGGGCCAACTCTCTTATGGATCATTGTGTCTATAGAGTGAATTGGGAGAGGGAGGCTGAAAGAATGAGAATCAGGCATTTGTGGGTAGTTAGAGTTAACCAGGCAACTGATGCCCTTGTTGGGATTAGGGTGGTTGTGGCAGATATCAGACTAGTGAGTTGTTCTGAGAGAGATTTGGGGGTGCAGTCAACAGGACTTGGTGGTGGATTAGACAGGAGGCATGAGAAAGAAGGGCATGTGGAAGGAAACTCCCAGGTGTTGGGCTGGGTGGAGTGGCGGTGGAGACAGTCTCTGGAGAGGAGATCCTGGAAGAAGATCAGAGAGCATTCATGACTTTGGTGTTGGACAGGGTCTGAGGAGTCGTGCAGGTAGAGAGGTAATGTGGGCAGGAAGGGGCACTGTTCTACCACACAGAGGGGAGGTCGAGGCTGGAGACCTACACTGGTAAGACCTTTGCATAAGTCCTAACTGAAACTGTAGACATTGATGCAATTAATTTTGAAGAGAACACAGGGTATGAGGGCTCAGGATCAAGCCTTCGGGAAAGTCAAGATTTGATGGAGAAGGAGAGGATGAGATTATAAAACATGGGAAGTCAGTTTCAGAAGACTAGTAGTGTGTTGTGATGTCGCAGAAGCTAACAAGTCAGGGTTTCAAGAAAGAGGGCCAGGGGACATGATGATGAAAAATATCTCTTGGATTTTTGCTATGAATTGGGGGAGAACTTTATAGGTCATGGTTGGAGGGAGAGGAGACATTAACAGCAGTGCCTTCTGCCTCAAATATTGTTTCCTTCTCTTTTTGCTTGGTTGATTTCCCTTTCAATCCTTGGGGTCTTGACTGAAAGTCTTCTTCTTCTAGGAAGCCCTCCATGATGACTCTTTCCATTTTATCTTTCTACAAGACCAGCTGGGGCTTTTAAAATGTGCTTCCAGAACATTAAACTTGTACCTATTAGCTTGTGTCTTTATATGCCATATCATTTCCATACTTATTGCCTATTTTTTCCTCTCTCAGGTCCAGTCTGAGAGAGCACCATAATCAAACTCTAACACTGTAGTTATAACCATGTGCATTAAAAAATTTTTCTTAATGTTTATTTATTTGAGAGAGAATGCGCGCGAGTGAGCGCAAGCAGGGGAGGGGCAGAGAGAGAGGGAGACACAGAATCAGAAGCAGGGTCCAGACTCTGAGCTGTCAGCACAGAGCCGGCTCTGAATTCATGAACCCTGAGATCATGACCTGAGCCGAAGTTGGACGCTTAACTGACTGAGCCCCCCCAGGTGCCCTAACCACGTTGTTGAACAAGTCCATTGCTTAGCAAAGTGCCGCACTCTGAGTGGATGCTTGAGAAATCAGACTGACTAACTGAATACAATAAATGCTGTTAATTTTTCAAATTAGTTAAAAAGCCTGGGCTGATGAGTTTTACGGAGTTATTTCTCCCATTATAAGAACAAAGTATAAGCAGATGGTTTGTGATTATTTAGAGGAGAAACTTACTACTTCACTGAGCCAGTTTGGGTCCTCGAGAGCTGGTCATTTCAGGCTAATTGAAGAGAGCCTCTTAATAGAGGATAGGAAGCTTCTAGATCATGGGAATATCATGGGCATAACGTATCTGAAGTTTAGCAGTCACTCATGACATCCCCGTAGACCAAATAGTCAGGTAGATGGCAAGCTGGGCCACACCAATTGGTTCAGTGCTACGGTTTGGGAAAAACTGTTGTGTGTGCTCTTGGCCCTGAGATGTGAACTAAGATAGATAGTCCATAACTTCTGATGTAAAAGCCTTGGAGTCTGTTTCCTTTTCATTTTTTTCTTTTTTCTTTCAGTTTATTTATTTTGAAAGAGTGTGTGGGTGAATGTGGGGGAGGGGCAGAGAGAGAGAGAGAGGGAGAGACTCCCAAGCAGGCTCTGTACTGTCAGCATGGAGCCCAATGCGGGGTTTGGTCTCATGAACAGTGAGATCATGACCTGAGCCAAAACCAAGAGTTGGAATCTTAACTGATTGAGCCATCCAGGCACCCCTGGAGTCAGGTTTGTCTTAGAATTTGCAGTTCTTGAATCTTCTAATAGTAACTGCAAACACTGTAATAGATGAGAAGGGTGACATCATTTTACCTTTTTGCAAATCTCTTTCCTGTCTGCTTCTGCATTCAATCTGTTGCAATATGTTATTCTTGTTGAAATATATGAAGAGAAGTAGGCCTCACACAGATATGTAGTTGGAAAGGAAGGAGAAACATTTTAATGGCATTTCAGGTAATTATGGATATGATTTTTGGATTTGATACCAAAACTTGAAAAATGGTTAAAGTCTTTAAAGTTATGTGGAATCTGAGATAGTAATGAACTTTTCTTATTCAGTTACATTAAAATTGATTAGTCTGACTTCTGCTTTTAGGAAATCTTTTTTTTTGTTAAAAATCTTTTTTTTCATTTTATTGTAGAGAGCATGTGAGTGGGAGGGAGTGGCCAAGGAAGAGGGAGGGAAGGAGGGGGAGAGAGGGAGAGGGAGAGAGAGAGAGAGAGAGAGAGAGAGAGAATGAATCTTAAACAGGCTCCACACTCAGCACAGAGCTCATCTTGGGGCTCAGTCCCACGACCCTGGGATCATGACCTGAGGTGAAATCAAGAGTCTGACACTCAACAGAATCAACCATTCAGATGCCCCAAGAAATCTTTCTCCCATGCTTGATTTTGAAATATTTGTTCATTTGGTTTACTGAGTTAAGAGATCTTCCAGATATTGACACAGTGTATCATATAAAAATAATCACCTTTATTGAATATCCTCACTGATATCAGAAATATCTAAGAGTTGGAAGTTGTTAAGCTCATAGTGATGCATACAAGTTTTTCCAAATTCTAATTTTCACTTGAAAGATCAAATTTTTCATTGGCAATAAATACTGTCATTTGTTTTTACCTGAAGTGACAGGACTCCTTCATTCATTTTCAAAAAAAGTTTTTTTAAATGTTTATTTACTTTTTGGAGAGAGAAAGAGAGTGTGGGGGAAGGGGCAGAGAGAGAGGGAGACAGAATCTGAAGCAGGCTCCAGGCTCTGAGCTGTCAGCACAGAGCCCGACCCAGGGCTTGAACTCACAGACTACAAGATCGTGACCTGAGCCAAAGTTGGATGCTTAACTGACTGAGCCACCCAGGTGCCCCTCCTTCGTTCATTTTCAAGAAAATGTTTGCCAGTAGCCAAGTTTAAATAATCATCATATGACTGTCAACCATTCTTTCAAGTAAAGATGTTTCATGAAAAAAGTAGCTGGTGATATTCAAACAGTTGCACATGTGCTTTTGTTTGAGACAAGCGTGGCAGCAGATGTACTTTATATTTCCCATTTCGTCACACAGAATATCAAAAAGATGTGTACTCAGGATTTGAGATTTAGTGAAAATAATAATTTTTACTATTTCATCAAGGATTAAGTGAACCTACTCTACATGCCCTGCATTCTCCCTACCTGCCTTTTAATGTGAGCGCATATGCTGATTTATGCCAGAAGTCAGCCATTTAACTACCATTGATTTTGTACCATCAGTACAAAGGTCAACATAATAAAACAAGGCAAATAACATTTTAGTATTATAAAAATGTTCATGACTCCTCTAGTCCCCCTGAAAGGATCTTAGGGACCCCTAGATGTCTGTAGACCACACTCAGAGAACTTCATGACTAACTGTTCTATAATCCCTACCTGTTGCACTGTCTTGCTCACCTCATAGTGATGCATCATGGGAAGGGAAATGGTAAATGAGCCAACTTGCATGATACAACAACATTCTGTATCACTGATGATGTAGCTAGAATATACCAATTGAATGAGCAATGGAACAACTGATTCAGTCCTATCTCTGTCTCTTCTGTTTTCTCACATCTCACTTGGTATTTGCTTAATCAACCTGAAGTTGAGTTCTGGCAGAGATTGCTAGATGTCCCCCAAGTCCATTGTTTCTTTCTCCTAGTCAGCCTCCCTTGCATTAGATAAGATGATTGGGTTGATCATCTTATTGTTTCCACAATAATAGTAGTGGAAGGGGTGTGTGTTCCTTCTGGGCTTGTCCCATTAAAATCCTCCAAGCATGCTACTCTGTGATTTTGCCCTCACAGATGTGGATGGGCTGGATGTGGATTGGGCTAGAGGCCAGTGAGGTGATAGAAGGAACTTTGGAAAGACCAAGTGCAGTGATTACTGCATTCTGAAAATGGCTCAACACCCATCTAGCACTGTTAAGTGAGCAAGGAAGAAATTTCTGTTGTCTCGAACATCACAGGTTTAGATCTGTTTGTTATAGCAATTAGCCTACCTTTAGCCCTGGCTTGAATAATAACCTTTTAATTAGAATTCACAGTGATTCATATTCCTCAATGATATGTGACTTGAAGCTACACTAAAGGGTAATATCATTCATCATGACTTTTCATAGAGCTAGTCTGGAAAAGGACATATCTTCCTAAACTTACGGAGGTTCTGCTTTTATCTTCTCAGCAAAGGATCTATTTCCAAATTAGTGGGTGATACAAGGTACAATGAGGAACAAATATTTGTTCCTTAATTATTTGGGGGATTATAGTGCTGCATTATTACTTCACATATGTTCCAACCCTAAAATTCATGGCCTTGGATACCCATGGGTGTAGACAGGGAATTAAGCTGGAAATTGGAAATGTATTCCATGAAAGATACAATGAAAAAAGTAATTGAAGATCAAGTATTATAAATGGAATGACTCAGGAGCTTGAGAACTGCTTTAAAAAAAATGGATATAGTTTTTCAAGGGGAAGTAATTGAGTAGATTCCAAATTTAAAACCCTTGGGGAATTGGTACTTTTTCCTAATACTGATCCTTTCTTTTTGGTTTGTGAGTATGAAGCGAATTCCCCCCTAGTGTCAGTTTGATAGATGCAATTACAAAAATCATGGATGGGATCCAGGATGTTATTAAACTTTTTTCACTTTGCTCTTATTTGTATTAAACACAAATCCTCACTTTAAGCAAATAACTGGGCTATTTTCATAAACATTGTATATCGTGTGCTACGTGATCTATGTCCCGTTCAATGATGTTGCTTCCATTGATTCTACAATGATCATTTCCCATCTTGGCGGTCTGCAGTGATCAATTTTATGATCATTTCATTGTTTTTAAAAATAACCTCTAAATTGAGTTGCCATTAACTTGATTAAGAAAATTTTAAGCACCTTTATGTGTTACTTTGATAAAAATTTACTGAGCACATACCATGTGCTAGGCCCCGAAGATACAAAAATATATAAGCAGCTCTTGTTTTTCAGGAGCTCACAGTCCACTGGGGAACTAATATACTATAATGGTCAACTAGACTAAGTTATGGAGCAGTAATAACCCTCCAAATCTCAGTGTTTTAATGCAACCCACATTTATTTCATGTTCATACTCCACATCTGATAAAGTAAGCAGGGGGGCTCTGTTGGAAGAGAAAATTGAGAGGATGTGATCACTGGTTGACCTGTGATCTGGAGCCCAGGCAAGCAGAGGCTTCTTACTCCCTCCCCTGTCCACACGATGTGCTTTCTACCTACTATTCCCATACGGGCAGGTATTTCAAAGGAGCCTTGAGAGAGTGAGGTGGCGTTGAGACCACTTGGATTAGTGTACATGACTGAATTCAGTTGAGAGCTCTGTATGAAGTCTGAAGATCCCGCGGGACTGCTGCCTAGATCCACTTGTCTTGTGGTCACCTGTGACCAGCTGCATGTGTAACATATGCTGGTTAAAAGTGCCACCTACCAATAGGAGTCACCGGCCTCTTTCTTTGGTCTCTCCTTGCCCTTTGTGTACAGAGGGCCAGTTTCGAATTTTCTCTGAGGAAGCTCCCGAGGGTGTGAACCAATGGGCTCCCAGGCTCAGGGACTTAGTCTCCTGGTGTGACCTCCACAGGGTCTCTCTGATGGGGGAAAGGACCCCTGTCACTTGCACACTGATTTTTAAAGCTTCTGCCCCAGGGGACATATGCCATGTTTGGCTCACATTTTGTTGGCTGAAGCAAGGCAAAAGACTATTCCTACAGGAGAGTGAAAGTCCAATCTTAAAATGTGCCCTGGAAGGAAGGAGCAATGGAATGTTTGTGGACAGCCATTTAACAACCACATGTATAAATGCACAGTTACAGTGCAGAAAAGGGTAGACAGTCATGGCACCAGGATATCTGATACAGCAGCAAGTGTTGTGAGAGTTCGCATAGGATCCTGATCAACACTGAGGTGGACTGAACTTCATATTAGAGGAAGGGGCTGCGTGAGCAGCTACATAAAAATCTCTTTCCTAGGCACGCGTCCAATGGTGGCTCAGGTTGTGATCTCACTGCTTGTGAGTTCAAGTCCCGCAGCAGGCTCTGTGCGAACAGCTTGCAGCTCAGAGCCTGGAGCCTGCTTCGGATTCTGTCGTCTTCTTGCTGTGTCTCCCCCGCTTGCTCCCTGTCTCTCTCAAATGTTAAAAAAAAAAAAAAATCTCTTCCCTGAACAAGCTTCCTTGAATCCCTGGACTCACTCAGTCCTTTCCTAAACCTCCCTCTCTTTGCTGCCTCCTCTCTTCCTCCTCTTTAACAGTACTTTTGGTTTAATGTCTATCTCCCCTGCCAGATTACCATCACCACCAGGGCAGAGACTGCGTCTCTCTTCTGCACAGCTTTGTCTGAGAAATGTTTGTTGGACGAGGGCACACAACGACTGTTTGTTGAGTAAAGTCTCAGAGGAGCTGAATTTTGGATAGCCAAGGTAAAGGTGGCCCAAGAGTGAAGGACTGAGAGCATCACAGACTGAGGGTCATCCTGCAAGGAGGCACTGACACACCAGTGGCAAGGCCTTTTTGAGAAGGGAAAGTACAAAGCTTATGGCTAGCTCACTCCCTCCAAGACACGTTTTTTCTCACGCGTAGCCTAATTGCCATTTTGAGAGAAAGCAAGTTGGTGTTCCATTTCCAAAGCGCTCTGGGGTGTCTAACTCCCCGTTTTTCTCTGGTCTCTCTGCTTTGATGAGCTGAGACCACCAGCTGGGTGAAGTTTCTCTACTGTGGATAAATGTCCGCAAGGGGCCTTATCCAGGCCACCGACCTCATTTTCACTAGTGAATCACAAGTGATTCAAGCCCAAACTTTAACCTTTCTCCAGAGGAGTAGATAATGCATTAACACCTCTAACCACTCTACCGGCTCCCAGGGCACGATGGTATCTGTTGTCTCCCAGGCCTAAGCAGATCTGCCATTTGCTTCTGATAATCACAGCCCAGGAAACTGTTTCAGACACCAGGGAGGGGCTGTGTAGACAGGGAAGAAGTGTTTCTCCTAGAAATGAAACTGTTTGCTCTGGGCACACCTGGCTTAGAGATGTCATTCATTAAAGTCATCAGGCAGTTTGATTTGGATTCCACGGGTGTGGAGGTCTCCCCTTATTTCCAGATAGGTTTTCAGCAGCCTACCCAATTCTCACATAGTTGCTGATGAACTGGGCGATTTTGCTGGGGGTGAGCAGTAGCATTTTTCCGGGGTGGGAGCTGCTGATTTTTGGTCAGATGTTTTATTTATTTACTTATTTTAATGTTTTTTTTTTTTTTGAAGTTTTAGTTAATTTGAGAGAGGGCATGAGTGTGCATCAGTGGGGGAGGGGTAGATAGAATCCCAAGTAGGCTCCACACTGTCCGTTCAAAACCCGATGAGGGGCTCGAACTTAAGAACTGTGTGGTCATGACCTGAGCCGAAGTTGGACGCTTAACCGACTGACCCCCCCCCCCCCCCCCGGAACCCCTAGTCAGATGTTATAAACGGAGGCTTAGTGTTCCTGGGAAGAAAACTGGCAGACGTTCACTTAAATCAGGACTGAGCTGGTCAAACAGCAGCAGATGGCAGGCCTTGTGTCGGCCCCTTGAGCACCTGCCCTGGCTAACTCACTGTGACAGCTCAAAGAAGTGGTGTGGCAATGCTACTGAATATTTCCTTTGACAAGAGGATGAAGTGATTTAAAACAGCAACAACAACTTATAGTGATTAAGTGGCTCCTTGCATATGTATTTTCTTTATTGCTGCACACTAACTTTCTCAATTAAAACAGAAATAACCATCCTGGACCCTTTCTGTCTGCTCACTTGGGTTACAAATAGCTCATACCTGCGCTGGTTGCTTCTAGCCTCATGTAGCTATTTAATTAAGTTCACTGCCTCAGTTGTACAAGTCACATTCAAATACTCCATGGCTGTGTGCGACTGGTAGCTGCCATATTAAACATTTCCATCATTCCAGAATGTTCTCTCGGGAAGCACTGGCTTTGAGCGTTCTTCTCCAAAATGGGATGAGAATAACCCAGGGGGTTTGTAGAATACCCCACGGTGGTGGGAGAACAAAATGTCAGACCTCTTTATGCCATCTAGTTCTAGGAAGTATATTTTGAGATGGAGTTTAACATACAGTGAATGTATTAGATAGTGCTCTCAGGATTAATTCCTGTAGAGGAGGTGAAGGAAGAAGGGTTTGGGGAGGACAAGGGGGAAACGCTGGGTTATGCTTCAGTCCCAGCAAACACCTCCACTAACCCACAGGGAGCTCTGAAATTAGAAAAGACTCAAGAGTTATTCCAACTTATTGCGAGGACTCTGGCCCTTCATACTGCTGTGACCAGTCGTGGACCAAGGCTGCCCCTGGGAAGGGGTGTGGGCTCATCATCCCATTTGGTTTCCTTATACTAGATGTTATGAATGTTCAAAATTCATTAGTGCAGTGATAAATGAACATAATTTATAAACAAATACATGTACATATATATAAAAGGGCTCATGCTAAGCAGAACTGATTAGGGTGCACAAATTTATTTTTAATTTTTTAATGTTTTATTTATTTTTGGGAGAGAGAAAGCAAACACGAGCAGGGGAGGGGCAGAGGGAGAGGGAGACAGAATCCAAAGCAGGCTTCGGGCTCTGAACTGTCAGCACAGAGTCCGATGCGGGGCTCAAACTCACAAACTGTGAGATCACGACCTGAGCCGAAGTCAGATGCTTAATCGACTGAGCCACCCAGGCACCGCCAGGATGCACAAATCTAAAAGCTGGGAACTTAGATTTAGACCCTGAATTGAAAACCAGATTTTTACTTTTGCATTTTTGAAATACTTTTCACAAATTTGTGGCCAGCTGGTCTAATCCAGCAGTAGACTAGCTGGTTCAATCAGAATAGCACTTCTTTCTCTAAATTACATGTTTATGGCTGTGCAGTGACTTTAGGCGGTGGCCCACTCCAGTTCACTAGATGGCTGATATCTTGCTGTTGTCTTAAGCTCAGTGATTTCACACATTTGTGTGGTCTCTTTGAGCCCTGATGGCATTTGAGTCCGCCATTCCTGGGTTTGTACAGTTGCAGAAGGGAACAGTGTGTCCCATGCTTGAAAGCAGCAGAAGAAACATATACATATAAAAATGTCACCTAATTTTCTTGAGTACCCACTGAGCTAGGTATGAGTATTATGGGATTAGAAAGGTCGCCCCACCAATGACAAAGAGATGGTGATAAGGCTTTTAGCAGAGAGGTCTTACAGGTTTTTTTTTTTCCACCCCTAAAAACCTTTACTTTGATCTTAGCTCTCAAAGAGTTTGATGCAGAGAAATTCATAAGCCAGGGGCCACAAAGTCCAGTGCCTACTGGGGGCTAGTAGTCAATGTGAACAAAGGAGCCAGTCCAGTGTGAGCTAATAAGGAGTGGTGGTATCTGTCGTGATATGGGGAGTCCATTTCCCCTTTTCACAAGGTGGCTTCTGTGGCCAGGGAGAATAATGGTAGTAGTGTTATTGATATCTCAATTTTCAAGAGATCCTGGGTATGTCATTGAAAGTCGGAGATACAGTGAAATCTGATATTTACACATTGGTACTCATTTCAAAACCGTGGGTCAAAAGAAACACATAGGGGCTACAAGTCAATCTCTGAGGCTCCAGATGGCTGGGACCGCTGCCCAACCTCAAGGCAGGGGCTCAGGTTTGAGAAGTAGGAGGACCTTTCACATCTTCCTGTCTCTCAGAGGGTGCTGACCCTGAGACATCTGTCTGATATCTGGTCTGAGGCCTGAGCCTCAAAGTCAATAGAAGTTTGCTTTGAAGCTGTTGGAGCCCATATCATGAATATTTTGTGACTGCTGCTTCTGTCAATTTCACAAAAACTAGGCTCACTTCAGCCTTCAAATGTGGCCTATACTGTACTTCTGTAGACTCCTTGGCTATCAATGAACATCACCTTGGACCTACAAACTAATTACAGAATGACACTGTTGTTACTACCTGCTAGTGCAGTACTCTCAGTTGTTAGCAATTCATGAGGTGTGTGATCTTTGGCTTAGGAGGGGAGGAAAGAAAGAAAAGGGATATAGTAAGATGAGCACATCCACTTACTTCCAATTCACGATGGTGGCTTCGTGTCATCACCACCCTGGTCAGAAAATTTTTATCCAACTTGTGTTTTCCCCATTGATAAGGACATGAGAAGGTTGAACAGTTAATTCTCCCAGAAGCAAAACCCTACAGCCCTGGGGATGTTCCCTAGAACAACACAAATCATACCTATTGGGTAGTTAATGGGTGGTTATTATTTTGTTCTTTTGAGCAAAGGATGATGGGTGGGGCCAAGATTCTGAAGTAACAGTATGGATTTTGCTCTCTTGGGATAAGAGCCTAAGGAAGTTCCAGAGTCTTCGATTATCATGGCATGGTATTGACAGGAGGGCTATTGCGATAACCATTTTGTTGAGGTTTACTCTTTAATACGGGATCTTCCTAGTAGTTTCCTCTATATAGTATTTGTAGTTTCTTAACCATTTAACAAAGTAGAGTTTCTTCCTTAATTTTAATTCCTTTTTAAATTTTTATTTATTTTAAAAAAATTTTGTTAATGTTTATTTTTGAGAGAGAGTACGGGCAGGGGAGAGGTAGAGAGAGAGGGAGACACAGAATCTGAAGCAGGCTTCAGGCTCTGAGCTGTCAGCCCAGAACCTGACACGGGACTCGAACTCACAGACCACAAGATCGTGACCTGAGCCGAAGTTGGACGCTTAATAGACTGAGCCACCCAGACACCCCTAATTTTAATTCTTCTTAACAAATCCTTTGACCGGTCTTTATAAAGCTCACATTAAAAAAATCCCATTTGTATTTAGTTCCAAATAGTTATCTTGGACAAGGTGGCACAAATGATAAGTGAAGTGATTTATCAGGCTGTATCTCTACAGCCTGAGTGATCAAAACCAGAGTATTGCCTGAACCAGGCCTCTTCTTCTTTACTTGTGGTCCCTGCAATTAGTAAATTAGGCAGATGTGGCCACCGCCCTGTGGTTTCTGACATAGACCCATACACATCTATTCAAGTAAGTCAATAAATATGCCGCTGCCTGCTGCCTCTTCTCCTCCTCCTCCTCCTTCTCCAAGTTTATTCTGAGAGAGAGAGTGAGGATGGGAGGGGCAGAGAGAGAGAATCCCAAGCTGGCTCTGTGCTGTTAGCATGGAGCCTGACACGGGGCTTGAATCCATAAACCGTGTGATCATGGCCTGAGCTGAGTTGGATGCTTAACTAACTGAGCCACCCAGGTGCCCCTGCTTCTTCCATTTTGTGTGGGATGAAGAGTGGGCAACCTGTTGCTGAGATGTTCAGAGTTTGGCAAGAAAAACCTTTCTCAGTAAGCTGTAAGCACAATGGTTTCTCAGAGGAAAGTAGATAGAATTTCAGAAGCATTTAAAAAAAAAAAAAAGAAACGAGAGGATATTCTTTCCTATTGTATAAAATTTATCCATCTATGTTACCAGTATTTACTGAGTGATCATGGGTTTATCCAGGGGATTCAGCATAATGCTGTATTGTAACGTGACCAACCACTTCTGTACCCCAAGTTTTTTCAGGGCCATCACCCTCCCTTTTGACCACCCCACCCTGGCCCCAACCCCAACCTGACTCTGTTCCGTGTCTAGGCTGGTCTGTATCCACTGCCTTGCTCATTCTCTGAGTTCCCCTCCAGGGTCACGTGGGTTGCCTAAAGAGGGCTCTGATATTAGCTTGCCGTGCCTTGTCAGTTCAAATCAAGTCACGGCAGCTCAAGCCCACCCTGCGGGCAAGTGCTTGACAGTTCTCCTTGTCAGCCCACTGTTGAAAGGCAGGCAGTGGCAGCGAGTGGGAACCAGTTAATTAGCAGTGATGACTACCAGGTTGGGATTTTTTGTTTAATGCTTAGTTAATTTCACAGTAATTGAATTTAGACTTGGCTTACATAGACTGGGGTGAAAGGCTCTGTGTGGAGCCCCAGCATTCTGCAGCAGGAGAGAGAAAAAGGCTATTGTTCTGAGATGTGCCTGGCCTCCTCTCATGAACTCTGTGAACACTTGGAGGCTTGGAATTTCCCACAGGGGGATTTTTAGGTGCGTGTGAGGCAAGTAGAGTACAGGAACACCTTCTGTCTGGAGGGGTAGGTACCAGAATTGGTGGAATCTGCACATCTGTGTAAGGAGGAAACAGTGGAGCTTGAGTGGTTTTTCTAGGTGCTGGTCACAGGGGATGGCTCTTCACATATGTCCTCTCATTTCTTCTTGGACAGAAGGTATCTGGGACATCTTGGTCTTGATTACGGGCACACGACTTGCAGGGTACAGTGACAGAGCAGAGAGATTGCCACAGCTTTCAGAGCACATGGCTTCTATCTGTATATTGTGTAAAGGTGGTCTGTGATCGTTGTTCTTTGGAGGTTAGTATGAGTGTTTTTTGAGACCACATGTTTTGAGTTTGTGAATCCTGGGGTTTTTATAATTTGAGACTATAATTTTCATTGTGAATAATTTATAAAGGGCACCATTATGAAAGTGTGCAAATCCTGTGGCTACAGAATCACAATCCCTCAAGGGGAGGAGAATTGTCTTTCTTGAAAGGACAATGAGTTGGCTGAGTTTTAGTGTGGGTTCTGTGGCAATCATCTTTGTTAGCGCTGATGGCTGCCCCATCAGTAGGGGGTCCATGTAACAGAGTGGGGACCATCCAGGGAAATCAGGACCTATGCTTACTCTATCCTTCTAATCGTCCCCACATGTGACATCTATGGAATGGATAGGAGTCTCTTTATCTTGAATTTTAAGATTAATAAAATTTAGAAATCCAGGGAAAAATATGGTAATGTAAGGCTAATTAGTGATTAACTCTTGCTGCCATAATATATGAAGTTTTGCAAAACTTTTCTGAGAACTCTTTCAATTTCTCATTAGAGCATCTTTTCCTCTCATGAATTCAATAGATTCTCTTATCTCTTTTAAGCTACCAGTGATAGCTTCTAAGTTTTACATTTATTTTTTCTGCAAACTTCCCATTTCTTTTATTTTGATCTCTTCTTCCATTTTAAAGTTTTCCCTTGATATCTGGTAATCCTTGGTTGCTTGTTCATGATTTATGGTGTGGGATTGAACAATGAATTAGAACCTCTGAATGTGTGGGGAATGGAGAACTCACTGATTTTGAGCTTCACCCGAGGGGCGACGTGGGCAAATTGTTTGCTGTGGAACCCCTAATGTCAATTTCTTCATGCCCATCTTCCGGGTGAGTCAGGTTGCCAAGAAGACTGTTAGATCTGTTAGATAAGGGGCTGGCAGCTGATGGTCCTGGGGTACAGTGCTAGGAGCCAGTGGAAGGAGGCTGACGGTCCCTGTAATACATGCATAGGGTGTATAATCTATATACATTGGATACAGTATTCAGGCCCTCACCTGGCTTGGCATCCCCCAGTCCAGAGAGTCTTTGTTTTAAAAAATTTTTTTTTAATGTTTATTTATTTTTAGAGGTGGGGGCAGAGAGAGAGGGAGACCCAGAATCTGAAGCAGGCTCCAGGCTCTGAGCTGTCAGCACAGAGCCTGACACAGGGATTGAACTCATGAACTGTGAGATCATGACCTGAGCCGAAGTCGGATGCTTAACCGCCTGAGCCATCCAGGTGCCCCAGAGAGTCTGTTTTACACAGAGAATAAACCTGGAGGCTTTTGTCAGTGTTGGTGAAGAGCACTTACCTAGTGGTGTAGGAAAGAGGTAGAAATCTAGGACCTGACTGGTTTTCAAACAAGTTTCACATAATCTTTTTCCTTATGACCTTCCTTCCCCTCCCTGACACTTGCCCTCTAGTTCCAGAAGTAGGTGGTGAAGCTTGTTCCTTAGATTTTTAAGGATTCTGCAGTCTGATTTGTATTTTGAAAGGGAACAAAATTAGACGTGCATGCTCAGTCTGCCATCTTAACCCGGAACAGTGTATCATGTCTTTCAATTCTTTTATTTCTTTGGACATATTAAGCATTTTGTATGTTAAACATTCAATATATTTTATATTTGAGCATTCCTGTATCTGAAGTCATCCTGGGCTTGCTTCTATTGATTGTTGTCTCTGTTGACTTTGGTGAGTTGTGTGAACTTGATTGTGAGTTCAGGTTAATTATAACCTGGAGGGAATTTGTTAAGGCTGGTTTGGTAGACACTTTGCCTAGAGATTTAAGGGCACTGTTATTTTGGATCTAGTGTAACTTCTCAATTTCAGATTCTTTTGACCACACAAAAAGTGTGAGGGCCAAGCTGGTGGTCACAAATTCCCAGCTGCATGCCTCCGAAGGGCAGACTTTTTTCATTAGTTAGATCCTTTTTAGTTGTTGTGATCCTTTGGGAGGCTAGCTTCATAAGGGGGCTCAGTTAAATTCTCTGTCTAGGGTGGGCCCCAGGTGTCTCCATTTGCCCCTTAGATGTGAGGTTCTTAAAAATGAAGCTCTGACCTGAGATCGATATCTGGCATTTTGGCCTCCAGTAGCTGCAGGGCTTGCAGGGCATTGCAGGGCTACAGGGCATTGGCTACCCACGCTCTCTTTTTCTCAGGCATCAGAGAATTTACTCTGCTTGCATGCATGTTTAGATGTGCACATGAGAGTGTGTTTATAGGAGCCGGGTACCTGTTTTCTGCATTTCTGCAATGAATTGAGCAGGGAAAGTTGACTTTACCTGATGGTCCTATCTCTTGTTGCCACTGCTCCCAGGCCCAAGTTCAGGGTCAGCAGTGGGCCATTTGCCATGGTAGTGTCCTCACCCCTTCCCCAACCACTGCACACTGCTGTGGACCATGTTTCTGCCGTGCTCAGAAACCTTCTGGGGTTCCCTGTTCCCTTTCTTGCTCCCTGGCTGTTCTATCCAACAGGTCTCCCTTTGCTCTTTTATTCTTGCAATGCCCTCTCCTGGAATGCCATTGTGCGGCCCACTTCCAACCACCGTGGTCCCAATCTTCCCACCTTCACTCTTGCTCACAGGGGATCCTCTACTTGGCATTGTCCTCAGTTTCTCTGTCCCGTGTGGTTGGTCTCTATCTCAGTTATCCTTCATGGCTTGTTTCCAAAACTACCTCCTCCTGGGAGCCTCCCCACCAAAAATGAGCTTTCCCTGGACACTTTTTCTAAATTCCATGTACTTCTTTGTACTGTTTTGGGGGATACACACTTTTATACACGTGCCTTCAACCTCTGGCTGGTGAGAGCTGGAAGATTTGTAAAAGGGAGATTCAGAAAAATGTATTACTTGAAAATACTTAAATCAGATGAGTTGAAGTTAATATTAATCTGGAGTGTTAATATTTAACTTTATGTCTCTCTCTGTATTTAATAGTCACATTGTTTACTTAAAAATCTACATGCAGGTAAGTGTGCAAATCTTAAATATAAAGCTCCCTGATTTTTATGTATATACCTGTGTAGCCACCACTTCTATAAATATAGAAAATCTCCATCATGTCAGAAAGTTCTTGCTGAAATCAGTAGCCTCCTCCCTCCCATCCCAAGGTAACCACTTAAATTGAAGGTAGCAAGATTAAAAAAATCTAATCTCAACATCTCTTTCTTTGGGCTGATGAGTTTATTCTGATTCGGTTTACTTTAACAGTGATTACAGATATGTTTGGATTTATGCTAGGATCTAGTAATTTTGTGTTTTCTATTTGCAATAGTTTTGTCTATTTTAAAGTAATTTTCCCTTATATTTTAATAAAATTTAGTTTGATATGTATATGGTATTTCTTTTTTTTTAATATGAAATTTATTGTCAAATTGGTTTCCGTACAATACCCAGTGCTCATCCCAGCAGGTGCCCTCCTCAGTGCCCATCACCCACTCTCCCCTCCCTCCCACCCCCCATCAACCCTCAGTTTGTTCTCAGTTTTGTTTTTTAAATTTTTACTTATTTATTTTTGAGAGACAGAGCACGAACAGGGGAGGAGCAGAGATAGAGGGAGACACAGAATCCGAAACAGGCTCCAGGCTCCGTCCGAGCTGTCAGCACAGAGTTGACGTGGGGCTTGAACTCAAACCGTGAGATCGTGACCTGAGCCAAAGCTGGACTCTCAACCGACTGAGCCACCCAGGCAACCCTGTTCTCAGTTTTTAAGAGTCTCTTATGCTTTGGCTCTCTCCCTCTCTAACCTCTTTTTTTTTTGTTTTCTTCCCTTCCCCCATGGACTTCTTTCAAGTTTCTCAGGATCCACATACGAGTGAAAACATAAGGTATCTGTCTTTCTCTGTATGGCTTTGTATATGCTATTTCTATTGATGAAAGAATTCTCACGTACTTGTCTTAAGCCTAAAATTAATTAGTATCTCTATTCTTCCTTGAAAACCACAAGACCTTGGAATGCTTTAATTCCAATATCTTCCCTGCATTCTTCATATTATTTAAATCTAGTTTGATTTCACTTTAAGAAAAGCTTGTTTAATGAATCAATATTAATTTTTACTATCATTTCCTGCTTAGTTTTTAACTTCTTTGCTGTTTCTTCTCATATCCTGCTCCATATGTTGAAGACCTGTTTTCTTCTTCCTCATGTACATCCTTTCATAGTTTTCTCAGACAGGAAACATCTGTGAGTAAGAAACTCTCATGTTTTTGAAAGAAAATGTTTCTGTTCTACTTGCATTCTTGAAGGAGATTTGAGACTTCTAAACTGATACTTTGCCTCAGTGTCTAACTTGTGGGAGGTTTTCTGTGTCTTTTTTTTTTTTAATTTAAATATTACAGATGGAACAGACTTTTGCGAATCACAGCATTTTCAAAGAGATTATTCCCAGCATTGGTTGAAATGCATGTAAAGCCACATGCTCTTGTCCCTGGGGTGGCCTTAAAAAGAAACTAAGTCCTAATGCCACGTCTTCTCTGACAGCTCTGTAGATCGCCATCACCCCAACTTACTATTCTGGCTTGAATATGGGTTTATAAATGGTGTAAGAGAGTGGAGGTGCTGTGTTCTTTCATGCCAGTGCCCTCTGTCATGTCCTCATCAACCATTCCCTATTGTCTTGTTCTCTTATTTGCTTTTCCTGCCTTGCCCTTGAAGGCATTCGAGTTAATCTTGAGTACCACTGGGGTATCCCTTCCTAAAGTAGATCTACAGTCATTTTGTGTGTATGTGAATTCATTCATTCCACTATATTCTAGGCACCCACCGTGTGCAAGGGGGAAAAAGCAGTGAATGAGAGAGACCTCAAGTCCCTAATCTTGTACAGCTTACATTTTAGTTGTGGGGTGCATAGAATCAACAGGTAAATAATTAAGATGTATTGTGTTTTAGCCTGTGGTGACTGCTAAGGAAAAAAAGTAGATCGGAGAAGTGGGCTGGGCAGTGTAGAGGGTGGAGTGGTTGTTATTTTAAATAGGTAGTCAGGGAGCACCTGGGTGGCTCAGTGGGTTAGGTGTCCAACTTTGGCTTAGGTCACGATCTCCCTGGTTGTGAGTTTGAGCTCTGTGTCAGGCTCTGTGCTGACAGCTCAGAGCCTGGAACCTGCTTCCAATTCTGTGTCTCTGTCTCTCTCTGCCCCTCCTCCACTCACACTCTGTGTCTCTCTAAAAAAATAAATAAACATTAAAAACAATAGGTAGTAAGGGGAGCTCTTACTGATAGAGTGACAGTGGAGCGGACACCTGACATGGGGACCAGCATGCCTTTCAGGGACCTGAAGGAGACACCTGTAAAGCAGAGTGAACACTGAGTACACAGCCCCTGAGGCAGGAATATGAAGGCCAGTGTATCTGGTATACTGAGTCAGGGTGAACGGTTGCACCGAGACCAGAGAGGGGAGCCAGATCACAATGGCAGAAGCTACTAGAAGGCAAAATGGAAGTAGTTTTGGTGCCTCACTATAGGAAAACGTACTCTCACGAAATATCTGATATATCAGGGTAAAACTAAGTTTTATCTGAACCATCACTCAAACTAGGAAAATACAGAAGAATGCTTGAAGATCACGGATGTCTCATTTCATCTAAGCCACTTGAGCTGTAGCTTTCAAAAGCATGTGGATGTTTTTAAAAGCTAATAACAAGGAACTTGAGAGAAGTGGTCTTGCTACCTCTTAGGAAGAGCAACTTGAATAAGTTTATCATAGAGCACTGTTTTATTCCATGAGACTGTTAATATGTGGCCTTAAGTGTCCATTATTTTTTTCTTTTACTCGCCATGACAGCCTATTTTGGGGGGAGGGGTACACGAGCAACCAAGACTTAATTTTTGTTTGTACAGTGTACATATAAGTCTTAGTCCATTTGGGCAGCTATAAAAATCCATGGGGTAGGAGGCCTATAAACAACAGAAAGTCTTTTCTCACAGCTCTGGAAGCTGCAAGTTCAAGATCAAGGTGTCAGCAAATTTGTTGTCTAGTGAAAGTGTATTTCTAGGCTTATAGGTGGTCATCTTTTTTGCTGTGTCCTTTCGTGGCCAAGGGGTGAAGAATCTCTTTTCTAAGGGTACTGATCCTATCACCTCCCAAAGGTCCCCACTTCCAAATACTATCATTTTGGGGCTTAGGATCTCAACATGTGAATTTTAGGAGGATACAAACATTCAGTCTGTAGCAACATAATCTGATTATAATGTTCCGTTACTGTGAGTTACTACGCCATAGCTCATTCTATTATTGGATTATAGTAATTGTTCTCTTTTCCATGTTAAACTTGAGATTTGAATGTGACAGACTCAGGGAATCTCGGCGATGAGAATTTGTTCTCATTGATGACTCATAATGATTATTCATTATCTCTTATTTAACTGGCACATGCTAGGTGCTCCACAGGACATTAAATATATACAAACACACGTGCACGCATGCACACACCCCACACATTCCTTATTAGAATGGATGAGTAAGAGAATTGGTTTGAATTTCCTGTATCATTAGTAAATCCCTGGACACACATAGTGAAGTTAAGAAGAAAAAGAAATATCAACAAGATTAAATAAAACTTATGCCAGTTTGGTTACATCAAGCTAAAGAAAATGTCCATTTCCCATATGTAGTTGTTTCGAAAATTGTGGGAGATTCACTCTTGTATATTTTTCAAGGTTCTGTCAAATGTGAATGTTTTCTAAAGCTTATTATAGGAAAGAGCCAGTTGGGGTAATTTTGTTCCTTTAAAGTCTCCCCTTCTGTTGCAGAGAAGGAATGCCAATGTGTTTAATGTGTGCCCAGAAGTATAAAATTGCCTTGAAGAAGGTTCAGGTATAGAAGAGTGAAAGTGGGGAGGTAGCTGGGAACCAATATTAAGAGAATCTGGTGTACTTCTGTCTGATTCAATTGAATTAAAATTTATTGACCATGTGCTGTAATCATAATTTAAGTGTGGAATGTAAGATGGACTCGTTCTCAAGTCATTTAAAGTGTTTATCAGATAAGATAGGATTCACAATAAAAGAGCGGTATGCAACAATATAAAGTGAGCTGATACAGTGACCATAGGGCATTCTTAGCTTCCAGCAGAAGGGAGAAGGAAGAGGTCCATGTGGGCTGCAGTGCTGGGGGACACCAAGGGAGGGGAGGATGTGAGGAGGATGGATGGATGGGCTTTTGATGGTCAGAGGGGAGGCAAAGGAACAGTGTGAATGAGGAGAAAAGTATAAAAAAAAGGCTAAGGCAGAGATGAAGTTCATATATTCAGGAAACAGGAAGGAGACCAATGTGGTTGGAGTGGGGAGTTGCTTTAACCGAAGGAGAATGAGGAAGAAAAAGCAGGTTTGACTAGGATACAGTCTGGGGAGAGATTTGAATCAAATTGAGGAATTTGGATTTTTGTTAGAAAAGGGGGATATTTGGAGTGACTTCAGTGAAAATGATGATAGAGTAGGGACTTCTAAAAATTCTCTCCTCCATAAAAGCAATAAGAAAACTGGAAAAAAAAAATGGCCAGAATCAACTTTTCAGAACTCCAGGGATTAACCAAATTCTGGCAGCAATCTGAGGAGCAATCTGAGGCACAGTCTCTGTAAGAACAGTGACCTTGTGGCATTTTAACTTATTCCCTGGTAATCACAGTAAGCTACCAGTGAGGACAGTTAGGAGTTGGAGTTCCTTCAAAGTCTTATTACTAAAAACTTTTTATTTGACTTGTCTCATGGTTTCCTGGAGCACTTCACTTACAAGGCTGCCCTTTTGTTCTGACTCAGAGCTCATCCAGTAAGAAGTCTTTTTTCAAGGGCATTTTTCAAAAGTATTTAGGGCCAATAGTTTAGCTTGGAGGCTGTCTGACATGAGGGACAACAGTTGGGGTAGAAAAAAGAATACATGCTTAAAAGGAAAGGATGGGGAGTGAGGTATCTATTGGGGCTTTGAAAAATTCTGACATATTCTTGGTAATCTATAAGGTCATGTGTGGATATAGTGGTGTGAATGCTGAGGGCTCCATGCATATTGAGTAGTAACCTAAGAAGGCTCCAAACCCTTGCCTCTGGCTCATATCTTGAGGCTCTGTGTAAGCAGGAAGTGAAGGCTAAGGCAGAGTTGTCAGGTGCCTGGCTGAGTGAAGAAGGCATGCCCACTGTATACTAAAAACTACAAAATGCAAGTGAAAGAAATTAACGAAAACGTCAATAAATGGAAAGACTGTGTGTGTCGCAATAAGACACTGCTTCATACCCACTAAGATGCCATCGTCAAAAGGTGGACGATCACAAGTGTGGGAAAAGATGTGGAGAGTTTGGGACTCCCATGTATTGCTGGTAGGAATATAAAATGGTGTAGCCACCTTGATAAACAGTTTGGCAGTTCCTTAAATGGTTAAAAGTAGGTTTACCATATGATCCAGCAATTCTGCTCTGTGGCAATACCCACCAGCAATGAAAACATACACCCACGCAAAAACTTGTACACGAATACTAATAGTATTGTTTATAGTAGCCCCAGAGTGGGTACAACCCAAATGTCCATTCAACTGATGAATGGATAAATAAAACGTGGTATATCTATACCATGGAATATTATTCAGTCATAAAAATGAATTAAGTCCCTTTACATGGTGCAACATGGATGCCCCCTGAAAATATGGTAAGTGAAAGAAGCAAGACCGAAAAGGCCACAGGTGATATGATTTTCTTTATATGAAATCTCCAGAATAGGCAAATCCAGGGAGCTAAAGGAGATTAGTGATTATCAGGACCTGAGGGCGGGGTTAATGGTACTGACTGGTGATTGCTATGGGTTTCTTTACTGGGTAAGAAAAATATTCTGAAATTAGATAGCCGCATCGTTGAATAAAATGGTGAACAGAATAAGAACCACTGAATTTTATACTTTGTAAATTGGAATTTTAGTATATGTGAGTCCTATCTTGTTAAAAAGAGGAATCTTTGAAGGCTTTTCAACATAAAAAATTATATATTAACAGTATAATGTACATTCCTAAATAAATAGCTAAAGATTAATAGATAAGGTCAGAGCCCAAAGAGATTAGAGTCAAGAGAACCCCAGCTAGGAAAAACTTATTGCATCCTGGCAAAAGAGTGTTAGACCAGGAGTCCAGGCAATTTCAATAGTTCCTTTAAGGGATTTTCTGCTCACAAGCTTCTAGTACCTGACAATGCTCAGCCA
This sequence comes from Lynx rufus, assembly GCF_022079265.1. Lineage (NCBI taxonomy): Eukaryota > Metazoa > Chordata > Mammalia > Carnivora > Felidae > Lynx > Lynx rufus. The sequence goes on from NW_025814824.1 coordinate 19,958,222, forward strand.
TGGGATATGTTAAATACATTTCTATTGAAGCTTAAGTCAAAAGGCCTGTATTGTAATCTCTAGGTGTGTGTGTGTGTGTGTGTGTGTGTGTGTGTGAGAGAGAGAGAGTGAGAGAGAGAGGGAGAGAGGGAGGGAGGGAGGGAGAGAGAGATGCTGTATATTGCAACACAGGATAAATTTCCTCTTCTGTAAAAGAGAGATTCTTTGTGGTGAGAGGCAAATTATATCCAAGTATAAGGATATGCTAAAAAGCCCAATTCATTTATGAATTAAAAATAAACATGACATGGCACAAAAACAGACACACAGACCAATGGAATAGAATAGAAACCCCAGAACTAGACCCACAAACATATGGCCAACTCATCTTTGACAAAGCAGGAAAGAACATCCAATGGAAAAAAGACAGCCTCTTTAACAAATGGTGCTGGGAGAACTGGACAGCAACATGCAGAAGGTTGAAACTAGACCACTTTCTCACACCATTTACAAAAATAAACTCAAAATGGATAAAGGACCTAAATGTGAGACAGGAAACCATCAGAACCTTAGAGGAGAAAGCAGGAAAAGACCTCTCTGACCTCAGCCGTAGCAATATCTTACTCGACACATCCCCAAAGGCAAGGGAATTAAAAGCAAAAGTGAATTACTGGGACCTTATGAAGATAAAAAGCTTCTGCACAGCAAAGGAAACAACCAACAAAACTAAAAGACAACCAACGGAATGGGAAAAGATATTTGCAAATGACATATCGGACAAAGGGCTAGTATCTAAAATCTATAAAGAGCTCACCAAACTCCACACCCGAAAAACAAATAACCCAGTGAAGAAATGGGCAGAAAACATGAATAGACACTTTTCTAAAGAAGACATCCAGATGGCCAACAGGCACATGAAAAGATGTTCAGCGTCGCTCCTTATCAGGGAAATACAAATCAAAACCACACTCAGGTATCACCTCACGCCAGTCAGAGTGGCCAAAATGAACAAATCAGGAGACTATAGATGCTGGAGAGGATGTGGAGAAACGGGAACCCTCTTGCACTGTTGGTGGGAATGCAAATTGGTGCAGCCGCTCTGGAAAACAGTGTGGAGGTTCCTCAGAAAATTAAAAATAGACCTACCCTATGACCCAGCAATAGCACTGCTAGGAATCTACCCAAGGGATACAGGAGTACTGATGCATAGGGGCACTTGTACCCCAATGTTCATAGCAGCACTCTCAACAATAGCCAAATTATGGAAAGAGCCTAAATGTCCATCAACTGATGAATGGATAAAGAAATTGTGGTTTATATACACAATGGAATACTACGTGGCAATGAGAAAAAATGAAATATGGCCTTTTGTAGCAACGTGGATGGAACTGGAGAGTGTGATGCTAAGTGAAATAAGCCATACAGAGAAAGACAGATACCATATGGTTTCACTCTTATGTGGATCCTGAGAAACTCAACAGGAACCCATGGGGGAGGGGAAGGGAGAAAAAAAAAAGACGTTAGAGTGGGAGAGAGCCAAAGCATAAGAGACTGTTAAAAACTGAGAACAAACTGAGGGTTGATGGGGGGTGGGAGGGAGGGGCGGGTGGGTGATGGGTATTGAGGAGGGCACCTTTTGGGATGAGCACTGGGTGTTGTATGGAAACCAATTTGTCAATAAACTTCACCAAAAAAAAAAAAAAAAAAAAAAAAAAAAAAAATAAACATGACAATAACAGAAATAACAAAAAGGAGACTGTTCATCCATAACTCCAGTCCTGGCAGATTGGCTTGTGATGTTGGACTTTTTTTTTTTTTTTTTTTTTTTTTAAAGAGACCAAAGCCTTTGCTTTTTTCCCAGCCATGGTTTTGTCTAGTTGAGTTTAAATACATTACAATGGATGTATTGGATATTTGTATATATAATTTTATAATATATTGGATATTATGAATGTATTAGGTATTATATCCTATAAGTGTTACATATCACCTATTCTATATATCCTATATATGTGTATATATTATATACTTGTGTATACATATATGTTTGTAAATGTGCATACACACAAATGATATGAAATTGGGAGAAGTAGCATCTTAAATTCGGTAAGAGTCTAATCTTACCCAGTACTATTTAGAGATGCCCACGTTTCAAATGTGTTTCTGATTTTTTATGTGAAAATATAAAAAGCCTCTCTAAGAATAGGAAGCCAGTTCAGGAATGAAACTTCCTCTCTTGCTTAAAGGGATGTGTTTTCCTATGCAAATGTAGCAAAGCCCAGAAATTAGCAATGACTGCTAAATTAACACACTTGAAGAGCTTGGCTGGTTCTAATAGGCAGTCAAATGGTCTTGTTACATTGTAATAGTGCCAAGCTAATTGAAGTGATTACTGTTGCTCATGAGCAGCCTTTTTGAAGTAGAAGTCTTTTAAATTATCCATAGACGTTAAATGTCAGACACTATTGTGTAATTATACTTTGTAAATGCTGAATGTCATAAGGCATCACAGGTAATTGAGGTTTACAGAGAAGAGCTTTTTCTAAACCTAATTGGGCATCAACTCTTTGTCACTTTTTCTAAATCTAATTGGGCATCAACTTTTTGTGCCAGGGGACACTCCAGTGCCTCCCAGTCTCCCTTTCTTCCCCACCTTCTCTGGCTAGGCTTACTCATGGGGCCCCACATGTCACGATGGTTCCAAATCATTGAGCTTAAAACCCTCTCTGTACCATCCTCTGGGATCTATGGGGACTGTTTCACTTGTTTGGGATATCACAGGCTGAAGCTTTCTGGGAAGCCGAGTGTGGCTAGCTGATGACAGAGTTGGGCCATCTCAATGGAACATCAAATCCTTTAAAATCTCAGAGGGATTCCAGAATATTCTGCATGTTCTTTGATTTTTATCTCTGTGTTATTGTTATTTGTGTGTGTGATTTTGGAAAATATCTTTTTATGACATTAGAAAAGGAGGTGTCTATGGCTCTGAAGTAGTCATCCACATTTTCTCCCATTTTTATTTCTTTAAGATTTTTTTTAATGTCTATTCACTCTTTAGAGAGAGAGAGAGCGAGAGCGAGCACAAGTGAGCGCATGAGCAGGGGAGGGACAGAGAGATAGAGGGAGACAGAATCTGAAGCGGGCTCTAGGCTCTGAGCTGTCAGCACAGAGCAGGACACAGGGCTTGAACTCATGAACTGTGAGATCATGACTTGAGCTGAAGCTGGACGCTTAACTGAGCCACCCAGGTGCCCCTCTTCTATTTTTATTTCTTAGCTCTTGTTGGAACAGACATTAGAGTTCCAAGTTAAAAAGAATTCGTAGAAAGCAATTTTCTGCATTGCTTTTGCGACAGTAATGTTAATCATAAACCAAACTTTGGAATCTTCAAATGTCTTGCCTTTGTGGGTCACACACTTGAGAATAACTGAAAAGCCAAGTTGGGCTTTCTTTTTTTTAATAAGTTTTTAATGTTTGTTTATTTTTGAGAGAGAGAGAGAGGGAGACAGAGGATCTGAAGCAGGCTCTGCACTGTCAATGCAGAGCCTGATGTGGGGCTCAAACTCACTAACCATGAGATCACGACCGGAGCTGAAGTCGGATGCTTAACCACCTGAGCCACCCAGATGCCCCCAAGTTGGACTTTTTAATGCAGACCTCAAGGTGTCCTGCTGTTGGCTATGAATCTTCTGGCTTGGCTGGCGGGGAATACAGTCCCCATTTCTGGCATAGCGGCTGGCAGGAAATACACAAAAAGGCATTCTTATTGCATAATTCTTAATATGTGTGTTCAGTCGGTCACCAAATTTTATCAAATCAAACTATTTTGTCGCTGTGATTTCATGATGGGCCCCCCATTGTGTGCCTCCAGTAGGTAGCAGTTATGAAAGTCCTAGCTTATTTGTAAAATTATCTCTATCTTTGCTTTTTTTTTAAATTTTTTTTCAACGTTTATTTATTTTTTTGGAGACAGAGAGAGACAGAGCATGAACGGGGGAGGGGCAGAGAGAGAGGGAGACACAGAATCGGAAACAGGCTCCAGGCTCCGAGCCATCAGCCCAGAGCCCGACGCGGGGCTCGAACTCCCGGACCGCGAGATCGTGACCTGGCTGAAGTCGGACGCTTAACCGACTGCGCCACCCAGGCGCCCCTATCTTTGCTTTTTAAAAGCATTCGTTATTCTCTATGATAAATGGAGTTTTGATGAAAGCATTTTCTGCCCCACGCAAGGAGACTGTCTGGGAGAAGCGTCAGTGTGTGTAGCAACGAGGATGTGGATGTTTTCAACGTGATGAAAACAGAGGAGTTGCGTAGTCTTGCCGAGTGCGTTGTGGACAGTCTGCTGATTTCTGTAGATGGAGGCAGAGATGTTCACACAGATTCTCAGAATGGCCAGGCCTTATTACAGGCTTCAAAGATACATTCTTGTTCTTTATGATTTTTTTTCACTGTGATATTGAGAAGGTAAATGAGGACTTTTTATACATTACAAGTAGTGTACAGATACTTGTCAGAAATAACACTAAGCAGTGAGTGTAGTTTTTCTAGCGTCACTTTTGAAGGTGGCTTTTATGACGTGCCTGTCGGAGAATAATTAGGTTCAAGGATATTATTAAAGTTGTTAAAAGTTTAAAGCAATAATGTGCAAGGTGCCACACAAAATGTTGAATTAGACATGGTTTTTGCACAATGAGCTTATGCATACCCTCTCATTTTACTTCCCTCCATAACAAATTATAACCTTCCTGTTAAAGTTCTTACCCCTGTGGCTGGTAAGTCTTGCCTTTCTTACTAATCAGTGTCTCTATTGCTCCTGTTATATCAGGGTAACTTAAACTGGTGGGGAAAAGCTTTGTTCTTACTGATGTGATATTGATGACTAAGATGTGCAGGAGCTCATGGTTAGCCACAAGTTTGAAAAATCATCAGTCATCTTATACTCCTTCAGGAGTCCTTAAATATAAGCAACAAGGTGGGGCTCTTTGTGCAAAGCTTTGCTGGACTGTGGCTGTCCAGCTGAAGATCAAGGTAACATATCAGAAAAGTGACCGCCACTGGCTGCTCTCCATGTTCCAAGGGAGGGGTTAGCATTCTCAAGGGGAGGGTACTGCTGGCTTCACGGGGGTGGCCATCAATGGTGTTCATTACTTACAGCTCGTTCCCCTCTGATGCAAGGTGGGCTTATACTTCCTTGTGGTTAGGTGGGACTCAGGTGACTAATATTGGCCAGTGAGTTATGACTAGAAGTTACATGTGTCGTGTTCAGGCTGGAGCACTTATTGCCAATGTGAAACCTCTCAAAAGCTCTTGCTCTACTTAGCATGGTGATTGGCAGTATTCAAGATGGTGGGTGTTCTATCAGAGCAAAGAAACCTGGAGCAGAGCTCTCAGCTGACCCTTGATGGGCATGTAGAACAGAACAAGAAATAACTTGCGTCGTTACTGCCATTTCTTGGTTCAACACAACTTAGCTTACCTGACTGATATACCGTAGCTAGGCCAGTAGTTCACTTAGGGCCTATATCAGGGGTCACAAATGTGAGTGCCCATGAAACCCCATATGGGTGAATGAGGTGGGCAGGCTGTAAGAAAGGCACGGACGTGCTTTGTTTGCATGTTAAACATGTAGGCACATTCCTTGCTTTTTACAAAGGCATGCATTCTTTTTTTTTTTTTTTGGGAATAAGTAAACTTTGTGGTATCTCTTTTGATACTTCCCCTTGATAGATGATAGTCTCTTTTGATACTTCCCCTTTATAGATGATAGTCTCAGCAACTGTTTCTCTATTAGTTGTAAAAAACAGCGGTCAAGTGTGATGATAAATGACTATAATGCTTGCTGGGCATCAGTAAGGGGAGGGGGGCACCATAGCAAAGGTGGTTTCTGTGAAAATTGGACTCTATAAACCCTTCTAAAGGAGGCAGCTGGTTTCATTTAGCCCAAAGCAATTTCTGACCTCTGGGAATGTGCACAGAATTCCTAGTTCTCAAGATTTTCTAAGAGAAGATTTTTTTTTTTTGAAGAGAAGATTTTATGTGAAGTGTTTTAATTTTGAAATAATCAATTTTAAAAATTGCCAAAATAAAAAAAATGTCATACAGCTAATACCTTATAGACTTTGCCCTATATCCCCCACAGCTTGTCATTCTCAAACTAATAAAAAATCTTCATTTGAAGAGGTTACATCTTAAAAACAGAACAAGCATATATCAATTGATAGCGTAATGACACGACAAAATAATAACAAGCAATCAGCAAATATTTGATTTCTTACTTTATGTTAACATTGTGCTATGTGCTGTGGGTGATACTAGAGAAAGAAAAAAGATGGGCCTTGACTTTTGGGGAACTCACAATTTCACTGGGGAACAAATGGGAAGAAATAATATAAGAAACAGTGGGGGCACCTGGGTGGTTCAGTTGGTCACACATCCGACTTCTGCTCAGGCCATGATCTCGCATTTTGTGAGTTGGAGCCCCACGTTGGGCTCTGTGCTGTCAGCTCGGGAGACTGGAACCTCCTTCAGATTCTGGGTCTCTCCTTCTCTCTGCCCCTCGCCTGCTCACACTCTGTCTCTCTCTCAAAAAATGAATAAATATTAAAAAAATAAACAATATAAACAGTATAAAAAGAAACAATTAAGAGAAATTGTATTAGGGTTCTCTAGAGAAACAGAGCCAATAGGATATACATATTGTATTATATGTATAGTTGACCCTTGAACAGATGGGCTTGAACTGCATAGTATGTGCAGTATATGTGAATTTTTTTCGGTACATATAGCACAGCCCTGCAAATGCATTTTCTCTGCCTATTTCCTTAATAACATTTCCTTTAGCTTTATTGTAAGAATACAGTATATAATACATAGTTAAAATATGTGTTAATTGACTGTTTATGGTCATCAGTAAGGCTTCCAGTCAACAGTAGTCTATTAGTTAAGTTTTGGGGGAGTCTAAATTTATATATGGATTTTTAACTGTACAGGCGTTGGCATCCCTTACCCCCATGTTGCTCAAGGGTCAATGGTATACATGAATACATATGTATTTACATATATAATATTTATATTCTGTATATATAGCCTACACGCACATACACACCTATTTAGAGAAAGATTTATCATAGGAATTGATGTGTAAAATTATGGAGGCTGATCTTCCATTTGCAAGCTGGAGGTCCAGGAAAGTCAGTGCTGCAGTCTGAAGACCTAAGTAAGCCCAGGAAGCCAGTGGTGTAGATTTCAGTCTGAATCTGAAGGCTTGAGAATCAGGAACACCAAAGTCAGGAGACCAGTGTTCCAACTCAAACAGAGTGAATTCAACCTTCCCTGCCTTTTCTTTCTATTCAGTCTTCCAATCAGTTCGTTCTCCCATATTGGGGAGAACCATCTGCTTGCTTAGTTCACCAATTCAGATGTTAATGTGTTCTGGAAACATCCTCCTAAACATTTAACCAGCTATGTGGGTGTCCTATGGCCCAGTGAAGTTAATGCATAAAATCCACCATCACAGACACGATGTAAGAAGGTGTAGTTAATAGCCATGCTTTGCAACAAGAGCTGAAGTGTGATGAGAGAGGGTGGAACAGACATAGAAGGAGGAAGTGGGATTGAGCAGAAGGCTGAAGAATGGATGGAATACCAGGTGGGGTCAGGGAATGTCAGATAATCCATGTGAAGAGGACACTGAGGGACAAAACGCAGGGTGGCTGCTTAACTAGAATAGAAAGTGCCTAGGGGAAGCACGAAAACATGACTGGGAGAGAGTTTGGTTGCAAGGTACTGTGTTAAGGCCCTCAGAAGTCAGGTGGAGGCATTGACCGATACTGCAGTAAGAGGCGGTGGCTCCTGGCAGCAACTAGGACATCAAGAGGAGACTGAACACCAGAGTCCAGGCCAGCTGTCACTAATTAGCATTGCTTGTGGGGCCTGGGACAAGTCATTTACTGTCTGTTGTCCTAGTTGTTATATATGTGAGAAGAACAACATCAGTGTTAGACTCACATGTGAGGTGTATTAAAAATAGAGATGTTTGGGCATCCAACACCCCAACCTTCTGAGGATTTGGATTTTGAGTGAGCTCTGGATGGGGTTCTGCTACATGCTAACCTTTGAGAAGCACTACACTGAGACATCCCCCTCAGTGAATGAGCTGATGAGAAGGGTGAAATCAGAGGTGGGAGGAGGACTGACATTACCATGCAGGTTGGGTTAGGGAAGGAATAGCCAGAGTCTATGCCCCCTCTCCTATGCAAGCCAGATTAACCTTCTTACTGTCTCCTTAACGTGGCTTGCCTGATGTCTCTTGAAGATTTTTGTTTTGTTTTGTTTTTTAATGCTTATTTATTGTTTGAGAAAGAGAGACACAAGGTGTGAGTGGGGAAGGGGCAGAGAGAGAAGGAGACACAGAATCCGAAGCAGACTCCAGGCTCTGAGCTGTCAGCACAGAGCCCAATGCGGGGCTTGAACTCACAAACCATGAGATCATGACCTCAGCCAAAATCAGACACTTAACTGACTCAGCCATCCAGGCACCCCTGTCTCTTGAAGATCTTAATTTGGAACCACCCTGAGGCAGGTTTTTGTTTAATCATAAGACATTAAAGTATTGTCTGTATGACAGGGAAGTCAATTTGATTTTAAGGTCTCTTTGTCATCTCTACTTATTGCAAATGCATTCTTGGTTTCTGGTCCTAAGTGTTCATATTGCAGTAAATATGGACACAGAAATCAAGCACTGTTTAGTAGAAGATTAACCATATCCCATGTGATATATACATATAATGGAATACTACTTGGTGATGAAAAAGAATGAAATCTTGCCATTTGCAACAACATGGATGGACCTGGAGGGTATTATGCTAAGTGAAATAAGTCAGTCAGAAAAAGACAGATATCATATGTTTTCACTCATATGTGGAATTTGGGAAACTTAACAGAAGACCATAGGGGAAGGGAAAGAAAAATAAGTTACAGAGAGGGAGGCAAACCATAAGAGACTCTTATACACAGAGAACAAACTGAGGGTTGATGGGACTTGGGGGGGGTCAGGGGGGTGGGGAGAATGGGAGATGGGCATTGAGGAGGGCACTTGTTGGGATGAGCACTGGGTGTTATATGTAAGTGATGAATCATGGGAATCTACTCCCAAAGCCAACAACACACTGTATACACTATATGTTAGCTAACCCGACAATAAATTAAAAAAAAAAAATTAACCACATCCCAGATTTTGGACTGAATTCCCAGTTGGTTCTCTTCCTCATTCTTCCGCAGATGCCTTTCTTCTCAGCATCATTCATCTCAGAGGCAACTGTGTTTATGTCCTTGACTGGGACATGTTCCAGTGTGTTGTCAGAGATTTCAGTCTCTAACGCCTAAAGAGATCCCATGCACGATTGCTAAAATACCAAGAATCAAAATTACATCTGATAGCCGTGCAGTCCCTAAAGAGCGGAAAGGAAGACTTTGCTTAAGGCAGAATGCACTAATCCATTGTATTAGCAAGTTGCCAGCGCTGTCCAAGTCAATGTTTACTTTTGTCAGAAGCAGGAATAAGGTAAAACACACGGGAGAAGGTTCCAGCATGGAGAAATTAGTGCTAAATTAAGATGCAAACAACATGTCCTGAGGATGGAAAACAATTTAGGGAAATGAAGCAATTGGTAAATATTGTTTGTTACATTGATAAATAGGCTGTGGCAGCCATCCAAAGTTTGCATTTAATTTGAAGCCAAAAATGCCTTTTGATTTGACAGAGCAGTTATGTGCATGCCAGAAGTCCTGTACTCCTAGGTGGGCAGCCGGTGATGCATGTTGGTAGAAAGACTTCTGAGGAGTATCACAGTGTGTTGATGGTGACCCCACAGGAAACCAGTACATGTATTTTTTCCCTATTTATCTTTATGTTCATAAGGAATATGATAGGAGTTCTGAAATAAAAAGGAATCTGAAATTCTTATGATGAGCTCCTATGTTTTTTTTCATGATCTTTTCCATGTCCCCACCTGTCAAATCATGCTAAAGGTGAGGAAGGAGTAATGGTAGGTCCATCATCACGAATCACACTAAGTGGACATTTTTAATCTTTTTTTTTTTTCCAAGCGGTACTGTGTGTAAAGCGAAGTGCTAGGTTTTTTTGGGAGAACCAGGAAGAAGTTGAGATGTGGTTCTGACCTTCAAGGAGCTTGTGTGTTGGGCTGCCAGATGACTTTTCTATCTAGGAGTAGGTTGGTTTTTAGAATCCTGGGCTCAGGACTCACAAAGTAAAAAAAAAAAGTGGGTGGGTGGGTTGTGGCAAGAGCTAGTTATGTGGTGAGGAGGGTTCATTCCTTTATGAGGGCTCCATGGAGGTATTCCTCACTCTTGACTCATGTCCCACACAGACCTGTACAAGAAATACAACCAGTGTAATCTCCCTTGGTCTCTTCATCACAAAAAAAAATTGAAATAGACAATATTATCCTTAAAGTTCCTTTCTGTTGTAGCGTCCGTCATCTAAGGGCTTGGTGCGTCTGCTGGCTTCATGGGAGCACTGAATGTGACAGCCGGGAGGGGACAGGTGGACTAGTATATATGCCTGAGACACTTAAGTCTCATGTTGACACACTTAGAAAAATCTTAACCAGTGGCAAAATTCTGACTTAAGGAAGACTGAACACTTTTATAATGACAACACTTAAAATTGTTTTCCTAATGTTTAATTTTGAGAGAGAGAGAGTGCAGAAGTGGGGCTGAGAGAGAGGGAGACACTGAATTCGAAGCAGGCTCCATGCTCTGAGCTGTCAGCACAGAGCCAGTTGTGGGGCTTGAACTTATGGACTGCGAGATCATGACCTGAGCTGAAGTTGGATGTTCAACCGACTGAGCCCCCCACAGGTACCCCAACAATACTCTTATTCGGACCTCCTTATTTGCCAGGCTCAGTCCTATGTCCTATCCATTAATTAACTCTTTTAATCTACAGAAGAGTTCTATGAAGCAGGTGTTCATATCCTGCTTTTAGAAATGAGATAATTGAGGCACAGGTCAAGAAATGCGTCCAAGTTTACCCAGCTCGTGAGTGGCAGAGTCAGCATTGAAACCAGGTGGTCTGACGTCAGAGCTCACATCCAGTTGGTTCCAACCTCCTCTCCCTCCCTATACTCTCTGGTCCAGGGACAGGAGAAATAACTTCCTTGTTTCTTCTTACCAAAACATCTTCTTTTTCCATCCACGACCCTTTCCCTCTCTTAGCTTTTCCTAATTCCTCATTCCTGATAATACATATAAGCATCTGAAGTCGGGGGATTCTGGAGGCTATTTAACTCTCCATAATCCTGTCACTCTCTCTTTGTGGATCTGTAATAATGTTACAGGAATGTTATGAAATAAAAACTGGTTCCAATAGGAAGCAGCTATGTCAATTGTGAAACATACCTCACAGCTCTACTTCGACTAAAATCATCCTCCCTTCATGGTCTAAACTAAGATGGGGAATACCTACCAGCCCTATCTCAAGGAAAATCATCTGTAACAGTGCTCTGGGTGAAGCAATAGTGAGTTGAAATGAAGGGATTTTCAGAAAGCCATCAGGACAAGCTCACAAGAGTCAAGGAAGTAGCTTTTTTGGAGTAAAAAAAAAAAAAAAATCCCGTATACAATCCCTGTTTATCATCTGATATCCTTCCCATCTCCAGCTAGATTGCCTCAGTATTTCTCACAAAACTTTTTAGCATTCGTAAATTTGAAGAAGAATTAGGATTCCAGCAATCAGTGTCACTTGATATAATGTAAAAACTATGAGAAACTCAGTCCGCCATAAAATAAAATTTCAGGGGAAGCGTGACCTCATGATGTGTTGATCTGAGGATGTAGCTGTTACTGGGTACCAATTTCAATTACATTCAAGGTCCCATCTAGTTACCAGGAAACAGAAGATGCTCTCCCATCATCGGCCAAGAATTAAATACCATATCTGATGGCCCCTGGAAGGAATACTGATAAATGTTTTTCTGAATGCACTTTACGTATTGATGTACTATAATTACAAAGAGTTATTGGCAAAAATGCTGGGAAATTCTCATAAGCTCAACTTAATGCACAAGCTAATAGATATTTCTAGTTTCATCTTCCAGCGCTGGGTGCCTTTGTTCAATGTTTTGCTTTTTAATTAAAAGCAGCTTGATAAACACTGCATCCCAGAAACTTTCCTTAAACTGATACTTATTGAAAACCCTCAGTGTGTCTAGCTAGGCGGAAGAAATCACCTTAGTGTATAACAAGATCTCCTACCTTCAAAGGATTTATTGTCTTTGAACCCTAATGCTCTGAAAAACAGAAAATAATACAGTTGAATGCAGGACAATTTTATTATTTGTATAGGATGATATTTTAAGTGGACAAAGGACTAATCTCATGAGATAGTTGACATTACTATTTTATAAATGCAGAAATGGAGCATCTGAGACGCTAAGTGCTGGTCACTGGGACACCAGTAGGGGACCCCATTTTCTGCCTCCCGGCTAGGCTGTCCCACCACGATATCCTCTCGCCAAAGTGGGTAAAGCCAGTACATGTTGTGACCGATATGTGGTTGGAATACATGTCTGGAGCTACATACCCTCTAGTTATGATTTGGGTTTATGATTGGGAAACCTCTCTTGAAGAATATTCTAGAAACACAGCCAGGTTTCATTGAATGTGATGCAAAGATACAGGGAGAACACCTCCATGGGCAAGCCAAGACCACCATAGAAAGGCCTCAGGAAAAAATCCAACCTGCCTGTACTGTGACCTCAGACTTCGAGCCTTCAGCACTGTGAGAGCGTAAATCACCTGATGTGTGGTACTTTGTTATGGCAGCCCTTGCAAACTAACACAGTTAGTTTAAAAAATTTTTTAATTGGTTCATCTTAATATTTACCTGGTGTATCACTTAGATTTTTGGTGTGAAATGGTACTGAACTCAGATGGTGAAATAGTAGGCTTTATTGAAAGGGCTACTTACAGAGATGTGCGAAGTGTAAAGGAAGCTGGAGGCTAGAGGGAGTGGGGAGGTGTTACTATGCTTGGGGCTAAGGAAGCAGTGGGGGAAAGAGGCCCCCAGAAGAGTGAGAAGTGGAGCAGTAGGTGAGGGGCCAGTTAAGCAGGAGCGCTGTCATGAGGAGATATGGTTACTGTCACAGAAGGGTTGCAGACACAGGGAGAGGTGCAGAGATGTGTAAGCATCTCTTGACTGCCTTCTAATTCTGGTTGGAGCCTTTCATTGGGCCAGTCCAACAGAAAGCCAGAAAACAAGGCAATGTGGAGGGTGCTGTCTGCAGAGGTCACTCCTGGAGAGTCTAGAAGGGCCAACAAGGGTGGTGAATAAATGGTAGGGAGGAACAGAGAATAACTTCACAAAAGAAAATAATCAGCATTGTTGCCATTCAGCAAAATGGAGAAACAAAGGGGCTAGACTATTTTTCTTTTTTTTTTTTAATTAGCATTTAAAAAAAAATTTTTTTTAACGTTTATTTATTTTTGAGACAGAGAGAGACAGAGCATGAACGGGGGAGGGTCAGAGAGAGGGAGACACAGAATCTGAAACAGGCTCCAGGCTCTGAGCTGTCAGCACAGAGGCCGACGCGGGGCTCAAACTCACGGACCGCGAGATCATGACCTGGGCCGAAGTCGGCCGCCCAACCGACTGAGCCACCCAGGTGCCCCTAAATTAGCATTTTTAATTTAGTTTTGAGAGACAGAAAGAGACAGAGTGTGAGTGAAGGACGGGCAGAAAGAGAGGGAGACACAGAATCCGAGGCAGGCTCCAGGCTCTGGACTGTCAGCACAGCCCTGACGCGGGGCTTGAACTCACAAACTGTGGGATCATGACCTGAGCTTAACTGACTGAGCCATCCAGGCATCCCCAAGACTTACTATTTTTTCCAAGATCAGCAGAAAAATCAGTATCAAACTGAAAATGACATTATCTCTCTCCTTTTTGGTCACTGGTGATTTTCCTGTATTTTGTTTTATGAGGGCAGGGAGGGGAGACTTTCCATTAAAAGAAACACTTCAAAAGTAGAAAGAGGGGCGCCTGGGTGGCTCAGTTGTTTGAGCCTCTGACTCTTGGTTTCGGCTCAGGTCATGATCTCATGGTTCCTGAGTTCGAGCCGCACATTGGGTGGTGGTGCAGAGCCTGCTTCAGATTCTCTGTCTCTCCCTCTCTCTTTGTCCCTCCCCTGTTCATATTCCCTCTCTCTCAAAATAAATAAACTTAAAAAAAATTGAAGAGTAGAAAGAAAAGTCAGCTCTTCCAAAGGTCTCGGTTCAGAGTTGAGAAAAGAGAGGCACAGAAAAAAAGAAAGCCCTTCCCAGCAGTTCTGTGGACAATCGACCCAGGACCATTGATCACTGATCACTGCACTGACCTCATCAGTCAGGATGTTCAGCTTTAGGAGAATGTTTCAGGTATAATGGCTCTAAAAAAGTTGAGGAACTTCCCTAGGAATTTGTTGAGGCAGCAAAGGAGGGGGGAAAAAAAAAGGAACCAAGGTTGGTTATATTCTATTTTTAGATGTGAATAAAGAAAGGCTGTGTGATTCAGAAGCAGGCAGACGGCCCATATCCCATTCAGCTATGGTCAGTTTATGACAAGTCTCTAAGCCAGGTCAGGGATGAACCACGAGGTAAACCCTGACCCCAGGGCCAGCTCCCCGGCATTGCTCAAGCAGCAACTCTCTGCATCCTTGGTTTATCCTTCCTGTTTCCTCGCTTATCAAATATTTATTGTCAACAACGGGCAGTTCTGTTTGCACACAGTGTGATGGGGTAATGAGATAGTTAGGTTTCCTCCTGTTATTGATGGGGAGTGCTGATGGCATGAATAATTTCCTCTTTTTACAAATGGGAATTTAATTATTGATGCCGTGTTTAGGCAGTGACAAAGGTGTTACCAACACACTGCAGTTGGAGGCCTTGGCAGGCATGAGGATCTGGGGTTCTTGGGGGTCTTGAATTAAATTTGTCTAATTGCTTAGAAGAGAGGGAATGTGTATCTCTCTATATACGCACATACACACATACGTATACATGTAAATAAATATATTCTATATATGCCGTCAGAAAAATTTTTGTCTAAAACACCAGAGAAAACAAGTGTCTAAAACCCGATCCTAACAAAGTATAAGCAAATCAGATCAGTGGAAACTCGTCCTTTCAGACCCGCATTGAACATGAACTGAATTCTTAGCATCACAGATGGAATATTTATTCATACAAGCAAGGATTTTGTGGACTGACAACTCACATTCGCTCCCAAGATAAACAGACCATGAGGTTTCTAACTTTGTATTTTAATTTGATGGCTTTCTTTGAAGGGATTCAAGGCTCTCTGAATACCACCCCCCAATCCAGAAAGAAAATAAAAGCCAAGTATATTTCTCAATGAAGAGAAGTTTTCATTATTCCTTTACTTAAAAAAAATTATTTTTTATTTATTTAAAAAAATTTTTTTTCAATATATAAAATTTATTGTCAAATTGGTTTCCATACAACACCCAGTGCTCATCCCAAAAGGTGCCCTCCTCACTACCCATCACCCACCCTCCCCTCCCTCCCACCCCCCATCAACCCTCAATTTGTTCTCAGTTTTTAAGAGTCTCTTATGCTTTGGCTCTCTCCCACTCTAACCTTTTTATTTTTTTATTTATTTTTTAATTTTTTTTTTCAACGTTTATTTATTTTTGGGACAGAGAGAGAGCATGAACGGGGGAGGGTCAGAGAGAGGGAGACACAGAATCGGAAACAGGCTCCAGGCTCTGAGCCATCAGCCCAGAGCCTGACGCAGGGCTTGAACTCCCGGACCGCGAGATCGTGACCTGGCTGAAGTCGGACGCTTAACCGACTGCGCCACCCAGGCGCCCCTCTAACCTCTTTTTAAAAAAAAAAAAATTTTTATTGGTGTCTCTTCCTCTGGTAGTGTGAGATGAGGTGGGTTTCAGAGGAAACAAACCTTTATTTTAGGGAACTCTGATGTGGAGAAGAAGTTTCTGTGATTCTGCTGAAGGTAGGAATGCAGTAAGCAGCCACCTCGACTATGCCCTTGACTCACTTGGGATTTTAGTAACGTGTAAATTCTTTTCAGGGGGTCTGAGGTTGGGTCCAGAGGTATTTTGCCTTTTGATGCTCTCCCGGGTGAAGCCAGAGCTGTTGGTCCATGAGCCACACTTTTTCTAGTGTGTGTGTGGTTTTTTTTTTTTTTTTTTTAATTTTTTTTACTTTTGAGAGAGAGTGAGCAAGGGAGGGGCAGAAAGAGAGAGAGAGAGAGATACAGAATCTGAAGCAAGCTCCAGGCTCTAAGCTGTCAGCACAGAGCCCAATGCGAGGCTCGAACTCAGAGACTGTGAGATAATGACCTGAGCTGAAATCAGACGCTCAACCGACTGAGCCACCCAGGCACCCCTCCGTGAGCCACACTTTGAGTAGCAAGGATTATTGGACTAGACAGCAAATCCTCGAGATAATGAATGTTAAAGATCAATAGTAGTAACGTTTTTATAATTTTTGATTCTTTATAATTTTTTTAAAAATTAGAATAAGTAAGTTTTTGCCCATCTGCCTCACACAGCTTTTTGCTGCAGAAACTTCATTTAAATTTTTCTGAGTTTTCTGATAGTATTGGCTATAGATTTATAGTGGCTGGCACAGGTCGGCCTCAGAAGAGTGTTTTCAATATTTTTAAAATTGGAAATTACCTTCAAAGGTATAACCAAGTTATAGGCAAGGATATTAAGTTAGTATATGCTACCGAGTTTGAATCTCTGCTCCTTCATTTGAAGCCTTTTGTTCCTCTGAACTCGTTAGCCAACCTGTTAATGGTCAGAGGTTCAGGAAGGGTGTGATTTTTTCTTTCTCGAAGCAATGGCTCATCTTCATCAATGTTGTCCATTCTTCAGAACAGACCTATTAGCTGTGGCCCCCATGGCCTTCCTGTGACTACCGGTTTTGTAAACTCTCACTGCAGCGTTCATACAGCATATCCCCTGAAGTTGCTCAGTGCTTTTTCATAAGTCACCTGGGTCAATTATTCCAGGTAAATGAGAAGAAACGAAAGTTGAGAGAAGGAAAAAAAAATCATGCTAGCAGTAACAAGATTGGAAATTGCTCGAGATTGCACTAAGTGGGGTGTAGGTATGCGGATGTATGTAAATGATGAATCAACCTTGCAGAGAAACCAGCACTGCCCACTCACACCTGATTGTTCCCCACATCTGAGAGACGATAAGGCTCCTGAGTAAGTCAGCACCTCGGCACCCCACCCCCTTGGCTCCCCAGCCAAACAAAACAAAACATAAGGCTTTGTGGGAAGAGCTCCAATAGAAACCTCATCCTCGCTTTCCCTCTGATGGGTGATGGAAACCTGAACTGGCAAAGGATGGTCCACAGTTTCCTCCCTCCTGGCTGCAGATGCCTGTCTGCCCTGATACCTTCCAGAAGCTTCATGGGGACTGAAGGTGAATCATATTCCTCATCAAATGTTGAAGGATCAATAATTATTAAAAACAATAGCAACGACAAACGGGGAGGGGGTGAGAGCGGAGATGGCTATGGAAGAGAGGTAGGAAGGGATCTCAGACCAATTATTTTTCTACAAAATACTTTATGTGACAACAGCAGCAGCCCCCAAAAGGGCAACGTGTAACAACAAAGCCTAATTAGAATGATTTCAGTGTAATCATTAACTCGCATCTAACACTGACGAGAGTATTTCTGTTTAAACTAAAACATGACCTGCATGGAGGAGAGGCCTTGTAAACTGTCTCTGAAATAAAATATGTGACAGGAAAGGTCAGAGCTGCTCTCATTTGAATTTCAAGTAGGGAGCTGGCTCCGCGGTGGCCGGCGTAGCAGGGCCTGGCGACTCCGCTTTCCCAGGCCTTCCTGCCAGCAGTAGCAGTTGGAGAAATCCTCCAGGACTAATTACTGGGATTGCAAAACAAGGATTTTTCTTCCCTTGCTCTGCCCACTATCTCTTCCCCTCTCCCAACCAGGGAGGGAAGCAAGGGTCTCGAATGATGTTTGCAGAGAGAGGTGATTTCCTTTGTTGTCGCTACGAGACTGACGGTCACTGCTGAGTGGCCCGATCTGCCAGATCCAGACACCTGCCCGCTGGCCCCTGGGCCAGGCCTCGCCTAGGCTGGCCTTCCTGGCACATCCTCCTGCCAGCCAGGCAGGGGAGGGCTTGCTAATAAACTCTCTTCCCAGCAAGAGTGATGCCAAGGCATTGCCTTCCGCTGGGCTGCGTAAAAGCAGCTATCAAATCAGCAAGATACAACTTGATTTGCAGGTCTCCAGTGAAATTTAAGAAGGCGAACTGTAAAACGTTCAGGGAAAAGGAAGCATGAAAACATTTTTAAGGAAAACATTTAAAAAGTCAGAGACAGACATAATAATAAAAAAAAGTTGGCAGGGAAGGTTTTATTTATTCATTTTGAAACATTGCAAAGAGCTCTGTTAGCAGCATTTATCTGCCTCTTTTTTTTTTTTTTTAAGGCAGCCCCAAAAGCAAGTGAGTTGAATTCATTTCCTTTTTCCTTCTGTGACTTTTAAAAGCATTATATACAATGAGATCTTTTTTGCACTTCTGGGAATTTTTAAAGCTCTAACATTTCATCCATAAGCCTGACTTGGCGAAACCTCTTTGCTTTTCCCCCAACGCCCCTCCTTCCCACTCCCTTCCTTTTTCTCTCCCTTTCCTTAGCCTGCATGCACTGTGGGGCCTTTGTTTGTCCTGATACTAACTGGTCCTTTCCCCTTAGTTTCTTTTAATTATTTAAAATTATTTAAAATTATTTAAAAATTATTTAAATTTATTTTTTAAATAATCTCTATACCCAATGTGGGGCTCGAATTTACAACCCCAAGATCAAGAGTCGTGTGCTCTACTGACTGAGCCAGGCAGGCACCCCTCTTCAGGTTTTTTGTTGTTTTTCAAATCTTTGTCTTCTCTTTATTTATTTTTAGATGCTTGTTTATTGAGAGAGAGAGAGAAAGCGAGAGAGAATCCCAAGCAAGTTCTGCACTGTCAGTACAGAGCTTGAGGTGGGGCTTGAATCCGAGAGCCATGAGATCATGACCTGAGCTGAAACCAAGGGTCAGATGCTTAACCAACTAAGCCACCCAGGTGCCCCATATCTTTGTCTTCTCTTTGATACTAATCAAAATGGATGAGAAAATTCAAAATGTACTTGGTAACAGTGGGAGGAAAAAACAGGTTTGGCAAAACCACAGATGCATGCCGTGGAGGTCACTATTCTCTTTGCTTTTCCACACAAGGTCAGGAAGGTTACTGGGGTCAGTGCGGTGAAAGCGAAATGATTCACTAGATGCTCATTAAGACAGCAAGAGAGATTTTATGCGAGACTATGGCAGTAGAGGGGAGACACTTAGAATA
Organism: Lynx rufus; assembly: GCF_022079265.1. NCBI lineage: Eukaryota > Metazoa > Chordata > Mammalia > Carnivora > Felidae > Lynx > Lynx rufus. The sequence continues at coordinate 19,977,621 of NW_025814824.1, forward strand.
GGGGACAGAGACCGAGCCTAACAATACAGCAAAGACAATTGAGGATTTACAGCCAGAGTGATGGGGTCAGTAGATGGAAACTAATGAAGAGGAGACACCAAAGGTAAGGGGATTCTTGCTAAAAGCAGACCAAGGTTGAGGCCTGGTCTAGAGATCTCAGTAGAGCCTAACTACCATTTGGTTTGGTTAAGGAGGGAGTATTTGCCAATACTTGTCAGCGTCTTCCACTGGGTTGGCCTGTGTTCTCTATCCAACAGTTTTTTTTTTTCTTTTTTTAATTTACATCCAAGTTAGTTGGCATATAGTGCAACAATGATTTCAGGAGTAGATTCCTTAATGCCCCTTACCCATTTAGTCCCCCCCTCCCCCACAGGCCCTCCAGTAACCTCTGTCCTCTATATTTAAGAGTCTCTTATGTTTTGTCCCCCTCTCTGTTTTTGTATTATTTTTGTTTCCCTTCCCTTGTGTTCATCTGTTCTTAGGAGTGAAGTCATATGGTATTTGTCTTTCTCTGACTAATTTCGCTTAGCATAATACCCTCTAGTTCCATCCACGTAGTTGCAAATGGCAAGATTTCATTCCTTTTCATTGCCAAGTAATACTCATATTTATATACCACATCTTCTTTATCCTTTCATCCATCGATGGACATTTGGGCTCTTTCCGTACTTTGGCTGTTGTTGATAGTGCTGCTGTGAACAATGGGCTGCATGTGTCCCTTTGAAACAGCACACCTGTATCCCTTGTATATCCAACAGTTTTGACACATAGTGGACGAAATCATATGGTACTGGGCTGATTCACAGTACAGATGCTCTATGTAAATTCCTAAATAGGTCTTAGTTCCTGTAGCAGATTTTTGTTGTTGATAACCTCAAGAAAAAATGATTCTAAAACATCTGCTTAAGGACCTTAACTGCTTTTGATTTCTATCCCCATAGTACTTACTAGAAAGATCTTTGCTTTTGGAGTTAGGCAAAAAAGTTCACATTCTGACTTTGGAAGCATTTGATGTAACCATCCTTCCTACTGGCTGTGCTGACTTTGATGGGGTCCAATTTGGAAAACACTGGTTTTCTATTTTCCTCCTGCCACCTTCCATCAAGCTGTGTCAGGGGGTCTGTGTTGACCGCCCCCCCCCCACTTCCTCATCCTGGGAACCCAAATCTTTTCGGTGATTTTTGGTTGTCTGAATTTACATTGACAATTAAAGCTCATTTTCAGGGCTTAGAAAATTCAGTCAAGTCCATTGTAAAACTTGTTCTCCTTCAGAGGCACCCCATGGAGACCCTTACAGGGTACAGTGTATTGGTGTTATTCTGTTAAATTCCCTCTCAAACCTTGTCTGTGGTGGCCAGCCCCCCAGCCTCTTAGTGTTGAGATTGTATTGGCATGGCAGAAAGTCTTCTTGAGTCCCTTCCAGACAAGGAAAACCAGACTCCCTTCTCACCCTGTGCTGGGCCTATGGGACACTCACACATCCTTGCCATGTGCTTAATGGGAAGACAAGCTGGGACCCTGCTGTCTTCAGAATTCTCTGAGTCTCTGGCCTTGAGGCAGCAACCACAGTGAAGTTTATTAAGCTCCACACATCAAGGAACAAATGCCCAGCATTCTGGAACTGCACTCCACTTGTGTGGCTGCACCAGGTTGGACTGATGAGTTTCCCTGACTTGGCAAGCTTCCAGCCAAGGATTGGAACCTCAGTGCCCCGATGGTGTAGACCTCCCAGCTGGGCTAACGACTCTCCTACCTATCTGTTCTCCTTCTCAACAACATTCAGACTCTGCTTACACAGGATGAAAGGTGTGGTGGGATTCACCTCTGAGCCAGACCTGTAGGAATGGGTCTAGCCACTCGTCTTGAGAAAGTAGGGGTAACTACAGCCTGTTGGCCTTCTGAGAAAACAAAGCGTAAAATATTTGGACACATCGAGTAAATTGTGTCTCGTTTTTTTTTTTTTCCCCTCTGTAAAATGAGAGCACATAATTCTCTCTCATTAGGTTGTTGTAAGGATGCAATGAGAGAAGATATAAGGACGTGCCATTTTTCGTCAGTCTCTTTTGTCTTCTTACCCTTTCTTTTTTATGCTTCTCTTGACCAGCTTGGTTGGGAAGGCTCTCATGGAAGCATGGGGGGGGGTTTCAATTCAGAATTTCTTTAAAAAAGATGCCCACTTTATTGATGGGAGAAGTGGAACCTCAGTAGGAAAATCTCTGACTAGGATGTTTCCAAGACCGCTCAGGTGTGAGAGCAGCATACAGAGGAGAGTAAGATTTTGTTTAGAAGTCTGCTGAGGGCATGCTATGCATTCCCAGCTTTGCATGTGTGGGGCAAGTGAACTCCCAGACCAAGAGGGAAAGCCCCTCTCTGCCCCCACTCCCAGGAACGCGTGCCGCTGAATGCCTGCTGCTTAGCACTTTGTTCCTTAGTGAGCTCCCAGGTTATAGCTTGGGTGGGGTGGGGGAGGCACCTCACGGAAGGAGAGCTCAGAATCCCCTCAGTACTGTGTCCCCTGCCCTTCCCGTAGTGCTCCTAATGATGGATGATACTTCGGGGATGATAGTATTTGCTATGATGGATCACAGAGGAGTATGAAAATTCATAAGGCAGTGTTAGGTTGTATTTCACAGGACCGTGTGTGTGTGTGTGTGTGTGTGTGTGTGTGTTGTAGCCCCATTAGCTCTCTTGGGGATTGCATAGAGTTGTGCCATTTTGACAATTTATTGTTTTCCGTCTGCCCCATTCTTGCACGCACACGTTGGAGGGAGATAGCTGCTTGTCCTTTGAGGCACAGATGGTTGGCCAACAACTCCTCTCGTTGCCCTTGAATCTTTGCCTCTCCCTCTTCTGGGTGAAGCCTCAGCTGTCTGAGGAAGTGTATGTTTGTGAGCGTGTTTGGCCTGAGGGCTCTGCCTTCACCCATTACTGCCCTTGCCACTCTGGAAAGTTCTCAATTCCCAAGATACTGGATGCAGCTGTCACTGAGTAGTGCTAGTCTCTGAACCTTGCAGAATGGGCAAGGGGGGTGGGGTGGGGTGAGGCATAGATAATTTTGGAAACTTTGTTTTCTCTAAGAGAACAGACTATTTGTAGATTATGGAAACACGCAAAAATTATTATTTTTTTTCTGTCAAAGTTGAATGACATCAAATACTTACAAGCAGTGCTCGTATTGTTCTAAATATATTCTACCTGAGCATATTCTGGTGACAGCGGTTCCTGCCACCTCTGCTGCCTCCCCCACCCCCCCTTCTCTTTCCTATTCTTCCTCTTCCTCAGTTTGAAGAGGCATCCCGGGGTGGTGGGGACAAGCTATAGAATCAGAAGATGTACTTTGAGTTCCACTTTTGCTCCATTTCATTATAAGACAGGGTAGAAACATTTATTCTCTCCCAACAGAATGTGAAACCATTTTACTGGGGAGCTGCTGCCCTGGTGTAAAAGGCTCTGTGGTTGGAGCTGAGACCAGACCTTCCCTGACCAGGAGAAGCTGTGGGAGAGTTAAGATCCCTGGAGTTATGTCTCGTGTATGTAAGCGTCTGGTCCTAGTATTTGTGCTTGTAGGGAACACAATGATTTGACCCGGAAGTGCTTGTCACAGGTCACCAGCTCTGTGGTAACCGTAGAGAAACACCTCATGGTGTTTCCTGATCCCTGTGGAGCTGTGGCTTGGCTTTGCCTGCAAATCTTCTCATCTCATCCTCAGCCGGATCTTGCACCTGGCTGGCTCCTTGGACCAGTTCCCTTGAATTTCCAGCAGGCCTCGTGGGAATGAAACCAAGGGCCTAGTTTATTGGCGGACTCCTGGCAGAACTTCCAGCATTGAGGCTTGGCTTCACCAAAGGGGAGCTTCCTCAGGATACGGTGATAGAAATTAGGCAGTATCTGAGAGCCATTTTACTGTAATACTGAAAAGAGGAAGGTGTCTTTCCTTGGCAGCTCTTATTTTTATCCTCTAAGGTTAGAACTTTCCACTTTTATAATAGGAGACCCTGTCATTTACCCAGGAAGGTCACTGAGAGGCTTCGGACCTACCAGTAGTTTAAGGGGTTCCTGTCCTGGAGTTCTTGTTTCTTCTTGTGACAGGAGAAGCCACATCACTGAAGACCCGACTTTAAGTTCTTTTCCTTTTTTTCAGCTCCCCTTGATTCCAGGTTCTGTGTAGAAAGCAAAAGTGGAAAAAGCCCCTTGGCTTAAGTAGAAAGCCAAGTTTGCGGGTTCCTGCCAGGCCCGTGCCTGGCTGTGGGAGCGTGTGGATGTACTTGTGCTGAAGGCAGCTTGCCAAAAGCATTCTAGAGGGTTTGATATAATGAAAAAGGAAGTAAAAAAGCTTAAAATAGAATTGTCAACAAGTACTGTTAAATGACTACTTGGGTCATTAGGGAAGGGTTCATGATCATTGTTACCTTCTTAGTAGCCAGAACTTTATTAAGAGCTAATAAAGACAGGTGCTCTTTACCATCATTTTACTGATGAGTTACAGGTGTGCTATTTTAATTTGCACGGATATCCTACCTGGTAAGTTTACCATTTGATGGGGAAACTGAGGGCTATCAGCCAGGTATATTGCCAATGTCTCAGAGCACCTGTCCTAGGCAGAATACTGCCCACCCCCAAGATGTCTATGTCCTGGTCCTCAGAACCTGTGAATAAGTTGGTGTGGCAAAGGGAATTAAGGTTGCAGATGGAATTAAGGTTACTAATCAGCTGACCTAAGGAAAGGGAGATTATCCCGGATTACCTGGTTGGGCCCAGTATAATCACAAGGGTCTTTAAAAGTAGACCAAGGCGGCAGAAGAAGAGTCAGTGTCAAAGTGATGTGATGTGAGGAAGAGTCACCTGCCCATCGCTGGCTTTGTTGATGAGTGGCCCTAGGAGTTGCAAAAGACCAGGAAACAGATTCTTTCCTCATGTCTCCAGAGGCTATGCAACCCCACTTTCACCTTGATTTTAGCCCAGTGAGACCAGTGTCAGACTCGAGACTCCCAGAACTGTAAATTTGTGTGAACTTGTTATGGCAACAATAGGAATCTAATAATATACTACCTAAGGGGCAGAGCCAGGACTAAAAATGAAATCTAAAGTTTATCCTCTTTTCACCATGCACGATGACTTCTAAATGGTTTGATATTAAAAATAGAGCCAGAAAAAGAATTAAATTAAAAAAAAAGAAAAAAAATAGAGCCAGAAAAATGCTACCCAACTTCCTAAGCTATTTTCTCTCTCTGCCTTTTCTTCCTTTTCTCTTAGGCTCAGTTCATGTGCTTTCCACCCGCCGCCCCCCCCCCCCACCCGCCATCTCCCTTTCCCTAAATTAACAGATTCTTGCTGTAAAAGAAATTGATTCTTCACTCCAAAGTAGGTCATTATAACAAAGGTTTTAAATCATTTGGTCTTCCCATTTGTGAAATATAGACTTCACTTTAATCTTCTGTGCATTACCAGCAGTAAAAAAAGGGCCATAATTTGTGAAAAATGGGATTTTTTTCCCCCCACCATCAATCATTTGGGCAGATGTGTAAGTTTTTCACTCCTTTTTCACCCTCTGACTCATACCTGGAAGTCAGAGGACCCGAATTCATCCACACAGAGGACCCTCATTCTGGTTATACTTCCAGGACCAAATTTAGAAACTTAATGAAATATTTGGTCTCCGTTGCCAAATCGGCAGGACCCCCATTTCTTCTCCTCCTATTTTTTTCTTTCCACTTACAATTGTCTATCTTAGAGATCGTTGTATCTAAGAAACTCTCCTAAACTCTTAAAGCTACTGAGTTTGTTTTGAAAAACTCAAGCTAAGTTTGTTTTGTTGGGAAAGTGCTGGAATAGTTAGAATTTGTGTACTGGTGTAATTTTTGTGCCAAAAGCATGAGAGAAGCTCATAGTTTCTCTGCAATTGCTTCTTCACTTCAGAACATCATCTAAATAAATATAGCGGACCTATTCTAATGTAGGACATACATTACCTGGCACAATTACCAAGGTGGATAAGTCACTAAGTTGAAATCTAAGATCTTAGAGTCCAGTGGCTAAAAAATAGGGCCTCTTTGCAATGATCAGATTGTACTGTAACATCTCTTTCCTTATCTAGCTTCCTGTCTGCACAGGAGGAGACCTAGTCTTTGTCCATACAGGGACCATGTTTTATGTTTTGCATGAATTCCTAGTTCCCAGCACAGGGTACTCAACATACAACTTCATATAAACTTTGGAATTTGGCAGGCCTGGGTTCAAATTCTGGTTCTACTTCCTGCCTCCTGTGTGCCCTTTGTCTAGTTACTAGTCTCCCGCTTTTAAAAATTTTTTTATATTTTTTTTAATTAAAAAAAATTTTTTTTTTTTACTTTCAGAGAGTGAGCATGAGTGGGGGAGGGGCAGAGAGAGAGAGGGAGACAGAGGATCCTATGTGGGCTTTGCACTGACAGAGAGCCCGACTCAGTGCTGGAACTCACAAACTGTGAGATCATGACCTGAGCTGAACTTGAACGTTTAACCAACTGAGCTATCCAGGCACCCCGTTACCAGTCTCTTGGATATGTATTTGGCTCCTCTGTAAATTGGGGTACGGTAATCCACACTGCTCCAAAGGTTCAATGAGATGGGTAATTTAAAGCACTTAGCAAAGTCATAGCATCGTCACAGTGAGTAGACAGTTTTTAAAACGTAGTGGTTAAAAATGTGGAGCCACATTGCCTAGATTGCATTCTAACTACCTCACTTACCAGGAAAGTTAATACTCTTTCTATGCCTCAGTTTCCTCATGTGTAAAGTGAGTATAATAATAGCAGTTACTTCAGAAGTTTGTTGTATGGATTAAATGAATCAACATGCGTTCAGGAGCCTTGATCAACAACTTACCTATATAGCAAGTATGCATTGTACATTATTATCATCAACAATAAATAATAGCTTCTACTCTTCCTCTGTCATCCATCCCATTTTATTTGATTAATTTGTTCTCCTTTTCAGACCTTACAATATGTGTAAGGGAAAAGTTAGTTGATTCTAAAGACGATTCCAAAATCCTTCTCTGCTGTTTAAAAGGTTGTAACTTACATGAACAAAGATCCAAAGCCCATCGTCCATACTCATATTTTCTTGGGGTCCAAAGGGAGAGACACTGTAATTTTGAAAAACCATGTTCCACAGCTAATGGAAGTAAACATTCTCGTGGCAGGAAAAGTAATCTTTTCCTCTGCCCTGGATTAGACTCAATGTTTATAACAAATAGAACTGCTGTGGGCTTTACACTTTAACACAACAACAACAACATCTTTGTTTGAAAAAATATATATACATATGTTTGGTTTTCTAAATAACAGCATTGCAATATGGTGTGTCAGAAATTACAGCCGGCTCTTGGTTTTTTTTTTTCTTTCAATGAAAAGAAAAATTTTGCATAACCTAAAACTGCATTCGTGTTGGAAACGATTGTCAGATTTTTTTTTTTTGAGAGCGAGAGCATGAGAGAGAGGGAGAGGGAGAGAGAGAGAGAGAGAGAGAGAGAGATGAGGGAGGGATAGGGGGAGAAGAGAGAAAGAGAATCTTAAGCAGGTTTCACGCTCGGTGTGGAGCCAGATGTGGGGCTTGATCTCATGACCCTGGGCTCATGACCTGAGCTGAAATCAAGAGTCAGATGCCCAACTGACTGAGCCACACAGGTGCCCCATCACATAGAATTTTAATTGTTGATTCCATCCTCCTTATGTCCCCCATGAAGTTGTATTTTCTTTGGGATGCTCTGAGCAGCCTCTTTCATTCGGCGCCACACTTGTGTTGGTAAAATAACGGCCAACTTCAAGTCCTCCACATCATTTTATGTAACACTCAAAGTGAGGGTAACATCCCCCTTTCCTGTCAACTGCTTTTTTCCATCAAGATCGAGAGCAAGTGTGTTTGAAGGTTTAAAACAAAGCTATGTTTGAGTTTATCCAATCACAAAAAGCATCTGAAAAACGTCTGAGCTGGTGAAAAACACCCCCCTTTACATGCTCTGCTAACTCTGAAACGTCCGGATGGAATTTGAGCTCAGAACAAGCTTGAAGAATCACAGAACAAGTGGTAATAGTTTTCAGCAAGTCAGAAGTGCCTGAAATCCATGGACCCTTGAGTGATGTAATGCTCTATTCCTCCAGAGCCCAGAGAACCAGTTTTTCACAGCGATTTCCCCCTTGACTCAGTTCTGCATCTGAACACTCCCAACTATGGGTAGAGGTTATTTAAGGAACATGGAGTGGAGGATAGTGAAGGCACTTCTTGAATGGGAGCAAGGTATAAAATCAGGCTGATGAAGTTCCGTGACTCCATTTGTGGTGGCTTCTCTAAGGGCCAAGGAAGGTTATGGCGATACGGTTTTTATACTTGAGCAGTGATATGACATGGTGCCCGAGCTTATGGCCTGTGGTTTATAGAGCATTAGAGCAAGAAGGACTGCACAGACCACTGGAACAATCTTCATTCTACACTTAAGGACACCTGAAGTCCACAGAAATGTCAAGGTCACTCCTGCTGTGTTTACTGTTCATATGTGGTGTTCACAGTTGACCTCTGGCAGGGGCTCAAGGTTTCTCTTTTCTCCTCCTTCCTCTTTGCTTTACTGCTCTCTGAGGTGGGTCACAGCCCAAGGAGGAAGAGACAGCATTGACGAGTTCCAGGCCACGAAATGTCCACATCTCTAGGGAAGGGGTTTCTTTTGCATTCCCCTCTCCTAAAAGTGTTTCTCTTCCTCTGGAAGCCTAGGGAGTTGAGAGGGCCTCACATCTGTCTTCTCCCTTCTCTTCTTCCCCAAACCTTCCAGAAGTTGCTATCCAACCCAGTAGAGACCCGACATAATTGTTTATATCGGTTCCCTTCTGTGTGGTGGAAACCAGAGAACTCTTGTTTGTTGATTCTAGAAGGGTGTGTGTATGGGGATGTGTAGAGGGGAATGGGCATTGAGACCCTCCTCTCCTCAGCCAGGGCTGCATCTGAAGTTCAAGTTTTGGTTTTGGGGAAAGGAGGCACAGCAGGCCTTTGGTAAATAGTTTGGTTCCAGACCACCTAGGGCTCCAGAGGCTAGGCCACAATAGCTCTCTGTGGACTCCCCCCTGTTTTTGCAGACTTTGACTGTTGAGGCCTGAGCCTCAGTGCCAGGACAGACTGACCTCAGCTGCAGTTTTCTGCTAACTGCAGCCCAGCCGGCAATAAAATACTGCCTTGCTTTGTCCTTGGTGCATGTCTTTCTTCCTGTGACCTTGTGGAGAGGAGTGACTGATCAAGGGAAGGTGACAGTAGGATTGCAAGGGGCAGCTCCAAGCCTTTGTTCTGTCTTCTGATCCTGTCTCTGTTCCTCAGCATCCCATTTTGGCAAAACCTGTGCTAATCGTGCAGCTTAGTCCTTGTGAAGTATAACCCTAGCGAATCCATGCAACACACATTCTGTGTCAGGCACAATTTTGAAGGCTCTACATACAGTACCTCATTTAATCCTGCAACCCACCCTTGATACGTGCTTCAAATCACCTTTTGACAATTGGGGACATTGAGGCACAGAGAGGTTGAGTGATTTATTCGAAGTCCTACAGCTCAGAAGCGGAGGAACTGGGATTCCAGTTCGGAAAGTCTGACGCAGATCACCCGCTGATGATCAGGATATGCCACCTGCATGGGCAATAAACCGGACTGAGGATATCGGCACAGGGTACCTGATAAATGCTCGTGATAGTGGGGATTTTGTATTTGTATTTGGTGGCCACAGGAGTTTAAGTGACAGTCCAGAAGAGGTATAGCAAATTTTTTAGGGAATGGGAATTTCTACCCACCAGCTGTGTTGTACTAGGGTCAGGTCACAGGCGGGGAGAGAGCAGATGGCTGTATTTGAGGTGCTCAGATGAGGACAATTGAACCTTGATTAACACAATGCGAGGAGGAGGGGAGAGAGCACATTTCAGGACTCAGTAGCTGCTTATGTGCACCTACCCTCAGTTTAGGGGATGGAACACCACGTAGTGAGAACAAAGAGATCTGGCCAATGACTGAACAAGGAAAATTCATGATGAAGGAGGATTCTGGAGGAGATCCAAACTTGTGGCCTGTGGTGAACATAGAGTAGCTCTAGGCTCAGTTTGACTCTTCATGTCGTATTAGTTGCCAAAATTTAAAAGCTCGAGAATACACATAAACTATGTGTTTCCAGATTATTTTGCAAGATGGAAAGCTCTGGCAATGTTGGGTACCCATTTTCACCTGTCCACAATTGCCTTCACTGGGTGGTGGCTTGTTTCCCACTTTAGAGAAGGCGTTGAAGATCCATTTTCCACAGGCCCTACCATTTCCTAGTGTCAGTCAAGTGACCTGCCTGTCCCTGTCATCATTTGAGCAGGAACCTCCTGCCTCACTTCACAAATGCAGAAGTGGAGGGCTTAAGTAGTGGTTAACCAGAGCTAACGTGACTCTCATTTCTCAGTTGCTGTGTGAACATCTTCCCAATCATCCAGACTGTTTTGATGCCCAATTCCTTATGTCATAAAATAGCTACATGTCTTTACAACTTGGGCCATCTGGGCTTTGGATGGTATGGCTAGTTGATTAACACTGAACCCCTGAGATTGGTTTAATAACAAGAGTGCCAGGGGCACCTGGGTGGCTCATTCGGTTAAATGTACGACTTCGGCTCAGGTCATGATCTCAGAGTTCATGGGTTCAAGCCCCGTGTCAGGCTCTGTGCTGACGGCCTGGAGCCTGCTTCAGATTCTGTGTCTCCCTCCCTCCCTCCCTCCCTCTCTCTCTCTCTGTCTCTCTGCCCCTCCCCTGCTCACATTCTGTCTCTCTTAAAGATAAACATTAAAAAAAAAAAAAAGAGTGCCAGACATCAAAGATTTCACCCCTCTTATTTCTCATGAAGTCTTTTTGTTACTGTGGTAACAAATGACTTGAACCTTGAATCACAAGACTGGACAGTAAGGCAAGGCTACCTCCAGTGGGAAGGAGGGGACCTGCCCTCAAGAGCAGTGTTGGCGTGGTTACTGTCGCTGCTCGAAATGCCCTTCCCAAGAACATCCACCTTGGTGATGGGCTGGGTCCTTATCAGATAATTCCCAGGAAATGCTATGATTCTTTTGCTGAAATCCATCTGTCGTTATTCCTCAAGGCCCTTGCAAATTTACATTCCTTTTAGACTTTCCCGCACTCATCCCCATGCCTAATCTGGAACCCTTCTCTTTGTACTCTGATAACCTCTGCTACCAACGCTTGGAGTGGTGTCAGTAAACCCATGCTGTAAATGCACTGGTCTGTAGCAGAATCTGAATTTTTTAATCCCTGCTCAGATTTTTTTCACAAAGGCTCACAGATTTTTCCTTGGCTCACTTGCAAAAACGTAAATTTTGTGTGTGTGTGTGTGTGTGTGTGTGTGTGTGAAAGTTTTTCACAGTCAGCCGGATCTGAGTTTGCGCTCTCCTCTGTCACTTTTATAGGCCTCGGGAAGGTTGTGTGACCTTTCTGACCCTGACTTAGAAAGAGAAGAAAGACGGAGCCTGTGAGATGGGAATGACGACTACCTTGTGCCACGGCTCTGATGAGTAAATAAGGAATGTGGAGTATCTACCACAGTCTCTGGCGCCTCGATGGGTTCACAAGTTTTAGTTCACTACATCTTTTATGACCCTTTTTGGGAGCTGATAGGGTCTAGTTGATTGAGGATCATGAGTGATTCTCTGGGAAATCACGAGAGTGGTTTCCCAGAGGGACAAAACACTTAGGACAAGTGTTGCTTCTGTGGTCGGAGGCAGGTCCTGGGGTGGAGGAATTCTAAGTATTGGGGAACAGAGAACAAGATGGAAGTTTTACTAGTAATAAAGGAAAGGAGCAGGTGGGGGGGGGAAGCCCTTGCTTTCCTTTGTCTCTTCTCAGAAGGGCACCAACTTACTCTTCAGAGTGGACACTCAATAAAATGTTGTTGACTGACAGATGGTGGGATGTTATAGAAGGTCTGCCGGGCAGGGAATATAATATTAATATCCATGTAATGTTTTTATGTTTTAATTTTGGTGGAGGAAGCCTTGAAGCCTGGGGCAAAAGCTAGTATTTTCATTTGCTTCACCTGAAGTTATATTGGCAGGGGCCCTCGGGGTAAAGAAGACAAGGCTTAGGTTTGGGAATGGGGAAGGATATGAGGAAGTTGTAATAAAATATATAAGTGCAAGAGCTTGTGGAATAAATACAAATGAATTTCGGTGAAAGAATAGAAGGATATGGCATAAAGATGTTTTGAGGGGGAAAAAAATACACCCGTAGGGTAGGCTTTGCTGAATTGGAGAGAGAATGTTAAAAAAGTAATGAAGAACTTTTAATATCCTGGAGCTCCCTAGGAGGGGCACAGATATTGTTGTTTTACGTTGATTGAGAGCCCACCACGGACAGGCTGCTGGCATTTGCTTGAAAACCTCATGTATGAAAATGTGGTTGTGGGAAAGGATAAACCTAACATGTGGAGGGGAAGGTGAATTTTGCTATGACCTGTGCGGGAAACAGATAAAGGGATGATTATTTGATTGGTGAGGTCTTAATAAAAATCATTTGTAAATCAGCCAAGCAACCGGCAAACCCTATCATAATCATGACCTCATCGAAAGCAAACAGAAGGCAGAGTTCTCAGGAAAGGGATTTGCAGTTTTCAAGATAGGAAGAAAGACTTCTTGGTAGCATTAATATACACTGAGGATATCCACATCTTGTGTTCATCAGAAATTTGTCAGGAAGAGTCCCACTCAAGGTGTAAACATACTCATTAAAAATGAACCTATCTAGTGATTCTTTGCCACCATATGACCCCTGTTAAAATTCACTAATAGCTGTCTTTGAACAACAAGGGTAAACTCTCATAACTGCCTACGACCAGACAACGACAACACTTGTCTTCACTATCATCCCCTGATGATGACAGCCGTGACTTAAATAGGATACAGAAATGAAAACAAACCCACCAACCCTGGCACCATGAGCTGAAGGTTTGTCGATTTTAGCCACACCACGCTCAAAGTCACGAGAAATTAAACCATGAGGAATTGATAACAAAGATGGGCTAATGTGGGATTTTGAATCTGACCGTAGGAAGAGATTTCCTCTAGATTGACTGAGTTCAGCTCCTGCGTGTGGTGTTGGCAACCCTTCTGTAGCATCTCTGGGAGGAAGTCTGTTTCCTCAAGCGGAATTGGGCTGATCTGACTGTTACCTAGGTTTTTTTTTTTTTTTTTTTTTTTGCATCAATTTGAAGTCCACATTTCACTTCTATATATTCAAGAATATTCTAGAATGAGTCCTCTTCATATATTTAGTTGAAAGCAACTTTTTTTTTTAAACTTGGAAACGAAACTATTTTCTTCATGTATTTCTACTGTAACATGCATGCTTCTTGTCACTCTTTGCTGCCTTGTATTAGTATCTGTCAGACTGGGCTTTGCCTGGTAAGAAGAAACCCCATACCAATTTCACTCAGAAATTTTGTTTCTTCTATGTAATTTGGCTACTTGAGTTGCCTTTTGAGGGCAAATCTATGTACCCAGGGTAGGCAGAAGAATAATTCTATGTTATGGAACAAAAGAACAATGTCACATGTTCAGTGGACATTAAACTATTTTCTTTTTCTCTTTTCCCTGGATTGACAGAACTTGCTGGATATAGATTTTTACCTCCCTCTTTAGTAACACTATGAGTTTGTGTTTACATAGTGTGTTAGACTTTTCACATCTACCAGGGCTCTTGCCTCTGCTGTCCCCTCTCCCTGAAGGGTCCTTCCCCTAGATATATTTGTGGCTGCTTCCCTCACATTTTCTAGTCCTTTATTCAGATGTCACCTGTGCAGTAAGGCCCTCCTCCAGCACTCCATCTAAAATTGTACAGTGAACAAACAGAAACCTTCAAAATAACTTCTGTTAAGCATTCACGTTACTTGCCCCCATTTTAAGCACATACCACTAGCATACTCCATATTTGTATTTATACACCTTGCTTATTCTGTGTGTCCCCATTAGAATAAGAAGTTCCATGAGGAGCAGAGTCTTTTTATTCGTAGCTGTATTCTCAGTTCTTAGAACCATGCCTAACACATATACATCCCTCAAAATGTTGAGTGAAGCTTTGTAACTGACTGATATTCTTGGGGCAAGGAAGTTGGCAAGTGGTGGAAGGGTCCCTTTTCTGGTAGGTTCTTGTGTCTTGGGGCATATGAAGGGACAGATTTGGTGGAAGCCTAGGTTCATTTCTCTGGGATGTGTTTGGTCCTAGATAAGAAGATTTGCATAATCCATTTAGCCTGTGGCTGGAATGTTGATGGAGGCTCAGATAGGGGCATTGATCCACCTCAACTGCTCCATGTGCCCCTATCTCCCCTCTGTGGATCTCCTCTGTCACCCTTCTGCCACAGGGAAGCTTCCAGCTTCTTCTCTGTTTCTCCAGGAGATGTCCAGGTTTGGCTGTGTTATAAGTTACACTTTGCTGAAGGATTCTTGGTTATCTGAGTTGGAAACCAGTAAAATGATAACATTTTTGTAGACAAAGAGGTGCTGTGCTCATGGTGCTTGTGCTGAGGATGCCCAGCTGATTAAACCTGGTAATCACAGGGTAGACCTTTGAAGCAGGAGTGAACATGGTGAGTATCCAGGCATCTTCAAAGGAGGCCATAGGAAATACAACATGGTGGACACTCTGCCCTACTTGGAAGAATGGAGGTAGATTTCATGGTGGCCATTATGGACTAAGGTACTCAAGTTGACACTTTGAGGAACAACTCTTCTATCACTAGGGCCATTTATTTGAGGGGTGAGGAATTTGAGGAAAAGGCAAAGGACAAGAGGCAGTGCAATGTATTAGTTTGCTGGAGCTGCCATTACAAATTGTGACAAATTAGTTGGCTTCAAATAACAGAAATTTATCTTCTCACAGCTCTGAAGACTGGAAGTCTGTGGTCGAGGTGTCCGTTGGGTTGGTTCCTGTTCAGGGCTTTGAGGGATAATCTATCCCAGGCTCCTCATGTAGCTTCTGGGGATTGTTGGTGATGTCTGGTGTTCCTTGGCTTTCCTTGGCTTTTCCTGGATCTCTGCTGCTTCCCATGGCATTCTCCCCATGTATATGTCTATGTCCAAATTCTCCTTTTTTATAAGGACGCCAGTCCTATTAGATTAGGGGCTCACTCTATACCAGAATTTCTCTGGAACACACTTCAAGCCATTATACACAATTTTGGCACAGACCCATTGTGGGTATTTTATATACGTGTGAAAGGATTCTCGGTTCACCTTCAGCTTTCAGGCACAGAACACTCAGTACGCTGATTTATGCAATGCTCAATTATATAATCCATAGCCTCCTAAAGTACTGTGTATAGAAATTTGTTATTTATGCCTCTGTAAGCATTTACATAAAAACAATTCATTCTCAAATTATGCTGTTATCTTTCTTATCACAGTGCTGCATGGCTGTAACCTCTTGACCAAGCTCACGTGTCCTAAGTTAGAGAATCCTGCAAACTTTCCACATTGTAGGTATGTTTTGAAGATTAAATTGGTGAACGCCTTTTTTTTTTTTTTTACAGTCATTCACTTCCCCCCTTATTTATTCTTCATTTATATAGTCATTCAACAAACTTTTAATGAATCCTTATCAATAAACAAAGACAAGCAAAGATTTCATTCCTTAGAGCATCAGCTGGGCGGAGTGAGACACATGTAAATGTTTAGTGACGTGCTGGACATTAAGGAAAAAATAGGCAAAGTCTTCAAGAGGAAGAACTGCTCCTAATTGCTCTGAAATCTTACTTTATCCTGATCTGGGGTAACTCACAAGTTTTTAAAGGAAGGTGTAGGTTCTGTTGCTATCAACAATCTCCTCCCTTCTAAGAATTCCAGCAAACCACAGAGTGAGAATTGGGGCTCTTGGTTCTAGACAATGACATGGAGCCTTCCACAGGAGCCTTTGAGCCATCCTGGGCAATTCTTTTTTTTTCTTTTAATTATTTTTAATGTTTATTTTTGAGAGAGAGAGAGAGAGAGAGAGAGAGAGAGAGAGAGAGATACAGAGTGTGAGTAGGGGAGGGGCAGAGAGAGAAGGAAACACAGAATCCGAAGCAGGCTCTGGGCTCTGAGCTGTCAGCATGGAGCCCGATGTGGGGCTCAAACCCATGAACCGTGAGATCATGACCTGAGCTGACGTCGGACACTTAACCGACTGAGCCAGCCAGGTGCCCCTATCCTGGGCAACCTTGACTGGAGACCTTGATTTTATACATCCAAAAAATTCCTACATCGAAGATACCATGACATCTAAGTGAAACATCATGATTTTAAATAATTTACATTTACCAGACTTAGACACAGTGCCTCACGAGGCCTCACGAGGCCAGATTCATTTAGTGCAAAGGATGGCATTGTTCAGAGTTAGAATGCCAGGTCTTTACTCATCTTACTCTTTTTTTTAAATATATTTTTTAATATTTATTTTTGAGAGAGAGACAGTGTGAGCAGGGGAGGGGTAGAGAGAGAGGGAGACACAGAACTCAAAGCCAACTCTGGGCTCCAGGCTCCATGGTGTCAGCACAGAGCCCAAGGCAGGGCTCGAACCCATGAACTGTGCAATCATGACCTGAGCTGAAATCAGATGCTTAACTCACTGAGCCACCCAGGAACCCCTCATGTACTCTTATGAGGGGTGAATGAAAGAAGGGGTGTGGCTGCTCACAGGAC
Source organism: Lynx rufus (assembly GCF_022079265.1). Classification (NCBI taxonomy): domain Eukaryota; kingdom Metazoa; phylum Chordata; class Mammalia; order Carnivora; family Felidae; genus Lynx; species Lynx rufus. Next base: position 19,994,339 of record NW_025814824.1, read on the forward strand.
AGTGCCGGGAGAGGTGGCAACAGGGGGCAGGCAGTTCTCTTTTTAAGTCATTTTTACACACGCTGATGCTCCCAGTTATGTTCGTGTCAAGTCATTACCATCAGTTGACCCCTTAATTAGCAGTTAATATTCTAGCAGGAGTAACTGATGAAGTGTGAGAGGTGAAGGAAGGACAAAGGGGTAGTGAGGGTTGTGGTGAGGCTGGGAAAAATGCCTTGAAGGAAGAGGGGAGTATAGATAGCCTGGGGAGGAGGAGGGGTCTTGATAGAGGATGCAGAAGGCACTGTTTTGGTTTTTCTTTTGTTTTGCTATTTGGAGTTTTTGTCATTTTATGGGTTGCTAACTTGATCTTCTCTTTTAGGAAGTGGAAAAGTAGGATTTCCTGTAAATTTGAGGGTGATAATATAGCCTTCCCAATGAATGCTGGCTCCCCTGCCTATTTTATCAACAACAGGAAGTTCAGCCTTGCCCTCTCCTGTGAATTTGTGCAGGGGCTACGGGCAGGCGTTGGCTCAGTGGAAGGCATGGGAGTGAGGAACGTGGTCCTGTTGGGTCATTTGATGCTATCTTTCCCCAATATGAAACTGCCAGTCTACTTTTGCTATTTCTCAGGCTGCCACATGGTGTCATTGTTGGGGTTGAGTCCTGCACAGTGCCCAATTTACTGGTCCATCCATCATGCCCTGGAGATGGTCTTTAAGGCTCTGTCTCATTCCTATATCTTACGACTACTGTGACGGAGGTTGTTGGCATATGGGTTATGGGTTGCGCTTTTTATTGGGTGAAAAGAAACAGAGATAGGGCTGAAGGGGTTAGGTAGGAATGTGGTTTCATCGCTAGTAAATTTGATAAAGAGACAACCCTAGGAGGAATAAATATTGACAACAGCAGAAACTGCCCATAAATTATCCATGGGGTCAGGTTGGATGTATCTTTGAATTATTCACTGGGATCATATAGGCAGTTTAGATACACACACACACACACACACACACACACACACACACACACAGAAAAGCTCCTGTTGCTGTGTGCAGTTAGAATCCTCTCCCTATTTGTGGGGCTAAGATTTGATCAGTGCAGGAGCAAATCAGGGAAGTTATCTGGGATATAAGGCCAATGGAGCTGGAAAAGCTAGTTACCCTATTACCTTGGTTTTGATGAGTTAAATGACCACTAAAATGTGACCTAAGTCCTAAAATGTCTCAGCTTTTGTTCACGTGATAACCTGAGGAAGGACACAGTGCCCTTAGAGGGGGCAAGCTATTTCACCGTGACACATATCTGCTTGTCCTCTATCCCATGAATCCACTGATCACACATACTTTTTCCTACTTGTGCTTCTTGTTCCTAGAAAAGGACCTAATAAAGACATTAAAATAAATGTGTAAATGACTGATAAAACTTAGTGCCTTTCCTATTTTAGGCACCTCAACTTGAAGAGTGGCCATCCTTTTATGGCAAATAATGTGATTAACTTTGGAATTTCAGGTAGACATTAAATCATTATGATATATTAACCTCCTGAAGGGAGCCCCGCTCAAGACTTGGGCCTTGTAACGATATCTTCAATTTCTCTATGCTGAGATCCTCCAACCTAATCTGCAGCCTCCCAACTGATAGCATGAAGATTGGCTGCAAGTCTCTGAAACAATTAAATATATTTTACCACTTGGCACTTGTGTTTATATTATTTAGATCTTGCTCTAAGTTTTCATTCTTTTCCAAATAGGATTCTCAGCATTTGAAACTACAAGTTAGGTGAGTAAAATGGTTGAGTGGACAAGTTGACTTTATATATATAGTTTTTAATCTCAGTCCTCCAGATAGAAGTATTCGTTTCAGGTATGAGCAAGCAAAAAAAAAGTCATCAAATCTGTGTCACAAAAGCTTATGACCTCCTTTACGCAAAACTTCTTATTTTTAAAAGATATCATGCCTTTCTATGTCTTTGCTTATGGAAGTCCCCCTCCCCCCTTACAATAGTTATTTTAAATCAATAAATCTTTGGCCTATCAGTCCTTGGTCTTTTTTTGGTTTTATTTTCTCCTAACGGCCCACATCCCACTTACTTTAGGTATGCTTTTGTGCCTGAATTCTCTTTTAAATGCCTTGACTTGTAGGCATTGACCCTGAGGGAATCTCCTGATATGTTGTTCTCTGTTCCCTCCTATTGCCATCCAGCAGGGAGTTCACAAAAGGGCATAAAATGCTCTTCCCATGATGCATTGGTGACAATTCAGTTTCTAGGAGCTGGGAAATATCAATAAATAGACCGTGCTTCAGCCATCTCCCAGTGGAATTTTAAAAGCGTTATTATGACAATAGTACCGTAAGCAGGGCAGTGTATTGTTGCAGGGAAGTGCCGGCCCCGGAGAGTGAGGGCCCCGGTCAGGGCTGCAGGCTGGGTGTTGCGGGTTGCCTCAGGAAGAGCATCTTAGCTGTGGCTGAGTGTTGACCCAGCTCCAGATTCATCGCTGAGATCAGCTGTGCTCTGTGCACTGCTGAGAGTCACTTTGGCCTGTCTGAAGGAGGCAGCTGTTGTAAATTCTAAGTGCGGATCCAGGGGATAATTCTTGGCTTTCATCATGCTGTGAAGGCTTCAGCAATTAATTTCTTCGGTTCTTCTTGCAGCCAAGGGCTCTCCACATTATTCATCTCTTTGGGCAAAAGCCATTGGTGGCTTCTGAGTTATTTTCTCATTAGGTTTAGGGTGGGAATTACCTGACTGTGGATGGCTGGCACTTGTAGTTCATTTTGTGGGTGGATTATGACCGGGTAGGACCTCAGCAGTAACTGCATTTGTCTTAAGCTCCCAAGGCATAGAGTTCAGCATGGCATTTCCATTTGACACGAAGATAGCAGCTTGGCATTTTCAAATCCAGAGGCACAACTTCCTGATGGTTTCACCTCTGCGAGTGGCTGGTTTCCCTGTGTGCCCATGATAAGACCCAAATAGTTTCACGAGAGGGCCAGACCTGGGCTTTTATTTCTGTTACTTTATAGGAAAACAAAAACAAAGTGAACAAGCCCCACCAAACACTAACATTTCCCTTTGGGAGATTTAACACTTGAACCCTGGGTCTGAAAAATGGAGTCTGAAAGAACCCTGGGTGTTTAGCAAGCCACAGGGGAGAGACTGTGGAGGGCAGAGGTTGGGATTTAGTCCCCAGGGGTCTGTCTCAAGTCTCAAGTGTTCAGAGACTTCAGAGGACAAAGATGGGGTCTCTGCAAGACCCTTCAGCATGGTCCCCCTGGTTATTTGTTTGTGGTTTTGTGTGTGGGGAGGGCTGATAAATTCACTTCACGGCACAGAGCTGTGATTTAACTGTCGTATTTTCTCTGTTCAGCAACCTTCCCTCTTCTGTGTCTTTGCCAGGCCCATATTGCTTCCAGATCAGCAGGCAAAGAACACAGACACCGCTTAATGAGAGGGATGCTTGGAGCCCTTCACAGTCTCATAGAAACAAGTAGATTGGGAGGTGGGAGAAGAGAGGAGTTGCATTCGTTTGGTCAGAGTGTGGCCTGTTTCTCAGGAGACCAGCTGCAGTGTCTTGCAACCCCAAGGCATGGAAGCTGGGGCCCTTTCCTCCTCCCAGAGAGGTATAATGAAGGGATGCTGGCTTGATGGGGACACCCTGAAGTGAGCCAAGTTGGTTTTGAGTGTTCTTTGTCTTCTCTGTGATTAGAAACTCACTTCATGGTATTTCGCCTGGTCTTAGCACAGTACATGGCAGAGCAGGCACTGAGTAAATATTCAGCGAACAAACGAATGAATAAACGACTGGGAATCCATCATTTTTGGTGCCCTCCTTTTGCAACGCAACTCACTCTGGTGTCTGTGCTTCTTTTGCCTCCGTAGCAAAATTTCCCTGCCTGCTGTTCCACCACTGCTGAAGTGGTCGTCTCATTGGAATGTAATCTGAACAACTCCTTCTCTCTGAGGTATGATCGTAGCTAATGAATAATTTAATGTGCTACCCTCGAAGGGTTATGCACATTTTAACAGGTGACCGGTAACTGGAGACAGAGTAAATAATAAGAATAGATTCATAATAATGGTGGAATTTTAAGTTGATTGTAGGGCACTGTCTTGAGTCTGGAGGGGGACATTTCTGTGAATTCCCTCACGCCACATCACGTAGGGAGGTCCCACATCTTCTTTGCTATGATTTTGTTCCCAGATAGAATCATAGATGATCTGACCAAGGTTATTGATCCCCGAAGTGTCTGCGTCCCTCCAAAGGAGTGTCTTTACATCTCAGTGCAGGACAAGAATTGAGATCTTCCAAATTCTAGCCCGGTCTCAGGCTGTGTTGGGAGCCTAAGGGAGAAGAACACAGTATTGGGAAATAAAGACAGGATCACCGCATATTCAGATTTTTTTTTTTCCAATCAAACAAAATGTGCATGGGCTCAATGTGTCTGGAAAATAACTTGCAGCTCCGTCAGCCTCTTTTTATGGAAGGCGTGTATTGAACGCAAAGTCATAACCATCAGATCTTCTTTGGTGGGAGGGAACGAAGGGGCTGGCTCCTTCTTGGCATTCCTTCTTGAGCCACTGGCTGATGAGACAACTTGGCCAAGTGCACTCAGCCAGTAGCCAGACCGCCTCCCAGTTCCTAGCTCCGCTCACCATTGTCCTGCACGCCCCCGTTGTCCCAGTTCAAAAGCAGAGCTTAGTCTGAGTCAGTCTCCTCAGTAGGGCTGTGGGGAATGTGGGTGTCAGCAGCCTGGTCTTGCAGAGACTCTGAACAATATCAGGTATTTTGTAGCAGGTATGTGCTGAGTGTTCTTCTCTCACTGTCTGCATTTGGGGCATTCAGCATATAATCCTACAATTAGTTCATTAAAAAAAATAAAAACGACTTGCAGGTCACCTTTAAAACAAAGGGAGAAGCAATTTTGAATTTAGCCATTTTTCATTTTTGACACCTAGCACCACCTCAAGCTCTGCAGTTACAAATAATGCTGGTGGGGAACGGACCCTCTCTGTACATCTGAGGAGCGAAGGGCTATACATTATGAATTGAACAAGGATAAAGGAATTGGTTGTGTAGTGCAAGATATTTTGGGTGCATTAATCAGCTCATCTCTGCTAGAGTGAGAATCATTTTAAAAAATGGGTTTTGAATAGAATGCAAACAATTTGTGCGATTCAAGCCTGCTTGATATACGATGGATGTATGAGGGCAAGGGGAAGATGTGAAATCACGAGGAGGAAGGCCTTGAGGGAGTTCCTCAGGGTAAAATAAGGCAAAGGAAAGAAACAGAGCTTGGAAGAGGCACCAAGATGGCATGCAGTCCTGCTTATATTTCCGCAGTGCTTGGTGCATTGATTCATTTACTCATTTCACAGGCAGCCATTAGGTGCCAGCCACGTGTCAGCCCTGACCCCACCAACTCATATTCTAGGGGAGAAGACAGACACCTACTCAGAGTTCCAACAGGACTTGCTATAATGGGAGTGCACACAAGGAAGCACTATCAGTTAGGAACGTTTTCCTGTACAAATGACAGGAAATACTGTTAACAGTGGCTTAGAGTTTGATATTTCTCACATAACCAGAAGTCTAGAAGTAGACAGCTGCTGTGTGGGTTTACCACCTCAGTGACACAAGGGCTGGTATCTCTGTGATGATCCTGGGCTCTCCCTCAGGGTTTCAAGATGGCAACGATAGCTCTTTTGGGGGGCGGGGGTAAAGAGATGCCAGTGGTGGTTAGCTTGTTCATCATTGGAAACTCTTTCTATAAGCCCCGAGGGAGACTTCTATTGACTTCTCATAGGCCCAGACTGTGTCATATGCCCCCCCGCCACCCCGCCCACCTCTTAGTAGCTGCAAGGGGAACAGAGAAAATGAGAACATAGTTTTTCTACATCTGTCTTCTAAGCCTTGTTCTCTACACTAAGAGCTGACAGATAAGACATCAACAGCTTCCTTACTTCTGGGTTTAGTGAATGGGCAGCACAAGACAGAAGAAGGGAAGGATGAGGTCTTACTTGGGATATCTATGCCCTTGACTTTGACCTTGTGGGGCTGCAGTAGGCAGGCTACATTTTGAAGCTGCTGTCAGGCCGACCTTTCCTTAACTGGTAATGGCCAGCTCCCTTATCCTTTCAGGTTTAGAGGTGCCCTGCTATTGCCAGTACCTCCCCTGATTCCTCCCCCAAGCATGTACTACAATATTCAGTTGGCTTTCTGGGAGCCTGGGTGGCTCAGTCGTTTGAGCGTCCGACTTTGGCTCAGGTCATGATCTCACGGTTTGTGAGTTTGAGCCCCGCGTCGAGCTCTGTGCTGACAGCTCAGAGCCTGGAGCCTGCTTCTGATTCTGTGTCTCCCTCTCTCTCTGCCCCTCCCCCACTCACAGTCTGTCTCTCTCTCCTTCAAAAGTAAATAAACATTAAAAAAATTTTTTTTTAAATATTCAGTTGGCTCTTTTTATTGCCTCTCCTTTGTAAATAGTCCCTTTTCAAATTACCTAATTTGAATGTGCCATCTCTTACCTGTGTGCCCCCTGATATAATAGTAGGGGTTGGGAATGCTTCTTTAGCCAACCAGCATTATCTGTCAGAGGGACATAATGCTCTGGATGGGCAGGTAGGGAAGGGCGAAAAGGGTGCCAGAGAGAGTTCACAGAGGAGCTGAGGTAAATTTCAGTGAACAGGTAGGATTTCTTTTTTTTTTCTTTTTTTTTTAAATTTTTTTTTCAACGTTTTTTATTTATTTTTGGGACAGAGAGAGACAGAGCATGAACGGGGGAGGGGCACAGAGAGAGGGAGACACAGAATCGGAAACAGGCTCCAGGCTCCGAGCCATCAGCCCAGAGCCTGATGCGGGGCTCGAACTCACGGACCGCGAGATCGTGACCTGGCTGAAGTCGGACACTTAACCGACTGCGCCACCCAGGCGCCCTGAACAGGTAGGATTTCATCAGGTAGAGGAGGGGTGGGAGATGGAGGGAATAGAGGATGTAGAACCTTCTAGCAAGAGTAATTGACATGTACAAAGAAACTATGGAAATGTGAGGGAGCATGGGGATAGTTGAGCAATAGTTGTGGACAGCACAGAGAGGACTCTGAAATGTGGAATGGAGGAGTGTGTGTCATGGAAGCCAGCCGGCCAAGGTGTTGGGAGTTTTATCCTGGGGGAGATGGGGTGCTCTTAAATAATATGAAGGAGAATGCGACTTAAACGGTGTTTTACCAAAAACATTTTGGTGGCACCATGGAGGATTATTAGAGTGGGTTGAGAAAACATCTGGGAGAGGCTTAGGAAGTTTCCACAAATTTTCTTCATGACATAATAAAATCCTGAATGAAGGAGAGCCGTCCCTCATGACCTTCCCCTCAAATTAAACCCTCCCCTCAGAACAGTTACTACACAGCCCTGTTATATTCTGCATCACAGAGTATTATGGTATTCTAATATTATATTATTATAATAGAGTACTATAGTTCACTACATTATTGACTTTTCCACTTATCTCTACAACTCCATGGGGACAGGGACCATGTCTCAAATTATCTTTGTATTCCCAGTGCATAGCATGGGGCCTGGCACACAATAAGCATCCAATAATTGTCTGTTGAATTGAATGTGGGAAGTGGGATTTTCATCTACTGGTACAGACCTACTTTACATGCAAAGTGGTTACCTGTGATGAGTCTAGTATGGCTTGATTCTCATATCTGACAGCTACTCTCTTTCTGATGGAAAGGCAGAAGGGAAAAAAAGGAGGATGGGAGGGAGGGAAAAGGTAAGCACTATGGAAGGAAGGCGGCATGGACAAAGTCTGCTTTTCTGAATGATGTGGATGAGAACAGAGAGGCAGTGATGGGGCACTGAACAAGCCGGTACATAGACCTTTACCGCACATGACACCAAAAAGTCTGAAGCCAAAAGGAACAGAAGCCAAATTCTCCTTTGTTTCGTGCAGTGGAAGGGGGAGAAATAGACCAGGTAACAACAATGTGTGTCTTGATTGTTTGCACAATGGCTAAGTTATTCTTGCACGGGCTCAGGATTGCTGCCCGGGAGAAGTCCTTTCCGAAACCACAAGGCTGCACCTGATTCAGAGCCATGCCCAGAGATCACCTGCAATCTGCAATAAGAGCTGCCCCCTTCAGTGATCTGGCAGGGGATGCAGGGCCCTCCTCTGACCCATTACCTTGATGACGTTGAAAAGTAAAACTGGGTAAGATGCATCCCTTGGCAAAAGTGGGTAGGGGAGGAAATAAAATAAGAAATCTTGGTGATTTGAAGATAGTTCTTTTTTTTAAAAAAAAATTTTTTTTTCAACGTTTATTTATTTTTGGGACAGAGAGAGACAGAGCATGAACGGGGGAGGGGCACAGAGAGAGGGAGACACAGAGTCGGAAACAGGCTCCAGGCTCTGAGCCATCAGCCCAGAGCCCGACACGGGGCTCGAACTCACGGACCGCGAGATCGTGACCTGGCTGAAGTCGGACGCTTAACCGACTGCGCCACCCAGGCGCCCCGGAAGATAGTTCTTGAGAATTATGAAAAATGTAGCCACAGATGAGAAAGAAACTCAAAATGTCAATAAAAATGTAACTAACTTGAGAATATACTAGAAAAAGTGTCAGAGAACAGGTAAGCCTATCTTTAAATCATGTCTTTAAGACCTGTAAAGTTGTGTTGGCCGGGATAGGGTCTTAAGACCTCAAAAGAAAATCTTTCAATAGTTTCAAGCATCTATTCTAAGCCAGGTGATTGCCATATATATCACCTCATTTAAAATCTTATAAAGCTCAGAAGTAGACATTCCTTATCTTACAGATGAGGAAACTGAGGCTTAGGAAGCTTGAGTAACCTGCCCACTGTCTCACAGAATGTGACGGAACCTAGGATTTGACCTCAGTTTGTCTGATGTCAGTGACTGTGAACTTCAACCAAGATGCTGTTCTTGCGATACTTGTATCAGCTTTTCTGTATTTTCTCCCTTGACCCATATTCTGTTTTTCAGGATTGTTCCAGATGTTTGATTCTGTGAGGGGTTAATTCTCACTCCCAATGAAGGTTTTGGTTGTGAAATTGCATACGGGGTCTTAATCCTTTCTTGCAGAAGAAGATGGAGATCATTATGGCTCTTGGGTTAACCTTTGAAGTAACACATGGATTTTCTTTCTCTCAGGCTTTCTCTGTAGGCTAGATGATTTACTGTGTATTTGTCCTAAGAAGTATATGTTTTAGAAATAGTGTGTGGCCATTGTCACTGGCTTATGCTTGTATTCACCTTATTTTGCTCTTCACTGAAAGCAGGTGACTCATCTCAGACGCGTTGTACTCTGAGTGTTAGCAGAAGCCCCAGTAGGTCGTGGTAAGTGCATCTGCTCCTTGCTCTTTATCAGGAGTGAACTTGGAGCCTTGAGAAGCCGACATGTGCTCATTAGCAGTCAGACAGGAGTTTCTTATTTCTTTTGGGTGCTGAAATGGGGAATTTTTTGCTGATGTTAATCTGGTGTGCACCATTTCAGGGAGGCGGCCGCCATGGCTGGCAGTGCTAAGCCCTTCCGTGTGTGACCAAAAGCTCCTTGGGAGAACAGCATCCCTGGCTAGGGAGGAAACAAATTCTTTCTTTTTTAATTTTTTAAAAATTTAAAAAAATGTTTATTTGTTTTTGAGAGAGAGAGCATGAGCAGGGGAGAGGCAGAGAGAGAGGGAGACACAGAATCTGAAGCAGACTCCAGGCTCCGAGCTGTTAACACAGAGCCCAATGCAGGGCTCAAACCCACTAACTGCGAGATCATGTCCTGAGCCAAAGTTAGATGCTCAACCAACTGAGCCACCCAGGTGCCCCAGGGAGGCAACAATTTCTCTGTTGAACCTGAGTAGCTCTTTCTCCCGGTGCTTTGGTCATGGGCAGTTTTGCATCTCTTGGTGGAGGTAATGCCTTACATACCACGCTCCTTTGCCTGCCCTTTGGCAATGTGCTCTTTTGTCCTCAAGGGCCCTCTGCCATGTTGTCTTCAGTCTGAGATCTGAGTTATAAGGTGGAATTCAGGTTGTCAGCAACTCTAAACCTAAGGCCTGGGGAATTTCTTTAGAAGGCTGGGAGTAGTCTTTGCGGTATTAATTTCATCAGGCGACCCATTCCTTAGTACTTGGTACATTATTTGGTTATGGGCTCATTTTCTTTCCTGTTATTTATCTACAACCCTGGATCTGGTGTAGGGGTAACTAGGGTGTAGCAAGAAGTGGGTACGTGTTTGCTGAATAAATGGCCCCACCGGACAAGCCATTCTCCTTCCCTTCTTTTGTTTCCTCACTTGTTGAAAACGGTTGCTGCCCACAGGTTGTGTCAGCAAGACTCTGGGGACAGATGTTTGCTGGGCGGTCGGGCACTGCAAAGGGCCAGCAAGTGGAATCGGCTGTGTGCAGACTGGGACTGTACATGAGAACTGAGCAGCAGGGGAAACCGAGAGCCATGAAGGCTACATGCCCATCTTCTTTCATCTTCACACCCAAACTCCCAAGGCTTTCAGGAGGATCGTGGATTTCCCATAGTCTAGAAAATGGGGGGGGGGGGGCACCCGGGTGGTTCAGTTGGTGGTGCATCTACCTTCGGCTCAGGTCATGATCTCACGGTTCGTGGGTTTGAGCCCTGCATCGGACTTTGTGCTGACAGCTCGGAGCCTGGAGCCTGCTTCCGATTCTGTGTCTCTCTCTCTCTCTGCCCCTCCCCTGCTCATACTCTGTCTCTCTCTCTCTCCTTCAAAAATAAACATTAAAAAAAAATGGGGATTTAACCAATCCTGCTGAAACCTTAATAAGGTGATCCTGAAAGCTCAAGCAAATTCAGACAGCTGGCATTTGGTTTGCAACTAATCTCAGAGAATGAAGCATTGTTTTGACTCCAAAGGCATTTCCCTTCTGCAAGCCCTAGGTTTGTGTTGTTGTTGTTGTTGTTGTTGTTATTGTTTTGGTTTCTTTTGGTTTGGTGGAGAGGAAAAGAAAGTCATACAAGTACTAAGATAGTGTACAACTTGCTGAACCCAAAAGAAACCAAACAGCCACATGGTGGCTTAAAGAATTGGAAAACGGAAGCTAAATACATAGAGGGAATACCCACTGGTGCAAGTTTGAGTTTAGGAAAACAGTGGCCCTAAGGGGGAAAACACTTCCCTAATTATTCTAAGCCTTTATGAGTGAACCACTATTCACATCAGGGGGACTGTTACTTCACCCTCATTCTCCTTTATTCCCTTGCTTCCTGGTCCTGGATTAAATTCAAATTGATAGAATGTCTTTGCTGGCCACATTACTGTAGTAAACAAGGAACTGTCTGCAGTCAGGATACACTCTTAGTCTTTTAGAAAAACAAGCAGGAAAGATGATGAAAACTGTTTGGAAACCAAAGGGGGAAAAGAAAGGAAGAAATAAAAGTAATAAGAATGTATTCCTGCAGGCCATCTGTGAACTAGAAGGGGAAAACCCCCAAAGACCCCCGGTTTTGATTCATACCTTCAGAGAGGTTTCCTTAATGACTGCTCTTTTGTGTTGCCAAAGCAATGCTCATTTATCAGTCTGTGGTTTAATCCAAACCTAGCAGGATAAAAATTCAAGGAGGGTGAAGGTTAAATGACAGACAGCCTGACTTTGAAATTCCAGAGTTGATAAATGTCTACAGAACTTGACTGAAAGGCTAAGAGGGAAAATTCTCTCTCTTCGGAGCTATGGGAAATAAAGTGGTGCTTGGCTGGGAGGGTGTGAATGGAGGGTGACTCTGATTCAGATGCCAGGAGCACCTTTTATTCCAACACTATGTTTAATTGCTGGGTAAGTCAGAGGGAAATTCTGAACTGTCTCTTCTATGTATCAGTGCTGATAAATTTGTGGCAGTAAGCGTATTGTAGCTCAAAGCTAAGGGACAGGTCACGGAGATAGAGGTTTTAATAAAAGAGTAAGTCGTCTCTAGCACTATTGCCTTGCCAGCCTCCTCCTCCTCACCTGGACCCTCTTTCTCTCTGACTCCCAGGATGCTGGATGGATCTTATCACTTCCTCCTCCTCCTTTCTCCAATGTGTTTAGTTTCTTCTCTCCATAGTGCCTTTCTCTACATACTATGATAACTGGCGTGTAGTAGGTGCTCAAAAAACATTTGCACTTCTGTATTTGAAGCCATTCTTATCAAACTGGGTTGACTCTGGTATATGGTACATTGATGGCGGACACAGCCCTTCCCTGCCTGCAAAGCGTGGTGTAGTGGTTAAGAGCTCCATTCTGGAATCAAACTCAAAGTGTTCTCTAATATGTTACTTGACTCTCTTGGCTGTGTTTCCTCCATTTATAATAGTGCCTACCTCATGGGGTCATTATGAAGATTAACTGAGTTTCTATTTTTAAAAGTGCTTAGAAGAAAAAAAATGATTTTTCTGGGAGAAATGGCATGTGTGGATAAAGCTGTTCAGTATGGCAAAAGAATCAAAATCTGTAAATTCCTTAAAAGGTAAAAGTTGTAAGTCTCTATAAAAAAGAAAAAAATGAAGGATTTGGCAGGAGTGACAACCCTCTTCTCAACCCTTTATGTCATCTTTTCTAGAATAAAGTCAATCTCAAAAAATACACTAAAACCATACTAAAAGCTAAGTAGCATTTCATATTCAAAGATTATGTCCAAAAAAGGATTTCTGCAGGGTCTAACACATCACCTATGCATGGTGACTGCTTTCTTAGCAAGACATGTATAAGGCAGGTGACCTTCTGCTTGTAAATGAGTGAATGGTGGTGAAGATAAATCATGGGGAGGTATTTATGATCAGTTCCTTTTTAGAGTCACTACTGACATTTCATTTTTGTCTGATTCATGGGTTGACTTCTGGTTTGGCTCATGTTATTCCAGTGGATTCTTTCATTTTTTCCCTCTCCTTATTAAAAAGTATCCTGCACGTCAATTAAGCGACTGACTTTGGCTCAGGTCATGATTTCGCCGTTTGTGAGTTCGAGCCCCGTGTCGGGGCTCTGTGCTGGCAGCTCAGAGCCTGGAGCCTGCTTCCAGTTCTGTGTCTCCCTCTTTCTCTACCCTTCCCCTTCTCATGCTCTCGCCCTCTTTCTCAAAAATAAGTAAACATTAAAAAAAAAGGATCTTGCCCAAGGAAAAGACTAGATCTTGAATCAGGAAGATCTTGATACTTGTTTGGCATCCAAAGCATGGAAAACAGGCTTTTTGTTGCTAACATGTTCCCCTTTTTATTGAGTTAGATAATTGTTTGGGCCCATTACTACTTCATGTCCCACAGTGGAAACTTGAATGACAAATCCTTTGGGTGAGGACCACATGTGCCTAAGGGTGAGTAAGATGCTGTGGTAATAGTTGGTGGAGTGGTCACTAGGGAGAAAGAGTTGGTGGGTTGACTCTGGCATGTGTGTCTCTCCAGAGGGGAGAGGGCCAACACTCTGCCGTGGGTTGGGCCGCCTTCACAGCATTGTCCTGTCCCCCAAGAGAGGCTCTGTCGAAACTTACTGATTCTGAGCACTGATTTGTCCCGAGAGAGATCAAGGCATCCATCCCCACTTACTCCTTTCTCATGTCATCCTCAAAGACCAGAGTCCCCTGAGGACTTTATCTGTTCAGGGTGGGGAGCACCCTACTGAACACCGACAGGGAGGTAGCTATGCTCTGCCCTCAGTGTCTTCCCCAGCACAGACTTGCCAATTTCCAGGCAATTAAGGGCATCCTTTGAAGATGTCCTATTTTCCTTCCACTGTGTCATGAGAGTCCATTCCTGTAAGTAATTTGTCAGGAACAAAATTTCCCAGGACGATTTTCTAATATTCTCTCTTCATTTCCTTCAGAAGCTTTATGTGGCTGTGCTGTATTCACTTCAGAGTTTTAGTATTTAGCTTCTTTAGAGACAGAAACAAATATTATGATAATGACAGCAGCCAATGAACAAATGGTAATAACAGCAGAGACCTAAATACAAAAATTAATTAACAAGAAACAGGCAACAGGCCCAGCTGTCTTGAGCAATTTTGAAGGCATAACTGGAAATGTGGAAGATGTTCAAAGGAAGACTTAAGTGGAGGAGAAAACATGTGCCATTAACATGTACCCTGCAGATGTGAGCTTTGCCAGCAGAATTCCCTCTTCTTACCGTAAAGCTGAGGTTGGTGTTACAAGATCACATCAATTATGTCAAATTAAAAAATGCCACGTGACCTGAGAGCTAGAGGAAGAAATTCCACTGGTAAAGGCACTGGGGATAATTTTATTAGCTTCTTCTCAGCATTATGTGATGCATTGTTCTGCTGTCCACTTGTGAGACTAAACCTATTTATGCTTTTGTGTAACACAAAAGCATAAATAGGTTATATTGAGACTTTTTTTTATTTGCAGAGAAACTCCCTTTGCCTTACAAATAAGAAATAACAAAGCATCTATAATTCAGCAGAAACCCTTTATAACTAGTATGACGACATCAATTGTCCAAACTGGGTCACTTTGGAGAATGAAAGAGGATGTTATTAATAATTATGCTGGGACAATAGACAGGAACCAAAACTGTCCCAGGCAAATCGGGACATATGATTGTCCAAATTATAAGCCTAGAGCACAGAGGCTAGATTTGTATCAGTCTTAAGATAACTAAAAGGTTATCAGATTTCTCTTTTATATCTTGCTGTATTTTGGGAGAGATGATTTATAAGGAGAGCCATTTTGACTGTATTTTGCTATATTTAGTTCCTTAATAATGAGTAGCTAATGGTATATTTCTCTCCATTATGAAAGTTTCCTTCATTCTTAATCATTTTTTTTAACCCTCTGGTGTCTGCACATTTGATTTTACTTTCATGCAACAATTTGTCCTCCTAATGGAGATGACTGGGATATTAGAGTGATTTCCAACACGATTTTGGATGAAGTCTGAGAGTTTCGCTGCAACAGGCCCAGGGCTTGAACTTAGACCTTCTGGAATAATATTCTTAGTCTTCCAAGAATTATAGCTGCTGATTTCTGTAGAGGTGAAACCTATAGGGCTCTGTTCTGTCCGACCATCCGTGCAGTTGTTCACTGATGAATGGGGTCAGGAAATCTCTCTCTTGGGCTCCTCAGAGAAGTGCATTATGGTCACAAGGATTTGGCTTCTCTTTCACCTTACTCTGAATGCCAAATCCAAACCATCAGCACACGACGACCTTCAGCAATTCAGGAAAATATCACTTGGTTAGGCTGAGACCCAATCTGGGCAATTCATTTAATGAAGAAGTAGAAATCTTCCCTCGATGCTGAATGGGCTCAGTTTGACCTCTCTATCTTGAACTTTAGTCTCTTTCATTATTTTGAATGAAGAGAGTGTGGTTGACTGCACACAATTGCTGACCATCTTACAAATTGAGAGACATCTGGCCTCCGAAAAATCAGTAGGACTGCTCAGGATGACAGATAATTATCTGTTGGCTACTCTTGTCCCAGAGCAATTTGATACTGCTGACTTTTTTGAACACCTGGAAATACTTCTCTTCTAAACTCCCACCTCAGCTAACCCTGAGCTCTGTGCTGTACCTCGGAGACTTCCCCGGCCTCATCTCCGAGGGCCACTTTTTCAAAGAAGCTGTCCTCTTGGCTAGGGGGAGGAAATTCTATGACTTTCTCTTTAGACTTCCTGACAGCTGAGAACAGTAAGGAAACATTCAAACTTAGACATAAATAATTCAGCACTGATTTTCCTTGAGTTTCATAACCAATATTAGCTTCCTTCACTTTCCTGTCATTACTCCCATGTCCTTTACTGGGAGGAATAACCTTCCCCTTGTACCTGCCGTGAATTTGGTCCAGTAGTATATTGGGGCAGTGGCAAGGAGAAATTGATGATAACTTCACTGATACAACCTTTTGTGCCCCCCAAGATGCTTATAAGATTTCTCCTATTTTTAAACTCCGTATCACAGAGTGTGATTTCTTTTCCTATTTTTCCAAATTTTAATGTTTTATTATAGTGTGTTGTTGGGGCCACTTTTACCCCCAAAGAGAAAGCATGGTTGTAATAAAGAGGGTCTGACACGCTTTTTATGAAAGCACTTCTCTGCTAGGGCTCGGCCTCAGCTCTTACATCTCTGCCAATTTCTTCTTTTGTGGCATTAATGACACAGGTAACCAAGTATATTCCTTCTCCCCTCTTGAATTGCCTTTTATAGTTAATTGATTAGTGAAATATAAATAATTATGAAAATGTGGGCATGGGAATGAAGAGGAAGAAAAGGATCTGCCTCCATTTCATCAACCTGCAATGAACTCCTTCCTTTTATAGATTATCTGTCAACTCAAAAAATCATTTAAAAATTCTGCATGACTCAGTGAGAAAGATTATGAACTAATTCTTTTAAAGGAAGCTACACTTTTCTTGGAAGGGGAAACTAGTTCTAGGTTATCTTCTCTTTGATCGAAGTCAGAGCTGCCTAATTTTTCTTTGTCCTTTTCTTTTGCTTTCCCCCCTCTCTTTTTTCCCCTTTGTCTTTCTTTCCTTCTTGCTTCTCGCGATTCCTAATGGCCTGCTCTACGCCAGGAGTGCTAAGTACAGAGCAGACCAGGATCAGGGGTGTGGAGAGGAGGGTGAGGAAGCCACAGATCCATGATTAATGGGCTATTAGGAGAATGAATGAAAACAACAAGGCATGTGCGGCAGATGTGACCAGAGGAGCCATGCCAGGTACTGATGGGGGCTAGATCAAGGAATGGATGGGAAAAGGAGGGTAAACTTTGCCTTGGACGGGGACAGTTTTCAACGAGAAGGTGACTTTGCAGCTGGATTTTGCTCCATGAGTAGAAGCTACCAAGGGTTAAGAGACAGAGTTTAGAAGAGGGAGATGTTACGTTCAACTGATACAGCAAGAGAAAGTGCTCCCGAGTTACAAGGACTTACATTTCAGAAGAGGTGATGTCATGTGCTGAGGGAATCCTGAGAGGAAGGAAGAACAGGGGCAAACGTGCAGAGCCTGGAGAGTACATGGACTGTCGTCAGGGGTGAGGAGGACACTAACAGTCATTATAAATTATTGCTAATGAAATCAGGAGAAGTTGCTATCATTATGCAGGTTTCAAATAAGAGGAAACGGAGACTTACGGAAGCCAAGTGATTCACCCGAAGTCATGTAGCTACTAAATGGCAGAGTCAGGACACAAATTTAGACCTGCCTGATACCAAAGGTAGTCTTCCCTTCATATACCAGTACAGTGGAGGTGGGGACCTGGAAAAGGAAGGGCCAGCCTTGACAGATCGTTTATTGCATCAGGTGAGGGGCCTGTCCCAAGTCACAGTGGCACAGAGCCGCATGAACTCCCCATTTATAAAGAAACTCAGAGTTAGTGGAATATTCCCTTTGCAGCCTCATCTCTCTGGCTTGCATGCTCTACCTCTAACTTTATTTGGCAGACTTGAAGCAAGGAGGCGAGGGAGGGTTTTCTGAGGCTATTTGGATGCTGTATTAGGGGATTGTGTCAGAGATGACTAAGTTATGTTGGGATGAAAAATGACCTCCAAACAGCTGTTCTGTAAGACAAAAAAAAAGTATACACAAATCACTAGTGCCATGTGTCCAATGGGGTTGGAGGAGTGATTTCATACAGTTGTTATTCAAGGGCTCAGGTGGAAAGAGGTACCACTATTATCTTCTGATACTGAGTTCTCAACACCGTGTGTTAAGGTTTGCCTCAGCTGGGCAAGAGGGTGCTGGAGGGTTGAACGCTGGCAAGTACCTGCTCTGGTCTGGAAATGACATGTTATTTCTGCTTACGCATTAAAAAATTTTTTTTTTAAATTATTCATTTATTTGTTTTTGAGAAAGAGAGCACAAGCGGGGGAGGGGCAGAGAGAGAGGGAGACACAATCTGAAGCAGGCTCCAGGTTCTGAGCTGTCCGCACGGAGCCCGATGCGGGGCTCGAACCCATGAACTGCGAGATCATGACCTGAGCCGAAGTCAGAGGCTAAACCGACTGAGCCACCCAGGCGCCCCATTTCTGCTTAACCTTGCTGTTTATGTCTAGTCAGATGGCTGCACTTAACTCTCAAGGGCAGAAGAAGAATAATCCTCCATGCGGATACAAGAACAAGATACTGGAGTGTATGAGTCATGTTTACCACAGGGGTGTAGACATGCCAACACATTTGTACCACCTTCAAGACTGAGGGATGATAAAACATCAATTCTAGATGGCCCAAGAATAATCCCTTTACCTTTTCCTATTTACGGGTCTTGCATTCTCTAATACAGTGGCCATTAGCCACATGAAGCTGTTTAAATACTTAAGTTCTACTAGCTACATTTCAAGTTTTCAATAGCTAGTAGTTCCCCTAATGGAAAGTGCAGATATATAGAACATTTCCATTATTACAGAAAATTCTATTGGATATTGCTGTCTAGACTAAGGATCAACCAAAATTTTGTCTAAGAGGGCAAATAGCAAATATTTTGGCTTTTGCAGGACCTCCAGTCTCTATTGCAACTACTCAACTTTGCTCTTATATAGTGTCTCATAGACAGTATATAAGCAAATAAACATAATTGCATTCTAATAAAACTTTATGTACAAAAACAGGCAGCAGGCAAGATTTGGTCCATGGGCCATTTATTTTCTAACCTTGCCTCAACTGATTGCCTCTAAAGGGAGGGGCAGCTACTTTTACATGACCATCCACTGTGTGTGTTAAAAAAAAAAAACAAAAAACAAAAAAAAACCCCAAACCCAAACATTAGAACTTCCATTTATATTTACATTAAAAGTGAAATCCATTAATCTTGTATCATTTATCCAAACTGGCATTGGCTCCTTCTTTGTTGGCCTATTTGTTGGATGCTAACATGTCCTACATGTCCTGTACATTCGACAGGAGTTTTGTGTTTTTTCTTTTTTTTTAAATTTTACTTATTTTGAGAGAGAGAGAGAGGGTGCGCATGCACACGAGAGCGAGTGGGGGAGGGGCAGAGAGAGAGAGGGAGACAGGAATCCCAAGCAGGCTCCATGCTCAGCAGGGAACCCTACACAGGGCTCGATCTCAAGAACTGTGAGATCATGACCTGAGCTGAAATCAAGAGTTGGATGCTTAACCAACTGAGTCACCTAGGTGCCTCTAGACAGGAGTTTTATACCTGGGGGCATATACTGTGCTGCTCACAGACATTTTTCTTAATACATTGCGGAATAACGCAGCCTTCATCGTCTAGTTTTGTAGTTTTATGAATGATAGTACCTGATTTTAAATAAACTAAGTGTCACAAAATGAGCAAGTGGTTTATAAATATTTCTGCAGAGGAATCACTGGGGATTAGGCTATTGTTTCTTGTCTCACAATACATCCCATGCGACAGGGTTGGGTGGCTGCAAACCGCATTTCTGCTTTGGCAGTTTGCTCCCCGTTAGATTCTGACGGCCCGAAAAGGGGCAGGAGGAGGGAGCAAGAACTTGCTCCTTCCTATGTGTCAGCTGATTTTGCTACTGTCACCCCAGTGGGTTCCAGTAGTAATTGGCTCCAATTCCCAGCTTCTTTTCATACTCTCCAACCACTGTCACCATGCCTCCCAGGTGTGGCCACGCCAGCGTGGCAGGGTCCCCTCCTCAGAGGTCTGTGTCCTACCCCAGGGGCTTGTCCTCCAAGTACCTGAAGAATCAGTCCTGCGCCCCCTCAGAGGTCTGGGTCCTAGGCCTGACAGCATCCCCTGCACTTCTAGGTCTGTTAACGCCACCTTCTTCCCTTTGATCCCTGGACCCAGCTGTGGAAGCTGCTTCCTGAAGTTATTATCTCTGTGACCACAGTGTTTCTTCTTCCCTTTTCAGTCTTTTAATACCTCTTGAGTCAATTCCCTTTTTTAAATTCTCTGCTAAAATAACCATGGTGGTTTATTTATTGCTTGGACCCTAATTTACAGAGATACCATGGATTAAACTTCATCATAGTGCAAACATATACGTCGAGAAAATGGGGGTGTTGACAACATGCAGTAAAATGATGACATAGGTGAGTAATAAGCAAAAACAAGGATTATTAAAAAATGGATTTGAGTCCCAAATGTCCATCGACTGATGAATAGATAAAGAAGATGTGGTATATATGTATATATAATATGTATTTATACGTACAATGGAATATTGCTTGGTGATTAAAAAAAAAATGAAATCTTGCCATTTGTAACAACGTGGATGGAACCAGAGTATATTATGCTAAGCGAAATAAGTCAGAGAAAGACAGATAGATGAATTTGCAAATATGTGAAATTTAAGAAACGAAACAGATGAACATAGGGGAAGGGAAGCAAAAATAAGATAAAAACAGAGAGGGAGGCAAACCATAAGAGACTCTTAAATACAGAGAACAAACTGAGGGTTGCTAGTGAGGTGTTGGATGGGGGGGATGGGCTAAAGGGGTAAGGGGCATTAAGGAGGACACTTGTTTGGATGAGCACTGGGTGTTATATGTAAGTGATAAATCACTAAAGTCTATTCCTGAAATCATTATTACACTATATATTAAATAACTTGGATTTAAGTTAAAAAAAAATTGGATTTTCATTTACTACTGTTAATGATGAATCTAACCACAAGTTTATATTGGGCTTTGAGATATGAACTAACGATAATAAGACAAAGCAATTAACACACAATTAAAAATAAAGCAATTGAGGGACACCTGGGTGGCTCAGTTGGTTAAGCGTCCAACTTCGGCTCCAGTCATAATCTCATGGTTTGTGAGTACAAGCCCGGAATCAGTCTCTCTGCTGACAGCTCAGAGCCTGAAGCCTGCTTTGGATTCTGTGTCTCCCTCTCTTTGCCCCTTCCCCTCTCACACTCTGTCTCTGTCTCTTGAAAAATGAATAAACATTAAAAAAATAAAAAAAATAAAAATAAAGCAATCAAAACATGAAGAAAACCCTGTAGCGTTTTCAATAATATTTTATTTGAGCTATTCGGTCTTTTACTAAAATTTACTAAACTTCATTTTAAACATTTAGAAACATCATTTGAGTTTTAAAGAATAGCTTTCTGAATGCAGGTATTTTTCTTCTTGGTTCAATGCTGTACCCTCAGATCCGAGAAGAGCATGTAGCATGTAGTAGACACTCAATGTATGTGTTAAATTAATGAATAAATATTAATTGATAGTTTAAAACAAAGATGCCACAAATTGGGAAACACCTTATTCTTGTAGTTACAGTAAAAATGGCTAATGTTGTATATGGTAAACAATAAACTAATATGCCAGCCAAGGGGCGCCTGGGTGGCTCAGTCGGTTAAGCGTCCGACTTCAGCTCAGGTCACGATCTCGCGGTCCGTGAGTTTGAGCCCCCCGTCGGGCTCTGGGCTGATGGCCTAGAGCCTGAAGCCTGCTTCTGATTCTGTGTCTCCCTCTCTCTCTGCCCCTCCCCTGTTCATGCTCTGTCTCTCTCTGTCTCAAAAATAAATAAACGTAAAAAAAAATTAATAATATGCCAGCCAATACTATTAGAAAGCCCAGAGAAAACACTGGTCAGCATCTGAGGAAACAAGTGTTAGGATAAATGTGGAACATTTGCTATATGGCTGCCTCAGAGTAAAGATAGCTTTATCATGTCTCAGTTTACAGTATTTATTAGGTTCACTTTCAGTGTGAAAAAAACAAAACTACTTTGTGATCCATAAAAAAGAATACAGTCAATAAGATATTTTGTATAGATTGACTTCTTTAGAACAACTATTTTCTGGAAAACTCGTAAGTGTAGCTGTTTTGACTGGAATTGAAAAAGTAGGATTTTGGGGGTAAAATCCAGAGGAAGAACCACAAATGAAATTCATTCTCTGTAACATTGATGGGCAGAAGAAGTTGAAGATCGATATGACCAAAATGCTACATGATGTCATTGATGTGGTTTTTTCTTTCTTAAATAAGGGTTTTAAACATTGCATCTTCATGGTGTTTATAACGAGAGGGAGGGTGACCATGAAAATAATCACATGGAAGTTTATTTTTGATCCTGTGGAAAATTGCCGGAGAGAGAGGAGGTAAAGTAAAAGATGAATTATACTTTATTCTTTTACAAATGTGCAAGTGTTCCAAATTTGCTGACCTTTCATAGGATAACAAGTAGCTCTCTTTAGTACATTATTTAGAAGGTATTTTTAAAATACACCCTCTTAATCAGCCCTTTCAGCAGAAAGGTGATATTTTAATAGTGAATGAGAAAGTAAATACTTTTAAAAAGATACTCATGTTATGGGAGAGTATCTTGAAAAATGGCATTTAGAAAGGTTATAATTGTTAATTGATTTTGTTCCTGAAAATGGTCTAAATAGTCTATTCGAATATTTAAAATTGGAACAAAAATTTTCTGACTCGGTGTATAGTATCACACATGTTCAAACAGTTTTTTAAAAATCCTTATTTATGAGGGGCGCCTGGGTGGCGCAGTCGGTTGGGCGTCCGACTTCAGCCAGGTCACGATCTCGAGGTCCGTGAGTTCGAGCCCCGCGTCGGGCTCTGGGCTGATGGCTCAGAGCCTGGAGCCTGTTTCCGAGTCTGTGTCTCCCTCTCTCTCTGCCCCTCCCCCGTTCATGCTCTGTCTCTCTCTGTCCCCCAAAAAATAAATAAAAACGTTGAAAAATCCTTATTTATGAGAGAGAGAGAGAGAGAGAGAGAGAGAGAGAGAGAGAGAGAGAGAGAATATGAATGGGGGAGGGGCAGAGAGAGAAGACAGAGGATCCAAAGCAGCTCTGTGTTGACAGCTGAGAGCTTGATGGTGGGCTCGAACTCACAAATGGGGAGATCATGACCTGAGCTGAAATCAGATGCTTAACCGACTGAGCCATCCAGGCGCCCCTCAAAGCAATTTTTTGAAAAAGAGAATGCAACACTTTCCAATTACTTTGTAGAAATAAATGATTGAATTCAGTGAGGATAATAATTTGCTAGCTAAATGTTCATACTAATATTTGCCTAATTAGAGGATGAGATTGGAAAACATTTCAGATTTTAGTAAGTGTAAGGAGTTTTTCCATTTGGATCTACATACCTTGCTGAGGTTTGTTTTTTAATAAGTAAAGCAGCTAAATATTGAAAGAAAACTTTGAAAATCAGATATTCCAATTGTTCTATCTTAAAGTGTTAAACTTGGATTTTCATAGATAATGAAGGACTTAATCTCACTAAAAACATTTATGTTATATGTTAGTGGGATTAAACATAATTTTGTATCATTAAAAATAAAATTTTAGTAAAATATTAAAACACTAATTTGTATTAGGCCTTAATAATTGAACATGTTGTAACTTCTAGGGAAAACCCTGAGATATTAGAATAAGAACATAAACTTAAGCTGAGGGGAAAATATGGAAAAATATATACATAATCAACTAGAAGACTAGGAGAGCAGGAGGATTATAAGGAGGAATAAGTAGAAAGCAAATAGTAAGTAGAGTTAAACTCCAACTTGTCAATGATTATATTAAATGTAAATAGATGAAATACTCTTATGTTGACTGTATAAAAAAAAGAAATATATTACTTTATAAGAGATAGACCTAAGATATAAGGATAAAGGAAGAATGGCACAAAAGTGGAACAATTAGAAATTTTATGCAAATTTTATATGCACAGTATTATATGTCTTTGATTTCTATATATCTCTATATCATCTAGTTACTTATCTACCTGCCAAAGACAAATCCTTAAACACAGGAAATTTTAACACATTTCTCTCAGTAACTGAGAGCAGAAAGTCATTAATTGAGATATAGAATATTTGAATAATATATATAACAAATATGACCACACACATACACACATATGTACACACACATGTTCCTATACCTTCAAATGACAGGATATACATTTTATTCAAGTGCATATGGGGATCACTCACAGGGTTATAAATCAGATCTCAACAAATTTCAAAGTATTTCTAACATTTACTTTCTATAGTTGGTTTATACTAGAAATCACTGAAAGATAACTAGAAAAATCTCCATGCGTTAAACACTTCTAAATTATCTGTGTATCAAAGAGGAAATCACAATGAAAACTAGAAAATATCTTAAACTGAATAACAAAAATGACATATTAGAACTAGTGAAATATAGCTAAATGTAGAGAATATATTGTCTTAAATGCCTATATTAGAAAAGAGCAATGGCTAAAATTTGGAATATTCTTTCAAGAAGTCAGCAAAATAATAGAAAATTAAATTAAAATTTACTGAGTGGAGAAAATAACAAAGGTAAATTCATAAATGTCATAAATAAATGACATATAAAAGGAGTATACCATGGAAAAGAACCACAAGGCCAAACCTTTTTTTTTTTTTTTTGAGACTAATAAGATTTATAAGTAACTGCAAAAAGACAGAAGGTCAGTAGTAGGAAAGAAAATGGTGCATCACTATACAATTTAATGCCGTGAACTTGAAAATTGTGATGTAGTGGAGAAGTTTATTAAAAAAAAAAAAAAAAAAAAAAAAAAACTACTAAAACTGACACTAGAGGAAATAGAAAGCTCAGCACAGTCCTTTATAAAATATGGAAGACCTAAATAAATAAAGGAATATGTTGTTTTCAGGAATTAGAGGAACATCAGTCTCTCTAAAGTTGATCTGTAGATTCAAGATTATATTTGTTAAAATCCAGCCTATTTTTCTTTTTTAATGTGTGCCTTTGTGGAAGTCAAGAACTTGATTCTAAAATATTTATGGAAATGCAAAGGATCAAGAAGAGCAGGGACAATCAGGTAGATGTGGACTTTACTAAATACGATGACTTATTATATAGAGGAATAATAATCAAGATGATGTAGTATTGGCACACAGATATATAAATATGCCAATGGATTAGAATAGAGTCCTGAATGAAACCCATGAGTAAATGTGGACATAATTTGTTGCACCATTTTTACTCAGAGTCTGTGTGGAAAGGACAATTTGTTTTAAATAAATGGTGCTGTGTCAATTGTGTATACACACAAAAAACAGAAAACTTCTACCTCATACCACCACTGAAATCAATCCAGGCGTATAGTAGGTATAAATGGTAAAATAATAAAGTAACTTAGGAAAATGACTTCATGATCTGGGAGTAGGCAAAGACATTTAAAGAGGATATGAAAAAACATTTACTATATAAAGTAAATGGTTACTAAATCTGTCCGTAACAATATGAAGAATTTCTGTGAATAAAAAAAAAAAATCTCTGTTTATAGACTGAAAAAAACACAAGCCACAATCTGGGAGGAGATTTTTGGAACATATGACCAAAAAGGGCTTGTATGATAAATTCCTTCAAACCAATAAGAAAATACAGCTCACTGGCAAAATGGGCAGGAAACATGTAGCAGCCTTTGCAAAGGATACTCAAATGGACGATAAAGATATGGAAAGGGACTGAATCTAAATAATTAGGAAAAGGTAATGATAAAATATTTTAAATATTATTATTTAAAAATCACCATTCCTGAGAAAGACTAAATTTATAGACTAACACTAACAAGAATTAGAATATAGAGGAGCTAGAATTCTTATAAAAGTAGGAGTAGAGGCTAGTCAACTACTCAACTACTTTGGAAACTGTTTATTAATATCTACTTGCATAGAGCTACCCAATTACTTAGTAATTTAACTCCTAGGAATATATTCAACAAAAATGCATACCTATATTCATTATATATATATATATGTATATATATATATATATATATGTATATATATATGTATATACATGAATGTATATATATGTATATATATGAATATATATATATATATGAATATATATGTATTCATATATATATGTGTATATATATATATATATATATACATATATATATATAAATACATATATATTTTGCTGTATGTGACATGGATTAATCACACACAGACTTAAGGTCTAGCAAAGGAGCTAGGCTTAAAAAATATGTATTATGTGTTCAAAAACACTTAAGACTAATCTATGGCATTAAATGTCAGAATATTTGTTGCCGGTGATAAGCAGTGAAGATATAGGCTTCGAAAGGACACCAGCAGGGCTTCTAGGGGGCAGATATTATTCTATTTGTTGACCAGGGTGGTAGTTATAAGGATATGTCCAGCTTTTGATAATTAATAAAACTTTATACTTATGACTTGAGCATTCTTCTCTATGTATATTACTCTTTAAAATGTTTATTTCAATAGAAAAGAGGGAGTATTAGACATTATGGTGAACATATGAATTATTTTCTATCCTCATCCTCTCCAAACAGTCCTCTCTAGTCCAGTGTGTATTTGGTTCTTGGAAAAATACTCTGTATCAGTGGTGGTGATGGGGGAGGAGGAGGATCTCTGTGGCTTGATGGAGCCATCAGTTCTGGAGGTAGATGTACGGGGAGACACCTGGAACATTTGCAGAAGGCAGTACAGTTTTACTTGTGGGGCTGGTCTTTGAGAAGCTGCACAGGGTTTAGGTTGTTGCCTAGAGACATGATACTAGATCCTAGGGCTTTCTGGTTACATGAGTGGTATGCTAGAGCCAGCTCATACTAGATGACAGGCTAATAGTTACGTGTTCACAGATTGATTTTATTTTTATTACATAAATTTAAGTTTTTCTAGCTTTAAGATATATAACACTATATAAGTTTAAGGTTTACAATGTGAAGATTTGATATATGTATATTTTGCAGAATTATTGCCATAGTAAGGTTAATTAAGACATCCATCACTTCACATAGTGACTGTTTTTGTTTGGTAAAAACTTTTAAGTTTTACTTTCTTACAAACATTCAAGTATACAACACGTATTGATTTTTGTATTTTGACTTTATATCTTTCAACTTTACTGAATTAGTTTATTAGTGATAGCAGTTTTTTGGTGGAGTTTTTGGGGTTTTCTATCCATGAGATCATGTCATTTGCAAACACAGCTTTTCTTTCTTTTTTGACCTGGATACCTTTTACTTATTTTCCTTGACTGATTGCTCTGGTGAGGACTTCTAATACTATGTCAAATAGAAGTGGTGACAGCAGGCGTCCTTGTCTTGTTCTGATCTTAGAGGAAAAGATTTCAACCTTTCATTTTATTGTTGAGTATGATGTTAACTGTGGGCTTATCATATAGGGACTTTATTATGTTGAGGTATGTTTTTCTATATCCAATTTGTTGTGATTTTTTTTTAATTTGTACCTCTTCCTTCACCTGTTTCACCCTCTTACCACCCTCTCCCTTCTGGCAGTCACTAGTTTGTTCTCTGTATTTATGAGTCTGTTTCTGTTTGTTGTTGTTTATTTGTTTTGTTTTTTAGATTTTACATAAAAGTGAAATCACCTGGTATTTCTTTTTCATCCTTTATCATGAAAGGATAT
Organism: Lynx rufus; assembly: GCF_022079265.1. Classification (NCBI taxonomy): domain Eukaryota; kingdom Metazoa; phylum Chordata; class Mammalia; order Carnivora; family Felidae; genus Lynx; species Lynx rufus. The sequence continues at coordinate 20,021,651 of NW_025814824.1, forward strand.
TGAATTAAAAAAAATGTTTTTTCTGCATCTAGTGAGATGATCATATGATTTTCATCTTTCATTCTATTAATGTGATGCATCCATGTATTGATTTGCATATGTTGAGCCATCCTTGTATCCCTAGGATGAATCCCACTTGTTTATGTTGTATATTCCTTTTAATGTGCTGTTGAATTCAGTTTGCTTGTCTTTTCTTGAGAATTATTACATCTATATTCATCAGTGATATTGGCTTGTAGTTTTCTTTCCTCATAGTGTTCTCATGTGGATTTGGCATCAGGGTAATGCTGACCTTGTTAAATAAGTTTGAGAATATTCCCTCCTATTCAATTTTTAAGAAGAGATTGAGAAGAATTGGCATTATTCTTGAAATATTTTATAGAATTCACCAGTGAAGTCGTCTGGTCCTGGGCTTTTCTTTGTTGGTAGTTTTTTGATTATTGGTGAAATCTGTTTACTCCTTATTGGTATGTTCAGATTTTCTATTTTTACTTCTTCATGATTCAGTTCTGGTGAATTGTATGTTGGTATGATTTTACCCATTTCTTCTAGGTTGTCCCATTTGTTGGTATAAATTGTTCACAGTATTCTCTTATGAATCCTTTGTATTTCTGTAGTATCTTTTGTAATGTCTCCTCTCTTGGATTTATTTATTTGAGTCCTCTTCATTTTTTTCTTTGTTAGTCTAGCTAAATATTTGTCATTTGTCAATTTTATTCATCTTTTAAGGTGAGCAACTCTTTTGTTATTTTCTACTGTTTTCCTACTTTCTCTTATTTTTTCTCTTATTTTTGTTGTAATCTTTATTATTTCCTTCCTTCTCCTAACTGGGTCTGCATTTAAGTGGAGCTGCTGGGCAGGCTTTCTGGTTGAGCAGGGCTGAGGGCTACGTTCCTTGGCAGGGTGGTGACATTGGTTGAATTCCTTGAAACGATGGGGCTGCAGGCCCCAAATTGCTTTGCAGTTTCTCCTGGTTGGTGAGGTCTTAGGCTGTCCTCCTCAATTTGCTGGTGCAATGGGTGGACTCTGTGTTTAGGTGGAATTATAGGCTAGGTTTCATGGTTGGAAAGGGCCTCAGGCTTTGCTCTGCAATCAGGTGGGGCTGTAGTCTAGGCTTTGCAATCAGGTAGACTGTGGGGCTAGCTGTACTCTGCTGTTGGGTGGTGTCATTGGATGTGGCTTTCTGGCTGGGTCCTCTAGCTGTACCTCATAAGTGGGTGGGGCTAGAGACTGGGCTCCCTTGTCACATGCGGCAGCAGTTCAATCTGTGATTGAACTATGGATGTCATGGCTGGGCTCTCTGCCCAGACAAGGCCACAGGTTGTGTTCTTTGATTGGCAGGGCTGTATGTTAGGCTTCACTCACAGTTGGGATTGTAGGCTGTATTCTTCAGATGGGCGACACTGAGGCTACACTGTTTAGGCTGCTTGTTTATTTGGGGACAGAGGCTATGCTCAATAATTATGTAGGACTGGTGGCTTGGATCTCTGCCAGGGTGGTCCTAAGGATGTGTTCTATAGCAACAGGTCAGTTGTGGCTATGTTTCCCATAGGGGTGGAACTGGAGACTTGGGTCAGCAGTCGAGTGGGATTGGGAATTTCCTGCACTGCTTGGGAAGAATGTAGGATGTGCTTCATGGCTGTTGGGCATTTATGGTCATGCTACCTGGGGGTGTGGGATTGAAGACCATGCTCTATAGTTGGGCAGGATTACGAATTTTCTCCTCTGTCCAGACAGGGCTGTAGAATGGACTTGACAACTAGTATGGTCATTTGGGTGAGGACCCAAACCAGGCAGAACTGCCAACTGAGATCCCTAGCCAGATGGGACCCCTGGCTTGGCTTTGCAGAAGGTCAGAGCCAGTGGCAGGGATTTTTGCTCCAGCGCTATTGTAAGTAGGGATGTGGTCTGTCAAGATCTGAGTCCCAGTGAGGGCTCAGTGAGGGAGCCTCACCGCCCCCTCCTCTGTATCTATCTGATCCCAAGTGCTTGAGCTCCTCATATGCCCCCATTGATCCCTGTGAGGTGAGACCTGAGTGAGCTTTTTGTGAAGTGTCCTGCAACACTGAAGTTGTATGTCCCCCCTTGAATTTGCTTTTTCCCACTGGAGAAACTATAGGCCCAGGAGGCCCAATCCTTGTGGCACTGTGCTGGTCTGGGGGAGGGAAAGAGGCCATTCAGTCAAGTGGTAGTTTCTCCCCTTTTTCCCTCTAATGTGGTACTTCTCAGTTTCTGTTGTCCAGGGCAGGTACTTTAGCCTCACTCATGGATTCTGGAATTTTCATAGTAGGGTCTTGCATTTCCTCCACCCTTGTGGAGATTCACAGGAAACACCAAAAACTCTGAGGAGTCTTTCAGTGAGAAGAGAGTTTAGCTTCATATTAGCACAGTGCTCACATTTTGAGCACTGACTCTTTTTTCTCTCTGTAAATATTGATTTTAAAGTTTGGAAAATGCTTTAGGGATTGATTAACCAGGCTCATTTGAATGCTGGATCTTTTATAACCAGGTCCCATGGCTTCGAATATAGTCTGCTCTTCACTTTGATCTTCTAAGAGGCATCTTTTTGTGTAAGTGCTCAAACTCTTGTTTTCTAACATAGAAGTAAATATGTAATTATGGGTGGCAAGTAAATCAGTCCAGTGAGTGGATTCATTGGAATGACTTAGATTCTCCTTGGGTATTCTGTTGACAACATCATATATTTGGCTTGTTCTAGGGGTTCCAATGCTTTGGACCCTGAATCTTCTCGCTGTAAACCAGTTCTCTTCCAGTATATTTTAGACTTGTGATAAGGAGTGGAACATCTCTATGAAGGAGCAATTTCTTGGTTTCCAATAACATCACCCTGTGACTTTCATCAACGTGGAGACATTTCAACATTTTCTCAAGGGTCATGTGGGGAAATATTATGGAAGTTATGTTCACTGATTATTTTGTGACATACCTGGAAATGTCTTTCAATCTTTACCTTCTATAAATATTTAGCAAATACTGGAGTATCTTGAGGGCATTTTTCTTAACATGTATTACTCTCATGTAATGTGAATCCTCAAGATGAGAATAGATCATAAACAAGTGATCTGATCCTAACCCAGACAATACCCTCAACTCTGATCTCCATTTGAATAATTCATGTGACAGAGGACTGAGGAAGACAGTCTATTTAGTAAAGTATCTAATTGTTAGTTTTCATTTATATTGATTCATCATTCATCTCCCTGTAACTTCCACCCAGTAGTTTTATGGCTGGCATCTGGGGCTGCCTAAGAAGACATTTCATTCCTCTTTTCCTTGGGAGTTATGTAGGATTTGCAAAGGCCACTCTCCAATTCTCTTTAGTGTCTTCTCTTTTTCAGCCCAATGACCTCAAATGTCCTTTGAATTTTGTCCAGTGACTTCTTGCCAAACTATAGAGCTTGTCTGCATGAATTTTTTGTTTGTGATCATTAGTCTTGATTTGCCTCTCAGGACAAAATTAAGTATATCTGGGAAGATGCAGTTGGGGCACTATAGAAAGATCTTTATTGAGACCCTGAAAGTCTTCTGTAAGGTTATATTGAACCACTGGGCTCACAGCTAAGATCTCTAGTATTTCATTTTGTACCACAGCTGCTCAATGAGACACATCTTCTCCATCCTATCCTTAGGATGGTATTCATTTCTTTCTGCTAAGATTTGGTGCACCATCCTTGTCCATTGCTCTGCTTTGAGAATTTGCCCCTTTCATCCAACTTAGTGGGGTTTTTTTTTGTTTGTTTTATTTTGTTTCATCTATAAAATAGATCACTATAGAATACCAATTTAGAAGATATTAATATCTTCTAAAAATTATTCATGTTTATTTTGAGAGAGAGAGAGAGAAAGAAAGAGAATGCACATGTGAGTGGGGCAGAGGGAGGGAGCAAGGGAGAGAGAGAATCCTAAGCATGCTCTGCACTGACAGCAGGGCTTGGTCTCATGAACCGTGAGATCATGACCTGAACTGAAATCGAGAGTTTGATGCTTAACCGACTCAGTCACCCAGGCACCCCATGATATTAATATCTTTGATTGATCAAATGATTAATGAAAACATTAAATCTGAAATTTTATAATGGTATTTTTTTCTTTTACACTAATTGAAAGTATGACAATATGGTCACATAGAGCTTTTCAGTGTGTCATTGGTTTTTTTAATGTGTCAATGGTTTTCTGTTTTATGAGATTCCATAGGAATTGTGTTAATAATTCTAATGGTGTATGTATCTTGGACTGTTAATAACTATTGAATGTAATACCTCAAAGTGCTAATCACTCATTAGGCTTTAGAAGTTAAATATTGAACTTCTAAAAACTAAATGAGAATGAGTATGTCTAATATTTATTAACAAGGATATCAAGAAGCATAATTGTTTGGAATCCAACTTTTTAAAAGGCATGCTGAGTGAAATTTATAGTGTCCTTGCCAGGCTGTTAATCTTTTTTGGTAAAATGTAAATTTGAAAACCATCTTGATGGCCTTCATGATAAGTTTTTCATTTGTAATTCCTTAAGTTTATCAAATAATTTAGGTGGAGAGGGCTTGGTGAAAGACTGAATGATAATTATGCTTATAGTTTGGATCAGATGGATGGTGAGAAAAATAGCATGTTATTATGGCTTTCACTTTTATTGTCTTCAAAATAGAAAAGTTTTTCGTATATGAGGCACAAGAAGAGGACTGACAGCAAACTGTTTAATATACCTTAGCACACTTTTTAGATTTTTTTTTTAATGTTTATTTTTTAGACAGCATGAGCAGGGGAGGGGCAGAGAGGAGAACAGAAGATTTGAAATGGACTCTGAGCTGACAGCAGTGAGCCTGATGGGGGCTTGAACTCATGAATCATGAGATCCTGACTTGAGCCGAAGTTGGACTCTCAACCATCCACTTCGTCCACCTAGGTGCCCCAACTCTAGCTCATGTTTTAAAACATAAGATCTTCTCAAGTTTTAGGATGGAGGTTAAGTTGTTGTATACTAGTAATAAGTGAATCAGATCACCTTGCTTCCCTGCTTAAATCCTCCAATGACTTCTCATAAACAAGAAATAGAAGATTGACTTGGAAGGAGCTGATAGGATCTGCCCTTGCTTTCTTCTCTGACTTTGTTGTCTCCCCTCTGCCACAACCACACTGCTTTCTTTCCTTCAAACACAATGGGTCCATTTTGCCCAAAGACTTTGCACCAGCTGCCATTAATGATCTCCCTGTAGACTCTAGAGTCCAGAGTTTTCAGTGACCTTTTTCTTCTCATGTTTCAGGTGTTGGCTCAAAAACCACCTCCTCAGAGAAGCACTTCCTGACTACTTTATCAAAATAACTCTTCTTTCCTCCTCAGTTGCTCTTTATCATACTACTTATTTTCCTCAAGTCTCTTAGCATTACTGGTAGCCATCTTGTTTTATTTATTTATTAACCAAAGACTACAAAATTCCATGTGGGTGGGGAGTTTGCCTTAGTGATTGCCATAGTCCTTATGCCTGGCACATAATAGGCAAACAACAGATCTTTGTTAAATACATTTGTCAATTCTCAATTATGTGGAATTAGTGTCTATTCCTTGCTGTTTTTCTGGTTCCTTTTAGTTAGAGCAACAATAAAATGGAGAAAAGTCAGAAATAAAACAAATGTGGGCATAATCAATAAGTTTACAGAAACAAATCCTGACTCTCAGATGATGATCTTTTCGCCTATTTTAAGAGAAACTAGATCCATTAGACAGGAGTTTCCTCAATATTCCATTTCTGGGCTTGCAAATTAATACCTGCAACTTTCCTCTAAGAGTTCAAAAAAGTGCTGCTAATTCTCTTTGAGGGTAATTCTACCACATGAGTTCCAACTTTTTCTGGGATCTTGGCCCATTGAATATCCCTCCTGTCTCTTGTTTCTGCAACCACATCCTCTCTATTTCTCTTTTTCACCAACATGTCAACATACTCAAGACACTTCCATCTTTTAGACACATTCTTTTAAATTTCTCTTCCATTTCCCCTATCTTTTTACATCCCATCTGTTGCCACACTATTTGGAATTGTTGTCTACACTTCTTTCTCTGCTTCATCTATTCACTTTCCTACCTACTGACGTCTAGTTTCTGACCAAGGCCACCAAGACCCTCCTTGTTGCTAAGTGCATTGATGCTTCTCAATCTTTATCTTTCTTGATCTCTTGACAGCATTATCTATATCTTTAATCTGGAAATATTTTCTTATATTCATCTCCATAAAATTACAGTCTCATAGTTTTCCTCTGATGTCTATGGCTACCCTGGGTCCTTTATTGCATCTAACTCTAAAATGTTGATATGTCATGGAGAATCTGTTCTGCACTGTAATCTTTGCTTATTCTGTGTACACTCCCCAGATGATCTGATTCACTCTCAAAATTTTACTTCCAACTAAATATTTCTGATTCCTAAATCCAAACTTATATCTTACATTCTGATATCTTCTATCAATTTATATTCCTGTTGACCTACTTGACCTATCTGTTTAGATTTTTCATAAGCAGCTCAACATGTAAAACAATGGATTGGTCATCTTCCTTAGCAAACCAGAATTGGTTTTTATGTTTTCTTAGTGAGTGGGACCACTTAACCATCCAAACTCAAGTCTGCAAGTTATTGATGATTTCTTTTTTTTTTTTTCAGTTTATTTATTGTGAGAAAAAGAGCCTGTGTACGTGCGTGAGCAGAGGAGTGCAAGGAGAGAAGGAGAAGAAGGATCCCATGCAGGCTCTGTGCTGTTAATGTCGAGCCCAAAGTGGGGCTTGATCTCAGGAACTCAGCTGAAATCCAGGGCTTAACTCACTGAGCCACCCAGGTGCCCCGGGAAGCCACCTTTGATTTCTTACCTTCTGCCCTCAACATCTACTCATTCTCCCTGTCCTGTTGAGTCTAACTTCCCAACTTCTCAGAAGCCCATCTACCATCTTTATTTCCATTCCTGCCATCCCAAGTGAAGCCATTATATTCTCTGGAATGGGATTACTGAAACATCAGTTTACCACTCTTCCTATTTCTAGTCTAAAGCCTCCAATATATTCTGCTTATTGATTTCAGGGTAATCTTTCTAAAACATTTTACTTTTAAAAGGCTGTTGGAGCACCTGCATGGCTCAGTCAGTTAAACGTCCAACTCTTGATCTCAGCTCCGGTCTTGATCTCAGCTCCGGTCTTGATCTCAGCTCCAGTCTTGATCTCAGAGTCCTGAGTTCCCACCCTGCATTAGGCTCTGCTCTAGTTGTGGAGTATACTCCTTTTAATGGTTTCATTTGGTCTCAGCATGTTTATGAATTCCTGAATGATCTTACTCTTCACTATCTTCTCTCTTGTAATTCTATCTTATATTTTATATTCCAGCCAGTCAAAGTTTCTTCTGGCTTCTGGAACGTAATGTGCACTACCTCTCCTTTTTCCCGTACACCTTTTCTTAGGGCAGCAACATCTCCTGGGCTTAGCTTAGCATTTCTACTGGGAATTGGTATATATTCTATAATGTAGGTTGCGAGCAAGAGAAACGGACATTGGCTTATATACTAATAAGGAATTGTTTGGAAGGGCACAGAAACAAATGAACAGCTAAAAACTCAGGACCTTGGAGGGACAGGAATGAAGGCAACTCCAGGAATTTAAGTGATAGGGGCCAGTGTAATGTCTCTTGAAGATTCTACCAATGGAAAAATTCCAGCTATTTTTGATCTGTGATACTCTACTCAGGATTAATATTTCTGGGAGAAAATATCTGATGGTTGGTCTAGCTTGGGTCACAGATCCAATCCACAAGCAGAGGGCTGTCTTCAGAAATTAATGGGAGACTCCCTTAACCACAGGGAAACAGAGTTCCCGAAAAGGAAATTAGGTGCTAGCACTCAAAACGAGGGAAAAGAATGCTGGGCAGGCAAAAACAGCAGATGACCACTGTAGCAGTGATTCCTCATCCCTCAAATTTTAAGTTGGTGTCCTTTCCCCCCCACTCTCAACATTGCCACCTGTTTTTCCCTTTTTTTAAGTTTTCTGTGGGCTTCTCACTTGTTCGTTCTCCTAGTGGGTGATTGGTTTTGTTAACACAGTGACTGACGCTTAACAGGTAATCTGTAATCATTCATTTAATATAGGATGGAAAGAGTAGACCGATTTAAGTAGATGTAGGAAACATGCTCTGATGTGGCCTTTGTGGCTAGTTGGTTTGTGTTAGATAATTTTAAAACATGAAATTGGAAGTTTTGGAAAGACCATCAATGCCAAGTAAGTACAAATCCATATGAACATAATATTGTGTAGAATCTAACTTCTTGAGGGTAGAGGAAGCATTCCTTTTTATAGCTCATGGAATGCTTAGTACAAAATTTGCACTAAGAATTCTCTGAATAGGTATTTATTGAATTAAGTCTTTTCATGAACATTTCTTTTGTATCTGTTGTAGTAACATGTTAATCTTGAATATACCCTAATGTTTTTCTTCTTTTTTCCCCCTCTTTGTGTGTATGTGCTGCTTCAGTTTTTAATACCACTAATGGCTTTGAAATGGGACATTGACTCAGAATTAGTGACAATCAAGTGTTAATGGTCCTTGCCTCTTTGGCCTATCAGCAACTCATCTTAGGTGATCATTAGTTCCCAGAAAATAAGCTGGATCAGGCTTTTCCAAGATGTGGCCGTTTAGAAAAGATTCCTAATTGTCATTGGAACCTCTCACTCATCTTTCATTGCTTTTTCTATTTTTACATCGTCTTGGCTTGTGCTTTTGACTGAGGGGGAGAGATCTGTGCCAGTTACAGTGGGTAGTTAATGAAGGGAATAAAACAAAAGGAAGAGAAATAGAATAAAATATTCAAACTGAATTCACATACACCATAATAAAATCATGGGCCCTAATTGCCATAAACGACCTTAGAGATTATCTAATTAAACCCCCTCATTTCTCGTTTTATAAATGAGGAAATTGAGACCCAGGGAGGCTGAGTGACTTTCCCAAGGTCTGTAAAAGAAAAAACAAGCTGAATGCTAATGACCATTCACTTCTCTAAGCATTTCTGAAGACTTTGTTATTGTGCCTCAACCACAGACTCATCTTGTTGACTAAGTTTGCGAGAAAGCGTGGCAGTGAGTGAAAGCAGTCAAAATTTCCGTACAAAAATCATCGGTACATTTTAAACTTGTTCTGTGATGATCTGGAGATTGTTGTCTTCAACAGACAGTGGTAAATAAAGAAAAAACCAGCAGAACGGACCAAAAATGGGAAATGACATCACTGGGATCAGCCAATATGCATTTTCTCCTGGACAGTATTCTGTGAACCTAATTATGATGCATCCAACCAGGGCTTAGCAGAGAATCAGTTATAGAGATGCTAAATTCCTTCTTGGAGAGGCAAGTAATCCTTAATCTGTTTGCCTTGCATCGATTTTGTAAGGTACTGTTTCTAGATCTGTTTGTTCTCAGTTTCTGCTTCAGGAATGATCCTTCCTCTTCCCCTGCTCTGTTCTGTATCAGAGAGGGTGGACCACTTCTGGGTTGCATTTTCCAACGTCCCTTGTTAACTGGACTGGGTCTCCGCGACCTGGCTCCTAGCAATTTGTGAACATCAACTGTTCAATGTTCAGAATCCTGCAAATTGGTTAACACTAGTTAACATGATCATTAACCATGAAGTTATCAAATCTTACAGTTAAATACGTTTAAGAGCAAAGGTAATGCATATCCGCCAAACTTATTATTTCAAATGATTTTATTACTTTTTGACTGTTCCTTCTCTTGAAGTTCTCTGGGAGACACAATAATGCTAGCAGTTGTGCCTCTTTTCCCAACTTTGCATTCAGTGACTGCACAAGTGACCCAAGATTGGCCAGGTGAGAGTATTTACACCATGGACAGCGGCAAATGGCACAAACCAGGGTATTTTTTTTGAGAGTCTGCAGTTAACTTGCTGTTTTTTTCAGCTGCATTTGGTTAATGGGAGGCACCCACGGGATTTTAAAGGCAGGGGAGAGAGAAGTCAGGGTTTTTCATCTCTCTTTCTGTGGCTTCCTGGAGTTGTACCTCTTCTGGAGGATGCTGGCAGTTTCCTGCTGGTGCTCATCTCTGGGTTGCTTCATTGTCCACTGTTTTTGCCATTGAGTTTCTCAGCAGTTCTATGCTCCGCATGGAATTTCTTTGGCTTAAAATACTTGAATGGCTTCCTTTTTCCTGATCACATCTCATCAGATACAGCAAATTTATTTAAACAGGTGTCTTCTGTTTTCAGTAACATTTTTATGTCAGAGCTTAATAATTTAGAATAATATACAGCATTAGACATGGGAGCGTCTCTCTTCATTCAGGTGAAGGACTAAAAACCCAGAAGGAATAAATAATTTGTCCAAGGACTCATGGGAAGTTGGTGAAAGGCAATACATGCTTCCCCAGCATATGCTGAGATCTGTGAGCCACACATTAGTATTTTTAACTAGAGCTGATATAAATGTATTGGAATTGCTAAATTCCTCCTGTACTTTTTGAGAAATGATTTTTTTCCCCACTCAAATAAAATAAGCCAACATCAAGTTTTGACTTGATAGCTCACATGTTGCCGTTATTTAGTTATTGTTTTTGTTTTGTTTGTTTTTGTTTTTATGATGCCATAGTGGCTAACTGATGCCCAGAATTGGAAATTTGGTAAAATCTGTATGATTTTAAAATACTGAATTGATTTCCAAAAACTGAATTGACAGCCAGCAAGGTGTTTTGCTGTCTTATGGAAATAGCCAATTGGTTCTCTATTTATGAAGGTCCATTAATTTATTTCATATATTGGCCTAAATCCACACACTTCTATGGGACACACAGGGAGGAAGATGCCAGGGAAGGACCATCTCCCCCACTTTCTTTATGGATTTGAATAATATAAAGAAAATGGATTTTATTTAGGGAATGGCTGAATGGTTTTATATTCATCTTCTAAGGAAGCCCTGATTTTCAAATTCTGATGAATTGGCTTAGATTATAAACACTGTTCATGGAACTTTATATCTTGTAGGTCTCTTAGTGCTCTACTGTTAAAATATGAAAGAAAGGGTACTGATTAAATTTTTCTACACAGATACATTTACATTAATGCATGATGATTAATTATAAGTTAATGCGCTCGTTCACAAAAATATTTGAAGGTGGCATGATAAGGCTGAATGGATAACCCGGCACAGCCCCTTATTAACATGATCAAAAGCCAGATGTGAGGCGGTGTAACACGTTTTCTGGTGGCGTGCTGGCAAGCCAAACTGGCTTTTTCCAAAGTGTCATACTCACCTTGGGCCACAAGATGCCGCTCGTTAATCCGTTATGATTTAGGTCTTTTGTTACAAGCCAGAGTGACATTTCCTTTTATTTTACATGCTTTCCAATTACATATTAAAACTCATAGTGGGTGGGTTGGGGGAGGAGGATACCCCTACCCTGAAGGCACTTTGTAACCTGTGTGTGGGAAATCAATGAATAATTTCTTTAAGATACACAAATTCAGGCTGAGAATTCAGACACTGTAGAATTACTGCACCCCTCAGTTTCTGTGCTTGCGTGTGTAAATGTCTACACCCACCCTGCCATCCACCCAACCTTTTCTGTTTAGTCACCAGCACCACCTGCCCCTGAATGAAATAATTTCCTGCTGGCCCCTGCTAGCAACACACAAAACAACCTATTTATGTAGTTATTCAAAATGTCAAAGGATTATCTTAAAACGAAAACACAGAATCAGTTTTCTGTGTTTCAGGCAGCAATTAAGTAGTCACAACATGGCAGTCCATAGATGAATGCTCTGGAAATTATCATTTGCAAAGGTAATCACTGGAAGAAGATAATTTTATTTCCTAAGCCCTTGTTTTAAGCCTGAAAACAAAATCATGGCATGCAGATTCCGTTTGATAAAGATGGCTGTGGTCCTTGGCTTTCACATCAAATTTGTCTTGATTTTAAGTTACGCTTTTTATATTTTGAAATAAGATGAAAGTAAAGCTTTTTTGATTATGTGCGTGTGTATTTATGTACATATACGTGTGTGTATACATATATATGTATACACACATTAATGACTAGTATCTAAAAAAGACTTATGACCATAGGACAAGGGTGGCCACATGATCAAGAAACATTCTCTGGGAACTAGAAGGGTCAGATTTACACAAGGAGCAGCTATATAATGAAATCTCTTCCTTAAACATCTCATCATAAGGTTATCTTGCCCTTCTCTGGTATTAATGTGGCAATGATAGAGATGATTTGGCCTCTAGAGGAAAGAGACTGCTTATGGTGACATGATTTGAGGGATGTCAAGAAATAATCCTTCAAATATTGAGTCCTTAGCAGTCACTTTTATTTTAGTATGAGTTGTTTTTCAGATACTTTGGTCTCAGTTGGCTGCGTATAGGGTTTTAGGAAGTAGAGATTGATAATCAAGAAAAACAAACAATTGTGGTTTATATACACAATGGAGTACTATGTGGCAATGAGAAAGAATGAAATATGGCCCTTTGTAGCAACATGGATGGAACTGGAGAGTGTGATGCTAAGTGAAATAAGCCATACAGAGAAAGACAGATACCATATGTTTTCACTCTTATGTGGATCCTGAGAAACTTAACAGGAACCCATGAGGGAGGGGAAGGAAAAAAAAAAAAAAGAGAGAGGTTAGAGTGGGAGAGAGCCAAAGCATAAGAGACTCTTAAAAACTGAGAATAAACTGAGGGCTGATGGGGGGTGGGAGGGAGGGGAGGGTGGGTGATGGGTAGTGAGGAGGGCACCTTTTGGGATGAGCACCGGGTGTTGTATGGAAACAAATTTGACAATAAATTTCATATATTAAAAAAAAAAAAAAAGAAAAACGGAGGGGGAGAAGAGCAAAAATAGGTGGCAGAAAGGGGAGGAGAATGATCTAGAAGTGGAAATGAGAAAGTGCTCTAAGAAAAGCCCTACCTGCTGCATTGTTTTTCCTGCAGTTCATCCTTAAGGCTGAATCAACTTGATGGTGAGAGCATCTAGTTAAGGCAATAAAAAATGAACACAGAAGCTTGTGGTCTGCTGAGTCCTATAGCCGTTTGCATTTTATATCAGCTTTCCCATTTTATATCATTTCATATTAAGAATACCTGGCTCATTATATCACTGGCAGATGCATCACATTCCTGTCTTCATTCTCCTTCATTTGTTTTTTCTTGAAAATCATCCTTTCAACAACTAATCATCTTGTACTTACCGTACGCAAGGTACTGGTGACATACAGCAGATAGGAGATGAAAATCTCACAGTTGTTGAATATACAAGGAGAAACTCATTACAATTGTGATGCAGAAAAACTCATTTTTTTCCCCTTAAAAATATCCTAACCCATGTAGAGGGAGTGTTAAGTTTGGTTTTAATTGGGCATAAGGCTTTATTTGTTATAAAGATGTTACAGTAAAAACAACAACAACAACAAAACCCAACTTCTTTAAACCAGTGGTTTCCAAACATTCGTGTGCACGGGATCACCCGAGAATTTTGTTAAAATGAAGATTCTTATTCAGTAGGTCTAGTGTCACACATGAAATGGTGTATTTCTAACAAGTTCTTGGGTGAAGTTGCTGGTCTGGGGGCCACACATGGGGTGAGAAGGCTTTAGCTGGACGTACTGTGGGGTGACTGGATACCCAGAAAGAGAGCTGTTTCCTACGGTGAAATGAGTCTCTTCAACATCAAAGAGGAAGGAGACAAAAGGCGTTAAGATAAGCCTCTATAGAATAGGACAGGAGGATCTCTTTATGATGATTCCTTGGCTGTCACCTGCCTCTTTGCAGGTTTTCAGGATCAGATAGACGTACAGCACACCGGGATACAGGTTTTCTCCTACGAGAGACACAAATCATTGACTGCATCACTGTTTTGAAACATCACACCCCAAATGGCTTTTATGTTCCAAGAAGAGGGAGAAGGAGGAGGAGAAGAAGAAGGCAACGCTTTTGAAGGGAAAAAATAGTTTTCCGATAACCCCCATTAACTACAGGGGTCATTGTGGGCACAATGAATGGAATTAGAAATCTGCTAAAAGCTGCAGTATATGGTACGCGGTGACTGACAAGCCTTTCGCTGAGTAGTTACAAATGGGACTAATGGTTTAAACTTGTTAGTCATTGTCAGAGGCTCTGATCCTTGAGTCAGCCATGGAAGCTATGGCAGAAATCGATAAGGCACCACTTTCTGCAGTGAACTGCTAGACCATATAGATTGCCTGGAGGGAAATGCCGAGCTCCCTCCCAGGCTGCCAGATGAAAGCAGGCAGCTAAATCTGCGGGAAGATTGACCACACTGCTCGGGGCAATTAGGCCTTTCACCACTTTGAACGATGATTATAAATGGGGGAGAGGCTTGGGAGAGTGAAGGGGAAGACAGCTAGGCATGACAAACTGGAGGCCGGAAGCCATTTTGGGGAGCCTCATCAGTTTCATGGTCACTGAGGGCATTTTTCCCCCTTTCCCTTGTTCAGATTGTTATACGATGAATGTTCTGGGGCTGCTGCTTTCTTTCCTTTTTTTTTTTTTTTTTTTCTTTTATTTTTCTTTAGAAGCTGGAGAGGGGAGGACAGGCAGTGAGAACAACACTTGGTTGATGATAAACTGTAAACTACAGCTGAACTCCATTAATCCGTCCAATCCCCAAAGCCTGGGGCCTGAGAGCATGTCGGAGGATGGCTTCCTGTTGGACACATTTCAAAACAATCACATCCCATTGTTCAGTGCCTTTTTGGGTAGAGCCCTGTGAGGGTGCCAAAGTCATCAGCGAAGGAAAGTGCATGTTCACGCAACAATTACAGACAAGCTGCAGATTATCAGCAGGCTGCAAGGGGCGAGGTGCTGGGGCCCATTTGGCAGAGGAGCTCTGTATCTGATGCACGCAAAGCTGCACCCAGCGTTAATACTATGAGCGGCCAAGTGCTCTATGGCTGCCCAGGCTGCGGGAAGCCAGATGTGCAAGAGAAAAGCAACTATGGGAGATGTGCAAGGCTTTGCCCTGGTTCCCTGCCTAAAGGCAGGACAGCTCAGCCTTATACTGAAGTGTTTGGCCTCTCTCTCCTTCATCAACCTGGCATTGCTGCTCAAATTTCAATGGGGGACCCATCTCCTTTCCATTCGTCTTGTTGTTGAATCCCATTCCCTTTCTAGTATTGGCTTCATGATTGATTTGTTTGAATTGTTTTCTCCTTCTAACTAGGCCCTGGCTCCCATTTTACTGTTGACTTTAAGGTATACTGTAAACCATGTTCTGCTAAGTATTGTTTAACTGTCAAATGGTTGGGGAGGCAAGATGTTGTGGGAATAATCTCCAGTTGCTACTCTGTGGGAGGGCTGTTCAGGAGATTTTTTTGTTGTCATTTTCTGTTGCATGGAAAGGGCTTGCTTGGGCTCTAAAGGGCTAGATAACCGGGCATTTCTTTGCTCATCCTTAATTCGCCAAACATCAATGGGACATTAGTCATATGCCAGAGAGCGTAGCCTGGGTGGCTCCCAGGCAGACAGGAAAGTTCGCGTTGCTTACCTGCCTGCGATCCCATAAGGATGAACCAGCCACTCATGAGTACAAAGGGG
The DNA here is from genome assembly GCF_022079265.1 of Lynx rufus. NCBI lineage: Eukaryota > Metazoa > Chordata > Mammalia > Carnivora > Felidae > Lynx > Lynx rufus. The sequence continues at coordinate 20,037,264 of NW_025814824.1, forward strand.
AATTATAACTACTACCCACACCTTAATCATAATCATAAGTGAAATAAAATGAAGCAATTTGTTTGATTTGGAAGATTCTTTTATACAGTAAGTTGAATATGACCTTCCCCAACCTCCTTTATGGCATAAAAAGAGAATTATTTTTGCAAATCCAGTACATTTAAAAGAAGATATTAACTCTTTTAAGCAGCAGGGAATTATCAGTTGCTTTAAAAAAAAAAAAAAGACTTAATCAGAAGACTGTTAAGTTACGGAAGAATTTACAGAATTCAGAAAACCTTAGTCTTAGGAACATCTTTGCTTTAATAATAGTTCTTTCAGCTATGGTTCTTCTTAAGTTCTAATTCTACTGAGGATGACAGTGTGGTATTCTAGAGTACTAGGCTGGAAGGTGGGAGACGTGAATTTTAGTTCCGCTTCTACCTCTCGCCATTGTGGTAGGCACATGCGTCCATCTCTTTGCCCTTCTTTCTTCACTTGTAAAATGGAGAATTTAATCAATCCTAAGGTCCTGTGTTGGCAGAAGAGTGGCCCCCCAAAGAGTCTACATCTTAATCCCAGGAACCTGTGCATATGTTATGTTCTCTGGTTGTAAGGGACTTCACAGCTGTGATTAAATTAAGGTTCTCAAACTAGGGAGATGATTCTGGATTATCTGGGTGAGTCCAATATAATTACAAGGGTATTTAGAAGCTGGAAGAAGGAGGCAAAAGAGTCAGAGAAGGAGAACGGAAGCAAGTTCTGGAGGTATGCAGATGTGATGCAAAGGTATGCAATGTGAGGACTCAACTTGCTATTGGTGGCTTTGGAGATGGATGGAGGAATATGGGCAGCCTTGCGAAGATGGAAAAAGCAAGGAGGTGACTTCTCCTTTAGAGTTTCCAGAAGGAATGGAGTTCTGCAGATGTCTTGCTTTTAGCCCAATGACACTCATTTTGGATTCTGACCTCCAGAGCTGTAAGACAATGAATTTACATTACTTTAAAGCTGCTGAATATTTGGTAATTTGTTACAGCAGCAATAGGAAACTAATATAGATCCCTTTCAGCAATAACCTTCATGAAACTCTGAACATGTAGCCTATGGAGGGTCATTGGAAAATCCTGAAACAGGTAGTAATATGCAAAAAAGATGGCTAGTCACATTGATTTGAGGGCTGACTGAAAATACAGCATATAGTATCAAAAACCAGTAAGGAAGGAAATTAGGATACTAGAGCCCATGAAAAAAGAGAAGGATGGCAAAGATCTTTGTGGAGGAGGAAGTATACTTTGACATTTGCATAAAGTTGGGTCCTTTTAAACAGCTCTAAGTATTTTTTTCTTTTCCTTTGATTGGCAGAGTGGAGAATGTTAATAGCCATGGCTTTAGAAGAAATGGAATTTTAGAATTAAATGGGACCATTGAGATCGATCTCCTTGTAATGAATGTCAGAACGCATTCTTAACCTCCCTGAAAAATGCTAGAATATTGCTAGTGGGGCAGCTATTGCCACTTCATGGGGCAGACCCTTCTGTTGTTGGACAACCCTAATTCTTAAGAAACTTTTCTTATACAAAACCAATTCTATCTTCCCCTAATGCCCACCTTTTGATCTTGGATTCTTTATGTGAATTTTCAATGTTCAGATCTCAAGATGAACACATCTGTTAGTGAAGGGGATGTGGGTGTGGGCTTTGGGGCAAAGTTCACACCAGAGAGAGAGGGGTCAAAATCCCAAATCATGTGCATGTAGGCATAGGCATTCAGGGATGTGTGTGTGTGTGTGTGTGTGTGTGTGTGTGTGTGTCTGTCTGTCTTTAGAAGTACTAAAAAGACAACTATGAACTATTTTGCAAGCATTTTTACTGCTATTCCTAGTAACACCAACAGTGCTAGCTCATAGTAGGCACTTAATATTAGGTAGCTCAACGAATACATGAATGACAATGAAGGACACCAGTAGTAAGTAAATTAGCAATTATGAAAAAAAAACAACTTGAATAATCAGTTCAGATTCATTAAATGGGGGAACAAGACAGACTTTGAATATAAGGAAAGCTTTTGCTTTCTTTTTCCTCCCTGATTTCAAAGACTGCAAGCAGCACCCTGATAATATCTTCAAAGAGACTTCCTGCTTTCCACTGGAACTGTAGGTGATATGCAGGAGTCCACGCATGCTTTTTATTTTTAAGGAAACCTGTGAGGTCACTGGGAAACCAGGAGATCATTGCCTCTCACCGAAGAGTAAGCAGCACTTTTTCCTCCCAGGCAAATCTAATGAAGTCACGTGGGTAGCTGTAACCTCTGGGTAACACAGGATGTGGAGGTTACATTGGGCCTTGAACAATTAATCAGTGTTATGGCAGAGCAGCTCGAATATGGAAATTCTAAAGGTCCCACATGTTGATAAATGGCCAATTTATGCTAAGATCCATCAAGTGTGTTGAGGCATTTGGAGTTATCACTGCACAATCATGACATGGTCATTATCAGACCGCAAATCGTCCAAAGAAATGACATGCCTCAGGAAGCAAGATTTGCGGGCAGAGCCTGCCTCTTTCTAAACTCAGTGTGAGGTCGGCTTGCTGTAAACGGAGCCATACAGCATGTAGATTAGCTCATGTGTGGCAGCTGCATGGCGGAAAGCAATTATAACACAGAGGCAACTCCACGCGCAGGAACTAGCACCTCCTGAAATATGATCACCTCCGCTTCACTACCGAGGGAGATGCCAAACTGAAATACACACACAGCCATAATGGAAGAGACCTGAATATATTAGAGCAGGGAGGGGAAGAGCTGGGGTAGAAGTTGGCAGAGGCTGTTGCTGAAAACTTCTTGTGCTCCTCTGAACTCTGAAATGGGATTCCTCTAGTGATACCACAGTCCACTATTTCCTTTGTTTTACCTGGAGAACCTTACAGTGAGGGCATTATGGTTTTCTTTGTTGACTGTACTCGATGTGACCGTTGCTTCCTTCCCATTGTCATATCCTCTTCCTAGAGGACACTTATCTCAGAAGTGAGTGGGCACTGGGCCAGGAGGACAGGCCCAGTGGATTGTGTGATTGTTCAACACTGGACCCAGGCTGGACCAAGCTGACGCTGTCTCCCATAGTTCAAAGCCTTGTTCAGTATTAGGACATAAGGGTGGTGTCAAGCCGGGCCTGGGGTGGTCCTTGCTGCCATGTGCTCAGGGAAGCAGGAGCAGCTAGTCTGCTGAGTGAGAAGCAGCCCAGTAGATCCATCAACATGTGACACAGAAACGGCCTGGTCTAGAAGAGATGATTCAGTCAGCTTTTGACATCCCATTTCTTAGTCTCTCGTGAGGCCCTGCGATAATTTCTTCTCTTAGTTTCTCTCAGATATTCGCATATTCTTTCACAAATGCTCCTTTTATTCTACTTTCTGTTTCTGTGGCTTTGATTAAATGACACCTGCCCCCAATTTTGAGCACTTACCAGGTACCAGGATTTGTTTTGGTGATTTAGATGCATCACCTTATTCAATGCTCTCACCAAGATTCACAGGTAGATGTGGTTATTTCATTTTTTTTTTCATGAAGAATAGGCTTAGAAAGGTTAGATAATATCTCCAAAGTCACACAGTTGATAAGTGGGGGAAGTGGTGATTTCTATTGAAGTTACATTTGCATTGAAATTGATTTTACATTTTCTGTGAAATCATTAAACCACCTACTATATAGTAAATGATTTATGCTATAATTTGAGAACAGAATCTATGTTGAATTACTGAATCAACTTGGGAATATGACTAGAAACCAAATCATCTTTATTTAAAAAGCTAACATTACCTATGTTTACTTGAGGGTTGAAAACTTGCACAAGCCTAAAGGAAAATAGGCTATGTATAAGGATTTTTCAGGGGAGAGGGAAGGAGGAAAAGTTTTGAAGTGTTACCTAGACTTTTTATAGCCTATTCCTATTTATAGCTTGCTGATGTATCAACTCTGTGATGCTGAAAAGGGTGAAAGAGGCCATTGGATGTTTCGCAAATCACTCATCTTAGGATCTTAGATGGAGAAGATAACCAGAGATAATTAGATTAACATTATTTTACCTAAATCAAAGGGTTCTGATAGTCCTCTTTCCTGGTTTCATCTTTCTTTTCAGAATAAGGAGATAGACATGTTCCTTAATTTGTAACATTGAGAATCTTTATCCTCTTTAATTTTTATTTTGCCCTTCCCCCTGACTTTAGCTTTCCTTACCATGAAGACATTCATGAATGTGGATTCCGTGTCTTATGACCGTTACTACCCTTCATGTGTTCGATATTCCAGGCAAATGAATCATTGGGAGCTCTTCATTCGTGTGTGTGCTTGATCTGCCCTGTTTGGTGCTTCCTGACTTTCAACCGTGTCATTCTCCATTCTAAACAAATAATAGAATGTCTTTTAAGACTCAGTTGAGTGTTACTCCTTTAGAATGAAACTTTCATTGACTACCACAGATTTCAAGCAACATGATCCTCATTTGAACACCCATAATATTCTAACTATACCACTGTAAGGATCCATAATAATAAAACCTAGGTATTATAGTAATTTCTGTCCATGCCTTCTCATTTCTGTCACTTCCCATTCTGAATCAATAGTCCCTGTCCCTCAAGACTCAGTTGAGCATTACTCCTTTAGAATGAAACTTTGATTGATTACCACAGATTGCAAGCAACATGATCCTCATTTGAACACTCGTAATATTCTAACTATCCACTGTAAGGATCCCTAACGATAAAAACCTAGAATTATAGTAATTTCTGCCCATGCCTTGTCATTCCTGCACTGTAAGCCACTTGAAGGCAGGGTGAATTTTAATCTGTTTATTCTCCCTACCACAGAGCACCTTTCGTGAAGTAAGTATTCAATAAATAGCTGTTGAATAAATAAATAAATGAGTAGACAAATCCTTTAGGTGGGTTAATTTTAATGTTGCTCTGGTATTTGTATTTCTTCTCTCCTGAAATGCTAAGATATAGCGTTCATATTTGTCACACCGGGTACACCTTAGTTTTATCCCAATACATGTTTTTTTAATATGATTCGTTGAGGGAGAATAAACAGTGAATTGCCTACTTCTCAGTATTACCTGTTTTTTAATTGTGTAGAAGCAGCTTTGGTCAAACAGGCTCTATAGGCTGGGGTTGCTGGCTGCTATATTGATGTGATATGTGGAGTGTATTAGACAAGGTGCTTAGCTCTCATTAATAGGAAACCCTGGCTGAATTGGCTTAAACAAAAGGGCAAATTATTAATATACTTTACAAGAAGTCTAGAGGGGGCGGGTAGCTCCCTGATCAGTTAAATTTGCGTCAGTTCCATCAAAGACCTAGATTCTTACTCTTAGATTGTTGCTTTTGTTCTCATAATAGCTAAAATCTTCATGATTTTTGTTGTTCTAGGAATCATATACAGGCACCATAATATCCAATGGGAAAAGAGAACAGGTATTTCTCTGAGTACTTCTGTCAGCAGTAAAGCCTGTTGTGGAAGCTCTGTAGCAATCTCCTCCTTGTTTCTTATTAGCTGGATTTCAGTTACATGACTATTCCTACACCACTTTTGGTAAAGGCATTAGGATTGCCATAATTGGATTAGACTTTGAGGATTTACTTCTGATTTTGAAATAGGATCACCATCAGGTTTGGAGGGTGTGTAGCTCAATGAAATTAGGCTTCTATTGTCAAAGACAAAATGTGTAATGGCTTTTGAAAGGGAACACCAGCATTTGCCCTATAAAGAATGAAAATATTCCTTTATATGTATATGGTTGGGGAGATGTGAGCAGTTTTGCCTCCCTACCCAGGGGACATCTGGAGAAATTTATAGTGGTCACACTTGGGAATTGGGAAGAGGCTGCTTCTGGCTTCTGGTGCATCTTAGAATGCTCAGCACAGCCCATCCCCTACCCTCTGTAAAGAATTATCTGGCCCTAAATGTCAGTAGTGCTGAGGTTGAGAATCTTTGGCATGGATATACTTGCTCTCTGGGGCTGACACACTGTCTAAAAATCCTACTATTTATTTTTAGCACCCCTTGAGACAGGACCACTGTTGATATACAGTATTTTACTTTGGAGGAATAATATACCAATAAATTATCCCATTAAAATCATAGTAAAACTATTTCCTCAGATTACCTGGTTGGCCATTTAGCAGGACCACAGGGAAGTGAATGTGACAGGAAGTGAATTCTGACAATGAGACTGAAGTCCAAGAAAGAATGACTCCAGGAGACCAACCTGTGGCAGGTACAACCACTATTTCCTTTACTGAGCGCAGTACAAAAAAATGACCAAGGTCAGGAAAAGGGGGAGCAGTGCTACTTATTTGAGTGCTTACTACTGTAACAGGCACTGCCATAGGAAATTTAGAGTACATGCAATAATTTTCCAGATGAGAAAATGGAGTTTCAGTGATGTTAAGAGAATGGTTCAAAAATATTTTTAAAATGTTTGCTTCAAATTTCATATGAAGAGAATAATTTTCTCTCTACAGATTTTTTTTTCCCATTTCTGCATAAGTGAGGAAGGTTAGTTGACCTTATTGCTTGATAGGAATGTGAAATGTAACACGGAATTTTGAGACTGCTTACCTCCCTAAACAATATTTGCCATGCTTACTTTCCATTGTTTTACTTTCTTGTATTATCTGAAATTACAGCTGATTCTGTAGATCAATCTCCCAGACGATTAGAATATCATTTTCTTTCAAAACTGCAGCCATGCATTACTTATTTTGTATTTTATATAGCTTCTAGCACAATGGGCTGCACATATAGATGTAATGAACATTTCTTATTATTTTTTGGTTGTCCAGCTTCGAATTCCCCTTTGTATCATGGGAGAATCCACCATTGTCTTCAAATGTAGAACTCTCTCTCCCACCAGGAATGCTGACAGATTCATACTCTCCCTTTCCCTGCCCTCTGGTCACCAGGGCAAAGGGTATATGACCTAAGCATCACAAATGTGATGCTTTACTATTGGATGTTGTACTATAGATGTTGTGGAAGCCAAGGATTCTACATGGCATCGTTGTAAGATGGAAGCTGGAAGATGTAGAGGTCCTTAAGACACTGGTTGGAGAAGAGCTTTTTGAGAGAATTTCACACTCCACACTGACCAGGTGACCTGTCAGGCCAGTAAGATTTCAGGAATTACTTGTTATTACAATATAGCCAAGTCTATTCGGACTAATGACTAACAAAAAAAGGACTAATAAAAGTGCTTGAAAGAGAAGTGTAGGGTAGTGAAGAGTAATGAACAACAGTTTTATAGTCCAACAGGACTATTTGGGACTCCAGTCCTACCACTTACTAATTGAATGACTTTCAACATTAGTTGAAGGGAACCTAGACAGAAGTATACAACGTTTTTTCATATGCAAGGAAGGAAGGGGATATATGGATCCGGGGACACTTGAGTGAGATAAATCCTATTTAAGTCTAAGCTCTTTTGGTTCTCAAACAAACTAATCTCTTGTGCACCTGGATGACACAAGCTTTTTTTTTAAAAAAAGGCCTTACTCATATTTTCATGAGCTGAAATGTCATGCTTCAAGTCTGGCAGCAGGAGGTAACGATTCCACAGTTCGTAGGATGATCTTGAGCCTTTTCTTTTCCCATCTATCACTCCCCTGCACTTGCTGCAGAACCCTCAGGTGGTTGCCCAGTTGGTTATTCAGATTTAAGCGTTATTGACTGTTGCCCCCTCATTTTGCATTCTAAAAGCATCACGATGGAAATCCAGTGTTAGATGACTTGAAACTAGCATTACACAGACATTATTCTTTTGTGCCAAAGAGCTTACTCTAATATAATGTCCAATCTTCCCACAATTATTACATTTCTTTTCCCTGCTGAGCACTCTCATGCATTTTTGCCAAGTGGTTACAGAACCACAGTGGAAACAGTTATGGTCTCTGGTGGTCAGATTTGCAAATTCATCCCAAATCCATTGCATAACCCATATACGTGCTTCGCGTATGCAGAAAGCCTACTGTTATGCCAAAAAGGTAAGTGGGTTATTCTGCGATGCCCTCTTTGCCCTTAGTCGTACTGCAATGGGATTGTGGTACACTGGACTTGGACTCCCAACAGCTCCAGTTGCTGCCTGCTACCTCAATGAATTTTATATTAGCAGGCAAACAAAACACTCAACCAAGTGAAAGGAATTCATAATGCCAAGGCTTCCTAGGATCAGAATGTGCTGTGTGTCTTCCAAAGAAGGATTGTGGCTATCAGCTTGCGATAACTAATCTAGATAAATCGCTCCTTTACAACACATCTGGCTTCAAGTTGTTTAAATTAGCGGAGTTCAGCCGTAGAACAACAGCTGAATTGGAGCCTACAAATTCATATGCTTCCTACACATGCATAAATGCTAAATGATGAGCTTGGTAATGATCGGGAACCCCTTATTTCTGAGAGACTGGTAAGTCTACAGTGTTTCTTTGCTGCATATTAATTAGGATAGTGTAATAAAGCTTCAGAAGTAGTCTTCCAAGCAACATAGTTTGAATTAATGTTTATGAAAGCTCTTTATTAACCTGAAAATGCACTTCAAAGGTAATATGGGAAAAGCTTTTCCCCTCTTAATTGGCATTTCAGTAAGTATCACGGATCTTTCCATTTTATACCTATTCTCGTTATAATGACAGCCAAAGATTTTGGTTGTCCAGCTTCCAATTCTTTGCATTGGGAGAGAGCACACCATGGTGTTGAGATGTAGAACTCTGCCTTCAAGAAAGCTGAAAGACCCATATGCCCCCTTTCCCTGTCCTCTGGTCACCAAGGCAAGGGGTATGTGACCTAAGCATCGCCAATGTGAGGCTTTCCTCTTGTATGTCATACCACAGGATCACAGTAACAACTTAACAGTATGTTTGCCATTATCATCTTCTGTGTCCAATTTGTTGATGGGCTTATATCCTTCAGGGGGCCTTTCTGGTAGACTCAGAGTTTGGAATTAGAAGGATCTTCAAGGTTCTCTACTCCAACCATCTGCAAAATAGAAAATTGAGGCCTCGTTTAATACAAGTAACAGTAGCACTATGATGTGTCATGCAGTATTGCTCTGTACTGAATTAGAACACGAGTGGCCAAGTGTTGGTGATTTAACCTCTGAATTTCTCAGGTCGCTCCAGTAGCATTGTGTTTATTTTTGAGTGCAACACATTAAGAGAGACATTGGAAAGATAAACTGATTCATGGTAACAGACGCATGAGAGTAACAGATCTTTAAATTACACCCAAAAAAATTATGGATGGAACAGTTGTCCAAAGGAAGATTCGGGAGAAACTTGACAATTGTCTTTAAATAAAGGAAGAGAGGTCATGTGGAGGCTTAGTCAGCAGGAGTTAAAGGATATCTGAGAAGCTTCTGGGATTATGTGTAGAGTTCATGTGTATGGGAGCATTGATACTTTGGAGTGAAGCGGGTCCATAGAATTAACCCAATTCTCAAAGACTAAAGATCAATGTGTTATACTTAGTCTGTTGGATAAAAAGGACAGAACAACAACCAATAGCTCTAAGTTGCAAGGAGGCATAATCTGGCTATATCAGGAATAATTAAACATTTGAGTTGTCTCCATATGGACTGGTCTGCCTCCAGGTGGAGTAAATTTCTCATCACTTGATATTTCTAAGCCCCAGACTATATCAAGAATGGTTTAGAGAAGATTGATGCATCAGAGCAGGGTTGAATTAAACTGCTTCTATGATTCATACCCATTCTGAATTTTAGGGATCCTATAACTCACAGAAATCAAACAATGCTTACAGGCCGTGAACTTAATTTGTGGTGTGGATCCCAGGTATCTGTATTTTTTTCTCACTGTCTTCCTGTTAAGGATTTCTCCTGGCTTAAAGTAAGCATATTTAGATAAAGATCCTCAAAAACAAAACAAAACCAAACCAAAACAACCCACCAAAACAACAACAACGCACACACAAACCACTCAGGTGCTCAAGGGATTCTCTAATTACATCTTTCTAATGGATATTTTAAAATTTTAATTAGTATATCTTATATGAAAACTCTGAATATATGAGGTACTAAATTAGGAGACCTCATAGATTTTTCTTTGAAGACCTCATTCTTCATGAAGTATAAGAACTCTATTTGGCTGAGAAAATGCATTTTCTTTTTCAACTTTTTTTTTTTTTATTTATTTTTGGGACAGAGAGAGACAGAGCATGAACAGGGGAGGGGCAGAGAGAGAGGGAGACACAGAATCGGAAACAGGCTCCAGGCTCCGAGCCATCAGCCCAGAGCCTGACGCGGGGCTCGAACTCACGGACCGCGAGATCGTGACCTGGCTGAAGTCGGACGCTTAACCGACTGCGCCACCCAGGCGCCCCGAGAAAATGCATTTTCAATTTATCTGGTTTTTGTATAACTTATTGAAAAATTAGAAAGTATTAATAAAATGATTAGCTTTATTACAGTATGTTTACGGTTATATATTGTATTTTATACATAAATATTAGTGTTAATATGTGCTAGACGTAGCACCTTTTATTATCTCACTTTATCTTTACTGTTTTCAGTGATGAGAGCTTTATTATTACTCCTATTTTGCAAATACATAAATTAAAAGCTATAGAGGTCACTTGCCCAGTAAGTGGCATTAGGATTCGAACTCAGATCTGAGTGGTTCCAGAATCCATATCTTAATCATTCAGCCTTTCCGCTTTCCACACTTACTGAGAGGTGAAGCTGGTGCGATAGGGAGACGATTCCACCAAGGCTGAGGCGTGAAATAGTTTCAACCAAGTGGCTTGGTGCCTTTGCAACGGGCTGGCCTCACGGGGCCGAACCACATTTCCCAGAACTCCCTTCCCGCGTCTGTCCAGGTACGATAGGCCGTAGGAGACAACCTTGTCAGAGTCTGGGGGCGGAAGCGAAGCCGCAGCAGCCATGTTACCGGACAGGTGCCGCCTCTTTTCCTGCTCACGTGTTGGTGGCAGACGGTGACCAAGCTCGCATCTGCGCGCTGCCCTGGAGATCCTCATCCGGCTCCTGGGCCTCGTGTTGTGTTGAGTTTCATGTCAAAGCCTCCCCTATCATTCCGGCATCTGCAGACGCTCATCCCAGCAAGGTCAGTCAGTAAGAACTTAACAGGGCTTCGGATCATACCTCTGGGGTCCCGGCTTATCCTTGATCTCCCCCACTTTATGTGTTCCCTCTCGAATAGTCTTTCGTGCAGACGTCTCACTTCAAAAGTACTCGTGAGGGCCGTGGCCTTGCTTAACTAACCAGCCCCCACAAGTGCGTGAGTCAAAGCCCCCTGGCAAAGTACATGTACACTCGGCCCAGCCTACTTCTGTCAGTCAGTCAGGGTTCAGTCTTTTCTCATACTTACTACTGTTCCTCTGATTGAACCCTGAGCAACTGATGCAAGTGTATTGGGAAATGACCTTGATTTGTGGGTTGAACTGGCACGTTTCCTCTCTTCTATTGTTACGGGCCTTGTTTCTGGACCCTGGAAGCATTCAGTGCAACCTGTGGAACAGTAAATTGGTCTCTCTGCTTTTCTGCCCCAAGAGAAAAGAAATAGGGATTTAACAGAGAGAGGGAAGACAGTGCAGACAGAAATGAATACTACTTCCAAACCACAAGAGGTAGCCTAGAGACGGCAGAGCTGGGCTGCCAGGTTCAGGTCCTGGTTCTTCTGCAACTTCTGTGCTGTGTGATGATGGGCAAGTTATTTACCCTCTCTGGGCCTGTCTCCTCATGTGCTGAGCGGAGTAATATTAGCATCTACCTTTTGCGCGTCTGAGGATTGAATGAGTTAACATTTAAGAAGTACTTAAAGTGTAAGCTTTATATTAGCATTTTCTTGTTGTTGTATTGTTACTATGGGAGAGGGAAGTGGTCTATCCTTGTCTAGGAGTGTTTCACCCAACCTCTTAGGGACTGAAAACCCATGCTAGTGGCCCACCATAGACTTTCTTTAGCCCTTTCCTATCTCATCTTACCACCTGTGGCTCTAAGACTGTCTTACCTGCCTTTAAATTGTTTTGGGGGGGTGGGTGGCTCAAGAAAGGAAACAAGTGCTTAAGGAAGACAGCAGAGGTAGGGGGCGGGGGTGGGGAAGGAAGGGACAAGGAAGAAAGTAAAGAAAAAGAGTTTCAGTTGACTTCTTTCCCAACCTCAAGGCTTGTCATAAGCTAAAGAGAATAGGGGGCATGACACGCTAGAAAAAAATGGTCTTGACTGAAGGAGAATCATGTCATGGGCAGGCCCTCACAATAAGCACCATCCAGGTAGACTTTACAGATTCTAATTAATTGTAGGTGCTCTGCCTTAAGGCATACTGAGAAGGAGGTAGAAGGGTTGAATAGGAAGTACTCTTCTTACCTTCCAGTTGAGCTTCATCATTCTCCTTTAAGAAAGAAGTATTCCACCCCCCCCCCCCTTCCACACACACAAACATTCTAGTATGTTTTTCTCTGGCCTCGCCTGGAACAGCTCACCTTTTCTGGCTCTACAAGATAGGAGAAACCTTTTGAATGCAGCTGCTTGTTTGGGCTGATAGGGAACCCTGAGCAGACATTTATTCATTCCTTTTAGACGATAGATCGCTCCTTCCCTTCCCTCTGGAGTTAGCTCTTGCCAGAGTGGCTGCTGTCTGGCAACCAGGCATTGTAGAATGGTCAAGTTTCAAATGTCACCATGCAAATGGCGGTTCCAAGGACTGAAGTCAAAGATTGAAATGCCAGCCCTTAAATGTCCCCCAAATACATGTTTTCCCAACTAGTGACTTGCCACGGAAATAAACACCAATTATGCAAAAGTACCTCCTCCCCCGCATTTCCATTTCCCTCTCAGTGTTCTGCAAAGCATTACACGGAGTACTTTGTGACAAAAGGATGTCTCAGTGTGGCCCACTTAGTATGTTGAAGCATAGAAATGAAAGATGGTAGGGCACATATGTCATAGAACCACTAAATGACAGACTCATCACTGGCCTAGTTTTCTGAGTCACTGTGACAGACACAAGGGGATTGCTTTTAAAGCTCCTGATGACACATCAAGAAAAGAGAAGAGGATGTCTCTGCTTTAGAAAAGAGATTGAAAGAATATTTTTTTCTGACTTGGAAATACGTTTTGAATTCAGACTTTTTTTTTTTTTTTAAAGAAGGTGAAAAATTTTAAAGAAAACGAAAGGCAAACGACAGGGTACTTACCTGAAAAGCCCCGACAGCGGCACCTTACCCAGTAGCCTATGAATGCCCCAGAAGAGAGAATGGTGCGCACTTTGTGCTATTTAGGGTCCTTGGGATGGCATCCCTTACTGCAGGGGAAATTTCACCACAGAGCAATGAGCCGAAGAAAAATTACTATTTAACGATTACAGGCTGCTACAATTCAGTCTCCTTGCCGTGAACAGCAAGTGAGTCAAGCAAACTAATGCAGTAGGTCGAACTTGTTTTCTCTTGAGGAGCCCCAGGAGAAGTTCCGTAGTGACTTTTTGCTCAAACACCCCAGTTTTTCTCTGGCTTGTGTAGCTACTCATCCATCCCTGGATCCAGATGGGATCAGGAGACATGAGAGAATGAGCTCTCAAGAAGAACTGGGCCACTGGGGTGCCTGGGTGGCTCAGTCGGTTGAGTGTCTGGCTTTATCTCAGGTTGTGATCTCACGGTTCATGAGTTCGAGCCCCGTGTCTGGCTCTGTGCTGACAGCTCAGAGCCCGGAGCCTGCTTCAGATTCTGTGTCCCCCTCTCTCTCCTCCCCACCCCTGCTTGTGCTCTGTCTCTCTCTGTCTTTCAAAAATGAATAAACATTAAAAAAAAAAAATCAAGCCAGCTTTTTTGATGATTCTGCGAGAGCTGAGTAAGCTTCTGGAGGATCTCTGATGTCTCATATCTGTCCCTGGGAGCAAGCTGGTAGTTCCAGTTGTAGTAAGCGTGTACCAACTCCCAAATGAAAGGAAAATAAAAACCTCGTCATAATTCAGACTCTTTTATCAAAGCACGCAAATCCACAACAACAAAATAAATCCATACTATATGCCCTGAGTCATTGTATTGGTAAAGGTCCCTAGAATAATCCCCTTTGGGGGCTGTTGCTTTATATCAGAGCTTTTTTTCTTTAGTTACTAGACTGTCTACTAAATTAGTTGAAGCCTGTAGACCTTAAATGAAAAGTAGGCTGATTAAATGCAACAGTTTGAGTTTTGCTGCCATACGAAGTTGGCAGTTTTAGGAACTAAAAATACAGGACTCCCGTTACATTTGAATTCCAGATAAACCGTGAATAATTTTTTTAGTATAAGTATGTCCCACATATTGTGTGGGTCACATTTATACCAAAAAAATGCTTACTGTTCAACTGAAATTCTTAAAGATATTTGCTCATCTGAAATTCACTTTTAACTGGGAGTCCAGTATTTTACGTGGTAACCCTAGAGCTAGAGTAAGATTGTAATGGACTCTTAGATAAACATTTTCATGGGATTGGATGGAGGTGTATGTAGGATGTGTTTACCTGTGCCTGGGGAACCTGGTTTCTGAATACCGGGCTGTTCTTGTTAAGAAGGATTCTTCTCATTTTGCTGGTAACAGAACTGTCAGTGGCCATCGCTCCAGGGCAGCCTGAGGCTTGGGGTGCCGCTGTTGCCCCCTTAGGAGATCTGCTGGTGAGGAGCTCTTTCTCCACAGGCTCTACGGAGACCTGCAGACAGCTGGAACTATGCTGCGTCTCCTCCCATCAGTGTGCCGTGTGTTCTGCTGGTAGTGATGAGACTGAGAATGTTTCAACCTCTTTTTGGTTAGGAATCATGTTTCTCTTTCCCCACGGGGACAAGGGAAAAAAGGAAGCTGTGTCGGACTTACCTTTGGGCGCACTTACAGTCTGTGTTTTCTGTGTAAGGCTGTCTAACTTCACAACTGGAGACAGGATCCTTGATATCTCTGATCTACTAAATCAAAGAAAACAGGAACCAAATCAAGCTAGATGGGCATTTTCTTTTTTCTTTTCTTTTCTTTTCTTTTCTTTTCTTTTCTTTTCTTTTCTTTTCATTTTTTTCAATATATGAAATTTATTGTCACATTGGTTTCCATACAACACCCAGTGCACATCCCAAAAGGTGCCCTCCTCAATACCCATCACCCACCCTCCCCTCCCCCACCACACCCCATCAACCCTCAGTTCTCAGTTTTTAAGTCTCTTAAGCTTTGGCTCTCTCCCACTCTAACCTCTCTCTTTTTTTTTTTTTTTTTCCTTCCCCTCCCCCATGGGTTCCTGTTAAGTTTATCAGGATGCACATAAGAGTGAATACATATGGTGTCTGTCTTTCTCTGTATGGCTTATTTCACTTAGCATAACACTCTCCAGTTAGATGGACATTTTCTATAAGGCCCCTTCCCATTTGTTTTTTATTGGTTGAGTCCAGTGTGGGCTGCATAGGGGGTATATGGATGTCCAAATAAACATTTGGGAAGTGACCAAGAGAGGGGAAAATGCTTGGTGGAGAGACAAACACAAATGCCAGGAGAGTTCTCATCTCTGTTGGTACATAGGAGGCACTGAAGATCACAGAGTAGGGAATGATGGATTGTTCCTGGTCAAGTCACAGAAGAATTTATAGAGGCAGAAGGACTTTGTTGGAGCTGGACCCTGAAATCTGAAAAGGAGTTTTCTAGGTGGAGAAGGAGGACTGGGGAGAAGGGTGGAGGCAGCTGCATGTGGAGTGAAGATGGGGCACATTGGTTCAGGGACAGTGGCCGAAGTTCATGTGGGTGGGTATGCACGTGGAGATGGTGATAGATGAAGTTGAAATGGCACGCCTGTATTTGGATCCTAAGGACCATGAATATGTTGTTAAGAAAAGTAAATCTCCTCTAGTAAGGAATAAGGAGCACACCACAGTACTTGTCCCTCCATGAAGATGTCACAAATCCATACCATCAGGTCAGTCAGTGTTGTGGCCAGAAATCACAGCGTGGGTGAGGCTTGATGTGGTGGTGGCAGCCACTCAGCCATTTCACCTACTGTTGGCTGTCATTGATTGAGCATCCCAAGGAAGGCACAGGCAAACCCATCCTGAGAAAAGGGAAAGGTTTTTCCCCAAAACTAATATTGTAGGTTTCTTCAGCCATATCTTCATTTACTCCCTGGAGCATTTCTAGATTGATTTCTGTGTCCATGTACAGAGATCCTGTTAGGAATTTCCCTTGGAATTCAGTGAAGGAGATGTTAATCTCTAACTTTGTGGCCTTTGTAGATGTCTTGGATCTTAGGGAATGAAGGAAGGGTTGGTAGAAGAGAGAACTTGAGGTGTTTGTTTCATTCATTCATTCATTCATTCATTATTTATGCATTTATTACATTGGGGGTGGGGAGAAATCTTTAACTCTATCAAATGGAGGAAACCAGACATACTACAAGGTACTTCTACCCTTTGCTTTTAGAAAATTGACCAGTTTGGAGTTCTGGGAAACCCATACTACATCAAGTTACTTAGAGGGTGGGTGTTCCAGTTACCATCTATGTATATAATAAATGAGAACTGGATACTGGAAAAGCAATTCTGTATAGTCTCAGCCTGGAGGGTGGGGTGGAGGGTGATGGGGTAGCAATAGCCGTAAATAAGAATTGTGCTTGCTTCAGAGTCTCTCCTGCAGCCCGGGTGTCTTTCTTCCCCTGGAAGCTAATCATCTCTGGGAAACTAAGGCAGCCTGTTGCACTTGGTTGTCATTCCTCTGAACTTTGTTCTTCAGATCTTGATGGATATTTGCTAGCCTTATGCTTGAAGCTTTCTTGTAAGCTATTCCAGCTGGCTGTCAGCCCGTCCAGGCTCTGAGAGCTCATTTTGGGACCTTCCTCTTTCCCTTTTCTGTCTTTCATAATAGGTTCTTTCTGAAATCTTTCCTTTGTTCCACTCTGAAAATACATTTTGGTTTCTAACTCATTTTCAAAAATGTTTATTTATTATTGAGAGAGAGAGAGAATGAGTAAGGGAGGGGCAGAAAGAGAGAGAGAGAATCTGAAGCAGGCTCCAGGCTCTGAGCTGTCAGCACAGAGCCTGATGCAGGGCTTGAACTCACGAACTGTGAGATCATGACCTGAGCTGAAGTCAGATGCTTAACTGACTGAGCCACCCGGGTGCCCCTCTCTCTAACTCTTCATCTTCTTACTTCTTGATCTGCTTTTCTTCCTCCCACCTGATCTCTCAATATTCTCATCACCTTCTTATCCTGTCTTATTTTTTTGTTCTTTTTGCCTTCCCACTTTCAGCACTCATTCCCAATATGGCAGAGATCCTTATTCCCTTCAGGGATCACATGACATATTTTTGTGTTAATGACAACTCTTTCTGTTCTTGGATAGGCTCCTTATCTTCTCCTTTGGCTTTTTAAAAAAAATTTTTTTTTCAACGTTTATTTATTTTTGGGACAGAGAGAGACAGAGCATGAACGGGGGAGGGGCAGAGAGAGAGGGAGAAACAGGCTCCAGGCTCTGAGCCATCAGCCCAGAGCCTGACGCGGGGCTCGAACTCACGGACCGCGGATCATGACCTGGCTGAAGTCGGACGCTTAACCGACTGCGCCACCCAGGCGCCCCTCCCCTTTGGCTTTTAAATTACAGAGAACCCCAGCCTTTCAGTTTATCTTTTGGTTTCCTGGGGGCAGGGTGGGATGGGGACATAACCTCCTTTGTTATGGAGGTATAGAGCACTGGCCTGGAGTCCCTTACCATCTCTGGCACTCACTGCTTGATCTGCATAAGCTGTCATAATGCAGGACATGCCAGCTGTTTCCCTTCTGTCTTCTGGACTCATACCCACCCTTCCACCCTTGGGACTGGGAGTCTGCAAGCTACATTTTCCTGGTTCTCTTGCCAGCTGGCTTCTTGTTGGCCTCTGCCAGTGGGAGGCACTGGTGAAGGTCAACAGATGGGGAGAAGAAAGAAGATGTGGCTTCAGCCTCACTCAATGTGGTGGTTTCTAGGGTGTGGTGGTTGTGAGCTCTAGGAACAGCTCTGTTTCAGTGTTTGCAGCCTTAGCTGAGGAGATCCATCTTCTGTGGATCTAACAGTGGCACTCCCACCAGTAGCAAGAGTCCAGACTTACAGGCTTCATTCAACTCTTCACCGTTAGTAACATCAGGACTTCACCCATCTTCCTTTTTGCAAATCCAGGCCCGTCTCCCTTTGCTTTTAGCAGCCTTTCATCACCTTTTAAACAATTTTACGGGGCACCTGGGTGACTCAGTCACTTGTGTCAGACTTTGGCTCAGGTTATGATGTTGGACTTTGTGAGTTCAAGCCCTGCATTGGGCTCTGTGCTGACAGCTCAGAGCCTGAAGCCTGCTTCAGATTGTGTCTCCTTCTCTCTGTGCCCCTCCCCTGCTCACACTTTGTCTCTCTCTCTCTCAAAAGTAAGCAAACATTAAAAAAATAAAAATAATTTCCCTAAATTAAATACCCTTTGTTTGAAATACCTAAAATAGCGTCTGTTTACCTGACTGATTATACAAAACTACAACATGGCAAACCAAAAGCAAAAACAGTGCAGCTTTTTTGCTTTGTTTATGGTAGGTTTCATCATCAACTGAAAGAAACTTTTATTAAAACCCTTCTCTCAAAGTTCCTACTTTGGGAAAACTTTATAGGTGTCAAAAACATAAAATCAACATCATGTTGGGTGTGGAAGACCAAATGCCTTGGATGGGGGTCAAGAATAAATCATACAACAAAAATCTAAGAGGGTAGAGAACAAGAACTGATACAGAGCAAAGATCACGACACTTAAAGTAAAAATTCCCGTGTTCAAAGTCAGCCTTCTTTATTTACTAACCCTATAATGATTGCCAAATCTTGTAATCTCTTTGAACCTCCATTGCCTCACTTAAAAAATGATGACAACAGCATCCATTCTAACTCATAAAGTTATAGTGAAGGCCAACTGAGAAATGTATGTGGAAGTGTTAGGCAAACTCGATATTGTTCCAAGGGACGTTACTATGGGAAATATTTTTAAAGCCTGGGTTCTGGTTGATGCCCATCTGGTTGATGATTTTATAAACAGTCATACACTTATAGGTACTTAAATGTTTGAGAGCTCAGTGCATGAAGTGAGTATTTTTTCACTGAAGTATAATTGAATACAACATCATATTAGTTCAGGTGTACATCATAATGATTCAACATTTGTATGCATTGTGAAATGATCACCACATCAAATCTATTTACCATGTCACCATGCAAAGTTAATTTTTTTTTTCTTGTAATGGGAACTTTAGGATTTACATTCTTGGCAGCTTTCACATTTGCAATACAGTGTTATTGACTATAGTCCCCATGCTGTACATTATACCCCCCCATGACTTATTTTATAACTGGAAGTTTGTACCTCTTAATCTCCTTCACCCATATCACTCCCTCCCCTCTGGCAACCACCTGTCTGTTCTCTGTATCTATGAGTTAGTTTTGTTTTCTTTGTTCATTTGTGTTGTTTTTTTGAAATCATATGTTTGTCTCTTAAAATTTATTCTACTTAGGATAATACTCTTAAGGTTGATCTATGCTGTCACAAATGGCAAGATGTAATTCATTTTTTTTTTATATCTGAGCAACATTCTATTTATATACACCACATTTTTATCCACTGATTGAAATTTAGATTATTTCCATATCTTGGCTTATGTAAATCATGCTGCAGTGAACACAGTGGTACATATATCTTTTTAATTAAGTGTTTTTGTTTTCTCCAGATTAATACCCAGAAGCAGAATTGCTGGATTGTATGGTAGTTCTATTTTTTTTTGCAGAACCTCCTTATTGTTTTCCATAGTGGCTGCATTAATTTATATTTCCACCAACAGTACACAAGGGTTCCCTTTTCTCCACATCCTTGCCAGTGTTTGTTATTTTCTTGTCTTTTGATAAGAGCCATTCTGACAGATGTGAGGTGATAGCTCATTGTGGTTTTGATTTGCATTTCCCTCACTTTTAGTGATGTTGAGCATCTTTTCATGGGCATTTCATGTTGACGATGTCTTTTTTGGGAAAACGTCTATTAAGATCTTCCTTTCTTGTTGTTTTATGAGTTCTTTATATATTTTGGATATTAAGCCCTTGCCAGATACGATTGCAAATATCTCCACTCATTTGGTAGGTTGTCTTTTTATTTTGTTGATGGTTTCCTTTGCTCTACAGAAGCTTTTTACTTTGATGTAGTCCCATCTGTATATTTTTGTTTTTGTTGCCATTGGTTCTGGAATCAGATTCAAAAAGATATTGCTAAGCCTAATGTCAAGGAGCTTACTGCCTTTCTTCTAGGAATTTCATGGTTTCTAGATTTATATTTAAGTCTTGAATGCATTTTGAGTTAATTTTTGTGTACCATGTAAGATAGTGGTCCAGTTTCATTCCTTGGCATGTGGCTGTCCAGTTTTCCCAGCACCATTTATTGAAGAGACTGACCTTACCTCATTATTTTTTCTTGTTTCCCTTGTCATAAATTAATTGATCATATCTGTGTGGTTTTCTATCTGCATTTTCTATTTTGTTCTATTGATCTGTGTATCTTTTTTCATGCGAATACCATACTGTTTTGATCACCATAGCTTTGTAGTGTAATTTGAAATCAGTGTGATGTGTTTAGTTTCCTTCTTTGTTCTCAGGATTGCTTTAGCTATTCTGGGTCTGTTGTGGTTTTATACAAATTTTAGGATTGTTCCGTTTCTGTGAAAAATACCATTGGAATTTTGATAGGGATTGCTTTAAATCTGTAGATTGCTTTGGGTAATATGGACATTTTAATAATCTTCTAATCCACGAACATGGAATATCTTTCTATTTGTGTCATGTTCAATTTCTTTCATCAGTGACTTACAGTTTCTAACATACAGGTCTTTACTAACTTTGTTAAATTTATTATATTTTTTCTTTTTGGTGCAGTTCTAAATGGGATGGTTTTCTTAATTTCTCTTACAGTTCATTATTAGTGTATAAAAACGCAACAGATTTTTGTATGTTGATTTTGTGTACTGCAACTTTACTGAATTTTTTTATTCTAACACTTTTTTTGTGGGTTCTTTAGGGTTTTCTATATATAAAATTCACATAGTTCATAAATAGTGACAGTTTTATTTCTTTGTTTCTAATTTGGATGCCTTTTTTTCCCTTTTCCTTGCCTCCTTGCTCTGGCTAGAATTTCCAATACTACATTGACCAAAACTGGCATGAGTGGGCATCC
The DNA here is from genome assembly GCF_022079265.1 of Lynx rufus. Classification (NCBI taxonomy): domain Eukaryota; kingdom Metazoa; phylum Chordata; class Mammalia; order Carnivora; family Felidae; genus Lynx; species Lynx rufus. Next base: position 20,058,479 of record NW_025814824.1, read on the forward strand.
TTGTCTTGTTTCTGATCCTAAGGAAAAGTTTTCAGCTTTTAGTGGAGTATGACAGCTGTGGGCTTGTCCTATATACTCTTAATTATGTTGAGGTATGTTCCCTCTCTACCCACTTGGTTGAGAATTTTTATCATAAATTGATATTTAATTTTGTTAAATGCTTTCTCTACATCTATTTAGATGATCATATGTTTTTTTATCCTTCATTTTGTTAATGTGGTGTATCATTTTGGTTGATTTGCAGATGTTAAACCATCATTGCATTCCTAGAATAAATCCCACCTGATCATATTGTATGATCCTTTTAAATATGTTTTTTTAAAATTTTTTTTAATGTTTATTTCTGAGACAGAGAAAGACACAGCATGAATGGGGGAGGGGTATAGAGAGAGGGAGACACAGAATCAGAAGCAGGTTCCAGGCTCTGAGCTGTCAGCACAGAGCCCGATGCAGGGCTCGAACTCATAAACCATGAGATCGTGACCTGAGCTAGAGTCGGTTGCTCAACCAACTGAGCCACCCACGCACCCCATTGTATGATCCTTTTAATGTAGTGTTGAATTTGGTTTACTCATATTTTGTTGAGGGCTTTTGCATTTAAGTTGCTCAGGAATATTGGCCTGCAGTCTGTGTGTGTGTGTGTGTGTGTGTGTGTGCACGCGCGCGCGTGCGCACACATGGTTTTATCTGGTTTTGGAATCAGGGTTTTGTTGGCCTCATAAAATGAACTTGAAAGTGTTATTTCCTTTTACGTTTTTTAGATTAGTTTGAAGAGGTTGGTTACTAAATATTTGAATATTTGGTAGAATTCACCAGTGAAAGCATATGGTCCTGGACTTTGTTGAGAGTTTTTTGGTTACTGATTCAATCTCCCTTAGTAATAATAGTTTTATTAAGATTTTGTGTTTCTTCATGATTCACTGCTGGAAGATTGTATGTTTCTAGGAATTTATACATTTCTTCTAGGTCATCCAATTTGTTGATATATTATTATTCATAGTAGTCTCTTAAGGTTTTTTGTATTTCTTTGGTATCAGTTGTAATTTCTCTTAAATTTGTGATTTTATTTGAGCTCTTTCTCTTTTTTTTCTTAGTCTAGCTAAAGATTTGTTGATTTTGTTCACCTCTTCAATGAATGAGCTCTTTCATTGGTCTTTTCTATTGTTAGTTTCTGTTTGTGCTCTGATAGTTATTATTCCCTTTCTTCTATTAATTTTGGGCTTTGCTGATTCTTTCTCTCGTTCCTTTAGGTGTAAAGTTAAATTGTGTGTTTGAGATTTTTCTTGGTTCTTGAGGTAGGCCCATATTGCTGGGAACTTGTCTCTTAGGACTGCTTTTGTTGCATCCCATAGATTTTTGGTATGTGATATTTCCATTTTCATTTGTCTCCGTATTTTTTTAATTTCTTCTGTCTTTTTTCATTGACCCATTCATTCAATGGCATGTTGTTTAACCTCCACATATTTATAATTTTTCCCTTTTCTTCTAGTGATAGATTCCTAGCTTTATACTGTTGTGGTTGGAAAAGATGCTTGGTATGGTTTTAGTCTCCTTAAATTTATTGAGACTTGTTTTGTGGCCTCCTGTGGCCTCTGTCCTGGAGAATGTTCCATGTGCACTTGAGAAGAATGTATGTTCTGCTTTCGGATGGAGTATTCTGTAGATCTATCAAGTCCATGTGGTCTAATGTGTCATGTAAGGGTTGATGTTTTATTATTTTCTATCTGGATGATCTATCCACTGAAGTAAGTGGGGTATTTAAATACCTTACTATTAATGTATCATTGTCAGTTTTTCCCTTTAGTTCTGTTAGTATTTACTGTATGTATTTATATGCTCTTATGTTGGGTGGATAAAAAATGTTTACAAATGTTATATCTTCTTGCTGGGTTGACCCCTTTATCATTATGTAATGTCTACTTTGTCTTTTGTTACAGTTTTAATTAAAAAAAATTTTTTTTTTGAGAGAGAAAGCATGAGTTGGGGAAGGGCAGAGGGAGAGGGAGCGAGAATCCTAAGCAGACTCAATGCCCAGCACAGAGCCTGATGTGGGGTTCAATCTCATGACTGTGAGATCATGACCTAAGATGAAATCAAGAGCAGGGTACTAAACTGACTGAGCCACACAGGTGCCTTGTCAATATTCATTCTAAAGTATTTTTTGTCTGATACCAGTACAGCTACCTCAGCTTTCTTTGATTTCCATTGCATGAAACTTCTTTTTCTACCCCTTCACTTTCATTTTGTGTATGTTGTTACATCTGAAGTGAGTCTCTTGTAGGCAACGTGTGGATGGGTCTTTTTTTTTTTTTTTTTTTTTTTTTTGGTTTTAAATCCATTCAGCTGCTTTATGTTATTTGATTGGAGAATTTAGTTCATTTACTTTGAAAGTAAGTATTGGTAGGTATGTACTTATTTCTACTTTGTTGTTTTTTGGTCTGTTTTATATTTCCTCTCTTTTTCTTTTGGTTTCTTCTCTTGTGATTTGATGACTTTCTATAGTGTTATGCTTAGATTCCTTTCTCCTTGTGTTTTTAGTATCTGCTACGGTTTTTTCCTTTGTGATTACCATGAGGCTCATCTCTAACAGTCTGTATATATAAGAATGTATTTTAAGTTGATAGTGAGTTTGAAAACATTCTAAAACTCTAGAATGTTTATATCCTACTCTCCACGTTTTATGTTTTTGATACCATATTCTACATCTTATTTTGTGTCCCTTAACTAATTATTATAGTTATGTTTATTTATACTACCTTTGTCTTTACATTTTCATATTAACTTTATAAGTAGTTAATCCACTACCTCTACTATATATTTACCTTTACTAGTGAGATTTTTACTTCAATTTTTTTTTCTTGTTACTAATTAGTGCCCTTTCTTTTCAGCTTAAACAAGTTCCTTTAACACTTCTTGTAAGGCTGGTTTAATATTGATGATCTCCTTCAGCTTTTGTTTGCATGGAAAACTATTTACCTCTTTCAATTCTGAATGATAACCTTGCTGGGTAGAATATTCTTGTGTGCAAGTTTTTTTCTTTCAGTACTTTGAGTATATCAAAGTAAACCCTTTTGGCATGCAAAATTTCTGCTGAGAAATGTGATGGTCCTATAGGGTTTCCGTTGTTCATAACAATTTGTTTTTCTCTTGCCGCCTCCCCCTTTTTTTTTTGAGAGAGAGAGAGCGAGAGAGAGCGAGAGCATGCATGAGGGAGTGGCAAAGGGAGAGGGAAAGCAAGAATCCTAAGCAGGCTCCATGCTCAGCATGGAACCTGACTTGAGGCTCGATCTCATGACTGTGAGATCATGACCTAGGCTGAAGTCAAGAGTAGTTCGCTGAACTGACTGAGCCACCTGGGCACCCCTCTCTTGCCACTTTTAAGGTTCTCTCCTTATCCTTAACTTTTGACATTTTGATTATTATGTATCTTAGTGTGGGTCTCTTTGGGTTCATCTTCTTTGGAAGTCTCCCTGTTTCCTGAATATGGGTGTCAGTTTCCTAACCCAGATTAGGGAAGTTTTCAGCTGTTATTTCTTCAAATAAATTTTCTGCCTCTGTCTCTCTCTCTTCTTCTGGGGGCCCTATAGTGCAAATATTATTTCTCTTGATGTTGTCTCATAGATAGATCTCTTAAGCTGTCTTCATTTTTTTAAGATTATTTTTTCCTGGGGCGCCTGGGTGGCGCAGTCGGTTAAGCGTCCGACTTCAGCCAGGTCACGATCTCGCGGTCCGTGAGTTCGAGCCCCGCGTCGGGCTCTGGGCTGATGGCTCAGAGCCTGGAGCCTGTTTCCGGTTCTGTGTCTCCCTCTCTCTCTGCCCCTCCCCCATTCATGCTCTGTCTCTCTCTGTCCCAAAAATAAATAAACGTTGAAAAAAAAATTTTTTTTAAAAGATTATTTTTTCTTTTTGTTGCTCTGTTTGGGTTTGTTCCACTGCATTTTTCCATGTTACTGATTTGTCTTCTGCTTCATCTAGTCTGCTGTTAAACGCCTCTAATGTATTTTTCAGTTCAGTTTTGTATTTTTCAATTATGTGATTTTTTGGGGGGTACTTTCTTATTTTTTTTTTTTTTGGTCTGTTGAAGTTTCTGATGTGTTCATCCATCTTTTCCCCAAGTTTGGAAAGCATCTTTAAGACCATTACTTTGAATTCTTTATCATAATTTATATTGTAAATTATCACTGTTTCATTAAGGCTTGTTTCTAGGGTTCTATCTTGTTCTTTTATTTAGAACATATTCCTTTCTCCTCATTTTGTTTGTCTCTCTATGTGTGTTTCTATGCATTTTATTTATCAGGCAGGCTGTTTCTCCCAGTCTTGCAGGCATGTGTAAGAGATGAACCTTATTGTTTAACCTTGCCCTGGCTCTTGAACTTTGTGGTTGTCTAAGCAAGCTGTTTTTTTTTTTTTTTTTTGTCCGTCTTAGTTATTGACGATGTGCCAAGACTTGTGAGTGTTCCAGAAAGCAGGATCTCAGCACCTAGTTTCAGACTAATTGGAAATTAGACCCTCAGGCAGTAGCTTTTAAGGTATGCAAATGAAGGGGCGCCCGCGGTGGCGGGGGGAGTTCAGTTGGTGGTTAAGCATCCCACTCTTGGTTTGGGTTCAGGTCATGATCTCAAGGTTTTGTGAGTTCGAGCCCTGCATTGGGCTCTGTGCTGACAGTATGGAGCCTGCTTGGGATTCCCTGTCTCCTGCTCTCTCTGCCCCTCCCCACTCACACTGTCTCTGTGTCTCTCAAAAATAAATAAACTTAAAAAAACTGGTATGTAAATGTATACAGTCCCTTAGGACTACAACTGTAGACCCTGCTGGTCTCCAGACAAAGTGATCAAGGGGTGTTCCCTTCATGAGAGATGCAAAACTGGGGGCTTTAGATGAGTGTGTGAGCTCTTTTCTGGGAGATCCTGGTGAGCTGTAGCGAGGCCAGGTGAGGCTCAAAGGTGGTGTACCCAGCCTCAGTTCCCCAAGAGCACTTCCATCACCTCCAGATGTGTGGCAGACTTGAAGCCTGCCCCTTTGCCTAAGGTTAAGTAGATAAGCCTTATTCACAGTAAGACTAGGAGTGTATTTCAGTCTGGTGTCTGTGCAGTACCCTGGGGATGGTAGTCTGCCAAGAACTGTTTTTTTTTTCAATTGTTTCAGGCACATGGGGCCCAGAAATGCAATCCCCCTTGGCTACCTGAGCCAGATGCTCAAGGCGTGTTCCCTGTGTGCACTGTGTGGGGGCGGGCTCTGGCAGGGCCGTGGTAGAGTGGTGCATGGGGGCAGGGTGCTTGCCTGACCAGCTTGATGGGGCTGTGGTGGAGCTGTGTGTGTGGGGGGGGGGGGTGGAAAAATGATTGATTCTTAACTAAGATCAAGGCATCAAATAATTTCTGATACTGCTCTCATTTGGATAAATTGGCTAGAAATAACTCATCCTTTTGGGAACACAGGTTTTTTTTTTTTTTTTTTTTAAATCTCTAACTGGGAACCAGAATGCTGACCTGCCTTCTGAATGTGTTGTATGTATTAATTAACTGCATATGATTGAATAGCATCCTCAAGACGAGCATGTAAATGCCAAGTGTTCTCACTGATAATAAAGCAGATACTTTCTTGATGGGGTTGTCATGAGGATTAATAATTTAATTGCGGCAGAGTGCTCTGATATTCTTAGATGAAAAGTACCATATAACTTTGAAGAGGAATATTATCAAATAGCTTCTGCTTTGGTTCCTGAAAGAGCAAGGCAAAATAAGGCAATGCTGATCTGCAGGTGCCTATCTAAATTTTTCTCTTTCCTTTTAGAACAGCAGGAGTTTAGAAATGGGATTTATCAATGAGGCCTGTAACAGAGTATTTAGGAATTTCCAATTCTTGTTCTCTAGTAGGCTCATAGTGTTATTTCAGGATGATTTTTTCAAAGTCGTCAATAAATATTATAACCGGGAATTAACCAGTGCAAACACTTTTCTTTTGATGGGAACAAAATGCGAGTGCCCATGTGACTTTGTCATTTCCTGTACTCCAGCCACACTGGCTTCCTTGCTTTTCTATTTGCTAAGCTTTTTTATAAATTTTATTTAATGTTTATTCTATTTTTGAGAGAGAGGGAGCAAGAGAGTGAGCACAAGTGGGGGAGGGGCAGAGAGAGGGAGACATAATGGGAAGCAAGCTCCAGGCTCTGAGCTGTCAGCACAGAGCCTGACGCAGGGCTTGAACTCATGAACTGTAAGATCATGACCTGAGCCAAAGTCAGAAACTGAACAGACTGAGCCACCCATGCACCCCTTGCTGAGCTCTTTGAATTTGGCTTCTGACTTTTGCATTGTTATATGTAGCTTTTCGGAGGGCTGAGCATGGTCACTTTTGTCCTTCCAAATCTCAGATCATGCCCCCTCCTCAAAGAGGGCACCCTCTCAGGACTCCCTCTTGTCCCTAGATCCATTCGTTTCTGTCATACCAACTTTTCTGATTGTCATTAGTACTTACTGGTGTGAATCAGTGTATCTTTTTAATGACCTGTTTCAGGGTGTACTGTTTCCCTCCAGGAAAACATTAAATGTGTGGAGGTGGATTTTATTTATTTATTCTCTGCTCCTTGCCAGTGTCTAGCACTGAATGATTGTTCAGTGGAGTTTGTTGAATGAATTTTTTTGGTCTTGAACAAAATTATCCAACAGGTCACCAGTAAATTAGGTTAGCTTTGAACTGTGTATAATAGAGGCTTGGAGTGAAAAACTGTAATTTCCTCTTAGCAAACTTCTATAAAATCATGAATATCAAAATAGACATGAGTAAAAGATGATACAGAATCCAATAATGCAAGGCTTAAAATCCCTAGCCCAACCTAAAGGATTACATTATTGACATTTTCTTTTCTCTGTGCTTGATTTTGTGATTCTATACTTTGGGACTTTTAGTCATTGAGAAATGCAAAATCAGAGGTCTGCAAACTAAGGCCTGTATCCAACTGCCTGGGTTTGTGAATAAAGTTTTATTGGAACACAGTCATGTTTATTCTTCCTGTATTTTCTATATCTGTTTTTATACAAGGGCAGAGCTGAGCCAGCAAAGCCCAAGATACCTTTCCAGAAAAGTGCTCACCCTTTTCTTAGAGTATTGTTTTTCCACCTCTTTTTCTTTTATTAAAGTATATTTGACACATAATGTGTAAATTAAAAGGTATGTGTTAATTTGATACATTTATATATTATATGATTACCATTGCAGTGATAACTTTACCAACTCTTTGAGAGCTGGAAAAATTGCAAGAACTTTGAAGTATGTACATTGATCTAAGGAATTGTTAGTGGCAGGTTCTGTTCTATGGAATTTTGTGCTGTAATCTTCTCTTTTAAGAACAAGGAGGTAAACAAACATAGGGGGAAAAATAGCAAGCCAGAAAAACCTCCTTAAAATATCCTCAGGCAAAACTTGGAGAGTTTCATTCCAAAAGGAGCTTTGTTGGAATGAATGAAATGCTGATATTGTTTGTGCTTTCATGCCAACTCTTATTTATAGGAAGGAGGCTATTTTGTCGGCATGCAGATTGGAGTCTCCTGTTTCAGACTGCAGAATTTGAAGGAGAGAGAAGGGGAAAGATTGGCTCGCTTTTAACCACAAAGCGAGTTGTTAATTATAAGAAGAATGATTGTCATCGTGTGTCTACTGTGTAAGCCATGGATTGTGTCAGGTGCCTCCAAGCTTAATGTTTTATTCTTGCAGCGACCTCCACGGCAGAAGCTGGTAGCTCTGTTTTACACAAAACTGCTTCAGGGCTCAGAGGACTGCAGTAACTTGCTCAGGGTCCCCTAGGTGATCAGAGGTGGCCTAGAATTAGAATTCATGTCTATTTGCTCTTCCCTGGGAGCACAGCAGTTAGAAAAGTAGGGACTGCACTTTAAATACAGGAAAGGCATGTTGTACGCTTTACTGTAGTTCAAATGTACGCGATTTTATTTGTCGGTGATGCTTCAGTAAAGCTGGAGGAAATGTACGCATACATACTCGCTGGAAAGGCACATCTCCTCCAAGGAAAATGTTAATCCTCACATCCTGCCCTTGTGAGTGAGCCCAGGCTGGGGGCTTCTCAGTACAGTGCAGGGGTCAGCAGGCCACTGACTGAGCTGCTTTTACGGGAAGCACCTTTCCCTGTTGACTCCGAGATCTTTCCTTGGGGAGGAGCGAGGTGTGCTGCTTTGACAGAAGTGGGGAAAAAACCAGAAGAAAGTGCTCTTTCCAGCACTTACCTGTTAATTTGAAATGCCGTCAGTGAAGTCGGCTACCTGCAAGGTTTTAAAGTGAAACACTTTCCTTTGCATTTCCTTTGCAAAGACAGCTTTTGAGAAAAAGTCTCCTTTTAAACATTCCATGACTTTGGTCAAAGAGCCGGGAACCTGGTATTCAAGATTACAGCGCTGTCAGAAGCTTCTGCCAATGAGAGTGCTCCTGTCATTCACACTGGGGCTTGCTCAATATTTCTCCTGTTCCTTGCTTGCACCCTGACAGCTCCTAAGTCTCAGGGGACCAGGGGATCTTTCTTTACCTTTTTATTTCATCTCTAAAGTGTGTATATTTATGGGGAGACTATGTTGTGGGGGTAGGGGATGGGGGGAAGTTTGGCTGAGAATAGGGTTCAAGGCGGAACGATTTTTGTGCCTTTTTGTTACTCTTGACAAAATTTTAAATAAAAATGCTGGCCATTTGTTCAGCCTTTCCCCTCCCTAGCTAATATTTAAAAGCATTCAATTAAGATTTTCTAATGTGTCCAATGAGTTAAACTGTCCTATGATATTAGAAAAATATTACGTATATAAATAAAATACGTCAGAGCATTAAAAAGCTATTACACACACTGAACATAAAATGGCAGAATAATGATGGATCCCGCCATGCAGGAAACATATTCAAAAATATTATCTTCCTGGTAATGAAATGCCATCCGTTTCATTTTAAGCTAAATACGTTAGACATATCAGTGGAGTCTGTGCTGACACAGCAGTGAGTTGAAATTGAAAATCTGAAATTATATATATGATTGGACACAGTGTTAAAGTAATTTATAGGAAAAACCACGAATGTGCTGGGTCTGCACCTTCTGGTGAACTCATTTTATAGAATCAGATAGAGGAAAACTCTACCATTTCTAATGTGCAGTTAGAATGGCAGCCCGCCAGGGCCCCAATATATTCAGTATGAAAAGGGAGAAGAAAGGCAGACAGAGACGGAGGGTGGGCAGGGATGGGGGTACAGGAGCAGCCAGGGAAGGGGGGTGATGGGCTGGGGGGGAAGAGCCAGGGGAAGAAGCAGGACCTCGGAGGCTTGCTTCAAATTACAGCAATTCTGCATAAGCCATCAGGAAAATGGCATTCGCTTTCATTGCTCTGACCTAATGGCACATAGCAGCTAGGGGAGCTGTATTAGCTATCAGGGCAAGTGGGAGATAACAGGAGAACCTGTGCAGGGACAGGTTCCAGCGAGGCTGTGGCTGGGCTCCCTGTGACACCACTTGCCGAGGTGATAGTCAAGCCCCCGGTGGAGATGATCTGACCCTGAAAGTTCAGGGGAATCCAGAGTGCCGACAGGAAAGGAGGTGATGGATGCCACTCACAGACCCACTTGAATCGCCTGTTAGTCTCGCAGCTCTCTCTCCCTCTCTCTCTGACCCACTTTCTTCTTTATTTTTTTCAACATCGTGCGTGTTTGGCCACAAAGTGCAGTGGGAAGTGGGGTAAGCTGGAGATGAGGAGAAAAACAAGACTGTGCTTTTGTGTGGAGATGTGTGACGAATTGGTACCCTGATGTGCTTTTCGTCTTTCATTTATATCCATAATCCTGCTTGAAATGTGGATTATTTATTCATACAGGGCTGGTCTCCTCCTGGAACACCAGGGAGCCGCTGCTGTGCATTTTCATTTGGTGGCCGCACTGGCTGAGGCAGAGGTGGTATGATTCCTCCAGAAGTGTCCTTTCTAAACCTTCTCTCACTGGCTGAGGCAGAGGTGGTATGATTCCTCCAGAAGTGTCCTTTCTAAACCTTCTCTCGTTTTCAGAGAGAAGAAAGAAAGGTTTGAACATAAAAGAGAGAAAGAAAGAAGGACGGATGTTTTTCATCCTACAGCAGACCGCAAGCTCTAAAGCAGGAAGTGCAGAATGGAGGCAGCGAGTGTTGATGGCCTTGAGTGATAAAGTGCCACCACACCCTCCGGTTATGTTACTGTCCCCTGGCACCAAATAGCCCGGGGATTTTCGAAGTGTGACATAACTAGAAGAGTAAAAAAAAAAAGATCAAGAATGTTTGTGGAATTTTTCTTCCTAAGCACTCATGGTGTTTCCTATTTACTTTAATAACACTGGTTGCCGGTCATTGGGGATTTACACCGTGGCAGACATTGGGCTCGTAGGTATGATCTGACAGCCTCATGACCTAGAGGCTGTTGTGCCTCCCATTTTGGTTTATGGAGGTCAGGGGACCTTCTGCAAGGATACAGGGACAATGAGTGCCCCAGATTACAAACTCTCAACTCCTCATAGTCTTTGTGAGGCAAACATCTTCAGCCCAGTTTCATGCCAGTCATTACGGATGAATGGAGAGGTTAAATGGCATCATGGCAGCCTTTCCTGAACCTTTTCTGAATCTTCCAGCTAGCTCGGCTGGCTCCTCTAGTGCCCTGTGCCTTCCTTGGTAGCATGTAGCACAGGTTGTAATTTGTATTTCTGTGTGCTTAGTAATTGTCTGCCTTGGACACTAAGTTCATGAATACAGTAGCCGTGTTGCTGCCATGTCTCTAGGACTTAGGACAGTGACTGGCACTCAGCAGGTACTCCTTCAGTGTTGATTACATGAATGGATGGATGGATGGATGGATGGATGGGTAGTTGTATTTTCATTGGTAATCCATAATAGACCTGGGGCTGGAAACTTACAGGTCATCCTCTAGACTAGTCATTTTTCAGTTGCACCTGTGGTTTTAGTTGTTCTTTCCAAAAAAAACCAATCCACATTGATAAAATCAGAGCATTTAGAGATTGCAGCAAGTCCAGTGGGATACCAAGTCTACCATTCTCCCTAGTACTAAATGACTTAGCCTTTAGGTTTTTGCTCGGATACATCCTGAGATGATATGCTCAGTGTATCACATGACAACCTGGTCCTTGCTTTATAGCGGTGGTTTGTAATGGCATTTTGTAGAGAGAATCAGATCTATTCCTGGAAGTGTCATCATATTGGTCTTTGCTTCTCTAGAGCTCCACACAGCAGGCCTTTTTACACCTACGAAGACAGGCCTTTAGATGTGTGAAGATAGCTATCATGTTTTACACTTGCTTCTCTTTTGCAGGCTACCTCTACCCAGTTCTTTCAGCCTTGCCTTGTGTGTTTCTGGGCTTAACACCATCCTGGTCATCTTGGATGATCAATGTGTCCTTTAAAATATTTAACACAACTAAAATCTTGGACACCGTGTTCCAGATGTGATTGAATTTTTCTGTGATTATTGCTTTCTAGTATTTGAACATCCTAATGTGAGGCAGTCTGATATTAAGGAAGATTTCATAGCAGCCAGACCAGAGTGCTGACCCTTGTTAACATTGATGGCCAGGTAAAACTTGTCCAGTTCATTCATTCACTCAGCAAATATTTCTTGAGCCAGTACCATACACTAGCCAATGGGCAGACCCTGGGAATGTGAATGAGGCATGATTCTGGTGCGAGCTGAGGACCTGCCGATCCATTGGATGAGACATAGAAGTTAATAATTATTACATTGTTTAACCATAAGATGCATGTATTTTTTAAGCATTTTTTACTTTTTGGAGAGAGAGCATGAGCAGGGAAGAGGGGCAGAAGGGGAAAGAGAGAATCCCGAGCAGCCTCCACGCTTAGGAGTCCAACGTGGGGCTCTATCCCATGATTCTGGGATCATGACCTGAGACGAAATCAAGAGTCAGACACTCAACCAACTGAACAACCCAGGAGCCCCATAAGATGCCTGTTTTCAATTGTTTTATCACTTTGATTTTATATACTATTTATAAGTGATTGGTGTTTTTAAAAACGTGGTTTTGTAATTGAGGAAATATGGCAGTTGCAGTATTATAAACATAAGTCTAATAGTATGTGTGAGGTCACATTCTGATACAAGGGATTGATGATCATCTTTGTTTGGGATGCACAAAGCTTCACGGAAGAGAAGACCAGTGTTTTCAGGCCTTGATGGATGGGCCATGGTTTGCCACTCTTGTAGTGACAAGGGAGCAGAATAAGAGGGGAATGTGACTGCCAAGTGAGGCAGAGAAACTGGGCAGTCCTTCCTCTTGTGTGAGGAAGACTGGGCCTCACTGTTGAGAAAAACTTCCCCCACAAGAAAGATGATCATGAATGTCATAAAGAAGCATATCTAATTGCTGTAAAAGTTCACAAGTGAAAAAAGACGGAAGCTACTTGGAATTGTAAGAGGAGACATCTGGAAAGATATCATGAATTTGCATCAAGAGCAGCACTTGCAGTGTTACCTGCAAAGGAGGGTAGGATTTCAGAGGAGATGGGAGGAGTGTGTTCCAGCGAGAAGCAGCAGCATGAGCAAAGACCTAGAGGTGGGAGAGACCGGAAAAAGTGTGAACTATTGCAAGCAGTTTAGTTTGAATGGGGCTTGGCATTTGGACAGAGAAGTGAGAGGTGGTAACTCAGAACACATGGGAAAGACCTGAGTTTCCACAGTCTCTACCAAATGTGAGTGTGTGACAGTCCAGCATGCTTGGGCTCAGATACTTCGAGTTCAATCTGGAATGCATGGTGTGAGGCATAGGCTGATCTTGGTGTTGGCTCAGTCTTGGTGTTGCTTTGCTTTAAATAGATGCAAATGCGATTATTGATGCTTCCCTTTACCAGAAGTCAAGGAACTGAGAGAAGGGTGGAGATGGGGGAAGCACATCATCAGGAATTTTGACTTGAGCTCCATCCATTAGGTTTTTGCCTTGTGTCATTTCTCATCAGAAGGCTTCTGTAGAGGGCCTTACTTCCGGCATGTCTTTGTTTCCATGGTTCCCAATTTCAGCACAATTTCCCCCCTGCTGGGTAGATACAGTTTACTCAACTCTGTCCCTACAATTTCCTTTGTAAAGTGTGGAACCTTTCATTTAGTGGTCAGATTTAATTGTGTTGGCTTTGTTCAAACATTCCATCCTGTCAAGTTCTCTTGGGATCTTGAAACTTTCATTCAGCACATCACTTCTCTCTCCCAATGTTATGCTGTTGAAAGTTTTATACCTGTGTTTTTCATCTTTATCCAAATCAGGGATAGCAAGTTTCAAAAACGACAGAATCAAGGAATGAACTCTCTAGCACTGAACTAGAGATGTGGCTGGGGCTTGACCCTGTCAGGGAGTGTGTTTGAGTGTTCTCATCCATCACAAAGTTACAATCACAGGGTCCTTCTAAAATGTTCTGCTGACGTCAAGACAAACAGTATTCATGACAAGCTTCTAAACACCTTTGAGATTCTATCAAAAAGGAAGTGGGGTTCATGTGGCTTAGAGATATGACTGAAAATTCTTCTGCAAGATAGAGAAATTCTCTCTGATCTAGCTTCTCACGCTGCCATCCGTATGAATTCCTTTCTGTGAAGTCTCAACAGCCTCATTTACCCATTCTCTATAGCTGAGCTTTGATGAAATGTGCCCCCTGGCCCTTGGCTGTCTAGAAAGTCATCCAACATTGCAGGAAACAGAAGGGAAGTTCCTGCCTGGGAAGGCAGAATCTAATTTCCATTTTAGCTCTGCTTTTCCTTAAGTAACTAATACCAGTTCTCCATGTGCTATGAACTAAATTGTATCCTCACGACCCTGAAAGTCATATATTGAAGCCTTCACTCTCACTGTGACTGTATTTGGAGATAGGTCTTTTGAGAAGATAATTTAAAGTTAAATAAGGTTGTATGGATGGAGCCCTAGTCCAATAGTACTGGTGTCTTTATAAGAAGAGGAAGAGATGCCAGAGAAAAAAACTCATTCTGTGCACACAGAATAGAGACCGCATGAGGACACAGTAAGAAGTCTACCATCTGCAAGCCAATGAGAGAGGCCCCAGGAGAAACTAAACCTGTTGACGCCTTTATCTTAGAGTTTTAGACTACAGCACTGTGAAAAAGTAAATGTCTATTTCAGTCACCCAGTCTGTGGCATTTTGTTGTGGTAACCCTAGCCAACTAGGACACATATTACTATTTAATGTGAAACACAACCCCCCCTCCCCCAAACTAGTCTTGCTTTAAAAGCTACTTTTGGGGTTGCACCTGGGTGGCTCAGTCTGACTCTTGGTTTCAGCTCAGGTCATGATCTCACAGTTCTCTGAAACGTAACACCCCATTTCTCTGAATCAAAGTATCCCCAAATTGGGGGTATATGGGTGGCTTAGTTGGTTAAGCATCCGATTTCAGCTCAGGCCATGATCTCATGGTTCATGGGTTTGAGCCCCACATCGGGCTCTGTGCTGACAGCTCAGAACCGGGAGCCTGCTTTAGATTCTGTGTCTCCCCCTCTCTCTGCCCCTTTCCTGCTTGCACTCTCTCTCTCTCTCAAAAATAAAAATAAATAAACAAACAAACATCAAAGTATCCTCAGATATGAAGTATGCATGTGAGGGTGCACAAATGCAGAAACATTATATATGAACAATTTTAAGGTTGTCTTTTTCAGATTTTAATATATTTGCACTAAAAATGTCTTAAATAGTGTATACTCTTCATATGGCAACACTTCTCCCCTAAAAGTGGTTTTTAAGTGTTTATTTTGAGAGAGAGAGAGAGAGAAAGAGAGACAGAGACAGGGAAGGGCAGAGACAGAGGGAGAGAGAGTATCCAAAGCAGGCTCCACACTGTCAACACAGAGCCCGACGCAGGGCTTGAACCCACCAAGTGTGAGATCATGACCTGAGTTAAAGTTGGATGCTCAACCAAATCAGCCACCCAGGTGTTCCCACCCCCACCCCCAAACGTGTTTTTGTCTGGAGTTTGTTTTTTAGAGAACACTGTTGCTTTACTGTAGGGGTTTCCTTGGATCTCTGTGGTTACTCTCTAATCGTGGGCCTCTAGTTGTCTTTGTCTTTTTTAGCTGTCTCTCATCAAGGGAGAGTTGTGGGGTTAGGTGGTGTAATTTTCCACTACTGCCTTAACAGGTTTTCACAAACTTAGAAGCTTTAGACAATGCCCGTTTATTCCCACACAGTTGAGCTACCTCACAGCGTGGCCTAAGTGGGCCCCTTGCTTAGAGTCTCACAAGGCTAAACTTGTTTTTTGGAAGCTCTGAGAACAAGTCTGTTTCCAAGCTTACTCAAGTCGCTGGCTGAGTTCAGTGTCCCGTGGCTGTAGCATTGAGGTGCTGGTTTCCTTGCTGATTGTCAACCAGGGACTGGCCTCTCCATCAGAGGCTCCTTGCTTTCCAGGTGGCTTCCGTTGCTGGAGAGCAATGGTCGATCAGGTCTCTCTCATTCTATAAATTGAATTTCCTTTTCTGTGACCAGCTGGAGAGTATTTTTGGCTTTTAAGGTCTCACTTGATTAGATTGGACACACATGGATAATCCAGGCTACTCTCCTTAAGTTCCGTTACCTGATTACATCGGCAATGTGTCGTTTGCTATGTAAAGTAACATATTAACAGGTTCCAGGATTTAGGGCATGGACCTTTTTGGGTGCCATTATTCTTCCTTCAATGATGGGTTTCTAACTTTTAATTTTTCCCAAATTTACTCTTTACTCAGAGTCTTAGAGATGCTATAGTATGTTTTCAAAATCCTTTAAGGTCATGTAGCTGGATGGGAGACAGTCGTTCATTTAACAAATATGCACTGGACCCCTATGATGTGTCAGACATTGTGCTACACCAGTAAATTGTGGGGGAAAAAGAGTACCTGTCCTTTGGGGACTTTAATTCTAGTAGGAGGGGACAGATTAAAAAAAAAAAAGTAAACGGGATTATAATTACCTTGAGTACTTTGAAAGAGAAAAAGAAAAAAAAGTATCAGAGAGACCCACAGAGAGCACTTTAAGGTAATATAAAGTTGTCTTTGAGGAGTTGACTTTTCAGCTAAGATGAAAAATAGGAGATGGGCACCTGGGTGACTCAGTTGGTTAAGTGACTGACTCTTGGTTTCAGCCCAGGTCATGATCTCATGGATGAGAGTTTGAGCCCCACGTTGGGCTTTGTGCTGACAGCGTAGAGCCTGCTTGGGATTCTCTCCCTCTCCCTCTGTCTCTGCCCCTCACTTGCTCACTCTCTTTCTCTCTCTCTCTCTCAGATTAAATAAGGTTTAAAAAAAAGTAGGAGAAGGAGCTAGTCCCGCTGAAGTAGGGACCAGGGTGTGCTAGGAAAAGGGAAGGGCATTTGCAAATCACACACGCTTCACTTGCATTCAGTCACTTAATCCTTTCAACAATTGTATGTATTGGGCACTGTTATTCATCCCATTTTTCAAAGAAGACGCTGAGGGGCGCCTGGGTGGCGCAGTCGGTTAAGCGTCTGACTTCAGCCAGGTCACGATCTTGCGGTGCGTGAGTTCGAGCCCCGCGTCAGGCTCTGGGCTGATGGCTCAGAGCCTGGAGCCTGTTTCCGATTCTGTGTCTCCCTCTCTCTCTGCCCCTCCCCCGTTCATGCTCTGTCTCTCTCTGTCCCAAAAATAAATAAACGTTAAAAAAAAAAAAAAAAAAAAAGAAGACGCTGAAAGATTTGGGTCCAGTTATTTGGGAAGTCATCCCAGGAGGTACTATGAGGGAATGAGACAAGGAAGTGAAGAAGACAACTACTACGTTAGTGAGCAGATGATTGCTGTGGGCAGCCACACCTCCCAGACAGGCTAACTCAGTTGGTTTAGGTGGATCCCAAGCATTACAAAAAACAAACAAACAAACAAAAAAACTTGTGTATGATAAAACTTAACTTTTATTTGTTTAAGCCACAAAAAGTCAGGTGATTTTGCTGTTTGAACCTGAACACATTTCGAGCTGATACAATTCTGTGTATACGTGAGCACACAAATTAGCAATTAGTAATGTTGGATAAATAGGCAACAGAGGGATGTGCCCACCTTTTGCTAAGACCATCCTGTCAATGCCCTTTGCTCTCCAGGCCTGCGTCTTACCCTTTCAGTCTGTGCCCCATGCAGGCCCCAGAGTGATCATTTTTTAACACACAGACCTGACTCTGTCTGTGCTCTATTTGCGGGGAGCTCCCTTGATTTTTATCACTGGGATACTCCCTCCTTACGTGGTCAACTCCTGCTCATCATCAGGTTCTATATTTAGTGGCACTTCCTTGGTGAAGCCTTTTCTAAGACTGCATCATATAACAGAAGTCTGAGCTTCTCCTGGGCTCCAAAACTTGGAACCTGGAAAAAAATGAATCAGTCATTAAAAAAATTTTTTTTAATGTTTGTTTATTTTTGAGAGAGAGCGAGCGAGAAGGGGAGAGGCAGAGATAGAGGGCGACACAGAATCTGAAGAAGGCTCCAGGCTCTGAGCTGTCAGCACAGAGCCTGATGTGGAGCTTGAACCCACACGAACTGTGAGCCCAAGTCAGACGCTTCACTGACTGAGCCACTTGGGTGCCCCACATCAGTCATTTTTAAAAGCTGGCCAGGTGATTCTGACAGGTAGCCACAACTAAGAACCAATGTGTTCAAAGGACAGAGGGAGGTGATTAGCAGAGGGAAGGAGGAGTCCATGCAGTATCACATCCCATCGTAGAGTAAGAAAAAGGAGGAGATCAAGGTGAAGGTGAGGCAGAACCCATTAAAGGCAACATCCTAACAGGAAGAGGAAAAGCAAAGGGTAAAGAGAGTTTCTTTTCTGAGTATGATTGTGATGCTTCTAAAAAGATCCTGGGAAATGATACCACTGGAGCAACAAAGAAGACCATGTTTCTGAGAGGGAAAGGAAGAATGAATTAGGCAAGTGCAATGTCTAGGTGAGACATGAAGCATAAAAAGAAAAACATTAAAACGGGTTGTTTCTGGGTGAAAGTTTGCTTAACTGAGGATTAAGGGTTGAATAACATGAATTAGTAGTTTGGAATTAAAAAAAAAATTTAGGACCAATTTAGGAATAATTGTGAAGGGAATGGCACACACTATGGCTGGAATCCTCTAGTGACCCTGCCAGGCAGAGACCATCACTGCTTGTTGACTGTCCACGTGCTCCTGATTTCCCTGTCCTCTTGTGTCAGCTCCTTTATGAGAACCCCCTAGCTCTGTCTTTTCCTATCTGGCATTGAGATAGCGGAACCTCCATATGTCTAAACCCCTGTGCGACCTTGTAGAGCTGACTTCCACCCCCAACATACCATGAGTGAGAAATAAACACTTGTTGCATTAAACCACTGAGGTTTAAGGGTTAACTTGTTAATACAACTCAGCTTATCGTGAACAACCCAATTTGGTGTAAGAGGAAAGAACAATCATGTCGGAAGAGGACAATATGGTTTGATGAAATGGGATTGAATCGAACGACTTCTCCAAATAAGATCTTGGCAAAAATCAAATAATTTTAGTACTGGAACACAGTTGTTAAAAGGAATTATGATAAAAGAGACAGAGCACTTTAGCAGGGTTTTTGAACACCCGTTTTGATCTCCCTGCAAAGAGGATGGAGATATTAAATTCTGTCCTGTAGTAATTCATGTGTGTGCTGTAAACTCAAGCATTTGTAGGATCCTTGAAACAATCACTGAATACATTCAGTGGGTGCTTACTGTGTGTAGATCAATGAAGTGGGCACTATGGGAAGATGTAAAAACATTATGAAGTATAAATTATCCCTAACCTTGAGTATTTTTCAGTGCAGAAGGGCAGAACTGACACTAGCAAATGGCATTAGGTTGTAGGAGGTGTGGAGGGGATGTAACTGGGAAAGCTTATTCAATGTGAGTTTTAATGTCTGATTTCAAATGTCTAAAGGCATAAAAGCTCAGAGGAAAATGGCACACCTGAAGAAGGGTTGGAATTAAGAATAAACAACATTGGGGACTTTTAAAAAGCTTTACAAGTCAAGGCCTATAGTCTATAAATTTTATGTAAACCATTGTTTTCCAGGATCCCATTTGGGAACAGAATTTGTCACTGGGTTTTTAAGATGGAAAGAAAATACATATATTCTTTATCAAGTGAATACAAACTCAATACTAAGGAAAATATACTAAATCTAATTCAGTGTGTGAAAGTGGAATTCATATGTTGAAGCAATGTCTTCTCTGGAAGTTATAATGGAATTATAAATTACTTGATAATGTTTATTTCCCCCATTTTGGTTTGTATTTTGGGTCGGCACAGATACAATTTTCAAAATTAATTGATTTCAGTATAATTGATTTCTTTTCCATACCACTGTAAAGCCTTAAGAAACACTGTTTTACTCCTCTACCCAAAATGTGACCATAAAATGGGGAGATGGTAATGCAGCCATTCTAAATTAACCCTTATCCTGCTGATGGCCATAAAGTAAAGGACCCCTTGATTCCTAACAGCACTTGTTTTGCAGGATTCCTTTTACTAGGTGGTTAGGACAAAGACTAGATTATTAAAAGTGTACAGCTTTAGTGGTAGCAATATATTAGTATATTTAATTTTATTATTTCTTTAAGAGTATATCTAGATTCTGCTGTTGTTTTTAAGAGACTTCAAATGTAGTGTTGGTCAAGAGTATTCCTTAAAACTTAACAGTTGGAGCATGTATTTGTTAGTAGTGTCAGGCTAATTAAACCTCCAAAATAAACATGTAAAGATGAAATGTATGAAAGTCAGAACCCTCATTTTAGGAGTGCCTGGATGGTTCAGTTGGTTAAGCGTCTGACTGTTGATTTGGACTCAGGTCATGATCTCACAGGTTGTGGGACTGAGCTCTATGTAGGACTCAGCACTGACAACGTGGGGCCTCCTTGGGATTCTGTCTCTCCCTCTCTTTCTGCCCCTCTCCTGCTCGTGCTAACTCTCTCTCTCTCTCTCAAAATAAATAAATAAACTTAAAAAAAGAACCCTCATTGTAATTGCTGTATTGTATTTTATTTTATGAAGCTACCATCATTTACACAAAGTATAAAATCTTTCAAAGTATAAAAGCCAGTATAGTAAAGAATTTACCACAACTATCTCTTCTAAAATATACATATGTTTGTGTGTATGTTGATTTTTACGTATCATGCACACATTCACAGGCTTACAAGCACATACAGAAATAGAAACACACCAAAATATTATTAATAGTAGTTATTTGGTGGAGGGAAGGGAACTGTCATATATATATATATATATATATATATACACACACACACACACACATACATATACACACACTTTATTTTCTCTATGCTTCAGAATTTTACAGTCTCTAATGAACAGGAATACTTTTTAAAAAGTTTATTATTCCCTCTGTATTTTTTTGTAAATATATAAAACATCAAAGACAGCTTTTAAAAGTAGAATTCCATAATCTGATCACCGTAATGCCATTACTGTAATTTTTATAATACTTCTTCCATTTACCATTGGGCTGCATATATATTGGACAGAAGTGTCATAAAATTGCATCTGTAAATTTTTGAATAAGTTATATATTCATACAATACAAAATTCAAAAGAAAAGGTTTATAATAAAAAATATAATTTTTTTATATAATTGGTATATTCTATATCTTAATATAGGGCTGCCTCATTCTTTTCTCTTTTGATGTTTTTTAAAGTTTGTTTATTTTTAAGAGACACAGTGTGAGTGGGATAGGGGCAGAGAGAGAGTCACACACATACAGAATCTGAAGCAGGCTTCAGGCTCTGAACTGTCAGTACAGAGCCCGATGTGGGGCTCCAACCCACGGACTGAAAGATCATGACCTGAGCTGAAGTCGGTTGCTTAACCAACTGAGCCACCTAGGTGCCCCTCCCTCATTCTTTTTATTGGCAGTATCGTGTTATCATATTCCCTCTTGATCAGTATTTGGGTTGTTTCTAAATTTTGTTAATACTACAGTGAATATTATAGTATATATATTATTTTCCATTCTTGTGACTATAGCCGAAGTAAAATTTCTTAGATATGGAATTTCTGGGTCTCAGTATGTATTGTTAAAATTCTGGTAGATAAAGCAAAATTGCACTCCATGGGGGCTGTGTCATGGAGGCTGTGCTATCTTATAAGGAATGTGTGAAGGATTTATTTTCCCCATACTCCTATGAAACTTTGTATTATCAAACTGGTCCATCAGTTTCAGGAGGTTAAAGGTTATACCTATTTCTTATGTGCACTTATATGATTTTGTGTATATGTTTTCATGTGCATTTATGTTATTAGGAATGGAGTTTAATATCTTCTAATACTTTTTTTTAAGTTTATTATTTTGAGAAAGAAAATGCTGCATGAGTGAGGGAAGGGCAGAGAGGGAGGGAGAGAGAGAGAATTTCAAGTAGGCTCTGGATTGTCAGCACAGAGCCCAACATGGAGCTTGATCTCACAAACTCTGAGATCATGACCTGAGTCAAAATCAAGAGTTAGATGCTTAACCGACTGAGCCACCCAGGCGCCCTGCTACTCATACTTTTACATGGTGTTTTTATTTCCTTTTTTGTGAGAACTATTGTTTGTCACATTTTCCCCATTTTTTTTTTAATTGAGTTGCCTTTAACTTTCTGGTTTTATTTTTATTTATTTTTTTTTTTTTAATTTTTTTTTAACGTTTATTTATTTTTGAGACAGAGAGAGACAGAGCATGAACGGGGGAGGGTCAGAGAGAGGGAGACACAGAATCAGAAACAGGCTCCGGGCTCTGAGCTGTCAGCACAGGGGCCCGATGCGGGGCTCGAACTCACGGACAGCGAGATCGTGACCTGAGCCGAAGTCGGCGCTCAACCGACTGAGCCACCCAGGCGCCCCTAACTTTCTGGTTTTAGGAACATTTTAGGCACATCTATATATCCCTTTTACCATTTTATTTTTATTTTTATTTAATTATTTTTTTAGTAGGCTTCACGCCTAGCAGAGAGCCCAATGTGGGGCTTAAACTCACGACCCTGAGATCAAGAGTCTGACACTTAACCAACTGAGCCACCCAGGCACCCTACCCCCCCTTTTACCATTTTGAAAATGACTTTTTGCCCACTGTTTAGAAATGTTCTGTTTTATATTTCCTAATATATCAATATTACTTTTTAAGGTCTTTTAGGTTTTGTATCAGACTTAAAAAGATCTTTTCCAGGGGTGCCTGGGTATCTCAGTTAAGTCACTGATTCTCAATTTTAGTTCAGGTCATGATCTCACAGTTTTTTGAGTTCCAACCCCACGATGGGCTCTGAGCTGACAGTGTGGATCCTCCTTGGAATTCGCTCTTTCCCTTTCTCTTTCTCTGCTTTACCCCCACACTCGCTTGTTTTCTCTCTTTTGCTCTCTCTTTCAGAATAAATAAGTAAACTTAAAAATAAGATCTCTTCCAATTCTGAGATTAAACAAATATTTAATGTTTTTATTTAATTTTCTTTATTTGTAATGTTGACTGTCCTGGAATTTATTTTGGGGTAAGGCATGAGGAGGTCTAACTTTTTTTTTTCCAGCTGGCTAATTAATTATCAAGTATTGTTGAGTAATAACCTTTCCCCTATTGATTTATAATTCTATCTTTGTCATGTAAAATTCTACCATAAGAAAAAAATGAGATAAAACTTTGAGGAAATACAAAGTAAACATTTTTTAATCCCTAGAAGAATAACTCTAAGAATTAAATGTAAGTTAATTTTTAAAACAATGTGCAGCATTTTTAAGGTAAAGCGAATTGATAAACAATTTTAAACTGAATAGAAATTATAATCAAGGAACATTTTATCTGCCATTTTTGAAGTGCTGGTCTGATGATTAGTTAGCTACCCAGAGATCAGTTAGGGAGCTTAAAAATAGGGCGAGGGAATTCTAGTGTCTAGGGTAGGCTTCAGGCACTTGCAGATTTTCAAACTGTCCCTAGATAATTTTGATAGTACAGACAGATTTAGAAACCCTTGGTTCACATAGTCACAGAATCTTATTGATTCTATTTCTGTTAGGCCAACCATATATATATATATATATATATATATATATATATATATATATATATAAAATCCAGGACTTTCTTTAGGAAAAAGTATCAAATTCATATAATTTACAACTCCAGTATGCATATATGTCTAGTGTCCGTTTCTCAAAAGCACAAGACTTGACCAATTCTTCTGTCTTCTGAAAAACATAGTTGGCAGTATGCCTTAGCAGGTGTTTTTATTCCCTCTTGTCTTACGCTCTGTGTTCATGTTGACTGGGCTGGGCTTATGTCCAGCCCTCTTTAACAACCCGTTTTTCCTCTTCAACCCCTTTCTTGGGCAGTAGCCCAGAGAAAAATCCTGCTCAGCTTCTCCCTTTCCCCCCAAGAATCTAAAGAAGAATACGTATTAAACCAGGAAATAATTTTTACTATAAAAGTTTATTAATTATATATGTCCCCCATGTTTGAAATAATTGAGTCAATCAGCAAGCAGCTTTTAATATGTAATAATTTCATATTTCTACTGGAGGAAACAAATTTTTATATCAAAACTAGATATGTAACCTAATGAGAATTTCTTCCAGTGTGTTAAGAGGAGGCTTTTTATAAGATCACTGTAGCTGATCTGTCCACCCTTATGTACAAGTCAACACATCCACCTCACATCTTTGGTCTTCCACTTGTCCTTTATTCTTCCATTTCCAAAGAATGTCAGGCTTGCATTCCTTTGTGCCTTTGAATTTGCTCTTCTTCCTGCCTAATATACTATTTTTAGCCCCCACTTTGATCATAATGAAATAACTATCTGAAAATGGTAATTCTGTAGTAATATTGACTTCATTATACTGTACTTATTTATTTATCTTATCTGGTAGACTATGAGTGGGCTTTGCTCTGGCAGTTGGCAAGAGTGTCACTCATTGAAACATGCAATGGAAATCAGACCTTTAGGATGAGCTGATCTACATCCAAAACTAAAGTACATTTCACTTAATGATGGAGAAGCCTGTTAGACTCCAAGTGTGTGTGTGTGTGTGTGTGTGTGTGTGTGTGTGTGTGTGTTACATATGGGTTAAACCTATGCTTTTCCATACTACCAAACTAATAAATTAACTAAAAGTAGTCCTTACCTTAGAATGCCAGGAAGAAATGGATGTTATATTTTCCCATAAACCAGGCTACTAGAAAAAATATTTCTACGTAAGGTGAACTTACCCTAAAAATATTTAAGAACATTCCATCATGAGTTAGGGTGAGTAGACAAAAAATGTTTCGCAGGTCAAATTTTGAGATAAAATAATGTGAAGCTACATAATTAGTATGTTTTAGATGGCTAACAAAGAAGAAAGACCAGGAAACATAAGAAAAAAAGCAAAATGATGCTAAGGCAGGTTTGAGAAAAAAAATAAAATTGAACTTCTAGAAATGAAAAAACATTGGAAAATTTGAAACTAAAATTCGTTTCAGAGGTTAATTATCCAATTAGACCCAACTGAAGAGAAAATTGTAAACTAGAAGACAGCTATAAGAAAAATACCCAGGGTTTAGAACAGTGAGTGTAAGAGAGAGGTGAGAGAGATGAGGATAGAATTATAGACACTATGTTCTCTTAATAAATTTGAGAAGAATGAATGAACTTGAGAAGACACTGGACTGGAGGAAAAAGTGGTTATTATTATTTTTTTGCTTTTTTTTTTTTACTTAATTTACTTAATTTCTAAACAGCCAACTGCTCAGTGGTAGCATTTTTTAAGTTGCTGTAGATATTAATTAACTGTTACTATTGGACATGGGAGTATTGAGAGGCTTCCCAGGGAACCTTGGGATTATCTACATAGATCCCAGATCCAATTGTGTGGAGGCAATTGGGTTTTCCTTTGATTATTAGAATTAGTCATCACCAACAGTACAGAAACCCCATTCTTTGAAGGCCTGCTTTTTGAGACCATTCTTTTTTTTTTCTTTTTTTAATGATAAAAGTTTGTATATATTCTGCTCTTACTATGTGCCAGGCATTATGTGATATTCTTTTAACCTTTTTTTATTTAAAAAAGAATTTTTAAATTCCAATATATTTAACATACAGTATGTTTCACATGTACAATATAGTGAGTCAACAATTCCATACATCACCCAGTACTCATTGTGACAAGTGAACTCCTTAATCCCCATCACCTTTTTTACCCATTCCCCACCGACTTCCCCTCTGGTAACCATCAGTTTGCTCTCTGTGGTTAAGAGTCTGTTTCTTGGTGTGTATTTCTCTCTCCCCCTCTCCCTCTCTCTCCCTTTTTTCTTTTGCTCATTTGTTTTGTTTCTTAAATTCCACATATGAGTGAAATCATATGGGATTTGTCTTTCTCTTACTTATTTTACTTAGCATTATACTCTCTAGTTCCATCCATGGTTGAATCATATTCCATTGTATATATTTACCACATCTTCTTTATTCGTCAGTTGATGGACACTTGGGCTGCTTCTATATCTTGGCTCTTGTAAATAATG
The DNA here is from genome assembly GCF_022079265.1 of Lynx rufus. Taxonomy (NCBI): domain Eukaryota; kingdom Metazoa; phylum Chordata; class Mammalia; order Carnivora; family Felidae; genus Lynx; species Lynx rufus. The sequence goes on from NW_025814824.1 coordinate 20,084,011, forward strand.
CTACTAAAATATAGGGGTAAATCTATCCCTTTGAATTAGTATTTTTTTTTATTTTTTAGGTAAATACCCATTTGTGCAATCACTGGATTGTACAGTAATTCTATTTTTAATGTTTTGAGGAATTTCCATATTGTTTTCCAGAGTGGCTGCACCAGTTTACATTCACACCAATAATGCAAGAGGGTTCCTTTTTCTCCACATCCTCGCCAACACTTGTTGCTTCTTGTGTTGTTGATTTTACCCATTATGACAAGTGTGAGGTGATATCTCATTGTGGTTTTGACTTGCATTTCCCTGATGATGAGTGAGATGGAGCATCTTTTCATGTGTCTGTCGGCCATCTGGATGTCTTCTTTGGAGAAGTGTCTGTTCATGTCTTCTGCCCACATTTAATTGGATCATTTGTTTTTTGGGTGTTGAGTTGTATAAATTCTCTATTTATTTTGGATACTAGGCAAAACAGTATGAGAGCAGAAATAAATGGTATGGAAACTAAAAAAACCAATAGAACAGATCATTGAAACCAGGAACTGGTTCTTTGGGCAGATCAACAAAATAGATAAACCTCTAGCCAGACTCGTAAAAAAAAAAAAAAAAAAAAAAAAAAAAGGCCCCAATAAACAAAATAATAAATGAAAGAGGAGAAATAACAACCAACAGCACAGAAATACAAACAGTTGTAAGAGAATAATTTATTATGAAATCTATATGCCAACAAATTAGACAACCTAGAAGAAATGGAAAAATTCCTAGACATATAACCTACCAAAACTGAAGTGGGAAGAAATAAAAAAATTTTGAACAGACTGTTTACCAGCAAAGAGATTAAATCAGTAATCAAAAAACTGCCAACAAACAAAAAGTCTAGGACCAGATGGCTTCACAGGCTAGTTCTACCAAACACCAAAAGAAGAGTTAATACTTATTCTTCTCAAACTATTAAAAAAAAAATAGGAAAACTTCTAAATTCATTCTATGAGGTCAGTATCACTTTGGTACCAAAACCAGCTAAAGACATCACAAAAAAAGAGAACTACAGGCCAATATCTCTGATGAACATAGATGAAAAAAATCCTTAGCAGAGTGTTGGCAAACCAAATCCAACAGTACATTAAGAAAATCATTCACCACAGTCATTTGGCATTTATTCATGGGATGCAGGTATGGTTCAGTATTTGCAAGTCAATCAACGTTTTACCTCCCATATGATTTTTTCAGTAGATGCAGATAAAGCATTTGACAGAGTACAATATCCATTTACGATAAAAGCCCTCAACAAAGTAGGTTTAGAGGGAACATACCTCAACATAATAAATGCCATATATGAAAAACCTACAGTGAACATCATACTGAAGGAGGAAAACTGAAAGCTTTCCCACTAGGGTCAGGAGCAAGACAAGGATATCCTCTCTCACCACTTTTATTCATCGTAGTACGGGAAGTCCTAGCCACAGCAATTAGAAAGCAAAACGAAATAAAAGGCATCAGAATCAGTAAGGAAGAAGTAGAATTTTACTATTTGCAGATGACCTAATATTGTCATCAGTAGGATGACAGTAGGATTTTGAGGATACAAAATCAATGTCGAGAAATCTGTTACATTACTATACACTAATAATGAAGCAGCAAAAGAGAAATTAAGAAAACAATCCCATTTACAATTGCCCCCAAATAATAAGATACCTGGAAATAAGCCTAATCAAAGAAAGAGGTGTTACTCCTGTACCATGAAAACTGATGAAAGAAATTGAAGGTAACACAAAGAAATGGAGACATTTCATGCTCATGGATTGGAAGAACAAATACCGTTAAAATGTTTAAACTAGCCAAAGCAATCTACAGATTTAATGCAATTTCTATCAAAATACCAACATCATTTTTCACAGAACTAGAACAAACCTAAAATATGTATGGAATCACAAGACTCTGAATAGCCAAAGCAATTGTGAAAAAGAAAAGCAAAGCTGGAGGTATCACAATTCCTGACTCAAAGTTATATTACAAAGCCATAGTAATTAAAACAGCATGGTACTGTCACAAAAGTAGGCATATAGATCAGTGGAAAACAATGGAAAACCCATAAATAAACCCACACTTCTATGATCAATTAATCTTCAACAAAGCAGGAAAAGAATATCCAATGGGAAAAAGACTCTCCTCAATGAATGCTGTTGGGAAAACTGGTCAGCTACATTCAAAAAATGAAATTGGATCACTTTCTTACACTATACAAAAAAATAAATTCAAAATGGTTTAAAGACCTAGATATGAGACCTGAAACCGTAAAAATCCTAGAAGAGAGCAAAGGCAGAAATGTCTAACATCTGCCTGCACAACATTTCTAGATATGTTTCCTGAGACAGGGGAAATAAAAGCAAAAATAAACTATTGGGACTATACCAAAATAAAAAGCTTCTGCATAGTGAAAGTAACAATCAAGGAAACTAAAAGGCAACCTATGGAATGGGAGAAGTTATTTGCAAATGACACATGTGATAAAGGGTTAGCATCTGAGACCATTTTTGTTAAAAATAATTTTCTTAACGTTTATTCAGTTTTGAGAGACAGAGAGGGTGAGAAGGGGAGGGGCAAAGAGAGGGGAGTCACAGAATCCAAAGCAGGCTCCAGGCTCCGAGCTGTCAGCGCAGAGCCCGACTTGGGGCTTAAACTCATGAACCGCAAGATCATGACCTGAGCCAAAGTCGGCCACTTACCTGACTGAGCCACCCAGGTGCCCCTAAGACCATTTTTGATACTAAGTATTCCACTTAGTAGTAATCGTGGAAGAAAGAAAGACAAGTAAAATATGATTATTCAACACAAAGCATAGAAGCACAAAACGTATGGAAAAGTATGATAAAATGAAAGCACAAAGTGATTAAAATACATCTAAAGAAATAGAAATGTATGAATTTTGCCCATTTGGAGACTTTGAGATTGAGAAAGAACAAACCCTACCTATATGTTGCTTCAAAGAGAAACACCTAAAATGTAATGACACAGGTTGCATGTAAAGAAAATGAAATAATTTGTCAGACTAATGTGGACTAGAAGAAAACTGGTGTAGCTATATTTGTCATACTTAGTAAGTAGAGAATCATTACATAATCATTACACAATGATAAAGGGAACTATTGTCAGGAAATTATAACAATTCAGATCCTCTCTAAGTACTTAAAATCATAGCCTCGGTATATAAAGTAAAACTTGGTAGAATTTATGAAGTTAGACAAAATGTTAAGTCATGCAAAAAGATTTAATGTACTACTCTCTGTGACTGATAAAGCACACAGAAATTAATAATGGATGGAGCAAAAGATTAACCAAATGGACATATACAGATTTTTTAAAAAATTAGATAAATATGTAATGTAAATTTATTACAATAAAGAGTAAAGCAGGTGAATATTAAAAAACACATGGAAGAAAGAGAAGAAAGTTAGAAGAGCAGTACAATATCCAAATAATAGGGGTTCTGAAAGGAGATCAACATTGTCAACAAAAAGATTTAGCAATATTTCCAAACTAAAAGACATGAGTTTAAAAGTACAAGAGAGATGTGTTAGTATAATAGGTAAAAAGAGATCTACACTAACACCTATCACTGTGAAAATTTGGATTCCTGGGGCCAGACTGATCATCAAGGTTCCAGAAAGAAAAAAACAAACAGAAAAACCAAGGTCACATACAAAGTATCAGAAATCACAAGGATTTCTTATTTCTTTTTTTTTATTTTTATTTTTTTTTTAAATTTTTTTTTAATGTTTATTTATTTTGGGGACAGAGAGAGACACAGCATGAATGGGGGAGGGGCAGAGAGAGAGGGAGACACAGAATCGGAAGCAGGCTCCAGGCTCTGAGCCATCAGCCCAGAGCCTGACGCGGGGCTCGAACTCACGGACCGTGAGATCGTGACCTGGCTGAAGTCGGACGCTTAACCGACTGCGCCACCCAGGCGCCCCAGGATTTCTTATTTCTTAACCTCACCACTAGAAGAGGAAAAACAATGGAGTAGTGTTTCAACATTCTGAGGAAAAATATTTTCCTTCCATAATTCTGTTTAGCCATATTATTTTATCTCCACCTATTCCTTCTCTGGAATCTACCAGAGGATATATTTCATAAAAAGAGGAATAAGCCAAAGAATGAAGCATGGGATACTAGATTTTGGAGATCCCTCACAGGAGAAATGCAAAGGGGATATCTGGGGTGATGGCAAAGATAGATTCTAAGCTAGTAGCTATGTATCAGGCAGGCCGGACAACCATCCATGCTGGGGCAGGTCAAAGGACCTGGGAGAGACTTCTCCAGGAAGATAAAGTTGATACAATACCTGATATATCTGATCATCTTCAAATGAGTTTTAGACAGTTGGTGAAGAGTTCGGTGTTGGTTGTAAACTTGTAGAAAACCTAGCAGGTGAAAACAAGACAGTATGTGCTAAGAATATAAAGTTTGCAGAGGAAAAATAATCATAGCTTACTACATTGAGCTGTGAATAGTATTTGTATAGTTTTAATAATGTAAACGCAGAATATTTACCTAAGTAAAATAAGTATTTATTAGCATGGTAGAGGGAAGGGAAGTATATCTCTGTGGAAGGAGTTGGGAGTGAAAGACAGTAGAAAGATGATAAAAATTAAAGCTCTGGAAAATTAAGAAGTAACAATGTGCAAGCATTTTATTTAGAAGCATAGAAATAGGGGCCCCTGGGTGGCTCAGTCGGTTAAGCGTCTGACTTTGGCCTGGGTCATGATCCCGTGCTTTGTGGGTATGAGCCCCGCGTCAGGCTCTCTGCTGACAGCTGGGAGCCCGGAGCCTGCTTTGGATGCTGTGTCTGTCTCTCTCTCATCCTCTCCTGCTTGCCCTCTCTCTCTCTCTCTGTCTCCCCTAAATAAATAAGCATCAAAAAAAATTTTTTTTTTTTTAGGAATAGAGAATAAGCACTGAAAGAATCCATTAAAAGACATAAAATGCATTGCCTTTGTGGATGAGGACATGGTGACGGCAGGGGTCTGCTGTGTTTCACAACAGATAAATAGAATAATTTGACTCTTTAAAATATGTTCAGCTATAACTGATAAATACAAAAACTACCTTAGAAAATCAGTGTAATTTATCTCATTAACAGCTTAAAGGAGAAAAACCATATAATCAAACAATAAATACAAGACACACATTTAATTCAGCATTTACCTGTGACAACCTCTCTTAGTTAACTTTCTTAACCTGGTAAATGGTAATTTAAAAAAAATATAGGAAGTATTATGCTTAATGGTGACATGGCAAAATCAATATTAATATTTTCAAAGATGGGTAGGAGACAGGGATCTCCACTGTCAGCAGCTCTCTTTGGTATAGCATTGGAGATTCTAACTGGCATGATAACACCACAAAGCATGGGAATAAAAGGAAAACACGTGCATCATTATTTGGAAACGATAATAGTGCCTATCTAGAAAAACTTACAGGAATAGAACTAATTCAATGTACTATTTGAACTAATCAGGGAATTCAAGATTGCTGGATATAATATCCATGTACAAACCACATTAACATTTGTATACAAAAGGAACAGTTAGGGGTACCTGGGTGGCTCATTTGGGTGAGCATCTGGCTCGTAATCTCAGGTCAGGTCATGACCCTCAGGGTCGTGGGTTCGAGCTCCTCATTGGACTCCATGCTGGTATTGCAGAGCCTGCTTGGGATTCTCTCTCCTCCGTCTCTCTCTGCCCTTCCCCTGCTCACTCATGCTCCCTCTCAAATTGAAGAAATAAGTTTAAAACACACAACAAAAAGAACAATTAGAAAATTCAATTAAAATGTCATTAAGAATAGCAACGTATTTTAAGGACCTAGGAACAAATGCCCAAAAAGTTACCAAAGACATTTATGGACAAGCTTTTTAAACTTTATTAAACAACATAAAAAGAGACCTAAATAAATGGACAGGTGTGCCCTGTTACTGAATGGATGACTTGATGTTACAGTAATAGCAACTGTTATCTATAATTTCTATTCAAGAACTATAAAAATTCTGTATATTTCTTTTCATAGAATTAAAGCTAATTTAAAATTTTACTTAACAGAATCAAGAGAAGAGCCATGGCATTTTTGAATAAGAGAAAGGAATATTTAACAAATTAAGACCTATTATAAACCTACAGTGGTTGAAAGTGTATGGTATTGGCACAAATGGTATTCAGTGGAATATAATAGCTCAAACAGGATCATGCACATATATGTACATATGGTGAAGGAGACATTTCAAATCCTTGAGTCCAGCTACTTGATAAGTAGGGCTGAGTCAACCACCTATCCGCGTGGAATTCATTAAAATAGATCCCTACCTCATATCATGCACAAAAGTGAATTCCAGATGGACTAAAGACCAAAAATATGTAAAGCAAAATTTATAGAAGTTAAGAGAAATAGCTTTATGACTTCTAGGGAAGGCAAAGATTTCTTCAGATGAAAAATCAAAAGCTACAAAAAACATGAATTTAACTATGTTGAAATAAATATCTTTTAATCAAAAGAAGCTACAAGCAAATTCAGAAGATAAGAGACCTACCAGGAAAAGGCATTGGCAGTGTGTACAACTGACAAAAATTTAGTATCTGGAGTGTAGAAAGAATTTCTACACATAACTTGTTAGAAAAACAGGCAAAAAAAAAAAAAAAGAACAGGCAACACAGAGAATAGGAACCCCAAAAAGCTAATACTTTTACAAAAGTATGTGCGACTCCTTTAATGTGGGAAATACAAAATAACAGGCTATGAAATGCAGTTTCACCCCCTTGCTTTTGTAAGAAATGACAGTCTCTCTGCACCATTTATTGGTCTGGTTGTAGGCAAACGTGAGTCAATTCCTTGCAGGTGGCAGTGAAATTGCCATAACCACCATGGTAGCAGTTTGGCAATACCTGGAAAATCGTACTTGCAGATATATATCCTAAAGGAGTGGTTCTCAAAGAGTAGTCCACAGACCACCAGCTTCAGCTTCATCTGGGAACTTGTTAAAAATTCCCTATTTCAGGCGCTGCTCCAGACCTACTGAGTCTGGGTGGGCTAGTTGAAGGAGCTCTCCAGGTGATTCTGATCATGTTAAATAAAGAACCATTGCCCTGGCGTAAATTCTTCATGTATACTTATGAGGAGACATTTAGATTTTTATGCATTGTTTTATGCATTGTTAGATTTTTATGCATTAGATTTTTAAGCATTGTTTGGAATATGGAAAAAAGTTGGGAAAACGTTTATATTTTATTCTGTAAACCTAACAGAATATGATAGAGCAATTAAAGAACTAGTTCTTAAATGTTTTGACATGGATAATTCTCACATGCAATGAGAGTGAGATATCCATGTGGGGAACATACATGTAGAACAGTGGTTCTCAGCTGAGGTGATTTTGCTCACCAGGAGACACCTGGAGGCATTTCTGGTTGCCAAAACAAGAGGTACGCTGCTAACATCTGCTGGATACGAGCCAGGTATGCAGCGACTTTCCACCATGAGTAGGATGGCTCTCAAGAAAGAATTATTTGGCCTGTGGTAGTCTCTGTAATGGTTCCCAAAGAGGTCCATGTCCTAATTTCCAGAACCTGTGAGTGTTACCTTTTGTGGCAAAAGGAATTTAGCAGATGTCATTAAGTGAAGGATGTTAAAATGGGGGAGTTATCCTGGATGGTCTTGTTGGACCTGAAGTGTAATTACAAGGGCCTATCTAGAAAGGCAGGGAGAAGGTCAAAGATGAAGAAGGCAATGTGATAATCGAAACGGGGAGAAAAGGCTACATGATGCAAGGCCACAAGTTAAGGAATGAAGACATCTTTATTCATTCATTCATTTATCTTTTAAGTTTATTTATTCATTTTGAGAGAGACAGAGACAGCATGAGTAGATGGGCAGAGAGAGAGGGAGAGAGAGAATCCCAAGCAGGCTCCTTGCTGCCAGCATGGAGCCCAGTGTAGGGCTTGAACCCACAAATCCGTGTGACCATGACCTGAGCTGAAACCAAGAGTCAGACACTTAATCAGCTGAGCCACCCAGGTGCCCTGAAGACATCTTTAGAATTTGGAAGAGGCAAGGAAATGAATTCTTTCTCAGGCCCGGCTGATAGATTGATTTAAGCCTTGTAAGACTCCTTTCTAACCTCTGACCTCTGGAACTGTAAGAGAATGCATTTGTGCTGTTTCAAGCCATTGAGTTTTGGGCCAATTGTTACAGCAGCAGTAGGAAACTAATACACCATCAAAAATGTCAGTAGAGCCAATGTGGGGAATTCCTGGTACAGAATGCCATTTCGAGAAGCTAAAAGTTATACAAAGCCATACTACATATTTTTAGTAAATTCCTATTTACTTAATATTGAAAATAATGCATGGGAGTGGTAAGCATCAACTTCCAGGTTGCAGTAGACTTTCACGGGGTAGAAGGAGAGGAAGGTGGAGAGGACGTAGTTGGGATTTAGCTATGTCTGTAAAGAAAGAAGAAAGAAACGTGTAATGTACGGAGCAAGATGTTAAAATGTATAAACTCTGGTTGGTGGGTGTGCTTCTGGTTTTTTTTTTAATAATTTCTATACAGTTTAAAATTAGAAACAATTTTTTAACAATGTTGAATTGCTATCATCTTAGCTTTTGTTAGTCTCCCCGTAGCTAAGATCAATGATAAAACTTGTCTAGAGTGGGGGCTGCACCCTAGAGAAAGATCACAGGATGTCAGTAGGTGCTAAGTTGTACGTTCTATTACCTTTGTGGCCTGTTCACAGTTGTTCATGTCAGCAGAGCTTGTCCTGTGGTACATACTAAAAGAAACCCTTTCTTGGCAGTCTTTCTCCTGACAAGAATGGAATCTTTTCTTCTCAGAGATACTCCTTCTTTCCAAATCTCTTTTCTACTTCAGGACCCAAGAGATGTTATATAGTCCATTCTTCCCCTAAAAGTCTACACCTGGCAGAATCTCTGAAGGAGGCTCCTCTCCCTGTGTGTCCCAGGAACCTGTCTGTGTTCATGCTTCCTTATTTTTGAAGTCCCCTGGGCCAGGGTCAGGATAAGGCCTGGCTTCATGGATCATATTATTATTGTTTTTTAAAATTTATTATTTATTTTTTTAATGCTTATTTTTGAGAGAGCAAGAGAGAGACAGAGACGGAGGCAGAGTGCAAGCAGGGGAGGGGCAGAGAGAGAAGGAGATACAGAATGTGAAGCAGGCTGCAGGCTCTGAGCCTTTAGCACAGAGCCCGATGCGGGACTTGAACCCACAAACTGCATGATCACAACCTGAGCTCAAGTCGGATGCTTAACTGACTGAGCCACCCAGGCACCCTTATTCTTGTTTTCCCAAGTGGTAGGGGTCTACTTTGTCTTGAAGATGCTCTATCTCCATGATGTTGTGATTTATAATAAGAAATTTATATTTGGTCTTTGTTCCCATTTCTGGCACAGAGCTCCTGAAACCATTGGAATTTCCTAAGTGATGAGAGTAGTCAAAGTTCTTTCATTATGTTCATGAGGTGACTTCTGGAAAGCAATGAAGAATGGTGGCTGGTCACCAGAGAAATATGACTGGAACTTTCAGTACCACCCTTCTCACCTCTGGGCAGGGTAGAGCGGTCACAGATTGAGTTCAATCAACAATGGCCAGTGGCTTAATCAGTCTTGCTTATGTAATGGAATCTCCATAAAAACCCAAAAGGACAGTGTTCAGAAAACTTTTGGGTAGGTGAACACATGGATATTTGGAGACAGTGGCAGAGTCTGCAGAGAGCATGGAAACTCTCCCCACATCTTACCCTATGTACCTCTTCATTTAGCTGTCAATTCATATCCTTCATAAACCCTTTTAATAAACGATTGTCCCGAGTTCTGTGAGGCACTCTAGTAGACTGATTGAACCCAAGGAGGGAGTCGTGGGAACCTCTGATTTAGAGCCTGTTGGTCACAAGCACAGGTAACAGTCTGGACTTGCAATTGGCATCTGAAGTAGAGGGCAGTCTTGTGGGACTGAGCCCTTAACCTGTAGAGTCTGATGTTCTCTTTGAGTAGGTAGTGTCAGAATTAAGTTGAATTGTAGGACACCCAGCTGATGTTCACAAATTGCTTGGTGGTATGAGGAGAAACCGACATGTTGGAATTGTGTTCAGAATTATTAACTCCTGAGGACAGGTTTTATAACTGACTCTTAGGAGCCTCTTGTCTCACGTATTTTAATAATTATCTGTGAAGGCAGGCAAAATTACATACCATTTCAATCCCTCTAAGGGTTAATTCCCAGTTAGATTGAAAGTTTTGTTCTGAAGTTTTAGTGGCTATGTCTTCCAAACCTGAACACAAATTCATTCCATTTGCATTGCAATCTCTATAAGGTAAAAATGAATGGTCATGGTTTCACAGGGACTTCTGATATTTTGGAGTTTGTGCTTAATCTACATACCTCAAAATAATTTTTACTTTTGTAAACCCTTTCACTATTGTAAGGTATTATTCATTATTGAAAAATCATGCCAGTTACCAGTCAATAACTTCCTCTGTTTCTTTTCACATGATTACTTGTATTTTGGTTACTCACTTTCAATGGAGCATATAAGAGAATTGATTTTTTTGGACACATTTTCATATATTTATATACCAGCAGATGAAGCATGGTCGGATTTTCAACCAGCTGGTTTTTCAAAGTATTTTTCCAGACAAAATCTCAACTTCAACGTGGTGCAAATTATTAGAACCCCGTGGGGATATTTAGTGCTTCTCTGAGATTTTGGAGAGATCCCAAGAAGAAATCTGTAGCTCTGAGTTCCAAAATTCCCGTGGCTTAATCCTTCAGGAATAATAAAGGTAAAGAAGGTAACTTAATCAGCAAGCTGTGCTTCACTCCATACAAACGATTCCCACTTCTATTCTGTCTCATCTTAGAAAATAAATACTTTCCTGCAGAAACTGAGAATGAATCAGAATGACTTATAGATTCCTGCAGAAGTCCACTACAGATAAATTCATTCAAATGTCGCTCCAGGTTTAAGTTTGCTGGAAACTATTAGCAGAATTATTGGAAAGGATTTTACTAATAGTACTTCCAGTTGAAGTGTTGGGAGAAAGTTGAATTATACCGGAAAGGGCCCTTACAGCTCACGAATAACAAAGTAGAGTTATTTTACCTTGGGCCAAGGGACACCGGAGAGATAGTTACACACACATAAACAAATCGAAAGTCCTAATCCTGGCTCACAAGATGCTCAGCAGTATGTCCCAGATCCCTATATCACTGCTTGATGAAGGTGAACCCAATCTTACTTACATTTGGAATGTGGCATGTCAGAAGGCCACAGTGTTTAGGCAGAAGCTCCTGATCAAAGGATTTTGCTTAACTTGGACAATCTCTTCTCTGACATTATTTTCTCTCATATATAATTGGGCTCAGTGATTTTTAAATTTTCTTCCATTCTGTTCCCCAGTCAATTGTGTTTTCTCACTTATGAGCCCAAAGATGACTTCTGAGCTAAATCCTGGATGGAAAAAGCACTTAGTAAGCTCCTAAACTTTACAGACCAGCCTTTAGGAGGATGACTGAAGGAGGCAATATAGCTATTAACCTTTTGGACACTCTTATCACGTTCCTAGGGTTTTAGTTGCAGGTTCATCTTTCACATGGTGGGGTCTCTTGGTTTTGGTGAGCTCAGTTTCTTTATCTCTAATGGGGATAATAGTACATGCTTCATAGTTGCTATGAGGATTAAATGAGATCATCTTAGAAAACCCTTAGCCGTATGCATTTTCCACAGAGAATATGTACCATGCGTGTAGCACTCAGGGTTTGATCAAAGAAATAGAACTTTGGAAATGCCAAGAATGTGGGATTTATCAAAGAGGATTGACATAAGATTTCTGAATGGCTCCTGCTTCTGTATCTGATGTTGGCTTTGAAGTCACAGGGAAAAATTCTTAACCCCATAACATACTTCCTCTCAGCTCACAGGAAAGTTCTAGCACAACTAGTTGATGGAGTGGATTCTTTGAAAATTTTAACAGAGGTTCCCATAGATATTGCCTACAGTTTATGGTAAGCTATGGGGCAAGTTCTCAAAAAAGAAGAGCAGATTTTAAATTATTATTGATCTCACGATCAATTGTTGATCGTTCTGTTATGTTGATCGTTATGCTATTATTTGTGTAGGTTGGTCAATTAATGTTGCCTCAAGCATGGAAAAGAAACAATGAGTTTGCATCTTATTTATTAAAATGCTTCCTTCCATCGGAGACATTTGAACCACAGGATAATTTGGGTTGTCATAAAAACAATAAATTTATATCTGTACCACACATTTTGGTGAATTGAGAGGAAGAATGAAAATGTGTGCCCTCATTGAAATGCCACACAGGTATGTCAGTGTTCCTTGAGGAATTGCCAGTGTTTCTCCATGATGAGACTAGACCTGAAAAATGCAAGTGGATCTGAAAACTGCCACACTGTGGTTTTAAAATGAAGCCCCAAACTTGGTTATTACTAAAGAATTTTAGCTCATTGGTTCTCCTTTCAGATATGAGGTTGAGTATGTAATGTATGCCAAAGGGATGTTTCAAAATCTATATGTGGCATATAGATTCATAAACTTAGCAGATGCTTTAGAAACTGCAAATTAGGACCTCTGGTTCAAGACCATGTGGATTTCTAGAAATTCTTCTATGCTTCCTGCTTTAGAAACCAAAAGGAAAAGAACATATGTGAAATCTAAGGGAACATCAGAATAAATATTTATAGTCTGGAAATATGCACTTCAATTTGTCACTCAAACGACATTAATTCCAACTGCCGTAAATGGCAAATACCGGAGATCTTTACATTGGTTAGTGTTGTGGGCTTGGCTTATGAGGTGCGGCTTTGGTGCCCTTCGCAATGAACAAATTCAAGATGGAAAGAAAGTGAAATCCAGAGTCAGAAACTCTTCATTCTGCAGTGAGAGACTATGACACTTTGTCTAGGCAATGACGGTGAAATAGAAAAGGATAAACGAGTGAGAGGAAGAAAAGGCTGTGCTAATGAGTCATAAAAATCATCCAGGAGCAGCCCAATGTGTGGTACTTGTTAAAATTATGCAAGGACCTTTTATCCTGTGGAGTTTATTGTTGGACTAATAATGTTAGTTTAGCAGAAAAGTTGATTTGTACGTTGCAGCCGTGTGGTGCGGTGGTAGGGCACATGGAATTCTCGGTGACACTGGACTTTGGTTCAGATTCTGGCTGTGTGTCTGCTGCCTGTCCATCCCTGAGGAAGTAGGTTAGCCTCTCTATGAATTAGGCTACTCATCTGGAAGTGGCTAATGGCAGGGTTGGGTTGATGAAATCAAATAATCACTTAAACCTCTCAATACAGTGCTTGGCACATATTAAATGCTCATGATAATGATGAATTTAATTACTTCCTTTTAGTCAAGTATTACCTGAAAAATGTGTGTGTGTGTGAAATTATGTAAAGCCAGACTCCATAAAATGTCCTGCTTTCAAGAATATTACAATTACCTGGATACTGAGTTCTTGATATAGTTTGTCTGTCATGATTTTAATTCCATACTCAGGACTCAATCTCCTTTGTCAGGTTCTCTGCACATAGGCCATTCTCCTCTGTTTTAAATGATCCAGGGAACATCCCCAGTAGGTGGGGGGAGGGTATGAGAGGATACAGGGGTGATTCTGGAAGGCTTGCCTCCTTTATAGGAAGAGCTAGCATCCACTGCAAGTGTCTTGAGTCAGAACGTTCAGGATGACTTGGAGGTTAGGAGGATGCGAGATATAGGAGATTCTGAGAAATAAAACCTCACTGCTTTTATTCCAGTCTCATGGCCCCAGTGAATCCTGTGAGTCGTGAGCCAAGAGGACTTCTTACTATGAAGCTTCTCTTCTCATAAACGTACTCACAGGGGAAGTTTTCAAAAGCAGAGCCAGGATTTTAATCAACAAGTTATAATAATTATTAAAGTTGTTAGCCTGAAGTTCGTTCGTTTGTTCTTTCTTTCTTTCTTTCTTTCTTTCTTTCTTTCTTTCTTTCTCTTTCTTTCTTTCTTTCTTTCTTTCTCTTTCTTTCTTTTCCTTCCTTCCTTCCTTCCTTCCTTCCTTCCTTCCTTCCTTCCTAGCATAAATTTCCCTACAAAGGGAATTTTATTGAGGGCACTAGTTTATTTCACACTTAAAAGACCAACTGCAACCAAATGAAGTGAATGTAACCTCAAGATTTTATTGTCTTCATAATGTAACAAAATATGAAGCTTAGAACTGGATCACTTGGCTGTTTCTCTTCTATCTCCTCCCAGTTCAGAATGCTTGCATCTCTTAATAGCCAGCATTCTCTTAGATCTGCAGTTGGGCTCAACACATTCAAGCCTCAGCACAGTCTTCTTTGTGGTTTTAGCCTTTTTCCAGAAAATTGGCTTAGTTTGCCTACCAGAGCCACTCTGCTTCCTGTCATAACGCCGCTTTCCCTGGACATAAAGAGAATCTTTGCCTTTCTTGTACTGTGTCACTGTGTGGGGTTGGTGTTTGCCACACTTCTTGCAGAAAGTCTGGCGGGTTTTAGGAACGGTCACCATGGCTGTGATAAGGGTATCGGCACAGAAAGCTCCCTCCCTCCCTTCCTTCCTTCCTTCCTTCCTTCCTTCCCCTCTCACATGTCTAACCATTGGTCTCCTATTCTTTTAGTTTCAAGTTAACACATCACCATTGAATTAAAATGCAGCAATTATTCATGATCATTCAGTGCATTTCGTTTTTCTTTAAAGCCTGTCTATGCCTGATATTACAACTTTTGATAGCGAGGCAGTTAAATGAAAAAGACAATCTTCTGTATCAAGATTTAGACTAAGGCAACTTACATTCCTAATGGTGTAAGCACTTTTGTCTGGTACTAGTAGAATGGATACATATGAGGGCTGTTAATTTAGCTCTAATGTGAGCTGCATGGGAAACGCTATAGGGGTTCTATTTAGTTTGTAGTAAACAACTTCGGAATCAATGTGTTTTCTTTACTGAAGACTTGCTTAGCGCATTGGAAAAAAATTCTATTAGTTTGCCTCATTTGGTAGTCACCACGCATCCTGACGTTTGAGCCAGTGGCCCCCATTAAGGCCGGCACGACTGTTTGTAGCAAAATGAACCAAGCCATCTGAATTCAACCTCAGTGTCATCATTCAAGCAAGCCAGACAGAGCCATGATTTAGGATTTTCCCAACATTTTATGGCAATTTGTTTCATTTGCCACAGGCCCGTAATGATGCAAATTGCCATAAAGTGGGATAATCAGGCAGTGGAAGTGTCATAAAACTGCAGGAGAAACAAATTTCCATCTTGGAACTTTGCATGCCGATGAATGTGGGGAAGAGTAAATGTGGACCTGGCTTTGCTGGTGTTATCTGGTTGCCAAGCTCTGTGCCAAGCAGAAATGATTCCATTTTGTCAATTTGTATTCATTTTGAGGCCAAAGAATGGGAGCAAAAGAGGACCTGAAAATGAAAGGAAGCCCCCGGCCAAAGTCTCTCCTCAGGTGTCTGGGCTGCGAGCCGGCAAGGGGTGATCCAGGGGAGAGGAGGCCAAATGTGTGCCATTAGATAGATGGAGGATAAATTAAAGGGCTGTCACAGATTGGAGTGTTTTGGCCTTCTGAAATGTCATGGTACTTCTCCTGCTATGTTTTTGGGATCCCTGCCCTGCCTTGAACAGCCCTGCCTCTCTTCTGCCATGAACTGCCAGTGCCACGGTGGGAACCAACAGGCTGGAAATGGAATTGTTAGACCAAAGCTCTTCAGGCCGTGCTGAGACCTGGGACGTGGTTAAAATGAAAGAGTCCACTCTCACATATTCATTGCTTACCCTTGGAAGTGAAAGTTTTGTTGTTTTTTGGTTTTTATGTTTTTAAATGCCTGAGAAACAGACTCCCTTTGTCTCACTGCTTTTTTAATTTTCATTTGTTCTTCTCCTGGCCACATTCCTACCCTCTAGATCATTTACTTTACTTGAAGGATCACACAGCCTGAAATTTCCAGGTCTCACTCCACAGCTGATAATGGGATTGTTCTGTCTTTGCCCTTTGTTTGTATGTTGTCCATTTTGTTTGCTGTTTTGCAAGATTGCATTAATGGCACTGGTTTGAAAGCGCCCCAAGGACACATTCCGTAGCCTCACTCCTGCTAACTGAACTGGTTTTGACAGATATCTTTTTTTTTTTTTCAACGTTTATTTATTTTTTGGGGGACAGAGAGAGACAGAGCATGAACGGGTGAGGGGCAGCGAGAGAGGGAGACACAGAATCGGAAACAGGCTCCAGGCTCTGAGCCATCAGCCCAGAGCCTGATGCGGGGCTCGAACTCCCGGACCGCGAGATCGTGACCTGGCTGAAGTCGGACGCTTAACCGACTGTGCCACCCAGGCGCCCCTTGACAGATATCTTAATAACATTTTAGCTCATTGCCAAGCTGCTAGGGGTAAGAGCTACACTCATTTCTTGTTTCTTCCTTTTTTTAAAAATGAAATATATCCCAGGAAGAACTTCTCTAAAGTTCTCTTCTGATTTTATTCTGTAAACTCAGTTTCTCATGGACTCCCCAATGAACAACTCCGCTTCCTGATTTTGACACTGTTGTGTCCTCAAAGTGACACAGTAAGGAGGATGAAAAAGTGGTATCTTTCTGGCTCTCCCAATGGTGATATTTTATCTATGGCTTTCACATATCGTCATTTTCATGTTCTCATGTTTCCTATTTAATTTAGTTTGTATTCTGTGATATTCTTTTTAATGTGTTTAGAATATGAAAGATCCTGTTTTTAAACACTGCAACTGCCTGGTCTCAGATAATCGTAGCTGGTGTTGATTACAAATACTTACTGAGCATGCACCACTGTGGTATTCCTTTACCTGCATGACCTCATTTTCAAAAACAAACCCACGAGGTGTTGTCCTTTCAAAATATTGTTTCATTTTAAGCGACAAAATGTGAACAGGATCATGTAGAGTGTTGAGTAGACTGATTTTCTTTCAAGCGCAGGGTCAGCTCTGCTGGGCTCTACTTTGTAAAGATGTCTTGCAGGGTACACGGTCACACTTGATAATTGTGCATCTAAGTACAAGGTGGAAATTGCAGTTTAGAAATTGGAAAAGGCCTGAACAGATGAAAATTACATGATTTTTGGATACTTGGAAAAATTAATTCCTTGGAAATGCATGTGGTATTGGTGAAATGACTGAACTTGATGTGGGAGTAGGGTTTCTCTTGAATGATCTGGTCTGTGGTCTCCACTAAAGTTAAAGTGCAAAGAATTAACATTTGCTTCTGGTGCCTCTTTAAACTTCCTTCAAAGCCCTCTTCTTCCATGATGTTCTTGTCTTCTAAAACTTTCCATGACTGTCTGGGTGTCTGCTGGTTTTATTTCTCCAGGGCTTACTTCAAGTCTAGCAGGACCTCCCTCCTACTGTTCTGTTCATAAACATTTCCTTTCAAAAGATTCTTGGTTTTTTTTCCTTCAGTTTTAGGCAACAAAATGTGAACAGGATTATGTAGACTATTGAGTGGATTGACTCCCTTTCTAGCAGAGGACAAGTCCTCTTGGGTTCTTTTTTCTACAAATGGTGTCAACCAGCTTGAGCCCATTTTCCACTCTTATTTTCATCTTAATGGATAAGAAAGAATAAATAGAAGATATAAGGGGAAAGACAATGGCAAGGAATATTTTCTTGGGGGAGCTTAGTGGTCAGGGATAGCAAAGCATAGCAGTGTGTGTTTTGGTATGTGTTTATCATTGCAACCTCCACCAATTTTCATGGGATAAATACTCCCAAAGGAGCCTTTTCCAGGCTGTCCACATGATGTTACTGAATGTAGAGTTGGGAAGAGATGCTCAGACTTCCTAGAACATGCCAATTCTAGCATGCCCCTTTGCACCAGCTGGCCAAGCAAGAACTCCAGTTGAGGACTGGGAGCGAAGTTGACAGTGGCTGGCAAGGTCCTTTGGACAGGGCCAAATGGTAGGGCCTATGGTATTTGTTCTGGAAGAACATAACTTGAAGGGCCTATGGTATTTGTTCTGGAAGAACATAACTTTATTCAAATCACAAAGCCATTAAAAATGATGTAGTTAGTGAAAATTGTCAAAACCTCTAAGAACAACTTAGGACTAAGTGGTTGAATTTCTATAAAGAGTCTTGAATATTTTAGGGGATAAGATTAATTTTATAAATGTTGTGGATTCTTGAGCAGGTGATTTTTGTATTTTTGATTTAACAAAAGGTTATTTATTCATGGAAAAAAAAATAAGGCAGCAAGAAAATACCAAGTCTGTAACAGAGGCACAGCTTGCAGTGGATATTGTTATGTTAATAAATGAAATAAATATGGAGCTGTGCTGCAGCCCAATGCCAATTCCCCCCCCCACCCCCATTTCTATCAAATAGAATGAACTTTATGTCTAAAAGGGCTGAACAAATGTTTGTGAGAGGGCATTGGTGTCTAGATTAGTTGCAACTTGGGGTGCCTGGGTGGCTCAGTCGGTTAAGCGTCCGACTTTGGCTCAGGTCATGGTCTCATGGTTTGTGAGTTCGAGCCCCGTGTCGGCTCTGTGCTGACAGCTCAGAGCCTGGAGCCTGCTTCGGATTCTGTGTCTCCCTCTCTCTCTGCCCCTCCCCTGCTCATGCTCTGTCTCTCTGTCAAAAATAAATAAACATTAAAAAAATAAAAATAAATATATTAGTTGCAACTTGCTTTTTGTCCCACTATATATTAAGGCCAAGATAAGTACACTCAAGTCACTTATGTGGCTGGCACAAAATATTCATTAACAGTGGGAGAGTTAGGGACGCCTGGGTAGCTCAGTCAGTTGAGTGTCTGACTCTTGATTTCAGCACAATCCTAGGATTGTGGGGTTAGGCCTCACGTCGGGTTCTGCACTGAGTGTGGAGCCTGCTTAAGATTTTCTCTCTCTCTCTGCCTCTACCCCCAAGTCAAGTTAGAAACGGAATTAAAAGAAAAAAAAACAATGAGAATTTCAAAAGATCTAGATCTGGAATGATGGGGTGAATCTAATAAGACCACACTTACTAGGTGAAAATGTTAAGCCTCTACTGACCCAAAGGTCAGTAGTCGAACAGCCCAAATATGAGTGATTTCAGGTAATTGTAAACTTGATATAAATCCCCACCTTCTGTCTTATGTAGATGCTGCAAATAAAATATAACACAAGGGCACACACTTTACTTGGAGAACATTGTACTATCTGGAGGAAGGGAGATCATTATTTCACTGTACTTTTCATCTATTTGTTTATCTCATTCACCATACTCACCCATTCATTCACTCATTCATTGACTCAATTAATAATTTGAGGATCTATAAAACCAGATAAGAGTCATAAGATAGGCACTGCAATGCCCACATGGAGCTTATATACGGTCAGTTATTGTTCAGACTATGTATAAAGTACAATGGTTGGTCTTGGATATGACACTAAGGGAGTTGATAAGAAAGTAAAATCTTCCCACAGGCTGGTAGTAAGATCAGTCTGGAATACATTGCCCGTCATGTAAGGAAGGGCTGAAGTAACCAGAGGAGAGAAGAGTTTAAGACCATGCCCCGGCTTTCTACAAATATCTGAATAATCATCAAAGAGCTCATGTGTTCCATATGGGAAGGGAAAAAGAAATGAGTAGTTATATCTGGATGAGTTGGGAGAGGAAGAGGGAAGGTTTAGCCAAATATGTAATCCTTAATCTGAGACTTGAAGGATGAATGGGCATCATCATCATCATCATCATCATTATCATCAGAAAGGGCATTTCCTCAAGTGGAAGGAGCACTGTGTGCAAGTGCTCAAAGCCACACAATGGGAAGATCTTTGGTAACTGCATGTGTTTTTGCGTGTTTGTAGTACAGAGAATAGGAGTTGGAGGGGAGAGTTGAAGGGGCGTGGCCAACGATGAATGTGGAGAGAAAGTCTTGGGTCAGATCCAGGAAGTCTTTTATGCCAGGGAGTTTAAATTCTATTTGAAGTCACTAGGGGAGGTGGGGGTGGGTGGGAATCAAAGAATTATAGGCAGGGGAGTGACATACTTAGATTTATGTTTCAGAAAGATCACACTGGTGGCAGTGTGGAGGAAGGATTTGGGGGAGGGTAAGTTTCCTGACTCAAAGGGAAGGAGGAGTTTCTGACATAAATGACCCTAGGACTGTATTTTTAGGTTGAGTTTATCTCAGAGAGTCTGAAATGCATTGTCTTTGTAGCTGTGGTTCTTTTACACTGAGCTGGGTTGAGGGTCAAAAAAAGGTGTCTTTTCTTTCTGTACTCAGAATGCAGAGTATGTAGTTTTCTCTTGGTGTGTCTGGTTCATCTTACCTCCTTCCTTCCTTCCTGCCTCCCTCCCTCCCTCCTTCCCTCCCTCAAAGATGTATTGAATATCTCATAGGTGACAGCCCTGTTCTTGGTCATGGAGACATAGCAGATATACAGATAAGTTCTTGAAGGTTGGGAAGGGGGAGGAATAGAGACAAACAATAAACAAGAAAACACATGAAAGGTAATTTCAGGTGGTTTTAAGTGCTGTGAAGTTACTACAACAGAGTAACTTGATTGGCAGTAGCTTGGGTAGGGATAGGTTTGTCAGGTGGGTTAGTCCAAGCAGTCTTTCTTAGGAAGTGATACTTGAATTGAGACCTGAATGAGAATGAGGCAGTCATCTTTAGATCAAAGGGAGGCTCTCCAAAGAGGAATAACCCACAGGATCAGAATTATTTTGTCATATTCAAGGAAATTTTCGTGCTATATGGAATGAAGACAGTCAATGAGGGGGAGGGTAGTACGAGACAAGGTCAGAAAGGGAGGTAAAAGGCAAGCAAAATACAGTCATAGGATTCATAGGCCTTGGTATAAGGTTGGGGTTCCATCTCATCTGTATTGTAAAGAAATCACTCTGGCTGCTTCTAGTGGGAGGTGGATTGGAGTGAGGCAGGAAAAATAGCAGAGAAACCAAATGAAAGTTATTGTAGATGTCCAGGTGAAAAAAATATGGCCTCTACTATGGTGGTGGCAATGGTGATGGAGAAAAGTTGGTGGGTTCTGGGGATCAAGCCAAGAGAACTCACTGATGGATTAGATATGGGGAGTGAGACACAAGAGAAATCAGGAAGGAGCCCTTGATCTTGTGCTTCGCCAATGTTCCAGTTTTGGGGAAATAGGAGAGGCTGAGGAAAATAATTGGATGAGAAAACCAAAAGTTCTCTTTTTTCTGTGTCAGCTTTGATATCCTTGTCAGGCTTTAAGTAAAGATGTTAAGGAGATGGTTAGATACCTGAGACTGAAACTTAGTGAGGTGAGGTGAGGTCAAAGCTGGAGATAGGAATTCAAGGGTTACTGGTATTAAATTCATGATGGTATGATTAGCAGCTCACAAGGTGTTCACTTGGTCAAGTGATGGTGGTCTCTCCTAACTCACTACACCAGCACACTTAATATTTGGTAGATACTTAATAACTGTTTACTTATTGCCCTGAACTATACTAGACTGTTCCACAGTATTAAAGATAAGTACATTGGGGCGCCTGTGTGGTTCATTTGGTTGAGCATCCAACCTTGGATTTTGGCTCAGGTCATGATCTCACAGTTGTTGAACTGAGCTCCACTTCAGGCTCAGAGCTGAGCATGGAGTCTGCTTGGGATTCTCTCTCTCTCTCCCTCTGCCCCTCCCCCACTAGTGTGTGCACGCACGCTCTCTCAAAAAAAAAAATAGAAATAAAAGATAAGTGCATTATTTACAAGTATTTTGGCTGCTTCCTACCAAAAATGTATCTTTGTGTTTATGGTTAAAGTCTGGGAGGACATACAGAAGACTCTTCTCCATTTTGTGTTTGTTGAACATGTCCTCTTGGGCACGTGGAAAGAAGTTTACAAGAGTGTTTCTTCTCCATCTCCTCCCTTCTGTATTTAGAACTCATTGGCTTCTAAAGAGAATTCAAGCATTGGGTCTCTAGTCTTATTGGATGATTTTAATGATATTTCAAACTGAAATTTTAAACCATAAAAAATTGCTTTTTATAACAAAATATCCTCAGTATTCACATCTAAATCTACATCACAATGGGAGTTAGTATCCCCAGAACTGCAATCACTTGGACTTGGATCCTGATATTAGTGTTCTTTTCCTTCCAACTGTTCTAGACTTTTTTGTTTCTGCCTCAATAAAATACTACCTACAGTTTAAAATACTGCTTAACATTTGTGCAGTAATCTGAATGTAAGCTTTCATTCTTAAAAATAAGATCACAACTAGTTTAAGGCATGAGAAATGAATATTTTCTTTGAACAGCAATTCAAGTCATCTATTAATTACTAGAAAGATTCTGGGTGCCAACTTTTACTGATTTTTCTTATTGTTGGCACTCTCCGTAAAGACAGACTGATGATATACTCTTGGTTCTCTTTCCTCTTTTATTTTCAAATCTTTATTCCATTTCACGAATGCTTTTGAAATCCAAGTAATTGAAGAGCTTGACAAGATTTGGAAGGGACAAGAGTCTGGTCGTGATGATACAGCTGGTCCCAGGGGAAGGTGAAAACACTACTCTTAGTTGTCTTAACATTTATTTCTATTATGGAGCCTTTCTCATGGCTCTGCAGACCAAATTCCAGCCGAGGTTTGTACTGAAGACAGCATGATATAGACTCTCATGGATGGGGCTGAGAAATATTCTTTAAAAATGCATTCTGTTCATTTCCCGGGAAAGATATGAAGGCATATTTTCAAATTACCTAATCATTAATGTTAGGATGAAAGTTACTGATTCTGTAAAGTTTTATAATAACAATCTAGGTTTTATTTTAAATTAATGTCACAGGTACATTAGATAAAAATGTTCAGTTCATTTGTTTATATGTTAATTATATCTATTTCACGACATGTAATACACACTTTTTACATCATGTATAATGCATTTTAATTTATTCACTGTGTTGCAATTGAGTTATCTCTACGGATTTCCTAATTTATGTTATAAAAAACCTTTGCAAAAAGATAAATTCTTTGTTCCTACTGATCTTTAAAACAGATTTATGGCTTTCAAATAATAGCCTCAGAAGTTAAAATTTTAATATCATTTTAATGTATTCTCTAAACACTACTTCAACATTAAATCTTGCTTTTAACTCTTGTATTATCCTATTTTTCATTATACTTTACCAGCATGAGCATCCAATACGTCCTTATTTTCTCTTTAGAGGATTATATATTAAAGTTGGAAGACCTTCAAAGTTCATTTCATAAATGGGACAGTTGAGGCTGAAGAGAGCTTCTCTCTGTATCCACATAGTCCTATCATACTGATCTCATCCTTATAGAGAGTGACATTTTCAGCATCACCTTCCTTAGAAGTAATAGACAAAATCCAAAGAAACTGGTTGAGTTTGCAAACATATATTCAACCCCCAAATTCCCATGAAATGAGCATTCACCCAAAATGAGTAATAAATTACCTAATGGGACATGACCCAGTAAAGGGAAAGCTGAGAATGTGACCAACTGAATTTTGGGATATAAGCTGTGGCATCCTTGGCTAATGCATTTGCCTTTCTTGTGTCAACTAAAATTCCCACTGTTCGTTTCTAGTAGTGTGGCCTTCACAAAGAGGGCATGGCCAGAAAATTTGTTTAAATACAGAACGTAGCCCAGGAAATGGGAAGAAAGGGTGGTTTCAATAATGTGGCTCAGAGAGTGTGACAGATTTTATGAGTTCTGAGCATTGGGGAAAATTTTTTTCTCATTGTTCTCAGACTTCACTACTCCTCAAATTAAAAAGTCAAGAGCAGTTTGGAAAGAGACTCACAGTAGTGGAAGAAAGAGTGGGTGGCAGACGTGCCAGATCAGGAGAGGTGTCTCAGTAGCAATGTTTTGCAGAGTGAACATCTACGTTTCCCGCATGTACACAGGTCTGTGCACTGTGTAGCAGAACCACGGATGGCTCCAGTGGTAGAAATGTACTTGTTGGAGCCTCGGTCTTTAAAGTCTTTGAGAAATGGCAGAATGCCAGATGGAGATTTTTTTTTTGCCACTGGTATTCAAATCTTTGATGTAGGAAAATGACATTACAATGGAGATTGCTTAGGGGAAGACAGGTGGACAGGTGTATCTCACCTGCCACTTGCAGTTACGGTTTTAGTGCTTAGAAGGAGAATATCTCGTAAATAGCCCCTCATTATCGTAAGGTCTTGTCAGACGCGTTTCTTTCTGATGATGACATGTGTCACACTGGTTCTAGGAAGAAGTATGACGCAGAAGATAATTTGTTATTGACGACCCAGCTGTCTATTAAATCTTTTTTCCTTCTGCCTCAAGTTTGCTTCCCAAACCTGTTCTCAGTAAAGGAATTGTACCCTCACAGCAGCTTACAGTGTCAAAATCAGACAATGGCTACAATGGTTAGCCTTTGTAGAATATTTGCATTTTATCAGAAATTGAAATCTTGAACCAAGGAAATGAATGCCTGAGGTGCAATTTTCAAGCAGTTAATGAGCTAACTAATAAGGATTTTTTTTAGTAGCAAGAGGACTTTCTTGTTACCTTAAAATTATGCCAATTAAGAAATAAAACCAAACAAATGAAATAATCCATGAGCATTTGATGGGTAAAATTTATATTCATTTTTATTTTAATTTCAAACATTTCAACAGTATTTCCACTTCCAGAAATTATATCTATGTGAGCTTCAGAAATATAAAAATGTAATTATTGTGCTATAAATGTGCATTTTTTGAGTTTTTGTTAAATTGAGATATAACTGATGTATTAGCTTCAGGTCTATAACATGATTCAATATTTGTATATATTATGAAATAATAACCACACCCAATAAGTCCAGCTAACATTTGTCATTTTCTTGTGATAAGAACTTTTAAGACCTACTTAGCAACTTTCAGTATTTTAAAAGTTTAATTGAAATGATCTTTGTACTTCCTCTACCTGATCCTGCATTTGAATACATGTTGTATAATTTGAAATATCTTTGGAACTCTAGACTCAGGACGAGAGGATCAGTGGGTAAATTAAACCTTGGTCTAATGCTCTCACTGACGTGATGTGTATGTTTTGGAAGTCCTATATAGACTTGATGTGTATGTTTTGGAAGTTATATATATAAATATATAAAACAGTATATTTTGTGAGGATATCCCAACTAGGTGATAGCCTTGAGAGGGAAGAAACAGATTATAGTTACAGGGGTTCATCAGTGAGCCAGGACTAAGTAGAGAGGAAGCATTGGTGGATGTGATCAATGATAAAGAAGAGAGAGAACTTGGACTCTAATCGGCAGAAGTTTCAAGTGTGGTTCTCTCATTTATTAGCTGTGACAGTTTGTGTAATAAGTTTATCCTCTCTGAAGATTAGTCTTTTCATAATATGTAGTATATGTAGGTGAAATAACATACTGCATAAATTGGGAATCATGGTCTAATGTAAGCAGAACATCAAGTTCAGTATCTAAGATGACAAAGAAATGAAATAGGAAAGAGAGAACTTCAGAATTCAGATTTTCAGGCTTGAATTAGGATGATTTTTATTGCTTTCGAATTGTGACCATAGATTAAGGTTTTTTTCTTTGAATTGGAAGCCAAATGTATTATGAGTAAAGCAGCAATGATAATACCTGCCAGATACAGTTGCATCTCCTAACACGGAGACCAACACCAGATACACCTTATGAGCCCGCCCTAATTCCCTAAGGTACTGTCACCTCCCAGACCTTCAGTTATATGGCCAAGGACTCTGCTTGGATCTGTGCTGCTCAGCTTACTGGAGCTGATGAGTTGTCACTGAGCAGCCAGATATGCTCCATATTTTTGACTTTTTTTTTTTTGCTACTTCAGGACTCCACTGAGACCCCCATAAGAATGCATGGGATGTGGAATGATGCCACCCAGAAACATGGGACGGTTTATTCTTTATGGCACATATTTTCATCAGTGTGCATCAGGGGTTGGGGAGAACATGGAAGGTAAACCCTCACCAACTCCACCACCATGTCTGAGTTTATCCACATATCCTATCTGAAGAAATCCCATAGGGCTGAACTAAACTCACCTGGAGAGATGTATGGTTGATTCCTGGCCCATCATGATGCCATGACCAGTGTAATAATGCAATAGCTTGCCTCCCTTTTCATCCTTCTCTATCTTTTTAAACTTTTCCCTCATTTTCCCTACGCTAGAACTGCACCTCTCGAAAGTATCAACAAAAAATTCTTGAGATTGTTTTGCCTAGAGAAGCCAGACTAAGATGATGCTTAGCACTTAGAAGTTGTTCATTAAATATCAATTTTCCTTTCTTCCTTTTTAAAAAATATTAAAAAAATTTTTTTAAAGTCAGCTCTTTGCCCACCTTGGGGCTTGAACTCACAATCCTCACATCAAGAGTTTCATGCTCCACTGAATGAACCATCCAGGAACCCCTGCCTCCTTTCTTCCATTTCTATTAATTTTATTTGACTTTGCTCAGTTTAAGGCTGAACTTTGACTTTGGTGTCTTAGTTGCCTCCATTCCTTGTCTTATCTTCCTGAACTCATATTTTATCTCAGGTACTGATTTTTCATGTTTGTTTTTCATTTGAGCCTGAAAAGCAATGTATCCCTTTGATGTTTGGTTTCTAGAAATCTTGAGTTGGTCTAAATAGATCCTGATAGAATGCTCCTATGTAGGCTCTTAGCTCAGAACTCTCCATGTACAGGGAGTTCATGATTCATTTTACTTGAATGAGATTTATTGATTCCTGAACTTTGCTAGGACAGCCATTTCGATTTGCGAACAGCATATACATCTGTATTTAGACTTTAGTGAGTCTTCCTATGGTTTTTTAATGATAGAGTCATTGTTCTAGAGAATAGAAGAATTTGGGGTCATGCAAACTCTAGATTATTTTCATGTGAGAAGGTGTCAATCTGAGGAATGAGAGGGTTTCCTGCAGATTAGAATTCTATCTCTTATAGTTAGAGACTTATGGAAACCCCTTTTTAGTAGATCTCATGCTTAGTTCTCAATAGATAAAGGTAGATTTTGGATAGCCAACCTCAGACCCATCTTGGGAAGCATAGATACTTCCTGTTTCCAGACCCGGTAGGTGACCAGAGTGCCTTTTCATCTCTGTTAGATCTGTGAGGACTGGGATAGTTCGTGCAGACTTCATGGAGGAGTTGAGGCTTGGATGTCACCAAGAAGACTGTTGATTTTCTATAAGCCCATGTTTCTGGGTTTTCTCACAGCATACACTGCTTTGTTTCTTCATCCCAACCAGTCAAAAATCCTAATGGTTAAAGATCCATTTCAAATATCACTTTCTCTATGTAACTCTTCCTCATTTTCCTGTCTGAAAGTAATTGCAACCTCCTTTGGGTTTCCACATGCTCTGTTTATGTCTCTTTTTAGAAAAAAAATTTTTTTTCCTTAACATCCATTTATTTTTGACAGAGAGACAGAGACAGAGCGTGAGTTGGGGGAGGGGCAGAGGGAGAGGGAGACACAGAATCTGGAACGGGCTCCAGGCTCTGAACTGTCAACATAGAGTCTGACACGGGGCTCGAACTCACAGACAGATCATGACTTGAGCTGAAGTCGGACGCTCAACCGACTGAGCCACCCAGGTGCCCCTGTTTATGTCTGTTTATATACAGTCTTGTGTTATTGGCACACTTGTTTTTTTTGTACATGAACAACTCCTTGAGGGCAGGGGTGGAATCTTATGTATTTTTGTATCATGTCTTAGCACAGCATTTAGCACATAAGGTATTTCAAAATAGCTGTTGTATTGAATTTTCTCTGTCCTTCATCTCAGACATCTTGAATATTTAGTTTGTGCCAAGAACTATGTTAAACATTATGTAATTCAAATCAATTCTCCTAACTTGGACCCAGCAAAGATCACTAAGAGAATGTCTTCTGAATTATAGTCCTTAGAAGAGACCAATATTCAGAACTGGGAGTTTTACAAAGAGCGTTTCAGTTGGGGATCACTGATTGGTTTGAACAGATCTACATGACTCTTTTCCCCTCAAGATCACTTTCCCCCTTTTGCCTTTGAGTCTTTCTCTGCCGCTGTCTTTGAATTTTCTCTGATTTAAAATCCTCCCAGCTTTCTCCCACTTTCCAAATGACTTAGGCTTTAACCCCGTTAAGTGTTGTAATTTGTGGGAATTTAAGGTGGCTACAGACATGCGGTGTTCTGCTCTGTTTCCCATTTTATTTTCTGTGGAGGGAATACTCCTTCTGAGAATTGTTTTAGAACAGTTATTAGTTGGTAGGTAAAATGATGCTGTTCAAATTCAGTATGAAAGGCCACCCAGTTTTTAGAGTAAAACTTTCTGTAGAGATGGAAGTATTCTACATCTGTCTTGTCCAATACGGTTGCCACTAGCTACTTGTGGCTAATTGAGCCCTTGCAATATGGCTTGTGTGACTGAGAAACTGAGTTGTAAGTTTTATTTGATTTTAATTAAAATGTAAATAGCCCTGTGTGGTTAGAAGCTGCTGTACTGGTCATTGTAGGTATAGACCAATGACAGTTATTGTCTCACATTTTTCTATGAATACATAAAAATGCCCTTGGATAAGTACTTTTGGATAAATACTACCAGTATTTTGGTACTTTAGGATAAGTACTTTGGATAAATACTACCTGTATTACATTATCTCCCCTTTTGCAGATTCACCATGCACACAAATGTGATAAAGGCTCTAAGAAATCTTCCTTCAAAAACAAAATCTGTTTATATTAGTTTAACCCAGAATTGTCTGCTCTCAGGTGACCGTGGAATCCACTCTCCCCCTCCTCCAGCAGTAATTCTTCTTTTTTTTTTTTTTTTAACGTTTATTTATTTTTGAGACCGAGAGAGACAGAGCATGAACAGGGGAGGGGCAGAGAGAGAGGGAGACACAGAATCTGAAACAGGCTCCAGGCTCTGAGCGGTCAGCACAGAGCCCGACGCAGGGCTTGAACTCACGGACCGCGAGATCATGACCTGAGCCGAAGTCAGACACTTAACCGACCAAGCCACCTAGGCGCCCCCAGCAGTAATTCTTATAAACAACTTGTGGCCTCATTCTGCAGAACTCTTGGAAAAAGTCTCCTTCAGACCTTTTTCCCTATCAAAAGCTTGTGTTATGTGTTTAGCCAGGCTTGTTCCCTCTTCTATTTTGTGGAAACAGAAGGGTGACTTAAGTAAGCATAACGGGTAGCTTTCTCTAACCTTTACACAATCTGTTCTGAGGAGATGGGGCGTTTATATTTGCCCCATAGGCACGAAGCCATGGAGACTCTGAAATGACGCTTTATGGAGGGACGGTATGTTTTCTAGATATAGCTGTGGCTGAGCCTGGCTCACATTGAGTCCTTGGAACCATGATATGTCCCCAGTTTGACCTAAGCCACAGGTAGGCCTCCTTTTTGTGGGCCTTAGAGAGACAATCATCTGTCCCCCACTGGAGTCGCTGTTGTCATGGGTTTATCCCACCAACAATAATACAGGAAGGAGTATGATAACGTTCAGTTGTCTTTTCCTCTTACTCGTAATAGACCAGCTAGTGATGCTTCAGATGAAATTGGTCTGAAGGCTGAGAGCAGGTCCATTATTGGGAGCATTTGCTTTAAATTATGAAATTCAGGAAGGCTTGTGGCAGAGAGGCGGCCAGTTCTGCCGCAAAAGGCGCTCGCTTGTCTGTTTCTTGCATTCTGTTAAATATTTCTTATTTCCTCGGAATACACCACAAGGACCATTTGACTGTCCCCTCTGGCTTCTGCATCTTGCTTCCAGCATGAACAGACAGGTAATAACCGTTCAGCAGGGCCATTACCTCTTCTAAAGACTATTATCAAAATGGTCATTATACATAATGGAGATTATTACAGGCAGCCTGAGAGATTTTTTAGATACATCTCTCCAGTAATAGGTGGCCTTTTTTAGCCTTATATATCTGTGGGGATAATACCAGGGCACAGAATACATGACAAATGATGATTTTTAGCAAAACTCTGTCAGCTTTTAATGCATTAATTGGATTGTGGATTTAAATTGTATTTATGCAGAAACTCTTAAATTTTACTCTTGGCAAATACACGGCATGGTAGGAACATTTCAAGAATAGACGTTAAAATACATAGAATGCATCGTCCATGTTTATACTATGCAATCACACATGCAAGGATACTGGCAGTAATGAATCCTTTGAGAACAGAGTCTTTTATAATGAAGTGGCTGGTCTGTAGTCAGCCAATCAATAAGTATTTATAGACCTTGGGCTTCATGCCAGGCCCTGGAAATATGGCAGTTAGAATACACAGAGGGAAGCTTAGACACTTAGAGTCTAGAAGTCTGTTTTTTTTTTTTTTAAGTCAAATCTCAACATTTTAGTCCCATGAAGATAAAACCTCCTTATATATCTTCCTTTTGTCCCCAACTATTTGAAGGTTAATAGGTCCTGTTCCAGGTAAAATGTGAATTTTGCTGTGTGATACACAGTTGGTTGGTTACCAAATGGCCTTTCTCCCTTAGAGCAATGACTTTATTATTGTTTGGTTGGTAAGGTATAGCCAGTCAAGTATAATAAGATGTTAATATGGGCTTCTTGGCATTTCAGGAATGACTCATGACCCAAGAACAAAAAAAAGTAGTTGCCTAGTAATAGGTCATTCCAAAGAGCGATGGTGGTGGTATTGGGTCACTGATGCCTGATTTGCAAAAGAGGTATCAAAAAACCCAGTTTTGTAAACCCTCACCCAGCATCCTTTTTGGAGTGTAAACAGTTTGAGGTTAAAGTGAGCAGGGAGAGTAATTTTTGGAAAAAGTTGTTGGAGAGCTGTGGCATTTTGCTTTCTCACAGTGGGACTTAACCCTCACTTGATAAGTGAGAGGGTTTTGAAAAGAGCACAGAGATCTTGTCATTGGTACTTGTCATTGGGGTTGATAGAGCAGAAGGAACTAGTACTTGACCTTTCCTGAGAAAGGCCAGGGACTTTGGTTAGCAAGTTACTCTCATAGCCAGGCAAGGAAAGGTGGCTTCGTGGAATGTGTGGTACTAACAGATTTTATGGTGCCAGTGATAAATGAGTGTTTTGTCTGGGCCAGATAGGGTCATTGAGGAGAAAGAGCTGAGCTGTTCTGGAAGGAACCTACTGAGTCCCCTTTTTCCAAGAGGGTCATCTGGAGGGGCACTAGAACTCTTCTTAGAGCTGATGAGGGACAGTTGTTATGGCCTGATGCAGGAGACATTGCATTTATGGGTACCTCAAAGATGTCCCAGCTTTAGGAATTTCTTTTGCAGCACATTTTACTCATCTGCTCTGTATCTTACGGTTGAAATCGTCCTGTTTGATACATTGGTAAAATAATATCCTGCCAGTTTCTTCTCTCTGGGCCTGCCTTGCTGAAGATGTTAGTCCCTACTTTGGATGTCCTGTAGGGTTGGCTGCACTCCCAAACCTCCAGTAAAGAGAGAGGAATCTACAGTTGGTCATTATTTTTTGCCCACATGTTTTTTTTTTTTTTTTCTGTTTACCACCACCCCCCCCCCGTCTCTCACCTCCCACATACTCTGTGACAATAGCAAGATTTTCCTTCTGTTAACCTGTGTGTAACCACCCTAAATCACTTTCAATCAGCATAGTTGACTCCATCTTTGATTCCAAAGTTAAGCACCTGTCTCCAAACTGGCCAGTTGGCATAGTCACATGTGTTTAACACAGTGATTAGTTCTGAGATGTGATCTAAGGTGATCTGAGGAATTTTGCTGGGACTATTTAGAAGAGGTATTTTCTTTTTACTAGGATTGCTAAGCAGGTAAGATGTAAAGGAGGGGTATTGATGGTTTACTTGCTTCTTGTAAGCTTACCTCAGCAGACAGCATAGCCAAGAGTCGGCCAGAAAGATTTGTGGTGACCCCATTTGAGCATCTGTATCCAAACATGTCTGAAATTATAACCATTCTACTTATAAGAAAAGAGTAAATTGCCCCCCCCAACCATTTTGTATTGGATTTTGTCATTTAGAACAAATAAAGATCTAACGGAGGAGTATTTATATTATGGTTAAGCTGCTCCGATCAGGGGTTAAAAAAATTATTTCCCTCCCTACTTTCTAAGAAGGGAAAGTTTTAAACGTATGGAATGAAGAAATAGTAGCAAATTGAGTTCCGTATGTTCTCCACCCAGATTTTAACAATTAACTCTATCTTTGCTGTATATTTTAGACATTATGACATATTATTCTCGATATTTCAACACATCTAAAAATAAAGAATTCTCCTGTATAAACATGATACCATTATCCCACTTAAGAAAATTGCCTGTAATTTGCTTTATTCTACTATTCAGTCCATATTTAAATTTCACTCTTTTTTTCCTAGTATGTCTTTTACAGATGATTTTAACAGAATGAGTTTCCAATGAAGGTTCACACATTGATTTTGATTATTAAATCTCCTTAGAACTGTTTCCCATCATGTTATTGTTTCATGACATAGACCTTATAAGGAGTCCAGGCCAGTAGTACGAAGAAATGGCCTTCATTTTGAATTTGTCGGATTGTTTCCATATGATCTCATTTAAGTCACGAAATGCTAGTAAGTTGGAAGGTGTAACTGTACCCTGTGAACTACTAGTAAATCAGACGTTATGTCTAGAAGCTTGATTATATCCAAGTTAGTGTTTTATTTTTTTTTTTAAGAACACTTAGAGATAAATAACAAGTGTTGGAAAGCAGGGAACTCTTGTGTACTGGTGATGGGAATGTAAATTGGTGCAGCCACTATGGAGAACAGGATGGGAGTTTCTCAAAAAATTAGAAATAGAAAACCATATGATCCATCAATCTGACTTCTAGGAATTTACCCAAAGGAAATGAAATCACTATCTCAAAAATATATCTGTACCCCCGTGTTCATCACAACACTATTTACAGTAGCAAAGATGAAGAAACGACCCAAGTGTCCATTGACAGAGGAATGGATAAGGAAACTGGGATGTATATTAGGGAAATATTATTCAGCCAAAAAAGAAAAAAGAGGAGAATTCTTGCCATTTGTAACAATAGGTAAGGACCTTGAGGGCATTGTGCTAAGTGAAATAAGTCAGAAAAATAAAAATAAAATGATAACACTTATCTTTGGAATCTTAAAAAACTAAACTCACAGAGAGCACATTGGTGTTTTCCAGAGGAGGTAGGGGGCAAAATAGGTGAAGGTGGTCAAAGGTAAAAACTTGTAGTTAAAAGATAAATAAGTTTTGGGGCGCCTGGGTGGCTCAGTCGGTTGAGCGTCCGACTTCAGCTCAGGTCACGATCTCACGGTCCGTGAGTTCGAGCCCCGCGTCGGGCTCTGGGCTGATGGCTCAGAGCCTGGAGCCTGCTTCCAATTCTGTGTCTCCCTCTCTCTCTGCCCCTCCCCCATTCATGCTCTGTCTCTCTCTGTCTCAAAAATAAATAAATGTTAAAAAAAAAATTAAAAAAAAAGATAAATAAGTCTTGGGGACGTTATGTGCAGCATGGTGACAATACTGAACAATACTGTGTTGTGTATGGAAGTTTCTAAGGGAGTAGATTTTAAAAGTTCTCATCACAGGGCAAGTTCTCACCCAGGTGGGTGGCTCAGTTGGTTAAGCATTCAATTCTTGACTTAGGCTCAGGTCATGAGCTCACGGTTTGTGGGTTTGAGCCATGTGTTGGGCTCTGCACTGACATTATGGAGCCTGCTTAGGATTCTCTCTCTCTCTCTCTCTCTCTCTCTCTCTCTCTGCCCCTCCACTGCTCATGCTCCCTCTTTATCTCAAAATAAATAAATAAATCTTTAAAAAAAAAGTTCTCATCACGAGAAAAAATAAAGTACATGTGGTGATGGATGTTAACTTATTGCAATCATTTTGCGATATATACATATACCAAATCATTATGTTGTACGCCCAAAACTAATAAATGTTATATGTCAATTATATCTTAATTAAAAAAACTGCCCTAAAATTTCATAGGGATGTGATATTATAGGTGATATCGTAACATGTTGTTCCCATTGCTCACATAGGTCGGGTTGCTTAAAATTAGGGATGCTGAGCTTGACTGTTTTGCTTGAGATGGTGATTCCTATCTCATTATATAGGTACATTTTTTTTTGTATCCTTTATCCTTAATAAGTAATCTATGTTGTTGTGAGGTCATACTTTAGCATCATGAAAATTCTAAAATACTTCCACATTTGTTTTCCTTTTTCTGTAAAGAAGAGTTTTGCTTTCTTCTCTCCCTACCTCCATTTGAAATTTTTCCTCCCCTCTCCTTTTTTCTTTTTCTCTTTCTCTCTCCTTGCTCTCTTTCCTTCCTTCTTTCCTTGCTTTTTTCTTCTTTCCTTCTCTCTCTTGTGTTCCTTTCCCCACTTTAGAGTTGGTATGGTGTTGACGGATTTGTTTGGTTTTGTTTTTATAAGAATGTCTTTATTTTTATCTCTTTGAAGGATATCTTCAATGGGTTTTGAGTTCCAGGCAGGCGGTTCTTTCTCTCAACTTTGAACATACTATTCTGTTACCTTCTGACTTGTATCGTTTCCGTTGAGAAGTCAGCTGACAGTCTTACCGTTGCTTCTTTGAATGTAAAGTACCTTTTATTTTTGACTACTTTTAAGATCCTTTTGTTTCCTTTATATTTAAATTGTTTTACTATCATGCACATAGGTCTAGTTTTTCTTGTATTCTATGGCATGACAAGAATTATAGATGTCTCTACTGAGAATTATTGAAATCTCACTACATCACTCTGTTTTAACTCCTCTAGCTTTACCAGTTTACTTATTTTGCTACCAATTTATGTATTATTGTCACTTTCTAATTGAAAAACAATACAAGCCCACAGAAAAATCTTACAGTTATATATTACAATATTGTAGAGACCATCTTGTAATAGTAGGTTGCAGCTAGTCCTCAAGAACAAACTAGAGCAAGGAACTTAAATCGTAGGTGAGAATTTCTTACCATCTTTTTTTTTCCCCATACAGCTGTTAGTTTTTATATTCCTTTTCATACTTCTTTTGTTCCCCTTTTTTTTTTTTTGGTTTATTATTTCTTTTTTTTTTTTATATGAAGTTTATTGACAAATTGGTTTCCATACAACACCCAGTGCTCATCCCAAAAGGTGCCCTCCTCAATACCCATCACCCACCCGCCCCTCCCTCCCACCCCCCATCAACCCTCAGTTTGTTCTCAGTTTTTAACAGTCTCTTATGCTTTGGCTCTCTCCCACTCTAACGTCCTTTTTTTTTTTTTTTTTTTTCCCTTCCCCTCCCCCATGGGTTCCTGTTAAGTTTCTCAGGATCCACATAAGAGTGAAACCATATGGTATCTGTCTTTCTCTGTATGGCTTATTTCACTTAGCATCACACTCTCCAGTTCCATCCACGTTGCTACAAAAGGCCATATTTCATTTTTTCTCATTGCCACGTAGTATTCCATTGTGTATATAAACCACAATTTCTTTATCCATTCATCAGTTGATGGACATTTAGGCTCTTTCCATAATTTGGCTATTGTTGACAGTGCTGCTATGAACATTGGGGTACAAGTGCCCCTATGCATCAGTACTCCTGTATCCCTTGGGTAGATTCCTAGCAGTGCTATTGCTGGGTCATAGGGTAGGTCTATTTTTAATTTTCTGAGGAACCTCCACACTGCTTTCCAGAGCGGCTGCACCAATTTGCATTCCCACCAACAGTGCAAGAGGGTTCCCGTTTCTCCACATCCTCTCCAGCATCTATAGTCTCCTGATTTGTTCATTTTGGCCACTCTGACTGGCGTGAGGTGATACCTGAGTGTGGTTTTGATTTGTATTTCCCTGATAAGGAGCGACGCTGAACATCTTTTCATGTGCCTGTTGGCCATCCGGATGTCTTCTTTAGAGAAGTGTCTATTCATGTTTTCTGCCCATTTCTTCACTGGGTTATTTGTTTTTCGGGTGTGGAGTTTGGTGAGCTCTTTATAGATTTTAGATACTAGCCCTTTGTCCGATATGTCATTTGCAAATATCTTTTCCCATTCCGTTGGTTGCCTTTTAGTTTTGTTGGTTGTTTCCTTTGCTGTGCAGAAGCTTTTTATCTTCATAAGGTCCCAGTAATTCACTTTTGCTTTTAATTCCCTTGCCTTTGGGGATGTGTCGAGTAAGAGATTGCTACGGCTGAGGTCAGAGAGGTCTTTTCCTGCTTTCTCCTCTAAGGTTCTGATGGTTTCCTGTCTCACATTTAGGTCCTTTATCCATTTTGAGTTTATTTTTGTAAATGGTGTGAGAAAGTGGTCTAGTTTCAACCTTCTGCATGTTGCTGTCCAGTTCTCCCAGCACCATTTGTTAAAGAGGCTGTCTTTTTTCCATTGGATGTTCTTTCCTGCTTTGTCAAAGATGAGTTGGCCATATGTTTGTGGGTCTAGTTCTGGGGTTTCTATTCTATTCCATTGGTCTGTGTGTCTGTTTTTGTGCCATTTTTGTTCCCCTTTTACTGCAGACTTGAATCTATCTATGCATACGTAGCAGAAAAAAAGTGCTTAGAGTTTCTAAATTTATGCCTTCTCCAATCAAGAAACCCAACAGACCATGTCTATAATGTACACCTAATTCCTTCCCTGAGAAGAATTTCGTTGCCCCAGTGGCAAGAAGGGCAAAGCAGATCCATCCAATTGGCCCAAGCCAGGCTGGGTATTTTTAAGGTCATGGCTTCTGAGAGGCCAATGTTGTAATCATATGTGTTGAGGGGAGAATTTGGATAGACAAGTCAGTAAGTGTTGGCTACATCTTCCCATTGTCTGTGGAAGCCGGTCCCTATGTTGCTTTACTTTGTAGAAGACGAGCTTTCCAGAATGTAAAAACGTCTTGTATGTAGACCAGCTAGGAGTCATCTTAAATATTATCAGATTTTAGAAACTTTTTGCCAGCTGTAGGGTCCTGATATCCATAAAACAATCTTTTGGAAAGCTAACCTTAAGCTGTACTTCCCCCTACTCAAGCTCTTGCCCTAGGCCATATCATTCTCTTTCAACATTTTTGTTTTTTAAACTATGCTCTGCTCTTCCCTAGGTGCAAGATCTCTGTGTGTATGTTTGATGAGTACTGTCACATTTTACAGTGTTTTATGTGATGTTAAATAACTTTTATACCATCTTCCTTTTATCTGATATTGCAGAAAGCAGCCCTCTGGTTCTTTAGTTGTTTTGCTTTTGGAGTAACTGGAAAAAAAGCATATCACAGGAATGAGTCTTCTTTATTAAGAAAGGAATAATCCTCCATAGATTTGATATCTCAGAGCAATGTATTTAGCATCATTTATATGAAAATGAAGTATATGCTTAAAGCCCAACAACTGCTTAGATGTTCTTAAAGTAAAAAGTTTTAATTTACTTCAGGATCTGAAAATATCAGCATAGACCTCATTTAAAAATATGTTTGACCTTTTTTTTCTTTTGCTTCTTGTGCTTTTACTGTATACCCTTAATGTATGTGTGTATGTATACATGTGCACACACCACATTTTAGTAATTCTGACGTCTAAAGGAAAACCCTTTCCCTCACATTTAAGGGAATATGCAGTTTTGTTCTCAGATAAGAAGCCAACAATAGTAACAACATTAACAATAGCACTGAATGATTCTTTGAAAAGATTTTCCTGTTCCTTATTCCTAACACTGAGAAAGTCCTTAGGAAGCCATCGTTAGTTTTTGCTAAGAGAACCACCTAAATGTTTGAGACCAGGCTTTAAACAATCTTGTGGGCTCATCACATTTCAAGAACATTGGTATGCAGGGGATACAGTTGTTGTAATTGGAGAAGAGGATCGTCATAGTTCAGCTTTGTCTATGGATTGTGATATAGTTAACAGCATCCAGGAGAAGCTATGTTACTGAACAGCCAGGTGATAACAAACTATTCCCTAAAGAGTCTGTTCTGGTATATGATTTTCAGTTATAATAATGTGCGCTGGCATGTTCTGATGAACTTGGTGAGGCATGTTCAAGTGGCCCAGTCTTGTTGGCTTCCTAACAGCTCCTCAGAGTTGCTGAGGGGCTGGCCTGGTTTTGTTTTCCAGGCTCCCTGAGTACTACTCATCAAGGCAGCATTCACCAAGCATTATGAATGGTACATTGCTCCTCTGAGCAGGTTAGAAAACAAGATGCCTGGATCCAGGCCCTTCCGTATGTACTTCTGCTCTGATAGCCTTCAAGCCCATTACAACATAGGGCATAGGTGGTGGGTATGGCCTCATTTCAGAGGAGAGCTGCTGGTGACATGACATACTCTAGTCTGTATGCATTCTGTTTCAGTGTAATCCTTTAAGAAGATTAGGTTTTTTTGGTGTGTTTTTCATTAAGCACTTTGTAACATAGGTCCCTCATCAAAGAGAACGTAGCAGATGTATAAGTTTCCTAGAGCTGCCTTGGCAAACGTACTAATTTGGTAGCTTAAGATACCAGAAATGCATTCTTTCACAGTTTTGGAGCTAGAAGTCCAAAATCAAGGTGTCAGCAGGTTTGCTCCTTTTGGAGTCTCTGAGAAAGAACATGTTCCATGTCTGTCTCCTACCTACTGGTGTTGGCTGGTAATTCTTGACATCCCTTGGCTTGTAGCTGCATCACTCCAATCTCTGCCTCTATCATCCCATGACTTTTCTATATATCTCTCTGTGTGTCTCTCTTCTAAAGACATCAGTGATTGAGTTTATTGCCCATCTTAATCTAGTATGTCCTCATCTTAACATACCTTACTTATATCTGCAAAGACTCTATTTCCAAATAAGGTCAACATTCACAGGTACTGGGGGTTAGGACTTGTACATACCTTTTTGGGGGGCACAGTTTAACCCATTATAGTTGTTTCTTCTGTGCAACCCTGTTTAACTCACATGACTTCTTTTGTCCCCCATTTCATTACTAAATCGAAGTTCTGCTTTGTCAGGGCTTCCTTTAGTATAATTGATCATTGACTAGAACTTTTAAAAATGTTATCACCAATTAACAAGAACCATCGAGCTTAATAAGACCCAACAATACTAATTCCAAAATATACACAAGGTAGCTAGAGTAGGGAAAAACCATCTAAGACCATGCTTAATGGGTAACATTGATACTTCCATTGGACAATGTTCTCAGCCATTTAATATATTGAAACTTAATTCAAGAAACAAGTCTTTGATCCCTGCTGAGGGCAAACAACGGTATTAAGATCTGGGGATAATTAAACAGATAAGATGTACATTTGATTTCAACCTTTATTGTTCAGTATTGCTCAGTATTGGTGATACTGAACAATAAGTGACTGATTATTTTTGAATTATTTTAAAATAGATGTATAATATCATGTATAATATTGTTCAGTATTGTTCAGTATTGGTGATACTGAACAATAAGTGACTGATTATTTTTGAATTATTTTCAAATAGATGTATAATATCATGACCCAGATTCATGGAACCATTTTCTAATCCAGTCCCTCTAAGAAAAAATTATCTTGGTGGCCACTCTGATCATATAGTTGAGGTTCTGAGACATCTCTGTTCTAAGCTTAGTTTGGAAACATTCAGTGTGGAGCAGAGTTTTCACTTCTTTCTTTCGCAGATATCTGGGTCTGTCTGTCATGTTTCAGAATTACCTTCCTCCATCACTTTGATAATTCCTTTCATTTTAGTTGGGACACCAGAATCTCAGCCCAGTGTGTTTTGAATTCCCATAGAAAAATGCTAGTCTGATAAAGAGGAGAGAGCCCTTCTGTCCCTCACATCCATGTGTACTTGACTTTTAGCTTCTCTGCTCAGCGCTTTTATATACTTTTTTTTTTTTTTAACGATATGGCTAGTGTCTTATCACTAAACCTGACTGATCAGTCTGTTACTGTGGGAATAAAGTGTGTGTGTGTGTGTGTGTGTGTGTGTGTGTGTGTGTGTGTGTCTGTCTGTCATTGGGGTGGAGGGAGATTGGAATCCCTTACTTTAAAATCCACATTATTGACCACATAGTATTTCATTCATGAATAGGCATGGTGTAAATGATCATTATCATATCGATGGGCCCAAATATTGTTTTCAATTTTCCCCATTTGAAAACTTCTTTTTACTCTCATACATTGTAATAAGATTCATTCATTCCAGGTGATTTTTGACCTTCATATAGTTATCTTTGCTGTTCCTTCTCCCTAGAATTCTCTTTCTTCTGTTCTTCATATGGCTGTTATGGCTGTCATGAGAATGAGTTTCCCATGTCTTCTACCTGTAGTGTGACTGACTGAAGGCCCCTTGATGGTTGTTGTGCTCAGAAATCTATCAATGACTTTGCATCAAGGACTTACCTCCCAGGGCTGCTCGCCTGGGTGCAGTGGTTGAGTGTTGTGAAGATTGCGTGTTGTGAGGATGTTTGGGGAGCCTTATTCCTAGGAGACATGGGACTTTTTTGTCTGGTGACTTTGACCCCAGAAGTCCATGGCTGCTTTGCCAAATCTTTGTTATATTGCACAGCAGCCCAGGACTCTTGAAACAACTTTCTCTCCCTCGTTCCTTTACATGGGGTCAGACTTGCGTGATGGCCTAATGACAATGTCAGGCTTCCACTTCTCCCTCCTTCCAACAGAGGAATTTTCTCAGATAAAATCTTTACACCTTTGATCCCATCTTGAAATCTGCTTCTTAGGGGACCTGGACTAATGCCGCTGGCTCTGTGTTCCTTACTGTTTGGTCAGATGTCCATTTGTACATGGCCTTCACTACTGTAGTCGCTTTCCTGGTTATTATTTAGCACACCAGCCCACTGTTTTATTTCCTTTATAGCAGTGGTTATGATGCCTAAATGCTTGTTTGTTTATTTGGTTACTAATTACCTATTTCCTCTATTGGAATGTAGTTCTCCTTCGGGCAGGGTCATGATCAGCCCCAGCATTTAACTGTATTCGTGGCACATCATCTATGCTTAACAGATACTGTTGAATTAATGGATGGATTCTGATAGATTTCTAACAAGGGGTTGAGAGTTTTGAGGAAGAAATGTATTAGTGGTAATTAGGGAAGCTGGCATGTTTTGGAGGAGGGCAAGACTAAACTAGATACTATTAGGCAGTTGAAGACACTATATGGATCCTGGTCTCATGAGGGTAATGAGGTAAAAGAGATGATACATTGACTTATGTCCCTAATTCTCTGGGATAGCTCCATTTCTGTCCTGTCAACCATCTAAGGGAACTCACCCTTGTCAGGGTATGTGTTCTGAAAAACGACGGCCAAAGTGACGAAGAAGGATGTCAGTATAGTGTCAAAGGCAAGCTTTGTTTTAATTTAACATGGCGCTTCAGTCTGGCCCACCTGTTTTCCCTCCCTCATGATGTGGGGCAAAGGGTTGGACCTTCCTTTGCTTTAGTGACCAGGGCAGACCCCGAATTAGGGTCAGGGGGCAAGAAAAGCTGTACATTCTCTTCAGTGACTGTTTTTAGTGGTGGTAGTATGTGCTATGTTCAAAATTCTCTAGCCTAATTTTAGCCAGAGGACTATTTCCGTCATTGAGAATTTTCCTTCTCATTTTGAACAGTAACCCTCTATCCAACAAGAGAATTTGGCATTTTGGCCTAAGACAAGGTAGAATTTAGATGTGAGGGTGGTGACTAATTAGTCCTGGAATCAAATTCTCCTGTCTGGCCATATCGGAGAATATAGGACAATTGGCAGAAAAATAAAAAACGACTTCTGAATGCTCAGAAGTTGTGCCGGTCTTGAGGAAAGTTGACCTAACCTTAATGGAAAATTTTCTTCTTGTTGGGATCTGAGGCTCAGATTTGTGGCTCTCAGGATAGGTGAATTTGTGTGCTGTGAATAACCAATAATGGATTCCATTTTTGTCTCAGATTCTTCCACACTGATATTATTCCCTTCAGGCAGATTCTTAAAGGTAATAAGCCTATTAGCTACCCTATCTTTTGGGCAAAAATTTCCACTTTAATGTGTATTGCACGCATGTATTCATGCACATGTGGGTACCAATG
Organism: Lynx rufus; assembly: GCF_022079265.1. Lineage (NCBI taxonomy): Eukaryota > Metazoa > Chordata > Mammalia > Carnivora > Felidae > Lynx > Lynx rufus. The sequence goes on from NW_025814824.1 coordinate 20,126,043, forward strand.
CACACAAATTATTACATCTGCTCCTTTTGGTATATCTATTTAACTCAAGCCTGTAAAATGTAATGAAAATGCAACGAAGATCCATATATATATATGGAGAAATATATATTAAGACCAAGATACACAAGCCAGAGAAAGACCTGGACCCAGAGGGAGAATCGTGCTATTAGCTGAGCAATGCAATCAGAGAGAAAGTATCCCTTTGCATGGGGTCCAGATTAGAATGGTCAAAGCTTCAGAGAAGGCGGCATTAGCCTGCCTTGACATTAAGGGTAGAGACAGAAGGAAAGGAGCCCTGCCAGGTATTTGTGAAGTAAAAGTTCCCCTTTCTTTTAAAACACAATAGCTTGTGTAATTTTGTCACATGCATCTGTTGCTCTCCCCTCTTAACTCTGTGCGGAAGTGCTCACCCGAGCATTCACGGGAGCAGTTCTCCCTCCCACCCCTGACACCTGCCACGGAAAATGCTGCATTATTCATCGGGGAGCTAATGGCAGGTGATGAGATCTTTTCACGCCACATCCCTCTCAGTAGGTGTTTATCACTCTGTTCACCAGCAGCCCTGCTATTACTGAGGGGCCAGAAGAACCCTACACACTTGCTTGCAAGGTAATGGGAAACGTGCTCAGCTTTCTGGGCTCACAAGTGCAGATGAAGGTTATCACCAGGGCAGCTGCGAAGCCCAGGGTGGGAGGAAGGTGGTCACTCTAAGCGAACAGCTTAATTTTGGAAATCCATACAAATCATGTCAGAGCCATGATAATCCATCTTCTTTAGCTCCCAGCCTTTCAGCAGTGACTGCACTGTAATAATTCCCCCCGATTCACCTGTGATCTCTATAAATAACCGGAGTGAGGGAGGAAAGGAGGGGAGGAAAGAGATGAGTTTAGCTTAGTGTCTGATGAGCATGCCAGCGAGGAATTTATCTCTGTCTAGTAAGCAAGCTGTGGTCTTCTCCGAGAGTGGGCGGGGTGTGGCAACGCGCAGGAAGCTGGCAGGGGGACAGTCCTGCGACCCCAGCTCAGTGCTCTAGTGTCATTTGAAACCAGCTTGACAAGAGAGGTAGTGGTTCTGCTGATTTATCTGAAAGCTGTGACAAAAAAATTATGGAGCAATACCATGTCAGCATGTGGGAGGAATAAAGGAGGGGAGGCTATTTTATCTTCTGGTCCTTAATTCCGTGGGGAGCACATGTTATCAGAGATTCCTTTGCCACACCACATTTGCCATTGTAACCATCAAGTGATTCTAACTTTTTTATTCGCTTTTTTTCTGGTGGAGTTTTTGTTGTTGTTGTTAGGGATAGCAGGACTTGGGGGTTACTGTTTTGGGTTACAGGAATGTTAAGTGAAAGAATCTAGGTAGGAAAAGTCACTAGGGTCAAGACAGCCTGGTAGGGAGGCAGTCAAATTTTTGTTTGCCCTGCTCATGGTAGCTGATTTCACAGTTCTTCCTGATGGGTGCTGCTTCTCAATCCAGGGTCTCCCATTGGTTTCTCTCTTTCGCCTCATAGGCAGTGTGGTGTAGTGCAGGACAGAGGGTTTTGGATTTAAAGTGGGAAAGATGTGGGTTTTAATCAGCTCTTTAGTAGCTGTGGGAATTTAAACTTTTTGAGCCTTTTATTACTTGTATAATGGATATATAATTACAAGTCTAGGTTTACTTTGAAAACTAAATAATAACCATTTAATAAGTCCTTAGCAATGATTAACTCCTTCCATTCTTTTGAACTTAAGGTGAATTTATTGTTCCTTTCACATGGCCAAAGAAAATTTCTTTAGCTAAGTTGACAAGTCTTCTTCCATGAGGGAAGCAAGTTCAGACACTCTAATAAATGTTTCAGATTGGCCCTTGGTCAGTGAGTTAATGGTTAAGTAAACTGATACACATCCATGCCATGGAATATTATTCAGCAATAAGAAAGAGCCAGGTATTGATACACACAACATGGATGTCTCTGCAAGGGAATTATGCTGAGTGAAAAAAGCTAATCCCAAAAGGTTATACAGTTGGCCTTTGAAGAAGATACTGATTAGGTAGCAGGGAAGGCACTCAAGCGAATGGGCACTGGCATCAGACCAACGTGGTTATGAATTCTGGATTCTGCTTCTTCCTAGTTGTCTGATCTTGGATAAGCTTCTTATCCTTTGTGAGCCTTAGTGTTCTCATGTGCATTTGGGGCATAAAAACACCCATCTTGTATGGGCTGCTCTGGTCATTACATGAGAAAGTATATGTAAATATTATTAATTGAGTGACACTATGAGAACAATCACGAACACTTAATTTATGCCAAATACCCCGTTCCTTAAAGACATTAAGTGAGGATTAGATAGTAACTTCCTGAGTTGGCTGAATATGTCTGAAAATAGTACTCTTCACGGAAATGGTCATGATGTCAACATCCACACTTGAAAGAAACTTCAATAAAACTTCAGAATGGCCTATCAGTGAATTATGGAAAGGGCTCCTTAATTGCTTTCTGTATTATTATGTTCAAATGAATATCTGGCCCTAGGGGCGTGAATAAATCTTTAGTATTATGTGTCATCAATTATGCCGTGGTTTGTAACAGTTCTAGGACCACCTGCATATTTACAGGCTTGAGCAAGTGCTTACAGATGAAACAGAAGAGTGAATATTATAGGCTGTAATCATTCATTCACAATTTCTGATGGTGAACTATCCTTCTTCCATTTCCTGTTGGTCTAGGTACTTACACTTTTCTGCCTAGTGTGCTAGAAGTTAATTATGGGAGTCTAAGCTCCAAAGCCTAGTTCTATCAAATTTATATGTTAGCATTATAAAGTACGGCATTTATAGTATAAAAAAAAATGCCCCACTGTTTCAAAGCTAGTGTGACCACAGCAGCATGTGTACTCGCAGAGACGTGGAGAAGAGTGTAGGAAAAGCTAGTGCTGTGGTGCTGTATGGACAAATGTGTGGTCGGATCAACTCTGAATGCAGGGCATCGAGCACGTGTGAGATGGAAGGCCAGCCAGGTAGAGCGGGGTGTGCGAAGACAGGTGCGGATCTGATTTTGTTCCTGATGCTTTCATTAACAGTTAATCTGTGTATTTTTGGTCAAGTCACATGATCTCTGAACCTCTGACTTCTTACCAGTAAAGTGTCGAGGGTGTGGGATTCTGGAATCAACAGAAACTGGGTTTAAATCCTTGTTCTTTTGAGTCTCAGTTGCCTCAGATGTAAAATGGGGTAGTAGGATTTATTGCAGAAGATTTTATGGGTCTAAATGAGGTAATACATTTAAATACCCAACACTTCTGCACTTCTAATAATGCCCATCAAATGTAAGCTACTATTTTAAGTGTCTGATTGAATCAGAGAGAAAAAAAAATCCCTGGATCAATACTATGGAGAAGGTTGTTTCTGTGCCCCTAATTCATTTTTTCCTCTCACCATGTACGCAGAATAAGGACTCCCTAAAATGTTCCGAAATTCCTAGAACCTGTAAATATGTTACAAGGAAAAGGACTTTGCAGTTGTAATGAAGGGTATAGACTTTAAGAGAAGACGATCCTGGATTATTCCCATGGGCACAGCCTAATTACATGAGCTTTTAAAAGCAGAGAACTTTCTCTGGCTGGAAGCTGGAAAGTTTCTAAGCATCAGAAGGGTTAGACATGCCATTGCTGGCTCTGAGAGCAAGGCCCATGTGCAAGAACTGTAGAGATGCCTTCAAGAGCTGAGGGCAGCCCCAGAGGATAGGACCTCAGTACTAAAACCATAAGAAATTGAATGAGTTGGAAAGCAGATTGTTATCAGAACCCCTCGGTAAGAGCCCAGCCGGCTGACATCTTGATTTCTGCCTTGTGACATCTGGATTAGAGAAACCCTTTGAGCCAGCTCAAACTTATGACCTAAAGAACAGTGAGATAATAAATTTATGTTGTTTTTAGTCACTCTGTGGTTATTTGTTATGGTCGTGATAGAAAACTAACACATTATTTGACCCCCTTCACATCTCTTTCCAGACTTGTTAGAAGTTAGCTGCAATTTCAAGGATGTTTCACAAGGATAACATTACCCAGAGTGGAAAGGTATCTATGAAGAGATTTATGTATTACAGATAGGGGAAGCTTATCAGCAGGGTTATGGGCAAAATTATATATATGTAAAATTTATTTATAAAAATTTATAAAGACTTATATATCTCTCTCTATATGATTATATATAATGAGATGAGATTTGGGAAATTTAAAAACTGAAAGCAACATTTATGACTATTTCCTTGTTTTAAGATGAAGAAACTAAAAGTCAGAAGTGGCCAGTGGACTTGCCCAAGGTCAAATTTCCAACTACTTGTCCTAGGCTAGACTAGCCTACCAAATTCTTGTGATGTCCTCTCTTCACTCTACATGGTATTCACACCTAATGGATCCCAGTCACATGGTGGGGCATAGAATGGCAAAGTGCTGAGGGGGAGGTGATCAGGAATGTAAATGGTGTTTTTCTATTCAATGAGGAATCTCAAAGACGAGCTTCTTTAAAAATGTTTTACCTGTTAGCATAATACCCTCCCGTTCCATCCATGTATTTGCAAATGGCGAGATTTCATTCTTTTTGATTGCCAAGTAATACTCCCTTGTATATATATACTACATCTTCTTTATCCGTTCATCTGTCGATCATGACTTTAAGAGACAAAACAGATGAACATGAGGGAAGGGAAACAAAAATAATATAAAAACAGGGAGGGGGACAAAACAGAAGAGACTCATAAATATGGAGACCAAACAGGGTTACTGGAGGGGTTGTGGGAGGGGGGATGAGCTAAATGGGCAAGGGGCATTAAGGAATCTACTCCTGGAATCATTGTTTCACCATACGCTAACTAATTTGGATGTAAAAAATAAAACAATCATAGCCAACAACAACAAAAAGTTTTACCTGTGAGTAAGCATAAGGCTTCATTCACCCTCCATGTTTGGCTTATGCATCTAGAATCCTCACCTGGTTTTATCTCTCAAGTGCTCTTCTTTATGTGTAAGCTAGCATGGTCATAGGTAGATGGAAGTCATTGAACAGCACATGAGGGATTAGGTTAGGTGACTGCTAAGATAATTTCCTGTCCTAGAATTGTTCAAAGCACTCAAGGTAGTGATTTATGTCTGCTTAGAAGGATGCCATCCAGACCTTGACCAGTGTTGAAAACAATTTCCCAGCTAGCAATGCGAAGAGATTATTCCATAAGTCGGCCATGTTTATGGTATATTGTCCATGAAATCACCAAGCAGACATGTCACTGCATCATAGAACCTTCACCCAGGTTCATATACGTAAGGTGCTATTGCCTTACAAGGCATTTATGAGATGTATGATAGCAGTGGACAATAGAGGAGCTATTTTTCTCTTTGTAATGCTGAAAATATGGCTTTCTTTTTGGATCCTATTAAAATCCCAGTAGATGCGTATATACTATGACAGTGAGTGTGATTTTTTTTTTCTTCTGTTGCTCCAGAATTGGTGATGAAGTCCCAGAGTTGAAGAGTGTACAAGTACCCTTCATTTAATTTTTTTTTTTTAACGTTTATTTATTTTTGGGACAGAGAGAGACAGAGCATGAACGGGGGAGGGGCAGAGAGAGAGGGAGACACAGAATCGGAAACAGGCTCCAGGCTCTGAGCCATCAACCCAGAGCCCGACGCGGGGCTCGAACTCACGGACCGCGAGATCGTGACCTGGCTGAAGTCGGACGCTTAACCGACTGCGCCACCCAGGCGCCCCTACCCTTCATTTAAATAAGAACACCAAAAACTGGGGTTAGACACCTGTCCAGAGCTTACTAAGAAGAGGCACAATCTGCCCTTCTTATTCAACGATCTCCCCACCCCAAGTTGATAAAAATAGGACTAGACTGGTATGTGTTAGTTTGCTGTTGCTACCCCAACAAAGTACCATCGATTGGGTGGTTTGCACAACAATTTATTTTCTTACAGTTCTGGAGGCTACAAGTCCCAGACCAAGGTGTTGGAAGGACTGGTTTCTTCTAAGGTATCTTACTGATTTGTAGATGGCTATCTTCTTCCTATGTCTTCACATTGCTTTTACCCTGTGCCTGTCTATGTCCAAACATACGCTTATAAAGACACCAATCATGTTGGATTAGGGCCCTCTAGTGCCCTCATTTTAACCAAATTGCCTTTTTAAGGACCCTGTATCTAAGTATGGTTACATTCCAACTTTGTGCTGCTCTTAGCTGAAAAGAAAACCACAATTGTTAGCATGGCTGCACATTAAAAACAAGAGAGGTTGAAGGTCAGTTATATCCTTGGCCTGCTCAGGTGACATCTAGGCCAAACAAGCGGATATCCCACCCAGCGAAGAATCTGAAGTAAACATTGCTCCTGAGGCTGCTCAAGAACTGTGCCTGTATTATCTGTGTTAATGGTTCTCATCCAAGGTGGATTGGCCCTTTAGGGGATACTTAGCAATTTTGTTTGCAACAATTAGGAAAAGAGTTCTCCTTCATATAGTGAATAGAGGTCAGGGGTGTTGCTAGACATCCTACAATGCACAGGGCATCCCACACACAAAAGAATTATCCAGGTCAATATGTATGTAGAGTTGCTCTTGAGAATCCTGGTCAGCATGGAGGCCATAACATTGGCACTTGCTTCCATAACAGCATAGGCCATCACCATTACATAGAACCAGACTAAATGCAAGGGAGACCAGTGGTGTCTCCTCATGACTGACAGATGGCCAGTTACATAGGAGTGTCTCCGCCTTTTTTTTATTTCTCCTTCTTAGACTCAACTGCAAGGATCAAGATGGAGGGGAGGAGAGGCAAAGAAATGACACAGAAGTATGCCATATTCTCCCATTCTGTAATTCAAGGGCATAGTGGGGAAGGAAGAGTATACAAGCAGATCATGCCTTCCTCTTCACATTAGGCTTTTTGAGCCACTGAGCTAGTCTGTGATACAAGAAGTGGTTAGCTTTTGAATTGGATATGAGCTTGAACTGTTGACTGGGATTGATTGATTGATTGATTGGATTTTTGGACTAGGTTTTTAGAAAGTGCCTGGAAACCTACGGGGTTTGCCTAAAAGGTCCTTAAGTAATGGGTTGGGGGAGCTTAACAGTATTCAACTTGAAAATGGTGACGAAATAAAACCATTCCTTGGTTGAACCCCTAATGGCTTGAAACTCCTTTAATAGGAGTAAACATATAATGTAAACATGGTATGTAGCTGTCTTTAGGCTGGCACTCATGCCCTTTAAGAGCTTGTCTTGTAATGCTGCCAATGGATGATGCATTCCATAGAGGGGAACCAGGTGTTTGCTCAGCTCAATGTTCTAAGACTTAGGAGTCCTAAAGGAGGTAATGATTTTCTGGTAGAAGTGCAGTATCTTACTTATTCATCTGGCTGCATGAAATTGAGTGAGAACATCTAGGTTCAAACCACAATTTAGCTACTGAGCTTAAGGTGTGATCTTTACTTAGTTACATAACTTCTGTTTTGAGTCCAGTTTCTCCATCTACAAGGTGGACAAATATGATTTAGAATATTATTTGTAAAGTTTGCTTAAGGTTTACTGGGGCTTGGGGGTTTAACTTCTTATTATTCTTTATTTAGCGAAAGTTTTCATAGCTGTAACGCAACGGTAGCTACTATTTACAGAGCACTTTTCTCCTTGATTTTATTTATATAAATTCAAAACCAAGCAGAACTAGTATATGGTGATAAAACTTCAGCATGTTGTTTACCTTTGGCTGGGTGGGGTGATGAAGAGGTGGCTTCCGGAATGCTGGTGATTTTTTGTTTTCTTATCTAGATGGTGGTTACAGGAATTTTCAGGTTTTCAGTTTGAAGAAGTTTCTTTTTTTTCATTTGAAGTATAGTTGACATACAATATTAGTTTCAAGTGTACAGCATAGTGATTCGACAATTACACACTTATGAACTGCTCATGAGTGTAGGTAGCATCCATGATCGTACAAAGTTGTCGTGATATTATTGGCTGTATTCCCTGTGCTGTACTTTTGATCCCAGTAACTTATTTGTCTTATAACTGGAGGTTTGTACTTCTTAATCTCCATCTATTTCTAAAACGTGCCATACTTTTTTCTGAGTATTGTTGAGCACCAGATAGGAAATGTAGTCTTAATTTAACTTACAGCAAGAGACTCATAAAATGTTTTTGAGGAAAAAATAAGTTTAAGTGATTTTCATAGGAAAGATGGTGACTACCATTGTTTTTGAGGTCATTTGACAGATTACTTTAGAAGAAATTATAAAATCTGAAATGGTTTTTCTGCCGCCTTCTCTTCCTGCTCCTTTGGGCTCTTCTCCAAAGTGACATAATTGTCACCCATGGGACCCTACCTAGTGCTTTGCCTGTCCTCTCTGGTGCTACAGTAGGGCAGTCATTTGAGGAGCGATGAATCACTAAAATTGGAGTGTTAACCTATCATCTCACTGTGAGGATGAGGAACATTGTAGACAGAATCTCAAAAGATGGGTATCTGATGGCAGAAGGGGAGATCTCTTGTCCCATTTCAGTCTCAGGTAAGGTCTTTTTTGGGTACCGCTGCGCCCTCTGCTGGGGGCCCATTAGAACTCCCAGAAAAGCCCTCATGGTGGAAAGTTACCTTTTAGAAAACAGTAGGTACTTTTTTCAGGTGGAATGATCAAGCAGGAAAGAAAATGCCTCCTAACTCTCTAGAGAGTCAGGAATTTAGGGGAAGATGGAACAACATGAGGGCTCTGCATTGTTAAGTAGTCGTCCTACTTCTCTTGTTGTATCCCTGAACACAATATTTACAAAGGGCATGGGGAATGTTTGGTAACCGTGCTTACAGGTGGGCGGTACATCACAGTTTTTCTCAGATTGATCAAGATTCACGTTGCATGCCTTTTATGTGCAAGGAATTGGGATACAAAATTATTAAAACATAGTTCTTAGCTTCAGGATCTTATCCTCTGGAAAAAATAGACGTGTTTGACAAATAGACATGCTTACTGGTTTGGGTAGTTGGTGATTAACATGTTACAAATAAAAGGATGGTGAATAGCTTGAAAAAATTATGGTATGTTATTTATAGTCCCATTTATGTAAAATATTAGTGTATATATTCATGATCCCACTTAACATAATTAAAATATTAAAAATACTTTCAAATGTTACAAAAAAATCTAAAAGTCATATATTGATTTTTTATAATTTATAAATTGTATGATTTAAGGACATGTTTTTTTCTTTTGTTAAAGTTTATTTATTTTGAGAGAGAAGGAGGGAGGGAGGGAGGGAGAGAGAGAGAGAGAGAGAGAATCGCGAGCAGACTCCATGCTGTCAGTGTGGAGCCCAGGGTGGGGCTTGAACTCACAAACCATGAGGTCATGACCTGAGTCAAAATTAACTCAGCTTAACTGACTGAACCACCCAGGTGCCTCTTACAGACATATTTTAAAATCTGATTTTGAAGAATAAAACTTTTTTTTTGTATTTTTAAGATGTGCTAGTTGCAAAAAAAAAAAAGACAGAAATAAAAAGAAATAATATGTAAAGATGTAAAGAAGCCAGTGAAACACTGCGAGCAATCCATTTTCTGAATGTAAAAACATGAATGAGCTGGCCTATATCCTTTGAGGCTTTTTCTTGAGCATACATACAGCCATATCAATATATCTGAGATGATACTGTGCTTTTTCATTTCAGATCTCCCTTTGTCCATGTTAATATATTTTATTTATATTGTTTTAAAAGAAACAAAGGGTATAATTGTTTATTATCTGGCTTTCTGGAGGCATAATTGACTTAAAAATTGGACATGTTGAAGGTGTACAGCATGATCTGGTATACGTGTTGTTTACTTTGGCTTTTGTAAGCAGAGAGGGGTCTGACATGAAAAGTCTAACTTTTTCTGCTTATTCTTCCTCAACCTTGGTTTCATTCCTCCAAAGCAACCACTTTTATACACTGCTCTTTTTAGTTCCCCTCGTGATTAGTTTTGTAATATATATACCTGCAATCCCTTCTCTCCCTTCTCTTGCCCTCCCACTTCTCAATTTCTGGCAGCTCTCCTTTTAATTTACATAGTCACAGTGAAACATTTACCTTCCTTTCTGAAACCATAATTATTATGGGCTTTGTCTTTAGCTTTTACTGAAGGCTGGAAACCAATAAATATTATTTGTTTTAATGGCCATGTATATATTATTCACCGTAAATTCAAATAAAGGTGTTGGATTGCATTTCCTTCTTTTTATGTCCAGTGTTAAGACAAAAATGCCATTTGAAAAAGAATGTTCCTAGTGTCAAAGTCAAATGGATTCACTTTTATTACATTTTTGCCATATTTTAGCATGACTCATATTTAAACAATGGCTTTTTCTAGTAGCTCTTCTGTTTTTCCTGTTTTTTTTTTAAATTGGCTTTTTATAAATGAACCTATTCTTTATTTACTGAATTTTTGTTTTTGTCTAATAATTGTCAAATTAATAGTAGTTTTTAACCATATTCTCAAAATTACTCAGCCTCATTTTTACAATAGACAATACTTCTTTCTCCTTCTAGAGACATCAGATCCCTGCTGTGCCTGGGCTGGTCACTCTTTAAAAAAAAAAAAAAATAATGTTTGCTTATTTTTGAGACAGAGAGCCAGCAGGGGAGGGGCAGAGAGAGAGGGGGCACAGAATCCAAAGCAGGCTCCAGACTCTGAGCTGTCAGCACAGAGCCCGATGCAGGGCTCAAACTCACAAACCGTGAGGTCATGACCTGAGCCAAAGTCAGACGCTCAACCGACTGAGCCACCTAGGTACCCCCAGGGCTGGCCACTCTTGTAATCTGCTTACAGCATCAACAGTTGTTAAGCCTTGAGTATGTCTTGCACTTTTGGGGTAGCTTCTCTTGTTTTGGAATCCTATGTCTCCTCTGTTTTGGTTTCAACTTCATTTTGTGTCTATAGTACATGTTCAAATGTCAGACTTACAAATAGTGCTTGATCTATCAGCATTCTGTGTCTGCACATCCCAACATACCTTTATGTTATCATAATTTTTCCTTGGTATTTTGTATGGCTATAGAATATCAGATTCAGAATCTTGTAGAACTTTGCATATGTCTTTAACTTTTCACATGCAGGGTTTCTGATGAGAAAGAAGTCTGATACCAGCCTGATCCTAGATGTACTTACTTGTTTTCTAGATGAACTATAGTGTGGCCCTTGCTTCTGGAATCTGTTTGAAAGCAAGAGCACATGCCCTGGCCACAGATAATGGTGTGTGAATCAGGCCCAGAGGAGTGAAATGGGGGATCTGGGAGAGAAGCAATTTGGAGGTAGGATCTGCGGGACTCAGTGGGTCTCCTTTTGAAGCTTGGCTTCACTTCTCAATTTTTCTGAAAAGCCTAGCTGGAGATTTTCATTCTTCAGGCAGTCATGGTCAGTGGGAATTAATGAGTGCCCACCATTTACTGAAGTGTGGCACAGCTGAACTGAGCACAGCCTGTGTTTTAAGGACTCTAGATCCTTCAGAGGTAAAATACAATTGATGCAAGCTTTGTCTTTCACTAGTAGTTTATATTTTGAATTCTGTTGTGTTTGTTTTCATCACTGAGGAGCCAGAAGGTAACCACAAGTTGCAGTTTAAGTTGGTATTATTATTGTTTTTATATTGTTATTATTATGAAATGGATGTCCGCCTTTGTGGGTGACATGACACATGTACTATTATGAATTGTAAATTGTGGTTTTGGAAACACTATATGGTAAGCCACATTGGCAAGATGAGTTATATAAAAAGGGCTGGACATATTTTGGAGTACATCTCTGCTTATCCAGGCGAATCTTGAAGAGTCTCTTGTCTATACCAGGCCTGGATATATCCTTGTTCAATTGCAACTTTTCCTCAGGACCTAGAGATAGAGCTTTAGAGGTGCAGATAGGTGTAGGTTGACATACAAGAGGCAAAATGGAGCACAAGAATGGTTCAAGTGTTCGAGAGATGACATAGGAGTAACAATTTCTTCGCTATTAAAATCTTTAAGTGGAGATTTGTGACGTGAATAAATCAGTCTACTGAGAAGGCAGATAAAAGCTCTCTCTTTTGTGTAACTAGAAAAATAATAGCCCCTATCCAGGAGGACATTTTGAGGATGTCTCCTACTGACACCATGATTCTGCCATGTTCTAAAATATTTATTAAAAGAGATTAGAATCATCAATAATTGTTACTTGATGGAGGTTTGTGGAAATATGCTCTTGCAAGCTCTGAGAACCATGTGGTTCTCTTCAGAACAAATAATGAAGGTCAAAAGCACCATTGACGCTTACTTTGCCACAGTGCATTAAAAATAATATTCTTTGTCTGAAAGCTGCTGAATCTGATACACCACTTTGAATCCTTCTAGTGCATTAGCAGGGTATGACATATGATGGTGGCTCTATGTGTGGACGACCTTTGTGCTTAGAATTAGGGGATGGCAGTAGGCAGAGTAATTTCAGTTACCACATCCCAGAATTATAGATCTATAGAAGGCTGTTGGAATCAGAAAGCTGAGATAAACTCGTCATGTACAAGAGGAATTTTTATCTGAAAAGTACCTCTTTTTCATAGTTCTTTGTAGTGAGATAGGGTCTATGGTGGGGGAGATAGGCAAGGGACAGGAAGAAAACCATGGTGCAGTGACTTTCTGCTTCCCTGGACAAAGCACTCAACTCACCTGGTGGTTTTTTTTTTTTTTTTATTATTGGTCAAGTAGCTTAGGTTGGACAAATCACCATCCTGTTGGATTTTTAATTTTATTATTTTATCTAAAATTAATTTTATATGCTCATTCCGTATACAGTTGTTTTTTTCTCCTTTTCAATCTCCTCTTTGCTTGTCTCCTCTTTCTTTCTCTTAGTTCTTTCATAGTTATTTGGTCATTCATTAGTTCAGTAAGCACCCATGGAAGACATTCTCTACATAAAAGCACTGTGTGTTATGGTGGGTACAAAAATGGGTAACAAATGGTTCTAATCCTAAAGGACCTCACAGCCTAGTTAGGTTGAGAAGAAAATAGCTAGATGTTACCTTTGTGCTTTGAGTTATTTCGATGCTTTGGGAGTAGAGCTCTTCTTTTGTGTGTACAGATTCCCCTGGTATATGCCGCAGAAATACACAGGTAAAAGTGAAGAAGTTAACTGTGTGGGCCTGGTGTTCATATTGCAGACTCTGGTCCCTCCATCCTTGATTCCTCCTTACCTTTCATTTCCATCTGTGGTAAAAACTAAGATACCTCTGTGACACCTCCAGCTCTTTTGGAAAACTCGTACTTGAAGGCTGTTGTTACAAATCCCTCTTTTGCCATTTTCCTCCCATATTCATTGGATTCATTACTATGATTATTTAAAGGGGGCACCTAGGGGGCACCTGAGTGGTTCAGTGGGTTCAACCTCTGACTCTTGATTTCGGCTCAAGTCATGATCTCACAGTTCATGGATTTGAGCCCCATGTCCGGCTCCGTTCTGAAGGGTGGAGCCTGCTTGGGATTTTCTCTCTGCCCCTCCCCCACGTGTGTGCTCTCTTTCTCCCTCTCTCTCAAAATAAGTAGACTTCAAAAAAAAAATAAAGGGAGCGGCTAGGCTCAATTCACAAACTGAGAGAAATTCAGTTTCTAGAGAATTCGGCTAGAGAATTTCAATTCTGACTTTTGCAACATTTCTTTGTTAATCTCTTAAAAAGTGCAAGATGGATACTTTCCCTCAATGCTTCCTGGATGTCTCCTATTGAAAAAAGACATCCATTTCTGACACTTCAAAAAAAGTATCTTGGTGGCAAGAGACTCTCCGTTTCCCGCTCCTGGATCCTTCTAGGCACTCTTTGTGGCAAAGCTTCCTCAGAGCTGCAGGGCAAATCCCCAAAGCCCTGGCTCAGTGGGTTCCGAGTGGGCCTCCCTGGCATTGAGCAGAGTGACTGATGACAGCACTGTTCATCATGCCAAGCTCTCTCCAGAGCACAGGCAGGAAGGCCCCTCATGTTCGCTTCAGAACCACAGAACCTTCATGCAGATCTATTCTGACGCAAGTGCGACAGCAAAATAATTTTCCAAATGTTTTACGACCCCAGGCACCTCTAAAATAGCTTCACTTGTCACTTCCGTAGCCTCAAATCAGAATTAGACTAATATCGAGGGGGCTGGCAACGGCACATTAGCCTGTCAAGCAGGAAGATCTGAACTTACGGGGAGTGTAACATGGTCTGCAGATAGAAACTGTAGAGGAAAGTGCATTTGGCTATGTGACGTGTGCTGCTAGTTTAATACGGACTGAGGATTTGGAGAGGATTGGGAAGGGGTCTGAATCTGACAGTCCTGATTTGCATAACGCTTTACAGTGTGTAATATATTCCCATATACGCTTTCTCTTTTTATTCTCATCACAGACTTTTAAGTGAGGTGGGGGGAGGGTGTTGTCTCCACATTAGAGAAACAGCCTCCGACAAGTTCAAGACCTGCTTCAGGCCCAGGTGGAACTGTTTGTGTCCAGCGTGGTGGCGGCTTTCACTCACCATTGCCTCCTGAATACCTAACACATTGCCTGGTGTATAGTTGGCACTTAAAGAGTCGCTAAATAACTTACATAGTGGCTGAGCTGGAACTTACATCTAGGACGCTTCTATCTTGAGGTGAGGTGTTGATTGCCTTCCTTAGGGGAAAAAAGTAATTCAGAATCCTAGCATTGCTGTGGACATGACCTTTAAAACTTGGCTCCAGAGCAGTAGGGGGCCTGATTGCTAACCTGGGCTGGGAGAGCTGGGTATGCGAGGTATGGCAGGGCTGTCCTCTTATGTTCTTATGCATCCTCAAGTTCAGGGATAAAAAATGTCCTTCATCCTCAGGTTCAGGGATAAAAATGGGCTCGGGTACCAGACAGACAGGCAGCCGAGGAGAAAACTCCATTTATATAGCCCAAGGACTCTAACTAGGCTCAGCCAGTCTGTAAGGTTGATATTTCAGCCACTTCTTTCCCTTCTCCTTATGAGGAACTTGAGGCAGGAGAAGGATTTTGGCTAAAGTCACCTTGAGTTGAGGATGTTTTTAGTCTAAAGTGTAGGTTCTCAGTTACTATGCGTTTCTACCTCTGTAGGACATGGTATTCACCCAGCTACATGGGGATCAGCTAAGCGAAATCCAATTCATCATGTGAGTCTTGTCCCAGATCTAATGGGGCGACAGGTGTGTGTGTAGCACCGTGCCATGTGATTGATGGTGTGATCAGGGAGACAGAAGCATGCAGAGGCCCATGGCTGACAGAACTGAGACTAGAGGGCTTGCAGCAGGAAGGGGGCGTAGCATGAGAAAGAGTGGAGAGAGAAGCCCGCCTTGGGAGTGATTGGAATGTCCCGTCTCAGGAGGCTGTAAGTGAATCACAGCCAGATCCGGAAGGGTTGGCTGTGTCCCATGCTGGGGTTTGAACTTGAGGATGAAGCATAAGAAAAGCCACTGGAGAAATCCCTGCAGGGAGTTGCTTTGAATAAATGTGCATTGTAGAAAGCCACTCTTCATAATTTCTTAGAAGTGTTTGCGATTTTGGAAACTCCCCATTTTACAGAACCACCATATTTCAAAAAATAATTTCTAAACTAGAATTTGTAAGGCCTGGGGGGAGATTTAAATGCATATTACGTAGTTGTACATGAAAGAGGGCAACACATGTAATTAATGTGGATGATGCTGCATACCTTAGGGGATTCTCTTTCTCCCTCAGGGCAGGGTCTGTAGCCCATCTTTAACCTTTCTGGCTTTCAAAACCCTGCAGGATATTAAATGTGTCAAAAGGCCATTTACAGTATATTTGTCTATGGTAGGGAAGAAGACTGCCTTCTGATCCATGTAAATATTCCTTATTGATTTAAAAAATTCAGCCTGACAAAGTATAAAGTAGATATTTAAAATGTGCATAGTGCATGAAATTACCTCACATTACTAGTAAATGCATGCCTTGTAGCAATTATGTCACTTATGCTTACACTAATTAAGTGTTGATGTGTGAGCAGTAAGTTGCAATGATGTCGTTAACTAATGTACATAAATATTCCCTTTAAACTGTAATTGCACTTTGCCACAACGTAAAAGGAAGGCAAGCTTAATTTAGGAATCATGTAGGACTGTTCTTGGAGAAAATGTTAAGGAACTCAGGAAAAGGGAGGGTTTGGTTCCCGAGCACTGTTTCAATTACAAGAGAGGGGAAGAAGAAATGGGGAGGGGAGAAAGAAGGGTTTCAGGAGTGTCATTTACAAATGTGTTGAGAATATTTGCCAGTTCTTTTTGAGGCACAAGTGATGTCCAGGCGCCCAGTATCATCCGCACAGACTGAGTTTTACAAGCTGAAGGAGCCAGCAAGACTTAACGCACACACTGTCTGCAGCAGACAGTATGCTGCATTTTTGTCACCAGCACTTAGCTGATCTTTGGGAAATTTGCGGTGGCGTGCCCATTTCCTGCAGTGAAGATTTACGATGCCCAACAATGATGTGATTTTATTTTTAACTCTAAAACTCTGCAAACTCCCTTTGTTCCCCAGAAACTAAAGCCCAGCCAGGTAGCATGAGAGGGGATGTGTCGTCCTGAATTGCTTCTGCAACTCGAGTTAATTCAAGATGGTGAGGCTTCTGTGGTTTGGGGTCAAAGAGCTCAGAATTCACTAACTAGGTGTCTGAGCCCTCCCTCCGGGGCGGGGGGGGGGGAGACACACATTATTCTCATTTTGTGGCTGATAATGACCCCCCTCTGAAAATAGTAAGGTTATTTTCTAAAAATATTCCTCCCTCTGCCAAGAACAAAAGAAAGACCAGTGCCTCTTACAGAGCTTAAAACGAAGTTTGTTGACTCATGCTAAGAAGGAAACTAGCAAAGAGGCCTGGCTGTAATTATTAGTGACAGCATCTGGGGTAACAGCAGTCAGCAGACAAACCTCAATTAGGCTGGCAGCCCCAGCCCCTACTGGGGCAAGAGCGTGAAGTGTGTGGTAAAGAGTTTGAGATATTTTCACTTTACTTTGGCCTCCACTGTTAGAGTTTAGTTTGTCAGTTGAGATTTTAACATTAGGTGAAATGAGAGGTCATTTGCATGCTATTTGTACTTGAAGTTTCTTAATCCATAGAATTTTAAGTGACATCTATGCTTAGCATGGTATTTTCAGGGTCCAGGGGCACCTGGGTGGCTCAGTCGGTTAAGCATCCAACTTCGGCTCAGGTCACGATCTCGCGGTTTGTGAGTTCGAGCCCTGTGTAGGGCTCTGTGCTGACAGCTCAGAGCCTGGAGCCTGCTTCGGATTCTGTGTCTCCCTCTCTCTCTGCCCCTCCCCCACTTGTGCTCTGCCTCTCTCTTTCTCTCAAAAACAAATAAATGTAAAAAAAAAATTATCAGTATCCAAAAAATATTACTTTCAGGTGAAATCACTCTATCGGGATGTAGTTTTAGTACCTGTATGATTTCATTTCCTTGGATGGGCCACGTTACCCTTGAATCACTCAGGAGAGACCATGTTGCATTAGAAGGACACATCACCCCACACTCTCTGTGGCTTAAAACAACAAAGGTTTACTTCTGGTTCATGTTTCATGTTCATCACATACCATCAGAAGGTTCTGTTCACAATAATCCCTTACGGGTCTGGTCTGATGACAGGAGAGCCAGTCTCCATGTCTGAAGGAAAAGAGGGCTCTGAAAGGCCTCACAGGGTAACTGGAATGGTCTGCAGTGGCCCCTCTTCCTGGCACACCCCACCCAAACATAAGAAGGCAAGTAAGTATAATCCCACCATGTGCTGGGGAGGGAGAGAATTAGGTAGGTTTGGCAAAACAGATACCACGATATTTACTTTTCTTACACTGAATTTCGTCTTTGAACGAAATGTTTATCTAGTGGCTTCTCTAAGAGAGTCTCTGTGCTAGTTAGTGCTTTTTTATGCTATCTCAACCATCAGCAAAGAGGATGAAAAGGAAGATTCTTGTGATCAAACCACTTTATTACCAGCTAGCGAAAACGGACATCGGCCCAGTTCCCATCTGCCACACCCACTGTAAATGAAATGTCAGTGCCAAGCACAGAGAATGAATTTCACAGTCCATTTCTTGAAGTTTGAAGTTTGAAGTTCTGCATTGGATATTTTTAAAATTAAAAGATACTATATTACACAAATAGATTGAATGCAGTTATAAAGAAGGATATAATTAAAAATACCAGCAGCAAAATCTCTTCCAGAATTAAAATGACTAAAAACAATATTAATTTGTTTTGATGGAAATCTGTATTGAAGATTTCTTTGAGGCTCTCTGCACTGAAATTTAAATCCTTAGGTAGCTCAGATGGTTTGGTTGGGCACCTGAGCTAGTAAGCCATTAATTTTTGGATTATTTATATCTTAGACCACACAGTTCTTCTTGCTTCTCCAAAGATCTCTTCAAGTAATTCTTAGAATTTTAAGCAGCTGACATTGAGCTTTCTTGAATGGAAACGAAAGGAATCATGTGTATGTATTGAGTCGGTAAAACAGGAAACAAAATGCCTACAGAGAGGTTAAGGGGATGGGGGGGATTGGAAAATGTGGATTAGACGGTAGATTCTTTATTCCATGTACCTGAAAAATGCCACATTCATTGTGGGTTGGGTGTATTTTCAGGTCTCGTCAATAAGTAAAACTGTAATTTATTAAAAGCAATCACAACTTACAAGACGCCAGACTCAAGTCTGAAAGACAGAAGCTGCATTTGTTTCTTGCTGGCTCAGAGGAGCCTCAAACTTGCAATGCACCCTTTTGAAAAAAAGTGAAAGGGTTTATGAAGAGTTTGGGATAAGTATTGGGTTTGTCAGGTTAAATTTAAAGGAGGCAGCACTGTGATTGGTGAAGCAATTAATCGGATCAATTAACACCGGTAATTAATTGTCTAGGGTCTGGCAGTAGGTAGTGTGGTGATTGTTTGCTGACTGAGGGATTTAACACAAGGGTTAGGTGTTTGAGGCATTAGTGCAAAGTTCTTTTTTATATTCACACAAGGGTTCAGATCTTACCTTCAAAACTCTTTCTTCCACTGCCTATAATATTCACTGAAGACTTCCATTATATGAGAAGTCTAAAGCTAATCCTTTTCATATTTTAGCTTATAGATGAGATATAGCAACCAAAAGTTTTTGAACCTTTACCGTATGACAGGGACTTTGCTTTCCAGTGGCATTTATCATCTGAGGCTGGTAAGGGAGTCAGAATTGAACACAAGTAAGTATTAAAAAAGTGGCAAGAGCTAGGATAGAATACCATAGTGAGGACGTGATGGAGAGAATACTCATTTGCGCCTCGTTCTTTAGTTAAGAATCACCTCATTCTTACCCCAGAACTAGACCCACAAACATATGGCCAACTCATCTTTGACAAAGCAGGAAAGAACATCCAATGGAAAAAAGACAGTCTCTTTAACAAATGGTGCTGGGAGAACTGGACAGCAACATGCAGAAGGTTGAAACTAGACCACTTTCTCACACCATTCACAAAAATAAACTCAAAATGGATAAAGGACCTGAATGTGAGACAGGAAACCATCACAACCTTAGAGGAGAAAGCAGGAAAAGACCTCTCTGACCTCAGCCGTAGCAATCTCTTACTCAACACATCCCTGAAGGCAAGGGAATTAAAAGCAAAAGTGAACTACTGGGACCTTATGAAGATAAAAAGCTTCTGCACAGCAAAGGAAACAACCAACAAAACTAAAAGGCAACCAACGGAATGGGAAAAGATATTTGCAAATGACATATCGGACAAAGGGCTAGTATCCAAAATCTATAAAGAGCTCACCAAACTCCACACCCGAAAAACAAATAACCCAGTGAAGAAATGGGCAGAAAACATGAATAGACACTTCTCTAAAGAAGACATCCGGATGGCCAACAGGCACATGAAAAGATGTTCAACGTCGCTCCTTATCAGGGAAATACAAATCAAAACCACACTCAGATATCACCTCATGCCAGTCAGAGTGGCCAAAATGAACAAATCAGGAGACTATAGATGCTGGAGAGGATGTGGAGAAACGGGAACCCTCTTGCACTGTTGGTGGGAATGCAAATTGGTACAGCCTCTCTGGAAAGCAGTGTGGAGGTTCCTCAGAAAATTAAAAATAGACCTACCCTATGACCCAGCAATAGCACTGCTAGGAATTTATCCAAGGGATACAGGAGTGCTGATGCATAGGGGCACTTGTACCCCAATGTTTATAGCAGCACTGTCAACAATAGCCAAATTATGGAAAGAGCCTAAATGTCCATCAACTGATGAATGGATAAAGAAATTGTGGTTTATATACACAATGGAATACTACGTGGCAATGAGAAAAAATGAAATATGGCCTTTTGTAGCAACGTGGATGGAACTGGAGAGTGTGATGCTAAGTGAAATAAGCCATACAGAGAAAGACAGATACCATATGGTTTCACTCCTATGTGGATCCTGAGAAACTTAACAGAAACCCATGGGGGAGGGGAAGGAAAAAAAAAAAAAAAGGTTAGAGTGGGAGAGAGCCAAAGCATAAGAGACTGTTAAAAACTGAGAACAAACTGAGGGTTGATGGGGGGTGGGAGGGAGGGGAGGGTGGGTGATGGGTAGTGAGGAGGGCACCTTTTGGGATGAGCACTGGGTGTTGTATGGAAACCAATTTGACAATAAATTTCATATATTAAAAAAAAAAAAGAATCACCTCATTCTTTAGTTAAGTCTTGAAAGGTAGGGCAACATGTGTAAGGCCATAAGTTCAGTTGAGAGATTCTGGGCAGAAGGGAGGTATGTGGAAAGGCAGAGGACTGTTTAAAGCCATGCTTTTCAGGGGACCACAAGCAATTCTGTGTGCATTGTGGAGTAATTTGTGTTTCTCCTTCCCCCACCTCTCACTTTCTCCCTGGTTTCCCTAGGTCTTGCTGTGAACTTGAAGTCTAGTTAACAGAGGGGATCTTTGGGAGTACAATTGAAGTTGGCAAAAGACTAAACATTTTCAACACAATAACTGTGCTGGAGATATGGAGAAGAAAGATCTAATTGTTTCTAAGATATTTAACCTTGAACTTAGTTCTTAAGAAGAGCCTGCTACCTCTTCCGTCCACAGGGTTGGAAGCACCTACCCACTGCTAGGTCCCAGCTGGCTCAGAGGAAGGAATTTTCTTTTATGCTGACAGCCCCTCCTGAGATCCAGAGATAAAATAAGTGGAATGGAGGAGAGAAAAAAAAATTATGAGGATGAGGGGCCTGTGTTTGAAGAGGAAAAAGAGAGAGGGTATAGGATATGTTAGGATGCTTTAAGTGATAGGTTTGGTGTTCAATAATAAAGGGAATTTACTGACTCATTTACTCAATCCAAATGCCCACAGTGTCCTCAGGAATGAAACCTCATTTTTGTGTGTGTGTGTGTGTGTGTGTGTGTGTGTGTGTGTGTGTGTGTTTCTCTGAGCATTGTGCATCACCCTCTGCCCACATTCATGTTGACTTTATGCTCATTGCAAAGTAGGTGATACCAGCTACGGGCTGTAAGTTTCCTTCTTCACAGTCAGGGGAAGTAACAATGTCTTCCCGCATTCCTCCAAGTCCAGAGCTTTATTATGACTGGAGCATCTTAGATCATGTGCCTGCCTCTGAAGCAATCCTAGGAGCCACAAGAATGCTCTGAGCTGTTTGGATCAGGGCCAATTTATGTACCCATCCCTGAACCACTCACTATGGCAAGAGAGGTGCCATGGGCTCGCCTGGTTTAGGCCAATCCCAGCCTCTTGGAGTCAATCCAGCTCAAGCTTCAAAGCTTTTTCTCAGCAGGAGAAAGGAGAAATTGGAGAACTGAAGAAATGTTCTCCAGGAGGATAATATTTCGTCTGAGGAGGCAACCACAAAGCCCACTTCATATGACCCTATGTGATACCCCAAAATCTATACTGAAGACCTCAGGCCTTTTGAAAGGCCTGGCTTTCCTCTTCTTTAAGGCCTGAAACATAAACGGTGAAAGTCTCGACTGAACAATTGCGTGTACTGCTGACTTCATGTGGCAAGAGTATGTTCTTTCAATTCTAGACTGCACCTACCCTTTACCCTGGGGCTAGAATCACAGCCATGTCATGGGTGAGGAGAAGGGGCCAGATTAAGGAATTTAACATTTATCCTGAAGAATTTTAGAATGATCCCAGAAGAATTTTGAGGTAAAAAGGTTTATAATGAGGTTTATGGTTTGGAAAGGCAATGTTAATTACTCGAATGGACAATGAATAGAAGAGACTGAAATCAAAGAGAAGATTGAAGAAGGGTTCTAAGGGTTTAGAGCACCTGGGGGGCTCAGTGGGTTAAGCATCTGACTTCGGCTCAGGTCATGATCTCGTGGTTTGTAGGTTCGAGCCCTGCTTCAGGCTCTGTGCTGACAGCTCAGAGCCTGGAGCCTGCAGGCTGCTTCAGATTCTGTCTCCCTCTCTCTCTGCCCCTCCCTGACTTGTGCTGTGTCTCCCTCCCTCCCTCTCTCTCTCAAAAATAAACATTACAAAACATTTTAAAAATGGGAAATTGTTATCCTTAAAAAAAAAAAAAAAGAATGGTTCTCAGGGTTTAATAAGTGAATCAATAGTGGCCATAGTGAGGGTTTGGTGAGAGAGAACAGAGAGTCTGTGAGGAATGGCTATAAACATAATGGCACCTTTTTCTAAAAGGAAAGTAGTAATTACAAAATACTCATATCCTGACACAGACCAGAAAAGTCATGATTGTTTTTTCCTTTTTGTTTCCTTATGGATAGAATGAAGATAGTTTGCAAAGGTCTGAAACTCCATTTCCTTTCATCTGCTGAATTTCTGACCACCAATGAATACAGAAGCATATGTCTTTTGTTTGTTCTTTCTTCCTTAGATGAGGGACTCTCTGAAGACTGCTGTTCCCTCCTGTGTTGTTCATATCAGTAGAGGTGCTAATTGTTGGTGGGGTGTAATAACTGCAAAATCAAGGGATATTGTTGAAAACACAGGTTTCATATTATTGAAAAATTCCAATATTCCTAACTAGTAAGTCATTCTGAGTCTTGAGAGTGAACTCTCTCTAGATTAGAAATGTTAAAGGTCAATGATTGGGAGAGACTGGCTGTCTTTGTTTTATTCCTTAATGGTTTTCTAAAAAATTATTATTCTATTTTTTTATTTTTTAAGTTTATTTATTTTGAGGGAGAGAGACAATGCAAGTGGGAGAGGGGCGCAGAGAGAGAGAGAGAGAGAGAGAGAGAGAGAGAGAGAGAATGAATGAGAATCCCAAGCAGGCTCCATGGTGCCAGTGCAGAGCCCTATGTGGCACTTGAACTCGCGAAACCATGAGATCATGACCTGAGTAGAAATCAAGAATCAGACATTCAACTGACTGAGCCACCCAGGCACCCCTCCTTAATGGTTTTGAATGAAGCATGATAGATGGAATTGAAACATAAAAATTTAGACCAAATCCAGCCGACTTGGATTTAGAAGTCACTTTGCTCAGGAAAGCATATGAGTTTCATTCACACTGCCGGCAAAGGGTGAGGTAAGCTGATGATTAAACAAATCTGTGCTACCTCATTGACAGGATGTAATGTAGGTTTCCCACCATTAGCCCTAATGGGCCATATAACTGTTGAAGTCATTTGTTATTTTTTATATGGACAATTGGAATCTTGTCTAGTTGAACAAAGGTCTCGCGTTGCTTTACGATACAAGACAGAAAAACTTGGCAGAGAAGAATCATTTGGAAAAGCTTGACATATATAACTGACCAGCTCCTGTTCGGTTTCATTACTGTAGCTTAGGAAGTAAACCTGGGTATATGAGCTAGATTGGCTCGGATATATTTATTGCTTTTTCTGTACAGGGAAATTCCAGAGTAGAGAGAAGAAAGATTTATAAAGTAACTGTTGTCTTCACATGCAGGTGTTGAGTGGGCTTCTACCACCAACTTCATTTTCTGCCTTCGGTTGTTTGGATCTGAGAAGACTGTACAAACCAGGTGAATGTTAGTGATTATACCCCTAGATCTCAGTTTCTGCAATGGCAATGGAAAAACAATGCAGCCTTGAAAATTTCTCCTGAAGATTAAACATTAGTATGTTTAGTATTAAACATTAGTATGTGGTAATTATGAAATGTCCCCAATTTCGGGGTTTGGAATTGCCCTCTCCCACCGACTTGCTGTCACGTGGAAGCCCAGAAATAAGGCTTTGGTGTGGGAAATAAGGCTTTCCATGGTCTGATCTTGCTTTCCTGTCCAGCTCCTCTCCTTCTGTCTGGCCCCACTGCCTACACCTTCTACTCTACACACCAGACATAATGTCGTTTTGGTCCACTTAAGGTTTCCAAAGAAACTTCTATCTCATACTCCTGGGTGTTCTCTCATCTCACCCTCTCTACCTAACATGCTTGTCATCTGGAGGCATTTTAATCACTGCCCAAGTTTCTAGACCCTTCACGCCGTCCTCCAGAAGCCAAGTTGGACTCAAGGCAGATGTTGGCAGTAAGGCTGCGTGTGAGTGCTGAGGGGAAGGCTGAGGAAGGTTTCTGAGGCTCCCTGTTTTTTCTTGATGATGGATATAGAAAGCATCGAGAGTCAGTGCTATCTCTGACTTTACGGATGGGGCATCTGAGTCACAAAGGGTTTAAGTAATTTGTCCAAGGGAACAAAACAAGAAACTTGTAGACCTGGGAATTGGACATAGGCAGTCTGACCTAACAACTAGGGCATTTCCTTTGTGTTATACAGAGTATGGTGAGTGACAGTTGGCTTCTCCCTTTCCTGTCCTGCTGTGCCCTTTCCTTCACTCTAATCTAAGCTGCGAGGCTTAACAAAACTTCACTGAGGCCATAAGAGCAACAGGAAGGACTCATATGCAGGAAGAAATGTTGGGAGTGAAATAACTATTAGAATGCAAAGATGTGCTTTCTTTGGTGAAGTCTCACTCTTTCCCTATTTAAATAGTTGGCTTATTCTAAGGATTCCCACCTCCAACCAGTGGGAAGAGTGTTCCACTGTGTCCCAGTAACCTACCTTTCTTTGGGGTTCTTTATGTCCCCCCATGCCATATCTTATATCCACTTCCAAGTCAGTTTATCCATTCTGCTTATTTATTTATTTTTTTAATGTTTATTTATTTATTTTGAGAGTGTGTGTGAGCAAGGGAGGTGCGGAGAGAGAGAGGGAGAGAGAGAGGGAGAGAGAGAACCCCAAGCAGGCTCTACTGATGCTGTCAGTGCAGAGCCCGACACAGGGCTCACTCCCATGAACCATGGGATCATGACCCAAGCCGAAATCAAGAGTTGGGTGCTTAACTGACCGGGCTACCCACGTGCTCCCGTTCTGGTTATTGATTGCTGAGTAACAGACAACCCCAGATCTCATTCATTTAAAAGAATATCTTTTCTGCCTAACATGATTTTGAGGGTAGAATGATGGGTAGTGCTCAGCTTCTGTTCCACTTTGTGGCGACTGGGATCATTGGATGGTATTCAGCAGAAGGTAAGGCTGGTATGGAGGCACCAAGAATGCTTCCCTCACTGCTTCAGAGGGGATAGCCGGAAGGACGGATTCAGCCGTGTCCTCCCCTTTTCCTTGTAGTGTCATAAAAACCTCATGGCTTCTCCATGTGGTCTCTTCAATAGGGCAGTCAGATCTTTTCATGATATCTTAGGGCTTGCTAGTCTTCGAATATATTCTTTATGATACATGTTTGCCTTTTGACTTTAAAAATCCAAGTCCTGAATGTTCTAGGAGGAGGAAGTGGAAGCTGCCGGTCTCGTAAGACCTAGAAACTGGCACCTGTCACTTCTGCCATATTCTATTGGTCAAGGGGTCACTGAGTCTGCCCAGATTCAGAGGGAAGGGTCATAGACCCCTACCTCCTGGTGGAGGCAGTGTGAAGTAGTTAGTGGACATTGTCGATTGACCCTAGTAACCTTCTGCAGAAAGCCACTGTGTTCACACTGAAGGCAGGGAGACAGTGTGGAGCAGTGGTCAGACACCTAGGCTCTGGCAATTTTACAAGTTAGGATCCTGACCCTACTGTTTTCTTGATTCATGCCTTCAGGCATTTCAGTACTCTCTGCCTCAGTTTCCTCATTAAAAAAAGATAGAACTAATGCTCATCCCTACTTCATAGAGTGGGCAGTTAATGCATCCATTATGTGCACAGGACAAAGCCTGGAACCCACCGGAGAGCTGTAAAGATGACATATTGTTAGCAGCAGAGTAGTGTCACTCCTTCTTGTCTCAGCGCCTTTGTTCCTGAAGGAAGTCATGGTTGTCCGTTACTAAATGGCCCAATGACATGACATCAGCCTCCTTCCCAATAGAATTTCCACACACTCGAAAAAAAAAAAAAAAAAAGGCCCACATGTGTATCCTCCAAAAGAGCAGCCCCCCTTCACCAAAGCTGATGAAAAAATTGCTGGCAGATTTTCTTGACGTTGAGCAATGTAGGTTTCTGTGCTCTTAGGACCAGACTTGGTTATAGCACCATCTCACATCTCTCACAGTGCCTTTTAAATGGTGTTGAAATTAACTGTTTAATCAGCTCTCCCCTATTAGACTGTGAATTACCTGAGAGCAGATACTTGAAACTTTACCTTTTCATTTGCACGCTTTAGCAAGATACCTAGCAGTGGGTGTTCAGTATATCTGTAAAATGGGTGATGGTATTTTCTTCATTATTCAGGCAAAGTAGAGGTGGGTCAGAGTGACTGTAGAAGTTGTACTGGTGAATAAAATGTTAGAATTCCATTCTTACAGGAGGTTTTTAAAAGCTACAAAAGCAAATCTATGTCATAAAGAATATAATTCAAGAGTGGTAATTAAATAATGGTTTCTTCTCTTAATAATGGTTTATTTCTTCTCAAAATATAGAGTGCGTCCGGAATCTGAGATGCCAGTTTCAAATCTTTTTTTTGTTGCTACATGATAAGAAATGTATCATGGCTCCCCTGAACTTTAGCACCTCCTGAAATTACAGCTTCTCTCAGTTGCTCGCTTTTTTGTTCTGGTTTATTTTATTTTATTTTTTTATGTATCTATCATTTCTCATCACTTTCTCAAGTTTTGGGCTTTTTACCTTTCCATTGTGTGGGCATAGAGTTCTGGGAAACATTTTGTTTTCCCTCTTGGTTTTGTAACTCTGCCTTTTGGTTTTCCAGACAACTTCAGATTTGCACTTTTATCACTCCTTTCAGAGAATGTGGACATTGCTTTTGGTTCTCAGTGGCTCGCTGTTGCTCAAGGATTATCCATTCCTCAAGGATTATGTATCACATTTAGGTCATTGTTCAGTGCCCCCTGTTTCCAAATAAAATCCAGCTTCTTGAGTTAGTTGGGTCCTAGCGGACGTAAATGGAGTGGAGAATGACAATCACAACAAATGAATCATGGCCAAAGCTGCCCTAACGAAGGTCCCTAAACCCTACCAATAAAAAAAATATATTAACAAAGCTGCTGAATACACAAAGCAAAACTTTAAAAAAAAATTAGATGTAGACAGTACTCCTTTACTCTTTTCCTTTTTGGAAAAAAAAAATTTTTTTTACACTTACTTGTTTTTGAGAGAGACAGAGCACAAGTGGGGGAGGGGCAGAGATAGAAGGAGACACAGAATCTGAAGCTGGCTCCAGCCTCTGAGCTGTCAGCACAGAGCCTGATGCGGGCGGGAACTCATGAACCCTGAGATCATGACCTGAGCTGAAGTCCGGACGCTTAACTGACTGAGCCACCCAGGCATCCCTCCTCTACTCTTTTCCTAACTGAATCTCCCACCCAGATCACCACTGTAACTCCTAAGTGCGAATGTTGTAAAGTCATTATTACCCCTGGATCTTAACTTGGTTTACTGCAAAGATTTCTTTTACTTTACATGGCATGCTTGTTTAAAGTCTGTGACTGTGATCACTCGTTTTATTTGTTGATTTAATAAAGACTGAAACTTACAGGTTGACTTTTTAGAAAATGAAACTAGCTAATTTTTAACAAATATCTACTAGTGATTGCAATATATACATTGTGTTAAACATCCTGGGGGATGTTATCATAATAGAATCCTTCTTTTTTCAGAGCTTCTCAAAGAGAATCTTAGATGTTAAACCTGACTTTTTTTACAGCCATTTTTTTAATGTTTATTTTTGAGAGACACAGAGACATACAGGGCGAGTGGGGGAGGGGCAGAGAGGGAGGGAGACACAGAATCTGAAGCAGGCTCCAGCTTCTGAGCTGTCAGCGCAGAGCCCGATGCGGGGCTGGAACTCCTGAACTGTGAGATCATGACCTGAGCCGAAGTTGAACACTTAAATGGCTGAGCCACCCAAGCGCCCCTAAAGCTGAATTTTTTTGAAGTCTCATAGTCTAATCTCCAAACTTGATGGATAAGAAATCTAAGGCCTGAAAGGCTAAGTGACCTTGGGAACTGCATTTAACAAACTTTTTTAATGTCAGTTTCCTCATCTAAAAGGTGGAAATTGTAATATCCAACCCATGCAGTTGTCATTAAGAATTACATGTGATTATAAATGTATAGTGCTTAGCCAACTCCTGCCCCCAGTAAGTTCCCAATAAATGCTACTTTCTTTTAGTATATTGTTGGCTATGATTATACAAATAGGAGGTGGCAAAGCAGGGATACAAATCCTGTTCTCTCAAGTACATTGTTTTATATAGTTCTCCATGCCATAAATGTATGGCTTTCTAGTCTGGAAAAAATGTCTCTTTCAGGAAAGTCATATTCAGAAATAGGTGGTAATTGTCAGATTGCTGTTTATTGTCACCTTATCACAGCAGAAACAAGAACAGTGCTTCAAACAAAAACCTCAACCCCCAAACTTTCTGTGTGCATGCACTGCTTAAATGCAGCATTAAGTTAAAAGTCAAATATATTTTTTTAAGTTAAGACTTTTAATATAGACACAGATTAAATGTCACCCATTTGTTCTGCTAAACATCCCAAATGCTACAGGATTTGCTCCAGATTGCAATTCCTATTAGATCTTTCACACGTTCATTGGTTATCAGTTTATCTTGTAGCATTTATAGTAGTGGTCAGTCTGGGCCATCTCTTCCTGAGGGTCCGGCGTAAATCCTGCTGCTCTCCCCAATTTGCATGCTTACCACTCAGAACTGGGCAGCAGCCAGTGCTGCTGGGAGGCTGGTGAATTGGATGCTCACCAGCTCTCTGTTCTTGGAAAGCCTATCTTCTTATCATGTTATGTTAAATATGGATGGGAAAGGCTCTCCTAATCTAACCTTCTGTGTTTATCCCGCTCTGAAATGCAAGTGTTCCTTTCTTATGGAAGCCTGGATGGAACAGTATTTGATAGAGTTCTACAGAGCTGCAACATGTTGCTGCGTCCTCAATGTGCATCTCGCTTGACCTCTGCGTTGTTACATTAAAGCAGGATTTTCCATGAAATTAGTGCCATAGGTAGTTTTCCCACTTTGTGGGGATTGGTTCTTTGAATATAAGCTTTATGTTTATATGAAATTACATGGACCTCTTTGTCTTCTCCTCTTTTTTGATTTCAGATGTCTAGCTATAGTCACTCATCAGCTTTAACCATAAAAGCAATGGTGCTTGTATTAGTGTTCTCCAGAGAAATAGAATATATAAATATTCGACATAAGAGATGTATTATAAGGAATTGGCTCATGTGATTATGAAAGCTGACAAGTCCTACCATCTGCAGTCAGCAAGCTGGAAATCCAGGAAAGCCAGTGCTGTAGTTCCAGTCCAAAGGTAGGAAAAATCCAATGTCTCAGCTCAAGGCAGGCCAGCAGGAGGAATTTTCCCCCTCTTGCAGGAGGGTCAGCTTTTTTTGTTCTAGTCAGGCCCTCAACTGATTCGACGAGGCCCACCTATATCATGAAGGGCAATCTTTGCTCCGTCTACCCACTTAAATGTTACCCTCACCCAGAAACACATTCATGGAAACACACAGAATAATGTTTGACCAAATGCCTGGGCACTCCATGGCTCCGTACAATTAATACATAAAATTAACCATCGTGAGCCAACATGTGTGTAAATTAGACATATTATTCAACTAAGCCTCAGTGTCTCTCTTTGCATAAAGTGGGAAAAATAATACCAACTTCAATATGTTATGTCAATGAAATGACATAATGTGTGCAAAACACTTAGCTCTCTGTTTTAGTTTTGGATACTCATTAGATGTGTATTGGACCTTCTCATTCTGTTCTGTATTTTAACCTTTCTATCTGTTTATATTTCTGTATTGAAATATTAATTTAATACTCTCTCTAGTTCACTCATTCCATATTCAGTTGTGTCTAAACTGTTGTTCAACGTATTGAATTTTAATTTTGGGAAAATATTTTTTTATATGTAGAATCTTTATTCAGTTATTTTCATTGTTTTTTAAGGTTTATTTATTTATTTTGAGAGGAACAGAGACAGCACGAGTGGGGGAGGGGCAGAGTGAGGGAGAAAGAGAAGCAGGCTTCACACTATCAGCACAGAGCCTGATGCAGGGCTAGAACCCACAAAACTGTGAGATCATGACCTAAGCTGAAACCAAGAGTTGGATGCTTAACCAACTGAGCCACCCAGATGACCCTAGTCAGTTCTTTTCAAACCTGCCTTGTCTTCTTTCATAGTTTCTGGTTCTTTTCAAGTGTGTGAAGATTTTAATTTATTTCTTCTGTCTTTTTTAATGGCCTCTCAGTAATGAAGGATTTATTTAACAAGATTCAAAAACTATAAACCCTAAAGAGAAATATTCATAAATATAAGAATGGCAAAATATTTTTAAAATCTGATTTTTAAACCCTCTCTATACAAAATTAAAAGAGAAATCACATATTGGGAAAAGATATTTGCAGTCCATATAACAAAATAAGTATTAATATTGAAAACATAAATAGAATTACTATAAAACAAATGGGAAAAATCCCAATGACCTAAAGATATTAACAGGCAGTTCACTGACAAGGAAACCCAAATGATAAGCATAAACAATTTGTCATATTGGGGAAAAGTAAAAAAAAAAATTATTAAAGAACAATTTATAATCTATCAAATTGGTAATAAATGAAGAGCTTGGCAGTAAGTATGAATAAATGCATGAAAATAGAAACTTTCAGAATTTACTGGCAGAATTGTAAATTCCTTCATTTAAAAAGAGGTTTTTCATTTTTATTAGTAAACTAGATGTTCACTTAATAGATTTCAACTTATAGTTACTTTCCCCCAGTGAAACTCTTATATGGGTCTACAGGTAGTCATGACAAGGATCTTACTTATATAGTGTTTCTATACTGGGGAAATATTAAAACAATCTAAATATCAATATGAGAATGGATTTGTGGCATAATGATGCAGTTGAATAATGTGTAGCAGGTAAAAGGAATGAAATAAAATCTATATGGCAATCTGGTAGAACTCTAAGAAGGCTGAGAAAAAATTATAGTAAACCAGCATTTACATAAAATGTAAAGATACGCAGAAATACTATATATTGGTAATGGACTGATACTGGGGAGGAAAGTATGAAGATTGACAAATGTGTATGCAAAATCAGAATAGTGGGTTCCTCACGGCAAGCAGGTGGAGGCGGTGGAACAGGGGAGATGTACAAGGGCTGGCTTAACCAGGTCTGTAATTTTGCATAAATTGTAAAAATAAGAAGTGTATCAATATTAGCATTTATTAACATGGATGTATGGGTATTTTTTTATTCTCTGAAATACTATATTAAAAATTGTTAGAAACAAATAAAGCTCTCAAAATAATAATTAAACAGAACTTGGCCTGAATAAATTGTATGGGTGAAGTCAATTGAAGGGAAAAATAATTCATATTTACTAATGTACCTTTGTGTTTGCAAGGAAGGTATTTTTGGGATTGTTGTTGTATAATTGTGCATAGTAGACTTTTATGATCCTTAGTGTTTTGTTTTGTTTTGTTTTGTTTTGTTTTGTTTTGTTTTGTTTTAAGTAAGCTCCATGCCCAACATGAGGCTTCAACTCATGACCCTGAGATTAAGAGTTGCATATGCTGTACTGACTGAGCCAGCCAGATGCCCCGATGATCCTTAGTATTTCTGTTTTATCTGTTGTAATGTCTCCTCTTTCATTTCTGATTTTATTTACTTGAGGTCTCTGTTTTTTTCTTCATTTGTCTAGTTACAGTTAGAGTTGTGATGGGGGCTGCAGTGGGGGACAACTTATGTTCCCATTTTGATGATATTCTGCCACAATTTGTTTACCTAGTCACCTGTTCATGGACATTAGGATCATTACCAGTTTTTGCCTATCATGAATAACGCTTATATGTACATTTGTGTACAAGTATTTGACCGTATGTTTTTATTTCTTTTGGGATAACACATAGAAGTTGAATTTTTAGGCCATATGGTAACTTATGTTTTAACTTAAACTTGCCATTTTCTTCAGTGGTTGTACCATTTTAAATTCCTATCACTAAAGTATAGGAGTTAATTTTCAGCATATACTGTGGTTTTAATTTTAGTTTCTTTGATGACTAATTATTTTGAGTACCTTTTTGTGCTTACTGGTGTGCATATCCATGCTTCTACTCATTAAGATTTTTTTGCTGTCTTTTCTTTTTATCTATAATTTTGAAGAATCCTTTTTATATTCTACATGTATGTCCCCCCCCAACCACCACCCTTTCTCTATCCGTATATATATTTACCCTCGCCCAGTCTGTGACTTTTCAATTCATTTTTTCCTGTTTAATTTGATTTATTTAAAAAATTAAATTTAGGGGCGCCTGGGTGGCGCAGTCGGTTAAGCGTCCGACTTCAGCCAGGTCACGATCTTGCGGTCCGTGAGTTCGAGCCCCACGTCAGGCTCTGGGCTGATGGCTCAGAGCCTGGAGCCTGTTTCCGATTCTGTGTGTGTCTCTCTCTCTCTGCCCCTCCCCCGTTCATGCTCTGTCTCTCTCTGTCCCAAAAAATAAATAAACGTTGAAAAAAAAAATTTTTTTTAAAAAATTAAATTTATTTTTTAGTTGAAGTATGTTTAACAGTGTGTTATATTAGTTCCAGGTGTATAACATGACTCAACAATTCTATATATTATGCAGTGTTCAGCATGATAAGTGTAGTTACCATCTGTCACCAAGGTTACTGCAGTATTATTGACTATATCCCCTATGCTGTACTTTTTATGTTTGCGAATTATTTATTTATTACTGGAATTTTGTACTCCCTACTCCCCTTTATCTGTTTCACCCATCCCTCTGCCTACCTCTCTTCTAACAACTCCAGTTTGTTCAGTGTAGTTAAGAATCTTTTGTTTCTTTGTTCATTTGTTTTATTTTTTAGATTCCACATGTAAGTGAAATCATATGGTATTTCTCCTTGTCTGACTTGTTTCACTTAGCATAATACTCTCTTGCATCCAAGTTGTTGCAAATGGTAAGATCTCTTTTCTTATTGCTGAGTAATATTCTATTCTGTGTATGTGTGTACATTACATCTTTTTTTGTTTAAATTTTAGAGAGGGAAAGTGCAGGTGGGAGAGAGGGGGTGAAGGAGAGAGAGAGAGAATCCCGTCAGGCTCCGCACCATCAGCATGGAGCCCTATGTTGGGCTTGATCCCACTACCGTAGGATCATGACTTGAGTAGGAATCAAGAGTTGGACATTCAACTGACTGAGCCACCCAGGTGTCCTTATATGACATCTTCTTTATCCATTCATCTATTGATGGACACTTAGGTTGTTTTCATATCTTATTTTAAATATTTTGATGAATAGAAATGTTAATTTTGATGAAGTCCAGTATGTATTATTTCTTTTCTTTAAGGTTTTCCTTTTGTGTGTTCTTTTTTTTTAATGTTTTTTTTTTAAAACATTTTTTTAACGTTTGTTTTTGAGAGAGCATGAGCAGGGGAGGGGCAGAGGGAGAGACACACACAGAATCTGAAGTAGGCTTCAGGCTCTGAGTTGTCAACACAGAGCCTGACATGGGGCTTGAACCCACAAATTGTGAGCTCATGATCTGAGCTGAAGTGAGATGTTTAACCGACTGAGCCACTCAGGCACCCCTGCTTTTGTGTATTCTAAGAAACTTTTCTGTACATTTAGGTCATGAAGATATTCTCCTTCATTTCTTCTAAAACATTTATAATTTTGGCTTTTTTTAGGCCTTCAATCCCTCTTAACTTCATTTTTGTGTATCTGAAATTATCTTCAATTCACCTTCAGTTTTCAAAGGGTATTGTCATTGGAGATAATTAATATTTACTTTTTCAGATTTTAAAATGTGTTGTGACATGTACTTTTTGGCTTTCATTAAGATCCAGTGTGAGTTAAGGGCTAAGGTTCATTATTATTTATTTATTTTTTTATATATGCGTATATATTCCAGCATCTTTGTTGAAAAGATGTATCTCTTGCCATTCATTTGTTTTGGTACCTTTGTCAAAAATCAATTGATCGTATATACATGGGTCTACCTTTGTATTCTCTATACTGTTCCATTGATCAACACAACTATTATTTACCAATAGTTATTTCTTGTTACTTTTTATCCATGCTGCTAAGTGTTGCCTTTAATTTATAATAATTATCCATCCAGTCTGTAATATTTGCCTTTAATTAAATTTTTTATTCCATTTATTTTTAAGGTAATTATTCAATGACCATGTTTATATCTGTTGTCTTACTATTTTTTCCTCATCTCCTTTTTGTTTCTCCCTTCTTTTTGGATTAAATTTTATGTAGATTTCCATTTTATTTCCTGTATTTCTTTGAGGACTTATTGGTTTAAAACAGTGTTCTGGTGGTGGCTCTAGGGTTTATAATGTGCATCTTTAACCTACCACTGTCTATCATAAATTAATATTATATTATTTCATGTACAGCATAAAAATCTTATAACAATGTATTTCCTTTCACCCTCTTTGTGCAATTGTTGATATACACATTTCCACATTTTTATAAATTCCACAGTCCAGTTTTTATTTATTCTTTATTTAAAAATTTTTTAAAGTTTGTTTTTGAGAGAGAGAGAGAGAGAGAGAGCGCAAGCACGTTAGTGGAGAAGGGGCAGAGAGAGAAGGAGACGCAGAATCCGAAGCAGGCTCCAGGCTCTGAGCTGTCAGCACAGAGCCCGATGCAGGGCTTGAACTCACAAACCATGAGATCATGACCTGAGCCGAAGTTGGATGTTTAGTCAACTGAGTCACCTAGGCGCCCCTCATTTTTGCTTCAAAGATAATTAAAAAATAATAAGAAATAAGAAGATAGATTTTAGAAATAGTTATCTACATATTTGCCATTTGTAGCATTCTTCATTCCTTTCTGCAGATCCGTTTTCACCTCTGGCATAGTTTCTCTATGCCTGAAGCATTACCTCTAGGATTTCTTTTATTGCAGGTCTGCTGGCAACAAATCATCTCCCCTTTTGTTTACCTGAAATTTGCTTTCATTCATCTTTGTCAAACGCTATTTTTGCTGGAAATTGCTAGTATTCATTTGTACAGATTTTAAAATATGTTGTTCTATTCATTTTATGGTTTGAATGGTTTCTGATGTGTAGTAAGCTGTCCTTCTTATAATTATGCCCCTGTCTGTAAGATGTCTTTTTTATTTCTGAGTACTGTTCTTTTTAAAATTGGTTTACTGTAGTTTGGCTATGATAGGCTCAATGTTATTTTTCTAAATTTATGTACAGTAAAACCTTGGTTTGTGAGCATAATTAATTCAGGAAACATGCTTGTAATCCAAAGCACATGTATATCAAAGAAGATTTCCACTTGAGAAATAATGGAAGCTCAGATGATTTGTTCCACAATCCAAAAAAACTCGTGAAAATTAGTACAAAACTATAATATAATATAAAATAATGAAGAAAATAAAAAAAATATAAAGAAAAATAAACAAATTAACCTGCACTTGCCTTTGAAAACCTTTGTGGCTGGTGTGAGAGGGACAAGACAGAGGAGGCTTGTTGTGTAGGATGACTTTCACTATCACTAACGGAATCACTGCTGTCTCTTGGCTCACTGTAATCTTTTTCTGCATGGGGGCCATTGTATATGCTTGTACGGATGTTGACATCAGTACAGTATTAATAAAATCTTGTCATATACTGTATTTAATGTAACTGGCAATAAGGCAGCAGAGGAAAGGGTCTGTATCTGAGGCAGCCTGACCTAGAATGAAGCAAAAGATTTCTAAGCTTACTCTTGTATGGAAAAGCAAAGGTGCTTTTTTTTTTTTTATTTTTAATTTTATTTATTTATTTATTTATTTATTTATTTATTTATTTATTTATTAAGTTTACATCCAAATTATTTAGCATATAGTGCAACAATGATTTCAGGAGTAGATTCCTTAGTGCCCCTTACCCATTTAGTCCATCCCACCTCCCACACCCCCTCCTGTAACCCTCTGTTCTCCATATTTATGAGTCTCTTATGTTTTGTCCCCCTCCCTATTTTTATATTATTTTTGCTTCCCTTCCCTTATGTTCATCTGTTTTGTCTCTTAAAGTCCTCATATGACTGAAATCATATGATAGTTGTCTTTCTCTGACTAATTTCACTTAGCATAATACCCTCTAGTTCCATCCACATAGTTGCAAATGGCAAAATTTCATTCTTTTTGATTGCCGAGTAATACTCCATTTATACACACCGACACACCACATCTTCTTTATCCATTCACCCATTGATGGACATTTGGGCTCTTTCCATACTTTGGCTATAGTTGAGAGTGCTTCTATAAACATTGGGGTGCATGTGTCCTTTCAAAACAGCATGCCTGTATCCCTTGGATAAATGCCTAGTGCAATTGCTGGGTCGTAGGGTAGTTCTATTTTTAGTTTTTTGAGGAGCCTCCATACTGTTTTCCAGAGTGGCTGCACCAGCTTGCATTGCCACCAAGAGTGCAAAAGAGATCATCTTTCTCCGCATCTTTTGCCAACATCTGTTGTTGCCTGAGTTGTTAATGTTAGCCATTCTGACAGGTGTAAGGTGGTATCTCATTGTGGTTTTGATTTGTATTTCCCTGATGATGAGTGATGTTGAGTTTGTTTCATGTGTCAGTTGGCCATCTGGATGTCTTCTTTGGAGAAGTGTCTATTCATGTCTTTTACCCATTTCTTCACTGGATTATTTCTCTTTTGGGTGTCAAGTTTGATAAGTTCTTTATTGATTTTTGGATACTAGCCCTTTATCTGATATGTCATTTGCAAATATCTTCTCCCATTCTGTCAGTTTTGCTGATTGTTTCCTTCACTGTGAAAAACTTTTTATTTTGATGAGGTCCTAGTAGTTCATTTTTGCTTTTGTTTCCCTTGCCTCTGGAGACGTGTTGAGTAAGAAATTGCTGTGGCCAAGATCAAAGAAGTTTTTGCCTGCTTTCTTCTCGAGGAATTTGATGGCTTCCTGTCTTACATTTAGGTCTTTCATCCATTTTGAGTTTATTTCTGTGTTTGGTGTAATAAAGTGGTCAGGTTCATTCTTCTGCATGTCACTGTCCAGTTTTCCCAGCACCACTTGCTGAAGAGACTGTCTTTATTGCGTTGGATATTCTTTCCTCCTTTGTCAAAGATTAGTTGGCCATATGTCTGTGGGTCCATTTCTGGGTCCTCTATTCTGTTCCATTGATCTGAGGGTCTGTTCTTGTGCCAGTACCACACTGTCTTGATGATTACAGCTTTGTAGTATAGCTTGATGTCCGGGATTGTGATGCCTCCTGCTTTGGTTTTCTTTTTCAAGATTGCTTTGGGTCTTCGGGATCTTTTCTGGTTCCATACAAATTTTAGGATTATTTGTGCTAGCTCTGTGAAGAATGCTGGTGTTATTTTGATAGGGATTGCATTGAACGTGTAGATTGCTTTGGGTAGTAACGACATTTTAACAATATTTGTTCTTATCCAGGAGCATGGAATATTTTTCCGTTTTTTTTTTTTTTTGTGTGTGTGTCTTCTTTAATTTGTTTCATAAGTTTTCTGTAGTTTTCAGTGTATAGGTTTTTCACCTCTTTGTTTAGATTTATTCCTAGGTATTTTATGGTTTTTGGTGCAATTGTAAATGGGATCGATTCCTTGATTTCTCTTTCTGTCGCTTCATTGTTGGTGTATAGGAATGCAACCGATTTGTGTGCGTTGATTTTATATCCTGCAACTTTGCTGAATTCATGAATCAATTCTAGCAGTTTTTTGGTGGAATCTTTTGGGTTTTCCATATAGAGTATCATGTCGTCTGTGAAGAGTGAAAGTTTGACCTCCTCCTGGCCTATTTGGATGCCTTTTATTTTTTGTGTTGTCTAATTGCAGAAGCTAAGACTTCCAATACTGTGTTGAATAACGGTCACAAGAGTGGACATTCCTTTCTTGTTCCTGACCTTAGGGGGAAAGTTTTCAGTTTTTCCCCACTGAGGATGATATTAGCATTGGGTCGTTCATATATGGCTTTTATGATCTCGAGGTATGCTCCTTCTATTCCTACTTTCTTGAGGGTTTTTATCAAGAAAGGATGCTATATTTTGTCAAGTGCTTTCTCTGCATCTATTGAGAGGATCATATGGTTCTTGTCCTTTCTTTTATTGATGTGATGAATCACATTAATTGTTTTGCGAATATTGAACCAGCCCTGCATCCCAGGTATAAATCCCACTTGGTCATGGTGAATAATGTTTTTAATGTGTTGTTGGATCCAGTTGGCTAATATCTTGTTGAGGAATTTTGCATCCATGTTCATCAGGGAAATTGGTCTATAGTTCTCCTTTTTGGGGTCTCTGTCTGGTTTTGGAATCAAGGTAAAGCTGGCTTCATAGAAAGAGTTTGGAAATTTTCCTTCCATTTCTATTTTTTGGAACAGCTTCAAGAGAACAGGTGTTAACTCTTCCTGAAATGTTTGGTAGTATTCCCCTGGAAAGCCATCTGGCCCTGGACTCTTGTGTTTGGGGAGAGTTTTGATTACTAATTTGATTTCCTTACTGGTTATGGGTCTGTTCAAATTTTCTATTTCTTCCTGTTTCAGTTTTGGTGGTGTATATGTTTCTAGGAATTTGTCCATTTCTTCCAGATTGCCCATTTTATTGGCATATGATTGCTCATAATATTCTCTTATTATTGTTTTTATTTCTGCTGTGTTGGTTGTGATCTCTCCTCTTTGGTTCTTGATTTCATTTCTTTGGGTCCTTTCCTTTTTCTTTTTGATCAAACTGGCTAGTGGTTTATCAATTTTGTTAATTCTTTCAAAGAACCAGCTTCTAGTTTCATCTGTTCTACTGGGTTTTTGTTGTTGTTGTTGGTTTGTTTTTGTTTGATTTGTTTTGTTTTGAATAGCATTAATTTCTGCTCTGATCTTTATTATTTCCTGTCTTCTTCTGGTTTTGGGTTTTATTTGCTGTTCTTTTTCCAGCTCCTTAAGGCGTAAGGTTAGGTTGTGCATCTGAGATCTTTCTTCTTTAGGAAGGCCTGGATTGCTATATACTTCCCTCTTATGACCACCTTTTCTGGGTCCCAGAGGTTTTGGGTTGTGGTGGTATCATTTTCATTGGCTTCCATACACTTTTTAATTTCCTCTTTAACTTCTTATTTGGCCCATCCATTCTTTAGTAAGATGTTCTTCAGTCTCCAAGTATTTGTTACGTTTCCAAATTTTTTCTTGTGGTTGATTTTGAGTTTCATAGCATTGTGGTCTGAAAATATGCATGGTATGATCTCGATCTTTTTGTACTTACTTACAGCTGATTTGTATCCCAGTATATGGTCTATTCAGGAGAATGTTCCATGTGCACTGGAGAAGAATGTATATTCTGGTGCTTTAGGATGAAATGTTCTGAATTTATCTGTTAAGTCCATCTGGTCCAGTATGTCATTCAAAGCCATTGTTTCCTTGTTGATTTTTTGATTAGATGATCTGTCCATTGCTGTGAGTGGGGGTGTTGAGGTCTCCTACTCTTATGGTATTACTATCAATGAGTTTCTTTATATTTGTGATTAATTGATTTATATATTTGGGTGCTATCACATTTGGCGCATAAATGTTTACAATTGTTAGGTCTTCTTGGTGGATAGACCCCTTGATTATGATATAATGCCCTTCTGCATCTCTTGATACAGTCTTTATTTAAAGTCTAGATTGTCTGATATAAGTATGGCTACTCTGGCTTTCTTTTGTTTACCATTAACATGGTAGATGGTTCTCCATCCCCTTACTTTCAATCTGAAGGTGTCTTTAGGTCTAAAGTGGATCTCTCGTAAACAGTGTATAGATGGATCTTGTTTTCTTATCCATTCTGTTACCCTCTATCTTTTGATTGGAGCATTGAGTCCATTGACGTTTAGAGTGAGTACTGAAAGATAGGAATTTATTGCCATTGTGTTGCTTGTAGTGTTGGAGTTTCTGGTGGTGGTCTCTGGTCCTTTCTAATCTTTGTTGCTTTTGGTATTTATTTATTTATTTATTATTTATTTTTTCATCTTTTCTCCCCTCAGAGAGTCCCCCTTAAAATTTCTTGCAGGGCTGGTTTAGTGGTCACAAACTCCTTTAATTTTTGATTGTCTGGGAAACTTTTTATCTCTCTTCTATTTTGAATGACAGCCTTGCTGGATAAAGAATTCTTGGCTGCATATTTTTCTGATTCAGCACATTGAATATATCCTGCCACTCCGTTCTGGCCTGCCAATTTCTGTGGATAGGGCTGCTGCTATCCTGATCTGTCTTCCCTTGTAGGTTAAGGACTGTTTTTCCCTTGCTGCTTTCATGATTCTCTCCTTGTCTGAGTATTTTGTGAATTTGACTATGATACGCCTTGTTGATGGTCAGTTTTTGTTGATTGTAATGGGAGTCCTCTGTGCTTCCTGGATTTTGATGTCTGTGCCTTTCCCCAGGTTAGGAAAATTTTCTGCTATGATTTGCTCACATAACCCTTCTACCCCTTTCTCTCTCTTTTCCTCTTCTGGGACCCACATGATTCTGATGTTGTTCCTTTTTAATGAGTCACTGATTTCTCTCATTCTTAAATTGTCTCCTTTACCTTAATCTCCCTCTTTTTTCTGCTTCATTATTCTCCATAATTTTGTCCTCTATGTCACTCGTTCTCTGTTCTGCCTCATCTGTCCTTGCCTCTGTGGCATCCATCCATGATTGCAGCTCAGGTATAGCATTTTTTATTTTGTCCTGACTAGTTTTTTGACTCTAGTATTGTTACTGTGATTCTAAATTCTGGTTCAGACATCTTGTTGTATCTGTGTTGGTTAAATCCCTGGCTGTGGTTTCTTCTTGCTCTTTGTTTTGGGGTGAATGCCTTCGTTTTGTCATTTTGAAGGGAGAAAAAGAAATGAGGTAGAAAAAATTAGAAAAAAACCCTAAAATTAAAAAAAAATTACACACACACAAAATCGAATAAATGATGCTAGATCCTAGGCGTGTTTTGGTCTGGGTGTTGAAAATTTTTTGATAGATTAGAGAAAAAAGGAGATATAAAGGAAATCATATGAAAATTTGAAAAAAATGGATATACTGAAGCCGACTAAAATGAGATGATGGGAGTAAAATAGAATTTGAAAAAACTTACATGTAAGTAAAGAATAGACAAAAAAATTAAAGGAAAATATTTTTAATAAATAAAAATAAAAATGAATTTTTTCTTTTTGTATTCAAGAAAAAGAAAAGGAATGAAAAAGAAAAAAGGAAATCATTTGAAAATTTGAAAAACTGAATACAGTGTAGTAGACTAAAGTAACATGGAAGTAAAATAGAATTTGAAAAAATTTACATAAACTAAAAAATATAGTAAAAAAGTAAAGAAAAATATTTTTAATAAAAATTGAAAATAAAAACGATTTTTTTGTCTTTATTCATGAAGAAGAAAAGAAGTTAAAAAGAAAAAAAAATTGAATAGATGGACTTGTTAACAGATTGAAATACAATTGAAATTACTTCGTTTTCCCCTATAAGTCAGACTATGAAGCACTTTATAGTCCAAAAACTAACCAGGCGGTGAGACATCTGTTCTTGAAGAGGGAGGTTGGCCCAAATGGGTGGGGCTTAGTGTAACGGCTCCGTTCTCCAGTAGATGGTGCTGCTAGCCTACTGGGGTGGGTTGTTGTGGCGCTCATAGATGGGTATGCACATGCGTGGGAGCCATGAAAATAGCATCACCCAGCTACCCAGTCTTTAGTGTCACAACTTTGTTCTCCCCAGTCAGCAGTTGCACACCTGTCCTCTGTCTACAGCCCAGGCAGTACCTCCCTCCCGAGTTTTGTCTCAGATGCGGCTGTTTTCCCCGGCCCCTTACTTCTGAGGGACTGCAGCTTTGACCCGTTCTGCCCCTCCACTGGAGGGTCTCACCGAGCAGTGGCTGAATATTGGCTACACCCACGAATGCTTGCTGGACCCTGCTGCTGCCGCTGGTGCCCAGAAACAGTTCTCGAGACGAGATAGTGTAGCAGCAGCGTTTCAGGGATTATGGAAAATCACAACACACATCTGGCACCAGGCTTCACCCTCAACGACCTTGTTCCAGCACCTGTGAATGTGGCTGTTTACTGGGGTCTGCTGGGCCCAGGTTGCCTCACGGTCTCTACCAAATGTCTTTCCAGCAGTGGAACCGCTTTTCCCCGTGTGGCCTAAGAAACTCCCGGACCCCACTCTGCCCCTGGGGATCGCCCTTCCCACAAGAGCACTGCCAGGTATTGAGCTATGGAGTTGCAGATTCTGCACTCCCCCTTGTTAACAGTCTTAATGGAATTTAAACTCTCTCCTTTCTCCTTTCTCCCTTTTTAGTTTAGTGCCTGCGGGTGTTTCCAATTTTCCACTTTCTCTCCGGCTGCTTTTGGGGAGGGGTGCTTTTCCCATATTCCCCCCACCCTCTGTCCTCTCTGTGCCTGCAAAGGTGGCCCTTTGCCCTTTGCGACTTCTCCCTTCCCCAGTTCATCTCTGCATGCCACAGACCTGCTGAATTCTGTGGTTCAGGTTGTGCAGATTGTTGTGTTTTTCCTTAGATCAGTTTTCTAGGTGTGCAGGATGGTTTAATGTTGGTCTGGCTGTATTTCATGGATTTGAGACCCACAAAATACTTCCATGCTGTTCCGCCATCTTGGCTCCCTCCCCATCAGTGCTTTGAAGTGACAAAATTATATTAGTGCCATTGTGGGCACCTTCCGATGTTCTGAAAAATCACTGATTTC
Source organism: Lynx rufus (assembly GCF_022079265.1). NCBI lineage: Eukaryota > Metazoa > Chordata > Mammalia > Carnivora > Felidae > Lynx > Lynx rufus. The sequence continues at coordinate 20,169,189 of NW_025814824.1, forward strand.
TGCCAAACACCATGGCCTGCGACTGAGCATCCAAGAATGGGAGATGATCACCCACAATCCCACAGAAAAATAGACCGGGGGGGGGGTAGAGAGAGAGAGAGAGAGAGAGAAACCAGCCATTGGCCCAGTTGTGACCATGTGGCATTCGGCATCACATACTTGTATTGCAAGACATTGCTCATTTAGTAGTTAAAGTTTATTAGAAATGTTTGCTCATCTTTTGAACATTTGCAGAACAAGTTACTCACAATCCAAGGTTGTACTGTATTCTGTTTGGGATTAAATTAGCTTCTTGAATCTCTAGGTTATTGTTTTCATCATCTTTTGAAAATTTGCATAATTTCTTAAAATAATTTTTTTGCTCTATTCTTTTTCTCCTTTTTCTCTGGAACTAGTAATTAAATGTATACTGGATATCTTGTTATTATCCTCAGAGTTCACTGATGCTGTCTTAAGTTGTTCAATCTTTTTCCTCTATGATTCAGTTTAAATAATTTATTATAGCTTGTCTTCAAGTTACTGATCCTTTTTCCTTCAGTGTACAGTCTTTTGCTAAGCTCATCTTTTTTAAATTTTTTAAATGTTTTATTTATTTTTAAGGGAGAGACAGAGTATGAGTTGGGGGAGGGACAGATTGAGAGAGGAAGACACAGAATATGAAGCAGGCTCCAGGCTCTGAGCTGTCAGCACAGAGCCCGACGTGGGGCTTGAACTCACGAACTGTGACACCATGACCTGTGCCAAAGTCGCACGCTTAACCGACTGAGCCACCCAGGTGCCCCAAGCTCATCTTTTAAGTGAACGTGTATACTCTGTGAGTTCTGAGCTGCTAGCTTTAGATGAAATTCTCAGCTATAACTAACTACTTTTTGATGTCCCAAGGTCTTATATCCTATTTCCGTGTGGCCTCTAAAATTCAGCCTGTTTACTGAAACTGACATCTGATGTCCTTTCCCGTCCCCAAACATCTACAGATTTAGGCTCTGCTGATTAGTGCTCTTTATGTGTTTCTTCTAGAGATTTTTCTTACATATTTCGTGTGTGTGTGTGTGTGTGTAGGTGAGTGAATTCAAGTGTGTACTTAAAAAGATATTGTATTGTATCTGTAAACTTAAAGTTTTTCCATAGCTTTCAACTTTTTGGTTATTTCAATTATCCTATTATTGGAAATAGAAGTTACCTTTTTGCTTGGGTATACTTTACTGTCTGTCTCTATGCCCCAACTTTTCCTTCCTCTTCTGTGGTTCCTAAATTTAGGTGATGATTGAATGGGAACTGGCGAGTAAGCATTGTGGTGATTCTGTCAAGAGAATTTGCTGACTTTGGGTTATCCTGGTTTACGATATATTCCATTTACATTTCCTGATGAAAAATACCCCAGTTACTCCACCTTTGCTGTATGTATTTAGTTTGTCCATTTTTAGTATCTAACTGTGGAGGTGATGATCCACTGATGAAGGTCAACTAAGTATGTATGGGAAGGAGGCAGGATGGCTCATTTTCTTTTCAGTCTCAGGAGACCCCATAGCTGACACCTTTTTAGACCTGAAGCAGTGTTCATGTTCTCCTCTCTCTGTGATACCAGTTACGGGAGAAATTGTGAGGAGTTTTACCAGCACAGTCTTTGGGGTCATATGAGCTTGACTCCTAAACTTTTCAAGTCCTAGTTTCTTTTTTACCTGCAGCTTTATCGAGGTGTAGTTGACAGATAAAATTGTATATATTCAAAGTATACAGTCTGATGACGTAATACACATTGCAAAATATTTACTATAATCAAATGAACACCTCATTCATCCACATTTACATTGTTTTGTGTGTGAGAATACTTAAGATCTAGTCTCTAGGCAACTTTCAAGTATGCAGTCAACATTTTTAGTCATAGTCACCAGTGGTGGACATTAGGTCCTTAGAACTTCCTCTTGTTGCAACTGGAACTTTGTACTCTTTGACCAACCTGTTTCCATTTCTCCAACCCCTCAACCCTGGCAACCACCATTCTACTCTCAGTTTCTATGAGTTCACAAGTCCCAAATTCTTTATCAGCAAAAAGAGCGCAATAATACTATCTGTTGCATAATTGCCTGGAGATTCTTTTGAGGATTGAGGTGTGATGCCATGCTTACAAAGCACTAAGTTGATAGCCCAGTATATAGTACCTCTAGATCAACGTTAGCTATTATAATTCGGTGGTAGTATTGATATCCCAAGTAATTGGTATGTTACAGAACATCGAATAACTGGTTAGGTAACAATATCAAAAGCAACATTCCTTCTATGAAATAGAAGGCCTTCTGCACTCAGAACCCCATTGTGGCCCCTTTATGGTCAGCCAGCTTCTGGTCACAAGTCAGACTTTTATGTGCTAAGCCCTTCACTTGTTTCTCACTTGGATATTAGTAATGCTATATCTGGAGTGTGGGTAATATATCTTTAAAAGATTGCAGACTACTATTTATGCACAAGTGACCATGAAAAAAATTGCATTGTGTTGTAATAAAAGAACCCTCTCAACTAGAACTGAAGTGTTGTTTCCACAACACTGAAAGAGAGACTAAACAAAGCAAACTGGAAAAGCTGCTTGGTGTTGTGTGAGTAGTTCACATTGTCTTCCTTTTTTTATTGTACTGTTTTACCACTGGCAATCAGTGTGGGGCCTTCACTTATGAAAATATAGCTGTTGGCAGTTTAGGCTCAATTTCATTCTCAAGCTGTCATAAATGATCACATGGGAAGATAATACTTGATGGGAATTTTGTTTTCTTTCCCCCTTTTTCCCTTTTATTTTTCTTTGAGGCAACTTGTTAGAGAGGAGAGCAGATAAGATTGAGATCTATGGTATGGTGCAATGCTTGGAAAATACACATGTGTTCTCAGAAATTCTGTTCACACAGCAAAAAGATAAAGGCAGTGCCCTAATTGAATTAAAGCATTTCCCATCATTCCCACTTGTTTCCTATTATCTTCATACATTCTTGAAGAAGAGCTAACATAACGAAATTTTGTTCAATATAGTACTTTGCTTGTGGCAGATCTGTGGTTTTCTCTGCCCATTTTCTAATAAACACTGAATTCATGCATTCTTGCCACAGATGTGTAACCTGAATTGAATGAAGACTTTAGACTTAAATTCTGGTTTATAGGGCACACAATTTAAAAGAGGAAGCAATCAGAAGTATGTAGGAAGTGGGACACTTGGAAGGAAAATTGGCCTGATCTCTTCAATAAGTCATTGTCATGAGAAGAATGAGGGAAAGAATAAAACCAACAAAACAAAAGAAACAGAAAAAAATGGTACTTCTTTGAACCCTGGTTCTATCAAACCACTGTTTTTGAAAAACTGTGGAAATTTAATGCATACTAGCTATTCGTTTTAATTAAATTCTTGTGGATTTTGGTGAATGTGCTAATGGTATTGTGATTATAGAGAAGTATTCTTACTGTTCTAAGGACTGCAAACTTAAGTACATAAGGGAGTAATGTCATCATATCTATTATTTACTTTATAAAATAACAAACAGCAAAGCAATACATGAAGCAAATATTGCAAAATGTAAAAAATGGTTAAATGTTGGCATTGAGCTTATAGGATTCATTATATGCTCTATTTTTCTGTAAGTTTGTAAACTTTCTCAATAAAAAAATCTTCATGGTACTATGCCTTTAAAAAACAAAGAGTGCTATTTATAATGTTTTCTGAGAAGAGTATTCATAATACATAAATACAGACTTATAGAAGTAGATTAAACACAGGTTGATGTAGGGATGAAGGTGTCCTCAAAGCAGTGTCAGATACTCCAATAAATATTTAGAGATACTTGCCTTTTATTTTTTAATTTTTATTTATTAAAAAAATTTTATGTATATTTATTTATTTTGAGAGAGAGAGCGTGAACGAGTGCCCTAGCACAGGTGGGGGAGGGGCAGAGAGAAGAAGAGACAGAGTCCCAAGCAGCCTCTGCACTGATGATGCAGAGAGCCTGATGTGGGGCTCAAACTCACAAAGCATGAGATCATGATCTAATCCCTGATCAAGAGTTGGATGCTTAATGGACTGAGCCACCCAGGTGCCCCTGCCTTTTATTTTTAAAAGGACATGCAGTTTATGATGGGGATGCTGCTTTTTCTAGGTATAGGGACTAGGAAGATCAATTTAATATGCTCCTTGTAATAAAAGGAACTGTAGAGAATGTCAGACCATAAATTTGGTAGAGGGTGTCAGCCTGATGGAATGGGAAGAACCCAAGATTGGCCTCCCACATGGGCCTAAATTTGACTACTCTTGTTTTACTAGCAGTGTGAACTTGAGCAAGTTTCTTAGGTGATCCTCCAGTGCCTCCTCTGCAAAATGGGGATAATGGAAACTTACTTTCCAGGGAATGTTAGTATTAAACAAGGTAACATACATAAAGAATTTAAGAGATGTGTGAAATACAACTCTGCAGTATTATGATTAGACAGTCATTAGAGGCAAGTGGAAGAGGAGTGATCAGGAACTCAGAACAGATGAGATTTAGCTGACCATTGAAGACATGAAAATGGCAGCAGAGGGGGCATTCCAGATGCTCTGAAGTGATGGAGCCCATAACAGCAAGTGGTTCAGTTTAATTTCAGTATAAGGTTACTGGAATGGAATCATGGGAAAATAGCCTGGGACCTGATGATTTCAGCTTTTGATTGGTAGTTCAGAAAACTTGGACTTTAGGCACTGGATGGTTTTGACAAGCTTTGACATAGAATTGTGCTGCGGCAAGATTGATCTCACAATTGGGTTCAGGTTGTTCCTGGCAAGTCTGAAGGCTGGGATACCATTGCGGAGTCTTCTGATCTACTTAAGTCATCCACCTTCTTTGTTACAGGACTCTGGTTTTGGGGGAATGGTCATGCAACCACAGAAAAGGGAAAAAAAAAGCAGCCGTATTTGCCACATATTATTTTGAAATAAAGGGTGGCATTGTTTAGTTTTGGCCAATGAAATAGAAGTTGAAGTCATAGGGTTGAGTCTTCCAAGAACGCTCTTTTAAGAGTAGGAGGTAGCTTTAGGCAATAGGGTTGCTGAAGGCCCTGAGAATATAGGTATGGAAAGCCAGCAATATCTTGGGCTTTCCCACACTGCCTGCTGTCGGCCCTGTTGTTACATGAGAGAAGAATAACTTCCTGTTTTTTTTCTCGGAGATGCTGAATATACGGCAAAGGTTTGTGTTCTGTGTAGCTGAATTCAATCTGCAACTGATGTAAGCACCAATTAGGAAGCTTTACAAGGTGAGTAGCAGATGAGAAGCTGTAGGGAGTTGGACTGTGGTAGGGTCAGCCTCAATAGAAATGGAAATGAATGTAGCCAGGAGACGCACACTGGGGATAGACAGGCATCATAAGACAGTTACCCATTGGATGTGTGGCCGGGGTGGGGGGAAAGGGAGGAATGCTGTATGACTTGAAAGTTTAAGCTTGGGTGATCAAGAAAATGGTAACATTATTGACAAACCAGAGATAGCTGTAGGAAGAGAGAGCTTGAGTGACAAGTAAATGAAAGTACATTTTAGATGAGTGAATTTGACTCCTGAAAGAAGAGCCCAGACAATCCAAGTGCTGAATCAGTAATACAGACTCTTAAGCCCTTAGATTGGTAGGAAGGAGAGATTGGGGTAAGGCAAGGGGTCTTACATTCCATTGCAGGGCTTCTTTTTTTTTTTTTTTTTAACACTTCCCATTATGAAGATGGACCATAACTATTGGTCAGGATTTTTAACCATGGGTTTAAACCACATCTGGGAAATATATAATCATTTTCTCTGGGGCACAATGTCTAGAAAAATGCTTTGCTTAGCTAAGGCATAGGTCTGCTCCGAGAGTAGAATATGGGCTAGGTGACCTCTGGATGTGCTTTATAGTTCTGTGATTCTATAATTATCTCAGGCTTCAAATCACTTTCTAGGGAACAGCAAATAATTCTTACTAATAAAACACAATTTGAAACTTGGAACTGAAATTACACATTTTCAATAAAGTGTTGTAATAAAGTTAGCGACTGGAGACTCCCCCTAGGAATAAAGAGCGAAATGTATTGGTTGGCCACTCGTGCAAGGCAGAGCTAAAGTCTACATTGATTCATCATGTGCAAGATGTGGATGCTCTATGTAAGTTTTAAATATAAACCTGACAGTAAATGAAAGATCCAAAAGGACATTGTTATTTAACCATGGAATCTGCAGTTAATATCAATAGGTGCTCTAAAGTCTAAATTCTGCATCAACCCCACTGAGAAACTTCTGCCTGATTCTAGTTCCTGCATTTAGTTCCTGTCTGAAACCTCTTTATTGGACAGTGGATGGAAATCCATCTCAGGGTTCTTTACAATTTTACCAACAATAAGAGAGCAGTGTTATTAGAAAAGGTAGCAAAGATATGGGGAGCTTTATACCAATAAAAGTTTATCCTAAATTCCCCCAGATTCAGAAGAGCAGTTATTTGGGCAATTTGGTTTTTCAGAGACTTCAGTATATGACAGAGAGCAATTATTAACATAAATTATGGTGCAGTTAATCATTTTCTTAAGGATTCTATTTCCCACAGACATGTAGTGCTTATGAAGTGTAGGCTTACACATATATTAAAGTGCAGTGGTTTCTCGAGTGTCTTCAGGTAGTAGGTGTTCCTCCAAAAATCAGGCCAGGGTCAGATAAGTTTGAGATGTTCTTTTATTTATTTATTTTTTAAATTTTTTTTTTTAACGTTTATTTATTTTTGAGACAGAGCATGAATGGGGGAGGGTCAGAGAGAGGGAGACACAGAATCCAAAACAGGCTCCAGGCTCCGAGCTGTCAGCACAGAGCCTGATGCAGGACTCGAACTCACGGACCGTGAGATCATGACCTGAGCCGAAGTCGGCCACTCAACCGACTGAGCCACCCAGGCACCCCTGAGATGTTCTTTTAAACAAAATCTCTTGTTTCTCTTTTGCACTTCTTTTCAGTACCTTTACGAAGCCCCGTGACCCTCTCTCCCATCTCGTCCCACCCCCAAGGAAGAAATAGAAGCAGCATTTCCAACAGTATTCCAAAATCTTGGAATTATTTTAACGAGATTACTAGGGATCAAGTCCCATTGATGTTTTCTTTTTAAGGGAATACCAATTTTTTCCCCTCATGTTGGAAACTTGCCTTCCTAACCTCCCTCCTGTTTAAGTTGTAATAATGTCTTTGGTTCACATGGATCAAAGAAGCAAAAGAAACCTGTCTGGAGACTGAAAAGAGCAGCACAAACACACAAGTTTGAGTGTGCCAGTACATGCACTAGATAGAGCAGGGAGGAATTTGGAGGAGAGGTGGAAGAGAGGGAGAGAGAGAGGGGCAAGAGGGAGCTCTGAAAGTGCTTTAAGTCCCTCTTTGCACTTTGTTCAGCTATAGCCTTTACTTTGTGGTGGATTCCTTTTCTCTTAAGATTGAATTACTTCCTGTTCTCTCCAAAAGTGGTATAATGACTACAGTCACACAAGGACAGAGTAAGACCTAGAAAATAAGTCATTTCACAATCAGCTCCGTGCCTTTGCAACTACACGACCTGTACAGGTTTTTGTTTTTTTTTTTTTTTTTTCAACGTTTATTTATTTTTTTTGAGACAGAGAGAGACAGAGCATGAACGGGGGAGGGGCAGAGAGAGAGGGAGACACAGAATCGGAAACAGGCTCCAGGCTCTGAGCCATCAGCCCAGAGCCTGACGCGGGGCTCGAACTCCCGGACCGTGAGATCGTGACCTGGCTGAAGTCGGACGCTTAACCGACTGCGCCACCCAGGCGCCCCCCTGTACAGGTTTTGAATCACACTTTAGAAATAGCTTGTAGTTAATATTTTTTAATATTAGGAAATGAAATAATTTTTTCCATTGCAATATTAAAAGCTATTTATGTTTGCTTATCTATATCTGTATGCATTGTATTTAGTTTATGCAACATTTAATAGAGAAAAGGACAAAATATAACACCTGTATCTACTATTTAAAATGAATAAATGTTCGTCGGGCTCTGGGCTGATGGCTCAGAGCCTGGAGCCTGTTTCCGATTCTGTGTCTCCCTCTCTCTCTGCCCCTCCCCTGTTCATGCTCTGTCTCTCTCTGTCCCAAAAATAAAATAAAAACGTTGAAAAAAAAATTAAAGAAAAAAAAAAAGGGGGGCGCCTGGGTGGCGCAGTCGGTTAAGCATCCGACTTCAGCCAGGTCACGATCTCGCGGTCCGGGAGTTCGAGCCCCGCGTCGGGCTCTGGGCTGACGGCTCAGAGCCTGGAGCCTGTTTCCGATTCTGTGTCTCCCTCTCTCTCTGCCCCTCCCCTGTTCATGCTCTGTCTCTCTCTGTCCCAAAAATAAAATAAAAACGTTGAAAAAAAATTTAAAAAAAAAATAAAATGAATAAATGTTAGTGCTCATGATGTTTGTTTAAAATGTGTTCCTTTTTAGAGAAATAAACAATAGATAATTTTGTTTCTGACCCTCTGATCCAGTCCCTTTGAACTCTTCCTAGAGGCGAATCTAATATGAATTTGGCAGCTTTCCAAATCATACTATTATGCTTTTATGGTTTAGGACTCTATTCAATACATATGTGTGCTTGAACAAAATGTATTTAAGCGGTATTTTATAATCCATAACACTCTGCAATAGTGTTTTTACATTTAACATTATGCTTGCATATGTATCCCCAATTTATTTTATTTTTATGAAGCAAGATTTAGCCTTATTTTGTAAACATTATCCTTTACTTGAGACAGGGCTTTGCCATGTTGTTGCGTGGTTGTGGTGTTTATCCTTTATGCCTGGATAAGCTCCCACTGAGTTGACATATGAGAGTTTGCTTTACTGTTCTCATGTGATGTAGGTAATTACCATATACTTTTGGTCATTATAAATGAGTGAGGAAAGAAGTAAGTAAATGATATAATTTAGGATATTTGAATCTGAAATTAAGAGAAAGCCTCATTAACTGTGGCTTAAGCCACAAGGATTATTTGCTGTTTACATAAACCAGGGCCTGTTAATGGCTACACAGCAGTGCTTGGGATCAGCATCAGCTTTCTTTGCACTTCTCTGCGTGCCTCATGTGTACAAGGTGACTGCCACTGCTTCAAATGTCACATCATCACAGGGCAGCCTCCAAGCCAGAGGGAACAGGGTGGGAGAAGAAAGGGCCTCTTTCTTTATGGTTCTCTTTTTCACCTTTCCCTAGGAGCTTCCAGTAGACTCCACTGTTTCGTAGCCAGAATCAGGTGATCTGTCTAAACAAGACTTAGCTCTGCAAACAACAGAATTATAGTGATTGACTTGGGCAGACATGATTCTGTTCTAGGACTAGGCACATCAAGCCCCCTCCCCCCACATACACACCATAGTAGATTTCACCTGGCAAACAGGGAGTGGAAATGGTGGTGTATTAGTCACAGTTCTCCAGAAGAACAGAACCAATGGGAGATAGATATCTATATACCTCTGTATTATCCATCTATATAATTTAGTATAAAGAACTGGCTCACTTGATTATGGATGTGGACAAGTCCCAAGGTCTGCAGGGTGAGTCAGCGAGCTGGAGACTCAGGAGAGCTGATGGTTTAGTTCTGACTCCAAAGGTCTCAGAACCAGAAAGGACAGTGGTGTCATGCCATTCTGGAGACTGGCAGGTTTCTAACCCAGGAAGAGCTGATTTTTCAGTTCAAGTCTGAAAGCAAGGAAAAAAGCTGATGTCCTAGTATGAAGGCCATCAGGCAGGAGAATTCTCTCTTGCTAGGTTCAGGGTCAGCCTTTCTGTCTTATTCAGGCCTTCCACTAATTAGACAAGGCCCACCCACATTATGGAGGGCAATCTACTTAATCTACCAATTTAAATATTTTCTTATTAAATTTTTTTAATGTTTATTCATTTTTGAGAGAGACAGAGCATGAGTTCAGGAGGAGCAGAGAGAGAGGGAGACACAGAATCCAAAGCAGGCTCCAGGTTCTGAGCTGTCAGCACAGAGCCTGACACGGGGCTCAAACTCATGAACTATGACACTATGACCTGAGGCAAAGTCAGATGCTTAACCGACTGAGCCACCCAGGCGCCCCTTAAATGTTAATCTTATCCAAAAACACACTCACAGAAACTCCCAGAATAATGTTTGACCCAAGATATGGGCCCCCCATGGCCCAGTCAAGTTGATAAATAAAATTAAGCATCAGGGGTGGTTAGGTAGGGCGCGAACAGTGTCTGCTTCAGAAGTGAGGAATATCATTGTATAGCTTTTGGGTTTTTTTTAATAGCAGTATGTTTCAAATAATGGATTATTGACTTCAGTGGATGGGAAATATTTTTAACATTTTTGATATGTATTTTCCAAATGCTTTCTGAAAATACTTCTATAATTTGCAGTCTCTAGCAGTGCTTTAGAATATGTTTCCTGCATTAGTCTCAGCATTTAGGTATTTTTTAAAAATAGGTCTGGAGGTTATTGGGTGTGAAGTATTACTAATTATTACTTTAATTTTCACTAAGCTTGATAGGATAGATTTTTATCTTGTTTGTCTCATACTTGTATTTCCTTTATTTTGCATCTCTCTAATGAACTCTTAGCAGTACTCAAACATTTTATAGGTACCTTATGTTTATTATATATAAGTATATAAGGTATAAGAATATATATTTATCTCTCATATCTCTTTTCTGTGTCTTTCCATGAGCTCTCGCTTTCCTTTTTATTTAAATATTGTTACATTATTGGTACACAGGTGTTTTACTTTTCTTAATCTTATCTATTTTGACCTTTTCATTTATAATTTATCCTTTTATTTGAATCTTTTGTTATGATAAACACTTCCTTGTGGTTTAATTTTAATCTGCTTAGAATTTGGTGTGGAGTAAAGCATAGTTTTCTGAATATTATTTATTAAATAAAGGTTCCCATTGTTTCTATATGCTTATTTTATGATTTATAAATTTTATGGACTGAATTGTGCAACCCTGCCCCTCCGAATATCGATGCCCTGACCCCCAAGGTGACTGTTTATGGAGATAGGTTCCATAGGGAGGTGATTAAAGTTAAATAAAATCAGGGTGGGGCCCTCATCTGATAGGATTGTATCCTTATAAGAAGAAGAAGAAACACCATAGATCTATTTTTTCATATAGAGAAGAGGCCAGATGAGGATACAGAGAGAAAGTGGCCATCTATAAGCTAGGAAGATGGGTCTCAATAGAAACCAACCCTGACTGTACCTTGATTTTGGATTTCTAGCCCCCAGGACTGTGAGAAAATAAACTTCTGATGTAGAAGCCACCCAGTCTATGGTATTATTGTGTTATGGCAGCCCAAACAGACAAATACAACAACATTCTTAGATTTATTGGGATCTTTTCTTGAAAGCTATTGTTGCTTCTATTAATATATGCTAGTAACAGAAATCTCAATTTATATAAACATATATGTATATATAGTACCATCCCAACAGATTTTTTTATTAAAAATTTTTTTTAAATGTTTACTTATTTTTGAGAGAGAGAGAGAGAAACAGAGTGCAAGCAGGAGAGGGGCAGAGAGAGAGGGAGACACAGAATTTGAAGCAGGTTTCAGGCTCTGAGCTGTCAGCACAGAGCCTGACATGGGGCTCAAACTCACAAACTGTGAGATCATGACCTGAGTCAAAGTCAGAGGCTTAACCAACTGAGCCACCCAGCTGCCCCTCATCTAAACAAATTTTGATTATTATTTCTGTTTTATATTTTGTAGTCTGCCCTTTACGTAATATTTTTTGGATATAAAATTATACTTTATTATTATTATTGTTTTGATGAGAGAGAGAGCATGAGTGGAGGAGAGGAACAGAGGGAGAGAGGGAGAGAGAGAGAGGGAGAATCTTAAGCAGGCTCCCTGCTGAGCTTGGAGCCAGATGTGGGACTTGATCCCATGACCCTGAGATTACGACCTGAACCGAAATCAAGAGTCAGATGCTCACCTGACTGAGCCACCCAGGTGCCCCCAAATTATACTTTAAATAAAATATGGTCTGTCAGTTGTTCTGAGTTTCTTGGTGGTACCTAGCCTCCACTGAGAAGAGTTTATAAACTCGAGCTTCTTGGTTCATCTGCAGTGTTAGGGGCCCATATGGCTCAGCATGCCTTCTGTGGAGTAGGAGCTACAAAATGTGAACAAGGGTGGTTGAGGAGAGAAGGTAGAATTCCTAGGGTCTCTCTGGGGGCAAATCTGGCTAAAATATGGAGGAGTTGGCATTTCCAATTATCATTCTAAATAAAGCTGAGAACAAAACACAACTACTTAGCATTTGGATTCTACAAAAACATTTAAATATTTTCTTACTGTAAATTGCACCTATGAGTACACTATTTGGATAAATATTTAAAAATTTTTTTAAATGTTTATTTATTATTGAGAGACAGAGACTGAGCATGGGAGAGGCAGAGAGAGGAGAAGACACAGAATCCAAAGCAGGCTCCAGGCTCCGAGCTGTCAGCACAGAGCCCGACGTCGGGCTTGAACCCACAAACCACGAGATCATGATCTGGGCTGAAGTTGGACCCTTAACCGACTAAGCCACCCAGGCGCCCCTGGATAAATATTTTAAACACCGTTTTAGAAACATTAAAATGACTTAAATTTTTTTTTTAATGTTTATTTACTTTTTGGGAGAGAGAGAGAGAGAGAGAGTGAGCGAGCGAGCAGGGGAGGGGCCGAGGGAGAGGGAGACACAGAATCCAAAGCAGCCTCCAGGCTCTGAGCTGTCAGCCCCAAGCCCGATGCGGGGCTCAAACTCACGAATCGTGAGATCATGACCTGAGCCGAAGTTGGACACTCAACTGACTGAGCCACTCAAGCACCCCTAAAAACAACTTTTAATATATTTTTAGCAATTACTTGAGTTCTTATTAATGCAAGGTTCTCTGGGAGATAAAACGTGAATTTAAAGTTGTCTTAAAAATTGTGTCTCATTTGTCCCTAGGATCAACTCTTTTGTCTGAATTGACTGAACAATCCAGCTGAACTGCATACTGATTTTATTTGCTTTTCAATAGTTTTGATTGGTTACTCAGTTGATTTGTTGGCATTGCATAGATACAGCCCGAAATAAATCTCTTGTTCTGGAGGAGTAGAGCTTAGGCTGTTCATTACTATTTAGAAAGAAAGAGTTTCCAAAAGAAAATGGAACGATTCAGTATTGATGAATTTCATTTTTTTTTTTTTAATTTATTTTTGGGACAGAGAGAGACAGAGCATGAACGGGGGAGGGGCAGAGAGAGAGGGAGACACAGAATCGGAAACAGGCTCCAGGCTCTGAGCCATCAGCCCAGAGCCTGACGCGGGGCTCGAACTCACGGACCGCGAGATCGTGACCTGGCTGAAGTCGGACGCTTAACCGACTGTGCCACCCAGGCGCCCCATGAATTTCATTTTGCTTTAAATCACAAACTATGATAATGAAAAAACAAAGAAGCTTAGGCACAATTGGAAGGTATGCCTCCAGTCTTGAATACTTCAGAGTGCCCCCTCACTATTCACAACTGTGAAATAGTCCAGAAGCCTTGGTTGCTAGTTGTGAGTCTTCGACAGGCGTGGTATATGTTACACTGAGGACATTTTTAGAAGTAAGTCATTGTTTCAGTATTAGAATCAATGTCCTCACTCTTTGGTCTTCCTCTTTCACCACACAAAGGACTCCTGGATGCTGCTTTTGGTCCAGACAAGGCTCAGCAGATCCCATTCTCAAATGTGGTATCTAGATCATCTAGATACTTCCATGTCCATAAAGACCCTTTTCACTAGGGCTGAGTAAACCTGGCTTAATTTTGGGGGGGTATTCCAAGGTAGCTTATGACTTGAGAGACAGTAAGTCCAAGTATAGCAAATTAATGGGACAGAATGGAATTTTTTTGTTGGTCAGAGCTTAACTAAATTTAGTAGTGATCCCTTGAGGAAGGAAGAAAAAAAAAAACCTAATTCAACACCCAATTATTTTTTAAAAAAGGATCTAAAGACATAGCAGGAAATTAGACCAGCCAGTTTGACATCAGTTAAGTCTCAGAAGCATTTTAAAAAGATCAAATGCTGGAACATTTAAAAAGCACAGCTTGATAACAGTCAATTAAGGTAGCCTCAGGATGTGGCCAGGAGATTTTAGTAATTTGTGTGTGTACAGCATGGGTGGAAAATCTGAAAAGCATTGCCATAAGAATCAAGAAAAACATAGTAAAAATCATAAAGCAGGATATGGCTATTTGACAGAGTTTCCCCCCCTCTTTTGTTCCTTTTTACTTAATAACTGAAGCATGGAATCCTGGGGGCCAAAAGAGCCTGGCAAATTGAATTAATAGTTTAGTAAACTTAGGTATAAGTGAATTCATTTTTAAGTCCTTGGCAACTAAGTTTTGTGTTCCAACTGCTGTTATTTAGTGACACTAAGATTTTGGGGCAAAGGGGTCTGGTTGCGGTAGAATCATTTAGGGCAGTACTTTTCAGAGTGTGGTGCATGGGCTGATGCCATTCTTTGAACTGTTATCTTCAGCAAGACAAGTATAGAAATTGAGAATATTTAGAAACTCTTATAGCAGAGTGACCAAGTACTTTCCTAAAAACATGGAGTTGAATGTTATATATCTTTGCTTTTTTAAAAAAAGGCAGTCTTGGCAATTAATTTTATTGTGTTTTGTAAAATTATAGGTCTATGCCTTGTTGAAATAAAAAAAAAAATCCCTTCCCCACAAATAGTTTGAGAAGCACTGATAAAGACATTTTTTAAAGAAATGGCATTTAATGTATGATGTATACCATGTTATTAGAAAATACCAACCTGTTTTTCCTGTAGTGAAAGAAATCCAATCATAATTACCTCAAATACATTTGTAAGTGGCTTTCAAAAATAGGTATTTGAAGAAACTCATTGGGTTAAATGATTACAGGACCTGAGAGAAGTCTTTTGTTGTGAGCTACAGCTAAGGCTACAGTGTGAGTGGAAAGGTAGACTGGATTACTGTTCCAGTTAATTCTTCAGGCCTTTCCTGTGTCAGAAATTTATGTGTCCTTTGCCATGTGATTTTGCATTTCCTGCAATTGTAGGTCAAGTAAGTATCTTACTCGGCTGTATTGACACTGGGTTTCACTAAGTCACTTGGCTAGTGGAATGTGAACAGAAGTGCTAGGGTACCCAGGTTCTGAGACAAAGCCTTAAAAAGCATCGTATGTTTCTTGTGGCTCTCTGGTGTGACCGTCTTGGTAAGGTCATGACGTCAGCTATGAACGTGGGTCCTGGAATGAGACAGATCAGAGGTAAACCTGACCCAAGGCTTAGAGTCAATCGAGCCACACTGCAGCCTGAGGTGGAGGCATCCCTACCTACAGGCTAGAAAAGTGACTGCTGATTGGATGCCATGTGAGTTTGAGGTGTTGTTTTTTTTTGTTTGTTTGTTTGTTTTTTAACATAGCATCATTGCAGGAAGAGCTGGCCGGCACAGTTGGATTATGATACTTTCCACAGTCACCCAGTGGCATTCAGTTTTCCTTTCCAGCCTGGAAACCTCTTCTGCGTGCCATTCTCACAAATTCCACTACCTATTTGACATTTGAACTTAATGTCACTAATGGGCAACTCAAATGTAATTGTATTCAACCCTGAACTCTTGATTTTCCTCCAACTACAGCCTACTCCACGTCTTGGTAAATGGCAGCTCGCTTTTGTCTGTTACTCAGACCAAGGCCTTTGGAGTCATCTTTGAATTCTTTTTTTTTTTTTTTCTCCATATCCCACATCTAGTGGGATGTGAAATACATTGAAGTACATCCTTTTGTTTTTAAATTTTTTTAGTGTTTATTTATTTTTGAGAGAGAGAGCGTGCACGAGTGAGCAGGGGAGGGGCAGAGAGAGAGAGGGAGACACAGAACTCAAAGCAGTTTCTAGGCTCCTGGCTCCACACTGTCAACACAGAGCCTGACATGGGGCTCGAACTCACAGACTGTCAGATCATGACCTGAGCTGAAGTTGGATGCTTAACAGACTGACACATCCAGGCACCCCCAAGTACATCCTTAATCTAACCATTTCTCATCTCCTCCCCTACGGGCTCCCTAAGAAACACTCCTTAGCTACTCTTTTTTTTTAATTCCAATTTTTAAAAAAATATTTTTCAATGTTTTTTTATTTTGAGAGAGAGAGAGAGAGAGAGGGAGAGAGAGAGAGATGAGCATGATCAGGGGAGGGGCAGAGAGAGAGAGGGAGACACAGAATCCAAAGCAGCCTCCAGACTCTGAACATCAGCACAGAGCCTGATGCAGGTCTCTAACCCATGAGGAAGATCATGACCTGAGCCGAAGTTAGACGCCCAGCCGACTGAGCCACCCGGGCGCCCCTTTTTTATTCCATTCTTAGTTCTGAGATCTGTTCTGTCCACGTACCAGGCTGGTTAGCCTTTAAAATAGATGTCACATCATCTGACTCTTCTTCCTCAAGCCCTCTGTTGCCTTCTCAACTCACTCAGAGTTCCTTGTGAAGACACTGTCATGGCCTAAGTGGCCCTACTTGTCCTAGACCAACTGTCTCTCGCGTCTCCTTCCCTGTCGCTTGCTCCCCTGTTGGTGCACATTAGCCACCTGGTCTACCTGCTTTCCATATGTACCCTAAGTATGTTTCTGCTGCAGAATCTCTCCTTGGAATGGTCTCTTCCAGGTATCTGCACGCTTTGCTTCCTTATTCCCTTTGGGAATCTGATTGCATGCCACTTCACTTGGCCCCATCTGGAATAACTCCTTCTCCACTGCTTCCTGTCCTGTGCTTTGAACTTGCCCTTGATCTTATCGCCCACCATCTGCCAGGTTACATACTTAGGCATTTATTATCTGCTTCCACTCACTAGGAAGGGAAGCTCTCTGAAAAACCGGCACTGTCCTTTCCGTGGCTGGATTGCCAGCATTAAGAGCGGCATTTTGGCACTCAGAGAGCACATAGAAAGATGATATTAAATATCCACTGGTGAAAGCATGAGTTCAATGCTTTTGGAAAGAACATGGCCATGTTAAACCTTGAGTATTTTAAGTGCGAGTCAGGGGCTCAAATGCCGCCTGATGATAATAAAAAGTAAAAAAGCTCAACTTCTGTTCTGAAAAGAAGTTGATGTTGACCAGATAGGAAAATCTTTTGGTCATGGATTTTAAAGAACAAAAGCACTTGGTTAAAATTAATATGGGGGACGTTTTAATTTTAGCATTGAAGATAGGAAAGTAAGTTACATTCAGGGTTTTTAATTTGTACGGAATATTCTATAAGGATTTTCGGTCCATATTTGAGCAAGTTCGGTTGCAGAGCTTGCCCAAAGATAGAATTGAAGAAAGAATCAGGGAATATTAGAACTGTTTTTATTTTAGGGGGAAAATAACACCTCTCCCTGAAAACTTTAAGGAACTATGGGAAGGCAAGGTTGGCCAGGTAGGAGGTGGTGACTGTCGCTCGCAGATTTTGCCCACGCTAGCACTTTCCTGGCATTTCGGCAACACCCCACTTTGGTGAGGACTCTGTATGTTATTTCAGCAGCAAAATCTCCGCCAAGATCATGAAGCGAGTGCAAACTCCAGGAAATCTTGTAAAAGAAGCAAAAATGTTGTCATATGCTTGGATGTCAGATCAGCGGAGGCAAAACTGCAGCGTATGTAGACCAAAATCGTACCAAGTGTGGCAGTTCTGGGGCTTCCATCAGAAGTTGCTGCTCAGAGGTGACAGAATTCCTAACATCATTTCAAATCTACTCTGAGTATTAGGCTGCTAATCTCCAGACGTGTGTACACATGTCACTACTTTCTAGCACTGAGCGTTTACATAGGACTCTGCACACAGATGCATATTACGAAAGGGCAAAAACAAGGGGAAGAATGATATCGTGTCTTTAGAAGAATTAAAAAAAATTCAATTTTAATCTGACTTATTTTGTCTTAAGTGAACACACACACAAAAAACGTTTAATTTTATCTGGAGAAGAAGGGGATGTAAATAACAGTTGTTAAATAACTGATGTGCCAGGCACAATGCTGGGAGATTCACATATGTTTCCTAGCTATAGTATGAATTTTATCTTGTGTGTAACCACTTTTAAAGATTAGAGTATTTTGGAGTCAGACACTTTCACTATTTCTTAGGGTGAAGGGGATATGAAAGCAAGTTTCATCAGACAGTCTACCTGAGACACAGAATGAAGTATTTTGCTTCAAACAGCACAGCAAGACCAGAGTAGGGCAAGGAAATTATTTTATTCTCAGGATAGAAGCTTTCATGGAAGTGTCAGCTGCTTTTGTAAGTTTTTGTGAGTTTCATGTACTGTGTTTGTAAGTTTCATGGGCAATTTATATCTGACTTTTAAGCAGTATTACAGTGTAGATTGTTCTGTGTGATGAATATTCAGTAAAACAGTTTTTACCCCCTCAGATAAGGAACTGTAAATGATTGAGGAGCGTCACCTTGAATTTTTTCTTTTGGCTTTTTTCTGCTTGTATTCAGAAGGGCCCTTTGGAGCAAAGCTTAGTGACCGTATCTTTTTCTCCAATGGAAATGTCACTTGTCTATTTTTTTCCCCCTTCTGTCTGCTTCAGCTGTATATGATCTTCATGCAGTCTTAAGTACTATGTAGTATTTGAAAATGAATTGAATCCTGAAAGTTTTTCTCTTTATTTATTTATTTATTTTCCTGGTAACTGCACAAATCCATTAAGCATTTTGTTATTCCCTGGGGGTTGAGTGATTTATTATCCTGACCCTGCTGGTCAGATAAGCAAAAGCCTAACTCAGAATGAACAACCGTCTCTCTTTCTTTGAGTGATGGGCACAGAATTTTAAATAATGGTCGGCGAACAGGGAAAAAACACAAGAAAAGAAAAATGCGTGATTTTCACTTTGCATTAACTATCAGTTACTCTAAGCAGAAAATTTTGTTTTTCTTCTCTCTGAAAACATAGTCTTCATTTAATTTTATTGGAAATTAAGCACTTTCATTAAGGAAATATATTAAGTTAGTAGATAATATAGCCCTCTAAAATGTTCTTGTTTCCTTTCTCTTTCTCTTTTGTGTGTTTGTGTTTAATTTGTTTGGTCTCAGTTTTTCCTAACTTAGGGTGAAGGGGACTAGGAAGTAGTTTCTAGTTTCACGTGTGGAATCATTCTTCAGTTATTTACCTTATGCCAGGTTCAGTGTTGGTGCTTGAGAAAACAGGATGGGAGAATAAGCTGTGTGCATAAGAAGAGGTCGTGTGACCGAGCAAGGACGCATTGCTACACAGTCTTACACCAAGTCGGGACAGCAGTGGAATCAAAGAAGAGAGAGCCTTCCTGCCGCCATTCAGGCCTTCACAGAAAATGGGATAGTTGAGCTAAATCTTGAAAAATGTTTGCGCGATGTTAAGATAATAGGGAAGGTTGTTTGCTGGCTGAGATAAATAACCCTGTGCAGTCAAGGGGAACTGCCCCAATCTGGGTTAGAGAGAGATGCACTCAACATCAGCGTGTAGCCACTGGAGGGTGTGGAGCCCAAAGTGAGGGCGGTAGAGCTGACTGGGCACCTCTGGGGGGCAGAGTCGCAAGTGGGCATGGAAAGACAGGCTCACAGGGAAAACCCAAACAGTGTGTAGAGAGAATGAGTGCACCAAGAGTGATATTAGAGCTTACTCAAACTTTTCAGAGAATCTGGACTGAACCACAACCTGTGGTTTTATCTTCTAGGTTACTAGTTTCCTGAATAGAGTGGGTTATCAATATGAAAATCGAAAAGGGGCATGAATTATCAAATACCACTTTATTTAATGATTATTTTTTTTTTCAACGTTTATTTATTTTTGGGACAGAGAGAGACAGAGCATGAATGGGGGAGGGGCAGAGAGAGGGAGACACAGAATCGGAAACAGGCTCCAGGCTCTGAGCCATCAGCCCAGAGCCCGACGCAGGGCTCAAACTCACGGACTGCGAGATCGTGACCTGGCTGAAGCCGGACGCTTAACCGACTGCGCCACCCAGTCGCCCCTATTTAATGATTATTGATGACACACATACAAAAGCACTTCCATAAACATTTATATTTAAGGTATGATATAAAAGCATTTGGCAGCAATAAGACCATTAAAGTACATGGATGTTTAGATGTACCTATCTTTGACCCTGAAATTCTACCTTCAGGATTTTATTTTATTTTTTTTATTTTTATTTTATTATTTTATTTTATTTTTTAAAATTTATTTTTTGAGAGTGAGAGAGAGAGTGAGCATGCAGGAGGGGCAGAGAGAGAGACAGAGACAGAGGGAGACAGACACACCCAAGCAGGCTCCACACTGTCAGCGCAGAACCTGACGTGCGGCTCAAGCTCATGAACCGTGAGATCATGACCTGAGCCGAAACCAAGAGTCGGTTGCTGACTGAGCTATCCAGGCATCCCTACTTTCATGAATTTGTTTTAAAGAAACATTATATATTCATTCTTTGTTAAATAAGAGAAGATTACCTAAATGAATTATGTTTCATTGTACAATAGAATATTCCATTGAAAAAAAAGATGAAATACATTTATTGACATGTAAGGATATCCTCATTGCTACTGTTTAAACGCAGATTGCAAGCAACCTATATAAGTTATGTATATTTTTAATATACATATAGAAAGAGGCTGGAAAGATCTATATCCAAATGTTAGCTCTATTCACCTCTGGTAAATCATCACTAGATGATTTTCACTTTTCACTTTTTAATTTTATAACATTTTATAATGCCCTTATGTTGCTTTTAAATTTTTTTAATGTCTCTTTTAGAGAAAGAGAGAAAGTGTGTGTGTGTGTGTGTGTGTGTGTGTGTGTGTGTGTGCGCGCGCGCGCGCCCGCGTGTGTGTGTGAAGGGGAGGGGCAGAGAGGGAGACACAGAATCTGAAGCAGCCTCCGGGCTCTGAGCTGTCAGCACAGAGTGCCATGCAGGGCTCGAACTTGGGAATCATGAGATCATGACCTGAGCTGAAGTAAGATGCTTAACTGATTGAGCCACTCAGCCTCCCCTATGTTTTTGTTGTCTTCACAGTAAGTATATATTATTTTCAAAATCTGATAAAAACACAATTAAATTATCACGTCATTTATTTGGAAGTTATTTTGGCATTGTGATTGGAAAAAGAGCAGGGGTTGCCACCTTTGATGAGCATAGGATTCAGCAGATCTAAGGTGGGACCTGGAGCTCTGCATTTCCCACAAGCTCCCAGGCATGACCATTGTTGCTGGGTGTGGACCACAGTTTGAACAGCAGATTCTCATTAAACTAGAAAAAGCCTGTGTTGCAAGATTTCATTGCTTCTGTTGGGCCTCTTTTATTCCAGGCAGAAATTTGCATGGAATAATAAAGGACTTCTGGAAAACAAAACTGAAACAGTTGTTACCATTCAACGGCTCTCTTAACTACTAGAGTAAGTGGATTCCATCTCTGCCTTGTCCAGAGATTCAAGATACCCTCCTGAATTCATGGCTATCCTGGGCCTCCTAATCTCAGGAGAGAGCCTTCCTCTCAAAATAGTCTTTCTACAGAGCTGGAGTAACCATCCCCATTTGAAGCTTGCCCCTCATAAATTTCTTTTCCTTAGAATACTGTATTGGTGATTTTCTCTTATAAAATAATCAAAGCTTAGATATAAATATTTTCTTGGAGCGCCTGGGTGGCTCAGTAAATTGAGCATCTGACTCTTGATCTCGGCTCAGGTCACGATCACACAGTTTGTGAGTTCAAGCCCCGTATTGGGTTCTGTGCTCAGGGTGCAGAGCCTGCTTGGGATTCTCTCTCTTCCTCTCTCTGCCCGTCCCCTTCATGTTCTCTTTCTCTCTCAAAATAAATAAGTAAACTTAAAATATCTATTTATCGATAGATATAGAAATACTTTGACTTTTTAGTCTTTTCCAAATTGCTTTAACTTTTTAACATGTATGGGTTACATAGACATGTTTAAAAAAAACAAAAAACAAGGGAATGAGGCAGCAGTTCAGTCCAGGCAAGGTCACGATAGAGGACTTTTACCAAAATGTGTCTGCCTCTACCACCAGCACAGCTATCTACTCAGGCTTTAGTCAAATTTCTCCCCTGTTCTCAGTTAGATTATTAAACTAACACAAGCTTTAGCAATTCAGTTAAAGGGCTAATACAATTAAAAGAAAAAGAGAAAAAGAACCAAAATTGTCAAACTAATCCTGTCAGGCTGCTTGACTAATCAACCAAAATTTCTTTTATATTGTTCTTGTTAATGAGCTGGCTGGTAAAGCAGTCAGTATGCACAATATTTTTGAATGTCTAATTTTGGTATTAGCAAAGGACACAACGGTGGCAGTGTGCCACATATCTGTTGCTAATTCATTTATTTGGTGTAGTCTGTTCTGCCTGCACTTGGGTTTCTTGAATGCAGAGTACAGCAGCAGAGACAGCTTTACCCTAAAGCTAAAAGTGCATTGTATTCACATGATGGCGAGCCTTTGCCGGAATTTACTAGAATTAGGTACTTTAACCTCCCTAAATTACGTTCTGTCTCTCCACTTCCCTCCCTCCAGTAAGACTTCTCTGCAAGATATTCAATACCTGACGTCAGGGAGTTGGTGCTTTTGTAATGAGCAACCAGCGACCTGGGGGCTTGTGGATGATATCCAGAAGATACCCTTAATAGCAGTTCATGGAGAGTTATAGATGCATTTTTAAAAGAATTAATGACTAGGCTCTTGACTTGTTTGATAGTCCAGCTAATGAAAGGAGGGAATAATATGGGCATATTGGAAAATTATTTACATTTCCTGCTGATTGGACACAAAAGAGGGTCATTGTCAAAGATAACATGAAAGCCATAATCTGCCACTAGACCAAAGACAGCTGATTTGTTAGTGGCTGTCCGTAAATCCAAGAATATTTAAGATGAGTCACTGCAGAGGGAGTCTCGAAAAGCTTTGCATTCCTACAAACCGTACGTGAAAGACACTTGATAGTTTCCCCCAAAGTGGCCACAATTCTGAGCACAGTAGAAGATGTGACGATAACAAATGGTGGAGCTGAAAGAAACCTTTGTAAAATAGCAACAAAAAAACCCACATTTTGCTCACCTTTGCTGGAGAAAGGACTGAATTTTATTTTCTCTCTAGAGAATATCACAATTTTGTGGGGCACCTGGGTGGCTCAGTTGGTTGAGCGTCTTACCCGACTTCCGCTCAAGCCACAATCTCACGGTTTATGAGTTTGAGCTCTGCACTGGGCTCTGTGCTGACAGCTCAGAGCCTGGAGCCTGCTTCAGATTCTGTCTGTCTGTCTGTCTCTCTCTCTCCCCCTCCCCCACTCACTCTGTCTCTCTCTCAAAACTAAATAAACATTAAAAAATTTAAAAAAATAAAAATATTACCATTTTGTTGTCCTATAAAGAGATGAAGTACATACAAACAAAAATAGCAAACTGTTATAGAGGCAGACCAGTTAATTTAATAAGAATAAATAAGTTTTCTGGATCTCCTGAAGTTCTTAACAATTATCGGTGTTTAAAAATTTGTCAGTTATTGTACTTTATTCGCCTGCTATTCTAAATGAACAGTCATTTTTCAAGCAAATTTTACATTTGCCACTTTGTGTTCTTAAAGGACTTCAAAAGCTTCAAAGCTTCAAGTCCTCCTAAACATGGTGATGTCCCCAATAATTGGAATGACTTGAAAGTCTAGGTGCCTCACATGGGATGTTCCCAGCATGCTAACATATTGACATTTTCACAATAAAAGGGAAAAGGGCCTTTTCACAATACAAGGAAAAGGTCTAGGAATTCGCGAAGAAGTTAAGAAAAAATGAAAAAATAGACACACTTTCCTTTATTGCGAAAGTGGCTGGTTTTGTGTCATCCAGAACCCATTATGTTTTCCCAAGTTAAGCATCCTGGGGAGGCCGTAGGTGCAGATGAAAAAGCTGAAAACAATCCCATCTGGGTCACCACCCTCCCACTGTCCCAGCTCACAAAAAAAAAAAAAAAAAAAAAAAAGTTGATGAAGACGGTTACCCTTTGATCATATTTTGGATTTTGGTGAAATTGGTCTCTGTTAAATACAGTGTTACCTAGGGCTAATGTCTCAAAGGAGAAAACAGAGGCTCAGAATATAAAGGAAGAATGAAATTCTAAGTGTCCATGCGTGAGGTTCCTAAGAACAGTTAATTGGGCTAGAATTGTATTAATATCACTGTTGTTTGGGATAGGGCACTCATTATGATGCTTCATAGCTTTTCAGTCCTCTGCCCCACTCCCACCTGCCCCATAAACCCAATTATTTTCAGTGCGTGATTATGTTGTATGTGAGCTTTCTCCAGGACCTATTTATGGCAACAAAGCAGAAACACCTGTGTTTATACCTTGCCTATTTGTAAAGGATTTGGAGTAGCTTCTAAGATAAGCATGATGTAAAGCAAGGAACGGGGCTTAAAAGAGGAGCAGTCATCTGATGGGAGCAGAGTGTAGAAATGTTATAAACAACAAATATAAGAAAATGACAAAAAAATTGTCCCCAAAGGAAGGTGTGCTGATAAATAAAACTGGGCACTGCTTTGACGCTTCCTGGCGCCCAAGATAGAAAGGAAAAACACATCTTAATGGCGTTTTCATTTTGGGATGAAATGGATCACAGAAATTCAAAAGTTGAGACCCATTTGGAGAAAATATTTCCATGCTGTGTGGGGCTCAGAGCAAGTGCTCACAAAATGTGGGTGGAAGAAATACAGACTTTGCAGTCAGATAACCTGGTTTTCATCCAAGGTGATAACAAGCTCATCTACTTGTTAGTGTTCTGACCTTGAACATGTTATTTACCTCTTTGAACTTGGTTTCATTGGCGACAGGGGGATAATAATAGCAACTATCTCAGAAGCACACAGTAAGTACCTAATGATGTTATATTTTAATATTATTTTACAAAAGCTGTGGAAACGTAGCTGAGATGTATAGATTATTATATACCATTTTAGGAAAATAAGGGACATAACATTGGATTTCTGATTCAAGGAAAGCATTTCGGTGGACACTTTGATTTCTGACTAAAGGTCCAGCCCGTGACAATCACCCATGAAAAAATGTCTCTCCCTGGGCAGATGGTAGGAGAGATCTCTTTTCTGAATGCTTTGAAATTTGGTCACGGACTCATGAAAATAGACGTTGTGCCCAAGATCCTGGCCCTGAGGTTTACCGCACGCGGTCTGTGGTTGAGGTGCAGCTGGACTGTCAGGGCCTGTGAAGGGGGGCTGTCAGGTCTCTTACTACAGGTCCCCGCCGGAACTCTCTGGGCCAGCTTGCCAGAGAAGTGTCCGGCTTGCCCACCTCTCCTTCCCCCTGTGACTGAGGTCACTGTGCTTGTGTTCAGGAGACTCTTCGGGTTTGAGCAACCTGGTTAAATCTGCCCACTCCTCCTCCACGGTAGATAATCATCAGCCTTTCGAAGTTTTAAGTTACTGTGCAGCAGGGGGACAGCAGGTGCCAGACAGGAGCGAGCTGCCCTGTGAGACCCTGTACCTCCAGCACTTTGAGCTTTGGGTTTCACCTTGCCCCTGCACATTAGGACAACGGTGTGGTGAGCAGCATGTCTGCCCCCACCTGCTGTGGAGCCGGGGAGGCTAGAGCATGTTGCTGGTATCACAGAGCCATTTAAAGGCTGTGACTGTTGTTGCTATCTCTGTAAAAATGGACTGGATATTGCCTTTTAGACTGAAGGAGGGGAACGGAACCTACCAGATTTTATGTCTGTTTTATATCAGCTTTCAACCTTAAACAACTATATTAAGTGCTCTTTGGGTTAGACTGAAATGCTTGAAGAACCTCATTATCGTGTTTAATTATCGTGGCATTTTGTAAAAGGAGAAAGAGGAGTCTGGCTGGGAGAATCCTGCCCTCTGAGTGCTGATGGTGCTGGTTTGGATTTCAGTAACCACTAGAAGGTGCATTTTGCATTTCTTGCAGATATACTTTGCAAGAGAGGAAACTGGGAAAGGACAGGGAGGGGGAAAAACACGCCACCGATCTGTTTTCTTTTTTGAAATTGTAAATTACATAAAAAAAAAGAAATAGAAACATGAATAGACAAAGACTTTGTTTATTTATTGCCAGGAGAGACCCATTAGGATGCTGCACTGTGTTTCCATGGCATTGTGGAGACATAAACAGAAAACACGGACTAATGCATTCAGTTAGGCACAGATTTTAAAGTCTAATGTGCAATCTAAATATATATCACATGTATTCTTGCTATTTATTTATCTATTGTATATCCAGCAGCGAAGGGGGAGACTGCCTAACTAATGGGAGGCTGTGATCCGTTTGTAAATGTGCCGACATGTTCAAGCCTCTATTTGTGATGTGTCTGTGGCTTCTCTGTGCTCTTTGTTACCTTGCAGTCCCATCTTGCTTACCTTTGCCTCTTAACTAGAGTACAGCAAAGGCAAAAAGCCTTAATTCACCTTCCAGTCAGGTAACCTACCAGAGGGAAGGGAGTTGGGATAAGTGTGTATGAATCACTGTGAGTGATGAGGACACAGCAAATTGGAGAGCCCATGCTCTCTTGACAAGCAACAATTCTCGACAAGCATAAATGGAGGTTTATTTCATAAGATCTGACAAATTTTCAAGAGAATCTGTAAATCTGCATTTTACTGATGGGCAAATTTTCGAGAGAATCTGTAAATCTGCATTGTTACTTGAAATCTCCTGATTAAAGAAATTAGCATATTTGTTGGCCAAATGCAACAGAGCAGGAAGGGTACCAGGGCTGCCGGTTTATGACATCTGATTTGTGATAACAACTTCACTGTGGTTGTTGCTGTTGTTTTCTAAAGGCAAAGAGCCTTCACCCCTTCGGTGATGTGCACTGCACATTGCAGTCATGCGATCGCGTCAGTACCACAGGATAGACCACAATCCAGGGCTTTGACTCCTGTTCGGTGCTCCTTCCTAGTCGTCTTGGTTGATTCTTGCCCATTGATGCTTTAGAAAGTTCAGCTGGCTTTTCCTTGGAGAATAGCATCAAGGTAGAAGGGAATTGAAAAGCACAAACCCAAAGTAGAGAATAACGTGACACTCTTCCAAAGAGCTCCTCAGTGAGAGAACAACTTATCAGAAGAGAAGAGTAATTTCATTCTTTTGGGATCATGGTTACAAATAGGATGAATGGCACTCAACAAAGAATTCATTATCAGGGCGCCTGGGTGGCTCAGTTGGTTGAGGGTCCGACTTCGGCTCAGGTCATGATCTCGCGGTTCGTGAGTTCAAGCCCCGCGTCGGGCTCTGTGCTGACAGCATAGAGCCTGGAACCTGCTTCAAATTCTGTGTCTCCCTTTCTCTCTGCTCCTCCCCTGCTCATGCTCTGTCTCTTTCTCTCCTTCAAAAATAAAAAATAAACATTAAAAAAAAAAAAAGAATTCATTATCAAGTCAGTTAACCCTAGAACCAGAAAATAGGTTCAGGGAATGCTGCTTATAATTATTATTTGTTTGCATGAAATCACTTGGTATCATTTGGGTCTCCTCCCGCCCTCTGACACACCCCTTAATCACAGGGATTGTCTCCTGAGAATCAGGGGAATCACCTCTTGTCTGAGGTGTCTGTCTTTAGGTGTTAAGGAGTAGATGGACTTAAATTCTTTGCTGTATTATAAGCAAATCTGGCATATCTTCACCTGTTTTTCCTAAACCCAGGTGTGAAGTAGTTTTTTTTTTTGTTTTTTTGTTTTTTTCTTTAAGGACAGTGTGGTTTGACTCAGACTAGCTGTGAAATATAGTGTAAGTCTTCAAAGATAGCAGTATGAAGCCATGTTGCTGGAAACAAGAAATTAAAAAGATTATTTTGGAGATAGTATATTTACTCTGTAAAAATACGGGGCGCCTGGGTGGCTCAGTCGGTTGAGCGTCCGACTTCGCTCAGGTCACGATCTCACGGTCCGTGAGTTCGAGCCCCGCATCGGGCTCTGTGCTGACAGCTCAGAGCCTGGAGCCTGTTTCGGATTCTGTGTCTCCCTCTCTCTCTGGCCCTCCCCCCATTCATGCTCTGTCTCTCTCTGTCTCAAAAATAAATAAATGTTGAAAAAAAATTAAAAAAAAATGAATTTTTTGGAAAATATCTAAACCAATGAAATCATTAGCTTGAAGAATATCAAGAGCCTTCTATTGTATTGGTGTATAACTGGTATATAATGAGCTGTGGTTTCATTCTCTTGTACTTGGTTTGCCTGACATGTTGCAACCGTGATGTGGGAACCACTCTTTTGGGCCACCTCCCTTTGTTTCATTGACTTTGGTTTCCATGGGCTCATGCTTACATTCTGACTGGGAACCACTCATTCTTCTTAGGTATTTTCTTGTCTTTTGATTCTCAGAGGTCCATTAAGTAGGAAACACCCTATTACGGCTGCAAAGCGAGTGTGCTTCTTACCCCCTAGCCTGTCACAAAGAGGGTCTGGTTTTCTGTGAAGACGATCCCCTTGCTACCCATATCACAGTGTGCTCGGATTACCTGCCAAGTGCTTGCTGTATAAATTATAGCTGCCTGGTGGGAGCTTTAATTCACATGCTTGATGTTTTAAAAAAAAAATATTTTCAAGGTTGAACTCCATAAATCCAAGTTTTTTGACTGGGTTATGTCTGCTCTCATTTTTCCTTTTCTTCTTCGTGTGTTTAGAATTAAATCTTCTTTTGTGGGAAAGGGAAGAAGATGCAGGAACTCCATGAGAAAGAATACTGTGTTTGAGGAAACTCAATAAATGCTTGAGTTAGCATCGACTGGAAAATAATATGTTATAGGCTAGTATTTACTTATTCAGATGAGGCAACCCTTCTAAACCTTTCATACCTTGAGGGCAACTTTGGCCCTCAGGATGGCCTTTTTGTTTTGTACATTCAAATGCACGCATGCACCGGCATATAAAATTTGGTTGCAGACCACCTTGGGACTTAGCATCACTTAGAAACTGAAAAAATGACGGGTGTTTACTTGGTATCTGGTTTTAAGTTTGGCAGAATCTTAATTCCTTCACTGAATTTTCTTGCCTTGCCTTTCCTCTTCTCATAGCAACTAAACACAGATTGAATTTCCAGATTAAATAACTGACATCCTGGGGATTGACGGAAGGGGAAGTTGATCTACAGAACTGATGATTGAAGACTGACACAGACACCGTGAAAATGCCATAACAGGTCTAAAGCTGTGCTTGGACTGGGGAGCAAAAGTTTGCTAATAAGTAGTTTTGAGGAGAGGATAAGAGAGACAAAGAATCACTGTGAGGTTGAGTGATTAGTGAAGTGAGATTAGAAGTAGATCCTTTGCTGATGGTGGTTGTGATGCCACTAAATGCTCTGTTGTAAATTACTTTCTTTGGAAAGAGTGTCTTGTAGTTGAAGACCCATTGTTTGCTGCTGGAGGAGATACATATGTTAGAGGTCAAAAGGCTGGGCAGCTGAGAAATTGCTCTGCATAACAGAGGGAGGAAGCCCTTGAGGTTTCTAAGGGAATGGAAGGGCAAGGAAATACCAAGGGGGTCTGGGGAATGGAAAGAGAGTGAGGCTGGCCCGGGCTCAGTGAAAGGCAGAAAAAGAGACAGCTGAATGGCCAGGAGAAACCAGACCAATTTCTGATGTGCCTGAAATGGATTTTGTAGACTTCATTCTCGGTAATGTGCTGTAAAACCTTTCATTTGCCATGTTTTTGGTAATTCTCCATTGTTCGTGAATGCTTTGGGTGCATATGGGTTACTTTTGCAACCTGGGAGAGGGTGCTGAGATTGACATTAAGGTCAAAGGCCAAAGTAGAGTCTGTAAGCAGGAAGAAGCCTGTGTGGATTGGGAGGCTAGTGGAAGTACCAGTCACAACCCCAACAACAATGATGATGACGGAGCTAGTTGTAGGCGTTACTTATTGAAGGTCTGCTATATTCTGCTACCTTACGAACATCATCCTGTTAATTTAATTTTCATGACAACGCTGCAACTTTTGGCTCCCTGTTTTATCCCTGTCTTCACCCGGCCCTGTGGATTGTTCTGAATCCTTCACATAGTCCCAGGAGAAAGAGAATCCTCTTTCCTGAGCTCTGGGTTGCCTATTGTTGGCATTTCCTTCTAAACAATGACAGTGGCACAGACCTGACACTTGAACATAAATGTATTACCCGGCACTGACTAAACACTGTCAGTTGAAGTAGTTACAGGTAAATGGCATATAAAACCCTCTCCTGGATGTATATGCTCGAGTTAACCTCTTTATAGATACCTCATTTTCTTCCCTTGTATAAGATTCACAGATTTCGTCTAGATTCTTTCCCAGGTGGAGCTAAGTAGACTCTGGTGCCACCCCTAATTATGGCTTATTTTATTTCATGTGGTGCCTCATTATAATGCAATTATCATACATCAGAGGCATCTTGCCAGGGCACCTGGGTATTGGAGTATGTTCAGTACAGATTAAACCAAGAACATGAACTTGACTGGGTCTCATCTGTCTTTGCTCTCGGTTACTCTCCCTCTGGAGGTAAAAGAATACAAACTGTCCCTAAGCTTTCCTGTTTTCTCTCTTTATTTTGTCTTCTTCCCTGACCCTCCCCCTACCATCCGTTACCATCCCTACCCCCAAGGACATGCTGTCCTGCAAAGTTTCTCATGAATAATCTCTCCTCCCAAACCATAGATTCTCCTCTAATCGATACTTTCCTGTGATTCAATGATATGAAGAGGTAATACCATTCCTTGTTTCACAGATGAGATTTAGGGAGGTAAAGTAAGACATTCAAGGTCACACAGCTCAGAAGAGAAAGAGCTAGAATTTCAACATGGAACTGTGTGGCTCCCAAGAACAGCCCCTTTCTTTCCCATTCTGGCTCTCTTTACTGGTAACCCTCTCCTGCACAATTTGAGGGCATGGATTGAGCAAACTATTCAGTATCATGAAGGTTTGCAACATCTATTTATGTTTTTTCCCTGAGCTGTTTTTTTTTCTCTTTTTTTCAGTCGAAACTTTTCTTTTTAAGTTTATTTATCTATTTTTGAGAGGGAAGTAGGGAGAGAGAGAGAGAGAGAGAGAGAGAGAGAGAGAGAGAGGGAGTCAGCCAGCAGGAAAGGTGGCAGAGACAAAGGGAGAGAGAGAATCCCATGCAGGCTCCATGCTGACAGCACGGAGCCTGATGCAGGGGCTCCATCCCATGAGCTGTGTGGTCATGACCTGAGCCGAAATCAAGAGTCAGATGCTTCCTGAAACTTTTTTTTAAATTAAAAATACAAAATCACCATCTAGGTTTCAGATAGTTCTGGTATAAGTTACAGTGATATTAAAGTTTTGAAATAATGCTTACATTATTATTTTAAGTGAGACTTCAGGGGCAACACACTTTCCATGCATCTCTCCAAAGTTCAAGTACAGACTTTCCCCCACCAAACTTACAGTAGAAGGGAAAAAAGAAAATCTTGGTCAACAAGAAAAGCATGTAAAATACCTTCAGCACAGGAAACACCTTTTATTTTGCTCTAAGAATAACTCCAGAACATCAAGCATTAAAAAACAACAGTGACAATAAATCTTTACAAATGCATTTCTCCCCACACTGACAGTCGTCGAGAATATACTTTGCTCCATTACACTGTGTTATCAGAGACAGTGTAAATGATGTTAAGTATACCCGTGTGCCCTCCATCCCAGGAACCACACGAGGCTGCCTTTGCCACGTAGAATCTGCTTGTTTTCTTACCTTGCGAGTTGCCCTGGGATTTTTTTTTCTTTATGATACACTGGCTGCATATCTCATTTTTTTTTTAAACTTTTCGTTCTGAAAATGTTCGAACCTACACAAGTGTAGAGAGAATTTTATAATTAACCCTCATGTATCCGCTTCACATCAACCATTATTAACTCATGGCCCATCCTGTTTCTTCTAGTTCTGTTGCTCCCTAGGTGCATTTTTCTTTGCGGGGAGAGGTGTTTAGCGGAATATAAAGGCAACGCCAGACATATTATCGTGTGTAAATCTGAGTCTCCTTTTAAGTATCTCTAAGTCAATTCCAATTTTTCCAAATTGTTTTTATATGCAGTAGACATGCAAGTTATTGCTTTTCCCATTCTAGGAAATGATTGAGGGACCTACAGATGCAATGAGGATGCTACTGGGGCTGTGTCTCTCTCCCTCCAGATGTCAATAGAAGTCCCATTTTGAAGTAGGAGGACCCATAAGTGGTAGTGACTGATGGCCTGGCCCTGTGCTGTCTATTCTTCCTAACACTGGCGTCTTCTCAACCGTCTTCCCTGGTACCCAGTAGGGATCTGTTTCCCAGACAAAGGAGTATGTGATGATAATGGATTGAAGTTGTTTCTATGAAACTCATGAATTTTTCATGTAATTTAAATACAGATTGGGCTGGCAGGGACATGGTTCACTGAGAAACACTTTCATGCTGAGTCTAGGCATTGTGTCCTCAAAAGGCTTGCCTCTCCTATGGAGATGTGAAGAAGGAAAAATATGAAAAGAAAAATCCAACTTTGTCCTGCAGACCTGGCTTCCGTTGCTCCACTTGACCTCAAAGCTCTGCAGTCAGGGCAGAGGATAAAGGCATTTTACACTCAGGGTTTCAGCAACCTTGACTCTTATCCACATCACATGACTCTGCACTCCTAAAAATGAGGCTTCATTTAGCTAGATGCATTTGCGTGTTTATTCCTCTCCATGTCTCACTATTCAAAGAAGGTATGTAGGAGATTATTAGGGCTTGGACAAAATCAAGGCGTATAGTAGGCATTCAGAGCACACTTCTTAATGATTCGTTCACTCCTTTATTCACTTCGTGGTTCTAGGCCTTTTTCGGCATTTTGGGGGATACTGCAGTTAAAAAGACCCAGTCTCAGTCTGCATGAAATTTGTACCATAATGGAGGAGATAGACAATAGGTACACAAATAAATAGCAATAGTTGTGTTAAGTGATCCGGAGCAAATGAAGGGGGTACAGGTAGCACCTGACTGGAGAGCAGAGGGTAGCTACTTCAGATCAGAGGATCCATCAGTCAGGAGTGGCAGGGTCAGCTCTACCCACGCTGTGGTCTGGGAGCCCCAGCCCTATCTGGAAACTTTGTAGAAATCCAGATTCCAAAGATCTACTAGAAGTTTGATCTAAAGCTACGGTAACTACTGAATAATTATCTCTGGAGAAGAACACTCCAGGTGATTTTTCCTGCATGAAAATTTGGGCTAGGGTATGCGGTGATCGCCAACACCTAGACCTAAAAGCAGATTCCTGTGGCATGCCCAGAATGGGTCAGGAGGGGGCTCTGCTTCCAGTCTTTCAGGGGCCCGGGCTGCAGGAGTTGCCACTGTCTCAAACGCCGTTACGGGTTGTCATGAGGAACATGAGAAAGCTCCTGGGTGTGCACACGTGCACATGTGTGTATGTGTCTTGTAATTAGATGCTCCAGTCAGGAAGCGACCCGTATCACTTTTGTGCACAACCACTTGGCAAGCACTGGGCCCTGGCTGCACCCAACCCCAAGGGGCGCAGGAAGGACAGTCCTACCTTGTGCCCAGAGAAGCAGCAGCACAGGGGAGCAGGAAAAGCTGGCCTGGGGTGACATCCGGAGAGTTGACTTGATGGATGAGCAGGAGCCAGCCTTGTGAAGAGCGTTCCAGAAGCAGGTAACAGCAAGGGCAAAGGCCACAAATCAGAAATAAGTAACTGTCTGCTCTTTGCTAATATTCAGAGATAAGAAAGAAGTGGGGGTAAAAGGTGGTTGATCCCAGGAGCCCAGAGTAGTGGTGAGTTATTTCTGTGCCCTTACTAATGACCGCAGAGGCTAGCACCAAAAGTGACATTGCATACCTTTGAGTCATCAGTGTTCCAGGTCTGGTTGGGCACAGTCTCCTTCGAGACTAGTGTGATTTAGGGAACTGGTACCACAGAGTAGAAAGTGCATGGCCCTCAGTTCCTGTCCTTGCTCTGCCACTTGGGAAATTTATTTAAGCTCTTTGACATCCTCTACAACTTGGGGGTTAGAATACCTTCCTTTTAGGGTTCTTACACAGATGTAATGAGATAAGGAATCTAAGGGGCTTTTCTGTGACAAATTGTGGCATTTGTGTCTAATAGACACAAAAGATGCTCCTCTTTGTATCTAACAGTAGCCACAAAAGATACTAAATAATGTTACTGATTTAGGGTAGAATAGAATCATTACATCTTGGGAATTGAAAGAGATCTTTGAAGTCTCTTAATACATTATCCCATCCAATTCAGAAATCCCCAGAAACTTCCTGCCAGTTGGTCATATAATCCTGCTCGAAATTTTAGTGACAGAAGCTGCTCTCTTTTTGAGAAAGTACTTTTCAATCCAGAATTGTATTTTCAGAGGGCCAGTTCATTGCTGTGGTTAATTTATGCCCAGGAAAAATGTGTTCTGCAGTCAAAGACGTTTGCAAGGTTCTGGGTTCAACAAATTAATACAGGTTTCTTTATTATACACAACTTTTTAGAGCCTTTCTTATTTTCATGAAAAATTGTGATTTTCTAAAAAGAAAAAAAGCGCTATGTTATGCAGTGTTTTCTAAGTAAGACTTAAGGGACAAGTGTTTTGGGAAACAAATGTTGATATAAATATTAAACATCTCTTCTTTACATTGAAGGAATTCTGTCTAACAACTTGAAACTCTTCCTTTTATCTCTGCTCTCTGGAACAGCAGATATAAGTTGGCACTGTTTTCCACAAACAGATTGCATAGAATCAACGTATGACTTAGACACATGGCCTGACACAAAGTGGAATACTCTGAGTGGTTGTGGTAGGGTACAAAGCCTTTCAATACCAGAGTCTTTGACCCCTGTTGTGCATATAAGTCGATTATCCCCAAACCAGAAAATATCCCTTTCTGACATTTCTAATTAAAACCCCGAAGAATGTATTTATCTAATGAACAAAAGGGAGATTGTGTGTAATCCTCCCTGAGTGCCTTTAATGCCTCTTTTCATCACCATCCTTGTGCGGCCAATACTTCCTTGCAGTCCCAAGTGAACAGGGCAGCAAAATGAAGGGACTGACCAAGGCCAGTGAGGTATTCTGTGCGTCACCTCCCAGAATAGAAGGCAAAGGTGTCTGGCTCCTGTGGTCTCTGCCTATGACACCACATCTCCTAAGAGGCCATTTGATGCTGGGCGAGGAAAATGACCTGGCGACAGAATGGAAACGTTTCAACGATACCCTTTCCCTCCTATGACACCTTTGTGATGAGATCTTCTGATGTCTCCAAGTCCACATTAGTTATGTAATGCAAGGCGAAATTGCTTCTGTCATCAAAAGCGTAGGACAGTTATAGATCTGAGCATTTTGAGTAGCGAGTAATCCTTTTGCAAAAAAGACATTAAATCTTACGACTTATCTTTGCAAAAGATGAGGCATTATGGGTGTAATGCAAAGAACCCTGGAATAGGAATCAGAATACCTGAACTCTAGCCCTTGCTGTGCCACTAATAAACTGTGTGTGCTTGGATAAAACACTGCCCTCTCCCGAATCAGAATCTTCATCCTTAAAGCAAGTGCGTTAAAACAAATTATCTCTCAGTTTTAATACTACCCCTACAGTAATATAACCATGTTAAAAACTTTTATCTTCAATAAAAGGAATTCCTTTTAGCTCGCAAAATCAGATACATAAGAAATAATTTTATTATTTTATTTAAATCAACTTACATGGGACTCCAAGCTCTCGTTTGGCCAAGGTAGAGATCAGTCTCAGACATTATCAGCATTAATGCTTCCTCCACAGAGATTTGGTTAATATTTTAATGACCTACTCAGTGCCAGAACGTCAGTAAACCCTCAGGCCATCAGTTACAGGACCGCACCGGTCAGCATTGGGATGCCCCTGTGCCCGCTGGCCTGATGGCGTGATAACCTGTGGTTTCAGGACACACTACTCCCGCATCATGCTGAAGGTATAGGTCTTTATGCTCAGGCTAAGAGCTTATGTCTAAAATCCTTCTTCCCTCATGGGTAATGAAACCATTTCCCTGGCCACTTCCCAGAAGCTACTGTAGTGCAGTTCTATTGTCATGGGGCCTCTAGACTTTTGCCTTTTTCGACAAACTAAGAGAATAAAATTCACTTTTCTAGTGTTCCTCAAAGATATTCTCATTTCTCCCCACTCTTTGCAGAGGTTTATCCAGAAAACAAACAGTCTTGAAACTAATTTTATATTTTGCAAAAGATAGGAAGAGCTTTTGTCTTCAAGTAGCTTAACCTTTACATGGAACAAAATCCCCAAATCAAGGAAATACTAAGTGCCTGGTTATCTGCTTAAAAAAATAAGAGAGGAGGGGTGCCTGTGTGGCCAGTTGAGCCTCCGACTTCGGCTCAGGTCATGATCTCACAGCTCATGAGTTGGAGCCCCGCGTTGAGCTCTGTGCTGACAGCTCAGAGCCTGGAGCCTGCTTTGGATTCTGTGTCTCCCTCTCTCTCTGCCCCTTACCACTCATACTCTGTCTCTCTCTCTAAAATAAATAAACATTAAAAAAATTTTTTTTAAATGAGAAAGGAAAAACACGGGGAGACAGACATAAATGACATTTTGATAAATTATATTGGCCAGTTGGTAACACACACAATTTTATAATCTATGAAGGAAAAGGATAAAATTTTAAACACTTTTTGATTCCACA
This sequence comes from Lynx rufus, assembly GCF_022079265.1. Taxonomy (NCBI): domain Eukaryota; kingdom Metazoa; phylum Chordata; class Mammalia; order Carnivora; family Felidae; genus Lynx; species Lynx rufus. Next base: position 20,205,865 of record NW_025814824.1, read on the forward strand.
CATAACGTACTTTTAGTGTAGAATGCTTAAAGTCAAGATAAACAAAAATGAAATTATATATTTAAACCGTTTATGATCCAACCTCTTAGAGAAAGTTATTTTTAATATTTCGGTGTATACACTTTTACACTTTCTCTATGCATGTGTATTATGACTATTATAAAACATAGCTAACGTTTATTGTTTTTTGGTAAGACATAAGAGGCATGAGGGAAATCTAATTCATGATTAATACAGAGCCCAAGTCTTTGAATAATGAAATATTTTAAGTTGCTATATTTATTGAGAATTTATCATACCCATATACCAAGCCTTATGCAAAACCCTTTAAGTGTATCTTTTTATTAATCTTTGTATCAAACCCATGAGATTAATATTCATGGTACATACATCTGGTCGTTTAGAAAGTCTTTATCTTGCTTCCCTTCTTAACAGAATTGCAGTTTTTTCCCCCCCACAATAATCCATTCTTCTCCTTTGTAACCTATCCCACCTGTAACTTTAGGGGTGGGCCTAATTGATACAGGAGTGATTCCATTCTAACAGGTAGTGATTCATTCAGCCAATCAGACATGTAAGACATTAAGTTTCCAGTAAGATATGGAGTGTTGGCTGGGCATTTCTGGAAATGCTATAGCTGAGTATGATGTCATGTTTCTTATTTTTGATCTCTTTTGAGTTAGTGTTTCTGCTTCTTGAGGCTACAAGCATCTTGACTAATACAGTATTGTTATGTCATTTCTACAGATAATGAAATTGAAGTTCACCAGTTGCCCAAGTTAGTAAGTTAGTAAGTAAGTTAGTAAGTCAGTTAGTCAGTTAGTAAGTTCACCAGTTGCCCAAGTTAGTAAGTTAGTAAGACAGACTCCATCTTGGTTCTGAGTCCAGAATCTCCACTCATAAGCTTGATTTTTTTTTTCTTTTTTTTTACTTATAGGTCACCGGTATTTCTTTTTTGGTGAACTCACTGTTTACATCCTTCAGAAAGGCACAGTTTACGGCCAATATATATTTTACTTTCTATAATTTTAGATAAGACATTTGTGAAAAGCTTCTGACCAAGTTCTTATACTTATTTTTAAGGCTGCCACTTTTATTTGTAAATTAACCTCACCATTGTTTTTTTATTATTTTTGTTGCTATAACTCTACAAGGTTGCATTTCAGTATTAATATAACATATACTAAAAAATGGTGAACCAGTTATAACTTACTACTTAAAATAAGCCATCTGGCAATGCAGTCCTTTTATTTGGATGTCTCAGAGTATCATTCTTTCTGCACTTTGACTTGTAGTAACTTCTTTTCCTACCACCTATCAATTTTTAAGTTTCTTGAATGCAGAGGCTGTATATCTTTATATTTTTATTCTTTTACGCTAAGTGAATAGAAATCTGGTCCATTTATGGGAGGTAGAGGCAGTATCGTTGCATTTACTGAGTGTTAAGTAATGATAGGTAATAAGCATATTCTAGGGGTGTATAAATGATGCATAGTCATCAAATAACCTATAGGTTAGATTTTATGATCTTCATTTTATAGCATAGTTGAGAAAAAGTTCAGAGATGATAATTAACTACTGATTCATTTATTCAGTTAGCAAATATTTCTGAAGCACAGCCAACCTGTCAGACACTTTGATAGTTTCTACAGATACAGTGGGGAACAAGTTATTGTTCCCGTCTACAATAACTTTATAGTTAAAGGACAAAGACAAAGAAGAAGCAGTTATGATAGAGTGAGTTTGAAAGGAAAGCCCAGTGGAATATGGGAGCAAGAAAGAGAGACACCTGACTAAAATGTGGTGATTAGTGAGGGTTTCCTTAAGGAGGCTACATCTAATTTGAATCCTACCAAGAAAGTAAGAGCTGTTCAGGTAAATTTACACTTCGGTAGGTCCAACTTTCATCTAGGGGGATTGGCTAAGACTTCAAAGGAGCAGGATCCCATGTATAAGTCTCTGTGGCATATTGTGAGCCATGGCATATTCAATGAGGTTAGAGGTGGGGCTTGATGGGGATGGTGAGGGGTGAGGCTGGAACAGTAATTCATTTTTTTGAATTACCTTAAATGGTATGCTAAGAAAGTTGAAGTTTTCCCTGAGTCACTTTGGGCCCTTGGGTAGAGGAATGATTAATTTTGAGGGCAGAGAATGTTTTAGATGAGGGTATGGTAAAGCTTTTCTGTAAAGGACCAAATAGTAGATAATTTCACCTTTGTGGGTCATAATCTCCCTCTTGTTTGGTAGCATCCCCTAAAGCAGCAATAGACAGTACATTCATGTGTAAATGAATGTACATGGCTATATTCCAGTAAAACTTTATTTACAAAACCAGACAGGGGATCAGATTTGGCCAGTAGGCTGTTCTTTGCAGAACCCTGGTTTAGAAACAAGTGAAAATCAGGAGATAGAAGGTTGTTACAGTAATGCAACCAAGGTCTGAAACAGATAATGCAAGTAGAAGTAGGCAGATTTATGAGATGTAAGGAAATGGTTTCACCAGGACTTAGAGATTGATTTGATCTGTGCATAGAAAGCAGAATAAAAATGATTCTTAGAGGACTGGTACAGACCTTGGTGTAGATGATTGTGCTTCAACTGAAAACAGAGTTGGTTAGGGGTGCCTGGATGGCTCAGTTGGTTAGGTGTCCAACTTTGGTTTAGGTCATGATCTCATGGCTTGTGGGTTTGAGCCCCACGTTGGGCTCTGTGCTGACAGCTTGGAGCTTGGAGCCTGCTTCAGATTCTGTGTCTCCCTCTCGCTCTCTGCCCCTCCCCTACTCATGCTCTGTCTTTCTCTCTCTCTGTAAAATAAATAAACATTTTATTTATTTATTTTTTTTATATATGAAATTTATTGACAAATTGGTTTCCATACAACACCCAGTGCTCATCCCAAAAGGTGCCCTCCTCAATACCCATCACCCACCCTCCCCTCCCTCCCACCCCCCATCAACCCTCAGTTTGTTCTCAGTTTTTAACAGTCTCTTATGCTTTGGCTCTCTCCCACTCTAACCTCTCTTTTTTTTTTTTTTTTTTCCTTCCCCTCCCCCATGGGTTCCTGTTAAGTTTCTCAGGATCCACATAAGAGTGAAACCATATGGTATCTGTCTTTCTCTGTATGGCTTATTTCACTTAGCATCACACTCTCCAGTTCCATCCACGTTGCTACAAAAGGCCATATTTCATTTTTTCTCATTGCCACGTAGTATTCCATTGTGTATATAAACCACAATTTCTTTATCCATTCATCAGTTGATGGACATTTAGGCTCTTTCCATAATTTGGCTATTGTTGACAGTGCTGCTATGAACATTGGGGTACAAGTGCCCCTATGCATCAGTACTCCTGTATCCCTTGGGTAAATTCCTAGCAGTGCTATTGCTGGGTCATAGGGTAGGTCTATTTTTAATTTTCTGAGGAACCTCCACACTGCTTTCCAGAGTGGCTGCACCAATTTGCATTCCCACCAACAGTGCAAGAGGGTTCCCGTTTCTCCACATCCTCTCCAGCATCTATAGTCTCCTGATTTGTTCATTTTGGCCACTCTGACTGGCGTGAGGTGATACCTGAGTGTGGTTTTGATTTGTATTTCCCTGATGAGGAGCGACGCTGAACATCTTTTCATGTGCCTGTTGGCCATCTGGATGTCTTCTTTAGAGAAGTGTCTATTCATGTTTTCTGCCCATTTCTTCACTGGGTTATTTGTTTTTTGGGTGTGGAGTTTGGTGAGCTCTTTATAGATTTTAGATACTAGCCCTTTGTCCGATATGTCATTTGCAAATATCTTTTCCCATTCCGTTGGTTGCCTTTTAGTTTTGTTGGTTGTTTCCTTTGCTGTGCAGAAGCTTTTTATCTTCATAAGGTCCCAGTAATTCACTTTTGCTTTTAATTCCCTTGCCTTCAGGGATGTGTCGAGTAAGAGATTGCTACGGCTGAGGTCAGAGAGGTCTTTTCCTGCTTTCTCCTCTAAGGTTGTGATGGTTTCCTGTCTCACATTTAGGTCCTTTATCCATTTTGAGTTTATTTTTGTAAATGGTGTGAGAAAGTGGTCTAGTTTCAACCTTCTGCATGTTGCTGTCCAGTTCTCCCAGCACCATTTGTTAAAGAGGCTGTCTTTTTTCCATTGGATGTTCTTTCCTGCTTTGTCAAAGATGAGTTGGCCATACGTTTGTGGGTCTAGTTCTGGGGTTTCTATTCTATTCCATTGGTCTGTGTGTCTGTTTTTGTGCCAATACCATGCTGTCTTGATGATGACAGCTTTGTAGTAGAGGCTAAAGTCTGGGATTGTGATGCCTCCTGCTTTGGTCTTCTTCTTCAAAATTCCTTTGGCTATTCGGGGCCTTTTGTGGTTCCATATGAATTTTAGGATTGCTTGTTCTAGTTTCGAGAAGAATGCTGGTGCAATTTTGATTGGGATTGCATTGAATGTGTAGATAGCTTTGGGTAGTATTGACATTTTGACAATATTTATTCTTCCAATCCATGAGCAGGGAATGTCTTTCCATTTCTTTAAATCTTCTTCAATTACCTTCATAAGCTTTCTATAGTTTTCAGCATACAGATCCTTTACATGTTTGGTTAGATTTATTCCTAGGTATTTTATGCTTCTTGGTGCAATTGTGAATGGGATCAGTTTCTTTATTTGTCTTTCTGTTGCTTCATTGTTAGTGTATAAGAATGCAACTGATTTCTAATAAATAAACATTTTAAAAAAAGCTGGTTGGGAGAGTGAGGTGGGAAGAAAAGTTCTATTTAGATAAATAGAATTTAGATAAATTGAGGATAAAATATGTGCCAGTGTTCAGGTGAACAATTTGGTGGGCAGTTTGACATAATAAGTTTAGGTACCCAGGGGAGAAGTCTAGGCTAGCCAAAAAGATTTGATCATCATTGACATATCTGAAGTGTAATTGAAGGTAGGGGAGTGGGAGAAATCTTCCGGGAAGAGCGAGAATAGCAGAGGATTGGGAATGGCACCCCAGGGGACTATGATACCCAACGTATAGGCAGAAGAAGCGGTTTCCATGAAGAGCTGAAGAGGAGTCCCAAAGAAGTATGAAGGAACAAAGAGAAGTGTTTCCATGGAAGACAAAAGAATAGACCAAGGAAAAGACAAAATTAGTGGTATCTAATACTGTGTCCATTAGTTTTTGGCAAGTGGTTTTGGATGAAACATTGTTAGAGGAGTAAGGGGGAATAAAACTTGTTTGTAGTAAACGGAGGAGTATGGTTGAGGGTGAGTATTGACTTCTTTTTTGAGAAATATGATTGTGAAATGGAGTAAAAGAAATAGATGGGGTATGTGTGATGTGTTTTAATGAAGAAGGGAGAGACTGGATGATACTTACTTTTATGATGGGAAAATACTTGAGAGAAGGCATTGAAGATGCGTAATAGGTGTGTAGTTGATGGACGTTCTCAGAAGAAGTGGACAGAAATTGGTTCCAGGGCCAAGGTTACACACTTCAAGGGCAGGAGAAAGGTTACAGCTTGTTCCTTTGGGACAGGGAGGCAGGAAACAGGAGAAATAGTTATTTTAGTGAGTTAGTAGGTAAGGGGTTGGCTAGGAAGCCAAGAGAGGTCTATTTGGTGTAAGAAGTTTGAGGCAAGGTATTTCCTAAGAGGAAAGGTTTTTTGTTGTTGGTTTGTTTTGGTGTTTGGAAGCTTCAAAGATGTGGAGAAGATTGAAAACCCCTCTTGGGAAAACTCACGAGGAAAATCACATGTTTTTGGCAGGTCTTCAGCTCATACGTGGCAAATCTGGTACTGGAATTCTTATCTCTAAGTCTAGAACCACTATTTCATCCATTATACAATGCTGGCAGTGAGAACTTTAGTAGTTTTATGTTTGCATGTTACATGGAACTAACTAGTTCCACGGGACCAAAGACATCTATTTCTCAGGATTCGGCCCTTTATTCTAGTTCTTCTTACATAGCATTTGTGAGGCACTGATGGAGTCTTGTTTAAAAAGTACTATGTACATAGAGGGGTGCCTGGGTGGCTCAGTTAGTTAAGCTTCAACTTCAGCTCAGGTCATGATCTCCTAGTCTGTGAGTTCAAGCCCCAGGTTGGGGTCTGTGCTGACAGCCTGGAGCTTGGAACCTGGAGCCTGCTTCAGATTCTGTGTCTCCCTCTCTCTCTGCTCTTCCCCCACTCACACTCTGTCTCTCAAAGAAGAACAAATGTTAAAAAGAAATTTTTTTTTAAGTGCTGTATACATAGAGACTTGCCTATATCACTTTGTGCTTTGATGATAACAGACCGGGTGGGAAAACATTTTAACATGCACTTGGCCTTCCCCAAGTAAATAGCCTACTAAGGCCTTGTTCCAAGTGTAAGTAAAGAGGATAGTAGGAAAAGACAAAATCAAAAAAAGCAAAGATAAATCATAAAGAATCAAACCAGGGTTAAATGAGAAAATTCCACCCTGTAAAAGGAGCGACATTTTGAATGAAAATCCAATGCAGTTGTCAAGGCCCTCCCACAATAGCAAGCTTTCTTTGGAGATTTTAGGGTCACTAAAATGACTGTTCTATGCTCTCCAGTCCTCAGACCAGAGAGTGAGAAATGGGTTGAAAAAAGTCCTTCCTTGTTGAAAGTTTCTCGCTACCACCCTGTTATTTATGGTCCATCTCTTTATTCTGGCTCCACAAAGTAGTTATTTATTAGAAAATTTGAAAAAGTCCAGTATAAACTCACAGGTCAGTGGTGAATCCACACAGATCAGTTGATGAGAGGAGGCTCCCATAGCTAGCTGACCTACGGATGAAGAAACCAGGGAAAACTTTTTCACTGTTTCCTTATAGGGTGTATTAATTTGTCTAATTCTATAACATCCCCTCTCTCGTTTTCCCAAAGAATAAGATCTCTTCTTGGGAACTGTTGGGTCCTTTTTTTTTTTTTTAAGTTCTTATTTATTTTGAGAGAGAGAGAGCATGAGCAGGGGAGGGGCAGATGGAAAGAGAGGGAGAATCCCAACGCAGGGCTTGATCCCACCAACAACGAGATCATGACCTGAGCTGAAATCACAAGTCAGATATCTAACTGACTAAGCCACCCAGGCGCCCTCTGGTTGGGTTCTTCTAATGTACATCCACAGGAGAGAACTATCAGAAGAAGTACGAGCAAGTTGAATTAGAATGGATATTCTAATGCACTTTTTTGAGGGGTCTATAAATGACAGAGCATTTCACCAAGCATTTATCAGTGTATATAAACTCAGTTATTTTGGACTGCCCAATTATGTGCTACATTAATATTTTATGTACAGCACACTACATTTCACAGTGTCACTAAAATTAAATTTGACTACTGCAAAGCCCTGGCAGCAAACCAAGTTGTGTAAAACGTGCTTATAGCATCATTTACTCAGATGTCTACCCCGTTCTAATCATCTACGGTTCAAAGCAACAGAAGGCTAGATTTCTTCCGGTAATAATTTAATAACCTAGATAATCTTTCAAATATGAAGGTTCAGCCACTCCTCAAACTGGAAGTTAATGTTCCCCTTCCCTCAGGCTTCTGTTACCTAGGTAATGTTCCTTTCAGCGACGGTAGCCACGATTGGCTCTTGGCTAGGCAGTGTCCAGCCTCCTCTCACAGATCTGCAGTACATCCTGGAGAAGCCACCCCAGGCCAGGCTGAGAACCACAGCTCTAGAAATTAAGGAGATTGTGATATATTTGTAAGACATTTCCTACATGAGTGAAGGCTTTATTATATATGTGTGTATATATGAATTTATCTAAGACTGCCAGCGAGTAAAAACAACTAACCAAGTCATAAACTATTCTTTTCTTCATCTCTTAATTCTGATGACTAAGTGCTTCATAAGAGATTTAGTCTTGTTTGCATTTTTTAGTGTCCCTAAATAAATGAAAATTTGTTTTCAATCTCCCAAGTTTTGCTTTTTGTATCTTAAAGTCGGCTGAGGGCATGTGTTCAAATGTGGACACATCTGTTACAGACTTTCATGTCTTAAGCCATAGGCCAAAGGGACAGTTCACCAAGGATGAAATTAATCTTTTTCCTGGGATTGTTTTCGTAGGCATTGTTTTAATTTCTGGTACCTATCACTTTCATTTATCTTTATTTCTATGACTAAATATTCATTTAAAGAATTAAAGATTGAAAATTCTCTTCCTTAGTTGATCTATGTTAAAGATATACTCTGGAGGATATTTTTACATTAACAAGGTGCAAGTGTTTTTTTTAAACCTAGTTTAAGTTAATATTAAAATTTAAATTACAGATTATCTGAAACCAAAAATACAGAAAATCATATTACAGACTCCTGTGTACCTGCTACTGAGATTAAACAGGAGATGACGATTTTTAATCCTTAAGAAAGAATATCTAAAATCTGAACAGTATAATTAGTGAACTTGATCAATGAATGATGACAGTTTTGTTTCCTTTCAGTTGTCACTCCTTTCTTTTTGTTACATCATTGAGCTGGCTAGTGTCTTCCATATGATGTTGAATAGAAATACGCTTTTTTATTTTTTATTTTATTTTTTTTATTTATTCATTTTTGAGAAACAGAGTACAAGCAAGGGAGGGGCAGAGAGAGAGGGAAACACAGAATCTGAAGCAGGCTCCAGGCTCTGAGCTGTCAGTACAGAGTATGACGTGGGGCTTGACCCCACGAACCATGAGATCAAGACCTGAGCTGAAGTCAGATGCTTAACCGACTAAGCCACCCATGCACCCCAGAAATAGGGTTTTTTTCTAAAGGAGTGATTCAGATGTTTTATCATTAGGTTTGTTGTCTAGTTTAACGAGATTCATTTTACCAGAATAAGGATGTTTCTTCCTATTCCTGATGCTCTAAATGTTTCCTTTCCCCCCATCCCCTACCCCAGGGAAGAGGTGTTGAATTTTATTGCATGTTTTGTATTCTTCTAGAGATGGAGATGTTAATAGGATATTTTTATTGATGTTATCTTTTTAGAGCGATTTTAGGTTTATAGAAAATTTGAGGGGAGGGTATGATAAAGGTTTCTTACATATTCTCTATTCCCACACATGCATAGCCTCCCCATTATCAACATCCCCAACAAGGGTGGTACCATTGATTACAAGATGAACCTACACTGGCACTACATAATCACTCAAAGTACATAGTTTCATTTTGGTGTAGGTTCAATGGGTTTGGGCAAATGTATAATGACATATATTTATCATTATGGTATCATATAGAGTATTTTCATGAATACACTGAAAATCCTCTGTGCCCCACATATTCATTGCTCCTCTGCTCCTCAACTCCTGGCAACAGCTGATTTTTAAAAATTTTTTTTACTCTTTCCATAGTTTTGCGTCATGTAGTTGGAATCTTACAGTAAGTAGCCTTTTCACATTGGCTTCTTTTACTTAATGATATGCACTTAAGTTTCCTCCAAGTCGTCTTCTGGCTCGAGAGCTCATTTCCTTTCCAGTGTGGAATGATATTCCACTGCCTGGATGTACCCCAGTTTATGAATCCATTCACCTACTGAAGGGCATTTTAGTTGACTCCAAGTTTTGGCAATTATAAGTAAAGCTGCTGTAAACATCTACGTAAAGGTTTTTATGTGGGCATACGTTTTATCTCCTTTGGGTAAATACCAAGAAGTGAGTTTTCGGGATCATATGGTAAGAGCTTGTCTAGTTTTGAAAAAAACAACTGTCTTCCAAAGTGGCCAAGTACCATTTTGCATTCCCATCAGCAATGAAGGCGAGCTCCTTTTGTTCCTCATCCTTGCCAATATATGGTGTTGTCAGTGTCCTGGATTTTGTCCTTCTTATTGGTGTGCAGTGGTATCCAGAAGGTTTTTAGGGACCTCACTGATAGTCTAGTTGGTGTTAGGGCCTGAGTCAGATCTAATCTCTAAATAGTTTTGCGATGCTTTTTACCATGTAGCGTGAATGCTTTTTACTGAAATTCTTAATCTTTCCACAGTTGCTAAACTGATTTCTGTCATTCCTCAGTGTCAGAACAGACATTTTTTGCATTTGAATCTTTACATATTTAATCAGTTGAAACTCAGAACACTCCTATCACTTTTAAATCAGCATTAGCCCCAGGAAAGTCACTTAGCAAAGTAAAATAAAATGAAATAAATAAGTAAAATGTGTGAATACATGAGATTCATGGGCGGTGGAAAGAGCTGTATTTGTATTCAAAGTAGTATTGCCTTTCAAATTTGATTTAGCAGCAAACTGTATCTTCAAACAAAATATAACCAGAATGCCAACGTCAAAAATAGATAAAACAGCATCTCATATTGATAGCTTCATGGTGGGCAGAGTGAGATGTGGATCTGGGTTCCTTTTTTCATAAGTAACTACCAAATTTTTACCCTTCCTGGCGCTGGGAGGTCCCTCAGATGTCACAGAGCATTGTCTACAAGGCAGAGTTCTAAGATAATTATATATGTTTTTTGACAAATATGATAGCTTCTATACATTTAAATAGGCATTGCTTTTTAAAATTTGAGAATTTACACATTTCTTATAGTACACTTTTATGGTTAAAACACAATATATACAAGCAAGAAACAAAAATAACTTAGTATTTCTATTTCTGCTAGGCTTTTGTACCTACTTAAGGAAATCACCATAGGAAGTTATATTTTTGTTCCAATCATAGTAACATTTCTCAAAATATATTTGGATTGCTCATTGAGTCTATTTATGAACCACTGTAGAAAACAAGTATCAATAGATTAAAGTAATAACTTGTTTTGAATGAAAATGGAATTACCTTCACTGCATGGATCTTTTGACTATTTCCAAAAATCAAAACAAACATCAAAAGGATGTTTTGCCACCATTACAGCTAAAGGAATTGCAAATGCCAAATGTAGTTTTAAAAGAAAAGTTCCCAATATGATATGACTGTGGGGCAATCGTAGCATCATTAGAATAAATGTATAGCCTCCTTTATGGTGATTGCCTTGAAGGATTCTGTGTTACTATGGCTGTGTTGTGGTATGTTTGTTCAAGACAAGTCACGCCTGTTAGATTCAGAACAGATTACAGTGTAGGGAAGATGGAGAATGAGCAAGAGGGAAAGGATTTCCAATTGGGTCTGACTGGTGAATCTTGTTACAACCTAAAGGTCAAGGAAAGTCAAGAGTGGCCACAGGGACTTAGTGGTGAAGACTGAAAAATAAATCAATGTATGGAGAAAGGAATCTGAGGGACAGGTGTAAAAGAGAACAAATTAATTTTATAAAACAGGAGTTTTAAATCATTGAAATTTGATGAAGCTCTCGGAGTATGATTGACCTAAGAAAGTAGCTTTGGTATGGTATAGAACTTTCCAGATTTGAATTAGCAGCCATGGATTTAGTTTCTTCCTCCACTGCATTTGATCTTGGGAAAATTACTTAACCCCATTTGTGTTCATATACTATTTTGCATGTATCTCTATCACAGGCCTTATTACAATATATCTTTGTGAGCCATTCATGCATCTGTGTCTGTTCTTAGACTGAGTATTCAAGACAGCTTTCTTAACTTATTCATCTTTGCCATTTCTAGTGTCTGGAAGAGACTGGCACAAAACAGATGATCGGTTGTTGTTTGTTGAATAAAATGCAGAGCTGTAAACATTAAGGTCACAACGGAAAGTTCTTTGTGAAATGTAGAGGACTCTACCACTACCATTAAAAATAACAATCTGACAACCTAGTTGTGACAAAAGAAATGAAAATTTTGATATGAGATATTGCTCAATTTTATCCTTTTTTAATACATTCAATTTCCAAAAGGTTGAGATATTAAAGTGTTCTCTGTTGTGTGAGTATAGGTAGAAGTTGGCATTGATTCTAAGCAATCGAAATGGCAGCAGTTGGATTGGACTATTTAGGGATTACATTCACATAGTCGTGAATATCTCAAGTTTAAATTGCCCCTTGCCTGGTGGCAGAATTTTGATAGGAAAGTACTAGATTTCATCAGGGGATCCTTCCTCAGTGACTTCCATGAGCTGCTTTTCTTCATCCTGTTATACTCTTATGGAGAGAGGGTCGGTATTTTCCTTTGGTTTGAAGTTAATTTGAATCATACTCAACACTGAAGTCAGTGTCCCTTTGCATGCTTTTTTTTTTTTAATTTTTAATGTAGACTTATTTTTGAGAGAGAGAGAGAGAGAGAGAGAAAGAGAGTGCGAGTGGGGGAGGGGTAGAGAGAGAGGGAGACACAGAATCCAAAGCAGGCTCCAGGCTCTAAGCTGTTGGCTCAGAGCCCGACGTGGGGCTTGAACTCCTGAGCCATGAGATCATGACCTGAGCTTAACAGACTGAGCCATCCAGGCGCCCAGTCTCACATGCTTTGTGTGGTACCAGGTTCCTATCTGGTGGCTTGTGTTTCATGTTTTATCAGACACCCCACAGTGTAGTTATCTTGACCCAGGCAGGAACAAGATCCACCTCTGCCTGAGCTGGCCTGGAGTCTTGTAGATGATGCCAGCTTTCCCTGGGAGATCTAGGTAATGCTTCATGCTGTTGGGAATCCTGAGGATAATGGCTTTGACCTATGGTAGGCCTCCTAAACCTAGACTATGAACTTCTCCTGGGATGATTCTGGTGTAGATCAGATGACTGGAAAACAAAACATTCAGCTGCCATTTTGACAATCCTTAAAAACTCTTGAATTGCTAGGCAGCTTTCCATTAAGGATGCTGCACTACAGTGTTTCAGTCTCTTTTCAGGTTATGCTGTCCCATTTCATAAGCTTCTCCCCATTTATTATTCTTCCATTCCAACCTTGAAAAACATTTGTTCCCAAGTATGACTCCAGTTGATTATCCAGAGGTGTCAGGCATGATTAAACCCTACCTTATATCATACATCATTCTTTTCTTTTTTTTTTTTCCATTGGGGCCCCGAGAGAAATGTCCTTTTCTGCTCCTTGCTGCCACAACAAATAAGTTCCCCTGTACTGTATTTACAGAAAGACATATTTCCTGATGTCTGTGCCCTGCACAGGTTAGCAGATTGGATGGCAGTAGTTAGGATCATCATAAATCCATTGCTGGCATGATGTGTCTGGGGTGTTCCCAGCGGTCAGACTCATGGAGCTACCATAAATGGCTGTCTGAGAAGTGACAACCAGAAATAGTACAAAGGTTCTTCTTGCCCCTCCCACCTCGATCACATTGGGTAACAAAAGGGAATCCAGGAAGTCTGAGCATCACTGTGTGAGCTGAGAGCTGTCCTCATTTCCTGTGTGTGCGGAGTCTGGAGCCTGGGGGTTTAAGTGGAGAGTGTGTGTTTGGTTGAGCCTTAGAAGAAGCCTGGGTTCAAGAACTGTCCCCTGTCTTTCACATTTACACTGAGTCAGGTGAGGAAGGTCTGAGCTTCAGTTTCTTCATCTGTAAGTAGGGGTGATAATATGTAAGTCACCATCCGTGAAGATTAAATCCCATAAGTACAAGAATATGCTCTGTAACCTGCCTGGTGTATAGGACTGTAAAGACTTGGTGTCTTTTGCCGTGTGCTCGAAATTTAGGTCTTGCTTCCTGCTTGGGTCTCAAAACCAAAGTGTGTAGGTTCACATGGCTGCTTCCGCTGTCCTGCCTGCTTGTCTACCCTTGCTCTACTGCATTTCACTGACCTCTGGGTTTGGCATGACCCTGGGCCCTGGGTGGACATCTCCCTATTGCTGTGTTTGGCTTCTGTGTTTACCCTCAGGCTTGACTCTGTCTGCTTTGCTTTCTGGTGTGTTCTTGGTCTCCATTCTGTGTTCCCACATCCAAGTTCATTGCCCTGCAGCTTTCCCCTTCCTCAGCTAGCCAGAGTTCCACCTGACAAAATGTTTCAAGAGCTTTTTTAGGTAGTTATAAATGGAGTCTTTTCAGGATATAGTTTACCTTTAAAAAAATTTTTTTTAATGTTAATTTTTTGAGAGAAAGAAAGGGCAGACAGAGGGAGACAGAGAATCCGAAGCGGGCTCCAGGCTCTGAACTTACGAACCATGAGATCATGGCCTGAGCTGAAGTTGGATAAAACGACTGAGCCACCCAGGAAACCGCATCATGATACAATTTATCTCTAAGTGGAATTTGATTTTGTGTATGGTCGAGGTTAGGAAACTAGATTTTTGTCTTCCAGATGGGATTCTGTAAGTTTCAAGTAAGATTCTTGGATTGGAAGGGAGAGATATTCAGCACTTCAAAGTAGCCTGAAACTAAACTAGCTTAGCAAAACTCTGAATTTGGAGATGGGCCAGTTAGGGAAGAGAGTAAAGAAGCAAAGCCTTTTAAAGGCCTCATGTCATCATGTGTGCTTATGGTTAATTTTTAATTTTCGTATAATAGCGCAGTATCAGTTTTATTAGGACTTGTAATGACTAGAAAAATAACTATTAGAAAAATCGAGGGGAATGTTAGAATTTCAGAATAAACCAGAGGGAATGTGCTAGGCATAAGTAGGAATTTGAGTAAGCCGCGAAAGGAAAGAGAACTAGAAACGGTCGGGATGTCCCTGGAACCACAGTGGAGGTGACGGCCATCTTGCTAGTGGAAAATCCCCCAACGGAAGGTCCCGAACAGCGCGCCAGAAGGAATTGAAGGTCAGCCAATCACCAAGCGACAGCACAACCTGGCGCGAAAAAGCCCCCCCGGACCTAAACCCGGAAGGGCTGCTGCTTAAAAACCCTGCCCCACCACACCCGGGCACGACTTCCTGACTTCTCTCTCTCTCTCTCTCTCTCTCTCTCTCTCTCTCTCTCTCAATCTCTCTCTCTCTCTCTCTCTCTCTCTCTCTCTCTCTCTCTCTCTCTCTCTCAGTTGCGGAACCTCGCCTGAGACCTTAGCTCCCAATAAAGCCTTTGCTAAAATTTTTTGCTTCTCTTATCTTTACTCTGCCTTATGCCTGGCCCTAACAGAAACTAAACGGTGAAAGCAAAAAACCCTGGGCTTTTGGTAACTGATGAACCCCAGTGAGGCAGATGCGGAGAGGTCTAGAGGGGTTGGAGCTTGTTTGGGCAGGAGATACTGGGTTCGTGGTCTTGAAGGGGTCAGGGTAGAGACTCTGGGTGGGCATGTGCCTTTGGTCTTGCAGACTGTCTCTGTGGTAGGCAGCCAACCATGGAAGCCTCCTGAATGTGTGCGTCCCAGGACAGGGGCCTTTGCCGTGCTCTTAAGTGCAGTATTCCAAGTGAAAGGACTTAAAAGGGCTTTTCCCCCCCTACTTTATGAGAACTCACAAAAGGTTGAAAAATATTTTTGTCTCCCTCCCCATCCGCCAGGCCAGGAGGGCTAAAGTCCCAAAGGGGGACATATGAGACGAGATTCCAGTATTGGCTCAGATACCACATCACCTGGTTTTTCTATTTGTGCTTTCCTCAGGGGTGAAATGGGAGTAGTTTCCTCTCCCGGGGACATTTGAAAAAGATGAATGTTGAGTTTGAGGAATCTGAAGGAATGTACCCTGAGTTGAAATCCGTGAGGAAATACTGCGCTCACAGCACGTGGAGCTCCAGGACTCCCTTCCTTTGGGTCCACACGTCTCCCAGAGGCAACCCCACTTACTCTTAGAGCCAGGATGCTGCTCTGTCATGTTCTTCCTCCCATGGCTCAGATACCAAGGGCTTGTTTCCTCCCCAGTGCACTTTTAGTCTCGGTTTTTCTGCCCAGATGCCCCAGCCGGCCAGGTGGCTTTGCCCTGGGGGTGCAGAGGCCTCTGCCCATGAGGAAAGAGGAAACTCACAGATGAGGAAGTGATGAGAGAGAATGACTGGATACATCTGAGACACGGAGCCCGCTTTTCCTCCCTCCCTTCCTGGATCCTCCTGAGTTTATCCCTTCCCTGCAAATAAGCACCTTGAGGCAATTAAAAATGCTGAGCTCTGTGGTGCTATCACACCAATTAGGTCTTTATTCGGAGGAAATTAGTTCTGAGACAACAGTCAACAGCCTGTCCTTTGAGGTGGCTCGGGGAATACAAACCTCACAGACATTTGGAGCCTTTCTGCTGACTACCTGCCTTTGAAGGAAAGAAAGGCTTTGCCCCTTGCCTTTGTTTCTCGAAAATGCCAAAAGTAATGGGGACCATGACAGGATTAGCAGTGGAGTCAAAGTCACTGCTTCCACTGAAGGTGGGAACACAAGGGAACAGCTTCAAGTGCTCACATTTTCTCCTTCTGGGGATTACTTTTAAGGAGCATCTTTCAAAAATATCTGTGTGTTTCCCTCAAATCACTAAAACAAAGGCAAACCAAAACAAACCCACAGCATCCAAGAGGGGGCAATTTTCCCCTCAGCTGAGGCACTATTTGCCGAATTGCAGTCTAGGAGTGATTTTTATAGCCTGGTTATAGATGGCTGGAAATCAGGAGGTTTTGATGGAAATGTGGACCGACTTTTAAGCTGTATTGATGCTTGTGAGTGCTGCTATGATCAAAATGTCCTTTCTCCACCCGACTCCCCAGGCTCTTTAATTCTTATAAATAATGTGCTAGCCTCTCTCACTGAAGCTGGTCAGTGAAGCAGCCAGGGAGATATGATTAAGGAATAAAATTCCCATTCTGGGTCAGGAAGCCCAACCGTGGGTTTGATTTCAAACCATTCAGCTGGGACAGAAAACAAACAAACAAACAACCCTTTTCACAGCCCAGTTACCTCTGAGCAGCAGTGAAATGGTTAATGCCTCCTTTCTGTTCCCTACCCCCAACTGGGGGTCCCTGAGGGCAAGACTTGGCTCTCCCTGACCTCTAAGCCCCAGCCCCTCTTGGCAGAATGTCTTGATGTGGAAAATAGCAGTGCCCTTCAGAGCTCCTCCAGTGAATTTGTTGTTGTTGTTGTTTTACAGTTTCAGGGATGAGAGACGCTCAGTGTTGATAAATGTTCTGGCACCGAGTTGTGGTCTAGATTCGGAAATTTCGTCTCTTAGTCAACTGATTGCTACAAACGAAGCAGAGATACTCACTCTTAACTCTGAGGGATATAATTGGAACTCTTTCTCACATGAAACCAAGGTCTCTGCCTTTGGAGAGCTCGTAAAATTTGAGGCCTTTGTCACTGCTTTCAGTCGCAGAGGGCTCTCAGATCTTAGTCCCACACATTTGTCACTTTTCGACGCCCCTCCCCCTAAATAAAGCATACGTTCCAATCTATTAAGTTCTTCGCACATCAGAGCCACCAAAAAGAGGTCAAATAATACAGTTTGGCACATTTTTTACTTTGTCACTTACCGTGGAGATTTCCTAGTTAGAAAAAAGTTGACAACTGCCCTTGAAAACATGAGAATATGGAGATTTTCTGCCTTGACAGGTTTCTTTTTGTTCCCCCTTCTTTAGTCTCACAAATCAGGCAGTCTCTGTATTCCATGAAATGTAAAGTTTAGTTGGATGACTTTTCATAAACTTCATTTTTAACACATTTTCTCTCCTCTTGTATTTCTATAATATATGCAGAATGCCAGGCTCCTCAAAAGAACTTTACAGGTCATTTTCCTGCCATAGTAGTTGAATCAGCAGCAAATGCACTTCATGGTTTAAATGCAGTGACAGAAGTAGTCTGACAGCAGAAATATGTACTGGATGGTAACTTCCACAAAAGCCTTGAGATTTTCACATGAGTAGAGCTTATGGCTTTTTTTTTTTTTTTTTTTTTTTTTTTAAGATCAGCTCTGTGTAAATACGGACGAAGAACATTTATTGGCTCTGTATTATCAAGTGCCCTTGACCTAGTGACATTATTGACTTTCCACCATTGCCTTTATATGTATTGGTCCAAGAGGACACAGCTGTAATAGCTCTGTCCCCCAACAATTAATTTTGATCTGTTCTATGTGATGAGCCTTACAGAAGCCCTTGAAAGGGTGACTTTCGAGTCACCATGTGCATGTGGATGTGCACACACAATTTTTTCAACCCCCAAATTAGGTCATCTGGTCTGGTTTAAGATTTGTCTTCTTGTTTGTGAATCTCTTGACATGGAAAGAGTGGCACAAGTAAAACAATAAAACTGTTTTTAGTTATTATTAACCATGAGATGTCTATATGGAAAGAATAAACGTAAATGAAATTGCAGTGGTTGTGCTAAAATTGAAATTCTCATTGGTAGCAAGATGATCTGTTAAAATTCTCGCTCAGGGTGCCTGCGTGGCTCGGTCAGTTAAGCATCTGACTTTTGATTTTGGCTCAGGTCATGATCTCGCTGTCATGAAATCAAGCCCCATGTCAGGCTCCCTGCTGGGTGGGCTCCTTGCTGGGCATGGAACCTGCTTAATATTCTCTCTCTTTTTCTCTGTCTCCCTCTGCCCCTCCTCTGCTCGTGCATATGCACATGTTCTCAAAAAAATGAAAAATTCTCAATATTGAAAGCTTCCACATATTTTTTTTTTAAAACGTTTATTTATTTTTGAGACAGAGAGAGACACAGCATGAATGGGGGAGGGGCAGAGAGAGAGGGAGACACAGAATCGGAAGCAGGCTCCAGGCTCTGAGCCATCAGCCCAGAGCCTGACGCGGGACTCGAACTCACGGACCGCGAGATCGTGACCTGAGCTGAAGTCGGCCGCTTAACCGACTGAGCCACCCAGGCGCCCCAAAAGCTTCCACATATTTTTAAATGACAATTTCATAGATACAATACAAATTTATTATCTATCTGTCTGTCACTCTATCTATCAAGATTAGTACATAAGGATGTTAATAGATGAGTATCTTAGCCAGTTTTGGCTGTATAACAGAATACCATAGATGGGGTGCCTTTAATAACAGGAAATTTCTCACAGTTTTGGAGACTCTTAAGTCCAAGATCAGGCTACCAGCATGATTTGGAATTCTTATAAGAAAACTTCTTTCTGGTTTGCTTTCTTGCTATATCCTCATATGGCAGAGAGACAGAGGGCTCTGGCTTCTTCCCATTCTTGTAAGGAGACTAATGTTTGTGAAGGTTCCACCCTCATGACATCATTATCTCTCAAAGGCCCACCTCCATAGACCATCACATTAGGGATTAAGACTTGAACATATTAATTTGTACAGCCTGGGTGTGGTTTGGGTGGGACACAAACTTTCAGTCCATAACAGAAGATTCCCATTATTGAATCTTACTGGATGAACCTAGAAAAATTGAGCAAAGAAAACTTAATTTACTAAGCCCCTATTCATTGACCTTGGCATTGTTACTTGTTTTTAACTCCCATTATTTAATATGCAAAATAGAAATAGTAATTGTCTATGTCATGACCATTTCATCTCAGGGAATAAATGAAGATTAAGTACTGTAAGTATTTTGTGTCCTTGGATCAAAGCAACATATCAACAAGTGTGCATTTTCCAATGTGCAATTTCTATATTATAATTAATGTGCTTGGTTGTTTTGTAATTTTTTAATGTTTATTTATTTTAATATTTTTTTAATGTTTATTTATTTTTGAGAGAGACAGAGTGCAAGCAGAGGAGGGGCAGAGAGAGAGGGAGACATGGAATCTGAAGCAGGCTCCAGGCTCTGAGCCATCAGCACAGAGCCTGGTGCGGGGTGAGGGTGGGGGGACGCTTGAACTCACTAACCAGGAGATCATGATCTGAGCTGAGGTTGGATGCTTAGCTGACTGAGCCCAGCATGTTTTGTTATGTTTAATACTAGTATTTGAATCATAATAAAAGCCCTTTTTCCAAGTGCAAAGAGTTTACTGTGGAGTTTTGTTATTCATGGTGGTCAAAATTAGAAACCAATTGCCATTTTAGGTTTTAATTTTTCTTTCTTTTCCCCTTTCCATTGCTCCTTTCCTTTCTACATCACCTTGAATAATTGTACAATACAGAAAAGTTTGGAGAGGAATATAACAAGTATTCTATATTTGTATTGTTGTGTAACATACTGGCTCAAAACTTTGTTGCTTAAAACATTAATCATTATTTCTCAGGTGTGCGGGGCTACATAGGAAGTCCTACTGTTCTGGACTTGGCTTACTTTTGCATGGGTGGTGTTAAAAGATAAACTGAGGCATATTAAAAACTTAAGAGTTTATTTGAGCAGAACTTGATTTGAATCAGGCAGCATCCAATCTTGCAGATACATAGGAGCTCTGAGGAGCTGTACAAAATGAAAGATTTTTACAGGTAGAAGGGAGCAGGAACAAAGAAGTTGTAATAGAAAGCATGTTTGTTACTGTAAGGTTACTTTCCATTAGGGACTAATGGGAACTTTATCAGGTGGATTACCTAACTAGTGCCAATCATACAATTTCTTTTTTTTTTTAATTTTTTAATGTTTATTTTTAAGAGAGAGAGAGTGCGTGTGCGTGCATAAATGGGGGAGGGGGAGAGAGAGAGAGACAGAGAGAGAGACAGAATCTGAAGCAGGCTCCAGGCTCTGAGCTGTCATCACAGAGCCTGACATGGGGCTTGAACTCTGGAGCCATGAGATCATGACCTAAGCCGAATTGGACACTTAAATTACTGTGCCATTCAGGCTCCCCAGTTGTATAATTTCTGATGGACTGGTTTAAGATTCCTTTTCTGGGACAGCTGATACTGTAATTAAGTTTTGGTTTGGTGACATGGAGGTTAGTGTAAGCAACTCCGTTTTGGATCTGCTGTGTTGGTTTTAACAAACTTCCCCTTTTGATTAGACTTTCAACCTGAGACACTTGATCAAAAATTAAAGGTATTAGTGCTACTCTCATCTACTGCTCTGAGCCCTTGAGTTGTTTTTGATGAATCTCTCTGCTATTCACAGGTTACAACATTGGGCTGATATTCTTTAAGTTATTAATTTCTTTATTCCTTTTCTAACATTGTGTTCTTAGGGAAATAATTTGCTTGGTGGTTAGTGACTACATAGGTATGTATGTATGTTTGTTTCTTTATTTATTTATTAAGTTTTTTTAGTTTGAGAGAGAGCATGTGTTCTCAGGAGGGGCAGAGAGAGAGGGAGAGACAATCCCAAACAGGCTCCATCCTATCAGTGTGGAGCCTGATGCAAGGCTTGAACCCATGAACTGTGAGGTCATGACCTGGGCCAAGATCAAGAGTCAGACACTCAAATGAATGAACCACCCAGACGCCCTTGCAAACATTCATTTAAAGCTTTTGAGAGAATACAGAATACAAGGGAGACTACTATGATTATTACAGGCAGAATAATTCCCAATGTCTGTAGTGTACTTTGGAGCCATATTCCCCCAAACCTGAGCCATTCAGAATCAAATGAGTCAAAGAAAGTCTCTGGTTGAAGAAGTCAGTTTCTTAAGCCAATTGGCTTGTTGAGTGGTCTTATGTAGCTGAGTCTCAGGTCCCCCAGAAGTGTCCATCTGAGTGCAACAAGTTGTGTTGGCCATAGCACAAACACCTCCTTGATCAGCTAAAAGATTACCAAGAGCTATCCTGTAATCAAGAATAACTTTGACTAGGGGCATCTGCGTGGCTTGGTTGGTAAGCCTCTGACTTCAGCTCAGGTCATGATCTCGTGGTTCACAATTTCAAACCCCGCATAGATAGGGCTCTGTGCTGATGGCTTAGAGTCAGGAGCCTGCTTTGGATTCTGTATTTCCCTCTCTCTCTCTGCCCCTCCCCCACTTGTACTCTGTCTCTGTCTCTGTCTCTCTCTCTCTCAAAAATAAATAACTTTGGCTAGAGAGTCTGTGGATTTTTATTGGGCAGCTATTGCTTTAGCAGTGGATTCTGCAATCAAGAAAGCAGTGTTCTTGTTCCTCTGTCTTGGGAGGAAATAGTCTACCTTGATGTTGACTACTCCTCTTCTTAGTCAATTTGATTTTTAGGTTTCTGGGGTTTACACAGGACCAGATGTCAGATGGAGCCTTCTTCACTTGTGAAATAGGCACCCACGTTTTGACACCTTGTAATTTAGCACTGGTGTCAGTGGTCAAGAGTACTAAGAAGGGTCCTTTCCAGGAATCTCACTTCTGCCAAAGTATCAGAGTAAAACAGTAACTGTCTCTAAATAATGAAAGGTTTAAAAGTACCCATGGTTAAATATCTGATGAGAGTTCATTATTATGAAATTGACAAGGAAATTTAGTTATTTCTATGGCACACAACATTTTAAGACAATAACTGGGATTATGACTGATGACATTATACCAGCACATACCAGATTTCTAGGAATTTCATACAGTTTATGGAATACTTATATTAATTAGCATATAAATTAATTAGCATATAAATACAACCTAAGAATGTTTATCACTTATTTGATAAAGCTGCCCATGTAATTTGACATACCAAATCTAATTAGTTTAATATCTCTCTCTTACAAGGTGAGAGATAAATCCTTTGAGATTTTCCAGGGACCCTCTAAGATATCTCAAAGTTAGTTTGTGGTCCAAAAGATTCCATTTGGAATTTGATTTGAGAAAGTCACCAAAATGTCAAAAGGTTTGAACATTTGACTAAATAGGATCACAGATCATTATGAAATAATACTTAATTATCTATTTAACCAAAGTGATAATGTAAGCTTTTAAAGGCAAACATTGAGGGTTCCATAGCTGTGAACAAAACTTAACACTCAATATAGAGGACTCTGTTTTCTTTAAAAAAATTTTTTTTAAATGTTTATTTATTATTGAGAGACAGAGAGACAGAGGATGAGCATGGGGGGGCAGAGAGAAGGGGAGACACACAATCCAAAGCAGGCTCCAGGGTCAGAGCGATTATCAGCACAGAGCCCGACGATGCGGGGCCTGAACCCACAAACCATGAGATCATGACCTGAGCTAAAGTTGGATGCTTAACCGACTGAGCCACGCAGGTGCCCCAAGAAGACTCTGTTTTCTTATAGAGCTGATACAAAGTGAAGCACAGTAGATTTTTTTGGTAGGGCATGAAATCTTTGCTTTCCAGGTAGGTTACCCCAAAAATAAAGAAAACAAAGTAAATAAGCAAAAAAAAAAAAAAAAACCCAAACAAACTCTTTTATAATCTTTTATTAAGAGCAAACTGATAGTCCAAGAAAGCTTGGTCCTTTAACAGAGAGAAAACCAAATTCTAATTTTGCCCTAGGTTTTTTTTGATATTAAGATAAAACAAAATAAAACAAACAAACAAACAAACAAACAAAAAAACCCACTTAAGTAAATCTGTTCCAGGCTTAGCCAGCTTGACCACACATCAGATGCCTTTCCCAAGATTCCTTTTCCACAAATCTTCAACAACTTTTTTAATATTAAGATTTTGTCCTTTTTTAAAAAAATCTCCTTTTAGAACAGTCTGTCATTTTACTTTGCATATCTACTTTTCATGCAGTTGTTCTCATTCACTCTTATTATTTCTAAGTTGTTTTACTAAATACATTGATTAGTACTATTAATTTGTAGACTCCTTTATTCCTTGTGAAAACTTAGAAGTCGGCAGTTATGTCTCTTATACTAGCATTCTGTGGATTGGCAAGTTTGTGAATACATCTCGTAATTTCTACATCTCATAAGAGTAGACTCTTACAGTAAATTTTTCAGTGTGGCAGGAAGCATCATTACTCACAGACCAAAATATATGAACCTATGTTCAGTAATTAATATTTCAGTATTTTATCTTATTTGGAAATGATCTGGACATTCAATGAATATTCATTATTTAATTTATCTCAGTATAATATAACTTGAAGGTTTCAAGTTGCCAAAAAGATTTTTGAAACTATTAAAAAATTTTTTTTAATGTTTATTTATTTTTGAGAGACAGAGAGGCAGAGCACGAGCAGGGAGGGGCAGAGAGAGAGGGAGACACAGAATCCAAAGCAGGCTCCAGGCTCTGAGCTGTTAGCACAGAGCCTGATATGGGGCTTGAACCCACTAACTGTGAGGTCATGATCTGAACTGAAGTTGGATGCTTACCTACTGAGCCACTCAGGCACCCCAGTTTTTGAAACTATTTTTAAGTTGGCATACCATAAAACATAATTATTGTTGAAAGTTTATTTATAAACTTTGGCTTACATCTATTTAATTTAGTTATTCCTAACAATTTTACTTAGATTACTGATGAAAATTCCATGAGACATTAAACAGCTAACCATAATCTTAAATTATCTTTCTCACAAGTTCTGTGTGACTCCTTCTGTTCTATCTTCTGATACCAGAACTATTAAAAATGTAAACTGAGGCATATTAAAAAATTTAAGAATTTATTTGAACAAAAGTCAGTTCAAAGCAGGTGGCATCCAATATAGCATATAGAAAGAAACTCCAGGGAACTGTATAAAATGAAAGACTTTTATAGGCAGAAGGGAGCAGGAACAAGGAAATTATAATAGATAAAAAAGCAGATTGGTTATTGCAAGGTCAGTTTCCTTTAGGGGATGGCAAAAGTACATCAGGCAGATGACCTAACTAGTGTTGATCAGGTGATTCTTGATTGACTGGTTTAAGATTCCATTTCTGTTCATTCGTTTTGTTTCTTGAATTCTGCATGTTAAGAGACAAAAAACAGACTCTTGTACCTAGAGAACTTAACTGGTGGTTTGCCAGAGGGGAGGTGGTTAGGCGGATGTGTGAAATAGACAAAGGAGATTGAGAGTAAGGGGGGATGAGCTAAGTAATGTATAGAATCATTGAATTATTATGTTGTACACCTGAGACTAATATAACACTGTATATTAATTATACTTCAATAAAAAGAGAATCCATTACCCAATCTCCTCCCCCTCCAAAAAGGATACCATTTCTGGGAGAGCTGAAAGTGTAAGTTTGGTAGTGTGGGGCTTAGCATGAGCAACTCCTTTTGGAGCCTATTGTCGTGTTATTAACAGTGGTCAACAGGTAGATCATCTTGGTAGGGAGTAGAGGCTGCTAGTCTGTGATGACTATAGCTGGGTTGACTCAGCTATGCTCTGCATGGTCTGCCATTCTCCAGTATGCTAATTCAGGGCCATTCATGTAGTGAAAGCCAGGATCTCAAAGAGGGAAAGCAGCAGTGTGCAAGATCTCCTGAAACCTAGTCTCAGAACTGGCACACTGTTAGAACTGCTGCTTTCTACTGGCCAAAGCAAGTCACAAGGCCATCCAGTTCAAGGAGTGGAGAAACAGATTCTTCCTCTTGATGGAAGGAGCTATAAAGTGGTATTTTAAAAAGCATGGGTATGAGGAGGGCTAAATTGGGGCTGTCAGTGCAATGAACCCACCATGCATGTTGTTTCAGGCCTACTGGGATTGGTACTTCATCATATTAAAATTCTCACTTCTCAATTGAAATGTTAATAAAATATTAAAGATAAATGTGAAAAAAATTGGGGTAATCTTGGCACATCCCATTCATTTCCCCAGCTGGGGCAATTATTATCGCAAATTTGGTACATGAAAAGTCTGTCTTTAAAAATACTTTTGTGCGTGTACCCACATACACACCCACATATGCTGGAAGTTTTAAAATGTATGTGGAGTTTTTTTTTTTTTTTTTTTTTTTTAAATTTTTTTTTTTTTCAACATTTATTTATTTTTGGGACAGAGAGAGACAGAGCATGAACGGGGAGGCGCAGAGAGAGAGGGAGACACAGAATCGGAAGCAGGCTCCAGGCTCTGAGCCATCAGCCCAGAGCCCGACGCGGGGCTCGAACTCCCGGACCGCGAGATCGTGACCTGGCTGAAGTCGGACGCTTAACCGACTGCGCCACCCAGGCGCCCCAATGTATGTGGAGTTTTTGACCCTCTTCCCATCAAGGTGTAGTATGTGACAACCCCTCCCCTTGAACATAGGCTGATCTTGGTAACTCACTGCTAACAATAAAAATACAGTGGAAGGGACAGTGCATGACTTGAAAGTCCAAGTCATCAAAGAAGATACAGTTTCCACCCTGGCCTTCTTGTGGGAACACACTTTAGGAGCTCTGGGCTGATGTGTAAAAAGTTCACTTGAAGGAGGGGCGCCTGGGTGGCGCAGTCGGTTAAGCATCCGACTTCAGCCAGGTCACGATCTCACGGTCCGTGAGTTCGAGCCCTGCATCGGGCTCTGGGCTGATGGCTCGGAGACTGGAGCCTGTTTCCAATTCTGTGTCTCCCTCTCTCTCTGCCCCTCCCCCGTTCATGCTCTGTCTCTCTCTGTTCCAAAAATAAATAAACGTTGAAAAAAAAATTAAAAAAAAAAAAAGTTCACTTGAAGGATAAGGACTTCCCGAATATGTCCATGTCCTAATGCCCAGAACCTGGGAATGTTTCTATCTATGACAAAAGAGATTTTGCAGATGTGATTAAATTAAGGATCATGAGATTAGGGGAGATTATCCTGGATAGTCTGGGTACACCCAGTGTAATCGCAGTGGTCCTTATGAAGTGAGAAGCCGCAGGAGTCAAAGCAGGAAAGAAGAGATGTAATGACGAAAACCTGAGGGTGGAATGTTAGGGGGAAGAAGTCGTGAGCCAAGGAGTGTAGGCGACCTTCAGTAGCTAGAAAGGCAAGGAAACGTATTGTCCTACAGAACCTCAGGAAGCAAGCCCTGCCTTCATCCTAAGTAAATCCCAGTGTGCCCTCTGTCAGCCTTCCGAACTATAGAACTATAAGATAATTTGTGTTGTTTAAGCTAAAATAGAAAAAGTAGTTTAGCTAAGGCCACCAGGTGGAGCTGGAGAGCCCACATGGGGAGACCACAGAAGGATAGTGAGCTATCCAAGGAGTCCCACCTTTTCCAGCCCTGAGGAGGCAGACAGGTAATTGATTGAGTCTTGAGACTCCAGCCTTTGACTCACCCCAGTTGATGCTGAGTGGAGTAGGAATGAGATGTCCCCACCAAGTTGTGCCCAGCTGTCACTTTGTGAGCTGTATCTGTCAGCTTGGGATGCCATAACAAAATGCCATAGATTGAATGGTTTAAACAGCACAAATTTATCTCTCATAGTTCTGGAGGCTAGAAGTCCAAGGTCAGGGTACCAGCATGGTGGGTTCTGGTGAGAGCTCTCTGTCAGGCTTGCAGACCAACTCCTTCTTGCTGTGTGCTCACATGGCAGAGGGAGCTAGGGAGTCTCTGGAGTCCTATCAGATTAAGCTCCTACTCTTATAGCCTCATTTAATCATAATTATGCCCTTACTCTAAATACAGTCACACCTAAGGTTAGGGCTTCAATGTGTGATTTTTAGAGGGACACATTTTAATCTATAGCATAAGCAAAATAAATGTTGCTCTTTTAAACCGTCTAAGCTTTGGGGTGGATTCTGTAGCAATTATTTATTTAATGGGCAAAGTTATACGATAAAGATAATGTACTCTTTTTGTGTTTTAAATATTTACATAAGTGCTATTGTACTTTATATTCTATAATTTCTTTTTTTGACTCAACATACTTTTGAGATATATTCATGTTTCTAAATATAGATAAATTATTCACTTTGATTGGTGCATATTACTTAGCATATAACAGCACTATATTTTATGTATAAATTCCCTTAAGCATGAACTTTTGGGTTGTTTATAGTTTTGTTGCAATTACAAATAATGCCATAATAAACATGTTTTTATATTTTTCTCATGGGCAAGCTCAGACTTTTTCTAAACTGTATTCATTGGGTCATAGGATATGCATAATCCTTTTTTAATGATATGTGTTCTTTTGATTTTACTGATGTGGCCAATTTACTTCTTAGTTCCCCTCCATCCTCTTTTTACTAATCCCTTGAGGATTGTGTAGAGGCTCCTGGAACTCTTTATTCTCACTGACAACCTAATAGTTTTAGATATTTTAACTGTTGCCAAAATGACATCATTCGTATAGGTCACTTTAATTCCTACTTCTCTTATAGTTTGCGAGGTTGAGTATCTTATGAAAACATTTTCTCGGCTCTTTTGGCATTCTTTTCTCTATATTGATTGTTTTCTTTGTTATTCTATCATGTTTGGTCTTTTTTATTTTTAGGAGCTCTTTTTGTATTTTGAACATTAATATTTTCCTGTTATATGTTGTGAAATCATGTCCAGATATTCGGCTTCTCTTTTTTCTTGGTTTACTTGTCAATAGAAGAATTTTCATGATTTGTTTTAACCATATATGTATATGTTACACATGCGTGCACGTGTGTGCACTAAACATGTAATTTTCCTTTTGAAAATTGTGGATTTTGTGTCTTCTTAAAATTTTTTTTAATGTTTATTTAATTATGAGGGAGAGAGAGAGAGAGAGAGGCAGAGCAGGAGTGGTGGAAGGGCAGAGAGGGAGACACAGAATCCGAAGCAGGCTCCAGGCTCTGAGCTGTCAGCACAGAGCCTGATATGGGGCTCCCTCGAACTGCAAGATCATGACCTGAGCCAAAGTCAGACGCTTAACTGACTGAGCCACCCAGGCACCCCACGTTTTGTGTCTTCTTTAAGAAATATTTCCCTAAGGGGCATGCAGGTGGCTCATTCAGTTAAGCACCCGACTTTGGATCAGGTAATGATTTCATGGTTCGTGGGTTCAAACCCCACATTGGGCTGTCTGCTGTCAGCACAGACCCCACTTCAGATCCTTTCCCACCCCCTCTCTCTCTGCCCCTCCCCCACTCGCACTCGCTCTCTCAAAAATAAACATTTGAAAAAAAAATACTTCCCTGATATAATATTCTGGGTCTTCATCTATTCTTGATATTTTCAGAACTGTATTTTCAGTGAATTCATAATTTCCACTTATTAAACAGATCAGACTGTCAGTTTCTTATATTTTCTTGAGACTGATAGTGAGGGGCAGTGTGGAGATTTATGAAATGCTAGACAAATAACTGGAAGAAGGAACTGAAAATTCCAAAACTCTCAACTGTATTCCCAGAGAATAATGTCCCTAGGACAAATTGGTTCAATCGGCTACAGCTTTATTTTAATGGCGATCCTTGAGGTGACATGATGTTAAAAGTTGTCTTGTTCTGAAATGTCCTTTGGGTCTGTGTGTTACCTAAGATTTACCAGACCATTGGTATCAATTTTACCACCCTCCCTGATTCTACAGTTTATTAGTTGGTAGCTGCAAGAAACTTGAAGGTAGTGTGTGAAAAACGTAAGAAGAAATAATAAGATATTTTTATGAGGATGAGAGGAAAGGATGGGATCTTGTAAACAGAGAACATGATATATCCCTGTATCTTGGCTCACAAGGTTTATTTCTTCACCTTTTGTCTAATATCTCAGTGGTATATATGTGTCATACAAGATGTGTTCTTGGTTAATGCAAATATGTGTGTTGCAGAAGGCATATGTACACAGACTGTCCTTATGTAATTTGGTCACACAAATGCAATCTGGCTACCATGCTGTCTCTTCCCTGCATGTTAGTAGAAACTAATAGATGGGTTCTTCGTAGCCAGGGAGGGGAATGATGGCAAAAAAGTCATATTGCCCCACTTTTCTCTCTTTCTTTTTTTTCTTTCCCTTTTCATCTGCTGTTGTTGCCATGCCTTATGTCAGAGCATATTGCTTAAGGCCACGGCTACGATAACCCCAGGGCAAGGTGGGTGAGAGGGAGATAATGTCTTCAGGCTGTGGCTTCATCTTGTCTTAGGAGAGTCTGTTGCAATTGATGGCAGGCAAGCTGTTCTCCTGTCAGTGCTTTTCAGCATTTACGGATGCCTCAGGGCCCAGAGCTCTGTGCATGCATGTCTGTCGCAAAACATGAAGGTTCTTCTGGGGTTGTCTTTGTGGTGTTGTGGGAGGCACAGGGGAGTGCAAATGTAGAGACCCAATCCCTATTCCTGCTTTGTCATTAACTGGATTTGTATCTTTTATATAGTGATCGCACTTTTGCAAATATCTCTGTCTCAAGGAAGTGTTCCTGAGTCACGTTGCAATTAACACATTACTTACTGTCTCCTTCTGTAGAACATGATTTTCTCAAAGAGAGAGACTGTCTCATTACCTTTCTGTCCCCCTGCACAGGGTAGGCACTTAAGGAAACATCTGTTGAGGAAAGTCACATATCTGGGTCTTTGTTCTCTCTACAACTGGGGGATTGGAATCCATTAACTGTAAGTCCTTCTATGATTCTGTGACATGTGTGTAGTTGTAATTAGGCTTTAAGTGGCTGCCACGCTTCTGCACACTTTCACATGCCAAGGGGATGCCCATCTCGTGTGACAAGAGAAGATGGGACAAAGACACGGTATCTGCACAGCGAGGGAGGCTTTGACAAGTGCTGATGGAGTCCATTTAGAAGGTGCCTGCTTTCTGAAGATAGTACACGTTACGCCCAGTGGTGGGCGTTTGTCCTGGGGTAATGGGACAAAGATAGCAAGCGTTTCATAGAGTATGTACTAAAGAAAAGGCAGTCTGTTTAATTTATATATTATATACAACTGTGTGTTAGCAAAGTAGAAACATTAATGGCTTAACCACAGTACCAAAGCCTGTAGACTCTCACTTAAATCCTGACCTTTGACAAATGAAGACAAATACTGGTAATGTCCCTGGCAATTTCTCTGGCATGAGAATAATCCCTAATATAAGGAAGCCATTATTCTAGTGCAGAGTACTGGGCACAGAAGGGAATAAGTGGATGATATTGGACCCGGATGTTGTTTCTAGAAGATGACCTGGACCTCATTAAGATCACATGCGGAGGTTTTCTAATTTCCTGGTGAGAAGGGAATGAGATTCGTGCTTACTTGTGTGTGTGTGTGTGTGTGTGTGTGTGTGTA
Organism: Lynx rufus; assembly: GCF_022079265.1. NCBI lineage: Eukaryota > Metazoa > Chordata > Mammalia > Carnivora > Felidae > Lynx > Lynx rufus. The sequence continues at coordinate 20,236,414 of NW_025814824.1, forward strand.
TACACACACACACACACACACACACACAGACAAGCGCAAGCTTCAGTATGTATCTGAGCTTAAGCAAACTATTTTAGCCAGCTGTTTATTCCCTAGCATGAGCTTAGTTCATACAGCCTCACCTGAGAATTGAAGCCAAGATTCTGGTGTTCTAGAACATTCCTGTCTGGATGTGCCACGTTTCACTTGTTTTACTCAGTTTTCTTCAGAGGAACTGTGCATAAAAAGTGGAGTTTAGATATTCCAATGAATATCTTCAGGGTAGTTTCAGATATTCCAATAAACTCAATAAAGCAAGAATTTTATAATAGGATGCTGAAATGGAAAACACTCAGCAATGGGGAAAAATGAGATTACCATTGAAGAAAAGTGCCATAAATGACCAATCACAAGTGACTTTAAAGCTGTGCAGGGGTGGGCACAACCTAACTTGAAAATCAGGTGCAAAGAGAATGGATATATTTCATGAATCACAGGTGGAAAATGAAAAGTTTACAATAGTTCTAGTGAGGATATTCTTAGAGCCGGTTCCAAGTCTTGAATTTACATTTTATGGTGAACATAACCCAAATGCTGATCTTCAGAAAGAGTGACATCATTGCTGAACAGTTTTTTTGTTGGTCCTGAGCAATGGAATATATTTTAAAACGTCTAGTTTATTTTTCTTTTTATTCAAATGGTGGAGAAATTGAAATTGTTACATTGTACTTGCATTTTTAGAGAAATTTACAAGATTTTACCTTCACTTTCTTAACCTAGGAATCAATTCGGACTCTGCCTCCATGAAAAATTAACCATTGCGTCTTGACCTAGATCAAGCCAGTCATCCACAGAGATTTTTGTGCAGACCAAGCAGTTGTAATTTCTGGAAACCACCAGTAGGTGTCTCCTATCAGTAGGTTTGGCCATGCAAGGGGCTGCTCTCATTTCTTACTCTTTTAGTAGTGGGCATTGTGAGAAATTTGTCCTTTGTATAATGCAGATAATCAAAGATCATTTAATATATTTCTGAAATGGGTCAGATTATTTTAATCTGAAGCCCAACTTTTCAGGTAGGGAGTTTCTAATAGTGATAGTTTTGTATGTGTGTTAATAAATGATCAGAATATTACTTCACCGGTTGAGCTGATTTATTTTGAAGTCTAACAAAATTATGATTAAAAACAAAAATTTCTTAAAGCATAAGTTGACAATATAGGCATGCAAATGAACATTTCCTTCATGAGACTTGCAAATGTGAGAAATTTCCTGGAGATCCAATCTTGAGGTTTCACTATGCGTGAGGTCAATGTTTAATATCTGAAGTCTACAGGGTCTTCTTAATGGGAAAAATACAAAAGTTACTTCTCCAAGAAAGATTAAAAAAAAGATTTCTTTTCAGAAAATAAAATAGAGGTGCTGGGTGAAGAGTTAGCCTAGAATGTTCAGTTTGTGGCCAGGCCACTTCTGAGAGGTGACATTGTATCACTGCACTTTCCAGGACTGTCCTCTTGTTATTGCAACCATCCTTTTAATACAGTCCTACTTATTGACCCAACATTCATCTGGTGCTGAGCATACACTGTCTTCTGAATTCCTTCTCTCTCCAGCAAGCTGGTACTCTGAGGGCGCATTATGTCTCACACTCCCTCACATCTCATGTATACCCAACCTGGAGCTAGTATCATCCTCAATTGACACAGAATGTTCCTACATTGGTTCACTATGGAATTGAGTCTTATGGATAGAGTGCTCTAGCTTGTGACAGACTTTTGGGACTTCCATAGTTTCTGACAAGCATAGTTCCTTGCACATAGTAGGTGTCATATTATTGTTAAGGAATAAATGAAGCACAAGGCTGATAGAACAAGAAATGCATATGCTTGGGGGCACCTGGCTGGCTCAGTTGGTAGAGCATGCAATTCTTGATTTCTTGGTTGTGAGTTCAAGCCCCATGTTGGGTGTAGAGATTACTTTAAAGATAAATAGATAGACAGGAACATATAACCTAATTTTGTGTGTGTGTGTGTGTGTGTGTGTGTGTGTGTGTGAGAGAGAGAGAGAGAGAGAGAGAGAGAGACAGAGCTAGAGAGAAAAGAGGATATTTATTGAGTACCTTGTGCAAACCATGCCGTGCATTGCATAATAGACTTACTTAAGGGCCACCCATAAGTTCAACTGACCTCAGCTGACCATGGAAGAAATGGAGTTTAATTCTGAACTAGGCAGGTCTAACACTCTCTAGAGATCGATGCAGAGAGGGACATAGAATGGCATTCTTGGTCAATGAACTATTGAGCAAAAGAGGAAAGAATTTTGAAAATTGTTTTGGAACATCCTAAATGAAAATTTGTACCACCAGGAATGTGTTACTTGTTCAATTACCTTGCATAGGTTGGGTTCCATAGGAAATACTTTAAGATGGATATTTTTCTGCTGAGGTTACTGGGGACACAGTCAGGATTACAGTTGTGGATGGGTGAAAAAAAATAAGATAGGGCAGAGGGAGGAGTTGAACTGAGATGCAGTCTCAACAGAGGCTTCAGCCAATCCTATAAGGAGTCCTGGAGCTGCGATGGTTTTCAGATTTATGCCACCTAAAGGCAAGGAGACCAGTCTTGGTACTCCCATATCCACCTGTAATTAAATGTAGGCTGCCCCAGGGAAGGCAGTGACCTTGAATGTGGGGACTTTCTTCAGGTAAGGACAGTTCTCAGTTGGTGGCCATCAGGATCTGCATTCCCAAGTGTTCTGGGAGTAGTGCCTGGTGGTGTATTGCCTGGAAGGGGCACACCAGGGGTGTCCACCAAAGTATCCACTACCTACCCCTTCCTTTGTTTTCTCCAACCAAAGAAAAAAAAACCCTCAGCCTCATCCATAGAGAAGTGAAATAAGGTTTGATAATCAAATTAGTTCTTCTATCAAGGGTAGAAAAGGGGACTGTTTTCTAAACTTCAACATTTTGATTCAATCCATGCCTGGACCTCAGTGCCCCATGTTAGAGGAGAGAGCAAATCAAAGGACATGGGTTTGATAGTTTAGGGTTAGGAAAATTGACATAATTGCAGGATTAGGCTTCAGGTTTGAGGGGCCAGAAGTTCAAGCTGCAGAGTTTAAGAGGGCCTAGAATACCCAGACTTCACTGGGAACCAAAACAGATGGTTTTGAAGGTGATGGGAATGGTATACATGGGACTGTTTGGGTGGGAGGTCATGTCTGCACATGTCTTAGTGCAGTACAATAAGAGAGGCTTATGGAAATTTATGATTCCCCTGTGTCCAGCAAGTTCACCGTAACCACACAGCTAGGGGCATGGGCACAATGGTCAGGCTTTGGCCAACCTACTAGGAGGTAGGCAGGCAGACGGAGAGTTTTTTTTGAGAGTTGCAAGGCAATGCCTAAAACTAATGTAGTATTGTGTGTCAACTATACTAAGGAAAACAAAGGTCCAAGGAAGATGTCTTAGTTCAGTCTACCATGACAAAATACCATAGATGGAGTGCCTAAACAACAGAAACTCACTTTCTTGCAGTTCTGGAGGCAGGAAAGTCCAAGGTTAAGGTTGTCGCTGACTCATTTCATTCTGAGAGCTCTCTTCCTGGCTTGCAGATGGCCTCTTCTCCCCGTGTCCTCACATGATGGAGAGGGAGCATGAGAGTGAGTCATCCGGTGTTTCTTCTTATAAGGGCACTAATCCTATCAGATCAGGGCCTCCCCTGTATGACCTCATTTAACCTCAGTTACTTCCTTTCAGGCCTCATCTCTAAATACAGCCAACCACACTGGGGGGTTTAGGGATTCAAAATATGAATTTGGTGGGGTGGTGAGTAGGACATAAATCCTCAGTCTGTACTGGGAGAGCCAATATTTCCGTGAAGATCTATCAGACACCATAGCAACAACAGCATTTGTCCCTGCCTAGACAACTGGAAAAACTGTGGGAATAAGTTGGAGCTCTGTGGTCACCAAGGGGTTCCAGGTTACTTTAGCTCTCAGGCAAGGAAGACATTAATCACTTAAAACTCCAGACTAATTCCACAGTCTAATAACTGTATACCTCAAACCTCCATAGAGGTTGTCTCAGAAGAATGGATCAGGCTGAAAGGTCCAAAGGAACAACACAAATACATAATATTGAACAAATAGTCCCTCATATAACTTGGGCCTGGTTCACACCTAAAAGATTTGGATGTAGAAATAGTATTGTTCTTAGAAACTAGTTTCCTATAAGGATTTGGATTTTCTATCCACAACTCTCTGCTTTGGAGATTCAGGCCTGCTGTTTCGTGAGAGTAATGCCCTCACAAAATTTCAGGGCTTCTTATTGGAACAAGGTTAGAGCTGACCCTTTACTTGTAAGAGGGTTGTGTGTAGTTCTCTCTAGCTCTGTCTCTATATTTTTGTCATTGGTGCTATGCTTAAGAAGCCTTCCTCCAATTCAAATATCTGGCATAAAGGTTTCACAGCAGAAGCAGGTTATCTTCTATTATTTGCATCTCTTTGGTCATCTCATTGATATTTTGTAAGGGGGTAGACAAGCGCTTCAAGGATTTCCGGGTGACCATCTTGACACGGAAGGTCAGCTCAGTGTTTTTTTTAACAGAGCACTTAAACTCTTTGGATCTTTCTCTTTTAGATGAAAAGAGTTAATTAAATTTAATTAGACATGATTAGGAAATGGTGTTTAGGTTACCTTCCTGCTGCTCCAGATTGTCCCCTGCTCACATCAGTGTTTGTTGGCCCTTGCAGGCAGGAGCTGGGCTTGGTGAGAAGGCGGGTGGCAGCCCGACAGATACAGAGGTACGCTGGCCAGACAACGATAGCTCTAAATAACTGCCACCCTGCCCCTTTTATTCATTCTTCAAGGTCCAGCTTAAGTTTTATACCCCAGCTTTTCCATTCTAGGCTGACTGCTTCATCTTCTAAATGGCTAGTATTTGTTAATGTTAGTATTTTCATTACAATCCATCCAATTTATTTTTCATATAGGCTCTGATATACAGTTTTTACTGTCTAGTTTTTGTACTATATAATATAGAGCTTAAATATGTATTTGGCTTTCCTATAAGATTTTAAGTTTCCATTTGTAATTTTATCGTAACTCAGACCAAATCAGTCTTTAGAAATATTTACTAATATGTGGTTGAACATGGAGACTCACGTGGTAGGAAATAACACATACAATGACTACTAACATGTACCTAATATAGTTGTATCTCAAGGAACTGTTCAGTTTTAAAAATATGTATCAAATCCTTCATCTTCTTTTACAAAAAAATACATTTTATTAACAAAATTTTTTAATGTTTGCTTATTTATGAGATAGAGACAGAGCATGAGTGGGGAAGGGGCAGAGAGAGACAGGGAGACACAGAATCCAAAGTACCTTCCAGAGCCTGACGCACAGAGCCTGACGCAGGGCCTGAACCCACAAACTGTGAGATCATGACCTGAGCTGAAGTCAGACGCTTAACCAACTGAGGCACCCAGTTGCCCCCAAAATACATACTTAGTATGTATCATGATACATACTTTTTCCCATGACATTTGAAGTCCAAAAGATCCCAGACTTGTGTCAGAGGATCTCGGTTTGAATCTTGATTCTGCCATTTAGCAGCTGTGTGAATATGAACCTCAGTTTCTGCATCTAGAAAATAAGGATATTAGCTTCCTCATGAAGTTGAATGAAGGCATGATCCAATTCAATCTGAGTTTCTCCAAAGCACATCAGAAGAAAGTGACAGTTCCTTTAGATGGAAATTCAACATTTAATTTGAATTCCCTCCAACTTAAGTCAGAGTTGTTGGGGTTATAGGAAACCAAAGCCCAGATCATAACCATACAACAAGAAGCACTCAATTCAAGTCATTACTGAAGCTGTTTTGTTTTAGGAATTACTTCACAGTTGAGCTGTTGGTTTTTATCCCAACTCAGTCTGTACACGTTATTAAATCTGGAATGAGTAAGCTTGTGGCACATCTGGCAAGAGGATGGAGGCCAGATTCCAATTTTTTATGCCTAACCTCCCTGTGAAGTTTCCCGGCGGGTACGGCAATGTGATTTTTGACTCTTAACATTGAGCCGCGTGCCATGCTTGTGGGTGGCTGTTAAGTGGCTGGCATTTCCAGTCCCCAAGGTGGGCAAGGACATTGTTATTTTGTGTATTTGGGGCAAAAGTCCCCCCTCTTTTTGGTCCCGTGGCAGGTTTTGACTCCATTATTCCATTCTCCGGACATGGGTAATCTCTCACTGACATCTGGAAGTGTTGTGCCAGAAAAGCAGAATATCAGCAATGAGGTTCTCCATGTGGATCTGAAAGAAGGCTTTTTGCCTTTAATTTGTGAAGTTTTTGTGAAGCTCTTTGGGATCCTTCTGGATAAAGAACCTTCTATAAACCTCACTTATGATGACGATGACTGCTGGCAGAATCGAAGTTACATGCGTGCGTCGGGAGGACAATATATTCTCTTTGTGCCCACATAAACTTCCATTTATCTATACAAATATCTTTGAAAAGAGAAAGGCTGAAATGTCTTCTCTCCAGCTGGGGTGCTGTTCTGTTGTTGAAGCACAGTAAATTGGGTCACCGTCCAGCTTTGCATCCGGCACCTGCTCAGCCACACAATGGGGAAATGAGCGCTTCTATAGTGACAGTGGCAACGTGTGGCAGACCGGTGCCAGGGATCACCGTGGACAGCTAATAAGGAGTCCAGGAGAGCCGATCATTCAGATTGCTGCCTTTGTTGCTCTTGTCGGGGAGGAAAGACATTGCTAAAAGGAAATTTATTCTTTTAACTCCTACTTTTGAACTCTTTCTGTGCTCTCTGAGGAGAGCGATTTTAAAAGGTTAGATATTGCTAGTATGTGCCAAGTTGGAGAAGGAAATGTCTCTAATGTGCAAGAATACAAGGAAGCATAGATTTTCTTTCTGGAGACTAAATGTGGTGGTCTGCAATTGATTAAAAAGGATTTGGTGGTTGAATAAATGGAGTTCTGGGTGTAGTGGAATGAGACCTTAGACATGGAGTCAGAGTTCGCATCTCGAACTCACCATCGACTTTCTATGTCATGTTGCCTTGGCTTCCTCGTGTATGCAGTAGAGGGTTAGTGTGAAAATGAAGTGAGCAGAGCACCTGGCATATAGTGGGCAGTCACTGCATATTCATTAAATACAAAAAGTATCCTGTGTGAAGGAGGGCTTGCCCCAGTCAGGATAGGTGACAGTTCTCTGAGGTAACATACAAGCCCCAAATCTCAGTGTCTGAAACAGCACAGGTTTCTATCTCTGTCAGTCACACTTCATGTCCACTGAGGTCAGCTGTCCTGCTGCCATGGGCATGCTCTACATGGTCCTTAGTCTGCGTCCCATTGAAGAACCACTACCGGGTCATCATAGCAGTAGAAAGAAAAGCTGTGGAAGGATCTGTAGCTGCCATTAAATGATGTGTCCTGGAGATGATGCCCATCCTTTCAGCTTAGAGTTCACTGACCAAAACTAGTCACGTGGATCCTCCCAATTGCTAATGAGCCACTCTGTAAATCCTACTTTTGCTCCAAACAAGGAAATCCAGACTAATTTGCAAGTAACACTAATGACCTCCGAAGTGTCCACTGAGCAGGCTCTGTTAACGTATGTCTCTGCTACATACCAAAGTGCTGTTATAATTTTCTTCTTTGTTATAATATGTAATCATTGCCTTCTGTTGAAATTTTAGAATTGCGGGCTTGTTTTCTCTTTATTTTTTATTCTGATGAAACACAAGAAAACTTTGTATTTTCACAGAATGGAAATAGGGTTTTATTTTACTTTACTCTGGGCAATATAAGGTAATGCTGCCTGGTTTCAGCTTTCTTTTTGGTCTTGGGAAGTTGTAGACAGGGATGGAACACGAGAAGATGGGGAGGGGGCAAACATATGACAGTTTCATGAAAGAATATTTTATCTGGCCAGGTAAGATCCAGTTGGACATAATTATTCTGTAGAACTTTAGGCTGGTTATAAAGCTATGCAAAAAGAGGGAAGAGCTAGCTTTAAAATATCTATTGTACACTTGAGAAAAAACAGAAAGTTTATTCATTCTGTTTTTGGTTTCTCCCCTTTTTGGGAATCTTTATTGCCCCTGAAAACTGACTGTGTGCTAACATATCTGTATGCCTTTAGGAATTTGAAGAAGAGACTGCAGGAATCTGAGTCTTTATTGGTGTAGTAGACACTGATAATTATCTCCCAATATCCATTTTCCCTTTGAACTTTTGATAGTAGGATTCCTGCCATCCTATCCTGGCTTAGCTAGAGACTGAAGCCCTGCATAGCCTGATGGAGCAGATCCTCCCGCACAAAGTTACTTTTGGATGTAGTTAACAGTTAATGAGTACCAAGTATTGCATTGTCTCTCTTACAGCTACGTATGTTGGCCACGTATTAAGCTCTAGCAGAAGTGAGCAGTTGGGATGTGGGCAGAAGTGATGGGTGCAACTTGTAGTTGTGTTGTTACTACGGAAGCTCTGTAATGTCTGCTTCCCTTTCTTTCTTGTGGGTTGGAAAGATGACAACTTTCTGAAATAGTCACTTTGGGCCCAGGGGTAGAAGCCATGCATTGAGGACGACTCTCACTACCTTAGGCTGACTATCCATCTCTGAACTACTATGTGAGAAAGAAATGAGACTTCTATGTTGATTAAGCCATTTAAAAAATTTCTTTTAATGTTCATTTCTTTTGAGAGACAGAGAACATGGGAAGGGCAGAGAGAGAGGAAGAGAGAGAATCCCAAGCAGGCTCCGTGCTGTCAGCACAGACTCAGACGCAAGGCTCAGTCCCACAAACTGTGAGATCATGACCTGAGCTGAAATGAAGGGTCGGACGCTCGACCAACGGAGCCACCCAGGCGCCTCTTGGCCTTTGTATTTTTGGGGTCTTTTTTGCTTTGGCAGCGTAGCCTGCAGGTACCTAGGAACTCTCCTCTTTCCAGGCTTAATTTTATTCATAGCATCACATTTTAAGTGATTTAATCTCTTTGCTATCATTTCTTTTTCTCTTATATTGGGGAGCATGGGGGAAGCTGCTCATTTGCTGAGTGTGAGATTTAAATTTGTACTTATTTACACCTTCTTGCACTTTTGCCCTCGTAAGTTCATCAGACAACCGTGAACAGGGTCTTTGAATTCTAGGCTGTACCTTCCTCCAAATGAATATTCTACCTTAGACCGTCAGGTCTATTTTATCCATCCAGGCAAGTTATTTTGCCTTACACAAAACCAAACTCTGTGTGATTCAACATTCTAAAGTGCAGTGAAAGACTCCCAGGGCTTAATGGCCATGTGTGTTATAAGAAGAATTCTGGAGGCATCTTTAGGTATGAAAATAAGCCCAATTGGCCTTTGCAGAGCCCTATTTTCTTCATTTGGTTCCACTTCATAGTTGAATATAAGCCTGGAGTGAAGGTCTGCATTTTTAGAAATTGTGACTCGGGCATATTCTCAAGGCAGATGGACCTTTTCTAAGAAGCCGCTGCCCTGCAGGGTGGGTGGGTGTGCACAATAAAGAGGTAAAAATCAACTGTAGCTAGGACAAGGTGGATAAAGAGCCAGCATTCTCTGGGTGTGACTGGGGCTTTTACTTTCCACTTGGTCACTTGATGGTTTATTTAGTATCTTGAAATGGAGTAAAAATTAGTGGGCTGTTTTTCCACCTTTCCTAGCCAAAGTCACTTCTTAATAGGTAAAACAGACCTAATCCATCCCCCACCCCCACCTCACACAGTATCCGTGCCCTTGGTAAAATGATGGGAAATGCAGCCAGTCACCTTGCTCTTTCCACAGAAGGTCAGGCTGGGCTCTTTTAACAGCTGTTTAGATGAAACCAACTGAATCAGAGAACTGAATGCATTAGTTGTTTCGGCATCTTCAAGACTGAAAGCATATTACCGGTAGCATGTTTTGCCCCATGTTTTGGCATGCCTTGAGAAGAATTAGTGATAGCAATAAGTGGTCCATTTAAATGATTTAGTGAAAACCTGAAAGATGGATTTTTAATTGTCTCTTGACCAAAAAGAAGCCTATTTAAATCATAAAAATCTTAAAATGCCTTTTTGTAGGAATGCCTGAGTGGCTGAGTCGGTTAAGCATCTGACTCTTGGTTTCAGCTCAGGTCATGACCTCACGGTTCGTGACATCAAGCTCCTTGTCGGGTTCTGTGCTGACAGTAAGGAGCCTGCTTGGGAGTCTGTCTCTCCTTCTCTCTGTTCCTCCCCTGCCCCTAAAAATAAACATGAAAAAAATGCCTTCTTGTGCAGTTTTGTTTTGCTCTTTTCTATTCTCTTTACTTTTATACCCAAAGAAGTTATAGTAATTATATGTCAATCTAGAGTACCAGGTATTATAGCATGTGCTTATAAAAGGGGTCCATTCCACAGGCTAAAATTCCTGTCAGAGAATTCCCATCTATGACATTGTTCTGTTAAATGACTTAAAACTTACAATTTTAGAGCTGGAGCTTGAACATAGTGATTCTAAGAACACATAATATTAATTGATTTATGACTGGCTAATGATCATAAAATAAGATCCCACATTTTAGTCTTTAGCTCTGGATTGCTGTTATAAAGATGCAACTCCCATTTGTTCAAATTTTGCAGCCACTCAAATAATTTACAATGCAAGTAAACCTTTGTCATGAGATGTTACCTCCATGACAAATTTGCTTGAGTTTTGTTCACTTGTGTAAAATCTGTCTCAAACACTAGAATAGTGATAGAAATAACTCATTTGAATTACTAGGATCATGCAAAGGAAGAATGTGTTCACTCTGGTGGCTCTGGGCAACTGTTAAAATCATCACATATCTCCTTAACTTACTGAACTAGAAAAATAGAGTAATGGTTTGGGAGATCCACAAGAATGAGTTGTATTGAAACAGTCAATGTTAAGAAACCTTGTCAGATACATGTATATAACTTCTTGCCATGATCTAATAAAACACCCTCTGACTTAAAAAAGATAAGGGGCAGTGAGGTTGGTATAATTTAATCTGACTTTAACCCCTCTAATTTGATCATCAGCAAATCTTGGCTAGCCTCTACATCAATAGATGATGAAGAGTTTCTTGAAACATCAAACGGTAATTATATCTATACTATACCAAACCATCATGATTAGGAGTTTTATACTCAAATCCCTGCTGGGCCCAGCTAGATAATTAAATGATAAGGCTGTGTATAGAGAATGATGGTCACTGTGGGGAACAGGAGCATTCATGGGACCATTCCACTGTAGCCTAGGCTTGCCGTGTGGGAATCTGGGTTGGGTGAACAGGTTTTCCAGTTTTCGAGAGAAATTGGAAATCTGGGTTTTTATGTAAAATATGCTGGTATTTATTTATTTATTTATTTATTTATTTATTTATTTTGTCTTTTAAAGTTTATTTATTTTGAGAGAGACAGAGACAGCACAAGTGGGAGAGGGAGAGAGAGAATCCCAAGCAAGTTCCATGCTGTCAGTGCAGAGCCCGATGTGGGGCTTGATCCCAGGATCCTGGGATCATGGCCTAAGCCAAAATCAAGAGTCAGCTGCTTAACTGACTGAGCCACTCAGGGCCCCTATTTATTTATTTTTAACATTTATTTATTTTTTTTAAAAGACAAGAGAGACAGAGCACAAGTGAGGGAAGGGCAGAGAGAGAGGGAGACACAGAGTTAGAAGCAGACTCCAGGCAGGCTCTGAGCTGTCAGCACAGAGCCCCGTGTGAGGTTCAAACCCATGAACTGCGAGATCATGACCTGAGCCAAAGTCAGATGCTTAACTGACTGAACCACCCAGGCACCCCAAGATATGCTGATTTTTAAATGATGGCAAGAGTTTGAAACACTGTGGACCAGCCAGCCTATACTGATTTCAACTCAGGGGCCATAAATTTGAAGTCTCTCAACTAGATATTTATAGTGAAAATTCATTTAATCGTGCTGTTGTTTACTTTTCACTTACCTTTCGGTGGGGTGGAAATTTCTTCATGATTGTTTCACTGTATGCCTAGGTTGGGGGTACATACATGAGATACAGTGTCTTGGCATCATTAAATTTGATCTAGTTATTTGTAGTTCTCATAGATCTTATATTTGGGAATATGAGGGTGCTATGTAAATTCTTCGATAACCTTGACTTAGGTGGGGATAGTAGGCAACTCAGAATTTGCCATAATAAGTGTGAAAAGATGCCTGAAATGAACAAGTTAAAATTCCAGTGATAGAAGTAGAATTGCCCACTTAGGAATTAAAAAAGAAACACACACCCATAATGTAAGCATAAAATAACTGATGTATGTAAAACCAATGGCGAAAATTATCCTTGATGTCATTACGACTTAGAAGCTAAATGTCATCTGTTATACATTGTGTGACCCAGGAAGGTTAGGGTATAGGAAGAGGTTGGAAAATGCCTTTATGTTCACCATATATGCTGTAACACTTGAAAGTTTATGAGCCACTCGTACCATATAACTGATCCATTTGATGTAGCCAGCATGTCTTTCTAATAGGCTCAGCTAAGATACAATACCACTTCAAGGAGGTTTAAAAAATAAGAAAAAGATGGTCCTTTCCAAAAGAGATTAAAGGCACAAGAAAGAATTCACCAAAGAACACAGATTCTGGAGCCAGAATACCTAGGCTTGGATTCTGGCTCCATCATTTACCCCTTCTGTGTACTTATGGCAAGTTACTTAACTTTCTCTGTGGTTAAATTGGATTGTAGGTGAATCTCCAGGGCACATCCTAAGTGTTGTATAATTACTTGATATCAATATTAATAATGAGGAAAAGCATGCTGGTTACTAGGTAATATGTGTGTGGCCCTCATTTGAAGCACTCTATAGATTGACCCACTTATTCCTCCTGGTAAGCCTGTGTGTTACCCATCATTATTCTTATTTTAAAAATCCAATACTGAAGCTTAGTGAAGTTCAGTATGGTAGAAATTTACAAATAGTTCCCACTAACTGCCTCCCTGGAATAATCTGTACTTTCCATTTTACCTGTAGAGTACACATGGGTACCCAGTGCTTCCCAATGTCTGTGGCAAGGGGAGGGCTCTAGGCTCCACCACCCAAGTTGTGGGCCTGCCAGGTCAGCTGTGTGTGCTTTCCAAATTACCTATATGTCTTTTGTAATGAGACCTGACCCTAACATTGATGGTGTCATGAATAGGCGTACCAATGGAGGCCCATATACCTTGGGTATAAATATTTCAAGATATGATTTAAGCCAGCAAACTCTTAAGGTATGTCCTATCCTCCTTCCTTGATAAATAAATCTTCACAATGATTTGGAAGGCCAAGTTTAAATTTCTAGTTCTCAAAATCTTTGGTGTTCCATGCAAAATATGGCAGTGCAAAGAGGGCCCATCTTCGCCAGCTTCTCCTGCAGTCTTTCACCTCCTCTTCTAACCTCAAATTTGTCTCACACCACAAGGGGTCTCAAGAAGTATATTAACACCTTAAGAAGTTTTCAAACCTTGTGCTATTTGGCCAGGGAATTTCAGGGACCTTGGACCTGGAACGTGGTTTTGAAAGGGGAAGGTTGTTTCTAGATGGGCATGTCACTCTGGCTCCATTGAGGGGAACATAGAAAGAATAGAACCAAAATGTGGACTTCTAAACCACGGGCCCAGGACAGGGGTCCCTGTTCATGTGTCTAGAAGAGGTATTGATAGTGATTATTATTCAATTCAATACTTTTCAGAGAGATAGACTGTTAGCATCCAAAGATAGGGTTATTTCTCTGAAAACTATGTTGGAATCTTTGGAAAGTCTACATATGAGTAGCCAAAACATCATTATTATATTGGATATGGGAAAATATATTAAAATATAAAATATATTAAAATTATATTAGATGTAGGAAAATATATTAAAATATATTAAAATTAAAAAAGTATATTAAGATAGAGAAATTTCCTACATTCAGCTTGACTACCAAATGTTCTTTACCAAATCCAGGAGTTGAAAATTGTAGATGATGTATTATGGATATGATTTATTCAAGAAAATCAGTGAGTAATGCCCACCTGTGGATTCTTATTCCAAGAAATGGCTGTGTTCTATAATAAAGACTGAAACTAAATTTTCATTTATTTATTTAAGACAAAATGGAAGAAAATAGATACGATTTCAAAATTTATTTCCTGCTTGAATCAAAGTTTTATTAACTGATCAACTCCCAGCCCCAGTCTTACTGGTAGACAAGCTTCTCCTGTAACTGGCTCAGAGTCAGGTAGGTGGTAGGTTGGAAGGGTAAGGGTGAGAGGGTAGGTTTATCTTATTGTAAATATTGTAACAGCTATGCTTTATTATTAAGAACAAGATAAGCATAAAGGCACTCATGTGTAACACTCAGTAAAACTTTTAAAAAAAGTTGAATGTTTACTAGGATTACATCTTAGGTATGGATTAGTTTTCAAGAAGGGTTATGGAAATCCTGAATAAGTCTGATTATCTAATATGTTTTCTGGCTCGTAGGCTTCAAGACCAGCTTTTATACTGTAGCATTCTGTGACTCAGTAGATTGACCCTAATATCAACCTTGAAGAAAGTACTCATCATCTTTTCCTTAGTTTTGACTATACGAAAGCCTGTTGACTTTCTTGAATAATAGCATAATTTTTTTGCATACTATTTTTAGGAGGTTTTGCCTAGAAGCCTGGACCAACTAACTGAGAAACCTAGGAGAAGTACACTGACTCCAAGTGACTTTAAGAGAGGTGGTCAAATTATAACAAAATGAAAGACCCGGAAGAAATACAAAATTAAGAGAAATTTAAGCAATTGTGTCTATGGCCCTTTGAAAAGAGAGAGGTGAACCTGTTCATAGAGTTTTGGTGAAGTGGCAAAAATGTCCCAAAACTCCTCGCAACCTAAAGAGCAGTTGGTTGTGTGGGCGGAGTGCATGGCCCCTCCTGTGCTCGCTGGCGTGGAAGTGGGCTTTAGAGAATTCACATGCTCTACCCTTGCCATGATGCACACAAGAAATTGAGCTGTCTTGCTCTTGTAAATTATTATCTCCACTGATTTTTATTTTTTAAAAGCTTAGTTATTTATTTTCAGAGAGAGGGAGAGAGAGAGAGAGAGGACTAATGGGGGGGGGGGGGGAGGAGAGAATCCCAAGCAGGCTTTGCACCGCCAGAGTCGAATGCAGTGCGGGGCTCAAACTCATGAAACCCAAGATCATGACCTGAGCCGAAGGCAGATGCTTAACTGACTGATTTTTCAGTAGCGCCCCTCCACTGATTTTTCAAAATAACTTTGTGAAGTAGAAGTTGGTATCCTTAGAAGAGATTATAAAGAATATAATGCTTCCTTTCTTTCCTTTAACTTCTTCTGGGGCAGACTTCATGAAATTTTGGTGGTAACGCTTGTGAAAGCTGTGTGCTCTTTTTGTGCTGCCTGCAACAGTTGGAAACCTGAATATTTCCAAGTCAAAGGCAGCCTTACC
This sequence comes from Lynx rufus, assembly GCF_022079265.1. Classification (NCBI taxonomy): domain Eukaryota; kingdom Metazoa; phylum Chordata; class Mammalia; order Carnivora; family Felidae; genus Lynx; species Lynx rufus. Next base: position 20,251,873 of record NW_025814824.1, read on the forward strand.
ACCGGAGCAGTGTTGCTTATGAAAGGCTCTGGCTCGCTCAGTCTCTTATTAGGGACCTAAAACTTCCTCTTACCTCCACCTGTGCTTCTGAAACTCCGTGTGCATATGCATCACCTGGAGATCTTGTTAAACTGCATCTTCTGTGTTAATACAAGTAAGACTGGGCCGTAGATTGTGCATTTCTAAGAAACTCCCAGTCCATGCCAGTGCTGCTGATTTGAGGGCCATGTTTTGAGTAGCAAGGACCTAGACAGTAGCTCTCACCTAAGAATAAAATGCTAATATTGAAATTCTGAAATTACAGAGAAGGGGTAGGGAAACTGGGTCTTGGAAACACAGCACTTGTTTATGAATACGTGGAGAATTGGTGACAAAAAGGACAGCAATGGATACAAAACTCCTACTATCTTCTAGCTTGGTCACAGTAACCAAAGCTAGGAGACCAGTTCTGCAGTGGATGGGAAGTGTTATCTATGGAGATCTAAACTGGTATTAGGGAAGATGTCCCAAAGCGCAGCAAATGCTTTTCAGCTATGCTAGTTACAAGTAAATCCCAGGCCAAACTTCCTAGCAACTGCTAAGTGGATTCCATGTGTTCCCCTGATCCCATCCTTCCAAAGCTATAATGAAATTTCAGCATTGAACACAAACCAGAATGAAGCACCATAAAATTAATAGACTATCTCATCCATGAAGGATAGGGATAAATTTATTCTGTGCCTTAGAGAAAAGTACATTGGGGCCCATGTGCATGCTAATCTAAGAAGGGAAAACTCTGTAACCAGAGTGCATTACTGGCTGACCTTTCTTTGCCGGAACATGGTGACTCGAGTCAAGGTGTTAGAATAGGTAAGAGGATGTAGCCACAAACCAGGATTGGCATGTGGGGTTTTCCCAGCCTCCTGTTTTTCCTCAGGCCATTCAGTGCGTTATTGGGCCAGCACCTGTTCAGTAATTATGAAAACCTCACAGTGACAGGCTTCTGGATCATGGCATCAAATGAGTAATTGTGGGAGGAAAAAAGAGGAGTTAGGAAAGATGGTGGAGAAACCAAGACTGGCAAGAACCGTGTTTCTCGTGAAAAGAATATTTTGCAGAAAGGAAGTATAGAGGGGTAAGCTAGAGGACAGTTTTGCAACCAGAGAAAGTGAAATGAGAGTCAGAATTCGGTACAATGGCACTTGCTTTGGTAGGGTGAGCATTAAAATTACCCTCTGTTCCATATTTTATTGACATTTAATAAAGACGACCAGATTTCCTGGCCCTTGCCAGAATCAATAAGTCCTCAGAAACCCTATAAGCTACATGTGCTTTATGTTTATGTTTTCCATACTTTTTGTTTTGTTTTGTTTTGTTTTGTAGCCTAATGGTTAGAAGCACTGACGTGAGAGCCGGGCCCTCCAGGTTCAAATCCTGTTTCTGCCGCTTACAAGCTGGGAAACGTGGACACATTTCCTAACTTCTTGTGCTTTAATCTCTTCATTTGTAAGATGGAAATGTTGTCTCTTCCAGTAAGATAGTTATGAAGGGCCAATGAGATAGGCTTGCCCAGAGTACTTAGAACAGTGCCAGGCACTGAGTAGGCACCATTCGGGTCACTATTATTGTTGTTGTTGTTCTTATTATTGGTTTCATCATCTTGATAATAAAGCATGGCAAAGAATCATGCTGCCACAAACAGTTTCACAAGCAAAGCCAGATAAAACAAAGAGCAGCTTGAAGATGATTTCTGACAGTGCTGTTAATTATAACATAGAGGAAACTGTTCTCCAGAAAAGCAATTGCTATTTTGATTGGTTCTTAAATTAATATATTGCTTGATTTTTCAGTTCAACAATTGAATAACTACAGTGAGCCAGACTAAGTTATACAGCAGTGTCTAAAATAAGATTTTTTTTATTCATTTCTTATAAAATATGAATAGCTTTGATTCTAGAGGAGATCTAGTGTTGTCACCATTCTCTTGAAAGATCTCCGTAGCCTTCATAGTGCCATGGCTTCGACAGTTGCACCTACTTTTGCTGGTTCCTGTTGGTTGGACGTTTCCATTGGTTTGTTTAAATGCTTCATTTAAGGGAAGTGCCTACATGAAGGCCCTGCATAAAATTACCATCAGTAAATTTGCCAGGGGAGGGGGGCGGAGATGGTCTCGGAGTACAGAGGAGCCAAACACATTTTAGAGAGGGAACAACCATTCTTTCTTGCTGTTCCCTTTTTGTCCTGCACCTGCTGCATTCTGATCACCACCACGTACATGCCCAGACCCTGAGAAATGCTGTCCTTGTATGCTGGGCCAGGAAGAAAAATCTGCAGCGAGAGATAGGGTTGCTCTGGTGTTTATTTATTGGAGGCTATATACTTTTAATTCTGGCTTTAAATTCCGCAGCTAGAAGTGTAGTTTGTGGGTAAGGGACAGGTGAATTTCTAAAAGTGATCTCAGAAGGGTTGACTTTTAGAATCCCCGAAGATGGGGATATAAGGGGGACCTTTTAAATAAACCAAGTGCCCACAATGGCTTTATTACCACACTGCTACTTCACACTGTAGATTACATGAAGGCCTGGAGACTAATTTCAGCAACAGGCACAATTTACTAGCTATAGTGGGCCTCAGATGAATAGTTTCTTGTAAAATCAGTGGCAGCTTTATCCTAGCAGAGCACAAATAAATCAGCTCTTATTATTCCACATTCATTTAATCCTGGGACATTAGTCAGTGAGACCTTTCTGCAGCCTAATAAACAGCAGCAGCAGCAGTTTTTCTTTATGAGAGTAGTTGTTCATCCTAAATTAGAGCCCGCATTAGGCCGAGGCAGAAACTTTTGCAGGATGATTTAAAGATATATAATATGAGACCATAATAGTGTATGAAAACTGTACCCATGTGTATAAATATAGCAGGGCCATAATTTTGCTGTGCGTGGATTACTTTAGAACATGCGGCTTATTTTATCTCTCTTCCCTGAGAGTATCCTTTGTGGCAGGTGATACTGTAATCCTGTCTCTCTTGACGTTGACTCGAGTGTCCTTTTATGTCACTTGGGAATTGGGTAGGCACTGAAGCTGCATCCACCTTTTTTCCGCTTTACCCGGAAGAAACTTCACCAATTTCCAGCCCAGCAGAAGAGAATGCAAGGGACGTGCATCTAAACTGTGCCCCTGGCTGTTGCTGTTTGAGGGGTTGTAGCTGGAAGCAAAATCACAACCCAAGCCCACATAAAACCTGTTTAGTCCAGTAAAGCTCAGGTCAGGTTTCCTGTTGTAATGTCCCTCTGTATGTGCAGAATACAATTTGACTCCTGTTGTAACTGATGATGTGACTTTATTAAGATACGTTCACAGAAGCCTTCCACTTGTATAGATTGACCCTGCCTCACGGGTGGACAGGATTTCTAAACAGGGGAGATTCCTTTTTGTTCATCCACAGCATAGATAGGACCTCAGTAAACTGTGGGCTAATTCCACGTAGGCTGTTCTTTCATACCTCCGTCAGGAAGCCATCAGCTTGATAAACAATACACGTGGAATCACCAGCTCATCACAAGCAAACGAAGAATCAGAAATGAATCTGTTCACTCCTATGTTTGGTGTGTGACTCACTTTTACTATATGGATTGAGTGTGTGTGCTAAATAGTGCTTTTCACAGTTCAGCAGGTATTAACTGAATACCCACTGCGTGGGCTCCACAATGGAATTTTGTGTACATCTGCTTTTTCGAAATGTATTTCTTGTGGTGGAGAGAAGAGGAAAAATAGTCCAGACCATTGGATCCCAGTGGAACTAATATAAAATTGAGACACATTTTTTATTTTATAGATATACAACACAGTTATCATAACCAGGTATCACTGCATTTGATCAGTAAATTCTAGCCCATTCATTTAATAAAAAGTAAAGTACTCTGACACAAGTTCCATTATTTGGAGACAATAAGGACAGAAACCACACACACAAAAGACAGAAGCCACAAACTGGGAAACACTACATGCTAGTTTTCAGGAGCTGTAGATAGATAGTGCTCAAACTGTAGCTAAAATACACTGTAGGTAAAATGGTCTTTCAATACAGTATGTGTAGTCAAAACAGGTTGTATTTTCCCACAATATATCAATATATATGATGCTTCCTCTCAGGAAGAATTACAGTAGTTTGAGGGTAGATTTCACGGATCCTGATTTTTCTGTAGCATATTACCCGTGTGGGTGAAGAGTTTCTGTCCAATATGAACCTCTGGTCGCAGGGTTTGGCCAATTTCAGCTCATCTTTGTGCAGTGCATCCTAGAGTGGACCAGATGATCCATATAGGACATTGAAAGACAAAGCTGTTATAGCAACTAGAGAAAGAACACCAAGGGGTCAGTGCCTTATCCTCATGTGGCAAGACCAGCACATTCTTAGGCAATGATTTCCAATATAGATGAATTAACTCTTTGAGTGCAGGAGATATCCTGTACTTCTTTTATGGCCTCTCCAAAGCCTACATAACTTTCAACATATGGTAGGTGTACATCATACTGTCAGTTGATATATTGACATAAGCTGATGAAAATTATTGAGTCACTAATCCTTAAAGACATGGTGTCTAAGACTAGTTTCTTCTACTTTTTCATACTATTCTTATGTACCAACTTATTTATAATATTTACAATAAAATTCCCTAGAACTAAAAAATTCAATAGCAAAATTCTTTGCTTTCCTGAGTACACTGGGGAACATTCTGCTCTGGGTTGCTGGGATATCTTCTCACTGTTTTACCAATTTCTCTCTCTCCTGTCTGGCTGTTTGCTCCTTCCATAGCTCTTAGAAGTTCTTCAGCTTCCATCTTCTGAGATTCCACTTAAGCAGCCTTCTTTGTACTGACTCTAAAACAACCTAACCCAACTTTATTTCATGCATGGAGCCACATCTGGTCCATGGGAAAGTCTCATGTCTTGTTCTTTTTTTTTTTTATTTCTTTTTCTTTTGGTCCCCAACCAAATAAGAAAATCAGGTTCTTCCCTCATTCAGCATTCACTCATTGAGCTCACCTGTCACAGAACCAGTCAAGTTCTCTGCATATCCTGATACTTTTTATACCCTTATCATGGATGAGAGGTTAAAGAATCATCCAGTAGGTCCTCGGGCTGTCTTCTGGCCAAGCTCCCCCTGCCTCTAGCCTCACAGCTCCTGTTGCCATCTGCTATTATTTTCACACCTTGGATGAAACAGAGACAGGAAAACCCTTCAATGTCCTGTTATAGTGAGTTGCACATTTTCAAAGAACGTGATTTATTCAGATGGTTGTACTTTTTCTTCAGTATTCATAGACCCCACCTGACCTTAGTTTACACTGGATATTTTATAGTTCTGAATCTGTGTATCTTCTGTGCTTTGGGTGAAAATGAGGAGATGTAGGCATGAGTGCTTTTTCTTGCTCGTACCAGATTTCTTTCAAGCAGATACTACCCTGCATTGCCACATTTTCATTTTGCTGGCATATAACTAGAAACTAGAAACAAATACTCTATGAGCTCTATTTTGTGGGTTAATTGTCTGTTTGCACTTTAATTTTGGAATCTGTAGAACTTCAGCTTTGAATCTGCATGAGTCTTTTAATGAAAATTATAGCTTTCATACATATCTGTAGTTGTGGGGTAGAGGAGAGGGAGTGCAGAGGAGAAAGAGAGTAATTGGTAGAAGGGGAAAAAAAGCTCTTTTTGTTTAAGTACTTAACTATTCTCAGTGCTTTAGGTCTATGGCCTGGAACCTATATTCGTTGCAAAGGCAAATGTGTTCCTACTGAATTTTAAAATCTGGAGAGGTTTGAGATGATCTTGTGCAGCCCCTTTATTTTATGGTTTACATTGAATAGTAGGTTGCAAGAGCCTGTCTCTTTTAGTTGTAAAATTCTTGATTCTATAAAGCTGAATCTTACATTTTAAGTGATTTTTTTCCCCCAGGTCACATAGCTGAATAGTGGATGGGATGACAGCAGAACTCAGTTTTAATATGTGAAGATTTCTCCTTTGTTGGAGCTAAAACTGGGAAGAGATTTTCCAGTATTTATTTCAGGATCTTATGTATTCATAGGATTTAAACAAAAATGCATTGGCCATTGGGGATTTCCACACCACATCTGTACCCCATGCTTGTTACAGTTGTCCAGGGTGCAAGAGTATGTATGGTGGGTGATGGTGACAGATATGGAGGTGGTACAGGTAAAGAAACTGACACTTTCTCTGAATTATTGCGCTGATTTCTCCCAGGAAACTTCAAAACAAAAACTTAAGTAGCAAATGTAGTTTATGAAGAGTTGATGAACAATATTTACATGATGTGCAACTTAGTTGTATGTACTTTTCCCATATTTTTAAAGATTACCTAAAGACTATAAGATGCATCCTTAACTTGTCAGGTTCTTTTTTTTTTTAATGTTTATTTATTTTGAGAGACACAGAGCATGAGTGGGGGAGGGGCAGAGAGAGGGAGACACAGAATTTGAAGCAGGCTGCAGGCTCTGAGCTGTCCGCACAGAGCCCGGTGTGGGGCTCGAATCCACAAACCGACATCATGACCTGAGCCAAAGTCAGACGCTTACCCAACTGAGCCACCCAGGTGCCCCTTGTTAGATTCTAATATAAGTTAGTTCTCTCAGACAGTTCTAGGACATTTGGTGACTTGACCTGTCATTGTTATCTTTGTAGTGTAGCAGACTACTCTAAAATTTAGTAGCATTAAACAATAACCAATTGGTTAAGTTCCTGAATTCTCTGAGTCAGAAATTTTGAAAAGGCACAGTGGGGATGGCTCGTCTCTGCTCCATGATGTCTGGATCCTCACCTGGGATGACTTGAATGCCTGGGGTGACCTGAACAGATGGCTTCTTCACTCACATGTTTGGTGTCTGGGCTGAGATGGCTGAAGGAGGGACTCACTGTAATTATTGAGCAGAGGCCCTCTATGTAGTCTCTCCAGTATGGTGGTTAAAGAGTTGACTTTTTATGTGGTGACTTAGGGATCAAAGAACAAGAGGGCAATGTGGAAGTTGCATGGCCTTTTATGACCTAGCCTTGAAAGTCACATATTGTCATTTCAGCCATGCTCCAGTGGTTTAAGAAATCTCAAGTTTGTGCAGACTCAAGAGAAAGGGATGCAGTCAATAGCTCTTGATGGAGGAGCATCAGAGGGTTTGTGGCCATATTTTAAAAATAATATACCCAGTTAACCCCTTCCTGACTGTTACTGTTGTTGTCATACTTTAGAGTTTTATTCACATTGTAAATCTTTCAAGAGATTGTTGAATTTAAAAATAGTTAGATTCATCCACGTAACATACTGTGTTGTACCTTATTTCTTATCGCATCTTTATTTGTCTCATTTCTCTTCTAGAACAGCGCCCTTTACATTTCCTTTAGTGTGAATCTCCTGGTTTCTGTTGGTCTGGAAATGTCTTTGTCTTTCACCTCTGAAGACTTTTTTTTTTTTTTTTTTTTTTTTTTTTTTACAGAGGTTAAAATTCTAGGGTGGCATTTTAAAGATACTGTATTTTTTTTTTTCATCTTTAAAAAAATAAATTCTCAGGGACACCTGGGTGGCTCAGTCAGTTAAGCGCCTGACTTTGGCTCAGGTTGGGATCTCACAGTTCGTGGATTCAAGACCTGCATCAGGCTCTGTGCTGACAGCTCAGTCTGAAGCCTGCTTCAGATCCTGTGTCTCCCTCTCTCTTTGCCCCTCCTCTGCTCGTGCTCTATGTCTCTCTCTCTAAAATAAATAAACAATAAAAAAATTAAAAAAAATAAATTCTCAGACTTCTTATTCTTTTGGTAATGCTGTCTTCTTTTTCTGCTTGCTTTTGTTTTTGCCCTTAACTTTTAGCTATTTGATTATGATGAGCCTAGATATGGTGTTCTTTGTATTTATCCTGCTAGTGTTTCTTAAACATGTGGCTTGATGTGTTCCATCAGTTTTGGAAATTGCTCAGTTTTTAATCTCTTTAATTTTGTTCTGTCCTATTCTCTCTTTCCTCTGCTTTTGGGGTTCTAATTATACATACATTAGATTTTTAACACAGTGTCACAAATGCAATAGTTCTATAATTTTCATTCTTTTGACTCTCAATATTGGGTGTTGTTTACTCAAATATTACAGTTAACTACTTTTTTTTTCTTCTACTGGGTCCAGTCCTACATTTTAAGCTATCTTTTGTGATCATCTTAATTTCAATTATTGTATTTTTAAATTTTGGAATTCCATTTAACTTTTTCTTATGAATTCTGGTTTTCTGATTTTCCATTTTGCCATTTTTTATCTGACCATATAACATCTTTATCTGATAGCTCCAATATATATCGGTTACTTGTAAGCCCATTTCTGTTTTTCCTTGTATATTCCATTTCTTGTTATGCCAGTAAATGTTTTTAGTTGAATACGTGGCATCAGTTGTGAACAATATGGAAGGTCTGGATATGTTCTTGCCTTTGAGTATGATTTATTTGATCTTTTTGGAGGCAGCAGAGGGGCAGATAATCTCAGTCCAAATAGAGACTGAGCTGACCTGAGGGTGATTTTCAGTTTTTGTAAGGCTCAATCTATTTTGAGTTTGCTATCACCTCTCTGGGAGAGCTCTTCTTGCTTCTCAGCTGGGATGGCATTTCCATCTCTTTCATAGACCTTGGACTTCTGTTTTTGTATCCTGAATTCTCTGACTGCCCCATTCTCTGCAGTGTTTTTAAGGTAATTTCTACTTGAGTTCTTAACCTTTTGCTTTGTGCAAATGTCTCAAGGAGAAACTTGAGTGCGTCTTCCTTCTTTTCAAGATCTTAGCTGCTCAGGTCCTTCCTAACTTTATAGTTCTGAAATCCATTTCTTGCCTCTTTGCTGTAAGAGATGGCCTAAGACTCAGCTAGCATCTCAAGACCTTGACTGACCCAAGTATGAACTGATACTCCAAAGAGAAAAGTGGCATGCAGAAAGTTTGACTTCTCTCTGTGAGTTTTCTCCTTCTCTAGGATCTGATTCCATAAATTCTGGCTTTTTCACTAGCTCCATGATGGCTTCAGATAGATGTTTACAAAAATCTAAATTGTCCATATCTCAACAGGATCTTTGGTCTGCTACAAGCTATTCTGTTGTAGCTAGGATTAGAGGTCTAGCTCATTCAATTTAGGAGAAATTACATAGAAACAGATTTTAAAGTAAATCTAAATGTTGTAACCATTTCCTCTAATTGATTTGAAACTATTTTTTAAAATTTAATTCTAGTTTAAGTGATACTCTTTCTGTTTATTTTTCTGGCTGACCAGTTAAAAATTTATTTTTTTATTTTGAGATAATTACAGATTCATACATAGTCAAAAGAAATAATACAGAGTGATCCCATGTATGCTTTACCCTGTTTCCCTCAGTGGTAACATTTCACAAAATTATAATACAGCATTACAACAAACCATTGACATTGATATGGTCCAGATACGTAACATTTCCATCACCACAACAATCCCTTGTGTTGCTACTTCATAGCTACACCCATTTCCCTCTTGCCCCCACCCTCTCCTTAAACTGTGACAACTACAGATCTGTTCTCCATTTCTACTATTTTGTCATTTCAAGAAAACATGTAGGCTTTTGGGATGGTTTTTTCTGTAGCATAATTTTCTGGAGATTCATTAAGGATGTTGATGATATCAATAGTTCCTTCCTTTTAGTTGCCGAGTAAGATTACACAGTATGGATATATCATGTTTTGCTCTACCAACCATTCGCCCATTGAAAGACCTGATACTTTTAGCTATTATGAATAAAGTTGCTGTGATCCTGTTTGTAAAAATCTTTGTGTCAATCTTAGTCTTATTTCTCTGGGTTAAATGCTCAAGAGTACCTTGGTGGTTTATATGGTAGCTGCAAGGTTTTATAAGAGACTGTAAACCGCTCTACAGAGTGGCTGTACAATTTTACATTTCTGCTAGCAATTTATGTGTGACCCACTTTCTCCTCTTCCATCGCCAGCATTTGGTGGTGTCACAATTTTTTAGATTAGACATTCCAATAGATGTGTAATGTTATCCCACTGTAGTTTTAATTTACACTCTCCTAAAGGCTAATCCTGTTGAACATCTTCTCATGTTCTTATTTTCCAACTGTATATCATCTTTGCTCATGTCTTTTTCTCATTTTGTAACTGGGTTTTTTTTTCCTGTTGAGTTTTGAAAGTATTTATTCTAGATACTAGTCTTTTGTTAGAACTGTGATTGTCAAAAATATTTTCTCTGCATTTTGTAATTTGTCTTTTCATTCTCTTACAAGGGTCTTTCAGAAAACAAAATATTTTAATTTTGATGAACCCTATAAAATTTTTCTTTTATGCGTTTGGTATGAAGTCTAAGAACTCTTTGCCTAGTTTTCTCCTATTTAAAAAAATTTTTTAACGTTTATTTTTTCATTTACTGTTAAAAATTTTTAATGCTTATTTTATTTTTGAGAGAGAGAGAGAGACAGAGACAGAATGTGAGCTGGGGAGGGGCATAGAGAAAGAGGGAGACACAGAATGTGATGTAGGCTCCAGGATCTGAGCTGTCAGCACAGAGCCAGACACAGGGCTGGAACCCACGAACTGCGAGATCATGACCTGAGCCAAAGTCAGATACTTAACTGACTGAGCCACCCAGGTGCCCCTAACATTTATTTATTTTTGAGAGAGAGAGAGAGAGAGAGAGAGAGCGAGCGAGCACGAGCACATCTGGGGGAGAGGTAGAGAAAGAGGGAGAGAGAGGATGCATAGAGGGGCTGTGCTGACAGCAGAGAGCCTGACTTGGGGCTCAAACTCATGAACCATGAGACCATGACACAAGCCAAAGCCGGATGCTCAACCAGCTGAGCCACCCTCCTATTTTGTTTAAAAAAAGTTTTATAGTTTTATATTTAAGTTTATGATTTATTTTGACTTAATTTTTTAATAAGGTGTGAGACTTAGGTTGAGTTTCATTTCTTTTGCCTGGGGATACAGCACCGATGGATCTGGCACCATTTGTGGAAGAGACTATTTGTTTTCTCTCTTGTATGGTTTTGCACCTTTGTCAAAATCAGTTGAGCAGAGCTTTATGAGTGTATTTCTGGGTTCTTTGTTATTTTCCATTGACTTTTGTGTCTGCCCCCTACTAGTACCACACGGTCTTGATCACTGTAGCTATATCCTCTTTCTTGAAATCGGGTAGACTGGTTTCTCCCACTTGTTCTTCTTTTTCAGAAAATCATTTTTGTTATTTCAGTTTCTTAGCCTTTTTCCACATGAATTTTAGTATATATGAGTGTGTGTATATATATTATATATATCATATGTCATATCATATATATCACACATACCACACATATCATATATGTATGCAAACATACATAACAGTGTTGCTGGGGTTTTGATAGGCATTGTTTAAATGTCATTTTGAGGCAAATTGACATCTTTACTATGTAGATTCTTCTAATCCATGAACATGCAATGTTTTTCTGTTAGATTTCTTTCATCTGCGATATATACTCTTTCAGTATGTAAGTTCTGTACATGTTTTGTTAATTTATACCTAAATATTTTTGTGAGTGATTGTAAATGATATTGATTTTTTTAAGTTTATATTTATTTATTTTTGAGAGAGAGATTGAGAGTGAGCAGGGCAGAGAGAGAGAAGGAGACAGAGAATCCCAAGCAGGCTCTTCATTGTCAGCACAGAGCTGGACGTGAGGCTTGAATTCACAAACTGTGAGATTATGACTTGAGCCAAAATCGAGAGTCAGACACTTAACCAACTGAGCCACCCAGGTATCCCTACATGGTATTGAAATTTTAATTTCATTGTCCACATGCTCGTTTTTAGTATATAGAAATGCAGTTGATTTTTGGTATGTCTATCTTATATTCTGTGACCTTGCTGAATTCACTTGTTAGTTTTAGAAATTTTATTGCTTCTTGCTTTATTTGTATTGTTTATTGTATTCCTTGAGATTTTCTACCTAGACAATCATGTATAACATTCTAATCAAATTAGAACAGTTTTACATCTTCCTTTATCATCTCTATGTCATTTATTTCCTCTTTTGCCTTAAATAAGCTTTGTTCTTAGTGTTAAGGAGAAATAATTTTACTTTCACTATGAAGTAAAATGTTAGTTGTAGGTTTTTGTAGATTCTCTTTTATGAAATTAAGGAAGTCCTCTTCTACACCTATTTTTCTGAGGGTTTTTATCATGACTGAATTGTCAAATGTTTTCCTGCATTGATGATTATGGTCATGTGATTTTTTTCTTTATCTTGTTAATGTGGTGTATTACATTGATTGGTTTTTGAATATTGAATCAACTTCCCATTCCTGGAATGAATGCCACTTGGTCATGGTATGTAATTATTTTTATGTATTGTTGAATTCTGTTTGCAAATACTTTGTTACCAATTTTTGTGTCTGTATTAATGAGGATATTGGCCTATAATTTTCTTGTTTGTACTGTCTTTGTGTGGTTTTGATAATCAGGATATTTTTAGCTTCATAAAATTAATTGGGATGTGTTCTCCCCTCTCCTAATTTCAGAAAAATATATTATGTAATCGGTGTTAATTCTTCTTCCAATATTTGGTATAAATCTCTGGTGAAACCATCTGGGCTTGGAGATTTCTGTTTTTGGAGTTTTAAAATTCTGAGTTATTAAATGTTTAATAGCTGTATTTATTTATTTCAATTTATTTCATTTTGAGTGAGTTGTAATATATTTTGTAAAAGATTGGTTTATTTCATCTTAATTATCAAGTGTATGTATATAGAGTTGTTCATAGCATTCTCTTGTCTTTTTGATGACTGCAGGGTCTGTAGTGATATCCCTGCTTCATTCTTGATATTGTTAATTTGTGTCTTTTTTTGTCAGTATTGCTAGAGGTTGGTGAATTTTATCAGTATTTTTGCTAGGCATGAGGCTCTGCGTTGACAGTTTTTGTCCTTTTAGTACTTGCTGAACATTGTGCCACTTCCTTGTGTCTTCTGTGGTGAGATGTTATTCAAAAATTGTCTTCTCTCTATGTAAGATGTCTGTTTTCTCTGGCTACTTTCAAGACCTTTTTCATTGTCTTTAGTTTTCAGAAGTTTGTTTATGATACCTTGGCATGGATTTCTTTGTATTTGTCCTGTTTTGGTTAAGTCAGCTTCTTGAATCTGTGGGCTTATGTCTCTTGCCAAATTTGGGAAGTTTTTAGCTTTTATTTGAATATTTTTTCAGGCCTGTCCCCTTTATCCTCTCCTGCGACTTGGTAACATGAATGTTGGATCTTTTGCTAAAATCTCACAGGTACCTGAGGCTCTATGCACTTTTTAAAAGTATATGAGCATTGAGGAAGGCACCTGTTAGGTGAGCACTGGGTGTTGTATGGAAACCAATTGGACAATAAATTATATTAAAAAAATAAAAATAAGAGTACATTGTCTATTGTTCAGATTGGGTAATTTATCTTTTTCTGTCTCCCAGTTCAATAATTCTTTCTTCTCATCCCCTCTATTCTGTCCTTCAGCCCATCTCCTGAGATTTTTATTTTGATTATCATATTTTTTAGTTCTAAAATTTCCATTTGGTAAAATAAAATAAAATCTCTATTTCATTCTTTAAATCTTTTACTTCTTTGCTGATACTTTCCAGTTTTTTCTTTGTGATTGCTTGTTAAACCTTTTATCATGGTTACTATAAAACTTTTGTTCAATAATTCTACCATCTCTCATGGTCTCGTGGTTTGGTGGGTTTCAGCCCATGTCAAGCTTCATGCTAATGTTGCAGAGCCTGCTTGGGATTCATTCTCTCTCTCTCTCCCTCTCCCTCTCCCCCTCCCTCCGTCCCTTTGCCTTGCCCCTCTCCTTCTCTCTCTCTCTCTCCCAAAATAAATAAATAAACCTTAAAAAATAATTCTACCATCTCTGTCTTTTTCTCAGTGTCGGGATACATTGATTGTCTTTTCACTCAGTTTGAGATATTCTTGGTATGACCAGCAATTTTTGATTAAAATGTAGACAGTTTTATGTTATGAGAACTTGGGATCTTATTTTAAGCCTTTTTGTTCTAGCTAGCTTCCTTTGACACTGATTTGGAAGGGGAAACAGAAGCATCACTTTGTAACTTCTAGGCGGAGACAGAATTTAGATTCTAGGGGAATCTAAATTCCCCACTCATTGTTCCATAAATCAGAAGCAGGATATTCCTTGTTTCTACTAGGCAGGAATGGGATTCTGTCTCCCATGTGGTGTCTAGTGTTACTGTGGTGGGAGCTGGCCTCATTACTGTCTTGAGACAGGGACTGTCTTGAGATGGGGCAAATTCTAGCTCTGTAACAGGTCTCTTCTGATACCACCCCAGTGGGGAATGGACAGGAGTCTTATTACTAAAAGGTGGAGGTGACAGGCCTGGGTTTCATTGTGGTCTGCACTGACACTCTGGTGGGGAGGAAGGAGCTTGTTACCAGCTGGCAAGGATGAAGGTCCCAGGTCCTTACTTACCCTCTTTGAAACCACCCTGGTGGGGGTGTTGGGACACCTTTTTACAGCCTCATGAGGGTGGAAATCTGGTTGCTTGTTTGGACTTTGCTAGTGTGGGTAAGGATGGCACTACAGTTTTTTTCTTTGGTGTTTGGCTGATGTAGAATGATTATTGTCTAAAAATATTTCTGTCTTGCTAGGATGCCCTTCTTCTGGTTTTTTGGATAGAGACAGCTGGTTCTCATGGGGACTTATTTTTTTCCTTTCTATTTATTTATTTATTTATTTGTTTATTTGTAATTTACATCCAAGTTAGTTAGCATATAGTGCAACAGTGATTTCAGGAGTAGATTGCTTAATACCCCTTACCCATTTAGCCCATCCCCCCTCCCACAACTCCTCCAGTAACCCTCTGTTTGTTCTGCGTATTTAAGAGTCTTTTATGTTTTGTCCCCCTCCCTGTTTTTATATTACTTTTGCTTTTCTTCTCTTATTTTCATCTGTTTTGTATCTTAAAGTCCTCATATGAGTGAAGTCATATTTGTCTTTCTCTAATTTCACTTAGCATAATACCCTCTAGTTCCATCCACGTAGTTGCAAATGGCAAGATTTAATGCTTTTTGATTGCCAAATAATACTCCATTGTATACATATACCACATCTTTATCCATTCATCCATCAATGGACATGTGGGCTCTTTCCATACTTTGGCTATTGTTGATAGCCATGATGGCTATAAACATTGGGGTGCACGTGCCTCTTTGAAACAGCATACCTGTATCCCTTGGATAAATTCCTAGTAGTGCAATTGCTGGGTCATAGGGTAGTTCTAGTTTTAATTTTTTGGGGCACCTCCATACTGTTTTCCAGAGTGGCTGCACCAGCTTGCATTCCCACCAGCAGTGCAAAAGAGAATGTCTTTCTCCACATCCTCGCCAACATCTGTTGTTGCCTGAGCTGTTAATGTTAGCCATTCTGACAGGTGTGAGGTGGTACCTCATTGTGGTTTTGATTTGTATTTCTCATGGGGACTTTTTTTGTTTGATATCTTTGGCATTTTTGAGTTGCTGGCTTCCGGTCCAAATCTAAGATGTGTGAGGCAATAAGAAAACCCAAGGAACTCACCATCATGTTGTTACTTGGGCACTCAGGTTCCTGGCCAGTTTATTTTTCTTCTCTCTGACTTTCAGGGTCTTATTATTGTCTGTTTTATATATATAATTCCCAGTGGGTTTAGTTGTACTAATTTGGGGACACAGGGAAAAGTATACCATATTGCATCTTTCTGGATGTGGGACATTCCTAAAACTCTGGAAAACATTTTCTTGTCACCTTCCTGTAATTAATATAGATCATGGCTTTAATTTCAGATACTTCTTTTTTTCAATGACCTTCCCTGTCTTATTTTGAAGACTCAGTGTTTTTAGATTGTAGAATAAGGACTACTTGTGATGGTGTCGGGAGTTTTCTGATGTATTTCCTTCAACTTACAGATTCCATAAGAGTGATACCTTTTAATAAAAATCACTGTTGGATGGAAGTATTGCCATAGTTAACCCAATGTCATGGCTAATCTAACAGTCTGGAATTAGATCTTGAAATGTATTCTAAGATATTTTTATAACCAAATTTGTTGCATTGGATTCAAAATTACAGAATCTCTAAATTTCAGAGAACCTTAGCGGCCATCTAGCTGGATTTTCTATTTATTTCACATCCTGGGCAGGTGAAGATTCATGTACCGAGTAAGCACTTCTAGTGATTCCTTAGGCAGTGATAGGGAGTAACCAAAGGCAAATAGGGATGCACGAAGACCAGAAGTAGTGAGCTGGGAATAAGTGAAGACTGGGAAAGGATAAAGAATCTGCAGTGAAAATTCATTTACTATTTTAGCGTTCAATTAT
Organism: Lynx rufus; assembly: GCF_022079265.1. Taxonomy (NCBI): domain Eukaryota; kingdom Metazoa; phylum Chordata; class Mammalia; order Carnivora; family Felidae; genus Lynx; species Lynx rufus. The sequence goes on from NW_025814824.1 coordinate 20,268,244, forward strand.
TTGTGTGTTATAAAATGATTTGTTGAGTATATTTTAACTCTGTTCCCCAGTGTTGTCTACTTTTTTCTTCACATTTTAAATACTCTCGTTGAGCATAATGGCACATCAAATTTATTACATAAAAACAGCTCTGCCCTATATGATTAATTATATCACTTACTAGGGGATAATTCTTGCCAACAGTGAGCTGATAGTAGAAGGATTCTAATGTAACCACGGCGCAGGATTAAAGAGTCTTACTTGTTTATGTGCGTTAGGGTGATCAAAAATGGCATACTAGAATTGTTTTATGTAAGCCATTATTGAGGAGGCATTGTTTCCAGGTATCAAAAAATATCTTGTGTACCTTCCTCTGAATTGAGGGATTGGATTTGTTCAGCTGGCCTCCATTAAAATTTAGCTACTGAAGCCCAAGACATAGATACTGCGCTTTGTCTTCTTGACTCCCTGTAACTCAGAATTGGAATTCTGCAACAAGACTTATGCACATGTGAGCTCTGCAGGGCTAATCAGTGGACTTTCGTCACTTCTCACAATATATTTTAGGATGGGTAGACTTGTCTGAATGGCTTAAAGATGGAAATAGGCAAAAATGTTATTAATATTACATGAAATTAAATTAATGTTAATGTGGCCATACTGCATGGCTCATTGGGGGACAATTCCAGTTTACAACTGTTGTCCTGTCATAGTTATTAATAGTGTCTCTATCACTCTCAAACTGTCCTGGTTTAGACAATAAATTATGCGGCCACCTTGTTATTATGCTGTGTGTGTGTGTGTGTGTGTGTGTGTGTGTGTGTTGTTTTTGCCAGCCATACCACAGATCTCATGAAAAACATTCAATATTTGGATAATGAGATTATAATGAGCTTCTGATCATTCTAGCACTGTTGTGCTCCAGGAGATGCAAACACACACACACACACACACACACACACATTCTCCCAATACTAGCGTGCTCTGTGGTCTGTATTCGTAATTGAATGAAATGCTCACTTACAGCTGGAGGGTAGTGAAAATGAAGGAATACTTTTTCACCAAAATTCTCAGACCCTCTGAATTCTATCAAGGGACCTCTTGGCTGGGGAGAGGGCATCTATGGAACTTAGGCTAAGTATTGCTGCTCTAAAATAATATATATATACATATTTTAACATTTATTTATTTTTGAGACAGAGAGAGACAGAGAATGAGCAGGGGAGGGTCAGAGAGAGGGAGACACAGAATCTGAAACAGGCTCCAGGCTCTGAGCTGTCAGCACAGAGCCCGACGCGGGGCTCGAACTCACGGACTGTGAGATCATGACCTGAGCTGAAGTCGGCCGCCCCACCGACTGAACCACCCAGGCACCCCTCTAAAATAATATTAAATAAATTTGGGGAAGGTAGATTGTTTTTCATACCTTTAAACTGCTGAGGCAGTACAACAGTTCAAAAAATGTAGAGACGTGCTTCTTGGTAGAGTAAATAGACTCAGATACTGTTGCCAAAAGCTTCCCTTTATGTGCATTCAAATTTACAAATTTGTGCTTTATTATCGCAAACACTGCAGATAATGTAAAACGTTCTCCATTTTTATATAGGACTATTATGACAACATCTTTCCATTTTTCTCCATGATGCTATTCTTTCCATTCATATCATACCTCACTGGATTCACAAGCTTGAGAGAGTCTGTACTTTCACATAGTAACAGTTTACATCATTCAGGCAGTCATTCTGGTCGTTTGTTGAGTGGAGCATGGCTGTTTATAACTTTATTTGTATTTTTCCCTTTCTCGGTGTTAGGGTCGTATCCAGAGCAAGTGCTTCCCAGTACCCAGCACTGGGTATGCTCTCAAGGTATGGGAGAAGCACAGGTAACAAGGATGGTTCATGAATCAACGTGGTTCATGTTGATGCAGGATTAAAAAGGCAAGGCAGAATGTCTGGAGGGCTGCACTTGTAGTTTGGATAGTGAAGTCTAGTGCAGGAATCATGTGGTGACAGGCTCCAGGCTTGAAAATAAATCTGGCTGGGGTGCATAGAGCTCATCATGACTGGGTTCAGAAAACAACAGTGCCAGGATCCATTGTCGATAGAAGTACCATTTCAAGGTAATGTGTACAATCCTTTCTTATCACCTTTCTGTATTATTCTAAGCCATTGTTGTCAGGTGTGTGTCCTTGCCCTTATATCTGGAGTATATTTCATAATGGGTCAGTTGATGTAGGGTGGCGAGCCAGCAAAGTAAGTGAAACAACGCATGGCTTCCTTCCCTTTTGCCTCCCTCTTTCCTAGTCTGGCCTGTTTCTGGGTTTGACCATAAGATGGATCCTCCCCTTAAGAAGAATGGCCGTGGGAAAAATCCGGCTGGGGCACGAGCTCTGAAATTATGTGCTACTTCAGATTATTTCACTTTCCCTAACACTCCAACAGAAACAGAAGAAATTCCCTTGCTTCTCCGGGAGGAGTCTCCTCTGACTATTCTCTATGTATGTGGCTGTCCCCTCCCGGTTCTAGACGTAGGCTGAATTCCCAGAGAAGGAAGAAAGAAAGTCACTGTGGGCTTCAGAACGTGGAAGGATGAGCAGATGAGAGGGGGTAAGAACATGAAGACGGGTACAAAAGGCTTACAGTCAAATTATCACCACACCCCATTTCTTTCATGCTTCGCTGGGCCTTTTTAAGTGTCTTACCTAAAGGCTTTTTACTTGCCTGTTTCTCCCTCCACCAAAGGCATCAAAGAATGACTGGAACGAGGATCAAAAGAAGGGTTAACATAAGACATTTCTGCCATGAATAAAAAGACAGAAAAATCACCTTTCGTGTTCTGTGTGACTGGTGACTCTGCTCTCAGCAGCAGGGGCAGGGACAAGCCCAGAGAGGGGCTGTGGGTATTAAAGATCAGAATGTATCAAGGGAGCAGGGACACCTGGCAAAGATGTGTTCTGCTGCTGCAGCAGCCACAGGGACGAGGTCCAGTGTCCTCCTTTTCCTCCCGTAGACTTGGAAACGACATGAGTAGAAGAAGGGAAAAGCCACGGAGTGAAGTGGACAGCTCTGAAGCAAGATGGAGGGAAGGGGAAAAGCAATTCCCAGTTGCTGATGGATTTCAGTTCATCATTGTTGATTTTGGACTAAAACCTTCTCTCCAGCCAAGCAGGCAGGCAGAGGTGAATTTATCAGATGTGATTTTTATCAGAAGCCCCCGTATGAGGCAGCCAGCAGTCACCGCAGGACCCCGGTGCCTGTGATTGGCTCTGACACATCCGGCCAAAAGGGCTCTTATTCCACGAATGATCTTCTTTTTCAGATGGTATTGAGTTGGGACTGATTTTGATAGCCAGTTTCAGTCAAGAATCATAAAGTTATTGCACATTTAAAACCGTTGGTATGAGAATCATTCTCTTCCTCTCTTCTCTCTCTCGTCATTTCCCAGGGCTGCAAGGTTACAGAGAGGTCTAATCAATTGTCAAACTCTCTTTTATCACCAAGAAGGTGGTAAAAAAAAAAATCTAACTGCCCTACTGTAGGGGGTTCTCTGACTACACAGCACCCTTTTCCACATACAATGCCGCCGTGATTAATGTCCTCCCACCTCAGACCTTGTTAAAGCCTGTTCTCTCAAGCAGCCTGGTGGAGCACAGGGAGAGCAGGGCCGAGGTTGCATAAATCAACGTGTTCTCACAGCCCCCAGGATATCCATTATAGATGCCAGCTGGATGGCTGGAAGATAGAGAAAAATGAATATTGTATCCTGTGGCCTTTTGCCTCTAATGACCACTTTTCAACATTTTTGAAGGCATGATTAAATTTTGATAACTGGGGAAGTCACTCTGAGCAGGCTGAAATAGAGATAAATTGACGGAGGGTCTGACATCTCAGTGGAGAGCCGGCAACTAATTAGTGTGTGAAGCGCACTCTGAAAGAGATGTAAAAGGGAGGCAGGTTTAATCAGAGGCGCTGCTGAGGTACAGGAATAGTCAGGGATAATTGCGGCCTAGGTGGAAATCACAGGCTCAATGAGCGGCTTTTTCTGTCCGCTTGATTGGCAGCCGCTGACCTAGTGGCCGGCACCCTTGAACCCTTACAACAGTAACAGCCTTGTCAAAGCAATTTGCTTGCAGCTCTCCGTGACCAGTTATTTCAGCTGCCTGAGCTGGGACACCCAATTTGAAAGGGCCGTCTGCTCCCCTGGCTGGCTGGGAGCTGGGCGGAACAGTCTCATTATTCCCCATGACTTTACTTTTGAACCCGGTCGCCCTTTCTCACCCTCAGCCCTCCATAGCCCGCTTATACTTAGGCATGCTCCTGGGATGGCTTCTGCAAAGATACCATGTCAGGGCAATTTGGCTGTTCATTTGGGGAGCAGGGGGCGCAGCTCAAGGGCATGAGGCCATGTTTGGGAGTTAGGGGGAAAGGGAGTGCCATCGGGATCAGAGGCAAAACCAGAAGAGGATTTGCTGTTCTGAGGAATGGCTCTGATTGCCAGCTTTTCCAAGCTACAAGGCAAGCTAGACCGTGTATCAGGTGTCCCCCCCCCCCCCTTCTTGGTGACATGAGGGGGAACTCAGAGGCAGCCCAGTCAAGTCCCTCCATCCACCTTTCGTGGCTGGCTGGAAGATGTCACCAGGGCACATGCTCACTCATTGCATTTTGTCAAGGTAGGATTTTGTTTATTGCCCTGCAGGGACTTCAACTTGCATTTAGGAGAACTTTTTTTTTCCCCCTCAAGGCTGCATTAGCCACCGAGACATTATCATTTCCCTTTACTATGTTGTTTTTTTTTGGGGAAAGGAGGCTACATGGGAAGAAATAAGATTGTAGAGAGATGGGTGAGAAGCAGCCATCAGACTGGCGTACAGGCTCTATTCTTTCCAACTTGATGAATTAGTGTTTATTCTCCCTCCTCCACCTCTTTTCCCTCTCTTCCTCTTTTTTAAAAATTTGTTTTAATGTTTATTTTTGAGAGAGACAGAGTGCAAACAGAGAGAGGGAGACACAGAATCCAAAACAGGCTCTAGGCTCTGAGCTGTCAGCACAGAGGCTCATGCAGGGCTCGAACTCATGAACCGTGAGATCGTGACCTGAGTCTAAGTCGGACGCTTACCCGACTGGGCCACCCAGGTGCCCCTCTCCTCCTTTTTAGCTGTGTTTCTCTTTTTAAATTGTGTTAGTCACCTGGACCTGGAAAGATTTCCAAAACTAGGATGGTTGATGTTTGTATTGACAACTTAGAGCTTCAAAAAACCCTATAGTTAGAATTGTCTTTTTCTTTGCTTTTCTTTTTCTTTTTTCTGTTTTTTTTTTTTGCCGTGCTTTCTAATAATTTTTTATTTTTTAAAATTTATATTCAAATTAGCCTATGGTGCAACAATGATTTCAGGAGTAGATTCCTTAGTGCCCCTTACCCATTTAGCCCATCTCCCTCCCACAACCCCTCCAGTAACACTGTTTGTTCTCCATATTTATGAGTCTCTTCTGTTTTGTCCCCCTACCTGTTTTTATATTATTTTTGTTTCCCTTCCCTTATGTTCATCTGTTTTGTCTCTTAACATCCTCATATGAGTGAAGTCGTATGATTTTTGTCTTTCTCTGACTAATTTCACTTAGCATAATACCCTCTACTTCCATCCACGTAGTTGCAAATGGCAAAATTTCATTCTTTTTGATTGCCGAGTAATACTCCATTGTACATGTATACCATATCTTTATCCATTCATCCACTGATGGATTTTGGGCTCTTTCCATACTTTGGCTATTGTTGATAGTGCTGCTGTAAACATGGGAGTGCATGTGTCCCTTCGAAACAGCCCACCTGTATCCCTTGGATAAATGCCTAGTAGTACAATTCCTGGGTTGTAGGGTAGTTCTATTTTTAGTTTTTTGAGGAACCTCCATGCTGTTTTCCAGAGTGGCTGCACCAGCTTGCACCAGCAGCTGCACCAGCGGCCACCAACAATGCAAAAGAGATCCTTTTTCTCTGCATCCTCACCAACATCTGTTGTCCTGAGTTAATTTTTGGCTTTCTGACAGGTGTGAGGTGGTATCTCATTATTTTGATTTGTATTTCCCTGATGATGAGTGATGTTGAGCATCTTTTCATGTGTCTGTTAGCCATCTGGATGTCTTCTTTGGAAAAGTGTCTGTTCATGTCTTTTTCCCATTTCTTCAGTGGATTATTTGTTTTTTGGGTGTCAAGTTTGATAAGTTCTTTACAGATTTTTAATACCAACTCTTTATCCAAAATGTCATTTGCAAATATCTTCTCCCATTCTGTCGGTTGCCTTTTTGTTTTGCTGATTGTTTCCTTCACTGTGCAGAAGCTTTTTATGTTGATGAGGTCCCAGTAGTTCCTTTTTGCTTTTGTTTCCCTTGCCTCCAGAGATGTGTAGAGTAAGAGGTTTTTGCCTGCTTTCTCCTCAAGGAATTTGATGGCTTCCTGTCTTATGTTTAGGTCTTTCATCCATTTTGAGTTTATTTCTGTGTGTGGTGTAAGAAAGTGGTCCAGGTTCATTCTTCTGCATGTCGCTGTCCAGTTTTCCCAGCACCACTTGCTGAAGAGACTGTCTTTATTGCATTGGATATTCTTTGCTCCTTTGTCAAAGATTAGTTGGCCATACGTCTGTGGGTCCATTTCTGGGTTCTCTATTCTGTTCCATTGATCTGAGGGTCTGTTTTTGTGCCAGTACCATACTGTCTTGATGATTACAGCTTTGTAGTATAGCTTGAAGTCCGGGATTGTGATGCCTCCTGCTTTGGTTTTCTTTTTCAAGATTGCTTTGGGTCTTTGGGATCTTTTCTGGTTCCATACAAATTTTAGGATTATTTGTGCTAGCTCTGTGAAGAATGCTGGTGTTATTTTGATAGGGATTGCATTGAATATGTAGATTGCTTTGGGTAGTATCGACATTTTAATAACATTTTTTCTTCCTGGAATCTTTTTCCATTTTTTTTTTGTGTCTTCTTCAATTTGTTTCATAAGCTTTCTATGGTTTTCAGTGTATAGATTTTTCACCTCTTTGTTTAGATTTATTCCTAGGTATTTTATGGTTTTTGGTGCAATCGTAAATGAGATCGATTCCTTGATTTCTCTTTCTGTCGCTTCATTGTTGGTGTATAGGAATGCAACCGATTTGTGTGCGTTGATTTTATATCCTGCAACTTTGCTGAATTCATGAATCAATTCTAGCAGTTTTTTGGTGGAATCTTTTGGGTTTTCCATATAGAGTATCATGTCATCTGTGAAGAGTGAAAGTTTGACCTCCTCCTGGCCTATTTGGATGCCTTTTATTTTTTGTGTTGTCTGATTGCAGAAGCTAAGACTTCCAATACTGTGTTGAATAACGGTCACAAGAGTGGACATTCCTTTCTTGTTCCTGACCTTAGGGGGAAAGCTTTCAGTTTTTCCCCACTGAGGATGATATTAGCATTGGGTCGTTCATATATGGCTTTTATGATCTCGAGGTATGCTCCTTCTATCCCTACTTTCTTGAGGGTTTTTATCAAGAAAGGATGCTATATTTTGTCAAGTGCTTTCTCTGCATCTATTGAGAGGATCATATGGTTCTTGTCCTTTCTTTTATTGATGTGATGAATCACATTAATTGTTTTGTGGATATTGAACCAGCCCTGCATCCCAGGTATAAATCCCACTTGGTCATGGTGAATAATGTTTTTAATGTGTTGTTGGATCCGGTTGGCTAATATCTTGTTGAGGAATTTTGCATCCATGTTCATCAGGGAAATTGGTCTATAGTTCTCCTTTTTGGGGTCTCTGGTTTTGGAATCAAGGTAAAGCTGGCTTCATAGAAAGAGTTTGGAAATTTTCCTTCCATTTCTATTTTTTGGAAGAGCTTCAAGAGAACAGGTGTTAACTCTTCCTGAAATGTTTGGTAGTATTCCCCTGGAAAGCCATCTGGCCCTGGACTCTTGTTTTTGGGGAGAGTTTTGACTACCAATTCGATTTCCTTACTGGTTATGGGTCTGTTCAAATTTTCTATTTCTTCCTGTTTCAGTTTTGGTGGTGTATATGTTTCTAGGAATTTGTCCATTTCTTCCAGATTGCCCATTTTATTGGCATATGATTGCTCATAATATTCTCTTATTATTTTTATTTCTGCTGTGTTGGTTGTGATCTCTCCTCTTTGATTCCTGATTTCATTTCTTTGGGTCTTTTCCTTTTTCTTTTTGATCAAACTGGCTAGTGGTTTATCAATTTTGTTAATTCTTTCAAAGAACCAGCTTCTGGTTTCATCTGTTCTACTGGTTTTTTGTTGTTGTTGTTGGTTTTTGTTTTGTTTTGTTTTTTTTTGTTTTTGTTTTGAATAGCATTAATTTCTGCTCTGATCTTTATTATTTCCTGTCTTCTTCTGGTTTTGGGTTTTATTTGCTGTTCTTTTTGCAGCTTCTTATGCCTAAAGGCGTAAGGTTAGGTTGTGTATCTGAGATCTTTGTTCCTTCTTTAGGAAGGCCTGGATTGCTATATACTTTCCTCTTATGACTGCCTTTGCTGTGTCCCAGAGGTTTGGGGTTGTGTTGTTATCATTTTCATTGGCTTCCATATACTTTTTAATTTCCTCTTTAACTTTTTTGGCCCATTCATTCTTTAGTAGGATGTTCTTCAGTCTCCAAGTATTTGTTACCTTTCCAATTTTTTTCTTGTGGTTGATTTCGAGTTTCATAGTGTTGTGGTGTGAAAGTATGCGCGGTATGATCTCAGTCTTTTTGTACTTGTTGAGGGCTGATTTGTGTCCCAGCATGTGGTCTATTTAGGAGAATGTTCCATGTGCACTGGAGAAGAATATATATTCCACTGCTTTAGGATGAAATGTTCTGAATATATCTGTTAAGTCCATCTGGTCCAGTGTGTCATTCAAAGCCATTGTTCCTTGCTGATTTTTTGATTAGATGATCTGTCCATTGCTGTGAGTGGGGAGTTGAAATCTCCTACTCTTATGGTACTACTGTTGATGAGTTTTTTTATGTTTGTGATTAATTGATTTATATATTTGGGTGCTATCACGTTTGCATAAATGTTTACAACTGTTAGGTCTTCTTGGTGGGTAGACTCCTTGATTATGATATAATACCCTTCTGCATCTTTTGATACAGTCTTTAGTTTAAATCTAGATTGTCTGATATAAGTATGGCTAGTCTGGCTTTCTTTTGTTGACCATTAGCATGATAGATGGTTCTTCATCCCCTTACTTTCAATCTGAAGGTGTCTTTATGTCTAAAGTGGGTCTCTCGTAAACAGCATATAGATGGATCTTGTTTTCTTATCCATTCTGTTACCCTGTGTCTTTTGATTGGAGCATTGAGTCCACTGACATTTAGAGTGAGTACTGAAAGATAGGAATTTATTGCCATTATGTTGCTTGTAGTGTTGGAGTTTCCGGTGGTGGTCTCTGGTCCTTTCTAATCTTTGTTGCTTTTGGTCTTTATTTATTTTTTTATATTTTAATCCTTTCTCCCCTCAGAGAGTCCCCCTTAAAATTTCTTGCAGGGCTGGTTTAGTGGTCACAAACTCCTTTAATTTTTGTTTGTCTGGGAAACTTTCTATCTCTCCTTCTATTTTGAATGACAGCCTTCCTGCATAAAGAATTCTTGGCTGCATATTTTTCTGATTCAGCACATTGAGTATATCCTGCCACTCCGTTCTGGCCTGCCAAATTTTTGTGGATAGGTCTGCTGCAAACCTGATATGTCTTTCTTTGTAGGTTAGGGACTTTTTCCCTTGCTGTTTTCTTGATTGTCTCCTTGCCTGAATATTTTGTGAATTTTACTATGATATGCATTGTTGGTAGTCGGTTTTTGTTTAATCTAATGGGGGTCCTCTGTGCTTCCTGGAATTTGATGTCTGTGTCTTACCCCAGGTTAGGAAAGTTTTCTGCTATGATTTGCTCACATAACCGTTCTACCCCTATTTCTCTCTCTTCCTCTTTTGGGACCCCTATGATTCTGATGTTTGTCCTTTTTGATGAGTCACTGATTTCTCTAATTCTTAAATTGTGCTCTTTTGCCTCATTCTCCCTCTTTTTTTCTGCTTCATCATTCTCTATAAGTTTGTCCTCTATATTGCTTATTCTATGTTCTGCTTCATCCATCCTTGCTGCCATGGTATCCATCCATGATTGCAGCTCAGTTATGTCATTTTTCATTTCATTCTGGCTATTTTCTACTTCTTTTTTTCTCTGCTGAAAGGGATTCTAATCTATTTTTGACTGCAGCTAGTATTGTTATTATCGTGATTCTAAATTCTGGTTCAGACATCTTGCTTGTATCTGTGTTGCTTAAATCCCTGGCTGTCGTTTCTTCATGCTCTGTTTTGGAGTAAATTCCTTCGTTTTGTAATTTTGAAGGGCGAAAAGGAAATAATGAGGTAGAAAAATTATAATTAAAAAAATATTAAAATTAAAAAATTAAAAACACATGCACACACACAAATTGAATAGATGATGCTAGATCCTAGGTGTGTTTTGGTCTGGATTTTGAAAGTGGTTTGATAGATTAGAGAACAAAAAGGGGGGAAAAGGAAAGAAGAAATTGTTTGAGAATTTGAAAAAATGAATACACTGAAGTCGACTAAAATGAGGTGGTGGGGGTAAAATAGAATTTGAAAAAATTTACACAGAGGCAAAGAATATAGGAGAAAATTAAGAAATATTTTTAATAAAAATTAAAACTAAATATGAATTTTTTCTATTTCTTTGTCAAGAAAAAGAAGAGAAAACAAGAGAAAAAAATGGAAATTGTTAGAAAATTTGCAAAAGTGAGTACACTGTAGTAGACTAAAAATTATGGAGATAAAACAGAATTTGAAAAATTTTACACAAAAGTAAAATATACTAAAAAAAATTAAAGAAAAATATTTTTAATAAAAATTGAATATAAAAAATAATTTTTTTTCTTTCTGTATTCAAGGAAAAGAATAGAAGTGAAAAGAAAAAAAAAGAAAGGAAATTGAAGAAATGGACCTGCTAACAGATTGAAATAGGACTGAAATTACTTCTTTTTCCCATAGAAGTCAGACTATCAAGTGCTTTATAGTCCATAAACTAAGTAGGCGTTGACATTTGTGTTCTTCAGAGCAAGGTTGGCCCAGTTGGGCAGGGCTCAGTGCAACGGCTCCATTCTTCCCTAGATGGCGCTGCTAACCTACTGGGGTGGAGTGTTGTGGCGCTCCTGGTGTGTATGTGCATGTGTAGGAGCGGTGAAAATGGCGTCACCCAGCTACCCAGTCTCTAATATCAGAACTCTTCTCCTGGATCAGCACTTGCCCACCCATTCTCTCTTTCAGCTTTCCTTTACTCCCTGCTTTTTCACTGTCCATGACCAGGCCCCAGGCAGTACCTCTCTCCTGAGTTTTGCCTCGGATGCGGCTGTTTTCCCTGGCCCCTTACTTCTGAAGGACTGCAGCTTTGACCCATTCCACCCCTCTGCAGGCAGGTCTCTGCAAGCAATGGCCAAATGAGCAATGGCTGAATGTTGGCTGCACCCAGGAATGCTTGCTGGACCCTGCTGCTCCCGGTGCCCCAAGACTGTGGCCAGGTGCCAGTCTGCCCCAGAAAAAGTTCTCGAGATAGTGTAGCAGCAGCTTTTCAGGGATTATGAAAAATCACAACACACATCTGGTGCCAGCCTTCACACTTAATGACCTTGTTCTAGTACCAGCGAATGTGGCCATTTTCTGGGGTCTGCTGGGACCAGGTGGCTTCAGCAGTCTCTACCAGATGTTCTTCCAGCAGTGGAACAGCTTTTCCTGTGTGGCCCGAGAACCTCTTGGACCCCACTCTCCTCCTGGGGATTTGCCTTTCCCACCAGAGCACGGCCAGGTATCGAAGTGCGGAGTTGCAGCCTTTGTGCTCCCTTTGTTTACAGTCTTAATAGAACTTAAACCCTCTCCTTTCTCCCTTTTTTAGTTTAGTCCCTGTGGCTGTTTCCAATTTTCCACTTTTTCTCCAGCTGCTTTTGGGGAGGGGTGCTTTTTCCATATCCCCCCATCCCTTGTCTCCATCCTCTCTCCACCTGCAAAAGCCCCTCCCTTCCTGCGGCTTCTTGCTCCCCAAGTTCACCTCTCTGTGCCATGTACCTAGTGAATTCTGTGGTTCAGGTTGTGCAGATTGTTGTGTTAATCCTCCAATCAGTTTTCTAGGTGTGCAGGATGGTTTAGTGTTGGTCTGGCTGTATTTCATGGACACGAGACACACCAAAAACTTCTATGCTGTTCTACCATCTTGGCTTCTCCTGCTTTGCTTTCTTTTTATGGGATCTGTTGCCCCCACATAAAAATGAGGTCTGGTCATTATAGGACCTAATTACATTCTTTGAATGTACTGATCCTTGTCTGTTTGCTATGTGGTTTGGCCAGTGGGGGTCTCCATGGCGTGTACCACACATAGCTGCCTCCTTGGTGAAATGGACATGGCTTCAAATGGTTTCTCATTTCCCTGAGTGCACCTATTTATGCTACAGGACATTAGGTGGAGTGAATACCCCATTCTGACTTGGTGGATGTGCCTCCCCACCCATTCTCCTTAGGAGCTGGCTGCTTCAAGTAGAGACTAGGGAATATTCTCCAGTTACCTGCCTAAGGTTCCTCAGGAAGCGGGAAGGCAAGGAGCCACAGGTTCTCATATCCAAAATGACATCTGGCTTCAGAAGACCCAATCCCAAGATGGGTTTCTGCCATTTTCAGAAACTACTGTTGTGTACAGTAACAACACGGTAATTTGCTTTTTCTTCTCATATTTAGTTGAGAAGTTCCATGCAGAATGATAAGGGGAAAAAAAAGATAACAGTATATGGATACCAGGCTCTCCCAACTCCCGGACAAATAATTGCAATGCTTCGTGCAAAATAAGTAGTAAGAACACCCATAGATGCTGTGGGAGGAGAGAAGAAAAGTATCTGAATTCTGCCTCATGGCTGAAGAATGCTTCACAGAAAATTGTGTCCCTGAAGGATGAGTAGGAGTTTACCAGGTAAAGATGAAATGGAAGTGAATTCTTGGAAGAGGAAAGAGGATGTGTGAAGTGTGCAGTGAGCACTTGGCTGTGACCTGGGCATCCTCAGGAATATCACCAGTGAGGCAGACAGCAGCCAGATTATGAGAGGTCTAGGATGAGCTCAACGCCATGTCTGCTTTCATGTTACCACCAAGGCTCGTGTAATAGCTGGCACACAGTAGGTACTCAATAAATGCTTACTTAATGAATGAATGAAAGAACAAGTAAATGAGGAACCTGGACATTAATAGGGAGTCTTGTGATAAGATTTTTTGAAACAACTGGTGGATAATGTAGAGGATGGCCCACATTGGAAGGATGCTAAATGGTGAGGACGTTAGGTAAAACAGACAAGGAAAAGAGTGACAGGCAGGGCTAAAGCAAAAACATACCTTCAGGAATGCAGAGGATGTCTCAGATTCTGGAGACACTTCTCCAATGAACCTGAGGTATTCAGTTGGATGTGGGGGACATGTTGAGTATGGCATAGCTATATGGCAGTTGTGAGAAAGAGGTAAAATTCAATAGGAATGAACAGTTACACAGTCCAGCCAGGCATTGGGAAGGGAAGTGGGGAGAGTACCAGTGAGATGTCACCAGCATCTCCAGTACGTGCTCCAGTGTGGGCTTGTGGGACTGTGAATCATCATCTCAGCTGGGCATCCCAGTCTTCACTGGTATGTTAGAAAATTTTGGTAAGAATGTAAAATTATTTTTTCCTGAGTTCCAATACTATGCTTTCTCTTCTGTCATGTGAAAACGTTGAGTTGAGTAGATTGTAATTGGATTACATAGATTACATGGAATGGGGCATAATTTATTGAAAATAATAGAAAGATGAATAACATATCAGAGCTGATACCAATGAAAATGGTTCATATAATGTAACATTTGTTGAAAAAAAGATACCGCCTAGCATGTGCCAGGCACTTGGAAATATTTTAAAAATATAAATTACTTAAAAAAATCAGTTACTTAATTCTCATATCCCCATGGAGACATTGTCAAAATTATGTGTTGTGCAGATACAGAAATTGAGGAACAGAGAGGTTATGTTTCTTCTGTGAGGTCACATAGCTGGTAAGTAGAAGAAGCCAGGTGTGAACCCAACATTCTCTCCGAAGTCACCACACCTACCCACTCGTGTGGGCTGGCTTCTGTTGTTAAATCGTGTCCCAGGTGGATGATGACTGATTTAGGCCACTGGAGTGGCCAGGCCTGGAAAGTAATCACATACAAATGATGTCACAGTTAGAAATAGTTTTATAAGCATGGAGTGAAGGTTAAACCATTCATTTGTTGTCACTATTGAGGCCATGTTTAGTGCTCTTCTCAGTCTTTCAGTTTACTCACTTGTGCTGACAAAACGTTTAATGCTTTGCAAATGCAAAGTGTCGAGAACCCTTAGTCAAAACTTTTCATTGATTGTGTCCAGACCCAGACCCCTTATTTCTCCCCGGGGATTCAGGAGTCAGGTGCAAGGACATGGAGTCTGGGTGAAGTGGGTCTGTGCAACTGAGGGACAACCCCAGAAGAGTTCGTGAACCACTTTTGGAGTGGTTCGCAAACTCATCTTGGCTACGCAAGTGTGTGCTACTTCTGCCTGAAGACTTTGAAGCTGCCCAGTAGAGAAGCAGAAGAGATTCTGGAGACAGCCTGTCTGTGTTCAAGCCCTTCCTTCGCCACTCATCAGTCATGAGACTTTGGGAAAGTTACTCATGACTTTACCTCTCGCAGTGTCTTCACCTGTAAACAGGGCTAAGAATGGTCCCTGCCTTAGAGGGTTATTTTGAGGTTTGAGTTAATGCATCATAATTAGTCCTCAATACGTGTCTGCTTTTATTAATCTGCCAGTAGCACCCCAGAAACCAATCCACCTACTCTCCCCAAAATCTCTTTCCCTTTTATGTCCCCGTAGCATCTGTTTGCATTGTTTATACAGTAAAGATGAAGTATTTAAGGACTAGGATGCCCGGGGCTTGTTTCTTACATGAGCCTGCATATGTAAATGAAGTAGCATTTGGATGGAGTCTTTCACTGGACACACTCCTTCCCAACTATGCTTATTGTGTCCAGAATTGTAAAAAAAAATGGCAATAATAATGGAAAATGGCTGGTTTCTGAGATGTTTGTAGAATGCCAGTGCAACTTTAGTTCTCTCACTTTTGGAATATCTGTAAACATTTCATTGTTTAAAAACACATCTAGGGGCGCCTGGGTGGCTCAGTCAGTTAAGCGTCCGGCTTCAGCTCAGGTCACGATCTCGCGGTCCACGAGTTCGAGCCCCGCGTCAGGCTCTGGGCTGATGGCTCAGAGCCTGGAGCCTGCTTCTGATTCTGTGTCTCCCTCTCTCTCTGCCCCTCCCCCGTTCATGCTGTGTCTCTCTCTGTCTCAAAAATAAATAAACGTTAAAAAAAATTAAAAAAAACACATCTAATCTCTTCCATTGATTATAACACTATAAGTCAGTGTTATTTACTTACTCTTTTTCTCATTACACTTCACATGTGCAAAATTAGTGTGCCTGATGACATCATTAGTACATACATGGTTGGCTTCCCCCCCCCCCCCACTGATTGTTGTTAAAGTTGCCTGCCTTCAGTAAAGACCCCAGTGATGTGTCAAAACAGGGCAGTGGGGACTGCCTGCTCCCAATAGGAAGAAGGATTTTATCCCTGGCAATGTTTAGAATTTTAAGGCCATGGCCATTAATAACAAGAAGACCTGACTTTGTAACAATTACTATTGTTATAGATTCTTTCTAGACAACATACCCATGTTGCCTGCGCCCAGGCCTTCCCCTTGGTGGTAAACACTAACATGTACAAATCATAAGCATCCACTCGATCAACTTGACACAAGTGCTTGTAACCACCATGCAAATCAAGATGGAGAACATTTCTAGCAACTCGGAGATTTTTCCATGTCCTTTTCCATCAGTACTCACCCCCATTTCCAGTTTAGGTGACTTCATCAACATAGATTGCTCTGTGTGTTCTTAAACTTTGTATACATAGAAGCAAAGAGTACATACTCTTCTGAGCAAGGCTTCTTTTCCTTAATTTTATGTAAGAATTTCATCCAAGTTGCTGCATGTAGGGTAGTGTGCTCTGTTTTACTGCTGGGGAGCAGTTTTGTGACTTTGTAACAATTTATTTACACATTCAGCTACTGATGGACTTTGGGTTATTTCTGTTGTTTCGGTTGCTGTGAGCAAAGCATCTGGGAAGGTTCTTACAGGTGATATGTTCTCCTTTTCTTTGAGAACAAAATAGGGGTGAGGCTCTTGGAGCATCCCTCAGTCCTGGGGCATAGGGTTAGCTTTAGTAGATCCTGTCACACTGTTCTCCAAAGTGGTTGTATTGTCACAGTCCACTGTTAGTTATTCATTATTTTTAAGTAACTTAAACAGTATCCTCAAACCTACCACTGAAATAAGGGTTATGTCCCCTACTTTAAAAATGAAGACACTGGGGTGCCTGAGTGGCTCAGTCAGTTAAGGGTCCGGCTTCGGCTCAGGTTGTGATCTCATGGTTCATGAGTTCGAGCCCCTCATTGGGCCCTCAGCTGTCAGCACAGAGTCTGCTTCTGATCCTCTCTCTCTCTCTGCTCCTTCACCACTCACTCTCTCAAAAATAATAAACAAATAAAAATTTAAAAGAAAGTGAAGAAACTGACTCAGGAGGGGTTTAGGGCTTGTACATACTGCCCAGCTAGAAAATGCCATAAATGGGAGTTACCCCCAGGTCTTCTCAATTCAAGGACACCTAGGTCTCTCTCTGTTCTAGCATCTTTATAGAACAGTTCCTTTAAAGACATTGAGTTATCTGCAAGCAGAAAAGGCACTTGTAAGGCATTCACTGGTACAAAATAGGGAGAAAAAAAATCTCAAATTCTGGCCAGGAAAAAAAAAATTGTGTGTTTCACACTTCTGCCAAAGAACTTGCTGGCAGAGAGCAAATTGCCTGTCGGACATGGATGCTGGCATGATTCCCAGCACAACCTGCCTATACCTTGTTTGGCATCAGAGTTTCAAGATTTTATGTGCCCACAGGGCCAGTGCATGGCATCCTTGCACGGATCTTCTTGTATTCACCTCAAAATGTTTTCCTTCATTATCAAAAATAAAACCTACACCCTTGCTAAGCAAAGTGTGGCCCAGGGACCATCAGCAGGTATCAATGGGAGCTTGTCAGAGACACTGAATCTCAGGCTCTACTCCAGCCCTTGAAGTGCTGCGGTGTGACAAGGTTCCCCAGGTGTTCCTGTGGTCACCCAACTTTGAGAAGCCCTGATGCAGAGAGCTCTAGATTGGATATCACTTCCTGCTGTTGTGGGGTCTGTGGGAACATGACCCTTCATCTCTGAGTCTCAGTGTCCCAATCGGAAATATGGGGCTAATGATATGTACTTTGCAGAGTTGTAATAAGGACTGAAAAATATAATAAATGCAAAAAAGCAATGACAATTCCTGACAAATGTTGGTGCTCAACCAAATGATAGTTGCCCATCTTTTTTTTAAGTTTATTTATTTTGAGAGAGAGAGAGAGAGAGAGAGAGAGAGAGGAAGAGAGAGAATCCCAAGCAGGATCCACGTTGTCAGTGTAGAGCCGAATGTGGGGCTCCGTCTCACAAACTGCAAGGTCATGGACGCTTAACTGACTGAGCCACACAGGTGCCCCAATAGCTTCTCATGTTGAAGGTATACTCAAGCCAGGTGGGTCTGACTTTCTCAGGGATAAAATGCAAGCCTTTCATGATCGTCAACACTCTGTACCCCGTGCCTAGTCTTCCCCTACCCGCATTAGCACTGTAAGAGGATTAAGTATCTGTAAATGTCAGGCCTCACTTGGAGCTATACCTGGAAGTTACCCAAGCATGAGGGGCAGCCAAGGCCTGTCTCAGCTGATGTTCTTTGCTGACTGCTGCATGAAAAACCATAGAACTTAAAATAAAAATGGAGAGCTGCAGCTATGGAATAAAAAGAGCAAAACACCTGCCAGGATAATAAGCAGGTTTTTCAGGAGAAGTTTGTTATATAATAGGACAGAGACATTCATGGGCAGGGAGGAAGGGGAAGGGTTGGGAGATGGGAGCCATGACATGTCAGAAAGCTGGTGTGTATAAATATTGCTCATAAGCAAATTAAGGATTTTTAAAAATAGGCAAGGAAAGGTCTCTCCAGCTGAGCTGTCCTGAAAAATGAGATGTCCCTGAGCTACAAGTTAGTATATTTTTCCTGGTTGAAAAAGAAATATGTTTGATTGGACAAATATCTTTAGCAATGATAATTACATGGGTCCCTGAAACATTTCTCGCCTGGTCATTTTCTGCAGGGTTAATATCAGTGGAACATATTAAAAAAACACGACTTGTATTTAATGACCTTTTTCTCCTTTCTTGGTACTAGTTTTCACTGCGTGATTTCTGCCTTTGGTGTCAGATTGTACAGGAAAGCAGTTGAGAAGGTTTGGGTGATAACAACAGGCCCAATCAATTTTTATAGGGCCAGCAGCAGTGATGACTTAATTGATACCTTGGTGAAAAAGGCTGTGATCCTTATGCTAAATTATTTAAAAAATAGCTTTCAGTGTAAGTTTTTAGAATTCTGTCTAGTCTCTTGGTGTTTGAAATAGTACCAACAGTTTGAATGTGGACAGGCTTAAGAATGGAAATTTCATGGCTAATGTGAAATACAGGATTTCAGTAGCTGAGTGAAGCCGGGGGTACTGACCAGGGTGGAGCAGGCAAAGGGAAGTGCAGATAATGTATGTCATGAGGACAATCGATCCAACCTGGTAGCCCGTAAGCACTGTTGTGTTTTAAATGGACTTTGTACTTCCTGTCACAAAGACATATTCAATTAGGTGATATCCTGTGATTATTTCCAACCTTATGTGATTTCACAAAAACATTATTGAAACTAGGGGAAATCATTCTAAACACAGGCAAAAGAAAATGCTTTGATTGGAATTATAATAATGTCTTTCACAATTTCTGACAGATAAATTATGAACATTTGCAGCAAAACTTTGGAGCACGGTGTTAATTTGAGCTAAGTTCAGACTGTCTGTGGAGCTTTTATTTTTACAAATGAGTGTTGAGCTATTGGGATGGAGGAAAGCTGGTGCTTCTTGCTTTTGAAAGGTGATGACTTTTGCATTTATCTTATAGTGATAATAAATACAAAGTAGCAAGTGTCAGATTAGAATAAGGAGCTTCCTGGGAGCAGCCCCTACGGACAGCCATTTCTCAGAAGTCTGTCTCCTGTAAAGCTTTCAAGATGGGGTAGATGGTTTCCATTTACTGTGTATATCACTTTACAAGTATGATATTTCCAACTGATACTATTTTCTAAGCTACTAGTTTTCTCATGCTTCAGTATAACCGTAGAGAACTTATATAAAATTATTGCTGTCCCAAACCTGGGAGATTTTGAGGTTTTCTGGAGGAAAAAAAAAAGGCCCTGAAATGTAAACAACAATATCAAAACTTGAAGACAGACACTGAAAATACTTTGCAGGGAAAGAGATGAACCTAAACCATTGTCTTAATATGCACCATTTCTTGTGCCTGTTTTACAAGGTCAGGAAGTTCAGACACTTCCCAAGAGTTTCTTATTCTTTTTCTTTAACTTTTTTTTAATGTTTATTTATTTTTGAGAGAGACAGAGCATGAGCAGGGAAGAGGCAGAGAGAGAGAGGGAGACGCAGAATCTGAAGCAGGCTCCAGGCTCTGAGCTGTCAGCACAGAGCCTGATGTGGGGCTCGAACTCATGGACCGTGAGATCATGACCTGAGACAAAGTCAGATGCTTAACTGACTGAGCCACCCAGGCGCCCCTCCCAAGAGTTTCTTATTTACCAACAGTGCAAATAGAGTGTAACTTTACTGTCACGATAGCTACTGCTCATTGGTATGAGTCACCGAGAGGCACCTGGGTGGTTCATTCGGATAAGCGTCTGACTTTGGATTTCAGCTCTGGTCATGATCTCACAGGTTGTGCGTTTGAACACCACTTTGGGCTCTGTGCTGATGGTGCAGAGCCTGCTTAGGATTCTCTCTCCCTTTCTCTCTTCCTCTCCTCTGCTCTGTCTCTCTCTATCAAAATAAATAAACTTAAAAGAGTCACTGAGAAAACTTAAAAAGGGGTTAACAATGTTTTAATATATTTGAACACTGAGCAGTATAGGGAATAGATGAATGAATGCTACGTCCTATAGAACAGTGAACAGGGCACTATTGTAAAATGTGGGGTACCTAAGAATTTCGAATAGAGTCATAGAATCATAAAGACATAGGGGCATTTGGTGTCACATAATCCAGTCCTAATACTTTATACTACTCCAACAATTTTATTGTTCAGTCGTTGCTTCAACATATGAGATAAAGGGATAATTAGGAAACCCATTTGATTTTAAATAAATTCTATTTTGTAGAAAATTTTAACATTGAACTCACCTCTTCCTCTCTATTGATTTCCTTTATGGTTATGGATCTCCCTCAATAGCCACACTGAAACATTCTGACCCCTTTGCTGCAAGACACAATTTCAAATATATATACGTGTGTGTATATATGTGTGTGTTTGTGTGTGTGTGTGTGTGTGTGTGTGTGTGTGTGTGTGTGTATTTTCTGTATGTGGTTGCCAGAGGCAAGGGAGTGGGTAGAGGGGGTAAAATGTGTGAAGAAGGTCAAAAAGCATATAAACAGTTATAAAATAAATGAGTATTTGTGATACAACCTACAACATGGTGACTACAGTTACTAATACTGTATTGCATATTTGAAAGTTGCTAACATAATAGATCTTAAAATTTATTATCACAAGAGAAAAAAATTGTAACTATGTATGGTGATAGATGTTAACTACAGATGGTCTCCATCTTAGAACGTTCAACTTAACAATTTTTCAACTTTACGATGGTGTGAAAGCAGTTCACATTCAGTAGAAACTGCACTTCGAATTTTGAGTTTTGGTCTTTTTCTGAGCAAGCGATATGCTAAATGATTCTCTCTCTCTCTGTCTCTGTCTCTCTCTCTGTCTTATTACATGAGCAGTATATGTTTACTGTAGACACTGTAAATAACCAAAAACTTGACATGAAATGGTCATTCAGTACCCAGACCACCTGATATATTCATTGTTCGTTACTGTTTTGGGATGTGGCTTTCTAGACGCTTTTCCTATGCACATGTTATATATATATCTTTAATAAAAATACTGTTTTCCAGGCTGATTTTCCAGTTAATATATCTTCAGCTTTGTCCCATGTCAACAAATCTTTGCTTACAATATTTTAATGACTACAGAATATCCCATTGTCTATTATTTGTTATGATTTATTTTTGCCAATTAAGATCATCTCTTTTTTTATACTAATGTAAGCACTATAATGGATATATGTATGCACATCTTACTGATATGACTGAGGCTTCTTTTTAATTAGTTTCAGGTGCACAATGTAGTGATTCAACAATTTTATATATCACCCAGTGCTGGTAACCATCAGTTCTCTATAGTTAAAAGTCTGTTTCATTATTTGTCTCTCTTTTTTTCCTCTTTGCTTATTTGTTTCTTATATTTCACATGAGTGGAATCATATGACTTTATATGACTTTCTTTCTATGTCTTTCTGTGACTGACTTATTTCACCTAGCATAATACACTGTAGCTCCATCCATGTTGTTGCAAATGGCAAGATTTCATTCTTTTTTATGGCCAAATAGTATTCCATACCACTTCTTTAAACGTTCATCTATCCATGGACACTTGGGCTGCTTCCATAATTTGGATATTATAAATACTGCTGCTATAAACATAGGGATGCATGTATCTCTTTGAATTAGTGTTTTTGTATTTTTTGGGTAAATAACCAGTAATGCTGTTACTGGGTCACAGGGTAGTTTTATATTTAATATTCTGAGGAAGTTCCATACTATTTTCCACATGGCTCTATCAGTTTGCATTCCCACCAATAGTGCATGCATGAGTGCTCCTTTTTCTCCACATCCTGGCTAACACTTGTTTCTTGTGTTGTTGATTTTAGCCATTCTGACGGGTGTGAGGTGATCTCTCATTGTAGTTTTGATTTACATTTCCCTGATGATGAGTGATGTTGAACATCTTTTCATGTGTCTGTTGGCCATCTGGGTGTCTTCTTTGGAGAAATGTCTGTTCATGTCTTCTTCCCATTTTTAATTGGTTTATTTATTTTTGGGGTGTGGACTTGCAGAATTTCCTTACATATTTTGTATACTAACCCTTTATCAGATACATCATTTGCAAATACCTTCTTCCATTCTGTAGGTTGCCTTTTAGTTTTGTTTATTATTTCCTTCACTGTGCAGAAACTGTTTTAGGTTGATAAGAGTCTCAGTAGTTCATTTCTGTTTTAATTTCCCTTGCCTCAAGAGACATATCTAGAAAAATGTTGCTATGGCTCATGTCAGACAAATTATTACATGTGTTCTTGACTAGGATTTTTATGATTTCAGATCTTGCATTTGGTATTTAATCCATTTTGAGTTTATTTTTGTGTATGGTGAAAGGAAGTCATCCAGTTTCTTTCTTTTGCATGTTGCTGTCTAGTTTTCCCAACACCATTTGTTGAAGAGACTTTTTCCCATTGGATATTCTTTCCTGCTTTGTTGAAGATTAATTGACCACCTAATTATGGGTCTATTTCTAGGTTTTCTATTCTGTTCTATTGATCTGTGTGTTTAGTTTTGTGCCATTACCATACATTTTTTATTTCTATGGCTTTGTAATATAGCTTGATGTGACACCTCCAGCTTTGCTTTTCTTTGTCATGATTGCTTTGGCTATTTGGGGTCCTCTCTAATTCCATATCAATTTTAGAATTTTTTGTTCTAGTCATGTGAAAAATGCTGTTGGTATTTTGATAGGGATTGCATTACATCTGTAGATTGTCCTGGATATATAGACATTTTAACAGTATTTGTCCTTTCATCAGTGTTTTACAGTTTTCAGAGTACAGGTTTTTCACCTCTTTGTTTAGGTTTATTATTGGCTATCCTTTTTGGTGCAGTTGTAGATGGGGATGGTTTTTGTAATTTCTCTTTCTTCTGCTTCCTTATCAGTGTATAGAAATGCAACAGATTTCTGTGCATTGATTTTGTATCCTGTGACTTTATTGAATTCATTTATCAATTCTAGTAGTTTTTTGGTGGAGTCTTCCAGGGTTTTTTTAATGTATAGTATCATGTCTTCTGCAAATAGTGAAAGTTTGACTTCTTCCTTGCTGATTCTGATGCCTTTTATTTCTTTTTGTTGTTGATTTCTGTGGCTAGGACTTCCAGTACTATGTTGAGTAAAAGAGAGTAGACATCCTTGTCTTGTTCTTAGCAGGAAAGCTTTCAATTTTTTCACAATGAGTATGATGCTCACTGTGGGTTTTTCATATATGGCCTTTATTATGGTGAGGTATGTTCCCTATAAACCCACTTTGTTGAGGGCTTTAATCATGAATGGATGTTGTACTCTGTCACATGCTTTTTCTGCATTTATTGAAATAATCATATGGGTTTTATCCTTTCTCTTGTTGATGTGATGTATCACTTTGATTGATTTGCAAATATTGAACCACACTTGCATGGGAATAAATGCCACTTGATTATGGTGAATGATTTTCTTGACATGTTCTTGGATTTCTTTTGCCAATATTTTGTCAGTGATTTTTGCACCTATTTTCATCAGAGATATTGGCCTATAGCTCACTTGCTCTCTCTCTCTCTCTCTTTTGTTTCTTTATCTGGTTTCAGTATCAGGGTGATATTGGCCTCAAAGAATAAATCTGGAAGTTTTCCTTCTTATATTTTTTGGAATAGTTTGAGAATAGGTATTAATTATTCTTTCAGTGTTTGGTAGAATTAGCTTGTGAAACCATGTAATCCTGGACTTTTTGTTTCTTGGGAATTTTTTGATTACTGATTTTATCTCCTTGCTGGTAATTGGTCTGTCCAAATTTTCTATTTCTTTCTGCTTCAGTTTTGGTAGGTTACATGTTTCTAGGAGTTTATCCAGTTTTCTATAGTTGGCATATAGTTTTTCATGCTATTGTCTTACAATTGTTTCTATTTCTGTGGTATTGGTTGTTATTTCTCCTTTTTCATTTATGGTTTTGTTTATTTGAATCTTGTCTCTCTCTCTCCCTCAATGAGTCTGGCTAGAGGTCTTTCAATTTGTTGATCTTTTCAATGAACCAGCTTTTGCTTTCATTGATCTGTTCTATTGCATTTAGTTTGTCTATCACTATATCACTTATTTCCTACTCTAATATTTATTTCCTTCTTTCTGGTGATTTGTGTTTTGTTTGTTGTTCTTTTTCTAGCACCTTCAGGTGTAAGGTTAGGTTCTTTATTTGTGATCTTTTTCTTGCTTCTTGAGGTAGACCTATATTACAGATAGACCTGTATAAACTTCCCTGTTAGGACCACTTTTGCTGTATCCTAAATGTTTTGGATTGTTGTGTTTTCATTTTCATTTGTTTCCATGTACTTTTTAATTTCTTCTTTGATTTATTGGTTGACCCATTTATTGTTTAGTAGCATGTTATTTAACCTTCATGTACTTGTGGTCTTCCCAGATTTTTTTCTTGTGGTTGATTTCTATTTTCATAGTGTCATGGTCAGAGAAGATGCATAGTACAACTTTTATATTTTTTGAATTTTTTAAGGCTTGTTTTGTGACCTAATATGTGACCTTTTCTGGAGAATGTTCCATGCGCACTTAGAAACGATGTGTATTCTGCTGTTTTAGGATGGAATGTCGTGAATATGTCTGGTAAGTCCATATGGTCCAGTGTGTCATTGCAAGTAAGCCACTGTTTTCTTGTTGATTTTCTGTTTGGATAATCTGCCCAATAATGTAAGTGGGATGTTAAAGTCCCCTATCAGTATTGTATTACTGTCAATTAGTTCCTTTATGTTTGTTTTTAATTGTTTTGTGTATCTAGGTGCCTCCATGTTGGGTGCATAAATATTTCCAATTGTTATATCTTCTTGGGTTGTCCCTTTTATTGTATACTATCCTTCTTTGTTTTTACCCTCTGTTTTAAAGTCTGTTTTGTCCAATATAAGTATTGCTACTCTAGCTCTCTTTTGACAATCATTTGCATGATAAATGTTTCTCCATCCCCTCACTTTGAATCTTCAGGTGTCTTTAGGTCTGAAATGAGTGTTTTTAAACAACATATAGATGGGTTCTGTTTTTTAATCCACTCTTA
The DNA here is from genome assembly GCF_022079265.1 of Lynx rufus. Lineage (NCBI taxonomy): Eukaryota > Metazoa > Chordata > Mammalia > Carnivora > Felidae > Lynx > Lynx rufus. The sequence goes on from NW_025814824.1 coordinate 20,293,485, forward strand.
CACTCTGTGGCTTTTGATTAGAGCATTTAGTTCATTTACATTCAATGTAATTATTGATAGATTAGTATTTATTGTCATTTTGTTACTTGTTTTGTGGCTGTTTTGTAGGGGGGTTTTTTGATCATTTTTTCTCTTTCTCATGGTTTGCTGGTTTTCTTTAGTGATATACTTGGATTCCTTTCTCTTTAGTCTTTGTATATCAGTGATTTTTGATTGGTGGGTACCATTTGGTTTGTATATAACATCTTCTGCATATAGGAGTCTATATTAAGTTAATGGTTGCTTAAGTTTGAACCCATCTTTACTCCCCTAAAACCCATCATGTTTTATGTATATGGTGTCATATCTTACATACTTTGTTTAATCCATATCTTGACTGATTTTTACAGAAATACTTGTTTTTACTTTTAATGTTTAGACTTATTACTCATTTCTTTCCACTCAAAGAGTCCCCTTTAATATTTCTTATAGGGCTGGATTAGTGGTCATGAACTCCTTTAGTTTTTGTTTGCCTGAGAAACTCTGTATCTCCTTATATTCTGAATGATGTCCTTGCTGGATAGATTATTATTGGCTAAAGGTTTTTTCCCATTCAGCACTTGAAATATATCATGCCACTCCCTTCTGGTTTGCAAAGTTTCTGCTGAAAAATCTGCTGGTAGCCTTGTGGAGTTTCCCTTATATGTAACTGTCTTCTTTTCTCTTGCTGCTTTAAATTTTTTTTTTCTTTATCACTACTTTCTGCCATTTTAATTACTATGTGTCTTGGTGTGAACCTCCTTTGGTTGATTTTGTTGGGGGATCTCTGCACCCCTAGAACTGGATATCTGTTTCCTTCCCTAGATTAGGGAAGTTTTCAGCAATGACACTTTCAAGTAAATTTCCCACCCCCCTTTTCTCTCTCTTCTCCTTCTGGGATCCCTATAATGCAAATGTTGTTATGATTGATGGAGTCTTTGAGTTCCCTAAATCTCTACTTGTTTTGCATAATTCCTTTTTCCTCTCAGTTGTTTAGCTTGACTACTTTCCATTGATGTCTTCTAGTTCATTAATTTATTCCTTTGTTTCTTCCACCCTGCTATTTATTCCATCAAATGTATTTTTAATTTCATTTACTATGTTTTTATCTTTGATAGGTTCTTTTTTATCTCTGTGTTAAGGGTCTCACTGATGTTCTCTAGTCTTTTCTCACATCCAGTACCTTTATTATCATTACTTTAAATTCTCTATCAGGCATGTTACTTGTATCTGTTTTGTTTAGGTCTCTTGCTGTGGTTTTGTCCTGTTCTTTCATTTGTGACAAATTACTGTGTCTTCCCATTTTGCCTAACTCTCTGTGTCTATTTCTGTGTGTTAAGCAAGTCAGCTATGTCTCTTGCTCTTGAAATTAATGGGAGGCTGTGCACTTTAACTAGGTGGCGCTGGTCCTCCTCCACAGGGGACTTGCTGCCACTGTGGAGATCAGAGTGTCAGGGGCTGCTCTGCAAAGCACATCTAGGGGAGGTCCCTGTCCTCTGTAGGAGATCAGGAGACACAGTGTTGGGAAGGTTTGAGAGTCTTCTGGGGGAGGGATTCTGCAGCATGACACTGAGGGTACTGTGGCAGGCCTGGCTGGAGGAGGGTAGGGTGTGGTATAAGCAAGTTAGGTAGTTAGTGGCTGTGTGTTTATGATGAGAGGCAAGGGAGGGAAATGGTGCCTGCCAGCTCTTTGTTCCTGAAGAACTCCCCTAAGGGAACCCTGAAATTAGTAACTAACCCTTCTGTAAGCTCTAGATTCCTTTCAAACTGCTGCTTCCAAGCTGTATTCCTATGGTTTGTTTGTTGTGCTGTCTCTTTAAGGGTGGGGGTGCAGATTTCTTATCACCTTGCAGGCTTTCTCAGAGCCTAGCTGCTGATTTTTAACATTCTGGGTTTTAAGTCCCATACTCACAAAATTCAGTGCCTCTGGCTTTCAAAGCAAGTGCTGCAGGTATTCTTCTTCCCATTGTAAGTTCCCTAATGTGCTAGTGAGTTTCTTGCCCTCTCTTCACTCACAGCTCCTTCCCTCCCTGCTGTGGTCAGACCCCCAGGGTTTAAGTTCTCTCCTAGTCCTGGCTTTTCCTACTCTCTTTGATGTGGCCTCTTTTTTATGTATCTAATAAATTATAGGTGGTAGTCCACATTTTATTATAAAATAGGCTTTGTGTTAGATGATTTACCCAACTGTGGACTAATGTAAGCAGTCTGAGCATGTTTAAAGTAGGATAGACTTACTCTGATGTTTGATAGATTAGGTGTATTAAATGCATTTTTGAGTTAATGACATTTTCATTTTATAATGCGTTTATCAGGATGTAACCCCATCATAAGTTGAGGAAGATCTGCAGACTTATTGTAGTGATGGTTTATACAAATATTGAATCATTTTGTTATACATCTGAAACTAATAAAATGTTGCATGCCGATTATACCTCAATAGAAAAAAATAAAATCAGCCAATCCCTGTTGAGATTTTGATTGGAAGAGTTCAATGAACTTAAGTTCAATGAACTTACAGATGCATTTGGCAAAAATTAGCATCATTGGGAACATGATGTTATCAGTTAGTCTGGTAATTGGTTTGAAAACGTAATAGAAATAAATTTGTGCCAGACAATAATGTCTTATAATTTATTCCCTTTATTTTGGGGAAAATATCTCATTCACAGTAACAATAAAGAGTATAGGTTGCATAATCAATGAAAGACCATGAAGAAGGAATGAAGAGAGATTTAGACTATCACATAAAACAAAAAACAAAAAAAATGATAAACTTCTGTATTACTCCCAAAGTATTTCTCTCACTATTTTAACCATCCATAGTTATTTATTAATGTAATTACTTGCGCATCTAGTCATTTAACAACATATACGATGCATACTGAATGCATATACATAGAATGTACCATAAGCTGTATTAGGCACAAGAATTCAATATTAAATGTATATAGTAACACTAAAATGGACTCACAGTGATTTATCATTGTTATTGACACTTTATATGTATTGTGCTGTATAATTCTCACAATAACCTTAGAAGAACAGTTTTTCTCTCTGTGTTACAAACATGAAAACTGAGAATAGGTGGAATTAAGTTTTGCCTACAAATTTACACAGTAATGAAACAGAAATTTGAATCTATTTCCTAGACCCTGTAGTCTGTGCTTTTAACTATTTAATTCTTACTCCGTAGCTTAAGTTGGGAGATACACATGCAAATAGTTATAGTATTATTTAATATGTACTATACAACGATAATATAGGAAATGTGCAAAGAGATGGTTTTAATTCTGACTGCAGGTTTCAAGAGCAGGTAATTCTTTGAAAGATGCACCTTGAATGATGAGTAGGGCAGCCAGGAAAATGAGCAGATGATATACAAAATAGAGGAGCATGAAAACTTCAGGTAACAAAACATAGTAAATATTAATGGAGCATAAAGTACAGGGAGAGGTATCTGAAGATATAAGGAAATCAATAGGAAACCAGAGTTTAGGACTTAGAGAGCTACAGATACCAAGGAGCCTTGAAAATGCTCCCTAGAAAATGTGGGAAATCATTGATGGGAAGCCAATAATTAGATTTGCATTTTAGAAAGTTCTTTCCAGCAGCATTTTCATAGTTAACTCAGAGAGGGCTAGACTGGAGCCAGAGAAGAATGTGAGGGGGTATGATACAAAGGAATACTTTGGAGTGGGTCCACAAATCCTATATGTAGAGAAGAAAACACTGCTCTCTAGGTGGTTTCAAAGCAACAGAGTAGAGTCGGGGGGCACAGGATATCAGGGGTGTCCGCTTGGCATCAGAGATTGTTAACTTTTGGACCTGTATGTGCTTATCTTCCAAACTGTGCTTCTTAATGTCATGGACAAGGATATTTGTAATCTTGAATGCATGACCTGCCTTTGTTGCTGGTTGGTGGGGCTGGCCAACTCCAGCTGCTGCTTAGCAGCTATTAGTGGCTATTTTCTCTTTCATCAGAGCCTTGCTGTGCTGGCCACCCCTTGTGTATTATCAGCTGCCCTTTTTTTTTTTTTTTTTTTTTTTTTTTACCAATTAAGCCCCAAAGATAACAGCAGCAAACTAATATGTGAGTCAATGGAATCTTTGCAATATTTAAAGGTTCTAATATTAAGGACTATATTGGGTTATTGAGCACTCAATTAAAGAGCCTCAAGTGTTTAATTTAGGATTTTCCATACAACAGGTATTGTTTGTTAATTAGTTAATTAAGTAACAAATGATTATTGAAAACATGCATTAGGATTAAGCAAGCTGCAAGAGAGATAAAGATATCTCCAAGGCAATTAGCTCATTGTAATTTTAATGATAAATGTGTAATTAGACTCTTATTCTAAAGAGATTGTTTGGAATGGTTTTCACAAGCATTAAACGGGCATGTAACAAGATATTTACTTATATAACAAGCCAAATATAATTCTAATTCTTATTAGGCATCAGCCAGTGTGTTCAAATGATACCTAATTTGCTAAAAGCAAAAATTTTACAAGTATTAGTACTTAAAAATATAATCCATTAAAAGCTTATGTAACTAACGTAATTATATTACAACCAGATTTATCCCCAAGCCTGTTTATTTCACTTCTTAGACAATTATCTGAGACTTTCAAACGTATTATGACTTAATAGCCAACATTTATACATTCGTGTATCCAACACTTGAGGGGATTACTATTGCATCACAAAATGAAAACACTCTCCCCTTTGTGCACTAAAACTGCAGTGGGTGACTGATGTCAGCCTTCTGTGGTTGTCTCAAGTGACCTCAAGGACATATCAAAAACAGGTAAAACCAGAAAAGCAGTTAAGCAGAGGCATGCAGGCAATATTTTTGAGCAATCAGATATGATTGAAACATAATGTATTAAGATGACCTAAGGGTCTTTCTCATGTCTGTGTGGGAATCAGTAAGCCCTAATTTTTACAACCGGAACAAATTATACCTTGCAACTGCAAGTATTTGGAGAACTGCTTGCAGGCACAATGCCCTTTTCCCCATTTCTGTATAGATAATCCCCTATAGCTAAAAAGCTTTAGAGCAATTGTTCAGAGCAGTCTGAAATACCGTCTCCCGAGCTGTAGTCCTCAGTAAGACAACAAATACAGCATTCACTAACCTACTTTGAGGTTGGCTTTCTTTCAGTCGACACCTTTTTTAGTGTCAACTTGTCAAGAAAGAAATAGATTCCCTTCTTGGATGTCTAGAACCTACCACAGTTTCTGGCACATTGCACTACATAGGTGTCTGTTAAATTGATTTGAATGAGCAGAATTAGGAAGTCTAGATGTTTCTTAAAGCATGTAATTCTTTTTATCCCCATTTTATTGCAGTATACTCCCTGCCATCATTTTCTATGCTGCTCTTCTGTACATATTTTTTCTCCACTCAGCAATCTGGTTGAGTAGAGCTGGTGAGCTTTTATTTCCAGAGGTCTAGCAAGGATTAAGGGTGCTGTGGAAATTATAATAATGATGATAAACTTAGTAAATAGCAGCAAACATTCTTTTTTCATGTATTGTCAAGTTAGCTAACATACAGTGTAGTCTTGGCTTCAGGAGTACTTTCCCCGGCCAGATTCGTCACTTAAATATAACACCCAGTGCTCATCCCTGTAAGTGCCCTCCTCACTGCCCATTACCCATTTTCCCAACCCCCACGCCCATCAACCCCCAGTTTGTTTGTTGTATTTAAGAGTTTCTTATGGTTTGCCTCCCTGTCTGTTTGTATCTTATTTTTCCTTCCCTTTCCCTATGGTCACCTGTTAAGTTTCTCAAATTCCACATATGAGTGAAATCCTGTGATATCTGTCATTTTCTGACTTATTTTGCTTAGAATAATAACCTCCACTTTCATCCACGTTGTTGCAAGTTTCATTTTAAGTGCTTATTACCTACCAGGCATGAAGAGATGCTCTTTTCGTTGGGTTATTGCAATGTGGACCATCAGTAATCCTATGAAGTAGATCCTATCTTATGTTTATATTTCAAATGGGGAAGCTGAGGCTTAGAGCAGTTACATAATTTTTCCAAGATCACACAGTTAATAAGTAGTGGAGTCAGGATATAACCCCAGGTATTGCAAAGGCAGAGACCGTTCTTGCCTGGGATTGGGTACTCTTGATGCAGATCCTGAGATGGAGTTGTGCAGTTTGGTTTATGAGGGCATGCTCTCAGGGGAAGCCTGTCAGGGAGTGAGCCAAGAAGGGCAGGGTAGGGGAAGCAGCTAGGCAAAGATGGGAGTTCGCTTGAAGTCTAGCCTCAGTCTGATTGCACAGGAAGGACTGGAGTAGAAATAGCACCACAAATAATTCCATCTTCAGGCTGTATGGATAGGAATTTGAACCCCAGAATCTTCCTCTCATGGGCTGTTGGCTACCCCTGGGGAAAAAGACCTAACCTCACAGGTGTGTTGTGGTGGGAGGTACTTCACTTAGGCAGAGGCCACTTTCCGGGACAAGTCTGTTTATGAGCCACTGCAACCAGCTGCCACACCAGCAGCCAGCTATATACAGCAAATCGGGGCAGGCCACCAGTAGCAACTACTGCAGAACCTTCCTCTGGGAATGGTTCTCACTTCGAAGCTCCCGTGAAGCAGACGAGGTTATTATTCTCATCTGCCTTTTCCTAGTTGAGTGGCTTTGGGAAAATTGTTTACCATTCTGAGTCTCACTTTCATCATCTGTTAAGTGGGAGTCTTAATACTATCAGTCTCAAGGGATTGTTATGCTGACCAAATGAGAATGTATACGAATACATTTTGTACACTAAAGCAGAACACGAATGTTGTTTGCGGCACTGTTGTTAGCATATTTGACTTCCCAAGGCTCAGGGGCAGCCAGTGGGTAGTAGCCCATAAAGCTGTGGAAGTCCAGGTCCAGATGACAAGTTTGATTAAAGAGGTCATAAGCACAAGGCCAATGATACACAAATAGAGAAATAAAAGGATAGGATGAAGCCGAACTTGAAGGAGACTCTTTCAAGAATTCTGCTGAGTATTGATAAACCTAATTAATATGAGCAGAAACCGAGGGTCGGAAAAATTAACGTACCCAAGTGCTCCAGCCAGCAAATGGCAGACCTGGGGCTCTGACTCAGGTAATTTGAAGCCTAATTTTGCATACTCCTTTTCTGCCTTCAATATTGGTGAACCCAAGTGATTTTTCTAAGGGAGTCTCCTGTTCTCTTGACCCCGTGAAATGTTTCTTTTCCTATCTCAGGAAGTTTCCATTCTGAGCATCTTGTGCCTTAGCTCTTTCTCCTGGATTCGTGACCTCTATTTAATGTAATAATTACACATTCCAAACGGAGCAGAGAGAAACAGCCTCTGATTTCTCATGGCTCACAACCAGCACTTATCCTTATAAGGCATTTGGAGCCTTACCTGAAGCTTAAAGGACATTAGCTTCACCTTAATACCACATTCAGTGGGGGTCAGTTTGGAAAATTGACTTCCCGCATAGTACTGAAGCCTCAGTGAAAGATAAGAAAGCCAGCTGGTGTTAAGACTGTGGGTTTCAATAGAAGGTCCATCATTTGTGGAAGGAAAGAGATTTAATTTTTTGGGAGAGTCTAATTTTCCTCTTTGAGGAAAGGACTTTGTGCAAGCACTGCTCAAATAGCCATTAATTTAAAGGAAATGTCTTTGGAAGAAAAACACTTAAGGAGAGTGATTGATTCTAACTGATAAATAATCCAAGCATGTAATAATCTCATCATGTAATTATAGATAAATAAAAATACTGAGTACGTGTAATGTTTTCTCGCAACGTCCTGATGAAGTATGCAGCAGGGGGACCATTTGTGTTTTCCCTGTTTTCCTGCCTTTGCTCATACAGTGGAAAATATTACTCTTGCAAGAGAGGTCTCAATGGCCTTAATTGTGTTTCACGAGCATTTCTTAACCAATCAATAGCAAAGAAAGGGTAGCGTAACTCTTTGACCGTTTACAACCACTCCTTGAGTACTTTTCCTTCCAAGGCAGTGCAGAGAAGACACGGATAATTGGACAAAACTGGGGGTCCTGTTAGGGGGAAGGGAGAAAAGAATAGAGAATGGATAGATGACCCTTAAAGTATACAACAGAATAACGAAGATGGTACTGAATATTAAAATATATACTATATTCTAATCATTTTATTAATCAGTTAGAATATGCAGAAGAGGAAGAATAAGAGTTTTGTGATTAACATATCTAAATCCCTAACACCAACCTACAGAGACCTTTTCTTCCTAATGAGAACAAATGTATACTAAAGCTTGAGGCCCTGAAAGCAACTGGGAAGTACCTTGATGGGAAATTTCCATATGGCATGATGTCTATCATGAGTAATTCTGAAAGTGTTATGAACACTTCTTTGGAAAAGGGAAGATACTAACTCTCTTTCTGTAACCTGGTGAAGGAGCACAGGTTTTGAATGCAGGCAAATAAATATTTGAGGTTTTGCCCAGTAATTTTTATCACATTAAATCACATTAAGTCGTATTGCACTTCAGCCTTCATTAGTTTCTACCTCCTAGAGTTGTTTTGAAGATTCAGTGGAATAAAATATGAAAAAAATACTTGGTGCACAATGGGAAGATAACATTGTCTTTTTTATTGTATGCATGAGAATGGGTGACGGAGGGTAGGGGGTCACTGACCAGTATGTAGGAGAAACGCAGCCTATCCCTGAACCTAAGCTTTTTGTGGTAGACCCCCTATGGTGGCATAAAGGTTTGGCAGAAGACAGCTGAGACGTGAAGCAAATTCAGTTCTGTCATGGTTTTGCTGTGAAATCTGGAAACAATCCATTGACCTCAAGATTTCATCATGTTGGTCATGATATTTATTTTCTGGCTTTATAAAAGAATATGTGAAGATGTATCTAGATACTTGGAGCTTTCACATAGTCTGTACATTGAAGAAGGCATTATGTAAAAAAATATATGAAAATGATGAATAGATATTTGACCTTTTTATTTTATTTAATTTTTGTATGAGAGAGAGAGAGAGAGAGAGAGAGAGAGAAAGCAAGCATGAGCAGGGGAGAGGGGCAGAGGGAGGGAGAGAGAGAATCCTGAACAGGTTCTGCACTGTTAGCCCAGAGCCTGATGTGGGACTCGATCTCATGACCCTGGGATCATGATCTGAGCCAAAACTAAGAGTGACACGCTCAACTGACTGAGCCACGCAGGCGCCCCATGAGTAGATATTTGTAAACCTGTGTTTGTGCTTTGAAAAGAAGTAATCTGAGTAACAGTGCATTGGGAAATTTGTTACACCGTGTGCTTGCCTATTACAGTGGGTGCTTAAAAGGGAGGGAAGCACTTATGCTGGGGATTAATGGCTGATGGACTCCCTGCAAGAGGCATCATAATCTTTCCTTCTACATAATGTGAAGATCACATGACATCTGTTCGTTACAAGGCCACCATTCACAAAGCACTGAGTCTCCCATGTCTCACAACTTGGAATCTCTGTACTGAGGAAACACCCTGGAAGTATAAGGACTATGTTAGAATTAAGCTTTGGGCTCAGAGTTATTTAATTCATGACATATCATTTTCAAAAACTCCTGTTTTGACCCAGAACAAATTTCCTTCATTTCCACTATACAACGAAACTTACTGATTTTAAAATTCATCTTTTGAAGAGATTTCCATTCAGAGACTACTGCCATGCCTGTGTGATGGCAGTACTCATTTTAAGTTCATCAAGGCATGTTTAACTGAGTCTCTGAGCCAAATTTTTGGTTTGGCAAACTGCAAATAACCTCTCTGCACAAAGCATTTTTAATAGCATTTGTGAAAAATCTCTTCTCTCTGGAAGTCAACATGTTCTGCATAAACAATAAAACAAAATGGAGGCATGGTCTATTAAACAAACAGCAGCGATAGACTCCACTATTTCATAATACCACTACTTGCTTAATAGGGTGCAAGCAATTAAAAAATCTGGAGTCATTCTTTAATTATTTCCATTAACTGTTCAAATCTGAGCTTTTCCACGATGTTGTTTATGAACAGTAAAAGTAAATCAAGTGATACTACTAATAATTTTCAATTAAAAAACAAATGCTAGAAAATGAGCTGCTGGCAGAGTCCAGTTGCTTGAGAATATACACTCCCTTTTCATTGACGCAAGACCTAGTTAGATAAATGAGTGTAATTTTACTCTTCAGTATACAGAAAAGTTTTCCCAGGACTCAGAAGATTCCAGGCTGGAATCTCTCAATATGGGTCATTTCTCACTACCTTCTTGTTGTTTACCCCTTCCCTTTTGTGCTCTCACCATCTTTTACTTCTGGATGATTTGGGGCTTTGTGGGAAAAGCAAAGGTAGGTTAGGAAGAACAAGGAAATCAGGATCAGAACAGTATGTGCTCAAAACTCAGGAATAAACAAGTTTCCTGGAAAGGAAAACTGAATATTTATTGTCGGGTATCATCCTTCTGTGTGGAAGGAATGTAAGTGGTAGGGCAGACAGAAGGGAAGGCTGTCTTTCTTCTTGATCTTGCCTGTTAGAGCTCCTTTGTTCTAGTGTCTGCCTATTTCCCAAATTCCCGTTGATAGGAAAGATCCATGGAAACGGTTTATACCAAGATATGATAGCCAATGACTCTAGGCTCATTAAAGAATAAGGGCTTCAGGTATATTATAATACCAAACCTAAAAAATTTAGAGATCAGTGTTGACATTTCAGTGTTGAGCTTCCAGATTATTGCATAGTCTAGAAATGCTGTCAAATATATTTGATTATTGGGTACATTTCTATATGATTTATATAATTACTATGAGATTACATATGCCTGTGAGAGAAGAATGGAAAGGCAGGTACCAAAATAATAATTAGTGTTGTGTTTTTTGAAAATAGGGAAAAATCCTTCTTCTTCCACCAGTTATTCAACTTGTAACACTTCTGTTTGGTACCTTTTATAATAAAAGGAACTAGAACAACAAGTAAATGTAGATGTCTGAAGAATAAAGTCCAAAGTTGAGATGAGCTATCAGCTGGCTATAAATGGATTAGCTCATAGGAAGGGAGAGTGAAACACTGGCAGACTATCCAGGGTGCAGAAAAACTGTAGCCCGAATCCAGTAGAGCTTACGGTGGGGTTGTATGATGCCCTCCTCCTTTCTTCTCTCTCTAAAGAAATTGATGGTAGAAGCAAGACCATTAGAAATCTGGATTATTGTTTTGAATTCTAGTAGGAATTCTCAGCCTGGCTTGGTGTTGAATCACCTGAGTGATAAAGACACAAAGCGACTAAATCTAATAACCTAACAGTCTTACTCCACTTCGGTCAGAATGACTCCCACTCTGCAGAGCGTCCTTTAAAATGCCTCATTCCAGAAAAATGACTTAATCCCACTTTTATATCATATTTGTTTTTGTATAGAATATCCAGGGTCATGAATTTTTTGAAAAGTGGCAACTGGTTCTTGGTTGAGCTTTTTTTTGTACTTAGAGAAAGCAGATATGTGCTATCCTTCCCTCACCACCTCAACCAAGGTATCATGGCTTATTTATCTCTGCATATATTCCTTTTAAACCAGGAGTCTACCCGTCATCCTTTTAAAAGCTGAAAGGTTTGAAAAGGCAAGCAATTCCATCCCAGTCCCCCACATTCTGTTGTGGGACTCATTTCTTTTTTTTTTTTTTTTTTAATTTTTTTTTCAACGTTTATTTATTTTTGGGACAGAGAGAGACAGAGCATGAACGGGGGAGGGGCAGAGAGAGAGGGAGACACAGAATCGGAAACAGGCTCCAGGCTCTGAGCCATCAGCCCAGAGCCTGACGCGGGGCTCGAACTCACGGACCGCGAGATCGTGACCTGGCTGAAGTCGGACGCTTAACTAACTGCGCCACCCAGGCGCCCCGGGACTCCTTTCTTACACAAGCGGTTCTATCCGTAAAGGGGGGAATATGCAGTAACTAAATATCGCCTCGTAGTTTTAACAGTAATCCAGGGATAGTGTTGTTTTCCACCAAGACACACATTTTGATCTTCAGGGTTTAATATGTAATTTATCTCACACATTTAGGGCTCCTCCATATTGGTGATTAAATGCCAAGTGAGCTATTTTACTTATTTGGATGAAGACAAGGAATTTGCATTCAATATTCTAAAAACACAACCAACTATTTGATCTGTAAGGCAATGTAGACCATTGAGTACGTGCACAGTTTAAAAAATTCCATCCTTTGAAATCGTGGTTGAAAATGTCGAAGTCGAGCTGCAGTGAGCCTCGCCTGAACAGGAGAAAGCCCCCAACCTCACTAATAAAACTTTCAGATTTTTTGATTGAATGCCATTTGAAATTACCCTCATCACGTTAACGTGCAATAGGTAGCATGCAGTAGGGTTGCCTCTCGACATGACCCTATTAGAGATTGCCACTTGTAAGGAAATCAATTCAAAAGCAGAGGCTGTATTAAGCTGGATACCAGGTCAAATGACACTATTTGGGGGAAAAATGGAGAGGTACTTCAGCCTAATGATTTGTGAAAAGTTAAGTAACAACAAATTCCATGAATATGAAATTGCGGAAAGAATGCTCTCATCACTGCTTTTCTCTCTCAGCCCTCTGTGCTGACGGTAGCCGTGAGGAATTAGAAATGGCACCTGCTTGTACGCCTGTCTCTCTGAAAATGATGCTTTCTAAGACTGTGATTTTAGAGCATTTAAGGTGGAAAGGGGGAAATTTCAGTTTGGGGTTCTCAAAGTTTGTTTTTTTTTTTTTTAGTCAGTAAAAGGGATGATAGGAAGCACAGTTAGAGTATTCTGACAACTCCTACCTATTTTTGCTTCTGAGAACCTTTGTATATTCGTGCAGCTGGTTGTAGAGAAATTTGACAGTTTTCGTGGGAAGCTGTGGAAATCTCAGGAAAAAGCAAACTTGGTTTCTGCATTAATAGATGATGGGAGTGGATTTGGGATCCTCCACTAATTTATAATTGGTTTTAGGAATTGTAATTTTTGTCAACTTCTTGCTGGAATATAATATAATGAGTGTTAATCTACAGCACAATGAAACTACAGCACAATGTAAAGTGTTGTATAACGTCATACAAATAGAAAAGTATGTACATCATAAATTACAACCACGGATTTTTCACACACTGAACACATACCTAGGTAAATCTGTAAGATCAAGAAATAACTGTGCAGAAGCCTCTCTGATGACCTCTTCCCATCTCTACAGTTCACCAAGGGTAATCATTTTTCTGTCTTCTAGATTCATTTTGCCTCCTGTGTACTTTCCAGAAATGAACTCATACTGTGTGCCCTTTCTTGAGTCTGGCCTCTCTCACTCAACATTGTAAGGCCCGTGCATAATTGTCTTATTTTATTTTAAGTTATTCATCCTCATCATTGTTTATTCTTCTCCTGTGCGATTATGCCATTTATCCATTCTCGCTGGGTCTTGAGGCTCACTGTTTTGGCTCCTATAAGCAGGGCTGCTGTGGACATTCTTATACAGATCTTTTGATGAAACACATACACACATTTCTGTTGGGTATGTACTTGGGAGTAGATTTGCTGAGTCATATGGTTTAGATAAGTCCCTGTTGTGTAAATATTGCCAAACAGATATCCAGCGTGGGTGCTGTTTCCCCTTCTGCCAGCAGTGGATGAGGATTCCGGTTGGTCCACACCCTCCACACTTGATGCGGGTGTGCGGCTGCTAGGGATTGTCGAGGTTCCTGAGGACACTGTTGTTTTCTTGTTCATCTCAGTGTTCAGAGCATTGACCCCAATGATGGCACTTGGCTGGGTTCCCAGGTTACTTTCAACACTAATAATAGATGGATTTATGAGCAGAGGGGTCATAGAAGCAAAACTGAGGTCTATGTGGAGTCAGAAAGTTAGATCCTGGGTGGATCATGATGGCTACCCATTAGGCTTCCTTGCAGTGGCTTTTGTTGAGGATATGTCAGTATGAGGGGACCATCCATTAGGACCTTTCTGGTGAAAATTGAATCAGACCATGATAGCTTCCTCTTGCTACCCACATATGTACAGATTTTTCTTTTACAGTAGCAACCCCCATGTGCAAAAAGGCAGTTTTCTTTACTATTCTATATTTGTTTTGAAGTGTTAACATGTATATTCTTATTAGAAAACTATCTGTTCCTTTCAAGGAAACTCAGATAGTTTTGCTTTAAAACCCTGTATCTTTTATGTAAATATTCAGCTAAGTTGAAAATTCGCCCTTCTACTCAGTTTCCTGTCTCTCAAGACATGATCAGTTTTCCCAGGGGACATTGAAGAAATAGTGTCTGGTTGCTTCCTGGGCTACCTCAACCCCATTATCTTCCAAGATGGGTGGCTTGATCTGCCTGGACTCTGGCTGAGGTTCCTGCCGTAGCCTTTGGTCGTGAGGCCCACGAGCTCTGCATCTTGAGTTCAAATCTGGGATGTTTCTATTTATGATCCCCAGAGTCCCCTTATGACTCCTTTGGAAGTGGGGGAGGGTACTCAGCTGCTATCCTGTGCCTCTCTGGGGGTGTGACAGACTTTGTGGAGCTTCTCTTCAGGCTAATCTGCTGGAGCACTTCCCCCGATCATTACCACGTCTCTCCCTGCTCTAGGTTGCCCCCAGCCCCATACACATCTCAAGGATTTTCTCAAAGGCCCAGCAGTAACTCTGCTGCTGAGATCCCCCAGCCCCACACTAGATATTTCTCCCATTCTGCCACCCTTTGTTTATGTGTCTGAGAAGAGTTTGGATAGAGTTGGTGGGAGCTCTTAAGATAGGCGCCAGTCTCTCCATCAGAGTCTTTTTTTTTTTTTTCTTGCCTGCTCATTAAACATTAGTCCCTTGTGAGGTGGGGGAAGGCAAATTGCTTCATTCATGGTGCATTCTTCTTGGCTGTCTAGTTTTAACATGAACCCTGTTCAGTGTTCTAAGTTTGGTTATTGATATTTAAAACCTCGGGAAACTGTGAGAAGCCATGGCTCCCCCTTTTCACTTAATACAGCAAGTTCTTGGCCGACTAAGTCACGTACCCTTCAGACTTTATCCGCATGGTTTTGAGAAGTCTGTTGAGTCATTTGACTTTCGGTCCTGGGTGAATGTGTGTTCTCTCCCAGAGTGCAGTGACTCCATAAAGCTACTATTTTGGTTTAAATGGTGGAGAGAAAAATGGGGTGAGGGTAATAGGAACACATAGTTTTATATCAAGTCATGACCCACTACCTGGTGGAACTAACTGCCTTCCGTGTGTATACAGGAGGTGAAACACAAGGAACTAGGAGATCTGTTTGCCCGGGGGACCTTTTAACTTCTCCATGTAATAATATCGCTTTTCATTTTTCTTAAGAATATGAAAATAATAAGCTCAGTATTAAGTTCACTAAGATGAGTGGGCCTACTTCCAAGAAGATAAATTAGAAATAATGAAAGAAGAAAGGAATATGCCATGTTTATGAAATTTCCATGAAAATTCACTTTTTTTTTGGTCAGAGCTCCAAATTAGGTAACAATGTTATGGCAGGATGTTACAGTTAATGCGCCAGGGAGGGCAATAAAAAGATTGAGAATACCCTCTCCACTTTGAAGCGGACTCCCTGTTATGCCAGCAGGCTCGTCTCAAAAATAGCCCCTTCTTTGTTCACACCAAGGGTCAAGTAAGTTAAATCAGCCTGAGTTTCCAGGTTTGCTTAGAGGTTAGAAGAAATCCCAAGCAGAAGGGCTTCTGTAAAGAAGGGCTAATAAAAACCATTTCAGTTGGTCAGTTTTTCTGGATTTCTTGAAATTTCCATTTTGCTATGTATGATCAAAGACTGAACGTATGTCTGAATGTGTCGGGCCCAAGGGATGACATTCCTACATCTGATGTTTCCTTTATCCTAGCAATGGATTAAATCCACTTATTAACATAGCCTTTCTTGTAGTCTCTTGTACTTACAAGTGTGAGACCCTTCTGATTCAGTGTCACAATAATTTTTTGTAGATATCTACTAGAAATACTTTTATCCCACACTTAGCCCAAGGCTATGTGTTCATTTACTCATGCATTTTTTTTTATTCATTCTATGTGTTTTCAACAGATTAAGGGAGCACAAGAGAATATAGAGATGAGTAAAACCTGATGCATGGTGTTAAGGAGCTCACTATCCAGTGGTATAGACAGTTTTTACTTTGTAAAAACAAAGTACAGAGAAGTGTTATTGGTGCTGGGATAAATGAAGTACAGTGAGGCACAAATGTGAGAGTGGTTTTCCATACTGGGGAAGGTTCAAAACTTTTCATAAAAACAAAAACAAAACAAAAAGCAGGAGTTGGACTTAGATGTTCAAAAGGTGAGCAATGTGGGGGCTCCTGGGTGGCTCAGTCGGCGAGCATCCGGTTTCAACTCAGGTCATGATTTCGACTCAGGTCAGTTCATGGGTTCAAGCCCCACGTCGGGATCTGTGCTGACAGCTCAGAGCCTGGAGCCTGCTTCGGATTCTGTGTCTCCCTCTTTCTCTGCCCCTCCCCCACTCATGCCATGTCTCTGTCTCTCAAAAATAAATAAACATTTAAAAAAATTAAAAAAAAAAAAAGGTGAACAATGTGGAGAGGAACACTCCTAGCAGGAAGTGAAACAGGACCCAAGCTGTGGTGTCATGGAGCCACATGACATCTCCAGAGACCCCAGAGTATGGTTCACGTGTGCCGTACAGGAGCTCAGACCTTGAGAAGAGCAGCAGAGGTTCACACGTCTAGATGGTGGTGTTTCTGGTATGTCTGTAAGTTGTCTCTGGAAGTGGATAGAGAATATGATCGCATGCGTGTCTCAGGTAATTTGGCAGGAAGACAACTCGGCTTATATAACAAGACGCTGTTAATGTTTTTCAACATTACAGAAACTACATAGGAGGCCTGGGCTAAGTTTCTGGCAGTGGAATAGAAGGACAAAGGTGTATATGAGAAATAGGTTGGGTCTGTACAATTCTGATGTTTCTATCCTGGGTGGGAAGAAATAAAGGGGACAATCCGTGAGATAAATAATTCAGAAAAGAGGCAAGTTCTTGGGAGGGGGACAAATGATCATTTTGGCTAGGTTGAGTTTTAGACACTTAGATGTTCAAGAGAAATTGTGTAGTATATAGTTGGCTAGGTGGAGGTGACGTGATACTTTAGAGGTCCCCTATCTTTAATAAGTTCATCGAGCTCCTTCTGATAAATGTTTATCAACCAATTATGCATTGGAGGGAGGGAGCTTGCTCGAGAAGCCACAGATCTTTATTATGTTTCAGAAAATGTTTGCTTCCATTAATTCTCATTGCTTTGGAGAAGCTCTTGAAACAATCTTATCTCTGTTTCTTATGATATATTTTATCAAACAGTGAAAACAAAAACGTGTTTTTATTTATTGCAAGAAACATGAGTTACTTTATTAGTAGAAGCTTTCCTGGAATGAAAGAACTAACACAATGATGGAGAGTTTCCATATCAGAGAAGTTTTTAAGATTTGACAAGTTAAACCTTTTGAAATAGCAAACGTTACCGAGAGGCCTGACTGCTTGTTACAGATGGATGCCTTTTCAAATGTGACTTTGGTAAACAAAGTTGCATTTGAACTACCACAGAGACCAAGGGTCAAAGAAACAACGTTATTTCCAAGGGGTAGGAGTATTGTAGACAGAAAGTCTCAATTTTGTTTAAGGGCAAAAGTGACATTATTTTATGGTATGTAATAATTGTAGGTAAGTGTGTAAACTATTACAGAATGGTCACAATGTAATTCTTATATAAGTATTTCAGTGTCTTATTGGATTTCTCCAAGCTGGTTCAGAAACCCTTGGGTTAGATCTGTGGTTCTCAATCGGGGTGATTTTGCCAACAGCCTCCTCCCTCCTTCTAACCTGGCATAAAGAGATGTTCAGCAGTGTCTGGAGATGTTTTTCATTCATCATAATGTGGTCGGAGTTTTGGGAGTGGTTGTTACTGGTGTTTAGTAGGTAGAGATCAGGGATGGTGCTAGATATCTTACAATACACAGGCAGCGCCCCCTCCCCCCACCACCACAAAGAATTATCCAGCTGAAATATCAGCAGTGCAGAGGTTGAAAACCCTGGCTTCATAACAAAATAAGTGACACTTGTGTTAAAAAGTAGAGAACTAATTGTCTGAATTGATTTTCAAGTTTGGATCTAATTCCTTCCTAAGTAATTACTTGCTGGGTGGTGGTGGTGGGTGTCTGTGTGTGTGTGTGTGTGTGTGTGTGTGTGTGTGTGTGTGTGTGTGTATTTGTTTGCTTGTTGTTTTTACCTGGAGTTATTGTTGTTTTGAGTTAATTGCATTTTATGCCCTAAACTTACGGGTTTTAAATGGAATTAAGCTATATCAGCATTTTACTTCTTTCATCTTATATATATGTTATATATGCATATATATGTACATATACATATATACACTTAACTAATCACATTTCTATAAACTCTAAAACTACTTTGGTTTTCAGAATGGCAATGTAGACAGAGCTCTATGAATGTCGATCTAAATCATTGAGTCTTGAATGACTGCATAGTCCCATGTCTACCAGGTCGGTGTCTTTCTCTTTTTTTAGTAGGATACATTAATGGGGTACATTTGTGTATTTCATTGTTATTTATAAAATGTTTTTACATACATTTACACTTTCCCATTTAATGCTTATAAATCTGGTATCAGTTAATTATTATTATCATAACCTTTGTAAAAATGAAAAAAATGAGAAAACAAGAAAAAACTTCCCCAGCTATTTGGGGCATATTAACTATAAAATAAAATCGGATATTTGTTTGCTCATTTGAAATCAGCAATGGTACAGGTACTGTGATAAGTACTGTGCTAAGTTCTGGAAGTAAAGCCAGAGTCTGTGTTGAATCCTATGATGAAAGCTTTAGCCTCTTTTATTTTTATTTTCATTTTTTTAATGTTTAACATTTTGAGACAGAGACAGAGAGCAAGCAGCAGAGGGGCCGAGAGAGAGGGAGACACAGAATCTGAAGCAGGCCGCAGGCTCCGAGCTGTCAGCACAGAGCCCAGTGTAGGGTCCAAACTCATGCACTGTGAGATCATGACTTGAGCTGAAGTCAGACGGAACCACCCAGCATCCCCAGCTTTAGCCTCTTAGGATTATAACTTAGGTTCTTTGAGAGATTCCAGGACCAGAAAAAGGTTTGTCTTTGATATCTTACTACCATAATGTTACTCACTCTTGTAGAGTCAGAAGAGGTGGGACTGATGCCGTGGACACCATGGACAATTTATTAATTAACACCCTTAAAGTGTGAGAAGTGGCAAAATTCTGATTTTTGAATGTCATATTCCTGTACCTAATTATCTTGTCTTCCTGGTTCTACTGGCTGCGGGTTATGGATCAGCAAAAGAAAGCAGTTATAAGCATACACATCTGAAGAATTTAAAAATATCAGAGCTAGAAAAGATCTTTGAGAACCCCCATTTTCATACCCCATATGGTCAGAGGGGTCAAGCTACTCCTTATGTCACAGACAGTTACTAAGAGAGAGATAAAAACAACAACTAAACTTCAGACATCCTGACTCCCAGCTAGGTAGCCTTTTCTACCAAATTTCTTATCTGCCTTCCTCATAGAGCTCCATGTTTGAGGACACATAGGATGACCGGCCAGTGCAGCTTGTCTGGGACTCTGTGTTAGCACTGTCTGTCTTACATTGTGGGAAAGCCCTTAGCCCTAGGCAAATGGGAAAAGTTGGTCACCCTCAGTTGACAAGATGCATAGAAGTTATTTATTAGTTGGATGAGTATTACTGATCATAAGACTGTTATGTCATTTGCTAGTTTTCTTGCTGCACGTTCACCAAAAGTGAGCTTTTGTTTCCACCCTACCAGTGTGAGGTGAGATGATTAAATCTGTGCCTTTGTTCAGGGGTCTGCTCACAATCAGTTCTTCCTATCTCCATGATTGCTAGTCAGCTTTATCTGTCTTTGCCAATCAACTTTCTGATTAATGACTTCCTGTTATGAGAATACTGTCTTTCTTCATTAGGATCCTGTCTTTGGGTATCAACTTACAGCATTTCTACAGCCTGCTCAAATATTTTCTGACTTAATATTGGTTGCCCAGACTGGAAATTAGTCTACTGTAAGAGGTGGGTAATATAGGAGAATATAACACCAAGGGGTCATGGGCATGTTGAGTAGGAAATACTAGGAGATATTGTAACATCTCCCATTTATATGTGATAATCTTTTCAATAATGTACGGAGGTTATTTGTTTAACATGTTCCATTAACACAAGAAATAAAACTCCAGTCTGTTCATACGCATAAGCCTTTGAGATGACTGGACCTATTTGCCAAGAGAACTGGAATTAACCCCTAGACAGAGTTAGTGAATTTCTCCTTTGAGTCTCTAAATGCCTAGAGAAGAGACAGATGTTTTCATTGAAATGTGAAAACCTTCCACCTTCTTCATGTATGGCAGTGTTGGCAAAAGTATTTGCTTGAAAATCTTAAAAATGTTTATGTCACAATGAGATACCTCTTCGCGTATAACAAAGTGGCCATAATAGAAAAGTCAGACGAACAGTTCTTGGTGGGGACGTAGAGAAATTAGAACCCTTATATATTGCTGCTAGGGATATAAAATGGTACAGACACTTTGGGAAACAGTTTGGCAGTTTCTTTAAAAAAAATTTTTTTTTTTAACATTTATTCATTTTTGAGAGACAAAGAGACAAAGCGTGAGTTCAGGGGGCAGAGCGAGAGGGAGAAACAGAACCCAAAGCAGGCTCCAGGCTCCAAGCTGTCAGCACATATCCTGCCACAGGACTCGAACTCACGGACCATGAGATCATGACCTGAGCCGAAGTCGGATGCCCAACCAACTGAGCCACCCAGGTGCCTCAGTTTGGCAGTTTCTTAAAATGTTAAACATAGATATTCTATGTCACCCAGCAGTTCCACTCCTGGGTATCTACCCAAGAGAGAAAAAAAAATCATGTCTAATACCAAGACTTGCACACGAATGTTCATAGCAGCATTGTTCCTAAGAGCTAAAAGTGGAAACAAACCAAATGCCAGTTGGCTGGTGAACGGGTGAACAAAATGTGGTCTAGCCATATGATGGAGTACTATTTGCAATAAAAGGAAATGAAGTAGTAATACATTCTTTAAGATTGTTGAACCCAAAAACATGCTAAATGAGAGAAGCCGGACTCAAGACATCACACATCTCATTTATATGAAATGTCCAGAAAAACCAAGCATAGAGGAAAAGTACATTGGTGATTGCCTGAAGCTAGAGGTATGAATGGGGAGTGAGTGCACGTAGACATAAGGGCTCTCTCTGGGGTGATAGCAATGTTCTAAAATTAGACAGTTGCACAAATATGTGACTTTATTAAAGATTGTTAAATTGTGTACTTGAACAGGTCAATTTTATGGCATGGAACAAAACCATATACCTCAATAGAGCTATCTGATAAAAAAGAAAGCATGCTCGTCTCAATTTACCTTTCTTAAAATTACATAGGGCCAGGAAAGGACATCAAGACTAAAAGACCAAGATAATGTAAGATTGTGCATGGAGGGATTTCATGAAGTCCTTGTTTCTTTTTACACGGTTATTTTACAGAAAGAATTGAACCTGTGCTACTTGGCAGACCTTCCCTGCCAGTGTGTTTTGGAGAGCCTACATTGCTTTGGCTAATCTAGCTCTTTTGTTCTCTTTCCCCCCATCTCATTACCAGTGTCTCTTTGGTGGCATTTAGAGCAAGGGAATAATGCATTTTCTTTCTATAAGTTGGAACAGAGTTTGGAGCCTCTGTACAATGAGAGAACCAACATCGAGGAGAATCCTTATCATACAATAATGGCATCTTATGATCCAGGAAAAATGGCATCCCTCATCCTCTCTTCCCTCCACCAAAATCACCTACAATGAGAGAGAGTGGAAACTCCATTCCATAGTCAGACTCCAGCAGAATCCAAGTGAGCTGTCCCAGCCCACCTGCCACAGGCAGAGTGTGGGGAGAGGAGGGAAGAGATTTGCAGTAGACAGTTGAAAAGGGCAAGAGAGAGGCCGACTGCTTTACATTTTTTTCTTGAGGTTTCGTAAGATGCCCGTCTGCTTATCACTTCACATTGAAGTTCCCAGACCAGTCTGGCTCCCACATAGACTCTCCCTCTCCTCCCCCTGCCACCGTGGCTCCTTGCCCACACCCCGGCTTATTTTCCATCACACTACCTGGAAGTCAGCCCTTTGTGCAAGTTAGGGACCAAATCAAAGCCGGCAAAATGGAATGTGTAGGTTATTTACGGATTGTTGCCGAGCAAATTTAATCATGGGCCTGTTGTAACT
Source organism: Lynx rufus (assembly GCF_022079265.1). NCBI lineage: Eukaryota > Metazoa > Chordata > Mammalia > Carnivora > Felidae > Lynx > Lynx rufus. Next base: position 20,315,826 of record NW_025814824.1, read on the forward strand.
CCATCATCATTTCCCTTGACGAGAACATCACAGACTTAAATTTTGCAAAGGAGGGAGAAGTGGCCATCATCCAACTATAACAGTAACAGCCAATTCTGCTGTGATGGGAAGAGGTGCTGTATTAGTGCCAATACATTAACCAACTTTTCAATTGCGGGAGGGAAACCGATTGCCATTACAATTCCCATGGTGCTCCTCCATGAAGGTAACAGAACTGCTTGAATGAGCATTCATTTCCACCTCTGCTGGAGTGTGTGTGTGTGTGTGTGTGTGTGTGTGTGTGTGTGTGTGTATAAGAAAGAGCATGAAAGAACAAGCAAATGACTGGTTAAGACTTGAGAGTAGGCATGAGGGCTAGACATCCTGAATGATTCTTTCATTGCTAGTTGTTGTGTGGTCTTGGGCAAGTCAATCAGCTACTATGAAACTTGGGCTGTATTTGCAAAATAATAATGATAATAATGCCACCTACTAGTTGATTAAAGAGGGCCACAAATTCTTTGACATTCCTTCCATCAGAAGATGAAGTCTTTGTCCCCTCCCCTTGAATCTAAGTAGGCTGTGTGACTGCTTTGACTGATAGAATATGGTAGAAGTGACAGTCTGCCAATTTCTGGGCATTGGCTTTCGAGGACTGGCAGCTTCTATCTCCTGGCTTGCAGAGAGTCCTGAGCTGCCATTTATGAAGTCTGACTGTGCTGAAACTACCAAGCTGGAGAGGCCATCTGTTGGTGTTTCAATTGACTATTCCAGAGGAGCTCATTCTTCCAGCCATCCCAACATACCAGGCATGTGAACGAAGCCATCTTGGATTCTCCATATAAGCCTGGCACCGCCCCAAGTGACCTCAGTTGATGTCACACGGAGCAGGAGAACTGTTCCGCTGAGCACTGTTCAGATTCCTTGGCGACAAATTCATAAGGTGTATTAAATCACTTGCTGTTTTAAGCTACTAAGTTTTGGAATAATTTCAACAGATAACCAAAACACCTACTACAAAGCTGTTGAAAAGATTCAGTGTAATAATAAAAAGTGTTTATTAAATAGTAGCTTTTAATGCTATTTTAATAATAATGAAGATAATACTAATAAAAAGGAACATACTCTAGCCTTGCCTAATACAAAAAACTGACCTCTTTTAATTAATTTAAGGAACTAAAACCCTTCCTGACCTGCAGGTTTTGTTTTTAACAACAGATGATATGAGTACTTGCCTGGAATAATTGGAGAGTCACACCCATCAAGATAAAGCAAGAATTTAGTGGGTACCTCCAATATGGCAGGCACCACACACACATTTTCTCATTTAATTCTTACAGCAACCTTATGAGGTGACACCGTGGGTCCATGTCTTACAATGGGCGCAGAAATGTCGAGTAACTTGCACAAAGTTTCGCAGCTAAGAAGTGGATAGAACCAAAATCTGAACACATGGCTGCCTGCCTGCAAGGCGGAGAAGATGCCTGAATTGAATTGGTTCTTGAAGGATGTGTGAGAGTAGAATGACAGCAGGAGGGAGGCTTGGAGTCTTTATAGGGATGTCTGCACTGGGAATGGTGAGAAGATGGGTTGCAGTCTTCTCTGAAGAGAGAGAGACATGAGCTTCAATCAGCAAAATCTTATTCTCAGGGATGAATGGGAGACCCAAGTCCCTACTTCTCACTGATGAAGAAGGGTGTGGTAATGGGCTTGGAGAGACCAGCCGGGTGCTAGAAGTCAGGGTGAGAATGATTGAAAGCTCAAAGTTTGCTTCGACTCACGGTTTCTGCTGAGTCTGACTTTCATCTCCTCTCTTGGCTTTCGGCAAAGCAAGTGCTGGCAGAGAACAAAGTCTGCTTCCTTTAGTGCCTGAGGGACACAGCCAATATCAAAGTTGATGAAGAAACAGATTGCGTTTGTCGGGATATCTTCTGAACTTCTTGCTAAATCATTGTAGCCCGTGACCTAAAATAACTCCCACGATGAAACTTCTGGCCCATGATTGCCTTCAGTCCTCTGTGAACAGCAGGGCTCCCCGTAGCCTCTTGTAGCTCTGAATTGGGCATATGGAGTAGAAGGTTCATGGCTGACAGGAGCAGAATTTCAGGCCCAGTACTGTGGCCCTGCTTACCTCCTGGGGCACAGAACCTCATGCTGTGCTTGACTAGTCGAAGTACCTCATCCTTGACACTCTGACCTCGCATCCTCCCCGAGTACACTGACCTTACAGATAGTCTCTCACTGATCTCCTCACACTTTCTTCTCTACCTCACTGTCGCCAAGTGTGCAAACCTGGGAAGTACCGAGGCTGGCTCCTCCCCATTCTCTGGCTTTGGAGCAGTAACTGGGCACAGCAGCTAAAATGAAAATACAAACCATCCCAACCAATCATGTTAACGAAATAAAAAGGAATAGAAAAGGAAAAAACAGGCCAGCTGGAGTAAATAAGTACTTGTAGAGTTAAACAACTTTCTTACCTTTCTTTTCTCTGGAGGCTGTCCATATAGAATATCAGAAGGACGATTTTGAACATCATGGCCTCTGAATTCCTGTTCATCCTATATTTGTTGGGGGAAATAAATCCACAACAACAAAACATTGTTTTAAATGTATATATTAAGTATCACAAAGTAGAAATTAGATCTGGGCATAAAGGCTGTTTAAGACGATGATTATTCCACTTAGCTCTTGAAAGCAAGTTAACTAGTTACTTTATTTGTGGCACAGTGAAGGGAGTGAAGACTTCTGTAGAATATCTGGGCGCTGCTTTCTCTTCTGAAATGTTGCTGACTTTTCCATTCTGGGGTTTACAGTTATCTGGCCAAGGGTCTATTTCCATGTAGAGGGGAAGTTTTACACTTACACTTAAGATCCTTTCCCTGACTTCGTGAGATGACCGAGTTTTCATTCCCAGCAACAAAAGTCAATCTGTTTGTTTACTTCTTCCATTTCTGTGTCTCCTCCCCGCCCCCCCCACCGCCAGCATATCATTTCACTCTCTCCAGAGTTAGATGATGAAAAAGGTATAGACACCATTACATTGACCTCTCACCCAATTTGGGTATATTAGTGAGACTTTTGTGATCGTGTTTTTTTTCTCTTTCCTTTTCTGCCAGAGTAGCTTCTTGGTAGAAAGGAGACATGCTATGATATTGTAGAATCTTGTGTCTCTTTCTTAACATTTATGGAATGAACGTGCATCCCTTTTTGTAGTTGCTGCTAATGAGATTTTCGTTGTGGTCATGGTTGTTTTAGTTAGGTGTGTGGGTAGGAAGAGTCTGAGATCTGTATTTATACAAGAATGTCTAGTCCGTGTAATTTGAAATGCCTCCCTAAATGATTAATCCTCAATCTTCCCTAAGAATCATGTGAATTTCTACTATTTGTTACATGTTTACTTAATAAATTCTAGTGCTTCTGTGAGCTTTGCATGCATTGGTAGCTTCATTCCTCACAGCAGCCCCGTAAGACAGCTTGCTGTTACCATCACACCATTTTTCAGGTAAGACAGTGTGGAACAATATGGCTAAATAACTTCCCCAAGATCAGACAACTAAGGCAAGGAGGGATGAAGGTTTGATCGTAGGCATTCTGGAATCTCTGCCTGCAACCTCAGGCACTGTGTTGTTTTCCTTCAAGAACTCAGAAGGAGGAACGAGCTCTGTTGCATCAAATACTGCCATCACCAAGCACATGTCTTTGTGTCAGTTCCGGGCTTTCTCCAAACTTGGCTCCTGTAGTACCTATTATTCACTTTAAGTGCTTAGAAGCTACATCAGGGCTAGATTTACACATGTGATGGAAGCATCATTCCAGAGACTTTCAATATCTTGTGTCATGGTACAGTGAGCCATGCTTCTGGGTCTCACGGGGCTGTGTCCTTTGTTCTTTAAAAATTGTGATGCACTACTGTCATCTACTGTATTAAAATAGCCATTATTTATTTGGACTTGGAATGCTTTCTCTCTCCTGTTGCTTTGGAAAATAAGCATCTCATTGTCCCTTAGTTCATTGCTTTTCACATTCCGTTTTCCCAGGTGCAACACATATTCCTCATTCTGCTGAATCCCTTCATATGGACCAGGGATGAGGTATTCTTCAATGAGTAAATGAAAGAAGAAAGATACAACCGACAGCCAAGAGCAGAGAAAACTTGTGTCTCTTTGCCCTGATAGCCTTCATAGGACATCATTTCAGAACTTTGGCTGGGGAAGTGGAAAACATAAATGAAAACATGAGTGAGAGTTTGAGTCATCCTTCTAAATAAATAATTGTTCCCACTCTTCTTCCAGCCAATGTGTCAGCATAAAGTCTCCCTTGACCCAGGAACCAAGAATTATATTAGTGATCAGTAAATGTATCACATTCAGAAGAAAAAAAAAAAGATATAATGTGCAGGGAGAACAGAAGTCATCTGAGAATCGAGGAGGGGTCAGGGGACTGATTTACTCTGTCCAACACCTCATTCCATGGGCTGATTCACATTCTCTACTGGTGTCAGTGCCAGAGAGACATGTGTCGAGTACAAATATTTCAAAGCATTGCATAGGGAGAAGCTGAGATAATTGTTTTATAGTGTGAGGCTTGTCTAGATTCTGGAATGATTGTTTATTATTATTTGGTGAAGAATGAAATTAGAAAAAAATTTGGGTTGCTCTTCCATTTTTAGTACAGGCAAAGAAAGAAAAGCTGAACCATGAATCCTTAATGGCTCTAGACATTGGAAGACTGTTGATTTTGAATAGAAGAGCAAAACGTCCAGGTTGCTAGGTTGTAAGGAACAATGATTTATACTGCCTGTATTTGGATAGGCACCTCTTGCTTGAAGAAAATGTGTAGAGGGAGTTATATGTGGTGTTTTTTTAGGTTCTGGAGATAAGAGAGTGTGGTTTGAAGCCTCCTTGGACTGGCGCTCAGCTGTGATTGTGCACTGAGATCTATCACTTTGGGGTCCTGGATTACCTAATTTCTCTGAGTTTCTTTGTCATTACAATAGATATATTAATATTAATGTATAGGGTCGTTGGAAGGATTAAATAAATTAATAGAGTATCTGGACCAGTAATAGTTTCTGGCATGTAATAAGCACTTACATATTGTTAGTGACGGTAATTATCATCATCATCTTGTGACTGTCCCGCACGTGGGAGCCCCCCACTTGGAGATGTCACTCACACAGAACATAGGCAGTCTGGAAGCAACCACCATTGCCCGTGGTGTTGTGTCATTTTATTCTTTTCCATGTACCCAGGTCCAGCACCATTTTCACCCCAGAGCCTCAGTTTGCTCATCTGTAAAATTCACCCAATGCCCGCTCCATCTTCACAAATTGAAAACAGGCTCCTGTCTTATGTTTCCCTCAAGTCTAACCTGACTTTGTTTTCAAAGAAAATAATGGATGAACGATCTGCACTGTGAAAGAATACCCTCAGCGAGTAATTACTCTATTGCCCAAGAACCACACCTCAGCCTGAAGGAGGGAGAGGGGTTACAAGGACAGTCCCATACAAAGGCATTTTCAGTGAATCTCCTGGAACAAATGAGGTATGCATTGCACACCTGCCTCTTAGGATTAATTCTCAGGTTACAGTGAAGCTCGGAAAATTGCTATTTCTTGACCTAAAAGGAGGTTAAAACGCTTTCAGTGGAAATCGATTCACTTTAAGGTAGTTAGCACTGTTCATATTTTGTAAAAGTATCTATGACAGGCCTGGTTTCAACTGGCACTTTACGTGGCAGTTGTAGGAAGCTCATCACATAGAGAGTGGGATCGGAATGAGTGTTTAACAAGATGGGCTATTTCCTTTGTTTCACTTCTGAGATAAAAGGGGAACACGCCCTAGACGCCCAGACAGCTGGGGATATTGGGAGTCACCTCCATGTTTGCTACTTAAGACGTGGCAAAGTGATGGCTGGAGAAAAGAAATTAATTCTTCCTGCTGCTCTCTTATTTTTCCTTTGCTAGGGGGATTTACATTACACGTGGTCAAGTGGCATTATGTACAATGAAGGAAATGAGGTGTGAGGGCGTCATTCAATAAAAAAAATGATAAATCATAAAAGATCATTTGGAAAAAAAATGCTGTTAGCAAAAGTTTGAGAAGGATGAGGTCCTTTTTTTATAGGGTTTTAGGAAATGCTGTCCCAGGTAACTGTGCCATTTGTATGGTTGGTCGTCACTTCCTTGAAACGAGAGTGATAAATTTTGAATGAAATTAAATAAGAAATAATGCAGGCTGTCAGTTAAGGCCTGAGATTGGCTGCAGAAAATTGCTTCCTGAGGAGACAAAGTATAATCATGGTCATGACCAGTAAATTAGAAAACAAAACTCAAATTAGGAGACTGATCTCAGTGACTAACATGTACATGACCATTGGGGTTTAGCTAGGTAAGCTAAACCAAGGGGTAGGGAGGATGTAGTGAATGAGGACCTTCATGCATTTCTGTGAAAGAGAAAATGGCACAGCTATTTTGAAGAAGAATTTGGCAGATGAATTTGAATATGTGTGTATCAAAAGGCCGAGTATTGCACAGTCAGGTGTAATGCTTGGAAAATGTCTTGCCCAGGTACACAAAGTAACACGTATGAGAATGTTAATCATATTTGGAGTAGCAAAGAGATGAAAACAAACTAGAAACAAACAGAAGAATAAATGGAGAATGAAATATTCTTCTGAGGGCATACTACACAGGATCCCCCCAGATAGACTAGTTGTACATATATTAATGTGAAGAGATCAGAATATTAACAATGAATCAAATGGCTGTGTAGCTCAATGCTGCTTATGCAAATAAACATGCACATACATAATGCATATACACAAGAAATAAGATTTGTGGGAGGTGGATTCGAAGCACAAACATGCAAAAAGGCTGACTTTGAGGGAAGAAAATATGAAATAAAGCAGAAAGGGTGGACAAATTTGAACCAATGTGTAATACGTTAATGACCTAGTGTTACAAATGAAGAGATAAGATAAATCTAGTTCTGTATGTCAGAAGTCAAAAGTTGCATCTGTATCTACATATAAAGGATACCTACATACGTATAGTTATATGAACGAGTACCTATATATGTATATAAAACGTCCTCTGTCTTTATATCTAGGTATAGATCTAATATACATCTCTGTGTATAAAATCTGAACGGTATTGCATTTAGTGTGATAGTTTCGAATCCCCAAGGGAAAATCAGAAAAAGTGGGATGGTTATTCCCCAGACGAAGGGAAAAGGTTATAAGAGATGCCAGAAAAACAGATGTCTACTTCTGAAACCCTGGAACTGTGAAGAAATAAAGTGATGAGATACAATGGAGTGATTTTGGAGAAACTACATTTTTTTTTTAATTTTTTTTTCAACGTTTATTTATTTTTGGGACAGAGAGAGACAGAGCATGAACGGGGGAGGGGCAGAGAGAGAGCGAGACACAGAATTGGAAGCAGGCTCCAGGCTCCGAGCCATCAGCCCAGAGCCCGACGCGGGGCTCGAACTCCCGGACCGCGAGATCGTGACCTGGCTGAAGTCGGACGCTTAACCGACTGTGCCACCCAGGCGCCCCGAAACTACATTTTTGGAAAACCGTTTTTCCCAAGGAATCTATAAAAAGTGAAAACATTTATTGATTTTTTTTAAATTTTTTTTTCAACGTTTATTTATTTTTTGGGGACACAGAGAGACAGAGCATGAACGGGGGAGGGGCAGAGAGAGAGGGAGACACAGAATGGGAAACAGGCTCCAGGCTCTGAGCCATCAGCCCAGAGCCTGACGCGGGGCTCGAACTCCCGGACCGCGAGATCGTGACCTGGCTGAAGTCGGACGCCCAACCGACTGCGCCACCCAGGCGCCCCGATTTTTTTAAAGCAATCAGCCTGATGATGGGTCTGCCAGTTGAGTCTCCTGAGCATTTAATGAGACTTCTCCTGCTTGGAGAAGACAGGACACCAGTTGTGTTAACGAAAGACTTGAGTTACTTTTTGTTGTTTCAGAAGACAGAATTAAGACAATTAATAGATAATAGAAGGTATCCAGTAGCAGTAAGATAAAATTTTCTAACTCTCTGCCTTTTCTAACGCAGTAGATTGGAGGTGGTGGACTCTTCTCTCCTGTTGTATTAACACGGGATGTTGTTGAGGGTCTTGAGACAGGGTGGACAGAATGGTCCCCCAAATCTGCTGTCTTTAGTAGGCTCTGACTCTATACAAGTTAAGCTGTGCTCATTTTAGAAGTTGCTGAACAATTATGTGGCTGTCTTGGAAGTACTGAAGTTTTTATATTGAGAGATAATTAATTGATAAAGTCCTAACTCTCTTGTTCATTGACAGATCTTGGTGTATGACTTTTTTTCCCTCCACGGTGGTTTTTGGTGCATCATCTTTATAATAGTTACCCAGATAGACAATTCAAAAAAGCTGTATCAACAGAAAACCTGTCCCCTATGATCGCCCACACTAGAAATATGGATGACATCCTCTTCTAACCTTGAGTGTTTAATTAAAAAAATATTTTTCTGTTACCAATTCAGAATTGAGATTTTGCTGACTGCTTCAGGAAACCGCCAAAACTATAATGCAAGTGTCATTTTTAAAAGGAGTTGTAGAGCTATATCACTGATCTCCAAGGGATAGGGATGTGGGAAAGAACTCTTGATGTTTCTGGAGAATGAGGCAGATGATCTGACATCCTGGGGAAGCTCCTGAAAGCTTGTAGATTTTCTGAGAGACAATGCCCAAGTGATGAGGGAATAGGAGTTGAAGTTAGAGAGAAAGCAGATTTGAAAGTATTACTTTTAGAGGAATGACAGTTCTCAACTGTGGAAATAAAAATTTGGCATTATAATTGTTAACTCAAATGTGAGTCACCTGTTTCTAAATGTCTGCACATCACATATCTTTGAATGTATATATCTTTAAAAAGGGCACATCTTTGCTTTATGTCATTCCCCCTCCGTTGGCCGGACAAGGGTAATAACATTATCTATATGTTTCTTTTCTTAATTTAAAAAAGTTATTTATTTTGAAAGAGAACATGCATGTGTCAGTGGAGGAGGGGCAGGAAGAGAGGGAGAGAGAATCCCAAGCAGCCTCCACACTACCAGTGCAGAGTCAGACACGGGGGCTCGATCCCACGAACTGCAAGATTGTGACCTGAGCCAAAACCAAGTGTTTGACACTCAACTGACGGAGCCACCCAGGTGCCCCAGCATTATCGGGACATTTCTTAATTGCCTTAGCTCTAGCTCTGCCATGAGCCTCTATCCTTGTTCTGGCATGTTGAAGACTACACAGTGTGACTACCTTCCCATTTTGACTACCTCCTTTGAAAAGGAGGTCGTGGTGGTCAGGAGCCAAGATGCCACCACTGAAGGTACAAGTTTCTGAGTGCGACTTCCTGCAGGAGGGTGATCAGAGTCTGTCTGCATGCAAGTGTGTGATGGGGTTCAGTGACCTGCTTATCAAGAAATGTGTTATCTGCGCGGAACACAAAGTTGCCTGGATATGTTCATTAAAACCTTATGATGTATACGTAGGAAATTTAGAAATATATTTACACATGTATAGGATTTATATGTATGAAATTGGTCTAGAGAAGGAGCTCCTGTTGTGTAGGATAATTTAATCAAGATTAACAATGAGGTGAATACTCCTGGTATGAGACGTTTGTTCTCCATTCCTGATGCCACCGTCCATGGGAAGTGAGCTCCATCTGTGTTAACACTCTTGCCTTCCCTTACCTTTTACTCACTCTGCCTTATAGGAGGTATAATAATTTCCCAGCTGGCAAGTTTGGGGAGAAAAAGCCAAACATGCCTGTTCCAGCTCCTCTGTTTTCCTCTTATGATTCCATCTGATCATAAGAGTTGTAAATCCTTCTCACTGATAGTCTCCCTAGGTCAGAATTGTTGCCAACAGAGTGGGAGCGTCTGTTTAATTCTGCACTTGAGTATTTAGAAGCCTGTATGGCCTCCTCCTAAGCTATATCTTCCCAAAGCTGTTAGCAGAAATGATAGCCATAATTTGACCTTCTATTTACCTTCACACGGTTTCTCTTCTCATTTTGTCCAGAACCTAGCATGAGGGTGACAGGTACCACCAATGGGGGGGGGTAAGGGATCTCACGTTTCAACATACAAGATTATAGTGACTCTGAGAGCTCATGCTAGGTTACATGGTAGAAACAGCTGCTCCTCCTTTTCCCAGGAAGAGGACCTTGCCCCTGAGTCCAGTGACTCCTAGGACAGAAAGCTTTTTATTCCAAGCAAGGTGGCTGAAACTCTTTTTGGACCCTAGGTTCTCTGTGTGCTGGGCTTACCAGCAATTCCTCTGAGCAGTCAACACATAAACCAAGATGTCTCACACCTAAATACTTTGCTACCTTCCCACTGACCTGTGTGTGTTCTTGTGCCTCTTATAAGAAGGAAGAGGAACAGGGGACGGAGTCCCACCCCTCCCCCCTCAATGAGGACACAGATGCACCTCACATGATAGTTGTGTATTAATTTTATTACGTTTTCAAACTGATTTTTATAATAGATGTGCTGTGGTCAATTTTCACCAACCATGCACAAGATTTCCAGGTCTACATTTTCACTTTGTGGTATCACCGCCTTAAAAGTTTTAGCTGTTCTAGTAGTTATATGTTATGGTGATTTTAGTGTAGTAACTGTATAGTGTAATCTTACAATGGTTTTAATTTGTGCTTACTTAGTGATGAAAGAACTTTTACAGCTTTTTATGTGCATATATCTTCCTTGATGCAGTCAGCTTTTTTAGGTTTTTATTTTTTTCAGCTTTTAAAAATTGCATAGCTTGTATTGAAGTTTTAAAAAACACATAGTCTGGATAGAAGTCCTGTGTAATGTACATATATTATGTAAATATTAACCCTCAGTCAGTGGCTTGACTTTTGTTTCCTAACTGAATCATTCAAAGAAAATCAGATTACAGTTTTGATGATTTGATGAAGGCCAATGTATCAATTTTTTTATGGTTTGTGCTTTTTATATCCTACCTGAGAAATTGTTGTGTTATCCAAAACTTCAAATATTTTTGCCATCTTCTAAAGGTTTTATAGCTTTGGGTTTTTTATTTAGGTGTGTCATGTATTTTAAGTTATTTTTGTATGCTGTGTAAGCTAAGTGTCTTTGTTTTCACATGGCTGACAAATGGTTCCAGCATCGTTTGTTGGAAAAAGTGTTGTTTTACCATTGAGTTGCTTTGGCATCTTTGTGGAATATTGATTATATACATTGGATCTATTCCCGGACATTATTTGGTTGTGTTGCTATGTATTTATGTTTTCCTTTGTACTAAAACCACATTCTCTTGACTACTGTGACTTCATAGTAAGTCTTAAAATCAGATAGTGTGAGTAGTCCAATCTTATTCTTTTTAAAATTATTTTGGTTATTCTACATTCTTTGCCTTTCTACCTACATTTTAGAATTGCAGTGCCAATTTCTATAACAAGACCATGTGAGACTTTGTTTGGGATTGATTGTACTGACTCTATACATCAATCTGAAAAGAACTAACATTTTAATAATGTTAAAACTTCTGATTCAGGGGGCACCTGGGTGGCTCAGTCGATTAAGCATCCGACTTCAGGTCAGGTCACGATCTCCCAGTTTGTGAGTTCTAGCCCCGCGTTGGGCTCTGCACTGACAGCTCAGAGCCTGGAGCCTGCTTTGGAGTCTGTCTGCCCCCCTCTCTCTCTCTGCCCCTCTCCCACTCATACTCTGTCAGTCTCTCTCTCAAAAATAAATAAACATTAAAAACTTAAAAAAAAAAGACTTCTGATTCAGGAACATGTCTAGCTCTTGAGTTATTTTTCTTTAATTTCTTTCAGTAATGTTTTATAGTGTTCAGTGGATAGATCCTGCATGTATTTTTTCTAGCTGGATTCAAAAATATTTATAATTTTGATGCTATGGTAGTGTTTGTTAATTTCAATTTCCAATGATTTGCTAGAAGAAAAACAATTGATTTTCGTGCACTGTGAATCTTCTATCATTAGTTGTTGGATTTTGTTGTATTCCTTCAAAGAGTGTTGGATTTTGTTTCAGTGCATAGCTAAACTGAGCCCATTAGATATTTTTGAAGATTGTTTTTAAGCTTTGTTAGGGTGCTCCCCAAATGCTTTTTAGCCTACGGCTTCTATCCCCACTACTAAGGTGATACTCTTCTGAGGATTCTATCAATACTTAATGTGTCATAAAGTCTTTCAACTCTAGCTGGTTCAAAAGTTAGCTATTCCTAGAGCTCCATAGGAACTCTGGAAATTGTTCTGCTTTCTTATTGTTCTTACCCTGGAATCGGGTAGTTTTCTCTCCCTCATTCACAGATCAGTAGTTAGCCACATCTTCAGGAGAAGCTTGCTCTCTTTTTGTACCGTTTTCTCCTTTTCCACACGGTGCCTCACAAATTCTAGCCACCTCTGTTTTCTCAACTCAGTGAAACAGATTGGGCCACTTTGGCCTGCTCTTTTTTTGTGCTGTGGCCAAGAACACTCTCCAAGGCAATAAGGTGATGCAGTCTTTGGGCTCACCTTATTTGTCTTCCTTTTCTCAGGGATCACCATCCTGAGCTGCCTGTGTCCAATGTGTGAGAAACAGTTATGTGAGGTATTGTATTTTTGTTCAGTTTTCTAGTTGTTTAATATGGGAGGGAAATTTCTGCAGCTGTTTGTCTTTCATGGGAAGAAGCAGAAATCAATACTTACTTGACCTTTCAAACATCCTAGAGAGGAGATATCCATGGCTTTTGTGCAGAAAGCCGCAATAGCAACCTCATGGTGGCTTATTCTGGAGGGATTGACACTAACCTCCACAATGTTTCGGGCTGTTCTCTTTCGGGATGTGACAAAATAACTTTTCCTTGATTTGAATAGGGTCTAAACTTATCACAAGTCCTTTGAGACTTCCTTGAAGATGAGAGATAAATCTCAGGATGACAAAAATTGGCATCTGTACTCTGTAGAAGAGAGCAAGAAGCTAGATGGATTTTAGGATTGCATTCTCTATGCCTGCTAGAGACACAAGTGTCCTGCTTACTAATAAAAAGAGACACATATTTTTATCCTGCCATCCCTATGCAGGCGTGATACTGCACAATCAATTCCAGAGATAACTTCACAATAGAATAGTTGCACAAATTTCAGGACACATTGTGTCCGGACCACTGCATACAATCATGAATTTAGCAAGTGTCCACCCCAAGGGATTGAACTGATGGCAAACAATTTCTGAAATCAAGAAAATGAGGACATCCTATAAGAAGAAAACTTACTGATGTATTAACCTCACACAGCTGAACATTATTTATATTTATATTTGAGCTCCTTCCTAATCTTGTTTGTCTAGGAGTATTATGTGGAAATAAGCATATTTAATAAATTCTATCATACTTTATTAACAACACCATCAAAATCTTGAGTTGGCAGCTGTGTATGTGTGAAATGTGACAGGTTTAGGCATGATTTGATGTAAAACGCACCCAGATCCTGGCTTTGCACACAGGCTCTGTCATTATCATCTGTGTGACAGTGACATTGTCTCTATACCTCAGATTCTTTATCTGCAATATACCTTGGTTGGACTGGATCAAAACTTTGCAATTGCATGGTGGATGAAGGTGGGAAGTGACTCAAATCATTACAGCTGGTAAAGGGTTCCTTTCACTAGGGCACCGGAAAATTGCCCACGTTTAGGGAACAGTTGCAATGAGGTCTTCTAATGACTTAGCTTATTGTTAGCTCAAAACCTTGTGTGGTCACTATGTGCATAACTTCTGAGTACTGCTTTATCTATATCCCTTAAGTTTTGGTATGTTGTGTCTTTATTTTCTTTCATCTCAGAGTATTTTCTGATTATCTTTATTATTTCTTCTTGACCTCTTGGTTAGGTCACGAGGTTTAACTTCTACCTGTTGGTGAATTTCCCAAATCATTGTGTTGCTGATTGCTTATTTCATTTCATCGGGGTCATACTTTGTATAATTTCAATTCTTTTACATATGTTGAAGCTTGTCTTACAAGCTAACATATGGCCAATCTTTAAAGATGTTTTATATGCACTTGAGAAAAGTAGGTATCTTGTTGTTGTTGTGCCTGTATTACATATTATTCACAATATTGAATAACATATTATGTAATAAAATTTTTACTAATTGACACATTGAATTTTTTGAAAGAATCTTTTTCTTAAAAAAACTTTAGTTTTTTAGAGCAGTTTGCGGTTTTTGAAAGACACAGACATAGAGATTTCCCATATACCCATACGCCTACACATGCATTGCTTCCCCTGTTATCAACATCACTCATCAGAATGGTACCTTCTTCTTTTTCTTTTTTTTTAAACAGGGATCTGCCTATGTTGACACATCATAACCACTCAAGTCCATAGTTTACCTTAGGGTTCACTCTTGGTGTTGTACATTCTGTGGGTTTAGACCAATGTATAATGACATATATCTATCATTATGGCATCCTACTGACTACTTTCACTGCCCTAAAAATTTTCTGTGCTTTGCCTATCTGCACCTCCCCCAAACTGACAACCACTGATCTTATTGCTTCCATAGTTTTGCCTTTTTCAGAATATTATATGGGTAGAATAATACAGCAGTAGCCTTTATAGATTGGCTTCTTTTACTTAGTAATATGTATTGAAGCTTCCTTCATCTGTTTGCGTGGCCTAATAGCTTATTTCTTTTTAGTGCTTAATAACATTCCATTGTCTAGATGCATCACAGTTCATTTAGTCATTCACCTACTGAAGGACATCTTTGGTTGCTTCCAAGTTTTATCAATTATGAATAAAGCTGCTGTAAACATCTGTGTCTAGGTTTTCTGGTGGACGTTAGTTTTCAGCTCCTTTGGGTAAATGCCAAGGAATGTGATTTCTGGATCCTATAGTAAGAGCATATTTAGTTTTGTAAGAAACTTCCAAATGTCCTCCAAAGTGGCTGTACCATTTTGTGTTCCCGTCAACAATTTAGACGAGGTGCTGTTGCTCTATACCCTTGCTAGCATTTGGTATTGAAAGTGTTCTGGATTTTGGCTATTCTAATTGTCTATGTTTAGTAGTATCTCATTGTACTAAATTACATTTGCCTTTTGACATATGATGTAGAGCATCTTTTTATATGCTTATTTGCCATGTGTATATATTCTTTGGTGAGGTGTCTGGTAAGGTCTTTTGCACATTAAAAAATGGATTCTTATTGTTGAGATTTAAGGGTTCTTTGCATACTTTGGATAATGTGTCTTTTGCAAATATTTTTCCCAGATTGTGGCTGTCGTTCCATTCCCTTGATATTGTCTTTCACAGAGCAGACGTTTTTATTGAAGTCTATCCTATCAATTATTTCTTTTGTGGATCATGGCTTTGACGTGTCTAAAAAGGCATTGCCATACCTTCTAGGTTTTCTCTTATGTTATATTCTTGGGATTTGATTGTTTTCCATCATGTATTTGGGTCTGTGATCCATTTTGAGTTAATTTTTGTCTAGATATATATATATCTAAGGTCTCTCTCTCTCTCTATATATATATATATATGTATGTATGTATGTATTTTTCCACGTGGACATCCCAATTGTTCCAGCACCATTTATTGATGAGACAATCTTTGCTCCACTGTACCTCTTTTGTCAAAGATCAATTGAGTATATTCATGGTGGGGGGGTCTATTTCTGGGCTATTTTGTTCCAATGATATATTTGTCTATTTTATTGCCAATACTACACTGTCTTGGTTTCAATAACTTTGTATGAAGTATTGATGTTGGGTGGCATCAGTCCTCCAACTTTGTTCTTCTCCTTCAATGTTGTATTGGCTATTCTGGGTCTTATGTTCTCCACAGAAACTTTATAATTTGTTTTTGATATCCACAAAATAATTTCCTGGGACTTTAATTGGGATTGCATTGAATTTGTAGGTCAAGTTTGGGAAAAACTTGATATTATTAAGTCTTCTTATTCATGAACATGGAAAAAATCGCCATTTACTTAGTTATTTGATTTAATCATCAGAGTTATTTAGTTGTCCTCATTTAGATCATTTACATATTTGTTTGATTTATACCTAAATATTTCTCTTTTTTCTGTGTCAAGTTCTACTTGTTGTGTATAGGAAAATGATTGACTTTTGTATAATAAACTTGTGTCTTGTAACCTTGCTCTAATCACTTATTAGTTCTAAGCATTTTTGTTGTTATTCTTGTTGATTCTTTCAGATTTTCTGTGTTGATGACCATGTTACATGTGAACAAAGGCTGTTTTATATCTTCTTTCCCAATTTGTATATCTTTTCTTGTCTTCTCTTGTCTTTTCTTTATTGCATTAGCAAGAACCTCCAGTACGTTGTTGAAAGGCGTGATGAAAGGGGATTTCCTTGCTTTGTACCTTATTTTAGTGAGAATGCTTTGAGTTTCTCATCATTAAGTATGATGTTGGTTATAGGTTTTTTAAGAATATATACAATCAAGTTGAAAATATTCCCCCATTCTGAATTTACTGAGAGCTCTTTCTATGAATGGGTATTATGTTTTTTCAGATGCTTTTTCTGTATCTATTGATAGGATCATGTGATGTTTACTTTTTAGCCTGTTGATATAATGGATTACATTTATTTTTTTTAAGTTCATTTATTTATTTTGAAGCAGGGGGAGGGAGGGAAGAAGGGGGATGGTCACAAAGAGAGGAAGAGAGAGAATCCAAAGCAGGCTCCATGCTGTCAGTGCAAAGCCTGATGCAGGGCTTGATCCCATCACCCTGAAACCATGACCTGAGCTGAAATTGAGAGTCAGATGCCCAACCAACCAAGGTACCCAGGCACCCCGGATTACATTTATTTTTGAATGTTGAACCAGCCTTTTGCACTTGGAATCAATTCCACTTGGTCATGGTGTACAAACTCAATTTGTATCCTAAATTTGAATTAGAAATGATTTTGAAAATTTGTGTTTTGAAAGATGTGAATGGAGTTTATGAGGAAAACTACTCAGGAAACACTGGACCAGACAGTCAATGAGTCTTCACATGAATATATATTTAGGGTCAGTTTTAGGTCCAGGAGAAACTCACCCTGTTGTTAAGGAAGAGAGAGAAAAGGAGATGAGCAATCAACAAAATTGTAGTCATTTTTGTTCTCAGGAGAAATAGGATACCGAACTATTTATTTATAAACACTCTTCCAATTTCTCTTCTATGTAGATTTTTACATTTGACATTCATGCTTATGTGAAATGTTTTATCTATTATTTTAGAGTGTGATGTTGGTTTTTTCAAATGCAAGTTCTGTCAAAGACAAATTACCTAATCCTGTTTCAAATGAATATGGAATGAGGCCAAATTGTGGACATAGATGTGGAACAGATAAGCCAGGGGTCAGAAACTAGTAGTAGACTTACCTCTTCTCATAATTTCTTGGACTGTAAATAATCAGTTACACTGCTCAGTGCCTTAGTTTCCTATTTTGTTTAATTGGGAAAATATCACCTGATAGGTCATACAGATTGATGACTTTTTAATCTGGATCTTGTTATATTATGTGTTAGAACTGTCACCATAGATCTTCAAGGCAAAAGTATTTCCTGATTACATCATTTACTCTCTTTTCCAAGTGTCTGCAGAGTTTTGTCTTAGTTTTCAGTTTAAGGACATTTCTCTTTTCCTTAACCACATGTTTTAGTGCTGAGAATATAAGCATGATACACTTTAAAATCAGTGGAGGTTAAAGAGTCACAGCAAAAAAAGAGAGAGGAAAAAAAAGAAATTTAGGCCTGTATACTTCCTTGGTATATTGTGTCCTATTACTAACTTATCCTCTTACTAAATAAATACTGATCCTGTAACTAACCCAGACAAGTTACAGGAGAGATTGGGAAGAAGAAAAACATCTTTGCTAACTTTCTTTTCATCTTTTTCTTTTTCCTCCAAAAATCAGATACTCCTTATGGTATATTATGTTTTAGTACTTTGCTGCCCTTGGAGTAGCACTGTGTTCATTGGCCCATTCATTCATTCATTCATCCATTCATGAAGGATTTATTGAGCACCTACTAGATGCCAGGCTTACATTAGATTCCTAAGGTCTTACAGTGAATAAAGCAGGCAAATGTCTTTCCTTCAAGAACCTAATATTTTCTGGGGGAATACACACAATAAACACAAATATGTATTATGTTAGGCAATACTCAGACCTAAAGAAAAATGAAGCAGAGCAAGGAGGTTAGAAAATAGCATCAGAGGAGTGGGTTGCATATTATATAGGTGTGTTATGAAAGACTTCTCTGGTAAGATGATGTTAGAGTGGACATGTGACAAAGTGAAGGGGTGGTCCATGAAGATATCTGTGGAAAGAATATTTCAGGCCAAGGGGGAGAGGGGTATAGCAAATGCAAAGACTGACTCAGTTAGAAGCTTGACATGTACAAGGACTAACAAATAGTTTGATGTGGCTGGAGCAGAGTGAGAGAGAGAGAAAGAGAAAGAGTGGGAGATGAGGCAAAGAGGTAGCAGATAGCCAGATGATGGAGGGTCTTGGAGGCCATTGTATGAAATTAGGCTCTTTTGCTAACTGAGGTGGGAGGCCATTGGAGTGTTTTGAGTAGAGCAATGACATATGTAACATAATTAAATAGCTCAGTTGGGTGTAGTATGGAGATTACATTGTAGGGGGTGTGGTTTCAGTAGTGCTGTTCTTTTAATGGCAGGATTCACTTCTTGGCCCTGTTGTAGGTGGGGCCATGCAGCTATTATTGGTCAATGCACTGTGAATAATGGGACCATCGTTCACTTTCAGATTGGAGGGTCCAATTTCTGTTATGTAAAACTGTGTAATTTTACTTTACCACAGCACCTGAGGAGTCTAGACAGTGACTGCTCTAACGTCAAGAGTGAAGACAACATGGAGTAGAGCCCCTGGCTGCCCTGTGATGGACATATGATGTGAGTAAGAAATAAACCATACTTTTTTTAAGCCACTGAGCATTTATAGTGGTTAACTGGCAATTAAAAGTAGGATGCTGCCATAATAAAAACAAACAAACAAAACAAAACATGAAATATGTGCATCATCTTAGGGACTAGATGTAGACCGCAAGACTGTTATCAGAATCCAGAAGGATGTTTTGCATTGGCAAGTTATTTGGTAAAATCTTTGATAATATGGAAGGCAGATCAAGTAGCTAATTAATGAGCCTGTATCCTTAGGGAAAGACTTTGGGAAAGTAGATATTAATAGTGTGTGTTGACTGATGCTGGCTACATTTCATAAAAGATCACATACGGAGATGACCTTAGCAAAGAATATCCTGATTTGCAAGCATGAATGAAAGGGATTAGAGACTAGTCACACATTTGGCAATATGTGGGTTTGTCAGGCACTCACTGTCAACAACAAATAGAAGATATAACTGAGAAATGTTTTGAGGGATAAAGTTCAATTAAAATTGATGCTTATAGCAATGATAAAATCAAGAGTATAGCTGCTCCACTCACTGTTGAAACCTCTCGGTGGATTAAATAATGTCCAGAAAATGATTTCAATTGGACTAATAACTTAGAAAACAGAGCAAGACTGAAAGTGTGGCTCTCTAACAGAAGTGAATGAGTCCAAGGTGTTCACCACTCAGTATGGAACTAAGGAGTTGAAAGAAACAAAGAAATAGAGCAAATTAAGAAAAAGTTAAGGAAAACAACACAACAACAACTGTGTGTGTGGGTTTGGTTTTTGTTTTTGTTTTTGTTTTTTTTTGGTTCATGAGCTAACTACCTGCCATCCAATGGGTAAGAAATCTACTAAAGCAATTGAGACTGTTGTACTGTCAAAGAAACCAAGAGCAAGGCTATATGGTCTCTCACTGTTGGAGACCATGATTCATCAGCCCCCAACATCCTACAAGCAGGAAACAGAGTGTAAAACCTGCTTTGTCCCCAGGGATACCAGGGTCTATCCCATATGTGGTCGAAACTATAGAAAACTGCAAAATGTAGCTCCTTCTGCACAGTGGAGCCATGAGCCTCATGGGGTTGCTTTGAAGTTTCAGATCAAAGCACTCAGAACAGTGCCTAGTGTGGAGTTAGTGCGACATAAATGTTTGCTGCTATTGTTAATACATTTCCTCCCTTCTTCCTCTTTTTCTTCTTTCATCTCCTCATTCTTATCTGTATTTTCCTCCTCCTTCTATGCCTTCTCCTCCTCCTCCTCCTCCTCCTTTTTCAGCTTCAAGAGAGCCAGAACCTGGTTGTGAAATCAAATGCGCTTGACTAGAGCTGTATCTTGAAGTATTTGCTGCCATTCGTTCCCCTCAACGTAGGTTCCAGGGAATGCTTAAGGTCTCACGTGGCCATTATCAATTTATGGGAAGATCTGTTTTTGTCTCTAACCCAGTATTTCTCAAACATTAGCTATATGTTAGAATTACCTGGAGGGGTGCCTGGGTGGCTCAGTTGGTTGAGCATCCGGCTTCGGCTCAGGTTATGATCTCATGGTTTGCGGGTTCGAGCCCCATGTCAGGCTCTGTGCCGACAGCTCAGAGCCTGGAGCCTGTTTCGGATTCCGTGCCTCCCTCTCTCTCTGCTCCTACCCCGCTCGTGCTCTGTCTCTGTCTCTGTCTCTCTCTCTCAAAAATAAATAAACATTAAAAAAATTAAAAAAAAAGAATTACCTGGAGTCTTGGGAAAAAAATACTGATGCTTGAGCCTCATATATTTGTGTGATCTTCTAGCTTTTGGACTTCAAGTTCTGGATATTTTTAACTCTCTGATTCCACTTATTTTTATATTCCTCCTTGTTATAAATGAGAAGTTCCCACTTAGGTTCATTCTTGGGCCCTGGCAAGGAGAAAAGAGGGGTGATTTTGGACAGCTGAATTGCACAAATGGTAAAAGGTTTTGTCAAACTGCCTTATCTCAAACTTTTGATAAAGTCTCTTGGAGGTAAAGAAAAGAAAAACTGAAGGAAATGAACCAAATGCTTCATTTTTGTTGGATTAAGTTTGAAGGGTTTGTTGTTTCCACCCAACAAATATACATTGCAAGCAACCAGCCCAATCTGTTTAGTCCTTATTCTATTATATGTGCGTTCACATCTGCTTTGGCTAACATCTGCTCACCTTCTTGTGAGCTTGAATATTGACTAAGTAGTAATCAAACGTCAAGGTGGTTCCCCATTCTCTTGTCAATTTCATATTATTAACAATTACCATATTTCTTCAGGCTTATTTGTTCTGCATCTGGAGAGCACGGACTGCTCTTTCCCGCTAGGCTGCTGCTGCCACTTGCCTTTGTGATTTGATTCTGTGTGTACAGCCCTCTCATAGCTACCACCCCAATTGTATTACCAAAAGTTCCCCGATTCTTTGTTTTACTTCCAAGTTTCAAAGAGTGGGATGTCTCATACATATATATTTCATCATCATTATTTAATTTACTTTGCTTTTCGGTCACTCGATTCAGCCACAATTTATTGGGCACTTACTATACACAAGGGATGTGTGCCAGGAATTGGAGGCATGCAAAGATGAGAGAGTTGTGATCCAGGATTGGAAGTGGCTTTCATCCTGAGATGGCAAAAGGTGTGTGCACGTTTAACACGAGACAGATTTTTTTTATATGCTTTGATGGTAATGTGGACGGAATGCAAAAAGTTGTAAGTAGCGAGTTAGGTACTGGCATACTGACATTTGGTATATTCTAGATCTCCAGTTGTAGAGACACTAATCAGAGGTCATAGTTTTCCATTTCACTTACCTATTTATGCACTTCATATATTCGTGAGGGATTATATTCCCCCAGGCAAGTCTGTAATGGAAAATGACCCTAAAACATCCCTTTTTGCTTGACCTATGTTCCTGTCCTTCTAATGGGTACATACCCTCAAGTATACAGTAGATACTTTAAAAATATTTATTTTGAGATGGGGGGAGGGGCAGAGAGAGACAGAGAGGAGAGAGAGAATCCCAAGGAGTCTCCATGCTCAGCACAGAGTCCTACAGGGGTTCAATCTCACCACTGTGAGATCATGACCTGGGCTGAAATCAAGGGTTGGACGCTTAACTGACCAAGCCACCCAGGTGCCCCTCTACAGATTTTATGGGTGCTGAGCATTGGAACGTGATTGTTTAATCCAATCCATACCTTATAGCAGTGTGTGTGGAAGGCATTATTATTCTTGTTTAAAAACTGGGTGAAGGGGCGCCTGGGTGGCTCAGTGGGTTAGGCGTCCAACTTTGGCTCAGGTCATGATCTCGTGGTTTGTGAGTTTGAGCCCCACGTTGGGCTCTGTGCTGACAGCCCAGGGCCTGGAGCCTGCTTCGGATTCTATGTCTCCCTCTCTCTCTCTGCCCATATCCTGCTCGTGCTCTGTCTCTCTCTTTATTCAAAAATAAATAAACATTAAAAAAAATTTTAAAAAACTGGGTGAAAAGTTCAGGACATTTAAGTGAGGTTTGTAATAGCTAGCATAAGACCAAGTCATGTTTTGAACACTAATGTCCAGACTAAATGTCCAATGGTCACATCACAGGTGCCACGTGAATAAATTAATTATCATGAAAGCAACAAGGGACGGATGTTTTCCTTTATTGGTGCTTCTCAGCACTGTGCTCTGAGTTGCTCCCATGCTCAACTTTGATCTGTCAAATAATTTGGGGGACACAGAACCCAAAGGATGATGCTCCTATGCCAAGGTGCACACTGACCTGTCCTCACCACAGAAAAAAAGGAAGCAACGGAGAGTGACCTAATAAATGCTAGACCAGTTTTTGGTATATATTTTAACTCTACAGAGTATGTTGATATAAATTAAGATGTCTTTTGGTAACTTCCAAATCATAAATATTTAAAATGCTCATCTACATTATTCATAAAGATGTGTTATGAATGGGTATGTGTGCATTTATAGTTAGAGTGTGTTTATGTACACACATCTATATGTATATTTAGAGGATCTGCCTCTTAGAACTAAGCTATATATTCATAGGCAAAAAGTATATTTAACTCATTTTATGTGACAATATATTTAGTCAGAATTTCCCTACTACATGTTTGTATAAATTCTGAAGCTGCCTCTCCTTCCTGTGTGTTTTCTGGAAATTTTACTTCCTTTCAGATTGAGGAAATCTGTGTGTTCTCACAGAAGCACTCAATTCATTTTCGGCTCTGGTATTTTGTATATGATGGCTGCATTCTTGAAAAACCATGAGCCTGTTAGAGGCTAAAGCTATGCTCCAAGATTGGGTAGAACCTATCATACATCCAAGCCAGAGTAATTTTATACATTGGGATTCTGATTTTGTTTTTGTTTTTTAGATTTTGTTTTTGTAACTTGTATTTAGATATGGAACCATAATTACAGAAACCTTTAATTTTTTTGTTCTGCTACTGTATTTTGTACTAACAAGTTTAGTTTGTAGAAGGCTGATGTTTCTCCTGCGGAATTAGAATAAAGTCAGATAGACAAAGGCTTTGAATCTGGCTTCCCTTTCATTATGTGTTAGAGATCTTGATTTCTGTCTATAGGGCAGATGGCTAGACTTATACATCCCTCTTGAATGGGGAAATCAGACTCCTGTTTTTTTTTTAAGTTTATTTATTATTTGAGAAAGAGAGCTTCTGTGCATTTGAGCAGGGACAGGGCAGAGAGGGAGAGAGAGAGAACCTCCCTAAAATCCACACTAAAAGCATAGACCCTGACCTGGAGTTCGATCCCATGAACTGGAAATCAGACTCCTGATAGTAAAATTTAGGTAACCTAGGTGCTATTATGGCTGCATGACCAATTTGACATCAGAATATCATGAATGGCAAAAAGAGCATTAGAATTTGAAGAAGTAAAATTAAGGAAAGGATAGGCTGGGAATGTATTTTCTGACCTCCCCTTTCCATAGACTGGGAGAAACTGATCTCTTGTTAATGGACAGTGGGCCATCGTGAATTGAGAAGGAGTGAGAACTGAAGTAAATTAAGAGATTAGAATGTCACCCCTTTGTAAAATCCTTCTATGTCTGTCTTGGGCCAATATAGTTATAGAATTCATTGGAGAGTGAATGCCATGGGGTCATGTGGAGTGTGACTACAGATCTAAGAGCTTTAATGGACTGATATATTGTTGCAAAACTAATGTACTTCCTCTTAAAGGCCTCCTTGACTTTAGCTTCTTCCTTATTGGTTCTCCTTTGTTTTAGGTGTGGCTCTTGCACTGTTCTACCCTATAATGTAGAGATGTCTTGGGGAGCAACTTTCTATGCAAGGGTTACAATTCCCAATACTCCTGCACTTAGGTGTGGACATAGGAGTAGTTCTTAATCAATGGCATGAGAATAGAAGTCGGTTCTATTACTTTGGGGCCAAGTGTATCATCACCATATTTCCTTGTTCTCTTTATGCTAATTAGATGCTAACAATTATGAGGGATTTTTTCTTTTTTTCAAGATAGAAGGAAACTGCAATCCTGAATTAGACTGAGGATCATCAAGTAGAAACATGTAGTCTGCTAGAGGAGGAAAAAAATCTCTCAAAAATTTCATTGTGTTAGCCACTAAACTTGTGGGTTTATTTGTTACAGAAGCTGGTGTTACCTGAACAAAATACATAAGACATTTTTGAGTTAATATTCTGAGTGGTGAAGTTAAGAGCTAGAAAACCAAGGTGCAGTGAGTCAGAGTAGAGAATGTGAGAGCACTGAATTTGGAAATGGTTAGCAATGAAAACAAGAAAAGTGATAGGATTATAGATAGTTAGTGATATGTATAGAATTGACACCACCCTCCAGTGTCTCTCAATGAAATTTGAAAACAAATTCTTTCATAGTGTTAATATTTACTTTAGTAAAATTCTTCTAATTGATTTTGATGCAGACATCTGTTGCATGACTTGTTTGGAAATCATATCCAGGCATGAATCTCCATTATATTGTATTATATTATATGTCCTTGTTTGAATTTTAGACAGATAATACAATTGTGGCATGTTCTCATTGGATGGGGGCCAGTGGTGTGGGCAGTGAAGGAATTTACCAAAGGCAGAACAAAGAAATAGAAGTTTCTTAAATACATGGCAAGGGAGCAGCAGGCAAGACAGTAAAGAAGAGACTGTCAGCCACAAGGTGGTGGAGAGGGGCTATATTTACAGGGTGGAGTGAGGAAGTAAGGAAACATGTGGAATTTTCTCTTTTTTGGTAATTTTAGGAACT
The DNA here is from genome assembly GCF_022079265.1 of Lynx rufus. NCBI lineage: Eukaryota > Metazoa > Chordata > Mammalia > Carnivora > Felidae > Lynx > Lynx rufus. The sequence goes on from NW_025814824.1 coordinate 20,341,001, forward strand.
GTGCCTGTTTGTAAGTTGCCCATTGGTCAGTTAGGGCCTATGTCTGTTTTGAGGCAGGCTGCCTAAAGAGCCTGTTTGCATTAGCTCTGTAGTCACTGGGGGCCCTTTGCCTTGCTCAGGTTTCCGTTGCTCAAGCCTGTAGCCTAAAAGCAGCCTCTACAACAAAAATTTAAGTTTTTAAATGCATTTAAAGGTATCAATAAATTCTTAGTCTTAAAACTAATTCCCCTTGGAAGAAAATACTTATTTACACTGATTCTCAGAAAAGGTACTCTCTGACGGTTTTAGTATCATGACATTTGTTTTTAAAGGTTCATTTAAATGTACTTTTTTTTCTACCAACAAAACAGTAAATGTATTGAAAGAATATCTACAGTAATTGCTGGGCCCAAAGAAACACTAATATTTTTTTTTTCCCCAAGAGATAAAATATCTACAAAGTGACAACATTCTACAGAGGCTCAATGGAAAAAAGGAAATGAACGGTGATAATTGCAGCACATGCCCCATGTCTAAAGAAAACAGCCTTGTTTGGAAGGCTTTAGTTTGGTTCAAATTCTCAGTGTGTTTTCTGAACAAGGATTGAAGTAATAGTGGGTTGATCTGTTGATGCAAAAATTATATAGTTCCTCCCAAGAGTCTCCCTGATTTTGGATTTCTAAAAGTGAATCTAATAAGTTTTAGACTTAACTGTCTGACCATTATTTTCTCAGTAGAAAGGCAGTGTCAAAACGTGAAAGCAGTATTTATTTGGTTAGGGAAAAGTGTTTTAAGTGTCCTTTTTTCTACTATAAAAATATGTACATTTCATGTTGAAAATTCAGAAAGTAAAGATAAGCAAAAGCCGAAATAACAAATGAGTAATATTTTTCCATGTACGAGTATGGTCTTCTTTTGAAAAAATAAGATTTTGCTGTAGATAGAAGGTTATAAATTTCTCTCAAATCCAGATTATACACAGTTTTATTTGTTTTTGAATATTCTGCAGTCCTACTTGTGTTCATCAGGTTGATTAGAATTTTCCAATATAAAACTTTTGTTTTTTTGAGAGAGAGAGAGAGAAGGAGTAGGGGAGGGGCAGAGAGAGAAGGAGAGAGAGAATCCAAAGCAGGCTCCATGCCCAGTATAGAACCTGACCTGGGAATCATGACCTGAGCCAAAACCAAGAGTCAGATGCTCAACCAACCAAGCCACACCCAGGTGCCCCTAAAACTTCTATTATAAACCTTCATATTACTAAAAATTTCTAGGTATACAGATTTCTTTTTTATTTCTTTTTGTTTATTTTTAAATGTTTATTTGTTTGTTTATTTTGAGAGAGAGGAAGGACAGAGAGACCAGGAGAGGGAAAGAATCCAAAGCTGACTCTGGACTGACAGCATGGGCTCGATCCCACAAAATGTGAGATCATGACTTGAGCCAAAACCAAGATGTTTAACTGACTGAGCCACCGAGGCACCCTACAGATTTCTTTTTTAAAACAAATTCCTTAAAGTGACTTAGTGCTTTAAAAAATGATGCCGATTTGATTTCTTTTTTATATTCTGACCAAATGTCTTCCAAAGATGATGTACTAAGTTATTATCCCATTTATGACAGAGCTTTTTCCCCACCACTCTTCAGTTTTGAATATTGCCATTTTAAAAATTCCACATATATCTTTTGTTTTAATTTACATTTCTTTACTCCTGTGGTGGTTTCTGGCCATTCTTCTTTTACAAATTGCTCATGCCTTTGCCATTTTTAAGATAATTATCTTCCTTCCTTTTCCCTCCTTCCCTTCCTTCTTCTTTCCTTTTTCACATCCTATTTTTCTCCAGCTTTTTATTTTTTAATTTTTTTAATATTTATTTATTTTTGAGAGAGAGAGAAAGGGGAGGGAGCAGAGAGAGAGGGAGACACAGAATGTGAAGCAGGCTCCAGGCTCTGAGCTGTCAGCACAGAGTCTGATGTGGGGCTTGGACTCACAGATTGTGAGATCATGACCTGAGTCAAAATTGGACAATTAACCGACTGAGCCACACAGCTGCCCCTCTCCAGCTTTTTAAAAAGTGTGTTCATTTTAAGTGTAGCATTTAAACAATTATGTACACTTTTGGTATTTTGTCACAGTTGAGACATGGAAATTTTCATCATCTCTGCTGTAGGCAAAAAAAGTGCCCCCTCCCCCCGAAAGGATCTCAATCACCTAATCCTTGGAACCTTGAATGTTACCTTATATGGCAAAGAATTAAAACAAAAAAGGACTTCAATATATATGATTAAATTAAGGATCTTAAAGGATAGAGATTATTTTTAGATTTTCAGGATATGCCCTAAATGCAATCACATGGATCTTTTTTTTTTTTTAATTAAAAAAACTTTTTTTAATGTTTATTTTTGGAAAAGAAAGAGCACGAGTGTGGGAGTGGCAGAGAGAGAGGGAGACAGAATCTGAAGCAGGCTTCAGGCTCTGACCTGTCAGCACAGAGCCTGATGCAGGGCTCAAACCCACAAACCGTGAGATCATGACCTGAGCTGAAGTCGAATGCTTAACTGACTGAGCCACCCAGGGGCCCCAGGCACATGGATCTTTGTAAGAGAGAGGCATAGATTCAATAGACAGAAGAGAGAAACAGAAGCAGAATTAGAACAATTTTATGCCACTGGCTTTGAAAGTGGAAGAAGGGTCCATGAGCCCAAGGAATGCTCTGGACACTGGAAGAAGTGAAAAGCAGATTTTCCTTAGTGCCTTCCAGGGAGGGTGGCCCCACTTTGTTAGCCCTGTAAGTTTCATTTTAGACTTGTGGCCCTTTAGACCTATAAGACAGTACATTTCTGTCTTTCCTTTTTTAAAGCCACTGAATTTGTGGCAATTTGTTATAGCAGCCATGGAAAAGTAATACTGTTCCCCCCAAAATAGTGGGTACTCTATGCCCTTTGCAGAGTCTCCTGCTGGCTGAGTGATATTCTGGATGTCAGACAACTATTGGTCTGCTTTCAGTCTTTATGATTTTACTTTTTTCTTTTAGAATTTCGCATAATGGAATTATATAATATATAACATTTTATGATTTTAAAGGAGTATAATGTTTTTGAGGTTTACTTGTGTTGTTGTGTGTGTGTCAGTAGTTCAATTTTTTTATTGCCAGGTAGTTTCTTTATTGTGTGCATATGCCACAATTTTAGTATCCATTCTCTATTTGGTGGTCATCTGGATTACTTCCAGTTTTGTGCTATTATGAATAATGCTGCTGTAAACATCCATGTAAACATATTTGTGAATATGTTTTCATTTTTCTTATATAGATAGTAGGTTGTGTGCTACATGTTTAACTTTGTAAGAAACTGCTAACCTTTTTACCAAATCAGTTGTAATATTTTAAATACCGACAATATATGAGGTTTAAAAGTGAGAGGAGAGAGGAGGGGTGGGAAGAGAGAAAGAGAGGGAGAGAGAGGGAAGGGGTAGAGAGAGATAAAAAGAGAGGAAGGGAGGAAGAATAAAGGAGGAGGAAAAGAATAAGGATGAAAGAATAAGAAGCAATCAAAAGACTGTTAGAAGATATTAATGGTTAAGGGTTATCCTGTCCAACACTGATCCTCTACAGTCTGGCCTCCCAGAAAAAGAAGTGGTTTCCTGAAAAAGTCTATTGAAATTATGCATAGCCATGTGCATGAGACAATCAATCCTGGTCAACCCAAAAGTTGAAATACAGCCTCTGTTATGGACTGTATGTGTTTCCCCCAAATTCTCATGTTGAAGTTCTAACTTCCAATGTGGTGGTATTTGGGGGTCTTTGGGAGATAACTGGGGTTAGATGAGGTCATTATGGAATAATACCCTTGTAGGAAGAGACATGAGAGCATTTCTGTCTCCCTGTCCATACACTGAGAAAAGATCATGTCAGCACACAGTGAGAAGTTGACCATCTGCAAGCCGGGAATGGAGCTCTTACTAGAAACTGGACCTTGATTTTGGACATTCCAGCCTCTACAACTGTAAGAAAATAGATTTCTGTTGTGTACACCATCCAGGTTATGGTATTTTGTTATGGCAGCTTGAACTGCCTCTTAGTCAAGCCAGAGAATGGGCTAATCCACTGCCCTCTTTCCTATTGTGAGTGAAGAATGAAATGTCCTGTCATTCATTTCCTAGAGGCACAGTTACAAAACCTGAGTCATAACACTCTGCTCATACCAGAGAAGGAGTTGGAGTTTTCTTAAACATAATGCAAAGATGACAGAAAAAGGCTAGAGTTCTGTTTCCACTATGTCATATTGTTAGTGTACCATACTTAATTGTTAATATGTAAGGATTTATTTTCAGAGGTGCTTTATTATAGTGTCATTAGTCTTGGCACAAAACAGAGTACAAAGGAAATGCTCAGTAAAAAAAAAATGGTTCAATAATTTATTATTCTCTGCACATATTATAAAGAATGAACTAGAGCCAGACCAGTTGATTTTGAAGGCTCAATATTTTAACCAGATATTTATTAGGAAAACAACTTAAGATGAAAAGAGGTATGCATTAAATGATCCCATTTAAAAATACAGTGAACAAAGGAGTTAAGATGGCAGAGAAGTATGGGGACCCCGAGCTTGTCCCTGAAACACAGGTAGATCAACATCAAACCATTTTGAACACCTAGGAAATTGATCTGAGGACTAATGCAACAATCTGCACAATTTGAGCAAGAGATCTTGCAGGTATGCAGTGTGGAGAGCTGAATTGGGGGAGAGAGCTGAATTGGGGGAGAGAAAGGCTGTGGAGGATAGGGAAATGTTTTCGCAGATAGGATAGAGAAAGAGAACAAGGGGGAGAGAGTGCAGCACATCAGGATCACACAAGTAAAGCTCTCCCCCTGAAAAGTAGCTGGAGAGAAGAGAGAAAGACAAAGTGCACTCATAGGGAACTAGAAAAGAAAAAAACTAGAATGAAGCTGAAAAAAAAAACTAGAAAAGAAATCTGTTCCAAGACCATTGACAGGGAAAAAGGAGAGGGTTTCAATACCGCCAGTTTTTTTTTTTTTTTTTAATAAACAGTGGAGTGAAGAGTCTGGAGTTTCAGAGCTTAGTGCCTGGTGCTGCTCTGGTGAGAAAGCAGGGTGAATCCCTGGGAGTGGGCAGCACAGTCTGAGAGCCCCCTGTGTCGCATGAGAAGTGGTTCCGCTTTTTGGAGTGCATTTGGTAGAGGCAATACAGCCTCTCTGTAGGCAAAAGTCCTAGCAGGCCCCAGAGAACTGCCACATCTACTGGCATAGGAATAAAGATGCTGGCTGAGGGCAGCAAACCCTGGTGCTGGCTGTGTATTTCTGTTCATGTAAACTCTGAGCTTTTGCCACTGCACAGTCACGTGAACATTTTCTGGGACCAGTCAGTACCCAGCCATTGCTCAGTGAGACCCTCCCCCAGAGGATAAGTGGGGGTCCAAGCCATGGGTGTCTCTGAGTTGTAGGGTTTTGAAACACAGCCCATCTGAGACAAAGCTCTGGAGGAGTTGCTGTTTGGCAGGCAGACAGCTTGGACACAAGGTAAAGGTGGGGAGCCTGAGACAAAACAGGGGTGATTGATAGTGCATCTGTGAGGGCACAGAATTGATGCTCTGGAGACTAGAGAGGAGGGTGAAGCCTTTTTTACTAGTTCACCTGCACTGATTGACTCCAGTGAGCTAAGCAGTGCTGCCAAGTGGAGAACAGAGCTGTTACACCAAGCTCTGCCCACCTGCATCCTCCAGGCACATCTCCAGTAGGGCAAGTAGGCCTGAGAACCAGGGCAACAGGCCCCTCTACCAGCAGACCAGTAAAAATCCCTTCCACCTGCTTACTCTCTACCATCATCAGTGTGCTGTGAAGGTTCAGTTCTAGGGTAACCTGAATCTAGCTGCATTTGGGTTTCTTTTTGTTTGTTCATTTATTCATTTTCTTTGCTTCTGTTTTTATGGGTTTTTTTTCTTTTTTGGATACAGAAAGAGTACATTTAAAAAATTGTTTTTGATGTATATTTACTTTTGAGAGAGAGAGAAAGACAGAATATGAGCAGGAGCGGGGCAGAGAGAGGGGGAAGCACAGAATCTGAAGCAGGCTCCAGGCTCCGAAGTGTCAGCACAGAACCCAAAGTGGGGCTTGAACTCATGAACCATGAGATCATGACCTGAGCCGAAGTTGAACACTTAACTGACTGAGCCACCCAGGTGACCCAGAGCACATTTTTAAAAATTCTATTTTCTTTATTTTATTCTATTATTTTAATTTTTTTTTAATTTTTAATTTCTTTTTTTTTTTTTTAATTTTTTTTTTTATTTTTTTTTTTTCAATGTTTATTTATTTTTGACAGAGAGAGACAGAGCATGAACGGGGGAGGGTCAGAGAGAGGGAGACACAGAATCGGAAACAGGCTCCAGGCTCTGAGCCATCAGCCCAGAGCCCGACGCGGGGCTCGAACTCACGGACCGTGAGATCGTGACCTGGCTGAAGTCGGACGCTTAACCGACTGCGCCACCCAGGCGCCCCAATTTTTAATTTCTTTTTAAAAATTGTTTTCTTTTTTCTTTTTCTCACCAAGCTTCTTTTATAAGCAGACTGAACCACACCTAGGATATATCTTCCTTTATTTAGTTAAAAAAATATTTTAATGTTTATTCAGTTTTGAGTAACAGAGCACAAGCAGGAGAGGGGCAGAGAGAGAGGAAGACACAGAATCTGAAGCAGGCTCTAGGCTCTGAGCTGTCAGCACAGAGCCTGACATGGGGCTCAAACCCACAAACAGCGAGACCATAACGTGAGCTGAAGTGGGACGCTTAAACAGTTGACCCACCCAGGAGCCCCCTTTATTTATTTTTTTAAATTGTTTTTAATTTTTAATTTATTTTTTTTTCTTCCTCCAAAATGACAAGATGGAGGAATTCACCCCAAAAGAAAGAACAGGAAGAAATTATGGCCAGGCATTTAATTAACACAGATATAAGTAAGATGTTTGAACTAGAATTTAGAACCACATTGATAAGAATACTAGTTGGGGTTGAAAAAAGTACAGAAGAAACTAGAGAATCCCTTTCTGTAGAGATAAAAACACTAAAATCGTGTCAGACCAAAGTTAGAAATGCTGTAACCAAGATGCAATCTCGAATGGATGCCATGATGGCAAGGGTAGACAAAGCAGAGCAGCGAAACAGTGATATAGATAAAATTATGGAAAATAAGCTGAAAAGAAGAGGGAAACAAAGGGAAAAGATCATGATACAAGATTTAGATAACTCAGTGGCTTATTAAAGAGGAATAGCATTCATATCATAGGAGTCCCAGAAGATGAAGAGAGACAAAAGGCTTATGTGAGCAAATTATGCCTGAAAACTAACCTAATCTGGGGAAGGACACAGATACGAAAATCCAAGAAGCACAGAGAACTCCGATTAAATTCAATAAAAGCCAACCATTACCAAGGCATATCATAGTCAGATTCACAAAATACACAGACAAGGAACGAATCCTGAAAGCAACAGGGGGAAAAAAAGTCCTTAACCTACAAAGGAAGATAGATCAGGTTCACAGAAAATCTGTCCACAGAAACTTGGCAGGCCAGAAAGGAGTGGCAGTATATGTTCAATGTACTGAATAAGAAAACTATGCAGCCAAGAATTTGTTATCCAGCAAGGCAGGTACTCAGAACAGAAAGAGAAATAAAGAATTTCCCAGACAAACAAAAAGTTAAGGAGGTAATGATCACTAAGTCAGCCCGGCAAGAAATTTTAAGGGGAGTGTCTTGAGAAAAAGCAAACAAAAAAAGACCAAAAGCAACAAAGACTAGAAAAGACCAGACAACATCACCAGAAACACTCCATAGGGGACACAGTGGCACTAAGTTCATATTTTCAATAGTTACTCTGAATGTAAATGGACTAAATTCTCCAATCAAAAGACATGGGTATCAGAATGTATAAAAAAAATCAATATCCATCTATATGCTTCCTACAAGAGATTCATTTTAGACCTAAGCATACCTGCAGGTTGAAAGTGAGGAGATGGAGAACCATCTATCATGCTAGTGGACATTAAAGGAAAGTTGGAATAGCTGTACTTATATCAGACAAACTAGAGTTTACAACAAAGACTGTAACAAGAGATGAAGAAAAGCATTATATCATAATTAAAGGGTCTTTCAAGAAGATCTATCAATGGGAAATGTTAATGCCCCCAACTTGGTACACTCCCCCCGCAAAAAACCATAAAGAAACCCATTGATAATAATAAAATTATAGTAAGGGACTTAACACCCCACTTACAACAATGGACAGATCACGTAAGCATAAAATCAACAAGGAAACAATGGCTTTGAATGACACTGGACCGAATGGACTTAACAGATATATTCAGAACATTTCATCCTAAAATAGCAGAATACACATTCTTCTTGAGTGCACATGGAATATTCTCCATAACAGATCACATACCAGGTCACAGATCAGCCCTCAGCAAGTACAAAAAGATTGAGATCATACCATGCATATTTTCAGATCACAACACTATGAAACTTGAAATCAACCACAGGAAAAAATTTGGAAAGGCCACAAATAGTTGAAGGTTAAAGAACATCCTATTAAAGAATGAATAGGTTAACCAAGAAATTAAAGAGGAAGTGAAAAAGTACATGGAAGCCAATGAAAATAAAAACATGACAGTCCAAAACTTTTGGGATACAGCAAAGGTGCTCATAAGAAAGAAGTGTATAGCAATGTAGGCCTTCCTAAAGAAGGAAGAAATGTCTCAAATACACAACCTAACTTTACAGCTAAAGGAGCTGGGAAAAGAAAAGCAAATAAAGCCCAAAGCCACCAGAAGAAGGGAAATAATAAACAGTAGAGCAGAAATCAATGATGTTGAAATAAATAAAACAGATCAACAAAAATAGGAGCTGGTTCTTTGAAAGAATTAACAAAACTGATAAACCCCTAGCCAGACCTAACAATGAAAAAGGAACAGACCCAAATAAATAAAATGACAAATCAAAGAAGAGAGATCACAACCAATACTACAGAAGTACAAAAAGTTATAAGAGATAATTATGAGAAATTACATATGAACAAATTGGGCAATCTGGAAGAAATAGGTAAATTCCTAGAAACATATAAACTACCAAACTTAAACAGGAAGAAATAGTAAATTTGAACAGACCCATTACCAGTAAAGAGATTAAATCAATAATCTAAAATCTCACAACAAACAAGAATCCAGGGCTGAATGGCTTCTGGAGAATTAGAGACCAATTTGCCTGATGAACATGAATGCAAAAATTCTCAACAAAATATTAACAAATTGAGTCCAACAATACATTAAAAGAATTATTCACCACGATCAAGTGGGATTTATTCCTGGGCTGTAGGGCTGGTTCACTAGCCCTGAATCCATCAGTGTGCTACACAACATTAATAAAAGAATAAGAACCACATGATTCTCTGAATAGATTGAGAAAAATCATTTGAGAAAATACAGCATCTTTCTTGATAAAAATCCTGAAGAAAGTAGGTGTAGAAGGAATATACCTTAACATCATAAAGTCTATACACAAAAGACCCACAACTAATACCATCCTCAATGCGGAAAAGCTGAGAGCTATCCTCTTAGGGTCAGAAACACGACAGGGATGTCCACTCTCACCACTGTTGTTCAACATAGTAATGGAAGTCCTAGCCTCAGCAATTAGACAATGAAAAGAAATAAAAGGTGTATGAATTGGCAAGGAAGAAGTAAAACTCTCCCTCTTCTCAGACAACATGATACTCCATGTGGAAAACCTGAAAGATTCCACCAAAAAATTACTAAAACTGATACATGAAATCATCAAAGTCACAGGATATAAAATCAATGTACAGAAATAAGTTGCATTTCTATATACCAATAATGAAGCAGCAGAAAGAAATCAAGAAATCATTCCCATTTACAATTGCACCAGAAACCATAAGATACCTAGGAATAAAGCTAACCAAAGATGTAAAAGTCTATACATTGAAAATTATAGAAAGCTTATGAAAGAAATTGAAGACAACACAGAATAATGGAAAAACATTCCATGGATTAGAAGAGAAAATATTGATAAAATGTCTGTACTACCCAAAGCACTCTACACATTCAATGCAATCTCTTGAAAATAACACCAGCATTCTTCACAGAACTAGAACAAGCAATCCTAAAAGTTGTATGGAACTAGAAAAGACCCTGAATAGCCAAAGTAATGCTGAAAAAGAAAACCAAAACTAGAAGCATCACAGTTCTGGACTTCAAACTGTATCACAAAGCTGTAATCATCATGACAGTATGATACTAGCACAAAAGAGACATAGAGATCAATGGAACAGAATAGAGAACCCAGAAATGGACCTACACATGTATGGCCAACTAATCTTTGACAAAGCAGAAAGGAATATCCAGTGAAAAGAAAGTCTCTTCTGCAAATGGTATTGGGAAAACTAGCCAGCAACATGTAGAAGGATAAAACTAGACCACTTTCTTACACCATACACACAAATAAATTCAAAATGGATGAAAGACCTAAATATGAGATAAGAAAACATCAAAATCCCAGAGGAGAACACAGGCAACAACCTCTTTGACTTTGGCTGCAGCAACTTCTTACTAGCATGTATCTGGAGGCAATGGAAACAAAACCAAAAATGAACTGTTGGGACCTCATCAAGATAAAATGTTTCTGCTCAATGAAGGAAACAATCCACAAAACTAAAAGGCAACCTACAGAATGGGAGAAGTATTTGCAAATGACATATTGGATAAAGAGTTAGTATTAAAGATCTGTAAAGAACTTATCAAACTTGACACCCAAAAAATGAATAATCCACTGAAGAAATGGGCAAAAGACATGAATAGACACTTTTCCAGAGAAGACATCCAGATGGCTAACAGACAGATGAAAATATGCTCAATATCACTCATTGTCAGGGAAATACAAATCAAAATAATGAGATACCACCTCACACCTGTCAGAAAACCAAAAATCAACAACTCAGGAAACAACAGATGTTGGTGAGGATGTGGAGAAAGAGGATCTCTTTTGCATTGTTGGTGGGAATGCAAGCTGGTGCAGCCACTCTGGAAAACCGTATGGAGGTGCTTCAAAAAATTAAAAATAGATCTACCTTATGACCTAGCAATTACGCTACTAGGTATTTATCCAAAGGATTAAAAAATGCTGATTCAAAGAGACACATGCACCCCAATGATTATAGCAGCACTATCAACAATAGCCAAATAATGGAAATACACACACACACACACACACACACACACACACACACACACTGGAATATTACTTGGTGATAAAAAAGAATGAAATCTTGTCATTTGCAAGAGTGTGGATGGAACTAGAGTGTATTGTGCAAAGCGAAATAAGTCAGTGAGAGAAAGATAAATATTATAAGACTTCACTCATATGGGGAATTTAAGAAACAAAACAGATGAACATAGGGGAAGGGAAGGAAAAAATAAGATAAAAACAGAGAGGGAGAAAAACCACAAATAGACTTTCAAATATGCAGAACAAACTCAGGGTTGTTGGAGGGGAGGTGTTTGGGGGGATGGGCTAAATGGGTGATGGGCCTTAAAGAGGGCACTTGTTGGGATGAACACTGTGTTGTATGTAAGTGATGAATCCTTGAATTCTCTTGAAATCAGTACTACACTATGTCAATTAACTTGAAGTTAAAAAAATTTGTAGGGAACAAAATTAAGTGATTACTTTTTAAAAAAGAAGAAAGAAAGTAACTTTCCCAGAAATCAATGTTCTTTTACAGGCTATTCTAATCTTACTCTTTCATTGACTTCTATTATCAGGTATATAGTGATAACCTTAGATCTTTTCTCTCTCTCTTCATCCAAACTTGCATTTTCTACTGCCTACTCTTCATCTCAGCTTAGCGATTTATAGGTACTAGAAACTCTACCTGTCCAGGCTGCTACTGTCTTTCACCTCTACTTCTCTTTTCCCCCTGATCTCAATGCATGACAACATCAATCACCCTCTTGCTCAAACCAGAATCCCCAGCATCATCTGTTATTGTTCCCTCTCCTTCATACCCACATTTAGTCAACCACCAATATGCTGACCTTACTTCTAAACTATCTTGTAAATGCATCCACATCTCCCCATATCCACTGTCCTTTATTTCAGGCTACCATCATCTCTTGCCTGAATTAGTCCGTATATCCTTAATAAGGCTTTTTGTATCTAATCCTGCTCCTTTTAACTGTCTTCTTCACATGGAGATTGGAAAGATTTTTCCATAGAAAAATGGGGTTGGTCCTGTTCACAGTTTAAACCCTTCGATGGTTTTCTCAGTTACTCCCAGGTTAATAATCAAGCCTATTTATATGGATTCATAACTATAATAGCATGTAATTATATGATTGACTCTGGAAAATCAAAGTGAAAAGAGCAAACACAACAACAAAAATCGATCATTTAGAAATGAAAAAATTACTCTCCAGAATAATTCTTGTAACAAAATGACATCAAAACTGTAATTGCATACTATAATAAAATAATAACACTTCAACCTAAGCTACGCTCAGAGGGAAATCTGTAGTCTGGAATCCTTTTATCATAAAACAAGAGAAAATGAAACATTCAAATGCAAGAAGCTACAAAAATTTTTTTTAAACACTGAAAAGCATAAAGAATGAATTAGTAAAACTGAAAACAGAAGTTAATGATGTAGAAAACAAAAGAACAGGATGATAAATAGTTGAAAGGTTAATAAAATTGTCAATTTCATGAAAGGTTTACTGAAGGGAAAAAGTGAGGAGACTATGATGAAGTGGAGAGAAGATAGAGCCACATGTAGGAAAGCTATTGAAATATTTGTGAGAAGATATCTTTTAGCACATTTATTAATAAACTTAACAGTCTTGATAAAGTGGAGAATTTTAAGGAAAATACAAAGCAAACTAAACTGCCTTAACCAGAAATAATAGGAACAGACTAAAAACCATGAAAGTGTTTTGAAATGTTACCAATAAATACTCCCTGAAAATGCCTTAGCTCATGTGATTTTACAGGTCAGATTCCCATTGTGCTCAACACACATTCTAAAAAGGCTTAATTTTTCTATGTAGAAAACGATGGCACAATCTTGTTATCAGTCTGTAAAGCTAACATCACTATACCCAAGCCAGATGAAGAGATCAAAAGGTCCATAGGCCAATCAAATCACATACATGAAAAATTCCTAAATGAGATCTATTTAGGTATTTAACATAAGAAAAAACATATAATGACAAAGTAGAACTTAGTCCAATTATTAAAATTGGAGCCATTAATACAAAATAGAAAGACCATATGATCCTTATCAAATAATGCCCTTGAGTAAAATTTAGCATTTGTTCCTAATAAAAGGAGAATATTAATTATATTGTTTCTCAATATTATAAAAATTGTTCATCTTAAATTAACAGTCAAAATTATATTTAGCAGTAAGCATCATATTACATCAGGGGTATTCCCTTTTAAAGCTAGAAAGTTGGCAAGGATGTTCTCATTTAACATTGTTCTGGAAGTTTTGTTGTTAGTAACTTGGAAAGCAAAATAAATGAGTATTGATAGGAAGAGAGGAAGTAAAAATTACCATATGAATATGAAGGCAATGGTTATCACCCTGAAAATTCCAAGAAAACCAAATGAAAAATTGTAAGAACTAATAGCATAATCCAGTAAGTTACAAAAATCAAAACAAACATACTCCATGACATTTTCAACCTATATATTATTATTGATCAGTTAGTAAGCATCATTGGAGAGTCCCATTTTCAGTTATAAGGATGAGGGTCCCATTTATATTGAGAAGGACTTCAGAAGAATAGGTTTGAACTGGGAAGAAGCAAGATGCCTACTTGAATATGTCAAGTTTGGGACACCTATGAGATTGAAATGTAGTTGAATTTAATCTGTCATTATAGAGCTGGAGTTTAGTGGAGTGGATACAATATTTCCAGTTATAAGGCTTGATGAATTCTCTTGAGAGTGAGTGTAGTTGGAAAAAAATTGATGCAAGGATTGAGCCTTGGAATGCTCCATAATTTAGAGATTATTTAAGTATGAGCCAGCCAAGGAGGCTGGGAGGGTGATAAATTTACAAGTGAACCAGAAGTGGGACACCTGGGTGGCTCCGTCAGTTAAGCATCCAACTCTTGGTTTCAGCTCAGGTCATGATCTCGTGGTTCATGAGTTCAAGCCCTGAGCTGTCAGTGCAGAGCCTGCTTGGGATTCTTTCTCCCTCTCTCTGTCCCTCCCCTTCTCTGTCTCTGTCTCTCTCTCAAAATACATAAACAAACTTAAAAACAAAACAAAACAACAACAAAAAACATTTATAAGTGAACCAGGAGTTAATGCTGTTCTGAAGGTCAATTGAAATTTGTGTTTTAAGAACAAGGAGGTGATCTTTGCCAAATGCTGCCCACTAGTTAAGTTTAAGATGAGACAGAGAATTGGCCACTGGATTTGGTAATGTGGGGATTATTCATAATCTTGACAAGATACATTTGTGTAGTAGTATGGATGTAAAGCCTGATTAAAGTGAGTTCAGGAAAGAATAGGAGAGAAATTAGACATGGTAAGAGCAACAACAAATTCTCTTGAGTTTTTCCATAAAGGGAAACAAAAATGTTAGAATATTAGCTAAAGACTATAGTCAAGAGCTTTTTACATTTTTTGAAAAGTAGAAGATCTAACATCACTTTCATACACAGATGGGAATAATCCAGGAGTATAAAATTTGATGGTGTATGAGAGAAAAAGATATAGTTTGTAAAAAAACTAAATCCTTGGGTAAGTAAGAGGGTATAGATCTAATTGGCAGATAAGCAGAGCAGATGGCATTGGAAGCAGAGACAGTCCATTAATTTATTTTTTTGAATGTTTTTTATATGAAATTTATTGTCAAATTGGTTTCCATACCATATCCAGTGCTCATCCCAACAGGTGCCCTCCTCAATGCCCATCACCCACTTTCCCCTCCCTCCTACCCCCCATCAACCCTCAGTTTATTCTCAGTTTTTAAGAGTCTCTTATGGTTTGCCTCCCTCCCTAACTTTTTTTTTCCCCTTCCCCTCCTCATAGTCTTCTGTTAAGTTTCTCAGGATCCACATAAGAGTGAAAACATATGGTATCTGTCTTTCTCTGTATGACTTATTTCACTTAGCATAATACTCTCCAGTTCCATCCACATTGCTGCAAATGGCCATATTTCGTTCTTTCTCGTTGCCAAGTAGTATTCCATTGTGTATATAAACCACAATTTCTTTATCCATTTGTCAGTTGGTAGACATTTAGGCTCAAAAAATTAAAAATAGATCTACCCTATGACCCAGCAATAGCACTGCTAGGAATTTACCCAAGGGATACAGGAGTGCTGATGCATAGGGGCACTTGTACCACAATGTTTATAGCAGCACTTTCAACAATAGCCAAATTATGGAAAGAGCCTAAAAGAGACAGCCCATTTATAACAAGAGTAGAAAAACTTATGTGACGTTTATAGACACAGATTCAAATAAATAGGTTGATAATTGTGATAATTAGAATGTGTAGAAATTGTCTTCATCTCCTGATTATAATTTTGTCTTTTTTGTATTCTATTTACCTTGTTTGATAAAAATTGTAAGAGCTTTGTAACATAAATGGGGGACTACTTACATTTTAACACTTTAAAAATGAATTTTTAAGTCTCTTATTTAAATGCTATGGGATATTTCACTGTGAAACTAGCTTACCTGGTTGTGCAGTTTTGGACATATTTTTAATAAGCTTGTGTTCACTTTTATGTATTTATATTCACTTCTTCTGCATGGCTCACTTTTCTTCCAGATTTATACATGGCTGGCTTCCTGTTATTTATACCTCTGCTTAAATTCACTTCATCTGATAAAGTTTGACTGCCCTACGCAGAGAACCTATATCTTTCAATTATTTTCACTCCTATTGTCTTGATATTTTCTTCATAGAATTTATCACTCTCTGCAATTATCTTATATACAGTCTTGTTAGTTTCATTTCTGTCTCTTTCCCCTAAACCATAAGTTCCATGAGGTTAGCAATATTGCTGGTCTCTTTCAACACTGTGCACCCAGCATCTTTGTATTCCTTGTGTCTCCAGCAATTATTATTTGTTGAGTGAATGAATGATGAGAAAATGGTGGGGTAAGGCCACTAAAATGGCCATATCATATATTTAATCATTTTTTTTAAAATTTTTTTTTTAACGTTTATTTATTTTTGAGACAGGGAGAGACAGCATGAATGGGGGAGGGTCAGAGAGAGAGGGAGACACAGAATGTGAAGCAGGCTCCAGGCTCTGAGCTGTCAGCACAGAGCCTGATGCGGGGCTCGAACTCACGGACCGCGAGATCATGACCTGAGCCGAAGTCGGATGCTTAACCGACTGAGCCACCCAGGCGCCCCTATTTAATCATTTTTATGAAAGAATGAAATTATAATTGTCCTAGAAGAATTATATAGATAAACACACTGGGGACTCATTGAGGGGAGGGATCATTTTATTTTGATTTGTATCTGACACATTGACTGGTGCAATGTTTTATAAATAAAAGCATTTGGTTAACAGTCTTTGAATGAATTTGTATGTTAATTGGTGAATTAATGAAATACGCTAAAGCTGAGGCACACTTTAGGTTTGTTACTTTATTTTTTCAAAACCAGTATTTTATTGTGGGTACTATTTTAAAAAACAAGGATTTAGCACATGTGACTGAGTATGCCTGATTTTTTAAAGCAACTTTGGGTCTTAAAGACAGCATCTCTGAAGTTCTAACTTAGAGAGTTAAGGAACATATAATTAACTTTACCATAAGCTGATTATAGAGTATCACCAGTGTGGAGCAACAAATCATCTTATAAACTAGAGTACTGTATGACACTCAGTGAGAGAAACACTATTATATATTTAAAAAAGTTATATTGCCCATTTAGTGTAAGAGAACTATATAAAACTGGCAATGTCACAGGGAAAAATGCTTAGACACAATTTCCATTTCCAGATAAATTTTGCTTTTATGTATTAGTTGTATTAGTATCCTACTGAAATTCTTAGGGTAGAAAGCAGTTATGATTAATGGCAGGTGTTCATAAGCATGTTTTATTATAAGTAGTATAAAAACTAAAGATTGCCTCTTCTCTACATATCCTGTGCTGAAAACTATTCAGAAGGTTTTAGAATAGTCAAGGTCAGCTTCTTAGCCTATTTTATGATGCTGGGGTTGGCATTGTGGCATTTAGAGGATTAATTTATTTTTATTTTTATTTTGTTAATGTTTATTTGAGAGAAAGATAGAGTGTGAGCAGGGAAGGGACAGACAGAGAGGAAGGCACAGAACCTGAAGCAGGCTCCAGGGTCTGAACTGTCAGCACAGAGCCCAACGCAGGGCTGGAACCTACAAGCTATGAGATCATGACCAGAGCTGAAGTCAGATGCTTAACTGACTGAGCCACCCAGGTGCCCCTAGATGATTGATTTTTAAATTTCCAAACAGACCACTGTTGAGTGTCAGTGTAAGTGCACTGATATTATGTAAATCTAGAACTCACTCATTGTTTGGTTCCTTTATTAATTTGTTAATTCATTTCACATAATAGAATGCATTCCATGAGGCAGTCTTAAGCATTGAAGATAAATAAGTGGTCATAGAAATTGCCCTCCTGAGCATATAATGGGCCAGCAGTCCTAAGCCGAATATAAGAAAGAAGAATAAAGTGAAAGATTCACTGGTAGGTCCCCACAGTTACTTCTGTGCTGTTCACTGAGCCACAATCAAAGCTCCCAACAAGGTCTGCATCTCAGTCCATGAGGCTTTGGGGAAGCTCTATATCAACCCCTAAGTGTATTGGATTCTCCTTATATTTGTCAGTCCTATAGTCTTTAGTGTTATTTTTTTATTAGCCAGGCCCTCATTACTTTGATCCCCTTTAACAGTTATTTTCTTTATATTAAACTTTGCAAATTAAAAAAAAGATTATTGAATAAATAGGTCTATGGCAGAAGCTGAGCTTCTGCATTTCTTTCTTTTTTTAATGTTTATCCATTTTTTTGAAAAAGAGACAGAGTGCAAGTGGGGGAAGGGCACAAGAGAAGAAGACACAGAATCTGAAGCAGGCTCCAGGCTCTGAGCTATCAGCAAAGAGCTGAATGTGGGGCTCGAGCTCATGAACCACCACATCATGACCTGACTTGAGCCAAAGTTAGAGGCTTAAGCAACTGAGCCACCCACCCAGGCACCCCTGATCTTCTGCATTTCTAAACAAGCTCCCAGGTGGTGTTTCTGATCCTTGTATCACACCATAAGTAATGAGAACATATAAAACCAAAAAAAGGGAGTCTTTGGTTTTCTGAAATTCTCAGTGATTTGAGTGTACACAAGGGTCAAAACATGTTTACACTAAAATGCTGAAGACCCAGGTATGCTCTTGTGAGGGTACCCTCACGCATGCCTCCAAGCCTTGTTATTATTATATGCAAATAGTTCTTTGCCATTCTTCACATCTTAGAGCCCAGCCCACTCTTGAGAGGATTAGTCTGGGAACAGTGCTCACCTAGACCCTAGAGACATCCTTGAGGCTATTTGGGAAAATCATTCTGGGTGCTTCAGAATATAAACTGACTCTAGTGGAGGGAGCGTGAGATCATGGATCTGGATAAAATAGAATCTACACACATGAAACTGGGTTCAGAACATGAATGGACTCAAATCCTCATGTATAATTGTGTGTACATAGCTGACTGGAATATTGGAGTTGGGACTAAGTTCTGAACAAAGAGAGAGGGAAAAGAGTTAGAGAGTAGAGCTCTTTGTTGCATATTCTCAATTCTGGACTATGTGTATATTCTAAGTTTTCTCTGGTATATGACAGAATGAGGCATAGACAAGAGATAAAATATCAGCTAACTTGGAGTTCCTAACTTTAGAATTCTCAATCTCATCATTTTCCTTCACTTTTTAGTCAATGGCTAGCCATTCCAGCAGGAAAAAGGCATATCGCTGAATGATCTATTAATACTCTGTTGCCAGTAATAAGTACTTTTAATAAGTACTTTCATTATCCCTGTTTTCTACTGTAATTTCCCCTATTATCGTCAAGAAAAGATATGTAAAACAAAGATACAAATTAAATTATAAGCCATATCATTTATGACAGAATTCTATGTTTAAAAAATTTTTTTAACATTTATTTTTTTTTCAAGAGAGAGAAACACAGTGCAAGTGGGGGAGGGGCAGAGAGAGAGGGAGACAGAATCCAAAGCAGGCTCCAGGCTCTGAGCTGTCCGCACGGAGCCCGATGCGGGGCTCGAACCCATGAACTGCGAGGTCATGACTTGAGCCGAAGTCAGAGGCTAAACCGACTGAGCCACCCAGTCACCCCATCTGACAACAGAATTCTGACCCACAGCCTTGGTGGTAGCCAGCCCAAGAAGCCAAGCCACACCTCTATGGTGGTCAGCCCAGAATAGTCAGTACATAATCAATGACTACCAACTTCTATATGTTTTGCCCTCACTTCCAAATCAGAACCAATCAGAGAAAGGCATATTTGTATGTCTTATGCCTACTTAGCTTCACTGCACTTCTGTCTCTAGCACAAAATGCACAAGCATTACTTATGACCAACTATTGCTAGCTCTTATGGGATCATCTAAATCTAAATCCTCTCCTTCTACCGGATAGCCTTCTGTTTATTATATATTTTTTCACTATAATTTTAATTCTTTGTGCCTGTCTCTCTAAATGGTATGATTTCACCAAGGATGCTTTGGACCTTCTGTGTCTATTCTAAGGAATAGTTGACTGGAACAAAAGTACTCATTTGATAATCATCTTAGAAAATAAAGAGAATATGGGCAACATTTTTTACTGGTATATAGAGGCCAACAAACAATATCCTGATTAAAAAATTGCTTCACTAAATGGTTCTCTGGACAAATCTAATGAGCAATTTGGCAAACTTAGGCAATAAGAACTTAGACTCATAAATCTTCACTCTCCTTATTCTCCATTTGACTCTCTGTATCTGGCTCCCATCTTCCCCCATGCCTCTGTGACTGCTCTACTTACACATCTCCATTGACTGCTACCTTCTCTTCTTGTCTAGACCCTTTACCTTTTCCCCAGTGACTGTTCTAAGACCCCAGAATACCATTTTCCTCTAAGGATAAATCCATCCCAATTAGCTGTGTGTGCAGGTTACTATAGAATTCAAACCTTGAATCCATGTTAAATTTAAGACTATAATCAGGGGCTTTCCTGAACACAGAGGAGGCCAGCAACTATTTCTAGGAGCATCAGAATTCTTTTGGATGCATATGACCCAGGGCTGCCGGACCTCTTTCACCTTGTGTGCATATAGTCAGAACCTCAGATGCTAAATTTTGAATGACAAAAGACAATGGAACCTATCCAGAAAGGGACCTCCTTTCTATAAAAAAAAAATTCTACAATAAACCCAAGGGTTAAGAGAGACCCCAAAAGTAGGAAAACATATCCTAAAAGTCTATTGAAACACTCCCAGTAAAAATCAATTTGATCGTAATTCAGTAATGCAAATAGAGAAAAGATGATGTCAGGATGGGAACTGTCTACTTACCTAAACTACAGGTGTTGTAACACCTGGCAGAATATTTTGAGATTGTTTTTGAAGAATAATAAGATGAGATTCAAACTATGGCCCTGCCATTCAAACTGCTGGGGGAACATTTCCCAACAGACCCCCCTACTGACAAGGACACTTGTAAGTATTTTAAACAGAAAGGATATTTTGAACAAAAGAATATCCCATCTTACAAAAAAGAAAGCAGAACTAAGAAAAAAAAAAAAACCTCATCTCAGATCAAAGACGACACACGAAGGAAAGAAAAAAACATCCATTATCCTGCTTTACCCTTAAACACTCAAGGTGAACGAACTATAAATATATATGGTCAACCTCATAAATTTCTGGTACATATGGGCATCATTCCTATATTAAATCTGTTTACTTTTGCTTCACTTCTTCCTGGGCATAAATATAGCACACAGGTGCTAGATATTTATAATAGCCCAGGTTTTCCCCGTGTTTTAGCACTTAAATGTAACCCTTGGACCTTTGACTAAACAGCTTTATTTCCTGCTCTGTGATACCACCCTTAAGAATTTAACAGGGAGGGATTTACTTTGAAAATGGAATTGTAATATTAAGTGCACACCAGAAGGACTATTTCTTGAGGTTCCAGAGGACTCCAGTATTCAGATCAAGTTGTGTCTGCTCTAGATAGAGCTTTGCCTTCTCCATTGTTTTTGATGCATACCCCAATTGAAGATCTTAACACTTATCCTGATACTATATGGACTAAAAATTCCACTGGCATAGGAAAAACAATTGGATTAGAACCTATTAAAGTTAAGACAGATCTTGCCAAAGTATTGCAAACTTCCCCAGTATCTCTTGGAGCCAGAAGCAAAGAAAAGAAAACCTCTAGTTGAAGACCTTATGTCCAAAGGCCTTCTCATACTCTCTTTTAGCCGGTGTAACACTTCTGTCCCGCCAGCATAAATAACGGATGAAGATTTTGATTTGTTCCAGATTTTAGAATATTAAAAAAATATCTCTCTCTTCTCAATAGTGCTTAGACCAAATGTCATCTCAGTATCAAATCTCCCCAAAGTGACCTGTTTCAACATAGTGGATTTTTTTCTGCTCTTTTCAAAGTGTACCTTTAGCCCAGGACAATTAATACTTGTGGTGGCCAGTGGTACATGTGGAAAGTTATGCTCTAGGGGTTCACTGAAGCTTCCTCAAATTTTTCTCAGGTCTTTATTCAAATATTAGATCTAAATTTCTTGTGTCACTCAGTTTAGATACAATACGTGGATGATTTGTTCAAAGAACAAATACTTTGTTTAGGGAACAAGGAAGCCTATAAAAAAAAAAATTCCATTTGTTTGCCTCAGCCTTAGCAGAAAAGGGACATAAAGTTTCAAAAGGTAAATAACAAATTTGCCAAACCGGTTCATTATTTAAAATATGGCTGGGGCGCCTAGGTGGCTCAGTCAGTTCAGCATCCGACTTTGGCTCACATCATGATCTCACAGTCCGTGAGTTCAAGCCCCACGTCTGGCTCTGTGGTGACAGCTCAGAGCCTGGAGCCTGTTTCAGATTCTGTGTCTCCTCTCTCTGCCCCTCCCCCACTCATGCTCTGTCTCTGCCTCTCTCTCTCTCTCTCTGTGTCAAAAATAAACATTAAAAAAAGTTTAAAGTATGGCCTATCTAGGTGGGAAAAACATTCTCCAAATAAATTAAAGATTATCTAAACATAGTATAGAGCCCTCATCACATGATAACTTAAAGAATTTCTAGGTTCATCAGGATATTGAAGGAAATGAGTGTCAAGTTTTTCTGAGATTGCAGCAGCTTTTTATAAACTGACCAAGTGATGAGAAGAGATCCTGTCCTCTTGGAGCCCAAGCATTTCCTACCTACAAAGACCCTTTTGTCTACTTATGCATGTGCACTTTGGGCAAGTCCTTGGGCTTTTAACCTAATGTCATGGGAACCATCAAAAACCCATCATGTACAGTAGCTTCACCCTTGACCTGGATGCAAGACTTACCCTCCTTGGTTGTAGAGCGACCATTGCCACTTCAAAACTTGATGCTTTGTGGACTAGTTCTAGACAACGCATTTGGATTTATGGTCCCTCACACCATATAGCCTCACTATTGATTGAGAACACACAACATTTTCCAGCAATCAAGTTAATCTCTTGAGATGCTGTTACTCTTTCCTTCTCAAATACTGTTTCCTGTTACAACTTCTAGAATCTTACACTCTCTATTCTCTTGCCCTACCAGAAAAAGGGAACCTAACAGTTGTCTTACTTCAGGTAGGGAACCTTATGCACTTTGCTCATATTTATTGAGACTTTCATTGAGAACCATGACCTATTATTATTTCTTAGTCATACCTCAAGGTTGGAACTAGAGGCTGTGAAAGCAAGATGTGTTTTCACTAAATTAAGCTCTCCTTTAGAATATAGTTTTCTATCTGAGGTAAAAATCAACCCAGAAGGCCTAACTTTTGGCACTTAGAAAAACTTGTAAACTAGCCACAGAGCAGATAGTATAAACATTCATATAGATAATAAACATGGTTTTGGCATAGGACATGGCTTTCTGATGCTTTAGAAACAAAAGAGGCTTCGTATCTCTGCTGCAGCATCCACAAAAATGCACAAAAAGGTGAGAAACCTTATTTTTAATTTTTAAATTTTATTTAAATCCAAATTAGTTAACATATAGTGTAATAATGATTTCAGGAGTAGAATTTAGTGATTTACCACTTACTTATAACACCCTGTGCTCATCCCAACAAGTGCTCCCCTTAAGGCCCATCACACATTTAGCCCATCTCCCCACTCAGCACCCCTCCAGCAACCCTCAGTTTGTTCTCTATATTTAAGAGTCTCTTATGGTTTACCTCCCTCTTTCTTTTTAACTTGTTTTTCCTTCCCTCCCCTTATGTTCATCTGTTTTGTTTCTTAAATTCCAAATATAAGTGAAATCATATATTTCTCTTTCTC
Organism: Lynx rufus; assembly: GCF_022079265.1. Classification (NCBI taxonomy): domain Eukaryota; kingdom Metazoa; phylum Chordata; class Mammalia; order Carnivora; family Felidae; genus Lynx; species Lynx rufus. The sequence goes on from NW_025814824.1 coordinate 20,364,606, forward strand.
TGACAGACTTCTTTTGCTTAGCATAATACATTCAGTTCCATCCATGTTGTTGCAAATGGCAATATTTCATTCTTTTTGATCACTGAGTAATATTCCAGTGTGTGTGTGTGTGTGTGTGTGTGTGTGTGTGTGTGTACACCACGTCTTCTTTATTCATCAGTCAATGGGCATTTGGTCTCTTTCCATACTCTGGCTATTATTGATAGTGCTGCTATAAACATAGGGGTGCATGTGCCCCTTTGAATCAGCATTTTTGTATCCTTCGGATACCTAGTAGTACAATTTCTGGGTCATAAGGTAGTTCTATGTTTAACTTTTTGAGGAACCTCCATACTGTTTTCCATAGTGGCTGCACCAGTTTGCATTCCCACCAGCAGTGCAAAAGCGTTCCCTTTTCTCCACATCTTCACCAACATCTGTTGTTTCCTGAGTTGTTAATGTTAGCCTTTCTGACAGGTGTGAGATGGTATCTCATTGTGGTTTTGATTTGTATTTCCCTGATGGTGAGTGATGTTGAACATCTTTTCATGTGTCTGTTAGCCATCTGGATGTCTTCTTTCAAAATGTATCTTTTCATGTTGTTGAGAAACTTTTAAATGTGCTGTTACTTCCTAGAGGGCTGGCTTTTATAATGTTTGAGACCCATGTAAAATATGGGAAGGAAAGGAAAATCTCTACCAGATGATTATGCAAAACAAGCAGGATTAATTAAGGTTATGATCCCATCTAAACCTTCAAAGGATATGCCTCCAGAAAGGTTCAAAAGGCAGTTAGGAAATATCACTGTTTAGCTCCTTCTTTTGGAAAGGAAGAATGGAAAAAATCTGGTTGTACCCTTCACTCAGGTAGTGTCTATGATCACAAGATGGCTGGTTGGTGGCACCACATGATTTCAAAATTGTATTAACGAAATTTCTTCATGCAACCACTCATCATGTTATAGACAGATGGCTCATTATCTTAAATCAACATTAGCCAGGAAACTAAAAATAACCAAGAGAACCTATATTCAGGTCAGGCCATGAAAAACTTTAAAGATATGGCATGAACATGAATCAAAGCCTTGTGAGCCATTTGACCACGTCAGATGAATTTTATCTATCTCCTATTTTCCGCGGGATCTGAGTGTGTTTCCATTATTATAATATGGATTTTAGAATGGGTTAAATCCTTTTTTTTGCTCAAAAGATGCAGTCTCTAAAGTGCTGCTTGATTTTGTGTTTTCTGCTTAGGTTTACCAACTTTTATATCAGGTGACTGAGGCACAAATTTATGGGAAACACAAGATAACTCTGTAAGGTGTTATCTCTTACTCAAAAACTCCACTGTCCTCAATATCCTTTTGGAAAGGTTGAAAGATTAAATAACATCTATAGGTATCCCCAGCAAAATTTTCAGAAACCCTTGAGTTCTCTTAGGCAAAGTTACTCCCACTACCCCTTATGATATATGGTTCACTCCCTTGGGGACATATCTGTTATCCTTCTATGAACTGAAAACTGGAAGGCCCATGCATTTAGAGATGTCATTTTTGATACTGGACTCTGCTTCACAGGCACAGGCATGGCAAAATATTTCAAGGGACTCTGGTACTATACTCACTCTTATTATTAACAGATTAAGTCTGCCTTTCTACAGCATCACTATCATCTTTAGTCTCTTCATGACCTTCAATCAGGAGATTTGTATATTGGAGAAGACATCAGAGAAAAGCTTTTCTTGAAACTCATAGGAAATAATCTTATTAGGTACTGCTAATAACAAATGAAGCCGTGAAACTCCAGAAGGTCAGTCTTGGGTTCATGTTTCACAACTGAAAAAGCCATTGGGAATTCACGCAATTAGAAGTCTAACAATAGATGAATTCAAACTGAGGATTCTCAGAAATCTAGAAGCTGCTTATCTTAAGAAATAGGCAGCTAGTTCAAGACCTTTGGAACAAGCTGATGACCTTGGAATGTAGACAGACCACCAAGACCCCTGTGTCTGTCTTGTTTTTCTCTGTTTGCTTATAATCATTTTTTTCCTTGATTGTAGACTACTCTAATGGCCTTTTTCTCTTTTCTTTTTATTATAATTTTTAGATCAGAATATACTAATGCCTTACTAGTGCCATACTAATTCTTAGATAAACTAAACGGTAGCCACTGCCCTCAGTCTTACCAACTGCCACATATGCCACCCATCCCTGGATCTTATGATAAAAACCTTTGGGCAATTCTAGTCTCATCACATGAGACCATACATAGGAAATTACAGCTGATGGCATTTCTACTTGAATCTAGATGGAAATGACTTTCAGCAACTCAAACTGCAACTTTGCTAGTGTTTCTTTCTCTTAGAAAAAGAGCAAATTATTACAATCCATTGATCAGACCATAAGTAAATCTAAATGTAAGTTCAATAGTCTTTGCAAGTTAGCAAGCTAAATACTTGCTAAATGAAGAAAATAATAGAGATCCAAATATGTAATACAGGTAATGTGAGGCCTTGCTCTGAGCTTTTGCCACATACAAATCATCTTTTTTTATCCTGGAGTTCCATGTACTCTTACTTCCTTTTTACGTTAGAGATGCCTGGTCCTCATTGCCTCATATTAACACTCCTGCACCTTTGGAATTCTAAGACAAAGTGTAGAAAGCCTAATTCTATAAATCACCAAGGCTGGGAATTCTTATTCATGTATGAGCTCCAAAAGGAGATCACGTTTGATTATTGAGGCATTCCCCGTGGGAGGATTACTGACTCACTATTTATGCAAACTATCAGAGAAGTGTATGATTGGTGGCAATCATACAACTAGAAAAGGCAATAAAAAAGTTATCACTAACTGACAGAAGTTACCATCAGTGATACCACCAATGATACCATCAATGATACTATCAATGGAATACTTGGAATGGATACTATCAATGGAATACTACATGAAATACAAATCCATCTTAACTCATGGGCATGAATACAGATGGACAATTGTATTGCTCTAAGTTTGTTGTTGGCTAGTCATTTTGGTGTCTAAGCCATTGCCAATATTTCTTGCTCTGCTTGGATCAGTAATGCAGGCAGGATAGAACAGGCTATGTATTGGCTTTAGGATAGAGCTACTTGGCTGTCAGGTTAATTCTTATGGACTATGGATTAGTTCTCTTGGCCTGAGTTGAGCAATTGGGGTTCCCTGTTCCAAAGATTTAATAAAGAGTATTAATTATTCTTGTTTTAGTCAGTGTTCATGGTGTTGCATTCTTTCTGGAGCCTTAGGTGACCTTGTGCAGTCACTTTCCTGTCAGATGTTTGCCATGATATAACAACACAAAAGTCAAGAAGATCTCATGATGCAATGGACTGTGGAGAAAACTGACATGGCCTGAGCAGTGAAGACCTGGGTCTTTAGCCGTTCATGAATTGTGCAGTCTCTCTCAAGTTGTAAAAATGACCAAAGAGGCAGGGAGTGGAGGTGGTAGATGGGCTGTGAGACTGAATGGTCTACAGTCAATGGTCAGACCAAGTGTGATAATGGGACTCTGGTCCACAAACCGTGGTGGCATCTGTTCCAGTAAGCCAAACCACATCTCTGCAGCAGTTGGTCCAGAATGGTCAGTGATTGCTGGCTTCCCTCTTTTCTTAACCCTGCCTCCAGCTTAGAACCAAGCAGAAAAGGCTGGGTACGTTCCTGAAACCAGTCACATAAGATGTCTTATTTCTAGTTAGTTTACCTCCAGCTTCCCTATGCCAACAACTCCGATCAGAATATATCTAAAGCCCCCCACCCCACCCCTGCACACATTTTTAAAAAAACTATGAGGCTTTCCCACTCTCCTTTCTTCACTGAGTCTGTGAAATGCAACTCGTGGTAGCTGACTCCCTTGCATAGAAAGCTCTGAGTAAATGTCATCTGTTTGCTCTCCTTTAGGTGGTTTTTTGTTAATTCTACAGCCCTGAGCCATAACCCCTGTTACCTGAATCGAATATTTTATTTATTTATTTATTTTTTATTTATTTATTTTTTTTTTAAAATTTTTTTCAACGTTTTATTTTTGAGACAGAGCATGAACGGGGGAGGGGCAGAGAGAGAGGGAGACACAGAATCGGAAACAGGCTCCAGGCTCTGAGCCATCAGCCCAGAGCCCGACGCGGGGCTCGAACTCACGGACCGCGAGATCGTGACCTGGCTGAAGTCGGACGCTTAACCGACTGCGCCACCCAGGCGCCCCCTGAATCGAATATTTTAAGTGTTACTTGAGGTTAGTAGTTATTAAAATGTTAGTGTACATCAGAATCACCTGGAAGGATTGTTAAGCCACAGATGGCTGGGCCTTTACCCCCAGAGTTTATAATTCAGTAGGTCTTGGGTCGGGCCAAGGATGAGCACTTTAGTTTTCAGATGATGCTAATGTTGCTGGTCAGCTGACAGCATTTTTGAGAAATGTCACCTTATACTGCCAATATGATTTAGTAACAACAGCAATAATACCTGAATTTATGTGGTGTTCTTGCTCACTGTGAGACAATTGTGTAAAATCTATGGACCCAAAGACATGTTTTAAAACATGACCTTCTTTGGAAACATACACCTTGACTTGGAGTTATGAGGTTATAAGAGGGAGAGAAATGAATTTGATCAGAGTCAGAGGGAAATGTCTCCACCTTGCCCATAATTATGATTTGTTTTGTCCTTCTAGGGTAATTAGCCATACTTCAGCAAAGGGAACTAGGAGGCTTTGTACTTACTCATCCATGATCTAAGGCTGAAAAGGCAACCTCCTTACCAAATTGAAAAGGTGAAAAGAAAATTATTGGGGTTAAGTTAGTTATGATCGCCTCTTACCAGAAGAAAGATGAATAGGTTAGCAATGGTATCTGGCCACTAATTGTTAACTCCCTTAGTAAATTCTATTGTCATTTGAGTGGAAATAGTGATGCAGAAAGCTGAGAGTAGAGCAAGGATGTAGACGCAGTTCTTGCCAAGGCAGTGAAGAAGACAAAATGACTCAAGGTGACATTAAGAATCAAAGGGTTGGCGGTGAGTCTCTCTTGGGAAGCTCATGGTCTTACTTCTGCATATAGATCTTGGCTGGCCTGTGGATGTCCCCCGCCCCACCCCACCCCACACACCAATATTCACCATTCTCTTATGCCAGCATTAGTTTTCCTCCTTGTTTTACCTTACTTATGTTCCTCACAACTTAAATACATTGGGTATCCTGATAACCAAATGATGCTCTTTGTTTTCAACTTTATTTTGCATTTTTGCTTGAATTGTCTGGAAAAACAAACATGATAAATCTCACCATAAATTGGACAGGTTCCTGTGTAATCTGCCTTTCTCAGTTAAGATTTACTCACAATAAAAAGAACGGTCAAGTACTTCCTTCTTTGTGCATTCTACACCAGAAGGCATTTATCGACAGTACACTGAGGAAACATTTTTTTATGGTAGCCAGTTTTGGTCTTTGCTTTTTAAAATTTGAAAAACGGAACCAAATTAAAAAAAAAAAAAGACCACGGTAACGATTAAGGGGTGAAAACAAATCTGAAGGGGAACTGTTTAAAGAATTGGATTGTTTAGCTGAGTAACAGAGCAGATTCGAGGTTGCATTGAAGGGTCTACCTTGTGGTCAGTCATTACCACCTAATAATTTTTTATGAATGACATCTGGGAGAATGAAGAATGAAACCAATTACAATTTCTAATGGAACATTTGATCTAGTCAATGATTCTGAGGCACCAAATGCCTTCAGGAAGCTTTCTTCTCAGCTGGAACCTAATTTTACTGGAGCCATTTTACTCTGTATGATAATGCAGCTGTCCTTTGTGGCTTCTCTGAGGTCAAAAAGGCATCACTGTGTGCTGTTTAGGAGTAAGTTTCTTTCTAAATAAGATCTGACTGGGTCATTACCCAGAAGCAATAATTGGGCCATCGGGGACAAGATGAGCTCAAAATGAAAGAATTATTCACTGGCTAAAGATGATAAGCCACTAAGGCAAAAAAAAAAAAAAAAAAAAAAAAAAATCAGCTAAGACCACAGATTATGTCATCGGAATTAGGGCTTTCTCTTGCTTATTTATATGGGAGAAAGAACTGACCATATAAGGCTTGTTTAAGAAATATTTTGAGGTGGCAGTTTTAACCAAAAGTGATTATTGCTACCCCCTACCAAAAAAAGAGAGAAAATTATAAAATTCCAGTTACTGTAAGCCAGTCAACAGTTGAGGAAATACTATGTATATTTAGAGAAGAAACAATTATTACTTATAAAAATACTACTTAAACATGGCTATGTGGGAATTGGGCTGCTTCCAATAAATTTTTAGCAAGCATTTCATATTTTTAAAATTAATAACTTGATTTAGCATATAAGACATTATTATGAACAATGTTTTTTTACACATGTACTTGTAGTAAAAGAAATGCTTTGAAAATAGGCATTTTATATAAATGATACAGAAATATTTTCATCACCTTGGAACAAATATCTGATCTCATTTGCATTGTTTTTATTTTTATTTATTTATTTATTTAATTAATTTTTATTTTTTTTTCAACGTTTATTTATTTTTTTGGGGACAGAGAGAGACAGAGCATGAACGGGGGAGGGGCAGAGAGAGAGGGAGACACAGACTCGGAAACAGGCTCCAGGCTCTGAGCCATCAGCCCAGAGCCTGACGCGGGGCTCGAACTCACGGACTGCGAGATCGTGACCTGGCTGAAGTCGGACGCTTAACCGACTGCGCCACCCAGGTGCCCCTGTTTTTATTTTTTATTATAAATCTGAAAATAGGGATCAATGTGTTTTGTAGTTCAGTTGCTAAACTGCCAAAAATAAAATAATAAAACTTCATCTTTAATTGCAACCCGCAAAGGGATTACTTGCTTTCTTTCTTGGTTTTCTTCAACATAAAAAGTACTTGTTATGAATAGAAAACAAAGAAAATAATAGCTCTGTGCTTACATATTTTCATATTTTATTTTTATTTGGAGAGTTTTATTAAAAGCATATTGTTGTATGTGGTATGTATCTAAGTTTCTATTAACAGACCTATATTACGTATAGCACTAATGTGAACAGTATTTTCTCAGCTCAGTATTCGAAGGTATACATGCAAAGCACACCTTATTCACAAGTCCTAGTGGGTGTTATTCCTGCAAGTTATGGTGAGGTTAGAAGTGAATGGATGCTGTTCCAGAATGCCTTCCTCGTTCTTCACAGAAGCTAGCCCAACTTCCATGTCCTCAGTAGCCAGCATGGAGTGAGGAATCTCAGGTCATGAGAACCCAGGGCTCTAGGCTTGCTGCTTTTTCTCATGTTATGCTGGGCAAGAATAATTCTTGGAGGGAAAACTTCAATTAACTTTTAGGAAAAAAGAAAATTTGGGAATTAGAGAGAGAGGTGGATGATGATCACTTGGTCTTATTTTCTGTCAAGACCTTATGTGCTAAAACCAGTAAACACCAATTACCAGGGAAGAGGGTGTCTTGTTCAAATGCAAATTCTGATTCAGTAAGTCTCCAAGATGAGGTGGGTGCTGCTGGTTAGGGCACAGACTTTTAGTAGTGAGGAGCTAAATGCTTAACATGGTGAATTAGAGTAAGATGGAAAAGACAAGTTTAGGACAAATTGTGGAGGGTTCTGAAGATCAGATTGAAGAGTTAGATTTTTATTTTTATTTTTTTAATGTTTATTTATTTTTGGGAGAGAGTGTGTGAGTGGGGGAGAGGCAGAGAGAGAGGGAGGCACAGAATCTGAGCAGGCTCCAGGCTCTGAGCCATCAGCACAGAGCCCAATGCAGGGCTTGAACTCATGAACCTTGAGATCATCACCTGAGCCAAAGTCAGACACCTAATCGACTGAGCCACACAGTCACCCCAGAGAGATTTTTAAATGTAGAAGATGGGGCACCTATTGATGGATTTAGATCAACTGCCATGAAGTCGTGATTTTAGAACTAGTCATAAATTAGACAACGCAGAGATCAGACAGGATGGCATAGATTTCTGAGAAGTTGGAAACACTTGATGGGATTTGGAGATATTTAAAATATGTTTGAGGCAAAGAAGATAGTCAATAAAAATCCCAAAGTTGTGAGACAAGATGAAGAGAAAGATACTTCCATTACAAAAATTGTTAAGCAAGGAATGTTGGTGGATGGTGAAAAATGAATACTTCCCCTTCTATCTAGAGATATGCTAATATCGTTAATAATATTGGCAGAAAATAAAGGAAAAACCAGCCTTTAACTGAGGGCTAATAAATATGTGCATACCAAAAGACGGTGACATGTTTGGGGGAAAAATTAAACTTTAAATTTTTGAAAGAGTATTATTGTGAATTGCAGAGTGAAAGAATAAAGGAAATGAATGGAAATGAGAACTTATATCCCAAAATAGATATGAAACTTCTGGAGTAACATATAAACATTGCAGGGTAGAGAGCAAACAAGCTTCAGCTGAGGTATAATTCATAAAACATCAGCTGGAGTATGTCATTCAAGCTACTTACATAATTATAGTCCAATACTTCTGCTGCCTTTGTTACTTATGTCGCTCAGTTTATTACTGCAACTTAGAACCAGCACTTTAGGTGTTTCATTAAGAGAGACAGAGACAGAGACAGAGACAGAGACAGAGAGAGAGAGAGAGAGAGAGAGAGTGTGTGTGTGTGTGTGTGTGTGTGTGTGTGTGTGTGTGATGTATTTTTTTTTAAATTAAAGATGCCCTACCCTCATTTAACTCTAAGAAGATTTTGATTATAAAGTGGCTGTAATGAGTGTTTTGATGACAAAGGCTTGAGCTCTTAGAATATTCTTTTTGTTCCTTGTATGGAATCATCTGGTAGTAGTGCTGTGGGAGAAACTTCTCATTGTGTGCCAGCGTCTATCTCTTTCTTTTTTCCATAGCACTGCATTTTTATTTACAGAAGTGTCCGGTTACAGACTAATTTTCCCAGCTTCCCTCATGGCTAGATACGGTCATTTTGGCCAATGTGATATGAGTAGAAGTGATTTATGAGACCCCTTTAAAGAGGAATCGGGTTGTGCCCTCCTACCGCAGTTTCCTCCTACATCTGCTTATTCAAACATGGACATGGTGGTAAAGCAGACTAGGAAGAACATGAATGTGGTGCGGTGAGAGCAGAGCATGAGGTGATGTGAGCCTGGTTTCCTACGTCCATGAGTTGCCAATCACCCACACACACCCTTTCAAGAAAGAGAAGCACATTTCAATATTGTGTATTTGGGGCTTTGTTACAGCAACCAAGCCTGTGTTCTAATAAATACAAGGCACTTTGAGGAAGGTCAAAACCTAGTGTACCTCTAGACCTTCATCACTAAACAGAGGCCCTCTTTTATTATCAGTGGGGTGTTAAGTATTAGAGTAGCCTTCCACATTGACCTTTGTCCCTAATCTTTCTATACCTGTTCATCCAGCCCTTTCAGTTCTGGAAAGCTGAACATAGTTTTCTCCCCCAAGTCCACTATACACAAATATACACAAATATACACAATCCTATTCCTTGTAAATTCCTAATTGATTAACTAGCATAACGTGGCCATTATCTCTTTGTTGTACAGTGCCCTTCCTTCCTGGTTTCAACTGGTGTCTTTTTTTTTTTTTAAGTTTATCTATTTTGAGAGACAGAGACAGAGAGAGAGACAGAGAGAGTAGGGGAGGGGCAGAGAAAGAGAGGGGGAGAGAGAATCCCAAGCAGGCTCTGCACTATCAGCCCAATGCAGGGCTCCTACTCAAGAACTGTGAGATCAGGACCTGAGCCAAAATCCAGAGTCAGATGCTTAACCAGCTGAGCCACCCAAGAGCCCCTCAACTAGTTTTTTTTTCCCCAAAGATGTATAGTCCTCTTTAAACTGGGAAATGAAATATTTGCTTGAGTATGCTGTGGTTCCATATCCTCATTTCCTTTTATGTCAGACTACTCAAATGATGAGACTTTGTACACTGTCTTCAAATAGTACCATATAAAAACTCTTCCATTCTAAATATGTTATTGAAACTACCTTTTTATTTTATTTAATTTATTTTTTTTTTAATTTTAGTTCATCTCATTTTAATGTGTATTTAGTTTTGAGAGAGAGAGAGAGAGCACAAGCAGGGGAAGGCAGAGAGTAAGGGAGACACAGAATCCGAAGCAGGGTCCAGACTCTGAGTGGGGGCTCAGCACAGAGCCTGAGGTGGGGCTCAAACTCATCAACCGTGAGATCATGACCTGAGGTGAAGTCAGACACTTTACCAACTGAACCATCCACATGCACTGAAACTGCCTTTTTATTTTATTTTATTTTATTTTATTTAAAAAATTTTTTTAAAAATATTTATTTATTTTTGAGGTTGAGACAGCATGTGAACAAGGGAGGAGCAAAGAGGGAGGGAGACATAGAATCTGAAGCAGGCTCCAGGCTCCGATTATTAAAATAATAAATTCTAATTTAAAAACCCTAGAAAATATAAAGGACAGAAACCTAATCCCTAATCTACCATCTAGGATACATTAACATATAATAAATATATATTATGGAATATTTTCTGAATATTAAGATATATACCAAATATGAACTAATTATATAATATTTATATTAGTTATACTTGGTATATATCCTAGTATTTGTATTTGCTATATATTATGTATACAACTATGATATTTGGTATAAATATTATCAGTATTAGGATGCATGCCAAATGTTATATATAATATAAAATTTCATAGTATGTATTAAAAATGATATTGGTGTGCATCCTAGTATTTATAATTATATCTATTTTTATATTTCTTTTATATAATGAAATCATACCACATATGCCTGTTGTTTTATGCTCTTTTGGATGAATAATATAGTTTGGACCTCCTTCCTCACCAATAAGGAAGGAATACCTAGAGAATATTATATTAAAGAGATATGCATGAATTTATTTTTAGAATTACTCCTTTAAATATCTGTACTGTTATGGTTGTACATTTGAACCGTTTTCAGTTTCTGCCATTATAAATAGTGTTAAAATACTTACTGTACATGCTTGCTTTCTCCTTTTTGTTCTCAACTGATGTTGGTTTCCTTTCCATGTGAGTATTTTCCTCTGTAGTCTCCCATATTCAAATCAAGCAGTGTAAGATGGAAATCTGATCCTACTTCTCCATCAAACCTGCTCTTTTTTCCTTTTCTCATTGGTATCTGTCTACCAGAATTTGTATAGCCATTTCCCCATTCATTTTGGCACTTAATTGTATATGGTCTTCAATTAATCATAATTGTATGTGTGTTAATAGTGAGATCTATTAGGCAAGGAAGGCATAGGCTTCTATAACCCCTGATTGACTCAGCACCATTACTTCCAAAAAGCTGTATCTCTTGCTTGAGAAATTTCATTCCTCACTTATAGGTGGTGTGTGTGTGTGTGTGTGTGTGTGTGTGTGTGTGTGTGAGAGAGAGAGAGAGAGAGAGAGAGAGAGAGAGAGAGAGATGGAGACAGAGATGGGAGGGGAAGGGGCTAGGGAGACAGGTTAGAAGTTTTGTCCTGCTTTGTTTTATATCTAAGACTGTCACTGCACCCAATTCCCGGAATAAATTTGCCAAGGATCACTTCACTTTGGTCAGCTCAGTTGACATCTGACCAAGAGCATCATGTTTTGATGCAGTCATGGAATACCACATGTGAGGAAGGCGATGGGAGGACAAAAATGGAGCGGGGGCAGCAAGGAAAAGAACAAAGGTCTGGAAGCAAAAATGTGCTAGGAAGAGACAAATGGGCAGAGCAAAATTACTCAAAATGAAGTCTATGTTTAGAGACTGAGAACTAGAGCTTTCTTTTTACATCACTCTGGTTAGCAGTCACAAATATAGAGGGTCTCGACTTGGGTTCTTATCCCACTAGGCCACATGCTAAGAGGCCACATGTTAATTCTATATCTTCATGGGCCTCAGTTTGTGAATTGGAGGTATTATTTACTGTCCCGACTATATCAGTATAGCTGAAATATCAAGTTATGTAACAAATGTGCTTCAAAAACTATACAAATATGTGCCAGATTGCATTTTCTGAAGGTGGGTATGTAGCATCTCCTATGCCTTGTGGCCTTGCTACTCTCCATCGAGAACCCTTTGCCCTTGTATCTGAGTGGGCTTGTGACTACTTCAACCAATACAGTATATGGCAGATGTGATGCTATGATAGTTCAAAGCTAGGCCATGAGAAGCAATGCAGATTCTGCCTTGTTTTCTGGAACACGCTCCTGAGATCCTTGAGCTACCATGTAGGAAGCCCAACTACCCTGAGGCTGCTCTGTTCCGACGATGTGTTGACCCCATCAATAGGCCAGGTGTAGATGCTGAGTGAAGATGCTTCCAAATGATTGCAACCCCTTCCCTGCCCCCAGTCTTCTCAGCTGAGTCCCCAGACATCATGAAGCAGAGACAAGGCATGTTCACTGCACCCTGTACAAATTTGTGACCCATAGAATCTTTGACCACAACGAGATACTTGCTTATGATCTAAAGTTTGGGATGGTTTGTTATACAGCAAATAAAACCAGAACAAAATCTAACAGACGACAGTCATTATTATCATGATCACTTGGTGTAGGAAAACATGCTAGTATCATGTGGTTTAATCTCTGATGAAAAGCAAAGGTGCATGAGTTCAAAGCTACAGTTAGGAAGGAACAGAGATTATCATCAGTGTTGCCTCAAAACTGTTGTTTTCGGACAAAGAATGTCTGTGGATGCTTAGTCTATAACAAATTAGAGACTTTTCCCTGGCATCAGCTGGGACTAAGAGACTCACCAAGATACTCTGGCCTTGGTCTTTCACAACGAACCTCATAGAGGTGCAGGCTGCCCCAATCCCCAAGTGCTCTCCTTGTGTCTCTGCCAGACCGAACATCCTGAGCCAGCTCACACAAACTGTCTCCCTGATCCAGAGCAGCTGTCTAATTACAATTTTGTTATTATTAATTACAGAGCAGAAAATCATTTGTAATTAGCTCAGCCTAAATCATAGTTTAAACAGCCAAAAATTACATTACAAACTAAAGTGTAATTAAAGCACTACACTAAAGTGTTTATTTAAACCCAGTTTAGTTACTGCAAATTTTTCAATCAGCTTCTCAGGCTCATACATAGATTTAATTAGTCTCCAGTACTGACAGTTTAGTGCGTTTATTCATTAAGCATCAATATTGCTGAACAAATGTAAATAAAATATAGACAGAGATGCTTTAAAGGGGCAGTCACGAAACATCTGGGCGAGATAATGAGGCTGGGAAAGATGTGAATGTTAATCAGGAGCAGCACTGAGCAAGTTTATAGAGCGGGCTTGCACTGCAGTTTGACTGGAATAGTGTGGGGTGGGGCGGAAGTCAATTCAATTCAGTTCTTGCCATTGCTCTGGAGTAGATGTCAGGTGCCACTCAGTAGAATCTGGATGAGATAAAAGAGACCATCCCACTCTACCAACCTCTGGGGCTCTGTGCATCTTCTTAAGAAACAGAAGAGCTTACAAAGGGATTCTCAGGATGAAGTAGCTTCTTTCTTAAAGGGTGTAGAGAAAGTGGTCTCTGTGATAATAGGTATCATGCGCATTCCAAGGAGTAAATTTTCTATTCAGGGACTATTGTTTGGAAAACCACTCTTTGCCACACATGCAAAAATGCCTACACACACTTCTAAATGAGTTCCAGATTCTTGGAAGTACTCTTCAGGGGCAATCTCCACATTCGTTGATAGGGCTGCTGTTTCTCAACACATTCTTGGTAATTCTTTGAAGTGCCTTCAGAATCACCTTCATCATTGTTGGTTGGATTTGCCTCCATAGCCTCCAAACACCCCCTGCCCCTATTTTCCAGTCTTACCCCCCCGTCATCATTTTCTTTTCTTTTTCATCCTACTACCAGAATTATTTCTCTAGAATGGAAGCCCTTTTGTGGCATTCCTCCACCTACCACCTTAGGGGTTGCCGGTTGTCTCACCAAGGTTCAGGAGCTGAAACTTCTCACACGAGGCTCTCTGTGGACTGGCCGGCCTGCTTCTCTGTCATTGTTTCGGCATTCTGTCCTGTGGCCTAATTCTTTAGGATTCCCTCAAATCACCAGACTACTTTTGGCCTGCATGCCTTTTACACACGTGGTATGCCAGTCTGTGAGCTGACTTTCTTGCCTTGGCTTGGCCAAGTCCTGTGCATCATTCAAAATTCATCCCTGGCAGTGTCTTGTTGGGAAGGCCTTCCTGATATTCTTGTTCTGTTCTTCACTGTAAGTAAGTACCAAACCCCCCGCACCCCCCCTGCCGCCAGCACACATACCCTATTTCCATGTTATTATTGCTTTTATATCACTAACACCATATATAATAATCATCTAGGCCTGCTGAGACCAATAAAATATGACCTCTTTGGATTAAAGGAGGTGACAATACATAATGACTTTAGGAAGTCATTATTCACTTCAGTGTCCCCGACAGCATCCATGGTGCTTTTCACACCCCAGGTGCCATGTAAATATATGATGCGTGAAACATGGCGCTATGATTTTGGGTGTTATTGGTGGTCCCCAACCTTTACTTTTTTGAAGATAGATTATAGTCTTGGAAATAGTCATGAATTATTTGAAGACAAGATTAATAAATGACAGTGGTCGTAAAATGGTGTCCAATGATTTTTGGTAAAGCAAAGCCATACATGGGTAAAAGTGACCGTGTTTCACAGAATAAAATAGATGTGGATTAATTATTTCTGAAAAATCTCTCAAGTATAATAACATCATTGGCAAAAGGATAATGCAAATTTGGTTGTTTTTTTAAATACTTACAAAATGATTTTTATAATTGCGCTGTTGCATTTTTGTCATAGGTAAATATTACTATTTTTGCTGGATGGGAATATTTGGACAACTTTTGCTTTATAAGTAAGTAGCAACAATGGTCAGGAACACCCTCAAGAATCACATATTCTTCAGTGAATGCAAGTTTTTCCCTTACCTGCTATGGGACGTTGGGCGCTTAACCACTGTATGATTCAGTTTCCTTATTTATAAAATGGGCATTATAATAATACCTGCCTGATAGGCTGTGGTGAGAATTAAAGCAGTTAATGCATGTAAATGTTTTTGGATAATGCCTAGTATATAGTGGTGTTACATTATAGTTTATAAGTTTTACTTTTATATTAGTAATATTATTTGCTTTCCTGAAATATCAAGTTTTATATAGAAACTTGGTATAACTTAAGTAAGTCACTGGTACTTGGAAAGGGGGCAGTTTCATTGCAACCGAGTTAAAATAGTGGATCTTAACTTAGATGTTGATGTTTGTCTAATTATTTTGATTCTCATTTGTATTGATGGATTTCATTTTTTAGATGAGAATCAGATGATACATCCAAAGTATACCTGACAGTTCCTACTGGAATATGTACATATTTATCTTCAGAATTTAAGAATGAAT
The DNA here is from genome assembly GCF_022079265.1 of Lynx rufus. Taxonomy (NCBI): domain Eukaryota; kingdom Metazoa; phylum Chordata; class Mammalia; order Carnivora; family Felidae; genus Lynx; species Lynx rufus. The sequence continues at coordinate 20,380,051 of NW_025814824.1, forward strand.
GAGGAGAGACATGCAAAACCATTTAAAACTAGTGAAAGGATCTAGATTTGAGTTGCAAATTGTCAGGTTATATCTCTTTAAAAATAAACCAGGGTCACCTGGGTGGCTCAGTCAGTTAAGCATCTGACTCTTGATTTCTGCTCAGGTCACATTCTCATGGTTCATGGGATCATGCTTTGCATTGTGCTCTGCATGACAGGCTGAGCCTGCTTGGGATTCTGTCTCTCTCTCACTCTCAAAATAAATAAATAAACTTAAAGAAAATAAACAGTCTACAAAAGCATTGAAATCCTTAGTATGTACTTATGAGGCAGTCGGATTTTGAGGACTTACTTAAATACATTTGACAGGAAACGAAAGAACTGACCTTGTCTCCAGCCTTTCATGTTTTTCTTTGTTACCACTGAATATCTATTTACAAAACAGCTTCTAGTACCATGTAGTGATCTAGTTCTGGGAAAGAATTTGTTCTGCTGAAGTTAAGGCAGATACTCCTAATGAATTTAAATAACCCTATAGAATTGCTCTTTTCAGAATAAATCTTTGGCATTATCCCACTGGTTCAGATTACGAATGTCATCACAAACAATTTAGTGAGACTTGTCACTCTATTTGTCGTAAGAGTTATCTGTTTATGACACAACTCAAGATTCTTCTTATAAGAATCAATGGGAGATATTTCTGTGTTTTCTTGTTTGTTCAGAACTGGTTTTGATTCCTTCTTTGTACAGTTATCTAGAAAATCCAGAGTCAAATGCATGATCATCTTCTGGCAAACAAATGACATTTTGCAACATGCAATTTGTATATTTATTACTTTCCTCTTACTCTCAATGTCCCTTTTAATGCTTCATTCACCTATTTCAATATATTGTTCTTGAAAAATATATATTATTAACTATGATATTATGTATTTATGAATTCATCTTTATGTGTTTTAGAAGAAGGACAAGAATAAATGAAAAAGATGGAGGAAGGAAAATGGGAGAAAGGAAGGGAGGAAGAAAAAAGAAAAGACAAGGAAAGGGAAGAACAAAGAAGAAAGGGGAAGGAAGGAGTCTAGAATGGAAGGAAGGAAGGAAGGAAGGAAGGAAGGAAGGAAGGAAGGAAGGAAGGAAGAAAAGGAAAGGAAAGGAAAGATGGAAGAGGAAAAGTTTTAAAACTCCTTTCGGTTGGTCCAAATATAGAGTAACCATATGGTGAGATGTCTTATATGGTATTATATTTATGTCTCTTATATGGCCAAGTGAGTACATTATATTCCTTGTAGAGCGGGACACTATTAACAATGACTAATACCTATATCTCCACACATGTGAGCTCCTTCACCAGTTCTCACTTTTGGAAATGTTTGCAGAACATTCTGTATTAGAAGGAGTCATTCACTTGGGTGATAGGATGTATATATGAAACATGTTGAGAACCCCAAAGCTGTATAGATGCCAATAACTCAGGCTAACACTTCTGTCATGAAAATAAGGCTATCTGATGTGTGCTATTCTTTGCCCAGAATAGTGTTCATTTAAAAGCAAAATCTCTTTTAACTTATAGAAGACAACTTATGGTTGCCCAAAACATGGAGATATCATGCAAAATCACTGAATTTATTATTTAAATTCCTCCTCCTTTTTGGTTTTCCCTTCCTTTTATTTTATTTGAAGTAAATTCATAGTTTATTAGAAAAGCCTGCCACAGCTTGCTTCAAATTGCTTGCTTCCACCAAAGTTCTTCACACCCTGACAGCACATTGTTTGAAGTTTTCAAGATTATAAAAAAGTTGATCTTCAAGAAAAAATTTTTTCTTTTGAATATTCTTTTGCATTTTTATTTATCTTGTACATTTAACGTAGAGAATAAAAATGTAGTGGATGCATATGATATGGTTATAATGTGAGTTGAGAATACAAAATTCCAAGTCAGTAAGTGGTCTGGAATTTCATCCTAGGAATTGGGTAAGGAGGTAGGTTTATACATTAAAGGCCCTTGCCTCCAAAAATATATCTCCTTTCTTCCCCTAAAATTCTTCAGAGGACAAAACTCATTATGCTATAATTGGATATAAAGTTTATTATACAAACATCTTGGGGGGGTGGAATATGGTTTTCCCAAATTCATGCTAATATAAACCAGATAAATATCTCCCAGCTATAGGATCACCATTTCTCCACTCTGGTCTGTATAATATGGGCTGGCCCACGCTAACCAGATTTCCCAGCCTCTGTGGTCCACTGGCTTCCATCTGAGATCAGCTAATGTGAGACAGAGAGTAGGGAGGTTAGAGGAAGGGAGGAGCTAGGGTATTATACCTCCCTCACTCTGCTCAAGGTGGCTGTCGCCTCCTCTGTGGTCACAGCTCCCAGTGGGTAGCTCTTGTTATGGTTCTAGGACCCACCAAGCAGCCTCAACTCATCTGCTCAGGTAACCACATCTCCATTTGTCTCTTCATCCCTAAGGGGTGATGAGGGGTTTCTTCTGTAGCGGTTCTGACACTTACCTACCATAAGGCTTTCCAGGCCTTCCAGCTTTTTGGGAACTGGTCCCCAGTGCTATAGGCTCTCTACACAAATTCTTGTTGTGAGGTGCTATCTTCCTGAGTGGATTTTTATTGATGTTATATCTTCATTATTCTCTTTCTCTTGGTTACCCCAAACAAACTTTTCTTAGTGATTACTTATTTAGCAAGATGACTTTCATGTTATAAGGAAGAGCAAAATAATTCATTAACTTTTCCAGTTGAATGTCTGAAAGTTTGCTTAATGTCATCAGACAGTGTGAAATACAACATCCCAGGCCCACAGGATGATCAACAAAGGGGGAAGGTGTTTCTGGGCTTGCTGCTTATGGTGCTGGAAAATCAATCTCCTGTGAGAAAGAGCTCCCAGCAATATAGATTGTTTGAACTACTTACCATTATGTCAAATTCACTTTAGCATCTGCAAACAGACATACTGTATGAATACTTTAGAAGCACTGTTTTTTCTGTTTGCACTTAAAGGCCTAAAGTTACATAGATTTTCATAATCAAGAGAGCTTAATTCAATAACAAGTCCTTCATTTAACCCTTAAATACTTAATGTCTTGGGTCAATTTCTGTCTCATTAATGGAAAAAAATAATTCATACATAATTTGTTCCTTCAAGACATAAATAAGTATTTAGAAGGAAACTTTAGTTTTGAATGTTGTGTCTACCCATTCTCGGCTCCCTGAACAGTTATTCCATTTCTTTTCCACTTTGAGCAATGGTGATATCACAGCCAATGAAATCCAGTCAATGAAATTCCCAGAGTAAAAACCATTTCCATGAGACTTCAGCCAAGTGTACCAGCTGCTGCAATCCCAGGACAAATTAGGTACAAACCACGTGTAAGTTTCTTCAGGTGAATAGTCAAGGGTTTGGCTAGATGTTCTGTGCATATAGATGAGTAGTGAGGAGATGACCGGATGGGGGATACAGGCATATTTCAGTTGGTGAGGTACCAACCAAGAGGGCAGAGGGGAAAGATGTTTGGGCTTCTTTCCTGGCAATGCACCTGTTACTCCTCAGAATATTTCACCATGGCCGTGGACTCCCTGCTGTTTTCCAGGTCATACTTTTGTACCCAGAGCATCGTGCATTTAGTCATTCACTCATTCAGTGCTCCCCCTCCTAGCTCCTTGGCCCACATCTTCCTGCTAATAACCTGGAAAGAGGGGCTTACACTCATCATGTTTACACACAGTTCTCTTATAAGAGAAACAGTCTTCCTTAAACACATTATTATATTTTGTAAAATCTTGCCTGACCACCCTAAATTGCATGATATAGTTATAAGTTTGTTATGGCTCTGTGTTCATGGCTGGTTTTCAAGCATGATGGAGCTTGAAATAATTAGTAGTATTAAGAAATAATAAAAATAAAATATGATGGTTGGGGTGCCTGGCTGGCTTAGTCAGTAGAGCATGTGACTCTTGATCTCAAGATTGTGAATTCAAGCCTCACGTTGGGCATGGGGCCTAACTCAAATGTGCCTGTGTGAAATTCAGCAACTAAGCAATCTAACCAATGTTAACACAAGTTCTGACCTATTCCTACATGAAGGTTGTTGGATTGTTTGCTACTGATATGCTAGATAGAGTGTATTTAGTAGGAAGTGATAAACAGTGTGGTGTTTCTGGAGTATTTAAGTCTGATGACCCCTTGACCAGAACTGAATTCATCGTACTTTCAGTTCATAAACACATTCGCCCTGAGGTTGTTTGAGAGGCAAAGGGCTTTCATTTAATATGAAGCTGATATTACTGATTTTTTTTCTTCCACACATAGTGGGGGTGTGATAACCAAGACCTTATATCTATTAGCCTGACTAATCATTAGTAGTGGTTGAACTTCAGAGAACTTCGGGACTTTGGTTGAGTTTCAAGTACTCAAGTCTGGATGCTCATCGGAGTGTACACGCACTAGAGAAAGCCCTAAAGATCTCTCTCATTCCTGAACTGTTTTCCTGGTGGTATTTGTTTTCCTTTCTTCCAGCCTTTCTGTTCAAGTATAGTCCCATAAGTAGCTCATATATAAATTCTGTTTCTATATAGTTTTTTGGTTCCATTGTGAATTTTCAGCCCAGTTAGTTCTAGAGAGCTCTTAAGCAGAAAGACTTATTTTTTTCTTATAAAGGGAAGATAAAAAAAAATATTTCAAATAGTTTTTGTACAGCATGGTGTATTAGAAAGAACATGGACTTGTGAGCAAATAACCCAATTTGAAGAAAATTTTAGCCACTTATGGTGTGAAGTGGAACATATGACTTACCTTTTTAGCTTTTGTTCCCTTATTTACTGAATAGGGATATACATAATCTAAGTCACAGAATCTTAATATTAAATATAAAACACAAGTAAAGAGGGTTTTTTTTTTAATAGCCTGGCATATAGGAGATAGGGTTTTTTTAAAAAAAAAAAGCTAAAACTACTGTTGTGTTTTTTTTCCTTGTCAACTTCTCTGTTAGAGATTGAACTGAGATTATCTAATGCTTCTTAGCTACCACTCTCCAATTTCCATATAAACTACAGTCATCTAAGAGCCATGTCCATGATGAATTGATTTTGTATTTCCCATAGCATTTATCACAGTCCTGACCTAGTACATACTCACTCAGGAAACTTTTTTGAATAAATTCATAAAATAAACTTATTCAGGAGGTTGTGAAATTTTCTGTCACTGAGAATGGTATGACAAACAAACATTTTGAGAGAAGGAGCAAGCTTCATTCACTGTTACATTCCTAGTTCTTGTATCACAGTAAGGATTCAATAAATATTTGTCATTGAATGAGTAAATAAGTGAATGAATGAAAATATTCCAACCTGTAATGATTTTGTAAAGAATACCCCAAATAGAGAGAAAATCTACCACTTTGCAAAACTGGATAATAGGCCACCCGAGGTAGACTGCCAAACAAAAAAGGAAGAAAAATTACAGAGAAGATGGATTTAGTTTGAGAAAACCCCTTATAAGAATATTAATATTGTTTTACATAAATTCTAGGACTCAAGGACCGGTATTTGAGTTAGGATGGAAAACCGTACATTGGGTGTTTCTGTTGAAGGTGTAAGTTAACTGGTCTATAGTGTGTCATAATTTTGGAGAAGATAACGTTTATCTCTATACCTCTTACCTGTTTTATTCATATCGTTTTTTTCTTCTCACTTTTTATAGACTATTGTTTAAAGACACTTGACTAAGAGAAAAATCAACATTGAGAATTTAGGAAGACAAAGGTGTTGGCATAAAAATTTGTCTGGTAATGAGTAAAACCAATGAAAGTAGAATGAAAACTAAACATTGAAAAAAAACCCTAAACATTGTAAATATGGTTTTAATTTCAAAATTTGTCTGAAGAGAACACATATGTATGGAAAAATAATTTTACATTATGATTTGATTCTAACTCTGTATTTTATTTATTTTAATACAGATCATGAAATGGAAAAGTTTATAGACAAAAGTAAAAATTGGCCCATTCCTCATTTTTTATAGGGAATACTCATTTTTTATTTTGTTAATTAGTTTCATATAGGATAAGATTATATTTTGAAAACCTTAAAAGTAACTACAAAATATATTACGATTTATAACTTTGAAATCACTGAAGACAAATGGAGGCAGAATATATTAGAGGAGAGGGGAGGGGAGAGGTAAGATGGGGTGGCAGGGGGTGGGGTAGGGTAGAGTAGGGTAGGGTACCTGGCTGGCCCAGTCAGTAGAGCATGTGACTTTTGATCTTAAGGTTGTGAGTTCAAGCCCCACGTTGGGTATAGAGAATCCTTAAAAAAGAAATAAATAAGGGGCGCCTGGGTGGCGCAGTCGGTTAAGCGTCCGACTTCAGCCAGGTCACGATCTCACGGTCCGTGAGTTCGAGCCCCGCGTCAGGCTCTGGGCTGATGGCTCGGAGCCTGGAGCCTGTTTCTGATTCTGTGTCTCCCTCTCTCTCTGCCCCTCCCCCGTTCATGCTCTGTCTCTCTCTGTCCCAAAAATAAATAAACGTTGGGAAAAAAAAAAATTAAAAAAAAAAAAAAAGAAATAAATAAAATAAATAAATAAATAAATAAATAAATAGGAAAATGTGATAATGTATTTTAAAGGAAAGTTTTTAAAAATGTTTTACAAAAATAATTATAAAATGAGGTTCCTGGGTGGCTCAGTTGATTAAATGTTTGACTCTTGATTTCAGCTCAGGTCAAGATCTCATGGTTTATGAGTTTGAGCCCTGCATTGGGCTCCATGCTGGCTATGGAGACTGTGCTTTGGATTCTCTCTCTCCCTCTCTCTCTCTCCCTCTCTCTCTCTGCCTCTCCCCTGCTGACTTTCTCTCTAAAAATAAATAAACTTAAAAAATAATAGTTTAAAAGCAAAAAATATACAAAGAGTATTTGATATCCTACAAATACAAAGAGTAATTGATTCTAGCATAATAGTGTAGGAGATTTCACTGGAGTTAAAAAATTGAATGTTTTTATATCTACATACACACACATACAGTTACATAGCAAGACTACATATTGTTTTCAAGATTCTATAAATATCTCAAAAGTAATCATGTACCAGGCCACCAAGACACGTACAGATCTTTAAAAAATTTTTTAATTAGAAATAACAAGAATTTTAAAATAATAAAACACCAAAAGTGAATCTTTTAGAATAAAACAAACATAAGGTTGAATAACTATTGGGCAAAAGGAAATCAAATTTTGCAATACGGATTTTTTAGAAAAATTATTAAAATTTAAATTCTACACATCAAAATTTGAAATGTGACTAAATTGGTAAAGAGAGAGCAATGCATAGCTTTAAGTATTTATGTTATTTGAAAATAAACACTATAGAAGTGATCACAATAGTTCAAGAAGTTATAAAAAAACATAGTAAACTTAAGAGAATCTGATAAAAGTAGAAATCATTGAATTAGAATACAAAGTTGATTTGATACATAATATTTTGCTGAGAAAACATTAAAATGAAAAGCTCCTAGAAAATCTGATTATGTGGATATGACAAATAAAAAGAAAATGAAAAAAAATCTAATAATATAGTGTTTTCATCCATTCACATCCCTAAAACACATTGGCGAACACATCTGGTTAGTAATTCAGCTGGCACATAAACTGTCAGAGACACAGTCTTAAATATTGTTGCCTGATCTCAGGAAGAAGGATGAGGAGGAGAAGAAAAAGGAGAAGGAGGAAAAGAAGGAAGGGGGGGAGGGGGAGGAGAGGGAAGGGGAGGGAGGGGGGAGAGACAGGGAAAGGGAGAAGGAGAAGGAGGGGGGGAGAGGGAGGGGGAGAAGGAGGAGAGGAAGGGCGAGAAGGGATGGGAAGGTGGGAGAAGGAAGAGGTAAAGAGAGGGAGAGGGAGAAGAAGGAGAAGAAAATATTAAATTATCTCAAAATTTCAAACCAGTTTCTGTAGGAAACTAAGAATAGGAAACTAAAGCATAGTCTTATGTTGCTTAAGATGTCACAATCAGGAAATGGTAGAAAGACGGTTCAGATTTAGGTTTGCTTGATCCTAACACTTTCGTGTCCTATGAACTGGCACAGAACACTTTTCACATAGTTCTAGGTCTCCCATTTAGTTAACACAAAGGCATCTGTAGCAGTATCAGCCTGCATGGTTATGTAGGATTTTCTCTAGCAGTTTTCTACAAATGAGACAGGAACAAGATCACAAGGTACAGGAGAAATCTTGTACTAAGGAGAAATCTAAAAAGGAGAATCTAGTTGGAAGTTGCAACAATAACAACAACAAAAAAGGAATGTGTGGGGATAAGTTTCTCTTCTACTAAACTTCATTGACTAAAGGAAGGGCAAATTTGCTTACTTCCCAAGGTTCAAATATGGGTACTGAAGAAGCAAGCAGGTCTGGGTTCATAGTAAAAGGAATTCCACTCAAGAAGGGCTCCTTGAGGTGGAGATAAGACCCGAATGAGGGAGGCTAGTTGGAAAACTGAGGGCTGTTGGGGTCTTAAGTGGCAGCTAGATACAAAGTCTTGTCCTTGTGAAATAGCTTCAGCCAAAATCCCAGCAAAGGATCCCTAAGGAGCCCACTTAAAGTGCCCCAGGAGAGAAGGAATTAGCTTTTTACACCTCCCAGCAGATGGTGCCCCAACAAAGGACACTAAACCCAGATCATTATTGTTTTGATCCAGTTTATCTTGTCTGCTCTTTTCTCTCTTTCTTTTTCCACCCTAGCCTTCAAGGAGCCAAAGCGGGAGCTAGGGAGTAGAAGAGGAGGTGGAGAGAGGAAGAGGAAAGAGGTCGACCATATCTACTATTCTACTGTGGGTTTCAGTTTAGGGTAGTTGAGACCCAGAAAAAGGAAGAAGCTTTAAGTTGGGTAAAAGTCTAGAGTTCTGATGTTATACAGGTACAATATGCTAATTACTGAAACAAGATAAGTTTTAGGACTAAAAGATTTTTAAAACGTGCTTCTGGCCTCAGATTTAACTAAGGGGTGGTGAAGAATGAACTCATAGAACAGGATTGAAAGGGCAAAAAAAGAAACAATAGGTACAAACGTAGGTGTAAAAGGCATAAAAGATTATAAACTTAGATATAAAAGGTATAAAAAACAACAGGTACCAAATAGGTATAAAAGAAATAAGCTATGGATATGTAATATAAAACATAGGAACTATAGTTGTTAATACTGTAGTGTATATTTGAAAGTTGCTAGAGGAGTAAATCTTAAAAGTCTTCAAAACAAGAAAAAAATACATATATAACTATGTATGATGACAGATATCAAGTAGACTTATTCTGGTAATCATTTTGCAGTATATAAAAATTCTTTTTTATGATTTAAAAATTTTTTAAAGTAATCTCTATCCCCAATGTGGTGCTCAAACCCACAACCCTGAGACAAGAATTGCACACTCTTATCAATTGAGCCCACCAGGTGCCCCAAACGCTGAATCATTATGTTATAGTCCTGAAACAAATATACTGTTATATGTCATTTATACCTTAAAAAAACCCAATAAGTTCGGTTTTGACTTTAATGCTACCAAATATAACTCATTTAAAAAAGATTTTGTAAATATTCCCTGAATACCTATCATGTGCCAGGCACTGGGGTTTCAGAGATCAACAGAACAGGCAAGGTGCCTGCACTCATGACAATTATATTGTACTAAGGCAATTAGATGGTAGACAAGTAAACAATGAAGATATCAGAAAGCATGAATTTTATGTATAGAATAAAATTGGAATGATGTAATACAGAGTTTATTAGGGGAATAGTTAAGATAGGGTAGTCAGTAGCAGCTCCTCTGAGGAGTTATTTAAGCTGAAGGCAGAATGGCAACTGGGATCCTGACTGCAAGTGATGGGGAAAATTCATCACAAGCAGAGAAAATACTTAGGAAAAGGCGTAAGATGGACATAAGCTGGGTGCAAGCCAGAAACAAAGGCCAGGGTGGGCTTGAGCACCCTGCCCTAGGGAGGTAATAGGTTGAGACAAGATTAGAGATAATGGGAGGGGCAAGAAACCAGAGACCTCTGTAAGGTAGAGATATGGGCTTAATTTTATCCTAAATGATAGACAAGGGAGGGTAAGGAACAGGGAATGATGTGATCTGCTTTACATTTTGCAGAGATCTCTGGGTGCTCTATACAAAATGGACAGTCTATTGCTGAATTTCTGGGAATTTTGAAAGCCCTTTGTTTAACATCGTCATTCTTTAAATTTTTTTTTTTTAAATTTTTTTTTTTTCAACGTTTATTTATTTTTGGGACAGAGAGAGACAGAGCATGAACGGGGGAGGCGCAGAGAGAGAGGGAGACACAGAATCGGAAGCAGGCTCCAGGCTCTGAGCCATCAGCCCAGCGCCCGACGCGGGGCTCGAACTCACGGACCGCGAGATCGTGACCTGGCTGAAGTCGGACGCTTAACCGACTGCGCCACCCAGGCGCCCCTAACATCGTCATTCTTAAAATTGGCCATGGCAGATACATTTATACCATGGAAACTGGCAAATGCTACAAGTCAGGGTTTTTCTCCCTCTATTCAACATTTACCAGCACACTGCTGAAAACATGATAGGCAAGCAAAACAAGCTGCGAGACCAGTCAGGAAAGACACCCCATATTCATGGATTAGAAAAATGACTATTGTTGGAGCACCTGGTGGTACAGTGGGTTGGGCATCTGACTCTTGATTTTGGCTCAGGTCATGATCCCAGGGTCGTGGAATCAAGCCCTCGGTTGGGCTCTGCGCTGAGTTTGGAGCCTGCTTAAGGTTCTATCTCTCTTTCCCTCTGCCCCTCTCCCCTGCTTGTACTACCTCTCTCTGAAATTAAAAAAAAAAAAAAAAAAAAAAAAAAAAAAAAGACTATTGTTAAAATGTCCATAATACACAAAGCCATTTTTAGATTCAGGGAAATCCCTATCAAAATTTCAATGGCATTTTTTTTTCATAGAAATAGAAAAAAAAATCCTAAAATTTGTATCGAACTAGAGAAGACCCCAAATAACCAAAGCAATCCTGAAGAAGAACAAAACTGTCAGCATCACACTTCCCAATTTCAAATTATATTACAAAGCTATATTAATCATGTATTAGTCCACTATGGTTCTGGCATGGAAACACACAAAAACAAATGGAGCACGACTGAAAACCCAGAAAGGAACTCTGACATACACAGTCAACTAATATTCGGCAAGGAAGCCAAAAATACTCAGTGGGAAAGGATACACTTCAATAAATGGTGCTTGGAAAACCAGATAATCACATGCAGAAGAGTGCTATTGGACTCAAAAAATTAATTTATACCACTCAAAAAGTTAACTCAAAATGGATTAAAGACTTAAACATAAAACCTGAAACCATAAAACTAGAAACAAAACAAGAGAAAGTTTCTTGACACTGAGCCTGGCAATGGTTTTTATAGATGTGACACCATAAACACACAGGCAATAAAGGCAAAAATAAATATGTGGTACGACATCCAACTAAGAAGTTTCTGCTCAGGAAAATAAGTAATCAACAAAATGAAAAGACAACATAAATGGGAGAAAATTTGGCAAACCATACCTGGTAGAGGTTAATTTCCAAAATATAGAAGGAACTCCTACAACTTAATAGCAGAAAATAAGGAGTTCAATTAAAAAATATGCAGAGGACATGAGTAGAAGTTTTTCTAAAGAAGATATATAAATGGCCAGCAGGTACATGAAAATGTACTTAATATCACTAATCATAGAAATGCAAATCAAAACTACAATGAGAAATCACATCACGCCTGTTAGGATGGCTACAATAAAAAGACCAGAGATAACAAATGTTGGCAAGGATGTGGAGAAAAGGGAACACTTGTGCACTGTTGATGGGAATGTAAATTGATACAACCACTATGGAAAATGTTATGGAGGTTCCTCAAAAAATTAAAAATGGAACTAACAGCAATCTCATATCTAGGTATATATCCAAAGGAATGAAGTCAGGAACTTGAAGAGATATCTGTACTCTCATGTTCATTGCATCATTAATCACAGTAGCAAAGATATGGAAACAACTTAAGGGTCTGTCTATGGTTGAATAGATAAAGAAGATATGGTATGGATGCATACACACCCACACCGCCCCCCCCCCCACACAAACACACACACACACACACACACACATACATACAATGGAATAATATTTAGCCATGAGAAAGGAAATCCTGCCATCATATGTGACATCATGGATGGACCTTGAGGACATTATGCTAAGTAACAGAGAAAGAAAAATACTGTTTAAATGTGGAATCTAAAAGGCCAGACTCAGAGAGTAGAATGGTGGTTGCAAGGGGCAGAGGTTGATGAGATAGGGGAAATGGGCAGATTTTGTTCAAAGGGTATAGTTGTAAGATAAATAAGTTCTAGGGATTTAATATAGAGCATGATTACTAGAGTTAACAATACCATATTGTATACTCGAAATTTGCAAAGGGAGTAAATCTTAAATGTTCTCACCACAAAAAAAGAAATAATAATTATATGAGGTAATGGAGTTAACTAACCCTACTGTAGTTATCATTTTGCAATATGAAAAATATCGTATCATCAAGTTGTACACCTTGCACTTATACAATGTGATATGTCAGTTATATCTCAATAAAGCTGCAAGGGTTAAAAAAGAAAAAAAAAAAAACCCACAAAATCAAACCAGTAAATCTATCCAAAGAGGATCACATTTTATGCTGCGGCTGTTTCTCCTTTGACCATTTGGTGTCGCTGTGGAACATGGATTCATTGAAGCGTAGTGAAGTCCTTTAGGATTGCAGAAGCATGATGGTGACCCAGGGACATATGGCTAAACAGCTGGCACTCCAGTAGGTACTTATGCACTGTCACAAGCACAGTAGTAACTGAGGTCAGAATTACTTGCCTGACAGTGATTTCTCAAGACTTAGAAGAAGATGAAGTCAGTCTTCCACATGGTTCCACTGAACTACAGTATAGCTGTGCATGTCCAGTGGCATAGCCATTTATTTCCCACTGCACAGAAGTCCTTTACTTTGCCAGTTCCAAAACTTCTTCCATTTCCTGCTCCAGGACATATGACATTTCCTTATTCAAACGGACAAGGAGAGAACAAGATATTGACATGATTTGTTATAATTGTGAGAATAGAAGTAACAAAAGACATTTTTTTGCGTTTGATTGGTATAGCAGTATTGTTAATGTCATTAATTTTTTAAAAGAGATCTTTAAAAAAAAAGCATGCTAGAAAAATCTTATTTGTCATTGTCTTAGTTCAGATTAATCAATATCATACTCCTTAAACCTAAGTCTTTCCATTGCTTTGTAAATTGTCAGTCTAGTGCATGCCAGCTTCAACCAGTTGCAAAAACAGTCTGAGTGGATTTACAGTACTATGGAGAGATGGATGGCCATCTTCTTCTAAATTGTGCCAGCTGCCCAGTTTATTACTCTCATAATGATTCCAGCCTCCTGGGGAAATGAAGCGCTTTGTCACACACTGATCATGCTTCAAAGAAGATACTTCCATCCTCTTCGTGTATTATCAAACAGGAAGTCAGTTGTCATTCACAATTTATTAGCAATAATGCAGGAGGTAGGGGTGGATCATGCATACTAGGTCTTTGCATTGAGGTCTGGTATGTTTCCTCATGGACAGATTAAGAGAAGGGTTTCCATGGAGATGCTGTGTCCAACTTACTCCTCCACCTCATGCTCTCATCAAAAAGACATCATGATTCATAAAAGCTGGAGCATTTGAACAAACTTCGAATTTGGTCCAAGTCTTCTGTTTTTTGTTGCCCCAAATGGATTACCAGAGCAGCTTCCCAGCCCCACCCTGTGTCTAAGAACAAGAAAATGAAACCTGGTTTTTTTACTTTAATGAGTATTTGCTTGTGTGGGTTCATATTCAGAAAATTCTAAGCTGCGTATTTTTGTTGTTTTAATCATGAATTCTCTCTTCTTCCCCCAAATTCATATGTTTGAGCCCTACCCCTTTATGTGACTATATTTGGAGACAGGGCTTGGAAAGGGGTGATAAAGGTCAAAGGAAATGATAAGGGTGGGACTCTTATCTGGTAGGGCTGGTCCCTTAAGGAAAGAGGAAGAGCCCCCACAACTCTATCTGTGTCATATGCGGTCACATCTGCAAAGGAGGAAGAAGTCCTCTAGGAATTGACCGTGCTGTCACTCTGATCCCAGACTTGTAGTCTCTAGAACTGTGAGAACATAAATGTCCTTGCAGCCATCCAGTCTGTGGTATTTTGTGTTGGTATCCTGAGCAACTGAGAGAGTACAAAATGGGGAGAACAAAGGTCCTTGTCCTTTGTCCCCCCTCACCACCTCATGAGAATAGATGGCCACTTGCAGAATAAAGGTTTCTGGGGGAAGAACAGAATGCCTTCCAGGGACCTTATTATAAGTTGTAATGCTTCCCTTCACTTGCCTTGGTAAAATAAAATACAGACGTGTGGTAAAGGAGTGAACCTCACTTTACAAACTTCAACACGAATCTTGTATTGCTTCTTCATAAGCTTGCCAAACATGTCCAAACAGACTATTACATAGAATAGCTAACTAGTGTCTCTCTCTCTTTCTCTATCATATCTGCATCTAATATTGCTATAGGTTTAAAACGTACCAGTTTTTCAGTGATGTCTAATTTTATTAAAATCCCTTGTTACCCTTGTTATCCTTATAACATTTGTAACTCCGTATTTGATTTCTGTATTCCCAGTTGTACTCTGAGCTCTATGATAGCAGGGTTTTGTATCTCTTTTGCTCATGAATTTTTCCCCAATAACTACCACAATACTTGCCACAGAGTGAGTGCCCAATGACTATGTATTGAATGAATGAAATTGAATTAATGAATTCCTATTTCATCATGGCCTAATTTATTTTGGGGCTCAGGCCAAAATCCTTCATATCTTAATTAAATTGACAGCTCTGTCCCTCCTGGCAACATTACAGATGAGGAATAAAGATGTTTGATGCAGGTGCTCAGTTTGGGAGTTGGGACATTTATCAGAATCTAATCACCCATGTCTGTATCTATTTCTCTGCTTTCTTACCTCTCGTGCAACCCACATAAAAGGTATTTAATATCCTTTTCCCCTTCTCTTCAGTTTAGGGACTACAAGTTAGATGACTATTGTCTACCAAGTTCAGTCCTAGAAAATGAATCCAATCAAGCAAATCTAAAAGCTAAACAAAGAGGTTAGCAGTAAATGGATCCAATCCCTACATGGGTCTGTCTTATTTTACATTCTCAGGAAGCTGTACCATGTGGATTCAACCAAATTCTGAAATTATTTTGTTCACCGTGGCATTTAGTGAGATTAGTTATTTTAAAACATACATGTGATAGAATTCCTTAAATTGTCACATCTTAATTATCCACAAATTTAATTATGCATTGTGAACTGGAGTCTGATACTCTGTGCTAAATGACAATCACACCCTGATATAAGAAGAACAGATGTATACTGGGCCACCTGGGTGGCTCAGTTGGTTGAGCGTCCGACTCTTAGTTTCTGCTCAGGTCATGATCTCAAGGTTCGTGAGTTCGAGATCCACATCGGGCTTCATGTAGGCAGTGCAGAGCCTACCTGGGATTCTCTGTAACCTTTCTCTCTCTGCCCCTCTCCCCCCCCCAAAAATAAATAAACATTAACAATATTAATTTGAGCCTTACTGATTACTTAGACATTGTGCCATTCCTGGGATTTTCTTACCTGCACTTCTCTCTCAATACAGGTGATATTTTCTCTCATTGGCCATTCACAACTCTCCAGGTATCTATCTGATCATTCAGCCAACTAAGGTCTTCTCTTGGAGTCCCACCTCCTCATTAAATGGCTCTCTTGGACAGATTCCTTTTAAGATGATTTCAAGCTGACTTTCTCTCCTACAAGGCCCATATCTGGTCCACGTGAAAAACTCACCTTGTTGCTGGGGCTGCCTCAAGCTTCTATGGTACCTTTCTGCAAATAAGAAAAAGGTGACTCCTTTGGAAAGATGCATCCTTGTAGAGCACATGGCTTCGTAAGTCACTAGTTCCTTTGTGGAAAGAAAAGTGCATCCCTTGGAGTGGGCAGCTGAGGGCTTGCCCTTGTGGAACAGAGAGAGGGTGTGTTTCACCCTCCATGTGCCACCTCAGCCAACCACCTTCATGCAGTGCACACATGATGCAACCTTCTCCATGCAAGGCCAGGTGTGGCCAGTGCAGCTGTCTCCTGGTTTTCTTTCTAAGAGCGGCTAGCTGGCCGCAGTCATCTACCATAGGGCTTCTCCTCGTGTGGATCTGGCTCCAATCTCTGTGCTCCAGCTACACCAGAGACAAAGCATGTTCTTTGAGGACCTCTACCTGTCACACCTTGCTTCGTTGGAAATGTTGGCACCCCTTCTCCTTCCTGCCAGGTAAAGACCACTGCTGTCCAACAGTTCTTTCTTTCTCTCTCTCTCACTCAAAAAAACAAAAAACAAAAAAACAAAAACAAATGCCGTGGGGCATCAGGGTGGCTCAGTCGGTTAAGTGTCAGACTCTTGATTTCGGCTCAGGTCATGATCTCACTGTTGGTTCGTGGGATTGAGCCCCATGTCGGGCTCCTTGCTGACAGTGAGGAGCTTGGATTCTTGGGATTCTCTTTCATGTTGGGATGCTTGGGATTCTCTCTCCTCCTCTCTCTCCGCCTCCCCTGCTTGCCCTCTCTCTCTTTCTCTCTCTCTCAAAATAAATAAATACACTTAAAAAAAATGCTGCTTTCAGTTCCTACAACATTAACCATTTTACATCTTCGAAGTAGGGTTATTCTTGTCGAACTGTTTTGAGCCAGCTCCTTTGTGAGTCAAGTTCAGGTGATCAGGTGCCTCCTTCTGGAATGTGTAAATGGTGTCTCTTAGTGGTTTGTTCTAGCCTTTTGTGATCTCAGTCAAAAAGGAGATTTTTAAGAAGCTCCATTTTAATATCCTCTCTCATTCATTAAAAAAAAAAAGCCCATGTTCATGTTGTTTCTGAACAGTGCAGAAGTCTCTCATTCACATTCAACCAGTTCAAAAATCTGGAGACCGCTCTTATGTCATCTACACCACCTAGCCTGCTTTCTGTTGCCTGTTCCTCAAAATGACAGTGGCTTACACACTTTTCCCCATCCTGATTGCCTCTTTGGTCATATTCTAATTTGCCACGGTCCTTAAAATGTTGACCTGTAATTGAACATAATACTCCAGATGTGGCTTGATCAGAATATAGAAAGACGATGACTTCCCATAAACCAGAAATTACACTTTCATTAATGCAGTCTAAGATCCTGGGCTTTTTAGCAGCCACATCACACTGAATTACAGAGTTGACTGTAATTCAGAATAATATCCAATTTAAAGCAAGTGCTATTCCCCTGCCAGCTGGATAGGGTTTCCCATTTTAATGGAGCATTTAAACCAAAATGAGGTTAATATGTGACCAGAGGTGGCATTAGACCACCAAAGCACGTTATGCTCCTAAATTGGTTGACTAATAAGTGTCACAAATCAGCTCAAGTGAAACTGGAAGTGTCAACTACCTTGACTACTTGTCAACAGGAGGAGAAATTGGGGTGGTAGAGGTAATAAACAAGTCATTTTTCAGAATTATTCATAGGTATTTTGTCTGAAGGAATAGGGCTATTTATTATACAACACGCTCTCTTTGGGTTTTAATACGATATTTAAAATTCAGCGCTCTTTAATTTTTAAAAACAACATGTTTCTGATGTTAAAATACTCGTTCATTGTAGAAATTTGGAAAACATGGCAAAGTGTAAAGAAGAAAAAAGAATATGTACCCACTACTGTTAACTTTTTTTTTTTTTTTTTTTTAGCGTCGATGCTTTTTTGTTTCAAATTGCTTTTGCAGAGGGGAATAGTCACCTGAATTAACACAGCTTTACGATATTCATCTTTAATAGCTGGAGATAAGTGCCACTGAGTTTCTTCAACCAGGAAGTGCTTTCGTGAACAATGCTCACGGAAGGCATGACTAATAACTTATTATGCAGCATTAGAGAAATCTGGTTTGTCTCGTTTGTCTGTATCTATTAAAACCACATGACACTACCATATTTGTAGGTAAAGAGTGGCTGAATATTGGCAAGTATCCTATGATTCCACGTGGTAAGTTTGTGGCAGTCTTGCAAAGTCTTTCTTGAATTTTGTGAATGTCAAGACAGTTTTTCTATATTTGATCTAATAAGTAGCCCCGTTTGGGAGGAGATGGCAGAGACTGGGGAACAAATGAGCTGCTCACGCCTATGGCTTTCAAGGACTAAAATGCAAAGACTACAAAGGTTAAAAATTTTGCATAAGTGTTGATGTGTTAAGCACATTTTAAAAATATTTTTTAATGTTTATTTATGTTTGAGACAGAGAGAGACAGAGCATGAGTGGGGGGAGGGGTAAAGAGAGAGAGAGAGGGGGGGGGGGACACACAGAATCCAAAGTGGCTCCAGGCTCCGAGCTGTCAGCACGGAGCCTGACGCGGGGCTCGAGCTCACAAGCAGTGAGATCATGACCTGAGCTGAAGTTGGCCACTTAACCGACTGAGCCACCCAGGTGCCCCAAGCAATTTTTAATATACCCTTAATTTGTTTGGTAACATGAGCTTGGGTACTATGTTTCTGTGAGTCTTTGGTGATACCTGTCCATTTTGTATTCTATTTCTAATATACATAGTGCTGACCAGACACTATAGATTAATGTCCTCAGGAGGGTTGCAATAACGTGGGAGTTTGTTCAGCCCCTCTCTTTTACATTTTAAGGAAGCTCTAGGCCTGTATATCCATGCAAACACATTTTCGAATAGGTTAAATGAAACGTCTCTCTCTTGGTCCAAATAAAATATCTTAAGAAGAGTAGCATAAATCAAATCACTGATACTAATCTTCCATGTGGGCAGCACTTGGGTGAAATAGAAATACATTTTTTTGTGTGTTGTGATTATTGCTTAGTGATCAACTGTTCAATTGAATTAGCCTTCGTTTTCCATTTTCCTTGCCTCTCAAGGTATAATTAAAGCCTGATGTCAAATCTTACTCGAGGTCCCATCAATAACTTCCACTTAACCACTTTTAAGAAGACAGTCAGCCTTAGAGCTCAGACAAGGAGACTACAATTCACAACTTACTGTTTCGATGACCCTTAAAAGCCATCCCTGGTCAATAATTCAAACCAGAGTCCAAGTCTCTGTATAAGGGGGGAAGGAATTAACCTTTTGTGCCCTCGTAGCACTGTTTCATCCAGGTAATGTAAATCATTCAGATTGAAAACATAACAAGATAAAGAACAGGTTTTCTCTGTGCACATAGGTGAAGTGGGCTGTCTAAGAAAAGCAAAGCAGTCATTTCCCTTATGCTGGAAACAGAAAGAATAACAATGCTGTAGTGGAGCTGGAAGCTGCTCGTTAGGCTGGTATTGGAAATGGAAGAGGTCAGAGCAGCACCAAAAAGCTGCAGTGATTGCCCAAAAGCAGGTTACATGGAAAACACTCGAGCTATTATATTAAACACTGTTTTGTTACTTACAATCAGAAATACATTTCTATTTGTTACCTACCTCCCCCCAAACTTGGGTGTTATACCTGCTTGACCCAAAGGAAACTCAAGCTACCAGAAATTAAGTGATAAATTGGCTGCAGTACAGAGAAGGCAGAGCTTGAATTCAAAACTTCTGAATCCATGATTTGTGCTTTTTCCACTACCTCACAGCTGTTTAAATGGTCTTGAGTCTTCTCCATTCTCACGGAAAGCTGGGGGGGGGGGGGCGCGGGCGGACATTCAGTCCAGGTGGTGGAGAGGTTCAGCTCCCATCTGTGTTGGATATCAGAGCTGATGACCTTTTACAAATGAGGATGAAGCCAAATTCATTGTCAGACTTCAAGTCAGTGGTGATGTCAGCATGACTCTCCCCAAGAAATTGTAAAGCTTAGAGTGATCACTTTTCTTAGTTCAATTGTTTTGGAAACCGTAAAATTAAGTATATGTGTGTGTGTGTATATATATATATATATATATATATATATATATATATATATGTATATATATGTATATGTATATGTATATATATATATATGTTTTTTCTTTGTTTTAACAGAGTGCAAAT
Organism: Lynx rufus; assembly: GCF_022079265.1. Taxonomy (NCBI): domain Eukaryota; kingdom Metazoa; phylum Chordata; class Mammalia; order Carnivora; family Felidae; genus Lynx; species Lynx rufus. The sequence goes on from NW_025814824.1 coordinate 20,400,187, forward strand.
AGTTCACAAAGTATAAAATGTAAACCAAATTATGTCCCCATCCCGATTGTTCACTCTCATGCCCACTCCTGTTCCTAAACTATAGCCATCTTAACTATATCTGATTTTAGTTAATCTGGTGCTTGTCACCAGACTTTTAAATAGTAGGCTCACATTTAACTATATTCTTTGACTTATAAATTTACAGTTTTTCCTTAAGTTGTATTATAATAAAAGATGAGCAATTAAATCCACCTTTGCTACTTCCCACATGGCCTCCAGTCCTTTTTGTGTGTTTTTAAGAAAATGATATGTACTATATATTTTATAATAACTGCACATTAATTATAATTATAATTAAGATGCTTATAATATATTACAGATGACGTGTTAAATGTATGATGCTTATTATATATTATTAAGTTTTGCTTTTCTTTCAGATACCTTTGCAACTCTAAATGATACACTTTGTTAAATACTCATGAGGCTGAAACACTGGAAAGTTTGACAACAAGCTTTCATTTATGGGTAGGGCTTGTGGATGGGAGGCTTCACCTCAGGGTAAATGGGAAGATAACAACTTTACGCGAGAGGACTTGCCACAGAGCTAGATCCAATTTATTGCATTACAATGTGGAAAAATTATTAGCTTAGGCATACACAGGAAATGTCCTATATAGTAAAAGCTTCTACATTTTATGATTCATGTGGAAATATTGTGTGTGTTATATCTTGTTGGTAGAAGTAGACCTTATTAAATCAGTAGATTTAGACGCTCATGCCCTGGTCAAGAAGAAGAAAAACTTTTGGTCAGAAAGACACTTGATCTGGAAATGACAAAGGGGAAGAGGAAGTTTTTTGGGCCCTGAGAGAAGGGGAATGAGAAGGTGGTTCCAAAGTGTTGGAGAAGGCAGTGATCAAAATTCCATGATGACTGAGATTTCAAACCCGGGGTAAAAGAGAAAACAGTGAGTCTGTAAGACCTTAAGCATGTTTGGGCATGTTTTTTGTCTTTCTCCCGCTGACATATTTTTGAACGACATAGATAAGCCAAGTGTTTGGGGATCAACTTTGATTTGCTTTTATAATTTGTGAGCCCTATGAAGGAAGCATGGAAATGAGAAATTGCGAAGACCATTCTCCTGGAGGTTTCTATGAATTAAGAATGGGCTGCATGGAAGTGTGAAGAAATTGACTGCTCTCCCTGTCTCTTGTACTCATTGTCTGAGAGTCTTGGGCACCTTCAGATGAAGTAAATACACACACACACACACACACACACACACACACGGAAAGCAAACAAACTAGTATCTTTTATATAACTACACTTAAAGAGTTCTGGCCAAGCTTTTGCTCTTAATCTTTTACTATGTTGACCATCTTCATCAGATAGAATTATCACATAAGATTTTATTTAGAGATATATCTCTCGAAACAGATATATGGCCTCTAGATTGAAAACAAAATTATTTCTTATGATGTACACAGATTTAGGTATCCGTAGATACTACATTTGATTGTTCAGAAAAACTGAAAAGATTTCAATATAGAATAATGTTTTCATTTTGCCCATGAAAACTAACCCTCCATGTAAGTTTTAAGGAAAAACTTACTTCCTGTGCTTTTCCTCTACTGTCAGCGATGCTTCTGACGCCAGACGTGTGGATTTTCCACACACAAAGCAAATTCTCCGATGCCAGCTGGGTGTCCTGCAATTTAACTCAGTTCTGACACTCTGTACCTGGAGTTAGCATCAGATCCCATAAGTAAGGGCTCAGTCCCACAAACCTGTACCCCTCCCCCACTTGAAGTGGCTAATTGCAAGTCTAGGTTGTTACCTGTGCTTCTGACTGGCTATGAGTCAGAGATTTGTACAACACCCTCCTTGGATTTGATTAATTTGCTAGAGCAGTTCACAAACTCAGGAAAACAGTTTACTTGGTCGATTAGTGGTTTATAATAAAAGTGTATATTCAAGATCAGTCAAATGGAAGCGGTGCATGGGGGAAAGTATGTGGGAACGGGCACAGAGCTTCTATTCCCTCTCCAGATGCACCATCCTCCCCACATCTTAATAAGTTCAACAATCTGGAAGCTCTCTGAATCTCATAGTTTAAGAACTTTTATGGAGGCTTTATTTTGTAGGCATGTTTGATTAAATGATTGGCCATTGGTGAATGATCTCTAGCCCCTCTCCTCCTCCAGAGGTTGTGGTGGTGCCTCGGGCTGAAAATTGTAACCCCTTGATCACATTGTTGGTTTCCCCAGGCCCCATCTAAGCCCCTATGGGGGCTTTCCAAAAGTCACTGTAAACTTAGGTGTTGTTGAAAGGGACTTGTTACGAATAACAAAAGACACCCATTTCACCTTTGTGCTCTAAGCTATTTCAGGAATTTAGAAGAGAACCCAAACTGTATATCAAAAGATGCTCCTATTACTCTAATCACTTAGGAAATTACAAGGAATTTGGAAACTGTGAGCCAGGAACCAGTGGGCAAAACCAAAATATATATTACTTGTATCACACAGGTGTTAAAAAAACAAAGGTGAAATTAAGGATGAGATTAATCGCCATATTAAAATGAACTATTTTTCTATATAGTCCATTGTTTCTTCTTTACCAAAACATATGTTGATATTTAAAAGGATGTATTTAAGAAGTCAACAGTTTTTAATTATCAGCATTTTTAGAAAGAGAAGGTGTGAAAGTATTTTTTAGTAAGTACCAACATAAAATGTTACTTATGGTTCAACAGTTTTCCTTAATATATGCTTAATCACCAAGTATTTCAAGCCTACAGTTTCTAATATAGAATTCTAGAAAGTGGAAATTTCCAAGGCTTATAATTATAAATAATTTTATACTTTACATTTGAAATGTGATTTGATAAACCTGACCAATAGCAGACAATGTTGCATAAAAATGACCCCATGTTAACTATCAGTTTTACATAAAGTTTTAAATTCCTTTCCCTGCATGTATTAGGAATTTTGTTCAACCTATATTTTTAAACTAAGAAATATGAGGAGGAATTGGTGTACTTGGGTGGCTCAGTCACTTAAGCATCTGGCTCCTGATTTTGGCTCAGGTCATGATCTCATGGTTCGTGAGATGGAGCCCCATGTCGGGCTCTATGCTGATAGCGTAGAGCCTGCTTGGAATTTCTCTCTCTCTCTCTCTCTCTCTTTCTCTGCCCCTCCACTGCTTGCATGGGTGCAGTCTCTCTCTCTCTTAAAATAAACAAACATTAAAAAAAAAGATACATAAGGAGGAATAGATAGTATCTTTAAAAATATTCCACATACTCTATTTTCTTCTAATTTAAGCACAACACATTTCATTCACATACAGTTTTTAAGATGCTTGAAATGACTGTGGAAATAACATCACAGGTAACCACAACTAATTTGGAAATGTTTTGATTCATACAGATTTTTATCATATTGCTATGTCAGCTAGCTCATAGGGTTGGGTGTGAGTTTTGACCCATAAAGCAGTGGTAGGTAGTGTTTGCTCCCTGGGCATGGTATACAATCTCTATCATGGTGATGACTGTTGCATGTTATACTACTGACTATACAGTATTGCCGTGACACACATACATCCTCATAGTTTGATGACATCTAAAATTAGCAGCTTACACAATTGTTGTTACGGTGATGTCCTATCTTAAAAAACAAAATGAACTGAGTAAATATTAAAGATCTTATTGGCTTTATTCAGCAATTTGTGAATTGGCCAGCATCCCATCGAGCCCATGGAATGGAACTGTGAGGAGCTCTAAAAATGAAAGACTTTTATAGGCAGAAGAGGCAGGACAGGGAAATTGTTCTATCGGAAAGTGGCTTGTTTCAGCAAGGTCACTTTCCTTTGAGAGACAGGATCTATCAAGCAGATTACCTCACTAGCATTGACCAAGAAATTTCAAATTGACTAGTTTAGGATTATATTCCTGGGAGAGGCTAAAACTGCAGTTAGGTTAGATCTTAAGTCTCGATTTGGTGACACAGGGCTTAATGAAAGTGGCTCCATTTTGGTCCTCTTTTTATAATACCTGAATACATGTCAACCTTGAGGGTGACTCTCTTATGGGTTTACTTTCTCATTCTTTCCAACATTAAAGCTTTCTTCATCAGATTGCAAAGAGTCCACTGATAGGTCTTAGACTGTCCAGTATTGTGCCCCTATCATTTTATTACCAATTAATAGAAGTAAGTATGAACTTCATAAATTAGTGTATGTTCGTAGTACTATGTTAGTTGATGTGCAGAACTTCTCCTGCCAGTTAGGAGCTCTTACACACGTGAGACACATAATGCTTACATAGATATATTTTCAAGGACCTTTAAATAGCCAAGTAAAATAATACACCTAAACACCGACATGAGGTTATATGTTTCACACACTAATCTGATTAAATTCACTTTGATGCAGGAGAATGGGATTGATACATACCTGGAAGACTCGATAGTGAAGTTCTAGTTCACATGAGAAGAACTGTGTTTGTTCATCTATTGTCCAGCCCACGGGAAGCTCTGTAAGGATCACAGCACACAAGAGAAATTTATATGTACAGGTTCAAAATCCACTGGCCTTCTTCTGCTCTATAAGGAAATAGAATTTAACTTAAATATATTTGGGGATTTGTTAAGTATCAAAGTCGTAGAGTGGCAACACAGTTCCATGCATATCATAGTCATTGATTAAAGGCGGGCTGACTGAGTGAACGAATGAGATGCTTATGAAATGCATGAGTATGAAGAAATAGTGTCAAGAAGTTCATGAGTTGAGTGGAGGTGGTCCCTATGGATTGGGAGTCTATACCTTAGATGTTTCGGGTAGGTAAAACTTCACTGTGTTATTTAGATTTAATGTTTGCATGGGTAAAAAATATTAGCAGATTAATTTTTTAAGGACACAAAAAACCTCGTGAAAATAACGTTCCCTGATTTGGGACTTAGAAATTAGAGTCACTATAATTAATCAGCGTATATTTTAATAGCTAACTGATGGGCTTTAAAGTGCTCGGGTTCTGTATGTTCCTCCATGTTTCTCCGAGACGGTACAAACTACACAGAGATGAACTTCTCCGAGAACACATTCTACACTAAATATCAAATATTTGAAATGAGAAGATTTATAGGAGGTTTTATGTTTGCTATTTTAGCATGGGCCTGTCTTCTTTAGTTTATTTTTTTTCCCTTCATATAACAGGTCGATAAATTTTACCTGAGTAATAAAGCAATTTTGTGGAAATCAATCTTCAATCCTGATTTATTCTGAGTGGTTTGTGTCAGTGACTAGGAGATAATTCACAAGATACGTCTGCCGTTTGTCTGCCAACGGGGTCTCAGAGGCTGGCCAGAGAACGGTTGGATCTAATCCTCCTCTTTAACTCACCCCCACAGAATCTTCATTCAGCCGGTTTGCTAAGTGATTTGGGTGGCTAGCAACATAGGAACAGGGATTTAGAAAGAAGAGGGAGAGAAGGAGCAGGAGACAGGTAGAAAGAGGAAGAGCAAGAGAGAGTTTCAGTTTGGTCTGGTGGAAACAAATTTTTGTTTTGCATGTTAGGGGTGGATGTTTCCTCCCAGAACGAAATAAGCAATAATGGTGGGTTAGCAAAAGGCCCCGACTTTTTAAAGGAAATGTGGTGATTTTCTTAACGGAGGTAGAAGCTCCCAGGAGGAAACTCCATAAACAATCTCAATGTGTGGCTTAAAAACTCTCTTTTGCAGCCACTAACATTTTTAATGTGGTGGGAAAAGATGGAAAACAAAATGGTAGAATCTTCTTTTGTCTTTTCTTTCAACACACACACACACCCAGGCACATGTTTTAGTGATTAACTCTTTAGACTTTGATTTGAGATGGATTTAAAAAATAATAAGAGGTGCCAGCAAAACCCCCCAGCTCTCACTGGCAAGTGGAGTAGACCTGGAAAAGGGCTTTTATCTCCTGCCCATCATCTCAAATTGTCTTGTTTACCCCCCTGAATCCTGATCAGGCACCATTACGGCACTCAGTGTCCACAGCACTCTTGTGAAGGAAAAATTAATTTTGAATTAGTGGCCCCATAACTGCCTGTTCTTCGCATTATCTGTCAGGAAAATAAGCAGACAATAGCTAGCTAAGTGGATTTCTGTGAGCTGCCATTCAAAGGAGAAGGGACAGGTGTTCAATGGGGCTTCTTTCTTTCCTCAACTGCTATTTAACAATACATACAAGAGGAGTTTAATTGTCTGTACCCACCTGCACCCTTGTCATTTCTTGGTTTTATTGGTTTTAATGAAAATATTAAGTGCACTCTAGTAACAGTGGCTAAGTGACATTTTGATTGAAATATACAGGGAAATGTATAATGGAAGCAGGCACTATTACAGTTTTAATAGAAACTGAAAGAAGTAACATCCAGAACAACATTTTTGCTATTGTTATGCATATAGCTAGTTCTGAGAAGGGTAATTGGGGATGGAAAAAAAAAATGGTTGTTGTTTAAAAGAGGCTTTCACCTTAGCTACCTGACTTTGTTTTCCTAGAAGAATGGAGTGACCAGGCTTTGGCATTTTTCTTTTATTAGGTACCGATTAGGCAGCATCCATCATCAAGTATGCATTGGACTACCTTTCCTCTTCTCTGGAATCACAATTTATTAAAGTTTCTCGAGAGAACATGGATTTGTGGATAAGAGTATGGGATGAAAACAGTGATTGATGGCAGCTGACCAGGTGGAAAAGGGGCTGGTGATCTTTCTCACCAGCTGGCAAAGTCTCACGTTTGCCAAAGCCCATCTCCTAGACTCAAAATAGAGAAAGAAAACAGTCAAAGTAAATATTATGCTATGAATCATTTTCAGTGCATGTGATAGCTTTAAGTTTTGCTATATTTAAATCTTGTTTGTTATAAGAACAGTAGACTCTTATATAATGAATGCAAAATAAAATAGAAAACACCCAGTGAACATATATGCATATACAGGCACACACACAAATTACCTCTTAGAGTTTCAACTGCTAGGATAGAGAAGTAAAGTCCTCATAAATTTCACATATTTTTATTTAAAGTTAGAATATTTTCTAAAGAGCATGGAGTGGGAGAGAAGAACAATTTGTCCTTCATTAAGAAAGTTCCTACGGGCGCCTGGGTGGCTCAGTCGGTTAAGTGTCCGACTTCAGCTCAGGTCATGATCTCGCGGTCCGTGAGTTCGAGCCCCGCGTCGGGCTCTGGGCTGATGGCTCAGAGCCTGGAGCCTGCTTCCGATTCTGTGTCTCCCTCTCTCTCTGTCCCTCCCCCATTCATGCTCTGTCTCTTTCTGTCTCAAAAATAAATAAACGTTAAAAAAAAAAAGTTCCTAAATGTATACAGTCATGTAAAAAAGTAACATACTTTTCTTAAGTGAGACGTTCTTTATTCATCCATGGTAAAACAAACAAATAAACAAAAAAACAATGCGGAAGGTTTACAATATATTATAATGCTAAAAGGTAAAATAGAAATCCATCAGGACACGTGTCACATACCTGTGAGTACATGTAATTATCCCCAGTATTTTTTGCCCATTACATAGCTGTACAAATAGTCTTCTTCATTCAATGGTTCACTGATTCATTTATTAATCCACCTATCCATTCATTGTATTAGAATCTTTGGGCTGCAAGTTGTAGAATATTCAATTAAAATTGCCCTAAGAAATAAACAAATGACTCATAACAAGATGCCTGAGGCAGAGTAGTTCCATGTTTGGTACAGTTTCTTAACAGAGTCCTCAAAGAACCAGATTTTTTTCATATTTCTTTTCATTCATTTAAGCCTGTTGCTTTTCATTTCTATGCTTCCCTGTCTTGATTGCAGGTTGGCTTGAGGTGTTACATTCTTAAAAGGCAGTTAATCTGAGCATCTTTATTTTTATTTGGAAGAAAATCCAAGAAAGCCCAAGTCCCATTGGTAGAACTGGGTTATAGGCCCTCCCCTTAACCAGTCCTGGAAATGAGGCTTGGGATTTCCATTATTAGCTTATGCCAACCATGATTCTGGCTGAGCTGGTGGAATGCTGGTAAATGTCTAAAAACCTGCTCTCTGGGGAGAAAAAAAAAACACTGGTTATAGCATTGACTGATTTCCATGGTGCCAATATTCTCATCATGGCTGCTTTCAGGCTACCAACATGACTTCACTAAGGCAGAGCTGGGAAGAGATGTGTGTAACTGGCTCCCACAACCCATTGTTAGATCTCTCCATCACACTAGCGGGCTGGGTCCGTTGCTACACACTACCCAGCTAAAATGGGGTTGTTTTAGAGAGAAATAAGGGGAAATTGACATATTATCTGCAATGTCTGCCACATTCATTTGTTCGTTCATTTAACACATGATTTTGATCCCCTCTGGATGTCATATATTAAGGATAAGTACTAGGCACCTTTGAAGGAACTGCTTTAACTATGCCCCTTTGTTAGAGAAGCTTCTTACTCCCACAATTCCTGCTGATGGGGCAGTGAGCAATGTACCATTGAGACCGTTCCCTGAACCCCTCACCCCCATTATAATTGATCTAATTGGGAACTATGTAGAAACTGATAATAGGGCTTTGCATAGCGAGGACTTGGACAAGTCAGACTTTTGAAATCATTTATCAGTATTTAATATTGAGTAGGTTTTGTTGAAATCAGGCAAGCTGGTTTTATGCAATATGAATAATCAATAGAATGGGATCAAAAAAGGAAACATGGAGCTAGTCATTAGAGAGTAGAAAAATAAGAGACCTGATGGGGTCAGAGATATATAAAAAGTGTGATCCCAATTCCTGACTTTTGGTTCTAATCTATCTATCTGTGTGGCCCAGCGAGTGGTATCTTCCTTCCTCTCCTTGAATAAAGCCTTACAGTACATCCTTGTGGGCCACCATTTTATTTCCTCCATAGAATTGAATTTTTTTTTTGCAACTATTTTTATTATCTCAAATGAGTTCCTATTCCTTGCAATCAAAATTTTCTTAACTGGAATAGAGCACAGAGGTGAGCATGAACCTCCTCCTGTTGGTGAGCTCATAATCCAGCAGTAGAGACACAGAAATAAAACAAGAGGCAGTGACTTTGTACTGCCAAATGCTTCACTTAGATAAAGTATGCATCATAATGGGAGTACATTAGAGGAACAGCTTTGCCTAGTCTTTAGGGGGCAAGAGAATATTTTAAGAGTCACAGAATTATTTTAACTTGTACCATCAGGAGAATTTTTGTCCACTCTAATTATAAGACTATGTTTTCGGGTATGAAGTTTATGGTCTTAACTCTATTCCTATTTTTTCTAGGTTCCAGATTCTAGGGTCTCTTATTTATTGGACTGCTTTTAGATCCAGAGAAGGAAGACACACAATTGTCATTAACGCTTCTAGGTCAAGGCAGAAGCTCTTCTAATAGAGAAAGGGAAAGGTGTGTCACACACCTTTTAACACAGAGCACATGTACGCAAGGGACATTAAGGAATGAATGTGGTGTCATTATTTTCTCTAAAGTAGTTCTGAAGAATTAAACTGTTTAGGCACCATGAAACCCAAGCCAAAAACAAAAGAAAAAAAAAATCAGAAAATCTTGTCTAAAACAGTTGTCTTCTGAAGTATGATGAAGGGGTTCTACCTTGTACGGGTAAAAGAGAATACGTGGCCCCAGAAGCAGAATTTTCTGTTTTAAGGCATTTATGGCACTAGATGAAATCCCTCCCAGCGAATGCTGGGTTGTAGACCATCTATTTTATTAAATTTTTTTTTAACGTTTATTTGAGACAGCGAGAGACAAAGCATGAACGGGGGAGGGTCAGAGAGAGGGAGATACAGAATCTGAAACAGGCTCCAGGCTCTGAGCCATCAGCACAGAGCCCGATGCGGGGCTCGAACTCACGACCGTGAGATCGTGACCTGAGCCGAAGTCGGCTGCTTAACTGACTGAGCCACCCAGGCACCCCTAGACCATCTATTTTAAAGACACGTTTCTAGGTAAAATATAAAAGAATCAGTAATGTATTTCGTGCAGACCCTTCCTTTTACTTCACTGTTGGTCTTTACTTCTTGGCTCAATTGCAGTTTATGCAGTTATACCCTGATTATCTGAAGCTCACCCTGCTGTCACTTCAATTGGTTAAGGGGTTCTTCTTCACCTCTCCTTTCACAATCTTGTGAAGTGGCTATAGATCAGTTATTACATTTACTGCATCTTCTGTTATCACTGAAACCATCTTAGGGCCACATATTAATAGCAGATACTACCACAGCATTAGATGGCAGAAATCATACAAATGTGTTTAAGCTATTTTTGGCTTCCAATGAAAGAACACAGGGGATTTTAGGGCAGTGAAACTACTCTGTGACAATGTAATGATGGATATATGCCATTATAATTTTTTCTAAACCCATAGACTATACACTACCAAGAATGATCCCTAAAGTAAATCATGGACTGTTGATTATAATAATGTGTCAGTGTGGGTTCATCAGCTGTAACAAATATATCGCTCTTGTGGGAGGTGTTGGTAAGGGGAGCTTATGCACGGGAAAAGGCAGGGAGTACATGGGGAATCTCGGTACCTTCCCCTAGACTTGCTGTGAACCTAAAACTACTCTAAAAAATGAATCCTGTTATTAAAAGAAAAACAGGCACATGTTTACAGTGTGAGAGCTCAAATAAGCAGGAGGAGCATTGGGAGCTTTCTCAACCTCAGTTGAGAATGTGGGTGTCAGGCACCTCACATTTTTTTGCCTCTCTGCACATATCCACAAAGACTGTGGAAGAGCTGTTTTGATTTGGGGGTTACAAATGAATTTTAGGTAATAGGTTAATTTATAAATATAGGATTCACAAATAATGAGAATCAACTGTATATATCCTGCTTGATTCTGAATTAGTCCCACCATGATTCTTAACTTGTAATGTGTATTTGGTTTATGGTAGATTATGTCTGTGATTTCTGTGATTTTAAGGTGGAACTCAATTTCCTTTTCCTCCTAAGATCTCAGTGTTGATTTTCAGACTAATTTGCTTTCAAATAACAGTTCTACCCCTCATTGACTGCATGTCTTTATTCAAGTTGTTTAACCTCTTTGAAGTTCAGATATGTTATCTATATATGGGAGGGAAATAATACCTAACCCTGAAAAAATGTTGTGAGATGTGGCAAGATGATGGCTATACAACAACTAGCACCCTACTTGGCCCATTGTAGGAGGTGATGGGTAACTAACTACTCTAACACCTACTACAGTGGGTACTGAAGAAAAGTTAATTAGGTCCTATGACATAGGCATGTGAAGAATCTCATTTATGTAGAGTCATTCTTTCAGTCATTCATTTATTCATAATTTAAATATTTACTGAATACTTAGAATATGCAAGATACTAAGCAGGTGATAAAAATGCAAAAACTGAATTGAATAAGGACATACCTAAGCAAATCACATAAAATGAAGATACATTTAGTTGAAGATGGCACAGACTGGCAAGGTTAGGGAGGGCTTCACAAAGGAGACAATGATTAAGCTAAGTCTTAAGGAGATATAAGAATTTACTACATGAGCAAAATGAAGAACAATATTTTAGGAAGAGAAATTTATGGAAATTCTATGTATGGAAGCCATGAAGTGAGAGAGAATATGGCACATTTTGAGAACACCAAGAATTTTGATGTCATGTAAACCTAGGGTTGAGTGTCAAAATAAGTGCTTGTACATGTCAGAAAAACAAACAAACAACAACAAAAAAAACCCCACAACAACAAATCAGTCTGGCTAAAGATTTTAAACCTTATTCAAAGGCCAATGGAAAAACCAAAGAAAATTGTTAAAATAGGGATTGATATAATTCAGCTTACATTTGTGACAATCACTGGTCACTGATACAGAAGATCATTTGGAGGAACAATGCTAAGAAAAGAAACAGTTTCTGAGATCATATACCAGTTCATTGTGGAGAGGTTGGAAACTAAACATTTGGGTGGCAAAAAAAAAAAAAAAAAAAAATGAAGATTCATCCAAAAGAGAATGAGCAAAAGCTATATATGAGAACTTGCTAGAGCCGGGGAGTTAGCCACCATCCCTTCCATTTGGCAGAGACTCAAAGGCAGGCATAGGAATGGCAAAGCTTATGGCGGAAAGAAGTGGAAAATCTCTGATATGCCGCAATTGGAGACAGTTGACGTGTCAAAGCCATACATAGATTGGCAGCTACCAAGATGCAGGCCATACTGCGTTATGGGTTAGGGGTGCATAAAGAGCTTCCTCTGGTTGGTTTTAAGTTAGAAATGTGGGACAAATTAGAGAAGCTGTCAGTTGTTAGTCAAGTCCTGAATGTTTTGGACCAAGGGTTACAAAGGTTATTGTTTGACTTCCTGGACTGCTTGATAAAGATACTAGTTAGACTTCTTGGATTCATTACTATAGATAGGTTGGCTTCCTGGGCTGATTGCTGCAGATTATGAGTCAGAATTCCATTTTTACATAGAGTCTGGCCACTATCTTATTGTTTATTTAGCCTCCTGAGTGGGTAGTGCATTTTAGGAACTCATAAGGGACCACTGAAATGGAAGGTAAAACTAATATTCAGACAAGATCTGTGACTTGCCCCTGGTCACATACCACAGAATGTGGTGGGGCAAGAACGAGAATCCCTTGATCCTATCTAGTGCAGTTACTAATTTTCTACACTGTGTCTAAACTAACTGATTAAGAGCTATGAGAGGCGAGAGGATGAAAAGGAAAATACCTGTTCTACATTAAGAGCAAAAGAGGGGGGAAAAAAAGCGAAAGAAAATTAGATTAGTAAATACTGCCACATTCTAGTCTTTCCATAATTTCCATAAGGGAGAAAAATCTTCACTGTCTGCACTTCAAAATATTATCTCCTGTCCCCAAAACATGCTCTCTTTTCATTAAGTGTATTATGATTTTCTGTGACTATGTGCTTCATTCTGTGTATTCTGCACAAACTTGGAACAAAAAGAATAAAATAGAAACTGAGCAAATGGAACAGTTTTTATTTGGATGAATTGCCTGAGCCTGTATGTCTTATCTCAAGGAAAGGATACTTCTTTATTCCTTCTCTCCATACCCTGTATTTTTTCTTACTGGATTAAAACCTACTGAATGATTTAATTTGAAACAAGGATTAAATGTTAGTAAAAGTTTCAGATTTGATTTTGAGTAATGTGGATGAATGTCTGAAAGATTCAAAAGCTATTAGCAGACCAAGGAAGCCTGACAAAACTACAGGGAAAATAAGAGCTAACAAGCATATCATCTTGGTTTTCCATGCTCATAAAAGTCCAGTCAGTAAAGACTGATGATATGAAAGTGTGTGTGTTTTTTTTTTTTTTTTTTGTAAAGTTTATTTATTTATTTTGCTAGAGCACAAGCGGGGGAGGAGCAGAGAGAGAAAGGGAAAGAGAGAATCCCAAACAGGCTCCATGCTCACAGCATGGGGCTTGATCCTAGAAACCAGGAGATCATGACCTGAGTCAAAATCAAGAGTCTGATGCAAAAAAAAGATTGGGAGGGGGTGGGAGTCGGTTAAAGGAAACTGCTAGTAAATTGTGACAATATGTCAAAAGCAAAATATTTCTTCTGCCTGAAATACAGGTATTTACACCCAGTCAGTGGCAGAGGCATAGTGAAGAAGCTATTTACCTAGAACTAAGGCCTTTTGTACCACTGCTTCTTAATTTATTTAACCCAGCCAGGCTCCTTACATTTTATAGGGAAGCCACACCTCCGTAAGCACTTTAAATGCGGAATGACTGAAACTCTTTCACTTTATAACTCCTTCAGCTTTACTTTCTTTCACTGAGAACTGGTGGAAGAAATGAGTTTAGGGCAGGACATTTCTGTCTTCTCCCCTCGTAAACAAAGGGTTTAGAGGAAAAATATTTCAAACAAGGGAAATTCTCTTCCCATGTTGGGGTCCACCTTTTTCCTCAACCTTCTTTGTGCCCCTCCAGAACTGACTCCTTAGTGTCCGAACTCAATAGGAACCTCACTGTTCTCTCTGGGGAGAGGGAAACACCAACCTTAGACCACAAGGCAGAACACATGCTAAAGTTTCATTAATTAACAATATGGAAACAATCTCCACGATCATATGGTACGTATGCTACTAATCTTCTTTAACTGTCTTACCAAAGTAGACCCTCCAGGTAGTCAAAAGAAGAAAGACACCACCAAGGCCTCTTTTCTAGATAACCACATACCCCAAAATAAGATCTGAAGAAGGTGCTGGGGCTGCCAGCTTGCAGAAAATCCCAAGACTCCTACTTCCTGGGAAGAAGCAGCGATAAGAATCCAAACAACTGAAGACTACAACTGTCATATTATATCAAGCTCATGATTCAGAGGACCCTATTGGATTAAAATGCAACAGCCTCATGCCACATAGGGCAAGGTTCACACTCTTGACAAGGCGTGTCCAGCCTTTCGTAACCTGACCTCTGGCCCCTTCTCCACCTTCTTCTGCTGCCAGCCTCCTCAACTTCCCCTGATTCCACTGCCCCAGGTGCTCCTCTCCAGCCATTGTATTTTACCTCCCTCCTTCCTTCCTTACAGTTTGCCAACGTTTCCATTTCTCAAGACCTTAGGCCATTGTTGTTTCTTCTTTGAAGGCTTTTCTGACTTTCCCTGTCCCAAGAGAATTTATATATATATATATATATATATATATATATATATATATATATATATATATATCGACCACCACCATTTTTTGTATTTGCTCAGTAACCTTTGCAGTCAGTGATATTTTTTACAAATATGTCTGTTTTCTCTCTTGAAAGAGAGCCCCTTGGAAGCAGTAAATATATCTGTCATTACTCATCTCCCTAGCTAAACACATTTTTTTGCACAATAATTATTGTGCATAATCATTATTTATTGAATAAGTGACTTAATGTGTGACAGTGGTTACAAAATTCTGCCTCTGACAGTAGACTTAACATTTAATAAAAAAGATCCAGATAAGTCATTTTCCTTGTTAAGGCATTGTAAATATAGTTTATAAATAGAACTAATGCTTTCATGACACAGATATTTTTAGCCCCTTTGGGTAATGAAATTCAAATGTTTATTTCACACTTTGTAAATGTTTAATTCACTTAATTTTTTTGGAGGGCTTCAGGGGATAACACCAATTTCCAAATTATGCAGAATAAGTCCAGTCCAGTTTTATGCTATTTTGGTCCTCCCTGATTTTCTGGCTATAGTTTATTCCTTTGGAAGACTGAAAAGTTATTACTTTTAAATTGTGTATTTGTCAGGATAATGATAACTGACCGACACATGTAATTTGGAATCCTGACCAGAGCTGTACTCAGGAGATCAGATGATGTCATCAGAAGTCTCACACTTTTCCTATTTCTCTCAGCTCTGCTTGTCTGTGTGCTAATTTCATTCCTTGAAGCAGTATCCATCTGATGGCAAAGATGACCACCGGCAACGTTAGGCTCCCCTAGTGTTTCCAGTAAGTGATCCCAGTGAAAGACATGTTTCTCTCTCTGTGGCATGAGCCCAAGTTATGCAGATGGCTCATTGGCCTGCATTGTGTCCCATGTCCCTCTTTGGACCAGTCACTGTCGCACTGGACACTAATTGGATAGGACTAAGTCATAAACAGATCCTTGTGCTAGGGACGGTGTGGGATTAATTCTGGTTTACTGTACCAGCACTCCATGTTTAAAAAATGTAAAAGAGATGATTTCCCAGGACAGATACCAAGCAACCAATGCTAACAAAAATATTTTGGCCCTACCACAGATATCTTCTGCTTGTTCTCTACAGCTGTTCTATGTCTTTCTTGAAATTAAAGCGATCAGAATGCCCTAAAGTATGCAGTATTAGAACTGCCATCATATTGCAGAAGACCGGAACATTTTGTTTTGCTTTTAAACGTTAGTACTAAACATTGGGAGATTTATGGGTTTCCTTTTTGTCTTTTTTCCACATAAAGCTTCATCTTGAGCAAGTATTTATAACTCTTTGCTCCCATTCCTGAATCATAATTGATTGCTTGGGGCCCAGCATTCTCTGAAGAGAGTTCAATTTTTCTCTTTTCTCGAATATTTGCCTTGCACTAAGATCATATTAAATCCACCTGCCACTTTTCTGCCCACTTTCAAAGCTTCAGAGATTGGCTGCCCTTTATCCACCCCCACCCTTCATATGTATCCAAAGATGGAACACTGAGGAGGGTTTACTTTAATTTTTAAAGTTTTCTGTGCCTACTTACTCCACAGTAATTGGTGATATCATCGTCACATCAAGAAATAATGACGGTAAACATAATAACATTAGCAAAATACCCCAGTTTGTCACACCCTTACTGTTTATAGAGTTAGGGTCAAGTTAGCTTGCTCTGATCTTCCAAAGCACAGCTGAATGTGGGGGATGAGACAGTGGGAAATACAGTTTCTAGATGTGGAATAGTGTAATAGTGGAGGTAACTGCATTCTTGTCACAAAGCAGAACATGACTGCAGTTGATGTACAGCTGTTTGAAATTTGTCTTACCATAAGGACATAAGATTTCCTTTTCAGAAAGCCACTTTGACCAAGTATATGAAAAGGCAAAGAAATAATGGTATGCTTCAGTAATCATATAGTTCGTTGGGAACTGCTCAGTTACCAAATGCAACAGTCAGGCCTTCACCAACATTATTTCCTGTGTTGATTTCCATGATAGATGTCTATAATAAATGGGTTCTCTTTGAGGTCTCCTTTTTTATATTCTCTTTCTCTTCTACCCTATAAATGCGTGTTGCCATGACCTCTCCTTAGACTATAATCTTGTGCCTTTATACCCTCTTTTTGGCATTTTCTTATATCTGCATCATTTCTGTGAGTGATATACATACACATCTGTATTTTTAGCTGAACTATTCTTCCAAACTCTAGACCTAATTTTTTTGTGTGTGTGTGTGAGCCGTCTCTATTCAGGCATCCCATTAGGACTTCAAATTCTTTACTTGTAAGATGGAACACCTCATCACAAAACCTTTCTTTGTCCTGATTTTCTTTCCTCTATCCCTCCTTCCTGTTTCCTTTCTTTATTCTTTAGTTATTCATTGTCTAAACTATTTTATTCTAAGAAGGCCCAGATGTGTACGACAATAAAAACAGGCATACATTTCTTAGGATTTTGACTTTCATGCATCTATTATGCCAAAAAAGGCAAACATTTCTTAGGTACACAGATTTAAAACATTCAATATGACAACAGTAAACTTGTCATGATGACCAATATTTTCTTAAAACAAAATTGGTATTTGTAATTGAATATGACAATGACTACTGTGCCATTCATCCATTTTTTAAATCATGTGTCAGATGCCTTGTGATCACTAAACTTCCATCTCGTTTGTCCTCTTAGAGTGAAAACTTTATAAACTTGTCCTAAATTTTATGAATGCATCTTTTAGAAACTGATCCTGACTCTATTCTGTTTATGAAAGATACCAGACATATGAAAGAATGTATGTAATTCAAGTATAATAATTATGAAAAATGGTAAAATATTCATGTACCCTCCATCAAGCTAAAGAGAAGTATTAAAAACATTTTTTATAGTCTTTATGTACCCCTCTTCCACCCACCCACGGAGCCATATGTTATCCTTTATGGATGCACCACATAGATATGCAGCCCATATTAACCACACATATATGCATCCCTGTGTGTGGTTTTGTCTTTTGACCTTTTTTATAAATAAAATAATTTTATAATTTCTTCTACGATTTACTCTTTGCTCAACATTTTGTTTATATAATTCTTCCATGTTGATACGTATATACTCCTTCATTTTTATTCTTAATATTTCTTTGTATGACCATGACAAAATATTGATCCATTTTAGGGGCACCTGGGTGACTCAGTCAGTTAAGCATCTGACTTCAGCTCAGGTCGTGTCTTGCAGTTCGTGGGTTTGAGCCCTGCCTCCAACTCTGTGCTGACAGATCAGAGCCTGGATCCTGCTTTGGATTTTGTGTCTCCCCCACTCATGTTATATCTCTTTCTCTCAAAATTAAATTTAAAAAAATATTTCAAAAAATATTGATCCATTTTTCGGTGATAGTAAATTGGGATGTTTCTAATATTCTTATTTAAAAAAATTTTTTTTACATTTTTTTTTTTTTGAGAGACAGAGATGAAGCACAAGTGGGGGAGGGGCAGAGAGAGAAGGAGACACAGAATCTGAAGCAGGCTCCAGGCTCTGAGCTGTCAGCACAGAGCCCGACATGGGGCTCGAACCCACAAACCGTGAGATCATTACCTGAGCTGAAGTCGGACGCTCAACCAACTAAGCCACCCAGGTGCCCCTCCAATATTCTTATTGTTTTGAACAGTGCATCTGTCTGTCTGTCTATCTATCTATCTATCTATCTATCTTTTAGAATATTATAATGAACCCCATCTTGCCATTGTCTGTATTAAAAAGTTATCATTTCTTAGCCAATATTCCACTGGATTATTTTGAGTTAAATTATTTCAGTGTATGGACATTTTAAAGTTATCTTTCTGTCATTAGTTTACATCTTAATATCATTGGGGCCAGAGGATATACACTTCATGGTATCAGTTTCTTTGAAATTTCTTGAAACTTACCACATGGAAGTCAGTTATTGCAAAAGTTAATTTTGTGTTTGAAATGAATGTATATTCTCCACTTATGAAAGCCAGGAATCTACCTATAACTACTTAGTCAAGCTGTTCAAATTTCCTTGTCCCTACTGATATTTGTTTATTTAGTATATCAATTGCAAAGAGAAGTACGTTAGTTATGGTTGTATTTGTCCATGTCCATTCAGGTTGCTGTAACAAACTACAATAGAGGGGGGGGTGTGTTATAAACAACAGAAATTTATTTCTCACAGCTTTGGAGGGTGGGAAATCCAACAACATGATTCAATGGCAGATTCATTGTCTGGTAAGAACCCACTTCTTGGTTCATCTACCATAGTCTCCTTGCTGTGTCAACCTGGTAGAAAAGGGGGAGGGAGCTCCCTGGGGTCTCTTTTATGAGAGTTCTAGTCTCATTCGTGAAGGTTCTGTCCTCATAATCTGTTCACTTTCCAAAGGCCCCACTTCCAAATGCCATCATGCTGGGGATTAGGTTTCAACATATAAATTTTGGGGAAGACATGAACATTCAGTTTATAGCAGTATGTTTATCATTTTTTTTCCTTGTGATTTTGCCAGTTTGTCCTATACCTTTTGAAGCTATGTTATCAAGTACATACAAGGTTAGATTTTTTCTTTTACATCTTTGTAAATTGAACTTTTGTCAATATGTTATAGTATTTTTATATTTTCTAATAATTTCAGCTTAACATATAAAGAACTTATACAGTTCAGCACCCAAAAAGCAAATAATCAAATTTAAAACATGGGCAGAGGACATGAATAGACATTTTTTTTCCAAAGAAGACATACAGATGGCCAGCAGACACATGAAAAGATGCTCAACATCCCTAATCATCAGGGAAATGCAAATCAAAACCACAAATCACCTCACACCTGTCAGAATGGCTAAAATTAAAAGCACAAGAAATAACAAGTAAATAATAATAATTTCAGCTTATTGAATTTTTTTAAATATTAATATATTTATAGCAGCTTTCTTTGGTTGGTTTTTATAAGGACACACTTTAATGTTCAAGTTTTCTAGGTATTTTTGTTTTAAGTGTAAATTTTATAGATAAGAATACTTGAATTTTGCTTCTGTCAATCTTTGAATGCTTGCTGTACTTATTTTGATTACTGATATATTTGGTTTATTTTCCTCTCTTATGTAGGCTTAATTATTTTTTACATTTTAATATGCACTTTCTTGTGGGTTTCCTGTTCAATTTCCATATTTCCCCTCTGATATTTTGGAAGTTATGTGCTTTGTAACAATTATTTTCATGCATACTATAGGAAATCTACATGCACATTTTAATAACAAATTCCAAAGTTATTTGGTGTATTATAGATCTGTTCAGTTAACAGTATTAACACAAATTTAGTGACTTAAAACTATACATTTATTATCCTTCAGTTTTTGTGGGTCAGGTGTTGGTACAGATTAGCTGAGTCATCTGATGGGAGTCTCCCAAAGTGACAGTGAAGATGCCTTTGACTCAATAAATGTACTTGTTTTGTATTAGACATTTGTTTTTTTAATATCTACAACCTTTTGGGGTCTGAGTCTATATTGGTTATATTTTATGTATTAACTGATGATGGCTTATTTCCTGTTAACTTTTGTGATTTATTTTATTGTGAGTTTGTATACCTTTTACTTTTATCTGTGGAAAGGCTTTGAGAGCCGATCTTCAGTGTGTTCCTCCAAAGAGGTTTTTTATTTGGTGAATGCTAGGCACCTCAGGGCAGTCACCAACCTAGGTCAAATTTAAACTAGAGTTAGGGCTTGTGGATTTTTCAGACTACGTAGTTATTACAAATTCTGTCCTCAAATTGAAATTTATGTAGGCATTGGTTACTAATTCTCAGAAAATGAATTTCTTTTACTTGGTTCTACCAGAGCAAAGACAAACATAGATATGTGAAATTTGGGAGGGCCCTTTCATCACCTTCAGTTTCAGAGATTTAGTAGAAAACTCAAACATGAGGTTCTAATTGCTTTCTCCTGGTGGAGTCTTGCAGACAACCCTTACTTCCAGCCATGGTATGTGGCAATATGCATGGAATCTTGCCAACTAGAGAAATATACTGAAGCCTTGAGGTCCAAAGTTTTTATTGAGGGTCAGTCATATAGACATGACTACCTATCTGTGTGTCTGACCTTACTTTCTAGCTCCTCTAAGAGTCAAGTTGATTCTGTATGGGTTCAGGCTGTCCCCATTAATCACATCATTAACATGGACTATCTGGTATGGTCCAAGAACATCATGTAAACAAAGACATCTTTATCAGACAAGGCATTCCAAGTGCCTAGGGGCTATTTCCCAGGAACAAAATACAAAGGGAATATGTTTCTTAGGGCAAGATTAATCTTTTATTAAGTGGTTTGCACCCCTACTATCTCCCTATGTAGGCTTCCCCTATCCCAACTGACTTATTTTGCCTTTTGAAAAGTTGTCTCACTTGATAAGGCCTAGATTTGTTTGGGATTTCAGAACTGATGTTGTACCCTATTTTATCCCAGTTTTATTTCTAGATAAATCATAATAATGGATGGTATTATTAAAATCTAAGTTCTGGTCTACCTGGGATGGACACATCTACAAGACCAAACACTGACGCCATATTTCTTTTACCTCTACATTCATGATATCTTGTCAATTCTGGCTTCTAAAGAATTATCATACCTTTGCATCCTCTCAACCATGAGCTGAACTGAATGTAATATTTTTTGAATCTAAAATTTGTAATTGTCATGAACTGTGAGTGGCTTGTATAAACATCTGATCTCCCATATCTTTATTAATGGAAATTATGATATCTGGAGCTTAAATCTTGGAAACGTTTTTGTTTCCTTGCATTTCCCATGGAATCAAGTGGTGAAAAGTAGCTATTTACTATCTCCCTAACCTGAAGAGGACTCTTCTGAAGTAAAATTCCCATTAAGGTACATCTTCAAGAAGATCCCTTACATGGGGCTTAAAAGTCTCCTGACCTCCATTTTCCATTCTCAGGGGCAGCGGTTTCAATTAAAAGACTTTAATTATTATGCACAGGCCTATACAAACATTTCTGACTTTTTCCAGTGACAGGCTGGTATAAAAGTATATGGAGAGGAGAACACATAATATCCAAGTCCCCTCTTATTCATCTCTTACTTGCTTGCTCCTTTGATATACCTATGTGATCTATATCGTTTTTCTTTTTCTGGATAAGATTAAGGAAAAACTTGCTTATCAGAATCTCTAAGAAGGTAAAAGAAGATATTATAAGTCACAGAAAGATACTTTCTTTCTACTAGTACAGTTCCCAGCTGCAACATGTTGGACTTGACTGTGGGCAGCAAGGAGACCCCTCTGGAGTCTATTCCTGTTTTAGCTCTATGATCTCCTCTTACAGGACAAATGGAGTCCAGAAACTGTTAAGGCTGAACATTGTAAGCACAACCTCCCCTTTTTTGGTAGAGTCATTGAAGGTTAAACCTGATATTTAATTTTATTAGTTTGGTTAAAATTGAATTCGAGGGAAAGGACACAAAGTGAAGGAAAGGAAACGTAGGAAGGAAGAAGAAGAGGAAGGAAAGAAGAAAGAAGATTTGTGAGGAGGCCTATATTGTTTGTTGATATTGAATTACATTACAATGATAAGTGGGAGATATTTGAGAATGTTAATTATAATCTACTGTTCAGTGATAAAGTTTTAGAACAGTTGAAGAGACTATAAAACATTGCTACTATTCTAACTTCATGGATGAATAAAAGGGCTCGAGGTACACAGTTGTACTTTAGACTCAGAACTGTGCTTTTTAACATCATGCAGAGTGAATGAAAAATTTCTCTGCCAACAACACATTTTCTGACTTTTAACCTTAATTTTCTCACAGAGGGAATAGGAGGAAAGGCCTCTGGAAAAATTTTCAAATGCAGTCATATTTTAATTCTTGGATGCTATTTTGTTTGTTTGTTGTTGTTGTTGTTGTTAGAAAGAGAGTGGTGGAGAGGGGCAGAGAGAGAGAGAGAGAGAGAGAGAGAGAGAGATTGAAAGAGAGAGAGAGAGAATCCCAAGCAGGCTTTACGCACAGCACACAACCAAACATGGGGTTCACACAGCCCGACTCAGGGTCCCACAATCCTGGGATCATTACCTGAGCCAAAATCAAGACTCTGACGCTCAACCAATTGAGCCACCCAGGCATCCTTAATTCTTGGATGCTATTAATGGGAATGTTGCATATGGATTTTCTTTTTTCTTATTTTCTGAGTGGCAAAATAGTGCAACATTTAAAAATACGTTCATGGGGCGCCTGGGTGGCGCAGTCGGTTAAGCATCCGACTTCAGCCAGGTCACGATCTCGCGGTCCGTGAGTTCGAGCCCCGCGTCGGGCTCTGTGCTGACTGCTCAGAGCCTGGAGCCTGTTTGCGATTCTGTGTCTCCCTCTCTCTCTGCCCCTCCCCCGTTCATGCTCTGTCTCTCTCTGTCCCAAAAATTAAAATAAAAAAACGTTGAAAAAAAAAATTTAAAAAAAAAATAAAATAAAAATACGTTCATATAAAAAGTGCCCCCCTTTGGGCTTTTGGGTCTGAAATGAAAGTTTCTCAAAGGTGATTTCCCATCAAGTAGGGCAAAGGTTCAGCAATGTGGATCTTTCTGAGACTGAGATTTATTTTTATTTTCCCAGAGGTTCCTGAGAATTGCTTGTTACTGCTCTTTGACTATCTTCAGAGATTGTGTGACCTGGTATGTGACCCTCAGCATATTAAAATTCTGAGATAATGAGTTTAAAAAAGAAAACTCCACAATTTATGGGCTGTCATTAAAAGACACAGGGTCGTAAATAAGATGATTATTTGCAAATAGAAATGGGGAGGTGGGGAGATGCTCTTAGAGGATATTATTCTAGTCCTCATTATCTCTAGCCTATATTACTGTCCAGTTTGCTTACTGGTCTCCTGCCTAAGTGACCTCCATCCGAGTGTTCTTTCTCATATGATTGTATTACTGCCTTGCTTAGCATTCCTCAATAATTCACCGTTGTCTATAGCAAAAAACGACTACTAAATTTTGTTGCGTATCTCAGAGTTGTATATGATCTATTCCCCTGTCCATTTTTTTCTAAGTTGCAGTAATGAGCTCCCTGCTCTCCCCCTCAAACCTGACATTCTTTCTCATGCCTCCCTATATGTTTCCCTTCACTTGCTTCATTCCAGAAAAACCCTTCCATTCCAAACTCTGTCTAGTCCCTCCTATTTTGTAGTTGTCAATTTTTTTAATGTTTACTTATTTTTGACAGAGAGAGAGTGAGAGAGAGAGAGAGAGAGGGACAGAGCATGAGCAGGGGAGGGGCAGTGAGAGAGGGAGACAGAATCTGAAGCAGGCTCCAGGCTCCGAGCTGTCAGCACAGAGCCCGATGTGGGGCTTGAACTCACAGACTGTGAGATCATGACCTGGGCCGAAGTCGGACGCCCAACTGACTGAGCCACCCAGGCACCCCAGTTGTTGTTAATTTTTAACCAGCCAACTGCTCACCAGGCCTTATACTAAAAATCCATGAGACTTTTCTTAACTGCCTCTTATGTACCCCTCTGTGGGTGGCCCTTCCAAGGATGTCTAGGTCCTGATCCCTGGAACCTATGAATTTTATTTTATATGACAGGGATGACTTTGCTGCTATGATTAAGTTAAGGATTATAAAAAGAGGTTATTTTGGATTATCCCAGTGGCCTTCAATGTAATCACACACGTCCTTATGAAAGGGAGGGAAAGGGAAATTAGACTTTAGAGGACAAGGCTCTGTAGTGGCAGAAGCAGTGACTGGAGTTATATGCTTTAAACATGGAGGAAGAGGTCACAAACCAAGGAATAGAAGTAACCACTAGAAGCTGGAAAAAGCAAGGAAATTGATCCTCCCCTAGAGACTCTGAAGGAAGCATGGCCTTGCCAACTGTGTGGTGTTGACCTGGTGAAATCTGTTTTGGACTTCTGGGCTCCATAAGTACCAGAGAATAAAGTTCTGATGTTTCAAGTCACTGAATTTGTGGGACCTCGTTACAGTAGCAATAGGAAACTAACATACCTTTTCTGCCTTGCACACTCCTCCTTTTGAGTATTTCATGCTTTTATAGTCATTTGTATACTTGCTTTCTCTCTAAATCAGTGATCTGTACTCTACTCAGATCCAGCAACTTATTTATCATGCCCCTTTCACTGTCCTGAAGTGAAATTCACCTGTGCTCATAATTTGAAAAATCAACACAATGCCTTACCTTTAATATATGGAAAAATGAGGGGCGCCTGGGTGGCTCAGTCGGTTAAGCAGCCGACTTCGGCTCAGGTCATGATCTCGCGGTCCGTGAGTTCGAGCCCCGCGTCGGGCTCTGTGCTGACAGCTCAGAGCCTGGAGCCTGTTTCGGATTCTGTATCTCCCTCTCTCTGCCCCTCCCCCGTTCATGCTTTGTCTCTCTCTGTCTCAAAAATAAATAAACATTAAAAAAATATATATATATGGAAAAATGAAAGGAAAATTAAGATTTATAATTAAATTATACTTGTTTCTATGTATAAATATTAAGCATGATTAAATGTCAAGACAACTATGATAGACACTGACTCATATAAATAAGATAATTGTGAATATGACAGCTGCATATGCAAATCAATACAGGTGTGTTTCTTTGGTGACTCAAATCCTAAAAGGGTAATTACTGTTACTCTCTTTTTTTTTTCTGTTTATCATTACTTCTTATTGTAGACGAAACCATGTAGAACTCTCAGCAAGTCCCAAAAACAAAAAATAAAATAAAAGTATATATAATTATTCCTAGACTTTCATAATATTTGCATTCTTGGAGAATTCACTGTAAGTTAAAACTATGAAAATTCTTTGTGTGTTTTGGTTAATGTCCAGGCTCAGATGATGTCAGAAATGTTTTTAGCACATGAGTGTCTGGTAAGAGATTGGGAAATCGTGGGGGAGCTGGGACATTTCTTGACGTGTGAAGTGTCCTATGAACTGTGGAATGTCAAAGACCTTGAACCTGTGCACACTACATGCTAAAAGCACCTTGGAATCATTAGATCAACCAGAAATGTGCCCACAAACATCCAGAATCCTTCAGTGAGAACCACTGCTAATGTATTCTCAGCTCCATGTAACCAGTGAGTGTGTCTTATTCATCCAAATGGTCTCCAAATCTGTCTTGGCTTCTAACACATAGCAGATGTTAGGCACCTGCATGTGGCATGAAGAAAAGGTTGTGTAAATATTGTGTAGTGTTCTTTTTTTTTTTTTCATAAATATCAGTAAGGTCAAGGTGACTGGTAACATTCAAATTTTCTATTTTTGTTTTA
Source organism: Lynx rufus (assembly GCF_022079265.1). NCBI lineage: Eukaryota > Metazoa > Chordata > Mammalia > Carnivora > Felidae > Lynx > Lynx rufus. Next base: position 20,426,161 of record NW_025814824.1, read on the forward strand.
AACAGCTTCATTAAGATATGATTGGATTCAGACCATACAATTTACCCTAAGTGTACAACTCATTGGCTTTAGTATAGTCACAGAGATGTGAAACCATCATGATCCTCAGTTTTAGAACATCTTTTATCATCTCCTAAAGAAACCCAGTACTGGGGAGCCTGGGTGGCTCAGTCAGTTAAGCAGCCGACTTCGGCTCGGGTCATGATCTTACAGTCCGTGAGTCCGAGCCCCGTGTCAGGCTCTGTGCTGACCGCTCAGAGCCTGGAGCCTGTTTCAGATTCTGTGTCTCCCTCTCTCTGACCCTCCCCCATTCATGCTCTGTCTCCCTCTGTCTCAAAAATAAATAAACGTTAAAAAAAAAATTAAAAAAAAAAAAAAGAAACCCAGTACTGTCTAGCCATCGACTCCATATCTCTCCATTTTCTTCAGAAAATAAGCAGACAATAAACAATTGCTAAGGTACTTTATGTCTCTAGACTTGCTAATCTGGATATTTCATCTAAATAGAATCGTGTAATATTATCTATTAATAGTAGCTTCTTTCATTTATTAAGTTTCTGAGATTCATCCATGTTACAGTATGTACCAGTCCTTCATCTTTTGTGGCCAGCTAATATTTTATTGTATGGATATATCACTTTTTGTTCATTAAATTAAATCCTCCTTATTTTCTTTACCCTCTACTATTTATGTTTTTCTGTAGTTGCTGAGATGTGTTAAAAGTTAACATTTCCTACCATGCTTGTACAAATGTTAAATTCTTTTTGACTTTGTCAATTGCTTAATATATTTTGAAGCGTCTTAGGCATTTATACATTTATGATTATATATCTTCCTGCTATACTGACTCTTTTATTGTTATCCCCAATAGTAAATACTGTTTCTCTTGAAGTCTGTTTTATGTTACACACACACACACACACACACACACACACACACACACACACACAAGCTAGCTTTCTTATATTTCCTGCTGGTATCAGCTAATTTTCTACATGTTTACTTAAACATTTTCTGTGCATACAGTTGGATCTTGCTTTTATATTCATTCTGATAATCTCTTCCTTCTTATTGGAAAATTTAGTCTATAAACATTGAATAAAATTATTTTTATATTCAGATTTATGTCCATTATGTTGTTTTTAGTTTGTTATATCTATCTTCTCTTTTTCTCATTCCTTTCTTACACTCTTCTGAATATCTTATAGAATTTGCCTTTAATTTTTTATTGACTATTTCACCCTAGATCTTTGAATACATTATAAACTTCTCTCATTTTTTTTCTTGAAAGTCACATGTACTTCAAGTAAATTATGGCATAAAATAGTATTTTATAATTGCCTGTGCTTTGGAATAATTTGTGAAATAGCTTATTGCCATTTGGATACTTTTCATTCACTCCTAAAGATCTGAAATTTCCTCCAGCATGATTTCTCTTCAGCCTGAAGATCTTCCTTTATTATACCTTGCTGCATTGCCTTGTCATGAAAAATTCCCTTAGCTTTTGTTTAGTGTGATTTGTCCAGGTATAGATTCTTGGCATTAATTCAAACTGGGGTTTGCTAAGCTTTTTGAATCTATAAATGTATATCTGTCACCAAATTGGGAAGTTAGTTTTGTCATTATATGTCTAAATATCTTGCTCTGCACCATTTTCTGTCTCCTCTTCTTCTGGGACAAGTACTTCTATATAATACCTTTTGAAGCTTGTCCCATAGATCCCCGAGGCTCTTTTATTTTTTTCCAGTTGTTACCTCTCTCTTCTTCAATTGTTATGTTTTCTTGATTTATCTTCAAGATCAACATTTCTTTATCATCTCTATGTTCTTATGATACTAATCCAGTGATTAGTTTTTGGGTTCTTTTTTTTTTTTCCAGATTTCCTACTTATGTGCTATTTCTATCTTTTAATTTGACACAAGTGTATTTTCTTTTACCTCATTGATCATAATTCAAATAGTGGCTTTAAAGCCCTCATCTAATAGTTCTAGCACCTGGGTCATCTCAGAGTTAGTTTGCATCAAGCATCTTTTCCTTTGAGAATGGGTTACATTTTCCTTGCTCAGGTAATTTTGGATGTTATGTTGTGGATTATCTGGATCGTATATGTCATTATATTGCAACAATATATTGATGGTTATATCATCAAAATGTTGATGTTGTTATTTTTTTACAGATGAAATTTGAATCGGTACCAAGTTCAGTTATTTAAACCTCCAGTCTTAGAAACTTACGGTTATCCCTGCACAAGCTTGATTCAGGGGTTCGCCAGTGATTTCCTTCTCTACCCCTCTGCATTCTAGAGTTCTTTTATCACTCTCTAGTGGTTGTGCTTGCCCTAATTAGGACTCCTTTCTCTGATTCCTCTGGGTAAAAGGATGATTACATTTTGGTGTTTTTCTTTTTTTTTTTTTTTTAATGTTTTTATTTATTTTTGAGACCGAGAGAGACAGGGCATGAGCAGGGGAGGGGCAGAGAGAGAGTGAGACGCAGAATCTGAAGCAGGCTCCAGGCTCTGAGCTGTCAGCACAGAGCCCCACGTGGGGCTCGATCGAACTCACGGACCGCAAGATCATGACCTGAGCTGAAGTTGGACGCTTAACCGACTGAGCCACCCAGGCGCCCCTCTTTTTTTTTTTTTAATCATAGTTTTAACCATCACTTCAACTATGGCCGGCCTCAGAGTAAAGCTGCAACAAAACAAGGCACTCAGTCTGTTCACATGCTCCAAGTTTCAACTCTCCCCCAAGACATGTCAACTTGGTAGTGTTCAGATCCCTCCAGATCCTTCCATTGTTTTTGTTGTTGTTGTTTTTCTTTTTGGCTAGGTTCTTTGTTTTTTGTGGGAGGGTTAGTTTCTTAAAACTTACTCTTCTATATCAAAAGCATGTTAATTTCCTTTTCTAGAAAAAAAATTACAAAGATCCGAAAATAAATCATAGCTTTACATTATTTTTAAGCTTTATATTATTTTACATGAACTTGAAGTTTTCGTGCACAATTCACGATCTGTGTTCTTCTTTCGTATAAACAACCAAAGGACTGTCTTTTGCTCTGAAAATTCAACAATTGCTGTAGATGTAATAGTTCAGACCTCTGGACAGCAGTGTGTTTGTTCAAAGCTACAACTATGACTCTGTTCAGAGTGGGAAGTTTCTGTGATAATTTTGCAAATGGATGAAAATACTAGTGGGCTTTCTTGAACTCACTCTGGGCGTTAATTGCCCCTATTTCTGAAGACAGCAGGGGAGAGGAAAGTTGGCAAGGAAGAGTAAGAGCAGCCAACATTGCCTTCTCTTTTCTCTGTGCTCTAGTGAAAAGAGGATGAAACATCACAGAGAGATGAAAATCTTTTGGTTTGCTGTGAATCAGGCCAGCATGTTTGATGACTCAGGGAAGGCATTGATGGGTACAATGTTAGAAGAAGAAAGTGACAGCAAGGGCAGGTTATGAACATATTGTTCTGCCTGTAAAATAGCCACTTGCCTACTTGCCCTGTACAAAGAGTGATTTATCCAGGCAAGAACACCCTGTAGGGAAGTGGATCAAAAGAGAGCACCAGCAAGTGAGATGAACTAGCACAGGGCTTCTCAAACTTTAGTGTGCAAGCCAATTTCCTGGGGCATCTTGTTCAAATGCAGATTCAGACTCAGGAGTTCTGGGTGGGCCTGGGATTCTGCATTTCTAACCAGTTCCAGCGTGGAACTGGTGCAGTTGCTCCTGTAAGTAGCAACAAACCAGAAGCTATCCTGTGGCAGCATTTTACCTACAGCTGACCCTGGTCCAGGTGAGGAGAGTGAAATGATGATTTCATTTATTTTACTGCCAGGAAAAATTCCATGGGGGAAAAAGTGTAAAAATTTTTGCTTGAGTTGGTCAATTTTTTGTGCATTGTCCAAATATGTTATTAATTTATTATCAGGGGTAGTACTTATTAAGTTCCCACTCATCCCGGCTGTTGTGCAGTAACACGGCTCGTTATATGTTGTAAGGTGTCAACAGCTGTGTTATTGATGCTAATGCAATTTTCCTCACTGATAATTATTATAAAACTCCTGTTTTCAGTTGGGGATTATTTTACCCTGCTATTCTTTCTGTGGCATTTCTCACCGTTCTTTAAATCTGTGGGGTTTTTCCCCCCCACGCATTAAAAAATAAACATCTATTTCTTTTTGAATTAAGCGTGGGTTTTTAGGTTATATTTGACTTTAGTGTTTAATATTTGTGATCATAAAACACATAGGAAAAATTACACAGTTTATTCTCTGCTTTGTAACTACATTCTCTAAGACACAAAGTAAGATGGGCAGGACAAATGATCTCTGTGCTTCTTCCAGGTATGAAGGGCAGTTTAGAGAGCAAGGACACTAAAAGTGTTAGAATATTAGAAATCAGGGTATTTAGATGGTGTAGTAGGACAATGGAAATAGTATCAAAAAAATGCTTGCAGAGAAATTTGGTAACTTTGGGTGGCTAATCTTTAGAATATATTGTCAAAATAAGCTTCAAAATTTATATGACCCCCCAAGATACTCCTTCCTTTAATATATATATATATATATAATATATATTATATATAATATATATATATATATATATAATTGTCAAATTGGTTTCTATACTACACCCAGTGCTCATCCCAACAGGTGCCCTCCTCAATGCCCATCACCCTCTTTCCTCTCCCCCAACCCCCATCAACCCCCAGTTCTCAGTATTTAAGAGTCTCTTATGGTTTGCCTCCCTCCCTTTCTGTAACTTTTTTTTCCCCTTCCCCTCCCCCTGGTCTTCTGTTAAGTTTCTCAGGATCCACATAAGAATGAAAACATATGCTATCTGTCTTTCTCTGCCTCACTTATTTCACCTAGCATAATACCCTCCACTTCCATCCACATTGCTACAAAAGGCCAGATTTCATTCCTTCTCATTGCCAAGTAGTATTCCATTGTATGTATAAGCCACATCTTCTTTATCCATTTGTCAGTTGATGGACATTTAGGCTCATTCCATAATTTGGCTATTGTTGAAAGTGCTGCTATAAACATTGGGGTACAGTGCCCCTATGCATCAGCACTCCTGTATCCCTTGGGTAAATTCTTAGCAGTGCTATTCCTGGGTCATAGGGTAGATCTATTTTTAATTTTTTGAGGAAACTCCACACTGTTTTCCAGAGCGACTGCACCAGTTTGCATTCCCACCAACAGTGCAAGAGTGTTCCTGTTTCTCCACATCCTCTCCAGCATCTATAGTCTCCTGATTTGTTCATTTTAGCCACTCTGACCGGTGGGAGGTGGTATCTCAGTGTGGTTTTGATTTGTATTTCCCTGATGAGGAGTGACGTTGAGCATCTTTTCATGTGTCTGTTGGCCATCTGGATGCCTTCTTTAGAAAAGTGTCTATTCATGTCTTCTGCCCATTTCTTCACTGGATTATTTGTTTTTCGGGTGTGGAGTTTGGTGAGTTCTTTATAGATTTTGGATACTAACCTTTTTCTGATATGTCATTTGCAAATATTTTCTCCCATTCCGTCAGTTGCTTTTTGTTGATTGTTTCCTTTGCAGTGCAGAAGTTTTTATCTTCATGAGGTCCCAATAGTTCATTTTTGCTTTTAATTCCCTTGCCTTTGGAGATGTGTCAAGTAACAAATTGCTGTGACTGAGGTCAGAGAGGTTTTTTTTTCCAGATGCTCCTTCCCATTTCACTCAGCCTCATCTTAACTAACACTGTCCAAACAGAAGTCAGTCATCATCTTTAGTCCCACAAGTGTGGTGTTTTACCCTGAAAGATTAGATGCTCCTTGAGGATTTATACTCTCATTCAACAAATATTCAACTGTTTTTAAAAGACATTATTGAGAGGCACAGATGAAAAATTACATTTTTATACAGTAGGTAAGAAAGACCTGTTCTTAAATAAATTAAAAAGATGAAAAGAAAATTAAATCACATATGAGAGGGGCAAATGATTCGGTGTCTCAAAGGAGATGGACAAAACATCATTCCTCTGGAAACTTTGGAGGAGGTTTCTGGCAAAGGAGAGTCAAAGAACCTGGTCTTGAAGGATTCATGGATTTGTGATAGACATAGGAGGCTGGCCATGTTTGGAGCCAAAGGGACCTCATTATCAGATGCTCACATGATCATAAACTTAGGGACAGGGGGGTCCCTGTAAACATACCCACACAGATGTTTACAGAGTAAATACTTTAAATGAGTTACAGGTAAGCTGGGCTACTCAACCTCAGCCGTTTACTCCAGTGAGGAATACAAATGTTATCACTTTCATGCAGATTTAAGTTAGTGTTTTTATTATCTATTATTGTAAAATAAACTGCTCCTAACGGCTTTAGAAAGCCTAGTCTCCTTCCACTCCTTTCCTTCTCATGATTCTCTGGGATGACTGCGTAGATTTTCTGCTGATCTCATGTGATACCCATCATGTGATGCCTCTCATTTGATGACAGTCAGAAGGTACCTAGGGCTGAATTCGTCCATAAGCTTGACAGAGATGTTACAATAGCTGGAACTTTATTCCTCTCCCTATGGTTTATCCATGTAGATTGTCCATCAAGAAAGCAGAACTTCTTACATGGTGATTCAGGGCTGCCAAAAGTGAGCATTCCAAGAGAAAGGAATTAAAATCTACCCATTGTCTTCAATGCTAGTCTTAGAATTGATACCTCTGCCAGATTATGTTGGTTAATATGTGACCAGGCAGCCCAGTTTCATTGTGGAAGGTATGCGAATGTCAGAAAAAGTGCTTTGTTGGGGGTCATATTTTGAAACTAGCTATCCCCGGAAGCAATATTGAATGTTTAAATATGTAATGTCAACAAAAATTTAAATAGAAAACCCCCATTTTGTCTTTGTAGAGCCATGTTTACTTTTTAAGTTTATTTTCATTTTCTTATTTATTTATTTATTTATTTATTTATTTATTTATTTATGAGAGGAGGGGGAGAGGGAGAGGAAGAGAGAGAATCTTAAGCAGGTTCCATGTCCAGTGTGGAGCCCAACACAGGGCTTGATCTCACGACCATGAGAACATGACCTGAGCCAAAATTAAGAGTTAGACGCTTAACTGACTGAGATACCCGGGTGCCCCTGTAAAGCCATTTTATGGTTGAATTAAGATATGGTTGATCAGTTTGGCAGTGGAATGTAGTGAAGAGAAAATCAAGGACAAAGCCAAGATTTGAACCTGCATAGCTATAAAAATCACGGTATTATTAGTAATGATAATTCATGCAAAAGAAGATTTAAGATAATTTATTCATAGAAAAATGATGTCAAGAAGTAGATCTTCAGTATAAGATTATGAGATTAATTGGTTAAATCTGGGTTTCCAACAGAGTGCTCATTATATGTAAAGGCTAGTGCACCAGAGTGACATTCATAGTGCGGTGAGGGCAGGAGATGCAGATGTGAAAGTCTTCTCAACAGAGATGACACAGCATAAAATTTATGGTGCACACGGCTAGGAAACTGGTGGAATAAATACACACAGAGGCTAGATTATGAAACCTTTTGGAAATTTTTTTTTTGTGATAGAGAAAGGGGAAAATGAAACCAGCAGACGGAGAGAGGTAATGAGGTAAGATGTAAAACAAATTTGATCAGTATCATAGTGGCCAAACAGGTGTTTAACACTGTTAAATGCTCCAGAAAGCTGGAAGAACATGAAGCCTGAGAAATAGTTGTTTAATTAGTAGTTGGACCAACAGAAATGAAGGGGGTGATTCTTCTAGGGAATCTCTCAGTAAGCTGTCTCTAACTTCAACAGATGCTGGGCAAACATATGTATAGTGTTTTTGTTTTGTTTGTTGGTTTGTTTTTTCTCTGGAGGAAAGCAGACTCTAGTAACAAAGAAGGTTCAGGAATAGCTATTGGGTCAGCAATGAACAGTGTTTGCCACACTTCATATATATATTTTACCTTTTTTCCTTGTCATTTTTCTGGCTAAACTTTTTAGTGTCTTATTGAATCGAAGCAGTAACAGCTTGCATCCATGTCCTTTTAACTGGACTTAAAAGGAAAGTTTCTCATATTTTATATATCTGAGTATGAAATTTACTATAAGTTTTGGGAAGACAACCTTTATAAGTTAAGGATAGTAGTTAATAAAATTCAATTCACGTTCTAGATTATGTTTTCTATTTCTGTTGAGATGATAATATGTTTTTTGTGCTTTAATTTGTTTAATGTGGTAGATTATACTAAAAATTCTTAGTCTAATATCATTCTTGAATTCCTGGAAAATCACTTGAATTTTTGGGAAGAACTCAAATTATGATTTGATTATATGATTTATTTATCATAAAATAATATGATTTATTATTATTATTTGTAATACATGGATGAAATTATTAATATTTTGTTTATAGTTTGTTTAAAACTTAATAAATTTGAAAGTTGTCTGCAGTGGTCCTTTCTCATAATATCCTTGTCAGATAATAGTATTGACAGTTTAAGAGTGTCATTAAATGAGTTGAAAACCTGTTCCTCTGTTTCGTTTTAGTTGAACTCTGCATGCGAGTAATCTGTTTTTAGAAAATTTGTTGTAATGTTCATTTAAACCTTTTAGGTCTAGTGTCACATGTTTTTTGAGTAGGTTTTTTCTATGGGTCTATTTGGGTTATTTCTTTTTAAGTATTTTTGGCATGGAATATTTTATATACTTATAGAAAACTGTTCAATTCATTACAAACTTTAATTTTACTTACCTAAAGTTTTATAGGGAGAGGCTCTGTTGCATCCAGAGATTTGTCCAATCATCATTTTTGATTTTGCATTGTGTGTGTCTCCTCATTTGACTAGTCTTTTCGAAAAACCTGCCTTTAATTTTTTAAATCTTTATATCATGTCTGTGGTAGGCAGAATATTGGTCCCCCTAAAGGGGGGGTCCATGTCCTAATCTCTAGAACTTGTGAACACATTGTTATGTGACAAGGAGATTAAAGTTGTAGATGAAATTAAGTTTTCTAATCATCTGATCTTCAAATAAGGATGTTACCTTGGTTTATCTTATGGGCCCAATATAATCACAAAGATCCTTCAAAGTGTCAGAGTAAAGCAATATGAGAAAGACTTGACTGGGCATTGTTGGCTTTGAAGATGGAAGGAAGCCACAAGTCAAGGAAAGCAGTAGCCTGTAGAAGCTGGAGAAGGCAAGGAAATGGATTTGACCCTAGAACCTCTATAAGAAATGCAGCCTTCCTGACACCTTGATTTTAACTCATTAAAACACATTTCAGACTTCTGACCTTCAAGACAGTAACATCATAAATTTGTATTTTTTTAAGTGACTAACATTGTGATAATTTCTCATAGCAGCAGTGGAATTTGCTGTTTTGGTGTCTGGAATGGGCTGTTACCTAAAAACATGAAAGTGGTTTTAGAAGTGGGCAGTGAGCAGGAGGCTGAAAGAATTTCGAAGAAGGCAGAATGAGGCCAGGTTGCCTTGAAAAGACTGTTAATAGAAACATTAGAAATACTGCTTCTGAGGGCTCAGAAGGAAGTGAAGAAAATGGCAGAGAAAACATACATTGTTTTAGAAAATACTGAGATCAGCATGAATACACTGTTAGAAGGACTATGACATTGAAGGCTCTGCCAGCGAGGATTCAGATGGAAGTGAAATGAGGAGCATGTTATTGGAAATGTGAGGAAAGTGGATGCTTATCATTTAGTGGCAGAAAATTAGCTGAATTGTGGCCTGAGGCCATGTGAAAAGCAAAGCTTGGCAATGATGAACTTGGATATTTAGCCGTGGAGACTTTCAAGCAAAGAGTTGAAGGTGTAGCCTAGTTGCTTATAATGCAAGAGGAATGCCTTAGATTGCACTTCTTCCAGAATCTCAATTCATAAATATCCCACTCTCTGACCATTGCCACCTCTCTTTCTAAATCCCATTCCCTCCTCTCATGTCCTAAATACGACACTTTTTAAGTCCTACTTGGTTCTACAATTCATTGGCTTTCACCATTCCACACTTCCCTTTGGTACGTCTAGGACTGAAATAAATGAGAGAGTTGACATCTCGAATGTCAACTTGTTATTATTAATGGCATGTCATCTTCCTCCAAAAAAATTGGGAGATAGAAGGTAAAAAGAAAACAAAAGAAGTCCTAACACCAACCACAACGTTTCTTCTTAAAAAAGGAGAGCTGATAGGGGATACTGGGAATAAGATATTTATTGCAATGTTGCATTTGGCCATAATGAAGGATTTAAAGCAACTAAAAGAAAAATCTGAGTATCCTGCATTTTAAATCCCATTTTACTGATAACTCTGCTTTCTTTCATCATTTGGGATTGAAGACAACATAAAAACTTTTATAAGGGGATCAAGTTAGAAGAAACAAATGCAGAAATCCTGTCATGCTATCAATTGTCACACATCTAGGGAAAATTAATTATGCATTCATGCATGCACTGAACATGTTTATTAAGCATCTATTTTCTATCAAGCACCACGACAGAAGCTGGGGATTCAATGGTGAGGAAAAGGCAGACAAAAATAATTATGAAATATATTTATTAAAATAAGAATTTATAAAGAAATGGACAGTTTATTTTCTGTGTACATATTATTTGTTCAAAACAAAAGACACTGATTATGTCCCTGGTGGACCCCTTCAAAACACATCTATGAATAAGAGGATTGATAGTAAATTCCAAGTTGAATTATTTAATTAAAATGTACTTAGAGGAATTTTAAAGATGATGGGGCAGAAAGAACTGAGGAATAAGTCCAAAGATTGTACCTATGATAGCAACCCCAAAACAGTTTTAAAAAAACAAATATTTATATTTGCCCCCATCACCTTCATCTGTAGGTCATCTGTGGTTCTTTTTTTTTTAATTAAAATATTTTTAATGTTTATTTTTGAGAGAGGGAGGACAAGTGGGAGAGGGGCAGAGAGAGAGGGAGACACAGGATCCGAAGCAGGTTCCAGGCTCTGAGCTGTCAGCACAGAGCCTGACAAGGGGCTCGAACCCACGAACTGTGAGCTCATGACCCGAGCCGAAGTCGGATGTTTAACTGACTGAGCCACCCAGGTGCCCTGATAAGTCATCTGTGGTTCCATCCCAAATTTCCTTCACTGTCCTGGATTCTAAGCTGAGGGAGCATCCTTTGCCTGAGGCAAATCATTATTGTGGGAGAGTGGAAATAGCAACAGGGAACAAGCCAATGACTCTTCAAACCTCCACTTACACGTAGCTTATGTTCTACTCGCATTCCATTGGCCATAGCAAATCAGATGGACAAGCTAATCTCAATGCATGAGGGAAAATATGTCTCTTGAGAGAGAAGGAGAGAAAATACTTAGGAACTAAATTGATATTTATTTAAATAAAATGCAAACGGTTCTTTGAAAAGACAGAGTACAAAGACTGAGGAAAAAATAGAGACCATACGTTCAAAATAGATTCAGCCGTGTTTCAGAAATTCTAATTAATGTTGATCTTATATGGCCAAAGAGGAACCCTGGTATATTGAACTGGGTCAAGTTGCAGACAATAGAATATGATCTAATTAATCAGAAGAACATTTTTTTTTTACGCCAAGAAATAGAAACTCACAGAATTATTGAAAAGGCTAGGAATTGGTTCTAGGCTAAAGTAAAGGAATGATTTCTAGGCTCACAACTGATCTACCTCTGCTGCAATTGTTAAATGGACCCCTGGCTTCATAGAAAGCTGACAGTCCAGGCAGCTGCTGTCACCACTGCTGTTTGCAAAGCGTGCTCCTTCTGCCATGAAAATGCCAGAGAAATAACCTGCAAATTGGGAAGTTGCTAATGGGGCTCTAGAGCCTTCTCGAATCTGCTCTATCCTGTGCCAGCAGAATAAATGCTGTGCTCCCTACCTGCCTCACATAACATTTTCAGGAGTCAAAGCTTATACAGGGCACTAATTGGTGGAATAGAAGCACACTGAGAAACCTAGCTCTAAGAAAATCAGGGAAGGTAATTCTTTTTTTTTTCTATAATAGAAAGGCTTCATTTAATCTTTGTAATAATTCTATTTCATTATGCTGCTCTTTTGACTTAGACGCTAATCATACAAATAAACAGAAACAAAACTCAATTAGAAATTGGATAAACATCACACTTGCTGTATATCGTCTTTTTTCAGAAGCATGATACATTAGATAAAAAAATTCAGAGTCCTAAGAACTGAAAGACATTCTTTTCTAAGGCTAATGAGGAAAAACAAAATTAGCAATGATTTACATTTAATCAACTCTCATTTACAGAGAGAACATTTCTGATTAAAATTTGACAGAAATTGATGAAATTAAATACACTTTTGTTTACCTATTCACTTTTTTCAAAAAATTAGCACTTTTTCTACGCATTTTGTTTAAAAAATGAAAGAAAAGAAAGCTACAGGGAAGTTAGAAGAATGGTATTTGAATAACTTATTGTCATTTACTTCCTTCATCAACTGTTAATTGTCATATTTGCATTCTCTCTCCCTCCCCCCTCCCTCTGAGTCTCCCCCAACCCCCCTACCCCTGCCCTCATCAAATACATGCTTTAATCTCTTTGTCCCTCTACACATGACTTGGTTTCTGCAGAACCATTTGAAAGTAAGGTGCACACATCACGACCCTTCACCCCTAAATAATTCAACACGAATATCCTAAGAACAAGGACATTTTCCTCCATAACCACAATACCATTAACACATTCACAAATTTTAACATTGACTCAATGGGAAGTGTAACTTTTAGCTTTCTCTGCATTAAAAAAGAGGTAGGAATGGATGTTGACTGAACCCAGGCACATTATCTTCCATTTTTAAGTTCAAGAACTGCCTTCCCCTATATAGGGGTTGACTTTGATGTCTCAAGCTGTCACTATCCTGTCAGTCCCTGAAGGTGAATTTTCTACTCAGTTCCATTCAGAATCATTTCCCTTCTGGATAGAAATTATCATAAATGTAGCAATTCATTCCCGTTATGCCCTGAGAATAAACTCAGGGTAGGTTGAACTTGTAGTGCCAGAGTCAGGCTCTGACAGGGCACATCTGTTTGGTGTCAGCAGATGTGGCTGTGGCCATGGAATTCATTTGCAGAGCGATGAACAGGGAGAAAGTGGAGTGTTTTTGTTGACCTGTTTGGTTCTAATGATGTTCTCAAATAATAAGGATGAAGGAAATATACGAAAATTATCTCCTCTGTTACTTCTATAACTGAAGCCTGTTAAGGTAAAATAAAATTCAGAAGGAACAGCAAAAAAATGTGTTTTCCTTTATTAACTCTATACAGTAAACATAATTCAAACTCAACTCCCTTTGTGGCATTGGTGCAAAGCAACTACCTGGAAGCCCGACTAGCTACAGCCTCTTTTATTTCATTCATCTCTAGAGGGAGGGCCTAAAATATATGAGCCTCAGACTTCTGCTCAGGTCATGATGTCACGTTTTGTGAGTTCAAGCCCCTCACAGGGGGCTCCTCCTGTCCCTGTCCATGCAGAGCCTGCTTCAGATCCTCTGTCTCCCTCTCTCTCTGCCCCTCCATCTCTTTCTCTCTCTCTGTCTCTCAAATATACATTTTAAAAAAGTATACAAAACAGACTTCAGCAAATGTTAAGAGCAGTCCAAATGGGGGAGAGAAAGGTGAGGACTTCTGAAATACGAAGAAGTTGCTCCCTGAGTTGATTTCCTCCCAATGACCCGGTCTTTCTTTTGGAAGTGTCCTGACTATAAATCAAACTTGCACATTTCAAATAAAAAATGACACAAGTTTTTCTTACCCCCCCCCAAGTATGAGCATTTCTGGAAGAGTTTAAAGTCCACCATTTTTTCAACATTTTTTAAGTCTTTTACAATGTTTTTATTTTATTTTATTTTATTTTATTTTATTTTATTTTATTTTATTTTATTTTATTTTATTTTATTTTATTATTTTTTTGATGTTTTTTAATTTATTTTTGAGACAGAGACAGAGCATGAGCAGGGGAAGGGCAGAGAGAGAGAGAGAGAGACAGAATCCGAAGCAGGCTCCAGGCTCTGAGCTGTCAGCACAAAGTCCGACCTGGGGCTCCAACCCACAGACTGTGAGATCATGACCTGAGCTGAAGTTTGACGCTTAGCCTACTGAGCCACCCAGGCGCCCCTACAATGTTTTTATTATTTATTTTTGAGAGAGAGAGAGAGAGAGAGAGAGAGCGCGAGCGAGCTAGCACGCGCACCAGCGGGGGAGGAGCAAAGAGAGAAAGGGAGACACAGACTCCCAAACAGGCTCCAGGCTCCAAGCTGTCAGCACAGAGCCTGACCCAGGGCTCGAAACCATGGACTGCAAGATCATTACCTGAGCCAAAGTCAGATGCTTAACCAACTGAGCCACCCACATGCCCCTAAAGTCCACCATTTTTAAATGTTCTTAAGCTGCCCAACTCTTGCAGCTTCCAGTACAGTGATGAGGAGGCTTTCATTTTGTAAAAATTTAAAATTCAGATTTGACTTTCTGCTGTTTTCATTTTTTTACCTTAGAAACTTAAAAATTCTGAGGTAGAAATTTCAGAAGTGTTTAAAATCGAATATAAGAAAAGTGACTCATGAAGAAACCAATCTCCACTGAGGGCTGAGGTTTCATCTATGGGCTTCTCCATCATTTTGTAAAAAGTCTACAGATTATTTGATAGTAATTTTAATGCATATGTACGAAGGACCTAATAGATGTTAATTTAGTATTTATCAAACACTAAGATACATTTTGGGGCAAGATTCAATCAAATTTGAGCATGTAAGTCTAACAAACAGGTAAGATCTATATGCTTAAGGTAGGTAACTGTACCAGAAAATGCACATCTGCCTTTTAATATTCTCCCTAATAGGGAGATACCATGATGCTTAAAAGATGGTCTCAAGAAGTAAAAGTTCGTTGCGGTAGACCTTGAAAGAAAAAGTAACTATTTTTGAAAAGATGATTTAAGGATATGTTTATTGAGGATCCGCTATGTTCAAACTTTTGTGTAAAGTATATCCTTATTAAATAATGAAAGAAGTGTTCATATATTCTCTTTAGAAAACACATACCAACAATCCAACTTAAACCAAAGAGAGCATCACCTAGCACCCTCATGCCAAACCCACCCCCATTCTCACACCTTCCACCTTCTATCACTCACCTGCTGCAAATACATCAATGGCACAGCACTGATTGATACATCGTGAAAAGGGTGCCACTTCCCTTCTTAGGACTTGTAGAGAAAGAAGTATTTTTCATCCTGACTTTGCCCTTATGCCTTTGCTCTGCCCTTAGTTAATGTATGGTGTTTTTGTATAGTGATATAGTAGATGCAGTGCTTGAATCATGGGCCAATCAGCATCAGCACAATCTGTTTTTGTAGTCATATCTTCTGTGATTTCCCAGTATGGACCATGCTCCCCCACCTTTTTGAAATTTTCCTCATTCTTGAACATTCATATTTTCTTACTTAGTTTCTCCTCTAAACAGCCTTGGGCAAGGGTTCAAATGTGTTTGGAAGTACAGGAAATATCAGTAGAAAAATGTAAAAGTGAGACAGAGAAGAGAAAGCAACCAATAAAGGATTATAGGGTCTCTCCTGTTGCGGGCAATTAGAGCTTAATTCCGCTGGAAAAACTCTGAGAGGCAGTGTAGGTTCATCACAGGCAAGGAAGCTGAGCATTTATTTCTACACCAACTGTGGGAGGTATTAATTCCCCAGCTCTCTGGCCACTCATATCTGTAGGAAAAGGCATTCAGCCATTTCAGAAACAGCACTCAAGCAAATGGATAAAGATACTAGTGGTTGGAAGTTGGCCCCTGAACTTGGATACTCCGGGGACATGTGTTAGAATGACTTTATTATTCGTGGCCTCACTTATTCTTTTCCCTAGATCTTTGCTCCTGGTCTCCTCCTACCTTCTACTTACCCAGTTTCTCCTCAAGTTATCCCAAATATCTCTCTCTGATGTCATCTCAGAGCATCAACTAAGGCTTATTCTTTCTTTTATTATTCTCCATTACACCTATAATGGTTCTTGTACTACTATTTTGTGCTGAGAACATTTGAGTACATAGTTCATTTTCACTATTAGAAAAAGTGATTTAAAAAAACAGGGACTTTGTAAATGTGTATCTCTTTCAATGTCTAGTAGAGTGCCTTGCACACAATCGATATTATAAAAACTTCGTTGAGTGTATTTGCTGAATTGAATATGTTCTGAAAACCAAATATCACAGGGAAAGAAAATATCAGTATTTTAGTATGATCTAGCAAAATGTAGACAAGTGCATTTACTATTAAAAATACATCTCACAGTTCCATATGAAGCAAGGATTTACAAAGAAAAATTCAAAGCACAAAGTGATTTGATATATATTCTTTTCAACCTGATTGTGATAACTTTTATTCAGCTTTTTCTCAGCTTTTTGCTATCTAGTTTCAAGCCCTCAAAGTCCCACTTGTTAAATACATTTTTAGTATTATTTACAAAGGTATTATAAATCCCACAGGACTGAGATCACCACAGCTGAATCTTTCATTATTCTCATAGTGGGTAATATCTGTTCATCTTTGTCATTCTGAAAGTATCTCTTTTTTTACTAACAGCAAAAGATCCCCTTCTCCTGCTCTGTCTGCCTTCTCAGTGAATGTGTCTGATGTCATTCTGTCTGTTATTTTCAATTTGTCTTCCTGCATCATTGCCCCAGGCTCTCTCTGGTTTATGGCCTCATTTCAAATTTGAAGTACCATCTGCATAAATTTAACTTATTAAAATTATTTAAAATAATATCATATTTTTAAGTAGATTTTTCTTGCAATAGAAACAGGAAAATGATCTTGATAGGCATTTTTAAATTGATGGAAAAAGAAGTTGAAAAATAGAGGTGAAATTAGAGGAGTTTATTGGTGGGCTCTCGCTCGGTGGTTAAGAGTTTTTCTCTTGCACTATTTAAAGATAAACATTTTAATCTAGGATTTTGTAAAACCATGGTCCATGAGTTAGAAAGCATTCCAGTCCTCTGTGTCTGGTCTTGCCTTTACTTGTCTAGCATTTTTATATGATAATTCATGAGTGAATGTGAATGTGCCTATGTGTAATAAAAATGTGATTTCATAGATGAATAGTACTGTCATCATTTGCAAATATTTGGCCAAGTTGACTTTACAGCTATAGTACTATTCTGATGACCAAATCAGTGTGTGTTTGAGCAGGGGGTGGTGATTTCCCACACCACCAAGCAATTAACTCAATTCTGACGCTGTCTGCCTGGAGGTAGCATCAGATCCCACAAGTTAAGGGCTCAGTCCTAAAAGAACGCCTTCCTGCTCTGACTTCAGATGCCAGTCACAAGTCCATATTGTCACCTGTGCTTCTGACTAACTGGCTGTAGTTTGGCTTCCAACTAGTCTCTTTTCGGGCTCAACTCATGCGCTAGAGTTGACCCCAGAACAACATTTTACTTACTATATTACCAATTTATTACAAAAAGTCAGGAAGAGCCAGATTGAAGAGATGGACAGGGCAAGGGCAAGGTATAGGGAATGGGCACAGAGTTTCCATATTATTCTATAGCATCTCCATGTGGTCACCAGTCCAGAAGCTCTTTGAACCTCCTCTTTTTGGGATTTTTAAAAAAAATTTTGGAGGCTTCTTTACAAAAGCATGAGTGCTTAAATCTTTGGACGCTGGTGATTGATTGAACTTTCAGCCCCTCTTCCCATTCTGGAAATCAGGGATAGGACTAGAAGTTCTGATCCTCCATTCAAGATTGTTTCCCCTGGCAGCCAGTTTCCATCCTTAGGTACTTTCCCAAAGTCACCTCATCAAACATAAACTCAATTATGAATAATAAGACAGCCATTTCACCTTTATGGCTCTGAAGCCATAATTTCAAAATATTAGGAAGTAAGGACAAGAGACCAAATATTATAACACAAAAGGCTCCTATTGGTCTTACTGCTCAGGAAATTCCAAGGGTTCGGGGAGCTGTGAGCCAGGAACTGTGGACAAAAAACAAATATATATGAGAAATACATTTTGCTAATATGAAGGACTAAATTTATATTTCTTATAAGCCACCACGTATAGATACAACATATACGAATAATCACTAGTGTGGGATAAATTAATTAGCCATCAGTATGGGAAAATATGTGCTTATTTTATTTTCCTTTTGAGTTAAAACTCAAAAAATGATGTTTGTAATATTCTTTCCTAAATGTATGGATGTCACCCTCTTCAGTCTTCAGAAAGGATGAGGGTTAGGATATGGCCCAATAAGAAGGGAAAATCAACTATTATAATTAAAGCAACTCTTCATCTCTGCCATATATTTTATGCAAAGTTTTATCGGTTTATTGTATGTATTTCTACATCCAGAGAATTTTAGAAATGAAATAATATGCAGTATTGGTCTATACAGTGTCTCCGCAGAGAAGGCTCAGATTTGAGCCATTTAAGTCTATGAAATGACAATTTTCTTTATAAAACAAACCATTTTCTAAAGACTTCTGGGCTTGCTTCAAAAGTAGAACTTTGAGTTCTACTTCTGTCACTTACTGGCTGTGTGATGTTGAATGAATTACGTAAACTTCCTGAGCTTTATGTTTCTCATTCAGAAAAAGAGTGGTGATTCAATGAGATACTATATTTGAAAATACTTTATGGCATGCTAGACTGTACTTTAGGAATCTTTATACTGTTTCCACTTTACATATGAAAATTAAAAATCACTTTTGGAGGAAAAGTACTTAACCTCATCTGATTTGACATCTGATATCTCTTCACAGTTTTTTGTTGTTGTTGGTTTTCATACAAAAAAGTCTTCCCCTTTCTAATGTAAGCCCCACTTGTTGCCTGCTAATATCAGGAGAGAATGGTTCATTACTTACATTTTACCAGATAAGCAAGTAAACAAATATGTCTGAAGTCCACTAATTCTAGGATGGAGATCATTCCTAGTGCACAGCATCCAGTTCAGCCAAATAAGTAAATTTCCAAAGCCTTATTTTGTTGAGTAAAAGCAAAGCTCCCTGTGACTTTAGTTGTGAAGAAATGCTGTTGGAAATCAATAAAACAGCAGGTTTTTCCTAACCCAACATCTTTTCTGTCAATAAAAGTATACAATTATATAATGGAAAAATAGGACATTTAGGGAGATTTCAGTAGAACTAAAGACTATATTCTACCTGATATATTCGGAGACAATTTGTAGGTGACATGTTTAAACTTGCCCCTAGAGACTATTAACTTGTTATGACTGAAAGAGAACAGCTGGGGTCAAGGACTGGATTGAGAACACAGCTGGGTAAACAGCAGTCTTTCACCCCCACTGAGGGTATGTCTGGTCAGAGCCACCATTTCCCGTTAGTGCCATTTAGCCACCCAGGAGTATCCCCCAATTTATCTTCCTGAGTTATATTCCCGATTTCCCCGAGCATCTGAAATGTTATCAATTCTGAGAAAAGTGTTCTGGGAGTATTTTTACTTCCCCCAGTATTGATGCAGTATTTGCTTCTGTATTGGAGAAACCCCAGAAAATTCCTTATAAATGCCTGGGAAGATCATTCCAAATTTTATTTCTGTGATGGTGACAAGAGGCAGACTAGTCATTTGGGTGACGATTAAGCAAGAGTTGACAGTGGTTTGATTTCTCTGCACCTTAAAAGATAACATGCCTAAATAGATACTCATTTCTTCTTGGGGTTGCCCCTGTGATTTTTTGCTACCATTTTGAGTGAAGTGTATTTATCTTATTAATTTTTAAATGAAAAAACTACTTTTTATTAATTTTTCTTTTTCTTTATTCATTTTATTGAGGTAAAATTCATATAACATAAAAGCCACTATCTATAACCATTGAGGTAAAATTGATATAAAAGCCACCACTATAACCATTTTATAGTAAACAGCTCAGTAGTTTTTGTTGTACTCGTATTGTGGTACAACTATCACCTATCTAATTTCAGAACATGTCCATCACCTCCAAAAGAAACCCCATACCTATTATGCAGTCACTGTCCATCTGTCCTTCACCCCAACCACTGGCAATCACTAGTCTACTTTCTGTCTCTATTTATTTTGATCAGTGGAATTTCTGGATCATATGATAGTTCTATATTTGACTTTTTTGAGGAAAGGCCATAATGTTTTCCACATGGATGTACCACTTTACATTCTCACCAGGAATGTAATTTTTCCACATTCTCATTAATCGTTGCAATTCTCTGGGGTTCTGTTTGTTTGTTTAAATTATAGCCATCCTCTTAGGTGTAAAGTAATATCTCTTTGTATTAATGTGCATTTCCCTAATGACTAATGGTATTCAGCATCTTTTCATATGCCTAGTGGCTTTTTGTAAAATTTTGGTAAAATATCTATTCAAAATATCTTTGTTCATGTTTTAATTTTCTTTTTGTTGTTGAATTCTAAGAGTTCTTTCTATATTCTGCATACTAGACCCTTATCAGATATATGATTTGCAAATATTTTCTCCCATTCTGTGGGATTTTTACTTTTTTTAGTGTTTCTGGTAGCACAAAAGTTTTTAATTTTGGCAAAGTTCAATATATCTAACTTTTGCTCCTTGTACTTTTGGTATCATATTTAAGAAACAACTGATCCAAAATCACAAAGATCTGCATCTGTGTTTCCTTCTAGGTTTTATAGTTTTAGCCCTTACATTTAGGCTTTTTATCCATTTTGAGTTAATTTTTGTATATGATATAAGGCTTGGATCAAAATTTATTCTTTTACCGTGTGGATATCCCATTGTTCCATCACCATTTGTTAAAAAGACTATTCTTTCCTCATAGGATGATCTTGGCAATCTTGTTGAAAATCAGCTGATTATAGATATATGGGTTTATTTCTGGATTCTTGGTTGTATTCTACTGATTATTTTGTTTGTTCTGATGCTGTTTTGATTACTGTAGGTTTGTATTAAGTTTTGAAATAGGGATATATGAGTTCTGTAACTTTGTACTTCTTTTTCAAGATTATTTTTTTAGCTATTCAGGGTCCCTTGCAATTCTCTATGTATTTTGGGATCAACTTTATTTTTTTCTGGAAAAAAAGAAAAGTTAGAATTTTGAGAGATTTACATTGAATCTGTAGCTAAATTTAGATAGTATTGTTCTGTGAACAAAAATGAATTTCAATCAATGAAAATAGGTCTTTCTATATTTAGGTCTTCTCTAGTTTCAGTCAACCATGTTTGGTAGTTTTCTGCACATCTTACATGTCCTTGACTAAATTTATTCCTAGATATTTTAATATTTTTGATGTTATTGTAAGGAAATTATTTTCTTAATTTTATTCACAGATTCATTGCATGAGTATAGAAATACAATTATTTTTGTATATTTATCTTATATCCTGCAACTTTGTGAACTTGTGTGTTCTAACAGATTAAGTGGATTACTTAATCCTTTCTATATACAAAGATCATGCCATCTTCATGATTCTCAATAAATCATCTATTTATAATCATCTATTTATCATAGATTGCTTCTGTCCAATTTAGATGCCTTTTTTTTAATATCTTTTTTTTTCTTGCTTAATTGTCCTCTGTTGAACTATCAATACAAAGTTAAATAGAAGAAGTGAAAATGGACATTCTTGTCATGGTCCTGATCTTAATGGGGAAACTTTCAGTCTTTCACCCTTAAGTGTGATGTTAGCTGTGAGTTTTTCATATATACTCTTTATCAAGTTGAGAAAGTTCCCTTCTACTCCTAGTTTGTTGATTGTTTTTAATACTAAAGAATGTTGTATTTTGTCAAATAACTTTCCTGTATCTATTAGGTGATCATGTGGGTTTTTCCTCCTTCATTCTATTAATATGGTATATCATATTGAATGAATTTTACATGTTGAACTACCCTTCATTTCTGGGATAAATCTCACTTGGTGTTGGTGTTTAATCCTTTTAATAAACTGAGGTATTTGTTTCACTAGTATTTTCTATAATGATTTCTGTGTGTATATTTATGAGAAGTAGTGGTCTGTACTTTGCTTTGATAATAATAGCATCATAGAACAGTTAGGAAGTATTCCTTCTGCCCTTGCACGTGCACACGTGTGTGTGTGTGTGTGTGTGTGTGTGTGTGTGTGTGTGTGTGTGTATGTGTTTGAAAGACTTTGGGAAAGATAGGCTAAATATCTGGTCAGGGTTTTTTGATCATAGATTAATTTTTTAATTTGTGGATCTAATTTTTTTAACATTTATTTATCTTTGAGAGAAAGAACACAAGCATGAGTAGGGCAGGGCCAGAGAGAGGGAGACAGAGGATCCAAAGAGAGAGAGAGAGACAGAAGATCTGAAGCAGGCTCCAAGCTGTGAGCACAGATCCCCATGTGGGCCTTGAACTCATGAGAGCATGACCTGAAATCAAGAGTCGGACGCTTAATGCACTGAACCACTTAGGTGCCCTGACTTGTGAATCTATTTGGATTTTCTGTTTTGTCCTCAGTTTTGTAGTTTGTGAGTTTTGAAATATTTGTTTGTTTCATTTAGGTTATCAAGTTTTTTGGTCATACAGTTATTCTTATTATTCCCTTATAATTGTTTCATCTCCATAAAGATGATAGTATTGTCCCCACTTTAATTTCTGATATTAGTGAGTTTAGTCTCTATTTTGTTTTTTGGTCAGTGTAGTTAAAGGTTTGTCAGTTTTGTTGCCTTTGTCAAAGAACCAACTCTTGGCTTTATTGACCTTTTTATTTTTTTATTTATTCTCTGATTTATTTGTCTCTGCTTTACTCTTTACTATTTCCTTCCTTGTTGCTATGGCTTAAATTTATTCTTTTTCTATCTTTTTTTAATATGGGAGATTAGGTTATTGACTTGAGGTTTTTCTCCTTTTTTAATGTAAACATTTGAGGTTAGTTTTCCTCTGGGCACTTCTTTAGCTGATACCATAAAATTTGGTATGTTTTGTTGTCATTTCATTCCTCTCAAAATATCTTCTAATTGTCCTTGTGATTTCTTCTTTGTCCTATTGAATATTTAAGAGTGTTGTTTAATATATGTGTTTTTGTGATTTTTCCAAATTTCCTTTTATTAATTGAGTTCTAATTTCATTCTGTTATGTTTTGAAAACATACTTTATATGATTCTAAGTATTTTTAAATTTATGAGATGTATTTTGTAGCCCAACTTCTGGAGAATGTTCCTTGTACCCTTGAGAAAAATGTCTGTTTTGCTGTTGTTGAAAGGAGAATTTTAGGTATGTTAGGTCTAGGTGGTGTAGCGTTGTTCATGTTTTGTAATTCTTTACTGATCTTCAACTATTCAAAGTTGAGCTATTGATGTCTCTGTAATTGTTGAACTGGCTATATCTCCCTTCAATTTTGTCATTTTTTGCTTCATTTATATTGTGACCCTGTTGTGATATTCATTTGCTTTTAATTTTTATGTATTTTTGATGAATTAATCCTTTTATATAATAATCTTCTTTGTCTCTCAAGTCTACGTTTGTTGTAGTTTATTTTGTCTGACAGTAGTACAGCCATGCCAACTGTCTTTTTGATATTATTTCCTTGGAATGTTTTTTCAATCCTTTTTCTTTCAAATCATTTGTCTCTGGATTAAAAATGAGTCTCTTATAGACAGGTTATTGTTAGATCATGTGCTTTATTGTTTTAAATTTATTTTGGCACTCTACCTGTCAATTGCAAATTTAAACTCATTTATTGTTAATGTGATTACTGATAGGGAAGAACTTGTGCCATTTTACTATTTGTTTTCTATGTATTTCTATGTATCTTTTTTGTTCCTCAGTACTTCTCTTATTTCTTTTTTGGTTAAATAGTTATTGTCCTGTGCATCATTTTAATTCACTTTAATTTCTTTTACTATATATTTATAAGTTATTTTTAGGGTTGCCCTGGGGACTTCAATTAACATATTAATTTATAACTAATTAAGATTAATAACAAATTTATTAAAATAACATACAGAAATGTTGCTCCATTATAGCCCTTGCCTTCCTTTTGTGTTATTATTGTCACAAATTCCATTAATGTACTCATTAGTAAAGATTTAATATTGTGTTATGCTGTTTTTCAAAATCATCCTTTAAAAAGGAGTCATAAAGAAAAATACATAAATACTGACTTGATATTTACCTCTGTAATTACCTTTACTGGTGTTCTTTATATCTTTTTGAAGATTTGAATTACTACCTATTGTTCTTTTATTTCTGCCTGAAGGACTTCTAAAGGAAGTATAAAGGAAGCCTTTCTTGTAGGGCAGGTCTACTAGCAACAAATTCTCAATTTTTGCTTATATGAAAATGTACTAACTTCTTGTTTGTTTTTTAAATTTTTTTAAATGTTTACTTATTTCAAAGGAAGAAAGAGAGAGAGAGAGAGAGAGAGAGAGAGAGAGAGAACAAGGGAGGGGGGGTGGAGAGAGAGGGAGACCCAGAATCCAAAGCAGGCTCCAGGCTCTGAGCTGTCAGTACAGAGCCTGACACAGGGCTCAAACTCATGAACCGCAAGATCATGACCAGAGCCAAAGTCAGATGCTTAACAAACTGAGCCACCCAGGCACCCCTCTTGTTTGTTTTTTAAAGACATTTTTACTGGGCATAAATTTTTAGTTGACATTTTTTTTCTGTTAGCACTTTAAAGATGCGATCCACTGGCTTTCGTCTTTAATGATTTTTTTTTAAGTTTATTTTGAGAGAGAGAGAGAGTGTTAGTGTGGCATGAGTGGGAGAGGGGCAGAGAGAAAGGGAGAGAGAGAATCCTGAGCAGGCTCTGCAGAGTCGGCAAGAGCCTGACACTGTGCTCAATCCCATGAACCATGAGATTATGACCTGAGCTGAAATCAAGAGTTGAACACTTGACTGACTGAGCAACCCAGGCACCCATATTCTTGGTGATTTTTGATGAAAAATCAGCTGTTAATCTTGTTGATGAACCCTTGTGTATAACAAGATGTTTTTCTCTTTCAGGGTCTGTCTTTAGCTTTAGCTTTCAGCAGTTTAATAAGGATGTGTCTTGGTGTGGATCTCTTTCAGTTTATCCTGCTTGGAGTTTGTGGATCTTCTTAGATGTGTATATTAAAGTTTTTCATGAAATTTGAGAAGTTTTTTCCATCATGTTTCAAATAGACATTTCTTTCTCTTTATCCCCCCTCTCTCCTTCTCTCTTTCCATCCCTTGCTCTTTCTTCATTTTTTGGTCTTACTGGATAGTGTCAGTAGATCTTTGTTCAAGTTCATTGATTCTTCTGTCTTCTCTAATCTACCATTGACCAACTTTAGTGAATTTTTCAATTCAGTTGTAGATCTCAACTACAGTATTTCTATTTTGTTATTTTTTAAGTTTCTATCCTTTTATTGATATTCTTTACTTGGTGAGCCATATTTCGTGGTTTACTTTGTTCCCTTCATGTTACTTATTACAGCTGCTTTAAAGTATTTTTCTGATATCCAATGTCTGGGCTTTCTCAGAGACAGGTTCTATTAATTACTTCTGTTCCTGTGTATGAGGCATAGTTTCCAGTTTGGCCCCAGGCACATCTTCTTTTTAATATTGGCTTAAACAGTGGTACCTATGTGAGCTTGCATCCCAATTGTTCGTGTCTAGTAGGTGTTCATCTTGTTAAATACCACCAGGAAGATTTTTCTCTTATCCTTGTATTTGGCTCTGTAACCCTCCAAACTGGTAAAATGCAAAGAAATATACATATTTCTGCATTTTCAATACCTAATACTTGAAGACAAAATAACTGCTGATGTAATTTCTTAGCTCACAGTGTTCGACCAACCATTCATTCATATTCTCTATTATTTTGTATAATTTCTGTCCTGGAATGGATGTATAAAGATTAATGGTGGGTGGCAGAATTCTCTCTGCCTCTAAAAGTGAAGGAATATCTACCTGGTTTTGCTGTTTGGCATGCAGCAGACAGTGAGGAGAGGTGAAATAACTTGCTACCCTATTTATTTTCTGTTTCATAAAACATTGCATGGAAAGCTACCAGTGTATTTTTCTTAATCCAGCACCTAGAGCTGAGTAGCAACTGGAAATTCTAGACTTAAGTAATAGGCTTTCTATCAGTCTTTATTTTTGGAAGGTGTGAATTTTCATCTTGTTCTGTTGCTTCATAGGTATTTTAGTGATAAATTGGAAAGGCTGTGGCAGAAGTTCCCAGCCAGATGCACTTTAAGCTGGAAGAAGAGAGTATGTTCTTTGTGTTCACACGTGTCCTGCAGCCAAAGTGTGCTATCATATTCCTTTGGAGTTTTTAAATTTTTTTTTCCCCAGCAGGAGCAGCCCTGAGTTGAAATATTTAAAGTTGGTGGACTGTAAAGTGATGAGATTCACTTGACACTATGGAAAACACAAAGCCTTTGGGTTTCATTATCTGTGCTGAATTTAATGAGCCATATGAGAAAAATAAAATTAACACCACATCATTGTGGGATGTTTAACACAAAGACAATTAGCAGCACAGGGAGTTGTCCAACCTAATCTGAGGTCCTAGCAACCCTGAAGGGTTAGTGTTTTTGTTCGATGTGCTTCCCAGGAGTTGTAGACTGAAATTTCTGCATGGCTAGGTCTAGAGCATGAACAGTCAGAGGGATGAATGCTCTGGATATGTTCTGTCATGTTGGCTACATCAAAGACTCTTTTCTCTTAGGTTCCAATTCCTTTTATAAGTTTGAAAATGAACAGGAGTTGCAATTAATGAGTCACCAAGTGAAAAAATCCTTCATCAGCACAGCACATCTGTGGGACAAATGTGGGAAACGAATGAGAAAAGTCACAAGGGCTGCTGACAGGGACCATTCATTTCACTTCCCTCAGAAAGGACATTTGATTTTCTTAAAACTGAAATCAAAAGAAGGAGCCATCACTCTTGAACACACATAAACATGCATGCATATACACAGGTCACTTTGGTTTTATCTGTCTCTGCTCTGAATTCATGTTACTATAAACAGAAGCTTGAAATCCAGTGGTTGAGTTTGATTAAACCTCCATCTGAGAGCATCTGAGAGTACGTATATGAGCAACCTCATTCTAAGATTTCATATGTATTATCAGTAACAACAAACATCTGTGACAGTAGTTCAAATAGAAGTAGAGAAATAGATTGAACTGAAATGACTCTATTCTATTTAAGCCTGTGATGTTTTTATTTCACAAAACACATTCCTTTGGTTGAAAGCCTTCAATCATGTGGCCCATCCCTCCTGGCCTCTCCCTGTACTTCAATTCCAAAATTCTATTTCTTCCTCACCTTTTACCTCTAGATCAGTTTTGTCCAATAGTACTTGCTGCAACTACAGAAATGTTCTAGATCTGCACTACATAATAAGGTAGCCAATAGCTTCACATTGCCTATTGAGCACTTGAAATGTGGTTAGAGTAGAATTTTAAATTGTATTTTATTTTGGATAATTTAAATTAACGTATCAATAGCCGCACATGGGTAGTAGCTACTTTATTGGACAGCATAGCTCTAGATTCTTACTATTTAAAGCTACAGCAGTAGCATTACCTAGAAACTTACAGGTATTCAGAATCTTGGACTCCACCCAGATACACTGCATCTGAATCTGAAGTTTAACAAGACTCTAGATGATGTTCATGTTCTGTAACGTTTGAGAAGCACTGCTCTCGATAACTTCATCATTCAAGATTGAGATCCAGAGTCCTTCCTTTAGGTAGTCAGGACCAACTTATCAGCAGTAGGCACAGTGCTAAGGACCCACAATCCTTTTAGAGACCCATGAAAATGTTAGAATTTCTTTTAAGTCATAATAAAACTGTGAACTTCTCAGTCAAATTATTAATAGTCATGTTTCTACACACACAGTCATATGTTATCATTTTATCTATACATGGAAGAAGGGACCAATGAAGGCAAAAGTGTTCAAGTCACGTGGATGTCATAATGTGGCCCTGTTGGTATCATCTTTGCATCATTTCTTCCTGCCTCTTGTGGCTTGCTGATCATTCTCATCACACAGTGCTACGTAAGTGTAGTGACTCCTATGGCCACTGCATTATCCTCTAAACCCCTTAAAGGCAAAAACAGTGTCTTGCATGGGTTTATAGCACCAAGCCTGTGTTGTTTCATACATCTGGTGCTTGATAAATGTACAAAAGAAGGAAGAAAAGGCAGGGCTAGATTCTGATAGATTAGTAGTTTACTGAAGGGAATACATACTGATAGCCAGATCCCTTAAGCTGATTTTGATGAGATAAAAAAAACAAAATGGAACCCTCAAAGTCCTTATAAACCAGCCTCTCATTAGGAGGTATACAGAAGAAGTAACTCTGCGTTTCTTGGCAGAAAACCATGACTCATGTGCTGTGGTGAACAAAGAGCAGTTCCCTTAGGGTGAGGACACCTGATTTTCTTTTCTTCGTTATTTCACTAATTTCTTGTACATTTGGGCAGGTCATTTCACTTTTGATTTCTCAATTTTCCATTGGTAAAATAAAATAATGAAAAGCTAACTCTTTTTGAATTCTGTGTCAGTGACTTTCCTGACAACTTTTAGTGATGAATTCATTTACTTTTCATAAAACTTTATTGTTATCCCATTTTACATATGAGGAAACTAAAGCACAAAGAGCTTAGCTGTCTTGCCTAAGATCACACAGCTAGGAACTAGAGGAGTCAGTCCTGAAATAGGCTATCTGAGCCCGGGGTCTAAGTTGAACCATTATTCTGAGTTGTCAGAGATAAATGACTACATTTGATATAGTGCTATGGGCAGAGTTGTGTCCCCCCAGATTCATGTATTGAACTCCTAATATATGAATTATTATCTCAGAAAATGAAAGTATTTGGAAATAGGATCTTTAAAGAGATAATTAATTTATAAACCAAGGAAAAGGTTCTTAACTCTAGAGAACGAACTGAGGATTACCAGAGGAGAGGTGGGGGGAGGGGAGGGGAGGGGTGAAACAGGTGATGGGGGAGTAAGGAGTACATTTGTCCTGATGGGCACTGGGTGTTGTATGGAAGTGATGAGTCACTATATCGTATGCCTGAAACTAACATAACACTATATGTTAACTATACTGGAATAAAGAAAAAATAATTAATTTAAAATCAGGTCATTAGGGTGGGCCTTAATGTAATATAACTGATGTCCTTATAAGAAGAGGAACTTAGCACACAGATGCATACAGAGGGGGAAGGCCATGTGAAGATACAGGAAGATGGCTATCTACAAGCCAAGGAGAGACACCTCAGGAAAAAAAAAAATTCTGCCAACAGTTTGATCTCAGACTTCTAGCCTCCAGAATCATGAAAATAAATTTTCATTGATTGACCTACCCAGTTTGTAGTACTTTGTTATGGTAGCCTTAGCAAGCTAATGCATATACCATGAGGCTCCTTATATAATAAAAAATAAAGGGTATTACTAAAACCTGCAAATGTAGGTTCTCATTTATTCATCCAATACACATTATCCTTTATTATGTAAAAGGGGTGTGTTGGTTGCAACAAGAGATAAAAAAGAATCACCCCGATATGGATGTGTCTGTATGACTGAATCACTGATTAATGTTACAGTCATTTATTTTCAATCTCCCCCACCAGAATATCCACTCCATGAAGGCAGCGCACATTGAATAAATATCTGTGGATTGGGTGGATGACTGAGCAGGGTTATTGAACAAGGTCCATTGCTGGGTTGTAGGATAACAGTCTAAATAGGCCACTGTCGTCATTGTTGTTCTTTTATTTTATTCTTTTCATTCTTTTTAAACACACCTTCCTCCTCAAACACCAGTAAAGCTGTCTCTTTCTGTTCCTAGCTCATGGACTACATCCTCACCTTTCTCTCCTTTCTCCCGGCGCTGTAACAGTTTTGTTTAAGTCTTTCAGTTCCTCCTGTAGCCTCACAGGCCTCTCCCTCTATGCCCTTCGATGATATAGCATTACAGAATCTTTGACTCTGGTAAAGTAGACACTTTTTGGGTGGCAGAGGTGGAAAAATGGTGGGCGGAAGGAGAGATGAGAAGGGAGAAAATTGTGTTGGCAACTTCTAGGTTTACTTTGGTGGTCTGAATGAAAGAGGGCATTTTGTGAATATTGTGAACTCTCATGCATATACTTTTTATTTCATCAGAGAAGAATCCTGTTTTCAAGATGCTTATAATCCAGTAGCAAGCAAAAGGCATGTGCATAAAAAATGACAATACTAAAAAAGATGTGACAATTTCATATTAGTGTGCTTAGCTCTATGCTTTAGTTGCCTATTGCTGCATAACAAATTACTCCAAAATCTAATAGCCTGAAAGGACAAATATTTATTATCTCACAATTTTTTGTGAGTCAGGGATCTAATGCAGCTTACGTTTTTATTGGCAGGATTCAGTTCCTCACAGGTTATTGGGCTGTGTTCCTTGGCTCGTGGGTGTCTCCATGAGCAGCTCACAACATGGCAGCTGGCTCCCCTCAGAAGCCAGAGCCAAGGAAAGTGAGCAAAATGAAAGCCAGATTCTTTTTTTAATCTAATCCCAGAAGTGACACCCTCACTTTTGCCTTATTTGTTGGAAGCAAGCCACAGTGTACAGCCCTCAATCAAGGGGAGGGGATTACACAAGGGCATGAATACTAGGAAGTGGCGATCATGGGAGCCATCTTAGAAATTATCTGCCACGTTCTTGTTGCCACTTAAGAAACACATTATGAATGAATAAGTATAAAGTGAGAGGAGGGGTAGACAAATTTGGGGAAGGAAAGGGATATAGGAAGGATTCTTTAGGGGATAAAACACTTTAGTTAGACTTTAATGGTGAATAGGATTAGGTCATGTGGAAGTGAATGAAACATATTTATAGGTAAAGAAACAGCACCAATGAGAATCTGGAGGCAAGAAAACCAGAGAGAGGAAAAAATATGAGATCTGATATCATTAAAGGTGTCACTATATGTATACCATAAAGACTTTTATTATATATGCTAAACTAATGAAGTGTTATTCTTGGTGAGGGGTGGCCTGTCTTAGCTCAGGCTGCTAGAACTAAGTACCATCGACTAAGTGGCTTAAAATACTGTTCGATCTTATAGTTCTGGAGGCTGGAAGTCCCAAGATCAGGGTACCAGCATGGCCAAGTTGTGGCTTGCAGGTGGCTACTTTCTTGATATATCCTCACATGGTGCCAGGTGGGGTGGGGGACCATATGTGCTCTCTTCTTATAAAGACACTAATACCATCATGAAGACCCCATCCTAAGACTTCATATAGACCCACTAATCTTCTAATATCATCTCCTTAGGGATGATATGATATGCATTTCTAGGAGACACATACATTCAGTCTGTAACATGGCCTTGTTCAGAATTTCTGCAAAGAAATTCAAATTCATGAAGAGTAAAACTATAGTTCTTAAGGGGCTCCTAGGTGGCTCCTTCAAGGAAGCATCCGACTCTTGATTTTAGCTCAGGTCATGATCTCACAGTTCATAAGATCGAGCCCCATGTTGGGCCCTGCACTGACAACATGGAGCCTGCTTGGGATTCTCTCTCTCCCTCTCTCTCTCTGCTCCTCCTCAGCTTCTGTACTCATATGTGCTCACTCGCTTTCTCTCTCTCTCAAAAAAAAAAAAAAAAAAAAAACCACAAAAAACTATAGTTCTTAAGATATTTCTCCTAACCCAAGGATTCAAAACTACAGATGTCATTGTGTTCATTTAATTGACTTCCCCTGATATTGGAAACAATCCCTGCTTATTCTTCCTCTCTATCTCTGCTGCTTCAGTTAATGTACCTGCCATTTGGTGGTTGTGTAGCATGACCATCAAATATCTTAGACCGGTCCCAAAGCATTCACTACATGGATTGCTGTAGAAGTTAAAAAATGAAAATAGAAGTAATTCATGGTGGCACATGGTTTTGAATTATACAGTAAATAATAGAATCAAGTAGCAAGGGTAGATTTCATTTTTGTTTCCAACCGGAATAAATGTCCTCCCAAGAGGTTGCTTGAGTCTGAAAGAAAATACCAAGCATTAGGCTTATCCTAATGCTTCCTTCCAGGAACAGAATCTTTTTTTTCCTGTTTATTTTGAGGAGGGAGTGCGTGGGGGGAAGAGAGAGAGAGAGAAAGAGAGAGAAACAGCACAAGTGGAGCAGAGAGAGAGGGAGAGAGAATCCCAAGCAGGCTCTATGTTGTGAGCACAGAGCCTGACCCAGAGCTCCATGAGATCATGACCTGAGCTGAAATCAAGAGTCAGACTTGTAACTGACGGAGCCACTCAGGCGCCCCAGGAACAGAATCGCATGAGTGTTTTTCACTTTTCCTTGCCCGCTTTCTGCTGTCAGTTACACTATGGGTAGATAAGAGAACAGGCAGATTTATCTATGTGGGAACAAATGTCTGCCATCAGGAAATCTAAAGTATATGCACTTGGTTAAAAATAGAATAACCAACATTGATTTATTGTAAAAAAAAAATGTTCAGCATTATAGGTATGAGGTAAATTCTTGAATTAAATATCAATGTTTCAAAGTCTACAGTTATATTTTAAGTATCTTGTCTTTGGGTGATAGAAAGAAAGAATAATTGTGAATAACAATTAAGAATTATTTTATCTTTTCCATTTGTCACACTTTTTAAAAGAATCATTCATTGTTATTTAAAATTCTGGGCAAATTTCAAAGTGATGCTTCAAGTCGTCTATTAATACAATATGGAAAGGTCTGAAATTTTAACTTTAAAAAATGTTTTGACATTTTTATTCATTTTACTGTTCAATCTATTACTTTAATACCTTCAGAAAATGGGGGGAATCTAAGGATTTTAAATGACTGAAAAGGGAAGGCGTACAAATGATCTGTTGCCAAGAGTTGTAAAAATACATCTCCTTCAAGATACAATTTTAAGACTGTGTGTGTTGGTGGCTGAAGGGGTAGGCATGGGTAGATGAGGGCTGGCAATTAGAGGAATGTACGAAAGTGGAATGAGGGGATGTTAGTGCTAATCTGTAGTGTTCTGTAATCCTGACCTGTTGCTTGTCTTCCTTTTTTCCTCCCTCCATCCTTTCTTCTCTCCTTAAATGAAGGCACGAAACAATTTCTTTACATTTTGAGAATGAGTTAGAGGTGG
Source organism: Lynx rufus (assembly GCF_022079265.1). Taxonomy (NCBI): domain Eukaryota; kingdom Metazoa; phylum Chordata; class Mammalia; order Carnivora; family Felidae; genus Lynx; species Lynx rufus. The sequence continues at coordinate 20,459,239 of NW_025814824.1, forward strand.
GTCAGTGGGGAATTGGAAAGACCTGATTAACTACAGGCACGTAAATGATTTAGGAGATTCCTAAAATACATCTGGGGTCTGCTTTTAGTTCTTTTCTGGAAAGACATTGTTTATCACATTGGGAGGCCCTATGCAAATAAATATGTGTGAAATAGTGGACATGAGCAGAGTTGTCCCATGCATTTCCTCCATTTTGACAAGTGATGGTGCTCCCAGGGCTAAAAGAAAATTCAGAGGCAGTTTGCTGTTTGCCTATCCTAGAGAAACTCATTTGGCCTGCTGTCCTCTCTTCTCCAGTTCTCTAAGCTACCTACCTTACTTCTCTTGGTGAACTAGTTGGCCTTTCAGGATAAACCATAATAAGAATAAAAACATCCAGTTGGTTGAATGAAGCTTTGTTTAAAAAAAAAAAGTGTATCCTGCTAGTATTCAACCAATTAATCAGTCAACCCCACCATTTCATGATCTGTTGGAGTTGATTACCCCACCTCCTTATTCTCTGAAAATGCCAGAATCATACAGGGACGACCCCCAATTTCCTTCTCTGCTACAGCCCCTACAGATCTCTGTCACCACACTCATTCTTGTCTTCCTGGATCCTTTGTTAGAGAGTGAGGTTGATCTATGATTTAGATTCTGTGTCTCCCTAGAATGTGCCCCTTGTTCTATCAACTCCCCCCCCACTCCAGTCTCCACTCCACCCCCAGCCTCCACACCTTACCTTCATCTTATCCCTTGTAAATGGCTCTTTCCTTTAGCCAATGAAGTATGCTGTCCTACAAAACAATAAAATAAAGCCTCCTGTAAAGGTGTGTATACCTCTAATTACCATCCCATTGCTCTCCTTCTCACAACTTATCTTATTGAAAAATGAGGCATCTTGAGTCTCCTCCTCTCTCTGATACCACCTAGTTTCAGTTCTCTCCTTTCTATTGCATCCGCTTTTGCTAAGGTCAACAAGTAATGTCAGGTCTAAATGGCACTTTCCAATCTCTGTTTCACTACCACGATTTGATCTCTTGCCTTTGGCCACTCACTCTTAGAGCCTTCACATTCCTGGGTATCCCCAACAATTATTACTTCTGATTTTCCTCCAAAGTCTCGGACTGCAATTTCTCTTTCTTCTTTATGTATTCCCCTCGCACTGTGCTCCTCCTTTGGGAAGAATGCCACAATGTGCTACCCAGATCTACCCCATCAGGAATAAAGGACTAGTCCCCTTATTAGTTGGGAGTGCTGCCCGAAGTTGGCCATCAGCTGACAGCCCTCTTTGGGCAATGCCTTGGTTGCAAATCCCTGCTTCACCTGGGGTTATGCCTCATCAAGGGAGAGCTTACAGTGAAACACTGATCAACACAGGGCATAAAGGCCCCCATAACCCCAAATCTGAAGAATTATTCCAGCTCTCCAGGGTTTGCTGATAACATGTGGGACTGTGTGCTGCTCAGCTTCATCCTCTATTGAATCATACTTCCTTCTACAGGTGTGCATCCCACAAAAACTTCCTAATATCCTGCACTCACATCTCCATCTGAGGGTTGCTTCCTGAGGAAGCCAATGCATAATAACCCCTGAAGTGTTTGACTCAGTGGACCACTGAATCATTTTAATGAATAATCTACAAATGATTGACCTGGTTTTATCAGAAACTGTTTTAGAGTTTTTATAATCTAGCGAGAGGGGAATGGTTAGAAAACAGTAAAAAAAAAAAAAACAAAAAAAACAAAAAAACAAGAAAACTAATACGTTGGAAAAAGTAAAAATTATAATTTTGTGTAGGGCTGTGTCACTTTTAATGTATTTTAGCCCTCACATTTCTTTAAAATCTATAAGAGACAAGGGTAAGAGAGATGAAAAAGGATAACCAAAGTATATAAGAATGAGTAGTTATAATAACTTTTGTAAAGAACCATGCAGGTTATAATGAACTTCCACTGGGGTTATCTCATTTGATTGTTAAACCATTGCTTGAAGTGAGGTTATTAACACACGTTTATGAGTGAAAAAGTGGACTCTGAGAGTTTAAGTGATCTAGCTGAGACCACACAGCTACGAAACAGATCATAGTATGTTCAGAGCAGGGAGGACGTGAGAACAGCTGCATTTCTAACTGCTTGTGTCATTTGTCTGTTCTCTGTGATGGCCCTGGATTGATGTAGCCAGGAACGTCATGTGCTACTGATTGTACAATTAGTCTATGTCATCTCTCCTTTGACAATATAACTATACAAGAAGAGAAAATGGGCCTCAGTCAGTGTCCTGTCCCTCCTTAAGGTCTAACGGTCTTGGTACTTTTTTCTCACGATTCCCGTGTTCACTTTTACCACTGCTGATCTTTTCATTAACACTGTCTTCTCTTTTACTCATAATTTTAATCCAGTATCAATCCATAGAATGTTTTGTGATGATGGAAATATTCTGTGTCTGCACGGATCAGAACAGTAGCCTCTAGTCGCTGTGGCCGTGGCCATTGAGCACTTAGAATGTGGTTAGTGGACTGAGGAAAAGACTTTTTAATTTCATTGAACTTTAATTGATTTACATTTACATTTAAATAGCCACATGCGGTTAGTGGCTCCCGTGTTGTACAGTGTATAGTCTACACTCCCTGGTGCCACAGCCCAGCTGCTTCTCAAGTCCTCCGGTTTCCTTCCCCCATCCTGATTTTCCTGGATGAAGGGGCTTCATTTCTACCCTTTCTCTCCTTATCCTACTCTTTACCTGTCCAGCAACACTGCAATGGATCCCAGTCTCCCCAGTGCCGCACAAATGAGGCTGTTCTGAAGAAGGATACCAGCCTCATGTTGCTGCCATAGAGGCTCCTTGGTCTCTGGATAGCACTTTGTTCTCAAATTGTGTACAAATACTCTGAAATTCATCTCGATTTGTTTCTCATGTTGTGCAAAAGAGAGAGAGACAGAGACAGAGACAGACAGAGAAGCTTTCTTTAAGCCCTCCCTGGTTTGTGTAGGTATTATATGTGACTGGTTAATTCACCGTCACCCCAAGTAAATTATTTCACATCTCTGAATCACATGTGGACTATTATGCTTAGCAGGGTACCTCTCATCCGTCCCTATCTAAACTCAGAATAGCCCTTTTGCCTAGCATTTCTCAGTCCAAATCAATGACCCATTTCTGTGTGTCTTCACAGTTCTCTGTGGCCTCGCTCATTATGGCTTGAATCAGATTATCAGGATTTGTGTAGTTTTGTGTTACTGAATTGTGGATTCTTTAAGGACAGGATCATGCTGCATGCATATTTGTATCCATCACTGTGAGACAGAATGCTTGAGACAAAAAATCTTTACGGAATCGATATATCCTTTGAGGCTCTGAAAGTCACACCTTCTCTTCACTGGTTCATCCACTTTCTTTTCCTGAGGTCCCACTCTAAGAAAATGGTGTTCTGAGTTAAGAATTCCTTTCACATTTTACCTGAATTGCTCTCCTACCAGTACCGGTATACATTCCATTTAAATAATTGTGGATCCTCTGGGTTTTTATGGTTTCATGTCAGTAACTTCTTTGACATTGGCTACAGCAACTTCTTTCTAGATATGTCTCCTGAGGCAAGGGAAACAAAAGCAAAAATAAACTGTTGGGGCTTTATCAAAATAAAAACTGCATAGAGAAGGAAACAATCAACAAAACTTAAAGGCAACCTACAGAATGGGAGAAGGTATTTGCAAATGACATATATGATAAAGAGTTTGTATCCAAAATGTATGAAGAAGTTATAAAACTCAATACTCAAAAAAAAATGAATAATTCACCTGAAAAATAGGCAGAAGACGTGAATAGACATGTTTCCAAAGGAGACATCCAGATGGCCAACAGTCACATGAAAAGATGCTCAACATCACTGATCATGAGGGAAATACAAATCAAAACTACAATGAAATATCACTACACACCTGTCAGAATGGCTAAAATCAAGAACACAAGAAACAATAGGTGTTGGCAAGGAAGTGGAGAAAGGGGAACCCTCTTGCACTGTTGGTGGGAATGCAAATTGGGAGGGCACTCTGGAAAACAGAATGGAGGGTCCTCAAAAGTTAAAAAAGTTAAAAATGGAACTACCCTACAATCCAGCAATTGCTCTACTAGGTATTTACCCAAAGAATACAAAAATACTAATTCAAAGGGATACGTGCACCCCAATGTTTATAGCAGCATTATCTACAGTAGCCAAATTATGGAAACACCCCAAGTGTCCATTGACTGCTGAATGGATAAAAGAAGATGTTTTATATATATATATATATATATATATATATATATATATATATATGTATATATATGTGTGTGTGTGTGTATTATACACACACACACACACACACACACACACACACTAGAATAGAATATTAGCTATAAAAAAAGAATGAAATCTTGCTATTTGCAACAATGTGGATGGAACTAGAAAGTATTTTGCTAAGCGAAATAAGTCAGAGAAAGACAAATACCACATGATTTCACGCATATGTGGAATTTAAGAAACAAAACAAATGAGCAGAGGAACGAAAGAGAGAGGCAAGCCAAGAAACAGACTCTTAATTACAGAGAACAAACTGATGGTTACCAGAGGGGAGGTAGGTGGGGGGAAGGATAAAATAGGTAATAAGATTAAGAAGTGAACTTGTGCTGAGCACCAGGTGATTTATGGAAATGTTAAATTACTATACTGTACACTTGAAACTAATATAAACTGTTAACTAACTGCAATTAAAATATTAAATAAATAAGTGTGGTTCCTAGAACATTTGTTTATCAACTTATTTCTCTGTATGTATGTGTTATGGTTGCATTTTATTCACTTCGGGTATATTTGCTACTTCTTTTGATTTTTTGCAAATATAACAGTGGAAGCAATATTATCTATTAAGTATCTCCAACATTTGGAAGCATTATTGTATGGCCTGATATCATCTTCACAATCTTTGTGTCTCTCATCTTGCCCCCACCTCTTCTATTTTTCATCACTATCCTTAATTATGCCAGGAAGTCCCATGATGGGACTGCCCCAATTGTAAATTCTCAGTAATTATTATCTCCTGAATATGCCAGATGTGACTAAATTTGCCAAAGCTCAATATACACTTGACAAGTTATTTTTTAAAATTTTTTAATGTTTACTTATTTTTGAGAGAGACAGAGACAGAATGAGAGTGGGTTAGGGGCAGAGAGAGAGGGAGACACGGAATCCAAAGCAGGCTTCAGGCTCCGAGCCATCAGCACAGAGCCCAACGCGGGGCTCGAACCCATAAACCACGAGATCATGACCTGAGCCAAACTCGGATGCCTAACCGACTGAGCCACCCAGGCGCCTCTACATTTGACAAAGTATTAAACACTAAATCAAAATGTGCTTTAACACCTACACACATGAACTGCTGCAGTGAATAAAAGCTTCTGATGAAGAAAGTTATTTATCCTTTTTGATAATTTCAAGTAAGTCAGCCTAGATGTGGAATCTGTGATGTTCATTTTTCCAATTCTAGCTATCTTCCCTTGGTAGCATGAATATGATTCTTGAATTCCTTTGATTCATGACACAATGCCATATTGAATATTTCCTTAATTGCAAATTTGATTTTCAGTCACATTCAGGCTTATCTCATTGTGCATTATTATTATTATACCCGTCAACAGAGTATCCCTGCAATTGCCCCTTTTGAACTTGAACACATTTGGTGATCTGCAGGAGTGATGCTTAAACAGGGAATATGGCACCAAGCAATTAAAATGGACACCTGCAGGAGCAGGTTGGGTTCTAGAGGCCTCCTGCTGGGCCAGGCTTTAAACCTTTAGCTGCAAGAGAGTTCTTGGGAGCTTCCAAGGTGAGTTGTTAAGGCAGCCAAGGGAATGGGTGGTAGATGACAGTCATGGTCGGGATAACTGCCTTTACCAACTGGTATGGAGTAGTTCAATGGCCATGCATGCCTGCTGAATATCAGCCTTGATGATGTGTCTGTTTAGGAACCAACAGAAAAGAAAATAGTCATTTAGGTGTTTAGAATATGTGTTAGAAGAGCTAATGCTCATCTACTTCTAAACTTTTTGACTTGCACAATTATATTTGTCATTAAACAGTTATAAAGAGAACATGTTCTGCTTGGAGCAGAATTCACCCTATTCTGAAAGAGACTTAATACATTAGCAGGTGAGACACATGAACACACAGATTCACTCGTTAGAACTCAGGTATGAATTGGGAAGCTTTTTCTAACTGACCCATCTTCCTGAGTCCAAGTGATAAATAGGAATGAGCTCAGTATGGGAGATGAAGGAGTAGAAGGAAGAACATTCTAGGAAGATGGAACATTATATGCAAAGGCACAGAAGGGAGAAGGATCATGCCAGGCCAAGTTTGGACAACCTTCAAGCAGGTTAGATTTGCTGGAGGGATGGAGAGAAGAACTTTCTCGAGCAGGATTGATAAGACACCAGGCTGGAAAGGTGTACAGGAGCTGGGTATAAAAAGTCATAATGAGAAAAAAAAAAAGTTCATTCATTCCAAGACAACAGTGAGGAAAGGATTTGGAGCAAAGAGGAAGAAATTTGTCTCAATACAAAGGATAATGGCAGAGCCTTGAAGTGGAGCCCAAAGAAGATGAGCCTTACATATGGGGAGAGACAGGAACTGCCTCTTTTCATTTGTAAAATCAGAATTTTCCACAACGTTTATTGATGGAGGTTTCCTACAGAAGCTTTTTATAACCACTGAATGGCCATGGGGAAGTACTGGTGTGAAGCTTTATGGTCGAGTTAAATCCTATTTATTGTTAAAAAAAAAAAAAGTCTTTAGGCATGAGGCCAAGGTGTTGGAGGCTATTACACAGTCTGAAAAGATCTATTTGATCACCTCCATCTGAGTCATAACCCAGGCCACTAATGACATGAAAACTCTCTCCCAGCATGACTTGCTCCTTCCAGCAGCGCTCAGTCAGAAGCAGCCAGCCTATTGCCCAGTGATCAGAACCCTTTTGCAGCTGGAGCTCTGTGCGTGCAACGCCACACGCACAAGATACAGAAAACTGCCTTGCGATCAGATTAACAAGGAGTTTATCCTCTTCTCTCTGGCCTCCAGTATTAGCACCTCTGATGATAACTTGGAAATGCTGAGCCCCTGGAGGGGAGGAAACATCCCTTGAGGAGGTCAAGTGTAAACCAATTATCTTCCCAGTGCAAATTTACCAGAACTGCTTGGATTCCTAAATGTTAGTAGGGTTGAAATGTTGTAAAAATCAAGTAATTATATTAGTAGCTCACTTTTGACTATTTGCAAACTTTCAGACTGTAATAATTATTTCCCTCTGTAGAATGAAGCAAAGTAAGAGTTAATTAAAATTGTCCTTTCGTTGTGGTGCCTAATAAAATTTAGATTGTCTTTTTGAAATAATTGTATTGTTCACAGAAGGGTCAAATACCAGTTCATGGTTTATAATATGAAATATATTTTACTTAACAAACCCATACACAGCACTTATCATGTTCTAGAGACTTTTTAAATAGCGACTGTAATCATCAGTGGTTCTGTACAGTTTATGTCTGAGCAACAACCCCTTGACCTTATCCATCTAGCCCTTCTCTGGCTCTGGCTACTTCCTTGGCTACATCTAGAAAGATCAAGACTCATGATATTTTTGTCATGCCAGGCTATCTAAGGCTTCATCAGTTCCATGAACTTTTGAAGTATTTACTTTCTAAAGTGTTATCTCCACAGTGAGAATTCATACAGCAAACATTTTAGGCCTTTTCTATGTGCAGACACACTAATAGGCACTAGAAAGAGAGTCATTAAATATGGGCACAAAGCTTCCATTCTAGTTGGGGCATATAGGCAATCAACAATTACCAAGATAGTGATGATGGCTGTTGAGGCCCTTCACTATATACATTTTTATCATTTAGCTTGAATTCTCTCCAAAAGTACAGCCTGAGCCAAGTACCTGTGTAGTAGAGATAATCCCAGGAACATGGAGCGAGGAGATAGAGTGGAACAGAAGGAGGAAAAATCAATACAAGCATACATAATCAAGGTGATGACCACAGTGGACACCAAGGGCTCCATTTTGCCTGTGTTTTTTGAGAAGGTTATAGAATGTCTTTCAGACTTTCCACTTAAGGTTTAAAAGGGAAAAATAGGTGTATATCAGTTCCTGCTCCCCATTATTTGAGGTAATTCTCTGCTCTCCCATTCCAGGTTGCACATGCCTGCCTACCAAGTAACAGAAAGATGCTGCCATTGCACTGTGAGCTGAGATTCACATGGAACTGTTCCATAGAGCTATGGCTGGAATCAGAGGTGAGGTCAAAGGGAGGAGGCAGAATAGAGGTATTTGATACAGTCCAGTTTATACTGCTCATACCCATACATGCTTACCTTAAATCAAGGCTTCAAGATGGTATCCTGCTGTAATCTCTGCAAGTACTTACCAAAGATTGGTGGAAGAAGTTCCAAGTTTTCACAGGAATAAATGGTCCCAGGGCCATCAGTGATACTCAAGCATCTCTCCCCTCAGCTCTCCATTTTAGATTCATTTCAGCTGGTCTGAGTTGTTTGCCTGGGGAGGGTGAGCCAGACCTTCATTCCTGAAGGGTGTTTTGAACCTTTAGATTCATTTCCATAGTTTGGAAATGTTTGTTACAATCATTTTTTCATCATCACCACCAGGAATGGAAGCAAAGATACCTCAGTAAAGAGTTCTAGACACTTCTGTCAGTCCCTGTTTTGTAGCCTACTCCTTATGACATCCTGTATCAGTGATACCCAAGATTAACTTCTTTTGTTGTCATCATTTTGGTTTTTGTGGCTGATCTACCAGCATGAGTTCCTTGATATGACCAGGTTCAGTGGAATTTCTACTGTGTTTTCTGATGGGAACCTTCCTTCCCTGGGAACTATGGTGACTAACTGAGAAGATCTTAAGGTTTGGGGACAGAAAGCAGTAATTTCTCATTGGGTGAGTGTGAGAATTGTTCACAGAAGCAATATCCACCCCTGATTTCTGGGTTCATTTAGTCTAGCCTTTGGGGCCAAAGTGCTGGATATTGGTTCTTGGTCTTGTGCTGTGCTGTATCAAGAAGACAGAACCAACACTGTAGATGATTTCCCTCCAGCTGGCTCCTCCATTATTATTTTATTATAGGTTAGCTCCTTCTGATGATATAGTATACAGCAGGACTAGTGGCCCCTGTGACTATATGCCCAGTATCTCACCTTCTTTGCCATAAAATGGGCTCCTTGCTTTAAGGCAGCACTGTGTGTGATGACTCAGAAGGCAAGTCACCTGTCCACCTCATGGTTTAATGGCTCCTCTGCACTGGATTATTTGTGAGCACTAACACCCTGAAACACAATAGTCCACAGATTCTGTGTCCTCACCAATGGGTCCAGGCAGAACTGTCTGTCCTGCCATGGCTAGACTCAGAGGCAAGACTGAAAGGGATGTGAGGGGGGTACAGGAGGCATCTTATGTAATGTTGTGTTAAACTACCTATTTATCTTACTATATTGATCCCTAGATGATGAGACTGTTTAGGGGAGAGGCTACATCACATTGGTGTAGCCAGCACACTCAGCACAATGTTTGGGATTCAGTAAACACTTATGTCATTTTATTTTGTAATGTGAAGCATGCATGCAAATGTGCCTAGAGATACTTTTGGTCTTCCTTTCTTCCAAATAAGGGAGATAAATAAGGGCTAATGATGAGAAGGGACTGGTCTAAGTTCCTCTGTCCACTTAGCAGCAAAGGCAACGGTAGCTCTTAAGTCTGACCCCAACGCCACAAATCTTCATCATGCTAAAATCTTCTTGGTGGAGACTGGGCATAGTTTCTAACGCCCCAAGACAGTCAAAGTGATACTGATTTCTGAGTATAAAGATAAGTTATAAAACTGTAAAGGATTATGGAACTACTATGTTCTGATAATATAAGTTGCATATTCATTATATATATTCTTTCATTATAAGATGCAAATCTGAAGTCCAGGCCACTGGGGAACATTTCCCCACTGACCAAATGACTTTGGAAAATTATTACTTTTTCATGTGTTTCCACAAACTTTATTTTCTTTTGTTATCCCTTGATGGAACTTATAATTTCTTTTTTTTTTTATTTATTTATTTATTTTTTAATTTTTTTTTCAACGTTTATTTATTTTTGGGACAGAGAGAGACAGAGCATGAACGGGGGAGGGGCAGAGAGAGAGGGAGACACAGAATCGGAAACAGGCTCCAGGCTCCGAGCCATCAGCCCAGAGCCTGACGCGGGGCTCGAACTCACGGACCGCGAGATCGTGACCTGGCTGAAGTCGGACGCTTAACCGACTGCGCCACCCAGGCGCCCCTATAATTTCAACCAAGTAAGGGTTGGGATTACTAAAGTTGTACACTGAAAGCAAAGACTTGAGTTGATGGAGTGTTTCAGAGGGAGGAAGCATGGAGTAATGATTAAGAACAAAATGTCATTCTTTAAAAAAATCTGACAATTTTCAGTCAAATTAAGTATTCTTTTTTTTAATTTTATTTTTTATTTTTTAAAATTTACATCCAAATTAGTATATAGTGAAGCAATGATTTCAGTAGATTCCTTAATGCCCCTTACCCATTTAGCCCATCCCACCTCCCCCAACCCCTCCAGTAACCCTCAGTTTGTTCTCCATATTTATGAGTCTCTTCTGTTTTGTCTCCCCTGTTTTTATATTATTTTTGTTTCCCTTCCCTTATGTTCATCTGTTTTGTCTCTTAAAGTCCTCATATGAGTGAAGTTAAATTAAGTATTCTTAATATCCGTGATCCATAACTCTACTCCTGGGTACCTAGCTTAGAAAAAGTCTTGTATAAATTCACGAAGGGAATGTGTGCATATGCATACAGCATTCTGAGTATAGTGGTGGTGACTAAGAACAAATTCAGTGTTTCTCACCAGAGAAACGATACATGTATTGGTTTGAAGGCTAATACAACCACACTAAGAAACTCCAGAAGACTCATGGCTTAAATAAGATAGAATATATGTGTCTCCATGCAATAGGTATCTGAGTTTCAGTTGCCTGAAGCTTATATGGCAACTCCATGGTGTCTCTGGCGAAAATTCTTTCCAGTTTGATTCTCTGCCATCCCAACACGTACTTCTGCCTTGAGGTCTAAAATGATTGCTGTGGCTCTAACCAGTAGAAATAGGGGAAAGGGAAAGTGGAGGGTCTACCACCTCTATTTAGAAACACAGCCTAGAAGTCTGACATATTACTAACATTCATATGTCATTATTCAGAACATAAGTCACATGACTATATCTAGCTTCAAGGAACTCTGACAAATGCAGTTTTTAGCTGGACAGCCATGTTCTCAGCTGTCCACTACTGCTAAAGGAAGGAGGCATGAATATTGAAGAAGAATTAGCCGTCTCTGGCATTATAAGATTACAATAAGTATATATTATTCAATAAAATGCAGCGGTAGTTAGAATCAATGAACTATATGTATTCCAACAACATTGATAATTCTTACAAACAGAATGCTGAGTGAGAAAGGGAGAGAGATGGAGACAGAGAGATGAGAATGGGCTATAAGAGAATACTTGAATAAATAAATACAAATATATAGATAATTCTTATAAACAATTATGGGGCCTTGAAAGGATAAACATATTGTGCTAAGAAATAAAAGTTTAGTAAGCCACACATACATACTCAATCTAGTTCTAGCATACGGTCCACTGAAAGTTCCATAAATGCCCAAGGCCAATTTTTTCATGATCTGAAAATGGTAATTATACTGTTCATATAAGATGAACTTGTATACTTAAAGCACTTATTATGGTGCTTGACACACAGTAAATTCTCAGTAGAGATTAGCTGTTATTACTATTTATTATTATTATTATTATTATTATTATTATTAGAGACATTGCATAAAGATTGCATGTGAGATCAGGACCTTATGGAAAGTTGGCTCTTGGTAAATATTGGTTGGATGCACAATAAAAGAACAAAGAGCATGTTGGTCACAATTGTTAGAGATGAATGAATTGGGTTTATTCAGTCATATTTGTGAAGTGTCTCTTATTTGTCAGGCCCCTAGGATATGAAAGTAAGAACTGGCATGGGCCCCAACCAGTGCAGGAGAAAGCAATTAATAATAAAAAAAAATCATACAAACACATGTAAAACTGCTATATAGTGAAGGATAGAGATACTCATGTGTGTGTGTGTATACACACACATATACAAGGAGGTTTGATCCACTTGGTTGAGAAAAAGTCTTTCTTTTTTTAAAATTTTTTAAATGTTTATTTATTTTTGAGAGAGAGCAAGCAAGTAAGCATGATAAGGGATAAGGGCAGAAACAGAGGGAGACACAGAATCTGAAGCAGAATCCAGACTCTAAGCTGTCAGCACAGAGCCACAGGCAGGGCTCGAACCCATGAGCAATGAGATCATGACCTGAGCCAAAGTCAGACGCTCAACTGACTGAGCCACCCAGGCACCCCGAGAAAAAGTCTTTCTGAGGAAGTGATGCTTGAATTGATGTCATTTAGGAATTACCTAGAAAAAAGTTAAAGGAAGAGCTTTCTTAGCGGAAGTAACAGCATATGAAAAAGCCCTGGGCACCTGGATGGCTCAGTTGGTTGAGCATCTGACTGTTGTTTTCAGTGCAGGTCATGATCTCACGATTAGTGGGTTCAAGCCTCACATTGGGCTTCTCCCTGACAGTGCAAAGCCTGCTTGGGATTCTCTGTCTTTTCATCTCTCTCTGCCCCTCCCCCACTCATGCACGCGTGTGAACAGTTTGTCTCTCCATCAAAATAAATAAAGTTAAAAAAAAAAAAAAGTCCCTGTGACATCCAAGGCTTGGAAAATACAGTGGCCCTAAAGAAATTTAGTGGGGTGGGGTCACAAAGAAAAGAGATCATGTGATATGAGTTGACATGGGAGAGTAGGTAGAGGCAAGACCATACAGGGGACATAAGCTGTTTAAAGAGGTTCTCTCTTTACCTCATAGGAGGGGACACTGTATTCGCTTGCCCGTGCTGCTATAAAAAATTGTCACAAACTTAGTGGTTTAAAACAACACAGATTTATTCTCTCACGGTTCTAGAGCTCAGAAGTCCAAAATCTTTTTCACTGGGCTAAAGTCAAGGTGTTGTCAGGTCTAGTTCTCCCTGGGGGGCTCTGAAGGGAGAATCTGTTTCCTCGCATATTCATCTTTGAGTCACCTGTATTCCTTGGCTTGTGTTCCTCTCTCCATCTTCGAAGTACGTTATTCCAATCTCTGCTTCTGTCATCATTTCACCTTCTGCTCTGACCCTGAACTCTCCTGCATCTTTTCTTACATGGACCATTTTGATTATATCAGGCCCACCTGGATCATCCAACATAACCTACTCATCTCAAAATTGTTAATTAATGAAATTTTCGAAGTCTCTTTTGCCATATAAGGCAACATTCACAGCCTCTGACAATGAGGGCAAGCACATTCATTGGAGGCCACTCCTCAGCCCTACTACAGAAGGCATTGCATTTGTTTAAGCAGCAAAATGTCCCGTTCCATTTTGTATCTTTACACGATCGCCCTGGCTGCCTTGTGAAGGACAAATAGGAAGAAGACCACGTTTATGTTGGTGAGCCAACTGGGAGGCAAATGCAGTGGTCCTGGGAAGGAGAGGAGGAGAGTAATTTCATCCACGAGATGTGTGCTATAATATCTTGGCTGAGAGAGTCCTAGGCTGTTAGAGCCAGGAAGAAACTAAGGGTACTCTTATCAGTCTGGTACTGGGTCTGGTGCGTACTGGTTTGCAAGAGGTGGGTGTGTGCCTCTAGCCGAACCGCACGTTCAGTGGTATGGTAATGGCTTGGAATCAGCCACGGAGGGAATATTTACCTCATGAAATTTGACACACACTGCAGGTGAAGACTTCCCCCACTCTGGCCCTGAGATCCAGTTTACCAGCACCTCCCAGACTCCACATAACCTGGGAAAGGGGCTGAGGGGTCTCCCTGTCTTCTCGGGCTTGGCTTCCAGTAACATCAAGCTTATTCCTCATCCTACTGTTGACCGGTTCCGTTGTGGAGACGGACAAATGGTATAGAGCCTGATTTTTAGGAAAAGGATCTCTCTCTCCCACTTCGGTATTTTTTTTACGAGTTTTACAATAACCAGGCACTATTTTTATAATTACAGATAAAGCCAACTTTACTTTAAAAATGTTAATTTTAAAAACACATATGAATGAGGACACAATGGAACACTTGTTTCAGGTGTTGATTGCTACACTGTTATAATCATTACAAAAATGGATTTTTAGCTCTAATTATGTACAAATTCATTTTTGAGTTTTCTGGGGAATGTGTCGCAGGCCTTGTTCTCTTGATTTGTTCACTCTAGGAAGGAGGAGGACAAAGGAATGAAAATGAACACAATAAAAAATACTTAAAAGCCATACGTATTCAAATACATGAACTTACATAATATTAAACATGTCATGGGAGAGTTGTAAAAGAAATTTTATCTTGGTACTATACACGGTCTTGAGATAGTAGGAAGTGTTTAAGCGAATGGTCTTTGGAGCAAGACTTTCTGGGTTCAAATCCCAGCATTACCAGTTGCTCTCTGGAAACCTTTTCTGCCTCAATCTCTTCATTTCATTTGTGAAGTGGGGACAATGATAGTTACTCATGGCATTGGTGTTTGTGAGATTTAATTTTTTAATGTTTATTTATTTTTGAGAGAGACAGAGAGCGCGCAAGCAGGGGAGGGGCAGAGACAGAAGGAGACACAGAATCCGAAGCAGGCTCCAGGCTCTGAGACTGTCAGCACAGAGCCCAACGCGGGGCTCAAATCCACGAACCTTGAGATCATGACCTGAGCCGAAGTCTGATGCTTAACTGACTGAGTCATCCAGGTGCCTTGGTGTTTGTGAAATTTAAACTAGTTACTCCATATGAACCCCTCAGAAGAGGGGTGCACATATTAAGCACCCAAGAAGTGTCAGCTGTTATTTGTTGACATTCACTTGCACATAGCCCTGCACATTATTTCAGCATAGATTTTTCCTATACGAAGAACATTTTAAAGATTTACTGTAATTATAGCATTCTGCCGATCACCTTCTTTTCCCAAGTGATCCGTCCTGTTGAGAAAATGAGTGATTTAATCAAGTAAATTTGTGTTAAAAATTTCCCAAAATATGCTAGATATTTGTTTTTTCACATTTGCGTATTGAATTCCCATCTATCTCCATAGGCTTCACTCACGACTTGCGAGCATTATTGCTAATCTGGCTGTTAAATCCCCAAAGAATGTTACTTGAGTCAGGTATTTCTTCCTCTGCACTTCCTCCCTGACTAAATGTACACACCCACCACCCCTCATCTCTCCTGGCAAGTTTTCTGAGGTGTGTACCAACTTCCTGAAGAGCTGAATATCATCTTGCCTTGAGTTAAACAGGAGACAGCTGGCACCATTTATCTCTTCAAATTACAAGAAAATGTGAGAAACAACAGGGTGTCTGTATGGGGTTGGGCAGAGCCCGAAAGGGCAGCTGTGTGTGAAAGAGAATATCATGGCAGTGAGCTTGAGAATTAGGTGTAGTCCTAGAAGGTTCATACTCCACAAGATGGCTTATCTCAATGTGATTTTGTGATCAGGTTAAAAAAAAAAATATTTTCCCTATCCTATCTAGCTGCATCTTCAAAAGTTAGATATTTCCATGATAATTATAGTAGGGGGAGGAAATTAATTTGTTTTTACTTTTGTGCTGTGATCGATACACAGTTTTTGATGGCTTCCTAAATCCCAGAAGATATCAACATTTGTTTTCTAATTATTTGTTATTTTTGTCTAATCCTGTCATATCATCTTTTAATGCAGACTAAGTTTTGTAATGCGTCACTTTGAAAAGAAACAAACACTCCTTTGTAAGCATTTTATGTCTCCTGTGAGTTTAATATCAGTGAAAATTCATAAAGGAGTTTTATTCCAGTCAAAATGTTATAAAGTAATCTGTTTGAAACCACATACAGAAAGATTAGCCAAGATGAATGTATGCATGATATTTTTAGAAAGTAGAAATAAGTAGAAATCTTTCTTAGCACTTCTTTTTGTGTATTGCCTTAGTGAGAGAAGAAATTACATAAGAAAAACTATAAATTTAAAGTCTGGATTATTAGGAAGCATAAAGGTTCACCCTAGAAGAGACTTTTCCATATATTTATTCTTGTTACTACATTTAAGAAAACATCAGGACACAAGGACAGGATAATTTACTTTAAAATGTGCATAATTGTAGAATGTGAGGGAGGTGGTTAAAATGGGTATAACCTTGAAAAAGGGTTGTACATTTGGACGACAATGAAAAAAAAAAACTTGGAAATTATAAAGTTTTCTCTGTTGCATGAGCAAATAGGTAGTATATATTTCAGAGACTACTTGAAGAATTAGTATAATAAAAGAAGAAAGAACTTAAAAAAGAATTTTTTTTAATGTTTATTTACTTTTGAGACAGAGAGAGACAGAGCATGAACGGGGGAGGGTCAGAGAGAGAGGGAGACTCAGAATCCGAAGCAGGCTCCGAGCTGTCAGCACAGAGCCCGATGCGGGGCTCGAACTCACAAACCATGAGATCATGACCTGAGCCTAAGTCGGAGGCTCAACTGACTGAGTCACCCAGGCACCCCAAGAAGAAAGAACTTTTATCTACTATTACTGAATTCTCTAAGAGCCTGAATGAAGAAAATGTGTATGTGTTCTTATATTTAACAAAGGACAAGTGTTATATTTGTAGAGACATCAGTTTAACTTTGATACCTGGGCAGATACTGGAACTAATAATTATCAGGTAGTTTGTAATCCCCTATAAAAGCACAACATCCTGGGTCACAATCATTGTCACTTTCTGGAAAGTAGACTTTTGCCAACATCAGTCCATTCCATTTTGTATGATAAAAATGTATTTCAGAATACACCGTAAAACTAAAAATATACAATGAAGTTGCACATGCAATTTTCAGAACTTTGATTCTGTTCCATACGCTATTCTTATCAGCACCCTACAATTCACTGTAGGCCTGCATATTGCTAGAGCAGAGGTTCTCAAACTTTTTGGTCTTAGGGCCCTTTTATCATCTTAAAAATTATCAAAGAGCCCAAAGAGATTTTCTTTATGTGAAGTATTTAACATTTACTGAATATTTATCAATGTTTACTGAATTAGTAATGAAAACAAATTTTTAAAACACAAGCTTACACACATCCCATTAGCCATGAATTGACAAATCATCATGTCAGGTATCTTCTAGAAAACTCCATTGGGTATGCAGGAGAGAATAATAGTGAAAAGGCAAGTAAGTTCTTAGTATTATAATGAAAAAATGTAATTTTGACCTCACAGATCTCTGGTTCTCAGGGACCCCTAGTTGTCCCTGGAACACACTTTGAGAACTGCTCTGCTGCAGAATTACTGACTGGAGGATTATCAGGATTCAGTAACAGGAACCCTGAGTGGCCCAAGGGAAACAAATGATCAAATAGCATCCTTCAGAGTGAAATTTTGCATAACTGAAAGTTAATATTCCTATGGAAGGTTTGAAGGAATAAAATAATGATTTTTAAAAGGTAAGCGATAGAGGAGAAGGATTGGAGCATTATTTGACAAATATTTATATGTAACAGGCACTGGAGAGATGAAACAGGCCTTAAAGATGTGATCTTGTCCCTTAACATGTTCATAATCAAGGGAGAGAGATCACAAATAAATGCTCCAATAGAGTTAAGAAAAAAATTCTGACACATCTCAGTGGAAGGAAGGATGATTCCTCACAAGCCATTTTGGTGAGTTTCTGTAAAAGAGGTGACAGTTATGACCAGTAAAAAGACCTAGAAGGTCATGTCTTCAGTGCTGTTAGGGGCTTTTGCTGTGGGGTGGAAGGGGCGGGATAAATGGTGTGAATGGGAAAGGTTAGGCTGGATTGCAGATGGCTTTATGTGCTCAGATTAAGCATTGTCCCGTAGACAATGGGAAGCTAAAGTTTTTTAACTAGAAGGATGATTTGTCCAGAATTATGTTTCAGAGATTCAGCTTAGTGCCTTTGCAGAGGTCATTAAGGGGGTGGGGGTAAAACTATAGTACGGAAGAGCACTCTGGAACATTTCTCAATAGTCCTTGCAAGAAGAAAGCCATGTTGTAGAGGCTCTGGTTCTCCCTTGGTTTGGGGACCTCAAACCATTGCCTAATTTACATGTGCCTTAATTTTGTCACCTGTAGAGTCGAAGAGTTCACGCTATCGACTTTACCGGGTTGTTGTAATGATGAAATAGTTTGATGCAATAAAAGAAAATAATATTTGATAAAATAAAACAGCACTTACACTTTGCAATATATATTAGTTATTGCAGGTGCATAAAATACTAGGGAAGAAGGAAAAGGAAACAAATTCTGAAGATATTTAGGAGCGAGGATCCACAGGGTTTTCGTGACATTGGTGGGTGGTGGTAAGAGAGAGTGAAATCATTTCAGTTGTTTAGATTCTAGAGACTCCAGGGAGCGTTAGATGCTAATGATGAAGGCTGGGACAAAGGGCACAGAGAGAATTCAGAGAAACAAAGACCTATTTTCACACAAATATTGTTTATTAAAATGGTGGCAAGGGCTTACCACGGTTACCTCACATAATATGAAGGTGTGGTGTGTGGACTGAGGAAAGAGAGCCAGCAAGTGTTAAGGAACAAGACAGAAGAATTCAATTGTGGCGAAGCGTTCAGACCAAATCAAGGCAAGAGCAGAGTTAACTAAGCCTCTAACAAAAATAAGGAATTTCTCATTAAAATCAAGTGCTCTCCTTGAGAACTGGAGGGCAATGCACAGCATTTAAGGAGAGAACAGGTACAAATTAAGAGAAAAGCTGGGAATTAAAGCTTGATAAGAGTTCTTTCCTTAGCATGAAAAAAAAAAAGATTAAAAACTATCAACATATTACAAGGGGGATGAAGTACTGAAATTAAGGCAGCCAAAAAAGATCCAGATTAGGTAAATTCCTGTTATAGTAGGTCAGATTTGGAGTTTAAAAAAAAAATCATTGGGCAAAAGGACTTTTTATTTTTTTTGACCTAGATGGCCAAAAGGTGCTAATTTAAAAGAAATACACATTTTCTAAATGACGTGCAAACTCTGTCATAGTTCCATAAGAAGTTAAAAAGGAGTGAGCGAAAGCTAGAACAGAATCGCTCTTTGTCCAACACAAATAATCGAGGAGGTAAAATGCTCAAGTTAGCAGAGGAACACGTAAGATGCATTTCCCCATGCCGTGCTTATGTTCATTGTGAAGTGTGGGGAAATCCACACAAAAATGATTGCTTCCTAACCTCAGCATAAGGTAGAGAAAACACCAGCAGATTAAATGGAGGGAACCTATGGTATAGTAATATTGTTTTGGATCAGTTGTTTATTTTTCAGAAGGGAAGGGTCAGGGGAGATAGTAATATTAAATTAAATTAATTAACATTGTAATTAAAATTAGAATATCTCATGAAGGAGCTTAGACAGCTAATAACATGCCAAGCATTGCCAAAACCTGTGACAGTTCATAGACCCTTTGCCTTCAGATGCTAGTCATATTTTTTCTAGTCACGTGGGAATTCACAAAACGTGACACACTTTTGTAGCTGAATGGCACTCCCCTCCACTACTAAAATGGGTTGTTTAAGCTTCACAGAACACTGCCCCTGTTCTCTGAACGGATGAGGACCTACATGACAGCATTACCATATTAGAGGCCGGTCTTAAGGCTTAGAGTTGATCATCAGGTATGTCTAGAAAACATTTTCTTCTCTTCCTCCTCTATCCCTTTCCTGAAGTCCCATTGATCAGTGCTTAAAATGGGAATTTGGATCCGTAGTTGCCTCGGTGAGTGAGAGGCTGCCGTAGGAAGGTGCTACTTTCCTATCCCAGTGTGCGAATTCATAGTGTCTGGGATAGATGTAGCACCTCGCACTTGTTCCTGTCTCTGCCCCCCAACACATATGTGTGCCCTTCTTGCTCGTAAGCCCTCCTCGGGGTTATAAAATGGATGAGATCTTTCTGAGATCTAAATATACAGGAACACAATTTTAACATATTGTGTCATTAAGAAGTTTAGGAGCTTTTAGACACAATCTGGAGGTAGTGGAAAATTAGATGCAGTGTTGCATTAGACATGTTTTTAGTATTTTCTTCTTTTTGTAAAAGCTGTAATTTTCAGAGTTTAGAACCAATTTAATGTCCCTGGAGTTACAGCTTTTTTGTATCCATTGTCCATTAGGTGAATTACTAAGCCAAGAATGGAATCCATTTATAATGTATAAAATACCGTGAAATGTCTTAAAAACAGTCTTTGCAAGGGGAAAAAAAGCATTGGGAGTCCATTAAATTTGAAGACACTGAGTTCTGAGGTTCTTCTTATAATCATATAATGGTTTTTTGTGCCTTGATAATACGATGCATTAGATATTGGAAGATTTATTGAAAAGTTTGAATTCAATGAAAATTTATATAGAACTAATGCAAAATGCATTATGTTTGACATTCCAGACAGTTTTCAAAACGGAATGTATTCTAAAAAAAAACTTTAATAATATTTATTATCTTTTAATGCAAATTAATAAGTAACCAATAAAATGCTACTAAATGTCTTATTGATGACGGTATCACTATTACTAGCATTTAATAAGCCTAGGAGATTTGGTTTTTAATAATTTTTTTAAATGTTTATATGTTTGAGAGAGAGAAAGAGAGAGAGCGAGCATGAGCAGGGGAGGGGCAGAGAGAGGGGGAGACACAGAATCCGAAGCAGGCCCCAGGCTCTGGGCTGTCAGCACAGAGCCTGACATGGGGCTCAAACTCACAAACCGTGAGATCACGACCTGAGATCGTGATCGGACACTTACCCGACAGAGCCACTCAGGTGCCCTGGAGATTTGGTTTTTAAATTCTTATTTTGAAGAAATTCTAGTGTGGCCCAAAAAGTAAAATAATTTGGTCTAAGGAGAATATAAGATACGCATGATATATATGTATGTGTATATATGTGTGTGATATTTTTAGACACACCAGCCCATTTCCAATGATCAGATTTTAATCAACAACATATTGAGGATTCAGGGTATGTATATTTGTATGCAGCATGCTGGGCGCTGTGAGATCTGAAACCATAAATAATTAGAAGTTTGGCTAAACTTTCCTTTCATGTGTTAGAGGAGAATTTCAAGAAAACAAGTAAATCTCAAAATTTTGTTAATTAAATAGATCAACAGATAAATAAAAATGTGAAATTGTTACCTCTAGAGTATGTCCTGGCATCCATGCAGCACCTGCCATATCTCAGAGACTTCTTAGCACTTAGAGCACAGGGCTGCATATGATGTTGAGCCTTATGGAATTGTCACTTATGTTGGTCAAATACAGGTGGCTAGCAGCTGTTTCATAAGGTTGAACCTACCAGTAATCTTTGGTGCTCAGAAAGATAAGCCTATGGCACTGAATTATGGTTGAAGTACAAAAAGAAGTCAAACTGTACTTTCTGTACTCACTAAAGCAGAAAATGTGACATATTTAATACAAATTCTAATAAAGATTGCTACAAAAAGCACTTTTCCTCGCTTTTGTTAATAGGATTTTTAACAGAAAATCTTATTACCCAGGCCCTGATAATTCCCTATGTGTGTGCTTACACATTCATTGCTTATTACTATATCAGACATTTTTTTTCCAGCTCTGTTTTACATAAAACCCAGCTAGGCATGGCCTAAGTAAATACGGGTTGGTTTTTCTCACATAGCAAAAATCTGGAGATAGAAAGCCCAGGGCAGGTGTGTGACAGCACTTTGATGTGATCGTGGACCCAGTTTCTTTTTATCCTTCTGATCAGCATTTTTAACCTTTTAGCTGGCTGAGCTACAGCATCAAGCCCAGGACAGGAAAAAAGAGAGAAAAGATAGCATGGTACCAGCCTTACCCACCCCTGTTATTAAGAGAACAAATGTCTTTCCAGAAGCCCCAGCTTAGGGTGTATATGTCAGGAAAATGCCATAAGGCAATACTTGACTATGGCTAGAAAGGCAAATTTTCTTTTCCAAACTCTGTAGCAAGTGTGAGAGACAGGAGCTGGGGAAATATTGGGGAGGTGTTGAATGCCCATCAACAAATCAACATCATCTTTCAAATTCATTCACTTCTTTTTCTCTTCCACTCTTTCTCGTGTTGACTAACCTGTGCACCACGAGTATTATATTACACTGAAACATGCAGAATTCCTGGTATCTCTGCAGTGTTGGCTTATAAAAATGGCACTGTCATATGGTTTAATCTAATACTTAACATTAAAAGCTGTTGATAAAGGCAACTCTCTTGTTACCAAGTTCCCAGGAAATAAACACTGAATGAAGCCTTAATATCAAATGCTATACAGTCCATTTTAATTTTCTAATATCTTTGAAATAATCCACATTTGAATCCATATGATAAGCAGTAAATGAGTTGAATGAAGTTCTGAAATGCCATGCATGAGGTCATGCTGAATGTGTTATACTGGGTACGTAATGCATGTTTATTAAATTGTAATCAATGTGCTGAACAGCACATGGATTTTGATCAAAATGCAATTTTTACTTTATGTCTTACCATCTCTTTAAATTTTGTTCACTGGGAATGATTTTCCCCTGTTGATAGATGGAAATTCATGCAGGCCAGTGATTGTTAGGTGTTAGAAGCTCCTATAGTCACGTTACGTCAAAAACACAATTTCAATTCAGAAATTCCAATGTTGAAACCCGCAGACATTTTGAACTTCTTTCTCCTCCTCCCCAATTCAGGCTTGCTTCAGACTGAAAATCTGCCTGAGGAAGAGAGGCTCTATCAGTTATCTCCTGCTGTACAATAAATTGACCCAAAACCTAGCGACGGAAAACAATAATCGTTATTTGTCCACAGTCTACGGATCAGCGATTTGAGTGAGGTTCAGAAACCTGGTTCATTTGCTGGTCTCAGCTGTACTCATTCATGGTTCAACAGTCAGCTGGTGGTCAGTGACCTCACTTACATATCTGGTTGTTATTGGCTGGGGCACTGTGATACGTATTTCTTATCCTCCAATGGGCTGGCCCAGGCTCATTCGCATGGTGGTGGTCACAGGATTTCCATGTCCAACAAGGGAGAGCAAGTCCCAAGTGTACAAATGCTTGAACTGTCTTCCAGACTTGGGCAAAGCAAGTCAACCCATCAACCTTGATTCAAGGTGTGGAGAAACAGTGTCCACCTTTTGATTAGAGAATATGTCATACCACATTTCAGGGAGGAGGATGATGTATGGCCAATTTTACAATCTACCACAAAGAATTTGGACTTCTATTCAACATTTTACCCTCTCTTGTACTGTCCATTTTGCTAGCTCCTATTCACTATCTGCCATGGTCTAAAAGGAGGAGGGAAGAGAGATGAAGAGATGGGTATTTACTCAGTTAGGAGGTGGCTTCTGATTCCTTGGACCTGGCAGATGGTTAAAGGTGACCCTTGTGTGGGGTACAGTTGTGCTTTCCTCAGTGGTTCTTTTCAGTAGAGATCTCTCAAGTGCCAGATGCACTTGTAGCCTGGGTCATTGCTTCTGATTTTGCCCTTGATCCAAGGCATCCAGTTTCATACCTCCAGCCTCTCAAATAGGACCCCAAACAATCTGATGCCTGCTCTCTTTGCGGCATGGCGCACATCAGACTGCTAGAATACACTACCACATCTTTGTCCTGGCAATTTCCAGAACTACAGGACAATCTCAACACAACAGCCATCTCTCAGATCTGCCATCAAAACTGTTCAGCAACCTTTCTCTTGCCCTCTAGATTTCGTGGGTAGGAATCAGATCTCAGTTCTCAATCTATGTTAACTTTATTGGTCATAAGAATAGCACAAAGTCTTTGTTTCTGCCACAGGAACAAATTCAAAGCTTTCAGTGTATACCTCCAGGCTTTGGGTTAGAAAGTGGCACTGTTACCCACTCCTTTTCCAGAAGAAGGAGCAGAGACTTTCAGCTTAGAAACTCTCTGAAGAAATCTTTTCACCAGTCTGTTCTCTTTAATTTTTTTTTTCTGATCCCTGTTATGCCTTTGATCTGCTTGAGGGGTACAGGAGTCATGGAACAGATTCCACTTGTAAATTCTGCATATGGTGTGTGTATTGGCAGGGAATCTTCATTCCTTTTGTAAATTCTGCATATGGTGTGTATGTGGAGGGGGAAGGGGATCATATTGGTGTCTTCATGAAAATGATTGAGGCAGGAGGGATTCCATCCTGATAGGAAGGAAGGAAAGTAGGAAGGAAGGAGGGGAGGGAGGACCAGAGGGATGGTTGGAGGGAGGGAGGGAATTCACTTTTTCAGTCTCTCATTCTAGAGCATGCTCATCTTTATTTGGTGGATATTGACTTCGGTACACAGAGCAAACAAGGTGATTACACACATATACTTTATAGACCTCCATTTGCAGTGCTGAAATCTTTATTTTATTTTCTAAGATGAGACATATCCTGGCCCCTTTTTATGTGATACTAAAATCCCCAGAACCGCTAAAACAGACTGGAAAATTCCTTCATTTGAACAGCTCATGGGTCTTGAGTTGCAGGGTTCTGAAAGGAAGGGCTATTTAGGGATGCCCAATCATGCAGGCAGACCTAAGGAACAATTGCGTGGAAACTCATGTGAAGTTAAATTGGCAATCAGCTCTAGCATTTCTTATGGCACAGCTGCCTATTGGGTAAATAATATGCATTTTATAAAAACATTCATAAGTGTAAATTCACACAGGAGACTGAAATGGCTCCTTAGGGTTAAATGAAATACATATTAACAACACTTATGAATAGTAAATAGCATGCACTTTTAAAATGTGCTCAATGTGTATTTACATAATAGCCTGTAAGAGTTCCACTGTCAAGTAAATAATACTGTAGTTGCCCTTAAAAGTCTTTAATTACCTACAGTATTTGCGAAGCACACTATAATGGATTTCTGGTTTGTGTTAGCACTCCACTCTCTTCTCAGATTAGTTCCTTTTCTTTGCTGGTTTCAAATGCATATATATTTATGAAAATAAAGTTAAATTGGCACTGAGAGAAATCACCCATCTAGCTAGAATGGCCTTGAATGGTTTCACTTGTGTGAGAAGGATACTTTTAAATCATGCTGACAACAAACCCATAAAGAGCATCTTATAAATGAAAACAAGTAAACAAAAAAGAGAGCACCTGATGGAGCAGTCCATTGTGGGCAAACCATGCTTTGGTGAACTGGAGCGAGTGTTTCAGCCCTTTCCTGTGCCATTGTGTTTCCATCTTCTGCTCTTTCATTGTATCAGAGGGCTCTACCTCCTGCAAAGTAGGATTCCCAGTCTCTTTTATCAACTACTTTCTGGCTCTTTTAGGGCAGTGGGGAGAACTGGGTAGAGGCTGGAAGGAAGGAAGGAGCTATGAATCAACGATGTCTTCCCTCTTCTCTCTTCTTCAGGCCTAGATCTAACAATGGCTGTGGTACCACATACCTCTTTCCCGTCTGTCCACCCCATAGGTCTGCCATGGTGTGGCCCAGGCTTCCAGGCTCCAGTTCTCTTGCCTCCCCTCTCCAGTCCTCAATGTGGTAGCAGCTCCCTGTAGTTGCTAATCTCTGTGTTGCCTCACCTTCTCTTGGTTGGTCTTCCAGTTCTCACCTCTGGTAACCAATGATCCAGGTTAAATGATCCCTGTCACTACCTGGTGTAATGAGCTTTCTTTACTTGGATGGTCTCTGATAAAACTGGCATATGAAAGTTCTCTTCTCTGAAGAAGTTGTCTATGTCCACTCAAAGATATAATTGCCCTCTTTCCTATTCCAGGCAAGAAGTCTCTTGGGACTTCACATTCAATCTGGTAGAGCCCATCTGATATTGGTGTCTTTTTAAGATGAAGGAGACAGATTTAGATGTTACATTAGATATAAAAGAGGTTAAGTCTAAATATTCAGACAAGGCTACTTAAAAAGACAGCACTGTTCCAGAAATATCATTAGTGTGAATGCTGGCTGTTGCATTTGACCAATTCTGATCTTGCCTTACTGCTTTAACATCCCCAGCTTTCAAAGATTCTTGACTGTAAGACTTCTGCTTCTTGTTTACTGGCTATAATACCACTCTTAATCCTTGTAGTTACAATCTGAAATAACTTCTGAGCACAATATGTAATGGTAGTCAGTGAACAAGAGGGGTCTTGATAAAATGATGTGCCTTGAGGAGAGGCATTCAGTTTTTGTTTTTAAACTAATGACTCCATATGAGCCACACAACGTAACTTTTGCCAGATCTGGCCCTCTGGCCTGCCTGTTTGAGACTTTTAATTGACTATTTCATTTGGCAAGAAGCATACACCTGCCCTACTTCCATATTCTCATTCTTTCTGTGCCACCCTTCCCACCACCACAATGAGCCACATTCTTGCCTTGGATTTCATGGATTCATGGCACCTACCTCACCCCCCAGTCAGTTAATACCCTTTTGCCCACATACCCTGTGCTTAATCCCAACCCCACTCATTCTTTCTCAACCCTTGGCCTTCCCATGCTGTCAGGAGAAACATGTGGCACCTGAAAAATCACCTATTAGAGAGTATTTTGAAAGTTTACCATAGGTAAAAATGTCACTCTTGTTTTATTAAAATACACTCGACTATTCTGCATTTTATTTAATATTATATCAGATGTCACCATTGCCAGGTTAGGGAGTGCTTACTACAAGCTAGGTACAGTTTCACAGTTTTACAGTTTAATTCATTCCATCTCATGTTACCCTTATCTCAAAACCTTCCTTTCTGTGTGATTATAACAGAGAACAGTGCCCTGGGGAGAAAGAAGTTCTATCTAGAATAGGCAGGGGGAGGGGCAGGTGAAGAAAGACCCTAGGAATAACTTCCCTAGCTCGTGGTGTTACGTGGGTCTGAGAGCTAGGCTGGTGAGAGAGGTGTGGGCTCCCAGACTGCTGGAACTGGGATGGCCCGAGACCTATCACTGACCTTGTGCTCTCCACTAGTTCCTGTCTCAAATATCAGGAATAAACTGGTGAGAAAGATATATAAGACTGTTTTCCTTCTGGCAACTGATTCTGTGGGGAAGAGGACATTAAACAAGTGTACAAGTGAATTAAAAAGATCATTTTAGAAAATGAAATGAATACAACGGGATGCTGTAAGAAAAAAAAAAAATCAGTGGAGCAAAGGACAACACCAGATTTCATGATGAGGGAGAGCCTCTGAGAAGGGCATATTTGAATGATGGGAAGAGCCGGCCATGCAAAGCTCTGGGGCAGTAGAGTTCCACATGGTAAGTAAGAAAAGCAAGTGCTAAGGCCCTGAGTCCAGACAAGGGCAGCAGACTTTCAGGACAGAAAGAAGGCCGGTGTGGCTGGGATCACAGGGAGAGGGGCGTAGGAACAGATGTTAAGAGGGACCATTGGGTGATAAATCAGGTGGTGATTTTTTAGAATGGGTAAGTTATTTGGATTGCATTCTAGGTGCCTATAGGGGCAGGGAGGCTGAGGCTCCAAGAGGTGAAGTGGCTAGCAGGATTTAACATGGTTGCATTGTTGTAGAGATGCAAACTCAGTCTGGGATTCTTCATTCAGTCTTCACCGCCTGTATGATTTCTGCAGTATTCAAATTCATGTATTTACCTCCTTAAAAATAACAATCACCACAGCAAGAATCTCTTGACCTATTTTATTTTTATTTTTATTTCTTTTTTGTTTTTAGTTTTCTCGGTTGTAGAGGTCCTTTAGTATCAATTGATCAGATCTTGTACTCGTTGACAGAGCAAAGTCTT
Organism: Lynx rufus; assembly: GCF_022079265.1. Lineage (NCBI taxonomy): Eukaryota > Metazoa > Chordata > Mammalia > Carnivora > Felidae > Lynx > Lynx rufus. The sequence continues at coordinate 20,487,106 of NW_025814824.1, forward strand.
GGTGGCCCTTCTGCACAGGAGCTCTCTAGGAAGTGCGTAGGGGCTGTTGGGAGCTCAGAGTGCGTGTAAATCAGTAAGTGGCTTTTAGATGTCATCCATCACCTGGAGTTTGTTCAGAGTGCTAATCAGAGCTGCCCTCTGAAGACACCGGCCTACACTGGAGCTGTAAATCTGAGGCCAGGCTTGCCTGTGATTATTAGCGATCCCCCCGGCAATTTTTTTGTGAGAGATGAGGTGTTAATTCCAATGCCTTGGCCCAAATCCAACCCAGGAAATTACTTTTTGCCTACCTAAATTGTGTGTAGACTTCCAATTGGAAATTAATTCTCAAGTTCTTTTCTGGGAAACATTACTGTTGCAGTGCTGCAAGAAGTCCCCACATGCCCAGGAACTTCCTCCTCTAGCCTTCTCCTCCACCACTTTGCCCAGGCCACTCCCCACTGTGTGTGCACTTAGCCAGCATGGTATGATTTGGATATACCTGAGAATCTCTCTGTGCAGCAAAGTGGGACAATTACCTGTGATTCTGTGTGTTTCTGGGTGTAAGTTAAGCCTCTTTCCATCAACACTATGACCTGCCTTGGAATCATGACAGCTAACTCAGTATGTCTTTTATTCTTATTTAGATCAGTCTCCATAAAGAGCTGGGATGCATAAATCATGCCTTTTCTCCTAGATTATTCTCTAGTCTACTCCATCTCTTTCTTTCTCTCTCTATCTCTCTCTCTCACACACACACACACACACTTACACAGAGCCCAGAACTTCTTTTTTCTGCACTGTCAGTTCTGCCCTCCCCTGCCGCAAAACACTTCTTGTCATCTAATATGTTATATTTTTTAATTGTTTATTCTCAAACCCACCTTAGAATATATGCACTATAAATGAAGGGATTTTTTTTAAACTTCTTTTGTTTCCAGTCCATATCCCAGTAGTAAAAATGCTGGCTAGCATGTAGTAGGTGCTCAATGAATATTTGTTAAATGAACTGTTAAGTAACTACCCCAAGCCCAGTCATTTGGGTAACAGCTGAGAGATGCAATTGACACTCAAAGTGTTGATTGTTCATTTATTCATTCATTATTCATCCCTCATTTGATAAACATTTATTAGTGCCCGCTATATCAAGAAAAGTGCATCACTAGGAAGCTGAACAGACATATTCTGATTCCCCCAGAGCTCTTAATCTAAATAAGGAAAAACACATGTGAGTAGCTAATTAAGGACCTAACTATAAACCAGCGGATAAAAGCCAATCTCCTATATGTTGGAGGGTGGTAAAGGCTATAGAATTTTGACTCAGTACCCTTCCTGGATAGCTCCATCTGGTAAACTCCACTTAGAATTTAATAACGGGGGAAAAAATCTATTCCCAAAGATATTCAAGATTTTTCTTTAAATCAGGATAGAACAATCTTTATCATGTTTCCCTTTTTGCTCTAGTGGCTAGTCAGTGAAAATCTAAGTGTGATAATCAATTGAAGTCAAAACCATACAATGAGTATCTGGTAGACCTGGTTTCAAATACCATACTTTATGATTTGTGATTGCTTTTCCTATCTGCATGCTAATTGTTGTGTTGTAAGTGTATGCACAGACATGTGTCTGTGCATTTGCTATCATTTAACCATTCTTAGATTCTCTGGAGTAGCCACACGGCATAGATAGTAAATAAAGCTTCATAGATATAGATGCTGGAGATGACCCTGCTGACCTATGCTAAAATATTAAATTCATAAAAATCTAGGGTATGATGCCTACATCCAGGCCCCAGACCTCTGCCTAAATAACCAAAGTTTGGGGATTTACTGCACTCTTCTGCACATCTTTTTGAAGGCTGTGATAAACCTTTATGCCACCCCTTTTCCTATAGCAGCTCTTGATGTTTATTTTATTTTTAAAATTTTTTTTTTTTAACGTTTATTTATTTTTTTTTGGGACAGAGAGAGACAGAGCATGAACGGGGGAGGGGCAGAGAGAGAGGGAGACACAGAATCGGAAACAGGCTCCAGGCTCCGAGCCATCAGCCCAGAGCCTGACGCGGGGCTCGAACTCACGGACCGCGAGATCGTGACCTGGCTGAAGTCGGACGCTTAACCGACTGCGCCACCCAGGCGCCCCTTCTTGATGTTTATTTTAAACCACTTTATGCACATGCAAATAGTACAAGTTGGAGAGACAGGGAGAGTGTAATGTGATTTACTCCACACAATACCCCAGGATTGGTTTTGTGTCTCATCCTCTGCAAAGAGCCTTAGTGCTTCTTATCCCCTGGTGTGGGCTTCTTGGTAGTGGCTTCACCTGTGCCAACATTTCACTTTCTTTGTTTGAATTGTCTCTCTTTCTAAATTGGTCTTGCCGCGTTTTATGTGTGCTGGTAAGGCACCTTAAATCCATTCTGAAACAAGGTGAAAAATAAACAACCAACCAATCAAATAAATAAAGCTTTGTAAAATCATGGTATTTAAAACCATGTCTGCCCATTGAAATACAAAGTAAGAACAGAGTTTCCAAGATAGTATCCTAGACCTACTTATTGAATGATCAGGTCTGGAAATCTGTATTTCCAGGTATAAGAGACATATGTATGATATATAGACATTATCTTAGTCTGTTTGGGCTGCTATAACGATGGCATAGACTGGTTGGCTTATAAAAACAGAAATGTATTTCTCACAGTTTTGGAGGCTAAAAGTTCCAAGATCAAAGTGATAGCAGATTTGGTGTCTGGTGAGACCCTGCTTCCTGGTTCATAGCTATCTTTCCTCTTTGTCCTCACATGGTAGAGGGGGTGAAAGGGTAAAGTCTCTTCTATAAGGACACTAATCCCATTTATGAGGGCTCTGCGCTCATTACCTACTCATTTTCCAAAGACTCCACCTTCTGATACCAACACATTATGTTTCAACATACAAATTTGAGGGAGACACAAACATTCAGTCTGTAGCATTCCACCTCTTGTCCTTCGAACCCTTGTCTTTCTTACATGCAAAATATATTCATTACATTCTAATGGTCTCAAAGTCTTAACTTGTTCCAGCATGAACTCTAAAGTCTAAAATCCAGAGTCTCATCTAAGTATCATCTAAATCAGATATGGATGACATTCAAGGTATGATTCATTCTGAGGCAAATTGTTATCCAGCTGTGAATCTGTGAAACCTTATTAAGTCATGCACTTCCAAAACACAGTGGTGGGACAGGCATAAGATAGACCTCTTCATTTCAAAAGGGGGAACTAGGAAAGAAGAAAAGAGTAATTGATCCCAAGAAAGTCCAGACTTAGAAGGAAAACTCCATGAGATCTTAAGGCTTAAGAATAATTCTCTTAAAATCAGCAGTCTGTCCTACAGGTCCTGGTGGTAAAGATCCCACCTTTTGGACCCACTGAGGTGGTGGTTCTGTCTCCACAAATTTGCTGGGCAGGGGTTGGGCTCCAAGGCACTATGTGACCCTTCCCCCATTGCTTTGGAAGAAGCTGTCTAGTCTGTTGGAAACAAGACCATGGTTCCCCACTTTGAAACCAAGGAGATAGCCCTGATGATTTCTGTATTGACTTTGGGGTTCTTCTTCCATTATCTTGGAGAAAAACTCTTGGTTTCTATTGAGATGGCTGATTCATAATGATCTCTTTATCAAATGGTCAGTTGGCCACACCTGTAATGTTCTTTTCCAACTGTTTTTCACAATATGGATAGGCTAAGAATTTTCCAAATCTTTAAGTTCTGCTTCCTTTTTACCCACAATTCCACAACTCCATCTTTAAGTCATTTCTCTCTTCTTTGTTTTCTTTTTTTGAGTATGGGTGATACACGATGCTAAATTGGTTTCAGGTATACAACATAATGATTCAATAACTCTATATGTTGTTCTATGCTCACTACAAGTATAACTACCATCTTTCAACTGTTACAATACCAATGACTATATTCCCTATACTGTACCTTTTATTCCCATAACTTAATCATTCCATTGCTGTCTGTTCTCTGCATTTATAGATCTGATTCTGCTTTTCATCATTTCTCCCTCATTGCATTTTACAGTGAGTAGTCAGGAGGAGCCAAGCCATACCTTCAACACTTTGCTAAGAAGTAGCTTCAGCTTGGGTGCCTGGGTGGCTGAGTTGATTAAGCGTCCAACTTCACCTCAGGTCATGATCTCAGTTTGTTAGTTGGAGCCCTGCATTGGGTTCTGTGCTGACAGCACGGAGCCTGGAGCCTGCTTTGGATTCTGTGTCTCCCTCTCTCTCTCTCTCTCTCTCTCTCTCTCTCTCTCTGCTTATCTCTCTCTCTCTCCCTCTTTTTCTGTCTCTCTCTCTTTCTCTCTCTCTCTCTCAAAAGTTTCAACATATGAATTTTGGAGGGATGGAAAAACTCACTCTGTGGCCAACATGTATAAGCTGCCCGGGTGATTCAGATCCCAGGATGAATCATTCCTCAAATCTGGGCATGGTAGAAACATCCCTTTGTTTCACAATAAATCCATTCCCATTCTTGTAGTACTCACATGTGTATCATCCAGCCTATAGCCAACCCACAGGTGAAACAGTTATAATTGTGCATATTTCTATAAAGTCAACTTGTTTGGGCTTAAATAGCATCATAACTTTCATCTGATTGCATTGGCTATGCTTCTAACAAAATGTTAAACAATAATTCTTGAGTTCAAGAAAATGTCGCTGATATTTCCTCATTGAGAACGAGCATTTTCCCATGTATAGCTGAATTCTATTTCTTTGTTTTTCTGTCTATATCTATTTATGAATATAATTATGATTATCACGTTATACTAGTATTCATAAATTCCTATTTTATTGAGTATTTTTATAGAAATTATAGTTGAATATTGTTGAACTTTTTATCAGCATCTAGAGAGCTAATCATATGAGGGTTTTTCTGAGCTCTAAATATGATAAATATAGTATTTTATGTATTTGAACCATCCCTACATTTCTAGAAAAATACATATTTGATGTGTTGTCAGCTTTTATTTAGCATTTTATTTAAAAGATCTTGCATACATATATATGTAACATTGGTTTATTGGTGTGTGTGTGTGTGTGTGTGTGAGAGAGAGAGAGAGAGAGAGAGAGAGAGAGCGCTAACTTCATCAGTTCTAAAGCCGGCATCTAATTTAATGGGAAAATGCTAGAAATATTTTCCTAAAGTCAAAAAAAAGGCAAGGATACTGACTACCTTTACTACTCTATAGAAAAATTAGAGGTGAGAGATTTGAAAACTACCTTTGTGCATGAGATGACAATATACGTGGAAAATTCATGAGAATAAATGACAAAATTAACACAAATTTAATAAATCATTACCTAATAAATCATTAGGTAATATAGTGTAACATTAACAAAAGTCAATAGCTTTACTATGTCTAAGATATTACCATTTGTAAGATACAGAATAAAAACCCTATTGCGTAATAGTGACAAAATTCTTAATAATAAAGTTAGCATGAAATGGACGAAATCTATACGATGTAAACTTCAAAATATCTTTGAAAGACAAAAAACTGGCCTGAGTCAATAGAAAGACTTATCTTGTTCTTGGTGGGCATCTCACCATTATAAAGGTAGTTATCCTCAAGTTAATTTTTAAATTTAATCCAGTAAAATGCAAATAAATTGCTTTATTTGGTTTGGTTTGGTTTTGGAGTTAGACAACCGATTATGCAGCTCACATGGAGAGTAAATTTGAAAAATCACCTGAAAAAGCCCTCAAAAAGAACACACAGAGAGAGACTAGATATAGTCTTTAATATCTACCAGGTATTAAAACATAGTATAAAGTTCTTATAATTAAAACAGAATAGGGGCGCCTGGGTGGCTCGGTCGGTTAAGCATCTGACTTCGGCTCAGGTCATGATCTCACGGTCCGTGAGTTCGAGCCCCGCGTCGGGCTCTGGGCTGATCGCTCAGAGCCTGGAGCCTGTTTCAGATTCTGTGTCTCCCTCTCTCTCTGCCCCTCCCCTGTTCATGCTCTGTCTCTCTCTGTCTCAAAAATAAATAAACGTTAAAACTAAAAAAAAAACAAAACAGAATAGTGTTGGCGCACGAATAGACACACACAATAATGAACATAAAAGAAGATACAGACATGGACCCAATCTATTTAATTCGTAATGAGAGTGTCATCTGAAATTATTGACAAAAAAGAAAAACAGATTCAAACCTCAGACTATATACCAGAATGCACCGCTAATTGTCAGAGATCTAAACGTAGAGAATGAAATCACGCGAGTACTACAAGAAAACATCAGTGAATTCCTACATAAACTAGTTGTGGAGAAACCATTTCTAGCTATCCCTAAAAAAGCCAGAGGCAATAAGAGAAAAGATTGGTAAATTCACTTAAAGTTTAAGTAAATGACTTGGCAAAGAACCCTAGGAGCAAAAGCAAAATCGGGACAACTGGCAGGAAGAGGGCTCCCAACACGTTGGTGTCTTTGGCCTCTGGGACCTTGAGTGGGAAGAGCTCTACCACTAGCAGTGACAAATGACATGTGTTAACAGTTGTTAAACATTTTGAGTCTCACTCTTGAGGACTGTGGTTACTTCTTTGGGGATTTAAGGAAGAAGGATGCAGAGGGGAGGAAATGCCCACCTGGGCTTCTGTAGAACTAGAGATATTTTATTCTGAGATCATTACATTGGCATTTGGCTTCTTCTAATCATTACATTGGTATTTGGTTTCTTCTATTTCTATAAATCGTATATCCACATTTTGTGTTTTCTTCTTTGACTCTATGTACTTCATAGTAATAAACACCTTTAAGGGACTATCTTTACATTCTCTGTTACTTGCTGATGAATTATGGCTTCTCTTCTTATTTGTTTACTGACTCAGATATTTCAACCAAGTTTCAAATGATCCTGATCCAAAAGTCCTATTATGTAGTGTTAACTTTAAAAAGCAAGATGCAAAACCATATGTACATAGAAGCCCAATTCTTAAAAAAATATTCTTATCCAAAAAAATCTGAAATACTTTGTAATATTTCTTACTTTTCTACAATGAATATGTATGTCTTTTATAATTGAAAAGAAATTCTATGAAAATACTAATAAAAATAACTGTCACCTAAGAAATGTAGAGCAAGTTGGCTCTGAGAGATTAGACTTTGTTTTCTTTTTATTTGAGAGAGCGAGAGAGACAGAGAGCATGTGAGTGGGGGAGAGGGGCAGAGGGAGAGGGAGAGAAAGAGAATCCCAAGCAGTCTCCATGCAGAGTGCAGAGCCCAACACGGGGCTCCATCCCACAACCCTGGGATCATAACCAAGGTCCATCCATGTTGTCACAAATGTCAGAATAGCCTCCTTTCTCAAGGCTGAAGAACAGAAATCAAGAGTCAGTGGCTCAACTGACTGGGCAACCCAGGCGCCCTTAGACTTTGTTGTCTAAGGAGAAGGAATTTCCCCGTCTTATCTTCACCCTGTGCTCCTGTTCAGAGATATCTCCAGTTCAGAGAGAGATATCTCTCAGGTAGAGAGCAAGAAAAATAAATATTTAAAAATAACTTTTGCTTTAAAAAGTTTTCCTCGTATATATTGTTGTGTTTCATCATCACATGAGTTCTTTTGGCTCAGCAGAGCAGAAAATGTACTGATGAAGATTTGAAAAAACTCACACCTTATTGGATGGTTGTTGGGTTCAGTTCCAGTCACTTTCCTAGGCCTTTATATAATCTCATTATTCCTCTCAGCAATCCTATAAAGTAGATGCCATTTTCCCATTTTATGCATGAAAAAACTGAGGATTAAAAAGGTTAAGAATTGTGCCTGAGGTCACACAGCTGCTAAATAGCAGAGCCAGAATTTGGATCGCGATCTGACTCCAAATGCCACGTTCCTTTTGCAGTTCTCCTCATTGAGCTCTGACCAGAATGCAAGCATCCCCTCCATTGCAATCCTGCATTTGCTCTGCATCATGCAGACTCCTGCAGCGCTAAGATAATGCTCTTTAATGGTTGTTTTGACACTTGTTAGACAGAATTTTGTTCTGACCAAACATTCTTGGCTAGGCAGTGGGTCGTCCAAGTGCTTTGTTAATTTGAAAGTGCAATATAGGCAGAAGCCCTTATTGGGGGGAGGGGGAGGGGAGGGCAGTGCAGTGGTAAGAGAACTTGGCAGAGTCAGAAGTTCTTCAGAATCCTCCCTCCTGCTAACTCATTTTGTAACATCAGGGGGTGCATTTAATAGCTAAGCATGAGGGACCTGCCTACCCACCTAGTTACTTTGCACCTTCCTCTCTCCTACCCTCTTTTACAGAATTGTGAGTGTAATTGCCGCAGTGAACAACCTTGGTACATTGGAAAGAGTTGAGGGTTTTTTTTCCATCATTCCCTTCATGCTTGCTCTTTCGAACTTTCTCTTTATATGGCTTGATTATATCTGGAGAATGTTCCCTAAGGAACCAGTTACTATTAGAACAGTCTCATCTTCATATTATTAGTATTGAAACATGAAGAAGGTCCAGTCCAGTCTTAACATGACATCTTATATCCAGTGTAAGGCTTTCTCTTCCATGCCCTTTGCGTGTTCTCTTTCTCCTTTCCTCTTCCTTTTCCTTTCCTTTTCCTTTCCTTTTCCTTTTTTTTCCTTTTTCCTTTCCTTTCCTTTCCTTTCCTTTCCTTTCCTTTCTTTCCTTTCTTTCCTTCTCTTTTCCTTTCTTTCCTTCTCTTTTCCTTTCTTTCCTTCTCCTCTCTTCCTTTCTTTCTGTCTTTCCCTTCCTTTCCCTTCTCTTCTTTCCTTCCTTCCTCCCTCCCTCCCTCCCTCCCTCCTTCCTTCCCTTCCCTTCCCTTCCCTTCCCTTCCCTTCCCTTCCCTTCCCTTCCCTTCTGAATTAGGGGTTGGATAGGGAGGATTTAAGCAAAGAGTCAAAGTTCTTCACTACCCAATGCTGCTTTTCCCTGGGGCATCCGTGTAGGTTTTTCAGAACAGTCTCTCCCTTCACAGGCCCCTGTTGTGAGTATGTTCTTCAGCTGACCTCCTCAAATACCTTCTTCAGCTCCAGGTCACTGAGAAACCCCTCGCATTCAGTTTTTACTGTTGAAGCTCTCCTGAGTGGGGCATCAGCTAGATGGCTCCAGGTAGGCCACTTTCTAGGGGCCATGTTGGTCCATGGGAAGCTCCCATGGTTTGTCTTGTCAGAGATGAGAGTGGAATCTGCTCTTTACTTATCTTCTAGTCTCTTCCTATTTTTTTTCCCTCTCTCACTCACTCTTACAGAGATTTTGCCTCAGTTATAAGATAATTAAAGAGTTCCATTTAACGTTTTTTATAACATTGTGTTGCATATAAAACAGGTAGTTTTTTTCATGAAATAGGGTAAAAATACAGGTGGTTGCTATCAGAAAGCATTTCTGTTGCTTATCACCCAAAAGTGATTTTATTCAGTGAACATTTATGCGTTAGACACTGCTCTAGACATTGGACATACAATAATGAATAAACCCTATCCTTACTCTCAAGGATCGTTCATGGACTATTTCGAGAAACCAATAAAAACATTAAAGTTAAGTTTTATTGGTATGATTCTAGAAATCTACTTAGTTAAGGTAATAGCAGAGAGGGACTATTTAATGATATTGCCAAGGAAAACTATTATTGTTATTTGATAAATTTGATGTTTTATAAATTTAAGATGTGCGATGTGCTACTTCGATACATTTATATATTGTAATATGGTTACCAGTGAAGCAGTATTTGTCCCAGTACATCATGATAATACAGTATTATTTTCTATATTCATTAAACTGTGTATTAGGTCTCTATGGCTTATTTACCATTCTTTATAAGTTCATGCCCTTAAACATCATAAATCTTATCCTTCTACCCTTCTTCCCCTGGTAACCATTGCACTCTGTTTTTTTACAGATTTGACTATTTGAGATTCCATGTATAAATATCATACAGTACTTATCTTTCTCTGTCTGACTTATCTCACTTAGCATAATGTGCCCAAGGTCCATCCATGTTGTCACAAATGTCAGAATAGCCTCCTTTCTCAAGGCTGAATAATATTTCATCATGTATCTATACATATCACATCTTTTTATCCATTCATCTATTAATGGGCATGGGTTGTTTCCATATCTTGGCTGTTGTGAATAATGCTGCAATAAAGATGGGTGTGCATATATCTCATCAAAATACTGTTTTCATTTCCTTTGGGTAGGCACACAGAGGTGGAATTGCTAGGTCATATAGTAGATCTATTTTTAATTTTTTGAGGAACCACCATATTGTTGTCCATAGTGGATGGACTACTTTACGTTTTCACCAACAGTATATAAGTGTTCCATTTTTACCACTCCCTGCCAGCACTTGTTGTCTCTTATCTTCTTGATGATAGCCATTCTAGCAAGTGTGAATAAGTGGTTTTCATTTGCATCTTCCTGATGATTAGTGATGTTGAGCATCTTTTCAAGATTTAACATTTTGATGTCCTCTTTGAGAAAAATGTCTGTTTAGTTCTGCCCATTTTGTATTGAATTATTTGTTTGTTGTTGTTGTGTTAGTTCTTTACATATTTTGGATATTAACCCCTTATCCAATGTATGGTTTGCAAAAATTTCCTCCTGTTCTGTAGGCTGCCATTTTGTTTTGTTCATTGTTTCTTCTGCTGTGCAGAAGCTTTTGAGTTTGACATAGTCCCATTTGTTGATTTTTGCTTTTGTTGTTTGTGCTTTTGGCATCATGTCCAAAGGATCATTGCCAAAATCAATATCAATAAGCTTCTTCCCTGTGTTTTCTTCTTGTAGTTTTATGGTATCAAGTCTTATATTTAAGTCTTTGATCCATTTCAAGTTAATTCTTGTGAGTGGTATGAGACAGGTCCAATTTCATTGTTCGGTTCTCCATGTGTTTCTCCAGTTTTCCAGCACCATTTGTTGATGAGACTATTTTTCCCCGTTGGGTATTCTTGTCTCCTTTGTCGAGTATTAGTTTGAAATCAGTGTGATACCTATGAATTTGTTCTTTTTTCTCAGGATTGCTTTGCCTATTCAGAGTCTTTTGTGGCTCCACACAAATTTTAGGATTGTTTCTTCTATTTATGTGAAGAATGCCTTTGACATTTCCATGGAGATTGCTTTGAATATGTGGATGGCTTTGTGATAGTATCGCTATTTTAACAATATTTATTTTTCTGATCCACGAACACGGGATATCTTTTCATTTGTATCTTCTTCAGTTTCTTTCAGAAAAGTCTTATGGCTTTCATTGTATAGCTCTTTCACTTCCTTGGTTAAATTTAGTCCTAAGTATTTTATTGTTTTTGATCTAATATGACTGAGACAGTTTTCTGTATTTCTTTATCCGATGCTTCAACGTTGGCGTAAAGGAATGCCACTGCTTTCCGTAAGGTGACTTTGCAGACTCCACTTTACTGAAATCGTTGATTGATTCCAACAATTTTTTGATTGACTCTTTGGGATTTTCTATATCTCAGATCATATCATCCGCAAATAGTGACAATTTTACTAAGGAAGACTATATTGAGAAATATTAGTGCTATTAATATTATTACTATATCAAACTATAATGTAAAATACTGTTTTTATTCTACTAACATGCAGCTACCTATTATTGAATACTGACCATAACCAAGAGTAATGGAATGTTTTACATGTACTATTTTATGTAGTCGTCACAATCATCCTCTATGAAGTAGAGACTCTAATTACCTCCATTTTACAATGGAAAACAGAAAACTAAGACTTAGTAAAGAGTGAATGAGTTTTTCAGTGTGACAGTTTTTCTGCCCTTCCTGCACTGGTAACTGTTACTCAGTACTGTCTCCCTTGGAACCATGGTTTTGAAGGCACATATGAGGTATGTGCTTTTTGCTAGCAATGGTGTTAAAATAAATAGTATTTGAAATGATATTAAGTATAATAGGAGGTTCAATAGGAGGTCTTATTGATGATTTGGATGCAAGAAGAATGACTACAGGTGGGTCCCATTCACTTTTCAACATGACCATCGAAAAGACGAGTATTGGAAAGTAGTCTTCATTTGAGTCGCTTCTTTATAGGAAAGGGGGGTTTGGGCTTCCATTGTCTGCTTCCTGTTCATTCTAACCAGCTGACAGAGCAGCATATTCAGAAGCTGAGTTTCTGCTCTTCTTGAACTTTACAAACTGTGAGGTTGCCAGTTACTCTAAGTTGAAAATAGCACCAGTATTTAGCCAAGAGTTTTCGGAATTGGAAAAAAGGCTCTTTGGTTTTGTTGGGGTTTTTTTTAAGAGCAAATGAAAAGAGGTAGAATTTTCAATAATGCCTAATAGTAAATTGAACTAAAGAAATGAGACTAATATTTTAAAACACACACACACACAGTATGTTAAATTGTATCAATAGTCCCTGTTTTCTTAGCTCACTAAAAATAATTTCCCAGAACCTCTGAAAGAGAAAATAGCTACTAAATCTGACTTCCTCGAAATCCTTTTCACTTGAAATTTTACGAAGGTGCTTTATGCAATGCTGAATAAGTTGAGTCTTCTAAAAGGGTAGGTTCCGTAGCAGAAGGAATACTGTCAGAGTTGCAAATGGTGGATGTTTAAGAGTTATCATTGCCAAAAATTGAATCTAACAATTTAAACTAGCACAGCCCCAAAGGCCAAACATGGAAGGAAATCAGGCTGTGAATCCTGTCTCCTGAAAGAAGTGTTTCTATAGATTTGCAGAATGCTAAAGCTGCAAAGAAATTCAAGATTATATTACCTTAATCTTGTGCTTTATAAATGAAGAACCTGAGTTACAGAGAAGCTACTCAAATTGCCCAAAGACAACATGTCCCTGAGAGTACCATGGAGGGAACCAAGATTTCATAACTCCTAGTATATTATTATTCCAGAAGACAGCATTTTTCCATTTTAATAGGTGTTGATTTACATGAAAATAGTGCTATAGCATGGCTGTGATATAAACATATTTTGTTCCAGTAAACTATATAGCAATGGAGAGGGTTAAAAAATTCTCTTCGGGATTATACCTTACAAAGGAAAAATAACACATCTTTCTCTTTTTCTTATTTTTTCCCTACACTTGGCATATTTACTAATAAATATTATCTGAGAATTGTCACTATTTAGTTGAAATTTTTACCTTAAAAGTCTTTTGATCTTAAAATAATTTAACGATGTCTGAAATGAAGATATCAGTCAAGAGTTACATTCTGCCGCACGTAAGTACAATGGCTGTACCATACAAGGGCTTATACTCACAGAGTAAAAAGTTCAGTAACATACAGTCTCTAACTGACACACTAGCTTCATGTCATCGACCCTCTCCTTCCGTCTCTCTCCTCCATCCATCATCCATAGATTATGGCTTTCATTCCCATGATCATCTCAGTGTTATGCAATGGCAGTCTCACCTCTAGTCTCCTGTCTGCATTACTGGTAAGTAGGAAAAGAAAACAATAAAGAACAAGAGGTGAGTCATTATTTCAAAAGGAAGCTTACCCCGAAATTGCCTTCATATTTTTGCTTTTAACTCATCATCCAGAATGGAGTCTCATGAACAGCCCTGTACAAGGGAAGCTAAGAAATGTAGGTTAATGGCTGAACCTATTATTGTCTCTCCCCTCACCAATGGTATAGTTGATTATTAGACAGACGAGAGGGATGGACATTTGGCAGCATTTCCCATAAAGGAGAAGCAAATATAGCTCTACTCCAGGGTTGAAAATCCATGTGTAATAGTAGCCCCAGACTCTCAGGTTTGAGTTGTCTTGCTTTATATCCTTGGACTAATTGCTGAACCTCTTTAAATATTTTGTATTTCATTTTTGAAATGTGATAACTAGATTAAAAATGATCTTTAGGGTAACTTCAAGCATTAAAAATTCAGATATCCGTTACCAAGAGCTGTGTGGTCCCATAAAATAACCACTAGTCACACATGGCTATTAAAAAGTGGCTCGTCTGAACTGAGATGTTGCATGGGTTATGTGTACACACTTGCTATTGAAGAGCTTGGTGTGACGAAAGTCTCAAAACCTGATTAATAATTGATCACGTGTTGACATGCTAACATTTCTAATATGTTGGATTAACTAAAATGCATTATTAAAATTAATTTCCCCTATTGCCCCTTACCACTCAAAAGAAAGTAGAGAATTGGGGCACCTGGGTGGCTCAGTCGGTTGAGTGTCCAACTTCACCTTAAGTCATGATCTCATAGTTTGTGAGTTCGAGCCCCGCAACAGGCTCTGTGCTGACAGCTCGGAGCCTGGAGCCTGCTTCACATTCTGTGTCTCCCCGTCTCCCTCGGCCCCTCCCCTGCTCATGCTCTGTCTCGCTCTATCTCTCAATAATAAATAACCGTTTAAAAAAATTAAAAAATAAAAGTAGAGAACCATAAAAGTAGCACCTTCTCCTTTCCTTCCTCTTCCATCCCACTCCTGTCCCTTTTTTGCCCCTCTTTTCTCTTGTCTCTTCATCCTCTAGCTGTCATTGCTTTGCTCTCCCCTCCACTCACCCTGGAGGAGCTCTGCTATCTCTTTGAGTCTCCTGGCACAATGTCTTCCGTGAATGTAAGCTTTACTAAGTCTGGAAAAGGATTTGTCCTTAAACATCTGATTTTCCAACTTCACCCAAAGCAAAGGCCTAACAAAGCTCTTGGCATGAAAAAAGGAGAAATACAAAGAACATTCAGCCTTTTGGATACCTGGGTGGCTCAGTCGGTTAAGCCTCCAACTTTGACTCAGGTCATGATCTCATGGTTTGTGAGTTTAAGCCTTGCATCAGGCTCTGTGCTGACAGCTCAGAACCTGGAGCCTGCTTCAGATTCTGTGTCTCCTCCTCTCTCTGCCCCTCCCCTGCTCATGCTCTGTCTCTCTCTGTCTCTCAATAATAAATAAATGTTTAAAAAATTTTTAAAAAAGAACATTCAGCCTTCCTCATTTTTCTTCAGAATGGTAAATGTAAGTCATTAAATCATAATTCAGCAATTTACCTGCCACACAGACTAAGATTTTCTCTTCCTGTTGGGAATCTGGTAATTTCTGCTCCTCTTTAATTACAGAATACAGCTAACCCAACAAACTCAATAGTTTCTACTTTTTTAAGTTTTATGGCCCTTTCTCTCTCAGTGTGTGTGTGTTTGTGTATGAGCACACCATGTGATAGTTTTATTTTGTTTTTGCCTTTTCTGTAGACAGTGAAACCTAGTGGTATTTAAGAGGTGAGGGGCGCCTGGGTGGCGCAGCCGGTTAAGCGTCCGACTTCAGCCAGGTCACGATCTCGCGGTCCGTGAGTTCGAGCCCCGCATCAGGCTCTGGGCTGATGGCTCAGAGCCTGGAGCCTGTTTCCGATTCTGTGTCTCCCTCTCTCTCTGCCCCTCCCCCGTTCATGCTCTGTCTCTCTCTGTCCGAAAAATAAATAAACGTTGAAAAAAAAAATTTTAAGAGGTGAAAATATGATTCAGACAATGACGGGAAATCATCCCTTCTCAATTCAGAATAACTGACCATCTTGTCTCCATCAGTGACTATGCTCTCATTTTTGATTTTCCTGGATTTCCCTCTGAGTTCTCCTTCTCTGAAAGAAAAAAAAAATCTTCCAAATTAAGTCAAGACACAGTACGAACAACATACAAAGATTTTTATTTGATTGATCACATGTTTTGTCACTCAAAGAAAAAGGAAACTGGTGATTGTTGGTGCATGTTATATGATAAATATGGGTGAAAAGGCACTTGAGGTGGTGAAAAAAGCAAGTCAGAGATTTGTGTGGTACTATGATATCAATTCTAGAAAATAAGTAGGCTAATGGAGAAGACAAGATAATATGTAAAATGTATATCACTATTGTGAAGAGGTGTTGGAATTACAGTAGAAAACCCCCTAGTTCTGAAGTTTTTGTAGTGTTATAAGAAGAAAGAAAGAACGCAACGCAATAGTGGGAGAGAGCAGGGGTCAAGGACTTCAGAGCCAGCTTAACTGGGTTCACAGCTCAGCCTAGTCACTTGTTGTATCTGTGGCTTTGTGCATCGAGTTGGTTTGGCTTCTCTTAACCTCATTTTATCTTCTGTAAATTGGGAACAATAGCAAAAAACATTGCGCAGTTCTTGTGAGAATGAGAAATTGAGATAACCTATTGTCTGTGTCTAGTACATATTAAGTGTCTGATAAATAAACACTTACTGGCAATTATTTTAAAAGGTTTCTACCATGAACCCATCAAAAAAGAAAATAAGCAAAATGTTTGATGCATGTATCTTATGTGTGATTTGTGCAGACAGAAAAGATGTCTACCAGAACCCTATTAGAAAACAAGAGAAAGATTGTCATTATTAGTTAAGAATTCAGACAGAATCTGAAAAGGGTTCATTTCTCTATCAAATCTGCAAAAATGTACTGAGCACAGCTACATAACAAGCATGTACTTGATGGCATATGGCATGCTAAGATAGATAAAGCACAGCCCCTGGCTTCCAATAGTTCCCTGTCTAGTGGAGCATGCACATTTGTTCCCACATAACCACAGGACAAAGAAGAAAATGATTACAGAGGAGAACTAACGTTTATTGACTTCTTACTTGGTGCCGAGCATTATTTTCAGCAGAAATAGATATTATTATCCTCAGTTTACCCAGGCCCAAGAAAGGCTAAATAAATTCTCGGAAGTCACACAGGTACAGTGTAGTGGTGTGGGGAGTTAGACCCAAAGAAACCGAGGGCATAGACTGACCTTTGATATGAGAAGATAGAGGAGAGAGAAATTAATTCAATCTTTGGAGAGACTGAGTAGGGAAGAGAGAACGGCAGAGAGAAAAGCCCTTTAGTTGAGTGAAGAATGGGGAGTATTTTGATAATAATGATGAGGGAAGTGCATCACAAGTGGAAGGAACAGCATGGAGGTGCAAAACGGCATGAGGATATAGAGTGGATAGGATAGAGTGCATAGGATATAGAGTACAGTTAATAACCAGAATCTGGCGTAACTTGATTTCCAGCTCCACAGAAGAGGGTGAAGGGGTGAAACTGACCCCGTAAATTCTAAGCTGTCATGTCAATCGGTTCATACATTTTATTCCAGAAGGAATAATCAAAATTAATGGGACCACTCTTGGAAACATTCTAAATCTGTCTTTCACTACCAGAATAAAATTTAGAATTTAATCTGTAGAAGGATAAGTTAAGAAGAAATCAAGGAAATATTTCTGTAGCTGAAAAAAGGAAAAACATATATTTAAGTAAAGTCTTAAACAAGGGCATTTTACTCTGAACTCTATAAAACAGAAACCCACATGCTAGAAAGATATACTTATTACTTGGTGGGTTTGGGGGGCTGGATAGTGTCTCCCCTAAATTCATATCCACCAGGAGCCTCAAAATGTGACCTTATTTGGAAATAAGTTCTTTGCACTATAGTTGTTAAAATGAAGTCATAATGGATCGAGGTGGGTCCTAAATATAATGACTGGTATCCTTGTAAGAAGGCCATGTGGAGAACCAGAAATACATGCAGAGGGAAGATGGCCAAGTAAAGATGGTGGCAGAAACTGAAATGATGCGTCTATAAGCCAAGGAACACCAAGGTTTGCTGGCACCCACCAGAAGCTAAGAAGAGGCAAGGAAAGATTTTTAGAATCATCAGAGAGAATACAGCCCTATTGAAACTTTGATTATAGACTCCTAGTCTCCAGAACCATGAGAGAATACATTTTTGTTGTTTTAAGTGACCCAGTTTGTGGTTCTTTATTATGGCAGCTCTGGCAAACCAATATAGTGGGCAACTAAAAATCTTAGGCAATCCATAACAAAATTAATTTGGCCTCCATACGGCAGTGGTAGCTGAGATTAATAGGAGTTAGAAACCTTAGGAGAGTCATGGACTTTATGAAGACAGGTGTTGCAAAGCTCCAAACAGCTGTCTACTGGAAGCAGCACAGAAATGTGGATTCAGTAAATAAAGTTTTCTCATTTCTTTGTATACTAGACCTTTCCCGTGTGTTCTTCTAATAGCAGGCTCTAAGATCATCCAGAAGTTAGACAAAAATATGACGACCTCTCTCTCAACCTCTCTTTTTCCCCATCCATCCATCCAACCATCCATCCATTCATCCGTCTACATAACATGGAGGAAAAGTAGACTATGTCAGTGACACCAACTCTATAGGCATCCATGAAATAAGAATCAATACTGTCAGTGGCCAGGAAAAAAGAAAATCACTTTAAAGGCAGCCTTCAACCAATCAGAAATTAGTCTCACATAGGGTCCCATGCTGAGGAAGTTCATGTTGCTCTAAGTGCTAAAATTATAGCCACGTCTGAGCAGAAAGGGGCCACAGCAGGGAAAAAACAACAATCCGGGCATCTCTGTAACGAGAACTATGCCAAGCATAAGAGCTTCAAAGTCCTGTGAAACTCCAAAACTCTCTTGGGCTGGAATGCTGCTTCTCACCAACTTTCTTTCACTTCATCTGCCAGTCCCTCTTCTCTCCCAGCTATGAATTCACAGTCAGGCAGCGTCAGTATATGCGGTGTGTTGCAGTGAAAATGCAAACACATTTTCTATAATGAACATATGGAAGACTCCAGTTGAAAAGAGTTCCGATTCTATCCCAAGCATGTTATTGGCCATGACTGCAGAGAAGCAGGCAGCAGACGGAATCAGGAAGCGTGGAGGCAAGAAAGGAAGGATGTGTACTTGACTGCTGTTTCAAGATCCTGAGTCCTGCCATCCCATGCTGCAGCCTCTTTCAAAAAGCAAACTGGTTTAAGTGCTTGCTTTCCTGATTTTTACTACTTATCTTTTATTTTATAGTCCAGGGCCTTATATAAGGGCGGGGGCGCAGGGGGGGTAGGGGGCATCTAATGCAAACTATTTGTGCCTTAAGATTTCAATATAAATGTCAGTATTTAATTTGCTTAATTATAAAAAGGTTAAGCATTCAAAAATTAAATCAGTATACAAGTAACTCCTGCATATCCAAACCTAGGCTTAATAATTGTTAATATTTCTTATTTTTCTTCATATATATGCATTTTGTAGGTATACAAATATAAACATGTGCATATATATGCATATATACCCATTTATGTGTACCTATATCTCTGTATATATGTATGAAACCATCTTGATATAGTACACGCATCCTTAAAAACAAGGGCATTCTAACACATAACCTCTATACAAGACATAAGTATTTTTGAAAAGCTTTCTTTTGACTTGCTCTCAGTTTCACTAGGATGATACAGATTTGAAATGACAATAAATTAAAATTATTCCTCTCCCCCAAATCAAATTACTTGTTTAAATGTCAACTCAAGAGTGTTTTCCTTCAAGATTCATCTTTTCATTCTGATGTGAAGTAAGACATATATCTGTACAGATCTGTCAGTGATGAGCACAACCATGGGATATGTTGAGTCAAAGAAATAGCATCACCATTGACTGCACCGAGGTAACCAAAGGTCGTAGAAGCAGCTGTCAGGTTGGTGCGTCAGAAAAGTGCAACCATCTACTTAGTCAAGGATATTACTACCCAAATAAAATTGTACCTGCTGATGTGTAATAATTTCTCCTCCAGCAAGGAGACTTTTTGCAGTCTAATGGAATGCTTGGAATAGATGTCCAAGAGCTTATAACAATCAGTCTCTCTTAGATTCGTAGGAATTTTTTTTTATTTGTGTTGGATGAGATCTCTTCTTACTTTAGTACACAATGGAGAATGAGGCTGTGTGTAAGGCATGAGAGAGGTTACAGTAAGTGCAGCACAAAGTGTAAGATAGAACAAAATTTGGGGTACATTTCTCTATATTTTACAGGGTTAAAAACTAGTTGGTTGCCTCTCTGAAGTCGAAATGGTCATTTTCAAATTTTCTTTCTTACCAGATGTCTCCAAGGACATTACTGAGTGTCTGCCTATTCTAGCCTATTGACTATTTCTTTGTAGTGATTTTGCTCAAAAACCTATTTCACTGGATTCTTGAATTAGTGGTGGTATTTTTAAGGGGGAGCAAAGGAAGGTTTCCTTTAGGAATCCTTTTTATTCCTCTTTAGATGTGGGATTTTAAAATTTGTTAGCAGTGACACAGGCAGTGGTCCTGTGCTGTAAGCTGCATTCTGGAGGCTTTCAGAACTTCGTGACCTTTACATTCCTGCCAGGCTTGTTTTAGCTCTCAGTGCAAATCTGAGTGCATGAAGTATCAGGAAAGAGTGGTTTTCTTGGGCCCGTGGACAGGAAAACTTAAGTACCAACATAAAAAATTGTATACACTGTATACCTTTTCTAACTTCCTCCATCTTGTCTTTCTGCATTTCTATTTAATCTTTGGACTCCTAAATCATATTTCAGATATTTTCCTCACAACTATATGGGAAAAGGGTCTATTTTATGAACAGGAGCTTCTCAGAAGGGTTAAGTTGTATTTATATGGTAGCTATCTCTGCATACATAATGACTTTTACCTTAAATGATAAAACTTACTTTCAGAACTCTTTTCTATCTGCAAAAAATGGTCTGAGCTGGTATCATTACAGGGCTTATCATGAAACATCTTACCTACTTATGCAATTTTGAAGTCTGGGAAGCTACAGTGAATATAGTAGGCCTTCGGCATTCAAGATTTAGCATTCACAATTTTGATTATCCTTACAGAATACTCAAGGTCCATGTTATAGCGTGGCTGATAATTTTGCTGCGACAAGAAATTAAATTGGCATAGACTGAGATGCTAGTTTGTATGAAAGTCGCTTTACAAGTGAAAATTACTAGCTAACTATCGCATAGCATCTGCACCTCGACATGACTTTATGTTCTTCCCTCGATTTCATATATGTGGTAGCACAGATGTAGTTTTTGAGAAAAAATGTTAAGTCAGGTAAAAAGTAAATCTTCAGTACAAGTTGAAAATATCGTTACTTTGTCATGTAGAGATCTATGGTAGAAGCCGGGAGCCAAGAGTCTTCTGTAATTGGTTGTGGTGGTAACATGATCCCATTAATGGTGTATACATATTGGTATCCTCAGTAGATGGAACTATGAGAATAGACCTCTGCATGCCTTCCAAAATCTGATATCACAGAACATGAACTTTAATACTAAGTTACTATTCTGGGGAAAAAAAAAGTTTATCAGTTACAGCTGCCAGGATCTTATTCTACCCCACTTTGACCTTTCCACACTGCTGGAGCTCTGGGGGACAAAACAGAAACAAACAAACAAAACAAAAAATACCCCCAAACCCAGACCTCCTCCTAAGATTTATTCTAAAGAAAGAATGGCAATGGAGAAAGAACTCTAAGAGAGGAGTAAAAAGGAAAAGCATACACTATCAAAGAGTAAATAGAATGCTCAGAATTGCACCCATCAGAAATAAATAAGCTTTTTTTTTTTTAAGTGGAAGGAAGCAGGGCACCTGGGTGGCTCAGTCGGTTGAGTGTCCAACTTCAGCTTAGGTCATGATCTCACTGTTCATGAGTTTGAGCCCAACGTTGGGCTCTGTGCTGATAGCTCGGAGCCTAGAGCCTGCTTCAGATTCTGTGTTTCCCCTCTCTCTCTCTGCCCCTCCCCCACTCACACTCTGTGTCTCTCTCAAAGATAAATAAACTGTTAAAAAAATTTTTTTAATGAAAGGACACATTGAAGACAAAATTTTTTAGAATGAAAAAAGAAGAGAAAAAAGGAATCTAGCACACAAGGGAAAGATAAAGAATCTATCTACAGAATATTTATACCAGGAAATACAAGGAAATTGTGGACAGATGCATTTCTCATGGAAATCAGAGAGAACTTAGACTCTACAGGGAGACCAGTGTAGAAACAGAAGAGATCAAGAATGAGCTCTGATAGCAAAAGAAAGCTGGCAGAGCTAAGAAAAGGACCATGTGGTTGTCCTAGTCCGTCTGGGCCTCTATAACAAAATATCATACACTAGGTGACTCGTAAACTAGAGAGATTTCTTTCTCACAGGTCTCCAGAACTCTTGGCTGAGAAGTCCAAGATCAAGGCACCAGATATGGTGTCTGATGAGGTCCTGCTTCATGGTTCATAGCCAGATGGCTATCTTCTCATGGTGTTTTCACATGCTGGAAGAGACAAGAGAGCTGTCTGGGGCCTTTTTTGTTTATAAGGGCACTCATCTCATTCATGAAGACTCCACCCCCATGACCTAATCACCTCCCAGAGGCCCCACCTCCCGACATCATCACATTGTGGGCTAAGTCTTCAACATAAGAATTTCAGGAGGACCCAAACATTCAGGCCATAGCAGTGACAATGGAAGAAAATCTTCCATCCATAAGAACAAGAAAATCCCTAGATATAAACCAAATGCTAACCCTAGAGACACATTTCGAAGAAAAGATAACATTCTACTGAGGCACATACAGGAAAAATGGGCTAAATATATAAATATATATCGTTCATGAATAAGAAGACTCAATAAAATGAAGATCTTTACATGTTGTAAAAATCTTCCAACATCAACTAAAACCAAAAGAGACTTAGAATATTATTGTTTTAAGATGACAGTATTTCCAAATTAACCTGGAAGCATAAATGCACAATAACTGGAAACTTTTTGAAAGGAAAACTAATGAGTTAAGTCTTGTTCTGCTGTATATTAAAATATATTATAGAGCCATGTTATTTAAAACAGCATGATTACAGATCCAAGTGTGTGTGTGTGTGTGTGTGTGTGTGTGTGTGTGTGTGTGTATACATATAAATGTATGTTTAAGTTTAGAATAAAAAGAGGTTAGCACTTCCCACTGATTTAAATAGCCAGCAAAAGATGGAATTATATCTTCAGAATGTCTTGGGTCCTCTTTACATGCTAAGAGATGATCCCTTCAGTATAAATACATGCTTGTCAATCTCTCTATTTGCAGATATCCAAAAATACTGTGCTAAACCACTTTGTGGGCAATATTCTGTGTATCTCAAATTTGCATTCGCTTCTACTTGTCCCTGTAACAAATTACCACACAGTAGTTAGTAGCTTAAAACAATACAAATGAATATTCTTAGAGCACTGGAGGCCACAGTCTAAACTGTGTCAAGGGATCAGCAGAGCTGGCTCCTTCTGGAGACTCCCAGAGAGAGTCCGTTCCTTGCCTCTCCCAGCTTCTAGTTGTTGTCAGCCTTTAGCTCTTAGCTTCACACTGTATGGCCTTTTGCGCCCTGGTTCTCTCGTCACATTGCCTTCTTTCTGTGACTCTGACCTTCTTGCCTGCCTCTTCTAAGGACCCTTGTGATTATATTGGGCCCACGGAGATAATACAGGATAATCTCCGCATTTCAAGTTTCCTAATTGAATCACATCTGTAAAGTCCCTTTGACCATGTAAGATAATATATTCACAGATTCCATGGATTAGGACATGGATGTCTTTCAGGGGAAGAATTATTCAGCCTGCTATACTCTCCTTCATTATTACCCTAGTTACATAGTAATACATACATACATACATACATATATACATACATGCATAAATGGCTGAAAAAACAAATGTCAGTTATATCCACACAGGCACATGCATTTGTAACAGTGGGGCGGTGGAGAAAAATTTCCTGGATGCTGAATCTTACGTGGTTTGTTAGCTTCTTTGATTCAGCTCTCTTTTCTAAGAATTCGGTAAGGCCCTGAAACCTAACTTGCTCATTAACAAGTGAAAGAAAGTATGAAGCATTTTTCTTCTATTTTGCGTTCATTTGGTCATTTCATACTGCATACCTAAAAATTATAATAATCATTATTATTATTAGAATAATTAACAGTAGCTGTTATTTCTTAAGTGCTTTCTGTGGGTCAGTCATTGTACGAAATTGCATCAATTATCTTATTTATTCCTAATTATCCTCTAATCAGGTATTCTCATTTTCCACAATTTATAGATAAAGAAACTAAGAGCTCACAGGAGTTGCCCAAAGTCACACAGCCAGCAGGTGTGAAAAACAATATTTGAACTCAGTGATTCAGAAGAACCTAACTTGGCAGTCATTAGCTTTGTTCCCAGTACTGAGCAAGGCACTTGCAGCAGGGACCAGTGGAGCGGCCTGTGGCTGGATGCTTCGTTCCCAGGAGACCCAGACTCATAGGCAAGAACAAAAGGATTAAATGTATGGTAATGGGGAAGATTGGGATATAACAGGAACATGGGTGAATGTCTAACTCAGACAAAGATGGGGATTCACTTCTAAGGGGGAAGCCGAGGAATGAAGAACTGATCTCCGGGCAGGTTGAAGAGTAGTCGGGTGAGGACTCCAGACTGATTTAACAAAATGAGCAAATGCCCTGGGGGGCAAAAGAACAGGGAGCGCTCTAAGGGATTAAAAGAAATTCATTATGGGTGGATGATAAATGTCAGGGAGAAGATAGCAAATGTCTGGGGAGATAAGCCTGGGCCAAATTATGCAAGACCGTATAAATCCTGGTGAGGAGTTTGCACTCCTTCACAGCTTCATCAGATGGTCTGCCCCTTTAACAGGTGTAAGCAAAGGGATGACTTGATCACACTTGCCCTTCAGGATGTTCCGAAGTGTGGTTTGGATGTGGCAAGTGGGAGCGTTGAGGCCAGCCCCTAAGCTGTCGTAGGACTTCCATTATTACAGACATATTATGGAGTTAACATGTCAATATTAAAACATACATGGAAACACTTTGAAGAACACAGAATTCACATGCATTTTTAATATAGGCCACCCAACTGGAAAGAAATTTCGCACAATCCTCAAGTCTGTTCCTCTAACCCTCTTAGCAGACCTTCCCTCTCCCCCTCTCCCCCCTACTCTGCCCCAAGGATATTCTGCTCTGCTATAAGGAGTACATCAGTAGATGAAGCTGTAGAAGCACATGTATTTTGAATGGACCTGTAGCCTAGGTATCCCCATAAAGCAGAGCATGAGACAGAAGCCTGCATAAAGGCAGTTGGTTTGGGAATGATCTCAAGAAGCAAGAGAGGGACAGGAGAGTGGAGTGGGGGAGGAAAACAAATACAAGAATGCGTTTTCAGTTTGGTGGAACTTTCTGAGGTGTTTAATGAAATGCATCTCAGAACTTTGCTCTATGGAGATGAAACGGGAAGCACATTTCTCTTCCATCGTCCATTGCTCTGGGTGGCAATTCCACGAGCAAGTGCCTAGCAGGCAGCTGTGGGCAAACAACCTGAGAAGCTCTAGGACAGGCATCAGGCCCAAGGGGAGACACCAATAAGTTGTGCTTGTATGAAGCATGTTGAAGCTTGCACGGCAGCCGTTGCCACAGCCATGGCCAGATTGATGTGTGCGGTTGCCATTTGTAATAGCACTTGCTGCTGTCTGAAGTTGCATTTTGGTTGGATATGACATGTGTGTGCTGCCTTTTTCACCATTCATATTGCAAGATCGAATTGTCTTTTTTTGTTGCCTATCACCTCAGCCCTAGAATGCTTCTTGCTTACACATGTTATTAAATCGATGGCTCTCGGGTCTCAAGTGTCTGCAGTGTACAAGGTCACCTCATTGAGACTTGGTCCCAGCTACCTTTTTGTGGTTTTCCCTAATTTTACTGCTACAGTTCACCCAGTGTGCTGCTTGAGAGGTACTCTAGCCACAGCGGAATGGACAGGTGACCATTTCAAGGGTTGGAAGGCAACTAACACAGATCACAAGAAACGCCAGCCACCATTAGGCATTGCATTCTGTAGAGCTATTCCAGATGGGATGACTCCAGAATAACTCGTTAAATCCTAGTCTTTGGAAAATATTCATCCAAAAGGGAAAGGGAGCTTCACTCAGCTTCATGTTTTCCTAACTGATGGTGGGCTACTTCTGCCTGTCTCTGAGATATAAACCCTGAGACCAGGGTTAAGTGTGCTGGTGATAAGGAAAGGGGCATCATCCTGAAATAACTCCACCAACAGGTTTGGTACAGATGGATTCCTGCAAAGAGTGAATTTGTATTCTGTTCACAGAGATGGTTACATATCACATCCCACTGTCCTGTTGCATATCAATTCCCGACCACATTTAAAGTAGAGAATTAGATGGGGTGTCTGGGTGGCTCAGTCAGTTAAGTGTCCGACTTCGGCTCAGGTCATGATCTCACGGTCCGTGAGTTCGAGCCCCGCGTCGGGCTCTGTGCTGACCACTCAGAGCCTGGAGCCTGTTTCAGATTCTGTGTCTCCCTCTCTCTCTGCCCCTCCCCTGTTCATGCTCTGTCTCTCTCTGTCTCAAAAATAAATAAATGTTAAAAAAAATTAAAAAAAAAAGTAGAGAATTAGAAGAGACTTCGATATTATTTTTGTTTACTGTCTTCCTCCTTCTTGAACCTGCCCCATATTTGGCCAAGAGGAAATTAAGATCCAGAAAGGTGAAGTGACTGCTCTTAAGTTACCCAGCAATTTTGTGACAGAAACAAAATGAGAGTCATTCTGTGTGGTCTAGTTCTTTTTTCAGAGCAATTCAATAGAGTGTGGGTTACTGATAATGCTAAAGTAGCAGGTTTGATTTTTTTGTGTATAGGCCACGGATTCTTCCCTCCCTCCACTGACCTCCCTAAAACACATAAACTAGCCTGAAAATGCCTTGAGGGTTAGAAATGTATCCTCTAGCCAGTGCCTGGCACAATGTAGGATCTCAAAAAATATTTGTTGTAAAATGAATTTCTATGGCTGTGGTATTAGTCATCCCAAAGGAGGATAATAACATTTTTCCCCAAAATACATTTTTCTCTGCTATCCTGGTTACTTTTTGTCTGTCTTTGTTTATAGTCAATCAATATCACTATTAAGGCGCCTCCAGCCTGGTTGTATTCTGGTCTGGAGCCTTGTCTGTTGGATACCTGACTTACCGCAGAGATACCAAACACCCTTTCAAAATCTATTACTGGGTCAAGCCTCAACTCCACTGCTTTAAATATCATTTCTTCAAGGTTTACTTTGAAGTTTTCTTTCTCTCCATGTCAGCAGGATAGCTGTGAATTTCTTATTTTCAGCAGGCCCTTCTTTGAGTAATGGTGACCCAGTAAGAGGGATTTTCATGTTCACTTTAAAAATCTTCCTGTCAAAGGTTTAAGCTTTTCCCCATTAGTCTAGCTGGGGAAAGGACTCTTTTTTTTTTTTTTTTGGTTGGGGGGGTGAGGCACTCAGTTTCTGTAATTATCATTATTGCCTGATTAATGTCAGTTTTAAAGTCTAGCTCCAACCATAGAGGGGAGACAAAGCTAAACAGAGAATTTCATTGCAAGATAAAAATTGCATTGCTTTCTAAATATTTTTGTTGTCATTAAAGATAATCTGCATTGGTAGGTGCTAAAAAAGCTATGTTACCAAAGAATATGTTTAATAGCATAATTTTTTTTTAATTTCCTTTAATGTTTATTTTGTTTAGAACGAGAGCGAGAGAGAGAGAGAGAGAGAGAGAGAGTGGGGGAGGGGCACATAGGGAGACACAAAATTCGAAGCAGGTTCCAGGCTCTGAACTACCCAGGGCTTGAACTCACAAACCGTGTAATCATGACCTGAGCTGAAGTCAGACACTTAACCAACTGAGCCACCCAGTTACCCCTAATAGCGTAATTTTCAAATAAAATCCTAGATTTGTAAAACTCTGACTTTAGAGTTTGTACATTATCTTGCACCTTGATTTTATTTGCTTCCCTTATTTTTCTATGAAGTCAACAAAGAAGTTATGTCTTTGTTTAAGACATATGGAAAGTGAAGGCTCTCCCAAGTTTATTAGTTCATTGGGTTTTCTCTCTAGGCAATGAAAGCTGGTTGAGAGTCTCTGGAGGAAGTAATATTGGATAAGCAAGAAGTGGGGGGTGTTGGAAGGATGTAGAGTGTTGAGGCTATGGGAAATGTGGCAAAAATGGAACTGTTCTCCAAAATCTTTGTTGGGAGGACCCCTAGCCATTCTTTGAGGGGAAAATAGTGGCGTAAACATAAAGAATGAGACAAGAATACCAAGAGAGCATAGTTGATATTAAAGAAGTTAAAAGCTAAGTGAAATAAGATATGAATAACAGAGCCCCAAAAGGAAAAGTTTATTATGATTCAGCCAATACACTGAACTAGTACCAAAGGGCAGTCTTCATTGCCAACAGCAATGCCATGTCTGTGTATTTGATGAACAGATAGCTCTCTTGTAAATATTTTTCTATTTGTGCCAGTGAAGAAAATCTATAAACAATTGTCAGTGAATAGCCAATGACACTATTTAATGTAACAAATCTTTGTTAAGGAACTACCATGCGTAGGCACTGGGTCAGGTGCCATGCTGGTTCAAAGGTGAGTCAGAGATGGTCACGGCCTTGAGAACACACAGTCAACACACAAAGGGGAAAGTAGGGGAAAAAAGGAGAAAGTGTGGCTGTTTGTGATCATTTTATTAATAAGCACTATTTTAAGCTCTTAGTATTAAGTGTCATGTGGGAGGCTGTGAGAAGGGATCAGTGAAGACAGCAACTGCCTAGGTGATTAGAGAGGAAGATACAGGCTTGAAAGTGTGGGTAGCATTTCCATAGATTGGAAGGGTCCCATTAGAGCGTTCCACTCAAATGAATTACACCAGGAAATGCAAGGGGAGGGGATTTTTAAGGTACCTGGAAGAATAAGGTGAATGTCAGCTGTGACTATTATAGAGGTATATCGTAGTGTGCAGGGATCTGTACATCTATTTTAATATTAGGCCAAGGAGTTTGGTTTATAGAGTAGGCATTGGGGAACCATTGAAAGTTGTTGAGTACAGATTCACATGATAGAGCAGATTAATGTAGAAGATGGAGAGTAGATGGGGGAATATCAATTAGGTAGCCGTGACAATAGTTGAGCAACCCCACCCCCACAAAAGGACAATGAAAGGAAAAATGAGAAAAGGATTCCAGAACTATAGACTGAGTCTTAGCTAACACAGTTAATTATCTCTCCAAAAAGTCCTATTGTCATGCGGTTTGTTGCAATAACTGACATATCGATGGAAAAGCTCCAAGCATAACTGGGGAGAGAGTCATTTGTTCTGGAATAGAAATAGGACTAACAACATTGAAATAAGTATTTTTGAAAATTTGGGGTATGATTATATACCTTAGTAAAGTCTTAATGTCTGGTAGATAAGGCTCAGAGGATGCATATTGCTTGTGAAAGCAAGGGTATTTCTAAGTTCTCATCTATAAATTGAAGAGTTTTATGCAACTTTTGGTTTCTACGGTGGAATTTTTCTCTTTATTCTGTGTCCTTTTCTTCTTCCACTACCCCAGACAGGGGTAGTCTTCCCACTGAATGACAAAGGAATGGGGAGGAAGAGCAGTACATGTTGTGGGTAGCCACAAGTGTACCTAACTCAGGACAACTTACACAGGAAGCCAGTAGAGTGAGCGCTTCAGACATTTCTCAGGACGTGATTTCCTCCAGCCAGTTGGGCCAATGTATAGAATGGATAATCCCAGGACAAAATACAGCCACATGGTGCCAGAAGAACCAACACCTACCAGTTCTGCAGTCTCAGCTAAACCTTTATAAACACGACTTAGATTCTTTCCTTCATGACCTGCCTTATGTGACATAAACCCCTCCAAAATTCCTACCCAGATCTTTGCCTTAAAATGCCTTCCCCACCAATTACTGTCTATTTAATTTGCATATCTTTCTTTCTCATTCACATGCTAGTAGCATGTAGAGATGACCTTGTTGCCATAGGTAATAGGAGTGGCTTATGTACATGTGTGTCCTTTATTAAAACCTTAACTCCACTTGGCAAAAGTACCACTGAGTTCTTGGTTCACTTTACTCCCGCCATCAATGAAACAAGATATTCCACAATTCTGGCTGTCCTTACTTCCTGCTTTGTCTCCATGTTATGATATCCAACTTTCCAATACATACTCCTTAATTATTTTACCTATTTACTTTATTTCTATTGACCAAATTTGGTACTTCCTCAAGAATTTACATAATATATACTCATCTTAATTTCTATAATAATTAGTATTTCCCACTCCATAGTTTCATGTATCAGAAAATTAAAGTAAGTTCGAATTCTTAAATTATAATAATTTTGTTCCTCTTAGACCTGATGACAATTGATTTTCTTCTAAAAACATTATAGTAACTTACATATGATTAACTTTTTTTTTTAATTAGCAGAGTCATGGTTCAAATCCAAGACTGATTCTGTGAATGTGCCCTAATGGTAAACGAAATAGGAAGTGGCATATACCAGCCTTAATAATATATACACACCAAAAATATTAGATGAAAAGGTGAGCATTGATCAAGAATCTATGATATGATATAATATAATATAATATAATATAATATAATATAATATAATATAAATATAATATAAATCAGCCTTAAAAAGAAGGAGGGGTGCCTGGGTGGCTTAGTCGGTTAGCTGTCAGATTCTTGATTTCAGCTCAGGTCACGATCTCATGGTTTGTGGGATGGAGCTCTGCATCGGGCTCTGCGCTGACAGTGTAGAGCCTGCTTGGGGTTCTCTCTCTAACCCTCTCTCTGCCCCTGACCCACTCACACACGCGTGCGTGCTCTCTATCTCTCTCAAAATAAATAAACTGTAAAAAAATAAAAAGGAAATCCTAGCATTTGCAACAACATGAATGGACCAGGAAGACATCATGCTAAGTAAAATGTCAGACACAAAAGGACAAATTCTACATGATTCCACTTATTATGAGGTATCTGAAAACAGTCACACTTCTAGAAGCAGAAAATAGGATGCGGTTGTCAGGGGCTGGCAGGGAGATTGGGAGTTTTTGTTCAATGGGTATAAAGTGATAGGTATGTAAGATGAATGAGTTCTAGAGATTTACTGCACAGTATAGTACTTACAGTTAGCAATATGATGTTGTACACTTAAAATGTGTTAAGAGGGTAACTCTCATGCTAAATGTTCTTAACACATATGCATGCACACACACACACACACACACGCACACACAGGGCAAAGGGATACAAGAAAACTCTGGAAGCTGTTGGATAGGTTTATTATCTCTATTGTGGTGCAGATATCACAGGTGCAATGAATATGCCCAAACTCATCAAATTGTAACATTAAATATGTGCAGGACTGTTTTTTTTTTTTTTTTTTTTTTTTTTTGTATATGAGTAATACCTCAATAGAACTATGGAAGAAAAGTACAAAGACACCAGCTTTTATAGGATAAACTATGTATTTGTTGTGCTAGCATCTTGGTCACCAATAATTACTAAAAATTGACTCCTTTACTATCAGCAGACCTTACCCAGGTTTTGGCTGCTTGCTCTAATCTGGTAGTACCTTCTCCTACCTTGATTTTCGGTCTGTGACTCTGCCTACCGTGCTACTTCTCGCTCGTTCTCTCAATGAAACGGCACCTAAAGAACAAATTGCCTCTTTTGTCTGCAGCTGGCTTGTTCACAGTGGGGCTCTCGATTTGAACAAACCTGAAGATGTCAGGCTGTATAAACACTCAGGGAAAGATATGTTCACAAAGGTTCCTGCTCTAGAAAATTATACACTACTTTCAAAATGCTTTGCCACATTTAAAAGTGTAATTATACCCTTCTTTTTAATGACTGACATGACATATGTTTACACATGTTTTAGCTGACTTATGACAGTGCACAGTAGTGTGTTGTACATTTGGTGGCGACATCTAAGATTTCATGGGAAAAAACATCTGAAGCCGTCTGTTGTTGTCCATGTGTTTTAAAGCAAATGATGCAGCTTGCAAATTTGCATTACTTTTTAATCTTCACATTAATAAGTTAATTGTCACTTTTCCCTTGTCAGCTACAGGGAGTCATTGCTCAACCACCTTGACCTTGCTTCAGATTTCCTTATTTTTCTTAGGCTGTTTCTATATTTAGCTGGGTTTTTTAGAACAACACTGTCCATCAAAACTTATTGTAATGATGAAAATGTTTTATATCTGCATTGTTCAGTTTGGTAACCACTAGCCACATGATGCTAGTGAGTGCATGAAATTTGGCTAGTGCAAATGAGGAATTGAAGTTTTAATTTTATTTAATGTGAACTTAAATAACCATATGAGGCAAGTAATGCTGTCCAAAGAAACCTATTGTGAGTTACATGTGGAGAATTTTCAAATAGCCACACTTAAAAAATGGAAAAGGAAAAAGAAATTTTAAAGATTTATTTGTATTTAATCCAATAAACCCAAATGAGTGTCATTTTAACCTAGAGTAGTCAAATTCATGGAGACGGGAAGTAGACTGGAGCTTGCCAGAGGCTTGTGGGCAGGGAAATAGGGAGCTGTTGTTTAATGGGGACAGAATTTCAGTTCTGCAAGGTGAAAAACATTCCATGGATAAATGATGGTCATGGTTGCACTTGAGTGTCAACATACTGAATTCCACTAAACTATACACTTAAAAATGTTTTAAGATTGGGGATGCCTGGGTGGCTCAGTCAATTAAATGTACCACTCTTGAATTTGGTTCGCATCATGATCTCACAGTTCATGGTTTCAAACCCCAATGTCAAGCTCTGTGCTGACAGCATGGAACCTGCTTAGGATTCTCTCTCTCCCTCTCTCTGCTCCTCCCCCACCCTTCACTCCCTTTCCCTCTCCCTCCCTCTCCCTTTCTCTCCCTCCCTCTCTCCCTCCCTCTCCTCTCTCTCTCAAAAATAAACTTTAAAAAATGTAAATATTTTTAAAATATTTGTTTATTTTTGAGAGAGAGAAAGAGAGTGCAAGCTGGGGAGGGGCAGAGAGAGAGGGGAACAGAGGATCCAAAGCGGGCTCTGTATGGACAGCAGAGAGACGGATGTGGGGCTCAAACTTACAAACTGTGAGATCGTGACCTCAGCAGAAGTCGGATGCTTAACTGACTGAGCCACCCAGGTTCCCCAATTAAAAAAAAAATTAAAAAATGGTTTAAGATGGTAATTTTTATGATATGTGTGTTTTATCACAATTTTTTAAAATTAAAAAATGAAAATTAACGTTAATTTCTGCAATTAACCAACACAAACTCCTTATCTTTCCCCAAACCTGCCCACTGCTCACCATCTTCCCCCAGTAGCAAATTAATGACCTACTTTAACCTTAAAAAACCAACAAAGTATGTGCTCTTGGTTCATCTCTTTCCCTCATCCTCACTTCCAACCCAGGAGAAAAAGCCATCAATTCTTTTTTTTTGTTTGTTTGGTTTTTTAATATTTATTTATTTATTTCTGAGAGAGAGAGAAAGAGAGGGAGAGAGAGAGAAGCAGACAGAGAATCCCAAGCAGGCTCCGCACTGTCAGTGCAGAGCCCAACACAGGGTTCGAACCCACAAACTGTGAGATCATGACCTGAGCCGAAATCAAGAGTTGGATGCTTAACTAACTGAGCCACCCAGGTGTCCCTAAAATCCATCCATTCTTATTACAAAACACACTGTAATTTTGTTCGCACCTCTCCATCATTATCATCACCTAAAGCTCATTCCCAACTTGAGACTTTTCTCCTTACTGTTCTCTCAGCCCAGATACTCTGCAGACCTTCACAGGACTGGCGTTCAGGCTTTCCCTTCTCAGACACTTCCTCAGAAAAGTCTTCCCTAACCACTTTCTACATGTGCACATTTCCCTGTTTGTTTTGTCTTTCTCTCATAATATAAATTCTGTGGATGTAAGGACCTTTTAACCCTTACTACTGCTATTTCTCCCCCATCTAGCTCAATGTCTGGTATGCATCTGGCACTTAACACATATATTTTTTTAATAAGCAAATGAATGAACCTGCCAGATTTTTAGTTTCCACTCTGTGAAAGTAGATAATTATAATATCAGCCTCATAGGTCGAGTTTGAGTATTCAATAAAATAATACCTGGAAAAGTGCTTAGGACCGTGCCTGAAGCACATTCAGCACACAGAAAAGGTTAACTGCTATTGTCATGAGTATTAATATCATCACTAGGCAAATTATAGGCTGATGTTGGTGCCTTCAGGCATTGCTATCATCAGTTGTCTTAGTACTTGAGAGGCAGGAAATTGACAGCTAAAGGAGAACCCCCTTGGCCCGTAGAGGTAGTAGACTACTTCTATTAAGAAGAGCAGTATTTCAAGCCAGATGCATGAACATTCTCTTGGTCAAGGAGAATAGGTTGTACATGGAGGCAGTATAGTTTTGTTACATAAAATTTCATAAGCAAGTGTATCCTATCTAGATACCAAGCATAGATCAATAGAGTGCTTGAAAGCTTAATGGTAACATTTTTACATGCATTATCTGATGTGCCCCCCTCACACTAACACTGTGAAAAAGCCAAGATAGATATGAATGTCCTGTTTTAAAGAAACACCTTGAAAGATTAAGGGCATATAACAACTAGGTTCCAAAGCCAATACTTGAATCCAGATTTGCATCTCTAGTCTTATAATTAAGATAAAAAATAATATACAGTTTTTAAATAGGAAACATAGAAACACTCAGCTTTATATACAGTTTAGGTATAATCATTTGGTATTCTCTTAAGATAGATTAATTTTTAAAAATTTTTTTAACGTTTTTCATTTTTGAGAGACAAAGAGCTTGAGTGGAGAGGGGCAGAGAGAGAGGGAGACACAGAATCTGAAGCAGGCTCCAGGCTCCGAGCTGTCAGCACAGAGCCCAACGCGGGGCTTGAACCCATAAACCATGAGATCATGACCTGAGCCAAAGTTGGCCACTTAACCAACTGAACCACCCAGGTACCCCAACTAATTTTTTTAATGAGATGTCAAAATTCAGTCTTGTTTCATTCTGAAACGAAATCATACAGAACCCTTAATATTCAAACTTGTCTATATAAGTTTGAAGGATTTCGGATTCCTATTTGGGGCTATAAAATCCTCTTCCTTATATTGAGCCAAAAATCCTCATGTAAAAATATCAGTTACCCAAGCTGTACTTGTTATACAATACATTTTTTTCCCATCTCTCTTAAGGCTTCCTATAAAGTTGCTCATCTTCTCTTGAAAAGAACAAAATCCTGGATTACATCAGTTCACCTTGGCAAAAAGAAAAATGAGAAGTTTCATAATGTTAACAGCAATGAAATCTTTCACTCCATTATGTATTGCACTAAAGATAGAGCATTTCAAAATTCAAGATGTTGCAAATTCCTTAAAAATATGGAAACATCAATGAAGTAATTTCCCTTTTGGTTAATTGTTAAAAGCATTTAATTAAAAAAAATTTGGTTGATAACTTGGTTTCATGCACAATATGCCATTCTCTACCGATGGTACCTGAAAAGTCAGGAGGGTGGCAGGAAGAAGTGAAAATGGGAGTAGAAAGTGACAAGGATGATCTAGACAGTCTGGTTAGCCAGGAGGTGTATTGACTTAGGTAAATTGTGGAGGAGGAAAACCAGAAATTTAGAGAAAAGAAATTGCAAATAGAGAAGGGCAGTCTTAGCTGAAAAAGACAGGCATGCAAGCATAAGACAATCAGGAATTGAAGGTAAAAGGGAGCATACAAGTTAAGTAACTAACTTGCAGAGGAGCAGAGAGCACATCAAGCAAGAAAACAAGGAACAAGTGAGAGGGAGATAGGGATTCAGGATCCTGCGTGTGTGACCAGGGCACAGGTGTACCACATGGTGCCAGTATTGATGGAAACACCAGAGAGGCACTGTTGCTTGCCTGCATTCCTTTGTGAGTATGAGAAAGCATTTGTGGAGAGGCTGCGTTGCCATTGCCATAATTTAATGATGCGATAAACAATGTTCTAAACTATTTCGTAGCAAGAGTTATTATGTGCCTATGTTGTAATAACCACATTTTTAATTCTAAAAGTGATACCTCCTCACTATATAGAACTTAGAAACTTTTTTTTTTTTTGAGAGAGAGAGAGATAGAGAGAATGCAGGGATTGGGCAGAGAGAGAGGGGAACCAAAGAGAGAGAGGATCCAAAGTGGGCTCTGCACGGACAGCAGCAAACCTGATGTGAGGCTTGAACTCATGAACTGCGAGATCATGACCTAAGCTGAAGTCAGATACTCAACCAACTGAGCTATCCGGATGTCCAGAACTTAGAAATTTTTTTTTAAATATTAAGAAACTAAATGTTCCATGCAACCTATCTCTCATAAAAAGACATTCTTAACAAATTGCCGAGATGTATGCATGGAAATATACATGTACATTTACTTGAAATCTGTGTGATCATAATATATTGTTTGATACTTGTTTTGTTTGATACTTTTAATAAAATTTTAATTGTGACTTTATGTATAAAGTAATGTGATTTCACATACAATTAGTTTTTCAAAAGGATCATTTTAATGATTGTATAATATTCTATTACATATTGTGGATCTTTATATTCTTTCCATTTTTTGACAAGAGATCTAGTAGCCAACAGCTTCATTAATTAATGTCTACTTCTGTCTCTTAAAAGTGAAATTATTGGGTTACATTTTTTCAAAGGCCTTTGACATATTGTTAAATTGGCTTCCAGGAAGTTACATAAATATCCACTACTTACATTGTGAAACCTGGAGACAGAATGAATTCAGATAATAGGTATCTTTTGCTACCTGCAGTATTACAGTGAGAATTTAGGAATTAGATAGTAAAGCATTCTTGCACATATATTTTCAGAAACTTCGAATTGCAGAATGAATGCAGCTTTATATCTTGATTCTTCTTTCACAATTATATAGTAAAATGACAATTGTGGTGGCATCAGATTTTTATTAGCAATAATAGATGCCAGAAAACAATGAAGTAATATTTTCTAAGTATTAATAAAAAGAAACTGCCAAGTTAGAATTAAATATGCAACTAAACTGTCATTTAAGAGTGAAGGAACATTATTTTTTTCATCCCTAAAAGAATAAAATTTCCTACAAACCCTGAAGACGTCCTAAAATAACTAACACACTTTGCAAAAAAGAATAATGGAAGAAATGAGAGGTATAAAGAAATGATAAGTGTGGACGTTTGGGAAATATTTATAAATCTAATTGTTGACTAAAAGTAACAATAATGTTACATATGTAAAAGGTACTACTAGATAACATGAAAAAGCCTGACTGTAAAACACCTATGTTTTCCAGATCAATGTAACAAACATCTTCGTAAATACACAGTGGAACTCATAAGAAGGATTATTTTCAGGGGCCCCGAAAATTGAAATACAAGCTTGAGGACAAGCTTTGTTGCTTTAGCAGCAACAAAGAGAAGTAAGGTGTAGTTTCTGAAGACTTAATTATGGACAGAGAGGGAAAGGAGATGAGGATGTGGCCAGAAAAGATGGAGAATTTAAATGGAAAACTCACATAAATCTAGGGAATGTACTTTTCGTAAAAAAAAAAAAAAAAGTCTAAGTAATTCTACCCATGGCTGGCTCAGAAAGATGTAGAGTAAGTTGATCAGTTATGCTAAAGTACTAAGTAGGGGCAAGAAAAAAATCTGTAAGATTTTATAACCAAGGGCCTAGCACCATGTAATACTAAGATTAAAATCCTAACGTGGAATCCACAATCTAGGAAATCAACCCAACAGAAGGGTGTGTCAGGCTTGTAAATACACCTGTACGGTTTGCTCTGGGGAGCTACGCCCTAACACATCTCAGATCTTACTTGATGAAACCCTGCCGAAGATAAGCTCACTATCTAATATTACAAAACATAAGCAAAAACAATTCACCTTAAGCAAAAAAAAGAGTAATCATAACAAATGGTAGGATTAGACCAGAAATGTCAGATAAGAGAGCCTATGAAATAAATAGATGTAAAAAAAGATTGGTATTTCCGAAGAGGATAAGCGCACAGAAAAACATAAGACTCTATGACCAAACAGAGATTATTTTTTAGAAATGAAAAAAAAAATTGTGAAATAAAACTTCAATGAACAGTTTAAACTTTGAACTTTGTTCAGGTTAAGCAAAACTGAACAGAGAGTCTCTTAGGGTTTGCCTCCCTCTGTGCTTGAAACTATTCTTTCCCTTTCCCTTCCCCCATAGTCTTCTGTTGAGTTTCTCAAGTTCCACATAAGATGGGGGTGGGCAGGAGAGAGGAGAAAATGGGTGATGGGCATTGATTGAGGAGGACACTTGTTAGGATGAGCACTGGGTGTTGTATGTAAGTGATGAATCACAGGTATCTACCCGTGAAACCAAGAGCATACTGTATATGTTAGCTAAGTTGACAATAAATTACATTAAAAAAAACCAAATAGAGTAAAAATGATTAAAAAAGCTGAACAGAGAATTTGTGAACAAAATACAGATCTTAAGGATGTGAAGTCCATCTAGCTGTGATGTCTCTCACCCATTGATTGCCAGGTTGATTTGGCTGATCTGGCTGGTTAGGCGAGTGTCACCTTCCTCCCTCACCTCTCCATGTGCATCCTTCCCAAAGGTGCGTGCTCAGGGTGAAGAGGCTGACCTTCCCCGAGAGAGGAGGCACGTCCTTCCGTCAAGGGTATAGGGTATGAGTAGCTGAGCTTTCTTGCTAGAACCTCCAAACAAGCTCTCAAGGTCCATTTGTAGGAGAACGTAGGATAGTCAAGCTTCCAAGACTCCAGACACATCCAAGTGAGGTACTGCCTGTGGCGGTCTGCCTTTCTTGGAAAAAAAGGAAAAAAAAGGAAATACAGATTTTAAGAGATTAACCAGAAGACAAAGCAGAGCGGAAAAAAAAGATAAAAAAAAATAATAAAGAGATTAACATATATGAAGAGATTAACATTAACATATATGTTGCATGGAAAATGCAACATATGTTAAATGGAATTTTGTTAGAGAACAAAACAGATAATGGGAGAGAAGCAGTAAAGTGATTATTTTCTTTCCTTTCTTTCTTTCTTTCTTTCTTTCTTTCTTTCTTTCTTTCTTTCTTTCTTTTGAGAGAGAGGGTACAAGTGAGAAGGCAGCAGAGATGGGTGGGGAGGGGGGATAAATCCCAAGAGGGGCAGAGAGAGAGAGGGAGAGAGAGAGAGAGAGAGAAGGGGGGGCTCACCCAGGGCTCATGCTCACCAGAAGCAGGACTGGAGTTCATCCAATGTGGGACTCGAACTAATGAACTGTGAGATCATGACCTGAGCTGAAGTCAGATGCTTAACGACTGAGCCACCCAGGTGCCCTGAAGTGATTATTTTGTAGAATTGGGAAAAGTCATGAATAAGCATATTTAAACAGCACAGTTATTGCTTAGTGTAATAAAAGGAAATGTGCTCCTAGATTCACTCTACTTTGTCATATACACTGAGAGAAGGTCTTAATGGTAATGCTAGAAAAAGCAGAGTCCCTTCAAAGAACAACAGTTAGTTAAAAAAAAAAAAAAAAAAAAAGACATCTAAACTTCACCTAAACTAGAAGCCAGAAGATAATGTAATTATACTGAAAGATGGTCAGGGAAAATAACCTATGATCCAAATTCTATATCCAGCTAAACTGTGAAGGAAGAACAAGGCCAAATAAAACCATTTTCAGACAAACATACACTAAAGGAGGTTACTAATAATAGACTGTGAGAAGCAATTATAAAAATATGCATTTCTGGGAGAAACTGATTACAGGCAAAAGAACTGAGTTTGAAGAAAAATGGTTATTAAAAATATAAATATTAATAAGTCTAACAAACTTTGCATAAAATAATAGGGAATAACTTCAGGGTTATTAATGATGGAACTAAAATGTAGGAGAGCATATATCACTTAAGACAAGAGTGGGTGAGGATAAAAACCTTCATATTCTTGTATTGTTTAGAATTTAAGCCTATTTACTAACTACCCTATGTGTACATTAAGTTAAATGTGTATATTAAAGTGTTTAAGGTTAGGGGGTGCCTGACTGGCTCAGTCGGTAAAGCTGGTGACTCTTGATCTCAGGGTCATAAGTTCAAGCCCCATGTTGGGTGTGGAACCCACTTAATTTATATTAAAAAAATAGTATCTAAGGTTAGTTTTAAGGGAATAGATACATCTGGTATAACTTCTAAGCCATAGCTGACATTAGTATGAAAACAGAAAGAAAAATACAAAAAGAAAAAAAAATACTGTAAAACAGGTTATAAATGAGGAAAAGCATAAATATTCATGGTTATAAAGGGAACATTAAGTAAAAATGATAGAAATAAATCTAAAATACCATTTTCACAGTCATTGTCTTTTAACTCACTAGTTAGAATGCATATATTTTCAAATTGGAGAAGCATGTACACGTACATATATAAAATTTTGCTATATGCTGTTTTTGACATAAACATCTAAAGCATAAGAACACAGAAAAGAATATATTCCATGCAAATAATTAAAAATGATAAAACCTTGTAGAGATAAATTAACATCAGAAAAATAGAATATAAGGCATAAAATGTTATTATGGTAAGAGGTATTTACTAAAAGAAGGTGGGTAGAACAATAATACTTTCTAAAAATATTACCAGGGATAAAGAGGAACACCACGTAATGGTAAAAAGAAGCATTCCTCCAAGATGATATAAGAATCATTAACTTACATGCACTTAACAAGACCTTGAGCTATATAAAGCAATAGCTAACTGAATTAAAGAAACCAATTCCCAGTCATGGTGGAAGATGGTAACAGTAACCAACCTGTTACAGGAACCAACCAATAGAGGGAGCAGACAAAAAATGTATACATATTGTGTAGACAGCTTGGATAACATAACTAATGTAATGTTACGTTTACTAGTTTACTTTTAAAAGCTTAAAAACTATTAGAAGAAAATATAAGATAATTGTGTTTATGAATCTGGGTTCATAAAGGATTTTTATTTTATTTTCAACATTTATTTATTTTTGGGACAGAGAGAGACAGAGGATGAACGGGGGAGGGGCAGAGAGAGAGAGAGGGAGACACAGAATCGGAAACAGGCTCCAGGCTCTGAGCCATCAGCCCAGAGCCTGACGCGGGGCTCGAACTCCCGGACTGCGAGATCGTGACCTGGCTGAAGACGGACGCTTAACCGACTGCACCACCCAGGCGCCCCAAGGATTTTTAAATGAGTTCCAAAAAGTATTTAATTTTGACCAAATCAAAATTTAACAGTTCTGGAAAATAAAGGAAACCATATTATAATAAAATTATAAAAACTGAAAAATACTGGAAGAATATATTTGCAAAACATACAAAGGACCAGAAATAAAAGCATATACAGAACACCAAGGATAACTAAGAAACAGACAGGAAAGGAAAAAGAAAGAAAAAGACAGGAAGGGAAAATGGATAAAGGGTTTATATATACAAAATCACAGAAGACACCCAATTGGACAATAGATACATAAAAGTTATGAAATGCTAGCAACTATAGAAGTGAAATTACAACTACACATCACCAGTGTAGCCCCATTGGTTTGGCACATTTATATTAATATGGTAACATCAGTTATTCTCAAGGATGGACAGAAAAAAGGGAATGTCAAGTATGGCTGCTTGAAACATAGACATCCGTTCAGCAAATCTAATAAAACTGACCTAATCTCACTCTATTTCCACAATTCCTTTTCTAGGTATGCATCTTAGAGCACTAATTTTCTGAGTAACCATCCTTAGGTATGGTTTACCTTTCAGGTAAAACTTGAAACTACTTTTATGATAATAATAAGACTTTATCTGTCGCTTTGTTCGTGTTGGCCTTTGCACTGATTGTATAAAAGCCGTGAAAGATAAAACTGCTGATACCTTAACATATATCAAGGAAGAGCATCAAAGTATATCATATTTTACTGTATTCTTTACCACCTGGGGCTTGCAGTTAAAAAATAAAAAGCTAGGGGTGCCTGGGCGGCTCAGTCGATTAAGCATCCAACTCTTGGTGTCGGCTCAGGTCATGATCTCACAGTTTGTGGGATCGAGCCCCTCATCGGGCTCTGTGCTGGCAGTGCAGAGCCTGCTTGGGATTCTCTGTCTCCCTCTCTCTCTGCCCCTCCCTCACTTGCACTGTCTCAGTCTTTCTCCAAATAAATAAATAAACTTAAAAAAATTTTTTTAAATAAAAATAAAAAGCTAGTTTTACTGAAGAATGTCCTTCAGAAATCAGGAAAAAATTAAATTTCTTAAATTTTGACTCTTCAGTGCACATCTTTTTAATATTCTGCATGAGAAAATTGCAATTAAACATGAAGTATTTTGGCTGCCTGCTGAAGAACAAAGACCAACACTTGCGTGATTGACTTATGAGCTGAAATAACTGGTTTTAAGTATGGAACACCATTTTGACTTGAAAGAATGACTAACAAACTACAGTTATTCAGAAGGTAATGGCAGGCACTTTCATGCAGAGAACAAAATGAGTTTGTTCTTTCAAGGAAAACAATTGATAGTATTTGTATCAATGATAAAATTCCAGCTTGTGTAGAAAAATTAGAATTGTGGAAAACCTGTATTAGCTTCTGTGAGCTTAACAGCTTCCTAATATTTGAAATCTTTTTTGATGAGACCAATGTGATATTAACAGCTGTGATTTTAAAATTCTGTATAATGAGGTATGTCGTCACTTAGAAGTTCTGCAAACTCAGTGAACCAGTATTTTCCAAATGACCAATGCATGATGTTATCAAATCATGCCATAGTTAAAGGTCCATATACAAGAGAGATCAATAGATTTTAATAAAACAGCGTGTGAAAATTCAGTGTTATGGTTTCAGATTCCATATTGCATTAAACCTTTTAGAAACTACCACTTGTTGAGGTTTGGTATAGTATTAACAGGAACAGTATCTAGAATAATTTTAAAAGGATACTGACATATATTTCTCTTTCCAACAACACGTCTGTGTGATACAGGATCTCTTCCAACCAGAACTACATATCACTATAGGGTGAATGCAGAAGCAAATATTATGACCTAGCTGTTAAAGGATTTGCAAAAATGTAAAACATTATACTCTTCTATTTTGGGGGAAATAGAGTTATTTTTATGAAATATGCTACTTATGTTAAGATATAAATGGACTTGGGGCACCTGGGGGGCTCAGTCGGTTAAGCATCCAACTTCAGCTCAGGTCATGATCTCACAGTTTGTGGGTTCAAGCCCGACATAGGGCTCTGTGCTGACAGCTCAGAGCCTAGAGCCTGCTTTGGATTCTGTCTCCCTCTTTTTCTGCCCTTCCCCCGTTCATGCTCTGTCTCTCTCTTTCTCTCTCTTTCTCTCTCTCAAAAATAAGAATTAAAAAAATTTATAAAAAAATGTAAAAACATATAGATGGACTTATTTTAAGTAGATTTATAATTTTTTTAACTTCTGTTTTAAATTC
The DNA here is from genome assembly GCF_022079265.1 of Lynx rufus. Taxonomy (NCBI): domain Eukaryota; kingdom Metazoa; phylum Chordata; class Mammalia; order Carnivora; family Felidae; genus Lynx; species Lynx rufus. The sequence continues at coordinate 20,530,270 of NW_025814824.1, forward strand.
TAATACAGTAGCTATTGATAAATATAATCCACATAAAAATGCTCTTTGACATTGTCCATAATGTTTACAAGTGTAAAGGTTTCCTGGACCAAAGAGTTTGTGAACTATTATCTTAAAGAAATGTTGACACATATCAAACATTGTTTATTATGATACTATTTCAGTGAAAATTTAGGAACAGTTCAACGGCTCATAGTAGGAGAATGGGTAAATAACTTGTAGTACATTTATGCACTGGACTACTGCAAGGAAAAATTAATAAATTAGATCCCTATGTGTTAATATAGTTAGTTCTTGAAATATAATATTAAATAACACAAGAAAATAGCTTATTACATGTCATTTAGTTAATTAAAATTACATAAATTATTTATGAGTTATTTATTAGGAATTATATATGCATTTTAAAATTTTAAATCATGATAGTAACTGCCACTGGAGAGGGAGAGAGAAGGGCAACCTGACTGAGAGATTTCAAATTTTAAATATTTTATGTACATGAAAAAAATGAAAAGTATAGCAAGCCTTTTTCTTCTTTTCTGTAGGACATACTTAAATATACTCCATTGTATGTTAGGGTTTTTCAGTAGTTTTCACTATTATTAAAGACACAAATGCTTTAAACATTGATCTTTATTGCAGATGTCATTCTTAGAATAAATTTCTCCTATTGCGAGAATTGTGTGTTTGACTCTATGGTTCCTGATAAGTTTTCTCCAACACAAAGTTTACACAAATATAGCAAGCAATATACTAAGAGTGCCGGCTTCTAGGCATACTTTCCAAGTCTGTAGAGTATATTAAGAAAAAAAATTTTGCCAGTTTTATAGGGAAAAGTGACCCACGATTGTTTCAATTATTATTTTGATGATCAGTAGTGAAGTCTGTGGATGGGAAAAATACAAATTATAAGAGCAGAATTCCTTCTGCTTTAGAAACAGGAAAACTCAGCATCATAGTAAGCTTGTCTTTGGAGTTTATTACACACTTGGGCAATGGTAGGTAAAGAGAAATATACGCCTGTGGTCTTAAGAACACTGGGATAAGTTATGTTCAGGGCTTTTCTGCCCACCATCTCTAACATGTGGTGCTGGGGAGAAGTGGCTTTGCAATTTTGTGATTATTAACACTGCTCAGTATCTGCAAGAGGGGCAATAAATACGGGAAATCAAGAAGTTCCCCAATATGTGTATTTGGATCTCCATATATGTGCACACCCAAAATCCTCTACTTCCTATATTTCCATTCCATAATCTCTCTAGGTTTCTACCTAGTCCTTCCCTTGGAAACCTCTTCACACCTGAGTTTATAGTAGTTCCCCAATATGGGTTCCTTTCAACAGCTATTATTGTAATGTGGAGAGTGTTTTTCAGTGACCTAGCCTTGCTTTGGTACCTCTGAAGTTCATTGTGGTGATGATTCTCATGGTTGTTGATATTTTTTAGTTAGTAGAGTGTCCTCTGGGAGCAAAACCATGCTGAAAGTCAACAATTCCCTTTAAGTTACCACTGCTCTGACGCTATACAGGGTGAAATTTATGTGTTTCCCATGATCCTTGTCCTTCTGGTGGTAGCTTCTGGTAGAATCCATTTTAATTCTTCATACTTACTTCTTTTTGAATAAGGACTCAACATTAAATAATTTCATATCTTTGTCCATCATTTTAACTTGTGCTTTTTTATACTTTGACCTATTTTTATTGCATCTTACATTCTTTACTTCTTGATTTTAAGAGCATGTGTGTGTGTGTGTGTGTGCGCGCGCGTGTGTGTGTGTGTATCACAAGACTCTTGAACCAAATTAATTTGTCAAATTTGTGGCATATATTTTATCACATGGTGTGAATTTCCTTTAAGTTACTTTATGATCTTCATTTTGCATTCAGAAGTTTAAATTTTATTTATAGACACAATGTATTAGCTTTCTAAATGTGTGGTTTCTTCCATTGCTTCATTATTATCTTTTTCCTTGCAAGACCTATTCAAGATTCATCTGTATCTCCTATTTCTCTTTGTTTACATTTTCATACTTAAGTCATGTGGAATTTATTTAGTGTATATTGTGAGGTGTGAACCTGTCTCCAAGTTTTTTTCAATTCTGACAAATTTTGCAAGAAACAAAGAAATGAGGGGGAAAAATATTGACCTTGGCACTTTATTATGATACCACCTCTATTATATATTTAATTTTTACATAGAAAAATATTTTAATGCTGGGCTTTTTATTTCAGATTGACTTGTCTCTCTGTGGATTCCTAAATAACTAATATACCATCCTGATTGTTGTACTTCAAGATTTCATCACTTGTAGGATATATTCCTTTTTTTGTCTTTTTTTTTTCCTGAAAAAGTTTTACTACTCTTACCTGTTTGTTTTTCCTAATGTACCTCAGAATCTTTCCTATAAAATTTTAGGATGGGAATTTGAATTGGGATTAATACTAAATTAATCAGGATCCTAGCCCACTCTCTAATCACTTCCTTATTTCTTACATGGTAGAGTTATGTTGTGTAATCCTCATACCTTGTTATCACTGCCAATGAGATAGGATATTTTGACTCATTGTATTTTTTAACTGGTATATATAAAAGCTATTAAAATTGTGCATTTATTTTGCATTAAACTCATATCAAAATATTTTGTTCTAATAGTTTTCCCCCATCAATTATTCTGGCTTTTCTCACTGGATAATTTTATCATCTACAGATAATGATACAATAAAAGCTATATTTTTTTGTATGCCAATGTCAAGAATTTTGAGAACCATTATGAATAATGCTTACCAAGGGTACTGTTCCTAGTTTTAGTAGCTTTTTTCCCCCTCTAGTGTAGTGTCAACAATAAAAAGTTCTACATTTGGGATCCCCTTCTCATTGCCCTGGCAGACATCACTAAATTATCATTGCATTTTATATGTCATGTTTTCTCAGTTTGCATTTGGTGTTTTTATTTGGGCTGAGCACCTCTATTTTAAATATACAATTCAAATTATGTCATTCCCGTTCTCTCTGTTGTATCATCCCCTTTGATTTTCTTCCTAACAGTTTCCCCAGTCTAAAACTGTTATTTACGTATGAGCTTACTTTGTTTACTCTCTGTCTCCTAGTTATTTAGGACCAGGGCCTCATTTACCCTGGTATGCTTAATACCTAGGACACTAGCTGGCTCATAAAGGTATTCAATTCATACTCATTGATAAATGACTCCAGAAAATCAAAGACTCAGCTGTTCCTAGTTCTCTTTCTATCTCTAGTCCTGCTTACAACACTTTTCTTTATTCATCTCATTTTTGTTAGTCTTTCTCCACCTATATTGGGTCTCTGTTGTTAGGTGCATATAGGTTTATAATTACTATATGATGGATTAACCAGTTTATCATTATATCATGTCCTTTTTCTCTTTAATAGTTCTGGACTTAAAGTGTATTTTGTCTAAAATTAATAGCCACTCCAGCTCACTTTGGGTTATTATTTGTATGGAATATTTTTTTTGTCATTTTTTTACTTAATGTCTGAATTTTCACTTTGTGTCTTTCAATCTAAAGTGAATCTCATAGAGAGCATACAGTTTAATCTGTAGCATTTGTTTAATCTTAAGCATTTGTTTAATCCTTCCTGCCAATCTTTACCTTTGGATTGGAAAGTTTAGTCCACTTATATTTACAGTAATTACTGATAAGAAAGGACTAACCTCTGTCATTTTGCTTTTTTTTTTTTTATGTATGTCTTTCTTACATCTCTTTTGTTCCTCAATTCCTCCAATACTGACTTCTTTTGTGTAAAATGGATGTTGTCTAGTGTGCCTTTTTAATTCCTTTGTTGTTTATTTTGCTACATTTTTAGAGTTGTTTTCTTAATTTTTGCCATGGGGATTATAATTAAAAATTTAATTTATAACATTTAGATTCAGAGTTCAGATTAATACCAAATTAATTTTAATATATCATATGCCTCTTTTCCCTCCCCCCCTCTTCTTAAGAGATTTTATGGTTACAAGTTACACATTGTGTGCCCACCAACATAGGTTTATAATTATTTTATGCAATTGTTTTTTTAAATAAGAGAGGAAAAAAAGAAGTTACAAACAGAAACAACGTTAATACTGCCTTTTATATTACATATATTACACACATATTAATACATATTACATATATCACATACATAGTTATCTTTACTGATGTTCTTTACTTATTCATATAGATTAAGGTTACCATCTCCTGTCCTGTCATTTCAATCTAAAGGACTAAAGGACTCACCTTAGCATTTCTTGTAGGGCAGGTCTGCAAGTGAGAAACTCTCATTTTTTTTATATGCTAATGCCTTAATTTTTTTCACTTTTGAAGTATATCTTGCTAAATATAGAATTTTTCATTGAAAGTATTTTCTTTCTGCACTTTGAATATGTCATCCTACTGCCTTCTAATAGAGGTATCTGATGCTCCATAGTTTTTGATGAGAAATTAACTGTTACTTTTATTGATGGTCCTTGTTCATGGTATGTCACTTTTCTCTCTGTTTCACTGCTTTCAAGGTTCTCTTTTTGGCTTTGACTTTCGACTCTTTGATTATGAGATGTCTGAGTATGGACCTCTGAGCTTATACTACTTAGAGTGTTTTGAGTTTTGTGTGTGAGTATTAATAATATTTTTTCATCAAATTTAGCAAGTTTTCAGCCATTAATTTTTCAAATACTCTTTCTGTCTTTTTTCCCCTCTCCTTCCTCTTCCTTTTCTTATCTTGGTATATTTGATGGAGTCCCACAGGGCTTTTAATCTGTTTATTACTCTTTATTCTTTTTATTTTCTGTTTTCTGTACTGGATAATGTCAGTTGACCTATCTTCAAGCTAACTGACACTTCTGCCTACTTAAATCTGCTGCCGAGCCCCTCTAGTTTATTTTTCTTTTAAATTATTGTACTTTCCAACTCCAGAGTATTTATTTGGTTCCATTTTGTCATTTCTATCTCTTTCCTTGTATTCTTTATTTGTGAGACATTATTCTGGATGCTTTTCTCTAGTTCTGTAGACATGATTTCCTTTAGCTCTTTGAATACATTTAAAATCTTTGTCCAGTAAGTCCAATATGTGAGCTTTCTCAAGGGAAGCTCCTATTTATTGCTTTTTTGTTTCTGTGTATGACTTACATTTTCTTGTTTCTTTTGATGTCTCTTGTTGTTGTTGTTGTTGTTTAAAACTAGACGTTTTAATATTTTAATATGGTGAGTCTAGAAATCACATTCTCCCTCTCTTCAAGATTTGTTGTTGCTTATTGTAGTTATTTTTGTTTATTTGTTTGTTTAGTGACTTCTATAAACCACTTCTGTGAAGTTTTTGTTCTTTGTTGTGCATGGCCACTAAAGCATCTGTTTTACTAGCTTAAAGATAGACATTTCCTTAAATGCCTGGAACCAAAACAAACAAACCCTCTGAGTTTTAGGGCATGTCTGCAACACTCAACCTGGTGGTTTGCAACTCTTTCATAGCCTCACTTCTTGGGCAGAGCCTCAAAGTCAGCTAGAAGTGAGAGCTTAGGACCCTCTAAGGTATTTTCTGATTATGTGAATAGTCCTGGGCGTGTACGTGGTTTTCTAGATTCCTAGAGATATATTAGAGTTGTTCAGATCCTCCCACGACATGTTATTCCCCCAACTTTTTCTCCCAAGTTTCTTGGCTAGTCTATTATATGCCTCAACTGCTATTCACTGCCTCAAGAAACAGCCACTGATGGGCGCCTGGGTGGCGCAGTCGGTTAAGCGTCCGACTTCAGCCAGGTCACGATCTCGCGGTCTGTGAGTTCGAGCCCCGCGTCAGGCTCTGGGCTGATGGCTCAGAGCCTGGAGCCTGTTTCCGATTCTGTGTCTCCCTCTCTCTCTGCCCCTCCCCCGTTCATGCTCTGTCTCTCTCTGTCCCAAAAATAAATAAACGTTGAAAAAAAAATTAAAAAAAAAAAAGAAACAGCCACTGAAATATTTGCCCGTAGTTTTCACAAATGTTCAAAGGGCAGTGGCTTAGGCTGGGAAAGTTCTGAATTAGCTAAGATAAAGATGAGCCATTTGAGAAGGTCTTCTAGGGAGTCCACAGACAAATCTATTCTAGGCAGGTTTTTGCAAATAAGTTCCTTTTACTCCTTCAGGAGCAGGTGTCATTAATATGGGCTATAATCTTCAAGACTATCAGTGAGCTGGCAAGAGGGTGCTGGGACTAGGGAGAATGAAAATAGGACAACTCTTACATTTCTTAATGAGATTCAGCCATATTTCTTAACTAAGTTATGCTCAGGTTGCTGGGAGTTTTTAGTTAGTTTCTGGATTTCCAGAAAAGTTGATATTACATTTTTTGTCAGTTTTTTTATTGCTTTTATGAAGAGGTAAACTTTTAAAATTCCTTAGATCACCATTTTCTCTGATGTTACCTTCTTTGTGTAATTTTTTACAAATACAAATATCCTTCTATTTTCAGTTGCCTTACATTGTTCACTCACGTGTGTTTTTCTTTTTTTTTTTTTTAATGATTTTTTTTTTCAACGTTTATTTATTTTTGGGACAGAGAGAGACAGAGCATGAACGGGGGAGGGGCAGAGAGAGAGGGAGTCACAGAGTCGGAAACAGGCTCCAGGCTCTGAGCCATCAGCCCAGAGCCCGACGCGGGGCTCGAACTCACGGACCGCGAGATCGTGACCTGGCTGAAGTCGGACGCTTAACCGACTGCGCCACCCAGGCGCCCCTCACGTGTGTTTTTCTAGGGGGAAAAAGATTTTAAATGAAAAACATTGTAAGCAATCTAAAGTTTGTTTCAAGTTTGCTGGGTTGATGAATTATTTTTCTTAAAATTATAATGTAATAATAATAATAATAATAATATCTACCCTGAAGCAATTATTATGTGCTAGGCATTGCCTATGTGCCTCATATACATTATCTTTATTAATCTATGCAGTATTTCTATTCTGTGGTTACTTTTATTATCCTTATTTTACACCTGAGAAAACTAGTATTTAAAGAGATTAAATTCAAGGTCATATAAGTAGCAAAGGGCAGAAGATGATTCATATCAATGTCAGTCTAGTTTCGGATTATTGCTCTTAATCATGATGCCAGGAGAGGAAGCAATTCAAAATTCCATAATATCTGACTTTGATGTACAGGCAGTTTGTTGTTACCATTATTATTAAAGTTCATATATCAGATATTAATATATTGGGTGAAGACTAAGACATTGACCTGAGTACGACAATCGACAAATATTTACTGAATACCTCTCAGATGTCAGTATTGTGCTAGACATTTCTTAGGATAAAATGTGATTAATGCCTTCACGAATCCAATTATCTACTGAGGAAGTGAGAATAACTATGTGAGAAATAATTAAGCTCTAAACTATATGATGCTAAGAATACATTCAATGGGAGTTCAGAGAAAGAAGGTCATTGGTCACAGGCTGTAGGCAAAGAAGAGCTTCATGAAACCATTGAAATCAACTTGAAGAATAAAGAGGATGGAGCACGATTTAGCAACTTGTGGATTCATAGCATAATCTGCCGATTCAATTAAAAACACATTGTTCTAATGCAGACTATATTCAAGGCATTGGAACTACAAAAGATGATGCTCTAGACATCCCCTTAAGGAATTCAGATAGTCTTTTTTTTTTTCCCAACGTTTATTTATTTTTGGGACAGAGAGAGACAGAGCGTGAACGGGGGAGGGGCAGAGAGAGAGGGAGACACAGAATCGGAAACAGGCTCCAGGCTCTGAGCCGTCAGCCCAGAGCCCGACGCGGGGCTCGAACTCACGGACCGCGAGATCGTGACCTGGCTGAAGTCGGACACTTAACCGACTGCGCCACCCAGGCGCCCCCAGATAGTCTTTTTTTAATATATAATGCAAAATATTACCTTGTGGGTATATAAAAAGTGCTGCAGACAAATGTAAGAAGCAATTAAACCTGTCTGTAAGAATCAGAGAAACATTTAAAAATTTCAGAGAGCAAATGGCTCTCAAGCTGGCCATAAAGAGTGAGGCAGTAGCATTTGATTCTATTACACTTATGTTGCTGCGTGGACCCAACTCCTCTGGGCATTGGTAAGGCCAGGCCAACAAGCTGCTATCCTTTCTTCTACCAGCAGAGCAAGCTTTTTCCTTCCTGTTTATACTGGCTTTTTGGAAACGCGGTAAAGCAACGTGGATGTTGAGCACAGGATTTATTGCCCATACTGACTTGATCAGCGTCCGAGGGAGAATAAAACAGTACTGAGGAATTTCTTGGATTTAAGTATGAGAATTTAAAAATATAACCTGTATCTCTTCATTTTGTTTGCTGTCTTTCCTCCATCTAGATTTTTATCTTAGCCTTCCTTCAGTCAGCATTAGAGTACCACGAACACTGTTAGGCTCCACTTCTTCAAGTTCTTTCTAGTTTTATGGCATTGTGAGATAGGGAGGGATTTGGTGTCCCAGACAACCTTATTTGGCACCTGCATAGTCCTTCCTTGATGGCAGCACTTAATTATTTTAAAGCGGGTTGATTTCCTTCCAAGCGCACTGCAAACCATATTGTTAATCTTGTAAATGCCAGTTGGGGTTAAGCTGACTTGACTTTTTTTTTTTTTTCTTTTCACTGTCCTTGTACTTTGGGTTCAGCTTATTTGGCAAGGCTGATTTTTCTTTGCTTATGTCTATTTCTAATGTACTATTAGATGACTTTAAAAAAAATTATAACTTATCAGCAATTCTCCAGGAACACAGGTTTGCAGAACAGCAGTCCAGGTGGAAAGGCAGGCAAAGGCACACAGGCTTTGAAAAGACCTGTCCTCAGAACATGAGGTTTTCAGAACGTGTAGAGCAGAAGCCTGTTAGGATCTGGAGACCAAGGTGAAGTCGCCACTGGTCAGGTTATACATAAAGCCAAAGTGTTTGGACTTTATTCCACTGAATGAATGCAATAGTGACTCATCTGTGGATTATAAAATCACTCCACTGGCAGAGTAGGGGATGGATGAGAACGAGGCAAGTGGCAACAGTGCTAAGGTCATTAAAGAAGTCACTAGGTAGTGATCCATCTGTAGTTGTATTCTAATATGATACAGATTTTTTTTTAAGCAGTTGAAATTGGACAGAAAAGAAAGTGGCACAGGGAGAGAAACGTTAGTCTAACTTTAAATAATCATTATTCTTTATGATCATTGACATGACTAACTGAAATTATTTTTACGAAAGTTAAAAGTAAAGGTTGCATCTTTCATATATTTTACTAAAATTAAAATGTCAACACAAAGGGGTACCTGGTTGGCTCAGTTGGTAGAGCATGTGACTGTTAATCTCAGGGTTGTGAGTTTGAGTCCCACGGGTGTAGAGATTACTTTAAAAAAATAGTAATAGTTTTAAAAATATCAACATGAAAAATATTTTTATTGACTTACTGACAAAAAATACAGTATTTTTGCCAACATACAATTTAAAGATTATAGCCTATCTTTTGCTCTAATTTTTTCTCCATTAATATTGTTATCTTTCCCTTCCCCCAAATAGAAAAGTCAGAAAATCAATTACCATACTTTTATAGAAATTGATTTGTATCCTGTGAGTTACTCCCTTCTTTTTGCATTATCTCCCTCTCTGACTACAGCACTTTTTACCTCTCTAATGACTCTCATTCGAGAAACCTAAAAAAGTTTGAAAAATAATAGGTTGAATGGTTCCCCACCCTCCCTACGATATTAGCAATCTGGCATTCATATTAACTGTGGTCATATTTACCTACATTCATCCCAGATTTTACTGTTGCTATTGTATAGATCACATTTTCATGTTACATCTTTTATATTAAGAATATGCAATGAATATTTTATCTCTAATTACTCACAAGAACCCTGAGAGGATTATGAGACAATTATACCTCGAAAGAATAAAAATTAAAAAATGCAGACCTGAGATCCAAGGTATTGCTTTTCACTAGAGTGCACAAGTTGAGGCTATCCAGAGTGCAGCTGTTTTACTCAGAAAAAGACCCTAGGGTGTGCTAGTATCTAATATATGTAGAAGGTGATGTCACAAATCAATAGGAAAAAATGATTATTCAATAAGCAATTATTGAAAAATTTGTTATGTATTTAGGGGAAAAGGGATTATCTGAATACAGACCTGAAGGGATGCATAAAATGTTACAGATAGTTTAGGGAGTAAAAGAAAAAAATAACTCCAACTATTAAAAAGAAATTATAGTGAAAAGGCACGTATAGTTCTTATAGTTCTGGAAATGTGGAGGGCTTTCCAAGTTTAGAATCAATGAAAGTCATCCCAAAGGAAAGTGTTAATAGATTTAATTATATGTGATGGATATATAGCTTCTACGTGCTATCAGAAAATCGGAATGAAATAACAAGTCTCATACCTAGCTACAGCATCATTTTTAATAGGAGAAATATAAAAATAAACCTAAACAGGCAATAATAGACTATGGATTAAAGAGATTTTAATCTACCCAACTAATGGAATATTATAGCTATGACAAGTGATGTTTATAAAGAATTTATAATGACACATGAAGGCCATATGTTTAATATGAAAAATAATGCATTAAAAAAAAACTGTATATACTACAGGTGCCAGGCACGGTGGCCCCAGCTCCTGGGGGGCTGAGGCAGGAGGATCGCTTGAGCCCAGGAGTCCTGGGCTTTGGTGCGCTATGCCTGTTGGATGTCCGCACCAAGTTTGGCATCAATATGGTGACCTCCTGGGAGCAGGGGACCACCAGGTTGCCTAAGGAGGGGTGAACTGGCCCAGATCAGAAATGGAGCAGGTCAAAAAACCATATATGCCAAATGAATACAAATATATAAAATCATTCCTGATACTTATAACTTTTAGTTTAATGAATAAATATATATTATAAAAATATGAATATATAACTTGATAGCAACCATTTTAGCTTTTACATTTTTCTTTCCCACATCCCATTTAGGGAAGATCTCTCAGCAAAATCTTTTTGTTGTTGTTTTAGTTTACTTTGCCTGTTTTTGTTTGTTTTAATGAAATCATTCATTTTTAACTAAAAATTTGAAACTACTTAAACCTTCTATATCAGGTATTAAAAACAAGAAGTTAAATCGATGACATGATTTAAAATTCGAGAAACACAAATTCTTGTCTCCTGGATTCTTGGTTATAACCCTGGGGGAAAATCACTTGGCATTTATTTGCCATACCTTATTATGTCTCTCTTTTAACTCAGCATATTGTTCTGGAGCTTGTCAATTCTGTCTCCCGTAATAATGTGTGATTCTAAACAGGACAGATACTGACCCAGAAGCCACCACTTCCAGGGAGATCTTAGAACCCAGGGAGCAGAAATCATTAACCCTATGGATTCCATCAACACTGAAGATTGCTATAGTCCTATAGCATGGGGATGCACACTGCCCAGGGCAGACTTAAATTTCTATATTAGGTTGGCCACTTGAAACACATGCACATGAATCAGAAAAGGATCTGCCACACAATGATAGAAACACAGCATGGAAAATCACTTAAAAACACTGCAGATTCCTTCTTATCTTTGTACTTTATTTCTAATTTTTTCAGTTACTGCAATATCTTACTCAAATATTTATTGAGCAACTGCTACATGTCCAGCCTTCTGGGATACAAAATTGAATACAGCACAGTCCCAGCCTGCCAGGAGTCCACAATCATGGGGCTGGAGGGAGGGGGGTGGGGGTGGGGGTGACAGTTATAAATACAACAGACTTGAGTGCTCAAGTGAAGGTATGACTAAACACCATTAGGGGACAGACAGAAGTAGGAAAGTTCCTGTTCAAAGTCAAGTCTTTATGATAATTATGTGGCAATTTGTTACCTATCATAACTAAACTGCCCAGTTATTGAGCTCAAATGGGAAGTGACATATATAAACCAGCATACTTGTATCAAGGAATCAGAAATATCTTTTTTTTTCTTTCTTTTTTCATTGCAATAAAAAAAACCCCACATAACATAAAATATACCATCTGTCTTAGTCTGTTCGGGCTGCCGTAACAAAATTACCATAGAATGGGTGGCTTATAAATGGCAGAAATCTATTTCTCAGCCTTGGAGGCTGGAAGTGTTAGTTTGGTGAAGACCCCTTTGGGTTGCAGAACCCCAGCTTCCTGCTCTATCCTCACGTGGCAGAAGGGGTGAGGGTGCTCTCTAGAATCTTCTTTATAAGGACACTAATCTCATGCATGGGGGACTCCACCCTCATGACCAGATTACCTCCCATCTCCTAATACTCTCATATCGGGGGGCAGTATTTAAACATATGGATTTTGAAGGGACACATTAAATCTAGAGCACCATCTTAACCATTAAAAAAATTTTTTTTAACATTTATTTATTTTAGAGAGAGACAGAGCACAGGCGGGGGAGAAAGGGAGAGAGAGGGAGACATAGACTCCGAAGCAGGGTCCAGGCTCTGAGTTGTCAGCACAGGGCCCGACACAGGGCTCAACGCAGGGCTGGAACTCACGATCTATGAGATCATGACCTGAGCCCAAGTCGGCCACTTAACCCACTGAGCCACCCAGGCATCCCACCATCTTAACCATTTTTAAGTGTAGAGTTCAGTAGGGTTAAGGGCATTCACATTGTTGTGAAACAGATCTCCAGAACTTTTTCATTTTGCCCATCTCAGACTGTACACCCATTAAACTACTCCCTTTCTTCCCTCCTCCCAGACCCTGGTAACCACCATGCCACTTTCTGTTCCTATGAATTTGACTACTTTAGATGCCCTGTGGAAGTGGAATCATACGTATTTGTCCTTTGTGACTGGCTTATTTCACTTAGCACAATGTTCTTAAGATTCATCCATGTTGTACGTGTGACAGGATTTTCTTGCTTTTTAAATACTGAATAATATTCTGCTGCATGTATGTATCACGTTTATATATTTTGTCAGTGGATATTTGGATTGTTTCCACCTCTGGGCTATTGTGAGTAGTTCTGAAATGCACATGGATATGTAAAGGAGTTAGAAATATTTTAACAAGGAGAGAGGCCAGGCATATCAAGGAGAAACTCAGACAAAAGGAGGCAAAGAAGGGTCAAAGCGTGTGTGGGGTGTGTGTGCACGCATGTGTGTGTTTGTGTAAGTGGGTAGGTAGGTAAGTGACATAAAATGTCCAAGCAATTGCCTTAAGAAATTCTCTGATTCATACTTGGGATAAATAAAATTATCCGTATTTTTCCAATTAAGGTCCCATGTTTATTAAAGCTTCCTACGATATGCATAGAGAATGTCATATGCATAATGAAAATTCAGAGTGACTGGAAATTTGTGGCCGGATGGGTGGTTTTCGTGGCAGCCTGGATGTTGGGGATGCAGTAATACCTGAGGGCACCGACACCACAACTGAAACTGGCCCCAGCATTAGAGATCGGGGTTCTAGTCCCATTTCTACCACTCTGCCCTCTTAAGTCATTGGTTTATTAGGCTGTAAAGAGGAAGGTTTGAACTAAGTGTTCTCTAAGGTCTATTCTAACTGTTGATTTCTATTTTTGTCCATCAGTGGTTTTGGAAAAAAACAAAACAAAACAAAAAACCGTCATGAGAAGGCAAATAATGACCCAGCCACAAATTTGAATAGTTCCCTTGGGAATCTAAGCCCAGAAGCACTCGAGTAACTTTGGGGAAGTTGACAGAATCCTTAGATGAGCAAGAAGACAAAATCTACGAGAGGACTAATACGTGTTTTCTAATGATCACACTGCATGAATTTGGGGGTGGGGTGGGGAGTGATCATCTCCTCGAAGTCGTTAAGAAAACAATTACATCACATCCTGTAAAATCGATTCTGGTCTCGTTTGAAAAAATTAATTTCCCCAATTCCTACTTTTTCAGTACTAGATCACCTTTGGGGTAAACTGAAGAGCCAATTCTGCCATGAAAATATCATGTTCTTACTTTTCTTTCTCCATAAGGGCTGTGGGCATAACATAATGTTAAGTCTGCCAAGGTTGTGGGCCTCCTGACATGAGACAATTATATTAATTACTTGTCTTGAAAGTATATCTGGGACTTTATGCCACATTCTGGAAACACAGTTAAGTACTTTTTCCTTATCTGAAAACCAAGTTGAATGCATAGACGTATGCAGAGATTTACAGTCCCTTGAATCTCCAGGGTGTTTGAAAATGTCTGAAATCTCTTTAAAGAGCATATTAACATGTATCCAAAAAGTTAGACTGTAATACTATTTAACTGCTCGATTTTTCCATTATGGGTCTGTCAGCAGGAATATGTTGCCCTATAGTACATGACAAGTGAAAACGCTGGTAACATTGTTTTTCATAGACAGAAAAAATACCAAAGAAGCAATTTCTTAGCTAAAATGTCACCTGTTAGATGTATAGGGCTCACTGTATTTTGTTGCCCTGGTAACGGATGGTGTAAAATGACTCCTTTGCACTGCTCCCTCAGAGTGATTGCATCCTGTTTTTTCCATCATTTTACAAGAGGCTGTTTTCATTCTCCCTTCCTGACCATATTAAGTGTAAAGAGATTGAATTACTGTGCTGTACCCTCTCCATCCGATGTGGATTTAAGAGTTGATATTGATGTACGGAGAACTGTATGCTTCTTCAAGAAAAAAAAAAGCTACAAATTATAATGAATTTGACTTTTATGTATCGACCATTCAAGAGTTGAAGTAGGGTTTCTGCACCCAAGGGATAGACATGGCCTGATCAGCATTTTTCACTCGAACGAATCCAATTGATAAAGCAATATACTCAGTGTCACTTTGCTTGATCTCCAGGTTTAACAATAGTCATGCTAAAAGTAGATACATTACTCTATAAATTTTACCCGTAAAAAAAATGTGCTAGCCATAGCTTTCTACGGCTGCACCTCCTTCCAACTTTTCACTGAGCCGGGCAAAAAGGAGGCCCACTGCGAAATTGTGCTGAGGCCGTGCAAGTGTGGGTAATGTGTATTCAGGTACGTATTCATGACAACCAGGAGCCAGGTACCACTTTACTTCCTTACCCAAAACCACAGAATCAGAAAGCACTTCCTGGGAAACCGACTTCTCGCTCTCTGTTCAATGGAAAATGACTCTCCGAAGTGACACACTGCTTTATAATTATCCAACTGTTTCCGTCTGTCACTACGAACAACTTAATGCCTAAAATCCATTTGGCTGAAAACTGCTTTTGTTCCAGATTTGAAATAAGGGAGCGATTTTGTTAAAGCAAGGGTTTTCAGTAACGCACTTCGGGTCATTTAAGTTTTGGCCGCCGCTCCGTCATGTGGGTCATTCTACTAGGTGTTTTTGTTTTGTTTTGTTCTACTTAGAATTACATACACAAAGCAAATGAGAGAGTGTGGGAAAAAAGTGAAGATAGGAGGGGACATTTTGAAAGAATGGGGAATCCCCCTGCCCCGCTCTGGGGTAGGAGTGGAAACAGTGGGATTATCTATTTTATTTACTTAACACGTCATAGGAAAATGACCCCCTAGTTAACTGCATTCCTTGAACAATAATACCCTTTCACAATTTTATACGAAAGACTGTTTTTGAAGTCCTGCTGCTCAATCACAATTTGGAGAGGCAAGAGATCCTACTTGAGCCGCCAATTTGGGTGACTGTGTATTTCCGCTTTTAAAGTGACTTCAGCCATGATGATGAATGATCATTTCCCTTCATACGGGAAACATTGCAAACATTTAAATAGCTAACTAATGACCTTTTTATTGTTTAATTATTCTTAATATGTGTACAACAGGAAACTGTGGTATTGATTTGCTCTCTGGTAAATTGGCTATCAAAGGTTCTTTGTTTTAAATCAATCTGTTTCTCTATCTCTCTCTCCCTCTGTTTCTCTCTCTCTCTCTCTCTCTCTCTCTCTCTCTCTTTTTCTCTCTCTTCTGCTGTCCTTTATCTCCTGCAGCCTCTTGACCCAATTTAGTAAAGTGCCTGTATCTCAGAAATTGACTAATGTGAGGTGCTCTGGTCCCAAAATTTCTCCAAAGAAACCCAGCTCAGCTTGTAAACATTCATTTGCATTGACTTCTTTCTCTCACTACAATTGCATGCATGTCCTCTCTCCCTGTGAATTTCTGCCATATGGTTAACACCCTAACAGCCTTGGTTCTCTAAGTGTGGCCTCTGGACCAGCAATGTCAGCGTTACTTGGGGACTAGTTAGAAATGCAAATGATCAGGCCCACCTTAGAGCTATGGAACCAAAAAACTCTGGAGAGGAAGCCTGTGCTTTAAAGGTGCTTGGGGTTGATTCTGATGCTCACTATTTGGGGACCACTGTTCTGAGCCTCCGTTTGTTCACAATTAGCCCATTCTGGTGATCAAAGCTATACCACATCCACAAATGTGGGTGACACCAACTAATTTCAAGTGACACAGCTATGGTAAGTGGCTTTGGTGATTTGTATGACCCACTGTCCCACCCCTCAGAGTTTATTTGTCCTTATGTCAAGAATCTTACAGAGTTTAGAGTGAAGAACATTTTAAAGTATCTTTACACAAAACCAACCAAGCCTTTAGTATAGGAGGAACTGAGGGGAAAATACCAATCAGAGTCAGTTCCGAGACCGGAGGTCTGCTCATGGCTTGCCGCTAACCCTTTCTGTTCTTGTGTAGTTTATGCAGCCTGTCTCCTCATTTGCACATGGGAATAAAACCATCTAAGTCATGGAGTCATCAGAAGAGATCAGACGATAGCTGACGATATGCTTTTTAAATTATAAAGAGCTACACAAATACAAGTAGATACTATTAATAATATAATCACTTTTTATATTTAACGATAGCTTTAGAGTAATTACAGAGGATTTAGATAATGATGTAGTGCTAACACCAAATGTCTGTTTCTACTGTGTTTGCTCCTGGAGAATTGCTGGAGAAATCAGGGATTTTTGGGTGAAGAGAGTTGTCTCTCTCTCTCTCTTTTCTTTCTTTCTCTGTTTGGGCTCTGGACTCACCGTGTAAGTAGCGTGGCTCATAATACCACCTGCTTGGAAGAAGGTGTGAAAGAGCAGCTCTCATTTTGTGCTCAATCACAGAACCAGTCCCTCACCCATATTTTAAGAAAGATAAGATTGCTGCCAGGCATAAGTGCCTTGTAAATATATTTCCTTTGCAGGATTACGGGACATGGAGAAACTGACAACCGTAGATAGTCCTTTCTGAAAAGTGTCATATCTTCCCAGGCTGGGGGTAATCGAGTGAGAAGTTTTGGGGTGATTAGGACGCTAAGATCAAAGAATTATACATGTGTGGAAGGCAACACACAGCCCTCCCTCCAACCCCCCCCCCCAACACACACACAGCAGGGACTGAAAGATTCAGAGAAGCGCTGTCCAATAGAAAATAATGTAAACCACAAATGTGATTTAAATTTAAATCATAGCCACATTGAAAAGTACTAAAATACAGGCGAAACTAATTTTAAGAATATATTTTAGTGAACCCCAATATATCTAAATTTTAACATTGATCAACGTAAACGTTAATGAAATAGTGTAGATTCTCTTCATCATGCTGAGTCTGAAATCTGGTGAGTCTTTTATACTGAATAGCACCTCTCCATTTGGACCAGCCACATTTCAAGCCCTCGGTAGCCACATGTGGGAGTGTGGTTACTGTACTGGACAGCAGAGGGTTAGAGAATCTTAATTTTAGAGTGCAGGTTGGTAAAACGGAAACAGTCCTACAGAAGAGTTGAAACCCCTTCAGCATGTGTTTGAGCAGGCACTCCCGCTCTTGGGCTGCCCCTTCTTTCTCTCCTACTTGGTTCTTCTTCCTCTCCTCCCCTATCGCAACCGCGCGCGCGCGCACACACACACACACACACACACACACACACACACACTGTCTCTGGTGCTCACATGCATGTACAATCACACACACTCACCGTGCCCCCCCCCCTTCGTGGGGCATAATCACGGGGCTGCACTTGTCTTCTCCTCCTGCTCCCTGTGCTGCGGCTGTGTGTGTCCCAGCAGAGCGAGGCCTCCTCTGTCCCACGCTGTCCCCCAAAGCCATGACACAGCCTTGGGTTATTGAACGTGCCGCACGTCCTGTCCTCTGCAAAAGCAAAAGACTGAACGCCGTCGTCTTTTTACAGGCCCAGGGCTGTTTTTATTTACCGTTTCCCTGATCTTGTGAAGGCAAAAGAGGAAGGGAGAGAAAAAGGAATGAGAAAAAGAGACTGAAAAACAGCGAGACCATGTTCCCACATCAATCCTGACCTTGGAGGCCCTGATGACTGCTTACAGAGGGAAACCTCCTTTAGCCTTCCTAAATATAAATAATGTTCATGTTTCGAAAAAATGAAATGTTCTGCAGAAGCATGGTAAAATTAAAAGGCAATTAAAACCAAGCCCCCAAGAACCACTCCAACCATTATGAGCCTTTAAAAATTAGCATATGTTGGGGCGTCTGGCTGGCTGGTTCCATCAGTACTGCATGTGACCCTGGATATTGCGGTCTTGAGTTCAAGCCTCACGTTGGGTGTGGGACCTACTTAAAAAACATTAGTGTATGTTAATTTTACCAGAAAACATGCAAAAATACCTATGCCTCCTACACGATGCTTTAAAAAAAAATTTAAAAAAGTCTAGCTTACCATGAGTTGAATCTGTTCGGTGACAGAGAATAACCATGTTGGGTAAACTCTACGTCACCATTACATCCCAATGCCTCCTCACCCCACTCTGTGCCTAGAGAACATCTTCCTAAATCCCCCCGACAGGTTGACCCCATCTGGTCACCCATCCTGCCACTCTTGCCTGCACGTGCACATGTGGCACTCTGCGTCAGGACAGTGCTGGCTAATTTAGCCCCGCTGATTTGATACAACCGGAGAAAATTTTATGGTGCACCTGTGATTGTCAGGATGCCTGCTTCATTCCTTTCAATATGTCTGGGAAGGCGTGGAGGGCCATTATGTCTTAATTGGGTAATTTCTTTTGCAGATTTCCAAAGGCAGGGTTGCTCTATCAAAGGCACCCCAGAGCAGTGCCTCTGATGCCAGCTGGTGTTAAGATGATGGCAATTCCAAGAGCACCCAGGACCTCTTTCACGGACTGAATCTTTTAGGATCTTGAAACAGTTTTACTTATTTTAAAACAGAGATGTGGGCCTATTATGTCAACCTGCTTTAAGAGAAAAATATCTGGTTCAAAAGGTCTCTTTTAATCCCGTTTTCTCTTTTTTCCCCCCCATCCTGTCACATGCATTCTTCTAGACATTTTAACAAGCTTCAAAATCATGTATTTATATACCAAGTGAATTTGTACTAGTTCATTTGCAGTTTGCAAAAGGTGTTTTTGGATTGTAGGTGTAAGTAGAAACACACACACACACACACACACACACACACACACACACACACCTTAAAGCTTAAAGAAAAGGGCTCAGTTCTTTGAGTCCATAAATTGCACCAATTAATTGTACAATACGCTGCTGCCATTTTGCAGAGGACCATTAAGATAATATGAAGCAAAGCAGATTTCATTTGGAATAAAAGCTTCAATGTACAAATGTGAAGGAAGTAATCTTTGCCCAAAGTGTTATGAACCAAACCAAAACAGAAAAAAGGGAATAAAGGAAGTATTGCAAGGAGGAGAGGGAGGTAGACGGAGATAGGAAATAGCAGTGGGTGCTGTTCCCACCACTCCAGAATCTGTGCAGCAAATTGCTGTGCTTTAAGGAGAAGTAGCAATCAGCACCGATTGAAATATCCCTGAATGCAGTCATAATGACATTCCTCTCCTCCCTCTTGTGTCTGGCATGATAGGCCATCATCAGAAATGTGCACCATCATGCAGAGTACACTTTTTAAGGACAGGAAGACCCCTGCGTATGATCCCAAGACCAAGAGCCTTCTATGTGTGTGAAGCACGTACCCCATGTGACACAGGGTTCAGTGCTCGGAAGGGCTCCACACTTGATTACATGCTCTGATGTCACCATCTTGATATTGAAACTCTTAATTTTCAACAGAGTTAATTTTCTTTTTTTTGTTTTACTCTGGACCCCATGAATTATGTAGTCAGTCCTAGATGGACAATATCGCTTATCTAGTTAGAGAATATCCAGTTAAAAAAGTATTCATCCATAGGTTCCCTGACTAGGCAGTCAGTAGAAGAGAAAATGAAAACAACAAATAGACCATTGTCACATTTTGTGAGGATATTCCTGCCTCTGTCCATCCTGGTTACCAAAAGAGCCATGAGGTGTTCAAAAAGCAGTGAGCAGCTCTAGACCACAGCTTTGTATCAAAGATCCACAAGGGCTGTTCTTGATTCCTCTTTTGATTGGGTTGAGTTACATAGCACCCCATGTCATGTCACATCAAATGTGACTTGATGTGACAAGACATAACATGACCTGGTGAAAACAGAGGGAGAATTGGAGGAAAGCACCTTTTTGTTTAAAATGCCAAGGAGGATGTGAAACAAATCTAGGAGAGCAGAGGTGATCATAATAAAATAATGCTGCTAAATTATAAATGATAGACTGTGCTTCCCTGGCCCTTTTCATCCATTGCTATCAAGGTACCACACACTGGTTAAGCCATCTTGTAATTTCTCCTCAGGTTCTCACTATAACGTGTTTTGGTGTGAGTATGTTATGGGTAAGTCTTCCTTATTCAGTAGTGACATAGGTCCATCCCTGTTAGATAGCTGTTTAAAGGAAATAGTGTACAAAAGCTTCAAAAAGGATGTTAAGAAAATTGTTGTCAAAGGCTAGAATATGCAGAAGACCATCAGAAAAGGTTTCTTTTTGATTAGAGGGGGAAAGAAGCTCTTTTTAGAAATGGTTGTTGCTGGTGACTTGGAACAAAAAGCACATGACTTGGGGGAGGGAAGTTAATGTGTTAGGATTGTGTCACCTCAGATTTAAAGGGTACTACTTGCCACCAGGGTTTGTCACTGTCTGGTGTGATTATATAAAGCAAAAAGGGCATTAAGGATGGCCAGTTCTTCCAAGAAAAATCGCCCGGGGCTTCCGGGCGGTCCATTGCCAGCATGTGCAAGCTCAGGGTTCAGTTTCCTCTCAATCGGGCTTAAGTCAGTGATCTTTCATCCCATTAAAACGTATTGAAAGAAGATTTAAGAAAACTGTGGAGGGGTGCCTGGGTGGCTCGGTCAGTTAAGCGTCCGACTTCGGCTCAGGTCATGATCTCACGGTCCGTGAGTTCGAGCCCCGCGTTGGGCTCTGTGCTGATCGCTCAGAGCCTGGAGCCTGTTTCGGATTCTGTGTCTCCCTCTCTCTCTGCCCCTCCCCTGTTCATGCTCTGTCTCTCTCTGTCTCAAAAATAAAAATTAAAAAAAGTTTTAAAAAAAATTAAAAAAAAAGAATAAAAGAAAACTGTGGATCTTGGAGATCTCAGCAATGTCCCATCATCCCAAATTCCTAGTTGGGTTAGAATGGCTCTGCCCAGTAGGCCAGGCACATGATCCCAGGGGAAGATGATGATGAAATTTTCACGGAGCAGAGGGTCTAAAGCTGTGGATTCAGGGTGTTCTGAGACCACACACCCTCCTGCCACACGAGGAGGAAGACGGAGTTCACTCAACACCTGCCCTTCACTAGACCTGAGACCTCTCCGATAGCCTAAACTCACACTCTGATGACCTGTGTTCACATCTCAGCTTGACTTTTTCTCAACCAGTATAACTTTGGGTGAGTGATTTGACTCTTCTTTGACTCAGTTTCATTATATATAAAACAGAGATGATGATATACTTATTCATAGGGTTGTTGTCAGGATTAAGTAGAAGCAAATATGTGTCCAGTATTTAGAATTCCTGGAGCATACTAAGCAATGAATGAAAGTGTTTAATAAATCTTAGTTATTTCCTTACTAAACCAAAGTGTTGGATATTAAACACTGATATTTCCAGTCACAAAATCAAATGAGTGATCTCATGGTCAACACTCTTCTTTCTTTTATTTTTTTAATGTTTATTATTTTGAGAGAAAGAGAGAGAGGCAGAGTGCAAGTCGAGGAGGGGCAGAGAGAGTGGGAGACACAGAATAGGAAGCAGGCTCCAGGCTCTGAGCTCTTAGCACAGAGCCCAACATGGGCCTCGAACTCACAGACCACAAGATCATGACTGGAACCAAAGTTGGATGCTTAACTGACTGAGCCACCCAGGCACCTCTCAACAGTCTTTTTTTTTTTTTTTAGTTTTCTTTATTTTTGAGAGGCAGAGAGAGACAGAGCGCGAGTGGGGGAGGGGCAGAGAGAGAGGGAGACACAGAATCCCAAGCAGGCTCCAGGTTCTGAGCTGTCAGCACAGAGCCCGATGCAGGGCCCGAACTCCCTGACCATGAGATCATGACCTGAGCTGAAGTCGGATGCTTAACCGACTGAGCCACCCAGGCCCTCCTCAACAAATGTCTTATTTTTTATAAGACATTTAGAGAATCTCCTCTTCCTCCCTTTTTTAGATATTATACTGTTTAGGTTTCCTGATCTTTCTAGAAGCTGGGTATCTTATCAAGACTTGGAGATTAGCAGGTGTAATATTTCGCTGGTAAGCCAAGGTGGCAAAATACAAAATGGTCCAAAGGACAGTATATTGATTAGAAATCTTGGATAGGTAACTGGGTTAATAGTTTACTTTTATCATATTCAGGTTCATTCCACCTATAATGAAGAAGTGGGTGATAAATTTTTTTCAAGTTCACACAGATCCTGTAAATGTTTACAAGCTCTTTTTTTCTCTTTTGGTCTTACCACACAAACACAGATTCTCCAGTTCCATGAAGTTAAAGAAACTAAGAAACCAACTCATTTTTTTTCCAAAGCATAAAAAAAAATTGTGAAGAGGTGAAGTTTTAAACTCACGTGAGCATTTGGAACCTTGCCTCCTTTATATGACCAGTAACTCCTCTAGAGCATACAAGATGAGTGGAGAGTAAATACCTTTGTCAATGGAGCTGTGAGAACGTTAAATGTTCTATTTGTAGCCTGTTATGTGAAATTAAAAAAACAAAACAAAACAGAACAAAACCCACCTTAATCTCCTGAGAGGTGGCCTTAGCATCCAGTATGCTATCTCATGTTTTGAAATTTATCATCTCTGTGGCTTTCCAGGGAAATTTAGGATTGCCTTAACATTTTTTGAATGAATTAAAAAATTAAACTCTTTTGGTTTGCCTTATCACATGAAGTTAAACATGGAGGTAACTTGGCAGAACCAGAAATCCACTTGACATTGGTATCCCTGTTCTACTTGTACACCATGGGCCTTTGGATGGATCGTTTCATGGCCCTAGGCCTCCCTCTCTCCATCTAACACTCTTGGGGATATTGTGAAGATAGAAACAACACATACAACATATAATGCAAACACTTTGCCCCGCCCAGCAGTAGTAGCCACTCACCTAAACACTAAGTTGTTACTGCTACCATGGCCACTATCACTACTACTCTTATTACCATCATTTTATCATTATTGTCTTTGTTGTTACCATCATTGTTATATGCCTTTTCTGGTCACCCTACAACATCTTAGCTAATATAGTCAGTATTTTTAAGGGCTGGTTGTCTAAAATAGGATCAATACAATAAGTATATGCAATATATTAATGGTGTCATTCTTTATCTGAAGTGTTTCCATTAGGAAGAAGTGGGGAGGAAGCCGTGAGCCTGCCTGGCATATGTGTTCACTTAAGCTAAGTGCTAATGCACTGACATTGGCAGCAGGAGTGGTGGACCTGCCAACCTTGTGGGGTTTCTAAAAGGAAGAGTTGGCATAAGGGGAATTCAGATAGAGACAGGGATGCAAATAACCTTACAGCAAGCATTGTGGCTACTCCTGGGCACTTGGTTTATTTATAGTTCAAATCTGGTCTGAAAGGCAATAAGAAAATGACTTAATGGTACCTCCTCAGCCTGAAGCAGGGCTTGCTTTTTCACCTGGAGAGAGCTTTGGACAAAATCCCAGTCGGCCTAATAGCAGAGCCATGCCAAGGGAGTGTCATAAGGGATCAGGTCCTCACCAGGAAGCTGCTTCCCTGAATGGCAGCCTGTGTGCCTTTGTTTTCTTTCTCTTGGTTTTTTTTTTTTTCTTTCTCACTGAGATGTCAGGTTGCCTGTGGCCCTTGAGGGAAGCCCTTGTTTTGTGAGCCATCTTGTGCCTGAGCTACTTGGATAGGATCCAGGGAAGTGCTGCGAAGTGCAGTAACTAAAAGGTTGGGCTAGAACCCATGAGAAAAGACTCAAAAGAGGGTTAATTAGGCAGTCAGGAAAAGCTGAGGGTAGTTGAACAAAGGTCTTCAAGTACACCCCGTGGGATCACACAGAGAATAAAAAGCAGTTATGTGCTGTCTCTAAGGAGAACAGAATAAGAGGGACTAAACTTCAGGCAAAGAAGCCCAAAGCCATTTTGTTGGGTTCACAGCCTGCTGTGCATTCCCTTCCCAACATGGTTGCTGCTAAGTTGTCTGTTTACACAGAAGTCAGGGAGAAAAAAGGCAAAAGACTTCTCCTTCCTTGGCCTCTGAGAGATGGTCAACGAAGAGGGTCAAGGAAGAGCTGGCCCATGGAAATCTCCAAAGCTCTCTTCTTCCCCCTTAAAAGGGATTCCATTGTTATCACCTTCACAACCACTTTTGCCTTTATTGCACCCAGAGTAGAAAGAACCATGCTTAAATCTGCAAGGATTAATGAGGTAATATAAAATGAGGCTGTGCAATCATTAAATAATAGGGCTAAGCTGCTTTAATGCCAGCTATATTGGTATTAATGCACCTGCTTTACTAATTTCTATCTGTGTTTGTAGAAGCCAGAGTTGTTCAGTGGTTAGAACATGTGAAGTCAACTTGTGGTATGATCTCTCTTGATGCTGAGCTGACCACAGCAGTCTAGCAGTCTACAGCAAAAGTGAGTTATCGTGGTGGTGGCAATAGTCGATTGGCTCACGCCCTTGAAGCTACAGCAGATCTCAGTCTGGCTTCTCCTAAACCCATGGACAGAAAGAAAGAAGCCACCTTTGACCCAATTCTTACTCACTTACCTGGATTTTTCTTCATTAAGTGTCACTTTCTATAGATCAAAATGATGACTCCTGAGTCCTGAGATACGAAGGCCGATTTTGAAGCCAACAAAATTTATTTTATACCTTCCCACTTAACCCAGGCAACCATCTTCTCCCTCCTCCACCATCTCCCAGTCCTGCCAAGTAAAGGAAATCAAATAAACACACAGTTATGGGAGATAGAGTCAATCTTTAACCAAGCCCACTCTACTTGACTATGCCTGAAAGAACTGAATCAATATATTCATTGAGTTGGACTTGATAACATAAGTTATGTAGCTTGCGTTACACATCCTCTGATCAATTATCATGGTGTCTGCAGGTGTTGAAGAAGTTACAGGGGAATAGGTAAACAGAATAGCCCCCACCTTTCTTGGGAACCTTGAAAAAATATCTGTGGTATTAGTCATATCTAGTGAGTAGGAAGAAAATTGGTCTGACCCAAGTGTATGGTGTTGGGAGGGATGGTAGAAGATGAGGTCACGGAATTAGATACTGAAAGGGTATTATCTGCCACTCCAGGAAGTTTGCACCTTGTGCTACAGCCACTAAGGAGGCAATGGAAACCTGTCGACATGGTCATGATGTGACTAGGTTTCGTTGCTTCTGGTTCCTGTTGGGTTTGGATTTTTGGTTTTTTGGTTTGGAGATTTTATTTGTTTCTTTTTGGGTTTTGTCCAAAGTGTGCAGGATGGACTGAACTGATGGAAATTTTATGGGAGGAAGATCGATTATCGGCTATAAAACATGGTGAGAGGTGGCAAAGGCCTAAGCTAAGACATTAAAATTAGAAAGACAAGGCCGAGAACACTTTGAAAGCCATTTGAAAGGTACCACTGACATAACTTGTAACTCTTTGGTATTTGTGCATTCATGACAGGGAGTAGCTGAGGATATCTGAGTTTTCCACCTTGCTGTAAAAAAAAATGTAGAGTAGAGAGATAAAACTGAAGCCTGGCAAGTACAAATGAGTTGCCAAAATTTAATGAAGAGAAAAAGAATTATCCTTGGTGACTCTGCATCTTGCTTCAAGACCTGGAAAGGTACTTGAAGAAATAATCAAACTATCAATTTGCAACCTTCTATGAGAAAACAAGATCCTGAGTTGAAACCACAACAACTCAGGGAAGATCAGATTGTCCAAACCAATCTCATTTCCTTCTGTACTACAGTGACACCCCAGGATGATAAGGAGAAAGCAATAGTTGTAATCTACCTGGATTTCAGCTACAGTTTTGATTCTGATTTCATTTTACATGACATTCTTATTAACAAGTCAAAGAGATATAGGCTAGTTCCAGGATGGTACTCAAAGAGAGGGTTACAGGGGACCAAACTAAAAGGAAAAAAAAAATTAGAGGAATTCCACTGTAGTCAATCTAGTTAACATCTTTGTTGGTAGCCATTGAGGAGAGTGCTAATTCTTGCTTTTGGAAGGAGTCGCTAAGACAATTTCAAATTGATGATAATGAGGGAAATGTTCTTCCTCCTTAAACATGTTGGAAATAGTAGACAGTAGGGGCCTACAATGTGGGGGAAAGATACAAGATGGAGAGAAGCAGATGAGGCCACTGGAGTAAGTAAACAGCAGAAGTTATTATGCACATGGGTTTGGAAGTTAGCTGAATTTCCACACCAAAACCAGAAACCTCTTTTTCTACCACCTTCATAAGACTTCATGTCAAAGTTTAAAATAGGCTTAAAATATTTGAGATTACTCTGAGTTACTGGATAGTCCTTGCATATGGGGAGGAAATTAATTCTTTAAGAATCAAATGTTCCTTCTTCTTCTTCTTATATATATGAAGAAGAAGGGTAGGATTCTGGACACAGAATAGGAGTTGATACTGGATGTAGGATTAGCTCAGTGTGTACATATGTTAAGTAACTTGCTTGGAATGATTCTAAGGGGCCTCCCGAGAGTTATCCTAAAAAGCACCATCCCCAACTGCTGAATGATACCTGAATTTCCACCATTAGAAAGGGGAACTAAAATGGATTGAGTTACTTCTATGACCCAAACCCTTTGCATAGCCTATCGTATATGACTTATTAAAGAACCCTGCTTGGAGGCACTGTCACTTCATTGTACAATGCAGAAACTGGAGCTCAGAGAGGCCAAGTCACTTACTGAGAGTCACACAATTCATTAGTGGTGTGGTGGAGCCAGTACTTGAAACTAGGTTTCAAGCTTCAGAATCTGTGTTGTTTCTGTTGTACCACATTAAAAGTGCAGTCTTTTGAGTTATTGTTTTCTTATACCCTTGGGAAAGTTGACATTTCTAATGGTGGCTAATTCACTTTAGTGTGAGTAATTTTCAGACTCATCTCAGTACCTAAATGGGGAAAGGCCTATTGTAAAGAAGATGAGAGCCAAAGAACTGTGAAGAGTGGAAAAGTGTATCTCCAAATGTAGGATAAGATGCAATTCAGAAAACTTACAACAGGAAAGACAAACTCCCTAAACACGTGTCTTGGCTGAGCACCTATGGCTCCTCATAGAGGATAAGATAATAGAAATTGGTGCAAATTCCAGTAATAGGGAAAAACTCAAGCGCCCCCCCACCCAACATACACACACATACAGATATACACATAACACCCCAGACGTTACACCTAGACCCACATACTCACACAAGAGAGTAGATCCATAGGACCCTTAACATAAGCTAACCTTAGACATCCTCCATTGTCACTTTGTTTACTTCAAAGCTAAAGAGACTCTGGCATGGAGTGATGGATTTCTGTACACAGAGTCCTTCAGCTACTCATGGCTAAATGTATATTTAGTCCTGGGTCTTCTGACTGCCATAAGCAAGTCTTCACTCCTGGGGACTATACATTTTTTGTAGCTTAGGACATACCTGTCTGAAACAACGGGTTTGATAAAAATTACTTTCATTTGGGACCTCTTAGTTCTTTTATGAATTCTCAGCTTAAAATATAAGCTAGAACTAGAAACTAGAAAGCTTTTGTAAAAGATATTTGCTATTTTTGATTTTCCAAAATCCATTCATTCTGCCCTTTTCCTTGGTAACAGAAGGCTGATTTCATTTGGGCATTACCCCCTCCCCATTCATAGAAGAACAGGCGAGTTTGACTACAAAAAGATTTCCTTGATCCTAGCTCATATTTTTACCTGTGAGGATATGGCCCAATTTACACAAATGAGATATGCAGAGGTATTCACCAGGGGTTTCTGGGAGAGAAGTTTCCACATACTTTATTAAAAAAATTTTTTTTAATGTTTAGTTATTTTTGAGATACACAGAGAGAGAGACAGAGTGCAAGCAGGGGAGGGGCAGAGAGAGAGAGGGAAACACAGAATCCGAAGCAGGCTCCAAGCTCCAAGTTGTCAGTACAGAGCCCAATAAGGGGCTCGAACTCACAAACAGCAAGATCATGACCTGAGTTGAAGTCGGACACTTAGAACTGACTGAGCCACCCAGGCACCTTGAGAAGTTTCCACATACTTTAGATGGAGCTACAAGAGGAGAAGAGGAGGATGCCATTCTTCCTTGGGATGGTGTGTTAGTTCTCAAGCCAGTATGGCCATTTCTGTCACCATAATGGGATTCCAGCCTAAGGACAAACTGAATGTACAAAGAAGGGCAAAATAGGTAAAAATTAAGCACAGGGAAACAGAGGCCTGATGGCAACAGGAATCTCAGCATCAGACCGTACCAGACGTCATTCATGTTCTCGACCATTAAGTCCCATTTTAAATTTAAGTCAATTTGGATTAAGCTTTGTGTCACTTGCAGCATGAACACCTCAACAAGATCGAGCTATACTGTTTGTGGTCGTTATATCAGCAAAAATTACCCCACAGTGTGGTTGACTGGTCAACCCTAACTGCAGGCTCACAAGATGGCATAACCAAGAGGTACATCCCAAAGTCATCCATAGCAGAGC
Source organism: Lynx rufus (assembly GCF_022079265.1). Lineage (NCBI taxonomy): Eukaryota > Metazoa > Chordata > Mammalia > Carnivora > Felidae > Lynx > Lynx rufus. Next base: position 20,559,239 of record NW_025814824.1, read on the forward strand.
GGAGAGTGTTGATTTTAGTATAGGGACTAATTCTCCACAAAGCACAAAATCTGATTAGAGGAAAAAAGGAAGAAACTACAGGGATAAACCAAAGGAAGATGGGCCAGGCAATATAACATAGCCCCAAGGGTGTGGTACAGAATAAAAGCTATAGTTTAGGGGAATTTAGAGGTAGATAGGGTCCCTTTGGCATGGGGTTATCGGGAAAAGCTTTGGGGATGAGGTGATATTTGGGCCAGCTCTTAAAATAGAAATCGTGACAATAATGGTACCAGTATCTGTCTGGATTCTACCTACCACCTCTGAAAACTAGGTGGGAACCTCTGAGGTGCAAAGGTTTGACAGTTTCAAACGGGGAGAACTTATTCTCCATTCTAAATGTTACTGTCGGAGGGCCTTCATCTAGATCCCTGTTCTCAAAGTGGGGTTTCTGGACCAGCATCATCATCGTCATCATCTGGGACATGGAAGAAATGCAAACATTCAGGCCCTACCCCAGATTTACTGACTCAGAAACTCTGTGAGTGGGGCCTAACAATCTGCATTTTGGCAAGCTCTCTGGGTAATTCTGTGGCACACTCAATTTGGAGAACCACTCATCTTAAGGGGTTCTTAAAGTGGGTTCTTAACTGGGTGTTCATGAACTTGGATGGGAAAAAAAAGAATTCTGTTTTTATTTTTACTAACCTCTAACCAAAATATAGTCTCTCTCTCCATTGTGAAACTGGACAACAAACCAGAGTGGTGCTTAACAGTATACGTCACTGGTAGAAATCAGGGGTATTGTCATATCACATTCCTGTGGTGGCAGACATCTCAAAATATCACTAACACTCATCGCTGCTTTGAAATTATGGTAATTACTAGGACTGCGACTAGATCTTATCATTAATATGTTAAGAAAGAAACACACACATTATTATATCTCAAAATTTTAAAAATACTTTGATAACTGTGTCTTAATAGAATTCCCTGATTTCCTTTGCAAGTCTACATATTTTATTTTATGTATTTAAACACTAATTCCAGCAAGAGGACCAGAGGCTTCACTGGACCAGTGAAGAGGAGCGTGGCTTGAGAAGTGTAAACCCCTGACCTGGGAGTAACACTGGTGTCTCTCACCATACCCCTCCCCCAGTGTTCCCAGCACGAGCAGGGGTTATGATTTGAGTGGGGAGAGATGCAGAAGCCATAGAAAAAGCCTGACTCCCACCCCTTTCCTCTTCCCTCTCACTGTATCTGCCTGGGTGGAGAACTCACACGCCCTCCATCGTGCAGGCAGGGCTTGACAGGGGTCCAGCTCTTCCTCTGGCTGGTGGATATGTTTGTCTCATTCAGAGCTGCAGTGCCACAAAGCCCACATAGACATAGGGCTAATGTAGCGTTCCATGCTCCAATCCAGCTTTTACCGCTCGCAACGCGAATATTTTGATCTCCAGCTGTCTGTCTCCTATCTGTTTCCTAATTGGTTCCAAACTCAGGCAGGGAAGAAAAGCATCATTTATCGGCCTTCTAAAACTTCACCAGTCTGTACGCCTATCTTTTCCTTTTCTTATTCTTCTGGGAATATACTGATGTAAAGAAGACAATGCAGGAAATCAGGCAGCCCCATCTCTACCCAGGGGGTTTCTTAATTGTTCCTTAGTAGCATTGGTACCAGATGCCAGACAGAAGCTTGCAGCCAGGTACTTCCTGCTCGGTTGTCCTAGAATCAGGGTTATAAATTAGTTGGGTCATTGCCCTTTAAAAGAGGAAAATATGAAGTGATAATAGTCAAGGTCATCATTGTGCCTCCAATGAAATCTGTAAACTGACTGTAAAGATTCTTCTTTAGCCTAATACAGCTCTATAGACAGACACTGGCTGGCTTTTTAGATCTTCAGATTAAACTTTTCCCTGAAGCAGCTCTTTTCTCTTTACCACTATTAACTTGTTGGGCCAAAAATGGCTAACCTTATTATGAACTGAAAGAGAACAATCGTGATTACAGTGTTTAGCTCTGCAATATGCAAGGACAGAAAGCCAACCAAAATGTTGACTCTGGAATTTGAAGAAAAATCCCCAAACCAGCCTAGTTCTATACTAACACCTACTACTGGTAGAAACACTTACTGTGAGTAAGGCCTGTGAAGGTGACTCTTCTTGTATCATTCACAATAACTGTAGGAGTTGGAGTTTCTACCATCCATTTTTACAGCTGGGTGCACTGAGATTTAAGGTAAGGTAACTTCCCCACGGTCAACAAAAGTTGTGGGGCTAGGATTTAAATCCAGGCCCAGATGTAGAAGCCCAGGCTCTTAGCCATTGTCAGAGATAATAGTCTCTTCTCTTTGTACCTGTTTGATCACCCCTCTACCAACAATCTTGTATCTTCACTTCAGAATTTATGAATATTTAGGATGCACAATTCTGTGTATTTCCACAAGGTATCCAACTTCAATCCCATAACAACCATGTTACGTGGGTCATATTATCATCTCAATTATGTAGATAAGCAAACTGAGACTTAGGGATGAAAGTAATTTACTTGAGGTTAAACCACGCAACTAATAAAGCATCAGGGTTGACATGTGAACCCCAGTCTTAACCTGAGTCCAGATTTTATAAATCTGATAAATAGTACGCTTTGGTGGGGCACCTGGATGGCTCAGTTAGTTGAGCGTCCGACTCTTGGTTTCAGCTCAGGTTTGATCAGCTTGGTTTCGGCTTGCTTTGATCTCACAATTCATGGGTTCCAGCCCTACATCAGGCTCTGCACTGACAGTGTGGAGTCTGCTTGGAATATTCTCTCTCCCTCTCTCTGCCCCTCCCCAGCTCACATGCACTCTCTCTCAAAAATAAATAAGTAAACATTTTTCAAAAACAGGCTTTGGTGACAAGGATTCTTCATCCATAGCATCTCAGCTAGCAGATTGACAGGGTACGTGTGAGGATAGGGACCATGTAGCTTCAGTGCACCAGGGCACTAAAGCTTCTGGGACTTCCAGGCTACCTACATTACCAGTAGAAATATTCATTTGTTTTCTCCAAATCATACTGAAGTCTTCCGATTCCTATTTCGGACAAAATAGGAATACTTAACACAGCGACAGCCTTTCTGCGCGTGGCATATGACTGGAAAGACTGATATGATTGTCCAGTCTCCCCATTCTGATGAAAAGCGAAGCCTGGGAGGTTAGGTGCTCAACAGAACAACTTGGACATCAGTCACCTCATTAGCAGGAATCTTCAAGACATCTCCATCTCTTGGTGCTCAGTCACAGTGTTAACACACGGTAACTGGCCCCGTGGGCATAGAAGTAACTCTTTCTCCCATTGAAAAATAATGCAGATAAGGGGTTATAAAGCCAAAATTGGGCTTGCCGACTATCCAATGGGCCATGCTTAGTTTGGTTCCTTAAAGGGTGTAAAAAGTGCTACTTTGAGCAACAGTTGTTTCTGGCCATCCTTTGCAGGGAGGTATGCAACATAATTGTGCTAAGTAGTGTGAAAAGGAAACCTACTTTGAGCCTAATATAATCATGAATGTCATCTGGGAAATGAGAGGAAAGGCAGTAATATAATTTTTTCAGATGAAAATAAAAGTCTCGTTAAAGACAGTTTTAAACAAATTATATTTCTCTGCTTCTCTCACAGTTAATTTTTGTGCAGCCCAATGGCCATTTACGGTTCTGATGCTTTTACACCAAGCAGGGTGCGGTGAACTGCTTGGAGAACAGCAGAGGGCAGTGCTGAGCTGAAGCTGGGGCTGGTACCTTGCTTCTGGCTATAAAATTGTACTTGTTATTAAATGAAATCTTAAGGCTAACTTAGCCACAGAGGAAATTAAACTGCTAATTACGTGTGTATAAACCACTAAAAATGGGTCCGACTGTTGCTCAAGATTCCAGAAACACCCACCTCTTCTTGGTTTTTAATATGTAATTATGCCTGGAAATAGTACCTATTAATGATTTTATACAGTTAAAAAAAATAGCGTTATCTGTTTAGATAGCCCATCCCTTTCTAAGTAAATAAACAAAAGATTAGTGGTTTTAGTTTAGTTGTGTGTGTGTGTGTGTGTGTGTGTGTCAAATCATCCACATCAATGTCTATAAAATCTGAGTCACCCCTGTTCAAACCACATAGAGCAGAGTCCTAGTGGGCTCAGACAAGATGACCACATTATTTTTACAGCACTTTCTTAAAAACAGACAACAACAACAACAACAAACACCGTCTTTCTGCTGAGGGAGAAATTTCAAGAATTTAGAAGATCTGGAGAACAGCTTTTTCTGATCTGGGAGGGGAAAGGAGCAAGGATTGCATACATGTGCATATGCACTGAGAAAGGTGATGTCATTGTGAATTTATCCTCAGGACAAGGAAATAAAACACAGATATCTCAAAGAGGGTAAGGAGTCTGTGACGGTCCGGGATTCTTTTGTGTTCTTGGCTCTGTGCGGTGCAGCCTAGTAGCTGTGGATAGATGATCAGGTAAGGGAAAGGGAGAGAAACTCAATACCAGGTTTTAACAAAAAATTCAAAACAAACTGACAACGAATGTCTGTGGTCCAGTGAATAACTTGAATAATTTGCATGGCCCGGTCCCTGCAGTTTGAGAATCGTTTCTCATTTCTATCTCTCTTAGCCTCTTACTAAACCAAGGAACGGTGTGTTCCTTAGGCCAGCCGCATCACCTGGGAGCTTGTTAGAAATGCAGAATTTCCACCTACAGACTCCAAATCTGCATTTTAACAAGTCTGCGGAAGATGGGATTGTGTGCTCGAGTTTGAGAAGCACAGTTTAAGGTTTTATCTCCAGTAATTTGCCTTCTCTGAAAAGGGCATCCCTCCTGCTTTAGTGTAGAGACAGTTCATAAAGCCTAGAACAGCAAACTCTCATTTAGAATCAATTAAGAGAAGTTTTCGTGGCTGTGGTTGTTTTCCGCTTTGAAACAAATAGAGCCTTTTGAAATCTTTAATGGATGCTTTCTTCCCCAGCTGATTTTAGCTGGGCCTAACACATCCCCCGGTCACGGCTCAGAGTCCTGGGTGAATGAATGCACAAGGCGGCCGTGGTAACTGTGTATTTCTTCTTGGCGTTTCTGGACCTGCCAAAGACCGGTGAAATGTTGAAGGTTCACCACCCCTTCCATTGACTTGGCTCTCCAGTTCTTTCTCTGCTTTTTGTGGGTTTCATGAAAGGGTGATAATAACCTATTTTACTTATCCATCAAGAGCTATGACCCAGAAGCTTCTTCCCAGTTCGTCAAGAAAGGAGGGCGGCGTGGCTAGGTCAGCCAATCAGAGTAATGAGGCTCTCCAGCCTGGCAAAGTGAGATTAATCTAAATCAAATACTTTCCACCTTGACAATTTTAACTAATTCCCCCAGGAAAGTACAAGAAATACGTGGAGCCCCGACCGTCGCACAAGTCTCCTGGTACGGCGAGGCAGGTAATACCTTTTAAGCTTGTTAATATCTTCTCCCGCTGGGTTCTACAACTGACTCAAAGCAGCAGCGACTCCTCCACCAGCATTACAAAGGAAGGCAGCTTTCAGGAAGGAAGACCAAAAATCCGGGGCTCTACAGAGGATGGCTTTATTCTGTGGCCGATCACTCCGCCTGCCTTGATTAAATTGCTTCCCGCATTGTCTTTCTGCCTCTGTCCCAGCAATCATCAGAGGATACAAAGTGCCGGGATTCAAGGGCTGTACTGCGAGATATTCAGGCTGCAGATTAGAGAGGCTTCCTTCCTTCCTCCCACAAGATGCATATGCTATGCAGTGTTCGATCTGCAGGGACCACACCGCGAGGCGGACCTGGGAGAGGGCAGCTCAGGTGCGCCATGGCTCCTGGGGGCGCGGGGTGTCCCCCTCCTCGCAGCGGTAACCGTCTGAACACCTGAGGCCCGCTCAATGGGCAGGGCTCCCTGGATAACCACTGCACGGCTTCTCCGATGACCTCTCTTTCCACCTTCAACAAAAGGAAAGGCCTTAAGTGGGCCCAGCTTTCTTGGTTTTTCAAACAGAAGCCGCAATGGAAAACAAGCTAGATTTTTGACTTCGTGGGCACCGACCTAGGACTCCTGCCTGAAATTGCCAACGGTGATAAAGATAAAAGTGCCTCTGTGCCCAGAACAGGTGTCTATACGTGAGCCTTTGGAAATGTTTGTTTGTTGGAGATTCATTTTTCCTGTTCTCCTTTTACATCAAGTTTATCCGAGTGTGATTTGGATGGAGTAAAATCCAACCCTTTTGGACTACAGTTCTGTGAGTTTTTTGACAAATGAAACAGCAGTTGAGATAAAGAACGTTTACATTACCCCTCAAATCTCTTGAACCCCTTTATAGTCACCCCCCACTCCAGGCCTTGGCAGCCACTGATCTGTTTTCTCTCCCTACAGCACTGCCTTTAGTCCTGAAAGATTTAGTCCATTTTTTAAAAGCGGAAACCCTCTAAATCCAATCTTTGCACACTGATTGGGATATATTCCTTAATTTAGTTAAGCCTCAGTTTTCCTATCTATTAAATGGGGTAACAATAATCAGCAGTAGTTACTGAATACCACATTGCTTGCTGAGATTGGTTGAAATCACCTCACAGGGAGGTGATTTAAACCCACATGTTGTCACTTTCTACTTAATCTTATTGCCCAAGTTAGAGGGTAGACATCCTAAATCACACATGTTTTGTCCTCCACAGTGCCTGTCAGAGTACATGTCTTAGGCTATCCAGGTTATAACAAAATACCATAGACTGAGTGGCTTATAAACAATGAAAATTTGTTTCTCACAGTTTTGGAGGCTGAAGATCCAAGAGCAAGGTGCTAATACCTTCCATGTGTGGTGAGGGCCCACTTTCTGGTTCACAGATTGTCATATTTTTGCCGTATCCTTAAAAGGGGTGAGGAATTTCTGCCTCTTTTATAAGGACGCTAAATCCCATTCTTGAGTGCTCTGAATAATCACCTCGCAGAGGCTCCACCTTCAAATGTCTTCACACTGGCGAGTCGGGCTTCAACATAGGAATTTTGGGAAGACACAAGCTTTCATCTATAGCAGTGGTTGGGGAGGAAGAACTTACTCTGCCCTTCAAGGCCCTTCTAGCTGGGCTAAGAATCAAATTGACATGAAACAGATTAACAGGAGAAAATCAAATTTAATAGCCTATTTATGGGGAATCCACACAGACATGGAAATTGCAAAGACAACGAGGCAACATGATGCTTATATAAGCTAAGGAGAGGGATCAGTGTCTGAGGATACAAAAGGAAGGCGGCCAATATCAGAAAGGTGAGAGGAGATGTTTGGAGAGCAAAGGTTGCCCTATTATGAGGATACGTTTTTTTAGGTAAAGAAGAATCTCCATTAACAGCTCTCTTCCCAGTACAAGCAAGCAGTTGAGGGGGAGATAAAGAGCTTTTCCTGAATCTTCTGGGGTTTGATTGCTTTTAACTCAAAATAATATTCACACCAAAGTAGCCCATCTTGGGGCAGCCTGCCCTTGGCCTCTAGATAGTACATAACATCTTTGCAAAGCACATACATCAAATAAAAGAATATTACACATTACACTGAAAAATAAACACATTCATATTTGTTGTATTATTGCTACATTTATAGGTATTCATAAATGATTTATGTTATTGATATATGCTTTTAAAATTTGCATGAATGGTATACTTTTTGTATCCTTTTGCGGCTTGCTTTTTTCCTATTTAGTAGTACTGTTTTTTAGATTTATCCATTATTTAACTACTAAATAGTATTATATTTCATGAACAAACCAATCTATTTATCCATCCTGCTGTCCAGGGACAGTTAGGGTGTTTCCATACTTTTGCTGTGTGAAGGTACCGGCATTGCCTTGAATAGGAAGGATACTCACCAAGCCAGGGAATGATTTCCTTTGGGAGGGGAGAGAGAGGAAAAAAGGAAGCAGGTAAAGGTTTTTAGCTGTAGCTGTAATATATTGTTTCCTAAGAAAAAAGAAAAAAAAGATAAGATATAGCACACCAGGGCAATAGAGCTAGCAAATTGTTAATATCTGTTTATGCTGGGCAATGATTAATGAGTGTTTATTATATTTAGTATAATTAAAAAGAAAAATAAGTATAAAAATAAATACATTAAAAAATAAACGGACACAGTTTTATCTTGGAATGTATAAATTGTTACCAATGGAGCGGAATCTGTCCTCTTGAATTTTTCATAAATAATGAACTTTTTTTTCATGACCGGTGTATCTTACATCGTGACATATCCTAGTTATTCTGGATATAAAAAGTCAGTGGGGCACCTAGGTGGCTCAGTTGGTAAAACATCTGACTTCGGCTGAGATCATGATCTCATGGTTCGTGAGTCTGAGCCCCACATCGGACTCTGTGCTCACAGCTCAGAGCCTGGAGCCTGCTTTGGATTCTGTGTCTGTCTGTCTGTCTCTCTCTCTCAAAAATAAATAGACACTGAAAAAAAAATAATAAAAAAAAGTCAAGAGTCAGGCTTTCCCTTAATGAGTGTTACTCCTTCATCAGTGACAGCTGGGCTCTGCAGTGTTTTCCTGCAAGAATCCAGTTGGGGTTGTTGTTGTTGTTTGTTTTTCCTGCTGTTCTTGTTTTTGCTGTTGTGGTTGGAAGTAGTGAGTTTTGAGCATAAGAAGCATGTACCAGAACCCCTTTAAAAATAACCAGATACTGTTTGTACGTTAAAGAGAAAAGGGTTATGAGGCATCTAGCAATTCATCTCATCAAACTCTGCTGTTAGCAGGACTTGCCTAATACGGGGCACCAAGGGAATAAGCATGCTTTTGCCTTTATTTTATTCATATTTTACAAAATAAAGGGAGCTTGGCTTTGGACAGGAAATAGCTAAGCTTTGGAAATAGTCGTGAGGCTTATCCCATTCTTTAACTTTAATGACTTTCCCTGGTATTGAATCCCATCTTTCCTTTCTTCTGTGACTCTACTTATATGTATGCTCTTAGGATAGCTAAGAAAACAAACAAGGCTGTGAAGATACAGCTAACACCAGGTCGGGGCTACCATGGCAGTGAGCATGTTTCCCTGCCCCCTTGTGGCTTGATTACAGAATTTCTGCTGTGGTTACCCCCCAACCCCACCCCCCATGGCGCATTACCCTGTCTCTGAAATTCTGGGGAACAGACTGTCTGAGATTCAGCTCTGCTACTCGCTGTAAAATAGATGGATATTTTATTAGTGACTGGGCTTTATCTTACTGAAAGCATTTGCTTCTTAAGGAACTGTGGGCTCCAACATGCGCCCGCTCACAGATGACATGGGAAGGCATGGGCTTCGAGCCCGGAAGCAAGTCTGCAAAGTAGGTCATGAGCCGGAGCAATAGGCACTTGAGAAAAGCCACGAATCCGGAAGGCAAGTCTTCCAGCTTCTTACATGATCTCCAAGACAAGCCCTTTGTGTCAGCACCAACTGTTCATCGTTTCGGGACAGTGAAGGAGGCTACGTATTATCAGAGAATATCTGTTGGATGGAATCTTGAGCACAGTGGGATGTATAATGCCACAAAGAGGGAGGTACAACTTCCTACTGTTAAGATGTAAGGTGCAAATTTTAATGTTAAGCAAGGACCAAAGAGGCATTTCATGGCTGCACTGTCATGGGAGACAGGGCCCAGACGAGAGCAAGTCAGGGCAGTAAATTGTTCTTCTCAATCTATGACAGTACTGAAGTCACTTACCTGTCCTCATTTAATTTTCCAAAATTTCTGTTTACCAAGAATGGGCTGCAAACATAATCACTCTCTTAGGATCAAGAAAAACATCATATATGTTTGGGTCATTTTCATTGTACAGACAGGAAAACTGAGGCACCAACGAATTAAAATTGTTTGTCACAGATCTCATAGTAATCCAGTAACAGAGCAGGAAAGAGAATCGAGAGTGTCTTGTGCCTTAGATAAGAATTCTTGTCTCCAGAGCAGACTTTCTCTCTGTAGCAGTAATGAACTGCTTCACCGCTTCCTAATGCACTATGTGCCCTCGTCAGCTTGTCCTTCTAGGATGCTGGAGGCACCAGGTCACTGTGTCACAGTACAGTGTCAAAATGTCACAATAATATCAGCTCGGTGATGACAACAGGGATGCAAGCCAAGGGCTACAGAAACATAATACTTTCACCATGCAGCATATAGATGGCATTATTTTCTATATCAATATTCAAAAAGGTGCTTGGAAATAACAGAAACACTAAGTAATAAAAATAAGTGTTTGCCCCACCTCGTGAAATGGTTTGTCACCATCTACTTGCTAGCCTCACCTTTTCATCCTGCATTCATATTTGATATATACTTTGAAAACTGTAAAATAAGGAAAAGGCTGTATTTATGTTAATATTGTAATTGTGCAGATAACTGCACAGCAATCATGGCTCTTGCCTTTTACTTTATAATTATAGAGTATGGGGGCACCTGTGGCTCAGTTGGTTAGGCGGTGGACTCTTGGCTTCAGCTCAGGTCATGATCCCAGAATCATGGGATCAAGCCTTGCATCTGGCTCTGTTCTGAGTGAGGAGCCTGCTCAAGATTCTCTCTCTCTCTCTCTCTCTCTCTCTCTCTCTCTCCCTCCCTCCCTGTCTCCCTCTCCCCTCCTTCTCCCTCCCTCTCCTAAAAAAAGAGAGAAAGAGTACAAATGATCAGATATATAATATTTTATAATATGTGATATATGTGCAAGATAAGCACCATTCTTTTGTATCAAAAATAAAGCTGGGGTGCCTGGGTAGCTCAGTCAGTTAAGCAAGCGTCTGACTCTTGATTCCAGCTCAGGTCATGATCTTGTGGCTTTGTGGGCTCAAGCCCCAATGGGGCTCTGTGCTAGCAGCACAGAGCCTGCTGGGGATTCTCTCTCTCCTTCTCTTTCTGCTCCTCCCCCACTCATGCTATCTCTGTCTCTCTCAAAATAAATAAACTTAAAAAAAAAAAAGCTAAGAAGACCTAAGAAAACAGTGTGTGTGTGCACATGCACACAAATTGTATATATAATGATATAATACATATATGTGTATGTATTATGTATACATGCATACATACATGTATGTATATGTGTATATTTCATAATTATAATCAAGATGAAAACAGAACACTAAGCTGCAAAATAATAAAGACTGTTTTTTTGATGCATCATTTTAGTTCTGTGAACTGAAATAGGTTTTCTAATGAAGTTGATGATAAGATATATAAATAGATTGATGGATATAGCTATATAGATCATATGTACTTCACCATTGGGTTTTCCCTATTCCTTCTGTCTTACCATCTTTCTATTTCTCCATCTAATGTGCCCTCACTCTGCCCCCTGCCTTCCCACCCCACCCCCTTTCCTGCTACATGGCTCCATTGAGTCTAGATGACTTTTGACTCATTATAGTTTAGGGATAGCCGATTATGGCCCTGATTTAATGTTTCTGGAAATATGTTTCTGTGGCCCATCTGAAATCATAGAATCACGTAGTGATGCTCACTCAAAATGCTCATTAATAGGACATCCCCCAGACCTGCTGAAACAGATCTGTTTTTAACAAGCCTCCTCCTCTCCCATTTTTATGCAGATTCAAACTTGAGAACCCCTTCCCTAAAGCAGTGATCCTCAGCACAGCTGAGCACAAACATTGGAAGTTTCTTAAAATTGCAAGCACAACCACCGTAGAACTGGCAACTCTTACATTAGGTTTGGTGATGATGTGATGGATACTAGAGTTCAAAGTCTCCCACCACGTGCCAACTTGGAAATAATGATGTAATACCAAGGAGTATCTCTGCCATAAGGACTGAGAATCACTGCTGTGGAAGTCACTGTTAGTGATGGGGGATTTGCTTCCCCAGGAATGTGTGGAATTATGAATATGTTGAGAACAGTTGTTATCCCTTGGATTTTGTGATGCTCCTGAAAACAAGTGGTTAGAATTAAAAAATAACATTACACATGTAACTTATTTTTATGTCATAAAAAGATTTAATTATATATAACATAGAAACTAAATAAATGTCTTATGAAATGGAAATGATTAATAGCTATCATACACTGCTTTCTGGTTGTAGTCAACATTGTAATAATTCTGAGGGTCAAAAAAAATATACAAAATGCTAATGTTCAAAATTGCTACTTGTGGTGGCCATGAAGATGTGCCGCTCAGATCAGAGAACATAAGTGACTAATGGGTCCTAGCTGCTATCCCTCTGGACCAACCAGGCACCAAAGCCACACCTCTGACAGGCTGCTCCCAGCCAATGCCTGATCACAGAGAGGATAATAAGGTGGTCTATTCCCGTAACAGGTAGAACTCCTGATATACCGACTTTGGCACAAGGGCTTCCCACTTGGCCTGGCCGAATCTCTCTGGAACACCCGTTACAGTCCATAATTCTTCCTATAAGATCTCCTTTTCTTCAGTCTCTCCTTCCACAGGTGCCAAACCTACATCATGGTCTGGCTGGAGGCTTTCTCTGCTTCCTCTTGTTCCCTTTCCTCATCTTCTCTTATTTTCTTTACTATTAAGTCTCCTGCTCATCTAATCGCATCCTGACATGTGCTTCTTGGTAGACCTGCACTAGTACACTATGCTTCATTGAAAGCACTACTCATTTTGTGTTCTGTCTACTCCAACACACACACACACACACACACACACACACACACTGGTACAGTGCTTCTGCTTTCCTCAAACTACCTTCTTCCTGACCATCAGGATGGCTCCCTTCTGAGTGTCATTCTTTTGGTTTCTTGCTCTCTCGTGAATGACAATGAGTGGTAGTATATTTTTTAGATGAAATGTCCTCTTTTGGCATTTTAATTATTCATTGTATCTTCCTGTAAATATAATGCTCCAAACAGTAAAGATGCAAAGGATTCCTAGAGACCCCTAAGAAGAACTTGTAATTGTGGACATTTCAGTACGTGGTCAGGGAGATATTTGGAGGTCAGAGCCCCTCAGCCAGTACTCTGTAGGTAACCATCTACTGCATTTATTTCTGTGTAATGGTAGAGTTATCACTTCTTTCCCTTTTTACTCCTGCCTCCAAAGTAATGATGAAAGCTGGGAAGGTTTTCCTTCTTCTCCAATTTACCTCAATAATGCCATTTCCTGCCCTATAAAAAAAGAAAGCAACTTTAAAACTAGCGTTTGTTTGACCTCTGTTGGAATTATGTGGGAGAAATTGGGATATACGCAATTATGTAGTTTAATGTAAGTAGTTAAAAATGGAGAGGTAGGGGAAAATGCCATGGTTGTATAGTCATTGTCAACCATGGCCTACCATAGTGACTATGCAATTAGACTTTCTATATCTCAGCTAATGTAGATAGGACATAAGCTAATACCCTAAGCTAGTAACCACTTGCAAAAAGATCCTGAATGTTGAACTATAATACCTAAGGTCTTCAACAGACATAATAATACTTTCCAATTTTTATTCAGGATATTCAAGATGTTTCAGAAGGAATTAATAACATTTAAATAGATATTGAAGTGATTGTTTAAAAACTGATATGTAAATATTTCAAATTAAGCCTAACATTCTTTATAATTGCCTCTGTATTTATCCTCAATTAATTTATTTACTTACTCTCTTACTTGCTAAATTTGGAATGAAACTTCATCACTTCATTTGGATGATTGGTAACTATAGCAATTGGAAGGAAAATAAAAAGTAAATACGAAAGTAGCTGTAATCTGCTAAGCAAGTCATTTTAAGAACTGGAGTTGCAAATCAATTATTGGAGCTAGTGGTGGGCTTTATCAGTGGTGGGATTATACACTCTTTCATACAGTGTTTTACTCACCCATTTTATCCTCTTCTTTACACATGAATTCTTAAGTCAGAAAGAATGCCTTTGGGACAACAGTGAGGAAGAAAATAAATGTAATAGTGTCTTACTGCTAAAGAAAATAATCTGGCTTGTTAGTTTTTCAAATCCTATTATATCTGAATCCAAGCTACGTTTTTGATATTATATTTCTGCTACCTTCTACATGGACCTTGAATACCAGCCAAACAGGAAAACTCACTTTTCCTAGAGCGCTAGGTAGATGTACTCACTTCTGAGCATTTTGCCCATACTATTCCATCTTCTTAGAAATCATTAAGATGTAACACTCAGCCTCTGGGAAACACCGATCTACTCTCTGTTTCTCTGCATTCAACATTTTAAGATTACAAGTATAAGTGAGATCATATAGTATTTGTCTTTCTCTGACTTATTTCACTTAGCATACTGATGACAATAGTTAGTAATATTGTATTGTATACCTGAACATTGCTAAGAAAGTAGATTTTAAATGTACTCCCCCCCCACCACATGCACAGTTAACTATGTGAGGTGATAGATGTGTTAACTAAATATACTTGTATGCCAGATTATCGTCTTGTACATCTTCAACCTATACAATATGTCAGTTATATCCCAATAAACCCGGAGAAAGAAAAAGATGCAGCCCATCTCTTAAGGACCAATTTATACCTCTCCTTTCCATGATGATTCCTTTGACTACCTAAGCAGGAAATGACCCCTAAACAAACAAAATACAGGACAGTTTACAAGCTGGAGCGTGGATCAAAAACCCAGCTGTACTGCTGTGTTTTCACAATTTAAACAAGTCACCTAACCTTTCTGAGCCTTGATGTCCTTGTCGGCTAAATGGGGAAAATAATAGTTTCAACAATGGTTTGTTTCAGAAATTAAATGAGTTATTATTATTATGCTTATGATTTTGGTATCAGTTTATCCCACAGAGCTGTACAGTGTAATTGTTTGCGACAGTTATCATCCTTCATTTGTAAGCTCCTTGCAGTTAAGCATCTGTTGTTTCTTCTCTCTGGCCACCATAGTTACATTTGAATTGTCAATGTTCAATGACTTTCTATTTCTTTTTGTTTTTCTTTTTTTGATAAATGGAGGAAACACAGAGTGAATTAATTCTAACTTCTATATCTGTTCTCACAATAGTTAATCCTCCTATTTGGGAATAAAAGTAACAGGCATAAGAGTAGCGACTGTCATATGATGACAGATGAGAAATTTACCTTTAGGAGCATCAGGGAGGACATACCTGGTTACGACTTATTGGAGGTAACTTTTGGAGTACCTTCCATTTGTCCTATCCCTAGGCAGCTGCTTCCTAAGTTTTTTTTTTTTTTTTTTTAAGCAACAAAAAACTTTAGGTAGACCTAAAAGCCAACAGTTTCCACTAAGTACTAGGGTGAAAAAAAGGAGAGTATGGAGGTTGCCAACCAAGAAGATACCAGGAAACTGGGGATATATATGAGGCTTGGATGCTGATACCTGACAGAGGCCAAGTCCTGTTAAGCTGGTTGGTCTCCTTTCAGATTTCAATCCATTGCACTAGACTAAAATCTGCGTGCTTTCAGTTTGTACTTCAAACCAATATAAAACGTTGTCCTCATCATTAGCTAAAACATACTGATGTGTGTTAGATAGGAATTCTAACACATAATTCTTCCTGTAAGACATAAGAATTGTCCTTCTACATACAATCGGGGATTAAAAGTTTTCAAACTTCTGATTGTTTTTAACATGTACACCTGAACACGTCTTTCATTTGAGCATAAAAAGTTAATGGTAAATGGGTTATGAGACAGAGTTTTGCTTAGCTTGTTTGTAGGTACATTCTCTTTCTGTCTGTAGTGTAGAAGGGTGCCACTACATTCCTGAGGCCTTTGTTTTCTCTTTACCCTCATTCATGATGACTTCTAGCAGAGGACCGGGTAAACAGGCCTGCCCTAGACCCATGTACCTTCAAGCCATTGTCACAGCGCCACCAGGAACAGAGCCCAAGGCAGGGGAAGTAAGAGGAAAAACATGTTACGTTTTAGTTATTATTTGAAATATTAACTATTTAAAAAATACAGATTAAACTCCATTCATATTGAGTTAAATCATTAATTTATCATAGGTAGTAAAGCCTCCTTAGAACATCCTTGGGTTCTCTGTATGTATATTCTTAGGAAAGCATGCCATGTGTTTTGGTACTGACATAGTGACAGGGAACACTTGTGTTCATGCCATTCTTTATGACCATCCTTATGATGTAGAGATTGCAATGGTTAATCTCTATTTTATTTGTTATGGGTCATTTCAATGGTCATTAGAATGCTTTAAGTTAGTGCTCCTGAATTTATTTAGTGGTGTTGAAGTATATAGCCCACAAGATGCGAATTCTTATTATAAACATTGCCTGGGCTCATCTATAAAAGAGAGAAGATATCAAGTAACCTATATCCCAATCTCCTAACTTTCTAAACCACTCAATGTAGTGGTGCAATAATCTCTTTAGAAACTGTGTGTTCCCTTAGGGCTGGGGCCATGGGCCATTCACCTCTGAATACACAGAGTTATGTATAGTAGGTATGTAATAAGTAGTCAATAAATAATGGTCAAAAGGGACTTCCTAAATGAGTCCCTTTTGTTGCTTTAAGGAATCAGTTTGTGCTAATTATCCCCATGTAATGCATGATCTTATTTAGGATATTGGCCAGGTAAGTTCTACGGCCATATGAAGGGTGAATTTCCTAAAACATGCTGCAAAGTTACTGCAAAGCTTCCCACTGGGAATAACTGCTGGGTGTTCACTACATGCATCAGACATTATGCTAAAGTCTCTGCTTGGATTTTCTTATTTAATCCACACATCTACCCTACTGAGGACTATTACTCACTTCAGTTTACAAATGATGAGGTTGAGGTACAGTTGAATAACACTGTAGCTGTTGTTTAGCATTTTCCCAAAGTTACGTCTAGTAAGTGACCTTGATTTCAAAACAGGGAAGTCTGATTTTACAGTCTAAAGTCTTAGTAGCCATTTTGCTCTACTGCCTTTTAAATACACTCAGAAAATGCCTATTTGACATAAGAAAACCATGTGGGAATCATACACTTCTAAGCCCATTCATTCAATCAGTAAATATTCATCATGCTTCTACTCTGGTTTTTCAACAGTCTCTTGCCGAGTTTCAGTCCTAAAAAGAGGGACCACTCCTGCCTTCAGTGTGTTCATAGCCTTTTAGAGGGTGATCCCACATGATGAGGACTATGCTATAGGTTTGAACAAGGGACGGTGAGGTCAACTTCAAGGCATCTTCGGTTGACCCAGGTTGGTTTGGGATTGCTTTGTAGAGGAATTGAGGGATTGTCTCAGAGGGTGAGCAGGAGTTTACCAGGAGCACAAGATTGGGAGTGTTCAGGCAGAACACTGTGCCTAGAGATGTGGAGAGATACAAAGATGAGAAAAATCAAGGCTGATATCTTTGGGCAAATTGAAAGTGGAACAGCAAAAACACAGAATGTGGGCAAAAAGGGGTCATATGCTCACCAACGCTATGTAGAAGCTCACACATGCCATTCGTGGAGCCCAGATTTTCAATGCCGGGTCTTCTAAAAGTCAAACATATCAGTCTAGCCTCATAGTTTGAGCTGGTAGCAGCTCAAGGTAAAGACATACTCATGCATCTATCAAAATGTTAGAATTTGCCTCCTCTTGCATTCACTGTCCTTCCACAGACATATTTCACTTTCAGTTTCTTACATTAGTTCTGTAAGGAAATTTTAATTAATTGTTCCAGCAATTCCAGGTTGACCAACAAAAAGAAAAAAAAAAATACAGGCTTCATGTTGATGGTAAAGATGATGGATGTTCCCTTCTTTTTGAATAGTTTTGCCAGGCATGATTGATTTAATAATAGGTAGGTTTCATTTTAATGCTAGTGATAACTGGGGGAAGAGTTGGCAAGGAGAAGAAGAGAGTGGTACTCTATAGCAGGTATTTAACGAAGACAGCATGAAAATCAATATTAATCCTTTGCTGGCAGCTGAAAATTTCAAACAACTTAAACAGACGAATGGGCCATAATGTCAGTCAGTAGTATTAGTCTATTCATTGGCTCCCTCTTGGACTAAATGAGAACTGTTGTTGATTAAAAATCCCTTCCAGGGATGCTGCAGCACATGCTAAGCAGTTCTTATTTTCCCTGGGGGCTAGAAGATGTTCCTCCCTTTGCCTTTTCAGGTCTTACTTTAATCCCATCAACTTCCAGGTACCTCTGTGCTTCTCCTGTGGGCAAAATTCTTACATGCCTTTTCAGCTCCTGGGCTGTCTGTCTCCCACCTACAGAGCAGGTGACCTCCCCACCCAGAGAGCGCATCTCCTACACACACCAGAGATAACCCCACGCTGTGACAGCTGCAGAGAGAAGTCCTGTGGAACAAATCCAACCTCAGGCATGGCCCTGTGGCTGCATTTCTTGTCCTTATCTGTGTATGTGGGTGGAAGACATGTCATGGGGAAGCTGTGAGAAAAATTAAGAAAGAAAGCACGGTGAACTTTCTATATGTTGTACCTGGTAAACAACTCCCAGGAGGATTATTATAATTTAGTTAGTCTGTCTGGGTTGGGGACATACAGGCATAGAGCTTAGGTTAAGGTAGGCCTGAAGCTGGCCAGAGTGCTGGAATGCTTGGAAAAATGAGCCCTGATCCAGTCAGTCTCCCGGGAAACATTTAGGAATTTCCTGTGGTCTTACCTGGTACTTGCTTGCACCTGGTTAGTAAAAAGACACATGCCTGAAATATCCAAAGCAACTGGAAAGGTGCAGAAGAGATTAAGACTGCCTGAGTGAATGGTGAACAGGAGCTCCTCGAAGAACAAATTGGAATCTTTATGTCAATCTAGGGTAGTGATACAGCTCTGTGGGATATTGACGGCATCTTCTTTCATTGAGGGTGCTGTAGTGTCCCCATCAATGTAGCATATTTATTTAGGTATGTCCTCGTGTCTTTGACTTACATTAATGGAACAAATGTGTTTTTTCTCTGTCTTTTTATGTGTCTCCATCAGTCAGATCTTTGTAATCATTGTGGCAATGAGTTTGCAAAATTGTTCTATTCATATCAATGATTGGAAAAGATCTAGAAAAATACGAATATTTTCCCAAGGTCCTTTTGGTGACAAAATGAGGGAGGGAGTTATCTACAATGTGATTCCCTGAAAGGCTGTCTCATGTTAGAAAGAATGAAATGAGATCATTCAAAATTATAATAGGCTGTAATTCTAGGAGTTATACCTACTTCACCTCCTATGGGAAGTTTCTCTCTAACTATATTCTTTTGAAGAGAGCAAACTAAAAATTTCAATTTCAGCTTTAGGAAAGCTCACAGAATTGGATGTCCAAAACCTGAATGGATGTTTGATTTAATTACAAAGAACCTCCAAAATGGGCCCATCGTTAACAAGTTTAAAAATGGGTGAGAAGTAAAAAGAATTTCGCTCTTACTCATTTCTTACTGTAACGTAGGCGCAAAGTTAGATGTGTCACATTGTTATCTTGATGATAAACATTTGATAGCTTGGTGCCCTTATACCATGTTGGATGAGGTCACTGGGACTTGGATAGATAATATTACTGGTGAGATATAACAAGAATGTATTCAGATATCCCTGATTCCAAAACTTATACACACTTTTCAATGCACCATATTCTACCTAAAAAAGAAAAAAAAAAATCTAGCGTATGATAAAGACAAAGTAGACTAGAAGTCCTCCTTGACATCTCCCTTTCCTTCATACCTCACATTCAAACCTTTAGGCTATTTCTACACATTTATATAGACAGTTCAGTCCCCTGCAAGCTATCAGCAGCTCTTTCCTGGATTATGTAATATCCTCCTAACTGGTCTTCCTATGTCTACCCATGTCCTCATATTCTCTGGCCTTTACATAGAAGCTTGAATGGACCTTTTAAACTGTCAGATCAAATCACTCCTCTGATCAAAACTATCAGTGGCTCCCTACTTCACTCAAACTAAAAGGCCATTGTAGTTCACCAAAAGTGGTGAAGTACAGAACTCCAGATTTCCGTGCTTCCACAGAAGCAGCTAATAAGCCAGCAAAAACTGTCAGAATCAACTTTTGCAGAACTCTGAAATCTAGTTATAACCACAACAACCAAGGGAAATGAGTGGAGAAAGATGCTGCTGCAATGTAGTAAGAGAGAGCAGAGGTGGTTTTGAAAGTAAGTTTTATTTTCAGAGAAATTTTAGGTTTACAGTAAAGCAAAATTAGGCAGGAAATACAGAAAGTTCCCATAAGTCCTCTGATTCCACAAAAACACAGCCTCTTCCACTATTAATATTCTGTCCCGGAGTGGTACATTTTTATAATCAATGAACTTACATTGACATATTATTATCACCCAAGGTTTATAGTTTATATTAAGGTTCACCCTTGTTGTATATTCTATGAGTTTTGACAAACATACACCATTATAGTAAAATACAGAATAGTTTTCCTGCCCTTGAAATCCTCTGTGCTCTGACTACCCATCCTTCTCTTCACTATAACCCATTGTGGTCAATTATCTTTTTATAGTTTTGTCTTTTCCAGAATATCATATAGCTGGAATCATATAGGATATAGCCTTTTTGGACTGTTTCTTTCAATTAGTAACTGGCATTTAAGTTTCCTCCATATTTGTCATCTGTCTGTCTTCTTTGGTGAGGTGGATAACGTAGAAGAAATGGATAAATTGCTAGAAACATACGACCTACTAAGATTAAATCTTGAAGAAATAGAATATCTGATTAGGTCAGTAACAAGTAAGGAGATTGAATCAGTTATCAAAAATCTGCCAGCAAAGAAAAGCCCAGGTGGCATCACTGGTGAATTCTACCAAACATTTAAAGAATAATTAAGAACAACCCTTTTTAAACTCTTCCAAAAAATAGAAGAGAAAGAAACATTCTAACTTATTGTATGATGATAGCAATACCCTGATGACATCAATTGATGCAGAAAACAGCATTTGACAAAAGTGAACACCATTTCATGATTTAAAAAATCAACAAATTGTAAATAGAAAGGAACTTCCTCAACATGATAAAGAGTAGTTGGGAGAAGCCTACAGCTAACATGCTCAATGGTGAGATACTTACGGCTTCCCCTTAAGAGATGAGAAATAGGATAAGGAGGACTATTTTTATTATTTCTATCCAATGTTGTACTGGAAGTTATGGCCAAATTAGGTAATAAAAGAAATATAAAGCATCCAAATTGGAAAACAAAAAAGTAAAATTATTTATATTTACAGATGATGTGGTATTATATATATCCTTAAGAACCACAAAAAGCTATTAGGTATAATAAATGAATTCAGCAAAGTTGTAGAGTGTAAGATTAAAGGCCAAAATTAGTGATATTTCTAAACACAAGCAATGAACAATTAAGGAAATAGTTTCATTTCCAATAACATCGAAAAGAAAAAAATCCTTAGGGATAGATTTAATAAAGGAGGTTTAAGACTTGTATATGGAAACTACTAAAATATTGGTGAAAGAAATTAAAAAAGATATAAATAAATGAAAAGACCCCCCATGTTCATGAGCTGAAAGACACTATTATTGAGGTGCCAGGGTGGCTCAGTGGGTTAAGTGTCTGACTGTTAGTTTTGGCTCAGATCATGATCCCATGGTTCATGGGTTTGAGCCCCACATTGGGCTCTGTGCTGACAGTGCAGAGCCTGTTTGGGATTGTCTGCCTCTCCCTCTGCCCCTCCCCTGCTTGTGCACGTGCGCGCTCTCTTTCTCTCTCAAAATAAATAAATAAACCTAAAAACAAAGGCGTTATTATTGAAATACTGTTACCCAAAGCAATCTACAAAGTCAATGCAATCCCTATCAAAGGTCGTACATAAGTGGAAATGTTGATCCTAAACTTCATATGGAATTGCAGAGGATTTCAAACGGCCAAAATGGAGACAGAAAGATGGAGTACTCACACTTCCCAGTTTGAAAACTTACTACGAAGCTACAGTAATCCAAACAGAGTTGCAGGGGTATAAGAAAAGACATGTATATGAATGTAATAAAATTAAGAGTACAGAAACAAACCTGAATCCAAAAAGTAATTTTCCACAGGAGTGCCAGGACTATTCAATAGGGAAAGAATTTTCTCTTCAACAAAGGGTGCTGGGACAACTGGATATCCACATGCAATAAAAGAGAGAGAGAGAGACAAGGAGATGGAGAAGATGAAGAAGAAAGAAGGAAGAAGAAAGAAAAAAGAAGAAAGAAGAAGAAGAGAAAAAAAGAAGAAAGAAGAATCTGCTCTTCTCCTCACCGAAAAAAATTAACTAAAAATGAATCAAAGACTTGGCTAAATGTAAGAGCTAAAACTATGCACCTCTCAGAATAAAACATAGGAGTGAACCTTCACAACCTTGGGTTTGGCAATGGATTCTTAGATAGGACACCAAAAGTGGAAACAACAAAAGAGAAAACATATAGATTGAACCTCATCAAATTAAAAAACTTCTGTGCATCAAAGGATACTATCAAGAACGTGGAAAGACAAAATTAAATAATTGGGTACAATTCTTACAAATCATATCTTTGATAAGGATTTAGTATCCAGATTATATAAAATTCTTAAATCTCAACAACAAAAGGCAAACAACCCAATTAAAAAATGAGCAAAGACTTTGAATAAATATTTCTCCAAAAAAGATATTCATTCACTTGAAAGGATGCTCAATCTCATTAATCATTAGGGAAATGCAAATTAAAACCACAATAACATACCACTTACCCAGTAACATGGCTATAATAGTAATTTTTACAAAAAGAAACACAGAAAACAACATGTGTTGGTGAGGGTATGGAGAAATTGGAACACTCATGCTGTTGGGAATGTAAAATGGTGTAGCCTGTGTAGAAAATGGCATAGCAGGTCCTCAAAAAGTTAAACATGGGGTTATTGTATCACCCAGAAATTCACTTCTAGGTATGTACCCAAATGAATTGAAAACAGGTATTCAAACAAAAACCTACACACAAATATTCATAGAATCACTATTCACAGTAGACAAAATGTGGAAACAACCCAAATGTTCATCAGTTGATGAATGGCTAAACAAAATGTGGTATAGCCATTCAATGGAATGTTATTTAGCCATAAAAAAATGATATGTTCTACAACATGGGTGAACCTTAACACATTATGCTAAATAAAAGAAGCAAGACGCAAAAGGTCATGTGTTACGTAGTTCCATTTATAGGAAATGTCCAAAATCTAGAGAAACAGAAGGCAGGTTGGTGGTTGCCAGGGGCCAGATGGGTGGGAGAATGGGGAGCCACTTCTTAATGGGTATGGGGTGTCCTTTAGGGGTGATGAAAATGTTTAGAACCAGGTAGAGGTGGCAATAATTATTATTCCTTCGTGTTCAGACCACAGCCACCACTTGGCAGGAAGTTCAGGAATGTGAAAACAATACTGGTGTAAGTTTATAGCCCTGGGAAAAGAGGTACCTGAACATGTGATCTGGAATACTGGCTAAAATTGATACCAGACTCCAAATGGAGGTAAAAAGCCTCTAGTGACTTTAGGCAAAATAGCAAAGGAATGGAGCAACCTATGACTCAGTGAGATCAATGTCAACGTGACTAACTCCACATCCCATATCTGGAGGGCTGCGGTTGCCGACACACTCCCCATCGTTTGCAGGCTCCATTCAGAAGCTGGGCACGTCCCAGACTGCAGGTGGCAGACATCAGTGACTCAACAGCCCGCTGCCAGAAGAGGCACAGGAACGTACCTAATTATAGGTCTGAAACTACAAAGCAAAATGGAGAATTGAAGCACTTACCCAAGGAGTTTGGGAAGAACAGGATCTTAATCCCCCTACTTTCTTTCTTTGACTGTTTCCTTTGGGCGATGACTTTTCTTCAGCCTGAATCTAGAGCAGTGTCTCGAAGTGTTCTGTTCTGCCATGTTAACAGATGTTATATGGAAAATAGGTTCTTTGAAATGCTGCATTAAATAAAGTGAACCAGGCTTTGTTATTGCAGGACTTCTGAAAGTTTTGTTGTGTGCTGACCCTTTAGGAAAGGAGCGTAGCATTTATTTGTCTATGAAAGTCTTGTTTTGTTTCCTTGGTTTTTGTTTTGTTTTAGTCAAATGTCTTGCCAGACCGATACTTCAAGGAACACTTTTTGGGAAATGCTAATCTAGATATTTTCTGTTTGCAATTTGTGTAACTTAAATCAGAGGACTTCGAAGTTCCTGGTATCTATATGGGGCTGTTGAAAATAGTGTGGTGCAAAGAAAAGCCCACCGGGCTTGGAATCCACTCATCCAGCAATGAGAATCTAGAGTTAGATTCTAGATCTATCAGTGCCACTGTATTACCTTGGGCAAGCCACTTTTTCTCTGTTATCTAGTCTATAAAGGGAAGACGTGAGCTAGCTGCTCTCAAAGATTTTTCCTCCTAAATCCTCTGAAATTCCAAGTCCTTTGAGTGGACATGAGATTTCCCCCATTTAACGTAACATCTGACAATATTCCACAGAGATTCATGATTCTACACAACTTTTTTCCAAAATCATTTTTAAAAGTATTTCATCTCTTCTTTGATTGGAGATGTTTCCTTTATCATGTACTAAATTCCCTTAAAAACCTTGGTCTGTTTCTGGACTTTCTGGTTTGTGCCATTGTTTTGATTCTGCAGTACCATACTATGTAATTATGGAGACATTTTAGTTGGTTTTGCATATAATTTGGCTACTTTAAAATGTTAGCAACATCCAAGTGACTAATGGGAATAGGAACTACAGTTCACTTCTATTACCTTTGGCATCATTTGAATATTAAAAATGTGTCTGCTATCATCTAGTTGATGTTCTAGAAGGATGGGTCCATTGGATGGCTCTCATAGAATTCCATGGCTGCCCAGAACATTATTAAACAAAAATGAATCAATGCACATTTCATCACACTGTCCTCATCTCAGTTTGGGGAAACTAAGTCAACAGGCTGTATCCTCATCAGCCTTCAGGACTATGTAGCCAACTTTTTGTCACTTGCTTGACCACCTGAATCATGAGCATGGCCTTCTCTGGCCTTTGAAGTTTAGACGTGGTTCTTTCTTTTTGGCTGTCTATCTGCTTGGTTTTCCCCATCACCACTTTTAAATACCTATGCCCCAGACAGTTTTGAAGTCCTGCTTAATGATCAAGGAATTGATGAATGATTACATGAATTGATTATAAAATTAAATATGCCCATTTGCCAATCTATGTGCCCATCTTTGAATAACCAGGTTAGCCCTCACCAAAATCAAAAGCCATGTTAATTGCAGGCAAAATATTGTTCTACTTACTGCAAGAAACTGGACGCATACTTAGTCTTGCTATCTTCAGGAAAAAACAAAGATCTTTATATTATGCTTTGAATGCTGCAAATATTCCCATGTTACAGATTTTGCATCGAGCCTTTATTGCAAGCCTTTAACAAAGGATATTTTCTTAAACTAAATGACTGATACTAATAGGAGTAGGTGACGTGGAGCTATTTTTTTTTCTTTCTCTCTTTTTAAAATTTCAAACAACCTTCATCATTTGTATCTAAAAGGAAGATTTTCATGTTCACTGGCCTACAAGAGTCTTTGGGTAGTTACAGAAAGTTTAGGTAAACATTCTGAAAGCCAATCAGATTTATTTATCTTTCATTTTGTGTTTTAGAAAATGTAAAAGCAAGATGTATACTGCACATAAAATTTTGCTTGTTTTTTATCTCCAGATATTTATTTTAACTTCCACCTGGGAGAGATTCAACTAGCCCTTTATGATGTCTGCATCAAAATATGCAAACTAGAAATTAGTTTTAAGGTTGAAGGAAAAGGGAGATGAGCCAATAATAAATAAATAAATAAATAAATAAATAAATAAATAAATAAATAAAGTAAAGGAACCAAATGCTTGATAAACCTGGCACAGTGTCTTTCATAAGTGAGTGAAGTATTCACGAACTATATTAAAAAGAAGAGGAATATTTAAAATAACTCACACTTCACATCCTGCGGATACAGACACAAATCTCAGAAGTAATTAAAATAAAGATATCAAAGGGGAGGGCAAATACCCCTGCAAACTCAGAATGGTAAAATATACACAGCCTGACCTCGGTTACCATTGAATCAAATAAGCTGTTAATTACAAAAGGATGAACACTCTCTGGAGATAACAGCAAACTCCGGCAGTCAATAGGATGTGATAACATCCAATACAATCAAGAAACATTTGAGTTGAGCACAGGATTATACACGAGGATTGGAGGATTAGGAGACATGGCATTTCTGAGTCTAGTAAACAGAAAGCACAAGATGCCAGCTGAGGAACGTATGGGAAAGGAAAGACAGATGTGATGAATTAATCACTAGGAAACCAGGGAGATAATGGCACAGTTCTGCTCCTGGCTGGCAGGGAACGAATGCACCGAGATGACCTCTCTTGCATCTCTAATCTTCCATTATGAATTGAGTGCATGTGTGACCATAATGTTAAGAAATTCTAAAAACTCTGTAATTGTTGTTGATTTTTGGTTAAGTAAGAGAGTGGCTACTTTGTATCACTTAAAAATTATGAGGCAAATTCCCTTTAAAAATCCTGGTATTACAATAATGTCATTCATGGTTGAGGTTAGAGTTGAAGGCATATTTTAAGACAGAGAAATTAATTTTGATGAACATGAGTACCTGATGTTTATCCTATGTATTAGTTACTTATTGCTGTGTAACAAGTCATGGCAAAGCTTAGGGGCTTAAAACAATACACACTTTGTGTCTCATAGTTCCTGTGCATCAGGAGTCTGGATGTAGTTTAGCAGGGGTGCCTCTGCTTCAGGGTCTCTCACAAAATTCCAGTGAAGGTGTTGAATGGAGCTGCAGTCATCTCAAGGCTCACACTGGGAAGGATCCAGTACCAAGTTCATTCACACGACCGCTGACAGCCATCAGATCCATTCCTGAGCTCAGTCATGTGGCTGTTGAAGGCCTCAGGTCCTCGATACCTGGTTGCCTAGATATATCAGTTCCTTGCCAGCAGGTTTATCTACAGGGCTCCTCATAACATGAAAGCTTGCTTTCCCCAGAAAGTAAGAGGTCCAGAGAAATGGGCAGGGGTGTGGGCTGGGGAGACCAAGAGAGAGAGAGCCCCAAGATGGAAGCCACAATCTTTTTGTTACCTAGTCTCAGAAGCAACATCCTGTCATCTCTGTTGCATTCTATTATGTAGAAGATTGGCGTCTATTTTAGCCACTCAAGGAGACAGGATTATACAAAGTCATGAGGATGAGAAGGTGGGGATCATTGTGGGCAATGTTAAAAGTGGTCTTCTACATCCTACCAAATATTCATCGGCCAATAGAGCAATATTGAAATACTCATAAAAAGTCCTTTTGCAGTTCCTAACTAGTTCTCTTTAGCATTATAGCTAAGTGTTTATGGACAGTAAAGTATGTATGTACAACAACTATGTAGAGACAAGATTAAGGAGCTTCTTGGAGGGACCTACAACTTATTCCCTTTATCCCTCCACCAATATCTAGTAGGAACTCAAGTTGGCACCTCAACTCATACTTTCGAGATCTTATTTGACCCTTTGGCAACATGGGCATTGTGAACCACTCCCTCTGCAAAACAACTCTCTTGGCTTCTGAGAGTACTTTTCTATTCTGGTTTTCCACCTTCCTCTCTGACTTTACCTATTAATGTTCATCATATATTTTTTTGTCTCTGCGTATGTACTAAATTTTGATATCCTTTATGGTTTCCTTCTTAGTTTCTCTGCCCACTCTATTTTCTTTAAGTTGCCTTATGCATATCCATACCCATACCCATGCCTTTGATATTGATGATCACCAGAGAGGCATCTCCAGTACAGAAATCTCCTTAAATCTCATGTGTCTCATGCATCCACAGACTCCTCATTTCCACTTTATTCTTTCATCCCTTTGTCATCTTTATCATCTCAAATAAAGGCAACACTGTAAATCTGTTGTCCCAAGTAGATATATGATAGATAGATAGATATGATAGTTTCCCTTTCCAACAGGAAAATTGGCCAATAATTGTCTTTCTATATAATTTTATGTTTTTTTAATTTTTATTTATTTTTTAGAGAGAGAGATTGGGGGATGAGCAGAGAGAGAGGGAGACACAGAATCAGAAGCAGGCTCCAGGCTCTAAGCTATCAGCACAGAGTCTGATGCAGGGCTTGAACTCATGAGCGGCGAGATCATGACCTGAGCCAAAGTTGGATGCTCAACCGACTGAGCCACCCAGGCACCCCTATAATTTTCTGTATACTTCTCAAATCTTCCTTCTCCCTTCCAATCCCACTGCAATGGCTCTAAATTGAGTATATCTCTCAATCTAGAATAACACTGTAGCCTCCTAACTGGTTACTGCCTCCGGTGGCAACAATTTCCAACTTGTCTTTGTGTCAACAGAATGATATCTGAATGATTGAAAACCTTTCCCTGGCTCCTTGTCACAGTCATGATAAAAATCCAAGCTACTTAGCATTTGTGTGCAAAAAACCTTATGTTCTTTACTTTCTTCTTTGCTTTCATCTCCTGATCTATTCCACATGCATTGAATGTTCTAGTCATTTGGAACCACTTGCAGGGTCCTGAAACTACTTTCTTATGCACACACAGCTTCTCAGCCTTGTATTTTTGTCAGACTCCCCTCTAATTGGCTAAAACTCTGTTTCATTTTCCCTAGCACAATGAAAGAATTGCTAGGTCTAGAAGCCTTCTTGGAATTGCCCCTCTCCACACTGCCAGCCCCACCACATGCACACACACACACACACACACATATGCCCCATAGCCGCAGGCTGACCTGAAGGCCCTTCTTTTATCTTCCTGTAACATCCTGACATACCTGTATCATTGCCATGACCATTCCACATTGTATTTATCTAATTACGTAGGTGTTTTTCCTGTTAGACTGTGAACATCGTGAGGGTAGGATTTTACACATTTTCTGCATTCCAAACATCTAATTCAGAGTCTGGCATAAAACAGTGGCACAAGAATGTGTGATTGAATGAAGAAAAACATGTATGCATGAGTGAATGCACATTGAATTCTCACCTTTTGACCAAATACAGTGTATAATCAGTTTCATATATTTAATTATCATGAGAACTTCCATTTTTTAAAGGGGAATGGAGAGTGAGATTAAGAAGTGTGGAGCTAACTATCTCGCAGTCCCACCAGGTGAGGACCAGAAGTGGGAGTCTCAGAAATTCGTAGTTGAAATGGAGAGCTGCATTTTTTGAGCTGATTACAAAATTGTGTCTGCCAAGCATGTTCACTAGTTGACCTTCCATGCCCCATGTGCTTACCTGTAATTTTCTTGGTGCATCCAGCCACTTGCTGCCATGTTGTGATTAGTTACAGTCAGAAGTTTCCCTCTTCTGCAAGACAGAAGGGTTTTCTCTCTCTGTGCCCAAGTCTTTTCTGCTTTGGAGGCCAGTTGTGGTAGGATGAGCAGAGATTGTGAAGGTGTGTCTTTGGTGAAACAATAACTTTTGACAGACTCTCTGGAAAAATGGGAAAGAGCTATAATGAAAGATTGACTTCAGTTAGCCAAAGTCAAGTCCAGGGTTTCAGTTCTTGTTGTGGTTGAGTTTCTAGAATCTCACCATAGCAGGATTGGTTTATAATTCTGTTGAGTGATTCACAGAGTGATAATAACAGAGTAAGGAGGTTGTTTTTGGCCTCTCTTAACAGTTCAAATTCCTTACAGATACCATCTTATTAATTCTCCAAACATGCCTGCTTCATAGAGGAAAGCATTGAGCCTATGCTCACAGGTAGGTACTTGAGTCCGTTTCATTGCCTTGGGGCAGGACCACACCCAGTGCATACTAGAAAAGTGAAATCTATCTGGTTTGATTGTGGGCCTGTGGGCCTTTACTGCCTTCTATCCTCCCTGAAGTAGAATCCCTCAGCTACAATTTTAGTCTGTATTATTACTAACATTATTACCCAAGTACACTGATTTAGGGTCCTAAATTCACGTGTGTGTGTGTGTGTGTGTGTGTGTGTGTGTGTGTGTAACTAACATGGGATTTCCCCTGAGGGAAATGTTTTTTTTTTTTTTTTTTTGAGTGCAATGAGAGGGTGCTGAGGTTCCTTCCTCTCAGTCTCTCCAGCACACAGCCCTTGTCACCCTCTCTCAGTTACCATCTTGAATGACACTTCTCTTTGGATAGAACTGACTAATAAGTCTGTCTTCAAGACTTCACAGACTTCACAGCTGTAGCTGTAGGCAAAAATAGGAGAAAGGTAGTTGTGAGAAAAAACCTTTCCTTCCCTGGTGGGCCACTTCTTCTCACCCCCCACCTTCTCCACCCATCTTCACTTCCCCGGTTGTCCTCAGGGTATCATTTGCCTCTCTTTGTGGTCTGATAATTTATTTATCCAAACGTACCATCCTTGACTCACAATGATACAACATGCTGCTTTTCTAAAATGCATCAACACTATAAGAAAAATCAGATACATGATGAAGGACCAAATCTCTTATTGTCATGCTTTAAGCATCAGCCAGCAGAGAAAGGAGAATTTTTTTTTTTTTCATCTGAGACTTCTTGCCTCTCCTGTTGAGGAGACCATCCCACATTAACATAAGTAGGATCTCCCTGCTACTCTCAACTCCTATTGACACAACATCTCAAGCTTAGACCTTTGGTCTAACTTCCTCACCTCCATTATCAAAACCCTCATCCAACCACACATCAGCTTAATTTCTTTCATGCTAATCTCCGACTTCTAAGCTAGCAAACAGTTCAAGAGTTCTGATCCACAATATGCAGTAAAAGTATGCTTTGTGATTCCAATGGTAGAACCTCAAGGGGCACTTGGGTGGCTCAATCGGTTAAGCGTTTGATTTTGGCTGAGGTCATGATCTCAGGGTTCATGGGTTTGAGCCCCGCATTGGGGTCCGCGCTGACAGCTTGGAGCCTGCTTGGAATTCTCTCTCTTTCCCTCTCTGCCTCTCCCCAACTTGCGCTTTCTCTCTCTCTCAAAATAAATAAATAAACTTAAAAAACAAAACAAAACCTGGCATTGGTGAGGATGGAGAGAAACATGCATTCACATACATTATTGCTTTTCACAATGTGGTTTTGGATGCGAAAACTAGACCTGATGTATCAATTTCTTTCCACCATTGAGGGAAGCTATTCAGGGATGAAGCTGATATAGGAAATGCCAAGCCGACCAATTGAAAGACACAGAGTCTTTGATGACATTATTAATCCTCTAATTCAAATCAACTCTGAGGTTACCCCACCTTTGTTCTTCCTAACTAATGAGCCTCTCCATCCACTTTACCTGTTCAGCCAGGTTGTACACTCCTTGCTTCTCAGGTCACCCTACATTATATGCATAATATGGGATTGTAAAAAGGCTGTAAAAAGAAAATATGAATCTGTATATACTAAGGAAAATAGAATGCGAGATAATATAATGCAAGATTGCTATATTCAAAAAATTGAGATGCAGAGCATTGTGTATAAAATTGATTTTTGAACCTTTATGTATTCATGTTAGTTTATATGTCTATCTTTGTATCTTTGTTTACTGAAATAATGAATATTTCTTTCCTTATGTTATATAGACATATAAATAAGATGCTGTTGGTCATGGACATGGTAACAAGGAGTTGGGAAGGAGGACAAGGACATACTTTTACCTTACACATTCCTAAATTGTTGGGATTTTTATATATATATATATATTTTTTTTTAACATTTATTTTTCAGACAGAGAGAGACAGAGCATGAACAGGGGAGGGTCAGAGAGAGGGAGACACAGAATCTGAAACAGGCTCCAGGCTCTGAGCTGTCAGCACAGAGCCCGACGCGGGGCTCGAACTCACAGCCCTCACGGACCGTGAGATCATGACCTGAGCCAAAGTCGGCCGCTCAACCGACTGAGCCACCCAGGCGCCCCTGTTGGGATTTTTTAAATGGGAATTTTTCACTTAAAAAATTGAGAATGACAACTAATGAAAAACTTTTAAAATTCTACCTTGTGCCAGACAGTGCTATGCTTGGATATTATAACACTAGCTTTCAGGTGTTCATTGGCTAAAGGAGATAAAAATACATAAACAGGTATAGTAATATGTTCATTAAAAGTACAGAGATAATGTTAGAGAAGAGAGGTGCTTAATTCTGCCTGGAAAAGTCCCATACATGGACTTTCCTATAGGAGATGAGGCCTGAACAGAGTGCTAATGTGGCCATAGGAGTTTAACAAACAGACCAGAATGAGGCTGGGGTGGGACTTTCAGGCAGAAGTTATGTCACTTCTTGAGCACATAGAGGGATAGATTTATCTTTCAGGAGCTGTGAATAATCGGGAAATTCTAGAGAGGCCATAGGGAGGGAAATGAGGGCAGCATGGCAGGTAGAAACCAGATAACGGCAAGCCTGTTTACCATGCAAAGAAGCTTGGATTTTACTTTTTGGGAACCTAGAAGCCATTTGCCAAGACTAAAAACTCAACCAATTTCTAAGAATAAAATATTTTAAACAAATACAAAAGTATAAGAATAAAGAGTATAGGGTATAATACAACAAAGTTCAGTTGCTCACCACACAGTGTGCCAATCTTAATATTTGCTATAGAATTTTTTTTAAAAGAAATACTACATTGAAAATATAGTGAAAGCCCACTATGTACGCTTCCTTTATTTAAAATCCCATTGCTTCCAAAGAAAAACATAGCTCTACTTTATAGGTTAATATTAATGTAAGGGACAAAACACACAAATACACTATACCATTCATTTTTTAATTCTTAATTCAGCCCATTCACATGCCATCAGACAATGGATCAAATAACCATGCAAAATAGGAAACTATGGTCAGCATGCAGCTTTTCCACCTATCAGCTATCTTCTCATAAAACAATGCCCTTTAGAATCCAGAGATATGCATCTGCTGTGATTGGAAACCATTAAACACTGACCTCATACTGGAAAGGGACAGGATGATATGTAAATTTATTTTAAAAATGAGAATCGGGGGGGGGGGGGCGACTGGGTGGCTCAGTCTGTAAGTGTCCAACTTCGGCTCAGGTCATGATCTTATGGTTCGTGAGTTCCAGCCCCGCGGTGGGCTCTGTGCTGACAGCTCAGAGCCTGGAGCCTGGTTCAGATTCTGTGTGTCTTTCTCTTTCTACTCCTCCCCTGCTCACACTCTGTCTCCCTCTCTCAAAAAAAAAATAAAACATTAAAAAAAATGAGAATCATGAAAGGTCATCATGAAAAGCATTGGTTTAAGAATCACTGAGATTCTTAACTTTAGTTCATCTGTTAATGACTTCATTGGTATACAGAGATGTGTGTTTGAATTAGGTGTACATGCATGTGTATCTTCAGGAAACAAAATAAGCTGGTTCATAAGAAGTACAATTGACAAAGTGGTTCTTGCATTAAAAGCAGCTCCATCATTGGGGCGCCTGGGTGGCGCAGTCGGTTAAGCGTCCGACTTCAGCCAGGTCACGATCTCACAGTCTGGGAGTTCGAGCCCCGTGTCAGGCTCTGGGCTGATGGCTCAGAGCCTGGAGCCTGTTTCCGATTCTGTGTCTCCCTCTGTCTCTGCCCCTCCCCCGTTCATGCTCTGTCTCTCTCCGTCCCAAAAATAAATAAACGTTGAAAAAAAAAATTTTTTTTAAAAAAGCAGCTCCATCACCTTGTAAAATGGTGGCTTGAATGAAACTCAAAAAGCTAATCACTTTGACACAAGTACAAGGCATTCAGCTTGCTACATACCCTATACCGAAGAGAACACGACATCTTTCTCGGCACTTCCCATTTACTTCCTTCATGCTGTTTACTCCACATTGTTTAATGCTAACAAAGCTTAAATGCAATTGCTGTAAAAGGAGAAATCTTAAAAAGCACAAGAAAACATAAATATTTACTGAACACTTAACATATTTAAGAGGATGTTATGCAGCTTACAGCAAAATTTAAAGGAATAGAACATCTTGGAGCAATAAGGAAGTCTTTTTTTTTTTTTTGTAACTTCCAAGTGTGATGAAGGACTTGTGTTTATAGCCTACAAACGTACACTAAAGTCGCTTTAAACAATTTTGAGAATAAATAAACACTCATTGCTATATTTTCTAGATTGGTGCTAGGCAGTTTTAAATACCTGTGCAGTCTATGTCTAACCACATTTTGATATCTCCCAGCCTCAAAAGATAATTATCTTCCTTTCTTTTTAATTACTCAAGAATGTCCCATCCTGTTACCCTTCAAAACTTCTACCCAAGTAGAATTACCCATTCTAAGGCCTTGCAGAATTCAAAAGTCAAAGTTCTCTGTTTTCTTTTTTCCCTAATTTTCCAGCAATTAAGAGAAGAGCTAGAGTTTTAGCATATGGCTTTGTTTTAAAAATCTGACATAGGAGTGCCTGTCTGGCTCAGTCAGAAGAGTACGCACCTCTTGATCTCGGAGTCCTGAGTTTGAGTCTCACATTGGGTATAGAGATTAGTTAGGTAAATTTTTAAAAAATCCGACAATAAAAAATAAAGTAAAACACAGCGAAAATTAGTGTGATCTTTTTCCACTTTGTGATTCATCCTCACCCAAATATTTCATCCAATACAAATAGAATCAGCTTCTTTTTTTTCTACATTTTTTTAAACATTTATTCAATCTTGAGAAAGAGAGACAGAGCATGAGTGGGGGGAGGGGCAGAGAGAGAAGGAGACACAGAATCCCAAGCAGGCTCCAGGCTCTGAGCTGTCAGCACAGAGCCCGAAGCGGGGCTCCAATTCAGGGACCGCGAGATTATGACCTGAGCTAACGTCGGATGCTTAACCTACTGAGCCACCCAGGTGCCCCAAGAATCAGCTTCTTAACAAGCACATTCCCAACTGGGTACAACTGCTCTGCTTTAATAATTCCATAATTCCTGTCCCCAAATCTAATATTTCAAATCCTGCTTAACCAGAACAAAACCAAATTTAACTAATGTAAAACGATTTGCAACTAAATAAAAGGAAAATTTTAACTTACAATCTGGCCATTAAATAAATAATTTATCATAAAGCATATTCGTGCCATAAGTATTTCTATTAATTCATACATTAATTATATATCATAAACACTTATATTTATAAATAATGTCTTAATATGGTACATGCATATTTACAAAAAAGTTTGTTCATTAAGTATAGGATATTTATGCATATATTTTTATACTTTTTCTCATTAATCCAAAATCCACTCTTTCTCTAGAGTTAAGAATTTCCAGAAACCAAAAATCAAATAGATTAGGATAGCAGAAGACATTATTTTGTCTTTTTCTTATTCAGACTATCGAGTTGGAGACTATTTCAAAGAGACTGGAAGACTCAGTTGGAAATGCTGTCAAAAATGCATTGAAAAGTTTACACTTTCTAAGGAAGGTGACCAGTTAAAAGGTTATAACTGTAATCCA
The DNA here is from genome assembly GCF_022079265.1 of Lynx rufus. Classification (NCBI taxonomy): domain Eukaryota; kingdom Metazoa; phylum Chordata; class Mammalia; order Carnivora; family Felidae; genus Lynx; species Lynx rufus. Next base: position 20,594,571 of record NW_025814824.1, read on the forward strand.
GATCAGTGAGTGCTGTTTGGGCCTCTTGTGGCATGGCAGTTAGAAGGGAGAAATGGCAATTGCTATAAAAGACATTTTGAAAGAAGAAATAACAAGTTTGGGAGACCATTTGAAAATAGGGCCTGGAGGAAACAGAAGTCTCAATGATAACTCTTAAGATTTTGGACCTGGGAACTTGAGGCATTGCAGGTGCCATTAACTGAGACCGGGAAGCTGTGAACAAATGTCAGCTTCGGGAAAAGAATCTCAATGCCCTTCTGGAGCTACTGACTTTCAAAATTTGTATAATGTAAACAACATTATTATTATTACACTTTTACAGATGAAAAGCTTAGACAAGAGGCAGTAAGGAATTTTTCCAAGGTTACACAGCCAGTAAGTGAAAAAGCCAGAATTTGAACACAGTCAGCTTTCTTTCTGATCATTCTAGCGAATTTTTAAATCTTTTGATTGATACAGATGTGGTCTTTGTCTTTAAAAGCAACAATGGGTAATAAAAAGCTTCTAATTGGCATCTGGTCTTTATCAGCCCAAAATGGCTGTTTGAAAAGACACTTTTACTTTCCTAAAGATTCATGGCCACCATTACCTGGGTTCTGGACCCCAGTGGTCCACTTACTGTAACTCAATATGTGGGATCATTGGTCCAAACAATGGGCACTAAACCCAGGTGGAACCAATCACTGCATTTCTAAAAAAAAAAAAAAAAAAAAAAATATATATATATATATATATATATATATATAATTTAAAATCCAAGAATTTCTTGGAATTGCAAATCTAAGATCATTAAATAGCCACGTACTTAATTAAAGGAGGGAGCTGCATGAAAGAATGAAGCCAGAAATAATGGATATTGGGCCTAGGAGAGTGACTCTGGTAGCATTTTAAACTTGATTCGGGTCACCTTTGAGGACCACCTGCACTTCCTCTTTCCCTTGGTTTGGTTAAATGAAACAAATCTTGTTCCTACCTAATATATTTCAAGTCAAGTTTTTATCACTCCATCAAGAGAGTCATAGTTCATACAGCCATACAACTGAGGGAACTTGAACAGGTTAGTTTAAATCCCTGTATCAGTTTGCTCATTTGCATATGGGACAAGCAGACATGTACCTTTTAGGATTTTTCAGAGGATACAGTGATATCTGTAAAGTATCTGCCTTTCCATATCTAAAACTTATTTTATTACCTTGAAAAGTACCAGTCACGTTCACTTCAGTGACCTCTTTCCTTTGGAAAGATTGGTCACCTAGCATGGCATAAACCAATCTGTCTAGAACGCTGTAGGTTACCCATCACAGGAACCTTCGTGTCCCTAATTTACCTTTCCTTTCTTCTGCATATCCTGGATTTATTCAAGTGAGGAGAGACTGGAGAAAATGCCTGGTTGATTTCTGTATTCACACTACCTGAAAAATTCCTCAGTAACGCTTATGAAGTTGAGACACAACAGGTGTATTTCCTTAAGAAATAACCATAGATGTGAAGGACTAATTTCCAACACATTAAAAAGTCTCTGAGTATTCATTGTGCTCCAAAATCTACAACAGCAGATTTTAGTTGTCTCTCTTTATTGGCATATTATATTGATTTTGCAAGTTTTCAAATTAATCCCCCCTTTCCTTCCTTCCTTCCTTCCTTCCTTCCTTCCTTCCCTCCTTTTTTTCCCTCCCTCCCTCCATCCTTTCTTCCTCCCCACCCCCCTCTCTTTCTTGCTCACTCTCTTGTTCTCACTCCCTCTAGATGAGGAGCACAGGCTGGATACAGAGTCTCAGGTACCACATATCTTCCCTTTGCTCTTTCTTGTGAGCGACTATTACCCTTTGGAATCATCTCTATTATTACTCAACTCAACAAGGAAGGGTCATTATAACAAGAGACCAGAATTAAGACCTCAAATCAAACATCACGCTCTGATACTATGATACTTTAAGGTACCTGTCAGCTTTTGGCATAAACTGTGGTACAAAGTTATTCATTTTTACCAGGTGGTTTGAATAAAAGAAAAAAATTCCACTGATGGTAGGAAAATAAAATTCTAACCTTTTCCAAGTTTAGACCTGATGACTTTGTTAGTAAAGACATGGAATCTAAGAAAGATGGTATACCTTTTTTAGGTACAAGAATCAGTATTTATGGAATATGTGTGTATTCAGTGTTCACCTATAACAAAGAATACAAAGTAATTAGTAAGCCACAGCTTCTAACACTGGTTTCACCCACTTCAGCAAATGCTTGCAAGATCTTCATGGCTAATTTAGCATCTTGCTTATAGGAGATAGGTAGGTGATATTTTCATTATAGGTAAGAAATAGGAGTCTAAGAAATTCATTACCTTTAATGCCTACTATGGACAGTTGCCAGGCATCATTGCCTTCCAAACCAATCAAGGATTCGAAGAGAACAATTTAAATGAGCAGAGCTTTAATTGGACTGGTATCTAAAAAAAGCTGCAAAAAATTTTTACACTTTCTGAATGGAAGAGCACTCCTTCTCCAGAAGCCTTCACAGTGTGTGTTATTCTTTTTTTTTTTTTTTTTAATGGAAATGTTTCCTGCCACATACCTGTTTAGGAGGTGAAAAGCCAAATTTAGCTTTCCTTTCGTACAGCCTGGCAATTAAGCTTTTGTGTTAGAGGAGAGTTTGGGATGTTCATTGTAATAATAGTTATCATCATGGAAAGGTTTTATTAAGTATTCAAGGCCTATTGGACAATATACATGTTACACACACACACACACAAAAATCCCTATTTTCAGAGAACTCCTATCTTATATCTGTAAGATGAACATCACAAAGAAAATGCCCAGGGTTTGGTGCACACACTTGTAATATCAGTCCTCTCCACATAAAAAAGTTCATTGGTCTCCTCTTTCACAGATGTGGATTTGAGGCTCCAAGTAGTTAAGAGACCAGCCCACGGCCATAGAAGTGAGGGACAACAGTCATCTTTCTACCACACGTGTTTCATGTTATTTTTATGCATTTGAACAGGCTTGCCACAGGCAAAGCTGCAAAACTGGTGAAGATTGGCTTATTTGACTCCGCCTCCTACTCTGGGCTCTTTATCTCTATGCTGTTCACCTTCTTGCAGCTCTCATGACCCTTGTCTTCCATGATCTGCTTCCGCCTACCTCCCAGGTGTTGCTATGCGCCTTCATAGATACTCTCCCCTGCCCACCCACACCTAACATGTCGGTTCCTCAGAGTTCTGCCCTAAACCCTTCTCTTTCCTCACTGTACTCAGTATTCCTGAAGGATAGCTTTCATTCCCGTAGCTTCTGCTACCACCTATAGATTGATCTCACCCAAATTTGATATTCCCAGCTCAGACTTCTCTCTTATATGCTGTTGTTGCCTTGATAACCTGCTGGTACTCTATCCCCATTATGAGCTCATTGTATGCCCTTTGCTACATGTTTCTCCTCTTGCTTCCCCTGTCTTACTCAGTGACACCCTCATCTATCCAGTTGTCCAAGCCAACAACAGCCTCAGAAACATCTTTGAGGTTTTCTTCCTTAACCACTCTTCTTATATAATCGACCTCCATATCTAGAGATTATGTTTAAGACCAAGAACGTGTCTGCCTATTTTTCCTCCAGTTCTCCTTGTCATTGCCCACTCTTGCTCCTTTATGGCTCACTCGAGAACTTAGGACTATAGGCATCTAGATTTTTCCTAGCATTTCTCTACTCAACCTACTACTCACGGCATTCCGGTTTTCTGCTCCCACCTGAGAAACCTCATTCTCCTCATATCCAGGGAAATAAGGGATGTCATGTTTAAACTGTTTTCTTCTCTCGCAAGCCCTCAAATCTGTACCTTATCATGTTCCGTGTCAACTTGCAAAGCTTGTCTGGTTTGATATCAGCCATCTCCTCAAAACCTCATCAAGGTAGGAGGGTTTGGCAAGAGGGGCCAGTACAGCCAAGTGCTCAGTAACCACTTCAGCCCCCTGGGGCTTGGCAGCTGCTGCACTGACTCAGCCATGTTCCCCAGTTAAAATGGTTACAACATTTTTTCAAGAGCCTTTGTTCTTGGTTTGTTTGAGATGCATGTTATCTAGCCTTTAATGCAATCCAAAAGGAAGACAATAAACAGAAATAAATACAGTTAAGTCAGTGGTAGCACAAAATTATCTCCAGGTGAAATAATAAATGAAAAATCTTTGGCTCTTTGTGTCCAACGCCCATGATACATCTCCCTGTGCTTCGCTCTCAAAACTTGCCCCCGGGGGGTGGAGGTAGAGGTGGAGGGCGTGGAATTCTGTAGCAAAGTAGCAGAGTAAGAGACACGCGGAGCCTCACCCTTTTCTTCTGCCTTTCCTTTCTCTAAGTGGAGTCTTTTTGTTATCTTGAAGTAGATTGGGTTGATAAACTCATGGGGCTTTGAATTCACTTTTTTTTTTTTTTTTCCAGTTTTTGATCCTTACACAGTCACAGGAGTCTAAACTAAAACTTTCAGTCAAATAGCACACATTCGTACACTGTTAGCACTGGAAGAAATCTTACAGATTACTTTATTCAACTCACTGAGTAAAATGAGGTAATAGTAAAATGAGGTAGGGAAACAAGAGGTCTGTGGTCACATGATGACTGGATATCAATTGACAAATAATAGTGTGTTGACTTCCTTCTTACTTAAGTCAATGCTTTTGCATACTAAAAATAAAATTGGTTTGCACAGAAAGCACCAGGATGCAGTGGATAAGCAAGGATAGTTGAGTCAGACCAAGCAAGTCGTAGCTGTCTGATTCTAGCTCAGTCGCCTTAGTTAGATTAGTCTCAATTTTTCCATATGTAAAATAGATATAGAATTAACCGTCTCATGGAGTTGTTATGAATGTTAAGTAAAAGTATGTATGTAAAATGTTAACCTCGTGCATAGCATAGGATTTTTGTTTTTTTACTCAGAAAAAAGGAAGAAAAATAATAATATATTAACAGATTCACCAGCTATGTCTGAACTTTAAGGGGAAAGAAATTAAAGACACAGCTCTTGGCTTTAAGGTGTACTGAAAAAAGTGAAGATATAAACACATCATTTAACCTTTCTTCCCCTCCTTTAGATTTTCACTGGTACAAAATGCAAATTAGGGAGCTAGCCACCTTACCCCAAGGATTAGCCAAAACCAGGATGACTCATCCATGTAATCACAGCTTAAAAGAGAATTTTTAGGTTTTTTAGTTAATAACATATCCACATTCTAAGCAATGATTATACGATGAGTGATATGATCTGCCAATCACATAAAATGAGTGCCCAGTTTATATAGAGAGTATGTTCATCAGGGAAAAGGTATGCTGGAGGCGGAGGGAGATAAACAGGGCAAAGCCTCTTAGACAAGACCAAATGGGCTGTGGGCTGAAAGTTGCAGGAAAGGAGGGACCTGATTTAATAGCGAAAGGGCATTTATGTGTGGGAGAAATTATTACATAGATTAAGGTTAAGCAATTTGTTTCCTTGACAGTGGATGAAATATTTTCAGTTTAAATGCCCTAAAAACTATTGTGTAACCGGAGGTTTGTCTTCTATCTTCCCTTATCTTTCCTATCAGCACACTTCAACAATTACACCCTTTGCTCCAAGGCACTCCCACCCTTAAGATCTCTCCCATAAATCAGGGAGTCGCTTTAAATATGTGCTTTACCACCTTCTGTTGCAATAGGACATACCAACAGCACATAATCTCCACGTGGTGTTTTTCCGGAGCTGGAGTCAAAACCAATTTAAATATCTACTTTCCCCCAATCTGCCTTTCGGCATAAGATATAGCAAAAGAAAGAAAAACAAACAACAAAAAAAAGGAGGTTTGTTTGTTTGTTTGTTTCTTACAAAGTTGACAAGGGAAGAAAGTAGTAATAGCAAAAATAGAAGGGTGCCTCTAGATTGTAGATAAGGACTATTATTAGAAGACTGTGTGTGTGTGTGTGTGTGCGCGCGCGCGCGCGGGCATGCGTGCGCTTAAAATAAATACAAATTTAGGTATAAGAAAACAGTTTGGCCACCAGTGGACATTAAAAAAGAACAGCTGACTTTTTAGTATATTTCTCACTTTAGAGCTAGAGGTATTACCTAGTTTACTGGTTTTCCAACCACATTCTGGTAAGCCCAGATGTTTCACAGAGGGGGTTAGCAAATTGACCGCCCTACCCCCACGCATGTGCGCAGCACACACATGTTTGATTTGTAGGCTGACTCACTAACAAACAAGAAGGATGCATCTTGGAAAGCGCTTGTGACTTTAAAAATGCAATCATTTTAAGTCAAATGTGTTCTTTTTTTTTTCAATATATGAAGTTTATTGTCAAATTGGTTTCCATACAACACCCAGTGCTCCTCCCAAAAGGTGCCCTCCTCAATACCCATCACCCACCCTCCCCGCCCTCCCACCCCCCATCAACCCTCAGTTTGTTCTCAGTTTTTAAGAGTCTCTTATGCTTAAGTCAAATGTGTTCTTAAGAAAGCAGTGACTTTGGAGGCGTCTGGGTGGCTCAATTGGTTAAGCATCCGACTTGGGCTCAGGGTGGTGATCTCATGGTTTGTGAGTTCCAACGCCATGTTGGGCTCCGTGCTCATAGCGCAGAGCCTGGATCCTGCTTCAGATTCTGTCTCCTTCTCTCTGTGCCCCTGCCTGCTCGTGCTCTCTCTCTCTCTCAAAAATAAATAAACATTAAAAAAAAAGAAAGAAAGAAAGCAGTGACTTTAAAAAAGCATTTGTTTCTAGGCAAATATGATAAAAGAGTCCCTTGTGCCAGTTCTAGGCAGCCAACACCCAGGGAACTCACATGAGGGGCCGCTTATTTGCAGGAAGAATAATTGGAATTGACATGCTATCTTCTGGTGACACTCAGCTCCAGCCCACTTCTCATCAGACTCCCCATATTCTCACCTTATCCCTGTATCTTCCTTCTGAACCACTAACCGACACTTCTCTGATAATCACAAATTATTGACCTGAGGCACAAGTGATGCCCTAACACAAGTGATTTCTCAGAGCAGGTGTACAAACGCCATGTCCCAAATGGGAGCGATGATGGAGCACCTTGTGGGGCCACTCACTGGTGACTCTGTATTACTTACACCAATTTGCAGTCCCATGGTGTACTGCTGTAACAATTTCTGGTAGCCTGCATTCTCATTGACAGACAAGATTTTTTTTTAAGCTTATTTTTATTTATTTTGATAGAGATATAGAGAGCAAGTAGGGGAGGGGCAGAGAGAGAGGGAGACAGAATCCCAAGCAGGCTCTGTGCTGTCAGCACAGAGCCGGATGGGAGGCTCAAACTCATTAACCGTGACATCATGATTTGAGCTGAAGTCAAGATTTAGACACCTAGCTGTCTGAGCCACCCAGGTACCCGACCAACAAGGTCTTTTGAACAAGGATGTGTTAATAAAGCATCTAAGCACATAGTTAAATACACATGAATGAAGAACTGCTTATTTGAGAGTTACTAATATTTAGTTTATGAGAACAGTTGCTACTTCATTAAATATTCCAGAAGCTATTGATTTATAGTAACCATTTCTTCATATGGATAAAGAAAGTAAAGGCCAAGGAGCTGAAGTGAATTTCTCAAAGTCACACAGGTTGTAAATACTGGAGTTGGCACTAAGGCTCCTCGTATTTGGCTACGTGTTGAGAAGCCCCCACGCTTTCAGAGTCACAGCATCACAGAATGTCGGAGTGATGAGGGACACTAGCATCCATTTAGACTGTGATATTCTAAAAAAGAGATGAATGATAGAAGCATTCTTGAGTTATAGAATTCTAGGATTCAATTCAGCTTGATTCGAGAATTCTGGTGCTACCTACTTCTGCGGGTGTTAGCCTCTTTAGACTTCTGTCTTCTCAAAAAATGAGTTTGCACTAGCTAATTATTCTGACTATCAATTTTAACAGACTAATAGCAGTTGTTTTTGGTAATGGTAGCCCATGAACCCTTCGAGAACCTTCTCTCCCTCAACCTCAGTCACTTGCTGTGGGTCATCTGCCTGAAAATGAAGCCACATAAAAGAAAGAAGACCTGCAAGATGGAGACAGAGAGCCTTAATGTCATCGACTGAGACTGTGGATTCATTATAATTAGCCAGGAGAGTCCCTCTTTTTTGTTTAAACTAGTTTGGGTTAAATTTTGGTCACAACCTTTAAAAAATATGAGACAAAATCCTTGGAGCATCTCAGCATGAAAACTGTACAGCTTTGTGAAGAAGGAATCAGCAAGAAGAAATGTGCTTAGAAATATAGAGGAAAATATGAAATAAACTTAAAAAAATTTTTTTAACATTTATTTATTTTTGAGAGAGAAAGAGACAGCATGAGCAGGGGTAGGGGCAGAGAGAGAGAGGGAGATACAGAACCTGAAGCAGGCTCCAGGCTCTAGGCTCTGAGCTGTCAGCACAGAGCCTGACGCGGGGCTCTAAGCTCACGAACCATGAGATCATGACCTGAGCTGAAGTCAGACAATTAAAAGACTGAGCCACCCAGGCGCCCCTGAAATAAACTTTTTAAAGAATAGTATCTTTAAGCGCTCTCTGAACATTTTTTATTGTTTTTATTCCTTGAAGACACCATAGTAAGCTATAGAACTTTGGAAATGAGGCCCTACTTTTTAAGAGAGTCTCCTTATATCAGGTGTATATGCTTTTGCCCTGAACCATTAGAATAAGAAAAGGAATAAAGGAGCAGGGAAGGGCATGGCACCATATTTTTAGCAGCTTTATAAATGTATGTATTAGATTTATTCAATTAATAGTTGTCTTAACAGGTTGGACGATTTTATCATTAACTCGAGGTTTCATTCATTTATAATACCATTCTCTCATTAAATATTCTCTAAGAGGATTTCAGTTGAGTATTTAAAATGAGGCACCATAAATCTTTTCTCTTTAATGAATTTATTCCTTTTTAAGGAATTAATTAAAATCAGTTGTAGACGAGAGATATGCTGTAAATGAATAAAGTAGCGTCCAGGCAAAGGTTAAAGAGTAGCTGTCGTTAAATGAAATGAAGCACATTCTGAAGGCAGCTTGTTAATGGAGAATTTTCATACTTAACATGCACCAACAAGAAGTTCAATACTCAAAGAAATTATACTTATCTGAGATTACTGTGCCCTTCCCTTTTTCCCTCCCTCTTTCCTTCCTTTCTTTCTTCCTTCCTTCTATCCCTCCTTTTAAATACATAAAATTGGCTTCATTCCTGTTCTGAAACACACCTCTGCTTTTATCAGGAACCTGGACACTCTGGGATACCAAATTGTCATAATTCTCTTGCTTCAGTTCTGAGGCTTCATACTTAGACGTGGAAAAGAAGGTAAAGAAAACAGGAGACACAAGAATAGTGAGAGAGCTGAACTTTCAAAGTAGGGGAAACATCCTTTTAAATTTAATTCACAAACTGGGAATGGAAATGTCATTGCCTCACTCAGAGGGTTAATCACTTTCTAATTTGAACTGGCAAATTTTATAATGACACTGTGAAATTAGCAGCATTTTATTGTGTTAATTATCTGCAGGACACTACATCATTACTTCTAATAAATGTAAATGAGATTGTGTCTCCTAGGACAATATACAGACAAGGTGAATTTTTATTGGCTATTTACAGGATTCCAGCACAGTCTTTCTTCTTTTTTTCCCCTTATAAAATACTTTCAGTGTTGGCTTACCTTGCCAATTTCCCTGTATTTTATTTAATATAATATTGTAAAGGTCATTAAAGTTCTCCTTAGCTCACTTGAACTCATTTTCACTCAAAGCGGTGGTGATTATTAAAAACCATGTCAAGTGTCAACCAAGACTGAGAACCATAATCATACTCTGAGAGTAGTAAAAAATTTCTTTTTATTTAAAAAAAAATTTAAGTTCATTTACTTTTGAGAGAGAGAGCACACACAAGCAGGGGAGGGGCAGAGAGAGAGGGAGACACAGAATCCAAAGCAGGCTCCAGGCTCTGAGCTGTCAGCACAGAGCCTGACGTGGGACTCGAACTCATGAACTATGAGATCATGACCAGAGCTGAAGTTGGACACTTAACCGACTGAGCCACTCAGGCGTCCCTCAGTCTTTCCTTTTAAAGGTATTTAAAAACATGTTACCATTCACCCACTTGATTCAACTGTGTGTCTACAGATACAATTCTGCAATGGCATGAACTAGCAAAATGTTGAGGTTAATGGTAAAAAGGAAATAAAGTTGTATTTTTTTCTGAATCATTCAGTAAATACAGAAATTAACAAATACACAGCACTGTGCCAGTCAACGTTGATAAATACGGTTAGAGACCTACTCTGACCAATTCACCACATAAGACTGCAGAGGGTATGAAGGAAAGAACAGGCAGTTCTTAGCCTAAAAAAGTAACAAACTAAGAGAGAGAGAAGGAAAACAAATATAGAGAGGTAAGTAACAAAATATAGAGATAAGTAAGAGATAAGTCTTTCTTATAGAGATAAGATATATGTGACCCAATAACCCATACAATGACCCACATAACATAATATGACCCAAATAAGGAGATACTAAGATTCAAAGGCAAGGGATCTTGGTCGCATGCTAATTATGTGTATCAAAAAGAAGGAGATGCCATTTAAGAGGAACCTTGAACAGAAAAATTAGATTTTGATAGCCTGAGATAAGGAGAGGGCACAGTGATAATGAGTGATAATTAGTTCAACAGTAATAATAGCTACCAATTGAACAACTACAATGTGCTAACACATTCTATACATTAAGGCTCATTATCCTAATAGCCTTGCAATATAGATATGATTCCTATTTTATAGATGATGAAATCAGGGACAAGAATATTAAATAATACATCCAAGATCACATAGACAATAAGCAGAAGAGTCAAAATTCTAGGCCATTTCTGTTTAATGTAAAATCCTGTACTGTTTTCAGTGTAGAATGCTGCATCTAAAAGCAAAAATTGTCAACAGATATTTTCACAATGGGTCACCACCTAGTGGGATACCATAGTTCTGAGAATAAATCAGAAACAAAGCTCTGTCTCTTTCTTGTTTTATAAAAAATATTTATTTATTTTGAGGGAGAGAGAGTGGGGTATGGGCAGAGAGAGAGGGAGAAAGAAAATTCCAAACAGACCCTCACAGGGCCTGGCACCAGGCTAGAAATCACAAACCATGAGATCATGACCTGAGCCCAAATCAAGAGTCAGACACTCAACTGACTGAGCCACGCAGGCACCCCTCTTTCTCTCTCTGATCTCCAGATTTCTCATATTTAAAAAAAGGGAGAACTGTAAGTACCTATATAGATTTAAGGTGAGGATTATATCAGGTAAGGAATGTGAGCACTTAGCATTGTATCTGGCATTCATTAAAAGTCATAGTTATTTCTTGTTGTCATAATTGTAAATGAAGTCAATGTTCTCTCACAGAATTAGTTTCATTCTTTATTTTTAGTTAGTAATTGCCTACCTTCCAACCATTTCATTTTTTTTTTTCTTTCTGGCATTTTATACATAGAGTGAGGATCAAAAGTAAATGATGGATCTGCACTAGGCTGCTATTTTCAGGCTAACTTTTGCAAACTTAAATGAAAGAAGAAATTTGAAACTCACAACTGAAATTTACCTTTAGTGTGCTCAAACAAGCAAGAAATATATAGCCAGTACCCATAGTGTTCAGTGCCATTCTAGATCACTGGCTCTACAGAGAAAAGAGAACATGGCTCCTGCCATCAAGGACTATTTAGTTGGTAAGATAAGACAAGCATGCAAACAACAGGGAGAAGTAATAGGAACTGGGTTATAATTAATGGCTTAATTATGAAACATAAACCAGAAAAATTATAGGAAGTCAGAAGAAGGTGGACTACAAGGGAGAGGCATAGTCCCCTAATGGAATTACACCTCGCATGATGAAAATAAGATTCGATGGACTGCATGGAAGCCCATGTGGATTATGTTTGCCTGAGCTTTATTACCACAGCAATTTAACTATCTTCATTGTGAAATTATTGGAATAAATTATCTCTTACTTCAGAATGGAGCTATACTGAGGAGTTGAGGAAGGGGTTTTGACTCCAGTTAAATATGACTGGGATCATTACAGAATCAAAAGTGTTGTAGTAATAAGACCCAACAATTCTATAGGTAGGAAAGTTGCTTTTTATATGCGAAAGAGACATGTAATTAAAATATTACTAATGTTAAAGTGGGTATAATGGCTTATATTATAAAAGTCCTTTTTCAGTAAACTAAGCAGTATTCTCATTTTTTTTTTTCAGATTAATACCCAGCAGTGGAATGGCTGGATCATGGTAGGTCAATTTTAAATTTTTTGAGCAACCTCCATACAGTTTTCTATTAATGGCTGCACCAGTTTACATTCCCGCCAATAGTACGTGAGGGTTCCCATTTCTCCATATCCTCTCCAGCATTTGCTATGTCTTGTCTTTTTGATAATAGCCATTCAAACAGATATGAGGTGATATTTCGTTGTGATTTTGATTTGAATTCTCCTGATAATTCGTGATGTTGAAGATCTTTTCATGTGCCTCTTAGCCATGTGTATGTCTGTCTTGGGGAAAATGTCTATCTAGAACCTCTGCCAATTTTTTAATTAGATTGTTTGTTTTTTGCTATTGAGTTGTTTTGAATTCTTTATATATTTTGATTATTAACCCCTTGTTGGATATATGATTTGAAAATATTTTCTCCCATTCAGTAGATTGCCTTTTCATTTTGTAGATGACTTCCTTGGTGGTACAGGAGCTTTTCAGTTTGATATATTTCCACTTGTTTATCTTTGCTTTTGGAGTCAGATCTAAAAATTTAATGTTAAGATTGATGTCAAGGAACTTGTTGTCTATATTTTCTTCTGAGGTTTTTATAGTTTCAAGTCTTATATTCAAGGCTTTAATCCATTTTGAGTTTTTTTTATGATATAAGATAGTAATCTAGTTTTATTATTTTGCATGTGGCTGTCTGGCTTTCCCAAACCATTAACTGAAAAGATTCTCCTTTTCCATTGTATATTCTTGGCTCCGTCATAAATTAATTGACATATATGTATGGGTTTATTTCTGGGCTCACTGTTATGTTAGATTGATCTCCATGTCTGTTTTTATGCCAATACCATACTGTTTTGATTACTATATGTATATAGGATAGTTTGAAATCAGGTAACCTAATACCTCCAGCCTTGTCTTTCTTTCTCAAGATTGTTTTGTTTATTCAGGATCTTTTATGGTTCCATACAAATTTTAGAATTATTTTTTTCTAGTTCTGTAAAAAGGGCCATTGGAATTTTGATAAGGATCACACTGCCTTATAAATTGCTTGGATAGTATCGATATTTTAACTATATTAATTCCTCTAACCCATGAGCACAGAATATCTTTCCATTCATTTGTGTCGTCTTCAATTTCTTTCATCAATTTCTTAAAGTTTTCAATGGTATTATAAAAAAAATCAAAAACACTAATTCAAAAAGATATATACACCCCTAATGTTTATCACAATATTGTATACATTAGTCAAGATATGGAAACAACCCAAGTGTCCATTGATGGATGAATGGATAATGAATATGTGACACACACACACACACACACACACACACACACACACACACAGTGGCATACTACTCAGCCATAAAGAAGGAAATCTTGTCACAATGACAACATTGATGGACCTTAAGGTTATTATGCTAAGTGAAATAAGTCAGACAGAAAAAGACAAATACCATATGATTTCACTTATATGTGGAATCTACATAAACAAAATAAATACAACAAAACACAACTCATAGGTGTAGATAATTAGTGGTTATCAGAGAGGAAGGGGGTTGGTGAGTGAGGGAAAAAAGTGAAGGGGGTCAATTATACGGTGTTGGATGGTAATTAGACTTATTGTGGTGATCAATTTGTAGTGTATACAAATATTACATTATTATAATTGTATATTTGAAACTAATATAATGCCATATACCGATTCTACCTCAATTTTTTTTAAAAAAAGTAAAGAAAACACAGAAGGAAATCTTTGTGATCTTGGATTAGGCAATAGCTTCTGAGATATGACACAAATGACACAAGCAACCAAAGAAAATAGCAGATAAATTAATCTTTATCAAAATTTTAAACTTTTGTACACTAAAGGAAACCATGCAAACAGTGAAATAACAACCTGTAAGATGGGAGAAAATATTTGCAAATCTTAATCTGATGAGGACTGAGGATCCAGAATAAATAAAGAACTCGTAATTCAACAATAAAAACACATAACCCAGTTAAAAACCAGAGGATTTGAGTAGACATTTCCCCAAAGAAGAAATACAAACATTCATTAAGCACATGGAAAGAGGCTCAGCATCAAGACATGTTAGGGAAACACAAATCAAAACCACAATGAGACACCAGCTGACATCCACTGTCACGCTATACTAAAAAAAAGACCAACAATAACAAGTGTTGGTAAAAATGTGGACGAATTAGAACCCTCACACATTTCTGGTGATAATGCAAAATGTGCAGCTGCTTGGGAGAAGAGTCTGGCAGTTCCCCAAAGAGTTAAACATAAAGTTACCATGTGACCTACCAATTCTACTCCCGGGTATATAACCAAGAGATTTAAAAAGAAATGTTTACACAAAGACATGTACATGAATGTTGATAGCAGCATTATTTATAATAGCCAAGAAGCGGGAACAATGAGAATGTCCGTCAACTGATGAATGGATACACAAAATGTGTCATTTCTATACAGCGGAATATTATTCAGCCTCAAAATGGAATACATTTATTGATACATGCTACAACATGGATGGACCTTGAAAACATTATGCTAAGTGAAAGAAGCCACACAAAAAAGCACATATTATGGGATTCCATTTGTATGAAATGTCTTGAATAGACAAATCCGGAGAGGTAGGAAGTAGACTAGCATTTGCCAGTGGCTGGAGGAAAAGGTGAGAGGGTAATGATGGGTACAATGTTTCTTATTGGGGTGATGAAAATATTCTAGACTGCGCCACCCAGGCGCCCCAAATTATTTCTCTTTAAATGTGAGTAGACTATTTTTATGTTTTTGTGTTCTCCTACTCACATGTAGTTGCACAGCATTAGAAAATATTATAAGCCACTGAATTGTGTACTTTAAAAGGGCAAAAATGAATTATACCTCAATTTTTAAAAGTACTAAAACAAACAAACAAACAAACAAACAAACAAACAAACAAACCCTGAACGGTGGGTGGGAATGAGTAGGAGAACACAAAAACATAAAAATTTTCTACTCAAATTTAAAGAGAAATAATTTGTCCTCCTTTATGTCATTTATTCATTCATTGATTTGAACAAGGACTGGAAAACTGAGCTATCTACTAAAGCATCATTTAAAAAAATATAACCAGTTGGGGGCGCCTGGGTGGCTCAGTCCCTTGAGCGTCTGACTTCAGCTCTGGTCACGATCTCGCAGTTCGTGAGTTCGAGCCCCACATTGGGCTCTGTGCTGACAGCTCGGAGCCTGGAGCCTGCTTCGGATTCTGTGTCTCCCTCTTTCTCTGCTCCTCCCCTGCTCACATGCTGTCTCTCTCTCAAAAATAAAGATTAAATATATATATAAAACCAGTTGTAGGATAGAAAGCAAAATGTATATTTAACTTACTAGGTAAAAATAATGCAGGGAAGTAGATCATAAGGTGTAATAATTGGAGCACAAATTAGCATGTCAATTGACAAAATAATAAGATATGTTCCCAAGTCTGTATGTAAAGACAATGACTCTCAGAAATCAAAACATAATAACAGATGTATAACGAACATGTTAATTGACAAAAAGGTATCAGGAAGGTTGAAGGTCCCCCATGTAAAGACAATTCTAGGATTAGGTAAAAAATCCAACTATATACAGTCAATAAGAGACATACATAAAACAAAATGATTGAGCAATGTTAGGAGGATGGCTGGGCAAATGCAAACAAAAAGGAAGCATGAGTGATGGCATTTATTTAAATCAAAATAAAATCTAAACCATGAGGCATTGGTGAGTATAGTCCAATTATGCTGATAAAGAGTAAAATCTACAATGAAGATATAAGTGTCATGGGTTTGTATGTGCCTAACTACATATGATCACAAGGTATGGAACAATTGTTTTTAAATATTTTTAAAAGTTGACAGTTCAGCAAAACAAACAGATTACTCTTTGCCTCAATAATTCTAGGGAATGTTATTACATCATTTCAATGAAATGTTATTTAAATAAAAATATCAAGTTACAAAAGGATATATTCAGTGTATGGCAGAGACTGATTAATGGTTCAGCATACTCATTTTCTTTCTTCCTGGCTGCACAGATAAATGATATTTCCCAGCCTCCCTTGCACGTGGATGGGCCATGTAGATTGAGTTCTAGCCAATGGAATGTGAATGGAAGTCATCCATGCCACTTCTCCACCTGTCCCTTAACACCTCGCCCCCCTCCCCGCCCCGCACCACATGCAATTGCCCATTCCTCCCCTTCACTCATCTAGCTCTTGTCTTGCAGGAGATGGGGCAGAAGCTAATACAACCGTTGTATTCCTTACTCTGACAAAGATGTCTCTTCACCATGCCAATACGACCACGGTTCACTTCTACCTAAAGCCCATCAGAAACAGTGGTCTGGCCTTTTGAGGCCTTCATGATCTGTCTCCTCTAACTCCACCTCCTGCCTGGTTCTTCTTTTTGTTCTTCTGTAGAAATATCAATACATTGGAAGCTCTGTTGTAAAGGCTACAGAGCCACAAGATGGAAGTAGTCTGGGTCTGTCATCTTGCTGATCAGAAACACCTATTGTACAGATAAGCGAGACCTACACTTCTATGGTGTTTACACCATTATACCGCAGTTGGGTTTTACAGCAGCTTGCATTACTTGAACTTAATACAAAAATCATAATTTGTGGGAGGGGATGGTGGGGGGAGAATTAGTGTGTGGTTGTCTATGTTTTCATACATATCATACTTTGTCACAATTATTTGCTCCCATACCCTCTGGATGTATTTTTAATTATATGCAAATAAAAATTAATTGTGTTTATCTCTGGGTGACAGGATTACAAAGGAATTCTGTTTTGAGATGTACTCTTATTTTCCATATTTTCTATAAGGGACTTTGCTTTTATGATCACAAAATATTAAGCTTATTAATTTTTAAATAAGAGAAAAAGCAATCTCCTTTCTCAGAGATCTTAGAAGTGCAGAGACAAGCTCCTTGTACATTAATGACTTGTGAGGAAACGTACATGTCTTAAGAGCTTTTAAGAGCTTACTAATCACGGAAAGGACTAGTCATCCTTTCATTTATTCATCAAACATTTATTGAATACCAATTATTTGTCCAGCACTAGGCCAGGCACTAGAGATACAAGGATATAGTATATTTGCCTTTGCCTTCACAGAGAAGGCTAAGTTTTTACATTCTCCATTCATAATCTATTTTGAGAGATGGTTCTATGAACAAATTATAGTATGGTAAAATGACTGTAACAGTGTTAGGCTAGTGATAGACTAGAAAAGAGAATAATTGACTCTGTTTTAGTAGTCAGGGGGATTCTCACAAGAGGAGGCTGTTGAGCTGGATTTTGAAGAATAGATGTGTCTGCCAAGTGGATAAGCAGCGAAGGCATTCTAGAAGAGACGCTAACACATGCAGGGAGCATGGCACCTTTGCAGACACCATGTCAATAGCTTGGATGGCAGAGGTGCAGCTCCATAGAGGAGAACTGCGGCAGGAGGTGGAGGTAGAGGAGACAGGTCACTGAGGCTTCGAAAGGCCAGACTATTGTTTGTAATGGGCTCAAAGTAGAAGTGAAATGTGGTCATACTGGCATGGTAGAGACGTCTTTGTCAGAGTACGAAATGCAATGGTTGTATTAGCTTCTGCCCCATCTCCTGCAAGACAAGAGCTAGATAAGTGGAGGGGAAGAATCAGACCTCTGGGCATTTCCCAGAGAGCCTTCTCAGGCTTTACCTGACTTGATGGTACAATGTCACCAACCCCTGCACCTTGGGAAACCAAATGGACTCAGTTGGTTCATGGCATATACCAACATTTATTCCCCAACATTTATTTCCCCATTTCTACCTACCTAGAGAATGCCTAACTGCTCAGGTAGCCCTTCCTGCAAAGTCAGGACAACCTGCAAATGACTGAAGCTGATCTTGAGCTGCTTTTCCCGCACCTGAAATATGAGCCAGTTTTAAAGATATGTCTAGCGCACTGGGCACGTGTTTTACAAAGTGTTCACATGTTTTGAGGGCAGTTAAACGTTGGCTTGTTTGCAGCTGTGCACTTTGAACATCCCAATACTGATACTCAGCATTACCACCACGTCTTCTCACCCATTAATGCCAATGCTTTAATGACTTGCCATCTTGCTTCTTTCCCACTCACCATCCAACAGATTAGAATGCAAATCCCTTTTCTCTCTGCACAGCCCACTTAAATCCTGAATATGCAAATTTGAGGGGAAAACAAACAAATTAGTAGTGAACAATAAAGGTGCATTTTGTTGTTACAGTATAGTAACTATTTATACATATCATATTTCTGGCTTTCATTGTGTATTATCATAAAGTCAAGTACGTGCTCCCACGGTTAAAGCTAATCTAGGTAAAAGTATTAGCTTCCTAGGTTGGATATAACAAATAACCACCAATCTGAGGGCTTAAAACAAGAGAAATTTATTTACTCCTCTGTTCTGGAAGCTGAAGTCTAGAATCAAGGTGTTGGCAGGTCAGTACTCCATCTAGAGGCTCTAGGGGACGCTCCCTTCCATGCTTCGTAGCTTCTAGTGGCTGCCAGCAGTGCTGGGGGTTCCTTGACTTGTGGCTACATCGCTCCAATCTCTACCTCGGTTTTCACATCACCTTCTCTTCTCTGTGGGTGTTTTAGAAGGACACTTGTCGTTGGATTTAGTGCCCACCCAGGAATTCCACGACGATCACATCTCAAGATCCTTAATTTCATTACACGTGCAAAGACTCTTTTTCCAAATAAGGTCACATTCACAGGTTTTGAGAGTAGGATATGGACATACCTCTTAAGGGGGCCACCATTCAACTCACTACGGAGTTCATAGAGTTAGAACCTAGAAACAGTACATGCAACTAGACACAGTATATGAATCCATTACTGGTTAGTGTACTTCTAAACTCTTTGAGGGCAGGAATTATGTTTTATGCCTCCTATAGCAACGAGGACTTTGCAGATCACATAGTGGAGGTTCAACAAAACCAACGCTTTGCTTTGGGATTCAACAGTAGCGTAGATTGAATTCATTGAAATAGAGGATGCAGATAAACATCCCAACTCCTGTGCCTTCTGAGAGTTTAATTTTAGTACATTCATCTTCTCTCAAAAAGCAGTTCTCCACATGTTAGCAGGAAGTTTTATGTGCATTCAAGAAAGTGCCTTCCATGACCCACCTATTAATTATGTTATATAGAAAAACACTGTTTCACATTGTTCTTTGCTCAGAGTTGTCTTGTGAAATGTGATGACTTTTTCCTAGGGTCACCAGTCTGCTGGTGTGAAGGTCCAAAACTTGCAGGCACTAAAAGAAACTCTTTTCTTGAAAAATAGTTGCAACAGAAATGCACAACTTGATGCAAGAGTCCCTCTTACACACACACACACACACACACACACATACACACACACACACACACAGCACTCCTCTCTCTGTTAATGACACTCGTGGTTGATTTATTGATTGCCTGTAACACCACTGGCTTTTCTCAAAGCACTTGTGATCTTCCCAGTTGTAAGTGCCACCCCCAGTGGAAAGTTGCCCCAAACCAGGATGTTTTGATTGCTGTTTGACTTCCCCAACTTGGCTAGTAAGGGCTGAACCTTCTCAGCTTCCCTGGAATAAGCTCCTCAAGCCTTTTCCCTCCAAAGCATCTGTAAACAGTTGAAGGTCATGATTGTTCACTCTGCAAGATCGATATGCCATTAAATTGTGACAAAAAGGACTGCCAGACCATTAAGGCCTCCCTCATACCCTCAGTAATCCTGATAAAGTGATGAGCTGTTTTAACCTCTCTGGCTCCCATTGCTAACTACGTAGAAAACTCCTAACTGCTGAGATAACCCTTTCTGCAAAGTCAGGATGACCCACAAATGACTGACACTGATTTTGAGCTCCTCTGTACATTTTTCTTGCTATTGTGAAGTCACTTTTTTTTTATTTAATCTTTTTTTCCCTCTGTCCACACAGTCTAAAGTCTACTGTTATTCTCAAAACTATTTTGGCTCAACACTGTTTTGTTCTAAGGTGAACCAGTTTCCTAAAAGCCTCATCATGTAGATGGATAGGCCCATTTCCTAATGTTTGAGAGACAAAAGTAGAAATATTCATGGGGTCTGAAAATGGGACAGGGCTCGCTCACCTTAAATACAGGGGATTTGCCTAAATGGGATGGATCCTAGACATGTGATGAACTAATAGTAGTGAATTATGTTGAATTTCTCTCCTGTTTTATCAGTCAGCAGTAAAAGATGAGTAGAAAAGGAGAGGGTTTTGATAAAATAAGAAAAAAACACCTCTGTGTACTGAAAATAATTTTAAAGGATGTAAGCATTCTGGAAACTATCTTAAAATTAAATGTAGACCCACCAAGTCCTGCTCAACATTCCATGATGAGCTCATTTATTATTTCAAGAATATAAATTTCGTCTAGCTAACATAAAACCAATTGCTACTACGAACAGATATCCCTTGTATTTGAAAAGCCCAGGAGTGTTTAGCCAAATAAATTTGATCTCACTCTCTTTACTAATGCTGAAGTTATCTGATATCCAAAACACATTTTTACATTTTTGTTTCTAGTTTAGAAGTTCTATACCAGCTATGTTGGCTTTTGTAAGCTAATGCTGTCATAATTCAGTGTTTAGACTTTACACCTAATGTGTACATACACTTACAGGCATACATAAAACATTAGCACTGTCTTTTCTGAACTATTCTAAAAAATAAATAATATCATCTAGGTTACAAAATTGTATTTGAAAATTCAGTGTCTCACTTTGCTGTCATTTTTAAAGTCTTAAACTCTTTAGAAGATTACTAAATCCAGAAAGACCTCAAGGCTGTTACCCCAAATATGATTAGCAAAATGCACCTCCATTTGAGTTCTCAAGGCTTTCTTGCATCAGCTAACAGGACTTTCTGGGCACAAATAGCTGTTCCTCTACTCAATTTTTCTATTTTGCTGATTTGCAAGCATAAGTTTGCAGAAAAACCTTCAGTTTAGGTCTAGCCCTAAATAGCTCATTATGTCAACAAACATACCTTCAAATGAAAAACCAAACACTTAAAACCAGCAGGACTTACAGGTAGTAAACAGAAAGAAAACAGACTTAATATCTGCTGGGCCCATTAGCACTCATCTGCACGTAGTCTTTCTTCAGCATATCAATGGAATAATCTAGGAGGGCGCAGGAACAAGAACAAAGCTTCAGGTCAATGAAATCATTCACTGATCCACCAGCAAAGCAGATAAGTGGTGTATTAGCTCAAAATCTCCTACATGCTGCTTAGACATCATTGCATAGGTTCTGAAATGAGGCAAACAAACCCTATTAAATGGTACCAAAAACTAGAGGATTTTTTTTTTCTGCTTCATCTTGTTTGAATTCCCAGAGTAATCCTGAATTTAGATTTTGTGCCTTTGAATTTGCTCTCCAGGTCCTGCGAATATGGATAATGATGACTTAATGAAACAGAAGCTATCCCTCCCTTGATACTTAATCGTGTCAAGACCCATTTATAAATTTCTGGTTCATGTTGCTCATTAACATATTAAATCTATATTGTGTGGCTACCAGGTGTCCGATAGTTTGCTAAACTTCTGGGGATACATACGTTTCTTGGATAAGTGTTTCTGTTTTTAAGAGCTTCTGTTATATTATGGTAGAAGAATTAGGGAAATAGGACTTGTAGTAGTATGGCCCTTTCCAATAGTTCTAATCCTTGGTACTATTTGCATTTTGACTCAAATGAGGAACTACTGATAACAGAACGAGGTTGCCTCACCATTACAAAACAGAACAAACAGTTGTCCCTGAAGTCCCTCAGTAGAGCGTCTTGCTGGCTGATGATAAACTTCTGCTCTTTTTTTCTGCTTGCTTTGAGTCTGACTTCCCCCATCAGCAAGTGAGCTAGCTGCCCTTTGGTCTAAACCAGCTGATGTATATCCATACTGCATTTGGTGCATTTCTTAGGGAGGCCTGACTTGGTACATGTTAGGAAGTGAAGAAGTGAATTTATCTATCATTCTCACTCATGCAAGGTGTCATGGAGTTCTGGCCCATTCATTCAAAGGAGCTCTCAATGTCAAGAATCCTTTAACAGGAAAATATTTACTTGTTGAATCCGTCACCTCGCATTCAGATATATTATATGGAGATGAAATTTACTACACATTAGAAGGAAAGATGAGAGAAAGGAAGGGAGGAAAACGTGAACGGAACAGAGAAAAATATCCTGGCACAGCTAGAGCGAGCATAGCCGCAAAATCCTTCCAAGGGTAGTAGTACAGATTATTTATCTTACCACACTCTCCCCTCCATTGTTTGGAATGGCAAAACTTGAAAATTAAAAACTCTGTATTTACATTCTCCTTGGGAGGTACGGAGGATTCTAATAAATCTGTTTGGCTGACTGCAGGAAATCTGCCTCTTTTGGTTGCATCACACCCAGCTGTTTGCATTAAAGTCCATCCAATTTGATTTTCATTTGTCAAACTGATCCCTTTGATGTCAAAATTACTTTCTCCTTTGCATTTAGTCCTTAAGAGTTTCCAGCTGCCATTGGCTCTGTAGTTGCACTGAAGTCTTAAGCCAGTCTTGGGTCATATTGTTCTGCTTTGCAGTTGTCTAAACTAAATCTCGGTGACCTCATTCATCTTGATGACCTAACTCAAGACACTTATCTAAGATGTCTTGGGAGCTGCTGTTCTTGAAGATTGTCTTGCATTGTGCTCACCCTCTGGTAACCAGCTTCAGCTGTATCTACTTCTCACTGAGAGCACACTACTCATCCCAACATCTTCTGTTCATTTGGACAAAGAATATGTTCAGTTCCCTTTGGAATCACTGATTGCCACCTGATTTACAATATCTCTTTTTCTCCTTCAGAACAGGTAACCTCTTAGTGTTGAATGAGTCACAAATTGGTTTGGGGATCCTAAGCAGACCACAGAGTGTTGAATCAACATTTAAAGAGCCCTTCAGTGTCACAGTATTGAGTTCTATTCGTTGGGATTCTTTATGGGAGAGATACCTATTGTTATGTTTCCTTTATAGAGGAGGAAACCAGGAAGATAGGTGGAGTGTCAAGATTTTTTTTTTTCTAATAGCTATCTAGGCCAGACTTTGCTCTGCAAACTTTTGGCCACACTAAATTCTATCGGTAAAATTCTGTGTGATTTTATCCAATACTTTATCTACCTGTCCGCCTGCCTGTCTGTCTATCTATCTATCTTCCATCTATCTCTTAAATATTTGCTCTCTAAAGGAAATATGAATTCAGGCTCTGTGCTGGCAATGCAGAGCCTGCCTGGGATTCTGTCTCTCCCTCTCTCTCTGCTCCTCCCCCTCTCGTTCTCTCTCTCAAAATAAATAAATAAACTTTAAAGGAAATATGAATTACCTACATTCTAATCTCTGTCTCATTAAATTGTTCTCATTGTATCATCAACGTAAAATGTGTTGAGCTGTTTATTTTCTCTGAGAATCAGTTACTTCATTTGTAAGTAGGATCTGATACTTCCAATTTAGAATTGTTATAAGGATTAAATGAAATAATAAGAAAAATATATATCATCACTCTGACTGGTACCTAGTAGAAATATGAGAAATGACAGTTATTTTCCTCTTCTCCTAGTATGAAGGTGGCACTGGATCAAAAAATTATTAGAAAAAAATAATAAAATTACTGATTCATCTGGCATGACCCTTTCTGAAATGAGAAATCATCTGTTTGGAGAGCAATTGAGTCTTATTCTGTGAATTTTCTTTAGAAAGTAATTCTCCCCCCAAATCTGATGTATTCGTTTTCTATTGCTGCTGTAACAAATTCCCACACATTTAGTGGCTTAAAACAACACAGATTTATTACCTTGCAGTTCTGGAGATTGAAAGTCCATAATGGTTTGGCAGGGCAGCTTTTGTTCTGGGGGTTCTACAGGCAAATATGCTTCCTTGTCTTGTTCAGTGTCTACCAGCTGCCCATTCCTTGTATCGTGACCTCATTGCTTCCGTCTCTGTGTCAATGGTCACATCTCTTCTCTGACCCTTCTGCCTCCCTTTTTTTCTTATAAGGGCCCTTGTGATTACACTGGGCTCACCCATAATTTCTCCATGTCAGGATCCTTAAATTTAATTACAGCAAAGTCCCCTTTGCCATGTAAAGGAACATGCATACAGGTTCTGGGGATTAGGACGTGGACACCTTTGGGAGAGGCCATTATTGTGCCCACCACACCTAATACAAACTTACAAAATGGTTTGATTTTGAAGGTCCACTCCCTGCCGCTCCTCTGAGTTGAAATCCATTTTTTGTTCACTATTTCTATACCCTTTACTTACCTTATTAGTGTATTTCAAGTTACTGGAATGTGAAAACGTAGATAATCTTTCCAATTTTTTAAGGTAGGAACGCAATAAACAATGGCTTTTTTGACACTATATCCCCTCTTTCCTTTCATGTGTGTAGATAATATTTAATTTCTGTACTTATTTTGTGGTCATCTGTTTGTGTCTTACCTGCTCTCGAAATGTAAGCTCCCAGAAAGGAAACCTTGATTATTGTGTCATGTTATAAAAGAGTTTGCCCAGCCTCATGCATATTCACAAAACATTCTCTTTAATACTTATTTACTTCCTTTCCCTGAATTTTTACTGATGGGCATAATTAGAAAAACAGCAAATTTGAAATAGTTATTTTATTCAGTATTTAATCTGTTATTTCTATATTTTGATACGGCTGACAAGTAGTTCACTACATAAAATGGAGGAATAAGAGATGAGCACTCCTTCCAACACCTATCATTCTAATTGTTATATGAGTAGGGTTTATTATATAAATATGAGTAAAGGTAAATATATATAATATATAAATCTCAATGACATTTACCTTTCTCTTACGCATTGTTGTAAGGATTGTACATTCGAGAAACATGTAGTATAGTCATATGGAGACAGAAAAGCCATTTTTATTTCTGAACTGTGTGTATCTGTGTGCATAATTTTTGAACATTCACTCGAGTGATAGTAAATTGAAATTTATTGAAAGCAGTGACTGGATTGTCTGGATCTGAAAAAAAAATTGTTATCTTTGAAGTCAAGGTTTTTTTTTAAGCTTTATACTAAAATATGGTTAGAGGGGCACCAGAGTGGCTCAGTCGGTTGAGCGTCCAACCTCGGCTCAGCTCATAATATCACAGTTGGTGGGATCAATCCCCGCATTGGGCTCTGAGCTAGCCGCACAGAGCCTACTTGGGATTCTCGCTCACTCTGCTCTCTCTGACCCTCCCCCACTCGTGCTTTCTCTTTCCCTCAAAAAATAAATAAAGAAACTTAAAAAAATTAAAATATGATTAGATATAGGCTGTAAATCTGGTGGGTGTTTTGTCCTGGTGGGTTTTCATGGGTACCTTCTGCACTTCAGGACAATGAGTTTATAGAGGCACCCACATTCCGTTTCTGCTAGTGTGCTTCATCTCTCAGTACTTGGATTCTGAAAGCTGTGGTCAATTAACTTTCCCTGGTATTCATGAGATTCCTTCTTTTGCAGCCTGGGTAGCTAGGCTAAGTATACTGATGGGCTCCTTCAGCCTAAAACTGGTTTTCCAAAGTTGTTCTCAGAACCTGGAAGTTGTGTGACGGCGAAGGTGGTGCCTCGCACGGATCAGTGTGTTTTCTCCTCCATCATTTCCCACTTGTTCTAAACTCTATTGCAATTGGAGTTCCCGCAGATTGGAAAAGTTAACACAAGAGTACCATTATTGCTAAAAGTTCAAAAGCCATCAATCTACACTAAGTTTAAAACTGGCTTCATACAGTAGTGGCAAACTATTTTACAATATCGAGATACCAATCTGCCTTCTTCCCTTCCTCCCTTCTTTCAATTTCTTTCCTTCTTTACTTCCTTTAAGTTGTATTCTTCCTTTTCTTTCTCCCTTCCTTCTCTTTCTTTTCTGTTTGCATTTCTTTTTTTTCTTTCTTCCTGTCTTCTTTCCTTCTTTTTTTTCTGTTTTCTTTCTTTCTTTCTTTCTTTCTTTCTTTCTTTCTTTTTTCTTTGTAATAGGACAAGGATGTATGAAACAATGATATTTACCTTTCTCTTATGCATAAATATGATTATAGATTCTGATTCCTTGTTCCTTATGTGATGGTATGCACAAATATCTAGAAACATCTATGAAGTCATGCGACTGATTTTTTGACAGCCACACCAGACCTTAAACATTGAAATGATTGTATTTCTTCCAAGTAGCCGTCATAGGATCATATGTATTTATTTAGAAAGTGCTCCATTATTTAAAATATTTTGAAACTCTTTTAAATTTTTATTTAATGTTTATACATTTTTAAGAGACAGAGACAGAGTGCAAGCTGGGGTGGGGCAGAGAGAGAGAGAGGAAGACACAGAATCCGAAGCAGGCTCCAGGCTCTGAGCTGTCAGCACAGAACCTGACACGGGGCTCGAACTCATGAACCATGAGATCATGACCTGAGCTGAAATCAGACACTTAGCCACCCAGGCGCCCCTTGAAATTCTTTTAAACCTGCCTTCTGTGATGTTTCGTAGTGTCTTACTACATTTTAACCACCCTCTATTTGACTCAAAATGCATTCCTTGGATTAGTCATTTATCTCATTTATCAGACTTGGCTCCAATATCTTTTACTTGTATTAAAATGACAACTCCAAGGATGAATGTTTACTTACACAAAGGACAGTCAAAAGAATGCACCCACTTAAAGACCAAAAGCCTTTAAACTTTTACCCAGTAACTTATAATAGCTAGCATATTGAACAAAAATACATGAGTGCTGTCTAACTCAATATGATAGCTAAAATTAAGAAATTAATTTTATTGACAAATATATATGATAAAACTTTAAGTACAAAACAATGCATTATTATATAGGACACACACACACACACACACAAAACATACTCCTGCACACATTTATATACAATAAATTACTTTCCAATATTTAGAATGTTTACTTCTGACTGATCCAATTATGGATGGTTTTAATTTTCTTCTTCTTTCTCTAATTTCTAGAGTAGATGCAATTATTTTTGTGATCAAGGGGAAACAAACAATTTGAACTCCTAAGGGTATTTCTAAATACAAATGTAAAAAATGCTGTGAATAATGACACCCTCACTAAAATAAACACATAACCTTTAAGGGTTCACAAGTATTTGAATGTGTTTGGATTCTGTTTGTTTAGAAAAAGTCACATTAATTTAAGGTACAATTATACACATTTCGGATACACACTTGTAAATGCAACACCAACTTTTCCTGTTACAACTGAAACACATCAGAGGCCTGGATAATGCCTGCTGACATCCTCTAAAAATCACTTCTATTGAATCAGGTCTGAGCATCCTAGAGCCCTGGATCCAGTAGGTGCCTAACTACTGTGGTCAGGAGCTCTAGTTTCTGAGGGTAGCTTGGCCAGGACAAACTCTGGATCACACTGTGAAAAGCAAGAGCTTACATGTTCTGGGCCCACTCTGAAATAAGCTTAAGATCTCCTTCATCTCTAAAATTCAGTGAATCCTTTTACTTACTGCTTTGATAATAAATAATTACTAGATAGATTGTTGTTCCATTAGTAATGCTACCCACAGCAAACAAAATTCACCAGAGGCAACAAAAAGGGGATTTGATGGATCGTCTCTTAAATCATACCGGAATTTCCCCTAGATTAGTTTGGCAGCAGGTGTAGGATCTCAGAAACAATGAGGTTTAATCATGCCATCTCTAAAAGCTAAGTGACTGCATTTTTCCCTTTTCCAAAGACAAGGGTGGCCTTTCTTTCTAGGCTAGAGTAGAAGTCTCTTCATTCTCCTACTTGAGTGTTGGCCTAATCATACTCTGTATGACTTGAGGAATCCGGAAAACATAACACGGCCAAAAATAGTAATGTGGTAGTGAATCTTCAGTTATCATAACTTTCTTTTCATTTTTCTTTTTTAATGTTCTGTATTCAGTTCTGTATTATTTAGAGTCATGCTAGATGCTATTATAAACAAATCACAAACTTTATTTTTATTTTATTTTTTTTTTACAAATCACAAACTTTAAATGGATGTACACACTAATTTTTTTTTTCCTTATCACAGTCTGACAGGTAGCTTCTTCCTCATCATGATTCAACATCTAGGATCCTTCTGTCTCTGGCTGTCCTAAGCCTTAACAGCTTGAAGTTCTCAATTTCCAGGGGGCAGGGAGAAAGAGCCCATGTTCTTGAAAGCAGGGGCTGTGAGACACAGAGCACTTCCCACGCTGATTGGCAGGAATTGATCACATGGCCACCTGGATGCTAGTGGTGCTGGGAAATGTGTTCCTGCTTGCACAGCTGCTTCCCAGTGGCAACAATCCCAGTGAGGGGGTGAATTTTGGTGTAGAACCCCACATCACTGCCCCATTTCCTTGGCCTTCTTGCTGTAAAAATTATTTTAAAATATATGAATATGTAAAATCATCCAAGATATAACATTTATTCATATATGCATTGATTTTCTCATTCAACAGATATTTACTTGACTGGTCTACCGTGGGTATGGCCCTAAAAGACAGTCCTGGTACGGCCAAGAGTTCACAGTCTAGTTGTAGCTAAAAATAATAAATAAATAAGCAGGCAAATAATCACATCTTAAGGAAGCCAACAGGGTGCTATGCTACTGAATAGCTGGTGGCTGGTCAGAGGCCTGCTTTGATCGAATAATCAGAGAAATCTACTTAGAAGACAGACATTTGATCCTAGACGTGAGGCATAAGAAGGAACTAACTACACGGTGAGCACAGAGGTGGGAACAGCAATACGAAGACCATTTGGTAGAAGAGAGTTCAGAGGGTTTTAACTGTGTAATTTTTCTAAAGATTAGATTTCTATTTTTAAAATAATCGGAACTATCCCCTTGCATATTATATATAAACTACAGGGATAGAGACGCCTCGGTGGTTTAGTTGGTTGAGCTCCTCACTTTTGATTTCTGCTCAGGTCATGATCCCAGGGTTGTGGGATTGATGCCCCATGTCGGGCTCTGCACTGAGCATGGATCCTGCTTAAGATTCTCTCTCTCTCTCTCTCTCTCTCTCTCTCTCTCTCTCACACACACACACACACACACACACACACACACCCTCGCCCTTCCCCCACTTGCATGCTGTTCTCTCTATAAAATAATTTAAAAAATTATTAAACTGCAGGGATAAAGGGAATATTTACAATGGAAATATCTAGCAGGCAATACCTTGGCTAGATGATCAAACTTCCCATCACCTGTAATGGAAAAAATTCATAGTCTCTGCCCCTGCCAGGAGGGACCAGAGGCATACCATCAACTCTTTTGTTCTTGCAAGAATAAAAATGAAAATTTTAATCTGAAGCTAATCAGGAGAGAACAATCAGACAAATCTAAACTGAGAGATGCTCCAGAGCACCACGGACCAAGACTCTTCAAAATCAGAGTAAAGAAAACATGACCGCTGAATTCATGCACAAACCTAGATTTGATCATGAAGAAAATGTACACATAGACACCAGCAAAAAACAATAGCTAGGAATGATTTTACGGAGACAACGGTGGAAGTTTGAATATGATTGTCTATTAAATAATAGTAAACGTATAGATGTTAAATTTCCTGAGTGTGAAATGGTTAAATTTCCTGAGTGTTAAATTTCCTGAGTGTGATAATGTTAAATTTCCTGAGTGTGATAATGTCCATGTGTGAGGAAATACACAATGAAGGTTCAATGTGACATGTGAACCTAGGTGATGGGTGCATGGATTTTCTTTGTATTATTCTTTCAATTTTTCTTTAAGTTTAATTTTTTTTTTCAAAATAAGTTAGGGGAAATAGTTAGATTCATGCAGTTTAGAAGTTACTCAAGGTTCTGCGTGGGGACTAAACTGTGAGTGGCAAGTAGGGATGTAGAAGAGCCCAGGGGGGCGTTGGGTGGGAGTGGGGGGCATGGCAGCCGGCCAGGAGAGAAACTCTACTGGCTTTCCCTTTGGCTATTTCAGTGGACATTAAGAGGAGGTGGAGGTAGAACAGAGGGATTGAAATATATTTTGGAAGTGCAATCAACAGCCTTTTCATGGATTGGTTGTGAGGAAATGAAAGTGAAAATAAAATAATAATGGGTGTGATGTAGTTCACGGAATGCACGCTAAGGGTGAATCTCAAATTTCACTGCCGTATTTAAAGGCTGAAGCCAAGAGAAAAATACAATCCACACACACAAGAGTTACAATGTCCAGAGGATACAGACACACCAACTGTGTCAGAAAAAGCCAAACCGTTCTTGGTGTTGAGTCTGCTTTGGCTCTGGGTTCTCATAACAAAGGTAACTGCACTGTGAATCTCCTCCCTCCTTAAGTTCCCACGCTGCCAGTGACCACACAACCAACAGCTTCAAAGACTCAACTGGGCTTCTCCAGGAGACTTACTGTCAATGCACGCCTTCAAAATCCCTGTCGAAAGAAACCCACTAGGCCTGAAACTCGAAGCTCCGTGCAATTTGGAAAGAATAAGCAGTTTTGTTCAGTTCAGGCCGACGTGCTACTTGGTGTTTTATGCAAGAGCTGCTATTGCAGTCACATTGAGGAGAAGATTCTACGTGAATGGTAAATTATAAGAAATGCCCACACTTCCTATTTCCTATAGCTATTTTAGTTGGTGGCGGTTACGATTTACTACGCAACACTCAAAATACAAATGGTGCGATGTTAAAGGATATATAAGTGACAGATTTGCAACCTCAAAGCGTGACTTCAAAATATTGGTGCCGGAAAGATTTCCAGTTCCGGAAGGCGGTTGAGACACACCATGCAAAGGCCCCCGCAGGTGAGGGCGACAACGTGAGAGGAGAGGGACGGGCCCACTGGATGTTGAAGTGACGCTGTGCACAGCAGCGGGGAGGCGCCGCCAGCAGGCAGATGGAGGGGGCCTTTGGTGCCAATCGCACGATGAGATGGCACAGACAGTGAGGAAATACTGCTAAGCAGGGAAACTGAGAGCATAAGGACGGGAGGAGAAAATCAAGAAGGAAAGCCAAGAACTTCAGGAAAATGAAGAGGCAGGGTTATGTGAGGAGAATGTGCGGGCATTCTCCGTTTGCCCCTCCAGCGCCCCTCCAGGCTCCTCTGTCTTGGTCTTTGGCCGGGCGGGAGGCTGGATTCTGAGGATTGTGCTGCCGGGGGCTCCTGTGCCCTCTGCACCTGGTTGGTGTCACCCACGGGAGCCACACTGAGGAAATCTGAAGCAAGTGTAGGGAGAGGTTTCTTTCTTCCCTAGCTCCTACCTGTTGGGCCTCAGTACTGACTGAGTACTGACTGGCCCATTGCCCTTGCCCTCCAGGCCTGGGGTGGGTCATGGCTTCTCACTCTTGCTAACCCAAGCATAGGACATCATCCCTTACTTGTTTCCCTCAACCCTTGCTCACACCTTATAAGTATTCACTCACTAAATTCTCAGGAAGATGCCTGGGATCTTGACCCACACAGGGGGTCAGCTTCAAGGAGATTGATTAAGGACATAATGAGAACCACACTGCTGAGTTTATCCAATGAATAGTCCAGCTCTGAAGCAGAAACGTAAATGGTGCCTTCATATTCCTAAAACAGGAAGATGATGGAGTCCTTAATCTTTCTGCACCTGCATTATTTTTCAATCCTTAAGACATTCTTATTCTTTCTAACCAATGTCTCTGGTGTTTGTGCCTTGAACCTAATCCTTGCCCACCCCAGGTCTTTGCATTCAGATGGTCAAGAGCCTAGAGCTCTACTCAGTTTAGAACAATGAGGAAATCAGCTTGAAGGAACTTCATTTCAGTACAGTTGTCTTTATCTGGGTGGACACCACAACCTAGGAGGTACCTGTACTTCAGAATTCAACTTCAAACCTTCCTAATCTATACATCCATTCAGACTCCTCTTTGGCCCACCTGCACTGGTTTTTGCATTAATAGCAAAGAGGGAGAATTGTCTAGAGAAATGCACACATTTCAAATATCTAGGAGGATGCAATATGTGTTATAGGCATCACGAGTACAAGAATGCAAACTGAGATTTATACACAAAAGGAAGGAGATGTGCTTTATTCCAGATCACTAGAATTAGCTGAACTGAATTCTAGTCTCTAAGTTTACAATAATTAGAAGGTTTTGAAAAGTTGCTTATTTGTACAATGGTCATGTAAAATTAAACACGCAGACACAAACACACAAAGAGATACCTACCTCCCTCTCTGCCCTCCTTCACCTCCACCCATATAAGCTTTCTGCATCGTCGATGGAGTACTTATGATTGTCCCCTTTAGAGGGACACTAATGCACAGAGAACATCAGTGGAGTGCAGAAAATGGGAAGAATCTTAGCTACAATACCTAAAATTAGAAGTTGCTCTTGAAAATCTGTCCCAGAAATAAAAGTAATCAGAGAACTGTACTTGATTGAATTCAAGTGACACTGTTTTAAGCACAAACGGCAGAAGTGAGGGACATTGGTACCTCTTAGACACAATAGCAATGGCCCAGAATGGTTTGTTATTAAAACTACTCAAAATTCCTTTTAAAGGAAAGAAGTGCTTTTCTTCTCTCCCCCTCTTCTAGGAGCGATCCTTCTCCATCTGATATAAATTATGGTTCAAGTTTCATGAAACAAGGCTCTGGAAAGATATCTTTTACTCTGCCTGCACTGACATTACAAGTTTGCATCAACTACAATGAGAATAGTTGTTACAGAAAATCAGAATTACATCATACAAAGGAAAGTTTGGAAGAAGGAAATGGAAGACTAGAGCTATAGAATAACATGAGGCTCATTCATGTCACTTATTCAATATGGAAATATTGTTGGTGTGATAAGAAGAACACGAATAAATGAATCCAGAGCAAGGAAAAGAAACTTGAAGATTAGGAAGAAAAGGCTTGTTGTATGAACAGCATTACAGAAAAGATGGGGTTTAATCCTACCATCTCTAAAAGCTAAGTGACTAAATTTTAACCTTAACCAAAGTCAAGGGTAGCCCCTCTTTTAAAATTCTCTTCAAGGTCATCTACCTGACTGTTTCTGTGCCTGCTTCTACTCTGAAAAGCAAGGTTCCAAGGTTTAAAAACAAAACAAAACAAAACAAAACAAAACAAAACAAAACAAAACAGGTGATGCACAGAAAATTAAATAAAATAATTTAAGACATTAAATAAATAATTTCTGAGGCGAATATACCAAGAACTGGAGGCCAAGACAACTTCCACTGGAAAAAAGAAATTCACTCATAATGAAGAAGATATTATGGAAGCCTATTTTAGTTGTTTTTAGAAATTACAGCTGCCCTCCATAGAGCAAAATCTGGGAATCATAATGTTTGAAGACAGGAAACACAAAACTTTTAAGTAAAAACGTGGACCAATCTGTGATGGACAAAACATAGTCTAATATAACTAGTACACTCTACTTGAGGAAAATAAGACGAGGATAATCAGATAAACACAGGCTTTTAGAATTACTTTCATAGAGGAAGATGCCAGAACATTCACCCTGAAAAAAAATATATGTATAAAATACTAAGAATTGCCTCACCTTACCAATAATAGGGAAGGTCTGCTTCATAAAAATAATCATTTTCTACCACTTTTGAAAAGCCAATTTGATTAAAATGTCTAAATGACTCTAGGAAAACCATGGGCATATTTTACCTGGACTTTATGAGAAGGCTTTTGATACCATGCTAGACACAGGGGTAATCTGTCAAATAATTTTTAACCTTGAGAGACAAGCATAGGCCTTGGCTGGATCAGTACTGCCCTGTAAGCTGCTTCGGAAGTGGGAGCCAGTAAAGTGCCACAGCAATCCATTTGAGGAGCAATTTGTTTCTCTCAATGTATTAATGAGGTAGGGGGAAAAAAGGAAAAGAAAGAAAAATAACAGGCAGTAAAGTCATCCCATTTGCAGATGATGAAATATGGAAAGACCATGTTAAGGACAGAAAGCCACATCGTTTCTCTTAGTGGGGAGAGCCACCATCTTGGGTGGCATTTTTCAGTCATGCTGCACTATGCTTGAGGGCTTTTCAGTTCCTTTGGACGGATTTGCTTTTTATTTAATAATACATCGGGTTTGTATAATGCTTTTCTTCCTAAGAGCACGAAGTACTTTCCTTGGATTTTATGTTATTTATCTTACTCAAAACTTGTGAGTTTTTAAAGGCCAAGTAAAGTTGCCTATTTTACAGCAGGAAAGAGAAGCTCACAAAGGCCAGCTGGTACACCCGTGGTCGCAGGG
The DNA here is from genome assembly GCF_022079265.1 of Lynx rufus. Classification (NCBI taxonomy): domain Eukaryota; kingdom Metazoa; phylum Chordata; class Mammalia; order Carnivora; family Felidae; genus Lynx; species Lynx rufus. The sequence goes on from NW_025814824.1 coordinate 20,629,133, forward strand.
AACATGCTGTCCCTATTTCACCACTGATCCTCACCAGTGGAGAAGATGACTGGCCATGAGGGAAGTTAAAGACCCTATTATTAGGTATTCTAGCACACCAGTGGTATTCAGTGCTTTTCTTGCTTCTTACTCTAGGCCAAGAATTGGCAAACTGTGCCCATGGGCCAAATGTGGACTGCTGCTTTTGTTTTTTGTTTTTTGTTTTTGTATGGCCCATGCGTTTAAAATGATTTTTTAAATTTTTAAGTGGTTGGGAAAAAATCAAAAGAAGGATAATATTTCATGACATGTAAAAAAAACTATATAAAATTCAAGTTTTGGTGTGCCATAAGTAAAGTTTTATTGGAACACAACCCTGCCCATCCATTCACTTATTGTCTCTGGTGCTCCAAAGCAGATGGCCGTCATTGTGACAGACACCAGATGGCCCACAACGGCAGAAGTATTTATTGTTTGGCCCTATACGGGAATCGTTTGCCAATCCAGTGGATTTCCTTCCTTCCTTCCTTTTCCCTCCTTTTTTTTTTTTTTCCTTTAGCAATTGAACCTTTCCTTCAAAAAATTTTTACTAAGGAACTGGAATTCTCCCTTCAATTAAAAAAAAATTAGAAAGAGAACAGGGGTGGGGTCAGACAGAGAGCAAGAGAAAGAGAGAGAATCTCAGCAGGCTCCACATTTAGCACACAGCCCATCGCAGGGCTCAATCCCACAACCCAGGGATCATGACCTGAGTCAAAATCAAGAGTCGACACTCAACCAACTGAGCCACCCAGGCGTCCCTAGAACCCCCCCTTCAAGATCCTCCTGCCATACACTGCTCCCCAAGGTGGAGCCAGAAGTTTAGTTTCAAAATGAGGAGGCCAAGGAGTCAGGCTGGATTCCCCCTTCCTCTTACACCAAACGAAATAGATGAGTGAGAATGAGTAGGAGCTGGTACCATCTCCCTACTTAGAGCAGGAGAATTGCTTCCCCAGATACCTCCTTCCCTATTTGGTTGTAAGTCCTTCATGACATAAGCATGTCCAAGTCCCCTTTCCACTCTCACCTCCTGACTCTTAATAGGAATAAATAAATATTAACTTAATAAGTGTTAATGGATTGGGGTGCCTGGGTGGCTCAGTCGGTTAAGCGTCCAACTTCAGCTCAGGTCATGATTTCGTGGTCCTTGGGTTCGAGCCTCACATCAGGCTCTGTGCTGACGGCTCAGAGCCTGGAGCCTGCTTCGGATTCTGTGTCTCCCTCCTTCTTTGCCTGTCCCCTGGTCATGCACTGTCTCTCTTTCAAAAAATAAATAAACATTTAAAAAGTTTTTTAAAAAGTGTTCATGGATTAAGAGAACGAGTGACCTACAACCTATGTCCAATCAACATCTAAGACAAAAACAGAAGATCCATACTTTCTGCCTCTTGTCCCATTTTCTATTTATTGAAATGTCATCTTTGTCCTTTTGCATAGACCCCTGAACTCCCAGAGACTAATGAAAAAGAGTAAACACAGCATTTTACCCCCTGAAATAGATAACAAATAAACAAACAGGTAAATAGTTTTTTCCAGTGGCAGGAATGATACACGTGGTCCAAAGAGGAGTTGGCAATATTTAGAAGCATTAGTAAATGAATTCTCATTAATCAACACTGGGTAGTTCTACAATGACTGAGAAAAGAGAAAAAAAAATTAAAAATAAGCTGGGAATAATTCTGTTCTGTTTTCTGAGGAAAAATTGCACCATTTTCAAACCTACCCAGTAATCATGCCCTTGTATAAATAAAGTTGGTGATTTGTTTTTTTCAGGTATAGTTGCTCATCCAGCAATAGTTCAACAGAACCAGGCATATTTTGTCCACTGAATGTTACCATGTTCTATATAAAAAAAAAAAAAAGAAAAACAGAAAAAAGAAAAGAAAAAAGAAAAAACAAAGCCCTTATATTGGTCTCCATAACTCAGGGGGAAGTGTTAGGATACATCAACATAAACCTTGCTCCTGTGTCCACCTGTCTGCTAATGATCATTTGCACATTTAGTGTCAACCAAACCCAGAAGGCAAACGTGCTGATGGAGGTGAGAAGCAGTCCTCTGCTCAGTGTAGCTGAATTTCGCATGGATTAGTGGATCCATGAGATATAAAATGAACAAGAATTGATCCTATACTTTATGATGATGGCTTTGCTGCTGCAGCAAAGAAGATAAATGGTGACTTCAGACTATGATTAACCCCAGACGAACCGTTTCAGTCAGCGCCCAGGCAAGCAAAGAAAGCCTGCTCAGATGGAAATGTGAGGAGACCATCTGCAGAGTAGGAAGGGGCTCTTTAGAGAGCGGCATTAAAGGGACCTCCAGGGGATGCTGAGGCACCCAGAGACTAGCCACAAGAGAAGCTATTGCCACCCCAAGCCTTGAAGAGGCAGGGAATGAGGATTCTGGTGAAATCTGGAGCCATAGAGAAAAGCCAGCTCACAAGAGTGCTAGTTGAGGGATGGGGGTGCTGCCAGAACCACAGCATAAATCAGGGAGAGAGTGGTGAGGAAAAATTCTTATCTTCTCCCTTCTCCTGCCCTTTGATCTCCTGCCAGGACTTTCCATTGGCAATTTCCAACCAAAAGGCAGAGGTCAAGGGAGTCTGACAGATGCAGTTAGTAGTGGTCATGAAGGTCTTCCCTGTCTCCATAGCCAAGGCAAATATCGATGCAGAGAAGATGGAGAGCAAGTGGAGAGGAGAGGGTGGGATAATGGGAAATCGCCAGTAGGTAAGCCACAGTACGGACCAATTGTCCATGTCCCTCCTGCCTTCTATATCCACCAACCATATACTTCTAACTCTCTTCTGCTTCTATCCTCCCCAGGTGTAAGAAAACAAATTAATAAGCAATTGAATTTGCTGAGCCATCACACAAGTTCAGGAGAATGATTGGCCAACTATAAGAAACCTACTTGCTTGAAATGTTGGAACCATCTCTTTTTAATATATTTTTAAGTTTATTTATTAGTTTTGAGAGAGAGTGAGAGAGAGAGCAAGAGAGCAAGCATGTGTGAGCAGTGGAGGGGCACAAAGAGAAGGAGAGAGAATCCCAAGCAAGCTCTGCACTGTCAGTGAGGAGCCGGATGTGGGGTTCGAACTCACAAACCGTGAGATCATGACCACAGCTGAAATCAAGAGTCAGACACTTAACCAACTGAGCCACCAAAGCACCCCGGAAACATCTCTTTGTAATTTTCTCTAGGGTGCCTCAAGGAAGTCTCTTGGGCAATAGTAACAATATTTTAAATCTTTTATAATTTTGCTGGCATTTAGAAATCTTAAATAATTGAATTTCCTATAATATGTAACACTATATTCTGGATCCCCTTCTTAGTAGGTCCCTCTGTGATGGCTAAGCCCATAGGGTGAGATGGGTTCACTTCACTAGTAAGCCTCGGAGTTATAGGTGTTGAACATTGTGCAAAGTAGGAAAGTATAGGGCTGGACTTGCAAACAGAACCCATGGGCTTGATCCTTCACTTTAGTACTTGATTGATCTTGAGCTCGTGCAAGGCTCTTACCCCTCCCTAAGCTTCAGATTCATCATTTGTAAAGTGATGGAGTTGAACTGCATAAATCCTGAAGGTACCTTTTAGCTCTGAGATGCTGTGACTACTTATACTCAAGCAACTGAAAGTGTTGCATTGCAGAAAGAATACATTACAGACTTAATAGTCCTGGTGTGGCACACGGAGGGAGAGATCCAATACGGAGAATCAATACACAGGAACATAGAACAGGAGATGGAAAGTGCAGAGAGCAGTCAATCAAGGGCTAATGCATGGAAGACTTCTTGGCCAAGGCCAAAGACTGAAAGAAAAATGAGGAATCAGAGGGAGAGCTAGGGGGTGGTACCAAAATAAGGCTCTTTTTTGGAAAAGCTGCTCATGGACGCAAGAGCTAATTTGAGAATCATGCCAACTCTTAGTTTTTCTTGTTTGGAATGTTTACAGGTTTGTCTATTACCGTTAGCTGTTAACTAGAACTTGGAATATTGCTCCCTAGGCCCTGAGTATAGTTACGATACTCAATATCTAAGTAAAACAGATTTGGTCCATCGAGAGGCCCAGTCATGGCCAAGAATTCTGAACCATGTTGTGTAAACATAGTTGTGTGGTTGGTTTGGGTGTAGTTTCTCCTGCATCCCCCTGCAGCAGCTACAGGGACTATTAATAGGAATTATGTACTAGGGAAAGGCCTACTGAATTTGCTAATAGAGAAACTATGTATGTGTGATTATCAAAAATAATACTCTCTACTGTCGATGCTATTGTGTATAGCATACTGTCACGATGGCATTGGACAATATAGTGTAAAGGATTTTTTACTATGATTATCCAAATAATTTATTCTGTTTCCATAATCAGGAACCTCTCCAGCCAGTTACAATAGAATAAACATAAGGAAGGATATCATTTGTTCAGACCATCTGCTGACAGTCTGTCCCTATGCATACAGCTAAAAACATTTTCCTCTCTCTATCAGGTGGCCCAACCCATGTGAACACTCGGGCCCAGGCTGGTGACTGAGTTCTCTAGCCTGATGCATAGGGAGCCATCGGCAGCTGAGGAGGGCACGGGTTAACAGCAGGCTTGGATAATAACCTTTGACATTTCTCTTCTCCTGGCCACTGCCCCTTTAATAAACTTCTGCACTAGGAACAAGATTGCTATATACTCTGTTTCTTCACCCACACTGCAAACGAAGATACTAGTCAGTCCGTGAAAGGGGAATACATAAGTAGCTAGTATTTTCATGGCTGAACAGAAAACCAGAGAGGACAGTACCTAGATCACAGAAATCACTGCTGGAGAATGCAGTTTAACCTGGAGCCCTCTGCCTTCCACAGGCCATCCCCTAAGAGTATGACCTTGGGTTGTTATTGCAGATACATCAATGCCCAACTCTTTCCTGAGGCTTCCCCATGCTTCATGAAGGGCCATTCAAATTCCTCTGAAGATGAGTCGGTAAACATTGCTTAAGTCCAGCCTTTTTTCCTCAGTGGTTATTTTTCCTCCCTCTGAGTTGGTTCATTGAGAAACCAGGTCAGAAACAGCACGCAAACCTCATAATACTCTTTGTTATAAGATGTACGTGATATTGTTTTATTTAGTTCTGAATTCTTTGCCCAGGGCTGAAAGTAGCTTCTGGATAATTTACTTTTCCAGATGACTCAGATTCATTATAACACCGGCTTGGCCTTAAACCTGAGCTGGTTCTGATTTGAACTTGGAATCGTGGCTTTTCAATTCATGACCTCAGGAACAGACATCACTTACAAAAACCCACTATAAGGTTTTATTTTGCTTTGTTTTGTTTCAGAGGCTAAGCATCAGCTTTTACCTACCAGATTTCCAAACTTTTCTGGAGATCCCAGGTAATAAAACAATCTCTATCTCTGAATGAGCTCAGGGAAATTTTGCTTTTTAAAAAATTGGAGTAAAATCTCTCTCCCTTTCCCTTTTGGGAGCATAAGGGAAGTCTTCTGATAGGGACTATCTTGAGCAATCAGCTGTGTAGCTGGTATTCAAAGTATCAATAAGCTGATAATGAAAGCAGCTTTATTCATTTATATTTATATTTTATACACATTTCTCTGGAGCTTTTGTTCTGAATTTATGGAAGGCCTAATAATATCTGTGTGAAATATGTGGATAAAGATTAGGATGAGGGGGAAGGGAGGGAGGAAGGGAGGGTGAGAGAGAGAGAGGGAGAGGGAGAGAGAGAATGAAATTTCCCACCAGTCTAAACCCTTCTTGAAATTTTTCCATATAAGTCTTTATCTCTTTTTCTTCCTCTTCCTTCTGCTACTCACTCCAATATTGCAGTCTGTCAAAATTGTTTCCTTCTTCCCTGACCTTGCCCAAAGGCCCTTTCCTTCCTAAATTCTTTCTCAGTACTGCCCTCTTACTTAGAAAAGGATTCCTTCTCTTCCTAAAACCCCCATAGAACTTGATTTTTACCTTTGTAACAAAACCTACTGTATTCTGTTTTTGTACAGTGTTTATTTGTGTCTTGTTTTGTCTCAACCATAGGCTGCAAGTTCCCTGGGAGCAGATATGTATAATTCATCTATTTTATCCACTGAACACTTAGCGGAGGGTCTGGTCCACAGTAGAAGCCGAATGTCTATTTGTTCAAAGAATCAGACGAAATTTTGATACCCCAATCTGTGTTTCCCTGCAGGGAAATCTGCCAACTGAACCTTCTCCTAATCTTCCCTTATCCAATCAGTTGGCAACTTTCAGTCTTCTTTCCTAACGTTTCTTGAATCCCTGGTCCTTCCTCTGCCACTGCCCGAGTTTAAGCTTTCAATTTGATTCTCCTGGAATAGCTTTCTGCCTCTGGTCTCTTTTTACTCCTCACCTTGCCCTCTACCCTTGTCCTTCGATCCACCACATGAGCTCTTCTTCATGTACAGTCTTCTGTGTAAAATAAAAAAAAGCAGTGAGCAAATACACACAAAGTCAATAGCCAGTGTTGTTCGTTGCCCACCATGTTACAAACTCTTCCAGCATATGGCAGCATTATCTCCCAGGAGCGGCTGACATAAAACCTATACACTAGCCTAACTGGACTTTTATTGGTTCTGGAAGATTCCTAATCCCTTCTATCCACATTCTTTTGCTCATGCTATTCAGTCTACCTAGAATGACCACACCTCCAACTGCCACTTGAGCTATGGTCATTTTACTTGTCTTTTTAGCCCTAGCTCAAAGATATAGTCTTCCATTAACCCTTTTCTTATTTTTTGTCTCTACTCCTAGATGACCTGACTTCTCCTTTGTTGGACATTTCTTTGTCTCCCCATCATTTGAATTGTCTTCTAACCAGGAATCATGCTGGATTCATCTTGGTGTTGCCTACAGCACCTGGCAGAATGCCTGGCCCACAGTAAATTTCAATAAATACTTGTTTGAATGGAGTCCCTTAGAATTCACTGATACTTATCCATAAAAAGCAAAATACTCTGTTTGGCATCTGTCTGATTCTCAGTATCATCTCTTAATTCCACTTTATTTCTTACTCCCAAAATTCAAACATCACCTTACAATTCCCCAAAGAAAAGGAACAACTTCCATTTTCATTGTTGTTCCTTTGTTCTCTATCTTTGCCTCCTTGCTCTGCTATTTAAAATTTTCCTTTTGTTATCTTCCACTCTTCCCTTCAGTTTTATCCACAGCTCTGAGCAAACCAGTGGATCACTCTAGAACACCAGGCATCAGTTCAGATGATCTCAAAGATTTCTTTCAGTCCGTTAGTCAGTGTTTTAGCAAGTTACATAACCTGAGAAGTCAAGGTATTACAAACGTAACGCTTGTGTTTCCATTAGTCTTTTTTTTTAAATTTTTTAAAAATGTTTGTTTATTTTTGAGAGAGAGAGACAGAGTGCGAGTGGGAGATGGGCAGAGAGGGAGGGAGACAGAGAATCGGAGGCAGGCTCCAGGCTCTGAGCCCAGGCACAGAGCCGACACAGCACTGGACTCATGAACTGGGAGAGCATGAGATCATGACCCGAGCCAAGGTCGGAAGCCTAACCAACTGAGCCACCCAGGGGCCCCCATTAGTCTTTCTTATTTTCAACTCCATTGTAATAATAATGTGTGGTCACTGTGTAGGGGGCTGTGGGGGGGGAGGGGCTCTGGGAATGGATAGTGCAAGAATTTACTAGCCAGTGAAGTCTCCACCCTGGGACCCCAGCCAAGAGTGGAGATCAGGATGAACTGCTAGTTGCACAGCAAGACTGCAGACTGGAAAACTCCACTGTCTGGGTGCTCAAAGGAAGGCATGCCACCCTGTCTTCTCTTCCTAGCATGCCTTTGGGGGGTGTTTCAGATTTTTATCAAATTGCGCAATAACACTATTGCCAGTTCCCCAGGTATCTTAAAGGAATGTGTATCGGTGCAATGTCCTAGGAATATGATTAAATGAAGCATAATTTTGAAAGAATTATGTATTGCAAAATTTAACTTTGGCCTAGACTTCAGTTCTGGAAGATGACAGAGGAATAGAGAAAATGTGTGTAGGGGACAGAAAACTAACACTGATTCTCAAGATCTTTTGAAGCACTTCCCAGCTGTAATTAGAAGTGAATAAGGAAATGAGAGGGGCAACAGGGCTTTGAGCCATATTCCTCCACAGAAAATGCGTGGTAGCAACAGGGGGTGGGGTAAAAAATGGAAATGAAAACAACAAAATAAAAAAGTGAAACGCACATGTGGAATATTTACTAAATGATGAAAATACGTGGTTGAAGAAATAATAGAAGATACCTCCATTGCTATCCATCATTATGATGTGTCATAGAATTACAAATATTACTATGTTATATGATAAAATACATATTTTTATTATATTATATTAGTCAAATTAATCTGCTCTCTGGAGTCCGTTATGAGTCATGAGTAGTTGCATCGGTAAGTAAATCTCCTAGCAATATGTGGGCAACAAGCAATATCTCCTTTCTTCGTGCCTCTGTCCCGTTATTAATCTGTGGGATATGCAATTAGTGTACATGAGAGAAACACAGCCAGGAGACTCAAAACTGGGTTTTCTTTGATATACAGTCATGTGCTCAATGCTTCAGTTGCTCTGCCAAAGGAACTTTATTTTCTTTCTTCCATTAAGCATACCATAATATATTTGTTTCATAAATCCTCTTACCATCCTTACAAAGAAAACAGGGGACACATTTTTATTTCTCATACTTGGATGCATAGGCTAATGGAGGCCCTGCCGATTAGAGGTAGAGGGCCACCTGTACTATCAAACAAACCCGGCTTTGAGTCTCGTATTCACACTGTCCAGCCATGAGGCATTGGGCAAGTTTAAATGTCTTCATTCATGGGACGCCTGGGGGGCTCAGTCGGTTTGGTGTCCAACTTTGGCTCAGGTCATGATCTTGCAGTTCGCGAGTTCAAGCCCCAAAACAGGCTCTTTGCTGTCTGCACGGAGCCGCTTCGGATCCTCTTTCAGCCTCTCTTTCTCTGCCTTTCTCCCGCTTGTATTCACGTGTCCTCGCTGTCTGTCTGTCTGTCTCTCTCTCTTCCTATCAAAAAAACATTAAAAACATTTTATATTTCTTCACTGGGACATGAGATAGATACTTAGTATCTATCTGAAAAGGTTGTTGTGAGGAACCAATGAGAATGTATACCCACACACACTCATTGCACACCTATGCTGTGTGTAATAGTGGGCACATGTAAGTCTCCATTAAATGTAGCTAGTATTTGATTATCGTGAAACAACTTTTCTTAGCTTTTCAATGATGCACCAAATTTTGCAAGTATATTCTTTGAGATGCCTGGAGCCAACTCCTGGGCTCCAGCACCTTCTAGCCTGCCACAGAAAATTGGACCACCATCTATCCTCAGCCACTCCTGATCTCTAGGTGTGTTTGTGTTGCCCTCAAGGTGTTGTAAAGAAAGCTACGGGGCACCAATGTTCTTGCCGTTATATTTAAATACAAAGCATTTAGCGATCAGGCCATTTTCTTACCTTTTGTTTTGAAGGGAAAAAAAAATCAAAACACTTAGCGATGTCTGGCATGTAATGAGCTCTCAATAAATGTTATCATTGTCTCCTCTGATAGCCCGAGCTCTAAAATGCACAAGCCTGAGGAAAGAGCAAACACAGAAATAGATAGGCTTTATTTATTTTTTTAATTTATAACTGCCATTGCCAATTGCAGACAATTGCAGTATTTCTACCTTTTTTTCTGGAAATAATTTAGCATTTACAGAAGAATTGCTGGAATAGTACAAAGAATATTCCAATATACCCTCCACCCAGAATCATCGTTTATTAACATTTCACATCTCTCTCTCTCAGTCTTTCTCTGTTTCTCTCTCTCCACCCACCAACACACCTCACACTCTTTACCCCCAAATGCTTTGGCATATTTTTCTTAAAAACAATGACATTGTAAGCACAATCATCCAGGATCAATATAATCCTATTTCCTCAATTCTGTGGGATTAAAACTTCACCAATTATCCCTAAATATATAACTAGAGCGTTTATTTTCCCTGACTTAATATCTGAGTGAGGTTCACATGTCACATTTAGTTTCCTGTCTCATTTTACCTCCTACTGAGGTGTTCGGCTCCTTGTCCTAGGAGCTGGGAGAGAAGGCAATGCAAAAATCAGTGAAGACAAGACTTTTGTTATGAGGAGCAATAGATTTTTAGAAAATACAATAGATTCTTTACAAGTGATACTGATTTTCTTTGAGTCTACCAAAACAAAAACAAAACCAAAAACAAAACAAACAAAAAAAACCTGAGGGGCTTTATTCGCACCTCTCTAGTGACTTCTACCAATGCTACTTAATAGTTTTTTTTTGTTTTTGTGTGTTTTGGGGTGGTTTTCTTTTGTTGTTTTTGGGTTTTTTTTTTTTTTTTTTTTTACCGTGAAAAAGCCACAGGACAGGGCTGATCCTGCTTTGACTTGACCTATTTTCTGGCATGACTTGAATATACATTAAGTCCCTACTAAGTGCCAGTGTGAGATCTGGGCCTAGCCCTAAAATGGCTGAAAGATCTGTGTGGCACAACATGCTGTCTGATTACATTTCTATGAAGTGTCCGGAAGTGGCAAATCTGTAGACACAAAAAATGTATTCGAGGTTGCCTGAGGCTGTGGGGCGGAAATTGATAGTTTTTACATGGGCATGGGGGGTTTTTGGGGTGATAAAAATACCTGAAAAATCACTGAGTTATACAATTAACACAGATAAATGTGATACTATGTAAATTATACATCTAAAAAGCGATTATTACAAGGAAGGAAGGAAGGGAGGGAGGAAGGAAGAGAGGGAGGGAGGGAAGAGAGGAAGAGAGGGAGAATCCATAGAAATATCTGGAGAGAGAAAGCTGATCTATAGAGCAATTTAGGCAAATTTCAAGGACTCGGGCCTCCCAGGTGACAGAAGAAATCAGTTTCCTGTGGCTGCTTTCCAACCTGCGGCCTATTTTGAGTTATGAGCACACTTGTAAGCTATCTGAACTGTATAGGTACCTAGAAAACGTTTCTTCACTGGCAAGGGGAAGACAGGTCCTGTACTATTTGTTTCCCCACATAAAAATCTTACCTGTTATAATGAGATGTATTTTGGTGATCATTTCACAATATATACAAATACTGAATCATTATGTTGTACACCTAAAACTAATATTATATTGCATTTATACCTCAAATTAAAAAAAAAAAAATCCTGTGTTCTCCCTTGCTTGAGCATAGGCTCATGAAACCATGATAAAAAAGAGAAGGAACACCTGGGTGGCTCAGTGAGTTGAGCATCCAACTCTTGATTTGGGCTCAGGTCATGATTCTAGAGTCATGGGATCGAGCCCCACATTGGGGCTCGGTGAGCTTGGTGCCTGCTTGGGATTCTCTCTCTGTCTCCCTCTATCCCTCTCCCCGGCTGTTGCTCTCTCTCTGTCTCTTTCTCTCTCTCTCTCTGTAAAATACCAAAAAATTTGAAAAGAATTAAAGGGGGGTAATCTCCACAAATGTTTTCAAACTTTTGAAGACAGAAAAAAGAGCCAATAGAAGATGCTAAATGTATCTTTCTGACAAGAGTCTGTATGCAATGGTTAGAGGAAACGGGCCCGCATCCATATCAGCATAATGTCTTCAAGGTAACACGCTGGAAACGAGAGCGGCATCCAAGTTCCATTGCAGAAAAACTGTAAATGTCGAGAATTTTTATGAATCAATGACCTCAAAATTATTTTGGTGATTTTATTTATTTTTTTATTTTGAAATAAAATTAGGTAAGCTCTCCAAGCATCCCTTCTGTGGCCTGAATATCCACTTTCTGTAAAAAGCATGAAGGAAACTTCAGCGGAGCAACCAGGCTGTAACACGGGGGGAAATGATTGATTTCACTTGAACACCAACAACAACAACAAAATGTTTAAAAACAGTTTCACGGCTTAACTTTCTCCTTGCTTTTTATTTTTTTTTTCTCTTATAGTTGGAATGTATTTTATCGTCTGTCAGTTTTGCCCTATGATATGTCCTCTTAAATTGGATCTGTAAGCCCTTCATAAAGTTTAATAAATCTTCAGCATTTCACCCTAAGGAAATTATATTAAAAACCTTCAAATGTGAAGTTGGGCCCGCAGACACACAGCGCTGGGAATTTTATCACCATAATCAGCGTGTAATGAAAGCCTCTGTCCCTGTTCTTTCCCAGTCATAATCTGCCTGTCTTTATGAAAAAAGGGGGGTTTGTCTGGGTTCATCTGCAAGCTTTAATTGGAAGATGTCTTCATTTCATTCCGGCCTACTGGGATAATAACTCAGCCCCGTGTTTAAACACAGGCCCTTGCCGCTGATATTTTTTCATTTAGTAAAGCATGTCTCTTTAAATGATTTAGCAAATCATCATGAATGCCAAGCCCGGGTGATTGGCAACTCATTTCTGGTGCACCATTTGCATGACATTTGTTCTGCCGCTAAGAAAGCTGCCGCAGGTAAACAAGCAGGCCCTGTACTGACTCCCTTTGAGTCCCTTCCTGTTTATTTTCTCATAATCAAATGACATTTATGGAGAGGCAAATGCAGCTGCACATATATGAGGGAAATGCAATCAGGCTAAACATGATGACTTCATTCAGGTGATATTTTGATGAGGGAAAGGATATTTTTATGACAGAGGGGGCTTTTTTATTAAGAAATCTGACAAATTCCCTTTGTGTAACTAATGTTTTATCTTTTTTCTATATTTTCACGTAAGGGCTGGACTCAAATAATTGGTTGCCTGGGCATTCATTTCTGAGGGTTTCATTAAAACATGGGCAAGCATCAAGCAGGAGATAGAAGACAACCTTCTTTGTCCCGTTCAGAGAAAATAGCCTTTTCTCCTTGCAAAGGGAAAAATAAAAAAGAAAGAAAGAAAACAAGGCAATATGAGATAAAGCTATTTTATGGCATCAACGAATGTAGCTTTTCCTAAAGGAGATTTCAGAGAGGAAGATCTTTTATGGTTAAACAGTTTTATATGTATTTTCTGGCCCATTGCCCTACCAGGGGATGTGGACAGTAACAAGTCAGTTTTTTTTTTTCCTTTAAAAATTTTTTAATAGTAACATGAAATCTTTGTTAGTTAATGTGGTCGAGAAGGGTAACAGAGAGCAAGCTGTACTTCATGGGTTTGCTTGAAATGCAGGCATACACGGGGCTTTCAGAAAGAGGTATGCCTTGATTTCTGGGAAATGTTTCTCCTCCAATGTGGGCAGGTATCTTCAGAACTTCCTCAGCTTCTCTGAGAGCTGGAGGCCAAAGACAGGAGTTGGCTGTCATTTCCACTCTGTGATAGGGATGTATTACATAATCAGCTGCCAGATCCCTCCTAAACCAGGGACCACCCAATTCTTTATGAGCTAAAACAATCACTTTATGAAAAGTTGTGCCTTTTTTTTTCCCCAATCATTTCTACAGGAGAGAAGAATAAAGAAATATGCTTATTTTAAAAATGAAAAAGTGATTCTAATCACTTTCAAATTTCATTTGATGATGATGATGCGTATTTTGTCATAGTGGTTTGGGATTCCTTTCCTGGATAGGCTCCCTCCTGGGCTTTCTTTCTCTCTATCATGAGTCTTAAATGACGAGGAATGATTCATCCAACCCACAAGTCCATCATGACTGAAAAGAAAAATGCTGCCCCAACACAATGCTTAGAGCGGGACACCGCAGCTATTCTGGGACTGGCTGAGAAAGAAAGCAAGCTTTAGGAGCCCAGGAAGTAAAAAGAAAAAGCTAGCGACAAGTCTGAGGTAGTAGAACTGCAAAGAAAGAAAACGTCTAACATGGCGGTAGTCCCTATTGGTCTTTTTTGTTATACTTGAACACTCGAAGAATACTCTTCAGCAACATCTTCCAACCCGAAGGTCAATGATCTTATGTAATGACAACAATGACATTTATGTGGCTCTTTATAACTTCTAGAATATTATATCATTTGAAACGATAATGTCTAATATAAGCTCTATATTGAGAGGGTGCTGAGTGTTCACTGGTTGAAGAAGCTTTTGCAGGAACCCAGTTCTTTTGAACAGAGGAAAGAAAGAAAATACTTTTCCATCGACGGAGTGCTGTATGCTTAGTGTGGGGCATTGTCTCATGGAACTATTCATGTGCTTCTCGTACTGTGTTTGTGTGTAGTGAGAGTGGGGGGGTGGGGAAGTTTCAAGCCCTCTTCTTACTAGAGGCAGCTCATGATTTTAAAGGCCCTCTTATTCTTTTGCTTGTTTATTTGCTTGTTTTATTCTAAAAACCGAGAAATCTAAATACTTCGCAAGAAATGTGATTTGGATCAGGTGATGAAAATAACTTAACGTTTATAAGATTTGGACCGCGTTCAGTGAAGGATGGGAGAAGCAAAGTTATGTTGAGGGATTGCTGAGTAATTTGTAGACAGCACTAGTGGAGGATAATTCTGACCCCATTTGCCTAAGTTAAGGAGACATTCTATGGGGACTGTAGACTCTGACGAGTCTCTGACCCAAAATAGCAATGTGGAAAAGAGGGTTTGTGGCTGATCCTGACCCCCATCCTCCACCACGACAAGACTGGATGAGGTGTCCCTTTTGTGTCTTCCCTTAGAATGCCACACTTACCTCTGTCATAGCATTTGTCATACTACTGAATGACTACCTATTAAGTAGTCTTTGTCCCATATTAAACAGTGAGTAGCTTGAGGCCGGGGACTGCATCTTATTCACCTGCACGCCAACTATCAATTTATTGCCTCTCAGCTCCCAATGCATCCTTCAATTTATGCTCCATGACAAACCATGGAACTCCTGTAAGCATGTCTCCTTTAAAGTGAGCTTGATGTTAAACCTTATTAGAGGGTGCTGGAAGGACACTGCAGGAGGAAGGGGCTTCCTGTGATTTCTGATTATGGGAGCGGGGGATGAGGACATCCATTGTTATCCAGACAGAATGCGAACCACTCCCCCCTCCAGCACCCCCACAGTCTGAGACTGGGAATAACCTGTCCACAGCCCTATCTGCAGGGACCCCAAAGTCCCCCAGCCAGCCCCAGGGAAGCCTTCATGGCCATGCCCAAATTGCTGAAGCTGCTCCCCACCTGCACTCTAGAGGGTTGCCTGCTGGTTGCTCAACAGCTCCAGACTAGCTCTTGCCTAGAGAAGGGAGTCAGTGTCTCCACTATCCAGCGGCTGAACCACATCCACCTCCTCCAGTGACATCTCTATGTCTTTCCTTGGTTGCTCTCCTGGAGCCCTAGGGTACCATATAGAGTTTCTTATATATTTTAGTTAGTATTTCTTATGTTGAACTTCTGCCTGTAAAACCTACTGTATGGTTTCTATTTCCTTATTGTTGCGATCTGAAATGTTCATTGCTGAGTACATTGTCTGGCACCTTGGAAGTTATCAGTAAACATTCATTGAATGTTTGAAGAATGAATGAATGAATAAATGGAAGGATAAATGGATGGATGGATGGATGGATGGATGGATGGAAAAATTAAGGGATTCCTAACTAGGATTTCCACATCTCCTGACAAAATATCAGCTCCACTTTTGTTATGTCCAATGAGGGAGTCATCAAACGACCAGGGAGTTTGGCGGCCATAATTTACTCAGTGTAAGCCAAATACTATTAGTTTTTAAGTCCCCAGAAATGAAATTCAAGTTTCACCCCCCCCTCCAAGTTTTACAGAAAAATAGAATCACTGAACTCTTTATATAAAGAAATTTCTTATAAGAAAGTGGCTGACATGATTATGGGGACTGGAAAGTCCACAATCGGCAAGGTGGGCTGGCAGGCTGGAGACCCAGAAGGGCCAGTGCTGCCCAGGAAGTCTGAGGCAGTCTGCAGGAGAATTCTCTCTTGCTCAAGGGAGAGTGTTGTTTTTTGGGTTTTATGCGTTTTTCGTTTTATTGCTGTTGTTGGTGTTCTATTCAGGCCTTCAACTGATTGAATGAGGTTCATGTACATTATGGAGATGAGTAAAGTCCATTGGCTTTATTCAAAGTCCACCAATTTCAATGTTAATCTCATCCTAAAACACCCTCACAGGAACACCCAGAAAAATGTTTGACAAAATATCCAGGCAAACTGTGGCCTAGTCAAGCTGACTCATAAAATTAACCATCACCGCCCCTCTCCCCCCACATCCCGCAAATTTATTCTTGCTAGAAGAACGGAGAGAGACAGAATGAGAGAGAGAGAGAGAGAGAGAGAGAGAGAGAGAGAGAGAGACTGTGTGCATAATTGTCATCATTTGGTATTTGGTATTTGAGCTGAGCTGGGACCACACAAGTGACCCCACTACCAAAAGGACCTAGCCAGGATCAGGGTACCTCATGTTCCAACCCAGAAGATTCATGTTAGCTCTGTCTAAAGAGGCCTTTCTCTGTTCCCCATAGGAATCTGTGATTTTCATCAGAACATGGCATTCTTTCTTAATGCTGCTTCAAACAGAAACGCTGGCATTCAGGAAAACCGATAACTTATTCCAATAGAAGTGAAAATGTTTTCAAATTCCTAAGGCCCTGTAGCAGGGCAATAAATAATAGTTTAACATTCTCATCTTAAAGAGAAATTGGTACAAACACCGAGTTTCTAATAGAATTAACTTGATTTTCTTCCACATCAGAAGGCAGTGAGCATTGACAACTGTGGATGAGGCTGTGGTTTTCTCAACTGATTTTTTAGGCCATATCCCAAGAATTTTAGATAGGATCATCTTCTTTTCTTATCACTTCCAAGGTACTCAGTTATATTTAACATTCTAGATTGATCAAAATTCAACCTATAATGAACCATGAGGATTTCTTTTGCACGAAGTATGTCCAGATCATTAAAAACTCAGAGTTGTATCAAAGAAAGGGGCCATTTGATCTTTTTTATTTCCTCATGCTGGAAGTGAAATTTTTCCTCATATATATATACTCATGCTGGAAGTAAAATTTCTGACTTAGCTGAGTTCATTTTTTATTTTCATATATTTTACATAAAAGACCGTTTGGTCTAATATCAAACCGAATTGCATTTATTTTGCATATCTTTCTTACCGCTTCCTGTATTTATATTGTGCCTGCCTTTTTTCAAGGCACAAATCAAATTGGGGCAGAACTGGTGGCATGATGGAAAAATCCATTTCAGTTCTAAGCTCCCTTTTCAATGTGTGAGCCTAGGTATAGCAACCAGGGAAGATGAAATTTTGGGAAGTATGTGACGCTTAGGAATTTAAAGACTAAAATTTTGGGTGCTGCTCTGAAAGTGAAAACTTGACATTGGCTGATACAGACACTTGCTAGCATAAAATCTGTGCCTGCACATGGACAATAAGGTGCACGTGGCAGTGAGCACACTCACGCAGGCTCGCAGTCCACGTGCATAAATACAGACAGAGGAGGCAGGGAAGAGCCAGCCGCACCTCTTCTTTCCTGTTCCCACCAATTTCTAAATACACAAATACTGGATTTTACTCGCCCGTTATAGATGCATATTTTAATACAAATAAGAAATTTGCTTCTTTTTCTTTCTCCGTTCTTCTTGGAGCTCGGGTGAATTTTCTCCCATAAATATCCCTCAGTTCAGCTAGTTGAACAAATTTTTCTTTGAGACTGACAATAAAGCAGTACAGAGCATAGAGTAAGAATCCCAATACATCATCCAAATGTCTCAGTCCCAGAAGGATTCTAAGATTTTTGTCTGAAAAAGGAAAAATAAACCTTGTTCCTACCTCCCTAGTAAGAGAATTAAGGATCACTTTTAGAACCTTCTAACCATTGTTTTCTGGAAAGTGGATTTAAAGAGCTTATCCCCTAGTGACTTAATCCTATGAGATCATTGTAAAAGGGATATGTTGGATATGAAGGGAGTATTTGCGAGTTTCCTGAAGAAGCATTCTGTCTTGTTGTACTTAAACTTCCCATCCTGGTTGTACATAAACTTTCCCACCCTTCATTCTTTGGGTGAATATTAGTTTTTACATGAAAAGTAAAAACAAAAAAACATTTGATTATCTCTCCACTCTTCATGCCAGACAGGTTCCTTCTGAAATAAAGTCGATGGGGCTGTATGAAATGTGCATTTCTCTCCTGTTTTCAGAGATTCCATAGTTTGAATAATAATCAATATCAGGTATTCCCTTGCCCCAGTCAGTTGGCTAAGGAATGTACACTATTAAATAAAAGCTAAAAGAAAAAAAGGTTCATCAAGATCTAGATGTAAAAATACAAAATTAACTTTTGGCTTAGGGTGTCCGGGTGGCTCAGTCGGTTGAGCGACCAACTTTGGCTCAGGTCATGATCTCACAGGTCATGGCTCACAGCTTGTGAGTTCGAGCCCTGCGTCGGGCTCTGTGCTAACAGCTCGGAGCCTGGAGCCTGCTTCAGATTCTGTATCTCCCTCTCTCTCTGCCCCTAACCCACTTGCATTCTGTCTCTGTCTCTCTCAAAACTAAATATACATTAAAATAAATAAATTAAAAAAAATTAACTTTTGGCTTAAATGGTTGCATTCAATAAGGCAATAATCAGCCAATCTGAGCAATCAGAAAGTTATGCTGTAATTTTCTGAGGGTAGGGGAGCAAATGATCCTACATGGAATAGCAGAAGGAACTTCTTCTCTATCCTTTTCCCCTTGAAAAAGACACATGTCTCCTAAAAGGGGAAGAAGAAAACAGGGAGCCAAACTGGCAGTTGCAGGATGAAAACCCGTCTGCCTGGCGTGTTCAGTGTTGTTGTTCTTTACGCTTTTCTTTCTGTCCAGAGGAAAACCTAAGCCAAGAATTTCATCTTGCCTTTTCTTTCAGTAGATCTGGCATGAGTTTCCTGGCTTAGAGGTGCCTTCCTAAATGTGAGAACCAGGTATAAATTGGATTTTCATCATTTACCATTTCAGCACTGACTGCATCCCCCAAAAGAATCCAGGAGGATGTGATGGGGAAAATGGTATTAAACTACACTGGTGGTTTTCAAACTGTGCTCCTACAAGCCCAAGACATTTTAGGGAAAGTCCTTTAAAGCCATTTAAAGGGGCAAGGGGTCAGGTCCCACCTCACCCTTGACCACATTCATTTCAAACAGAAAAACTCCAGTACTATCAGGTTTTACATATTTAGACTCCACGTAAGATTTCATTTGAGAAAGAGATTCTATGGAAACACACACACACACACACACACATTGAACTTAATATGAAAGCCTTCTTAATTTGTATTTCCTTTCAAACTCAAAAGGATTCTGATTGGCTATTAATGGTACAGAACCTAGAGAATCCTCACGATATATGTGTTAGGGAACACTGTTGTTTATTAGCACTTTTTATTCCTTTACAGGGATTCCTTTTATTCCTTTGTGGGTCCCTCTCAGCTCAGGGTGTTGGGAGTGGGGAGAGGAGTTGCATGATAATTCAATCATTTTCCACCAGAAATCTTGTTCTCAATCTTTGATTGGTTATCAGAAGCACCTGGAAATTTGGTAAAAAGTAATAGACCAGCCCACCTCCTTCAACCAGTCTGCTCCCCTGTGTTCTTTGTCACCTCTCCTGGTGAGGCAGGGACGCTCTGAAGTTTGAGAACCACTGGTCTTAGAAGAGCTGTTACTGGTCCTTTGCTTGTTACCGTTACACAATGCAATCCCCACCCTTTGGTTTGGTCTGGGGAAAGAATATCACCACTGTTCACACTTAGAAATGGGAAGAAACCTAGAGAATTGTATTTATGAGAAACCTTGAGACATATTTGTAATACAGACACTTGATACACCATAGCTTAAGCAAATGTTAAATCAGAGTTCTCTAAGAAAGCAACATATTCTAGCCACATGATTGCCTTATGTTTGTTCATTGACTCATTTAATATACATTTAATGATGGAAGACAGAGAAATAAACCAATAATTACAGGGCAATAATATAAGTGAGTAAAGGAAATACGGAGTGAGTGTGGGTGATAAACCATCTAAGTTTGCCTCTGTATTTCAAGAAATCCTTCATAGTGAAGGAACATTTGCAATCAGACTTAGTGCTCAAATTACTTTGTAACTTGGCCAGCATTAGAAAATTCAAAGTATATGGTTATTCCTTATCCGTAGGGGTATGGGAAATAAAACCTAGCACTTCCCATTTTCATCGTGTTTTCTTTTTTAATTTAATTTAATTTTATTATGTTTTGAATATTTATTTTTGACAGAGAGAGACAGAACATGAGTGGGGGAGGGGCAGAGAGAGAGGGAGACACAGAATCTGAAGCAGGCTCCAGGCTCTGAGCTGTCAGCACAGAGCCCGATGCGGGGCCTGTACTCACGAACTGAAAGATCATGACTTGAGCCAAGTCTGATGCTTCCCCGACTGAGCCACCCAGGGACCCCTCATTGTGTTTTCTATAAGCCATTGGACTTTATCAAATGACTCAAAAACCCTTCAAATCTTGAAATGGAAGCACACTGATAGTCCTATTTCAAGATCAGGGTTGTTCTTCAACTTTCCATCTCAGAACTGGGCTATTCCCCATGACTGGTCATAATTCTTTTTTTGGATACAACCAGGAGCCAAGCCAAGTAGGTATTTGTTGTGGTGTAGATATGAAGCTCCAAAGTTTTATGATCATAAGAGAATCTTTAACACCCACCTGTTATAATAAAACAGATTTGCTTCAAAGTACTCTTAGATCTGAGACATGCTTTGGCAACCAGTCACCTTTATTAGTTAATACAACGCCCCTGTCAATACCATATAACCCTGTCTTACTCTATCACCCACCTCAGACCACACATCTCCAATATATTCATAGGAACTGCAGATCTGGACCAGAATCAGTCCAGCCTCAAGTGCATTTCAATCGAATAGAAGAGGATTAGATAGGAAAATTTAGGGGCAATATGAAAGGTGTTCTAAATATTTCCTCTCCTCTGGTTTAAAGAGTTTTTCTTACTACAACACAGGAAAATACATTTGTGACATATAATGTAATGAAGCATGTCATAGAATAAAACAAATGAATGCCTGCATAAAAATTGTAACTCATTTCAGGAGAGTGAATAAACCATTGGACTTCAAGTCAAAAGACCAATATTTAGATCATTATTTTGCTATTTACTGTACATTGTTAAGCAAGTAACTAAATCTCTTTAGCATTGTTTCCTTATCTGGGAAAACAGGAATATCCATATTTCCTTTGCAGTTATTGGGAAAATCAAATTATATAACTTACGTGAAAGCACCTAGGACTATAACTGGCACATATTAGAAGCCTCATAAATTATTATCAAAATTAAATTTATTTTTCCAAAATTAATTTCCAAATATTTCCAAAAATATTTGAGATAAAACCAGATAACATTTTTTCAAGACTCATATGGGAACTGGGGAATATCACTTCAACTCTCTATTATTAGAGAAGAATGAAACACAAAATGTTTTTTTTTTATGTTCAACAAATATCTATTGAGGGTCTATTACGTACCAGGAATTAATCTAAATGTTTAGGATTCATCAACGAATACAAAATACAGTGAAGACAAAACATTCTGGCCGTCATGAAGCTTACATTCTAGTGAGCAATGAGATGTTTTCCTTTAGAGCTTCTTCAAAGCCTATCTGTAGTCAATACTACACACACACACACACACACACACACACACACACACACCATGTACTTTGTGAATGTTATTAAAAAATTCTCCTGAGGCTCCTGGGTGACTCAGTCAGTTGAGCGTCCGACTTAAGGTTGGGTCATGATCTCACAGTTTGTGGGTTCGAGCTCTGCATCAAGCTCTGTGCAGACAGCTCTGAGCCTGGAGCCTGCTTCGGATTCCGTCTCCCTCTCTCTCTGCCCTCCCCCTCTTGCTCTCTGTCTCTCTCTTTCCCTGTCTCAAAAATAAATAAACATTAATTTTTTTTAATTCTCGTGCCAAAAAATAAATAAATAAAAGCACAAGAACCATGTACAGGGCTTCCACATAAGGCCATGCACATTGACTATGATATGAATTGTGGCCTCAGAGTTGTCCAATTTGGTGACCATAAATTATACATAAAAAAGGAATACTGTTCTTTGTAGTCAACTTCTGGCCTTAATGTCAGGGGTCTCTGGGACACACATGCTCTTCAGGGAATAACCTATGAAAAACGAAGATTGAAAAGTATTTTATTAATGCCTAAGTTACATAAAAAGTTACCTTTGCACTCAACAGGAATTGCCTTCAATCTTACAGAGACTGGAGTAGAATAGAATAGAATAGAATAGAATAGAATAGAATAGAATAGAATAGAATAGAATAGACTGTTTAGAATATAACCTAGCCTTAGACAGAAAATTCTGATACTAGATCACTGAGAAGTGCTTTTATTAGAAAAGAGTTAGGGAGAGTTCCTCCCAGAGATTGATGCTTGGATAAAAGAACCCACAGCAACTCTTCTCATTTTGGGAAATAGAGACTATAAAACTAAGGCATTAAAATCTGTCATGTCCACCCTCAAAATCTCACGGGTACATGGTCACGTATTCCTGCAAACTCCCCCATTTATAGGGCATAGGAAGAGGGGCCGTATGACTTGCAGCTCATGGTAGTCATTTGAGGACTGCAGTGTTTTTCCTAGCCTCATAACTCCAACAGTTGTCTCTTGGGTGGATTAAGAAGGATAGAAGTAGATGAAGTACAGACATTTGACCTATCATGGGCATTGCAGGGACCATAACCATGGTCTCAGCACCTGAAGTTGAGCAAAGAAACAGGACTACTATGGAAGATTCACACTCCTAGGGGTCTCTGGGAAAGTTGTGAGGGATTGTTCCCTTTGTACCAAACCTGAGCCATGCATGAGGAAGGGCTGGCATTGGGGCATTCTTAGAGCTTGTCTACAGGGGCCCCTGGAGCCCAGCAGATGGTGCTGGACAGACCAATCTATTCTAAGCAGTTGAGGAAGAAGCAAGCCAGAACAGAGGTATAGTTGTCCTTATCAAGTGAATTTTAGATAAGACATCCTCAGCAATGAAGGGAATGAGAGAGGTAGTCTCTGAGGAACTCACAAAATCTCCCATTAAAGAAAGTCACATTGTAATTAATATCTATTGAGCCCAGACGGGAGCGACCCCAGAATAAAATGACATTACCCATTAAGTGACCTTCTTGACTTCTTACATCTTTTCCCATTCAATGAGCCAACCTTGGTTAGCAACATAGAAAGGAAAAAGTCGATACGCTAGGTTGGAAAGAGAGAAGTTGACCATGCTCTTTGTGGACAAGAGGCTTCCAGTATGAGGCACACAGGAGCAGAGGAGGGGAGAACAGGTTTTAATTTCAAATCATAACTGAAGTGTTAACTATAAATCTAGATGGACTTTATGATTACTGCTGTAGACTGAATGTTTTAGTCCTCCCCAGATTCCTATGTTGAAATCCTAATCCCCAATGTGATAGTATCTGGAGGTGGGCCTTTGGGAGGTAATTAGGTTGTATGTGTGCAGTCTTTATGATGGGATTAGTGCCCTTATAAGAAGACACAAAAGACAGCTCGCTTCCCGTCCTCTCCCTCTCTTCAGTGATGCCGCACCTGCCAGAAACTTGATCCTAGACTTCCAAGCCTCTGAACTGTAAGAATCAAATGTTTGTTGTTGAAGCTACCCAATCTCTGGTATCTTTGTTATAGCAGCTAAACTGACCAAGACAAATGTTCAATTGAGACTGTGTTCTAAGACAGAAAATTACTGGAAAACACTCTGTATTACCCCAGAGTCACCAAATGAGGGCTGAGTTTTTCTCCAGGAGCAAGAAGAACTTCCTCAACACAGCCGTTAGGGAGACAGTGAGAGTGAAAATAAAAGGATTACATTGCATGGGCTGCACCATACTCAAGGTCAAGGTTACAGACAATGTTTTCATTCATTCACTATACAGTGACCAGGTCTGCAGGCAGGGAGCTCTGGAGGAAGATGAATGTGTTCAGTTTCTCCAAATCTCACAAGGAGATTGCACCCTACCCCTTTTCCTGCACAGCTTTGGGAGGTCTTTAAGCACTGGTGAAATTTTCCTTGAAGTTTTTGAGATCTTTGGATAAGGGTGAGAAAGAGGAATGAATTAAGCATAGTGCATAGCCAGTAGGGCTCACAGTTTCTATTAGTCATTGGCTACATGCCTAAACACCTTCTAGGGTGCCCCAACATTGTCTTGCTTTCATGCATGTGCCTCCTTTCATTCAGATCCAAAGTTTCAGGTTAAACCATATTACTGATAAGTCCAGAATGCTTCCTAGGCTGAGCCGAGCTACTTACGAGTTTGACACAGACATAATCATAATCGGTACTATTGTTTCCTTAGCGTTAAGAACTATTCCATGCCATCCACATACTGTGATGATAAGGGTCAAAGGCAGGATTTCTAACGTGACAGGTTATTTCTCCTTCTCAGAGCCACTGCTTGCAATTTCTATAATAAGAAATAGTCACTTATCCCATAGCTGAAGATAAGGCTTTCTTGGTACAACATGTTGACTCAACACACACTAAGTTGTTAATAGCAGATCATTTCCTAAGAATGGATTTGGTAGTAAATGTGGGCAGCCTGAAGTGTAGCAGGGAGTGCAGTGACATAAAGAGAAATAGTGGCCTGGGACACTGAGCAAAGCTTCCTCTATCCTGCACTTATGCACAGAGCTCTGTTTCTCAGGAGAATCGGGGGCGGGGTGGGTAATGTGTGCAGAAACCGTTTTTGGTCACTGAACTACAAAGTACACACCTTGGCAACCAAAGATACCATGTTGTGAAGTTTAGATTCCTTGGCACGGTAGAGACGGCAGACTTCTTTATTCAGTCTAACACCCTTTGAAATATTTCCCGAGCATAGAACTTTTAAACTGCTAGACTCTGCTGTCACTATCTTCTCACACTTCAGAGACGTAGTCTTGTCAAAACTGGACTTCTGGGTTTCCGAGCCAGTGAGATGATTTCTTGAATAAAAGTCCAGGTATGAGAGACTGGTAGAAGTTTGATTTCTGTCACCCTGAAATCCAAAGAATGCACTTTGCTCTGACCAGTTCTTTACCTGCAACGTGGTATCGATTCCTTTGAATCCTTCTGAATTCTTTCTCAGTATAATGAAAGCAAAGTTGTTATTCTTCATTACTGTACAGTATAATTAATTACTATTAATACATAGTGAAAATAAAACTGCAGTTTTTAATTACAGTAGTCCCAGTAGATCTGACACACTCAGAATGATTTTCAACTAAAAAGAGGAACTATCATCTTAAGAATTGCTTTTATTATTACTTTTTTATTTCAGTATGGTTGGCACACAACGTTACATTAGTTTCAGGTGTACAACTTAGTGATTTGACAAGTTGATACATTCTGCTGTGTTTGCCAAACAATTGCTTTTATATTGCTCCGTGTTCCATAAATGCAGTATTACTATTAAAGGTTTTTTTTTATAAAAAATATTATTTTTGCAGAGAAGACTCAGACATTTATTTCGTAGTGCATAATAGGAGAGAGAGCAAGTCTTAGTACAAACGAATTAAATGCTTTGAAATTGCTGGTTTTATAAAGATGCTTGTTTCCATTAGATTGCACACCTAATCTCTCAGGTAGATAAACCCGCAAATGATGCATATGGTTGATGGATGAGCAATGATAACAACGTCTTCCGCCTATGAGTCTGATTTTTCTCTTGGAGAGCCAGGACATGCTAGAAATGCTCCTTGCCAATGCCATTGTAAAAATTCCACCATGTAGCTACAGGTACAGCCCTGGATGAGCCAAGATAAGCAAAAGGAAACTAGGGACAGTCCAGGAAAGATGGACAAGTTTTTCACCTCATTCCTTCCCTGAGTAACCTCTTCCCCATAATTTCAAACTGCGTTCCGTATTTCCGGTGCTCTAAATCACTCTCTTTCCTGTTGGCCAATTCTCAAGAATGACCTATCCCAGACATGTATTTCCATGCACTTGTGTTCCTATGTTGGGAATGGTCCAGCTCAGAAGTGACTGCAAACCCTCAAATGTCTCATCCTCACAGTCATACCCTAGAAATAATGTGAGAAAGGCAGTTATATACCAGTATTTTAAAACTGAGTGCTTTGAGGTTTAAAAATATCTAGAATTCTGGCTCCTGTTGAAAAACGTTCAAGTTTGGCAATACTGGGCCAGTATTCCCACCTTGCAATAATCCACTGGAGAGGAGTGTAGCCTGTGCATTTTACACTGAGCTTTTTGGTCTTCTGTAGCTGTTGGTTCCCGATCTAGGGTGACTTTGACCCTTGGGGACATCTGGCAATGTCTGTTGCCAGCTGACAGCCACAGCTGAGGGTCGGGATGTGCTATTGGCACTAGTGAGTTGAGGCCAGGGATACCATGAACATCCTACAAGGCATATGATAGCCTTCCACAACATAGAATTATCTAGCCCCACATGTCAATAGTACCAAGTTTGAGAAACCTTTCCACAGCCCATATTCGGCCCACTTCACATTTAGTTGCCTGTCTGCTCCTGTAGACATTTGGCTTTGTAATCCCTGGATAACCAAATTGGCATAAAATATAGATACATAACATATACAACCAGAAAGGACCTTCAGGACCTTCCAGTCAAATCCCAAATCCCTCATTATATGTATGATGTCTGAAATATAGGGGAAATGAACTTCAGCTAGACTTAAAAAATAAAATTCAATCAAAATAATTGATCTGATTTGTAATCGAGAATCCTGTTCCTAACTGGAGTAATAATTATGAAGCCATATGAGGCAGACACAGTGAGCGGAGGCAGGACAGTGGGGGAATCTTTCCCCCACTTTCTGGTCATCATCTTGTCCATCACTTACATATGACAGAACATTTGAGCAGACCCAGTTGACATGTTGCCCAATTTCTGATCTGGGCTCTTCTTAGAAATTCATTACTGATCCAAGCTCATACTATTTTGTATAGCATCCCTATGTGTTTGTCAGGAGATGACTGTCCATGAGTATGTTGTGTTTCTGCATGTCTTTTTGTTCTGGACTATTTTCCCAACAATGTCTGTAAAGCTAGCAATTTTGGAAGATAAGAGACAGATAGAACCTCATTCTGGAACAGAGGGTCAATTTGCATACTTCCCAGTAAAATAAATATGATGGCCGTTGCAGGAGCAAAGGTCAGTGCATATTATAAAGGATTCACTTTTCCCTCAGCTCAGGATTCGTCCATTGTGAAGGAAAAGTGCTGTGGAGGCAGCACCTACTCAGAACCCTCCATGTCACCTTGGTGGGACTTGGGAGACAAGGGCGACCATGCTTCGTGTGCCCTGAGTAATAAAGTCCTGGTTTCTGACCCAGGACTCTCATATCTTCTGCCATCAGGCCAAGAGGTATGAAGAATCAGAGATTTTACTCTCCTTGCAAGATAACAAGTTTAGCCTGCTAGAGTTTTTGACAATTTTTTACAAGCCATCTTTTGAAATACTTGAACTGTATTTTACCTGAGTTAAAGGACGTATTCACCAAACCTTAAGCCATGAATGGCTCTGGCAGCTGTAACCAGTCTTAAGGCCCACCGAGTATTTTTCCTCTGCCAGCACTAAGTGCTCTGGCTCTCCTGAAGTTCCCTTAGCTATAGCCTTAGTTATGCGTATATCTGTCCAATGCCAGGGAGTCCAAGTCCTTTTCTTCTTCACTCCTTCCCTACTTCCTTCCATCCTTCCTTCTTTCTTTCCCTTCCTCCCCTCACCCCCTCCTCCTCTTCTCTTCCTCCCTCTTCTCCTTCTGCTTCTTCTTCTTCTCTTTCTAGGTAAGTCACTACCTGTAGTCCATGTACTTTGTCTTTGCTCTAAATCTACATATCATTATTCCTTGTTGTTACTGGAGGAAAATAAATCATTGAATCAGAAATGCAGACATATACTATACACATACAGAGCTCTAACAAATTAGGTTCTGTTGTGACTAACTTTAAAATTTTTCTACACAAGGGACTATCCTTTGGGTGATCAAAAGGAAAAAAGAAAGAAAAACCAGTTCATACTCACATTTTCTCCTTACTTCCCATCAGTGACCATCTTATATTTTAGTAGTTTTCTTGATACATTTTTGCAACCTCTGCTTGTTTGAAGGGCGCAGTTTTCTTATCATATATTTCTACTGGGAAGGAAGATGTTTTTAATCTTCTAAAATTTTTATATGCATTTGAATAAACACAGCAATCTTAAAATTCATATTCAGCATTTTAGTAGTTATGTTTTATTGAATATATGATGCTTTTCTGAGGATAATGATACTTCCTCTAATAAGAATCCAGAGTTTATTTGAGTTTAATTTAGTTTTGGGGAGGACAGACTAACAAGTAGAGAAAATTAAGAGTGATCAGTGCTATAGTTCTCATTTTATGTTATGTTTACCTTAAGGCTTCATCATATCATATTTGATGATGTGCTGTCAGAAGTCACATAGAAGCCACTGGAATCAGAGGGCTCTATGAATGTCCTTACATAGAGTTGGCAGTAATTTTCACATAGCACAGTTTGCTAAAAACCCCTTTATTGATAATATTAGTTTCCTCAGCCCACTCTTTTCCATAATCAGGTAGTCAATTAGTCATTAACATAACTACAAAAAGAAATCATGAACAGATACACTCCAAAATAGTCTAGCTGGTTGTGTCTTTTTTTTAAACAATTTTTTTTAAGTTTATTTATTTATTTTGAGAGGGACAGTGACAGCATGAACAGGGGAGAGGCAGAGAGATAATCCCAAGCAGGCTCCACACTGCCAGTGCAGAGCCAGACATGGGACTCAAACTCTCAGAACTATGAGATCATGACCTGAGCCAAAAACAAGAGTTGAATGCTTAACCAACTGAGCCACCCAGGCACCCCAGCTGATTGTATCTTAAGCATGGTCTCTACACGTTTAGCCACAATATGGACTTTGGAGTAAGAGAAAAGTGAATTCAAAATCTGACTGTCTTGCTTGCACTTTGTTTTTGGACAAGTTTTTTAAATCTATTTGAGCCTTAATTCCTACATCTATAAACATCTATGTTGCAGGATTGTTACTGTAAGATTCAAGTAGAACAATATAGGAAAAGCATTTAATACAGTTCCTGGTGCATCAGAGATCTTAAATAAATTCTGGCCATTTGACTGTCATTGTTGAGTGAGGCAACAAGTGCAAAAAAAAAAAAAAAAGGATGGCAATAGGGGTGCCTTTTTGCCCCTTAATCAGTTAAGCATCTGACTCTTGATTTCGGCTAAGGTCATGCTCTCACAGTTTGTGGAATAGAGCCCCGCATTGAGCTCCGGGCTGACAGTGCAGAGCCTGCTTGGGATTTTGTCTCTCCCGTCTCTCTGCCCCTCCTCAGCGCATGCACACACACTCTCTCTCTTTCACTCTCTCTCAAAATAAATAAACTTAAAAAAATTATTTGCTTTTTTAAATGTTCAAAATGTCTGAGAACTCTGTATGTTTTCATATACTTCACCATACCAGAGTATTTATACCACGTAAGATGTATGTCATCTACGGTTTGATGTTTTAAGTTGCTCTTTGTCTTTCAAAACACTTAAGAAACCACTCCTGTGTATCATTAATTTACTGATGAAAGGCAACTAACAACTTCTTAAAGTCATTCATAATATAGTCATCTCTCTGGGTTTCGTTGTCTTCCTATTTAAAATAAGGAAATGGAACTTGATATTCTCTAAGACCCCCCCCCCAGTTCTAAGACAAATACAGTTATATTTTATAGCTTTGTAATATAATCAAGCATTCAGAGCAATACCTGGCCCATGGGAAGTACTCAGTAAATATTCCTTAAATGTGGAATGATTAATTAATATAGGTACTTTAATATAGAAAGTACAACCTAAAAACTAATTTGGCTTAATGACAAAAACAAGCAAGAAATTACTATTAAATTCATTTCTTTGTTTACTACTGCTAAAGATTAACTTTTTCTGTTAAAATTATTTTTAAAAAATAATTTATTAATCTAATAGACTTTGATCCTTACAGAAAGTATAAGTCTATCAAAAAAATCAATGGAGTAGAGGGGAAATGGTTTTGTGGATAAAACTAAAATTCACATTTTCTATTAAACATGGCAGATACAAGACAAGCATTTATTTCAACTCCCCCCCCCCAAAAAAAAATAGTGTGATGATGGAAAATAGATTTTGTGAAAAGAGCACAAAAACCTATAAGGACAAACAGAACAAAAGGAGAGGATGGGGATGACAACATCAACACAATTTTGCAAGCTCAAAGACAGAAGGATAACCAAAGCAACACAGAAATCAAATGCTATGGAATGGGAGCTTTAGGGGAGAAGAGGAAACCCAAGAAGCAAGCTCTTTTGTCTCATAGGAGCCTGAGAAACACAGGCATTGGAGGCACTACGTGTCTCTGAAGAATGGGCATGCACTAGGGTGATAAGTAGGAAAATTAGTTTGAAATTCATGTAAGAAGCAGTTAAGCACCTAAACCCAGGGATGGCTTTATGGATGTAGAGCCTATACACTTATACAGGGTCTCACACTTAGGAACCTCCCACATGGTATAATGCTCTGCTATTGCCATCATGAAATTCTTAATAATTTTTGAGTAAGTGACTCAACATTGTCATTTTGAATTGGGTTCTACAAATTATGTAGCCAATCCAATCTAAATCCCCTCCCCTAATTCCACACAGCCAGGCATATATCCCTCCTCCACCCCGGCAAAAAACTGAATGATAGGATATTTCAGAGTATTAGGCACAGCTGAAAATAGGAGGCTAAGTGAATTACTTAGAGAACAGTGAATACCGTCCTCCACCAGGCACAGTGAATACTGGCAACCAGACTTACATCCCCAGGCAGAAGATTGCCAGATTCCTCTCAGACGAAACTGAAAGAACAGTTGGAAGTCTTCCAATTAAACAGTTTCTGTTGGATCACCTGACAAGTCCCCATCATGGACATAGAGCTTCTAATCAAATCTTTAGTGTCTCAAGTATAAATGGGAAAGCTAAGGATCATCAGAGATTTGAGGGAAACCTCTATCAGAAACACAGGATTAAAACAAACAAAGACTAAGCAGGAACTCTGAGGATTCATGACACTAATAGTAGAAGAGAAAATTATGTTATAAAATATTATTATTATCTTTAGAGAGATAAGAGAAGCTATTACAGTAATAAAAAAAGAATACTAGTTTTTTTAAAGGAACACTCAGAAAATAAAAAAAAGAACTATTGAAATTAAATATAGATAGGATAAATAAAAAATTCATTAAGACTTATGGAAGATAAGGTGATTTCTGGGTTATTTCTTCAACCAGAAAGCAAAATAAAATAAAACAAACAAACAAAAGAGATGGGAGAGGAGACATAAAATATAAGTTAATGAAAGGATGTGCAGCAGGTTCAAAATCTAAATAACAGAATTTTCAGAAGGAGAAAACAAACAAAAAAGCAGATGGGAAGAAATGATTAAATAAAAAATACTCATACTCAAAAATTCCAAAATCAAAGCCGCTGTGTTCTCAGATTGAAAGTGGCTATTCATTCAGTATATTATTGTAAATTTTCAGAATACCATGGCTGAAGAGAAGGTACCAAAATATGTTCAAAGAGTAGAAAAATAAAACATGTCACAAAAGATTAGGAATCAATATGACATTAGATGTCTCAAAAGCAAAATTGAAAGCTGGAAGACAATGATTAAATGCCTTTGAAATTCTGAAGGAAAATGGTTTTCAGCCTAGAATTCAATTTTCACAGAGTCAAACTATCAACCAAATGTAAGGGTATAAAAAAGGCATTTTCAGATATGCAAATTATTAAGAAATGTATTCCTGTGTACCATTTATTTGAAGTCCACTAGAGAATGTAATATACCAAAATGATATAATAAATCAAGAAAGAGGCAAACATGTGATTCAGGGAACGGAAGATACAACACAAGACAATGAAGTAAAATCCCAAACACAAGATAATGGCATAAAATTCTAGAACTATGCCTGTGTACCAAGACAAGAGAGCAAAAAGATAAATTTAAGCAAGAATATGAAATATTCTAAGTGAAAAAATAAAAATAGAAAATTACCTGATGTTTAGGGGATATATTAAGTGAAGAATTACACTTCTAAATAGAATTTGTAAATGAAAAGTACTTGATATGACAGAGAAAATGAAAGAGCAAGGCAATTACTAACTCTAGGAAAACCAAAAGTAGTGCACCTAGAAATATAATCCTTGTGCTTTACATGGTTCAACTATAAATAACATTCACAGAGCCATCAAAATGTTAAGCATGGATTACTGATTTATGTAAATTTTGATGTAACTGCTTTAGGAGTTTGGGAGGAATGGATATGTTCTTTTCAAGATGGTGGGTTTAGAGGGGTTGGTCAATGGTCAGTAGGGAATATTTAAAATGAGATTTAAAAAAATATAAATATTTAGAAATGTAGTGTCAAATACCAGAAGAAAATGTTAAGGGATTAGTGGTCACCTGTCAAAGACAAGAATCAGGAATAGGGAGAAGTGGAATTAGAAATGCTGATTTTTGTTATGAGCTTTTTAAAGCTGCAAGACATTTAAAACCATGCTCATGTATTCTCTGATTCAAAAAGTAAATTAAACACATAAATCTGTGATTCATATATACTTGCAAAATACTATTATAATTCTATTTAATCCCCAACTGGTAGTGAATGAAATAATGGCAACCTCAAGAGGAACAAATAGGTTGTTTTGGTTGACAGCATAAAGTAAAATGACTATGACTAAATGAATTCATCATTAATTATTTCATTTTATAAACAAAGCTTTAACACAGCTATATATAAAGCATTTGCCATTGTAAAACATCAGCATATGCTCAGAAATGGAGGGTAGCCTAAACATTTTAGGGTATTAATGAGTAGTGGCAGGTTGATATAAATTGCTGAGGTACCAGTTCCACCAAGCTATGGAATTATAATCCAGATCACAGAATTCCCTAAGAAAATAGATTAGCAAAGGGCATCTGATGTGTTAATGTGGCGCAGGAGACAATTTTAATAATAATTGGAGAGAGCCAATGACAAAAGAAAAGGAAATCCAAAATATAACTGAAGTGAAAAGCCAAAGGAAAAGAAAATCAGATATAATGATACATGGCAGCTCCCCAAATAGGATCACCTTAAATCAGTAATTTCAGACTTATTTGGGAGGAGAAAGAAGCACACTAAGGGCTCCAGGAGGGTGCAACGTTTGATCATTGAAACAACAGCCTCTGGAGGGTGGTTATCTTTCCAAGCTTGCAGTTCTAGTAAAGGCTGCCCCAGGTTGTCCTACATTAGGGTGTGGCGGGTACGCGGAAGGCTACCATGCCCATCTCAGCTTCATGTAGAGCAGCTACAGGTTTGCACACTGGGTTTCCAGGTAAGAGTTCTGCTTGAAAAAATTGTTTTATGGCTGAAAACCAAGTTTGAAAAATACTGGTCTACCCCCAGTTTTCTATTTTACAGATCTAGCAATAAAAGCCTTTTAAATAATCACTTACCCAGGGTGAAGAGTAACAAAAATCCGATGGCAGAGTTAGAACCAAGAGCCAGGCTTCCTGCAAGCTAATTAACTTGCTTTCTCCCACACTAATGATCCTGGTTATGTTGCCCTTCTGTTAAAGTAAATATATTTTACCAAAGGGTATATTTATTATTACTTTGTATAATGAGTCTTTAAAACTACACGGTGCATGGGACGCCTGGGTGGCTAAGTAGGTTACGCACCTGACTCTTGATTTTTGCTCAGGTCGTGATCTCACGGTTCATGAGATCAAGCCCCCTATCCGGCTCTGCGCTGACACTGTGGAGCTTGCTTGGGATTCTCTCTGTCTCCCTGTGTCTCTGCTCCTCCCCCCATCTCTCTCTCTTTCTCAAAATAAGTAAACATTAAAGGCATACAGTGAAGAACAAAATGAAAAAAAATACGAGCACCCTAAGTTGAACTCATTCAAATAGTATGCAGCATTTAGTTTTGGTTTTAAACTTGTAATTTAACTAGTAGGTCTTATTCCATTTTAAGCTATATTGACAGTTTTGCCTCCATCTACTCTGTGAGTAGCTTTGTTGAATAAAGTAACTAATTACTTTGTTGCAAATACTACAGCTTGATGATTCATACCAGTAAAGCACTGTCTCTTTAGGGCTTGCTGGTTTGCTGATACATGAATCCTTCTCAGTCTGCTTCTACTCCTGTTCTCTCCCCCTGTCCTCTCTTTCTCCCCTCTAGAGGTTAAGGGACTGAGTTTGTTCCCAGCAGCTCCCTGATTGAAGTATCCACAGTTCCTCCTTTTGTGCACAGAATAACAAAGGAGAGGAGATCATTTTTTTTTGCTTACTTTCTCTATAAAAATGTCTGATTCTCTAAACTAGAAATATTTTTTTCTTAACAACCATAATTATGTCACATACCCCCCCTCTGCAGCAGCTTTAGCTCACTATTTTGACTATCCAAGCAAATAAATTAATTTGCATATGGGAGATAAAATAATCCAACAACTAATTGTTACTCTGTCAAACATCTCTGGTAGAAATAGCTTCTAATACTTTCCCCCACCCGCCACCTTAATATTTTAAAAAGACAACTAAAACATAGCAAGCTATTTTTTTTTTTACAAAACCACCTTTTACATACGGTCCTCTTTTTTTACTTAATATTTTCAAGTTTACATATTTATACTGAGAGAGATCACAAGCAGGGGAGGGGCAGAGAGAAAGGGAAGAGAGAGAATCCCAAGCAGGCCCCATGCTGTTAGCGCAGATCCTGACATGGGGCTTGAACTCACAAACTGTGAGATCATGACCTGAGCCTAAACCAAGAGTCGGACGCTTAACCAACTGAGCCACCCAAGTGCCCCTCCACAGGATCATCTTTAAGGACAAAGCTTGTCATGTGTTTAAAAGAATGTACTAGGTAATTACATTGGTTGCAGCATGCTGAGCAGGATAAAGAGGGGAAGTGGAATTTGAGAAAATGATGAATATTCTATAGCAATACTAATATAAATAAGTTATATGGTATCAGGTGAAGAAGCAACACCAGCACCAAGCTTAAGACCATTATATACTATGAATTTGTGCTGATTAGATTTTTTTCTTGTGTTCTACCTTGGAAAAGATATTAAATCACAAGTCTACTTGGGGATGGGCTGGGTGCTTCTGAGAGGTTATAGCCGAACTGATGACCTGATTAAAGACAAAAAAAAAAAATGCATATTTAAAGGATGACCACTAAATCTTAGTTTTGCCAAGCCTACTTATAAAATGTATTCCAAATGGCTGAGTCTCAGGTAGCTTTCTGAATATCTGACATCAGTCTTCGAAAGAGAAAATTAAACAAAAGTAAATGATAATTTACAGGATGATCTTTTGCTGTATAAAAGTATCCTGCTGATAATTGAAAGGCAAATTTTGAGATATGTAAATGCTGTCATTCATGGAGAAAATTAACTCGAATGTGTTTCCTTTTTTGGGGGTTGTATGGTTTCATAATGAATAAGTTCTCCTCTGCTGAGATGCAAAACAATCTGCAATCTTAAGGAAAAAATAATTATTTTAGTAATTTTAATTTAAAAAAAATCCCAAGAACTCCACAACTTCCATGGGAATTTGGTGTTTCCAGGAGGAAATAACACATTATCGTTGGGGGGGGGGGTGTTGAACAGCCCCCAGGGTGCTCTTACTTCCTAGCTTTCCTGCTGACCAGCTGCTGGACCCAGATTGTATTAAGAGCAGTGATAATTAATTGTGCTGTCTCTTAACTCAGAAGGACTCTGGTAGGGTTGTAATGAAGTAATACTGCCAAGTATTTAGTTTTCTTTTTTTCTTTTTCAAGGAAAGTTATAATACTAATACATGATAATTATGTTGTATACACCAATACATAGGACAATATTCCCTGAATTTGTATTCAACTTCATTGAAAGAGCATAAATCGTTCAGGGCTTGTTTGGTGACTTGGTGAAAATAAAAATTACTGCTTTTAAACGGTGAAAACGCAGCCAGTCGTCAGTAATGTGTTTAGTTAACACATGCAGCATCAGCAAACTAATGAAGTTAACAGCACAGCCTGTGTTGAAGAAGAGAAGAACTTTTGTTACAAGCTATCAGTTTTGTTTGCTGATTAAGATTGAGGTTTATTCTCTTTGTCAGCATCATAGGGCTATTCCTCTCCTTGCTACCTTATTTTATTTATTTATTTTAATGTTTATTTATTTTTGAGAGAGACAAAGTATGAGTGGGGGGAGGGTCAGAGAAAGAGGAGACACAGAATCCGAAGCAGGCTCCAGGCTCTGAGCTGTCAGCACAGAGCCTGACACGGGGCTTGAACCCACAAACCTCAAGATCATGACCTGAGCCAAAGTTGGATGCTTATCCAACTGAGTCATCCAGGTACCCCTCCTTATTACTTTTAAATTAACTACTGTGCTATTGTTCTTGGAGCTTTGTGATCCTCTTTATTTTATTTTATTTTATTTTATTTTATTTTATTTTATTTTATTTTTTATTAAAAAAATTTATTTTATTGTTTATTTATTTTTGAGAGAGAGAGAGAGAGCAGGGGAGGGGAAGAGAGAGGGAGACAGAATCTGAAGCAGGCTCCAAACTCTGAGCCTGATGCAGGGCTCGAACCCACGAACCGTGAGATCGTGACCAGAGCCCAACTCAGACGCTTAACCGACTGAGCCACCCAGGCGCCCCAATTTTTATTTTATTTTTTAAATGTTTGTTTATTTTTGAGAGAGAGAGTGACAGACAGACAGACAGACACAGCAGGGGAGGGGCAGAGAGAGAGGGGGAAAGAGGATCCGAAGTGGGATCTTCACTGACAGTAGCCAGCCTGATGCAGGGCTCAAACTCACAGCTCACGAACTGCAAGATCATGACCTGAGCCAAAGTTGGACACTTAACCGACAGAGCAACCCAGGTGTCCCTGTGGTCCTTTTTAAACTAATTTCTTGTATGCCCATCAGTTTAGGCCCAATCAGAGAAGCAGAACCAGTGGGGATTTGTTGCTGAGCTGGATCTTGCCTCATCAGGGAAGTTGATTCAGTCATCTTCATGAGATAGTTGTCCTTGTTTCTGACACTGGAGATTGAAGTCCACAGGGCTGCCTCCACAAAGTCTCCCAAACTGGATGACTTGAAATAACAGAAATATGTTGTCTCACAGTTCTAGAGGCCAGCAGTCTGAAACCAAGGTGTTAGTTTGGTTGGTTCCTTCTTGGGAGCTTCTGGTGACTTGCCAGCAATCTTCTACTTCCCTGGGCCTTTAGGTGTATGACTTCAGTCCTGTACCTTCACATGGCAGTCTTCCTGTGTGTCTTCACATACTCTTCCCTTGGGCATGTCTCTTTCCAAACCTCCCCTTTGTAGAAGGATACAAGTCATATTGGATTAGGGCCCACCGTCATGACCTCACTCTGACTGGATTATCTCTGTAAAGACCCCATTTCCAATCAAGGTCACATGCTGGGGTACTGGGGCTACGCTGGGGAGAGCAAGAACAAGCTGGGACCCACAAGTATGAGCTGGAACGAAACCATGTTGGTTCTCACCACCTCTGATTTTGATGTTCTAGGAATCCTGCAGGGGAAGATATGCTTCATCATGGAGCTAAACACTCACCTGGTGTAGGAGTCAGAGGAGATGAAGGAGGTTCCAGGGAAGGGTAAGGCAGTCGCTGGCCTGTCTGCTGCCCCACTCCAATGAAGTGAGCCAGCAGATATAGGCTGTGTGCTAGAAATGGCTGCTGCTTCTCTTTGGACCTCCATATTGCACTCAAGAACCTCTCTCTGGTGGCCGCCACATAAGCCAGAAACATACAGGAAAGGGAATTCTGGGAACTGTAGTTCAGTCTAGCCAGATTGGCGCCTAACAAAGCCACCACTCTAAAGACTTTACATACTCACTATTGAATATCTGATAATATGAATGATGATAATTAAGAAACCAAGTTGTTCCCAAGCATATATACCAAACCCTCCCAACTCAGACATGGAAAAGGCATTCACCACAATTCATCAGTCACCCAAAAAGTTTTAACTGGATTACTGAACACTAAATCCACCAGTTTAATTTGCCTTTATGCCATCAACTATTAGGAAAGGACTTGAAACCCATCAAACCAAAAGATCTTAAGGTTGCATTCCGTTGAATTAGGTAAATTTGGAAACAAAAAAAAAAAATCAGAGAGTTTCCTCTCTTGGTAGTCTTATTAGCAGAGGGGTACATACAATGGGTAATCACACAGGCTTTGGAACAGATGGACTCAAGTTTCAAACACAGTCCTGCCCCTTAGCAGTGTGACACTTCAGGAAAATTCTTTTCATCTCTCCCTCTCTCTATTGTATTCCCAGTCCATAAGTATATGGATAACCTTAATAGTTTCCTCAGAGGGTCACTGTGTGATTGAAATGAGGAAATAGATATGAGGAACTTGGCACAAACTGGACATGTAGTAAGTGTTAATGCAATGTTGGCTTATCTCTTCCTTCTTTTCTTCTGCCTGCCTCTCCTCTTTCTTCTTTCCTTTTCCCTTAACTTTGAGAACAACAAAATGGGTGTCTTGAGTTCCTCATAGCACAAACTTTGCTTTTCTACAACATGTGTGCAACCTAAGTCTTATGGACAATAAGACAAGGGAGTCTTTAAATACCAACCTATTTCGGAGACCAGGAGTGGGTGGTTTTTGAAGTAGCATCTCTGAGAGCAGTTGGGAATGGAAATGCTTATTTCTAAGACAACAAAAGGGAGAAAATGTTCCATTTGAAAATACTGCATGATGAGTAAACATGGTGAACTTTTTCTAGAGAGGTCCTTGAAATTTCTTTGGGCAGAATTTAAAGAACAAAATTAAATGGTAATGAATTTCCTTCCTCCCAGAAAATGGAAAGTATGTTCTCAGGCCTTTCTTCTCTCTGTTTGTATTCTCCACAAATACAAAGCCTTCCCTCTTCACAGGCCCCACTCAAGCCCACCACTCAGTCCAGCGCTCTCTCTCCTCTCATAAGTCACATCCGTTGTCAGTAACCGCTCACGTGAGCATGTACTAGAATCTTCTGTTATCACTGACCCCTGGGTGTGCTGTCCATGTCTTCTCTCCTTATCCTGTAAGCCCCATGACAGTAGAGGCTTCATCAAACATTTCATTTACTGAACGCATAAAGTAGTCAAGGTGCTTAGGATGGATGGACTCTAATAAAAATGATGTGGAATGGAAAAGAAAGGATTGGAAAAAGAGAGAACAGATCAGAAGATGTGGAACAGAGTGGAAAACAATGAAAAAGAAGCTCATGGGGAGTCTCTGAAATCTTTCCAGATGCCACTGCTTGAGACAGTATAAAGCAATGACCTTGGCTGGCTGATGTTACTGTTGCCCAGTAGAACCCGCATTTCCAGAGTCATCAGGTGCATCTGAAATGCACTTGTCTCCTGCATTGAGCATTGGTTCCACACATGTTTATCAATTTTACTGCGGCTCCTTCTAGTCTTTCAAACTTCTCTAACCATTACCCTCTCCACTAAGAGAACACATGCTAATATACTAATGCAGTAAGACCTCACAGACACAGATTGCTGAGAAAATATTTTTTAGAAAACAGACAGACAAAAAGGATATTCTACATTTATTTTTATCACCTCTTTCTCAGAGATTCTCAAAAGAGGGGCATAGACTCATTCTTACAATAAACTTACCAAATTATTAAAAGATACTTAAAACAAATATACACAAATGCCAACTCTCCCAAATCACCTCTGTGAAATTTACTAACTCTTTAAACTCAAACTCAATTTTATAACCCTTTATAAAGAAGCCAGCAATTTGAAGTAGTGGGTTGGAGGAAAGAACCATAAAATTTCAATGAATTCATCCCAAAAATGTTGTATTGTGCCGGGACCTTTCTACAGGAGACAGTGCGTTGTTTGGACTGCTACAATTTTAAAAGATGTCTTTGAAAAGGAAAGGCATAGATTTTCATAGCAGCTAATTCTAGACAAAGACTGAGGCCAACAGTTATTTTAGTTCAACCTAATTTAATGTCACAGTGGTAGGTCTGATTTATTTATTTATTTACTAATTTAAAGAGGCTGCTCCTCCACTGAAAGAGGTTGTATGCTTAGAAATGGATAATGTTGGCAAAGCATGGAAAAGTTCTCTCTCTCTCTCTCTTTTTTTTTCCCTGAAAACAATAACCTACATTTAATGGTAAGAAATCACCAGCAAATTCCATTATGTTTGTGGGCTTGACATGTGGTGCTTATTAAGTGTAGGAACAAAGCCACTTTATACATCATAATGTTCACATTACAAATTCGCTGCTCATAATGGTGCTGCAAGTGTATGTGCAATTTTTCTGAACTTATGAAATATATTTCTGACACCTCAGGTATTGATGTATGCACGCATGATATTGTCCCAGTGCAGTAGGGAGACTTAACTGATGTCTGCAAGATTTGATTTATTACAAGTAAATATGATTGCCTTCATAATCTGATTTTATTATGTTCGGGGCTCTCGCAGGTAAACTTTTAGTAGAAGGAAGAAGGCCAATTTTATTAAACCAGTGTGTGTTCCTATGAACCATAGAATTTCTTGTCAAGGGGGGAAGGGGGACTGCTGATCCAGAAAGCGTATTGAAAATTTCAAAAAGAAGGATTTACTTCCAGCATTCCCGATATCCTATGTTCTCAATCCCTGCAACTACTTCAGATGTGGTCTTGCTATTCTGAACTTTATATTGCTTTCTTAAAAGCCAAATTAAAGTAAAACACACCTATCTGAGGTCAAGAGTAAATATACCTAGGGGATAGACATACCATCTCAACAAATTTTGGCACTAAGAATTTTTCTCTTTTGTTATGGAGACAAAGAGATCTAATGAATTTGAAAGAATTTGTATTACCATTGATACTTTCAAAGCTGTTCATTGGTAGGACTCCAAATATCAGGGCCACTGCTTTGCTGTAGCAACAACTCAAAGAATTAAACGTAAGTCATCCCAGAATCAGAGATGAACCTGGGCCCAGTGCTCTAGGTGAAGGACATAAGTAGAAACAGGGATAGTAAGTAGGAAAGGACTGAATAAAGTAGGAGACCTGTCCAACTCACCCTTTAATGAAGACTAGATACAAGGACCTTCCCAGGACAATTATATACAATCTTATTCAAAGTGTAGAAGAATAAAAATTATTGACTTGAGAGTTTGCAAACTTGCCCCTTCCTCTGCCCACTGAAAAAAAGATCCTGGCCTTACTTTCTTCTTCTTCCCTAACTTGTTGATAAAGTTTCTGCTACTTCATTGCCAGCATCACCAGGGTAGTCATTCAGGCTTTTGTAATCCAGAGTAAAAGAA
Source organism: Lynx rufus (assembly GCF_022079265.1). NCBI lineage: Eukaryota > Metazoa > Chordata > Mammalia > Carnivora > Felidae > Lynx > Lynx rufus. The sequence goes on from NW_025814824.1 coordinate 20,670,503, forward strand.
GAGAGAGAAGGGTAGAATAAAAGGAAAGAGTGAGGTAGAAAAAGAAGGAATGCATTGGCTTGAGTTAAGGAAAAGCTTTTCTGGGGGTGGAGGGTGGGGAGGAGGACAGGACCTTTTTAAGGAGTTTGCAAGTAAATCAGTCAAGAGCACCTGAGGGGCACCTGGGTCGTTCAGTCAGCTGAACATCCAGTCATGAGTTCAAGCCCCACATGGAGTTCTCTGCTGTCAGCATAGAGCCTGCTCAGATCCCCCCCACCAGTCCCTCCCCTGCTTGTACTTGCGCTGTGTCTCAAAAACAAATTAAAACATCAAAAAAAAAAAAGTGCACCTCAGTGGTGTAAACTAAGTTGTTAGGAGAGAAAATAAAGGTAGGAATGTTATGCTATGAACTATGAATGTCCTTCACTGTTTTCAAGAAATACAAGGGAAGGACCTAAATTAATTTTCAGTTACTTTTCTTTGATGGTCTGAGTTTCTTGAATGAAATGTGTTTCAAGACTGTGGCCCCGAATCTAATAAGATCACATGTGTATGATACGGTCAAAATATTGTCATTTATCTTCCATGAAGTGGACATCACAGCATAGGGTAACCAAGTAGATAATGCAACCATTACCAGTGAAAGAGCCATGACAAGGAGTTTAATGAAGATGCCCAGAGAGGGCTGAAACAATGAGACAAGGTCTTTTTTGGTTTTCACTATAAAGGGGACTAGAATATACCTCTTTGGCATATGGAATATTTTGAGCTAAATGGCGAGTACAGGAAAAGCTGTAAAAACAGAACACAGTTTTACTTTTGTAAAAGAAATTTACACTTATAAAGGAAATTTCCATGTGTAAAGATGTCTTCCTCTCCCTTGCCAGGAAGATGAAGACTTTAATAATTCTTCGTGATGGAGAAAGTCTAGAAAATAGTTCCAATAATGAAAAGTAAAGATTTATGCACCCAGTGAAGAACAGGAATCAGGAGGTAAGAAATCAAAGCCAATATAGTAGTTCCAGCTCTTCAGAGGTCATGATATAATAATTATAAGACAAAATAAATATTGTACTTCATAAGTTGTTTTTTTTAATTATTTTGGTAGTTTTTTTCTTTTGATATTGTCTTTGATTATATCACTACTTTTGTTTCCCTTAGTGAAGTTTCCTTTGAAATGCCAACCACATTGAGGGACAAACAAAGAAGAGTTGGGGTTTGTATTAAAGGAGAATGTTAAAGGGGACTCTGAGACCCCTGGCAGTTGACCATGCTGACAGTTTTAAAATTCCCAAAGGGACAATTGCAACTTAGGGGCAGGAGTGAAGGACCAGGGTCTAATCACGTCCTCATTCCCTACTTGAAGAGTCTCCTTCTTGATTTCAAATCTAAAGGTGATTTTAAACTATGTTTATCGAGAGAAGCTATACACTAAAGATGCCCTCAACATTCAATCATAACAACCACCACTTTACTTGGGATATCACTAAAGCAAAATGGTGGAGCTATTGTGTCTTCAGCTTGCCCAGTCTGTACTCACTGCCTCCTTAAGCTAGGTCCTTCTTTCTTTTGTCCTGACAAAGCAGCCAATTACTTAAACCTGATTTTACCTAGATTTGGAATAACATTGTTGAGAGTGAATAGGGGAAGGCAGTGTGATCTGTCCCCAGTTATTGTTTAAGTTAGAAAGCTGCTATCTAACATTACCAAGACTTTTATCTTCAGATTTTATATTCGAGACACATCTTCTAGCTTCTTATTGCCCTCTACAAAGTAGCAACTTCTTTTTGCCTTAATTGAAATGTATTGTGTTCTGTATCATATCTCGTATTTCCTGCAGCAGGAGTTCCCAGTTGGGGATCTCTCTGTAAACACATTGAGTATTGATGGCCCATACATCAAGGGTTTCCATATGAGCGGCTGTGTGCTTGGGAGAGATGGGATGCACATTTAAGACGAGGCACGCTTCTGAGTGGGACCACAGTGCTTTTCTCACGCTGCACTACCATAGACCCAGAGTGTGGCTTTCTGTCAACCTAGCGGGGACTGTGATGAAACATAGTTGCCACATAGGAGGCAAAGAACCATAGCCTCCTATGTGGATGAAGTCTTGTATACTTACTTCATTGACATGGACTATTTACTACCAGATTTTGATTGTAGTAAAGTAGTGGTTATATGTGCCTCTCTGGTGGCACCTTCCATATATCAGTGTCTCTGTGATAAAAGTAAACTGAAAAGAGATTTATGGGCAGGTGAGTATAGAATATGTATGTACATGTGCAAGATGTAGGCATGTATAAAAATGCTTGTTCTTAACTGTGTCCAGAAAAACCCAGATATTAATGATTTGGGGTTATCTGTAATTTTGCATTCCCAACTTTTCCTCCATTAGTGAGAATAAAACCTAAAAACAGGTTTTTATGAACTTATAGATGCCAGCTGGGTGTATGGTAGATTTTTACCTTTAGGATATTATTTAAAGAGATCTTAAAGCAAACCCTTCCTTGGCAATAAAACAAAAAACAAGAGAAGAAACAAACAAACAAAAAACGAAAAACCTTCCTCTGCAGACGTCTGTGATTTCACTATTATCTATATGCTCTCATGGGCTAAGCATCTCCTGGAATATAATTACTGACTATCTAGCATCTCATAACTTAGTGTATAACTAAGTGTATTATCCTTCTTTGGAAAACTCCAAAGAGTGATGGTAGGAATGAGAGAACTGAAACTCTATCAAGGAAACTTTTCTATATCCCATTTTGCCCCAGACATCCTTATACCAGCCTCTGCTTTAAGAAATCGTGGCCATACAATCTATAGGTGTATGGTGTAGATACCTTGAAATATTCTGACTTTCCCATACATGTTTAAAAGAACAGCTACTTTAGAGATTATAGAGCAGGATTAAACTCTAAACATTTTGCCTTTTAAGCAAATATCTCCATCCTGAACAGGCTAATTTCACCTTACTAGGATTGCATATATTAGCCTCCAAGGACCAAAAGGAAGGGACAGTGTTGCAAGTAACAGAAAAGAAAACTTTAATGGCTTAAACAAGTTGGGAGGAATTTACTTAGGTCAATAATAATTCTGGAGATGTGTGCTGCTCAGTGATATCCAGTACCACATGATTTTACCTCATAGTCACAAGACAACTACTGTGGTTCTCGTCTTCATTCAAGGCAGGAAGAAGGAGAACGGTCATTGATTTTATCAGGAAAAGCAAAAGTCTTCTTAGAACTCCCAGCAAATGTCTTCTTAGGATCTTTTGGCCGGAAGTGTGTCATGTGGCCAAACCTACCTGCAAAGGATGTTGGGAAAGTGGTAATCTCTCTTGATACTGGATGCAATGCTACCCGTACCCCCTTCAAAAACTACACATTAGCTTTTTATTTTTTTAATGTTTACTTATTTATTTTGAGGGAGAGTGAGCGAGTGGGATAAGGGCAGAAAGAGAGAGAGAGAAGCCCAAGCAGGTTCCGTGCTGTTAGTGCAGAGCCAGACCCAGGGCTCTATCTCATGAAGTGTGAGATCATGACCTGAGCCAAAATCAAGAGTAGGACATTTAACCATCTGAGCCACCCAGGCGCCCTGACACATTGGCTTTTTGTTAGCAATAAAGAAGGGGGTGGAGATATATGGGGCAAATAATAATATCACAGATGAGAATTCCACCCCCGTTCTCAAAAAAATCAGATTGCATAACAGTTTACTGTGAACTGTCACGTGAGGTTTCACAAAAAAGGAAAAGGTCTGAGAAGTCATCTAGTCCACTTCATTTTATAGACAAGAAAGCCAAGGTGTTGAGAGGTTCACTCTCACAAAGCCCCTCATCTACCTGAGCCTAGAAGCTGGCTTTCCTAGCTACCATGCTTAAATACCTCCCCTCCTGTCTTAATATCTTCTTACAATTCTTTTTCAGATGCACATCACTCTACTTGCAAAAAACATACAGAAATCCATTGTGCCCTTGCCCAAATCCCTTCTTTTAGAACCCAGTAATTGGAACTCCCACCTTTGCTATGGAAATGGCAACAAGTACTTAGCATGCAGTATTCATTTATTCAAGAGAATGATGAAATGGTATAGCCATCCCAGATAAGTCACAGAAGGCAGAGATTGGCCCTTCCCTATTAGCTGCCACTGTTCCTTAGAGAAGATTAAGCGGGGTGGGAGTGCATAAGGGGAAAAGCCAGGCTTTATAACGAAACATACTTGGTCATTTTTTGTTAACTCTGACCTCTCGGGTAGCAGCCATTCTCCTTCATTGCTCAGAATATGCTCAGAGGTAAGAAATACAAATATAATATTGGTTTTACGTCTCTTTGTCTCCCCAAATTTCCTATAACCAGAGTTCTTATTAAATCTGCATAACGCTGCCAGAAAAGCAGGGTTGAAAAGCTACCCACGTTCCCAAACAGAAAATCTCTGCAGCAAAACTAATCACAGACTCAAGCACATTTGGAATGGTTAACAGCTCAAAAGGAAAATTAAACTCAACAGTATAACTAATCCAAGACAATCAACCTTGATTGTCACAACACAGACATGTACCAAGGCAACCTAAGAATGAAAAGAGAAAAGACTCTGCCCTTGAAAAAAGTGACACAAATGTAAGAGGAGTAGGTGTGGTTGAGAGGTATGTCCCCATCATATCTTGACCTATTTTAGCCACTTGCTTTGGGACGTTTGTCAGGTCACTTATGTCTCTGCTGATAATCTATAATACTGAGATTGGTCTATGGTAATTTTAGTCTCCCAAACTCTTCATTACTAGTCACTTGCTGAACTCCTCATTCTCTAAGAGGTAGAGAATACAGTTCAAATGCCACTTCCTCCAAAAAATCTCCTGGATTTTCCTAGGATGAGTTATTTCCTACTTCTGGCCTCACCGTGCACAGCTCAGGAACAAAACCTTTCAAACTGTATCATATTATGTCAATTTTTTTCCATTTTCCTTATTAAACTGTGAAAATGGGTATTTATGTAACCATCTCAGGCCAAGGCCAGACATAGGAGGTCTTGATGACTTTTCCGAGTGGATAAAATTGAACTGTGAGTGAGTAAATTTGGTAGCTGTCTATGAGGTGTCATTTAATGGTGTCTGGCCAAATTCCCCTTCCTCAAAATATCCCCATTAGCCTCTGACTCCTCCAGAACCCTCTTTCAGAGTTAATGGCTTTGGGTTTTCAAAGTTTGTTTTTTGGTTTGTTGTTTCATTTTTTTTTTTTCAAGATACCTCTATTAAAAATCAGATCTTCCTGGAAAGGAAATCAAGCCTTAAATCTTTACCACATTCACTCATTTACTTACTCAACATGCATTTTAGATCCCTGCCAGTGGACCCCATGGCTCGTTTCAATTTTTGACAGGGAACACACTTCTGCAGGATGTAAACAGCACCTCAGGAACATACCAGAAATTAGGAAGAGAAAACTCAAAGGAAACATTGAAATAGACATCCCAACTACACCAAGAAGACCTTTATTCTTTGGAATTATAAAAACAACTAGAAGATTCTTTTATACAAGAATAAAAGAATCACATCTCTGCCCCCAGGTAATTACCTGGGACTGTTATCTTAGAATCCACGCTGATAGTGTGGAGCCTGTTGTGGGGCTTGAACTCACAAACTACAAGTTCATGACCTGAGCTGAAATCAAGAGTTAGACACTTAACCGACTGAGCCACCCAGGCATCCCCTTCCTTCACCTTTAAAATTGGAAGCAATCCTCCATTAGTTCATACCAGAAACTTCTCAGAAGTTAACCATTAAGTAGAAAAAAATTAATGAGCAGATACTGACTGGTAAATGAGAGACAAAAGCACTGAGTTTAGAATACATGAATTCCTATTTCCAAAAAAGAGGGTCTTCAGGGGGAAAAAAAATCTTTGTAGTAAAAAGTACATACAACAAAAATGATAGTATCGATAAATGACATGATAATCTCACTAAATTAATATGGTTTTTAACAAAATTGTGAGTAGTAAAAAACAGCTGACAATAATTCCTTTTCATTTCTTCAGCCATATTAATAACTAAGCAGGTAGGTAAAACTAAAAGTGTATTTACTCTGCAAACAAGACCCACGAACAAGGCATAAATATTACACAAGGTGGTGTGAAATGTAATAGACTTTAGTTTTCATTCAACAAGGCACCTATACATAATCCATTGGCAAATTAGTTTCTTTTTGAAACTCTTGCTGAGCTTGTCATTTCTAATTAATGAGAATTTAGTATATATTCTACTGTAACCATGATAAACCCTTTTTCTATAAAATGGATGCTGTAATGAACAAAACTCTGTGTGCCCTTTCTCTGCATTCTTCCCACAACAGGATTTAAGGAACTTGGGTCTGGCGTGTCAGACCCAAAAAAAAAAAAAAGAAACAACAAACCAAAAAACAAGACTCAAGTTGAACACACTGAGTATTCAACTTCTTGGCACGGGCCGACTGGGCATTGAAAAAACGTGAAAAGATTCACGGTGTGTGTGGGGGTAAAGCAATTATTGAGAGCCTTTTACCCCACCCCAGACAGGGAGACATGCCAGAGAGCATGGGCTCATTTAATGACCACAAGGACATTTTGTCCAGAGAGAAGACAGACCTTAAAGGGACATAAATGGGCAATTTAGAGAAGAGGGAGCTCAAAGGTTAATGGGCTCAAACCAGAAATCAGAGAAATGCAAATTACGAGAGCAATGAGCTATCTTTTTACAACCGTCAGAATGATACAACTCAGCTGGCCAATGCAAGTATTTGTGAAGATGTGTGGATTTGGGGATTTTCGTGCCCAGCTGGGGGAAAATGGGCCATTTCCTCGATTCTGGAGAGCAACCTGGTACTACCCAGTCAAATTAAGTTTGTGCGTATCCAGATATACATTCTGCTCCCAAATATATATGGCAAAGACATTCTTACACAGGGCCACAGGAGATATGAGGCTGATCATGGCACCTTAGTCGTGGTAATAGACTTGGAAGCACTGTGGATGCCCATCAAGGGAAGAGAGAATAACGAATTATGGCGGACATGCGCAACAGTACTCTGGAGAATGGGAAAGCCACGTTTATGTTTGTGCATTGACTATCCACGTAATAACATGGATGAATCTTAAAAACACAAGGCCCATGTAAAAGCCTTCACACGAGTGTTTAGAGCAGCTGAATGCCAAACTTGGAATTAACCATAATGCCAAAACTTGGAATTAACCAATGTTCTCCAATAGGAGAATGGATAAACAAACTGTGGTAGATGCAGACAATGGGATATTACCTGGCGCTAAATGAGCTATCAAGCCATGAGAAGACATGGAGAAAACCGAAATGCGTGTGTCCAGTGAAAGAAGCCAATTTGAAAGGCCACATATAATTCCAAGTATATGACATCCTGGAAAACTATGGAGACGATAAAAATGTCAGTGGTTGCCAGGGATTAAGGGGCAGGGAGGAATGACAGGCAGAGCACAAGAGATTTCTAGGGCAGTAAAATGCCTGTGGATGATATTAGAATGATGGTACATACCATTACACATTTGTCAAAACCCACAGAATGTACAATAGCAAGAGTGAACCTTAATGTAGACTATTGGCCTTAGTTAATAATAATGTATCAATGTTTGCTTATCAGTTATATATTTTTTTAACGCTTTTATTTATTTTTGAGGCAGAGAGAGACAGAGCATGAGCAGGGGAGGGGCAGAGAGAGAGGGAGACACAGAATCCGAAGCAGGCTCCAGGCTCTGAGCCGTCAGCACAGAGCCTGACGCGGGGCTCGAACTCACGGACTGTGAGATCATGACCTGCGCTGAAGTCGGACGCTTAATGAACTGAGCCACCCCGGCGCCCCTGCTTATCAGTTATAAAAAACATACCACATTAATGCAAGTTGTTAATAGGAGAATCTTGGAAGCACAAGTAGAAGAAGAATGGAGAAGGAGTATATGGAAGCAGTGTATTTTCCACTCAATTTTTTGTAACCTGAGACTGCCCTAAAAAATAGTAATTATAAAATAATTATTTAAAATATTAATTAATTAAAAATGGTGTCGAGTTAAAAGAGGAAATAGGTTGTGATATGCCAGATATTGTTCACATAAATTAAAAACGTGTGCAGAAAACAATACATCTTTTATAAAAACACGCGCAAGTAAAATGATGTGTGTTTTGAAACTAACGAGAAGGGTTGCCTAATGAAGAGGGGAAGAGAAAGGGTGTGTGGGCTGTAAGTAAGGGGAAAGGAGGAAAGAAAGGCAACAAGGAGACCATGTGCACAAGTCCTCAGTGTGTACTGTGAACTGGGGAATATGAGGAAGCCATCCCTCTGCACATACAGTGCAAAAACAAACATAGCTTGAGGAACTGCAGGGAAAGCAGTTCTGGAAAAGTCCAGACGAAGCCTGGCTGTGTGCCTTGGTGGCTGTCGACTTATATGGTGGCTGAGTTGTGGAGTGTAATAGGCTAGGGCAGAGGTTTGCAAATCTAGGAATACTCTTTCCTGATTGACTTCTTCCTGATCAATTTCTCATGAAAGCTGCTATACAGGAGATGTAGAGTTTTAAACAACGAAAAGCCTGGGAAGCAAGTTACAATCTGTCTTTTTAGGATGGTTTCTTTTAAGAAATGAGTTCTTAAAAACTGGATACTGTAACTAACAATTTTGCAAGCTTCTGCAAGCAGAGGAAAGAACCTACCAGTGTATTTGTGTGTATTCCAAGATTGAACCTGTGCATTATATTTCAAAATTCCCACGCGAGAGTTAATGGATCGCAGGGTCGTAAGGTATCATTTATTGGTTGGGCATATATAGACTCACCTCTACTGGTAAGCATAGTTTTCCAAGCAAATATTTACAAATATTGATTCTAACCCTGATGTTAGATATTCAAGGTGGGAATAACAAACATTTAAGGAAAGCATGTCTCGATATTTCTGTTAATTGGAAAGGGAAAGTTAACCTATAATCCAACTACATCTGTGCTATTTTACACTCATCCCACATATTCTGCATTTCCCAGCATTTTGGCTTAAACGGTGGTTGCGGTCCGGGGGTGAGAAAAATGGAGTAGGGCAGCAGTTCCCAAAAGGAGGCTTCTTTGATGGAGATAGTGGTCCATGGGCAGTGGGCACTGACCCAAAAGCATTGTGAAACTTTCTATATTTCCACTGCTATTTAGATGGTATTTGCATGACTTCTCAAATGGCAGAGCCCAGTTGGCAGTGGTAAGGCTTGGCTGTGAAGTCAGGCTTTCTGTGGCTTTTGAACTCTCGTACTGGCTGTATAGCAAACCAGTGTAGCCATGAGAAAATCTCATAAAAGGAAGCAAAATTTTCTAGTTTTATAATGAGCTGCATATAATCAGGGGCCGAGAAAAAAGGCAGGGGAGAGCAAAATGGCTCTTTGCCCCACTGATGCATAGCCATTCCAATGAGTTTTTTCCACCATCCTTTCTTCTTCCCAGGAAACCTTCATAGGTAAGGACAGGGATGTGCACTCCTGTCTTTCCCCTTGGAAGATCTGCTTATATACCCAGATTAGGGACATAGATTGAGACGAGGAGATGCCATGTGCTAAGATATATGGCACCTATATGACTGTACTGAATAACTAAAAGAGTACTGGACTTAGATTAAGAAACTAAATTTGAACCCCCTAAACGGACAAGCACAACCATGACTCAGGGAGATTGTATTTGCAGATCCTTTGCCTAAAAGACTATTCCCCTAGCTACCTCCCTCATTTCATTCAGGTCTGTTCAAATGCTACCTCATCAGAATGGATGTCCCTGACATCTTTCATCATCCTGTGTCTCCAGACCCTGCTAATTTTCTTCAGAGCACTTTTCACCCTTTATATAGTATACATTTGTTTATTATTGCTTTGTTATATGTCTTTCCCCAACAAAAATGTGAGTTCCGTGAGAGCAAATTTCCCAAGACTGGGAACCTTGGCTTGGGATATACTAGGCACTCAGTTAAGACTTGTTTAAGAATGAACATGTCCCAACGATAATGTAGTTCAGCTCTATAACTGTGGGCAAGTCACATATCTCCTGATTTGTTACAAGTGAAATATGAGTTAAAACCATGTATTCTGGGGGCACTTGGGTGGCTCAGTCAGTTTAAGTATCTGACTCTTCATTTCGGCTCAGGTCATGATCTCATGGTTCATGGGATCAAGCCCTGCCTCAGGCTCTGCGCTGACAGCACGGAGCCTGCTTGGGATTCCCCCCGCCCCCCATCCCCACTTTCCCTCTGTCTCTCAAAATAAATAAATTTTTGGGGCGCCTGGGTGGCGCAGTCGGTTAAGCGTCCGACTTCAGCCAGGTCACGATCTCGCGGTCCGTGAGTTCGAGCCCCGCGTCAGGCTCTGGGCTGATGGCTCAGAGCCTGGAGCCTGTTTCCGATTCTGTGTCTCCCTCTCTCTCTGCCCCTCCCCCGTTCATGCTCTGTCTCTCTCTGTCCCAAAAATAAATAAAAGAAAAAAAAAAAACTTAAAAAAAAAATAAATAAATTTTTTTTTTCAAAAAAAGGTATATTCTGCCCACATCCTGGAATCTGTATGCTGTGTACTATAAATCTGAGGGATCAATCCCTTAGATTTCTGGTGTTCCTTGACTTTATTTCTCAGAGAAGGCATCGTATTTCTCAGACCTTTATTTCTCGGGTCTGGCATCGTAACACTGGGAGATGTGTAGCGCTAACCAGGTAAGATAGGAGCTGTGCTTATCACTCCGTGAAAGAAGAGGCAGCAAAGAAATTTCCCCCCAAAAAGCAGCTTAACATGGAGCTCCGTGTGCCCTCTGCTCTTGCTCCTGCCCCCCACCCTGTTGAGAGCCCCGCCCACCATGGCTCCTACCACATACCCGGGTGTGGTGGCTGTGAGGGTCTGTCACCCAGAGGGTAACCTTGTTGCTTTGTGGTTTAGCCTCATGTTATCCACACTAAGAGGATAAGCGATATTGTCTTTTCAGCTGAGCAGTGCCTCGGGGAAGGAAGGCATTTGTAGGGAGGTCTACAGTTACCCTGTCCTTTTGCTGTTGAAAGACTGAATTATGGAAGCAGTTGCAGCAGTCTGTACCTTTTTCCTTATTTGTAAACTCTGTGTGTGTGTGTGTGTGTGCATGTGTGTGTGTGCGGACACGCGTGCACGTGTGTGTGTGAATCATGGAGAGCAACACACAAAGCCCGCGGGGGAACAGTGACAAACTCCTGATTCTTCCTGTTCTTGGTCACCTAAGCCTGTGTTTCTCACCTTGGGCCTAACACAACTCTCAAATCGGAAACTCTGGGATGGGCCCTGAATATCATTATTGAAAACAAACAGACAAATAAACGTATCTGTGATTTAAAAAATTTTTTTTCAACGTTTATTTATTTTGGGGACAGAGAGAGACAGAGCATGAACGGGCAAGGGGCAGAGAGAGAGGGAGACACAGAATCGGAAACAGGCTCCAGGCTCTGAGCCGTCAGCCCAGAGCCCCACGCGGGGCTCGAACTCACGGACCGCGAGATCGTGACCTGGCTGAAGTCGGACGCGTAACCGACTGCGCCACCCAGGCGCCCCGACGTATCTGTGATTTTAAGGTGCATTTCTGGATTGTGATCCACTAGGCTAAATCAAGCACAAACAGTTGAGCCAAAAAAAAAAAAAAAAAAAAAATTAGGGGGGCATTCAGCAGAAGAGGAATACCATATCCCCTCAAAAGACATTAAAACTGAATGTAGAAAAATTAGATTCACATTCTATTTCCAGTATTTATTATCGAATTAGTGGACAGCAGGTGACTCAAATCGTCTAAACTTAAGTGTCCTCACCTGTAAAATGAAGGACAATGACATTTAACTTACATGACTGCATGAGTGAGATCTTGTATGGGAGAGACCCTATCACTGTGTCCCAAACACAGTCAGGGTCCGTTGCAGCCTGCGTGAATCCATGCAAGTTCCCTTATAATTTAATAGAGTCATAAATTAGTGCCTTGTTAGCAAACCTAATACTGGTCACTAGCAGTAAGACACTAGTAGGCTACTACCACTATCTTAACATTATTTAAAGTTTTACCGGGGCGCCTGGGTGGCTTAGTTAAGCATCTGACTTCGGCTCAGGTCATGATCTTGCAGTTCGTGAGTTCGAGCCCTGCATCGGGCTCTTTGCTGACAGCTCAGAGCCTGGAGTCTGCTTTAAATTCTGTGTCTCCCTCTCTCTCTGCCCCTGCCCCACCCCCCGTCAAAAATAAACAAACATTAAAAAAATTAAAAAATGGGCGTCTGGGTGGCTCAGTCAGTTGAGCGTCCGACTTCGTCTCAGGTCACGATATCACGGTTTGTGAGTTCGAGCCCTGCGTTGGGCTCTGTGCTGACAGCTCAGAGCCTGGAGCCTGCTTCACATTCTGTGTCTCCCTCTCTCTGCCCCTCGCCCACTCACACTCTGTCTCTTTCAAAAATAAATAAACATTAAAAAAAATGAGTATTACAGATTGCCAAATACTTTTCTGTGCAACCATCTGTAGGGAATGCAGAACAAGTAACCTCGCCCCCTTTTTTTAAATAAGGAAACAAACTCAGATTGAGGGGCTTGCCTGGGACTGCACAGCTGGTAAATGACAGGCAGACCAGAACCGGGAGCTCCCAGTTCCCAACCCCTAGTCCTGCTGTCAGACCTGAGCGACCTCCTCCTGGCTCCTGAAATGCTGGCTTCAGAGTGTGCCCATAAGGTAATTAAACTTTCATTGGCCACCTGTGAACATGTGTGGCGCTATTTTATTGTCACCTTCAAATACACACACATGCTGAAGTCGCCCGCCACGATTCCGTAGCTCCTTAGTTCAAGCTCCCCTCGGTCTGTTTAGGAAGCATCCTTTCCCTTCAAACAGATGGCGGAGAGTTTGCTTGGGTTTCAACACGGACTCAGACTCCGAGATGAAAATGGCAGCTGCGTTCCTGATTCCCAAACCAAATCCCACTCGTTGGGCCACCTTAATGGAAACTGACTCTGAGCCAAACGTGGACGCAGCAGGGACACTGTCTTGAAGGCCAACATCGAAACCACGCACACACCTTCAGCTGGGAAGATCACATTCCCTGCTCAGAAGAAATTTTTTTTGTCCTTTTGGACCATGTCCCTGCATTGAAGAAATTATTTATGGGGGCACCTGGGTGGCTCAGTTGGTTAAGTGTCCCACTTCAATTCAGGTCATGACCTCATAGTTTGTGGGTTGGAGCCCTGCATCAGGGTCTCTGCTCTCAGCACAGAGCCTGCTTCAGATCCTCTGTCCTTTCTCCTCTCTCTCTGCCCTTTTTCCAATCTCTGTCTCTCTCTCTCAAAAATAAATAAACATTAAAGAAAAAGAAAAAGAAAAAAGAAGAAATTATTTCTGGCCTTTTGGGCCACAAGGTCTTGGGGTAACAGTTCAAGAGGAAAAATGCCTCCCTACTGAGACGGGAGGGAGGAAGAGAAGAAGGATGCTGAGGGCTTTTCCCAGCAGGAACTCCACTTTTTGTTATTAGTACAATTAACCTTTTACTGTTACTAATAACTAAGGTCATTTCCCTTGAAAACTTCAGGTCAGTCTCTCACTTGTTTTGAATGCGCGCACTCACACTATTTTGTTTATATCCCGTATTCCCTGTCTCTGTCTCTCTCTCCTTCTCTGTCTGTCTGTCTGTCTGTCTCTCTCTCTGGCCAGGAGCCTTTTGGGGTCTTGCCTGCAATCTGTAATTCCTGTTTATACGATTGTGGGTGTTTCAGGACATCCCCTGGCAGTTATGAAACTACTGACCAGTGGAGCCTTTTCTGCAGATGGATTTCATTCAGGGCTTGTGCTATTATATTAATGGGTTTAATTTAAACAGGACTAGCCTCGCTGGCCAAATTACTGCCATTTAAATCAATTGGTTGAGGGGGAAAGACAGCCTGACCGGAGCTATTAGACTTCAATTTATTACTGTATCGGCTTTTAAACTGGGCGAAGCAAGTTTGCTAATGTCTGTCCTCTGTCCTTTGAGCTCGAGTACAAAATACAGTAATGAGAGTCTTTGGAGTTTAAGAAAAGGAAAGAAGAAGAAGAAGAAAATATATATATTAATTTTGAGTCAGTGTTTCATGAGCCAAAACCAGGTAGCCCTTGAAAGAATCCCCACCATAGGATCCTGTGGACGCCTTTGATGTCCCTTCATTAAATGGAGATTCAAATGATCTAACAGATGTATTAGTTTAAAAAGCCTTTTTACTTGGATTTCTCCCCCTTCATAAAAAATAAGCGCTGCTTCTTTTCTCCACACATTTCAACCTGATTCAAATAGAAAGGCGAAAGGGAAGAAAATGCTTTAGATGTGCTCTTTTGATTTTTTCCAATCTTGCCTGAATAAAATGGAATGGGAGATCAAGAACACTCAATTAATTGCAACACTGGGTGTCACTAGGAGAGGGAGGGAGAGATGGAGGGGGGCATTAGGGATGCACCACCCTTAACAAATGCATAGATTCAAAGAAGGAAGAAGAAGGGGGAATAAAAAAGCGTGTCTGTATTTTATTGCACTCGGTAAGCTTTTCGCTTGTATTTATAGCTGCAATTATATCTCAATGAGGTTTGTCTACAGTGTTGGCTTCACGCTAATTTTCCCCCTCACTGCATTCTTGGAATAGGCTCGGACTGTTTATGAACCAGACATATTGACCTCATTTACAGCTAGCAGTTTAAATCCATAATTTTTCCACCCACAATCCCTCTTTGACATTCCGGCGGTGCGGCCGGCTCAGCGAGACTGAACTAAAAGTCTCACACTTCATTGAACACCATTATGCGGCTTTATGCTTATAAGCCTGTTTCCCTCGGCTGCCTTTCAGCTTTGCTGGAGATCCGTTTGGCCACAGGCCGGCAGTGATTAACTGGAAGAATCCAATAAATCACCCTGTCAGCCAGCAGGCTCTCCTCACTATGTCTACACATCGACATTTGGATTTGCACCTCTCTCTATCTCCTCTTTTCTCTCTCTCTCTTTTGATTTTCTATCCCTCTTTCTCTCTCCTCCCCTCTTGCTACAGAGCCATTAAAACACCTCTCTTCCTTCACACAAGGTGAACTTGAGCTGCTATTGTGGGCCTGCCTCAGTCTCAGGAGCAGCCCTCGGGGGAGAGAAACCCTTTGATTTGCACTCTTTTCCCTGCCCTGGCTTTTCTGCCCTCCTCTTCCAATTAATTCACCCCTTAACTCTTATGGCTGCGTCACCTTCACCGAACCAGCTGTCGCGCTGTGAACGGACAAGCAGGTGGGGGTGGGAGACGGTGGCCAGGAGCCAGGTGCTGAGAAGGAAATCCCACGGGTTCCTGTCAACTCTTGGGCCTTTCTGCGAGCCGTGCAAGGAGGGAGCAGAGCTCAGAGAAGAGCCTAGAAGGGGAGAGAAAGAACTAAGGACATTGAACCCTGCTTCCCCAGATGCTGAGCAGCCTGGGTTTATATGAGAAAGCTAGACCAGGATCAGTTCCTTCCTTGGCTGGGGGGGGGGGGGGGCGTGCAGAAACAGGGAACATATATGTGTTCCCCACTAAATGGCCATGCCCAAATTTAAGAACATTCACGAGACCGCTCAAGATCCTGCTTGCGTGGTAGATAAAGGGGTGAGCTAATGATTCTGACAAGGGGCCGCCTTCCTTGGCTCTGTCACCATCCACGGTGGCTGGGGGCGGGGCGCTCCTGTTTCCCCCCCGGGTGAACTGGGTTGGGAAACAGCCTCTTCTTTGACTTGACTGGTAATTTCCCCGTCCCTGTTTCTTTCGTATGCTCCACATGGCCACAGTCTCCTTTTGTCTGGGATTATTTCTGCACTGTGAGCACAAGCATTTGTTTGATGTTCCAGACATCAAATATACTGTACGCTCTCCGAGTGGCCAGAGGAAGCGAGATTCTTGCTTTTGAAAACTCCACTGGCAAGAATGACAAAAGGCAGTCTGAACTGCAGACACAAAGGATGGGAGAGAGAGAAAGGGACGGGACCAGCCAGGGGTGGTTACGATCCTCCCCTCCCAGCAACACACCGCGGGGATGGCTGTGCCGCGTGTACGTAGAACAGCAGTAAACCTCCTGCTAGTGGGAAAGGAAATCGATACAGCCGCGAAGGGGTGGCCCGCCTTTGTCGATGGGCTTCCAGTTTGTGGTAGCCGAGAGGGAGCCCTTCTTGAGACAGCGATGCCTTTGTATCCATGCCTCCACCCTCGGGCTGAACTTTAGTAGACGGTTTTTACTAAACTTTGGCATTTTTGCAAACCACCTTCTATATTTGTAAGTTAACTGAGTAGATGGACAGATGGATGAAAATTAGGCCCACAGAGAGGAACTAGGGAAAGAGACTCTTGTCTGTAGTGCCTGGTGGCATGACAAAGTACCTGGTACATACTAAGAACTAAAGGTGGTTTTTCTCCTAAGGGCGCCTGGGTGGCTCAGTCCATTAAGCCTCTGACTTCGGCTCAGGTCATGATCTCACAGTTCGTAGGTTCAAGCCCCGCTTCGGACTCTGTGCTGACAGCTCAGAGCCTGGAGCCTGCTTTGGATTCTGTCTCCCTCTCTCTCTGCCCCTCCCCGTTCGTGTTCATTTTCTCTCTCTCTCCGTCTCTCTCTTTCTCTCTCCCTCTCTCTCTCTCTCAAAAATAAATAAATGTTAAAAAAAAAAAAAAAAAGAATGTGGTATTTCTCCTAAACTGCTATACAGCCTGATAAGTGTAAGAGCCAATCAGGAGAAACGGATGTGGCCCTTGGACACATGGTGACCCTTCTGGGCCATTGTCATTCCCAGGCTGATATCCACTAGGCTGCCTGCTCCCCCTTCACGTCTCCAATGCCCGTTTATGTTTCATTTCACTCCATCTGACCCACCACTGTTGATGAGTGGGCACGTTTTAACCAAATATCCAAAGCACCTTCTAGGAGATGAAACTCAAAATTCAGTCAGCTGCTGCTTTGCCGACATCCCCATGCATTTGCACTGGGGCTTGTTGAAGCTACTAATAAAAAGGATGTAAAACACATTATTTTGAGGTTTCATTCCTATTCCCCATTTCTGTAGATCACAGAAGTGAATGAACACCCCTGAGAATACTTAAATCAAGAATATTTTTTGCATACCTACATAGGCTCCCAGTGCATGTCATTATATAAAAAATTGAAGACCACACATGAATCATAAGCATAAGGCAAGGAAACAGGTTTCACAAACCACTCAGTTATTGTTCTGATTATAGGGGGGTGGGGTGAGGAGTCTGTCTTTTCAAAGAAAACCTGTCGGACATGGAAACATCAGCGTGACATTCACGAAATCTCATTGTCAGCAGCACTAAAGGTGCACTCCCCTTCAACAGGCATTGTAGTTATTGCACAAAGAAAGTTACCTCAGCATGACTCAGTTTCTCTGTAAAAGAATAATCAAAGTGTTTGCCACTTTCCTGTGGTAGACAATTCTTTTGAGAAAGAATAATCTATGTAAAGTGCTTTGTGTACCTTAGAGACAAGGTAATATTGAAATTTATGTCAGCATTATCATTAAATCTTTCCTCCCGGGGACTCAATATTTTTCAATATTGTCTCATTGATTCTAGCAGCATCATAAACAAGAGGAGGAAGGAGAATATAGTGTCAAGATCATTAAAACACAAGCAGGAAAACTGGATTTGCTTTCTAGTTCTTCTCCAGAATAGCTCTAGGACCTCGAATAGGCTCTCAAGGGCCTCTGTTCTTTCTCCTGTAAAATGAGAGAGTTGAATTAAATAGTGTCCAAGGTCTCCTCTATAATGCTAAGTGCAACAACAGAAAAAAGAATGTACCTGTCCTTTCTGCTGTAATTTTGCACAACAACCTTCTCCAGAGACCTTTTCTTTGCAGTTTTATAAACATGCTCTCCTTGGTCTCATTTGGCTTTTTTGTTAACTTCAGGTTACTTCCCTGTCTCTTTTTGCTCCTTCTGGTCGGCAGTGGAGGCACTGTTCAAAGTTCCAACCTTGGCCTTCCCCTCTCTACTCTCTCCCTCCGCAGCTTCATCCACTGTTCAGCTCTGATTACCCTGTCTATGTGCAAGAATGTCTAGTTTCCCTCACTGGTCCTGACTGCCTTCTCAAAGCCCATAACCCATCATTCCACCTGTCTTTGGTATGCATTTCTACCTGAATGTGCCACCAACATCTCAAGTTTCAGGGGTGTTAAGAGAATGGATTCGGATCTCCTGATCCTACTGAATCAGAGTTCAGGCAGAGAGTGGGTGCAGAACCATGAGTGAGTGCGTGCAGAATAAAGGGTATAGTATGGGGTGTAGACCTTCCACAGTCATGACAGCTGGTAGAGGAGTGTCTACAGTGCTCTTGTTTCTGTGCCTAGTGTTGAGCCCTAAGTCCTAGGGGTCAGCCACATTGGCGGTTGGAAAAGGAGAGCTGGGTGTGGTCAAGGACAAGGATAAACACGAGGATGAGGTAGAACTCACACGTTAATCTCTTACCACCTCCAAGTGCTGCCATGGGTCATTTGCAACAGAATTCCGTGCGCTTGCCTTCCAAGTGCATTTGTGCTTGGCCTAGGCCTTGAAGAAGCTGCGGGATATCTGACAGGAGCAGGAGGAGGTGCGTATCCAGGTACACCAACAAGCTGAGCTGGCAGATGTGTGGCAACACCCGGGAGCTGCCACAGTCCTGGCACCCTGCACCAAAATTTAGAGCATAAAATATATGGTCTCTTTCACTTCCACTTTCAGGGCTTAGGGGACACGTGTCTTGTGGCCAATACTCAGGCAAAATCATGCAGGGAAGGGAATTCTGAGAGAGTTAAGACAGAGCTACCTCATCCACAGAATGCCCTATTTCCTCATTTTGTTCATGGCATGATATCTTCTCATGATCCAGACTAAAAACCATGACGTTCCCTTGTTTCCACATCCAATCAGCTGCTAAAATCAGTTCACTCTACTCAATAAAGATATTGTAATGTCTTTTCCACTCATCTCAGCCTCTTTTCTAATCTGTACCATCCTTGGTCACCAGTTGACGTGTTCATTATCTCTTACCCATGGACTATGGAGATCATGGTAATGGTGATAATCTCCAAAGAGAACTCAGTCGCTGTCATCTCTCCCCCTTTGGTCTGTGTGCAGCTATAATTGTCTTTCTTCTCTGACCATAAGATTCCATAGATTCCTGCTGCTCAAGAATAAAATGAAACTCCCAGGCCTGGTACAAAGACCATCCACAATCTGGGCTGAATTAATTTTTCCAACCATATTTCTCCTTCTTGGCTTTCAGGAGACTTAAGGTCTATCCACTATTCCACTGTTTCCTGTCCAGGATTCCTTTGACCCTCCCTTGCTCCCCCTGCTCTTGCTGGCTGGAATGATTCTTCCCCAATCTTGGGTTCTTTTGTCCTCTCAGAAGTGGTTACATCTCTGCTCAGATTCCATTGCTTTCATAACCCCCCCTCCCAGACATCTGGAGTAATTCTCACCACTGCAAATCCTAAAATCAGTGACTGAGATTCATTTTAATATACATTATTATGCCTTAAATACCTGTCATATGCCCAATTAGACCATACATTTTGAAAATGGGGACCACGTCTTCTTTATCTTTGTATCTTACCCAGCACCTTGTATGTGGTAGACAAGCAGTGAGGATGTTCTCCCTAAATGCACGATTCATGTGATCAAGCTTTCTTGGGAAGGATACCAGTGGGAGAAAGGCAGCTGAATGGATAAAATAGCTTCAGCCATGTTTAATTTGGAACTACACTCCCAAGTTCAAGATTGATAAGAATTATATCAGTTCAGACTCTCAGTTGCCAGTAACCAAAACCCAAACTCAACACTAGGTTAAATTTTGTTTGTAAGAAAGGAAACTATTGTCCAGGCATGACTGACTGCAAGGGCTTAAATGAGTTTATGTTGGGATTTGGTCCTTTATTATGTCCTTTATTGTGGGTTGACCTTGCTTGTGTAATTTTTCCCTTTCTGGTGGCAGAGTTATATCCTGTGCCTTCCAACATACATGATGTTCTGTTACCAACAGTTTTAACACAAATGCTGGGGGTTCCTCTGATTGGGGCTACTAGGGTCACAGGAAAGTCCCTGAACAAATCACTTTGGCCAAGGAGACAGAATTTACTGGTTGACTGAGATGTGAGTTACAGGCCATCCCTATTCAAACTAGACTGAGGGGGGAGGCGGTATATCCCCCAAATGAGGTTCAAGTACCATCAGAGGAGGGAAGGGACTCTGGACAGGAAAGGCTATAAATGCTGTCCAGGAGCTTAGGGAATGACCACCCGGAAGATTCCTGCTTGTTCCCTCTCACTTTGATATTTTCCCCAACAAGTCTCTGCCCTGTGTAATTCTTCTGCCATTTCCCCCTCAACATTTCAACCAACTGGTCATTTTTTAAAAGTCAGAAATACTTGGTATTAATCATATGTTCTCTGTGTTTATGGAACTAATTCAAGGTGAGTTACTCAAGCATTGGCACCTAAGAATGATTTTTTGCGTGACTATGATACCATTAATTCTTACTGCTTGTGGTTGCCTTTCATCTTCCAGACACTTCACAAACATTGTTAACTAATTAGTCTTTAAGATGCCTCTCTGGAGGTAGATAGGTATTACCTGGCATTGCAGATAAGAGAACAGTATACAGAGAAGTTACACAACTTCCAAGAAAACCACCAATGCATTCAAATAAGGGAAACCCCAATACCAGGTAAGGAAGGGCTCTGTGTGCACATCTCAAAACAGTTGCCTGCTACACCGAGGGATGTATTCATCACTGATGAATTTTTACATCAGTTGCGTCATGGATTTCCTGAGTGGACTCCCATGCACATATCTGTAGGTAACAGCAGTCAGCTCCCTGGTGCCTGCATCTATCAGGGAAGGTGACTGCTAGAAGAAAGAAATGAGACTTAGTAATCAAAGAGGAGTGGTGAAAAAGAAAAAGAGAAAAAAAAAGAAGGATGAGCTCCTTTGACTCCCTTGGAATTGAAAAAGTTCAGAGTTACAGGAAAAACTGAACACAATCCATCTGGGGTTCGGAAGACTATTCAGGCAGAAACCACCCACTTTACCACCAGGCAAGTGACAGCCAGTGGAAGTAACCATGTTGGCGTGTGGCCAGAAGGCCCAGCTGGACACACCAACTCGCTCTGTTGCCTGCTGGCTGTTCTCTCTCTCCCTCTCTCTCTCTTTCTCTCTCTCAGGCCTAAAATGGAAAACACAGATTCAACTTGCCCCACAGAGTTGGATATAAACACCATGATAAAGTGCTCTGCAAGAGCCAAGTCCTTTGTGCATTGCTGTGAAGTTTTTGGTGATGGCAGTAATTCCTTCTCTAACCGGTACCGTCTCCTGTACCTGGGGATCAGGTGGTCGCTCCTGGATCTCTGTACTTTTTCCTGTAATTCGAGCAAGCAACACATCTTCCTACTGGAGTGCTCATAAGGTTTGAAAATGAAGTCCTGTAGGGAACTCCTTCTAATTGCCAGAGTGAGTCACTTTCCTTTCCAAGCAAAGAGGTTTCTGTTGGTGACATTAGAGAGCAGGCGCTTGTCTGTATTGTAACAGCTTAATTATAAGTATGGGTATAATCACACAATCTGTCATTATACCTTTTTTTCCACCCTGAGAATTTGTACTGCAATCACCATAACACTATAACAACATGAACAACAGACTGTCTGGCCTCCCAGGATCATTTCCTTTGCCATGCCTGGTAGGGATGAGCAGGCAGCTTTGGAAGAAAGAACTGACTCCTATCTAGCAGCAAAAACAAGTCTGGGTCCTTTGCGGGGTTTTCAGGGCATCCTGTTCATTTGGCTTTCTCTAAAGGACCGTCCAGTGTCTCGCTTTCCTCCCAGCCTCGCAGATTCCCTGCCCCCCGTTTCATCTGTTTGAAAATTGCACAAGGAGAAACCACCCTTCTGCTATTTTATACCCAAACCAAGTGAAGTGGAAATTGCACGAGGAAACCTATCCATCTGTTATCCCTCAGCTCAGCAGTGGATGGAATTTATTACACTGTGCATCGTGCCCCCTGCCTCTGCCAGGCAGCCTGTGGGGTGAAGTATGGGTGGGGAGGGAAGCTCACATCTCAGAGAGGGGGCAATTGCCTTGGCGGCTGCATCGGCAGAAGTAACAAACCTATTTATTACAGAGTGAGAGTCAGGCAGTCGCAGAACAGCAGCAGATGGCGGGAGGAAAGGTGTCGCTGTAGAACTGAAAGTAACCTTGCGTCCCACTGGCCACCGCCTACAGCATTTCACACTCTACCTAGCCTGGGACCCAAGACTGGGGCACACCCTGAGAGGCCTAGAACCCACCTTTCTGGCTTGGAAGAATAGATTTTAGAGGGAAGCCCTATGTTTAAAGAGACTATGGATGTTCATCCATGACCTGGTCCCATGTGTCAATAATTCTTAGTAAAATGGCTCTAGGACTAAAAAAAACAGCACCTGGGCATTCACCCCTTCTTTGGATGCAGAAGAATTGGTAGCAGCATCCTACACTTCATCTTCACTACATGAGGGTGGTTGTGAAATAGCCATCGTTGGCAGGTTAGTGATTGACAGGAACCGCTGGTCCCTTGTGGGCATTGATGATTCTTTCATCATAAGCGATATAAATACCTGACTGAGTCCCACACTTGTCAAGGATGAACCACAGGAACTAAACTTAGTACTTCAGATTCTCCTTCTCCTACTTTGTTTATGGACCTCTTTATCCTCCCAGAAAATATGGTTATTTGTTTGTGTTTGTGGATTTCCTTTGATCCATAATGGAGTACTCCAGGCACAAAGAAAACATTGGAGATTTGACTCTTAATCAGTAACGATATCCCTCACAGACCATCAAATATAACCTAATCCTTTAATGTTGCTTCACGTCTACCCTCAGGCTTTAACAGAGATAAGGCAATTAGTGAAGGATCCATTTATTTTTTTTCTTTATCAGGTTGAAATTTTAACTAGCATCATCAAGTCTGCCAATATCTACTTAAAATAAACCTTGTAAGGAGGGTCTCTGAGATCTTGGCATACAAGGGCCATGTGAATGTCACGTTATGCAAATTTGTCATTCTTTCTAACAATACAAAATTATGCCCCTTTTAATCGACTCTTTTATTCAATTTGTTCACTCATCCTAGTGTTCCTTCTGTAAGCCAGATACTTACTGCATTGTATTGGGGATAAAAGTCTTAACAAAATACACACGGTCCCTATCCTTATAAAACGCACAGCTCAGTGAAGGGGACAGTCAAGAAGAAGGTCAATATTTAGTGATTGGGAGAATTTAAGAGGAGTCTATTGTCCAGAATTGGAGGTATGTGTTAATAAGTTGGAGAATAACAAAGAAGAGTATTCTGTTCCTAAGAAACAAAATGTTTCTCTTAGGTGAGAGAAACATGGTGCTTTGAAGGACTTTGAGAGAGGGAGAGAGATTTTAAGGAATTGGCTTACATGATTGTGGAGGCTGGCAAGTCCAAACTCATAGGGTTAGCCTTAGTAAAGGCTAGAGTTTAGCCTGGTAAAGGGAGAGTTAGTGTTGTAGCTCTGAAGGCAGTCTGGAGTCAGAATTCCTTCTTCCCACAGAGACCTCAGTCTTTTTCTTTCAAGACTTTCAACTGGTTTGATGAGGCCCACCCACTGTATGCTTTACTTGAAGTCTACTGATTGCAATGTTAATTTGGTCTAATAAATTCCTTCACAGTGACATCTACATCGATGTTTGACCAAATGTCTGGGTACCGAGCCAAGGTGACACATAAAATCAACCATCACAGGCAGTAAACAACTTATAAAAGACCTTGTTAAACTTCATTAAGGAGTTTGACATTTATCCCAAGAGCAATGCAGAGGCATTTGGGATGGGGTTGAGGTCATTTCAGAGTGTTTGGAGAATAGAAGCTGCTGTTTAGGAAGATGACTCTGGCCCCATCATGCAGAAGAGAACAGTGGAGGAGGGGCCGTGCCTGGAGACCCGAAGACCAGACAGGAGGCTGTTGTAATAATTTCAGTGAAAGGCATCATTTCCTGAACTAGAGAGTGTCAATAAGAATAGAAGGAAACAGATTCACGATATGCAATAGATTTAGTTGTTTGGGTTTTGTTTTGTTTTGTTTTATTTTGTTTTAGGAGAGGGGGTGGAATCATTAAAACTTCACGATTGGTTAGCAAGGCAAACAACATAATCTGTAAGGCCCAATGCAAAATGAAGATGATGGGTCCCTTGTTCAAAAAGTGGGAAAAAGCTTTTTCCTTTTTTTCCTGCAGTCTCTCTCAACCTGGCATAGTGTATTTTATTTGCTATTGAATGCATTCTTCCTCAGGCTTGTGCATATTCACAAAACATGTGGAGACCCTCATAGGAGCCCAGAGCCTGGACGGATTGCTTGGCGGATGGGCTCATATGCTCGTACCCAAGACCCCACCCATCCTACTCCACTCTCCTATCAAACTTCTCTTACAAAACCCAGGTTCAAAGAAAAAATATTAGTAGTTTCAGGACACCAGTGGCAGAGCATTAGACCCCAAGCATGAGGCCTTTCTGGGCACAGGGGTCTGTGTGACTGCAGGGGTCACACATGCCCATGAAGCTGACCCTTCCGGCGAGATACAAAGGGTGTGCTGAGTGACAGGAAAGAATAAGGATGATACCAATCTTCTGTCTAGAGAAGGTTGGTGGATGGCAGCCTCATTAACATGGAGAAAAGGAGAGCAACAGGTTTGGGGCTCTGGGGCTTGCCACCATGGATTCATTGGCTCTATAAGAGACAAGGCCTATAGGTAGCTAGATATATGCACTTGAATCTCAAAAAATGAATCTGGGCTAAAGATGGACATCATCAGTGTATAGAATATATTTAACAATTTATTCTAGATGCAGTGATAGGTTTAGGCTTATCCACATATACATGGCCAATTCATAAAGACAGAGATCTGGAAGAACTAAGGTAGTCTGTGGATCTAGAGGCTGGAAGCCCACCATCTATCACAGGAACAAACCTACTCACACTGACCTCTCTCACCCCAAATGAGCTAAAAGACTTACAGCTCAAGTGAGGCAAGAAAGCCCACAGAAGGGTCCTGGTCTTGGGCTCAGAAGGACCCAACCAAAGTCCTAACATTTCCCAACTGTGTGACCTCATAGGAATCACTTAGTCTCTAGCACTAAGCCCTTGTAATTTTCCTATGTCAAAATCAAGATAATTAAATACCTCTCTTTTGTTGGGAGGCTGAAACAAAATAGTGAACATGAACGTTCTTTATATGCAGCAAAATGACTATAGGTATGAAATTATATTATTGCCAAAATAGATGTGGGCAGTTTGAAAAGCTATGTTAGCTCTTTCATGCCACCAGACACTAAAAGGTATTAAAACTGAAGTGTTCTGAATGGTATGTGAGTGCCTACCTGAGGATTCTGTGGTCATGAGTAGCCATTCGTGGCCCAACTTGATCAATGATGGCTGCTTTCCTTGAACCAAACAAGGTGGCCATAGATAGCTCCTATTTCCACTGCTCCCAGTCTAACTGTTTGATGGGGCCCACCCTCTTCTCTGCCCACTGATTGCATTGTCTTTACCATTTCTGCTTCTCCAGCCAGCCCCTGTCATCAGCTGTCCAGGGCCTCATTTATTAGAGCCATCCCTCATGATGCCTGCCATGCTCCATGTTCCCTGTAAGAGGCACTAGGTTGAGGGAAAATAATTAGTAATCCAGGCACTGCAGTTCTGATGAGACACCTGCAGCATAATCATCCAAATCAAATATTTGGCCCGGCTTCTTCAGATGATATATCTCTTCCTGCAACTGCTGAATGGCAGCTTAGCTGAACTTGTACTGAGATGAAGAACATATCAGAGGAAGGAGGGATCCTTCCTGCTCTGTGTTGCCACAGTCTGTCTCAGGATAGCTGTCTGCAAGGCTGAACTCCCATCTAATATGTTCAGACTGTTCCAACCCCATCAGCCGGAAGGGACAGTTGTAGGGGAATGGGAAGAGACAATTTAATTTACTCAAGTGGTTCAGGAATGAATAGTTTTGCCAGCAAGGAAACACCCAGTTGTGTCCTCTGAAAATCATCACTGTGTGACACAGGGGCTGGCAGCTGAGTCCCCAGGAATGTACCTGATTTTACAAAGCATCAATTCATCCTCCTTATTCCACAATTGAGAAAACTGAGGATCTGTCTTCATAGTTTTTCATGGTAGACTCAGGACTAGAACCCTCAGCTCCTACTGCCTGATCCAGCGTCCCCTCCTCTAAGCCACATCCTTACCCCTTAAAACTGCGTATGATAGTTCTGCCATCGCCACGTTTATTCAGTATAGTTTCTAGATTCTTTGTTGCATTCCAAGCTCTTTTCACTTAGAAAGGTATATTAGAGTCAAGAATCGGAGAAGATTCTAGTCTAGCTCACTTCAACAACCTGTGAGTTTAGCTGATTTTCTTAGCTTGTAATTTCCCTAGATGTATCAAGATATTTTCTAAGAACATATACAGATAGTTGATACATTTTGTTCTTTTTTGAGGCTAATAAAATATTAGTGCAAATAACATAAGGAGAAGTTAGGTTCTTCAACTGGGTTAACTTTCCCTTTTATATAAGCCATAACACCCTTCATATACTTCAATAAATAATTAACCAATTAAAAATAAGTTGTTTTTGTTAGGACTTAGTTGTGGTCTGTCTCTCTCACCAGGTTGGAAAGGCCACAAGAGCATGGACTATGATCATTGTCCTGTCTATAGCCATATACCTAGCGCTCAGTATTTGCTCAATAAATGTAGAATATTTTAAATAATTTGGAATTATAGAGAGAGCAGTAAATTTGATGGTGGGGAGGCAACTAGAGATTCTGTAACAAATGAGTAAACAGAGACTCAAAAACGTTGTGACTCAACCAAAGTGTCCCAATTTCTTGACCCATTCATTTAAGACATGTTTATTGAGCACATACTCTATGCTTCATGAATAGGAGTGTGGTTATAGAGACCATTAAGATATATCACTGCTGTGGGAGAGCTCACAGTATAAGGGAAGGAATATGCAATTATACAGGTAATTACAACACAATGATGTAAGTGACAGGGCAGAGACGCACGAAATAGTCTGCATAGAAAAGTCAGGACAAGCTTCTCAGAAAAGGAAATATGAGCCTATCTTGAAGGATGAATTGGGCTCATCAATCCTAGAAGGGAGAAAGTCAGCCCAGGCAGAGGGAACAGCACGTATAAAACCTTGAAACCATAAGAGCATACATAGAAGAATTCAGGAAGAGTGGACTAGTGTGAGAGAGATGTAAGGAAACAGGCAGAAGGTGGCTCAGGAGAAGAAGGTGTGGAGGCAGAAATTGAAGAGTCTTGTCCATTGTGTTGAGGATTTAGGCTTAGACCAGTGATCCTCAAACTTACAGAGTGTAGAAATCACCCAGGGGTCTTGTTAAACTGCAGATTCTGGGGGCACCTCAGTTAAATGGACAACTCTTGATTTTGGTTCCAGTTATGATGTCACGGGTGGTGAAATTGAGCCCCGTGTTGGGGTCTGCATTGACACCACAGAGCCTGCTTAGGATTCTCTCTCTCCCTCTTTCTCTTTTCCCCTCCCCCGTTCACGCTCCCCTCTCTCTCTCTCTCTCTCTCTCTCTCTCTCTCAAAATAAATAAGCATTTTTTTTTATGTAGATTCTGACACAATAGGTCTAGAAATTCTGAGTTTCTAACAAGCTCCCAGGTGACGTCAGTGCTGCTGGGCTCAGACCTCATCTTAAGAAAAAAGGGACAAGCAGGGTGCCTGGGTGGCTCAGTCGGTTGAGCGTCCAACTCTTGGTTTTGACTCAGGTCGTGATTCACGGTTTGTGGGCTCAAGCCCTACATTGGGCTCTGCTCTGACAGCGCAGAGTCTAATTGAGATTTCTCTCTCCCTCTCTCTCTTGGGATTTCTCTTTCTCCCTCCCCACCTTGATCTCTCTTTCTCTCTCAAAAAATAAATATAGAAACATACTACTAGCTATTTATCCAAGGGATATAGGTGTGCTGTTTTGAAGAGACTCATGCACCCCAATGTTTATAGCAGCACTATCAACAATAGCCAAAGTATGGAAAGAGCCCAAATGTCCATCAATGGATGAATGGATAAAGAAGATGTGGTATACATATGCAGTGGAGGATTACTCGGCAATCAAAAAGAATGAAATCTTGCCATTTGCAACTACGAGGATGGAACTGGAGGGTATTATGCTAAGTGAAATTAGTCAGAGAAAGACAAATATCATATGACTTCACTCATATGAGGACTTTAAGACACAGATGAACATAAGGGAAGGGAAGCAAAAATAATATAAAAACAGGGAGGGGGAGAAAACATAAGAGACTCATAAATATGGAGAACAAACAGAAGGTTACTGGAGGGGTTGGGCTAAATGGGTAAGGGGCACTAAGGAATCTACTCCTGACATTGTTGCACTATATGCTAACTAATTTGGATTTAAACTAAAAAAAAATAAAAATAAAAAACAAACAAACACTAAAAAAAAAAAAGCCCAAGGAACCAGGCAGCCTGCAGAGGTGTATATATATATAAGGCAGTGGTTCTCAAACTGTGCGCCTCATATTGTTAACCTCCCGTGCTGACCTACTGAATGAGAAACTCTACAGGAGCCTAACACTCTGTGTTGGTACAAGCCCTCCAAGTGATGCTGAAAATTTGCACTAAAGTGTGAGCACCGTCAAACTAGGACGATAACATGATCAGATTTTCTTTGTAGAAGGATGCCTTCTGGTGGGAGTTCCCGGACCCTGGTCCAGTGCTCCTGTCATGACAACCCCCAAAATTATGCACAGATCCCTAAGTACAGTATTTTAGATCCAAGGATATTCTGAGATTTCAAGATGACAGTCGTTAATGAGGAATAAATTTTCTCCCACTGCATTTGGAATCATCTTTATGATTACAAATAGCATGAAATTACCCTGTGTTTGATGACATCTTTAAGTGTTAGTAATTGAACTGCACATTTAATGAGTATGAGTACAGAATTAACACAAGCCTATATTCAGAAGTCAAAGTTGACCTCAACCAATTAGTTTTAGAATTATTTAGAAACAACTTGTGCTTTTTTTTTTTTTAATTGCATGCCCCTCAGGTACATCTGAGGTAGGAGATGAAGAAGTGAAATATTTTATCTGAGTTTATACTTAGATTCAGGGAAAAATTCTGATTACAAGTTACCCAGGAATCATATCATTGGATCTGATAACTTTAAAAGAATCCAAGGTTTTGAGGGGCACCTGGGTGGCTCAGTTGGTTAAGTGTCTGACTTCGGCTCAGGTCATGATCTCACGATTCGTGAGTTTGGGCCCCGTGTCAGGCTCTGTGCTGACAGCTCAGGGCGTGGAGCCTGCTTCAGATTCTGTGTCTCCTTCTCTCTCTGCCTCTTCCCTACTCATGTTCTGTCTCTCTATCTCTCAAAAAGTAAACACACATTTAAAAATTAAAAAAAAAAAAGAAAGAATCCAAGGTTTTGAAAAAAAAAAAACACTTCCAGTGAGGTGATATTGTTCACTGCTGAAGTAAGCAAAAAGGATAGATGAATGGATCAAGGAATCAATTAATTCATAGGAAGGCAATAAGCAGATATGCATGAAATGAACAAAGGAAAGAGGGAACAAATAAATAAGACTAAATTAGTTAGGGAATATAGAAGACTAATTTTATTATATGAGAGCCTAGAGCACATTAGAATCAACTGGAAAGCTTTTAAAAATTTCATGCCAAGGCCTCACTCTGGATTAATTAAATCAGAATCTGTGTCATAGGATCCAGACATCAATATTTTCTCAAACTTCCCTGGTGTTCCTCGGGTACTAACCAAGTTTGATATCCATTGGCCTAAAAGGTTTCAAGCCTCCATTAACCGTATTTTTTATGGTGAAAGTTGTAAATGACACTCCATTTTTTCAAATCTTTTGCTGTTTTTTGAAGGCCTGGACTCTCACATTCTGGCAGTCACCGTGGTCTGTATAAGTCAAGAATGTTCAAACATCACTATGTTGCCAGAACCTAGAAACATATAAAGCCGTAAGAAGATGAGAGTCAGAGTGAAAGATAGTAAATTAGAGGGTCTTTGGGTGGGCAATTCCTCTCTGACAGTACAGAAAGTGACAGTTCTCTGAAGAGAACCCTGAATCCCCTATTAAGATGCCGGTGGCCACAAAAGCATGCCTTGCCAAAGCATTTGTTTGCTTTTGCACAGACCCACACCAAAAGTACTTTTCCAGACCATGTGGATGGGTGCTGACTGTTTGCGGAAGCAGCAAGTGTGGATGACACACACCTGTTTTAATTGCTTCATGAAGCATTGTGAGGTTTTTGCCCAAATCTAGAAATGACACAGAGGTTTCCATTTCGGCTCTGGATATTACAGACAGGCCAGATGGAATCCTGTCGCCCATGTGACTGAGCATATTTTTCATTTGAAAGTGGAAACCAATGGGTACGTCATCTGTAGGGTAATCTGGGAGGACATTTTTCTTCATTCTATCCAGCGGACCATACAGAAACACCTGTTTCATATCTTGGAATCATTTGCAACTGCTCTTTAAGAAATCAGTATTGAAACAATATCATTGTTTTTAAAATGATATGTACTTGATATATGATATGATATATATCATAGATATATGATATATATACTTTTTAAAATTCATATACTTAGGCATCAAAGAAAATCGTAAAATTCAGAGCTTGCTCTGCCATTTCTCTGCCAAACACTTAGAGTTTGGGGTAATTAAACATGCCTGTCCCTGCTTGTAGATGAGGCTGACCAACTGCCTGGGTTTTCCCAGACCTGCAGGGCTTCCTTTAGTGCTAAAACCAGGAAAGGTCAGGGAAAACTGGGACAAGTTGATCACATGACCTGAGACCTGGAGAGGCTCAGTGATGTCTTAGTCACGTCACTTGGTGTTAGAATTATTTCTGGATTCCCACCCAGACATTTAGGGTGTATTCACTTGAGCAAGTCGTGCAAGTGAGATATACTGAGCCCATCTTCTAAAGTCATTCTGGAGTCTGAGACCACCCAAGAAGGTATGTCATTCCATCCACTTGAGAGTGGCTCATAGAAGTGTGGCCATATGCACCCAGGGGGTGCCCAGGACCCACTGGAGACAGATGGTGGTCTGACAGAGCCATGAATAATACCTCTCATATTCCCAGTCATGGCCACCAATGCCCAAGGTTGGATTCAATCTTATTACTGCAAATTATACCAAAGAAAAATGAAGTTTAATTCACTTCAATTTCAAAGTAGACACATAACAGTATCCCAATGTGCAACCGGTTTTGGAGAAACCAAATAAACAACATTGGAATCTCGTGATTGGGACTGTCTTTATTAAACTGTTGGGGGAAGTCATGACCAGGGTACTGGTGGTACCTCGCAAAGCTTTTACCTGTTGCTTCTCAAACCTTAATGTTCGTTGGAATCACCTGGGGATCTTGTTTAAACTGCAGCCTGCTGTGCTAGTGGGCAGAGGTGGGGCCCAGGATTCTGCATCTCTAATAAGCTCCAGGGTAACCTCAGGCGACCCAGAGACCCCATGCTGGGTCGTAGGACCCAGAGCTTCTCCCAGGTTTCCCGTCAGACTCGGAGCAGGAACACAGGAGAGCTCTCCCTCCTCCTTCTCCACCTTTTTCCATAGAAGCAGCTATCTTTCCTGATACAGAAACACCACCTAAGAATCTGTTTGAAACTGCATTCCACTGCTTAAAAAAAAAAAATGAAAGCCACAGCATTAAAAAATGCACACCAGTATGGAAACAAATCACTGTGCAGAAGCATGAAAATACCTCCCCAAAAACAATTCTGCCATACGCTGATGTTCCTTTTAGGTCGGCTGAGGACCTTGATCCAGCCGGAGTATCCAGTGCCTCATCGCCTGCTTTCTGACATAGCATGGTATGAACTCTGTGGCCGCAACGCCAAATCTGTAGTTTAATTAAAAACGAAGAGGCAAAACAAACCTCTCTCCAAACATAGAACAACAAAAGAAAGCCCTCCTCGGGGATGGCCCCATAGACCCCAACAGAATGAGGATTTCCATTTGTAGAACCTTCCACCTGACCCGTATAAGCAGGAACAAAAAACAGATGTTTGGTAGGCTGGTACCCAGGGCCAATTTCAGAAGTGAGCAACTGGCAAGATGTAGGCTGTAGGTGGATAGGACCCAGCTTAATTAGGGAATGTTTCAAAATCAAAGCGGAACCGAACTGTTCCTACAGAAGGGTCTCTTCGGAGCAGAGGGCCCATGAGAAGCCTTTCGTGTAAGCTTAAAGCATCCTTTATACAATCAAAAAACTTATTAAACTTGAGCAAAGAACCACTGTGGGTTCAAAGACACCTAGGCATCTCTCACTAGAGCAATATTCCCTAAGATTTTATTTGATTTAATTATTCATAATGGGGCTTAATGCTTTTTTTGGTACTACACTAATATTTTAAAGGGCACCGCAAGGTAGACTCCGAGACCAGTAGTAGTTCGGGACTCCAGAACACATTTTGCTAACACATAGCTAAAAGTTGCCTGCAGTCTTTGCCTCCCAGACGTGGGACAGAGGCAGTCTGGATGGAAATAAAGTGGTTAAAGAAGAAAGATATGTATAGACAGGCAGGAACTGAGAGAATTATGAAAATTAATTTTCTATGAGGTCTGGACATGAGATCTGCTTGCACAATTCCAGGTCGGTGTCTGCTCGGGGAGGCAAATGACCTCGGCCACACATAATGCGAAGAGAATCCAGGTTTGAAAACGAGGGCTGATCCCCTCCTAGAATGCAGCCTCTCTGAGCCTTATGGAAACCAGGGACAGGTGCTGTGGTCTACTTTATCATTTAAATTAGTTCTTGCTGCTACCCAGGTGAACTTGGGTCATCTCTTCGAGCTGAGATTACATGTTGGAAGGTCCCTGCGGGGCAGAGTTTGTGCCCATGGAGGAGATGCTTACGAAAAAAATGGCATTTGTTGTTAATAATTTAAAATAAGGTTGTGACACAAAAGCATACATTCAGAAGTTCTGAGAGCAAAGGGTCTTCGTCCTGCATGGCAGTGAGTAGTCCGAGTGAGGTAGCCACTCCCTTTATCACATCCATATGTCATTTCACTGCAGTGTTGAATTGGCTTCCTGGCCTGACCCCCAGAGGCTGGTGAATTTGCCATCTCTGAATTAGAATCTCTCCTCAGAGACTCACAGTAGGATAGAGAGAAAGAGAGAGAGAGAGAGCGAGAGAGAGAGAGGATAACTATCAAGGGAGTTATTTTTCTCCCTGGGATGACCCTGTGCTTTCCAGGTGACAGAGATGATAGGACGGAGCCCTCACTAATGAAGTCCCATAAACAAGAAGAAAGCCACATGTCCAGGTGGCACTTTCTTGGAGGCACTTAATTTATTAAACAAATATTGATTGCTAAACCATGAGGTGAATAATACTGTGTTCTGTGTCCTGATACACGGCTTAGGTTGGATGCCCCCAGCTTTCTCAGGGGGAGGTATGCCACCCCACCGGCTCTCCCACTGGGGAGGAAGGGGCGAAGCACAGCAGTGAACGGATGGTGCCAGTGCAAGGGCGTGAGCAGGTTACCAGGGCAACTCGGGCTCAACCTGCTGGAGACCTCTGGGGCATGGTATAGAACACGCCTCAGACTTGCCCTACCTGAAGGGCAAGATGGATAAGACATATATACATCGCTTCCCACTGCCATTTGGTGAGAGCTGCTCCCAGGGCCAACCAACCTGTCCTGCATGTATCTGGTCGCACCCCAGAGACCAGAGGAAGCCCTCAGGCAGAGAGTGGCTGATGTTTGCCCTCAGAAACTGCCAACATGCAGGGCAGCAGTGAGTGCCGAGGGGGTCTGGGCAGGATACTCGTAACCTCCACTATAATGTATGGTCATCTGACTGTAGAGATTACAGTCTCATTGGGAAGCTAATAATAAGTACATTTATTGAGCCAATGTCTGTGTTTAAGGCACTGTATTAGGCACTTTCCATTTGCCCTTTGCAAATGTTAGGTAGTATTACTATATCCATTATATGGATTAGGAAACTGAGGCACAGAGTTCTTAAATAACTGGATTGAGTTTGCCCTAGAGAGTAAGTAGTAATAGTAGTAGTCATCCAGACAGGCTGGCACCAGAGCCTGCATTTGTAACAGCTTTCCTCCATTGCTTCTCTCTATGACTCATGAACAATTAAAACCAATATGAGACAACATAAAGGGATAACCTTGCATCAGAATGTACTCTCAAGACATGTTTTCCTTCTGGAGGTAATTGCATTTCATGGAGGACAAAGACATAATCCAAAGGAATATGTGCCTAATAATGGAACCATCAGTGCCGGTGACAACGATAGAGCTTTGAAGGGACTGGAAGACCTTCAGCAGTAAGAGCTCAGGGTGGACAATGACTCTGAGGGGAATATCGTTTCCCCCAGCCAGTCGCCTTTGGAATAAAAAGCCTCTGACGCCTGCACTCAGCTACAGTCCAGTAATGCTAACCTTGGATAACCAGAAAAATTAGCCAAGTTGTATGAAGAAGGGCGTCCATTTTAAGAACTCCTTATGACAACAAAATATCCAGCAACAGGAGACTGCTCAAACTATAATACGCCCATGCAGTGGAATAAAATGCAGCCTGACAGGGGCTGGGGGAACACTCTAGAGACACTCTCCATGTATGAACTCATTGTTTTCCAAAAACCTGTTTGGAAGTTTGCTTCTTTGCAAACCCAGTTGGACACTACAAAAGTGACCGTAATGCTTTTTATTTGTGGCAGGTGGAACTGGTATGCTTTTGCACCAAAGCTTAGCTTTGTTTCATTCTTTGAAGTTTGTAAATCAAGAATTTATCATAGAGAAATTTCTGTATTTATGGACATGAAGAAGATGAGCATAAAACACCACTAAGTGAAAAGCAAGTTAAAAACCAGCATTTGGGGTATGATACCAATTTCAAAACTATGTATACAGAGACACAAAGGGTGTCAGCCATGTAAATCAATATGTTTTTTTTTTTTAACGTTTATTTTTGAGACAGAGAGAGACAGAGCATGAAAGGGGGAGGGGCAGAGAGAGAGGGAGACACAGAATCGGAAGCAGGCTCCGGGCCATCAGCCCAGAGCCCGACGCGGGGCTCGAACTCACACACCGCGAGATCGTGACCTGAGCTGAAGTCGGACGCTTAACCGACTGAGCCACCCAGGTGCCCCTGTAAATCAATGTTAACAGGGGTTATCACTGCCTGCTGAGACTCTGGGTGATTTTTGTTCTATTCTCTCTGTGTTTCTAATTTTTCTATCCTAAACATATATTCATTCTCTCTCTCTCTCTCTCTCTCTCTCTCTCTCTCTCTGTGTGTGTGTGTGTGTGTGTGTGTGTGTGTGTGTGTGTGTGTGTGTGTGTTTGCCTTGAACAAGATTTGAGATTTTGGTAAAATATGGTAGCATGAGAAATTGGGGAATCTTCTCTCCATTCTGCAAATGATACAGCAGTAGTACAGAAGAGTTTGGTATTAAGAGAACCCGAGTCCCTGGCTAGGTCCTGCCCTTTGTTAGTTTTATATCTTGGCCTCTTGACCCTTTCTCTCTTTTATTTACAAAATAAGGATGACAAGATGTCCCACTGGGTAAATTATAATGCCCTACACCGGTCTGGGGTATTATCAAACTCTCTGGGAAAGGCCTTCATTCAGGCATAGTGGGACAACAAGGTAACATGTTCTGAAAATTAAAAGACGCAGAAGGCGTCGATGCTAGAAAAGACACCATCAGGGACGCTTAGAGCAAGGGAAGGTGTTCGTGCCCAAAGAGAGCAATCAGCTGAAGCAGGCGTGGGAAGGACAGCTCAGACACCACATTCCAATCAACCCAACCACCAGCCTGATTTTCAACAGCCCCAGAATTGCTGGCTTGGGTCGGTCATCCAACCGCTAATAGGGGAAATTTCCAGGGGAGAGAATCTTACTGGCATATTCATTTCTGAAGAATGATGAAATCATGGGTTAGTATCTGTTGTAATAATTACGTAAGAAGCGAACTCCTGTTTTTCTTGAGGAAGCTGACTCTCAGAGGCCTCAGATGAAAACCTCAATCTGCCTTCCACTGAATGATGTGAGCAAGGGGAGGCCTTTGTCTCGTTTGGTGCCTTTTCTTTCTTCCTTCCTTTTTTTTCTTTTTTTTATCTGCAGCTATGCCTGCTGCTCCTGCCGCTGCTATTTGTTTTTGTAATTGTTCTTCGAAGGCCTCGGGCGAGAAAGCTGTTCTAATTGTACAAATCACAGTGCAGCTGAATCACAGGAACAGTCCCAAGTAATCTGTGCAACCATTTGACTGAACTTTCAAACTAGCTAGGGGCGCTTCCCCTGCTCCCGGGAGGCCAGTGTCTGATGATGGACATAAAGCAGCCGCCAAATGAGATGTGGGAACAGTTGTGTGTCATAAGCGTCAGAGATTCAATTCTGGGCAGTCAGAAGTCAGGCTGCCCTTGGCCATGTGTGATTGGCAGTGTGCTAAGACAGACTCCCCAGCCATACCCCATCTTGTTTCAATGGGGTGCCGGATGCAGCGCGGCATAATGAAAATTGATGTCTCGTGGAACCAGTCAGTGCTGGGTTCAAAATATTTTCTGCCACTATAGCTGTATGAACTAGGCAAGTTTCATGGAACTTGCTAAATGGAATTTATTCTGTTGCCTCAGAATTCCAGCTAAAACCTAAAGAGGGGACTGATCTCCCCCAGTGCCCATCCAGGCAGGATCGAGAGGTTACTCATAGCTCATCACCCCAAAATAGGGATGCAGTGAGGAGGCTGATCAGAGCAGGGGTCTTTGAAGAACACTGTGTCCTGGTAGGAAGTTCCCCAGGAAGGGGAGCAAAGGGGGGGCTTCCCACTCCTTCAACCATTTAACAAATTCAAACTGAGTCCCTGATAGGTTTCAAGCATAGTTCAAGGCTCTGAGGATATAGCAGTGAAGAGAAATTTCTTACTTTGAAGCCAGGCGAGGAGGGCTCCCTTAGAGAGGGAAGATCTGGTTGTTAGGGAGAGGGGAGAATGAGGGTCCATCTGTAGGCTCACCTATATAATGTGAGAATGCAGGAGCAAAAATCTTCTTGGGGCAACCTGCAGGAATGCAATGTTTGAGTTTTTCTGTAGGCTGAGTGAATTCTGTGGAGGACAGATGGGTGTGAATTGTCTTGAAAGGTCCATGTTCAAGACCAATAGCACCTTTAGACCAGGGAAAGAGGGATTGTGCCCTGGCCCCTGCACTTTAGTGGAATCCTCTGGCCTTCCCCAGGCATGATCCTCTCTTTCAGAGAAATTGATTCATGTGGCCAAGGAGGCATGCCCACCCATTAGGGATATGCTCACCCAGAGATTTTGCCTTCTTCTAAACCATGACTTGGGTCACCGGGACTACAGAATTCTCTCCCAAATGACCACAAGTCAAGCCTACTTCCAGGGGTAGAGCTCTTCATTATGTGCATGTGCCTAGGCCGAAGGGCTATTCAAGAGCTAGCTTTTTGCTGATGGATGTGAAAACAGGGGTGTCTACACACCTCTGGGACACAAGACCCATTGGGATAGCCAAGAATGAGAGACAAGAGGTCAACAGTGGCCTGGCAGCTCAAGCTTGGAGCCAGCTTCTAACATGAAATTCCAAGGAATGTAAGAATTCTAGATACAAGCCTGTCTGACCCTCCAGGTTATTATGAAGGTATGATTATTAGGGAATAAGGATAGAACATATTTGATTAAATCATTTTTAGCTTGACTTACAATTTTAAGATACAACTAAATATTTAAAAGTCATGGGCTTCTGTTTGTACTCTTGCCTTGGGCCCCATAAATTTCAGGAGTGGCTGTATCCTTAAAGGCTGCCTGCCACATGAGTCAACCCCCATAGAAACAGGCTCAGAAGGAGAGTCATAAGTGGACAGAGGGAGGATTCCTCTCCAAAGTCAATGAACACAGGTCAGAAGTCCCTGGTGCCAAGGGGAGGGATAGAAGAAGTTTAAGGAAGGTGTGGGGAGGTGAAGTGGGAGGAAATAAAAGGATTAAGAGGTGTCATAGAGGAAACCGTAAAGAACTGTCTGAAGCCTTCCACGTATAGTGAGAATTTGGACATATGCCTTAACAGAGGGCATTTAATAGCCAAGAGAGAATCACAAACACGGCCCTGTAAAATGCATCATCTACTCTCCCTCCTTTCCTTGCCTTACCCCTAGAGCAAGAGTACAAACCAGCATTTGTTCCCACTATACTTGCCAGAGCCTGCACTCAGCCTGGGCTTGGGTGAGGGAGGAGCTTTTATCCATATGATTGAAGTGTGATTTAGATTTCATTGGACTTCTTAAAAATCTGAAAAGGAGGCTTTTGAATATCTGAAATGAGCTTGGGAAGCTATGGAATCAGCCAAGATATTCTCAGGGAGTGAGAAATGAAAGTTTGACAGAGGAAGTTTGAATGGCAATGGTAGGCAGGATGGAAGTCACCATATTTATTGACTGTACCCCTTCAGTTCACACTATTCAGTTGATATTAACTTTTCCGTTTCCTCACCTCCAACAGAATGAGAGCGATATACACCAATTCTGAAAAGATGTTGTGAAGAATAGGGACAATACAAATAACATTTCTAGCATGTTCCATGCATCTCGTGAGGTAGCTATTATAATTGCTGTGTTTTTATGAATAGCATTATTATTGAAATTCTGTGCTAACAATACAGAGCCTCACTTTAGTTTTCTTTACCCACTCATCTCTTCTTGAGTGGCACTGAAACTCTGGGAAAATAGAAGTTTCTAGAAGGCCCCCTCTTTGAATTTTGTGGGCATAGCCCTGGCAACATTCTAATAGATAGGTAGAGGGATTCATCACTGAATCAGTCAACAGGAAGAGCAGTGGGAGCAGTTAATATTCACGGAGAACCTACTGTCGTACAAAATGCTGAGGACTTTGCATGTATTTTCACCATTTAATACTCACAAGGACTAAGGCCAGCTAGAACATTCCCTGAGACACCCCCTCAGCCAATTTTCTGAAAAGTGAAAGAAACCACAAAGAATGTTCCTGAAACTTCAAAGCTGAAATCCTGACAGCTGGGAGGTTACTGCTGTGTCGAGGTTGCCTGGGAAGGCTTTTGACTTTCTGCAGCAAAGAGCAGTAAGAGCTCTTCAGAGAGCACTTGTGATGACAGGAAGGGAGGGACAATGCATGAAGGACATTCAGTGACACCTTCTTCAGGAGCGTTTGTCCTGAGCCTATGAGTCAGGCCCACTTGAAAACTCTGAGAATTGGGGAATCTTGCCTGATGGGGAGAATGGCTATTCACTCTTCTTCCAAAGTCTGCCATTTTGCCCATTAATTGTACCTTAAA
This sequence comes from Lynx rufus, assembly GCF_022079265.1. Taxonomy (NCBI): domain Eukaryota; kingdom Metazoa; phylum Chordata; class Mammalia; order Carnivora; family Felidae; genus Lynx; species Lynx rufus. The sequence continues at coordinate 20,709,935 of NW_025814824.1, forward strand.
TTGGTGCTTCATTTGAGAGTCAGTAATGAATTTTTGAGCAAGAACCCAAAGCCAGAGAGATGGAACACAAGTACAAGCAACTTGCAGAATGGGTCAGAGATTTAATAAATCTGTGAAACACCTCTAGGATGTTCCCGCCAGAAGTACCCTCTAGGCAAAAGACTCTTCTGGTTTGCCTCAGCTGGTGGCTGAGGTGGGACTGCCCAGGAATGGTATCCTACCCTTCATGGTTTACAGAGAAGGATTTCAAGGAGCAGCTTTGTACCTGAGAGATTCAGACAGATTCCACCTGTGAGCACTGAAACACGTCCTTTGGAGAGCACTCCTACTACATGGCATCTTGTCACCACGGGAAAAGAGAAAACAAATAATAAAATGGCCTGGCAGATCACTCACAGGAAAAAAAAATGTATACACCTGGAAATCAAACAGGGTTGAAAGGATCCAACCACCCCTGTAATCAAAACAAATTCCAATAGCAATTTGTTTTTTTCCAACAAACGTTTCATGGGCACCTACCTACCGCACGCCAGGTATTAAGTCCTAACATGAGAAGGCAGGCCTACCCCTCAAACAGCTCACACTCTGGTTGGTGAGAAAGGCACATTCATAGACCGAACTAGCACAAAGCCATAAGGCACAAGAGACAGGTTGACATGACCTACCAGGTGTCGTAGGATCCCTCACTTGAACTTGGGAGGTCCAGAAGAACTTCATTTGCTGATGAAGTGACATCTGATTGGAGACCTGAGACAAGTGAGGGTTAACATAGCAAGGATGGGGTGGGGGTGGGAGAGACAGGCAGAGAGCCAGAAAGACACTCTGAACAGAGGGCATGCCCTGTGTGTAGGCCCTGAAGGAAGAGAGCAGGGCTGGTGGTTCAGTACAGCTGGAGCCAAAGACTAGAAGGGCGAGTGTTGAGTGAAGAGCCCCAGGTACACAGTAGATAGAGCATGGAAGGCCTTTGACACCCAACTAAGTCCAAGGCATTGAGACTCTTTTCTGGGAACAGATAAGAGGCAATGAATGGCTCTAAGTCTGGCAATGCCAAGAGCAGGTTTGCATTTGAGAAGGATCGCTGTCAGGCTGGGTGGAGAAAAGTTCAAGAGGCCTGAGCCAGCAACAGGAACAATGGAATAAGTAGAATCACCCATGATTAATGAGGAGGCTTTATTTTGAGATCTGTTTCCCCTGCCTCCACTCACAACTTGAGACAAGGATTTGCTTGCAAGCAGTTTATTTGGAAGGTGGGCCCTGCAATATGATGAGGCTGGGGAAGAGACAAAAGGAAGGGAACGGAACCAGGGAATGGCATGTTCATAAGCAAGCCTCTGCTATGGGCAATTGAGTGTGAACCAGGGCATCCGGGAAACTGGGCTTTTTATCCACCAACATGTGCCTCTAATAGGTTCACTCCCTGGCTCTTCCCCGGGCCAGAGGGACATCTCCAGCAGTGAGATACAGGAGCTTGGGGAAAGAAGCCGCTAGGGGACTGTCCACAAAAGCTGTAGGGGACCTCCAGGGTGGGCCAAGCATATGCGGTGACAGGAGTGAGTCCTTTCTATGCACCAACCTTCCGCAACCAGATCTCCCAACATCTCTGCATTTCTATGGAAATTTACACATGCCTGAGGTATATGCAGACTGTGAGTTAGACCCGAGGAAATCGGCAGAGTCCCTCGGGTGTCAACCTAGCTCACTGTGTCTCCATGCAGACACCCTGCCTGGATCTGAGCTGGATTAACAGCTCCTCATTTCCATAGGTGTCAAATATGTCATGATAATCACTATTACAATTATTTATGGAGCACTGACAGGGTTCACATAGAAAATGTTTTGTAAAATAATTAACGTTGTAAAAATGCAATTACTAGAATTTATTTCTTGAAACAGATCCAGAGGTACTAGAAATTATCACCTGTAACAGGAATAATGTGCAACAGCCAGGGAAAAGCAGATCGTGTGGGGGCAAAATGTATATTTCTCTCTTGGTTTTCGCCAGAACTAAGCTGTAAGCACAAGACATGAAGACTCAAAGCCAGACTATGGTTTCCTCATTTTAAAGTAGTTGGTAATTCTAGTTGATTAGTGCGTGTGTGAAATGGTTGAGATTATAGATTTTAGCATCACGAGACCAGAGTTTTGGTCCTGATTTTGTTGCTTCCTGGCAGGATGACTTTGGCGATGTCATCTTACTTCCTGTTCAGTCTCAAATTACACAATTATAAAATGGCACAAAAAATCTCTGCCTCCCTGCACAACATCTGGATCACAGTACCCACCCGTGTTAGTCGAGAGAATGAAGGGAGAAGCATATGCATAAAGTATTTAGCACATAGTAAGAGAGCAAAAAATGTCAGCAATTATTATTGCTTTTGTGTTTTATAATAATCCCAAGCTACTCAACAGTCAAAGCAATTTCACTGTAATTCCTACTGTTATTGTTAGTTGATAGGTCATATAAAAGCAAATTAAGCTATCTTGTAGAGATTGCTAAGTTTGGAGGGAGAAGATCTGGACCCAGGCCGCAGCTGCATCTCTTGCTGGCTGTTTGATCTTGAGCAACTCACTTAACCTCTCTGAGCTTGGAGCTCCATTGTCCATAAAATGGGAAGACAAAGCCTGGGCTCTCCACCTTACAGATGGGGGGCAAAATTAGAATAAGATCGATCCCTGAAAGCACCCATAAGTCGCGAAGTGTGGTGTGGATAAAAACTTTTGTTGTTTCTCCTCTGCTGTTGTGCTTTACTTTGTGAAGGGTTTAAAACATCAGTTTAGGGGGTTGCCTGGCTGGCTCAGTCGGTAGGGTGTGCAACTCTTGATCTCGGGGTTGTGAGTTCGAGCCCCACATTAGATATGGAGATTACTTAAAATCTTTTAAAAAATCAATTTAAGACATTAATTTCAATCCTTAGAGACCTGCTCTGTTAAGGCACACACACTGAAGGACCTGCTGGTTGCTGGAGGACCACTGGAACTTTCTATGCTCTCCTCTGCATGTGACAGTGCAACTACTGACCTCTCTGGACAGGCTTTCTAGCAGCAATGATAGAGCACAGCAAGCAATCTGCAAGGAATCTGCAAAGTGCCCATTCATGGTTGGGTTCAAGGTGAAATTCCACAGAACGGAGAGATGTGGATTGGTCTGAGCCACTCTGACACATGCAGGTATCATGCTGAAATCTCCATTTTCCAATCTTCCCATCCAAGGAAAGTGCTTGGAGGTGACTTTATTTCCATCTAACAGACAAATCCACAAATAGCTCATACTGGCAGTCCAAGAATCGAAGGTTTGATAGCTGTGTGTTGTCCATCAAGTCACTTAACCTCTCGGAGCCTCTGAGTGTTGTATCTATATTGTGGGTAAAAATACCTCATAGCATTGTTGTAATAACTACATGAGGTAAAGTGCCAGGCACAGCATCTGGCATGGCAGCGTTAACCCTCATTTTTCTTCTCTTCTTGCTCCTCCCCTCAAAAATCAATAACCCAGGAGGGAACTGGAGTCTGATTAGCCCCCCCCACCAAAAAACAAACAAACAAACAAACAAACACCTTTCATAAACATGACTGGCAGCAGAGCATAGTGACCAAGAACATGGACCCTGGAGTGAGGTTTCTAGGGCTCAAATCCTGACTCTGACCATTATGAGCCACATGCTATCTTGGGCAAGCTACTGTCTCTGGGTTCAGTCTTCTCATCCATAGAATACGAAGACCTAAGGTATGATGATTAGGTACGTCCGTATTTGTAAAGTGCTTAGCGTCTGACACATAGTGAGTGTCCCATGAGCACTTGTGCACTGAAGTCAGGTCTTGTCTACCAGCCTTAGAGCAATGACATTAGCCATGTCTGCCTGGGAGAGCTCTAGCAGAGAGGGACCAGCACTTGAAAGGCATCATTTGGCCTCATTTCTTGACGGACAGCCTCAAAACCGTGTATGCTGCAACTTTGCCCATCCCCCAATGCTACATAAAGCTTTACAGAACTGGATTGTTAAAGAGCCAAGTATTGGAAAACTGAAAACCCTAATATCCCAATCGATTGCCTGACAGTAGTTCAATGGCATTTCTTTAGGCTCTGTAGCATCATCCAGGACTCGCTGTAATAGCCCTCCACCTTGGACTCAGAAGGCAGAGGGCAATACCATCTTGTACTCTGTCCCTGGGCCTCTCTGACTGCCATCAGGTAGAACAAAATAAATGTTCAAAGGAATCAGGGTATTCTCATTTAACCCCGGTGCCCGGGATCCAGCTGTTGGCACTGACTGCCTCTAGCCCATCCCTGGATTGGCTACATCTAATTGTGTGTTGCAGGGGGGAAGTAGAGGGGGAGGCAAGGAGAAAGTAAGGTGCTAAGCGATGGGAAATGCCACATTTGTTTTAGCCACACTACAGTCTTGGTCTGGGCCAAAAATGGGGGGAAGAAAAGCTTTTAAAGAAGAGCAGGCACTCAGCTATAGACTGAGGTTCGTTTCCTTTCCTTGGGTCCTGTGAATACAATTCAAAGTCTCTTCTTTCCTTGACTGACCACAGATAAAAAACGATGGATAAACTCCCTCTAAGGATAGCAGCTGTCCCTGGTCACAGTCTGTGCCTTCCAGCTTGCACAGCCACAGAGACGGCTGAGTCCTGGGCTCCCCACCAAGAGGGGCCCTTGGGAGTCTGAGCCGCTGGGGTCCTGTTTCCAGCAGGTCATTATCCTCACCCTGTCTTTTGTTCCCTCTCTTCACAATCCTGAGCCAGTGTTGAACAGGCAGTCTTCAGGCTTGTTCGGATTCCTGCACACTCGGTTCTCGGCAGCCCTTAAAAGCTTGAAAGGAGACACTCAAGATGCAATGATTGAGGCCAGCTGTGCCGCACCCCTGTGCAAGCCACGCGAGCCACCCTTCACCCTGATCGATTCTGATTGCTGTGGCTGCAGGGATCCTATCGCGGTCAGCAGAGATGGCAGAGGTGGCTGGAAAGGCATGAGGTGGTCAGGCCACCATCCGTACAGTCACGCCAGTCCAGGAAGTTTTCCCCGCTCAAAGCACCTCATGCAGATACCATTCTGAGGTTTTCCAAAATGACAAAATCACCTTGAAGGGAAGAGAGGAAGGAATGTTTTAAAATGTCTTCTGAATGCTTGGTCTTTCATCAGCCTCAATTGCCTGATACATTTGCTTGTTAGGCTGAATCTTGCCTCTCCTATCAGTCATCCTCGCGGCCCCCACGCAGGCTGCAATTTGCAACTCTCAGGGTGCAGTAGATTGTGAAAATGGCCATAATCCTTCGTCTCTCCCTGTGTCAGATCTCTGTGCACTGTGACTATAGTTCGTGTCAGGAAGAGAAAGCATCTCTCTCCCCTGCCCTTGAATCTGGACTTGTCTTGGACTTGCTTCGGCCAGTAAGAAGAAGGCTGTAGACACAACAGTGTGACATTGCCAAACTCTTGGCCTCAAGAAATACTTTCGCTTTCTCTCTCTCTCAGCCCTGCCCATCTGCCATGTTAACAAGCCCAAGCTGGCCTGTTGGATGACAAAAGACCACGTGGAACAAAGACAAACCATCCCAGCTGAGGCTGTCCAAGACCGCCCAGCCCCCAGCTAACCCCCCAGCTAATCCCAGACCCATAAGTGAGCCCCACTGAGATAAGAAAGAAGCCCAGCCCAAATGACCAACTCCAGAGTCATAAGCCAGGGAAGTGTTTATTATTTTAAGCCACTAAATTTCGAGGCTGTTACATAGCAAAAGCATGAGGATGCAGCCCGTAATTTTCAAACTGGCAAAATCACCTTAAAAGGAAGAGAAGAGAAAAAAGAAATTTCTAAAAAGGCTTGGAGGGGGGCGGGGGATATGCAGAGAATTTCGGAATATTCTTTCCTCCAGCCTCAATTACCCGAGATATACCTATTCTGAATCTCACCTGCCACATTAACAGCGCCAGTAGCCTCCAAGCATGCGCAGCTGGGAACTCCCGGGGCTTCTGTCGCACAGAAGAGTTTCTCTTCACTAGGATCTCCAGACCAGCTGACCCATTTCCGTTCCTGGGGAAGCAAACGCCTATCGGATGGACAGTCAATAAAACCCCACCTGTTTCTTGTATAGTAATTCTCCTGTAAAGGGGAAAGTGGTGCGCTCTGAATATAAATAACTGTATTAACATAGGAAAGCACTGCTTCTTATCTCTGGGGTTGAAAAACCGAGATGCTCCAGAGGCAGTGGCCTATCCTGAGAAGCAGCAGGTTGCCATGCTTGGCTGTGCGGGCGTGCATGTATGTACGTTTTTGTATGCCCCTTGCAGACTGGCGGGGCAGGGACTAACATTTTTTTGGTGCCTGTTATTTGCCTGGCATATTCTATGTCTCTGCTATTTTTCATGAAATCTCACAACATCCCTGTGAGGAGGTTTGATTAGCATTGACTTACAGGTGAGGATCCTGAAGCCCCGGAAGGTTAAATACGTTGCCCAAAGTCACAGAGCCATCAAGTTGTGAAGCTACGTTTTGCCCTGTGTTATCACATCTGACAGCTTTTTAAACTGTTTTGTCCAAATGAAAAGCATATGGATACCAAAATTCTACAAATATTTGATTGGAAGAGTTTTCTTATATTTCCCTATTTAAAAGACTATAATAAAAATCCATACACCCCAAATATGCTACATTCCAACATTTAACACATTAGAGAACACCATTATTTTGTCATTTTAGGGTCTCCACATGGATTTTATTGTACAGCCCTCAAAGTAAGGCTGCTCTGATATATTTGGTACGTGTTTAAATATCTGTATATATGCTATTGCTTGGAGTATGGGAAATCCGTATTGGTCTTTTACTTCTTTCTTTTTTTTTTTTTTTTTTTGACATAGGCCCATACATATCAGCTTAAGTGAGCATCTGACTATGTATATATACACCATTCTTAATTGAATACCAGGCGTGACCTATGCCCAGATGTAACAATTATTTGGGAACATATCACAATAAATCTGTATTGTGGATGATTTCAAACTTTTTTTTCTTGATAGTTTGGAGTGTTCCCATCCTGCCACTTATATTTATGATCAGAAGAACAGGCATTTGTGGGGAAAGGAGAGTCAAAGTTAAGAGGGTCATATGGTGACAGTGTCCAGCCAAACTTGGACTTACAGTTACTGAGGGGATGACAGAATGCACCGTGATTGAGGTGAGAGCTCATCCTCAGGCTCCTGGCTACCAGCCAGGTGTTGGGCCACTAAACTGGGAAGGGGGAACTACCTTCTGGCCTGAAAAGTGGGCATGGACCACCTCTTCCCTGGAGGAATCCTCACTGGACCATTGCCACCCTACCCCCCTTTCCAATAGGAAGAAAGGAGAAAGTAAGAAGCAGTCATGACTGTGTTAGATAAAAAGGGGAAGCCATCTTCCTTGTCAGAGCAGAAGAACCCTGGCTAAGTGAGACAGAAGGCCAGTTCTGGCTCTCCCAAATCTTGAGTTAGCGAGTGATTCAGTTTTGAGACAAAAAGTCCAACTATTCCTCTTCCAAGCTTCTTTAACAATTTAATTAAAGCTTCTTCTGAGATTGAAAAGCAAGCTATTTACAAAAATAAAACAACGAAAAAAATCTGTTTCTATTTGTATACTTATCTTTGTGAATCCAGACTCTCTACTAATGAAAAATAATAATCATCAGAAACAAAGTAAAAAAAAAAATTAGTAAAGTTCGTCTTTGCAAATACTGTAGTATGTAGAACATCTGTTTTAGGATGTGACAGATCTCGGCTTAAAGCAGACTTGCCACTTACAAACTGTGACTTTGAGCAACTTCTTGAAACTCAGATTTCTAATCTGTAAAAGTGTGGCTAATATCAATTCACGGAGTTATTCAGAAAAGTTAATGAGATAAATATGTGAAATTTCCTCACATGACAAAAAGGTGCCAAATAGATCTGTTCATTCCATTCTCATCCCTAGGGCCTCCTCCACCATGACACTTGATATGCTATCTTATTTTCCTCCCACTCAACAAAATCTATAAGAGTCTGATGAACTAAATTCATTCTGAGTTGTCAGTGACACTTAATGATTTTAATTTTCACAAAGGTCTGGGGCTGAAATTGGATAATTTCAGAATCAGATACTCAGAAAACCAGACGTTATTTTGGACAGAGAGACCTTTCTGACATCCCTGGAATTATTCCTGTATCTAACTAGTGAGCAAAATCACCTACAGTCTATGTCAGTGACCTTCAAAATGATCTTCAGGTGTGCTTTGCCCATGGGGTTGTACCAAACATCCCACTAAGGGATAGGGAGAAAATATCGGGCCCTTTATTTATATTTACCTTAAAAAGTAAGAAAGAAATTAAGCTTTCCTAATACCTCACATATAGATTTGTGCTGGCACCGACCGTGGGTTTTATGTCTAAATATTACATGCAGGGAAGAGTCCAATTTCTGCAACACATTGACCCATTTTCCATTCATTTGCTTTCACTCTTTACCTGGCTGGTGATTCAAACCTTCATTCCAAAAAACAAACCATAAGTTGTCCTCATGGTAATCAGTTCTTCAGTTTTCCATTAACATATTCCACTGGACATGGGATTAATGAGACTCCCTGGAAAATATCCTGGATTCAGACACATTCATTCTTCTGTATAGAAGCAATCTTAATTTCCCATTAATTATCAATCAATCAATCAATCAATCAGTACCCACCACAGCCAGTAGAGTAGCCCTTCTTTGTTGGTTCAAGGCATGAGAAGCTTTGTGACAAAATGGCCAGACAGGAGTCCCAACTTCCAGCTCCACGGGACCCTTATATCTCCTGGTAGAGGCATCCATCCTTTGAGCATAAGACTTCTCAACCATCAAGGCTCAAAGTTATAGTAAAGAGAAGTAAAAATTTTTCCAGCATATAAAGATGAGTCACTCCCATCCCAACTTATTGGTACTCTGGTCTGTGTATTGGTCTATAAGAGAAATGCACCATATATTCGTCATCACTAGATCATAACATATGCTTTAATTTTATAGAATTGTACTCAGTTCCATGAAAAGGTTTTACTCAACTAGTGCTATACCTGAGTCTTCAATAGACCATTCCAATATTTTACAAGGTCAACTGCTTTGGATGACAGAGTATATGGTAAAGCAGTGAATGCCATGAACTCGGGTGATCGCTGCAGTATTTCACTGTAAAATGAGCCCCTGGTCAGAAACAATGTAGTGTGGGATACCAAGATAGTAAATAAAGTCCCTGTAGTGATGCTAGCAGAAAACTACAGGCAGGTAAGCAAATCCAAAGCATAGTCCAGAAAAGTCAAAGTACTTTCCATGATGGAAATCTCTACTGCTGTGGCCAATTCATCCATGATCGTATTAAGCAAGGATTGTGTTGGCTAGAGAACAAGACAGACTGATATCCACACAATAGGTCATCTTGTCCACTTGATTATTGAGAGTCTCTTCAGTGGTAGTTTTCCTTTGTTAAACATTGATGTGGGACACAAAAATCCTCAAACATTGTGCTTATTACAAGAGCCCCATCCACAAACTTCTTCCCCAAACTTCTTTTTTTCTTCCAAATCTTTGGCCATCTAGCAAAACCATTAGACTCCATCCATGAATGGGGAGAGATTCATAGTTTTACCATATCTTCTTCCAGATGAAGCAAACAACCATGAGATACTGTTCACTGGACTCGCCTTCCCAATGTGCTTCAGGGCCACTTCTGTGGAAGGCATTCTGAGTATGAGCTCCAATGACTCACACCCTCTAAAGTCCCCTCCTCTTTGAGTGTAGGTTGAATGTGAGAATATGATGAGATATCACTCTCACGGTCCTGTTACCTTATATAGCAAAAGGGAGATTTCCAGGTGAGCCCTTTAAAAGCAGAGTGTTCCCTCTAGTGGGTGGACAGAAGTCAAAGAGACTCAAGAGTGAGAGAGATTTGTTGAGCCGTGGCTGGCTTTGAAGAGGGAGAGGGCTCTGTGAGGAGGAATGAGGGTGGCATCTAGGAACAGAGAGACCTCCTTGCTAACAACAAGCAAAGAAATGTGTACTTGAGATCGACTGCAAAGAACTAGATTCTTCCAACCAGCTGAAGGAGCTTACAAGTGGATTCTTCCCCAGAGCCTCCAGATAAGAACTCAGCCCAGTTAGCACATTAATTTTCACCTTGTGAGATCTTAAACAGAGAACCCAGTCAAGCCAACTAGACACACCTGATATACAGAACTGTACAATAATAGAAAGGTATTATCTTAAGCCACTAAATTTGTGATCATTAGGCCAATAGTAGAAAACTAACATAACTCCTGAATGAGGATGTAATTCTGCAGCCATCCTGCCCCAGATGGTAATCAGAATGTCACGATTTGTGTGTGTATGTTTGTGTGTGTGTGTGTTTGTGTGTGTGTGTGTGTGTCTTTATTCCTCAGTCAATTGATCATAGGGAGCTCCCTAGAGACCAGATATGTAGGTTTAAGGAGAGAAGGAAATAAAGCAAAAGGAGGTGGATATCAGTGTGCTAGGCCTGCCATAACAAAACACCACAGACTATGTGGCTTAAACAACACAAATTTATATTCTTACATTTTGGAAGGCTTAAAGTTCAAGATCAAGGTATCTGCAGTTCGGTTTCCTCCGAGGCTTCTCTCCTTTGCTTACATTCAAATGGTTGCCTTCCCACTGTGTCTTTAAGCAGCCCTCTCTCTATGCACAGGCATCTCTGGTGTCTCTTTTTATGTTCAAATTTCCTCTTCTTAAAAAGACACCATTTGGATTGGACTAGGGTCTACCTCTTTAAAGGCCATGGCTCTAATACAGTTCCATTTTGAGGTACTTGGGTTTAGGGCTTCAACATATAAATTCAGGGGACACAATTCAACCCATAATGAAATGCCATAAATATGGTTCATACTGGATCATATAGCACATTGGCCAAGCAGCTTGAATGGAAGCATCAAACCACTATAGGGCCTTCTCTTGTTCTGGACCTCATGCAAAATTGGTGTCCTCCTGAAAGACTGAGTCAGAGCAACATGCCCAAGTATTTAATGTGTTTCTTCTAGATTCCAAAGAAGTTTACTAGATATTGTACCACTTTTTCAGATATAGGTGGTACAAAATTAGGAACTATATCCATTCCACATATTTTTTCCACAGTCTTAACAAGGGTGATGTACAAGTCTGATGTTACAAACTAATTCATTTTATCCCAGCTCCTGAAAAAATAAAATGTTTCAATCTGTCAATCATATAGCAGCATTATTTACAATAGCCAAATTATGGAAACAGCTCAAGTGTCCATCAATTGATATTGAATGGATAAAGAAGACATTGTATATACATATACATATGTACATATATGTATGTATATATGTGTATATACACACATGCACAATGGAATATTACTCAGCTATATAAAAAAAGAATGAAATCTTGCCATTTGCAGTGACATGGGTGGAGCTAAAGAGTATTATGCTAAGCTAAATAAATCAGTCAGAGAAAGACAAATACCACTGATTTCACTCCGGTGGAATCTAAGAAACAAAACAAATGAGGAAAAGGAGAGAGACAAACTAAGAAACAGATACTTTTTAAAAGTTTATTTATTTGTTTTGAGAGGGAGAGAGTACGGGAAGGGCAGAAAGAGAGGGAGAGAGAGAGAGAGAGAGAATCCCACGTAGGAGAATCCCGATGCAGGTCTCAAACCCACGGATCACGACCTGAGCTGAAATCAGGAGTCAGATGCTTAACTGACTGAGCCACCCAGGCACCCCAAGGAATAGATTCTTAACTATAGAGAACAAATTGATGGTTACTGGAAGGGAGGTGGATGGGGGATGGGTTAAATATGTGATGGGGATTAAGGAGTGCACTTGTGATGAACACCTTGTTCTGTATGGAATTGTTGAATCACTATATTGTACACCTGAAACTCATAAAAAAGGAAAGTAAAAAAAAATTGTACAACCAGAAAATTATCCCCACTTCATCAGGCCCATAGAGATGAGATTCTAGAGCAATCCATTCAAACCTCTGGGCCTGCCTGCAGTGGAAGCTATGTGCATTAATGCAAATCAGCAAGCTTTTACTTTGGTAAGAGAGAAGCAGAAAGCCCAGTAAGCTTGTTATATAAACAATGCATACAGATGCTAAATAACCTACCCAAAAGAGCACAGATACTTAGTCAAAGCTAAATATTAAAGCCACTAAGGTCAGGACTACAATGAGCCCATATAGTGCCTTTGTGGTAATTAGAAATGGACATCCATGCTCCAGGTGGATGCAGGCCCACAGCAGGAAACATGGCCTGCTGAAAGGAACCCTGGCCGCCCACCACCCACTCATTTAGCACACTTGTGCAGGACCCAGTCTGTACAACCATTTGTTCACCTTGGCCCTGGCAAAAATCACACACGAATGCAGGCACACTGGCCTATTTGAAAAGCCAACAGGAAAGTGCGGACATGTACATTTCTCTCCTGAGTTCAGAGGCTCTTTCTCCATGACTTATGGGGGTGGGAGCTTAGGTACACAGAGGGAGAGAAGAATTCTAGATGGTGACCTAGCCATCTGGGTAATGTTTGCTAGAATGGGTTTGGGTAGAATTAAAGCTCTTTAATTTGACCTTGTCTAGATGACTCTCTCTCTCTCTTTCTCCCTTCATTCCTTTCTCCCTCCTTCCCTTTCTTTTCCTTCCTTCCTTTCTCTTTTTCTTTCCCTCTCTCTTTCTTTCTTTCTTTTATTCTGACCACATCATCTAAATAATGAAAACAAAGTAATAAAACAACCAATTAGTTTTGCCAGTTAATTTTCATCAGGTAGTTATTTAGTTTCTATGATATATTTGATTCTGAACTAGGGAATGTAAAAGTCTCATAAGAAATAAAACCCTGGAGATTTTAACCACCTCACTGGGGAAATGTTACTGATGCATGGGAAATAGGATGATTCAGCCCTTAAGCATTACTCTCCCCAACTGGCAAGGAACATGACAATGATATTTGTTAGAATATTCTGCAAGTTATTTGTAAATAGTTAACCTCTAACCTTGCAAAATATATAGTTCTCATTTCACCACTTTTTATGGTATCTAAGAAAATTTCATGGCCCTAAATATTTTTTCGACATCAAAGTTTCATCCAAGCTAAAACTGTGAAACCAGTCTGTGATGTGGGCCTGGGCAAGAGTGCTTTCTAAATATAAAGTTTAGCCAAAGGGAGAGGGAGGAAGGAACGAGAGAGTTGGACTTCTGGGAATATCGTAACAGTGCCACTGTGTGCATCGGTAAATTTGCTGAGGCATTGAGGGATCCAGCCCCCATAATATTTGTAGGGCCAGCAGCCTCTATGTGTGTTCACAAATATAAATCATTTGAAGAGATAGATCCCTGCGTGGCCTCTGCTCCATCCCATTCATCACCAGGCAAGCCTGCTGTTGGCTCCCCTGATGTTCTCACCCTGACCTAGAGGCACCACCTTTGCTGTGAGGCAGAGGCGAATGAACCTCCTTCATCCCTAGTGTTTCCAGAATCTGAGTCCTTTTCCTGACCGATGAGTCACACTCCTTCCCCCAGCTGCACAGGGCGGCTCGTTTTGAAGTTTGTTACCACTACAGCACCTAACACTCAGGCAATCCTCAACTATGAAAGGAAATGAAAATGAATCAGACTCTTGACAGTTTATGGGGAGAGCTTAATGTCTTCTGCCCTTTTTTGTTTCATTAATGAAACGTCAACACACTTGACAGATTTCTTTGAAAGATGAAATTCGAAATGGAAATTTGTGCTCTGTCCATCCGCTCTTGTTCCTACAAGGGTCCTCAAGACTAAGGGTGTTTAGGAACCACCTGATGAAGTTGCTTAGAATGTGAATTCCTAGGCCTCTAGTCCTGAGAACTTGATAACACACAAATGGGGTGAACCCATGATTAGCATCATAGCAAGTGAGATTCTGATGCAAGTGGTTCCTGGGTTGTGCTGTGAGAACATTAGCATTTGGCGATTGCTGTTGTTGTTGTTGCTGCTGCCGCTGCTGTATTTGTATTTTCAACAGTGCTCTCTTCATATATACCCATCAGCTGCTTACTCACTATTTACTGGTGGTGGCAGAAGTGGTGAATTTCAAATCACAGACAGGGTATCTGGGACAGAGCATTTGCCAGGAGTCAGGAAATGTGAGCCCAGGTACTATCACTAAAGGACTGTATGACCTTAGGCCAATCAAATAGCCTCTCTAGTGTTCCACTGAAATACATAATTTTCAAGGGCCTTTTCAGCCTAAAAGATTTAGATATAACGAGCCTCAGTTACAATGACCAATTTATGTTTTCTTTATTCCATCTTTTTGAAGGCATTGGAGAGCTCTGACTCCTGGTACTGTGGCTACCACTTAAACATCTATGTTTATCCGAAGAAGTTACTCAATGTTCCCAAATCTCCTATTTCTCATTTGCATGATGAAAGATGAACTCCTCCCCTGTTTATCTCCTGGGGTAATGTTAGACTTAAATGAGATTGGGAATGCAGGCATAATATCTCATGCTCAACAAGTCAGAAAATACAACTGCAGTTCATAGGGCTGGATTTGTCTCATAAATATATCCTGAAGAAAGCCTGATTGGATTGGGTCCAAACAGATTAGTAGGCAAGGAAAATGGCGACAGGCAGTATTGACAACACTTTAGGAGTTTGTTTTGTGAAAGGAGCAGAAAAATAGGCCAGTTGCTGTAGGGGTAAATTGGGACAAAGAAGATGGAGGTATGTGAGGTGAGGGATTTACAGCACATTTATATATTCAGAGGAGTGATCCAGTAGAGAACGAGATAGCAAAATGAAGGGATCAGATTGTAGAGGGCTGTCCTTAAAGAGATGGGTGGGGATGGAATCCAGGGTATTAGGTTGGAGTAACCATAGCTTGTCTGTTGCAACAGGGAAAGGGGTAAAACAGAGATACAGACGCAAGGAAGTTGATGGATTTTTGGTGGAGAATGTGGAACTCTTTCTTATTCATTATATTTATCTTGGAAAACAAAGTCAAGGTCGGCCTCTGAGATTGAAGAAGCAGATGGAAGTGTTGGAGGTTTGAAGAGAAAGGAGAAGATGACAACTGTGTTTTGGGGATGGTGGAAGTGAATTGACAGAGAAATGACAACACGAAGAATACACTTCAGGTTTAAAGTGACGAACGTCAAGTGAGAGCATTCTACATGATTATGTGTTTTGTCTTCAGCCACATTCAGCTGCTTGGTTCAGGTGCAGAGCAGGTGTAAATTGGATTTTTCAGCATTGATTTTTTAACTGGTGGAGTAGGATGGGGTGAATGAGTCAAGGAGGGTGACTATTATAATGGACCATTCTATATAAGCTTTGCAGGAACACGTACCCATGGATTGGTAGTTCTGATAACTTTGAGGAACTGGAGTCTTATTATTAAAGGGAATAAACTGGAAAACAGGAAGTGCCAGCCAAAGAGTGGGGTGTATGGAACTGAAGAAGTAGCACTGACAAGGTAGAGGGAATGACCATGGAAGCGGGTGACTAAGGTAGAGTGGAAGAAATATCATGGAACTTGAGTAGACCAAGGAACTGAGAAGCCAGGGTGTTGGACTGGGCCATCTACATCAGTGTTTAACTTCCCAGAAGGCTGCATGAGTGTGATGGTGACATGGACCTTAGGCATGGGCCAGTGTCTTCCTTTAGTAAATGAAGGGAGTGACCAGGGGAGGATAGCAGAGAAATGGATAAGATAATCCTCTGACTTGTGCTTCAAAAGAATACATTTGAGGGCTGCCTGGGTGGTTCAGTCACTTGAGTGTCTGACTCTTGATTTCAGCTCAGGTCATGATCTCACGGGTTCATGAGATTGAGCCCTGTGTAGGGCTTTGCACCATGAGCATAGAGACTGCTTGGGATTCTCTGTCTCTCCCTCTCTCTCTACCCCTCCTGATCACTCTCTCTCTCAAAATTAAATAAGTAAACATTTTTTAAAAAGAACACATTTGGAAGGGAATGATGGTAAGGGAATATGGGTGAATGTTGCTCCTAAAGAGACCCTGAAGAGTGTAAAAGACAACTCCAGTCCCAGTGGTGTGCAGGTGATTTTTCTGAAAATACAGATTTTTGTTTATCTTGAAAAACAAATTAGAAATTCTGTCACCAGTGACCCCATTTCCACAGGATAACGGATGGCTAAAACTGAGCCTGGCTGTCCGCTTTCTGATGGGTCATGCAACCTCCATTCTCCATAGTTCTGGTACATTCTCTCTTCTCCCCCAAACAGGGATCCCGGGTTATCTTCTACTTACTATGAGTTGTGTTTTCTAAAAGTAGACCTAAACTGTCCTTAAATGTTTTACTATATTATTTCTACTAAAGAAAGGATCAAGAACAGAAAAAAAAATGTTAGACCAAGACGACTATATGCTTAACTAAGCTTTCTCTTTTTTATATTATCTGCCTGACCCTTGTAGGCATCCAATCATGAGATTCCTGCCCTAAATCTGTCTGATGAATTTACTCCAATTAAAACCTGCCAGAAGTTATTTTCCATAGACCAAAAATTAGAGCTCCTCTTATGTGATAATCCTATGGCTTTGAAATCCCAATTAGGCTTGACAGCACAATAAGAAATGAAACTCAGAAATAATAAGGTAACCTAGTCGTGGCTCAAAAGAAGAGTATTTGCCTAGCATATGGATATTAGGAAGAGTAGATATAGTCCTATGTACATTTCCTTCCAACCTCCTACTCTCACACCAGCCTTAAATATAACTCTAGGGCTATCTATCTAGGACTGGGCAAGCCCACAGTCCTGGGATCCTCTGCCCTTATGGATCCCTCACACTATGCTAGCTGTCAAGACAAACACCCTTTGAATGTACCTCCCAGAGAAACAAAGGACACAGCAGGAGTTGCATTTATTTGCTCTGTCATGGACCTGTGATCTCCAGTGTATCCTTGACATTGCTCAAAAGTTAAAAAAGATAATAAAGCAAAGGGAAAACAACCAACATCAAGTTATGCCTGCCAATACATCACACATGGACCAGTCTTCTGGTTCTGGCCTCGTTACTCTGAAACACAGTAGGTTCCTAATCTCTTTACAAGTTAAATTCTAGAATTTTTCCCAATAAATACTTCATCAGAATAGGTCATTTTTGGAGACTTCTTTAAAATACCCCATAACACAGAGTAGAAATGGGAATTTCTAGGAGCCTACAACGTAATTAGGAAGTTACCTACAACATAATTAGGAAGGATACCCAGTGGCCTGAAGCTGATTTCTAGATTATCATCAGAGTGACCGTATGATTTATTGTCCAAACTAGGACACTTCTGAGAACAAAGAAGTGTCACCATTAAAAGCTGCTCCAGGACAACAGGTGTGAACAGGACTAGCAAGCAAACCAGGTGGCATGGTCACCTTAGTGACATGTAACTTAACACAAGACTACAAAACATGTTGCCTAGGGACCATAGATTGAAGACATGGAAAAGACTTAGCAGGATTTACCCTTCTAGCAGCATTTACAGAACTAACCTAGGTTCGCTCCCTCTTTTTTCTCACAACTCAGGGACAAGTTCTCCCAAATATATATTTAATAAACTAACTTGCTTTGATCTCTGTGAAAAGCTTAGAGGGATTTAGAGGAGGAATGGGTAAGTCAGTTCTTCAGCAGCAGAATTTTATGTCTAGCCCTGAACAGTTCACAACCCCCCCCCGCCTCCTCCCCCCAGTCCTCTCATCTCCTTCTTACTGCCCCTACCCCCACCAGCACCACCCTCAAGCTTAACTCTGTTCACAGCCTCGCATAACTGGCAACAAGCTTTGTTTCTGGTTTGCCTTGCTGATGCCTCGTTACTGGAAGGTTGCCAATGTTAGCATACCAGCTACATGCACCAGTGGTCTGATCGGGGATGGGAAATCCTCCTGTATGTTCCTGTGCAGGAGAGAGTGCACTAAACAGCTCTGAAGAGGAACTAGACAAATGTTTGAATAAAAAGCAACTGAAGGGTAACTGCTAATTCAAAAGAAGAAATGGTCCCAGCTGACTTTTTTGGCTTCGTTCCCTCCAAGATTTTCCTGTGCTCTTTTGTTATCTGTGGTTTAATCCTCAAATACAGTTCTGGTACTATCCATGAGGCAGCATTTCTAAGTGCTAACATGTTGACTCAATTATTCCAAAAGAAGGGAACTAAAATGTTTTTCCTCTTGAAGCTACCACAACTTTGGACGACTTGCTTGAAAACATACACATACAAAATGGTTCACCCTTTGCCTTCATACTGAAGATTTTCTTTTCCTAAAGAGGCAGCAGGAGCCATAATATATATATATATAGGACACGCAGAGAAAATCTGTTTAATTTGTTCATATCTTTTATGAAAGTTTTTCTCCTGAGAGAATTTTCTCCTTTTATTCCAACTCTTCTAGCAAGGAAGAGTTAATAGTGTCTAGAAAACCAAGAGCTAAAAGAAAGTCCCCATCATGGAAATTAAGGAGGGCACTTGTTGGGATGAGCACTGGGTGTTATATGTTAGTGATGAATCACTAAATCCTACTCCTGAAACCATTGCTACACTATACGTTAACTAACTTGGATTTAAGTAAAATTTAAAAAAAAGAAAGTCCCATCATTTTTCAGGTTAGATTTTCAGATTTTTTTTTTTGTTCTCCACTTTAAAATAAAGAGCTGTATTAGTTTTTTACCTCATCCCCCTTTATGGAAGAAGCAAATGAATACTTAAAGTATCTTAGTAAAATGTTAGAAATTTTTTCATCCAAATTTATAATTCATAGGTAGACATATTTGTGTGTGTATATATATATCCCTGTTACCTCAAGGGAAAGAGTGACCTACTCAGGATTCATATGGGACGATATTTTTTTCAAGAGTGAACTGCTGTGGAAGGTTGCATGGAGACCTTTTCTTTAAATCTGCTTACTGGTTTCCATTGTATTTTTAAAAATCGCCCAAGCTACTTTTGTTTGTCTTCCTACCCTCTTCCTTCAACGAAAAGCAAAGACACAAAGGACAAGCAAAGCCTTGACTTGTTCTTGATAAATATGGCCCATATAGCATTCCGTACAACTTGGAGCTGAGACCATTATTTCAGTGAAGCCCGTGATTGTTCATTAGCACAAAGAGTGTGTAATAAATATAATGAAAGACTGCCGGCTTTACTCTATCTTTGTCATCTAAAGCAATTCCATGAATAACTATGGGGATTTGTCTCCAAATGACTTATTTGCTTCCTTTCTAATAAATAACATGTAATTAGGGTAATATATTGTTTCCTAGTTATGTTAGCACTGTAGTGAAGGGAAACAAATGCACAATTTTAGATATGAAAGAATAGTAGATAATTTTTATATTATCCCTTAAAGTATTTGGACTCATGCATAAGTTAAACTGCTGGGAGGTCTAAGTACAAAGCAAGAGCTGAGATTCTACATTTAATGAGTTTCTTTATTACTCCGGGCATGAATTACTACCCTGATACTATAAAACTGCAGTGAGTGCTCTGCATCTCAGATGAGATTCTCTTTGAGGAATGCACTCGTCAGTGAACTGTCAGTGATGGGATGGACTAATCTGATTTAGAAAGGATTAGGTTGGGAACTGAATGTCAAGGTATCTACATCTCTCTACAGAGGAGCGGAATGTTTAACTCTTCACATCCAGGGCCCCAAGTGTTAGGAGAGCCTTGTGAGACACAAGGTCACATCTATTACTGAGCATTGAGACAGAAACAAATTGCACTGATGGCCTCCTCGGGTCCCGTGAGAGAAATCCATCTTCGGTCCCACGATACCAGGAGCTCTTGGCAAAACTTAGCCTTGGAATTCAAAACATTCTTCTGGAAAAAAAAAAAGAAAGAAAGAAAAAGAAAAGTGGAAGAAGAAGTCTCTGTTAATCATTAGGGAAAAAATAACAATATGCACCAAATCTAATCCCTCTTACAGCTCCCCCACACATCCCTGGGCAAGAATGACTGGATAGTTACTGGAGGTGGAATCTGCTGAATGTCTGGACATAGGGCAGGGAAGAGGAAGGCATCAAGGAGCCCCATCTTAGTGGACCAACACGAGGTCTGTGGAGTCTTCTGGAAGTACAGACTCTCCGTAGCTTGGGGTTCATCATCACTTTTGAAAGCTCTGCCTATTAATGAAACAGGCATAGGTTCAGGGTCAACTCTCATCTCTAAACCTTGTAGAACAGGAGGCCCTGGAGGACTACTCTTTGCTCACTTCTTGCCCAGCTCCCTCGGAAATCTAAGCCCTGTGCCACTAACTCACAACAGCCCAAGCAGGCACTGTGCAAGCATTTGGCATGTATTACATGGAAACTTAATTGGAAAAAATTATCAGGAGTGCCTACCTGGCCTCAGTGTGAGCATCAGGACACAGTCCTCTGAGCTGGGGGTAGAGGTGGGGAAAGGGGCGCCTAAGAAGTTACTGTTGATGGGGTCTGTGGAGTATTTACTCTGTGCTAAGCTCTGATCTAAGTCCTCCATACATATCGACACTTTCAATCTTTGCAACAATCCTGTGAACAGGCAGAGGCATCCCTCTTTGACAGATGAGGAGATGAAGGGACAGAGGCTAAGTACATTGGCCCCTGCCTCACACTGAGGAAGTGTGTCAAGATCTGAATTTGAACTCAGCAGAGTTTAAGGCATTCTGGTGTCTCTCTGAAAGGAAATGTCACCTACCTTCTCAATTTACCGTCCCACTGAGTTAGAGCTGGTCCTAATTCCACATTAAACAACAACAAAGCTGCATCAGGAATGTTGAGGTCTAAGACTTTCCACTCGGGGAAAGAAAAGGTAATAGGCATTCTGTTGATTAAAGAAAAAAAAAATTCAAGTTTAAGACTCCAAGTTCCAATTTTCCTCCTCATAGCAGGAATTATAGAACCACAGTGAAAAGCATAAAGAACTCATCATTTGGAGGATAAAATTTTAGGTCCAAAGTGTCCAACTTTAAGCATATTTATGAAAGAACTTATCCCAACGACAACAAAAATAATTTCAACGGAGAGCCAGAGAGAACTGGGGAAGGCTTGCTTCTCAAATCCAGAGTGCAGTGTTCTCCTTCCATATTGCACAGAATTTGATCAAGAATAGTTTCGGGTAAGATGTGGAAACGGCAAGCCAGTTTTCTAAGCAAGTAAATTGGAAAACATAAAAAGGCGTGTTAGAACACATCCTTTAATAATACATGCCGGAAAAGTAATTTCTATTAATTAGAGTGTACATTATTAATAAAGTATTTAGAACTCTTACCTTAATTTAGGTGTTGTCAGGAAATTAAAGTGCTACTAATTCCACGCTAAAGGTTGATAGCTGAATATTCAAAAGATAGCAGCCAAGTCCTGACAAGCTGAAATGTACAACTTAACAAGAAGGAAAAAGCTCCGTGGCTCACAAAGGACATATCTGATTGTAAGTAAAGCCCGTCCCATTTTTACTATCATCAAGCACGTGCACCAGCAATGCAACTTTTCCCTGAGAAATTCTGCCGGCACGTCCACTGAGTAATTCTACCTATAACTCTGCACACCATTAGCTCTGCATTCTGGAGAGGTCATTAACATTTCCCTTCACATTTAGCTCTTAGGATGGGAAGGAAGACTACTGAAAGGACCTGCTTTATGCATAAGCAGACTTAAGGGGTTCCTTGGGACCCCAACTTTCTTTCTCATTGATTCCTAAAATTTCTCTTCTTCACTTCACTTCACTTGCTGCTACCAATGTCTCCTCATTCCCCTCCTCCACATATCACTGCCGGCTTCATCTTCCTAAGGCACTAACACTAGCACCAAGAGCTCAAAGCCCTTCTGGTCTGGTTTCTGGGTATGATACTCCGCATCCCTCCTGGCTACTCACATCATACCCAATGACCCCCATTCCAGAATGCTCCACTCCTTTCTAAGGGTCATTCATGGGTCATATCCAGCTCAGATTCTACCTTTTCCATCAGATGATGTTGACTCCCTCTTCTGAACTACCACTGTCCTTAGTGTCTCCACAGTAGGATTTACAATTCATAATGCATCACAATTTGTTGTGTTGTTGTTATGTGCACAGGGGAAGTTTATGTACTTGGCCTATATTATTTCATAAAATCCTCAAAGCTAGCCCCGGTGATAGGAATAAGTACTCCCTCCATTTTACAGATGAGGAAACTACAGCACACAGAGGCTAAATAACTTGGCTAAGATAACAAGGCTGACAAGTGGCAGAACTGTAATTCAAACCCAGCCAATCTAAGCCAGAAGTCTGCACTTACCCTTGTGAAATCTTCTGCTGCTGTTTGAATTTTGTGTTGTTATTTATAGCATAGTCCTTTCACTTCCGTAGTCTTATTCTTGGTCAACCCAAGGAAAATGTTGGCTTCTGAAATCATGGGCCATTTCTGAGCGTCCTCATTCTTCACAGTGTAATAAGTGAGAGCTGCTATTGTTACTATTTTTTTATTATCATTAACTACTGATTGGTTTTATTTATTTTATATCCTGTCTTCTTCCTGCAATTCTCTTTCAAAATGCAACTTTTCTTTGTGCCCTGAAAATATTTCTGTTATTTCCCAGTACCTTTATGTAGATTCAATGATCAGGGTTAATGGCCCAAGAAAGAAGCAACAGGATGCATGGGAAGTTTTGAAAAGACAAGCAAAAATGATGTGATGGCCACTGAAAGCCAGCCACCTACATCCCAATTATCCACCTACAGCTGGCTCTGCCTTGTGACATATTGTTCTTGATTAATTGTACAATCACTAATAGAAAACATTAACTAATGGATATTAATATTAATTTGTGATGAATAGTCGTTGACATGAGTCTCAGCGGCTTGCCATATGACCGTCTGAATTTGATTTTAGAATCTGCATGTATGCCTATGGAGAGCCTTTTGAAGACCATGGGAGCCCAGAGCGTAGAGTGCATATGGAGAGAATAATGTTCATTATCTTATTAAACCCTAGTTCCTCCCAGGGAGGTTAGGAGACAGCTGGCAAATTTTATCCCTCATTTACAGATGGAGACTCGTTGGCTTACAGTAATTCCATAATATGCCTTAAGTCCAGAAGGGAGCAAAAGCTAAGAATGAGCAGTGGATTCTCTGGTACTGCCTGGCACCTACCTCTGGCTAGCACATACCAAAGAACACAGGGCATGGTGACAAGGACCAATACAACAGACTGCCTGGGACAGAAAAATGAGCACTTTTAGGCCTCTGCTAAAGCATTTATTCTTTATGCTAGCATCTAGCACAATCAAATGCATTCTATGATTGTCTTCACCAAAGATGTTATAAGCTCAATTATAAATGCACATGTGCTATACTTTGAAGTTTTCAAAGCATATTCACAAACATGGTCTCACTGAATTCATAAGGTCTTTGTGGGTATTCTCCCAATAAGCCCCAGTTTTTAGAAATCACTTGCCCTTTCATGTTTCAACTTGGAGAGTAAAATACTTGCTCAAGTGCACCCAGATAATAAGTGGAAGAACTAGGAAATGCCCCCAATGTCTTGCTGCAACATGGTCAAGGGTTCTCCCCATCACCTGTTTCAAATTTCTGTCCCTCTGTGTGCCTCCCTCTTCCCCACAGATGCCTCTCACATATGTAGACAAAGTGTTTGAAACTGCTGCTGATAAGAAGGGCGGTTGAAAAATCCTCACTTGAATACTGGCTTCTACATTTGGCCAACTGAGATCTGGTCTGCATTTCTTAAGGAAGAGGAAAAGTTTTGAGTTTTAGTTTTTCTTTCCTTCTTTCCAATTCTGGATCTCTAGCATGAACAGGGACCATAGAACATTATTAGCCTTTCTTGGACATGGAAGCTATTCACTTTCTTTCTCCAAGGAATATTTGTTGAGTATCAACTATGTGCCAGCCACTAGGTACACAATGAAAAATAACAGAAGCACAACCCAATCCCAGTTTTCATGAAACTCACAGCCTAGTGAAAAAAGTGGAAACAGAAGTAGTCTAGATTTTGGTTGGCATCTTTCTGCAATTTAAGAATTCATTGAGTATGTTGACTGGTGAATGGATAAAGATGTGACATACACACATATATATAGAATATTACTCAGCCATCAAAAAGAATGAAAGCTTGGGCCACCTGGGTGGCTCAGTTTGGCGTCTGGCTCTTGATTTTAACTCAGGTCTTGATCTCACGGTTTTTGAGATCGAGCCCCACATCGAGCCCTACTACCAGCACAGAGCCTGCTTGGGATTCTCTCTCCTTCCTTCTCTGCCCCTCCCCAGCTCTCTCTCTCTTTCTCTCTCTTCCTCTCTCAATAAAGAAATAAAAACATTAAAAATTTTTTAGAATGAAAGAATGAAATCTTGCTATTTGCAATGACATGGATGGAAAACTAGAGTGTATCATGCTAAGCAAAATAAGTCAGAGAAAGACAAATACCATATGATTTCACTCATTTGTGGAATTTAAGAAACAAAAAAGTTGAACATATGGAATGGGGAAAAGAGAGATAGAAACAAACCATGAGAGACTCTTAAAGATAGAGAACAAACTGAGGGTTGATGGAGGGACGTGGGTAGGAGATCTAGATGGGTGATGGGTAGGTACTAAGGAGGGCACTTATGATGATGAGCACAGGGCGTTGTATATAAGTGAAGAACCACTGAATTCTCCTGCACCGATATTGCACTGCTGTTAACTAACTAGAATTTAAATAAAATTTGAAAAAAACATAAGAAATCACTGAATCCCATTTCCTGTATTTTGAAAAGTCCAGTGTCCTCCCTGGGAATCTAAGAATCCCCAAGGCCTTACGTTTTCATTCTGTGTCTGGGTCTGAGCGTCCTCTTCTGCCGAATTAGTTTGGTTTAGGAAACTTTTCACTGTTTGGCATGTTAGTGTATTCTGTATCACATTTTCACTAGACATGAGACTCAGTCCTCTTCCTTAATTTACACACACACATACACACACATGTACTATTCATAGCACTGCTTTAGTGAGTGAGTGAGACTTGATGGAGGTTTTGAGAGATGAGAGATAATAATGACAACTCCATCTTCCAAATATGGCTAGAATTTGACCACTTCTCACCACCTCCAAATTGACATCATCTCTCACTTGGGTTATTTCAACAACCTCTTAATTGGTTTCCCACTTGCCTCTAGAGCCTATTCTTCATGCAGCATCCAGAGTGATCCTTTTAAAATATGAATCAGATCAAGGCCTAGTCTGCTTGAAACCCTCCACTTTCCTGTCTCACTCAGCATAAAAACCCAAGGGGGCCACCTGTTTATAACCCTCACTTCCTTACTGACCTCATCTCTAGCATTCTCACCCTCCCTATCCTGCTACAGACACAATAGCTACAAGAAGTTTTCTGAGAAACAGCAAACACACTCCCACTCAGGGTCTTTGCATCTTCTGTTTCTTCTAAATCACCTTCCCCATAAATGTGCATGATTTTTCCCCTTTATTTCTCCAGGTTGCTATTTGATTATCAGTTTATGAGCAAGGCTCCCTCCCCCTACCTCTGAGCACCAGATCTGAGAGCAGTGCCTAGCATGTAGTAGAAGCTTACTAAAAACTGCTAAAGAATGAATAAATGAGATCAAAGTCAGTAGTTAGAAATCCCTCTTCTTAAAATAAAGCTCCTTGGCACCTCACATCTTGGCGTCCCCTATGTAGTATGGCTTTCAAGGATCTCTTCCCTTCTGCCTGTCTCCTTGGCTATTTCTGTCTCTCCTGTGCCCCTTCTCTCTTAGGACCATATTCCAGCTACATCACTCATTAGTGATGAAACCTTAGGAAAGATTTTGCTCCCTTGTAAAATATGGATAAGAATGGTACCTCTATGAGAGTGATGTTGTGAAATTAAATGAGTGAATACATGGAAGGCCCTTAGACCAGGCCTGGCCCATACATAGTAAGTGCTCAGTAAGTAATAAGCCAATCAAAACCTTCTCTTATACTTTATGCAGAACAATTCAAATAGTTCCATCCCTGAATATAACTCAGCTCCAGTCCCAACTTTGATTATCCAAACCGAAGACACTCCACAGAACCCAAGGGGTTCTTCATTTGAATAAGACCCAGCCCCTTAGAAGGTGTCCCTAGTTATAATGGCATTTAATTACTCAGTCAAGTTAGCACAATAAAATATTAATGTCATGAAACTAGATGTACATGGGATGATGAGAACATAAAAATAACCTGGATTAGAGATCAGGGAATTCTTCTCCAAGGAAGCAATGGCTATCTGAGACCTGGAGAATGAGTAGGAATTGCAAGAAAGACATTTCCTGCAGAAAAAAAGAAAAATAAATGAGAGAAAGAAAAGAGAGGACATTTCCAGACCAAAGAAGCAGGGTGTGTGGAAACCCCAAGGAGTGGGAGTGTGGTATGCCCCAAAGCTCTGAAAATGGGACTCAGTGTGTACAATGAGGTCAGAGCAAAGGTTGGGGTAAGATGACAGTGGAGATCTGGGATCAAGACTTTGGGCCCAAGTCTTGGAACTTTGTAATCTGAATGCAATATTTTGATCTTCGAGGCAAGGAGATGAAGCCATTGGATCTGTTAGGTCTGATAATAATGGTATTGGACTTTCTTTACTGGAAGATCATTATGAATGCAGATCAGGGAAGGGATCAGAAGGTAGATAAACCCACCAGGATGCCATGAGGTAGTTGGGCAAGAGAGGGAAGTGTCGGTGGAGAATGAAGGCCATGATCCACCCCACCCCCCACTCTATTAGGGAATTTCTGGGTGATCTTTCAGAGAAGCTCTTCTTCCTGCATCTTGTGGATAATAGTACCACTGTAGCCCCTAAGGGTCTTTTCGAGAATCAGACAGAAGCTCCCTTCCTCAAGATACTTACTGCCTGCCATCTACCAGAAAACTATTTGATTCACTTACAAAGAGGCAAGTTCATTCTAACAATAACTAGAAGTATCTCTTAGACATAACTCTTAAATGCCTCGTACTTCTCTCGTGCACAGGGGCCACTTCTTGGTCATTTTTTTCTTATTCATGTCTGTCTCTACAAGCCTCTCTACTTCTATATTAATCCAAGACACTAAAGAAATATGTAGCAGCTAATGTGACTGAATCAAATAATTCATGTTACTTTCTATTAATTTTGGCAAATCTAATTTGTCTTTGTTGTGAGTGGCAGCCATCTAGAACTGAGTCCCAGGAAAATCCCTTGTATGTATGAAACTAATATAATTCTATTTGTGAACCCAGGTTCCTAAGGCAGTCCTCCCACTAGGTACTACTCTGAATTCTTGTCTTTTGTACCCATGTTCTGTTTAAAAGATAGTCTGCTTCCTCTAAAAATGTTCTATTGTTGCCAAAGTTTATGCCTATCTTGCCTGGCCAAAGGTTGGTGGTCTGCAGCAAAGAGCTCTGAATCCAAGCCCAAGGAAAGCAGTATTATATGATGTAAAGAGTGGTCAATGGGCAGGAGACTTTCTTCAATATCTGACCTTCCTCTGATGAAGTTCATGACTGTCAGCAAATCTCAGCACCCTCTGAACCTCGGTGTCAAGAGCAGTGGCTGGATATTATTTCAAATGAAATATTACCAAGACTTCTGCCCAATAATTAAAACTAATTAAGGCTGCTTTGGCAATAGGGCTAGGATCTGAATCCTGGGCACTCAGCCTCACTATTTCCACTTCACCAGGATATTGTCTGAAAATTTGCTTAGATCACCTCAAAGATCTCTGCCCTCTCAAAGTGTCTTTGGTCATATTGGCTGTGATTTGCATTCCAGAACATTAAGTGCAAATGATTTCTCCAACTTCAGTATTTACCACTGTGCCTATACCGTGACAATATCCCATGACTTCTGTTCTTATTAACTCTATCTCTTGATCCCTGTGCAGTATGACTCAACAAATACTTATTATAAGAATAATGATATGTTATATTTGAATAGCATTTGACAGTTTTTTAAAACTTTTCCCTTCATCTTACTTAACCCTCTTAACAACCTGCAAACTCCATATATAATTACCACCCATCTTTGACAGCTGAGAACACTGGAGTGCAAAAATTTAGGTGACTTGTACAAGGCACAGAATAGAACTTTGTCTTTGTTATTGCTGTTGTTGTTGTTGGCTTATGTGTTCGTAACCTGTTCCATTTTTGAAGGACTTGTAACAACTTAGAGAAAATTATCCTTCAACATCTTACAATACCTTTACAATAGCCTTCCTTTTTTATCTTACAATAGAAAAGAAATAGGTAAATAATTAGATATTAGGACTCCTGAAAATTAAAATCAAAATAGAAGATCAAAACCAGCAGCGAGGAAAGAAAAAGATATATTATGGTTCGCTTATCCACCATGGGGATGAACTCCAGTGAAGCTTTTCCTGCTTTGTACCCAGGGATTGTCCTAGACTGCTGTACTTGCCTTTCACACGCAGTACAGTGCTCTAGTGTGTTTGGGAATAGAGAAATGAGCAACACTCTGCTCTAACCTTTTAATGAGAATGCATGTGACCAGATTGTTGAGAGCCTCTATTCTTTGGGGTATAGACATGAAATGGTCTTATTTTTTCCCAAAAATTAACATCCAGTTCTGCCCCCTGAAGCCCCCTCCTCTGCTATGTCATAAGCTCCCTTAAGGAAAACTCAGTTTAGTTCCCTGCACAGTTGACCCTTGAACAACACAGGTTTGAACTATACAGGTCCACATATACGCAGATATTTTTCAATAAATATATTTTTTAAAATGTGGCAATTTGAAAAAAACTCAAAGATGAACTGCATGGCCTAGAAATACCAAACCAAATAAAAGAAAAAGAAAAAATATCACTGTAAGAATATAGTATGTAATATATATGACATACAAAATATTTGTTAACTGTTTATGTTATTGGTCAACAGTAGGCTGTTAGTAGTTAAGTTTGGGGGAGTCAAAAGTTATACGCAGATTGGCAATCTGGCAGTAGGGTAAGGGGATGGAATTCATACTAACCAGCAAGACTGACCCCAGGCAGCTTTAGCACTGCAGGCTGGACCCACTGGAAATGCATATTTCTAGGCAGGCTGCTCTACCAGTAACCCCTCTCAATGCTTCACCATCTCTCTCCTAATTCTCCTTGTTCTAGAATCATTAGGGGCTCTGCAGGTTCACTAACTTGGCAATTTTCAAGCAAGAAACAGTCACCAGTCCCCAACTCAGGGGAAGAGAAAGTTAGTTCAGGCACTGGAAATGTTGATGGAGAGGTGAGGAGAGACCCTCTTTCCAAAATGCACCCCACACCAAGAGCCAATCTCCCTTGTCAGGCCTCCTCTTACATCAAGGACAGATGGGGAGAGAAGGTTGTGATGATGGAGAGTGATTCTCTCAAATAGACCCTCTCTGGAAACACGTGGGAGATGCCTAGTCCAGAAGGTCTGATGGTTCTATTGGATACTTCGTAAAATTTCTGAAAATTAGAAGCCTAATGAGAAAGAAGCTCATCCTGTTATAAGTGCCTGGAAGTAAATATTTAAATTAACTAGAAACATATGAGTAAGAAATTAAATTCAAATCTGAAAACTTTCAGCATTAGTAGAACTGACATTTTCTTTTGCCTCAGGCTCCCATGTGGCTCAGCATGACACTGGCTAAGGGATGCATTTTATTTTATTAGGAAATAATAAAAGGAATAGACATGGGGGTGCTCTAGGCCCAAATGCCAACCCATCCCTTTTCTGGGACAAGTGGGAGAAGAATTGAAAGTACAGGCTCAAGTGAAAGAGAAAACTCTTTGAAGTAGATATCTAAAGAAGCAGGGTCAGAGGCTGGGGGATGCTGGTGTAAGATCATGGACAGTGGATGAATATCTAAGATTTTCTGGTCTCCACCGTCTTGTCCATAATTCCCTCATCTCTATCATTTGCTTCTACCTGGTCCAGAACTCATCTGATACAAAACCAAAGCAGTCATCTCTTGTCTTCTATCCTGGACATGTATACCTCTGGACTGACTCTATTATCTGTGTCTGAGCAGGTTACACACACAGTAAATCTTCAACTCTTATGTGTTTTTATTAAAAAGAGGTAAAGGGGAAGGTTCGCTTACCAGAGCATAGGAGTTTGGAAGATGGATCCCTATGTAGCTGGCTTTCATTGAGGGTATAGAGCTGGGCATCTGGATGCTGGACACTGGACTTGTCCCTGTCCTCTGTTGCTAGAGTGATGCTAGCAAGAACCAGAAGCAAAAAGGAAGCCACTTCTTTTCTTTTCCTGCCTCCCAATCTCCCTCTCGTACCTCCATGGTCAGAATTTAACTAGAAGCCAGCTGACAAGTGCATCTGGGGAAGATAATTTGTAGACCTGGCTACAGCATCACTGAGCACAGCAAAGTACATAGAGCAGTAAGCTTGGAGCTGAAAAGCAATAGCTCAAGAAGTAGCACATGGGAAGGGAAGGAGGGCCCCGTAGGTAAGAATGGAGGAAACAACTCAGGGGTAAAGGCATAAAGATCAAGCCAAGCTTATGCCCCTGTATGGCTAAAGTATAAGGTTCTGGGGAAGAAGGAAGAGTATATACAGGTTTCTAAGACTGGGAAAGGAGACTGAGAGAGAGCTGGATGCCATAGTTATTGGAGAATCATAGAAAATTTTTGCTAACAAATAATATGCTCGGGCCCTGTTCAAGTAGGATAAACATGTACTGGCTGTCACCTCTGGATGTGCCATCCAGGATGTCCTGACAAATGGTTTCTCCAGCCTTTGTTCACTTTGGCAGTCGGAACTTGGTGATAGGCTATGATGGATGGACAGGGAGTGGGGAATGATGGCATGTGTTGTCCATGTATTCCACCTCACATGGGGGGCTCTGGGGCAGAAGGGCAGGTGAAGAACTGTCAGAGCATCACAGTGCAGCTCCAGACTTAGTCCTTGGGGAGGAAAGGGGTGGAAGGACAGAGAACTGGGCGATTTGGTGAAGGACTCTGGCATTTTTCATTGAAAGGGTTAAAGTATATTGTGTCAGAAAAATCGCAACACTAAACTTTGTACTAGTACTCCTGTCTTTATATTACTCAAAAACAAACAAACAAAACAAAAACATATGATTTTTGTCTTTCTCTGACTAATTTCAGTTAGCATAATACCCTCCAGTTCCATCCACGTAGTTGCAAATGGCAAGATTTCGTTCTTTTTGATTTCTGAGTAATACTCCATTGTGTAAGAGACAAAACAGATGAGCATAAGGGAAGGGGAACAAAAATAATATAAAAACAGGGAGGGAGACAAAACAGAAGAGACTCATAAATATGGAGAACAAACTGAGAGTTACTGGAGGGGTTGTGGGAGGGGGGATGGGCTAAATGGGTTAGGGGCGCTAAGGAATCTACTTCTGAAACCATTGTTGCACTCTATGCTAACTAATTTGGATGTAAATTTTAAAAAATAAAAAATAAAATTAGAAACAAAAACAGAAGACTTTTTAAGGACGTGCCTCCCATGTATTTTCAAGTCCCCAGCACTTGAGTTCTTGTAGAAAAATAATAAATGACTGAGCATTATCAACTCATTTATTCCTTGTATTCATGATTAGTCATTTAGAATGTTTTCACTTAAGCACATATGTATATAAATAGGAACTCATGGACTGATCTTGCAAAAATGACATGCTTTTATTTTAAAGAAAGTATTTCTGTATGTGTAAATATTTTTCTTCCCTCTGCTTGTGTGTCACTGTTTCTTTTTCTATCACATATCTACACATGCAAAAAGATGGCACACCACAAATCCTTCAACTAGAGTCATTGGACTTCTTGGGGACTTTGTGTTTTCACTCAGTGGAATTGCCTCTACCCTCAAATGAGAAAATTTTCCCCTAGGCGAACAGGTGCGAAAGGAAAAACATAATGTTGAAGCGCAGTTTTCTGGATGGGAGATTTCTTTTATCCCAATTAACCAGGATTGAAGTCATCTTTGTCAGCGGATCTAAAATAATTAATCAGAGAAACCGTATCCTCTAATTAACTTGAGGAACATCAACATAATGGGGCAGCCACTCAGTGCAGTAAGATGGTGAGATGTTGTCTCTTTGCTAGTACAGAAAAGAGAACTGTGGACTCGGAAAGGGAAGAATCATCTATCCTGCCGGAGGGTGTGCACCATTTATCATGCTGACTGGGCTGTCATATCAGTGGGAGGACCCTAGAGAGCCCTGACCGTGAGATTGAAGGTTGGTGCCAATTTACAGCAACACAAATGCATTGAACAGGAAAGAGATAGCTCCTAATCTCTTCAATTTTCTTACATTACCCTGAAGGCCAGAGGATTAAATGAAACAGTAGTTGATGACAACTTTAGAGGGTCCTGAATGCATGACAGGAAAAGTATTAAAATAGCTCAATAGTTTTATTGTATATGTGTGTTAATCTTGCCCCTGAAAGAGGAACAAGGATAGAAAATGCTACCTTTTGCTTATACCTATTCCTCAGTGGGAAAATGATACACTAATTCTGTTTGCCTGTCAGATTCTTATGCAGGGCACAACAGAAAAAATGAAGAACAAAAAATGTAAGGGAGACCGAACCTGAAAATACCCTGGCACACACATTATCTGGATAATGTGACTCACAATTTGTTGGTGTGTCTTTAATGACTTGTAGTGAATCTGTTAGTCTGTGCCTGCCAGCAGTGTATGTCAGGAGAATAGCTTTTTAAAAATTAAAATTAACCCCTGGTCACATTGGGCGAAACAGTCTCTGATTAGGTACAGGTTTTATGTATACTTGTGGTTAGTTTGGATAAGATTGAAACAAACAAGCCATTTCAGGGCCACGTTTCACAGAAACTGAATAAGTACACAGCCAAACAGGACCTACCAGGCAGGCATTCCCAGAACCAAATTCCATTTCCCAATTTATAAAATTATTGTCGAAGGCCTACTAAGTTCCAGGATTTGAATCAGTTACTAGAAATGCAAAATTCCGTTATGTTGTTGTTTTTGTCCTTAGGGGTAATTTATTAAAGAACAGTGAAATAAGAGACAACCAAGAGCTTCACCTTGGGGTCAAATAACCTGTTGATTCATGGTATAGACACTTATCAGCAGTGTAAAATTGGGCAAGTTATCCTTATGAAGCCTGAATCCCCTTTAGAAAAACTAGGGCTGATTAATAGTGTCAGTCCCACAGAGTAAGTATGAAGAGGCAGATAGTAAGCATTCAACAAATACCCACTTTTATGGGCTGTAATAAAATGTGTGAAGAGTTATGGGAACAGATGAGGAAGCATTCAATTCTGTAGGAGAGGGAAAGCTGAAATAAGGAGGTTTAATATCTGAGCTATGTTTTAAAATATGAATAAAATTTGCCTGCTAGAAGTGATGATCTTAAGAGTGTGAATACATCAGTTCAACTCAACTGGCTCATTCAAGTAGTTCTTTTCCCTTGGTTGGAGCATGGAGATCAGAGGTCAAAATCAGAGTAAAAATTAGAGCCTCTGTGCCTAATGTAGAAATGTCACATCACACAAGGGAAAATTACTATTCTATCACCTCAGGTCATACCCTCAAGCCCTCCTTAATGGACACTGATGATCAGTGGGCTGTTTGAGGGTTAATAGGGCAGGTTAAGCCCATGGAGAGTTTAGGATTATCAAAAATCGCTAAAGATCACAAGTATTATCTTTCTACCATACTTGGAAGCTACCAAATTAATAACTCAGGAGACACTTTATTCTACTTTTCTTTAAAACTAAGATCATAGGAAAATTTCCGGTTGAAACACACACCACTCAGTTATTCAACAAATATTTCTTGGATAGCTATTATGCACCAGGAACTATGCCAACCCCTGAGAATACAAAATAAAAACAACATAATCTGAGATCTAGAATGTTCATTTTAGAGGGAAAAGTTTATAGATTTGAATTAGTGCAAGTTGATAATATATAAATGTATGGTACAACCAAGTTCCATGACATTTTATAAATACCCCAGAAAAAAGAATAAGCTAACTTTCTAACAATGCATACAAACAACGAAAGATATTGATCCAGGAAATAACTGATATATTTAATAATACAAGAATAACAAACTTCCCTGAGTTATAAAAAAGAGATCATAAATAAAAATATGATACAATATAAATTCAAACAGATTTTAAAGGGGTTAATATCTTTTATCAATTTTTTGTATTGATGATACACACTTTCCATATTGATGAGCTCTGCCAAGAGTCAAAAGACAGAAAACACCAAAAGCTTGAAAAATACTGTATGGAAAAGGTCAACCTCACTAGTAATCAAATAAATGCAAATTAAAATGCAGTAATATTTTTGTCTATCAAATTAGCAAAAGAAAATAAAGGATAATTTCATATACTGATGAGGATGTGGTGAGACAGATGTTTTCATGCCCTGCCGGTTGTCAGTAAATTGTAATGACCTTTCTAAAAAGTAATTTTGCAATACGTATTGAGAATCTTAAACTGGAACTGCCCCTGGGTACTACAATTTTACTATTGAGATGTATGCTAAGAATTTGTTGAGAAATTTGGGCTGTGATTTATGTACCAAAAAATCCCAACTTTCTTATATTAGTAAAAACAATAAAGAAATATGACAATAACATAGATATCACCAACAGGAAAATAGCTCAATAAATTCTGGTATATTCTCAGGCTGAGATACAACGCACCTTTTGAAAATGCTGTTTTAAAAAGGTAAATTTCAGAAGGGGTCATGAGATAGTTTTAGAATAAAAAGACAAGTAAATGGAGATTTTAGTCAGCAAACTAAGTCAAGGAAAAGTGTCACTACTGTTCAGAGTTACATTGAAAATACAAAATAATCTAAAAGATTATTTTTATTAATTAAGAGAGTTTAGCAAGATTCTTGAATAGGAAATCAATGTCCAAATACCAAAAGCATTTTCACTTTCAAATAATAAATATGTAGAAAAGGTAATTTCAAAAAAGATACCATTTGCAATAACAATAAAAAAGAATATACAAAGGAATAAATCTTATAAAATATGTGTAAGAACTTTGAGGAGAAAATTAAATTATAAAATGCATTAAAGAAGATCTAAACGTAATGATATGCCTAGTTTATATACAGTAAGATTCATTATTATAGGGATGTCAGCATTCCCCAAACTGATGTATGAATTCAGTAAATTTTGAATTAAAATCCCAATGGGAAATTAACAGACCAACTCAAAGTTTATATGGACAAGAATAATAAGGACATCTTGAAGTAGAAAAAGACCAGGCATGAATATCAGTGGGAAAAGAAAGACTCTTGATAAGCAGTCCTAGGGTAGTTGAGTATCTAATAACATAATGTGGAATTGAATATATACCTCATTCCATACATAAGAATTAATGCCAAATGGATAAGAGTAAAATGTGAATAGCAAAACTTTAAACCTTTTAGGAAAAAGCCTGTGGGAGAATCTTTATGTTATCAATCCAGGAAAAGATTCATTGAATAAGATATATAGAAGCACAAGCCATAGTAGGAAAAAAAAATGACATATTCAGCTAATTAAATTGAAAAACTACTGTTCATCAGAAGACACCATTTTTTTTTTCAGGTTTATTTATTTATTTTGAGAGAAAGTGTGCATGCAGGGGAGGGGTAGAGAGAGAGTGAGAGAGAATCCCAAGAAGGCTCACGCTGTTACATGGAGCCCATCAGGGGGCTCGAACTCACAAACCATGAGATCACGACCTGAGCTGAAATCCAGTTAGGTGCTTAACTGACTGAGCCACCCAGGTGCCCAACACCATTTTTCAAAGAAAATTCACAACCTGGGAAAAGATGTTTGCAACACATATAGTTGGCAAAAGTTAATTTCTAGAATCTATAAAGAACTCCTAAAATGTAACAAGAAGAACCACAAAACAATCCCTAATAGAAAAAATGGTTAAAAGGATAGGAATAGGCAATTCACAGACAGGGAATGACCACCAACATATGAAAAGATATGCACCCTCGGAAGTAGTCATGGAAATGCAAATCGATGAGATATCAATTTGTGCACATTCAGTCTGGCAAAGATTTAAAAGAATGACAATATCAAACTTTGGTGAGAATGTGGAGCAGTAGAAACTTAGTAGTGGTGATGTAAATTGGTAAAGTTAAAAATGTTATTTAAATCAGTAATAGAATTAAGATTTTTTTTAAATTTTTTTAAATTTTGTTTATTTTTGAGAGAGAGAAAGACAGAGTGTGAGCCGGGGAGGGGCAGAAAGAGAGGGAGACACAGAATCCGAAGCAGGTTCCAGGCTCTGAGCTGTCAGCACAGAGCCTGACGCAGGGCTCAAACCCACGAACTGTGAGATCATGACCTGAGCTGAAGTTGGATGCTTAACCAACTGAGCCACCCAGGCACCCCTAGAATTAAGATTTTAAAAAGAATAGGAACTGCTGAATAGGAGGAAAGTATAAACAATGCCCCCCAAAAGGAAGTGTGAATGCCAGAAAGGCAATAACTATCACATAAATTATTTCTGTTCAACTCTTAATCCACATCTTGGACAGAAATAAACACTTTCTTAATTCATTCCCCTACCATTTTTATAACAGAAGTTTTTGAGGATTTTTTTCCCCATGATTTTATATCTCCAGGTTTGTAATGATCATGGTAGTGAACACCAGTTGCTTTATCTGTCCCAAAATCCCTTTGAGAAATGCATCTCCTCTTCTGGGACACATTAATTTCCCTGTTCAGGCATTCTGGGCTGACATTATATTAACCTCAATTTCACTAACCACAGAGATTGGTCAGGGACTAGGAACCTTATATCAGAGATAATGAGTCTCATTCCTTCTATAGAAGGCTGGAAGACATAAGCCTCATAGCTATTAGTGGCTATGTTTCCAATGATGCAGAAAAATCTAGACAGAGAGAATAAAGTTTGAACACGTGAAGAAGCGGAGATGAAAAAAGAAGATAGATGTTTTGAGAGAATATAACTCCCTATGCTGAGGCCTTGGTACATCTTTGCCCTTCTGCAGTTTTATTATGTAAGCCAATTTATTCCCATTTTGGTCTAAGCTAGTCTTGATTACGTTTCTTTCTTGAAATCCGAAAATTCCTAACAATAGCTAATTTGAATTTAAAATAAGTTTACCCAAATTTATCATTTGGGTGATTTTGTTTAAAAATATATAATGTGAATGAGCAGAGGCAGTTCTTGCAATGAGATGAAATCAAAATTAATAAATACAGTCACATTTATATTTTAAAAGTATAGTATTTATTTTAGGTTATTTTCACAATCATGTATGGTAAGATGAAATTAATTACAGTGAGCTTTCCTTAGAGACATTTGGTGCCAGTCATACAAACCAGTTATTTTTGTAATATTGCTTCTAATATGTGCTCTTTAAATAGCCTATGTTCTTCTAGCATTGATGACACAAATAGCTATCTACCACTTCATAAGATTGATTTATATCATATACTCTTCAAATATTATAAATATTATCATGAACTTAAAGTTCCAGTTAAAATATATTTGCATTACACTTGTAATAAAGAATATATCATGAAAAAATATTTTTAAATATATAAATCAATAATCAATAGAAAAATCAGTATGAAGTTGAACAAGTACAAGAGCATTCAATTCATAGAGAGAAAACACAAATAGCTTTTAAATACATGAAAATATGTTTAATCTCATTAGGAGTCAACAAAGTGCAAAATAAAACAGTTACATATTTTTTAATCATCATATGCAAGTACCATTTAAGAGTTAAATGGCATCATACTATAATAATTGTAATAACAATGCAGCAATAAAAATAATAGGTTAATTGGCAAAAAATAAAATTATTAGTAATATCAAACACTGATTAGGGTATAGGGACAGAAAAATTCTCTCTACCATTGATGAGAGTTTGTATTGGTTTAGTTCCTTCAAAGCCACTTTGGCAAGTATCTGTTCAAATCTTGCATGTTCTCTGACCAATAATTCCTTGATATTCCCTAAGAAATTTTAACAAGAATGGAGAAAAAAACATGTATGAAGCTAATTCTTACTGTGCTGTTAATTAATAGCAAAAAAGAGGATGTAATGTGACTATCAATCAAGTGTTATATTATGCTCTATATATTGTATAGACTTCTATTCAAAAATTGGAAAGAATAATTTTATCACTCTGTACTGGTATGGAATATTCTCCAAGGCATACAGTTACGTGAAAAAAACATCTAACAGAACAATTATTACAATACTATGCAACTTTTTAAACTCTTTATGATAATTTATCTGGGTATAGAATTCTAAGTTGGGTGTTCTTTTCTTTCAATAGCTTTATTTATTTATTTATTTATTGACTTTATTTATTTATTTATTTATTTAGCTGGAGGGAGAGGGGAGGAGAGAGAGGTAGAGATAGAATCCCAAGCAGGCTGCATGCTGTTAGCACAGAGCCTGATGCAGGGCTCGAACTCACAAACTGTAAGATTATGACCTGAACAAAAATCAAGAGTTAGATGCTTAACCAACTGAGCCACCCAAGCACAACTCCTTTCAGTACTTTTAGAAATATAAATTCATTGACTTCTGATATCTCGTTAATGTGAAGCCCTCTACATAGTTGTTTGTCCTTTGTAGGTCTTTTATCAAAACGATATTAATTCTACATGTCTACATTTCTAGGTATCTACATATAGATTTATTGTTATTTATCTAGTTCAGCACTTTGTATAAACTTTCAATCTGAAGACTCACCTTTCGTCAATAATTGAAAATTCTCAATCATTTCTTTTGGAATATTATTTTACTTCCACTGCCTATTCTCTATTTCTAGAACTCCCTTTACAAATATGTTTGAGCCTCTTGTCCCATCCATTTTGTTTAAATTCTCTTTTATGTTTTTTATTCTTTTATGTCTCTGAAATTTGTTCTGAATGTTTTTTTCATTGTTGTATAGCAATCCATTAACTCTTTCTTTGACTTCATGTCTATTATTATTCCCACCTATTGATTTTTTAAATTTATTTTTTAATATTTTTAAAGTTTATTTATTTATTTTGAGAGAGAGCTCTCAAAGAAAGAGAGAGAGTGGGGGCCAAAGAAAAAGTGAGAGAGACAGAATCCCAAGCAGGCTCTGCACTGCCAGCGTGGAGCCCAACATGGGAACTAATGATCTGTGAGATCATGACCTGAGCCAAAATCAAGAGTTGAACACTTAACCAACAGAACCACCCAGGTGCCCCTGATTTTTTTTAATTTAAATGACTATAGTTCTGGGGTGCCTGGGTGGCTCAGTCGGTTGAGCGCTCATCCCTTGATTTTGGCTCAGTTCATGATGTCATGCGTCAAGGGTTTGAGCACTGCATCAGGCTCTATGCTGAGCTTGGAGCCTGCCTGAGACTGACTCTCTCTCTCTCTCTCTCTCTCTCTCTCTCTCTTTCCCTCTGACCCTCCACCCTGCTCACTCCCTCTAAACTTAAATATATATATATATATATTTATATATATATATGGCTATATTTCTTATATCTGCAATTTCCAATATATATTTTTCAATTCTGGATTAATAATATTTCACTTTGCTCTATTTTATGGGTTATTGCCATTTTGTCTTTTTAAGAACCTTAAATTTACAGATTTTAAAGTCACTGAGTGCTTTATTATTTACATTTTTATGGCATATATTCTTCCAATTGTTGCATTATTATTGTCTTTTGTTAGGGTTACTTTTCCTCATGCATTTGGAATTCTATTTTTATAAGTAATTTTCAAGCGCCGTCTCTTATCCCTCCTTGTCTCGTAGTTTTAAAGATGCCCCTACCTCTCCCTGAAGCCCCCAGTGTATAACTTGTGTGTTGCATTGGCATTCTAGGCATCTGTCCTATATTTGAAATACAGAAAACCCAGTCATGGAGCCAGCAGGCAGCTTAGCACACTTCCTCATTATGTCATCACTGCACTCCCTCTGACCACATTTGTTTTGTAACTGAGTGAAAGCTACGTCCCTGGGTAGCAGTCACTGCTTTTGTCATTCTTCTTTATCAGTTTTGTGCTTGAGGACCCAATTTTTTACTCCAGCCAAATGTGAAGGACACTTTTTAATCTACCTGCCCCACAGTGGTTTAATCTGTGGCCATTTCTGTCTGTGGTGGGATCCCACAACCCAATAACCCACAGCTTAAGCTGCCACGTTTCTCTTCCATGAGATTTCCAACATGTATTTTAATCCCTACTTAATCGTTTTTTTTTTTAACTGAAGGTGAGTGAGCACTTAAAGCAGGAACTCACAATGACATTTTTTACCAGATCTGTGAAAAGAATTTGCCCACTGAGAATAAAAATATATTACTCTACCCTCTGAGAGGGTACAGGATGGACAGGATGTAAGGGAAATATTTATGGCAGTTCGACTTATGACAGGTACTAAAAAGTTGCATTTGGATCAGAGAAAACAACTCTGATCTAACTAAATGAAAAAAAAAAGTGATTAATGTTAATAAACACAACCAATATAGGAAAGTTACCAGAATTCTGCCAGAAAAAGCAATTGATGTATGTGTCATGACTAACCTGACTTTACAAAGAAATTATAAGCTGATTAAAAGGACTGAGCAAAGTACCTATTTCAGAATAAATTTTTCTTGTTTATAAACTTCTTCTATTTAATGTCATATAAATTGAGAATTATTATTTGTATAACATACTCAAAGGACTATGTTTTGGTCTGAACACAGAGTATCTAAAATCTGAAAGCATCTTCATAGATTCAATTTACACACTGCTGACTCTAACTATTACATTACCGACTCAAAAGAATGGCATCGTTTTTGTTCTGTTTTATGGGCTATTGTCATTTTATCTTTTTAAGAATCTAAAATTTACTGATTTTAAAGTCACTATCAGATTGCGCTAATATTATTTAGATTTGTTATGGCATATATTCTTCCAGTTGTTACATTTGTTAATGTATTTTGTTAGGGATACTTCTTCCTTATGCATCTGGGAATTTTACTTTTATGAGTAATTTTCAATGAGCATTGTCTCTTATCCTTCCTTGTCTGGTAGGTTTAAAACAGAACAAAAATTAAATAGCAAATTTAATAAAAAGTACTTCATTGGCC
This sequence comes from Lynx rufus, assembly GCF_022079265.1. Classification (NCBI taxonomy): domain Eukaryota; kingdom Metazoa; phylum Chordata; class Mammalia; order Carnivora; family Felidae; genus Lynx; species Lynx rufus. The sequence goes on from NW_025814824.1 coordinate 20,750,988, forward strand.
CCCTAAACCTTAAAAATCCTAATTAAGAATTACTTTTGCCCTAAAACAATAATAAGAATGGTTGATTAGCTGGGGCACCTGGGTGGCTCAGTCAGTTAAGCATCCAACTCTTGATTTAGGCTCAGGTCATGATCTCACGGTTCATGAGATTGAGCCCGAGTCCAGCTCTGCACAGACAGTGTGGAGCTTGCTTGGGATTCTCTCTCTCCTTCTCTGCCCCCTCCCTGATTATACTCTCTGTCTCTCTCTCTCTCTCTCTCTCAAAATAAATAAATAAACTTTAAAAAAAAAAAGAGAGAGAGAGGGGCGCCTGGGTGGCTCAGTCGGTTGAGCGTCCGACTTCGGCTCAGGTCACGATCTCATGGTCCGTGAGTTCAAGCCCCGCGTCGGGCTCTGGGCTGATGGCTCGGAGCCTGAAGCCTGCTTCCGATTCTGTGTCTCCCTCTCTCTCTGCCCCTCCCCCGTTCATGCTCTGTCTCTCTCTGTCCCAAAAATAAATAAACGTTAAAAAAAAAAAAAGAGAGAGAGAGAGAACAGAATGATTAGCTTTGTTTTGGTAAATGCTAATCACAAACGTCGCCTACAGCAAATGTAACTTCCTTAACTTCGGAAAAAATGAATTTAATTCCCAACAAAGATGTGGTACCAATTGTATCCAAATCCAGTCTCCTTCCCCGAGAGAAAAATCTTCCTTTCTCTAGCTTTCTGATATTGTGTCTGAAGGACATCTTATGAAGAGCACGTCATATTATCCTTTGAGGATATTAGTCTATCAGGTATTCAACCTGGATTAAACAGCCCTGAACCCTCATCTTAATTTCTTCCCTTCCATTCAGATATGTCCCACACCATTGAAGAGACAGCTTTAAATGATGCTGCTGCTGCTACTGGTGGTTTTAGTTCAGCTGTTTCAGTGTGATGGCAGCACACTAAATTAACTCTGAATGGAGACAGTAAAATTAATTCTCACTATACCCCTCAGCCATCTCCAACTATGGCAAGCACTGGCATTTGGAATAAAACTTTTTTTTCTGTCTCGCAAAAATCTTAGAGCCCAGCAGTGCAGAATTACAAAACTAAACCTCAGGAATGCGTTCCCTGTAGAGACAAAAGTATGTCCATTTCTCCTGTACAATTCTATTTGACTGCAATTTGCTACATCACTTCTTGCATCCATTAATCGGTTTAAAAACTTTTCTCCGGTATTCCTTGAGAGAACTCTGTACGAATACATTTCCTGGGGTAGGATGATTGAGAGTTTAAAGACGGGGATACCGGTTTCAGTTTTCAACCTTATCACCCACTTGAGCTGTGACTTTGGGGAGTGGCCTTAACCTTTCAAGAGCAACACGCCTTCCCTTCTGCCTGCTTTACATCCTTGCTCTGCCAGTGGATTCATCTGAGTCAGAGCTGCTCAGCTTTCCTTGATGAAAAGTGAATTCTAATTTGCATAAACCTTTTAATACCGAAGTTGGGGTGGAGGAAGTAGAAGGAAGTGAGGCTGAGTAAGAATGATGAGTGTGCAGGTCCACGAAGGAAATATGAGAAGACGGGGCCAGCATCAGATTCATGCTTAAGATTCAGGTGCACTTTGCTCTTCTGTTTCAGTCATGGACCCACAGTCTAGAAGGCTGCTTGAATTTGGGGGGGGAATGGTGGAACAGTACAATTTTATCCCGATTCTTATCTCCATAAATATCTTCATCACTGCTTTATTTCTACTTTCCCCATATCTTGTCATGGCATTTTGTCTGTCTTCATCCTAACACATGAAATTATTTGGTTACAATGGCCATCCGAGCTACTGGCAATACTGGCAGATGGTTTCCACAAACGCAAGGACACAGATTGAGTTTACAGTAATCCTTAGACCGCTGTTATTAATGTAAATAATAATATTATACTATATAAATTTATTTCCTATTTTATACCTGAAAACTATAAATTATGAAATTTATCAGTCTAATCAAAATATGCAAAGAGAAAGCTTACATTCTAAATGGAAGAAGACATATTCTGACTCTTAACTTTTGTCTTTTAAAAATCAGCTGCAATGGGGGTGCCTGGGGGGCTCAGTCAGTTAAGTGTCTGGGTCTTGATTTCGGCTCAGGTCATCATGATCTCATGGTTTGTGAGTTTGAGCCCTGCATCGGACTCTGTGCTGGCAGTGCGGAGCCTGCTTGGGATTCTTTCTCTCTCTCCCTCTCTCTCCACCCCTCCTTCACTCATGCTGTCTCTATGTCAAAATAAATTAACTTAAAAAAATCAGCTCCAATCTGTAGCAACAGAGAAATCAGTTGCTCTCCTCATGTTGACCCATTGCTGGCTGGTTTAACAGGAAGTTTCAGGTGCCATCATTTTCATTCCAGGAGAGTCCTATAACCAGGCTTGGAGACATAGTCTAAGATCACCTATTTACACTTGTCATATTGTAGTAAATGTCATGCACGTTTTCAAAAACGACAGAATCATTTAGGTGACATCTTCTTACCAGAAAGGTAACTTATCAAAGTTGGTTTCTAAAACAATCAATTTATCTTTAGCTTCAACCCAATAGCCTCAGTAACAATGCCCTTTTAGGTAGGAAATACCATGACATTTGATCTAGCCATGGAGGCATTGTATGTGAATTCACTTCAAAAGAAAGAAATGATTAAATATTTCCTCCAAGAGAAAGAGTAGAATTGAATTACTGTTTCCAAAAATGAAATTATGATCGATGAACTAATTAGCCTCCAAGATTTCCTTACAAGGGATGAGAGAAGGGATGAAAAATGCACATATACTACCCCGAAGAATAACTAAGTACTCACGGTAAACGAGCTAAGGGATGTGGGTAATGCTAAAATGAATAATTTGACAATGTAAACTGTCATTGGAGGGTCTATCATTAAATTGTCATTAGAACAGCCTCTTGTTATTGAGCGACACTTTTATGAAGAAAATAAATATTGCCAATCACATGGAGACATAGAATTATACTTTGTAAATCTCAAGGCACTGTCTCAAGAGAGGTTTATTTTAATATTATTTTTAGATGAAGAGGGCAACAAAAAGCACATTTTCTGCTATAGCAGCTATGAAACAAGCAAACTGATAAAAAGCCACAAATAGTTCCAAACAATCCTATGCATTCTAGAACAAAAGATATCCTTAAAACTCAACTGTTTGTGAAAAACAATTTCTTCATTTTAACAATTACAAAGTCAGTATCCTTAGGGTTTCAGGGCCCTGTTTAAATAATTATTTTAATTAAAATTGTGTAGTTGTGTTATTGATTATAATAATAGAGTTCTCTCTATGGTTGACCAATTTTCAGAAGACAATGTGGTCTAAAACTAGATCATTACTAGTTATGTTTGGCTGGGAGAAGGTGAGAAATTAAAGCCAATCTATCACTCTAAATACGAGTTTAGTCAATAGCTTCAACATTTTCTACCAAGCACTATGCCGTGCCAAAGAAAAGAAGAATTAACAAAACGTATTTTCTATTTTCATTTCCATACATCACATTTGTCTTTACCCAAAATTAAGCATCAGAAGGAAGAAAAGAAAGAAGCTAGACAAAGATGGAAAGTATGGAGGGAGTGTGTAGACAGGGAAGGCATATTTGAAGAGGTGGCTTTTGAGCAGAGACTGAATGAAGTAAGGGAGAAAGCCATGGAAAAAATCTAGAAAAGGTCAAAGTGCCTGTTAAGGACTGTGCTCAAGGAAGAGGAAAAAAAAAAGCGAGTGTAACTGTGTTGGGTGTCCTGTTCCTTGCCAAATGTTAGGGCTTAGCACAGGGTCTACTATGCTCAGTAATATTTGTTCTAGTCACTAAATATTTGAGAAAACATTCCATAAAGATTTACTGAACAAATGAGAAATTGGTGTAAAATCTGCTAAAAAGATGAAACTACTAGATCGGGTTGACCAGTGTAGAATCAAATAAGAATTTCTAGCTGCTGTAACAGGCCATCAATCCAACCGATAGAAAATTTCTCAGATTTATTCTAAGCATTGCCAGATTAACCAGAAAAATGACCTTCTGAGGGTCGATTATTATTGTCTTTTGGCATAATTAGCCTGATATCTGTTATGGGCTGAGTGAAAGGATAACATAAAAAGGCTGTAACGTTTGGTCAAGCTTTTAAGAAAATATCTGTATCAGATCATTTAAATGACTGTTACTCAAAACTGTATTTCACAATGGATAGTGCTTTCTTCTGTGTCTTGAAAGATTTTCAGACTTTGGATCTCATATTGCCAACTAATTTTCAAAATAGTCAACCGCAGTTCCAAATCAGCCTCTGCACAGATAACAGAAATGTCACTAAAAACATGGGTACGCATTCACTTTTTCAACTTTGATACCCATTTTTCCCTCTTGCCTCTGAACTTTTCTTAAAGTTCATTCTTTTTCTGAGATAATTTTTTGCCTATGCCAATGCTAAGTGCCAACAAGATTTCAATTTCTGCTAAAATTGTAGCGGGTATAGCAGATACAAGTGAATCCTCACTGACAGACTACTTTATTAAGCAGCTGCCCAGCGCCTTCCTTGCTGTGCTCTTCCCACTTCTCGGACAGAGTGACTGAGTCCTCTGTCCCATGCATTTGTGTCTTTCTGGTCATTACCACTCCAAGTCTTAAAAATAAAATGTCTAGGGGCGCCTGGGTGGCGCAGTCGGTTAAGCGTCTGACTTCAGCCAGGTCACGATCTCGCGGTCCGTGAGTTCGAGCCCCGCGTCGGGCTCTGGGCTGATGGCTCAGAGCCTGGAGCCTGTTTCCGATTCTGTGTCTCCCTCTCTCTCTGCCCCTCCCCCGTTCATGCTCTGTCTCTCTCTGTCCCAAAAATAAATAAACGTTGAAAAAAAAAATTAAAAAAAAATAAAAATAAAAATAAAAATAAAAATAAAATGTCTATTGATATATTATCTCGAGAATGCATTGACATATATGCTGATATAAATGGAACCATTTTTTTCATTACATTTCAAGCTCTTTCTGAAACATTGGAAAGTAATTGATAACATTGGAAAGTAATTGAAAGCATCAGTTACTTTCAATTGCCAGTGCCTTCCACTTATCTTTTTTAAACAACAGGCAATAATCTCTGATCCACGGACTGTGTGTTTTCACTTCTTCCCGTGTCTCATTGCATATACTCTGCCAAAGATGAACTTACACGGAGAGTAAACACTCCATCCAACTGAGCAGTGAGTCTCCATGCTAAAAGAATCTCCTTCTTCCAGAACTGTGCTAGATTTTCTTATTCGTCGTCAGATTTTTGCCCCCTAAAATCTTTAATTTATACTTACAGTTCTATCCTTTTAGGCATTCTTTGTGCTTTCTTCATTTTTATCTGGAATTAAAGATAAGTAAGAAAAATGCCGTACATTTCCAATATTTTCTGTCAGCCTGATTTCTTAAAACCTTGTCTTTCTCCTCACCTGGTACCTTCTGAAATCATTCATATATTTTCTATTTATTTATTTATTTATTTATTTATTTATTTATTTAGAGATAGCACGAAGTGGGGAGGGGCAGTGAGAGGGAGAGAGAGAATCCCAGGCAGGCTCCACACTGTCAGCACAGAGACTGATGTAGGGCTCAAAACCCACGACCTGAGTCAAAATCAAGAGTTGGATGCTTAACCAACTGAGCCACCAGGCACCCCTGAACTCATTTCATATTAAGAACACTATTTGACTGGTGATTCTTATACATCTCATTTGATCCTCAGTCACCCTGAGAGTTAAATACCCTTTCAGTCTGCAATTCACAATAAAAAACTGAAGTGAAGGAATGTTAAGTGACTTGCCCATTACTAAGGTCATCCACTACTAAGGGGATAGAACTAGAATTTGAACATGGATCCTTCTGATGTGAAATTCTACTCTCCTTCATTTGTGCCCAAACACCTTGGGCCAGTACGTCTCTCTCATCCACCCAATTATCTCTTGTTCTTTTTTACATGTAACCATGACTTCTTTTTTATTTTCATTCTAAAGGTAATATTTTTTATCATATACAAAATGAAAGATTATGTACACAAGTATACTACTTTAATATTTAACATTATATTTTTCCAGGAACACATGGATAATAATGTACACGTTCTTTTGGAAACTGATTTTTAAATTAATGATAGGTTGTGATGATTTCCCACAGTCTTGTACCCATGTAATTTTTAATGGCTTCTGTGAATCCTTTCTTCTGTGGTTCTCTTATGATATATTTTGCCAATTGCCAAGTTGGGGACAGTTAGTCTGTCTCTGATTCTTTTGTATTATAAACTATATTGCAACAGTCTCTTGATTCTATATTTGTACCTTCCCATAAACATTTTTGTTGGGATATGTTACTTGAAATGATTGTTTTGTTCACAGCATAAATAAAATTAGCCAGATAACCCTTTGGAAAATTTTCCCAATTTAGTCTTCCAGCAGAACACATTTCAGTGTTCTCCAACTGAAGGTATTATATATATTTTTTTAATTCTTGTTCAGTTTGATAGTCAGAACATGGTAGCTTGTTTCCATTTATGATTTTTTTATTTAGAGTGAAATTGTATTTTTTCATGTTTATTCATATTTTTATAGGTCATCTGTCATATTTTATAAATCTTTTGCTTCTTAATTATTGAGAGAAATTTATGTCTGGCTTGCAAACATTTTTCTAGTTTATCTTTCACCTATGAATTATGTTTATAGCAGTTTTGACATATTAGAACTTTGTTTTACTCTGTCATATATATACATATATTTGCAAAACCTAGAAATATTTTTATTTTATGCTATCTGGTAATTGGTATCCTAATTAGAATGGACTTCTACTCCCCAAGGTTGTATAAATATTTACCTATTTTTTTCATCTACTTCAGTGGTTTCATTACTTATGTAAATATCTAAATTACTTTGCCTCGTTTTGGAAAGCAAGGCTTTAACTTCCTTTTTTTCTCCAAAAATCAACCAATTGTCTCAATAACATCTGGTGAATCATCCTTTTCCCCACCCATTTCAAATAGCATAATAAACATGCCTCGAAACTTTATATGTACTTGGATTGGTTCATGGAATTTTAAAACTCTCCCATTTTTCTTTTCTCCTACTTGGGGTCAATTCAATCTTACGTCGTCGTTGTTGTTGTTGTTGTTGTTGTTGTTTTATCAAGAGAGTAAGTTTTCTCTCAGTGCTCATTTTTTTCTCAAAAATTCTATAGCTATTCCCAAGAGATTAGTCTTCCAAATGAACGTTACAATAATTTTGTTAACTTGCAAAAATATTACTCTGGAGACCTCCTTGAAGAGAATCAATATCTTTACTTGAAGTGTTCCCCACCAAATAGCATGATGTGGTTCCCCATGTATTCAAATTATCTTCCATAAAGTTACTCTTAGAGCCTGTGCCGTGTAACTGCCATATACTGGAGAATGCATTGACATATATGCTGATATAAATGGAACCATTTTTTTTTTCATTACATTTTAAACTCTTTCTGAAACATTGGAAAGTAATTGATCCTTGTGTATTTACTTTATAATCTACCACTTGCCTGAACTCTATTAGTCCTAATGTTTTTAACCGATTATTTATATTTGTAACAATCAAATCATCTTCAACCAGTGATAATTTAGGATCTTTCCTTATGCATATTTGTATATCTTCCCCTCATCTTATGAAAGGGAGTAAATCTTCCAGAACAACAGTGAATCCTATATTTTGGGTTTTTTTAGTGGAAAATTTGAAAGTTTCATTGTTGAGTATAATGCCAACTGTTGGTGTGAGAGATATTCTTTACTGAGTTAAGGAAGTTTTCTGTTATTTTTAATTTTCTGAGAGCTTTTTGTGTTTATCAAGTGCTATTTGCAGCATTTATGGGTAACATGTGATCCTCAATCATGTGATGAATTATACTAGTGCATCTCCTTGCTTTGAACTATTCTTTCACTTTGAGAATTAACCGTACTTGCTCATGCCATGTCGTTCTTAAACTTACTCTAAGGATTTTAAATAATTTGTGATTTTTGCATTTTTAAATATAAGTGAAGCTTGTGTTTGTTTTTTCCCTTTTAATATAATACAGCTTTCAGAATTTGGTATTGACCTTATGTTATTGGTATGAAATAAATTAAGATGATTTCATGTGTGTATGTTTGTGTGAGTGTATGTGTGTGTGCACTTCAGAATAGTCTAAATCCACATTTTTAAAAAAGATTTAATAGTCTGAATAATATTCCATTGTGTATATATGCCACATCTTCTTTACCCATTCATCTATTTATTGATGGACGCTTGCTTCCATACCTTGGTTATGGTAAATAATGTTTCAGTAAACATAGGAGTGCTTATATCTTTTTAAATTAGTGTTTTCATTTTCTTTGAGTAAATACCCAGTAGTGGAATTGCTGGATCGTATGGCATTTCTATTTTTAAATATTCAAGGAACCACCATACTGTTTTCCACAGTGGGTCCACCAATTTACATTCCCATTACAAGTGCATGAGGGTTCCTTGTTCTCCACATCCTGGCCAACACTTGTTATTTCTTCTTCTTCTTTTGATTCTAGCCATTCTGATGGGTATGAGGTGATATCTCATTGCGGTTTCGATCTGCATTTCCCTGATGAGTAATCTTGAGCTTCTTTTCATGTGTCTGTTGGCCTTCTGTATGTCTTCTTTGGAAAAATGTCTGGTCAGATCCTCTGCCCGTTTTTTAATCAGATTATTTGTTCAGTATTGAGTTGTATAAGTTCTTTATATATTTTAGATATTAACCTTTTATTGGATATATTGTTTAATTTTTATCTGGGTCCAGTAACATTGTCCTTTTGACAATGAGATCTTTTGACAATGCTTTTGATTCTTATATAGTAATAGGCACATTTTGGATTCTTACCTCATTACGAGTCAATTTTGGTAATTTCTGTTTCCTACAAATGAATCCATGTATAAGATGCTTCTTATTAACTAATATAAATATGTCATACATTCTAATTTTTAATTATCTATAATCTGTTTCCTGGGAAAGTAATCCACTTACAAAATATTTTCTAATTAATTAATATAAATATTACATGGTATTTTTTTTTTATTACATAGTATTCTAATGTTCAATTGCCTACATATCTGAAATTATATCTTCTTTTTTATTCCTAGTATTCTGCATTGAAGTTTTCTCTCTTTTTTCATTCAATTTCCAGAATCTTGCTTTTTATCTAATTGTTTTAAAGAATTGGATCTTACTTATTTTTAAAAATCAGTTTTACATTTGGGGCTTTCTTATCTGTTATTTATCCAATATTTAAATTACTGCTTCCCATTTTCTTAGGTTTAAGTAGTTATTTTTCTCTAATAAACTTCTTTATTTTAATTTTTTCCTCTATGTATAGTTCTTGCCCTATTTCATAATTATGGCTAATCAAAACTCTCAGTATAATTATATTCTGAATAATTAGTAATTACACATTTATTTCTATTTCTATCTAGGAGTTATTGATTAAATCTCAAAATTAAAAAGTGACAGTCATTTTGCTATTAATTTCTAGTGTTACCCTTCTGTGTCAGACATCAAGGTCTATACAAATTTATAATTTGGAGAATTTATACCTTTTCTGGCCTACATTGTTATAAGTTTTTATAAATATTTTATAAACAATTTAAAAATACATATTTCCTGAAAGGTAGAAATCTCAATATAAATCTATTAAGTTGAGCTTATTAATTTTTTGTCCACATGATTTAGCAAAGACAAGAAAGGGTGCGTTAAAGTTGTTTATTCTGATTACAATTTTTTATATATTTATAACATTTTTGTTTTACATATTTTTACCTTATTACTTAGTACAAGCACACTCATGACTGCAAGAGTTTCATTTTGGATTGGATTGTATGGATCTATCTTCAAGCTTAATTCTTCTTTTCCTTATATTCCACTTTGCCTAATATTACTATTGCCAACCTTGGTTTTGTTTTTCCATTTTCCTGATACAATTTTGTCTATTCCTTTATGTTACTGGTTGAATTATGCACCCTGAAATTCATGTGTTAATAACTTCCAGCATCTCTAAATGTAGGATGGTCCCCTTATCCATAATGACTGATAGTCTTATAAAAAGGGGAAATTTAGACACACACATGCACACAGGAAGAAAGCCAGGTGAAGATAAAGGCAGAAATCAAGGTGATGCTTCCACGAGCTAAGGAATGACAGATTTCCAGCAAATCCCAGAATCCAGGTGGGAGGAATGGAACACATTCTTCCTTGCAGCCTTTTTCAGAAGGCCCCAACACTGCCAACACCTTGATGTTGGACTTCTAGCCTTCAGAACTGTGAGACAATAAATTCCTATGGGTTAAGCCATCCAGCCTAGTGGGCTATGTTATAGTGGCCCTGAAAAACTAATGCACTTCATTTTAAACCTTTTTGTTTATTTGTACTTTTGTGTATAACTCTTATGAATGGTATATAACTAATGAACTCAAGATTAATGAGGATAATGCAAGCCATAGGGTCACAGATACCCCAAACCACTAGCAAAACAAAAACCCCAATGACATTTTATTGTCCAGTTTGTCCAGTTAATATTCAGTGTAATCAGAGTTTAGATTAGTCATGATTAAGGTACCACAAGGACCTGCAACTCACTAACTTTCCCAGTGGGTGTGATATTTGGGTACTTGCTTATTAAGGCTGATTATTATTAGTCCCTCGTGTTCAGAATAAGATGATACAAGCCTTGAGGTGGAAAGATAATCAAGTTCCTCCTCATGCTCAATTCAGAAGGGCTGCTATCTGTTCATTTCAGATCCCCTGTCTTGAGGGGACCAGGAGCACTAATCAGATTTATGGTCTCCCTACCTTCCTGCCTACCATTGCTTTGTGGTTGAAATGACCTGGCATTTTAGATCAAAATTATTGGAATTACATTTTTCTTGCATATATAGATATATGTGTGGGGATGTGAGTATACAGAGGGGCAGAGGGAGGGGGAGGGGGAGGGGGAGGGGGAGGGGGAGAGGGAGAGGGAGAGGGAGAGGGAGAGAGAGAGAGAGAGAGAGAGAGAATCTTACACAGGTTGCATGCTCAGTACAGAGCCTTGTGGGGCTTAATCCCATGACCCTGGGATCATCACCTGAGCCAAAATCAAGAGTCAGGAACTCAACCAACTGAGCCACCCAGGCACCCATTAATGGTACATGTTTCTTAATTGTGTTAGTTAATGTGACTTCTCTATGTTTTATGATATTATTATTTAATACATGAGATCATGTTTTCCACGTTAAGTTTTTAACAATTTTTGTAATGTTTAATAATTATATAATAATATAATATATTTTAATATATAATATAATAATAAAATAATAATTTTTGTAATGTTTATTTTTATTTTTGAGAGAGAGACAGAGACAGAGTTCAAGCGGGGGAGGGGCAGAGAGAGAGAGAGGGCGGGGGCGGGGTTGGAGACGCAGAATCCAAAGCAGACTCCAGGCTCTGAACTGTCAGCACAGCACAATGTGGAGCTCTTTCCCATGAATCATGAGATCATGACCTGAGCCAGAGCAGACGCTTAACCAACTGAGCCACCCAGACATCCCAACATTACTTAAGTTTTTACAAATTGATTCCATTTTTCAGTTGCTTATAACTTTTTCAACATTTGTTCAGGAATGTTACTTGTGTTTCATTATTTTTTTACCCTTTGCAGAATCTGAAAAATCTTTTGTCATTGTTTCCCTCACACATGAATGATAAATATACTGTGTACAAAATTTTCATATAACAGTATTTTTATGCTGAAACTCCCAAGCTATTTCTACATTTTTTTCTGACATTTTGAGTTGCACGGAAGTCTATTGCCAATATCCTTTCTCTAATTGATACTTTTTCCTCATCTTTTAAACCTCTTTTTTTTCCCTCTGAGTTCTTTGGAGAACATCTGGTTTTTGCTCTATATTTCTGACATTGTTTTTCTGCAGTATTCAATCCATTTAATTAAAAATTATTTGTTATAAATATTTAAGTCCCAAACTCCAACCTGTTGGACGCATAGTGAAGCCAGATCTCAATATTGATACCAGTTTCTGCTTATACCTGTGGCTTTGGCACTCTGTCTCTGATACCTGGAGCTTCACTTTCTTCTGAGCTTGACAATGGATTTATAATGAAGCTCTGAGACTGGTCTGACCAGTCTGTGGACTGGTCCTATCTGACCCATTTAGCTTTTATCCCATATAGTGTGGTCTACAACGAGATATTTTCATCTTGCTTCATGATTCTGATTAGAGATCACAACATTTTTGTTCTCTACTTGTTAAATCTTGTAATAAGTAGTACATCTCAGAGTATCTAACTTAAATTTACCTTCACTGGGGATTGTATTTTGAAGTGATTTTAAAACACCATAGCGTATAACCTTAGCTTCCCTCAGAGACTCAGTGGAACATGAATTCCCCAGTTGTTCAGTTCAGGGACACTTTTTCCTGTATGACATAAATGGTCGGGGGCCCAGATGCCTCCTGGGTGACATTATTAAATTCCCATGCCACCTTTTTACTCAGTAACAGTTTCTCAGGAGGGCAACTTAATCGCTACAAATGTTATTCTGGGTAGCTAGCACTGCTACAAATAGAGAATTAATACATATTTAAAGTCTTTGAGCTACATGTCACTATGGACAGACTGATTGAAAGTATGGGAGAACACAGATTTACCCACAGCCCCAAGAGTTATGGTAAGAGTATGTCTCGGGTGATGTGAAAATAGAAATGCTTTAACTCTCCGCAAACAGAGAAAGTCTCTCTCTCAGGCATTATTTTATACAATATAATTTATAGTAATAGGTTATGAAGTCATTGCATTGCTTTAAAACAAAATGTTTGATATCAATGGATCATAAAAATCATTTAGTCCAAATTTAAAATTTTAGAGTTGAGGACATTCAGGCCCAAAGGGTGTAGATGGCTTGTCCAAGGTCAATCACATCTAGCTAGGGGTTATGAACTGGGTTTCCTGCTTCTTAGACCAAGTACTATTTCCTTTACTCCATGCTATAAAACATATTACAGAAAAATTCCACATGTTACTTTATAGTACTATGCAACATATTTGTTTCTTTGTCTTATAGCTTGAAGCAGTGATTGTGATGTTTTTAATCCATATTTTAGCCAATTATAAGCTCATAATGAAGCTACTGGAAAATCACAAAGGCCCTTTGGGGGCCAGGAGAATCTGCTAGGGACCAAATGCTGGACCCTACCACTTGTTCAAGGTGTAGGAAATTTTGAAGTATGTAGCAACTCAAAAATCCTGACACATGCTGCAGGGAAGAAAGGAATAAAGTAACACTCCTCATCTTCCAGGTTGTCACACTGACAACCAGTGTTGGGATTTGTCTCTGAGGCCTGCTGACTTGGCACTACGAAGCAATAGATAAACGTAATCCAAGTGGCCATGTTCAAATCAGAACCGATTTGATCATTCACTTGTAATACACACCAGGAGCCAAAGAACTCTTTCACTCTCTCTTTAAATGGGAGAACTCAGTACAGACAAAAATTCTTTGATTTCAATGTGCAGTTTGTATTACCTTGATGAGAACCTAAATCCCTTGCTGACTCTCGGAGAGAAGCCAACTTGTCCAGCAAGATCCATTAATTTATGAAATTCTATCTACGTTTGGCAACTGGAATTTTTTTTAACTCGTCAGTGCTTTGCTCCATGGAATTAAAACAGTGAAGATGTTTGAGAGAAGCTACAGTCTGTAGATTGATGGAAATGGCACGGCTCGCTTATACAACAGAGAATAAAATAAGAACAGACTGAAATGATATGGGGAAAGGCGTTTCTAGTTCTACACCATGAACAAACCCATTGTTGCTCTTTGACAATAGAGAGACATGATAGATCAAAGTTTTCCCTTCTGAGTTGACGCCAATATATCTTAATATTTAAATAAAAAGTGGAAAGAGTTTCATTTATTTGAACAACAAATATTTGAGTGCTTACTATGTGTTAATCAATGTGCTAGAGAATAGGGATGAGTAGGATACAGCATTAAATAACTCATAGTTCACAAGGGAGAGAATTAACAGATAATCTATTAAGCATAATTATATCCAACAAAGAAGAACATACAAAGTATCAAGGAACATGGAAAGTAAAGTACCTACTTCTTGTCATGATTGGATAGGAGGGAGGAAAAGAGACAAAATGGAGCACACCAAAAATATTATTTTTGTAAATCTATAGACAAATTCAAAAGGAATAAAGTATATCTCCAGGTACCAACAACGGAGAACAGAAAGCCAAAAAAATAAGCAGAAACTAATGTCACTCTGACCTGTTTGGGAGGTAGACTCAGAAGCCTACAAGGCTGAGGGCCGGGATTATAAACGCCCATGGGAAGACAGATATCTTGGCTCCTAGCCCTGCAAGGCAAGGGATTGGTTCTAATAACTATGCTTAAAACCTGGAATCTTGATGGACTGAGCTTTCTATTAAAAAGGGATGAAGAAAATTTTTGCTCATTGTCCCAGGGAAATGGCAATTAAACTTACATCCATTAAGGGCAGTGGATGAGGAGAAACACACACATAAAAACAAAACCCAAGCTTGAGTCATATTTAAACCAATACAGAATTACAGTTGTCAAAGCAGAAGAAAACAATGGAATATTTAACAATGGATTGTATAACAATGGAATGTTATAACTACCCTTAATTCTCAATCCCTTTTTCAATTGATTTACCTCTCTTTAGTCAAAATAATGCTTTATTTTGCCTAAGCTTTATTTTTTCAGACACTTATATAGCTTCCTTTTTTATAGTATTTTTCTGGTACATCTTCTTCCATCCTTTTATTTTTAATCTTCCTGGTCCTTGTATTTAGGTACCTCATATAAATAATACACAGTTGAATTTTGTTTGTTTTAACCCAATCTAAGAAATTTTCTCTTACAAATAATAATTTATTGCATTTATATTTAATGTGATTAATAAAATATTTTAAATTCATTCTACTATCTTATTTGTGCTTTCTATTTGCCCTGCTTTTTTCTATGCTTTTTTTCTCCTTTCATTGGGATGAACATTATTTCTATTCCACTCTCTTCCCTCTATTATTCTAGATATTATGCAAACTATTTTTATTCTCTTAGAGTCTAAAATTAATCATCAGGACCTCTCTTCCTGAATAATACAAGACCTTTAGAATACCTGAATACCAATCTCTCATATTCACTCTTCCATATTACTGTTGTCCAATATTTCATTACATCTTGAATTTATCATCCTCAAATTTGATAATATAGTTATTGTTTTATTCAGTTAAATATTTACCTATGCTTTTACCAATCCCTTCACTCCATTCTTTTTTGGATCTCAAACCTTTTGCCAGGAGCACTTTCCTTCTTTTTTAAGTAATCTTTTACGATGTCTGTTAATATGGGTTAGTTGGTGGTAAGCCTTCTCCGTTTTTGCTTTGCTAAAAATGTGTTTCTTTCACCTCTGTTATTGAATACCTTGCAAGGTAAATAATTATACTTTTACAGTGTTTTTCTCTATATTGGTGGTAATTTATACAATGTTTTTCTGTTCTTTTAGTGATTATCCTGAAATTTTAACATGTATAGATTTTTTTAATCCCACTTAGGCTTCATTATGAATACTAAAGCTAAGGATTTATATCTTACTCCATTATCAAAAGCTCATTGGATATTGCCTCTCCCTCATCATATGCATTGATTGACAAAAATTTTAAGGTTTGGAAATACCAAGGCTGGCATGAAATGTGGGAAATATACTCAGAGGAGAGTATAAACGGGCAAATTGCTTTGGAGAAAAATTTGGAATTATCTCACAAAGTTGAAAATATTCATCCCTTACAATGCAGCACTTCTCCTTGTAAGCATGCACACATAGATGCTCACATACATTCACAAGGAAGCATGGGCATCCATAGCCGCATTATTGGTAATTACAAAAAGACGGAACTACCTAAATGTCCACTGAGATGGATACACAAATTACTATATTAATATCATGTTAAATTAAAAAGTAATTGCACAGCAGTAGAAATTAATGAAAGCAATCTAACTGTATTAAAATGGATAGATGCTGAGTACGCTTGCAGTATGACTTCTTTTATTTATTTATTTATTTATTCATTCATTTATTTATTTATTTATTTTACTCAGTACTATCTAGTGTTATGTACATATTGACAACTTATGAAGATTTGGATGCATGCCACCTTCAGGGGAGGGAGGGGAGAAAAATGTTTGGGAAGGGAGAGGGAGTTAGAAAGGTCAGAGGGATTCTATAATGTGTTTCTTTGCAAAATAAAAAAAGATCTGAAGCAAGATGTCTACATTTTCCAGATTTGTTTGTTGAGAAAAGTAGTATTGATATTTTCTGCTTGATTTTTGTCTGGCCCTTTTATAATTAATTTATGCATATGTACAGGTATGTATAAATAGCAGTATGGAATTAAAATCTAAGAAAGACAGATTTCAAACACAGTTTCATGCCTCAGAAAATTCTAAGATATGACTGGCTGCCATCATCTCTAATATTCTTATTGTAGCTTCTCATCACTTGAATATGCGTGTTGTCATATTCCAGCCACGGGTTCTGTCTAGTAATCACTCCCTAGCTGGCACCCCTCCACGACCACTGGCTTCTACGACTTAACTTCCCAGCTCTCTCCATCTTATACAGACAGTGTCTCAATTCCAACAATTCCTTGGCCATGAAGAGCCCTACAGTTCAACTGTGCCACTGCTCTTACTGCATGTTCCTTTATGCCCCCTGACTCCCACCTTGGTTCTAAATCTGTTATTATATCTTCCATACTCAACACACTCCAATCTGAACCAAAATTCCACTTGGTTCTCTCCCTTTGTCTACTCTGGACCTGTGTCCAAATGGATAAATGTAGCTAAAGAGAAGCCCACAACCATGCTGAAGGGTTTCTCTTTAAATTCATGATTCACATCTTCAAAAGACCCTAATTGCTGCCCAGCAGTGAAACTAGTTTCTTTACTTTATCCTCTCTACCCAAGTTTTAGAATATTATGTTATGGCTTTCCTTCTTTCCTTTAACTCCCATCACTTCCTTTTCTCTCCTCAATCAGTTAATAGTCTTGCTTCCTATGTCTCTTAAAAAAAAAAAAGGCAGTTAGACTAGAACTTGTACATATTCCCACCACTATATTCGCCAATCCTCCTGCCTCTGCACGCATTTTCTCTGCCATCTACTGCCCCCCTTTGCTATAAATAAACTGTCTTTTCTCTTACCCATCTGCAGTCTCCCCCATTCTGCACTCATCCCATTCCCACTCGCATGCTCAAATCACCCCTCCATCAATTCACTCCTCCCTCTTCTATATCATCCATTTTTCTTTCTATGGAGACTCATTCTCATCAGCATTAAATATGCTGTAATTCCTCCAATGTTAAAAAAAAATGCACCTTGATCCAACCTCCCCTCAACTACCTGTCCATTTCTCTGCTTCTCTTTATAACTAGACTTCTTGAGTTATATCTATAGCTATATAGCTTTTCTACTTCCTTTCTCCCCATTCTCTTGAACCACTGCCAATCAGTCTTTTACCACTACCTCTGGACAAATAGCCTTTGTCAAGTTCACCATTGATCTGTACATTGTCAAATCTAATAGATGATTTTTTTTTTACTTCATCTTATAGGACTTAGCTGTAGTATTTAAAACAGTTGATTCCTCTCTCCTCCCTGAAATGCTTTCTTTACTTGGCTTGTTAAGTTCCACTCCTTTTTCTATTTTAGTGGAAATAGATTTTGGTCCTCTTTTCCTCCTCCTTTCCTCATTTTTCTGACCTGTGAACATTGGAATGTCTCAGGGCTCAGTCCTTGAACTTCTTCTCTTATTTATCTTTGGTAATTCCCTTGGTTATCTCATTGAGTATGATGGATATAAAGGTCATCTATGTGCTGATGATTCCATGAGTTTTATCTCCCAACACCAGCCTCATATAGCCAGCTGTCTACTCAACATTTCCATCTGAATATCTGATAGCCATCTCCAAGTTACTATGTGCTGAATAGAACTCATGGTTCCCAAGTCCTCCCCAACCTCAAACCTGTGCATCTAATAGTCCTCCCTGCTCAGTAAGTGCCACGTTTCTTCTTTTGGTCACTCAGGCTAAAATCCTCAGCTCTCTTCACTCCTCTTGTTCAACTCATGTCACACTAACCCTGTTAGCAAATCCTGTCAAATCCACTTTCAAAATATTTCTAAATCATTTTATTATCAACCATCTCCATCTCTACCACACTGCTCCATGCCACCATCATCTGTCTTCAGGACTGATGCAGGAATCCCCCACTGTTCTTGTGTCCTTGCCTGTCCCTAACCTACTCTCCATTAAGGTGGCAGAGTGATCATTTTAAGATATATGTCAGATCTTATCAGTCCTCTGCTCAAACCTTCCAATAGCTTTTCATTTAACTTAGAGTAAAAAGCAAAGTCCTTAAAATGCCACCCCACCCCATGGTCCTCTCTGGCTTCATCTTCTTTTTTTTTTTTTTTTTTTTTTCAATATATGAAGTTTATTGTCAAATTGGTTTCCATACAACACCCAGTGCTCATCCCAAAAGGTGCCCTCCTCAATACCCATCACCCACTCTCCCCCTCTCTCCCACCCCCCATCAACTCTCAGATTGTTCTCAGTTTTTAAGTCTCTTATGCTTTGGCTCTCTCCCACTCTAACCTCTTTTTTTTTTTTTTTTCCTTCCCCTCCCCCATGGGTTTCTGTTAAGTTTCTCAGGATCCACATAAGAGTGAAAACATATGGTATCTGTCTTTCTCTCTATGGCTTATTTCACTTAGCATAACACTCTCCAGTTCCATCCACGTTGCTACAAAGGGCCATATTTCATTGTTTCTCATTGCCACTAGTACTCCATTGTGTATATAAACCACAATTTCTTTATCCATTCATCAGTTGATGGACATTTAGCTCTTTCCATAATTTGGCTATTGTTGAGAGTGCTGCTATAAACATTGGGGTACAAGTGCCCCTATGCATCAGTACTCCTGTATCCCTTGGGTAAATTCCTAGCAGTGCTATTGCTGGGTTATAAGGTAGGTCTATTTTTAATTTTTTGAGGAATCTCCACACTGTTTTCCAGAGCGGCTGCACCAGTTTGCATTCCCACCAACAGTGCAAGGGGGTTCCCGTTTCTCCACATCTTCACCAGCATTTATAGTTCATTTTGACCACTCTGACTGGCGTGAGGTGATATCTGAGTGTGGTTTTGATTTGTATTTCCCTGATGAGGAGCGACATTGAGCATCTTTTAATGTGTCTGGCTTCATCTTCTAACTACCG
The DNA here is from genome assembly GCF_022079265.1 of Lynx rufus. Classification (NCBI taxonomy): domain Eukaryota; kingdom Metazoa; phylum Chordata; class Mammalia; order Carnivora; family Felidae; genus Lynx; species Lynx rufus. The sequence goes on from NW_025814824.1 coordinate 20,770,340, forward strand.
CTTCTGCCCCCATTGCTAGTCCTCTTGTAACCACTTCAAGCTTTGTTTTTGTTCCTAGAAAATGGGCACCTGTGGCAGTTAACAGTATGATTGCCAGTACTATTATTTGGGTTTAAATTCAACGCAACCTACTAGATGCATGATCTTGGCTAGGTTGCTTTTTCCATGTGTTTCTTCCTATAATTAGAAATGATAACAGTACCAGACCATAAGGTTGTATCGGTGGTCTCAATTGGGGATGATTTTATCCCCTGGAAGACATTTGGCAATTTGGGGGAGTAGAGTCCAAGGATGCTACTGAACATTCTACAACACATAGGCTAGTTCTCAAAATAAAAAATTATCTGGCTGAAAATATTAATAATATGGTTGAGAAAACTTGGGTTATATTGTAATGACTAAATGATACAAATTAATATTTGTAATTAATTTAAAACAATAGATAATATACATTAAGTACTTTATAAGTATTTGTTAGATCTTTAAAAATGTATACCTTATGGGGCGCCTGGGTGGCTCAGTCGGTTGAGCGTCTGACTTCAGCTCAGGTCATGATCTCATGGTTCATGAATTCGAGTCCTGCATTGGGCTCTGTGCAGACAAGCTCAGAGCCTGGAGCCTATTTCGGATTCTCTGTCTCCCTCTCTCTCTGCCATCCCCTGTGCGTGCTGTCTCTCTCGCTCTCAAAAATAAAATTAAAGTTAAAAAAATTTACAAAAAATAAAAGTAAAAATACATACCTTATATATGCATATGCCATGCATATCCTCATCCAACTGTGCCAGCAGCTCCCTGGGCCTGGAGTGCTCTTCCCACAGATAGCCACATTGTGTACTCACCCACACCTCACAAATCTTGCTCAGATATCATCTCATCAGAGGCAACTTCCCTGACCACCATTCTTGCCACTTTCTCCCCTCTCGTTCTGCTGCATTTTTCTCCATTGCGTGTTCAGCACTTGAAATGCTACGTATTTATTTATTGGTCGATTGTCCAGATTCCAACAATAATTGGTTGTTGCTCCTATATTATGCTTATATCCTGCTGTGCGTTTGTCTTAATGCTACAAAATAGATTGCAAAATGCTGGCAGTCATGAATCATAATTTATTATGTGGTATCATCTGTGAATTCTAGTGAAGCATTGTGCAAACAGTGGGTGTTCAAATAAAATTTGTGGAGATATTCAGCAAGCAGTTGGAGACATTGCCTTTAAGAAGGAGTATGAAGTCAGATATGACTATTTTGGAATCATTTGAAGTGTGCAATTATCCAGATAACTCAGACCTAGAGAGTAACTTTTAATAATAATAATAATAAAAAAAGTACTTACCAAGAAGGAATTAGCCACCTCATTGGTCTTCATTAATCTTAGCCTGAGGATCAATCCCTGAGTTTTTCCTCTGAAGATACAACTATTTTGCTGTTGTGAGATATAAGTCAGGTAGCAGTTCAGAATTTCAGAACCAATTGCCAGAGGGCAATATTATATCAGGAATTGGAAAGGGTAGGGGAAGGAGAACACCTGGGATTTTCCTGAGTAAATACAATATAGAGTAATTCAACTGTGAAGAGCACATATGAGACCCCCAGTGCATCTACATTTGGGGAGAAATGGAACTTTAAAGATGTGCTTTCATGTGGGAAAAGCCCTTTTTATTACAAATATACTCCCAGTAAGTGGCAGTTTTCATACCAAAATGGTGCCGCATTCATAGCACATCACCTGTCTCATGTGACAAAAGCATGGGATGTGCAAGCCATTTCTGAGTGCGTTAAAGTCTTTGGAGACTGTGCAGATTATGTGATCTGGTATTTACGGAAGTAAGTGCTGCTTTAGTCAATTGGTAAAAACACTTCCAATATAACCCTCCCCCATTTTCACTAACACAAAACTCCCGAGATAAATTATCAGGGGCTGATGTCAGCGATTAAGTGGTGTTTGTTGGTTTTTGTTTGTTTGTTTTTATTTCTCATCTCCCAGTAGTATGATTTCAAATTACCTTTAAAAAAAAAAAGTTTATTTATGTATTTTTGAGAGCAGGGGAAGGGCAGAGAGAGAGGGAGACAAAGAATCCCAAGCAGGCTCCTTGCTGACAGCATGAAACCCTACATGGGGCTGGGTCTCACGAACAGTGAGATCATGACCTGAGCAGAAATCAAGAGTCTGACGCTTAACTGACTGAGCCACCCAGGCGCCCCTGATTAAAAATTATCTTGACATAAAACTATTTTTATTTCAGTTTTATTTTAAGAGAGCTTTTCTTAATTTGAGCAAATAATAAATGGTTAAGCTTAAACTTCAGACTTTGTGAATGTCCAGTTCCTTGGGAAATTGCCATTATACTCAGCAAATAAAAATTTACAGCCTATCTGATATACACTCATTTGTTGTAATGCTTTTCCATCACACTTGTGTGTGTATGTGTATGGGCAGTGTGGGTATGATCCGGGAAATAAACACTCCCCGGAGAACAAATATTTCTGTCTCTTTTCTTGGGATTTTTTTTCTTTGTTTAAGCTGTCCTTCAATGCTATTCACTTAACATGAACCTCCCTTCCTTTCCAAGCTTATTTACTAGCCATCCTCACTGTGTGCTCTCTTTGCGGGATCCACTGGCCTTCTTATTTGTTCCCTCATGTTCTCTCACACGTGCCTGTACATTTCCACCTCGGCCTCCTTTCTCATGCCATGCTTCCACCTTCTTCTTCTCTGCCTGTCCAAATCCTGTCTCTTCTTCGGTTCATACCTCAAGTCCTACATGATCAGATTTCTGCTTTGACCTGCAATGTTCTATCTGTCCTCTAAGATTACAGCAATTAAAGGGTTGTAAGTTTAAAGGGTAGATTAAGGAAAAGACACCTATTAAGGAGTACAGTTGATTCTGGTTACTCACCGTAGTTATAGTGTATTAAGTCACCACACTGAATTGGACAACACTGAGCCTTTGCTCCTAAGGGAAGTACAAGGTTAGGTTCCTATGAGCCTCTGGCTGTAATATTTTCATTAGTTGATAAATGCATATTGTTTTATGTGTGTTTCTATTCAAAGACATCTTATGCAATATATATTGTTGATTTATTACCATCGAATGCATGGCCAACAGCTCTTTATCTTATGCCTAGAAGAACACATTTTTTTCATAAGGCACATTATAGTCTCCTTGCTCTTACACATTAGATAGTGCTTCGGCAATATGCTTTAGGGCCATTTTAAACAGGGAAAATGACCAACAAGAAGCACAAAAATGCAAACCCACACACACAAATATGGCACTAAATTGACTGTGTAAAGGACACTTGTTTTCAGTATGCAAGTCGAAACAAGAAAGCTGAGCATTGTCTTCATATGACCTCAGCTGGGAACATACATGCCAAGCCAAACATGTATGTCGTGCATGTCCGTGCCACAAGTATGATTTGGGACTTAAAATAAATTTCAGCAACCAGGGCAAATAGGAAATCTTCCAATAATGAGAATCTGCTGTAGTCAATATGCTCTAAGGAGCCATGCTCAATTTACCTGTTCTTAGATCATAGAAGAGGAGGAAGACAGATTGCAGTGGATTCAAGAGTTAGTATGCCATGCAGGGAAGGGGCCAGAATAAGGAATAAATCTAGCATTTGAAGGGGAGGGACCAGAAAACTGAAGGCTTCTGAAAGATTAAAAAAAATGCCTACTTGGGGCGCCTGGGTGGCTCAGTCGGTTAAGCGTCCAACTTCAGCTCAGGTCATGATCTCACGGTTCATGAGTTCGAACCCGAATGGGGCACAGAGCTTGCTTTGCATCCTCTATCCCCTCTCCCTCTTCCCCGCCCCTGCTCCTTCTCTCTCTCTTTCTCAAAAGTAAATAAACTTAAAAAAAAAATGCCTACTCTTTTTCCCCAACCAACTCAATGCTACAGAGATTAAACTGACTCCAATATGAGTATTTACTCCCTAATTTGAGAAAGTAGCCAGAAGACAGTGAGCACTTTAAGGATTAAGAAATGAACCTGCTCAGGGGCAGCCGGGTGGTTCAGTCAGTTAAGCCTCCGACTTCGGCTCAGGTCATGATTTCACAGTTCGTGGACTCAAGTCCCACCTAGGGCTCCATGCTGACAGCTCAGAGCCTGGAGCCTGCTTCGGATTCTGTGTCTCCCTCTGTATGCCCCTCCCCTGCTCTTGTTCTGTCTCTATCTCTCTCTCAAAAATAAATAAACATTTGGGGGAAAAAATGAAAGAAAGAATAAAATGTACCTCTTTGACAGCTCTATGTGCAGTGTTGGTTAAAAAAAAAAAAAAAATAGCCTTCATGTAGAGCAAGCAGCCCAGGAAGGGTGATTCTGTGGGGGGTAATAAGATGATTATAGGAGAGCACAATAATTTCCTTTTTGTAAATTTTGAACCTCTCACCCCACTTGACACATTAGTGGCTCAGTGGAGGAAAGTGGTTTCCAAATGAGTATTACTCTTCAGGGTTCACAAAGTAATGTTTACCCAAAATAATTATGACCATAAATGTTTCTAATATTTAAAAGTACAAATAAAAAAAGAAACCCTCAAAAATCTGTGTCTTTGAAAACTCCGTACAAAGCTAAGAAAACTTTTTCTTTAAATTGAAAAATGATATATCCTTAATCTGTTTTTTAAGGGACCACTAAACACATCCTTTTACATATAAACAATTTAAATAAAATGAAAGGAACAAAATTCTTCAATTTGCAGAATGGCTGTTGAATCAACAACCAAAGCGAATTTGCTACAAGAGAAGACAGATGTTTTCCACTTTTTTTTTTCCTCACATAATCTCTAAACTCATATTTTATGTTGGAGAAAATCACAGTTTGTAAGAAAGAACTCTGTGAAACAATTTATAGGGTATTATTTATATTTTCAATCATTTCTATTACATTGTTGGAATAAAACACTGAGTAGCCAGAATAAAAGGAGATATTTAAGCAACTGGAAGAAATTCACTATGTAAACATAGTTTGACAATTCAGGTCAATATTAGGTAAATTGTTGACCCCCTGAAGCCCTCTGTATAATAAATATGTCAGAGTGAGTAGTAGGAATGGCGAATGTGGAGTTTCACTTTGAGCATGACTAAGCTCCTTCCAGACCGACACCTAACTACTCCCTCTCCTAGCCAAGAGCTATAAACTCTGCTCAAACTAAGAAATTCAACTACCTGAAAGCATTGCAGAATGAACAAGCGTTTGGCTTCTGAAGGAAGTCAACACTTGGAAGAAGAGATCTGCACAGAGCAAGTTCCCCATTTTTTTCCAGCTTTCAACCTTGAAGTTAGGTGCAGCTAAAATTCAGTATAAAACTTGCAGTAGAATGTGCAGGAAGAAAGGGAGAGGTGGGGAGGGAGCCGGGAGGCATCAAAAGCTTAAAGAAGCCCAGCTAACAGACTGATATAGTTGGTGATGTAACTTCTGTGTGAGGCAGGCAGAATTCTCTTCCACATCTGCCTGGTAGCTGCTAAAAGATGACTAGCCCACTGAAACATTTCATTCCCTTCTTCCATCTAAAAGTGAAATTTAGGGATGCTGGGGTGGCCCAGTCATTTAAGTGTCCTACTTTGGCTCAGGTCATGATCTTGCAGTCTGTGAGTTCGAGCCCCACATTGGACTCTGTGCTGACAGCTCAGAGCCTGGAGCCTGCTTCAGATTCTGTGTCTCCCTCTCTCTCTGCCCCTCCCCCACTTGCACTCTGTCTCTCAAAAATAAACATTGGCAAACAAACAAACAAACAAACAAATAAATGAATGTATGTGAAATTCAAACTCCATCATAGGCTCTCATCTTTAGAAGCTGTACAACCTGTAGGAGATAGCTTTTATCAGTTTTCTTTGGGACATCTGCCCTCACTGTACCAAAAATCGACTTTGAAATGTTGAAAAAAAATCCAGAGAGAAGGCCTGCAGTCACCAAGCCCCTAGTTGGAATGATGCGTTGCCCCAACTGACAGATTTCAGATATTCAGTTTGAGCCGCATGCAAGCCCAGGACTCTCGTTCTGTGACCTTCTCTGCATCTATCGTTTCTGTTGTGCTCCCAAGAGTGATCCTTAGGTTTTTAGGTGTGTGAGAATTTTGCTTCAACGATGCATCTTGGTGGTGGTGGTCTAGTTGAAACCTTTCCCTTCATCTGTTGACTCGTCCAACCGGGAGGGGTAGCAAAGAGGGGTTAGAAATGTTGTCTTATTGTTTTATTTCCTAGTAAGAAGAGGTATAACCTTGCTGAGAGGGTGACAAATTCAGTTATAGTCAACCAGCACTTGACAGGTTTTATCAGAAAACCAAACAAGGAAAGAATATGTACGCCTGCTACCAGCTGTCACAGTTTGAACAATGAATGTTTGATGAGGCCGACCTGCAAATACATCTCTGTGGAAGCCGGCTTTAAGTAGCAACTAGCCGACAAAATTAACAAGAAAAGGCCTTGGTGGAGGATATCAAAAGAAAAGAAAAAAAGAGAGAGAGAGAGGACACCGAAAACCGCTCAGTCCCTTTATTTGTTCAGGAGGTGTACTGAAAGAGCCTCCACACAAGGTAGAATTTGAAACGCAGATGCAGCTCTGTTAAGATAACTACAGTCTTCATCTCAGCCCACACTGAAAATACAGTTGGGATAATTGTCAGATTTTCCAAATTAGTCGTGCTTTGAAAACAGAAGCGGGCCTGCTGGAGACGTGAGGGTTTGGCTGTGCTTCTGAAGGAGCTCCTCCTCTTGCTGTGGGGCCAGGGGATGGGGGGAGAAGCCAGGGGGGCCTAGAAGATGGGTCCTGCCCCACTGCCCTAGGTCCCACGGGCCAGTCCCCGCCTGGGTCTTCCGGGTCACCAGCATTTTTTTCTTAAAGCCTGAAAAGGAACTAAAAAACTTTCCTGGAGCCAACAAAGAAGACCTGTTTCTTTTTCTTTCTCCTTTTTCTTTTTCTTACTCCAGCCTCTTTTCCTCTGAAGTCAAAATCAGTGGCATTTTCCGCCTTCAAGGGAAAATGCCATGTGATTATTTTAAGCTATATAGTTAACCCAGTTTCTCTCAGAATGTTAAATTAGAGAAGAATAAAGCGTTATTAAAACGATATGGTCAGGTCAGGTCAACTAAACAAACAACAACAACCACAAAAACCCACCCTCCCCATCTTTACACCACCCTCTCCAATTTTTGCATTGTACTTTTTTGATATTTCCATTACTAAGCCCAAGATGCATCTTAACCTGTGTTACTTTGTGTGTTTGTAACATCCCTGATGAGGAAGATCTAATCTTATTTAACCTTTGTTCCTCTGCAACTCTAGCAGATTCTAGCCACCGCTCAGGGCAGGTCTCAGGGAGTGATGATGGAGTTGCCTGTAAATCCCAAAACAGTTAAGAGACTCAATTGAGCCAGGCTATGGCCATCCCAGACAGAGCCCCTACATTATTACCGTAATGTTATTCCTTTAGTTCTTTCTTGGTGAAGCAGAGGAATAAATCCACTATGGAAGAAAGACATAAAAGGTTACATCCCACGCTTTCCATTCAGCCACTCCAAATAAGTAGAAGACTCAGGAAGGAAATTCCACATCCATATCCCCAGATAGAGGTGTTAATAAAATGTAATATATCATAATTAAACTATCTTTCAACCCAATAATGAATTTCCACATGTGCATTTTCCTTGTGAACTTTCCTTCTGCTCGTACATTTTTGAGCTCATCTCATGATAGCATCTAGTATTTTATGGCAAATAGAGTAGTGTTATAAATATAAATGATGTGTTCTGTCAATCTGAAAAAGCCACAAATATTATCTATCGGGGTTTCTCGCTTCTTATCTCTGACTCTCCAAATTTTTCCAATCCATATAGTGTTAAAGAATTTTGAAGATTTTTTTTAAATCTGTTCCATTATTTATCTATTTCCAGAGTGGTGAATAAGGTTTAATCTTGGCAATAAAGATACAGAGATGAAAAATGTCTATGATGGATTCAATAAGTAAGAAATATCTGTAAAACTAAATTACCCTTCATGCTGCATAGATGTGGGTCTTCATATGCCCCTGAAGGGCAATAGTTGGCTGTGGTTTGATAATTTGCTATTAAAAATATGAAGGAGGGAGAGATGGCAGAAAATGAATGCGTTTATATAAACAAATGTAGGGCACAAAATTCCCCAAAGAGAATGGTGACAAAAGTGTACTCTATGGAGACCCGTGAAAAGAAAAGAAGCAGAGGGAAGGGTTAACTTTACAATTGCTGTTGTGTAGAAATGAAACTGCCAGTCAATCTCCTGTTTCTCTTTGAGAATAGGAGAAAAGACCTGCTAAGAAACCTGACATCTATCTTTAGTGGAATGACTGAGACACAATGTAGATATCCTTATGGCCAGTATCGGGAGCAAAGCTAGGGGACAGTTCAGGTGGCTCACCACAATCCCAGACCTCTAGGAGGTGGAGGAACAGGAAGAGGAAAAGGAGGAGTAGAGGGAAGGAGGAATAACATGAGTAGTTATGCAGATAAAGCATAATGAACAGTCAAATGCAGTTATACTGATTGTGGGTGTGTGTGTCCCTTAACATAGAGTTTCATAAACCACTGTGAAAGTGGAGAAACACTAAATTTTAATACTGACCTTCATCTCCCTCTGTTGCATCAGTGTCTGTAGCCATATTACAAATTCATACCACATGCCTGTGAGCTGGATGTGTTGTGTACATGATGTTGCAGACTCTTACTTACAAATATTCTTGCCGAACCGAAGATTCAATTACACATACAGTCCATTCCTACCCCCGGAGCTTTGTAGTCAATGAGGAGAATCTGGACTTTTCTTAATATTATCAGTGTAGTTAAACCATACGATCCAGCAATCCCACTTCTGGGTATATATTCAAAGGAAACGAAGACAGGGCATCAAAGAGATATGTGCACTCCCATGTTCATTGCAGCCTTATTCACAATAACCAAGATATGGAAACAATCTAAACATTCGTCAATGAATGAATGGATGAATAAAATGTGGGAGAGATATATCAATCGACTGATCGATTAATCTGCCTACTACGTACATGCATACACACACATACATACCATGGAATATTATTTATAGAAAAAAGGAAATGCTGCCATTAGTGACAACATGGATAGACCTTGAGGGCATTATGCTGAGTAAAATAAGCCGGACAGAGAAAAACAAATACTAAATGGCATCACTTATATGTGGAATCTAAGAAAAGTCAAACCTATAGAAACAGAAAGAAAAAAAGTGATTGTCAGGGGCTTGGAGGGGTGGGGGAAATAGGGAGAGGTTGGTAATGGTACAAACTTTCAACTATAAGATGAATAAGGTCTGAGGAGCTAATGTGAAACATGACTTTAGTTGATGGCTTTGTATTATATAACTGAAATTTGCTGAGAGGGTAGAATTTAAATATTCTCACCAAAAAAAGAGTTAAATATGTGAAGTGATGAATGTGTTAATTAACTAGATGAGGGGAGTCCTTTCACAATGTATACATATATCAATTCATCACAATGTGCACTTTAAATGTCTCCTAATTTTATTTGTTAATTATGCCTCAATAAAACTGAAAAAATATCAGTGTAGTCAGAATGCATTTAAAACTAGCAGGGGAAACTGACGTACAGAAGGGTACGATGAGTTTCCCAAAGTTTAATACAGAGTCAGTGGCTGATGAAACGGATTTCATTTTTCTGCCAGGACGTTGGCATTCATTGTAAAGAATTTATTGATTCCATGTATTAGGTGTGCAAGGCGCATGTGATCAATGTATGTATATACATCTTTTTTTTTTTCTACTTTTCTTCTTGAGCACCAGAAAGTCACTGAGGAAATATGACTAACTCTGCAATGCGTTGGCTGAGAAATCATTTAGGTGGACTCACTGCCAGTGTTCTGAGTGTGTTTATGCATACAAATGTATATGTAGGTGCTATTTATAGCACATACAGACTTCGTGCAATTTTTGGTAGGAAATATAACCGCAAGAGAGAGCTCACCATTGTCTGATTATTAATTAAACACACAAAGATGGCTGCCACAAAAATTATTTGAATGGAACAAACTAAATTTGCAGAGAAGACTGAGGAAACAGCTTGGAAGATTCACAGCTGTTGACTGCGTGTCAGAAGTAGCCTCCTCATTAACAGGATTTGAAAGGTACCAGGAAAAACCACTATCCTGAATGCCTTCTTCAAATGCCACCTCGCTTAAAAGTCTACCACTAGAAATCCATCTTTTAAGACTACAAGGAAATAATCAGTAATTCTTACTGCTTGGTAAGAGTATGTATGACTCTTACTGTTTTCTTTATATGCTTTTCTTAGTGTTTTCAGATCTCCTGTGTTAATTTGACCGTGATATGAAAGTATGTTAGAAAAATGGCTCTTCTTAAGGAACTGTGCCACTAACTGTAGTCCCAGGAATCTCTGCTATGGTGACAAACACATCGTTGGCACATAGTAAATACACCTGTTGGACAAAAATACCTATCTCTTTTGTTTGGGACATTTTCTCCAGGAGTTGTTGGGTCAAATTTCCTTAAGGCACTAACACATTTTCAGCAATTCTCAGACTTTAGTAGACATCTGAGTCATCTTGTTCCCAAATCTACTGACAGTAATGGTGTTTCCTTTTTTTTTTTTAATGTTTATTTATTTTTGAGAGACAGTGAGACAGAGCGCAAGTGGGAGAGATGCAGAGAGAGAGGGAGACACAGGATCCGAAGCAGGTTCCAGGCTCTGTGCTGTCAGCACAGAGCCCAACGCAGGGCTTGAACTCATGAACCAGGAGATTGTGACCTGAGCCAGTCTGATGCTTAACCGACTGAGCCACCCAGGTGCCCCCATGTTTTAATTTTAAAAGTGAGCAGGGGCCTGCAGGGGCTACCAGGAGGAAGAGGGGACAGGGGGAGTCTGCAAAGGCAACTCTGCTGTGAACAGAATGTGGTCCACATTGTTGAATTGCCGGAAGAGATGAGAAGAGTTGTTCTCATGGCACATTCCACTGAGTCATGGGTTCCATGCTGATGTATCAGGGAACACTGGGAAGGTGAAGGGACAGGCATATCTAGTGGGTAGCTTTGAGGTCCCTCACCTCAATTTCAGTTACAGCAGTTTGGTGTTGATCAGTTAAATATATTGACATCTCACAACCATCCCCCTTGAAGAAAGGATCCCTTTCCTGACAGAAAAATAAAGGTTGGAAGGACTGAGGAAAGAAAGAAAGAGAAAGAAAGAAAGAAAGAAAGAAAGAAAGAAAGAAAGAAAGAAAGAGAAAGAGAAAAAGAAAACAGAACTTTATTGGTTTCTAGTCCTGGCCCTGGAGGAAATTTCCATTTCTAAATGCAAATCATTTGAAAGGCTAAAGAAGGAAGAGGGCTGTCTACTTTGTGAGCTGATAACAGAAAACCTCTGCTCCATTATGCAAGTCTAGAGAAAAGAATGGTTTATAAACATTGGTTTTTCAGTCTGTCAGGGCGCCAGGACCCTGCGTTGCCAAGAGACACCTCCAGTGCTGAAATGAAATAAGAAGACCATGTTTACATTAACATCCCCATTTGATTCACTGTTTGATTAAGACAGAAGAGAGGGAAGAATCAACCTGGCCAGCGTCCTGATTGGAGAAGACATAACACGAAGAGAAGCTGTACACACAGTCCCCATCGGAGACAAAGAGAAGAGCAGGCGTTTTGTGCCCCAAATTCCCATTCCTCACCCTGCCCCACCCCGCAGCTCCAGTGCCCCCTACAATCCCACCATTATAACCTGATTTTTAAGAAAGAAACTGATAAACCTTCTCAGCCAGTGCAAAGATGTCCGAGAAAGCAACACAGAGTACTGAAAACAAGTTTTGGCATCTGACAGGGATGAAGTTGGGAAAAAGTCACTTATTTTCACAGGAAAATGAACCAAAAAGGTCTCAGTTGCCATGAAGGCTTCCACCTATTAACTCCATCTGCCATATATTTAATTACTTTTATGGAGAGAGAACAAGAGTAAGAGTGCTGTAGCTGAATGCCTCAGAGGACACGAGGAGAGTGTTTTTATGTGCCTGCTCTATCCCTATCCTTTTGAGAAAAAAGGTCAGAAGAGGTATGCGCAAACAGAAGTATTGTGTATTGATGATTTAAGGCAGATGTTCTTACCACGACCCCAGCGCGTGACAGACACGTGGATGAGTTGCTATCGGTTGGGGGGAGGGGTGGGGAAGGGACGGTATAGAGTGATATTTCTGATAAGAGCTAATGCACCAAAATGTATAAATAGTTCATTTATTCTGAATTCGACAAAATTCAAAGTCATTCCCATAGTAACATCAGTCTTTGTCGTCCACATTTCCCGTGGAAGGAATGAAATAGGTCACCATACAGGTAACCAGGAAGCCATTGATAATAGCACCCCACCCCCACCTCTACTCTTTTCCACACAAGAATCTTTGTGGGAAGCTACCTGAAATGTAGCTCCAGAAAGTCTTAACTGACGTCTCTGAACTATCAAACTCTTAGCATGAGGGTGTGTTATACCTATAAACATCTTGTGTATCATGGTTGAAAAGAGCCACGAACCTCTGGTCAATAGGAATGTGTATTTTCCTTGATTTTTACCACATCAGTTCCTGAATCGAATGGCTTCATCTTTGAGGAGATTTCAAATGGGTTAACGAGCTTAACGCACTCTGAACTGTGCCTGATGCTATATGCATTGGTTGTTGCTGTCAAGTCCTGAATGAGATTAGGCCCCAAGTTTGGAAGACGCTGATAAGACTTGTTTCTTCAAGATTTCCTGTGATGAGAAAGGAATACCTTTGCACTCTCTAATCTCTGTTTAAAATGCACTGAAAGGCAATAAAGCAGAACCAGGAGGAAATGATTAACAAATGGCCTGCCCTTTCATCTGTTCTCTAAATTAGTCGCCCATTGATGCTGGTCTTTCCTGCATTCTGACTTTCTTTCTTCTTCTCAGATCATTTGAGACCACTCCTTCATACTCCTTCTTAGTTCACTTCTACAAACATTTCTTGGTAACTGACTGTGTGCCAAAAATGCTTTCTTTCATCCTCTTCTCCTTTCAAACTCATCTACAAAATTCAGAGCCACTACCCACAGTTAGTTAAGATTTGAATTTATAGTCTTTCTCCTATTCTCAGCTCTCTCAATATCCAGCGTGTGTTCAGTTCCCTATGGATGACCCTTTTTTTTTTTACAACCTAATATCTCAGTTCTTCCCTGGCTTCCTCAATTCCAATTCCAATTGAATTGAGCTTGCTCTCCACCATTCACCCCCACTTCAGTCACTGGGATCCATGACCACACCTTGGACCTTGTCGTTATCAAGACTGTCCTACAATGGAAATTGGCATTTCAAATATCCTATCTCTGACCACCTCCTATCTTTCCAGCTTTCTTGCTCACTTAACCACAGATATTTAGACCTTAATGAGGTTTGTGATCTTTGGTCCTCTCCTCTTTCTCCTGTCACTCCTTCCTGTCTGCACTTCCATCCCTGTCCAGCCCAACCCCATGGTTGCCTCCACGATACATTTCCAAATAGTCCAAATTTCCCTGTGTTCACATCCTTTCAATATGTGTGAAACAAACAAACAAACAAACAAAAAATCCAACCAGTCGTTAAAACCATCACCCTAGGGCCCAAGGCAGGGTACTGACCTCTGCTGGAGTTAATTCCATAAGCACAAAGATTGGTACCACAGTAGATCTGTGGTCTCCAATCTCAAAATTAAAACTCATGCATGCCTGGGAATCCCTTCATTTTTTCTGGTTGGTCAATATTTCATTTCCCAAAGTTTCTATTTAAAGCTTTCTCTATTCTCAAATTCTTACCATCTCTTCACTCTCAAACTGGACTTTGCCTCTTGTTTGCCTAAAGGGAGTAGAAACTCTCCACTGGGAATTCTGTCAGATTCCTGTCTGTCTCCATCTGTGAACTTCCTATACCTGCTCTCATTTTTCCTCTTCACCTCTTAGGTGCTTCCCTCCTCCTATGTAAAGCTAACCTTCTGATCTGTGCCCTGGATCACAAGCATTCCCTCTCACAGGGACCTTGTTCCATTAGTTACATTCTAGTGTAATAGAGTGTGGCAGTTAAGCACGAGGGCTCTAACAGAAGACTACCTATCTTCAAATGCCCCTTACTATTTATGGGATCTTGGACACATGACAGAATATATCTCTTCCTCAATTTCTCACCTATAAATGAGGAAAGATGATAATCTTATTTCAAAGCCTAGTGCATATTTCTCACCCTCATTTCTCCATTCCTACATTATCCTCAGAACTTAGCTAAAATGTTGCCTCTTCCAGAAGCTTTCATTAATCACCCCGCCCACAAGTGAATTACATGTGCATCGTATGTGTATTGAACCCTTTGCTTATCCTGAGCAAAGTACAAATCATCCTGCATTGTCATTTCTTATTTACTTTCTTTACATTTTTTTGTTTTTTTTTTAAATTTTTTTAACGTTTATTTATTTTTGAGAGTCAGAGACAGAACACGAGCGGGGGAGGGCAGAGAGAGAGAGGGAGACACATCCTAAGCAGGCTCCAGGCTCTGAGCTGTCAGCACAGAGCCCGATGTGGGGCTTGAACTCACGAACTGTGAGATCATGACCTGAGCCTAAGTCGGATACTTAACCGGCTGAGCCACCCAGGCGCCCCAATATTTTTTTGTTTTTTAAGTAAACTCTATCCCCAATGTGGGGCTTGAACTCATGACACCAAAACCAAGAGCCACATGCTCTACCAACTGAGCTAACCAAGCACCCATTGTCTATTTCCTTGAAATGAATGACTGTATATGTGCAAATGGAACCAGAAGACCCTTCTCCCACCATTTCCATACCCTAAATAAATGCTTTTGGCTTCCTTGTGGTTATTAGGAAAGTATGGTAGATTCCCAGTAGAGTCATGGGACTAGATAATAAATCATCTCTCATACATCTCACAGGAATAAGCTGTCAGAGAAGTTTTAATAGGTCAAATTCTTCTCTATATTGCCATACATCTTTCCCAGTTTGGACAGTGGGAACCATTACTGAAAGGAATAATTTGAAATTGTTTGCACTTATCATATGTACCTGGTAATCTCATCTTCCCCCGTAGGTCCTTCCTGTGCTTTTACAACACCAATCAATCAACACCTGAAGGTTCCCTTCAGGGTCAAAATCCTGCCAGTGACTTTGCCCCAGGAATATTCTGAGTCTTTTTTTTTTTTTTTGACAATTTTAACCTTTAACACATATTAAATTATACAGATTTTATATATCAAATATAAGAAATATAAATAATCCCAATTCTATCAAGTGATACTCCATTTAGAGTAAAAGACTCTAAAATATTCAAGACAGAATTTAGCAGAGGTCAGTGAGTGGCATATTAACCATCATGAAAGCCGTAATCCAAGGACCTTTTAGTGGAACAAAAAGAATCAGAGTACAGTGCAAACAGTGAGGTTTGGGTTTGCGATTACCATTAAAAACCCGTTGGCTCTGGAGTTGAGTGCCCATCATAGATTTATAGAAATCTTCCTAGAAGAAAAAAAAGCGGGAGGGGGGGTGGGGGAGAGGGGAAGGAAGGATGGGAGGAAAGGACAATATTAAAAAGGAGAAAAAATAAGGGAGGAAAGAAGGAAGGAAATAAAATTTTGGTCCTTGCTCTCAAGGAATTCATAATTACCTTGGTGGTAAGTGAATATGTATTATGACAACTACTAACCAAAAAAGATGAGCAAGATGCTCAGGAAACAAAAAGTAAGGGGCAGGGAAGAAAAAGAAGCATCGTTACCATCATCTCCCCCCTCATCTTCACCATCCAGGGCACTATCTTCATTACAAAATCACTTTAAGAAAGCAACCAGAATGGAAAGTTGTATCTGAGGTCATGGGGGCAAAGCACCCACTTGGGAACGCCCGGCAAAAATATTATCTCTTTCCAGCAATCCTTGCTTCCTCAGCCCATATGAAGAGGCTGGAGAGACAGATTGAAATCCCATCATCTGCTGCCTATCTATTTGATCAGGGGCAAATAGAATACCTAGCTTATGCCTCCATTTCCACAACTGTAAGCCACGTATAGGTCTAATGACATCTACCTCACAGGTTCATTGGGAGGATTCTATGAAATAGTGGTCGTTAAATGTTTACCACCGTGTCTCCTGTTGTTATTGTTCATACTGTTCCTCCTTTTATCCTCAGGTTTCCTTTCTCATTTATTTTAACCAAGGGATAAAATCGGCAGGGAGAAGTCCCCACGTAGACTATGGCTGTGGAGATGGCCCTGTGCAGGAAGGAACTTTTTATCCATGCTGCCTAGCTCATCCTTTTTGAAGGGACAAATGTATCCAATCTTTCTCCGGGCTCTGGCTCCACACCTACTAAGAGGTGTAGAAGAAGATATGAATTTGGCTGAGCTCGAACAAAATTTGAAGATGCTTCATGGCATTTAATTACTTCGGTGCTTGTCAGAACTTGCATGGTCATGAGGTAGAGAAGAAAGCTAATACTGGGAGAAAAGCTAGGAGACATACATTTTATTTTGTTCATCAGCGAAAAGTAAGACCGTTAAGTGCTTCTGACCATTTACGGAGAGTCCTGTCTTCAATTGCTCAGGAGCAGGTGACATCAGAAATGAGTAGATTCTAAAACTGCCTGCCATAATTTCAGAGGTTCCCACTGTTTGGCCTTCACTGTATCTAAAATGTTACTGTTGGCGCATGGTTTGGATCCGTATGAAAGCATACATGTCCGCTGGAGGGTAAATGCTTCAAGCTGTGATTGGTCAGTTGTACTTTAGGATCAATGAATGTCAGAGAGTGTCCCGAGAATGTTTTGATAAGTCAGGCAGAGGAGAGAAAGCACCAGGTCACTAAATACCTGAGAGCGTGAAGACGGAAAGCTAGTCGAGGGGAGAGGGATTTTAACCCAGAAGACAGAGCGCAGTGAACACTCGCTCGGCGTGCTTCCACACTGTGCCTACAGGAAGCAGACTGAACATTTTTTAACAAATGTGCCATGCTTAATCTCAGCCTAGAGGGGCATCATTCTGAGACTATCTGAGGAAAAGTTCCTGAGGCATGTTGAGTCACTGGAGAGAGACAAAAAAAATTGATAGAGATTTTCCCATTTTAAAAAATAGGTGGTATTCTCAACGTGCTAAATTTTAGTAACTGATGTTTTGCACCGTATTAGTATTCAGGCAGATTGTTTACTCACTTAGATTGCAAACCTTCCAGTGAAAATCTCAGCAGTATTCTTCTGCTAAAGTTTATCAGAGGAAGGCGTTATCTCTCTGAGCTCAAGACTCATTACACTACAAAATAAAGTTACCGCCAACTCGGAATAAAAACATTCCTGATGTTTAGATTCGTTTGCGCCCCTGGTATTACATGTCTTTGTCATATAGCTCTTTATATATCAGCCTGAATATTATTCCACACAGAGTGCTTTTCCTAAGATACTTAGGGGGTATCCATACAACGTGGCATGTTTGGTGGGAGGAGGGCAAATTTAAAGTTAAATGGTGTGTATGCGGCCTCTTCCCCACCTCTGGAGAGAGTTTAATGGAATCTGTCTGTGCTTCATACTAACTCTCCATGGATACTGCGAGGTATTGTGTTGTGGAGAGTAACGGAGACCGTGTGTGTGTGTGTGCTTTGTAAACTCAGGTACCCTGTATTTTTTTGAGTTCTATGAATACACACATAAAAATCACAGGTCTCTGTGTATAGCTATAAAATCTGGTCACTGAATTCTCCATGTAGAAAAACATAATCACTGTATGTAAAGAAAAAAAAAAAGAAACATGGTCACAAAACTTTCTAAGTTCCTATTTAAAACATGGTCACTAAAGAATTGTCTACACACATATAAAACATGCATAAAGCCAAAAGCAAGGTCAAAGAAATGGCTGGCTCAGCCCTCAGAACCTCAGATAAAATATTCTGCTTCAGCTGCCTCGTCCATCGAGCTTATCATTGGTCAATTCACTACAATAAGATCAACTACGGTCTCTAAAGCCTTGTATATATACAGCAGGTCCAGTGCACCTACATGGCGACATATGTCAGAGGTCAAAGGCCACCTCTTCAGAGAGGACTTGCCTACTACCCCTTCTAAAGAACTACCATCCCACTAATCTCTCTCTGTGCCAGATCTGTTTACTCCTTTGTAGCACTTATTACAAATCTGAAATATTGTACTTATTTTTTACTTGTGCATTATATGTCCATATCACTCCCATCCCTGTCCCCACACAAATACACTACATGTGAATATAAATTCCTAAAGGGTAGGGGATTTGCTTGTTCACTGTTACATTTTCAGCACCTGGAACGGGGCATGGAGTTGTATTTAATAAACGTTAAATAAATGAACATTGAATAAGTATCCACATAATCTCTGTGTATAACATGAGTCATAGGTTTATTGCTATCAAAGCTGTTCCTTTATCTTGATCAGATCTGTTGACACCGTGTAATGTGTCTTTCTTCTAGAACTTTGAAAGTACTAGATCAATGACTCTCGTTCTGACCCCGATTTCTCCCTGACAATCCAGGTATTGGGTCTTGAAGTATTGAGGCCATTTCCCCAGAGCTGCGGAAATATGAGCCCACAGATAGTGAACTGCCAAAAATCTCCTTCCGGCTCAGTCAGAACATTGTCTGTGGCAGTAATGTTGACAGTTTACACTTCAGAAAATATAGGTATAATGTGATTTCAGTTATTCATCTCCTCAGGTTGATGGGTGGAATTCTGAACACTGTTTTTAGACACTTAGTGAGGAATTTGTAGTCATCCGTTTCCTCCTCCTCCTGACAAAGCTGCCATCATATCGTCGCGTCTTAAGAATCTTTCAGTATGTGAAGGACAGACAAGTTTTTTTTAGCTTACTTCTAGACTGTCTTCCGCGTACACAAGTATCAAGAATGTACGTTCAGTTACTTACACCCACTCCTATTATCCTTCAGCACTGTGGTTATGCAAGCACCTTTCTTTTTTCTGTTACGTATATGGATTTTTTTTCTACTGTTTAAAGTAAGGCTTGGCAATCTTGACAAAAATGGCCTACCTGGTCCCACTGTGTGCCTTTGACATACCAGAACCCTTAAGGTACTTTTTTTTAATTTCTTTAAAAAAAATTTTTTTTAATCTTTATTTATTTTTGAGAGAGAGAGAGAGAGAGACGCAGAGTGCAAGTGGAGAGGGAGACACAGAATCCAAACTAGGCTCCAGGCTCCGAGCTGTCAGCACAGAGCCCAACACGGGGCTCAAACTCACCAACAGTGACAGCTCGTGACCTGAGCTGAAGTTGGAGGCTTAACCGACTGAGCCACCCAGGAGCCCCAAACCCTTAGGATACTATTAGTGGCTTGGTGACCACTAACTCACTCCAAAATAACTTAAGGCAAAATGTAACAGCTGATCTATAAATAGTAGATTCCCCTTCCCTTGGTGTCTAAGGATGGTATTGGCTGATAGTTGTTCTAATGAGTTATTAGAAGAAATCTCTCAAGTGTGAAAAAGCTTGACTTGGTAGCAGTGATTTTAAAGTCATCTTTGATGCAAGTTCAATATATACTAATCCTTGGGCTATAGCATGTAAGTTGGCGCACGGGATAGTTAATCTTATGTGTCGACTTGACAGAGCCATAAGATACCCAGATATTTGGTTAAATATTATTTCTAGGCGAGTCTGTGAGGGTGTTTCTGGATGACATTATTATTTGAGTCAGCAGGCTAAGTAAAACAGATTGCCTTCCTCAATGTGGGTAGGTATTGCCCAATGTGTTGAAGGTCTAAATAAAACACAAAAGGCAGTAAAAGGGAGAATTAATTGTCACTGACTTACTGCTTTTGAGCTGGGACTTTAGTGCCCTTCTGTATTCAAACTGGAACATACACCATCAGCTGTCCTGGTTCTCAGGCCTTCAGACTTGGACTAGAACCAAACCGCCGGCTCTTCTGGGTCTCCAACTTATAGATGACAGATCATGGGACTTCTCAGCTTCCATAATCACATGAGCCAATTTCTTCTCTCTCTCTCTCTCTCTCTCTCTCTCTCTCTCTTGATTCTCTTTCTCTGAAAAACCCTGACTGATACTGTGCATACATATGGTCCTTGAAGTACCCACAGGATAAAAAAATTACATTCACAACACGTATCTTTAAGAGAGTTCCTTGTAGTCAAGAACATGATCTTTGATTCCATAGTCTAGCTGAGTAAACATGGTTGCTTTACCTTTCTCCTGTTCAAAATCACCCAATAGCAACAAGAAGATTAAAAAACAAAGATTCAAACTCAGCCTTGTCAAATGTTGACGTCATCTGTAACCTAAAATTTGAACTCAAGGAAAGCTAACAAAGGCATTGAAGGTCTAAGAGAGGTGCCACAGGAAGAAGATGCCTATGTTTGCAGGCCTCAGAGACAGCCTCAAGGAACAGTTCTTCAAAATCATTGCTCCAAGACCAGAGGTAAAACCAAAAGTCCCCTGCCTGGAACCATGGGCAACAACAACTTTTCAGGAGGAAAAGTAGCACTGAGTCTCAAGAAACACACTGGGCAGCCGTATTTGCAAGGCACAGCTCATTTGTGAAGGTAGAGAAGAAAAAGTTGGCACTGTGAATAGTTCTAAAGGGTCAAACTTAATTAGGAAAAGTAAAGGCTAAAAGAAATTGCTTACTCTCACAACATCCCACTTCTATAAATGGTTTTCTTGCAGCCTGAAACATGATCTTTATTCCTCGTACCATGTGAACTTCCAATAAACACACCTTCCTCAAAAATAAGTAATAACCAAAAATGAGGAAGCACAAGAATTATACTGAGATACGGTGAGAAGGAAATGAAGACAGTAATGGGAATAACAAAGGGCCAATGAATAAAACACACGACAGAGATGCTGCTGCAGATACATGAAAATTTTGAGTGAACAGATCAATGGGAATTTTTTTCATTGTATACAATGCAAGGACGGAAAGCACATGTACCAAAAATTGGATAAGATACAGCAAGATAGCAAAAGGATAAAACATGAAAAAGCAGAACTCAAGAAGTAGGAAAAGCAAAATAATCACGTTAAAGAAAGCCAAGATAGAAGAAGCATAAATGAGAATAGACATTTCTGAAAATATGTTAAGAAATATGGGGTAATTTTTTGCAAAAAAGGTAAATTAAAAAACAGAAGTGAACAAAGAATTAAAGGAAATTGTAGAGAAAGCTACAAGTATGGAACTATCTAAACTTTGTTGTCAGTCCTTACACCAATTTAAATTATACATATATTAAATATTTATAGTGAAAAATGAAAAAAGTCCTAGAAATACACATGGAAAAACCGTTTTAAATATCAAAGTCAGGGCACTTCTGAGTATTCACAAAACTTTGAAGTTATAGAAGGGAAAAAATGATAAAATTCCTATTAGTGTATTGTAACATGGCTAAAATAATGTATTTGCAAGGTTATTGTCAAATTGTTTGCACTGTCAAGGATTATAAATAACTAGAAGTGCATAAATAACTAGAACTTGTTAAATAAATTTCTATTTCTTTGCAATGAAATATTATACAACTTTAAAAAGAATGAGGAAGCTCTGTGTAGACTGATTAGAGTGATCTATAAGACATATATTTTTAAGTGAAAAAAAATTTGTAATAGACTTTAAAGTATATTGCCATTTATGAGAGTGTATGTTGTATGTGCATAGAATGTCTTTGCTGAGACAGTGCTAAAAACAAATAAAGAAACCAAGGAACCAAGGTGGCCAGAGAACAGGAATAAGGGATATATTCACTTTCCAGTGCCTTTTGAATCATGTTTCATGGATATGTATCAGCCATTCAAAAACAATTGAATAATTTAAAATAAAGTTAAAAATAACTTTGTTTTGTGAAAAATAAAGCACACAAAATAGAAAATATGAACTACACAAAACCTCAGTGATGTTTTTAAAGTTAATTCTGCTATAGAGCTTCAAGGAGAGCATTTTAAAAGCTTGAAATATTGTTCTTAATTTGGTTGGTGTTATGTGATTCCCTAAAGCTGTGTCCTAAAAGAAAAGATGTGAATGACAGGGTTCTGGTCCTTGGACCTACACTTAGGAATCTAGTTCTCCTGGGACTTGGGGTAAGGGACTGTTAGAAACTGTTTTTGAAATTTTGGAAAATAGAACGAAGAAATTGGTCTCACATTGATACTTCAGAATTCACTTTTTAAATTTACCATGAGATTTGTGGTCTTATAACTCCCAAAGACATTAAAGGGATTAGACCTCCACTTTTTATAAAACCATTTTCTCAGAGAACTCTTCCCCCAACATTTATTTAGCTAATTCAGAGTTAAATAGAAGTAAACTGTGTGGTCTCCTTCCAAACCACCCTAAAAGACTTTGTAATTTCTACCTCAACCTATATCCTCACCTTATGACTTGCTTGAGAACAGAACAATGGCTAGATTTTAAGGGCCGTTTCTCTTTGCAAAAGAATCTACATTTGAAGGATAAAGAGGGCCATCCTTGGGAGTCTCACCAAAGAAAAAGGAAGAAAAGTGCCTTCACCAAGGAAAACACAACCACCTGTAATCTTTCTTAATGCTTTTCTCTGCCTTCACTATGCCCACATGCTGAAGCAAGACAGAATGTTTGACATTGTTTAGTCTAGTTTTGGAAAGAAATGATTAGTTAAGTTGTTTTAAGCAAACACCAGACTATCAAATTTTGTGGAATGGATGAGAAATGTTTATTGTCCACACTTTGCTGTCTTTGCTAGTGTTATATGTTACAGTTCCCTTAAACTGAGTAAGACATGGTCACCATTGAAAGGAAGTCTCTCTTTGTCATATTTATAAAGGTAGAAGAACAGATCTATCCATAAAGTGAAGATTGAGGCTATTTCTTGGTGAGGAAAGATCTGATCACCATTGCAAAATACCTGTTGAGGGAATTAGCTTCCCTATTAGGAACCAGTTGTCAACCAAGGATTCACTGAAAATTTGAGCAAATGGCCGTTTAATTGGCAATTGGAATGGCAATCCAGGAAACAGACTCACGTAGAATCCTGGCTCTTATTCCCAAGGAAGACGAAGAAGGGCAGTTAGTTACAAAAATGAGAGCTCATGAGTGCAGTTCTCCTTTAGATCCTCTAGGCAAAACAAGGATTGAAAGTAAGTTACCTGGGATTGGTTGGGTTAATATGCAAATGGAGGTTTGAAATTTGTCAAATCCAGTTGGCTCCTTGTGGGAGGTGAAGAATGTGAATATTCAGATGTCCTGGTGAGGAGGGAGTTAAGGCCAGACTGAGGGCTTGCAGTTAACAAAAGTTCATAGTTTTTCCAAAGAGGATATGCATAAATCCCTCCTCCCCTATGGCCTCCTGGCACTATTTAAAAAAAAATTTTTTTAACAGTTTCATTCATTTTTGAGAGACAGGACACTAGCAGGGTTAGGGCAGAGGGAGAGGGAGGCACAGAATCTGAAGCAGGCTCTAGGCTCTGAGCTGTCAGCACAGGGTCTGACGAGGGCCCCGAACTCATCATGAACCGCGAGGTCATGACCTGAGCCTAAGTCAGACGCCTAACCGACTGAGTCACCCAGGCGCTCCTCCTGGCTCTATTTTAAGAGACTCTCCTAGGGGCTCCTGGGTGGCTCAGTCCATTAAGCATCTGACTTTGGCTCAGGTCATGATCCGGTTTGTGGGTTTGAGCCCCACATCGGGCTCTGTGCTGACAGTTCAGAGCCTGGAGCCTGCTTTGGATTCTGTGTGTGTGTGTGTGTATGTGTGTGTGTGTCTGCCCCTCCCCTGCTCACTCTCTGTTTCTCTCTCAAAAATGGATAAACATTTAAAAAATGAAAAATAAATAAATAAATGGAAAAAAAATAAGAGACTTTCCTAGCTTGCTTGCTCCATTTTGAAATTTCCTTTTACACAATAGTTCTACACCTCCATCTTAGCAGGGTTTCAATAAAGATGACCAGAAAAGCTTATAATCATAAACAAATATCCCAAAGGTTAAACCATATCAAGGAATCAAGAGAGATGATTATATGCCACCCACTTGATAACGGAGAATTTAGTTCAATAGCTAATTTTCCCTCACAATATTTTTCCTTCGCCAAACAGGACATTAATATCCTTCAAATGTTAGTCTTCTCTCATATGATTCCAAATACAAAAATGCACAATGAGATCTCACAGGCCTAACCCACACACACCTATCTGTAAGCAGCCTTTCTGTTTCAAACTCAAGATATAGGCTAAGGTACCACCTCTTGTTTCATGGGTCTTGGGGAAACACAGGCCAGTTTTACCCTCCCCTGCCATTATCAATCAAAAATTCAAACTTATTTTAAAATTAGCCTCTGCCAAACATAATTAGGGGACTAATCCACCAGAAAAAAAAAAAAAAAAAAAGACATTCAGTAAACTTTCATAATCCAAGAGGTTAGGCTTTGGCATTCAAGAAAATAAGCACCAGAATGCCAATGAGGAAAAGAGCTCAAGGCACAGGAACTCAACAAAACCAGATCTCCCTAATAAATGGTCTCACACACACCCCGAA
This sequence comes from Lynx rufus, assembly GCF_022079265.1. Classification (NCBI taxonomy): domain Eukaryota; kingdom Metazoa; phylum Chordata; class Mammalia; order Carnivora; family Felidae; genus Lynx; species Lynx rufus. The sequence goes on from NW_025814824.1 coordinate 20,794,898, forward strand.
ATCTACAGATTTGTGTATTCATTGGTGCCTTGTCATCTTCTGGCTGGCCATTGAGTAGTTAAGTCTTCCTTTCCATAGACACTCAGTAATTTAATTTACAAACACAAAATTTCTTTTTCAATCACATGTTTCAAGCAGAAGGAAGAATGACAGTGACACTATTTGTTAAAACCTGTGTATACTGACATTGTGTACATGTGAGTGTGTGATCTCATTATAGCAATCACAAAAATCATGCATGACAGAATTCATATCAGTTTCCTACTGCTCACGCCGTAAATTACAAACTTAGTGGCTTAAAACAACAGTAATCCATTCTCTTTACAGGGCTAAAACACAAGGTACAGGCAGGTTCCTTTTGGAGGCTGTAGGGGAGAATCCTTTCTTGTGGTTTCTGGCATTCCTTGGCTTGTGGCTGCATCACTGGAATCTCATTGCACTCTCCTCTTCTAGAAACAGGTATCTCCCTCTGCCTTTCTCTTACAAGGATACATGTGATTACATTTAGGGTCCACAAAGGCTGTTGACGTTTCAAGGTCCTTGATTTAACCACATCTGCAAAATCCCCTTTGCCATATAAGGTAACAACATATTTATAGTTTCTGAGATTAGGGTGAGGACATCTGTAGAGGACACTGTGCAGCCTACCACAGATGATATTATTCCCATTTTACACATGAGGACACTAAAAATCAGAGATGGTAACCTGGTTGCCCAATTTTGTGGGACTGGTACATCCATGATTCAAAGTCCTTGTTGATTTCCCTACACCAGGCAAAACATTTTGTATCTGAAAATTATTTTATATAGATACAGATATATAGATATATATGCACACAAATGTTTTTAAACTGAAAATGTGACTTAAGATCTTTGTTTATAATTGATGGCTTGAGGTGCTTCAAAAAAACATATGAAATAATAATTGTGCTATTGTAGAAATATCTCTACGGTCCACAAGCTACAAAGGGGTGAAATCCCGCCTACTTTCCAAAAAGACTAAAACTTCCAGGTTTATTTACAAAAATGTTTAAGCATGTGAATGCAAAGTTATTGACTATAGATAATTTGTGGTCATTTCCTCTTTTTTTTAATTTTTTTTAAGTTGTATTTATTTTTGAGAGAGAGAGCATGAGCTCTCTTAATCTGAGCCTCTTTAATCTGAGTCTCTTAACGTATTGAGTTTTTTTTTTCTCCTTCCTCTATAATTTCTGCCTTTTCTTTTTTTTCAATTTTTTTTTTAATTTATTTTTGAGAGAGAGAGCACGCATGAGCAGGGGAAGGGCAGAGAGAGAGGGAGACACAGAACCTGAAGCAGGCTCCAGGCTCTGAGCTGTCAGCACAGAGCCCCATGCAGGGCTCGAAATCACAGACCATGAGATAATGACCTGAGCTGAAGTCAGATGCCTAACCTACTGAGCCACCCAGGCGCCCCTTGGCCATTTCCTTTTAAATCCAAATAGAGCTGTTCTCTTGAATCTGAGTTCCAGGAGAAGCTCCAGAGGCCAGGAAATGGTGGGGAGGGATAAGGGAGGAGATAAGGAGGAGGCTAAGTTCTACTTGTATCTCTTTCACGTTTAAGAGTACTCACTGAAAACTTATCTAGGAGTAATTTTTCTGCTAAAATTAACTTGAAAATCACTAGTCTTAACCTTTAAGGACTTTTATAATTTCTTATGTGTCAGTTATACATTTGTGTGTGTGTGTGTGTGTGCATGTGTGCATGTGTGTGTCTGTGTCCGTGTGTGTATGAGGAAAAGAGACAGAGACAAAGGGAGAAGCAAAAAGGAGAGAGACAAGAGAGACTGAATCTCTACATAGGGGATGCCTCCATCATTTTTGCCATTTCGAAATAGCTGCCCATGCCTCCAGATAATCTGGCCAGATCATAGTCTTTATAGGTTATAACCTGGTCAGAGGGCATCAGCTGTGCCCCACACAACATGGTCAGCCACTCTTGCCAGCCACTAAGGTCCCTTTAGTAAACCACTTCTTCAAGTGTGCTAGTCTATCATCATGGCAATAAACACTGTAAAGCCCTCTCCACATCAGCCTTTGACTCCATTCTCCGTGAGCCACAATTGCAGGCACTTCAGTTGTGTCTACAAACACACTAGTGGGGGAAAACCAAAGTGAAAAGCTGTTTATTTGGCAAACGACTGCTCTGAAACGGTATAATCTTCTAAATTCATTTTTGAAATAATTTGGCTGAATGCAGTTTTTGGTTTTACACCTTCAAGCCAGTCTTTGTTTTGTTGATGCACTCTTTTATATTTGTGAGAGTACATAGGACTTCTCCAAGGTCATGTGGTCCCTAGTGTAATCAACTAGTAAGCTCAGCCCCCATTAGGAGATAACAGAGAAGTTACTCCTATTATATAAGCTCCTCTCCTGGTAACAGCTTCGTAGAATCTGGAAATTACACTAATACTTAAGGAACACTGGAATACTTTAGTACTTCATACCATCAACCAGGCTCCTGGAATTACTTGAAAGATTTAAACCAACTTCAAATGTATTAGCTTGAATCAAGCTATGCAGTAGGTCAAGCTGGCTCCTTTAGATTAACCCATTCATTCACTTATTTCTCCCTCTACAGGTACCACTCTTTCTTTCATATTAGTGAAAGGTTAAAAGCTTCTAGGGTTTTTTTTTTTAAGTTTATTTATTTTGAGAGACAGAGACAGAGTATGAGGACAGGGGAGGAGCAGAGAGAGAGGGAGAGAGAGGGAATCCCAAGCAGGCTCCACACTGCTAGCACAGAGCCAAAGGTGGGATTGGAACCCAAGACTGTGAGATCACGACCTGAGCCAAAGTCAAGAGCCAGACGCTTAACTGACTGAGACACTCAGGTGCCCCAAGCCTCTAGTTTTGATGTGACATCCCATCTTTATAAAATGAAGTGAGTTGCTTTACCTCCCGTAAGAATTATCTGTGCAACCTGCCTATGTCATATACACTTTTTTCCCCAGTGCCCGCTGAAAGTTAGAAAATATGGTTTAAGTCAAAAAGAAAATCTATAACTCTACTGGATATATAAGAAAATACAATAGATTCAAGATAAAACTTTCAAAATGGTGTGCATGTTTATTCTTTGTAAAACATTTAGAAAACATGTCTTAGGGGTACGTGAGTGGCTCAGTTGGTTAAGCATCCGACTCTTGATTTTTGCTCAGGTCATGAGCTCCTGATTCGTGAGATCGAGGCCTGTGTGGGGCTTTGTGCTAACAGCGTGGAGCCAGCTTGGGATTCTCTCTCTCCTTCATTCGCTGCCCTTGTCCCACTCACATTTACGCACATGTGCACCCGCCCTCTCTCTTTCTCGTTCCATCTCAGTTTCTCAAAATAAATAAATAAACTTAAAAAAAAGAGAAAGAAAAGCGTGTCTCAAAACACTTGTAATATCCTATGGAGGGCATACGAATACTTTCACTTCTTGTGAATTTATTTTTCAGAACAAAAGCTGCGGTGAGTAGCAGTTCTAGGAGTCCTAACACAGAATGCAGAATGTCACTGAGGTGGGAGGGTTGGGGAGGGACAGCTATGCTGACAGAGCACTACAGATGTATACAAAGGAGATAATCAGCTGTCACTGGGAAAGGCTTTGAGTTAAGTGGCTTAACGAGCATTATTAAAATTGCCTCTGGCAGCAAACAATCAGCACAGGGAAAAGCTGAAAAGAAGGTGAGGACACCAAGGTGGGGGGGCAGGTAATTGCCTAAAAGAAGAGTTCACCTACTTAAGATCCCTAATACACTCGGCTTTAGAAGGAAAGATTTCTCTCTGTTTGCAGGTTAGGCTGGTTCACGATTATTTCTTACATCCTTCACTACCTAACTTAAATCTGTCATTTTCCATTATGTTTCCCAGAAAGACCACATTCCTAAAACATGCTCAGTAGAAGTGGAGTTGCTCAGATGAGCAGGCCGTAATGCCAAAATCATCTGTAAGGCTGCAGAATGGGGCTCTGGAAATGGAGGGCCTGGTTGCAACAGCTTCACACACTCTCCTCTTTCCACGAACGTGTTGGCAGTGTGCACTGGTGAGCCAGAGTTCAAGTGCTGTTATGAGTCACATTTCACACCCCTTGGCTACCACAGAGTGTTTCAGAGGCAAACACCTCATCAGCCTTGTAGACTTAGACGAACAAGCCTCTTGAGAATCACAAGTGACTTTTTTTTTTTCCTCTTCTGAGTAGGCGCCCTGTCTATCACTGTTTCAATGTAGACTCAGGAAAAAAATCTTCAAAAATGCAGAAACTCAAGCAGGTCAGACAGGCCCAGTCAATGAAATTGCAAGAGTACAAGATGGAGATAATCTGAGGTTGACTGAGGGACAGTGGGCACCAACCTTCCATTTCTTTTCCTGCTTAACCCCTTTGGCTGGGACAGAACAGAGTGCCTGGTCCCCAGGCATCCTAGTCTGTGAACTCATGGAAAACTGTATTGGTTATCATCTCCTTTCGTGAAATGGATGCCATGATATGAACCAGTTGCCCAGCCCAGCCCCATGCCTATAGCCTTTATTTGCTGGTAAGACCCCTCTTTTTGCACCTTTACCCTACAACCTAACTCAGTTTCTGGGCCCAGAAATGTTAGTGTCTTCAAAAATGTGTTGAGGATTTGAAATACAAGCTACTTTCGGGGGAAAACAAAAGTCATATACCATGTTGATGCAACAAGACTCTGCTTTCTGAAAAGATGAGTCAGGCCATACATGGAAGGGACCTGCTAAGCTATGATGGAGAAAAGCCCACTTTCATGGAAGTGGATTCTTTTAGTCACTTCTTGGTTACGAAAACATTTCTGGTAATATTTAGTACAATTTCTAGCAGAATAAAAATTCGCCCCCATGTCGTGAACAATGCCTACCTTATGAGTACAGCTGCGAGAAGGTTCTTTTATCAATAGTCAAAACGAACTATTTCTTCCATCTCTATCATATGGCCTGATCAAAATTAGGTTATCATTACCTAATTTTAAACTTCTAGAAAGCTATGCTATCCTACCAGTTGGATCCTCAGCATCAATACTGTTCTGTAGACTGACCAGGTGTAGTCTTGAAAACACCCCGGCCCACGGCAAACCAAAAAACACTATTCTTTGCCTTTGTCTTCCTACCAGGATTCACTTGGTTCCAAACTGCCCCACCACCATCTTACCTTGCTGTCAATGCTTTAAATGACATTTTTGTGGCATTCCCGATATCCATGCCTCATCTTCCTCCTCTCTGCCAGAAACAACCAGATATCCAACCTCCCCTACTTAGATGTGTGACTCTGGAAACACAGAGTGAGTCTTCTTTGGTCTGAGCCAATATTAGTATCTTGTTCTCTTTGCTTGTAATTGGACTAGGCAGGGGCACAAGAAGTGATCCAGGCCAATGTGACATGAGGGAAGTATGCAAGGGGGTTATGGGAAATTTTTCCTTACATTGCAAAAGAGAAAAGAGATGACCTCTGCACATTTTTAGGCCTGGATCTGATGCCTGAATTCCTGCAGCAATCTTAGAAGAGTGAGGTGAACTGGACTCACACTGTTGATCATAGCCATATGTTGCTATTGGGCACTTGAAATGTTGCTAGCCCAAAATAAGAAGTGCTGTATCAAACACCTCATTACTGAATGTATTGATATTTATGTTGAAATGCTAAACACTTTCTATATATTGAGTTAAACCCAGTGTATGATTGAAACTAATATTACCAGTTTCTCTACATTTTTTAATGTGGCTACTAGAAAAATTTTACTCTCTCATGTGGCTTGCTTTATATTTCCTATTAGACAGCATTGAACTAGACTGAGAATAAAACCCAAATGCTGAAAATCAAAGAGCTAAAACATGAAGAAAACTTGGTCCTAAATGATGTCATTAGCCAATGTATTGACTTCATTTACAACTCTGGAGTTGTCCTCTCTCAGGAATTCTTTCTATGTGGGATAGGAAGTCTCCCTGACAGTTCAAGATATTGTGACTGGGGTTTTTCTATTACCTAGAGCTAAAAATATCTTGACACAGTGCCTCATCCATCATTACCTGGAGAGGCCGCTTGGGCTGGGCCAGTCTCACAATTGAAAGCATGAAGTTCACGGAGACACAAGCCCCTGACATTGCTATGGACATAAGGCTGAAATCATGGAGTTTGGGATCTTCCTTTTCATTGGAATAACGATGACACTTACTTCACAGGGATATTGTTAAGTGTCATCACATAGATGCTTAACTAGCTTGCTAGGGCTGCCATGACAAAGTGCCACAACAGCAATTTATTGTCTCACATTTCAGAGGGTAGAAGTCCTAGATCAAGGTGTTGGCGGGTTAGTTTCTTCTGTGGGCACCGAGGAGAATCTATTTCATGGTTCTTTTCTTCCCTCTGAAAGTTTCCTGGCGATCTTTGACATTCCTTGGCTTGTAGATACATCACCCCAATCTGCATCGTGTCCACATAGCATTTTTCCAGTGTGCACATGTGCTTCCGTGTCCAAATTTCCCCTTTAAAAAAAATACCAGTCACATTGGAGTAGTACCCACCCTAATGACCTGACCTTAACTTGATCAGTTACAAAGACCCTATTTCCAAGTAAGGTGACATTCACAGATAGTAAACATTAGGACCTCAACATCTTTTAGGGAGACAAATTCAACCTGTAAGAGATGCTACTTAAATGTGTATTGAGTTGAAATTAATCATGCTTTACAAATTACAAACCTCTACCCAAACCTATGTACTATGTGATTATGGAAAAAGCAGTCCATGTCCCTGCTGTCCAAAAGAGGGCATAGTAAGTGCAGACAGCAAATATTTCACTCACCAGATTCTTTGAGGGGTTCAGAAAGAAAGTTGCTGTAACCAGACAGTTAACAACCAAATTTTTTGGCCCCTGATGTGTTAACACTGTAGTCAATACTGTACATTCTAATAAATAACAGGCTCCTTTTTTAAGTCAACCTGCATTCTTTTCTGATTTGTCTTTTGACCTAGATGAGTCATGTAGGTTGACCCTCCTCCTGTGGTCACATTTCCCACAACCTGCTGTTAAAACAGCTGTTCATTCTCAGAATTACCCCCATCCTGTAAACTCCAGAGGCTGGGTTTGTAGCTAAGTAGATAGTTCAATGGAGCAGTTGTGTCACGATCCAATGCCAGTTTGCCTTTAATAAGTGATTTAAGTTTAAAGAATCGATGTATAGCCCCAATCGAATATACTTTGACTTCAAAATTTTCACAGCCCTTACTACTAACTACAGACTTCCTTATTTAGTGCATTTTCCTGTATCAACCATGCATTCTTTTTATTTCCCTTCTTTCCCCCAGAAATACAAAAGCATAAAATTCTTAGGTTCTTAGTTTCAAGAGATCTGATAACTGACAGGAGATGAGAACAAAGACAGAGGAGGTTGTCTGCTTTTTTTCTCTAAATTAACTGTTTCCCAAGATGGCCGCTGTGTTTCTTCTCAGCTTACCTAAGTGCCAAGCTCCACTCGGTTGGAGTGACTTCTGCCTGCAAGTTATAAAAACAAAGTCAAGAAGCTTTCCCATGTTTGCATGCCAGATCCACATATCCACAAGGAATTCTCAGTACTTGTTCTTATGTTACAAGAAGATGTTGCAAACTACGGGGATCCCAAGTTGGCCATTCGTCAGAAGAAGCAGAAGAGGAATAATGATGTTAAAGTAACATTCATTAACAGTGGATCATGCTTCAGGGACTGTGCTAGATGCTCACATACTTCAGCTCGAACCCTCAAACCAATCCTGCAAGAAGGGTATTATTATCTCCACGTGGAAGAAGAGGAGAAACTCAGAAAAATTAAGTAGCTTGCCGAAGTTGCCACAAGTTGCCCAAGTTGCCACAGTTGGCAAGAAATAGAGCAAGGATTCTACTCCAGACACCAATGCCTACTCTCTTGCCCTTTTATCATAACATTAATACTTAACATTTTTCACTTCATCAGCTAAATAAAAGGTAACCCTAACACCCACTTTTGTTATATACACGAGAAAAGCTTATTACAGTCACGTGTTTGTTCTTACTGTTTGAAAAAATATATATGAATATCCTTTCTGTTTCTGCTTAGCATGGTAATCTACAGATATCTGAGTTATTCATAAGAAATCCTAATCTAACAGGATAGGGAGAGAATGTCATTTTACATGCCAGTTTTGAAAATAAAAATTTATAAATAAATCCCTGCTTAGTTGAATTCAGTGGCAAACACTAATAAGAATTTACAACATTCAACAGGGGTCAGTAAACTGTCTCCCATAGACCATATCCAGCCTGCTGCCTATTTTTATACCACCCATGAGCTAAAAATGTTTTTTGCATTTTTTGAATGGTAAAAAATAAATGAAAATAAAGACTCATGAGAATTATATGAAATTCAAGGTTCAACATCCACAAATAAAGGTGTTTTTTCGTGTGTGTGTGTGTTGGGGCGGGGGGTTTGTGAGTGTTTTTTGTTTTTTAACATAGCCACCCTCGTTCGTTTATACTATCTGTGGCCTTGAGCTACAACAGCAAAGTCTGTATTTGTGCAGAGATTGTATGGCTCACAAGCCAAAAATATTTACTACCTGGCCCTTTGCAAAATAATTTTGCCAAACCCTATTATATCAGTGGCTATGGGAGGATCTGTTTAATGTGAGCAAGAGAGAACAAGACTCTGCTCTCAAGGAAACTAAAATCTGGGGGGGGTGGGGGGGGAATGCATACACTTAGCGTAAGAACAGATAAAGTGAGAACAGTGCCATAAGGGATGTTATAGCTCAGTGAATATTCGAAGGAGGGGAAGGTATACAAGGACATGGAGATGACGACTCTACTCTATCTTATATCCTGATTTATAAGTAACTGAAAATCAGGGTTAGTGTGGACTGGGCCTCTTTTGTCTTTCATTATTTTGCCTCACACACAGACGCATATAAGATCATAAAAACTATTTTTCAAATATGACTTTTATTTTCAAAATTCTATTTTCAGTAAGTCCCAAAATATACCAAGTGAGCCAAGATCATGTGTAGGAAACTCTCATACGTTGTCCATGAATTTTAGGGCTGAAAGGAATTTAGACATTATTTAATCCAACACTTTCATTCTACAGATGAGAAAACTGAGCCTGGAAAAGTAAAGAGAATTTTCCAAGTTCAAACACCTGGTCGGTGACTGAGCTAACAGTGGAGCGGGAAGAGATCTGTAATTTGTAGAATACCTGCTTCCACATACGTTTTCTAATTTAACTCTCAAAATAGCCCTGCAAGTTCGCTATTATCTCCATTTGGCAAAACAAAAACCTGAAGCACAGAGAAAGTAAAAAACTTACCCAAATTCTCAGATACTTTTTATAGAAGCCCCAAACTGAAACTTTGGTCCCAAATCCTCTGATTTCTCTACTTTATAATCTTCTGGAGAACTTTGATAGAAATACTTTTATTACCCCAGGGAACACAATTTGCTTAGTTCCAAAAAAGAAGGTATCCAGCTTGAAAGCCACATACTGCCCTGAAAAACTGTGATTCTCTTAAGCCACTACACGTGGCACCTTATCCTTGACATAGCCCCAGCAAGTTTTATAAAGGAACAGTGATCATTTTTACAGTAGCCTTATGTCATTTTGTCCTAAAATTAAATTGGTCAGGGTGAATGTCTAGAAATGTTGATTCCCTTACAGGAGGACATGAGGTAAAAATCTGGCGGTAATACTCCTGTTACACATTAGGCGTGCACTTGGTCAAAATAATGAAGCATCTCTCTTCTTCCCCAAACATAGGCTTACATGTTAACCGGACCTTAGTACTCAGACTCTGACCGCTTAGTAGTTACAAAATGTGGTTATAGAGGGGAGTCTGGGTGGCTCAGTTGGCAGAGCATCCCACTCTTCATTTCAGCTCAGGTCATGATCCTAGAGTCATGGGATTGAGCCTCACATCAGGCCCCACGTTAAGTGTGGAGCCTGCTTGGGATTCTCTCTCTCTCTCTCTCTCTCTCTCTCTCTCGGCCCTCTCCCCTGCTAGTATGCCTCTCTGTCTCTTTCTCCCTCTCTCAAATAAAATAAATATGGTTATAAAGTATGTTATATGTTCATATGTTATATGTTATAGTATGTCATATGAACATATATAGTATAACAGTATAATATATAATATACACTATAATATAATAGTATAGTAAGTTCACGTTTTTAAAAACCAACAGCACACTTTAACTCTTAGCCCTCAAAAGCTCTACATTAGAAACTGGCAACATTTTCACCCTGACATTTCCTTTGTGTCCTGACCTTAGGACTAGACTATATGTCCCAATATGCATTGCAGTTAGATGTGGTCATGTGACTGAGCTCTGGCCAATGAAATGTGGGCAGAGGGAACCATCCACTCCAGGCCTGCCAATAAGCCCTTCAAAGCAATCATCCATACTTCCTCTCTTTCCTCACCTGTTGGCCCCACACCTACAACTGCTGGAGATCCTTAAAACCATTTAGAAGGTGACTGAGTTACTGAAGGGAAAGAAACTGGATCCTTCATGATGGGAGCCTGGGGCAGAGCATGTCCCTCTCACCCCTGTGGACCTTGACTGAACTGCTAGGAAAGATCAAAATCTCCCTTTGCTAAGTCACTGAGATTTAGGGCTGTTTCCACAGCACTTGGTCAGCCCTGAAGATTCAAAAGTGATTCCATGGAAAGATGATGTGCTGTGGCTCAATGTTCCTAGCTGTTTGATTTTCTTATTCCCTTCGCACCCTATCTCACTTTTTTTCAAAGGCTCATGTTCTCGGTGGAGGTAGCTCTTCGTTGTTCAGGTTGAATTTGAATATTGCAACAACTTAGTGACATTTGGTACTAAACTTTGTAAATAAAGATTAACAAAACTGTAAAACTTTGTAAAAAAAATGAAGCCATTGAGTTTTACTAGTCAAAAGTAATATATGACTTTAAAGCAATGCCTCTAATGCAGACCCAGCCCATAGCTTGTCTGTAGATAAAGCTTTGTTGGAACTCAGCCAGGCTTATTGTGTACATACTGTCTATGGCCCCTTTTATGCACCACGACAGCAGAGTTGAATAGGTACCACTTGGCTCACAAAATTTATGAGTGTTGTTATTATGGGTATAATCGAAGGAGTAAGAAGACACTGAGTAGGGAGTGATCTTGGACTGTTAAAGTCATCAAAAAGTATAACAAATAAGGAGGAGAGGGAAAAGCTATAAGAAAGCTTTTTATTTATTTTTATTTTTTTTTCATGTTTATTTATTTTTGAGAGAGAGAGAGAAATAGAGCGTGAGCAGGGGAGGGGCAGAGAGAGAGGGAGACACAGAATCTGAAGCAGGCTCCGGGCTCTGAGCTGTCAGCACAGAGCCCGACACGGGGCTCGAACCCATGAACCGTGAGATCATGACCTTAGCCGAAGTCGGACGCTCAACCGACTGAGCGCCCCAGCTATAGGAAAGCTTATTTAAAAAAAAATATAATATGGTATTATTGTTCTGTGCAAAACAGTATACCATGCTCTGCTGGAAATGAAAAGAGATATAACATGTGCTCCTTGCCCTCAAGCAGCTTGCGGTCTCAGAGAGAGGGTAATAGGTGTACGTGGTAAAAGTGAACAAATGATCCAGCAGTTGTGTTCCTTGGCATTTACCCAAATGAGTGGTAAACATGTCCACACGAAGCCCTGCACAGAGATGTTTAAAGCATCTTCATTCAGAATTGCCAAATTTGGAAGAAACCAAGATGTCCTTCAGTAAGGTGGATGGATGACTGTGGTACATCCAGACAATGGAATATTATTCAGGGCTAAAAGAAATGGACTATTAGGACATGTAAAGATATGGAGGAAGCATAAAGGTATATTACCTAGTAAAAGAAGCCAATCTGAAAGGGCTACATGCTGCATGATTCCAACTACATGTCATTCCGGAAAAGGCAAAACTCTGTAGACAGTAAAAATCAGAGATTGCCAGGGGTTAGGAGGAAAGGAGGGATGAATAGGTGGAGCACAGAGGATTTTTAAGGCAGTGAAGCCATTCTGTATGATACTACAATGGTAGATACATGTCATTATACATTTGTCAGAACCCATAGATAACAGCAAGAGTGAACCCTAACGTAAACCGTGGACTTTGGGTGATAATGATGTATCCATGTAGGTTCACAGATTTTACCAAATGAACCATTCTGGTGCTGACCATTGATAGTGGGGGGGAGGGGGGGCGCGGAGGAGTGCTGTGCATGTATAGGAGCAGGGATATATGGGAAGCGTCTGTGCTTTCTGCTCAATTTTGCTACAAAACTAAAACTGTCCTAAAAAGTAAAGTCTTGGGGGCACCTGGGTGGCTTGGTAGGTTAAGCGGCCAACTCTTGGCTTTGGCTCAGGTCATGATCTCGCGGTTTCATGAGTCGGAGCCCCGCGTCGTGCTCTACTGGCGGCACAGAGTCTGTTTGGGATCCTCTCCCTCCCACTCTCTCTGCCCCTCTCCCACCCGCACTGTCTCTCTCTCTCAAAATAAATAAATAAACTTTAAAAAAAATAAAGTCTTGGGGGTAAAAAAAAAGAATAAATAATGCAAGGCAGTCTTACGTGTCGAAGATGCAGGCAAGTCAAACTGCCAAAGATCAGGAGAGCAGGGTCATCAAAGAAAGGCGAGGAGACAGAACTGGGATGGGTCCATGAACCCAGGAAAAATCCCACAAGGAATCCCACCCATCCACTCGCTACTAAGGAGGGGGGGAGGAGGAGGCCCCCTTTCACCAAGAACAAATTTAAAGGGCTATTATCCAAACTGTTTGCATTAAAAAGAGCAATAAACACTCATCTCAATAAAACTCCTTAAATACAAAAATATTTAGTATGCCCAGTCTGGCTCCTCTTGGTGATTTTTTGTTGTTGTTGTTAAATACTCAATGCAGAGTACAATTTACTTCTCCATTAAAAAAAAAAAAAAATCTTTTTTTTTTTCCATTCTGTTTTGGTTTGTGGGTTTTTGTTGTCATTTCTTCCTAAAGCGCTGTTTCTTCACATTTGCATCTCCCAGCCTTTTTAATGTGATATTCCATTTAAACTGCCTTTTAATTGTACGTGCTGCCTTGGCAGAACATGACTGATGTACTCGCGTTAATTAGGGCTCCAGTCAGCAGCCCGTGCCAGCTGGAAACTCAGAAACAAGCGTAAATTATTCTGTCATCAATCAGCTCGAAAATGTTTGAATCACTAATTAGTTTGCAATTTGGGTGACAGTTTATCTGACGCAGGCGGTGTCAGAAACTTCAGATCTTAGATGAATAATTTGCCAGGAACAAGCACAGATTCCCTGCTTTTAAATACATGAAGGTTTATCTGCATGTTGAAAGGTGGCTCAGCAGTCTTCATTAACTTCCAACTGGGGCTCTGTAAATCAGGAATCAGTGTGAGCCTCTTCAGGCCGAGGTGGCTTAGCAGATGATATTTAGGACAAGAAAGCCTCTTTTTTTCTTCTCCTTTTTTTTTTTTATTAATAATTCATAAACTGATAGACAAGGATGTTTGGGCTTTAACAGCTTAAAAAAATCACAATGGTTTTATAAAAAAGAAGCAATCACCCCCCTTTTACATGAAAATTAGTTGTGCTCTATCTTGCTGCTTAACTGATTTATTCTCCTTCACCATCATGTGACTGGAATGTTAAACGGGGGAGTGATTATTAGCCCTTGTCCTTTCGAGAAGGATGGTTATTGGGATTTTATTAAATGGCAGACTTATGTTTCCGTTTAAAGGGAAAGGTGGGTAGACTGGGGTGAGGGCAGGGGGGAAGAGCAAGCAGTAAAAAAGAGAGAAGAGGAATTTTGTGTCAACACCTCGTAAAAATCTGTTATTTATTTAGTTATGGATGCTACAATGGCCCCCCGTTGTGTGAATCAAGGTTCAGGCCTGTATAATAATTCCTTGCGCTCACTGTTGATGGGAGGGAATGACATCTGTGGGAGACCTTAACGATTCTGGTGTGATTTGGATCTATCTGTGGCGCCATTACCCCGGCATTTAGAAGCCACACACTGCCGTCTGCACAGAAGACCCAGGATAGAGGAGGTTGTCACATTTCAAGATTCATTTGCAAGAGGTCACATCAGGCCATGCCATTAATTGCAACAGACCTCATGGGCCGGGAGTGGCAAAGGTGACACCTCCACTTGCAGAATGGAGGAGGGGAAGAAAGAAAGTAGGTGAGTTGAGAATATTCTGTGCCATGTCCAAACTCCATGCCGTTTGCTAGAAGGAAATAAGGTCAACGCCTCCCTGGTTTACTCTTGATCCAACTGACTCCTAGTTCTGCTCTAACCTTGACATCCCAGTGTCTCAGAGATGGAGTTCCTGTCTGGTCCTCATGACTGAGTCTTGCCTTCTTTCTCACTGGCCAAATGGTTTGACTCCCATTTCCCCTGTGAATCAGTTTCCTTCTTGTATTTCCTTCCTAGTACATTTATTCCTTGGCCCTCTTTCCATGAATAGCCTTCCCCAAACTGGATTCCTCCATTCTTTAAGTGGAGTTGCTGCCCTATTCATCACCCAATTTGATGATTAGATGCTTGAACTCCAGTCTTTTTTGGAAAACAAGCCACTGCTAAGCCAACCAATCTTAAATTCTCCTGAGACTCATTTACACAAGTTATCTCTCTTCCTCTTTCTCTCTCTCTCTCTCTCTCTCTCTCTCTCTCTCACACACACACACACACTACAGATACATCTAGTATTGATCTCTTATTAATTGTATTATCAACTATGTCCTACCTGTCATTTTTCCCACAACGAGCCCTTTCTTAGTTTGAGACCAGTCTTCAGATTGTTGTCCCAGTGTGCTCATCCCTTGAATCACTAATTTCAGGCCTAAATACCATTTGAGGACTTCCAGCTCTTTGGTTCTACCTCGATTCCTCATATTGCCTTGTGCTCTTGGACACAGTACATAACTACTATAACTAGGGTGTGCCATTTTGGAGTTTATGTTGTAGTTAACTTTTGCTAGTTAACTTCTGTAGTTATCTTTTGCTGTGCTGCAGTAACAAACAAACTGAATGTCCAACAGGTTACCATAACAAAGGTGAATTTTTCACTTGTGTTACATGTTGGCTGTAGCTCTATTCCATGCCCTCCTTACCTGGGAACAAAATCTGAAGGAGAAGCCCCTGTCTGGGGCATGCCAGTCTCAAGACAGAGAGAAGAGAGATGGCAGAACCCATGATGGCTCTCAGAGCCTCTGCTCAAAATTGTCACATGTCACCTCCACACATGTGGAGAACAGACATTACAATCCTTCCACAGAGACAAACCCGATAGAAAAGGGATCTGTGCCTTTTAACAGAAATCAAATCTACCAAAAACTTTCCACAAATGTCCCTAAGCGCCTTCTGGGTTTCCCAGCAATGGCTATTTAGGAGTAAGGATACCTTCCCTTCAGCAGGGGATGCTGAAACTTCACGCATCTCTCATGGTCTCCGTGCACTGGGTAGCTGATTTTTCCATCCATTACTATGATTTTACTATCCATTACCTGACCTTTAATCTAACTATTTTTGGCATCCAAACGGTCTTCTTGATCCCCCACTGATGAACATGTTCTCAAGCTTGACCCAGAAGAAAAGAGAACAAAGGAGTGGAGGGGAGTTGGGAAGGGCCCCACCCTAACAGCACAGCCACAAAGCTGTCACCAGGCCCTGCCACAAACATGCCTCTACACAGGACACCGAGAAATGGGAGGCCCTGTGCCTGCTCATGCTAGCTAGGGGCTGTATGCCTCTTCCTTAAATTCCTGCTGGGTTGACCTCTTGGAATTCATTCTTCCTCATTGGGGCTTTGATTTATAAGGCCCCAGTCAAGAGACTGTTTTCCTTTCTCCTCAATATCATAATCAAAATGTTGACACACGGCTGTCATGTATATGTTGGTGGGCAAACCGTAGCCTTATATTCCAAATAATCTGGCTTCCTGTATTCACAGTTCACTACGTCAAGAATTTAGCATCCTCTTCCATTCCATGCGGTTGTTCCCAAAAACAAAAACCAAAAGATATAGCTGTTAAAACAGCATATGCCAATAATTAGTAACTTTAGCCTGGTAACCTTCATTAAAAATTTTATTTCAGTTGACTTTGGCCAAGAACTCAATCTTTTCCATCCGTATAGCTTGACAATATGATTTACCTATCATTTTGATGTTGATTTAGTAAGTTTTCTTCCGTTCAGTTCTTCTCCTTGGTTGACTGCTCTCTGTGCCTAGAGTTTGTGTTATCCTATCTTACTTTGAATCCTTAAATCTACATAGAAACTTGCAACAACACTAGCAATAGAGCAAACTATATAACAGACTCCCAGCAAACTTAAA
This sequence comes from Lynx rufus, assembly GCF_022079265.1. NCBI lineage: Eukaryota > Metazoa > Chordata > Mammalia > Carnivora > Felidae > Lynx > Lynx rufus. The sequence goes on from NW_025814824.1 coordinate 20,811,251, forward strand.
CGCTTTCCCTTTCTACACCTTTGCAAGCATCAAATTTTTGAGCACAGATACAAAATAGTTTTTATCAAGTAAGTGTCTGGAGTTCTAAATAAGCAATTGTAATTTCATGGTGTATTAATTTCCTAGGGCTGCCATGACAAAGTACCATGGAGTAGGTGACTTCAAACAACAGAAATTTATTGTCTCACAGTTTCAGAGGCGAGAAGTCTGACATCAAGATGTTGGCAGGGCAACGTCCCCTCTAAAACCTGTAGAGGAGGACCCTTTCTGGCTTTTTCTAGCTTCTGGCGATTTGCCCCAGTTCTTGGGGTTCTCTGGCTTGTAGCTGCTACATTCAGTCTCTCTCTGTTGTCACATCCTGTGGCTGTGTCTCTTTGTTTCTCCTCCTCTTCTAATGAGGACACCAGGCCATATTGTTTCAGGGCTCATCCTAATGACTTCATCCTAACTTGATTATATCTGCAAAAATTATAAGGTCACATTCACAGGTACCAGCGGTTAGGACTTCAACATATATTCAGGGAGGACACAACTGAATACATAGCACCAGTTAACATAGTTTAGATATTAGATACACTGCCAGTTATCTAAGTTACTGGATTTGAGCCGGTTCCTAATTGAGGAAGATGATGTACCACTTCTTTGCATGCAGGGTGTCTCTCAGGGAGTTCATCTGCTTGTGCGCGTGTGTCATTCTCAGGCATTAATTTTTTTTTCTCGTTAGTGTTTATTTTTGAGAGACAGCGAGACAGAGCGCAAGTGGGAGAGAGGCACAGAGAGAGGGAGGCACAGAATCCAAAGCAGGCTCCAGGTTCTGAGCTGTCAGCACAGAGCCTGACGTAGGGTTCGAACTCACCAACCAGGAGATCATGACCTGAGCTGAAGTCTGACGCTTTACAGACTGAGCCACCCAGGCGCCCTCCAAACATTTCTGTTTCCAGATGAAATACTGTACGCTAAGTGGCAGATTTATCAGCTGTTTTTCACATGCGCAGTCTTGCCCCGAATTGCAGATATCCATCCAGCATGTGCTCTAAATAGGTTCCCATTCCTCTTCCTTGAGCAATATCTTAATTCTTGATAGTGTCCCTGGCAAGGCACAATGAATCTGGATGGAAAGAAAAGTATTATTTTGTTTACACATTCATTGTACGTGAGGTATAAATATTGTTGTTTGTTCTTTTCACAAAAATAACATATTACTATTATGGAAAATGTAAAAAGATAAATTCTGAGAATTGTTAAAGAAAAATAAAACATAATAGCCCACCGTCCTCACCCACCTTATTAATAATATTGTATGTAACTCCTTCTACTCTTTATGCATAGATTTGAAAAATAATTATGAACAAGTACACATACAAATATGTATTTTTTGAAGTGAGTGGCTTTAAATCCATAGTTAGTTGTGATGAAGGAAATAAGGCCACTGGTTCCTGGTAAGGGGAAAAAGAAAAAGAAAATACCCCGTTCATGAACCCCGAGGCTCAAAAATTACGTGATGTGAGTGAACAGTTCAGTTTATAATAGATAAGTAAGTATTAGGTCTTTAGTTTCTAATAGACAATTAAGACAGTAGGTCCACCCACCAAAGTGGTTTAGATGAAAGCAGTCTAAATAATGCCAACTTTTGTTCACCTCAGGCACATACAACATGACAGAAATGAGTCTGATTGTGGTTATCACATTAGCCCAAATAATCAGAAGTGTAGAATCCCCCATTTAAATATGTTGCTATATGCTTCCTGCTTTTCTTGAAGAAAATGATATGTGATATAGTTCTTAGAGGTAGTAAAATATATGATAGAAATATGGGGCAACATCTTCAGTTTCTTGTTTTTCTCTCTTGTTATGGTTCTCAGCAACTTCAATATACCTATACTGACAATTCCCCTGACATCTTAGCCTCACGGTCTGCCATCTTCCTCCACCCATTACCGGAATCTCTAAGCCACTAAGTTACTTACTGATGAGGCCATACCTGGAATCCAGTTAATTCTCTCAAAATTCTCTCTACTTCGCTAACTACCACCTCCTTAACTTCTGTCTTGCTCATTCTCTCATACTTAAAAAATGTTCAATTTCTTGAAAATTGTCAGATTTCTTTGCCCACAAATCTCATCTTGACTTCAGATTTCTCTATGAATCCTCAATCTTTAGTCACTCACCAACTATTTGTTCCACTTCCTCTACTGAGCGGAAGAATTGAAGAAAGGCAGGAAACTATGATTTCTAAATGCAACTAAGCCTTCGTTGTTTAGGGTCTCACGTCAGTGTATTAAGAGATCCCACACTATTTTCATTTTCACATCCTCCAAACCCTCAGCTCCTCCCCAAGATTCACTCCCCACACCTAGGAAATGGCCACACCTTCAAAGGAAAGGTCAAAACCTTTGTGCTCAGGCAGATCTGGAACCTCCACCTGGTAGCTACATTACCTTGGAGGAAGTCAGTCTGCTTTCTGAAAGCCCTAGGCTACTGTGAAGAAATAAAAAAACAAGATTTGTGAAAGAGCATCATGTCTGAACATGCCCGAAAGTATCAAAGTGAATAGGACCCTAAAACTGATTTTTAGACTGTCACCTATACTCTGTTCGCGTTAAGTCTGGCAACAGCAGAGTTTGTGACATTCAGACTTTACTCTCGCAGAGACAGAAGGGATAGGAGGTGATGAGAACCAACAACAAACAAGTTGGGTCAACTCAAGTAGCTTCATTTTCTGTCTCTCTTTTGCTTTTACTGGCCTCTTTCCAAGGTGACTGGGCCTAGGGTTTGTAAAAACCATTGAAGAGTCAGCAGAGAAGCACATGGTGTGGATCCGGGAGAGGACATATCTGCGTTTTTCAAGCTTGGTTAAGGTTTCTGTGTTCACTTGCTCAAGCTAGGAGGCAGAATTTCATGTCAGCCCATCCAAAGTGAATAAATTCTATATACAATTTACTGATGTATAGTGAGGGCCACACTGAGGTACAGTGAGGCTACGAAACGTGGCTTTGGTGATGCCTTCCCATTTGTGTTTGGTGTTCCTCATTGCCAGGTGGCCCTTCCTGCTCCCCTGGCCTCCCTGCCAATTCCATATTCCACCCAAGCCTACCCCCCCCCCCCCGGCCAGTCCATGAGATTCTTTTTCTTATCAAAATTTAGCTGTCCCATGTTCCATTCCTTAGAGACCAAGTGGCAGCCATCCTCTCTAAGAAAGAAATTTTGCCAAAGATTGCCGATACGTTTATGAGCTCTGACTCTCCGTCCTCTTCCAGCTAATGTATTTTCTTGTTAACCCAATGCTGTGACTCCAGTGCTGAGAATATGGGGCATCTTGACAGAGCACGGGGAGATATTTTTAGACATTGAGCACCCTGTGGCCCTGTTGTGGAGGTGACCATCCTTATAGTTTATGTGAAAGTTTAATCTGCTGTCAACAGCCCATAAATAGCAAACACTGCAGCTATTGATTCAAAACAAAATGAGACACTTGAGTAATCGGAGGGTTGATACATGTTCTGACTCAGCTGGTTCCGTGAGGGGCAGGTTCCATGGACCAAACTGGAACTCACTGCCCTTTCTAAATCAGTCAGGTCTCTCTACAGAAATGCGACATAACATCTCCAAATGCTAAGCACCATATAATTTTTTTTTAGTCCCACCTAAAATAAAAGCCCTTATCCAAACTAACAGAGGAATATGATGATGCTAATATATGCTGACATCCGCCATGTGGTAGACCCCATGTTAGAGGTCTCCTGCTACTACTCCTGCTACTACTCACAGGTAGGATAATATTTTGGGAGGCCCATTCATTATGTGCCTGGTGTTATTCAAAGCACTTTACTTATAAGAATGCATTTAATGCTCACAATAATCCTCTGAAGTAGATGCTATTATTAACTCCATTTTATAGAAACAGACTCAGGAGTGCACAGCTGGCAAGACTCGAACCAAGAGCGTGCAACCCCCCATAGCAATCTGTGAGATGCATGTTATGGTCTCCCCATTTTGCATACGAGGAAACTGAATCTCACAGCAGTGATGCAGTTGGTGGCAGGTAAAGGTCACAGAGATTTGGTCCCAGATCTTTCGGGCTCTGAAGTCTGTCTCTTCTCATCATGTCGTGCTGCCTGCTACTCTGAATTCGTGGACTCCTCCATGAAGAAGCAGCAACTGACAGCCAAATGAATTCCCGTCTACAGTCACACACAGGAAAGATGAGATCTGGTGTCTCGGCAGGTCTCCCCTATACACAACGGTCTCGGTGAGGAGGGCTAGGAAACAGGGATGGAAGGAAAGGACTTATGAGCTCTAAAAATCTGTGTAATCTCCTTGGATTTGGTTTATAACCAATCAAATGTGGAGGAAAAACCATCCTGTCTGTCTCTGAGCTCTGCAGAGAAGGTCTCATTCTCAGCCCTTTCTGAACATTCCATACTTTGCAACACAAAATCCGCCTCCTATTTTCAGGATGCTGTTATTTTGCATGGGATGGTTTGAAAGCTCGTCAGTGCTTCTGTGAAGAGCTCTTGATTATGGCCTAGTTCTGGACTAAGAAGAATCCCCTCCCCCACCTGCTGAAAGAGGACTTGTTTCTCCTCTCCATCCCACCTCTGACGAGAAGGGTTTCTGACATCAAGGAAATCCTTGCAAACAGGTGTTAATGTCCTGCAGTGGTATGATAAGTAATAAAGAGGAAGAAAGGAAGGTTAAAGATGATTATGAAGGATGTGGCCACTTGGACGACAGTGGATACATGGACAGGTTGGATAGAAATATAAAAGCAGTATAACTTGTAGCAGTTTGACCATTAGATAAGAATTTTGTGCTGCAAAGGAAAGCTCTAGAAATGTTAGATTCACTCACTTTTTAAAGAGTTTGATATTTACATAGTGTTAAAGATATTCCAAACACATAGAAAGACTCAATAAATTACTGTTGAAGGAATGGATTAATACAGTTACTAAAAGGGGACAATGCCATCTGTAAAAAAATTTTTTTTAAAAGACAGACAATAAAATGCTTTAACATTCATGATTTCACTTTATATGTTGGGAAAAGCTTGTTTTAAGATATTCATTTCCTTTCACTGCTGCTTTGGTAGCCTTTCTCCCCTTATGAATAATGCTAATACGTTGTATAAAAACTACATGTTGTTAAGTATACTTTATTGAGACTGTAACTGCGGCATTCTTGAAGATTTTCTCTTCCCCCAAATGAAAAAGTTAGCTTTGGCTCTTCCAAAATGACTACAGAAGCAGGCAAGAAAAGGGGACCATGATCCATCATTCAGTCTATTCTCTTCACCTTGGACCTCATGAAAGGAAGGAAGAAAGGAAGGAAGGAAGGGAGGAAGGAAGGGAGGAAAGAAGGAAGGAAGGAAGGAAGGAAGGAAGGAAGGAAGGAAGGAAGGGAGGGAGGGAGGAAGGAAGGAAGGAAGACCAGCCATGGTAACACTGTCTGTTTTACATTCTGTTCAGGCTGTTTATCCAAAGGAAGCTGTCAGCCTTGACTGCCAAGTTGAGGTTGGATTAATCCCCCACCAGTGGATACAGATAGCAGAGAAGAACCTGCTGAAACGGAGTGTATTGGGGAAGGAGGAGTAACTCTTGGCAACTGAGGTCTTTAGTAACATGGAGATTTCATAGAAAGAGTCTTTAGTAGGAAGGCAGCCAGAAGATAGAGTGAAATTAGGGCAGAGTCTGGGAATGGGGATGACACAAGCAGTGGAAGCAACAATCGGAGATCAATTGCAAGCATTTTGGGTGACATGGGGTTCTTCTGATGAGGAGGTGATGCTGTAATGAGCAGTATAGTTGAGTGACTCTGATTCCCGATAAAGTTAATGTCTAAAAACAAATTAAGGAGAAAAAGAACTAGGGGCTCCTGGGTGGCTCAGTTGGTTAAGCATCTGACTCTGGATTTCGGCTCAGGTCATGTTCTCACCGTTGGTGAGTTTGAGCCCTGCATCACCTGCTTACTATCCTTCCTCTCTCTCTCTCTCTCTCTCTCTCTCTCTCTCTCTCTCCACCTCTCCCACTCACTCTCTCTCAAAAAATAATAAATTAACTTAAAAAAAAAAAAGCAACTCATGCTTATTAAAAAAAAAAAAAAGGAGAAAGAGAACTAGACTGACCAGGAGCCATTCAGACAAACTGGGTGGCACTAGGGAAGACTCAGTGTCCAGGGTGTCAATGAACCAGAGAAGGGGTGTGAGTCATCTAATCTGGCATCAAAGAAATGCAGGCACAAGGGACCCCACAGAAAGCCCACGCTTCCAATGAGGGTGGAGATACCTGGTGTCTCTGTTTCTGAGCTTGGAGAGACTAAGATTGTCCCCAAACTTCTCAGGCCCAGAGAAAGAAGATAATCAAGGCCATAGGCTGCCTGAGAGTCCTAGTAGGTTCCAGGAAGGGAGGTGAAGGTCTGGGGCAGATTGGAGGCTGGAGAATATAAATAACTAAGGATTTAGTATTTATTCACTTAGCGAGAATTTATCAAAGCCCTACTACTGCCGAGCCCTTGGCCCTGTGCTTAGTCTCCAGCTGTGGACAAAAGGGGTGAGTGGAATGCCAGACAGAAGAGCAATGTCAGAATTTAGGGTATAGAGGCTGTACTGTGGTGGAGTGCAGGACTAGAGATTACTCAGTTTCACCAGGGTGAGGTAGATCCAAAAAAACTGAGCTGAGAGACAGCCAAAGGCCAGGTAATGACGAGCTTCCTAAAGATGTTAGAGAGGATGTTAATTTATGCAATTCAGCCCCCCTCGGTACATTCAAAGTAAGAATCCAGAGGGTCGAAATCCCATCCTGTATTGTGTGAACACAGCTCAAGTTTTAGTGTCGAGAAGAGCTGGTTTCCATCCTGGCTCTGCCACATCCTGGGTGGAAGATGAATCATACCTCAAATGCTCAGAGCCTCAATTTTTCATTTTGTCAAGTAGGAATTCTATTCCTATCTTGCGTAGTGGTTTCTAGAATTCGAGCCGTCAGCACGTGGAAAGGGAAGCCATCCGTCCGGGGAGGAACATCCAGTAAATAGAGAGAATGATTCATTCTGATTTCTTGTACTATTCTTAATATTATACAACACTGTTCCAATTTCTCAGGAAGGAAGGATAATGGACAAAGGAAAAGAAGACAGATTTAAAGCCTCTTCTCTAATGTGCCGCTAACAGTGTGAACCAAGGTCCAGAGCAAGGCGGTTTCCTATCTGTAAAATAGGGGCAATAACACTTGATTCCTCACTTCCAGGCATGTTGTAAAGTTTAATTAGATGTTATCCATAAAGTACTATGAACTTCTTAGAGGCAGGCGGCATATAAATACAAATTACAGAGCTCTTAGCATTCATCTTCCATCTCTTGATTTATCTACCAGGCCTCTGTAACTCGGAACTTTGGCATTTTCTCCTCAGATGTGCCTGATGTTTCTTACAGGAAGAGACAGGGTCTTGTTCTTTCCCCTTATCTCTGAATGTCTGGTGCTTTGAGTGTCACTCTGCCTCCCCCGGTCACTCATTTATTACATCCTCTGGTGGATTTCCTTCCTCACTCGTGTACTTTGGTGGGAAGATGTTTCTGACCACAGAGACAGCTTGATCTGCCTTAGTAGTCTCCTGAACCTTCAACCTTAAATTTTAATGGGCATCCGTGGGATTCTAGTCAAGGCAAGGTAGATTATTGGGTGTTTGGCCCTGATGTGTATGCATGGCTCTAAATCTTTTAGAGCCCCTTAGTTCAAAAGTGACTGGTAAGTCATTAGGATTGAGAGGGTGCCCTTCTGAACTAAAGACCAATTTCTAACCTGTTCAGGTCACTTGCAGCCTAATGTTTTAGACCTGTCATTTCTGCCCAGTTTTATTTTTATTTTTATATACAATTAAGCAAGACCGCTGCTATCACTTGGCTTTCTTTCTGCGAGGACAAAACTAAGAGTGATGTGGCCCTGTAGGACAGCTGATACCTTTGAATGGTTTCCAGCTCCTGTCACTCTGCAAATGAAATTCATTGTTTTCTTGCTAACTGCAAAAACGGAATGAATGTTATTAATAGTTAATGAGGAATTTTGAATTTTAATGAAACTCAACAGTGGGATTTTTCAAGGTTGGACTCAAGTATTAATCTCGCTGGTAGTTTTAGTGTTTACAACAGGTACCTGACGTATGTTGCAAAGCACAACTATATTGAATAAACAGACAGAATACTTTTACGAGGAGTGAGAAGGGATCAAACAATTTCAATGTATCCTAGAAGGTTTCAAAAAAAAAAAATCAGTAAGATGCCATATGGATGTCATTTCTACTGAAATTTAGTTGGAGCACAAGAAATATGATCTAAAGTCTGGGGAGCAAGCTAGGGGAATGGATTTGAAGAGGGGCTTGCAAGATTGCACCATTGTACCCATAATATTTAATTTTTTTAAGAAAAGAAGGTCCCAAGCAAATAAGGCAAAATGCTAAGATTTTGTCAGCGGTGAACGCATGGCTATTCATTGTGTTACTCTATTCTTGTCTATGTTTAAAATAAAAATACAGTTTTGCAGTAACTCACAATACTTGTAATTCTGAAAAAGAATAGAATTATACATGTAAATTGGTTTCCACCTTAGGGAAGCCTCAGGACTGTAGTCAAGGACCTCGCAGGCTTTCTTTGCTAGTAGCATTTGTGGATGAAAAGCTGACACTGAACATAGAAGCAAAAGCCTTACCTTGGTTTTGAGGGTGCCACTCAGGAGATAGCTCTATAATTATCGACAACTAAAACAGAAATTTACATTTGTCCTTGTCACACTTTATCTTATGGGCCCACAAATAGAACCTGAGGTATTTTTTTTAATTGAAATAAAATTGCTATAGAACATTACATATGTGTTAGGTGCACAACATTTAAATTCGATGTTTGTATACACTACAAAGTGATCACCACCGTTAAGTCGAGTTGCCATCATTCACCATACACTTCAGCCATTTCACCCAACACTCCCTTACCCCCTGTCCCTCTGTAGCCACCAATCTGTTCTCTGTATCTATGAGTTTTGTTTTGTTTGTTTTGTTTTTTAGGTTCCATATACAAGTGAAACCGTGCAGTATTTTTTTCTCTATTATTTCACTTAGCATAATACCCTCTAGGTTCATCTATGTTGCTCCAAATGGCAAGATTTCCTTCATTTTTATAACTGAGTAGTATTCCATGGTATGGAATACACACACACACACACACACACACACACACACACACACACCATATATATATAGTGCTAATAGCTGTGTTGCCAATAATTTTAGAGCTAGCTCCTGAATGGCAGTCTCAAAACCATATATATATATATATGTATATGTACATATACTACATATATATACATGTGTGTGAGTATATATATATATATATAGAGAGAGAGAGAGAAAGATATATATATATATATATAGACACACACACACTGTTTTCCACAGTGGCTGCACCAATTTACATTCCTGCCAACAATCTTTGTGGGTTCCCTTTTTTTCTATATCCTCACCAACATCTGTTATCTCTGGACTTTTTTAAAAAGTTTATTTATTTTTGAGAGTGAGAGAGCAGAGGAGGGGCAGAGAGAGAGGGAGAGAGGAATCCCAGGCAGGCTCTGCACTGTCAGCATGGAGCCTGATGTGGGGCTTGAACCCATGAACTGTGAGATCATGACCTGAGCTGAAACCAAGAGTCAGACACTTAACCAACTGAGCCACCCAGGCGCCCCATCTCTGGACTTTTTGATAATAGCTCTTGTAGCAGGTTTCAGGTGATATTTGACTATGTTTTTGATTTGTAATTCCCTGATAATTATTGATGTTGAACATCTTTTCATGTGCCTGTTGGCCATCTCTTTATCTTCTTTGGAAAAATATCTATTCAGATCCTCTGCCTATTTTTTTTCCAGTTGTATGAGTTCTCTTTATATTTTGGATATTAATCCCATATTGGATCTATGATTTGCAAATATCTTGCCCCATTCAGTAAGCTGCCTTCTTGTTTTGTTGATGATTTCCTTTGCCAAGGAGAAGCTTTGTATTTTGATGTAGTCCCACGTGTTTATTTTTGCTTTTGGAGTCAAATCCAAAACAAACAAACAAATAAACAAACAAACAAACTTTCTGAGATACTGACACTGAGCTTATCACCTGTTTTCTTCTAGGAGTTTTATGGTTTCAGGTCTTACATTCAAATCTTTAAACCATTATGAATCGATTTTTGTCAGAAATGGTGTCAGATAGTGATCTAGTTTCATTCTTTTGCATGTGGCTATCCAGAGCCTGCTTCAGATCCTCTCTCCCCCTCTCTCTGCCCTTTCCCTGCTCTCTCTCTCTCTCTCTCTCTGTCTCTCAAAAACAAATAAGCATAAAAAAATACAACAGATTTCTGTACAGTGGTTTTCTATCCTTCAACTTTATTGAATTGATTTATTAGTTCTAAGAGCTGTTTGGTGGCATCTTTAGGGGTTTTTTTAGATATAGTATCATGTCATCTGCAAGTGTTGAAACTTATACTTCTTTTCTGATTTGGATGCTTTTTTTTTTTTCTTTCTTGCTTAGTTGCTCTGGCTAGGATTTCTGCCACTATGTAGAAAAAAAGTGGCAAGGGAGAACATCCTTGTAATGTTCCTGATTGTAGAGGAAAAGCTGTCAGTATTTTACCATTGAATATGATGTTTGCTCTAGGTTTTTCATATTATATTGAAATATCTTCCCTCTATACCCACTTTTCTGAGAATTTTTAACATAAATGAACGCAAATTTTATCAACTACTTTTTCTTCATTTTTTGAGGTGATCATATGATTTTTATCCTTCATTTTGTTTATGTTATACAATGTTGATTGATTTACAGATGTTAAACCATTTTCATCCCTGGAATAAATCCCACTTGGTCATGGAATATGAGACTTTTAAAGTATTGTTGAATTCAGTGTGCTAATATTTTGTTGAGGACTTTTGCATCTATGATCATTAGGGATATTGGACTTTAATTTTCTCTTTGTATGTGTGGTGTCCTTATCTGTTTTGGTATCAGAGTAATGCTGGTCCCACAAAATGAGTGGAAATTATCCCTCCTCTTCAGTTTTTTGGAAGTTTGAGAAGGATAAGTATTAAATCTTCTTTGAAAGTTTGGCAGAATTCACCAGTAAAGACATTGGCCCTGGACTTTTGTTTGTTGAAAGGTTTTGATTACTGATCTTAATCTCTCCTTGTTGATAATTGGTCTATTTAGATGTTCTATTTCTTCATGATTCAGCCTTGGAAAATTGTATGTTTCTAATAATTTGTTCATTTCTTCTGAGTTGTCCCATTTGTTGGCATATAATTGTTTGTAGCAGTCTCTTATGATCCTCTGTATTTCTGTGATATCGGTTATAACTTGTCCTTTTTCATTTCAGATTTTATATATCTGAGCCCTCTTTTTTCTTGGTGAATCTAGCTAAAGGTTTGTCAATTTTGGTTATTTTTCCAAAGAACCAGCTCTCAGCTTCGTTGATGTTTTCTATTGTCTTTTTAGTGTCTATTTTATTTATTTCCACTCTGATCTTTATTATTTCCTTTCTTCTACTAACTTTGATCTGCACTTGTTTTTCTTCTCCTAGTTCCTTTAGGTAAAGAGTTAGATCATTTGAGATTTTTCTTGTTTCTTAAGATAGCTCTGTATCACTATACACTTTCCTCTTAAAAGTGCATTTGAAGCATCCCATAGATATTGGACTGTTGTATTTCCATTTTCATTTGTCTCCAGGTATTTTTTATTTCTCCTTTCATTCCTTCATCGATACATTTGTAGTTCAGTAGCATGTTGTTTAATCTCCACATAATGATGATTTTTCTGGTTTCTTCCTGTAATTGATTTCTATTTTCATTTTCATAGAAATCAATTACAAGAAGAAACCTGGAAAAATCATCATTATGTGGAGATTAAACAATGTGCTACTGAACTACAAATGTATCAATGAAGGAATCAAAGGAGAAATTGTGTCCAAAAAGATGCTTGATATGATTTCAGCTTTTTTTAATTTATTGAGACTTTTTTTGTGGCCCAACATGGGGTCTATCCTGGAGAATGTTCCATGTGCACTAGAGAAAAATGTGTGTTCTACTGCTTTTGGATGGGATGTTCTGTATATATCTATTAAGTCTATCCAGTGCAATGTATTGTTTAAGGCCAATGTTTCCTTATTGATTTTCTGTCTGAATTATCTATCCACTGGTATAAGTGGGGTATTAAAAACCCCTAGAATTATTTATTGGCTATATGTTTTCCTTTTAGCCTTTTAGGTCTGTTAATATTTGCTTTCTATATTTAGGTAGTTTTATGTTTGGTGCATAAATATTTGCAAATGTTATATCCTGTTGTTCAATTGATGCTTTTATTATTATGTAACGCCCTTCTTTGTGTTTATTAGGGTCTTTATTTTAAATTTTTTTTTAACGTTTATTTATTTTTGAGACAGAGAGAGACAGAGCATGAACAGGGGAGGGTCAGAGAGAGGGAGACACAGAATCTGAAACAGGCTCCAGGCTCCGAGCTGTCAGCACAGAGCCTGACACGGGGCTCGAACTCACGGACCGCGAGATCGTGACCTGAGCCGAAGTCGGCCGCTCAACCGACTGAGCCACCCAGGCGCCCCAGGGTCTTTATTTTAAAGTCCATTTTGTCCAACATAAGTATAGCTACAGTAGCTTTCTTTTTTTTTAATATGAAATTTATTGTCAAATTGGTTTCCATACAACACCCAGTGCTCATCCCAACAGATGAGTAGCTTTCTTTTCACTTCCATTTGCATGTAATATCTTTTTCTGTCTCTTCACTTTCAGCTTGTCTCTGTCCTTATATCTGAAACGAGTCTCCTGTAGGCCACATAAGAGATTTTGTTTTTTTATCCATTGAACCACTGTATATATTTTGATTGGAGAATTCAGTCCATTTATATTTAATTTTTTTAATGTTTATTTATTTTTGAGAGATAGACAGACAGACAGAGCACAAGCAGGGAAGGACAGATAGGGAGACACAGAATCCAAAGCAGGCTCCAGGCACTGAGCTGTCAGCACAGAGCCTGACATGGGGCTCAAACTCACAAGCCGTGGGATCATGACCTGAGCTAAATTCAGATGCTCAATTGACTGAGCCACCCAGGCACCTCAGGTCCATTTTTATTTAAAGTAATTATTTATAAGTATGTACTTATTGCCACTTTGTTGATTGTTTTCTGGATGTTTTTGTACTTCCTCTCTTCCTTTCTTCTCGTCTTGCTCTCTTCCCTTGTGGTTTGGTGATTTAATGTAGTGTTATGTTTAAAATACTTTCTCATTGTTTTTGTGTATAGTCTATAGATTTTTGCTTTGCAATTATCGCAAAGTTCACATATAATATCCTATACATGTAACAGTCTATTTTAAATTGATAGTGTCTTAAGTTTGAGTGCATTCTAAAAACTCCACATTCCCTTTGCCATATGTTCTGTTTTTGATGTCATACTTTACATCTTTTTGTGTATCTCTTAACTAATTATTATAATTATATTTAATTTTATTACAATTGTCTTCTAGCCTTCATATTAGCTTTACAAGTGGTTAATCCACTACCTTTACTGTATATTTGCATTTACCAGTGAAATTTTTACTTTTGTATGTTTTCTTGTTAATGCCTTTTCTTTTCATCTTAAAGAAATCCTTTTAACATTTCTTATCAGGCTGATTTAGTGATGCTGAACTTCTTTACTTTTTGCCTGCCTGGAAAACTCTTCATCTAACCTTCAGTTCTGAATGATAAGCTTGCCAGGTAGAATATTCTTGGTTGGGAGTTTTTTTCCTTTTAGCATTTTGAATAAATCATACCCCTCCCTTTTGGCCTGCAAAGTTTCTGCTGAAAAATCAGCTGATATTCTTTTGGAGGTTCTCCTGTGTGTAACAAGTTGTTCTTCTCTTGCTACTTTAAGCATTCTCTCTGTATCTTTAACTTTTCACATTTAAAATTTTTTTTTAACGTTTTTATTTATTTTTGAGACAGGGAGAGACAGAGCATGAATGGGGGAGGGTCAGAGAGAGAGGGAGACACAGAATCTGTAACAGGCTCCAGGCTCTGAGCTGTCAGCACAGAGCCCGACGCAGGGCTCGAACTCACGGACTGTGAGATCATGACCTGAGCCGAAGTCGGCCGCTTAACCAACTGAGCCACCCAGGCGCCCCTAACTTTTCACATTTTAATTGTAATGTGTCTTGGTGTGGATCTCACTGGGCTCATCTTATTTAGAACTCTCTGTGCTTCTTGTATTTGGACATGTATTTCCTTACCCACGTTAGGGAAGTTTTCAGCCATTATTTCTTCCAGTAATTTTCCTATCTCTTTCTCCCTCTCCTTTTCCTCTGGGACCCTGGTAATGTGCATGTTATTCTACTTGATATTGTAACACAGTTCTCTTAGCCTATCCTCATTTGAAAAGATTATTTTTTTCTTTTTGCTGCTCTGATTGGGTGAGTACCATACCCTATCTGGTTGTCTATCTTCCATGTCACTAATCTGTTCTTCTACTTTATCTAGTCTGCTGTTGAACCCCTCTAGTGTATTTTTTAGTTCAGCTATTGTGTTCTCCAGCTCTGTGGCCTGACTGGTACTTTCTTATTTTCTGTCTCTTTGTTGAAGTTCTCACTGTGCTCATCCATTCTTCTTCCAAGTTCAGTGAGCACCTTTAGGACTATTACATTGAACTCTTCATCAGGTAGATTACTTATCTGCATTTTCTAGGGATTTGCCTTGTTCTTTTTTAAAAAGACAAACAAAAGAGGTCTCTTCATTTTGCTTGACTCTCTAAGTATTTTTTTTAATTTTTTTAATGTTCATTTTTTTTGAGAGACAGAGAGACAAAGCATGGGGGAGGGGCAGAGAGAGAGGGAGACATAGAATCTGAAGCAGGCTCCAGGCTCTGAGCTGTCAGCAGAGCCCAATGTGGGGCTCGAACTCATGAGCTGTGAGATCACGACCTGAGCCAAAGTCAGATGCTTAACCAACTGACCCACCCAGGTGCCCCTAAGTTTGTTTTCATGTATTAGGTGAAATGGCTACCTATCCCAGTCTTGAGAGAGTAGGTTGATGTAGGAGATCAACCTTATTGTTCAACCTTGCCCTAGCTTTTGATTGTTTCGCAAACTTTTGCGATTGTCTAAGAAAGCTGATTTGTTCTTGATAGGTCCCAATTGAGGATGTGCCAAGACCTGTAATTGTAAACCAGATTCTCAGGCAGCAGCCTTTACATATGTAAACATACAGTCTTATGAGTCTATAATCAGTAAACCCTAGTGACTTCCAGACCAGGAGATCTGTAGGTGTCCCCTAGATGACAGTTGTAAAAATTGTGACTTTAGCTGTGTATTTGAGATGCTTTCTG
This sequence comes from Lynx rufus, assembly GCF_022079265.1. Classification (NCBI taxonomy): domain Eukaryota; kingdom Metazoa; phylum Chordata; class Mammalia; order Carnivora; family Felidae; genus Lynx; species Lynx rufus. The sequence continues at coordinate 20,826,639 of NW_025814824.1, forward strand.
GGTGGTTATCAGTGATCTATGTGGTGTCTAAGGGAAGGCACTAATATAGCTTCTTGCCCATGTTCCCTGGGGGTGCCTCTGTTGCCTCCAGATGTGTGGGGAAACTGAACCATGCCCCTTAGCCTGAAGCACCAGGAAAGAAAATAGGCCTTTTTCATATGAAGACTGAAGTGTGTTTCATCCTGCTGTTTGTATAGTGCCCTGGGGGTGGTAGCCTACCAAGGACTCTCCTATTATTTCAGACCCCTGGGGCCCAGAAATGCACTCTCTCCCCTGTGCTCCCACAGAGCCAGGCACTCAAGGGGCATCCCCCTGTGTTGGTTGTGTGTGCCTGTCAGCTGGAGGGGGGCAGGCCTTGGCTGCAGACATAGGGGCAGGGCAGGGCATGCCCACCAGAGCTAGCAGGCTGGTGTAGGGGTGGGGGAGGGCGGTGAAAATGGTAACGTCCAAGACCTGCATGAACAAGGCAGAAGGAGAATGCAAAAATGGCAACCACCAGTAACTTCATCTCTGGGAACAGTCCCAACAGATTCCTGGCTCTCCAGCAGATGCTTTGATACTAACAAATTAAGTCTCCTTTGCATATGGTCTAGGCACTTTTTGTGTTGGGTCCCTAGACAAGTGGGTTTCTGTGTGAGCCCATTAGGAGTGGATTTTCTGTTCCTTATAGCCCTGTGGTTGTCCTGAAAGTAAGCCTGGTTTTTAAGACCAGATACTTTGGAAGCTCATCTCGTCTCTGGTACAGGTCTCAAGCACTGAGGTGCCTGATGTGGGCCACGAACCACCCCCCCCTCCCCCGCTCCTAAGACACCAGCCCCATATTATGAGATCCTTCCTGACCAGGTTGTGGCCCCTGGGACAGAGTTCTTGTGACACCACGTCTCCACCTTTTCTGCCAGTCTGGGTATGGTCCTTCTATCCTCTGTTGTGGAGGTGCTGTCCAGCTAGCTTTCAGGTCCTTTTCAGCAGGTTCTTATGTAGCTATAGATTTGTTATGTATATGGGAGGAGGTGGGCTCAGGACTTTTCTACCCTGCTATCTTATACCACTCTCCTTGAAGTAGTTCTCTAAAAAGCATTTGTTGTTTTTATAAAGTTGAGACACATATAATTTTTTAAAAACAAGCAATATAGAAAAAAGAAAGCAGTAAATCACTGAAAATGCCACCCTTCAAAAATAGAAACATTATTCAGATACCTTTGCATTCACACATTGAAACAAAAATAAATGAATGTTCAAGAGGATGTGAAAAATTTTAGTTAACATTAAACATGTTTTAATTTTAAAAACATTAAACTTAATATTATTCTAACAGAAAAAAAGAAACTATTATAATAAAACTGAAGGAATTACTAAACTTCAGATAAATGAGACTTCTCCCCAAGAGATTTAATTCAATGCTATTGTTCTAGCTCAAAAAGCAGACTGTGGACTTCTGGGTTCTGGTCTGGCATGTGAGGAGCTGAGAAGTCACCACTTTGTCCTAACAAGTAAGAAAATGAGCGAACTGAAAAATCAGCAACCTTTCTTAGATTTGTCAGAGAAGTGAGTCCCAGAGCAAACCACAGCCCCCATAACTGAAGAGACAGAGAGACAAGCAGATATAGAGAATCACAGCTTATGGGAGTAGAAACCCAGAGACCAGAAATATCTGCAGGAAGCAATATTAGGGTAGAAAAACCTGAACTGTAATTGACAAATTTCTGGAGGTTCCGTGTGAACAAGTCTGAGAGAGGAAACCTCCAGGGGGACCCCAAGTCTCACACTTTTGTGAGTTTTACTTCCAGGAGCTTCACTAAGTTCTCACAGTGAAGAGCAGAGAAAAATCCCCTCCGGCTTCCTTCAGGCAGAGGGAGGAAAGTGACCATCCTGAAACGTATCAGAGCATTTTGTTCTTATCAAGCTTTGACCACAGGAGAAACCATTTTATCAGAGCCTAGCGTATTGGGGCTTCTCAGAGTTCAACCAATCTGGGAAGGAGAAAATACCCAACTGCGGGTTCCTCTAACCATCCTGTCCTGCCAAAGCGAGGTGAAAAATGAAAAGCACTGGTAAAGTTCACACCCCAAGGACACAGGCTCACTGAAACACTGAGACCTGAACATAGCCTGTGGAACACTTCCCTCCCTACCCTTCACACCTGACCCTCACATTATTAAAGGCCTACTTACCTCAGTTTCTTTTCTCTAGTGCATCATGTCCACTATCAACAAAAAGTTACAAAGCTCCTTAGAAGGCAAAAACCACAGTTTGAAGAGACAGAGAACAATAGAACCAGACCAAGGTGTGTCAGGGATGTTGGAATTATCAGATCATAAATATAAAACAATTATGATGGAGATGCTAACGGCTCTAATGGAAAAGTAGGTAGTGTATAAGAACAGATGGGTAATGTTAGCCGAGGAATGGAAATGCTAAATAATCCAAAAGAAATGCTAGACATAAAAAGTAATGTAACAGAAATGAAGAGTGCCTTTGGTGGGCTTATTAGTAGTCTGGACAGAGCTGAACAAAGAATCTCTGAACTTGCAATATGTCAACAGAAACTTCCAAAAGTGAATAGCAGAGAGAAAAAAAGACTAGGGGGAAAAAAACAGAACAGAATGTTCAAAAACTGTGGGATAACTACAAAAGGCATAACAAATGCAAAATGGAAATAATAGAGTGAGAAGAAAGAGAAAAGAACAGAAGAAATATTCAAAGCAAATAACGAGTGAGCATTTCCCCCAAATTCAAGTCAGATACCATGCAACAGGTCCAGGAAGCTCAGAGAACACTAACCAGGATAAATGCCCAAAACAAAATAAAACAAAACAAAAACAAAAACAACCCCCCCCAAAAACCCTACACCTTAGCACATCATTTTCAAATTACAAGAAATCAAAGAAAAAGAAGATAAATCCTGAAAGAAGCCAGAGCAAAACAACTTACCCACAGAAGAACAAAAATAAGAATTATATCTGACTGCTCCTCAGAAACCATGCAAGCAAGAAGAGAGCAGAGCTAAATATTTAAATTGTTAAGACAAAAAAAACCACACCAACCTAGAAGTCTATACCATGTGGAATAAGTAAAGGAGAAAAAAGTAAAGGAGAAAACTGTCTCAGACAAACAAAACTTGAGGAAATTTGTTGCCAGTAGACCTTCCTTACAAGATGGGTTTAAAAAGTTCTTCAGAGACGGGCGCCTGGGTGGCTCAGTTGGTTGAGCATCCAACTTTGTCTCAGATCACCATCTCACGGTTCATGGGTTTGAGCCCTGCATCAGGCTCTGTGCTGAAAGCTCAGAGCCCGAACCCTACTTTGGATTCTGTGTCTCCCTGTCTCTCTCTGCCCCTCCCCCACTCATGCTCTACCTGTCTCTGTCTCAAAAGTAAAGAAAACATTTAAAAAATTTTTTAAAAATCTTCAGAGAAGGAAAATGATATAGGTCAGAAACTCAGATCTACATAACGAAAGGAAGAGCATAGGATAATGAATAAGTGACGGTAAAGTAAGAACTTACTTTGTTTACTCTTAACTGATCTAACAGACAACAGGTTGCTCAAAATAATGATAGCAATGATGTATTCAATTATGTATGCTTTTATATGACATGTATTTGTGTGTATATATTATGTGTATGCCTCTGTATGCTTAGGTATAAGTGAAATCAATGACAGTAATGATACAAGAGATGAAAGGAAGGAAATAGGAATATTTTGTTATTATAAGGTACTTGAATTACTTATGAAGTGGTATATAGTGTTACTTGAAAAGGGACTTGGATTGGTTATAAATGTATTTTATTTTATTTTATTTTTTTTTTAATTTTTTTTTCCACGTTTATTTATTTTTGGGACAGAGAGAGACAGAGCATGAACGGGGGAGGGGCAGAGAGAGAGGGAGACACAGAATCGGAAACAGGCTCCAGACTCCGAGCCATCAGCCCAGAGCCCGACGCGGGGCTCGAACTCACGGACCGTGAGATCGTGACCTGGCTGAAGTCGGACGCTTAACCGACTGCGCCACCCAGGCGCCCCAGGATTGGTTATAAATGTATTTTAAAAAGAAAAGAAAACAAAACAAAACCAGAATAGCCAACCCAACATTGAAGGAGAAAAGCAAAATTGAAAAACTGACACCATCTGACTTCAAGATCTGCTATAAACTACACTAACCCACACAGTGCAGTACTGGTGAAACAATAGACAGATTGATCAATGGAACAAGATAGATAGCCCAGAAATAGACCCACATAAATAGATCAGACTGATGTTTGACAAAAGAGCAAAATTAACACAATGGAGGTAAGAGTGGTGTCTTCAACAAATCCTGCTAACAGCTGGACATCTACATGAAAGAGAGAAAGAAAGAAAGAAAGAAAGAAAGAAAGAAAGAAAGAAAGAAAGAAAGAATCTAGACACAGATCTTGTACTCTTTACAAAATAATAATAATAATGATAATAATAATAATAATAACTCCAAACGGATCTTAGACCTAAATGTAAAATGCAAAACTATAAAATTCCTGGAAGATAACATAGGAGAAAGTCTAGACTACTTTGGATATGACAATGAGTTTTTACCTACAGCACCGAAAGCATGGCCCATGAAAGAAAGAATCAATAATCTGGACTCCACTATAATTCAAAACTTCTTCTCTGAAAACAACAATGTCAAGAGAATGAGAAGAGAAGCCACAGACTGGAAGGAAATATTTGCAAAAGACACATCTGAAAAAAAAAAAAAAAGACTTTTATCCAAAATGTACAAAGAACTCAGAATTCAAAAGTAAAAGACATGAACAACCTGATTAAAAAATGGGCAAAAGACCTGGAGAGATGTCTCACCAAAAAAGATACATATATAGCAAATGTATTTAAAGATGCTCCACATAATTTGTTATTAGAGAATTGCAAATTAAAGCAATGAGGTATAACTAATAAAATGCTCCGAATCTAAAACATTGACACCAAATGCTGATGTGGATAGAGTAATAGAAACTCTCATTCGTTGCTGGTTGGAATGCAAAATGGTAGAGTCACTTTGGGAGACAGTTTGGCAGTTTCTTACAAAACTAGACACACTCTTCTAGGATTCAGTAATCATACTCCTTGGTATTTGCCCAAATGTGTTCAAAACCACGTCCACACAAAAGTTTTGCATGTGGAGGTTTATAGCAGCTTTATTCATAATTGCCAAAACTTGGAAGCAAGCAAGATGCAGGTGAATGGCTATCCACACAATAGAATATTATTCAGCACTGAAAAAAAAATGACCTGCCACATCAGGGAAAGACATAGAGGAATCTTAAATGCATATTACTAAATACCATCAACTGAAAATTTGTGTCCCTCCAAACTTCATATGTTGAAATCCTAACTCCCAAGGGATGGTATTAGGAGGTGGGTTTCGGGGGGAGATCTGAGGGTAGAGCCCTCATGAATTCGATTAGTGCCCTTACAAAAGAGGCCCAAGAAGGGCCATCGTGTGAGGTTACAGAGAAAAGACAGTCTGTGAAACAACAATTGTGTCCTCATCAGATATCAAATCTATGGACACCTTGATCTTCCCAGCTGGACTTCCCAGCCTCCAGAACTGTGAGAAATAAATATTTTTATTTATAATCCCCACCTTGTATATTATTTTTATTATAGTAGTCTGACAGACTAAAACACTAAGTAAAAGAAAACAATCTATAAAGTCAACATATTGTATGATTCCAACTATAGGACAGCCTGGAAAGGGCAAAACTATGGAGACAATAAGAAGATCAGTGGTTACTAAGCGATAGAGGGAGCAGGAGGAAGGGAGGAATAGGCAGAGCATAGATGTTAAGGGCAGTGAAACGATTATGTATGATACTACAATAGTGGATACATGTCATTACATGTTTGTCAAAACAATAGAATGTCAGAGTGAACTCTAATGTAAACTATGTACTTTGAGTGATAATGATATGTCAGTGTAGGCTCATCGATTTTAACAAATGTATCACTGTGGGGAGGGATGTTGATAGTGGGGAAGGTGGTACATGCGAAGGGACAGGGAGTAAATGGGAAGTGTACTTCCCACCCAATTTTTCTATGAACTGACAACTCCTCTAGAAAATAAAGTCAATTTCTTTAAAAAAAAAATTGTGGGAGGGGCGCCTGGTTGGCTCAGTTGGTTGAGCATCCGACTTCGGCTCAGGTCATGATCTCACTGTCCGTGAGTTCGAGCCCCACGACAAGCTCTGTGCTGACAGTTCAGAGCCTGGAACCTATTTCAGATTCTGTGTCTCCCTCTCTCTCTGCCCCTCCCCTACTCATTATCTCTCTCTCTCTCTCTCTCTCTCTCTCTCTCTGTCTGCAAAAATAAATAAACTTAAAAAAATTGTGGGAAAACACTACAAAGTTAGAATCATTATGCTTTTTGGTCACCAATTGATTCTATACCATGAAAAATAAGACCTTATACTTACTCCCCAATTTCCTCTTACCACCTGATTTTCAGTGGTATTTTTATTACCACTCTGGTAATTTTACTATATACTGATACATACATACTGATTTTACGACATAATAATTTTACCACATAATTTTACTGCATTCTTGATTCCCTTATTTTGAGTCTTCATTCACTGGGATGGTAACATCATTATGAAGTGTTTTTTGTTTGTTTGTTTGCTTGTTTGTTTGTTTGTTTTCAAAAAAAAGTCTCATGGGGCACCTAAATGACTCAATCAGTTAAGCATCTGACTCTTGTCTTTTAGCTCGAGTCATGATGTCAGGGTTCGAGCCCCATATCAAGCTCTGCGCTGGCAGCACAGAGCCTGCTTGAGATTCTCTCCCTCTCCCTCTCCGTCTCTGTCTGCCCCTCCATTGCTTGTTTTCTCTCTCTCTCTCTCTCTCTCTCTCAGAATAAATAAACTTTTTAAAAACTTTTTAAAAAAAGGTCTCATGAATATTGTATTGCCAAGTTCCTTTATGCTTGAAAATATCTTCCCATGGCCTTCCTCCAAGGACTATGGTTTGGCTGGATTTGACACTCCCAGGCCCACTCTTTCACTCAGAGTCATGCAGTATTTTTGGTACTGAATCACTGTGGAGAAGATTGAAGCCAGCCTGATTCTTTACACTTGTACCTGATTTTTCACTCTGGATGCCTAACTCTTTTTTTTTTTTTTATGCTTTTTACTCTTTGAGAGAGAGAGAGAGAGAGAGGGGAGAGAATGAGCAAGGAAGAGGCAGAAAGAGAAAGGGGCAGAGGATCTGAAGCAGGCGCTGTTAAGCAGAAAGCGCAACCCAGGGCTCAAACTCACAAACCATGAGATCATGACCTGAGTCAAATTCAGATGCCCAAGTGACTGAGCCACCCAGGCGCCCTTGGATGCCTGATTTGTTAAATGTTAAATGTGAATATCTCTACCAGAATCTGCTTCAACATTAATCATTGAACATCAAGTATTTTATGATATGCAGAGATTCTCTTGATGTTAATATTCGGTTACTTCTTCATTTTCTTTTTCTGTTAATCTCTCTGAGATTTTTTGCTATTCTCCTTGGTTGGTTGCGTACCTAAGTGGTGGCAATTATGTTTATGTTGGATGGTCTTTGTCCTCACCATGTATCATTGACTCTCCCATCATTGTCCTCACTATATATCATTGGTGTAGCCTTTCTCCTCTAACTTTACTAGGATCATCTCAAGTTCTCTTTCCCTGATATCCTTCTGTTTTCAGCTTTATCTGTCCTGTTTCTTGCTGCTTCCAATTTTATTCATTTTCCATTTCCCTAAATAACCATGTAGGTTTTATCTGAGTTTGTTTCCTTCTGCAAACTCCCTTTTCCTCCCATTAGACTGTTCTGTAACTTTCTTTGTCTTTTGTTTCATTGAATATATTTTCTAATTAAAATTCATGTTGTAAATTCATAGGGTAAACTATCCATGGAGAGTTTTCTTTTATTTCCTAGATTGTATTTTCTTTCAATTTGTGTTTTTCATTAGATTCTGTATGCTGTATTTCTTCCTTTCAACTTTTTTGACTGTAGTATGTCCCATATTTAACATTATCCAGTCTGTTCAGACTTTTTGTTGGCCCTGATATAGAGTAGGTGAATCAAACTCTGTCAGGCACCTGGTATATTCTCTGAGTTTGGTGTTGCTCTGGTTTTAATTTTCTATATGCAGTATGGTGATCCTGGGCAGTAGTGGATGGTAAACACGAGAGGTAAACAGGCTAGCCAGGAGTCCCATTATAGTACCAATATTAGAGCCTTCTCCCACCACTAAGGACAGAATCCACTTCCATAATCTCCTTGCCCTAATTCATCACAGTTTTCTGAAATATACCATGCTTTCATAACCCTACTGATTATGCCATGAACCAGTGGTTTTTTTGTTTTTTTTTTTTTTTGGTGTCCTCTATTATAGGGGAATTTTTCCTTGCCTCTCTGTCAGTCTTTTTTTTTTTAATGTTTCTTTATTTTTGAGAGAGAGAGAGAGAGAGAGAGAGCAAGCAGAGGAGGGGTAGAGAGAGAGTGAGACACAGAATCCAAAGCAGGCTCCAGGCTCTGAGCTGTGAGCACAGAGCCTGACACGGGACTTGAACTTGCAAACAGCAAGATCATGACCTGAGTCAAAGTTGCAAGCTTAACTGGCTGAGCCACCCAGGAGACTCTACTCTGTCAGTCTTATTCTTTAGCTGGCTTCTCTTCTTAAGGGTTTTAGAAAAATTCTTAAAATGTTATCAACTCCTTTTTTTCTTTAATTCTACATCGAAGGGTTGGATGTGCTGCAAAAAGAGGTATCAGGTTCTCTCTTTAGCCACAACTCCTAATTATAGAACATGAAGTTGGTTGTCTTTCGTCATTTGGTCACTGCTTGTGAATTTGTTACTGTTTTGTTTGTTCCTTTTTTGGGGTTTCCTATCTTTGCTTCTTCTTGTTTTTACATTTATTTCATTCAGTGCTAGATTAATTTTATAATCCCACTGTCTCAGAAACCTTTACCCAGAATTTTTTCAAAATTACTTTGAGTAGTGATTATCTCATCTAATATATAAACTTTACCTTCCACCATTATAGTCCCCTCAAATGTGATAAATATTCCTGTGGTAGTTAATTTTTTGTCTCAACCTGACTGGACCATGGAGTGCCTAGATACTTGGTCAAACATATCATGGGTATATCTGGGAGGGTGTTTCTGGATGAGATTAACATTTGAATCAGTAGAATAAGTAAAGCAGATTGCCTTCCATAATGTGGACGGGTCGTATCCAATCAGTTGAAAGCCTGAATAGAATAAAAGGGCTGAGTACCATGGAACCTCCTTCCTGACTGCCTTGAACTGGGATGTCAGTTTTTTCCTGCCTTCAGACATGAGCTGAGACAATGGCACTTCCTGGGTCTGGAGCCTGCTGGTTTTCAGGGTGCAACTACACCATCAAACTCTCTGGCTGGGCACCTGCTGATCTTGGGACTTGTCAGCCTCCACAATTGCATGAGCCAATTCCTAGTGATTCTGTGTCTCTGGAGAACCCTAACGAATACAATGAGTTGTTAATAAAAAAAATGTGGCATGGCACAAATACTAGCCACTCTAAACTGAACTCTTCCAGAAGACATTTGTTTAACTACATCCAAATGAACCTTAATTTTAATGTGACAGATATAGGATATATAGCTCTGGAATTCGGAGAAGCAGTCCAGGTCAGGGATTATAAAACACCAGTCTGTAATTCCAGAACCCACTTTTTCTCCCTTTGGAGGACAATGTTTCCCATCCCTATCCCACAGATTCTCAAATGTTGAAGTCATCTACAAGTTTTTCTGCTCCACAATATATAATTCAACTAGGCTTGGAAGTCTGAGACTCAATTAACATGCCCAGGTGCTTCCTCTTCTATTTAATACTTTAATTTCCTCTTTGAAATGCTTTATCTATCCTCCCCAGTTTGAAAATTATTCTCCCTGAGGAGAAGGGAGAAGGAAAATCATGTGTTTTGGAAAACACATGGGCTTGGGAGATAGAGAGTCACAATTTCAGGCCCTGGAACTCCCATTATTACCTCGTGTGGTCTTCAGCAAGTTATTTATGCAGCTGACATGAAGCTTTCCCACCATAAAGTGGTATTCAATAATATTCAGCAGCACATTGTTTAATCAGAACAATATCAACAGAAAGACACCAACAGATCAGTTCCTTTAACACTGCTGAAGAATAAACACAACCAATTTGCACAGATGACTTCACAGATCAGAGGAGGCCCATCAGTCCTCCGTGGAGGGACAAGCTTCCCCAAAACCCCAGAAGCTTTCTCAAAACCCCAGAAAGGTACCCTACCACCAAGATATCTACTGATCATTGTGAAGATACTTTCAAACTGTGAAAGACACTTCCTTTGCCATGATCACCCAGTTTTTCTCTTCTTTTCTTTCAATTTGTCTAGCTTCTGGAGGTCTTCCTATCCTCTAGATGCAAGGAACCGGTAACACCCCCAAAACATTCTTGGCAAGAATGAGTCTAAGGGAGTTCTGCCTCTGAAGGTCAACTTCCCAACTGAGCCTCTCCTCACAGGTTAAGGTTTAGGTCTGCTGAAATGTATTGCTATACTTTCTACTTTTGGAGATGCTGTGAGACATAAAATGTTTAAATACTCAGAAAATAAAAGTCACCCCCCAAAAATGTGGCACCCAAGTAATTTACACTGTATTCTCTGTTTTCTGGTCAGTTAAGAATATTTGGGTTGCAAGTGACAGCGAAATTCAACTCAATTCAGAAGGTCTCTAATAATAAAGAGTATTCATTATCACACAAAACTTAAAATTCCAAAGGTAATTCTGGCTTTAAGAGAGAAATAATCCAGCAACTCACTGGATCCATTTTTTCTCTTCTCTTTCCCCTGTGTCTTTTCTGGTTTTCCATCTAATTTCAAGACTCTTCCCACTATGATTTTTTAAAAAATGGCTATAACTGTGCAAGCCTTCACATTAGCTTCCTATCAACTCATCTGAGTGAACCAATGTCTGATAGCTCCTTCATTTGTCATGGGATTCATACTTTGTCACTGGGTCAGATTCCCTCCCTGAACTAAATTAGGGAGAAAATAAATTGGTTGGATTACATAAATCAATTAGAATTACATTCTTAGGCTCAGCTCCCAGCGTCTCTTATATGTATTTTCCTATATATTCCTCCAAATATCTTAAAGGAACCTGACAATAGTGACAACTGTGTTGTTATTGAAGGACATACAACCAGTTAGCCCCCCTCCTCCTTTCATATTACAGATAGTAGAGATGAGGCAGACGTGTGACTGTGTCATGGAAATAAGGTTGAAGAAAATGTATTTTCATTTTGCTAAAGGAAGAAAATTTAACAATCTTTAAAGGGGTCAGATATAAAACAAAACAAAACAAAACACCTCTGATTCTTGACCACCAGCCTAGAAATCTTTCTCCAGATTATGTCTTAGGCCTACCTCTCACCTAATCTGTGTTTTCTATCTGTGAAAGAAAGAAAATTTTATGCTGGTGAGGAAAGAACCCTCAGGCTGATTGGCTGATTGTTTGCCATTTTGTTTTGTCCACACTCCATTAGCCCAGGTAATTGAGAGTTAACTCCATTACTCCATTTCCCTCTCCTATTGAGGCTCTCTCATTCCCTCTCTGTCTTTCTTCCTATCGCCCCCCCAACTTTCTCCCTCTCTCTCTCCTCTCCCCCTCTTTCTCTCTCTCTTTCCCTCTCTCCTTCTCTCTCACTTTCTCCCTCTTTCTCTCTCTCTCCATCCACCCCCCACACACAATCTCTCTCTCACATTTTCTCTTTCATCTAAAAGTATGAGATACTTTAAATTTTCGTTTTGGCCAGGAACCACTTGAAAACTCTTATAGTGATTTGGGGATACAGAGAAAGGTGGTCAATGAAATTTTCTTTCAGCTGGAATTTTGGTGGGTCTTAATGAATTCAATTACATGTGTGTGCATTTCATCAGGGGCTCGTTTATATTTTTTTAATTGCTCCAACTTGAAATCTTTAAAAACCAGGTAGTGAGTTATTTATAATGATCAAGTCAGAGGGAAAGTTTGAACAATCATCTTTCCTGTACATGCAGTCAAAATATCAGGAATATATCTTATAGCATCAAACCCCACCCCCACCCACCCCACACACAAAATACCCTGACAAGAGTTTTTGAGATATATAGGTGATGCTTGTTTCCAATGACACATTTAACCATATATTCTGATGTTTCTCACATACTTAGTAAAACTCTGTAAAGACAATTATGAAATATATGTGTGTACCTTCAGTCCTCTTAATAAAACTTCAACTATGATGGGCAAAAGACATGAATAGACACTTGTTGAAAGAAGACACCCAGAAGGATAACAGACACATGAAAAAATCTTCAACATCACTCATCATCAGGGAAATACAAATCAAAACCACAATGAGATACCACCTCACACCTATCAGAATGGCTAAAAGTAACAACTCAGGCAACAACAGGTGTTGGCAAAGATGCAGAGAAAGAGGAATCCTTTAGCACTGCTGGTGGGAATGCAAACTGGTGCAGCCACTCTGGAAAACAGTGTGAAGGTTCCTCAAAAATTTAAAAATAGAATTACCCTACAACCCAGCAATTGCACTACTAGGTATTTGTCCAAAGGATACAGGAGTGCTGATTCAAAGGGGTACATGCACCCAAATGTTTATAGCAGCACTATTGACAATAGCTAAAGTATGGAAAGACCCCAAATGTCCATCAACTGATGACTAGATGAAGATGTGGTATATATGTGTGTGTGTGTGTGTGTGTGTGTGTGTATACATACATATACATATAATGGAGTATTACTTGGCAATCAAAAAGAATGAAATCTTGCCATTTGCAACAACATGGATGGAACTAGAATGTATTATACTAAGTGAAATAAGTCAGTCGGAGAAAGACAAGCATCATATGATTTCACTCATATGTGGAATTTAAGATACAAAACAGATGAACATAAGGGAAGGGAAGCAAAAATAATATAAAAACAGAGAAGGAGACAAACCATAAGAGACTCTTAAACACAGAGAACAAACTGAGGGTTGCTGGTGAGGTGTTGGGTGGGGGGATGGGCCAAAGGGATAAGGGACATTAAGGAGGACACTTGTTGGGATGAGCACTGGGTGTTATATGTAAGTGATGAATCACTAAATTCTATTCCTGAAACTCTAAATAAATAATAAATAGATAGATAAATAAATAAATAAATAAATAAATAAATAAATAAATGGTTGAGTATGGCTCTCCCTGAACTCACTAAGAAGGAGTTGGGCCTGCCATTTTTAAGCCCAGTTCTCATTGACTAGCCCCAGAACCAACTGTGAATAAATGAGTTAATTCTAAGAAAGAAAGAAAGAAAGAAAGAAAGAAATAAAGAAAGAAAGAAAAGAAAAGAAAAAAGAAAATTTCAACTATGATTTCAATCTGCCTCCTAATGAAAGATTCAGCTTTCACAATTGAATTCTTGAATTCAATGAATAGTGCTTTTTACTAAGTTAGTATTTACCTTAGCTTAATAGATACCTTATGTTAACAAAGTAAAATACTTTCTCTGATCTTTTTATCATAACTTAGTCACTTGGCCACATTTATTATGCAGGTGCCAAATTTATTTTTTTTTTAATTTTTTTTTCAACGTTTATTTATTTTTGGGACAGAGAGAGACAGAGCATGAACGGGGGAGGGGCAGAGAGAGAGGGAGACACAGAATCGGAAACAGGCTCCAGGCTCCGAGCCATCAGCCCAGAGCCTGACACGGGGCTCGAACTCCCGGACCGCCATATCGTGACCTGGCTGAAGTCGGACGCTTAACCGACTGCGCCACCCAGGCGCCCCATAGGTGCCAAATTTATATTATTGCAGTGGGAGGTTTGTTCCTAAGTTAATTAAGCCTTCTGAGAAATGATAGACATTACCTCTTAGCTTAATATTCAACTATATATCAGATTATTTGTTCATTGGTATTCTTACTTTAAAAAATAAATGATTGAATGACAATGCTGTGTCTCTATTTTAAGCCCTGCAAAGCTCTATTTATTTGTTGTTTCCAGATAAAATGTTCTGAGATAAAGTAAATGTTAATGGATTGCATTTCTAGTAAAAACAAGCACTGTCTTTGTTGCATTTTTGAAAGGCTGCTGAGAAGTAAAACTGAGTATATTCCAAGGGAGTCCATGAGGCTTACCACATAGTGATGGAACCAAGACAGGAAAACCGGCTGACAAGATCAGCTATGAGGAAGCTAGAACTCAGTGACAAGTCCCCAAACCAAAAGTCCAGCAGAGTCAAGAGGTAATCAGAAATGCCACAAATGAGGGAAAACAGAATACATTATCAAGTCACAAAGCCATGGGCTAACCACTGGGGATGATGGATGGGCATAGAGTAGGGTCACAGAATATGGTAGAAGAGAAACGTCAAATTGAGTCACTTTGGAAGGGTGAGCTTTGCCATTCTCTTAACACCTGCACATCGTGTTTCGTTGGCTCCTTCTTGAGTTTCAATCTTAACAAAATTAATTTGAAGAACTTACTGTGTGTTGTATAGCTTGTTGTTGCTAAGGGAGACTTCATAAATAGCCCTAAGATAGTTAAGGAAGTGGAGAAATTTGGAGTCAGTTCCCTCCTTTCCTCAAAAGAAAAGGAAGGAAGGAAGGAAGGAAGGAAGGAAGGAAGGAAGGAAGGAAGAAAAAAAAAAAAAGAAAAAAGAAAGGTTGATAAAATGTATCATCCATACAAAGCCCAGCCATCTCATGACTCCTTGTGGGCATAACTTCATGTTAAGGAGGCATTAGTCCAGATTCCAAAATAATTGAAAAACAATGTAAATTTTTACTGCTGCCATTCATAAAAAAACGCCTGAGGGGGGACATCCAGAAAAACTTTGGAAATATTCTCTTCCCAATCCTGTCAAGTCCTTCCACATGTGGCAGGTGTCCCCAAAGTCCCTGCTCCTCCCCCTACCCCAAACTCCCCTCAGTCTAGCTGAATCAGCATCTCTTGTGCAGCCCCTTTAATATGTGGCTCATTTTAACCATCCTGACTTTTTGCAAGTCCCCTCTTCCTCTTTTACCAAGATCTGTAAGAGCAAAAGAATGCCTAAGAACTGACAAGCAAGCAAAAAAAAAAAAAAAAAAATTCCTCTTCCTGTTTTCCAAGAGGGTTTGTTGAAGGTGGGGAGAGGTTGAAAACACTTACAACTTGTTTCTTTTATTCTGTCTCGCTAATACCATGTAGAGTCTTTTCCTTTTAAAGTAAGTTTGCTAAGTAGCAAGGTTGAAAAGGAGAACTAAGGCTTTGCCTTTGATTCAGAGAATGCAGGCATAGCGTTCACTTGAAAGACAGCAAAGCCCCACATCCTTGACCGTGGACACACTCCAAAGAGACGTGGAATCCAACATTACCAACTCAAGCTGAGAAAACAGTCAAGTCAAGCTCAGGGATAAACCATGGTTAGTGTTCACAGTAACTGGGAGCAGATCTGAGTGTTTATATTTCTTTTAGGAACTTGCTTTTTTATATTAACAATTCTGTCTTTTTATGAGAAACGTTTTTATTTGAACTAACGATTATCAAGGGGGAAAAACGACTCATTTATATTTCGTGTGCCTAAAGTACAGCTGTTGGAACCACAGACTCCTAACCACATCTGACTACTGACAGAACATGCTACCTGCAGGTAGAGAACCATAGTCACTTGAGTTCATACGTCATCCCCAAGTCAGAGAGAATATTTGCAGGAGTGTGATCAACGTATTTAAAAATTAATAAACTCGCACAGGGGGGCACCCGGGTGGCTCGGTCGGCCGCGCGTCTGACTTCTGCTCGGGTTGTGATCTCACAGTTTGAGTTCGAGCCCCACGTTGGCCTCTTTACTGTCAGTACCAGAGCCTGTCTTGGGTCTTCAGTCTTCCTCTCTCTCTGCCCCTCCTTCTCTCCCTCTCTCTGTCTCTCTCTCAAAATTAAATAAACATAAAAACATTTTTAAAGAACTATTTTAAACAAACAAACTTCACACGGACCATTAATTTTGTCTTTTTACCAGTGATCTGTTCTCTTCTTTTTACCAGTGATCTGTTTCTTCTTCATTTCAATATCACAACCCCCTTCTTTAAATTAGGTCACTTTCCATCAGTGCCCATAAAACCTCCCATGCTATCAGTTATCAAGGCCTTTAGGTCTAAAACAGATAGGTAGAATGGATCAGGGGTCGTGAGAGATGAAGGTTAGAGCTTCCCATAGAAGTAAAACATGGTAAAAGAAAATTGGGGGTGGAGGGCACATCCAAAGAGAAGTATTGTTATTTGATTGTTTTTTAATTAGCCAACCCATAATGAAGAGTCTGGGCAAGAAGTGGCCCAAGTCTCTGGCCCAGAGAAATTTGATCGTGAAGGCAACAGGAGACACAAATTTAAGGCATAAGCAGATCACTACCATCAAAGTCAGGAGCAAATGAGGTAGGACAGTTATAGTAACTGTTTCAACGTTTCTTTCCAGTGTATTAATTTTGCTTAGCCCAATACCTGGAATACGGTGGGTCCTCAATAACCACTAGTTCATTTTCCCTTTCTCTTTCTTATTATGGGTTTATTTCTATACCTAAAAAATTATTGCTGATAATGCGTATGCATCAATTTGATTCTCTTGCCCAAAGTAGATAGAGTTCAAACGACAAATTCCAAAAGTTAAATGATAGTTCTACCACTGTGTGTAACAGTTTCTATCAGCCTCATGTACTCTGTGCCTTGAAATCTTCATCTCTCAATATGGATAATAGATGCTCAAAACTATACATAACACAGTGCTTAATGTTTGACTTTTGGAATAAAACAGATAAGCTTCCTTCTTTCATATGGTGACTAAGGAGCACCGCCTCCCCCCCCCCTCGCCACACACACTAAATAATAAAAGGAAGGAGACTGAGATGTTGGAAATAGGACGAAGTAGTAGGGCCAAGGGAGACTATAGCCAGAGTCTTCCCAGAGGCCTACCCTCTAGGACTACAGCTATTTCCACCAGCAAATGTTTTGGAGGTATGATATACCTTGGCTGCAATCATCTGTTTCTATTAAATTCTCTATTGCAGATTACTCTAAAACTTAGCCGTTTAAAACAACAAATATCAATAATGTCACACTTTCTGCGGATAAGGAATTTGAAAAAGGCTTAGCTGGGCATTCTTACCACAGACCTTTTTGAGGATGCAGATGTCGGCTGAGGCTGAAATCATATGAAGGCCTTCCTGGGGCTTGGAGATCTGTTTCCAATAGCATCACTTATGTGGCCACTGGCAAGAGGCCTCAGCGCCTCTCTGGCAATTGGTAGGAGGCTTCAAGTCCTTTCCATCTGAACCCTTTCCTAAGGCTGCTTGAATACTCACAAAATGGCAGAGAGAGTGATGAAGAGAGAGAGACAGAGCAAGGTGGGAGATGCAGTGCCTTTTATGACCTAGTATCAGAAAGTCACATGCCATTACTTCTGCCATGTTCTATTTGTTAGAAGGGTGTCACTAGCCCTCACTCCAGGGGAAAAGAATCAGGTTCCACATTACACTGGGAGAACAGTCAAAAGTTTTCTGGATATATTTTTAAGTGACTAAACCTATAAAGAAGCAAGACCCTTCCTACCCCGAAGTAATTCCTGATTCTGTGCCTTATACACAGGGTCTAGGATTTTATCAGAGATGGAATTACAATATGGAATACATGACAACATGGTAGCTATAAGAATTATGCAGAAGGTAAAGCTGGCATCACAAGTCAGTAGAAAAAGGATTATTTTAAATTATGTTATGATATGTTGAATAAATTGAATGTCCGATTTTTTTAACTGTTATTTTCTTAGTAATTTTTTTGAATGATACTACCTAGGAAGAGTTAGAGCATCACCTTTTTCTCCAAGCAGCATTGTATATCTTGCATTTTCTCTGTAATAAGCACGAAGAAGCTGTACGCTTCTCTTTTTATAGTGCTTTTCACAGCGACATCAATTGACCTACATTTGGCATTCTGGGTAATGACCATGTTCCAGAGATTGCAAATTTAGTACAAAAGAAGATAGGGTAGAAAAAGGCAAAAGGTGGGGTGCCTGGGTGGCTCAGTCAGTTAAGCGTCCCACTTCGTCTCAGGTCATAATCTCCCGGTTCATGAGTTCGAGCCCTGTGTTGGGCTCTGTGCTGACAGCTCAGAGCCTGGAGCCCGCTTTGGATTCTGTGTCTCCTTCTCTCTCTGCCCCTCACCTGCTCACACTCTGTCTCTCTATATATATATCAAAAAATAAATAAAAACATTAAAAATATAAAAATAAAAAAGGCAAAATGTAGAGGAGGCATTTTACACTTTTTTAAGAGTGCGAGAAGTACCAGATAATACAGTGAGGGGAATGCAGGAAAGTCCAGGAAGGTCTAGGAAGACAGTCACAAGGAGGTGGTCCCTGGCAACAAGAGAGCACCTACCACCAGAGACAGGCGAGAGTTGTCCAAAGCTCCTCAGAACACTGACAAGAGAGATCGGTAAAGGTGGAACAACAAAGATAAAATCTGCATCTGGAATCTAAGTACCTGAATGAGGAAGCACACTTCCAAATTCAGACATGTCTCAGGGTCAGAGAGTACAAGCCATCCGTTTTCTGATCATTCTGAGAAGGCTTCACAGAAGAGAAGTTGTTTGGGGAACCATGATACTGAAGGTCATGTTAGGAGTCATGCAGAGATGGACACTCACAGTTACTAAAAAATTAGTGGAAGTGAAAGGAACTTGGGAAGTTAAACCCTAGGTATGAGTTGGATTTGAAAAAACAATTGTCAAGTTCTTGGGCTTAGTGAGATGGTGGTTTTTCTAGGTAGAAATTGCCGTGCTATTATGTCCTTTAAGGACTTCAGCAAAACTATACTTGTGGGGACTTCAAATCTGTTCATAGAATTCTGTGAGACAAAGGCAGATTCACGCTATGTGGGCAGTAAGTTGCTAAAGAAGAAAATCAAGGCAACTACTGTGTCTCATCTAATCTAAAACACAATGCACCATAAGACGCACCATTATTCTATGTAGTACCGATGCTGGAGATTAAATTTTTATACAGTCCTTTCTTCTCACTGAAGAAAATGTTAGACTTATTTAGATTGAAATTTTGTCATACCATCCCTGGTAACTTAAAGAGATTTGACGACTCAACATGTTTTCAATAGTGTTCCATTGCTATTTCCAATATTTTCTTCCAAGTCATTTATACTTGCTTTGCAAATTTTGATATCAACACTTTTTTACTCAGTCGGGTGTGGTCCTGGATGCTCAGTGGCTTCTGTTCAAAGTCAGGAGAACGTTTCTGATAACTTAATGTATGATGCCTTGAAAAGTAGTCCCACACAATGCATGACCCAGTCACATATGTTTCTCATTGCTTTGAAATTTCTTTCGTCTGTTCCAAGGGATTTGGCAACCTTTCCTGTCTTTCATTGTATTGGGTAGTGCATGATAAGCAATCCTTTTCTTGAACCTTAGTAACAGTTTCATCTACGAGAAGGCATCTTCCTTGCTTAGGTTGGATAAAGTGCATAGGTGTTTCTCTTACTAGATAATAGGAACTTTAAGTCCCTCTTCCAACAACACACCTGCCCTCTGGTTAGTTTTCACATTTGCATAAACAATAACTTCTTTTCAATGTGCAGAGTATAATCTTGAGGACATCTTCAATTGTGTAAATTGAACATGTGTAATATCAGCAATGCCCCAAATGTAATTGAAGTGAGAGGAACGTGAAGAGCTAAGACCAAGTTAGTGCATGTATTAATAGCTATTGTCTGACTCCTCTTGCTAACACTGATTGCAGGACAGGTCTCAATTTCAGAGGTGAAATGCAGAATGAGTACATCTTATCACTAATGAAATAAAATTTTTCACGAAAGAATGTGAAATTTTTCATGTTGGACAATACTGTAATGTTAGGTACTTTAGAAGCTGTATTCCCAAGGATGCGGGGGTGGGGGGGGAATTATTCAACGAGTTCTAACAAATGTATTATATTATAATTTTATGACTATTCAAATGCAATAACAATAAATAAGAACAGTCGATAAAGCAGCATGGAGAGCCCCCAAAAGACCCTGGGTATGTATGAATAATGTACATGGGAAAGATGAAATCGTGAGGGCCGAGTACTGGACAAATTGAGCAGGAAAAATTAGTTCACTGTATGGAAAAAAAATTAAGTAAAATCTTCATTTGATACCATAGCCCAAAGTAAGTTCCTGATAGATTAAATATTTATATATAAAAGAGAAAGCCATAAAATAATTAAATCATCTCTGGATGCCAGAAGGCTCTGTAAGCATATTAGTGAAAGAAGAGATAGATTTGGTGATATAAAAATTAACTTCTATAAATAGAAGAATCCTAGAAAGACAAGCAACAAATATAAAAACTGCTTGCCACGTAAATCTAATAGGTTGGTATCCTTAATATACAAAGATCTCTTATAATTTGATAAGAAACAAATAACCCAGAGAAAAATGGACCAAAGGAATAAACAGTAAATTTACAAAAGAAGCATAGTAATAGTAAATAATCAATTTTAAAGAAGCTAAATCTCAAGAATTTTTAAAATACAAATTAAGACAATAGAGAAGTAATTTTCATCTGTCAAAAAAAAATTTTTTTAAGATCCAATAGCCACCATAAATGAGCATGTAAAATGATCATTCTCATATTCTGCTATAGGATTATAAATCAGTAAGTATATTTTTTTCAAGGGAAATTTTGAGATTTTTAAATGTGTACATTTCCTATGGCAGAATTAACCTATAACCCCATAAATTCTTCCACAAATTTATCCTGAAGGAAATTTTAGCTATGAACAGAGATTTACATGTAAAAATATTTATCACAATATTATTTATGATGTTTTAAAGATCAGAATCAACCTATATGTGCAAAATTAGATGAGTAATTTTTTAGATGAATAATTAAATCTAGTATTGCAAAATTTTCTGATGGAAAATCCACAAATATAAAAATTTATCTTTGTGTAAGCTTTATAATAACATAGAAAAATATTATAACATTTAGTGGTAAAATCCAGATACAAAACCATATTCAAAAGGTAATATTTTGAATGTTTGAAGTAATTACACTGTATGGCAGATAATTTTGATTTATTTCTGATTTATTTCTATATCTTCCAAGATTTCTACAACAAGTATGTCTTATTTTTATAACAAGGAAATGGGGAAAAAAGGAGAGCAATTTGGTGATAAAAAGGCAAGGGCAATGCATTCTTTTTTTTTTCTTATCAGATAATGCAAATGGTAAAAGACATATAACATGGTCATTATAATAATTGTGATTTACAACTATTTCCTATGCTTGAAAGGATAAAAACATTATCACTGCATGCTTTGGATTATGAGAAATAAAAAGATAGTATTTTATTGGTATGAAAAAATTAATTTAAATATATAATTTGTACAATTTTACATAGCTATGATGTCCTTTTGAACTTTAATAACATTATTTCATAATGTAATGTCTTAAAAAGACAACTAGCAGCCTATCATATGCTAATCAAAGACTCTTTCATTATCTAAGACTTGAAGAAACACCCAAATAGAAACAAAGAAAATGCATTGTCTATCAGAGGAGTTCAGATATTTATTTCTGATTCACATAGATATGCAATTGTAGACAATTTTTTAAGTAAACCAAATTCTTCTGATACCAAACTTGGAATACACCATTGTGTAGAGAACTGGAATGATTATAACCAAACACAGGCAAGTTTTCTCTAGGGTGGATTAGAGAATAAACTCGTCATCTTTATGGGCATTGGGTATGGCTTTTCCAGCCAGTTCCTGTAGGATATCCAACTCTGATTACCTTCTCCAGGATGAAGGCAAGATTTAGTCTACATACCTGGGAGTTATTTTGAACATCCTGCCATTTTTGTCAGCTTGCTGCGAAAGAAAAATTTCTTTCACTGTTTACTAGATCCCTGACACAGAGAGAGAATTCACAAGGTCTCCCCAGAGACCGGAGGTTGAACGCTTAGGTGGTATTTTGCCCTATTATTGGACTCTGAAAAACAATATTTTTTCTAAGGGATGGAAAGCTGAATGAACAATTTATCTTACTTTGATTGATGGATTTATCGACAGCCACATATGGGTTATGTAAGTAATGCAGTTCCCCCAATTGTATTATTAAATGACAAGTCCTGGGAGAAAGAAAAAATCACTTTTAGCAAATATAAAACTTTAAAACTGTTTCAAAGTAGAGGAAAATTGAGTGTCTGTTTACCTTTGCCTCGTGCTGCAAGATTTAACACTTCTTTTTTCCAAAGCCACACAATTTTAAAATGATATCTGTCTGATTTAATGTGTTTAAGTAAAAAGATTCCCCAAAACATATCTCATTTGAAACCACTATCTGGGTGGCAGTAACAATGGCATCAATTACGGAAATGTTACTGACAACAAAAACATTCAATTCACCAACAAAGGTCAGCAGTAAATCTCTTTAAAATATGTATAGCTCATAAAAGTAATGGGTTTGCAACTGTGATGGAAACAGATGTTCATAAAATCAGCATTTAAACATGAAGACACTGTAAAATAAATGAAGATGAGATTAATTTAACAAGTTAATTCCAAATGGAAGGCGGGGGCGGGGGGGGGGGGGGAGGAAATTAACAGTAAGGCACACTACTCAAAATGAGCGAGTTGCCTGGCAATCCAAGCCAAGAACATTGTAGCAATCTGAACTGGGGAGACTTCAAAGGGTTTCATGCAAGGAGTGATTCAAATATGGCAGAGGTATTTACTTTATACTATTTTATGACAGCAAATTGCTTTGTATTCTCAGATTATATGTGTGTGTATGTTATATATATATATATATATATATATAACATAAAATATAAAAAATATATAATATATATAAAATACATGTATTATATATATAAATCTATATAAATGTATATAATATATATATGTATATATATATATATATATATAAAACATATAACATATAAAATATATAAAAGGAAGGACATTTGGAGCACCTGGGTGGCTCTGGTTAAGTGTCCGACTTAGGCTCAGGTCATGATTTCACTGCTTTTCAGTTCTAGCCCCGTGTGAGGCTCTGTGCTGACAGCTCAGAGCCTAGAGCCTGCTTCAGATTTTGTGTCTCCCTCTCTCTCTCTCTCTGCCCTCCCCAACTCACGCTCTCTCTCTCTCTCAAAATATAAATAAACATTAAAAAAAGAATAGACATTTGGCCAGTTTCCTTTTGTCATCAGGTAGAGATGAGGGAGTTTTATCTCAACTATCTTAATTTTAGTTTTACTAAAACCCCCACCAAAAAGAAAGAGGTACTGGAAACACGAACAACGATTGCTTTCAAACTCCAAATTTAAGGGTGCAAAGGCAGCAGTGGAAACAAGTTGGAGTTCTCTAGAACAACTAGCAAATAGTTAAGAATGTCTTTCCCAAGCAGGTGCGAGCAATTATCCAAGCCTCACAAACATGTGCCTATAACACGGCTCTCTGTGCATGTTTTTCTACCAATAAAGGGATGTGCAGAGGGTCATTTCTGGGCCAGAAAGGCTGCATGCTACTTTACATCTCCAATCACAAAGCTCGACCCTGAGCCCTGAGCCATTTCCCATTATTGCTCCTGGGTGCGAAGTAAATCTTGAAGGATTTCTTGAGTGTGTTCTCGCCGCTCGCAAGCAGCAGGCAGAATTTGGGTGGCCTTGCTTATTGGGGCCTCCTGCTGTTGGCTGCAGTCTTTCTTGTATACACGGATGAGGGGCATGAGGGCAACACTGACTTTAAATCTTCATAAAATAGAGACAACTGTGACTCAAGTTTGGTTTGGCCTGCTCACAGAACAGAAACAGGCCAGAAGTGTTTTGTACAAACTTTCTGTCATCGCAGAGGGGACAAAGAAGTTAGCACTGAGCTGAGGCAAAAAGAACTCAGCCCCAAAAGCAAGTTTCTGAAAATTACACTCTTGGTGAAAAGTTGATTTATACTGGAATAATCCTTTCAGTGCCCACTGTAGGATTCTCTTCTCCGAGGACTATAAAGCCAGCTCTTGCTAAAACAGTAGTTTTATTTGGGGTCTTTATGATTTTTGACATAGCTCACCATATAGCTCAACTTGGCCAAATCAGTTGGCATAGGTATAAGCCCTCCAACAATGAGAAGCCAGTCGTTGAACAAAATCCATCTCCGAGGCATCTAATAATTAACATGTTGGACTTCTTAGTTCTTTTGTGTTTTGACTCATATCTTCATGCCTTTTTTGACCATATATTTGATCTCTTTAAAACGGGATAGAAACACCAAACTGGTGATTTTTCAGTCTAACATTTTAAGTCATATAGCTAGTTGGTGTCAGTTAACAAGCATGTATTGACCTAGTACTGTGAGTAGGTCACTGACGTAGATATTATGGTGGTGGAATGCTGAAAGAAGAAAGAGAATAAAAGAAAAGAATATTATTCTTACCCTCAGGAAGCCTACCATGTAACTGGAGGAAAAAAAAATGTATACATGAAACAATCTGAAAATTGTTTATTTTTTAACAAAGTATGTATTTTGAAATATTAGAATACTTTTTTATTTTAGAAGTAATATAGGTTTATTATAAACAAATCAGAACACTCAAAACTATAGAGGGAAAAATTTTAATTACCACCATCCAAAGAAAAACTACCACCCAAAGAAAAGCCAATATTTAGGTTTTACAGAAAAATTGTAAAGATGATATTGAGAGTTCCCATATTCCCTACACTCAGTTTTTCTTATTAGTATCGTCTTACATTACTATAGTATATTTGTTATAATTAAGAAACTGGGGCACCTGGGTGGCTCAGGCCTGACTCTAGATTTCAGCTCAGGTGATGATCTCATGATTCAGGAGTTCGAGCCCTGCACGGGGCTCTGCGCTGGCAGTGTGGAGCCTGCTTGGGATTCTCTGTCTCTCCCTCTCTGTGCTTCTCCCCAGCTTGCTCTTTCTCTCTCAAAGTAAATAAATACACTTAAAAAAAAACAAAGAAACTAATATTGGTACACGATTAGTAACTAAAGTCTCTACTTTATTCATATGTTTCTTTTCATTTTCTCTACTACCTTTTGCAGTAGAGCTCTTAACATATGAGTCCACTTAAGAGTCTTTGAGCTACAACCCACTGTTACTATGCTGGAGCCCATTGGTATAACCGTAAGATGTGAGAGAAGGGACATGTCCTGTAATCTTATGATTGAATCTCGGTTTTTTAGTGGGCCCCTTTCTCTGGTTCGTGACCTTCACAGATAGTAGCATACATAGCTTTCTTGTTTCATCCCGCCTTAGGTTAGGTCAGAAGTCTAGAGGAGACTAGACTAGTCTCCTAGTCTGGAATAAAGCCCCTCCGGTCAAACTCTTTCCCCAGGAGAGGAGGACTTTCATATGGTGAACCCTCTGAGTATATTTCACGATTAGTCTTCCCCTTTCTCACCGGAGCCACAAGGTAGAGCACTCTTGGATCTTCACTGCGAGAATCTGGTAGATATTCTGCACGCAAAACTCATTAAAGTGTGGGGATCCCCGAAGACCGTGGCCCCCACAGGAGTTTCTCTTTCTCAAAAGAGTTCACACTCAGCCTCCAGCAATTTGTCAAAATTAGTGCCTTCTAGTTCCAGAGGCATCTGTTCCAGGCAAGTGAATGTCAACTGTGACTCTGGATTTGCCTTTCTCTCCAGATTTCACGATGGCGATTTGACCTGCAATTTCAGCTAACCACCTCAGTTCTTGGCTGGGTCAGTTTGTTCCACTTTTTCTTAAGAACAGGAGTGGTGTCTTCTAAGCTCTTTGTGTATCAGAGCAGAAACCAGAAGAAGGCCCACTATTGACATTTTGATGAACATGGTTCATGTTTTTCTTTGTGCACATTTGACAAATTTTTTGCCTATTGTTTTTAAAAGTAGGATCAAACTCTACATAATCCCTTTTTCACTTCCTCTTTTTTTTCCCACTTACCCAAATAGTGTTAATATTTTTCCATGTGCCTCAATACTCATCTATGGCACAAATTTTAATGGTTTCGGGGCACCTGGGAGGCTCAGTCGGCTAAGCGCCGACGTGGGCTCAGGTCATGATCCCACGGTTCGGGAGTTCAAGTCCCGCATGAGGCTTGCTGCTGTCAGTGGAGGGCCTGCTTAGGATCCTATGTCCCCGTTTCCCTCTGCCCCTCCCTCACTAGCTCGCTCTTTCAAAAATAAATAAAACATTTAAAAAATTTAATGGTTTCTAGTACTCCATATTTGGCTTGCTAAGAAAAATACAAAAACTTTGGAAATACGGCAAAAATATGGCACATACTTTCAATGGTAAATAAGGTGAATCCCCTCAAAGACTAAGAATAAACTGTGTCAACTTATTCTTTACTGTTTAATAAAGGGTCTAGATTTCCTGAAGACACATGTTAACCTGTAGATTTTTTTCCAATTGAGATGCAAATGTTTTCTTTCCAAGAGGAACTGTAACTCCCTAATTTAGGATATATTGCCCTCTAGGATATTACCCAGTTTTATAACTAAACCAGCATATTATATTAATATTCATTTATTGAATTGTTAGTAAATATTAACTCCTCTAATGCTTTTTGAGCCAGTCTTAACCTCTTACTGGTTTCCTCATTAATTAATGAGTAGAATAAAATCTTTAACTCATGTTCATTTTATATTTGAATGACATTCCTGATTTTACATTCGTGGAAATTATTCTTAAGTAGAGTTTTCCATAACTTAGGTAATTATTCCCTGATTTGTTGACATTGGGTTTTTTTTCACATTTGCCGTTAGGATAGCATTGTAATGAGCATCATTTTACTTGTAAAAAAATATAATTCTGACATCTCTGATGTTTCTTTGACATAGATTACTAGAAGTAGAATTTACAGATCAAAGAATACTGTTAAATTTTTTATTGATTTTGCTGAATTGCCCTTCATGAAGATTATACCAATGCATTCTCTCAATCAGAAGGAATTACAATAGTGTGCTTTCTAAATTTAATCCAATCTTCCCTACAATAGACATTTTAATTTATTTTAAACAACTGGACATTTGATAAACATAGTGTTTAGTTGTTTATTTATTTTTCAGTTTTGATTACTGTATTGATTGCCAGTGAGGTATATGCTCTTTACATGTTTTGGGGTTTCATTTACCCATTGGTAATTTTTCTTTGAGAATCGCAGATTGTCTTTGGCCCATTTTTCTGTTGAGATGTGTTTCTTCTGCTTACTAATTCAGAAAAACTCTTTCTATAACCTCGGACCTCTGGCTGCAAAAGTTTTTCATAGCTTGCCTTTGGTTCTTAATTTCATTTATGGTGTGTTTGGGATATCTTACATTTTACATGGCCAGAAATATTTTTTACTTTTCCTTTTATGCTTAGAAATGCCTATATACCAACTGACATTAGATGGGCACTACTGCTTTCTCTGACTGCGTAATAGCTGTATGGAACTTACTTTGGTGTAACATGCAGTGTAGGGATATAAGTGCTTTCCGAATTGTTAATTAAGTTCTTTTTTTTTTTAATTTTTTTTTCAACGTTTATTTATTTTTGGGACAGAGAGAGACAGAGCATGAACGGGGGAGGGGCAGAGAGAGAGGGAGACACAGAATCGGAAACAGGCTCCAGGCTCCGAGCCATCAGCCCAGAGCCTGACGCGGGGCTCGAACTCACGGACCGCGAGATCGTGACCTGGCTGAAGTCGGACGCTTAACCGACTGCGCCACCCAGGCGCCCCTAGTTCTTAAAAATTAGTATTAAATATGCTTCCTTTCTCTCCCCATCTGAAATGGTGCCATTTAAATGCACTAAAATTCTTATGTCTAAATTTTGTTTCAATATCTTTTCAGTTTCATGGATCTGTTTGTTCTTACACAGCTCCTACTGTTTTAATGATGTAAGTGCTTTTTAACAACTTGCAGTTCTTGCCTTCAGTATCCAGATTTGCTTTGATATTCTCATTTATTGTTCTATATTAATTTTCAAGTAAATTCCCAATTTTCCAGTCCCCAAAAAAAGTCATTTTGATTAGAATTCCTTCTTAAACTGGAGAAAATTGATAGCTTATGAAATATTGAACATTTCCATCCAGGAGCATGAGATGTTTCCTTTATCAGACTCTCCTTTAAAGTTCATCAGAGAAGTGTTTTGCTTGTCTTCATTGAAGGTTCCACATAGTGCTTCTTGAATTGATACCCAATGATTTATATTTTGGTTGTTTTGAAAACTTAGAATATGATAAATTTTTATATATTCCATAGTCATTTTGAAACTAAATGTGTCTTTTAGTTACAAAGTGGAAGATTAAATATATATCTATTAAATCAATCTTTTAAATTGTAGTTCTCAAATCCTCTGTATCTTATCTATCTTATATCTGCATGATATGTATGGCTCGAAAACCATTTCATAACAATTTCAGGCCTGATATTTACAACCATGTGTGTCTTCTAGTTGCTTAAAGATGGGCATTAAATCAGGATAGGTCTTAATCAAAGATCTGAACCCTGGCTGCCCATTACAATGACCTAAGTAGTTGTTTCTTTGTTTTTGTTTTTGTTTTTTTTAGTTATGAATGCAGAATGATTTAAAATGAACCTCTGTGAATGAGAGCCTGGGCTTTACTATTTTTTAGAAGTTTCCCCAAGTGATTCTAATGGAACAAAAGTCACAAACTAGTGTCCTAAATTATTATCATGATCATGTGAAATTTACTACACATTTCTACAGCCAATCATATTAACAAGTGGAACAAATGCTATCTGGACACTCAAGAAATGTACATACTAAGCCACCAGCAAGGTAGCCTGTGTATCTTTAAGGAAAACAGTGAGCATTCAATATTTGAGTTCTGAGTCTCTAACAGGCTTTACCTCTAACTTGAGTAGCTATGTAGTTATATTCCTCTGTGCCTTATTTTTCTCACTTTTGTAATAAGTTGATTGAACTAAATTATCTATAGGAGAAATTTTAAACTCAATCATTTAAAGATATTTCTGTAAGAATAAGTAAAAAATGAACCAAGAAATCAAGGATTATATGCAGGTGGGATGCACAAGTAGTCCTGGTTAGCTTGATGGTGAGACTTAATATAGAGTCTCAAACTCAGATGCCTTCAGGGGCCAAAAAGTTAGCACCAATTTGTGAAGCAGCCAGGGCTGAGAAGTATGAGCTCAGTTGTCAGTTTAAGGCTCATGCAATGTCTAATGACATTCAAATTCAATTATACAGAACAGTGGTCTCCAACGTAGTGAATACAACCCAGCTAGTATACCAAATGACCCACTGGGCTGTAATAAAATAATATGCTTTATTAATATTTAGTATGTGGATAGACAATACTGTATATGTAACTGTATAAGTTAAAATACCTATATTGGGAAATAATGCTTAAATCTTCTTCATTTCTTCAATACATCATTTTATTTATTTATTTTTAATTTTTTGAGAGAGAGTATGTGTGTGAGTAGGGGAGAAGAGCAGAGAGTAGGAGAGAGAGAGAATCCCAAGCAGACTCCTTGCTCATTGTGGAGCCTGAGGTGGGGCTTGATCCCATGACCCTGGGACCATGACCTGAGCTAAAATCAAGAGTCAGAGGCTCAGCCGACTGACCCACCCTGGTGCCCCTCAATACATGATTTTAAAAGAATGTTTAGACACAACTGATATAGATGAGTCACTTGGCCTTGAACAAGTAACTTAACTTCTCTGAATCCTTGACTGTAAAATGAGAATAGTAGCAAAATTTTCCTTGCATGGCTGTGGTGAGATTTAAATGAGACAATGCATACAAGTCTCAAAGACTGTTAGATACTCTTACAACCAAGTAATATCCAAATTAGCTCTCCTATTTCTCATCTGGCCTTTCTGTTTCAAATCCCTCTGCTATATTGTTAACTCAACTATCTTTCTAGAACACAGCCCAAACATGTCACCATACTGCTTGAACCACACATTTGTTAATGCACACACATGTGTGTGCACGCACACACACACACACACACACATCAGTGATTGGTTTCCCATTGTCTGCAGAGCAAAGTCAGTAGCTAGTCCAGGGGTCAAGACCATTTACAAGCTGGCCCTTCCACCTCTCCTGGCTATTTTGTCACCACTCTTTGACACACACCCACTGACACGGGACTCTGTTCTTTCTTCCATGTGCCAAGAATTTTTACAGTTCTATTTCTTTTAGGAATTCCCTTCCTCTGCTTTTTCCCCCTAACAAAGTCCCACTGCCTGTGTTTGTGGATCACTTACTGTCCCTAGAGTATGTCTGGTAGAAATAGGAGGAAACAAATCAGAACATATCTGAGATGTCTTTGAAGACATCAAAACTTGCCAGTTATGATTATACAAATGATTAGTTGTCTGAGACAAACTGAGACATTGATGAGTGTCTGTCCTACCAAAAGTATCCTTTCTTTACAAAGCAACTCTCATAGGCTTCCTATGAGTGAGTGTTTCTGGTTTATTTCAAATGATTTAATCTATAGAAATGTAATTTTCAAGCAACTTTTAAAGCGCAACACTAACAGTATGTAAACCAAAAAATCACCTGTATATCCTTACGATAAAGGGATCTAATTGGAAATCAAACCTCAGTCCTCCTGGGTAATAAGTAGAGAAGAGGTGAAAAGCAAGTCAGGATAACATACTATCTGGAATACCTATACTCAGATATTTTAAAATGGCACTTATTTTATTTAGATAACACTTATAGATTTTCCGGTGTCCAAGGTGTTAAAAAAATATATACCATATGTTCCCTTTGATTCCAGGATTAAATACACATACACATATCCACATACACGCACGCTAGGTTCTATTTGAACAACATAAATGTAAACTTACATGTTATAATGAATTTTTGGCTCTTTATACAGAGAATGATAGAATGATTAAAAGCTGGATCTTCTGTATTTTCTATTTCAGCTTCCTTAATTTTACAAATGAAGAAAGACCAAGAATTGCTGACTCATTTGCAGATGATAGCATACCTATTTAACACCTTGCCTCCAATCCTTTAATTCTTTTTTTTTTTTATTTTAATGTCTATTTATTTGTGAAAGAGAGACAGAGTGCGTCTGAGGGAGGGGCAGAGAGAGAGGGAGACACAGAATCTAAAGCTGGCTCCAGGCTCTGAACTGTCAGCACAGAGCCCAACACGGGACTCAAACTCCTGAACTCTGAGATCATGACTTGAGCCAAAGTTGGTTGCTTAACTGACTGAGCCACCCACATACCTCCAGTCCTTCCATTTTTATAGAGCGAGTGTTTCCTCTTCCCTGCCTTGTTCTTCTTCCATCACTTACCTTCCTCTAGTTCCAGCTTTCTTTGGTTGTCATAGTGAGTGCCAAGACCACTGGGTAGTGATTGCATCAACCTGGATGGTATCACCTGAGCCACACAGGCACCCCGGGTAGTCCATATTGAGATGCATTATCAAAACTATAATACCAAAAGAGCAAAATGTCTCATTAGCGACTTTTGTATTGATTGCATTTTGAAATGATAAGTTTGATGTATTAGTTTAATACAATATAATTTAAAAATCAGTCTCACCAATTTTTTACTTTTTAATGTGGCTACTAGAAATGTAGTTACATTCCTATGGAATGCTGACCTAAAGGCCTCAAGTATGGCGTGTCACCTGGAGTAATGCATTACATGGGCCCTCCACACCTATATTTACCACGGGTACAGGGAAATGGAA
Organism: Lynx rufus; assembly: GCF_022079265.1. Taxonomy (NCBI): domain Eukaryota; kingdom Metazoa; phylum Chordata; class Mammalia; order Carnivora; family Felidae; genus Lynx; species Lynx rufus. The sequence continues at coordinate 20,858,432 of NW_025814824.1, forward strand.
ATTATAATGCTGAGTGATTTATTTTCTTATTCTTGTAGAACTTGTTTTTCCTATTTCAAAGTGCACGTCTAATTTGGAATGGATCCCCCTGATGACATTTCTCCAAAAGTTTTGTATGTGAATATATACATATATATAAAAAACTGCCACTGATGTTGAAAGCCTTTCTTCATTAAAAGATTTTCTAGATGCACTCAACAAGAGCTTTATATATCTTGCACAGAAAAGAAAGTGCTTGAGGTAGCAGAATGCACAAAAACAAACAAAATGCAAATATAGGAATTACAGAAGTAGCTGGAGTTATCAGGCAATACTTTGCTGCTTCTAAGTCAAAAATATACGCTTTATGTATTTAATTAGTGATTGAGCACCTAGACTCAGGAGGAGTCTTAATCTGGCTTAAAGAGTGACTTCCTTTCACAAAAAAAGGGAAAAAAAAGTTCTGAGCCTCTTGCTTATAAAAAGGTCAGGCTTGACTCAGACATAAATTATTCACAGATATTAATATCCTTTTGTGTAATACTTTTTGAAGTGGGACAGATGTAATAATATGCAGGGCTAAAATTTTGAAATCCTTGAGAGAATATTTTTTCACAAAAGTTTGGATCTGTAACTAATTAAAAATGAGACTGAAAAAATGTATGGAGATTCAAGTTCACATTAAAACTGTCCAATGGCAAAGACCTTTCACATTTTGGAAGACATAACTTTGTTTTTATCTTTCCCTGTTGTTTCCTTTAATGACTGGTAATAAAACAGAAGGAAATACATTTTAGCCCTAAGACACATCTGGAAATGATATTTCAAATAGTCCTCCCATCGGTCCCCCAGAATGAAGTTTAAGCACCTTGGTGACCTACTTCCCTTACCTCTGGAAACTTTCTAGATGAAATCAGAAGGGTATTGACAGTACTGCAGTTTCCTTGGGGCTCGGGGAAAATAAATATGCATTCCTCTCCTTTCTAGCTCATCAGTGGTTAGTTACACCCACATTCATAAGAGCAATAGCCAAAAGGTGGAAGCAACCAAAGTGTCCCTGGACAGATGAATGAATACACAAAATGTGGCATATACGTACAATACAATAGTATTTAGTTTTAAAAACAGAAGGAAATCCTATAATACGCGACGATATGGATGAACCTCGAAGACATATTAAGTGACATTAGCCAATCACAGAAAGACAAATACTGTATAATTCTGCTTATATAAGGTATCAAGAGTAGTCAAAATCACAGAGACACAAAGTAGAAAGGTAGTTGCCAGGGGGTGTTGGGAGGGGAGAGTTTGTTTAATTGTTTAATGGGTATAGGACTTCAGTTTTGCAAAATGAAAAAGTTCCGGAGACTGGTTACACAACCATGTGAATACACTTCACACCATTGACTTGTACGCTTATCAGTGGTTAATATGGTAAATTTTATGTGCTTTAAAAAAAAAACAAACAAACAACTCAGCAGCAATGCTCTTTTTCTTTAATTCACCTATTTGGCTGGTTGATTCAGTTTTATTTATGTTCATCAGAAGACATCAAAATCTACCGTCGGGGGGGAAGTTCATCAAGTATTCGGTGTTGGAACTCAAAGGCTCTTGGACAGCTAACCCACACCCACCGTTGTACATGCTAGTGTGGGGGGTGAGGTCCAGGGAAGCAAAATGGCTTTGACCTAAGACCATGAGGTTAATTGGCAGGTCAGCCGGGGCAAAAATTAAATTCCTTTACAACACAATACTCTATTTTCTTACACGTATTTGTGACCCAGCAAACCTTCATGTTATTACGCATTTTTTATTTTAATGAAAAACCAGCTTAGGTGTTAATCATTGCCAAGGTCTTGTTTTCATCAATTGATTGCTTACCCGAAAGCTCTTTAGCAAATTTGAACAGAGGGAAACGTAGAAATGATGAGGCCTCATTAGTATATGACTTCCCTGAATGCCTAGACTTCAGCAATTCAATTTTTACAGTTTTGATCTTCTTCAACACTAATGCGAATTGCTGCTGATTTTTTTTTTTTTTTTTTTTTTTTTTTTTGGCTGCTGAATCTTTTGTTCAGAAAGCACTTAAACGGCGAGACAACCTGTGGTGAGGTTCATATGACTGGCATGTTTAGAAGGCCAAATGTTTAAAGCGTTGCAACTGACCGTCATTATTTGTACAGATTACCTACCCAAAGAGATTGAGAGAAAATACAAAGAAAAAGATAAAAAAGGAGTGTAGATGATTAGAGCTTTCTAATTAGCTATGCAGAAAGTTGGATGATGTGTTTATACCTTAAAGTGTCTACTTCTAAAATATTCCCCATGTAGTCCTCCAGAAAGTCAGGCCACCTGCACACACAGTGTTTTCGTAGATTCATTGCCTTTGTTGAGAACAAAAAACAATTCCCAAGGTTCGCAACTCATGCTGTCCAACGCTCATGTTCCCCTCTCTAATCCAGGGGAGCTGTGACTTCAGAGAAGATGCGCAACGTGGTTTCCACTTTTAATTTGGTCAGTCTCTGGAGCACAATATCTCAGTAACATTATTATTTTTGCTCACATATATTGTCACTACAATTCTGTAGAACCACAGCTCCCCACCTCCCCACCCAGGGGACCTGAGCGTGCTGCAGTGAACTCAGAGGGCACCACAGAAATTTTAAATTGTTGGGAAAGCATAACAATACTTGGTCATAGGAAATTTGGACACCATGCAAACTAGTAGCTCCAGAGTTGATATTTTCAACATTAGATTCCACTACATTTCTTTGATGACACCATATCTTTATGTAGCTGGATATTTCACAGGCATTAGGATATAGAGCAAGTACTATGCAGGACACCTAGGTGGCTCAGTTGGTTAAGCATCCGACCTCTGACAGTGCAGAGCATGCTTGGGATTCTCTCCCTCCCCCATCTCTCTGCCCCAACCCTCTTTGCTCGCTCTTTCTCAAAATAAATAAATAAACAAACAAAATTTAAAGCAAGTACTATGCAAAAATCCATGTGGACCAAGAAATGAGGGTGACAGCATCCAATTTGATTCCAAGTTTAAGATATTGTACAAACTACAACAGGTGCACCCACCTTATTAGTAAATAACTGTGGTTACCTAAGAATAAAATATAGTATTTTTGTCTTTCAATATATGTGGGTTTTTTTCCAGATGGTTACTAAGTGGTTAGGACACAAATACATATTGAATTGTTTGGACCTAAGTATTTAATAAACAACTGCTAAGTATCTAAGTATTTATTTTGGCCTCGAAACACCATGAAAAAATTACTGAGACACCACGGTCACCATGAACAGACAAAGTTGGGGATCTTCTGTTGTGAGGAATCTTAGAGTTGATATTGTGGTCGATTACTGCTGTCCCAACACACCTTCTAACAATGGTAACATGGAGGAATTCTATTACCAAAAAAGTTGGACCGCAGCAGGGATTGAAAAGCTACTCAGAAAGACCACTGCTAAGCGATTGAATATGGCTTCCAACCTGAAACTTAAATAAATTTCTTTGTTTAAATGATGGTTCTAAAGCATATTGAAGAGTCAGCTCTGCTTCTTGGAATCATATGCCAAGAAATTGTCATTCTGTTTTAAAACAAACAATGTACAGGGGCCCTAAACAAATTTCCTTTTAGCCTTAACATTGCTGACCCTGCCAAAATGCATCAGGGAATGAACATCAATGGGGCACAACAATCATCTCTCACTGAGATGTGCTTCCAGGTAGATACCTCCGGGTAGGAGTGTTCATTACCTTACATATTTTCCTGGAAATCTGGTTTCCAGGCTGCCAAGTGTGATTACAATGTCATGATGAAACCCAAGGAAAGAAGTCATGTATGGATTTCATGTCTCTATCAAAGAAAAAAAATGATTTTGGATTGTCCAGCATCACATTATTAAGCATTTTCTTGATTATAAGAGAGTCTGAGATGCCTGAAATGGCCCTAATTAGAATCAGAAGTCCCCTGTCACAATCACAATTCTGTACCCAGTTGGTTGCAACACATTGGCTGCCATTGGTGATCATTTTAGACCATGTTCAGGTTTTGTCTTTCTAGTCCAATTTTTCTCACTTACATCTTTTGCTAAAAGCCACTTCAAATAGATTTGGGGAAAAAATGGAGTAATACATTCCAGTAAAACATCATGGTGATGCTTACTGAACTTCTTTGAAGCGGATTTGTCAACAAAATTGATTTTTTATCGTTCACCATGTCTCTCCACGTTCAGCAAGAGTAGCTTATCCTGCCAAATGGGACAACTTTTAGAGACTTGTCTTAATTATCTGCATTCATAATTAGCCAATGACCAGCAGACACACAAGAATGTGTCCTAGATGCCCCTTTGCCTGTATCCAGTCTTCATTCATTTTACCCTCAGAGATTTTCCTTATTAAAAAGCCATGTGGCTAGGACAGATGGCCTGCATGTGTTATCTCCATCTTTATCAGCATTGAGGACATTTCCGTTGGGGTAACTTGACAGTAGCAGAATTTTCGGGAATATTTATCCTAAAGCCATCTGGCATTGATTTTTCAGCCTCAATCCCTGAGGTTTCATGAGGGTCTTAACGTGAAAGAGATAATAAGTCTCTGGCCATTGCAATTGCTGAGGGACTCACACTTTGTGCGCTTACTAATGTAAGGCAAAGGTCATCTTGGAAAGTGTGCTATGTCCTTAATAGTCAAAAGATGATAAGATGAAACTGAGAGTTTGTTTTATGTTTATAGAATAACATCTAAAGCCAGAGGAACTGAGTGCAATCCTACTCCCTGAATTTGGTAGAGTAAAAGTTTGAGTAAGCCGCATATATCTTCAGCCTTAGTTTCCTTGTGTGTAAAATGGGAATAATCTTAACACCTAAATCATAGTGGTTGGGAAACTAAATTTGAAAGCAGTATTCAAATATGAGTTACAATGACCTAAGGAGGAAACTGGTGTTTTGAACTCGGCAAGGTTAGGGAATCTGACGTTAGCATATTTATTGCTTGTATCTTACTGATTGTGAGTTACTAGTATAACGGTGATAGCTCTAGAGAATTCTTGCAGTAGAAAAGTGCTTCCGTTGAAGACAGTCTCATTTTACCACTTCCTTAACATAACAAGTCCCTAATTCCTTAAAAAGGCACCTGTTTAGCACCTTAGTAATATCTAACATAAACTAGTGTTTCGATTATTTCAAAAACCTCGTCCTTCTTATAAAGCTTTCAGTAAAGACAATGTTATAATGCCATAACCGTCTTTTCTCTTAACCCTTCACATTTTGACCTTTGAAACATCTCTCCTCAATGTAAGCACCAATTTTTAATTCTATCATTTTCTCCCAAAAGCCAGAGGATTTCTAAGTTGTTCTTGTTTTGTTTTCATGGGTAGAATGTTCAGAAAGCCACTTTTCTTGATGAAAATTCGTAAACGAACACAAACAGGGGGGCATTCTGAGAGCTCAGCATTTTCCCTTTCTGCTCTTCCTCTCGCTCAACACCCAGAGATCGCAGTTACTTGAACAATTTTGGTAGCAAATTGCACCATCTTCATTCATTCTTTCTTTTTTCTAATTGACTTAAGGTTGACTCAGTCTTAGCCCTGTTTTGCAGGCCACAGCTGACCGTCCTGTTCCCATCAGGGTCTTGAGAAAAGGTGTCTTTTTCGGCTCGTCATTTAATCCAAATCTCTTGAATTACATTCTCCCCTTCTTGCTGGCTCTGTCTGGCAGATGAAGAGACATTGATAGGCACTGATTTCCTACACTTGAACAAGATGGAGGTGCACCTATACCCTTGACATCAGCTTCAGCCCATCTGACTCTCTGATATAGTTTTGATGAATGTCCCCTGTTTTATCCTCCTTCTGTGATCATTTTAGTTAAGATTCAATCATAAAGAATGTCCTAATAACGCCTCTACTGACCAAATACTAACTAATTACTTAAGACGAGCCTTATGTACAAATATACATATATATTTCCCCCAGATGCCTCCTCAGGTGACCAACTTGTCCCAGTCTACTTGGGACTATTTTGATTTTACCACTGAAAGGCCATCCTCCCAAGAAGCTCCTCAGTCCCAGGGAAACTGGAATACAGCAGCCCCCTCTCATTTTCAGTTTTACTTTCTACAGTTTCAATTCCCCATGATCAACCTGAGTCAGAAAGCAGATGATCCTCCTTCTGACTTATCTTAAGAAGGTAAGGAGTAGCCTCATGCTACATCACATTCACCCGACTTCATCTCATCGCATAGGCATTTTTATCATCTCCTGTCATCACAAGAAGGGTGCATACAGTACAGTAAGAGATTTTGAGAAAGAGGCCACATTCACATAACTTTTAGTATAATATTTTGTTGTAATTGTTCTATTTTATTATTAGTTATTGGTGTTCATCTCTTACTGTGCCTAATTTATAAATTTAACTTGATCATATTATGTATTATGCATAGGAAAAAAAAACTTAGTATATACAGGGTTCAGTACCATCCATGGTTTCAGGCATCCACTGAGGGTCTGGGATTGCATCCCCCATAGATAAAAGGAGGGGGAGGCGAATGTAGTTGGTCACCACAGCACTACTGAATAGTGTGATTAATTTGGCCTATATTTAGATCCTAACTTTCTCAGAAGTCATTTCCCTACAAAGCGCTTTTTGTAGATACAAGCTGTGTGTATGAACAAGTTCAAATTGTGTCACAGTGGTTCAGGGTCACAGAGCTCTGCAAGCCTGCCCTTCATTTATGAAGCACTCTTTTTCCTAATTCCCAGCATTCTATTTTTATTCCTTTTCTTATTGTATTCATTTGCAAGCTTTGGAGGACTTTATAGAATGTGATCACGTGCAGTCTGTTTTTGTGAATTAATTGGCTGGTTTTAACTTAAGCAGTCAGTTCAGTTATAAGAAAAGTGATAGATAATGCAATTTAAATTATTAACTGTGCATTTATCTCATAGAACTATGGGTGATTTTATTTTCTTCTTTTCTAAATCACACTGTGCATGTGTTATTTTTACAAAACAAAATCTTTTCAGAGTGACTGTAAAATTACATGTTAAATAATTTCTCTTGAAATTTACCGTGTTTACCAAAATCCATCCAATAAGACCTCACCATTTCTGGTCAGAGCTGCTCATGGGAATACACATAGAAAATTAGCTAGATCCTCTGTCCAGAAAGACATCAGGCCAGCAAAGGAAGACACCTATCAGGGTTTAAGAAACTGTGAATTATGGAGCAGGTCAGCCATGTTTGATAAGCTGACAAGGTCAGTTGAAGAATGAATGAAATTCTGGGGACAAGATAGCTGGAGGCAAAATGGAATTTGGAAGGGAAAAGAGGTATCAAGAAAATGAGTCTTAGAATTTTTTTTTTTTTTTTTGGACCAGGGGACCTTTCATTTATTCATTAACTCATTCATTTACTTGAAAATATTTACTGAATACCTTCTAATGTGCCAGTCTTTACACTGATAAATCAGAGGTATAAAAAGATCATTGCTCTTTCAGGACTTCCAGTGTGGTAGTGACAATAGATAGCAAATGTAGTAAGCATATAGTATTTTGGAAAGTAAAAAGTGCTCTGGGAAAAAAATGGAATATGCATGAGGATGCAAGGTAAGGTGGGTGGAAGAAGGATTATAATGTTAAGGTGCAGAGCAATAAAGGATTCAGCAAGTAAAAGGTCTTGAAGGGGACCAAGCTTTACCTAGAGGAAACAGTGAATGAAAACAATGACTTTACAAAAATGCATTGGGATTTGGAACGCTAGTTGACATCTGACCTGTGGAGTAGGACAAAAGGGGGACATTGAGTTCATGTCAGTGGATCTGCCCAATTTGGGCCTCTTAGCCTTTAAACTTGTCTCTTCCTATTTGTCTTTACAAAGATGAGATGAGCAAAGCAGTGGTGTTAATAGTTTCCAGAATATCATAGTAGGGAACTAAGGTTATTTTGTATAGACAAGCATCATCTAGCAAACTTTTTCTGCTGTGATCTAGGATAATATGTAACCCATGAGAGCTTTCCTAATGGAGCAAACGGATTTTAATTTTTATCCCTATTTTCTTCCCCGGCTATCAAATGCTCCTGAAAAATAGTTTTAGTATTTTAATTAATGCTTTACTTTAGGGTACACATGAATATGTTTGTGTGTGTCATATAAGCGGATGACAGAATCAAAAAGATTTCAAACTATATAGATAAATGAAGTCGTTAGGCCAATAACAGCAAGAAAGCCCTTTAGGGGGAAAACTTACGTTGTCAGTAACCCAGCATTTTATTATTAAAGTTTCCTATTTTGAAATTCAGTCTTGAAGTTCTGCAGAAAAGTGCAGAAAGGATATGTATTGATGGAATGAATGAATGAGAGTGGAGAGGGATATAAAAAAGGCTACAAACCCTCATGCATTATGAAGACTTAGCCATATATCCACTGTTGCTTTTTATTAGGAAAACTGAGCCTCCCAGAGGAGAAACATTATATAAATTGTACTGTTTAAAAATTGCTGTGTTCATTATGAGGAGCTTAATTATGGTCATCATTTACCAAAAAAAATCAAAGTCTTGTCAAGGAATTCATAATAATGAATGTTTCTCATTAAAAATTAATGAACAAGTGGCTTATTCTGAAGGTATAAAGTCTGTGGAATATCATTATTTTCCTTTCTTGTTTCAAAGAATTAATATTCATGCAAATTAGATCCAAATTACTACAGTTTAAGCGGTTACTTAGTACTACAGATTATGGATTTGTTTATGACCATAGAAGCCAATTATATTTGTCAGCATAGGCTAGATTATGCTGTGATAAACAAACCTTGAAATCTCAGTGGTTTAATAAGACAAAGGTTTCTTTCTTGCTCATCATGCAGAATGCAATGGAAGTCAGAATACCTCTCAAAGCAGCTCCCTTCCCTACAGTGACTCAGCAAACTGTCAGGCTTTCATTTTAAATCTCTGCCATTTCACAACCCCCAGGATCATCATGGAACAGAAAGGGAGAGGTAGAAGGTTGTTCATCAGCTCTTAAGTGCCTCAGCCTGAGGTAACACACATCACTGCTGTTCACAGCCCCATGCCACATGGTTTTGACTAGCACATCTGGGCTGTGTGGAGGAAGCAGACGAACATTCAGTGAATAATAATGTGCCTACAACAGCAAAAGCAAAACCAAAAGAAGAGATTGGTAAAAAGCACATTATCTACTAGGTACATTCTGCTAAGAGTTTCTGCATAACCCGGGGCCAAGGGAGAGGGCATAATATTCCAAAACACAGCCAAAAACATCTCTGTATGCTGAAAAATAATAAAGCAATACATGAATCCCTAAGTTAGGGATATAATTGTCCTTGCATCCCTGTGATCAGAAACATACTATCATAACTGCTCACAGTCCAAGAGGGATCAGAGCGTCAGTAAGCGAGACATCTGGTAAACCCATCTCTCGAAGGAAAATGCAAGGAGTTACTTCTTTGAGTGTGAGGTTATCAATGACACAGGCAAAGTCCCACTCTTTACATGGACGTACTGTATTCCGTTAACATCTGAGGAATGCTTTCTTGACCAGATTAACAAGGAAGACAGTGCTTTGGGAAGGAAAAACTCTTCACTCTGAAGTCTTGTTTGAGAACACACATACAATTTAACTTCACGTTCTTCTTCATCCCTAGGCTAAAATAGCAAATAAATGAAGGACTAAGTTAATTAAATGCATATTTTAACAGCATTTATCTGGCATTGATTGGCTGAGGCCACTTGCAGTAAAGTGTGGAATAGTTAATACAAGTGCTGGCCATCTCCTAAAGGAGGTGACCTCAAGGTTATATAATTGTAGCGGTAATTTATTTAGCTTAAAATGAATGTGTTCTCAATTAGGTTGGTAGGCATTATAATAACACAAGTGGGATTTATATTTGCTATGTCTTGGCTGTGAGGGTTTAGTTATTGGATTTGTTTGCCTATATTTAGTCCTCCCATTCAGGATCCTTCCCTCTCAATGGGGGGGGGGAGGAGTGGGGGTTCTGCCAGTGGGAACTGTTTCTGTTCCTCTCCCAGTACAGACCCATCAGCATCTTCAATTTGCCCATAAATCGGTGCTTAATATGAAAATATATCACTGCTGAGGCACTTCAGGATTTATTACGGGATTTGTGTTGTTGGAGTTCATGTTTTACACACACACCTTCTTTTCCTGTGCTCTGCTAGACCTCTGAGGCAGAAAAGCAATTGTCCATGATGCTCTACTCTCATATTTGAACTTCTGATTCTATTTGTCTAATAGGGGAACTGAAGCATCGTTATCATTCCTTGGTCAGATGTGGTAAAGAAATTTATAAATTTTTAAAGTTCTTTATTTATTTATTTTGAGAGAGAGAGAGAGAGAGAGCGCACGCACAAGTGAGGAGGGGCAGAAAGAGAGAGAGAGAATCCCAGGCAGGCTCCACACTGCCACCATGGAGCCCAGTGTGGGGCTTGAACTTACAAACCGTGAGATCATGACCTGAGATGAAATCAAGAGTCGTTCGCTTAACTGACTGAGCCACCCAGGCACCCCTAGAAAATTTTAAAGTCGACATCCGTTTGGCTGAGTCTTTACCAACCCTGGCCACCCAGGTCTCTGTGAATTTTTCGACCTTTGCATACACGCCAAGTGTGCCCCTTAGTAATTCTGTATGAACAAATGAAATGATCATTATTATCATTTTCGTTTATTTACAAGCTGGCAGAGATGAAGGGTTGGTCACTCACTGGGTCCCTCAGACGCTGGTTCTGGAAGCACAGGACTCAGCCAGTAGATGTCTCTGTTAGACTCATAATAGTGAATGCCCCCTCGGGAGGAGTGTAGCCTGCTTGAGAAATGTGTATTTTTGTCCAAAAATTGAAACAATCTAAAAAGGGAATCTGGTTGTCCTTGTGTTTCAGTTTAGGCTGTCAACTTCACAACGCAGTTTCTGTTTGGATCAACCAGTGAGGTGGGAGCGCCCACGCGTTCCCCTGATGGATAGAGGGTTCTCACCCATGACAGCCCTCCCCCTAAAATACAACCTTGTGCAAACCTTCCTTTTCCGGGGAACTGAAACTAACCCTCATCTCCTCGGAGACCATCTGCCTTGCAGTGAGGGCTTTCACTAGCCCAAATTTATGGTCTTTGGGATAACAGAGAGACTTTTTTTTTTGGTCACTTATGCAACAGACTCAGGTAAGCAGATCCAACATGTGAAATTGTTGGAGATGAAAACTGTCACCAAAGCAAGAAGGAAGTTGTAGAGATGTGTTCTGCAAAGCAGAGCGCTCTCTACCAACTCATTTTTGTTTGAGGTACTTCAGTGGTTTTGCAGCCCAAAGAAGAAGTTTCTCCGCGTATCTACCAACACAACGTTGGAGGACAGGAGGACTTTATATTTAAAGGTTGCGTAACCAAGTCTCAGTCACCATGATGCTGCTAGTCTCAGGAAACTCTGTCCAGTGGAAAGAAAACTGGACTGGGTGTGAGGAGATCTGCGTTCCTCTTTTTATGCTCTGTATGACGTCCAGTTGCTTAACCTTTCCGATCCCGTTTAGTTCTCTGTGGCATGGGGACAAGAAGAAGAACAAAGGAAGACACAGTTTTTGAAGGAAGTTTAAAAATTCTTGTCAGGATTGCCCCGAGGCATAAATAAGAGCTATAACCCTCCTGACTTACGCTCAATTGCTGCTTACTCTTTTCCCCCTCCTTCTTTTCTCATTGGTCTGGTCAATAGGAAGTCTAAGAATACTTTTTTAAAAAATTGATAAGGGGATCCAGTAGGTAAATCTCATATCAGAGATTTTTACGCACTGTGCTCTGTAACCCCCTCTTTATCCCTTTGAACATAGGACAGGTGTTCAGAGTCAGAAGAACGGCACAGATTAAGTGTCAGATTGTTCTTATCCTCTTTGATTTGAAAGCTATTGCTCAAGCTACATTTTTGTAGCTACTAAACTCTGATGGAGGAAGAGTGTCATTTGCACTAGCAAATATAATATGCCAGAAGAAAGCATGCTTAACTTCTCTGTCATCCAGACATTCATGGCTTTTTCATTGCCCCGTCCACTGGGAAAGTCCTTTAGGCTTGACCCTCTGCCCTCTGCTGATGGGCAAGTGCCATTCACATCCTGGTTCCTCCTGTCAGGGGATCACTCTACTGTCTGGGAGAAAGGTCTTCAAATGACTACCTCCAATGCTAATGGATAAATTGAATGCTAATCAGAACTTAAAGCATTAAGAGAATCCAAATGAGATTTTGCATGCTCAAAAGAGTGAGGGGAGTGTGGGCCAGAAAAAAAGGCCCCAAACAGAACTAATTTAACAGGTGGGGCTCAATTAATAACAGGAAAAATAGCTAGACAGTAGGTGAAGGAAGAAGGGGATGACATCTTAAGTACTGGGAATAATGAGAAAGAAGGCAGACAAACTTTTTGGAGGAAGTTGAAAAGCTCCCCCATACTTCACTTGTAAATAAGTGTCCTGAAATTGTGAGAGTATTCATACTAAACACAGATGTGCAGAGAAAAGAAAGATCCTTTGCTCCCCGAAGCTGCTATGACTTTCATGGGGAGGAAGGGGAAGAAAGAAGAACTGTTTAAAATCTGGTCCAAAATATTGCAGATTTTGACTCCGACTCCTTGAGATATGATAGCTGGCCAGTCTTCCAGAATGCCTCTCTTCTCCCTGACTCTGTCCTTCCCTGGCCTCTGATACAGGATTCCTTTGTTCTAGCAAAGAAGCCCCCCACTTTTGACCCAGCATCTCCTTCCTCTCCAAGGGCAAACCAGACTCATTAGCCCATCCAATAAAGCTCTGAAGGCCAGGCACGGTGGGACCCTGTCTGTGCACTGCCCACATTCCTCTCTCAGCTCTCAGATCTCCAGCTTGCAGAGTGACATCTGTCCTCCCTACTTTCTGAAGGTATATTTGAGCTGTAGTGAGGGACTTGCCCACCACAGAATGTAAATTGAGAGATAATTCAAAACATTATCTCTAGGGGGCGCCTGGTGGCTCAGTTGGTTAAGCGTCCGACTTCGCCTCAGGTCATAATCTCACAGTTTGTGAGTTCGAGCCCCACACCAGGCTCTCTGCTGTCAGTGCAGAGCCTGCTTTGATCCTCCGTCCCCCTCCTTCTCTGCCTCTCCCCCACTTGCATTCTGTCTCTCTCTCTCAAAAATAAATAAACATTTTTTAAAAAACATATCTATTTCAAAACCATGCAAATTAAATAGAAAGCTCTTTTAAAAATCCCTCTTTCAGCACTCCAGAGGGACTGGGGTCAAGTTTGTATCTTGTCCACATTTCAGACAATCAGCTTATAGCCAAGATCCTTCTACTTTCATTGTTTTAGGCTTGGGGCTCTTGAACAATAGATGGGAATGGGCTCATCTTATATAGAAACATATCTTTCTCTTCAGCAATGATAGGAATGCTACATAAAATTGAAACTTCACACAATTAGGATAGCGCCAAACATTTGAATCCATTTCATGCTGAAGATTTTTCCCAATATCCAATTTGCAATGCTCACAGGCCAAATGGAAACACTGCACAAAGATTGTAATTGCGACTGTAGCCTCTCAGAGAATCATAACGCTTTTTTGAGAGAGAAGTATCTAGAAGAGAGAAACACTGGGACAGATACAGCTTGGAAACACATATGCTTTTAGTCTGTAAGCGCTCTGATGAACAGAGTTCGTGAAGTTTTACTCTGAACATGAAGGCTTTACTCAGAAGGTGAGGCGGGCTGGCCTTGTCTTGCAGCTGTTTTAGAAGAGCCTGGGATTAATTTTAATTTTAATAACTTCATTGGCATGACAGGGCAGCCGTGTTTTGTGAAAGTCAATATAACATGAACCTCTGTGTGGGGATTGGTTACACAGCCTCTTTCCTTTTGCTCTCCTCTGTGAGCGTGTCTGACTATGAGACTGCCAAGGTCAGGGCTAACACTTTTGTCCCTACCTCTTTACCCCTCCCATCTAATTTTCTACAATAAGTGGTGTTTGGAAAAGATGAAGGATTTAAGGAAATATGCTGCTTTTAAATCTCTCTAAGTCCTTGGATTTTTGCCAGTATATTTCTATACTGTGGTCAGTGAGCCCAAAATGGATAAATAAATCTACAGAAAGTTTGTGAATTGGCTAGTTAAAAAAAACAATCTAGGATATTTGTGAAATGTTCCCTTTCTGGCATGGCTAGTATGAATATTTCTTCATTTACGGCCATTGTCAATTTGAGGACCTTTTATAGTCATGCCAAGACTGAAACTCGAGTTGATGTAGGAAAAAAAAACATCAAGAAGTATATACCATTCATATACAGGGTGTCTGTAAAAATACAGAAACATAAGTAAACACATGTCATGCCACCAATGACATCTCCAATCTTTAAGAGCAATAAAATAGTATGGACTAATATTAACATATCTTTACTAATGTCAGCAAATCTAATAATGTTGGTATTGATATTGGCATAGATATCTTTTTTCACCTATGTTCTAGACTTTATGGATACACTGTACAATATGATCCCACATTTGTTTTGTAATGTGTGCATATATGTGTGCATATTTAAGACACCAGAAAATTACACACCCAGATTTTAACAGTGGTGTTCTCTGTGAGGGAAGGTTATATATCATTTTAATTTTCTTCCTTGTTTCTGATTGTTCCAATATTTCTAATATTAGCATGTGTTACTTTTGAGTTGAAAAAAAATTTTAAATAAAACACAATAGAATAAACTGTGTGTCTACACGTCCACTGTACAACGTAGTAGATGAATTCTACCATGGACACATTCAGCTACTTGGAATCATGGCCGTGAGGCCACACTTTGAAGATAAATGATATGTCTTAAGACTCTAGGGAGGAAAGAAGTGAAGGGAAAGAGGAGTAACAAGAAGTACCAGAAGGTCCAAATGCATTTATAATACTCTCAATGTGATCATTTTCTCCCGTAGAAGTTCCTAGGAGAAAGACAGATTATGATAGAGTGGTTCCTTCATCTTCGATTTCTTTTCTTTTATTTGACCAAACCACCAAAAGCATTCTGGAAATACAAGTAAAGCTCCATCAGCAACTACCTGTTGAACTGACACATTACATAAAATTTGCTCTTGAGAGGTTAAAAGAAAGAGTGAAATATATGTAAATATTCCTATGCTGTTTATTTTTAAATACGAAGGTGGTTTTAATTCATGTGGTCACAGAAACAAATGTTTGGGGGCGCCTGGGTGGCTCAGTCAGTTAAGCATCCGACTCTTGATTTTGGCTCAGGTCATGATCTCATGATTAGTGAGTTTGAGCCCCAGGTCAATTCTCTCTCTTCCTCTCTGACCCTCCCTCACTTGCTCTCTCTCACTCTCTCTCGAAATAAATAAACCTTGAGAACAAATAAATAAACTAGTAAAAACCACAAATATTTGCTTAGATTTGTGAGAATAGATTCAAGAGACTATCCTAGTGCTAGTCTACCGTGAATTCCTGGAGAGCTTTCCTGTAGTCCCAGCGTGCGCATGTAGAATTATTACTATAATCTACGACAATGGTTGGTTCCAAGTTCCCCTGTGATAAGATAGACTGAATTGGGCAGTCTAAGAACTTTGGAAAGAGCTTTATCATGAAACTGAATATGCCAACTGGTTTTTATATAGCTCAGACCTCTTATAGATTGTTTTCTCTGACACAGCGTCTCTAGCCTTATAAAACTTCTCGTATGTTTAACCTGTACATAAGAAACTCACAAGACGAAAGCCCAATCCTGCCGAGGTAGCAATTGCTTTCCCTGGAAGGAAGACCACGTGTTCCCATAAACCTTAAAGACAGAACCTAACTTAACTTTTCTCTCATGGAATATTTCTAATGCTTAAGCGTCCAACATGACCCAAGCACATTTAAGGTACATTTGTAAGCTGTTCAAGAACAAAACAGAAAATAGGCAGGGATTGAATGCTTCTGGCCACTGCATCAGAGAACACTGGCTTCACGTCTCATAGGCATACCTTTCTCTTGCCTTTGAGAAAATGACATGTAGGCCATTGGAAGGAAAGAGTTTTCATTCTGTAGACACTGGGACCAGCAGATAATCTCTACCCCCAGGAGAAAAAATAACTACTACTCCGTAGACGACACCACACGCCTTCACTGAGCCACATCTGACTTATAAGAACTCTGCAGAGCACTTTGGTTGGAATGACTGTGTCACTGGCTGTTTAAGTACATTTTTAATAAAAATTCTTCTGCCTTGATCAATCCATGCTCTTCAATTTAGAGCTGAGATTAATTCTCCAAGACACATGATGGTACAGTATTAACACTTGAAATCATCTCAGAACTGCTTGCTTTCATATTTGGCATAACTATTGTACCACCTTGGAAACTGCTTCTATTGACCTTTAGATTAAAAATATGTTGGATTATCGTGATTGACACTTTTAAAATGACTCATTCTTGCCAAACACAGCATAACAACTTTTAAACATCCCCTTTTCTTTGCAACTGCCTCCACTTTCATTATTCGAAACATGGCTGTATTCTACACCACCTCTCTTTGCCTAACATGTTTTTTTTTTTCTTTCTTTTTTTTTTTTTTTTCAGAGTTCGAGAAGATTTACATTTGGAGCTAAATGTTTCAGTGATTGCTCTGTTGGGTTTCATTATACCAGTGTAGTTAATCAAAGCAAGTCTGGCCTTGCTACCATGATTCATTGTATGGTTTTTTGAACTTAATCATTTACACAGAATGAATATACACATTATCACCAGGGCTGGATTTCTTTAACAGCCTGCACGACACAGTATTGTAATGCCTTTGTCAACTGCTGGGTCCCAAGAACGTCACAGTTGCTAGGGTTTTTGTTAAGACATTTCATTGATGGGCTTTCGATTAGGAAAAAAGCAAATAGGAAGCCCCTGGTTGGAGCTACACAGAGCAGAGGAAATGCAGAGTGAGTTGGCTCAACTCCAAGTTGGGCTACCTGGAAATCCTCTGGTTAGGACATAATGTTTCTTTTCATGGTGTGTGTGGTCTTCACAATCATAATTAACAAGTAACCTTTCTTCTTCCTCATCCCTAAGTCCATCATAAACTATTGGCTCTTGGCATCTGGGTAGGCTTTGGCAGATCCCAGATGTGGGGACGGCCTGAGAGAATTACTGGGATTGTTGTTTTGAAACTGAAAAAGCTAATTGCGTAAGTATTAACACCTGTGAGCTGGGTCTAACAAGTCCAGTCTCTGTATTTAACAATTCAAGTCCAGCGATGCTCCTCTTGACACCCTGTTCCTCCACAAAAAAGCCGATTCACGTCTAGCCAGAAAAGGTGCAAGGCGGGGTTCCATTCCAGCCTCATGGAGGTCAGTTGTCAGTTGTTCAAGAATCTTAAAAACTGTTTGCTAAGCACAGCCATTATTAAAAATCGAAGCATATAAACTTTTAGTGAAATCAGTTATATATTTTAAAAGGTAATAAATACTCAAAACTCATCACTTCCGATGTATTTTGCCAGATTGTACTGTTCTCTATGCCCTTGAGGTTATCTGTGTCTAGTGTATCTTGTATGATGGAGACAGGATATAAGAACACATGGCTGCACATCTTTCCCCAACTTCACGTTCAGCGATGTCACATCAGTAACCTGAAATCAGCCATAATGAGAGTATTTGCACCACGAAAATCACAAATGCTATAAACCAGGACTTGACCTGCTGTTTCGCCTCTTCCTCGCATAGGGAGGAGGTACTATTTTATTTTGCCTATCAGAAAACTTTAGGAAGTCGGAGAAAATTGCACTAGGTAACCTGGCCAGAAGATTCCACTGCAGCTGTTTTCTGACCTCAAAATCCATTCTCAGTCTTGTGTTCTATACCTCTCCCTCGAGTGGAACTTGAACCTACCACTGTCCTGATAGACTCATAAAAACTACTAGAGGCAGGGCACTTGGGTGGCTCAGTCAGTTCAGCATCTGACTTCAGCTCAGGTCATGCTCTCTCAGTTCGTGGGTTCGAACCCCTCATCAGGCTCTGTGCTGACAGCTCGGAGCCTGGAGCCTGCCTCAGATTCTGTGTCTCCCTCTCTCTCTTCCCCTCCCCCGCTTGTGGTCTGTCTCTCTTTCTCTCAAAAATCAATAAACATTAAAAAAAAAAAAAAAACAACCTAGTAGGACCATTAACTAGTGTTTGGTTGGTGTATTTGCTGTGCTCCTTAAGTTAGTTACAACTTAAGCACATTAAGGTTTAAACCTTTTTTTTTTTTTTTTTTAAATCAGAGAGCCAGTTGTTACCCATTTACCGACATATCACTATCCAGGGTTGGAGGTCCAATTTAAACAAATCTACCCCCAGGAATAACCAGACCGTTACAGCAATCCTGTCACTGGACTTTCATATCCTCACTACCTCTCTTCCACACCATCTCCTAACCCCAGAAAACACTGAAAGGGACTCCTAGAAATCATTTTTTTTTCCTGTTCATTAGAAAAATATATATCCTAATTACTAGAGTTTACCAATTGTCAAAACTCTCACTGGTCTTCAGCCTTTCTTCGGGACTCACCATCTCTACCACCCATTTTGTTTACTGGCATCGGCCAAGATGGTCCCATCTGGTTTCAACAAGGAAGCAAGATGAAGGTGATAGAAATGAGAAACTGAGTCAGTTACACAGGCATACAAGGAGAGGCTGGGTTTAATGGGCTCTGAAAGAATCAGGCACGGGACTACCTGTGCCTATCCTCTCTATGCCATTATGATCTGCTTTCTATGGAGAAAACACCCTCTCAGTGGGAAACCCAGGGTATATTATCAACCAAGTACTCTCTTGCTGATGTAGGGTGAAGGAATTGAATGGAGTGCTGGCTGAGAAACAGAGACTGCAAGTCTGATAAAATCATATGGGGCCCACCCACTTCTGTTTCAGATTTTCTCAGCATTATTTGCTAGCACACTCACAAAAGAAGTATTAAGTCCATCTTTGTGCCTTGTATTCAAATGTTGTGTGGGAGCAAGGCTGAAATGTGCACGTGTCCTATTGGTGGAACTTCTCTAATGGGCTATTTTATCCTCACCCCCACCCCAAAGCTCTTTAAATAGTGACCCCAAAACCTGACCTCCTGACACATTTCAGTCTTTTCTTTGGTTATTGGTACCATATGCAGTAAGAATTACCTTCGGCTTTACCATTGACCCTGGGAGTCAAGCCTTTCTCACAACTTTATCCACTATGGCATAAAAATTGTTTCTTCAAAACTATTAGTCACAGTGAATACTTTCCTCATGTGTACCATCGTCAACATCATTGCCTGTTGGGAAACTTCTGATGGGATGCAACTGACAAGTTTCTGCCTCACTCCTGACTCAAAGAAGCCCTTGGTAGCTCATAATGGAAATTTTTTGGTGTGTCATAATTAGATCTAAATCACACTCGAACTTTCCAAGAAGATTTGTTCCCAAATGAAGGAAGGAAGGAAGGAAGGAAGGAAGGAAGGAGAAGGAAGAAAGGAAGGAGAAAGGAAGGAAGGAAGGAGAAAGGAAGGAAGGAAGGAAGGAAGGGGAAAGAAAGAAAGAAAGAAAGAAGAAAAAAGTAATAGCAAAATTCCTTAGGTGATTACAAAACTTTTTTTAAGTTTATTTATTTTGAGAGAGAGAGAGAGAGAGAGAGAGAGAATGGGGGAAGGGCAGAGAGAGAGGAAGAGAGAAAATCCCAAGCAGGCTTTTTGAGGAGCCTGACATGGGGCTCAAACTCACAGACCATGAGATCATGACCTGAGCCAAAATTAAGAATCAGACACTTAACCAGCTGAGCCACCCAGGTGTCCCAGTAGTTACAAAACTTCTATGCAAAGATACCAAGGAGAGAAGGTAACAGGATTCACTTAACTGGAACGCCTAAAAATCAAAAACTGAAGAGAGCTTATCACAAAATTATTGTCAATTGTTGGGATTCCTTTCATTCTCTTAGTAAAAATGCACTATAGCCCTTGTTTTTTCCTAGACATGCATACATTTTCCTCCTCAGTTGGACTAAGAATAAAGTATTTTGCAAATAGCAGTTGCTCCCAAACACTAGTCCACTGGCTGACTTCAAAAGCTGTGGGATTCTACAAATTGACCCATTAAGCAGCTGCTCCCACCTAAAAGTTACTCCTATTACCACTAAAATGCATGATTAGACTTCACATAGACTCGGTAATGATGCTCTCACCTAGTGTTCAAGTCCTATCTGTCAAAATTCCAATCAGGTAACAAGATGCTGGGAACATAGCTGGTGAGATGCCTGAAGGTTGGCTTTCCATGCTATTCCATGCTATGTTATTAAGGAAGGCTTCTAGCTAACTTACCTTAAGGTTAAACCGAAAGAAAAAACAAGCATTAATCACATACAGTAAAACTTTAGGGTGAAAAAAAACTAACAACGTACTTTAAAGCAACTCATTTTTGTCAAATGAGCAATGACTATTCTGGAGTTTGGTTTTAGACTGCTGGTATATGTTCTGCAACTTTGGCCAAGTCACTTTAACTCACCCGTTTGTGAAAATGGGAAAACAAGACTGTCTTAGTCTACTCAGGCTTCTAGAACAAAATACTATATGTGACATACGTGCTGTGACAAAATGCCAAGGTGACTTACAAACAACAGAGATTTATTTTTCATGGCTCTAGGGCCTGGAAGTCCAAGAGCAGGTGCTGGTAGGAACCGGTTCCTTGTTCATAGCTGGCCATCGTTTTGGCATGTCCTCACATGGCAGAAGGGGTGAGGGGTTTCTGGAGTCTTTTTTATAAAGGCACTAATCCCATTCATGAGGGTTCCACCATTAAACCCCCTGACCTCCCAAAGGTCCCGCTTCCCAACACCATCACACGGGGGATTAGGTTTCAGCATATGAATTTGAGGGCAATACATTCGGTGTCCAGCAAATGCATCGTTGGAAATGTTTCCCTGGAGTTCCAGCAAATGATAATTCTGGCATAGGTATCTGCAAGTGCTCAGAAGGCTGTCTAGGGCAATACTTCTGCATCTCTGGCACAATGGCAGGGTGGGGTGGGGGATAAAGAAGTCGGTCTAAAGGAGAGAGATGCAGCTGCCGTGAGCCTTCTTAGCACAAAGCAGGATTCTGTCCTCTTGAGTCTGTGAAACACTCAAATTCGCTGAAAGCAGAGAGGAGGAGGACTATATATATATTTATATATTGATCTGCATGCTGAGGTTTCAAATGTGATTCATTATGTACCATTTCCTTTACCCTAATCCATCTGCTAAGGTTCTCTTCTGCTGTGCAGAAGGAATTTGAAAAAGACATGCGACTTTAACTGGGAAGAGAGTAACAGCATGACATAGTTAGAACCACCTGCACTAAAAAAGATTCAAGATGGTATTTGTCAAATATTGGAAGATGTGTGTCTGCTAGCTGAGGGATAACGGGATGTTTTCAGAGACTGTTTTAAAGTTCTATGGCCAAGAAAAAAAAAAAGGCTACATTTGCTTCTCATAATAGTGGTTATCATTTCTCTTGTGAAATGTTTATCTACTGGTGATCTCACTATGGCTTCCTTTGGATTGTCTTCTTGTTTTATTTTCTCTCACTAGAAAAAGCAAACATCTTGGTTCCTGTCTCTTTCTATTATAAGTACCTAGCATGTGCAAAGTTAAAACAAAGACTGCACATTTCCAAGGAACTGGATAAGTACACTCAAGTGGATCCTAATGGAAACTCCGTGCTGTGGGCATTTGGTTACACATGCTTGTTGATTCTGTAAGAAGTGGAGGAGAAATGGATCAAGAAGAGGGTGAGGGTGAGAGAAGAGGTAATAGAATAAACACTTGGGATATAGCTCCTAGGCAGGAGTGAATAAAGCACTACTCTTCAGCTCAACTTAGAACACATAGACAATGCTTTATGTACCTGTCATACTAAATTTCATGTGTTGAAATCAGCCGATAATTCAGGGATTCGCAAAGTTATGTATCATACCTCTATGGGTATTTAAATTGTAGTCTACTGACTTGCTGATTATCCACACATACTGGAAGGTATTAACTTCATCAAAGTGTGGTTTTGAGCTTGACTAAGGTATTTATTACCACTGCATATTTTCCTTTATTTCAGAGTCTAAAAGAAATTTTTTATCATAAAACTAATATAACCACATTATGAAAAATTTGGACAGGAGGCAAAATGAGAACCAAAAAGTACCTAAGACATAACCTCATGACCATCTTAAAAATGTTGGTGTGTGGCCTTTTTTGCCTTTCTGTTCTTTAATTCTTCTTTGATTTTTATGTTATAACCATTCATATAAATATTACATATTTATATATATACTTCTATATATATATTTATATTTATACAAATTTTATATATATACAAATTTTCTGTCCTATCTTTTCTCCATAAAATTATATTTTCATCATTCTCATATACTGTGCTTTAAAAAATAAAATTAAATAGCTGCATATTATTTGAGAATGGATTATAATTTATTTAACCTGGCATTAAGTCCACATTATTATATGTATTTAAAAAAACTGGGATCTAGAAATAAACAGATTGGAATACACCTCGTTGGAAAAGGTTAAAGATGTTACCTTATAACATCTCCTGTATACTATTATGTTCTGTGAGGCTCCAGGAGGGGAGCTTAGTGTGCTCATCTCTCCAACTTAATTAAACATCAAACCGTTTTCACCATGGAGCATTGCACAACATTGGTGTTCCCTAGAGCACACTTTGGAAAACAGTGGTTTAACCATCCCATTATTGTCAGATAGGTAGGTTGTAAGATCTTTCATTATAATAAATAATTAAGAATTTAACATCATATGCAAATAGATTTTGCAATATTTAGAATTGGGTGTTTTCTTTTTTTTGAGGTTAAGTTCCCAGAAGTTAAAACAAAATAAAACAAATGGAAAAGTTCGTAGAGTTTTAAGGTCTTTGATACGTATTGCCAAATTTGCTTTCCAATTGCTTCACTGGTATGTTAAATATTTTTTTGGCAAACATGACACTGTTCCATAGAGTCGGTTGTGATACTTTGGATAGTCACTACTGCTCTAGGATTTGAGTGTGGCTGAGACAACCAACCAATATACAATCAGCAGTATAGTTCTACACTATGCTGTGTGCACATACTATTAGTCTCCTGAAGTATATGCCCTGTGAGACTTACTGATTTCATGAGCTGCAAAGTGAGTCACCTACTTCTCACTATCATACCCTTAGATTACAGGCAGAGATTATTTTCTGCCATTTATAAGGAGACTGAAGATTGTGTTGTGTTTTTGAGATACCTAGAAAGTTGCTGATGCAGGGGCATGCTCAGTAAATATTTATTGAGTGAATGATTAAATGCATGAATGCATACCCGTAAAATGTTTCCTTCTGACCAGCTCTCTTGAGATACCCCCCATTTCACCCATTACCCCCTTACCACTGTCTTCACCATACAGCCCTTAGGCAAAGCTCTAAAGCACAGATGATCCAGGTTTGCACAGAACTTAAATATGGTAGACCAAAAGTGGTTGAGGTTCTTTTACAATTGCTCGCTGGAAGGATGATGGATACAAGCAGCAGGCCTTGGGCATTTCGAGCCATTTGCTGGCTGTGTGACCTCTTCAGCAAAGCTTAGACCTCTCTGAGCTTCAGTGTTTTCATATACAAAATAAAGTTGATAATACCCTTCCCCGGGTGTCTCGAGGCTCAAATAGATACAAAAGCACTTTGAAAAGTTAATACCTCATTGAAAAATGAGGTGTAATTATTATTTTTACCTACTCTACAGTACGCATCCCAAACAGTGAGAAGATCTGGAAAACGGTGTGCTAGGAGTTTGTAAATTAAAGAGAAAATATAACGGTTTTATCCTAGACTTGTCCCTGATACTAGTTTTATTGGGTTTTAATGTGACGTGATCTTGTGAAATGCTTTGAAACCTGATTAAAAAGCAACATGAGTAAAGGTGAAGAAGAAATACCAGCAGTGTTGCAGACCTAAATAATAAATTAATGAAGATGCAGTGGTAATTATATGTAATTAGAGTAGACACTTGACATTCATGAGGGATACAGACTGAGACCTTTGGAATCTCCCAATTTGTGAATTCAGAAATATTAATACAGGCATTCTTTTGAGAGTCACACATTTCTTGGATATATCTTCATATCAAATCACTATTCCAAACCTTGAAGTTTAGATCTTGTTCAGTCAGTAATTTTAACAGTGGCTGGCACGTTTTTTCTGATCAGTTTCATGAATCTAATTTGCTGGTTTCCATATAGAATTTATGATGGTCTTGTTTACCTCATTTACTTATGTCACTGCCAAATCAATATTGCACTTAATTGTTTTCCTAAAACTCCTAGTTGTGCACAAGAGCCCATTATTCCTTTTCTTTTTCTTTTTTCTTTCCCCTCCTCTCCTCTCCTCTCCTCTCCTCTCCTCTCCTCTCCTCTCCTTCCTTCCTCCTTTCCTCCCTTCCTCCCCTTTCCTTCCTCCTTCTCTCTCTCTTCTTTTTTTTAAACCACTACAAACCTGAGACCTGTTAAGAGCACTAGACATACAGCAAGTGTGCTCAATAAATATTTGCTTAACACTTTCTTATATTTCTTCACTTCCAGGTCAGTACCAAGGGTTGGTTTTTTGGTAAGGATAATTTTTGCACAAAGAAACAAGGAATATTTGTTTGCTTTGCTTTGCTTTACTCATTTCATGAAATTACTGTATGCACTCCCACCCCTGACATTTTGGGGTTTTTTTCCACCTAGAAGTCCTAATAGAATAACATTCCTTGGCCTTTCTCTTTTACTCTAGAGTGGTGATTCTCCACAAGAGGTGATTTGGCCTTGGCAGTGTCTAGAGACATTTGTCACCGGTGGGGTAGGAGGGATGCAACAGGCATCTAGTGGGTAGAGACCAGAGATGCTCCTAAACGTCTTATGGTACACAGGACAGCCCCTTACAACAAAGAATTATCTGACCCAAAATGTCAATGGTGTCAATATGAGAAACCCTGATCTAGGATGAGAAAGAGTCATGTGAAGTAGAAGTTGTTGAGGATTCTTAAACCAATCCCATGCCCTTTTTTTCCCCCTTCTCTTTGTGCTTACAAAGAACACAAATTTCCATCTGTTTGCACTATTTCATGGGATACAATTAGTGGGGCAGGATCTGCCACCAACAGTGTAGTACCTGAAGTCTGGGGAGTAATAGCAAACCCATATATCTACATTCCCTAAAGTCAGTTTGGGCGGGGAGGGGTGGGGGGGTGTGGGGGGGAAGATTTTAATATCCCTCTGCTTGAGTCCTGAATCTCTCTCTCAGTCCATTCTAAACTTGGGTAGGAAAGATTACCATTTGGGGGGCTCCCTCAAGCTCCAACATTGTATATAGTGAAGACAGCATGAGATATAGATGCTTAATGGCCAGCTGGGTTTACTGACTAGCTATGGCTTCTCCCTCCTTATACCAGCTCTGCTTAAAAAAACAAAAAAACAAAAACAAAAAAAACAGTAGAAATGATGATGGTTGAAGCAGTAGATGTTAAAGGTGTGACAGTTGGGAAGATTAAGTCCTACAGAGGCAGGGAAATTGAAGAGTTCATTTATTGATAGATGGAAGAATGACTATGAATGGAGAGAACACATGGTACCCATTTGGGATATGCCCACTAATATGTCTGTCCCCAACTTGGATGCTAGAATGGACAAGTGTTATTTCTGTTTATCCAAAATACATCCTTTCAAGACAGAACCTACTTTGTCCTTGGGGGATAATCTTTCTTCCACTCCTGGTCCATGTGGTCCAATGCCATACCTGACTCCAGGGACAAGCATGAATATGGTCCGTGAGTACCTTGATGCCCTTAGGCCTCAGTACTGACCAGTGAACAGATCGGCAATAGGCACATGTCCCAATCAGAGCCAAACCAATGCCAGGATTTTGCTAGAAGAAACAGGAAATAGATACATTTTATTCCTGCTGGACTTGGGGCTATGAGTTTGTTAGCCTAAGCTGCCATTAACAGGATGCATGAAGTAGAAACCAACATACAGAATACAACCAACTGAGAACTAGAAAGAATCTAGAACCTCATGCTATCATTTGTTGATCACTGAGATGAAATTGTGCCTAAATCTTGGATTCCTCACTTACATGAACCAGTAAGTTCCACCTTACTACCTTTAAAAAACAACTTTACAATATAAAGAGTCTTAAGTAACAGCGACACCAGTTGTGGACTCACCGTCTCAATGTCCCTAAATATGATAACTCCTCCTAAATCTGGAGGCATACATTCTGCCCACTGTCTTTGCATTTTTACATTATAACCATTTGAATAAATATCACATATTTATATATATAAATTTCACATATATTCATATTTATACAAGTGTTATATATATACATATATAAAGGTATATTTTATAATAATGGAAAATTACATACTCTTGATTTCCCTTAATTTCATTCATTCAACTGCTTTGGTCACATTTGAACATACTTCCTACTAGTCGCTAGAACACTCTGACAGCCATGGGTAAAATGATGCCATGAACCAGGTTATAGGTGAAACACACTGTTTCTTGGCATTTATCTGACCAAACCCTGAAAAAACCCCACCAAATGCTATTCTACAATAATAACTAAAATAACAACAAAACTCCTGTTATTAGCACCTACATTGATTAGTACTTTGCCACATTTCAGATACTATGCTGTTTTTTTGTATTATCTCATTTAATGCACTCACCAATCCTGTAATAGAATCTTGATTTTTCTACTTTACAGAGGACGAATGAATTAGGGACAGAGAGAGGTTCAACAATTTAGAGGAAGTTGCAAAGCTAGCAGTAAGTGGCAGTATTGACAATCAGATCAGACTCCAGACCCTGGGACCCTAACAATTGTTCTCTCCTATTTCTCAAGAGTACTCACTGGTGAGTACCTTTATAGCAAGGTTTTATACTGATCACAAATGGGAATCAGTGGTAGGCTTCTTACTCATTTTTCCCAGGAAATTCATTAATAAAGTGATCCTTTTCTGGCATCTACCGAGAACAATTTTACCATAAAATATTGACAGGTAAAAATAAAGCAGAAGATATGATGCCTGCACGAAAGACACAGACCGGGATGGCTTTTGCCATTACCAGTCTCTAACATTAGTCAATTATTTACCTCTCTCAGTCTGTTTCCTCCACTGCAAATAGAAGAGGGTGATTAAAGCATAATGATATCATTGGGGTGCCTGAGTGGCTCAGTCGATTAAGCATCCAACTTCGGCTCAAGTCATGATCTCACGGTTTGTGTGTTTGAGCCCCATGTCAGGCTCTGTGCTGACCGCTCAGAGCCTGGAGTCTGCTTTGGATTCTGTGTCTTCCTCTCTCTCTGCCCCTCCCCCGTCCACACTCTGTCTCTCTCTCCTTCAAAAATGTAAATGATAAAACAACATAAAATGATAAAAACATTAAAAATAATGTAATGATATCCTTGATTGAGGGCCTGCTATGTGCTAGGCATTATTCTGGCCTTTTACATCCATTGTCTCTAAGCAATCATTCACAATGAAGTTTTGGGGTAATGGGGATTTTGGGGGGTCTGGAGCCAACGGCCGAGAAAGAATTCCTGAAGACATCTTTGGTGCAAAAAGGTGATTTTATTAAAGCATGGGGACAGGACCCATGGCAGGAAGAGCTGCATGGGGTTGGGATGGGTAACTCATTATATACCCTCAGGTTGGGAGGGGGTCAGGGATAGAGTAAGTCTCTAAGGAATTTTGGAAGCAAGGTTTCCAGGACCTTCAGGGGCTAGCTGTTGCTAGGGAAACGCCACTTACCATTTAATAAAACCTCAATCATGAGACACCTCAGATGCATATCGGGGGGGGGGGGCATAAGCTTGGAGCATGATTGCCAGCATATATCTTGGGTGGTTGAGATAAAGGAAGTAGACTTAAAGGATCCTCGAGGTTGGGATCATGTTAAGCTAAGGTTCTCTTTTGCCCCTAGCCAAGCGGCATACAGGCAGCTGAGCTCCTAGAGGGAGGTCACTCTCGGTCTCAAGGACTTGTCAGTAAGGGCTTCAATTTCTCATTTACCTTAGTTTCCCATGTTACCATGGCAAGCACTTAAACCCCTTTCCTTTGTCCTTGGGTAGCCAAGAGTGTCCAAGGAACATCACACAGATTCCACCTGGGGCGGGGGGAGGGGGGGGAGGTGCCAGCCTGTATCTTGCCCTCAGCTTGCCCCACACTCCCCCATCAATTCATGCCTTTTTAGGTCTAAACCTTCTGCGATGGCAGGCTGTCTATGAATTAAAATGTTTTTGAAAGGGACGCGTGAGAAGACAAAAATGCGATGGCTTGCAAGAGTTGGATTAAAAATTCCAAATAATACAGTCTCCCAAAAGTCCATTTTTACTTTTATTCTTGACAGGGCAGCATTGTTTGCACTTGGCTAGCACACACACTGCCGCCATTATCCTTGTTCCAGGGCAGCGACCGCTGGATTTGGTGTGAATAAGAAATGAAACGCTCACAGCTGAGCTCTTGGTGGCCTGCTTAACCTTTTGGCTGAGTCCTCTTGCCCTGCTGACGCCCAAATGGACACGTGAGAAGCCGGAGCATTTTGTTACTATGCAGGAGTTTTCTCCCAGGGCCACAAAAGGCCTCCGTGACTCAAAGAAAATTAGGTTCCTCAGCAGTAAACTGCCCTTGCGAGGGGGGGGGGGGGGCGGGGGGTGCTGGAAGGAAGAGAAATTCCAGAAGAAGGAAGGAGAAAGGGAAGAAGGAATTCCAACTACTTCTCTCCATCTTAATTGACCACAAGGAGAGCAGTAAATGACAATTACGTCTTTCAGATGCGTGACTGCCCAGAGTCCTCTTCCAGCGGGTTTCCTCAGTTTGTATTTATTTTTATTTAAATATCCTGGGACAGGCACATTATTATCTGCTGCGGACATCTTTAGTAAACAGGGAGCTTAGGCATGTTTGCATTGTTCTGGCTTGTAGAGTTGTTGACCTGATTGGATCATGCACCAGCTTTGATCACATAAAAATGAAAGCAGTTTTTACTGCAAATTGCGCTGGAATGATTTGAAAACTAAACAAACCAAAAGGACATGTTCTATTTATTCTTTATTACTTACACATTTAAAAGAACACACAGGCCTCCCTTCTTGCACTCCCCAAAATGTGAATGTGTTTAGAATGTACTGTTTAACCGCCTTCTCTTTGAAGGTTCTAGGCAAAATTCTCTGGAGGGTGCTTCTGAGAAAGGAGCTATGGGCTGGCAATTTGGGTTTGAGAAGGCACCCTTTGTGTTGTTGTTCTTTTTTGTTTGTTGGTTTTCTCACTAGACTCTTCCCCACAGCTCTGTTGGACAGACCCAGGAGTTGTTGTCTGGACCCCAGCACTTACTGGCCATATAAACTTGGACACCACAGTGGAGCTGTCCCAGTGTCGCTGTACAATGTGTGTACAATGGGTCTACGATGGGGATAGTCGCTTAGTCTTATTGAAATGATTGAATTAAAGCGTATGATTGGTATTCAAGGAAAGGTGGCGACTATTTTTAATTTTGGTGTTGTTTTTCATTTACAAATGAGGAAATGGGATCCCAAGGAAATGAAATGACCTGTTCAGGTACTCACAGCTTACAAGTAGTAGAAATGAACCTATTCTTCTGCCTTAAAATTCACCTCTTCCTATTTTCCTCCCCTAGTATCAACAATCTAAGTAAAAGCCCTGCGCTTGTTACGCACATGCCCCTTTCAGATGAATCTATCCCTTGTTACCCCTAATAAGTTGTCAGCCCAAAGTTTCCTAGTACAAAGACATTCCAAAGCTGCCATTTCTCTATCTTATTTTTTTTTTCTTAAAATGCCCCCTAATTAAAGGATACTATTAGGAAAATGAATTGAGAGCCAATGGTTTTAAAACCACTATTTGCATAATGATGTGTCTGTTGCTCTCATTGCCTTTTCTTGCCTTTTTGATCAACAGCCATGATAGCCTTATCTTCTCAATGCTACAGTCATGAGGTTATTAAAAGGGACCAAATACCCTAACAGCCTTGTACCTTTGATTTTCTGCCATACTCTCCAAGTTAATGAGTAAGAGGGTCAAGGGAATTTATTCCTGTGCTTTAGGAAATCCACAAACAATATTAAAAGAGAAGTTGGTGGCAGATTAAGAAACTTTTAATAACCTTGTGCAAACCTTCCAGACACTCATTACTCAGCTGCAGTTAGCTCGTATTGGTGATTGAAATATGCAATTTCAAAATATGCTGTAGGAGCTAGAAGACACCCAGCGGCAGACAGAGAAGTAGTTTAGGCAAGAAGAAAGAGGTCTCAGGGCCAAGGAGTTCAGTGGAAGAGTGAGCTCTTTTATGTTGCTGTATTTTTTAACTAGAACAACCACAGAAGAAGGAATGTTGGAAGCCTTGGAGGGTTTTGTATGCACACCATTTTGGAAAACCACTAAGGACCACTGATTGATTTATGTGAGGCACGTATACTTTGGTTGAAAGAGAACACCGTATTCTCTTTCCTCTCTCCCTTTCTCTCTGTTTCGTAAGGTGCTATTTTTCCGGGCAAGCGAGTAGCTTCTTAACCGTTTTATCAGTTCCAGTCTAAGAAATGGAAATTCTAAGGTGTATTCCTCGTCATCTTTGAGGAGGCATTTATCTTCCTCAGAGCCAACTGTGAATTTGTACATGGTTTAAGATTATCAACCAGATTCCAACTTCCAGTCTTAGCTCTTTCCACTTCTGGGAACCTGTGCCAGTCACGTAATAGTTTTATATTGAGTGAGTTAAGTATCTTATCCACATTTGATAGATGAAAATCTGAGGCTCGGAAAAATTAAGTGACTTACTTGAAGTCACACAGCTACAACTTATGTCAGTTGGCTCCCAAATCCTTGACATTGGACTTCCCCCCCCCCCGACATCTGTTTCCTCTCCATAAGATCGTAATAATCTCTGCTTTATCATCTCAAAGAATTGTTTGTAAGAATCAAATAAACTAGTATTTGTAAAAGTGTTTTTATCAACACAATATAGCAATAAATGAATATGAAGTTTTCAGAGAGAATAGAGAAAGGGCAATTTCAGTGGAGGAATCCAAATGGCCAACGGCATGGAGTGGAGAGAGAGAGTGACATCCCTAAAATACAGTCTGACCATGCTGACTTGAGTGGGGATTCATTTAGTAGAGCATGGGTCTGCAGATTTCTTCCGTAAAAGGCCAGAGAGCAAATATTTTAGACTTTGCAGCCCATCTGTTTTCTCTCAAATACCTCTGAATGAAAGCAGCCATGGACAACATGTAAATAAATGAGCATGGCTGAATTCCCACAAAACTTTACTTACGGATGCTGACATTTGAATTTGATATCATTTTCACATATCACAAAATATTATTCTTGTTTTGATTTTTCATTTCAATCATTTACAAATGTAAAAACCATTGTTAACTCACAGGGCATCCAAAACGAGGCAGTGGGCCCCCAGGGCGTGGTTTGCAGATCCTCACTAGGAAGCCATGAAAAATAATGAAGTGGCTGACTCACTCAGTGTCTGCTGGGCAACACAATGTCACTAAGGTTTATTAGCAAGAGGATTACAAGACTATGTTTGGAGTGCTTTGGGCTGCAAAGAAACCAAAAAAAAGGTAACATTGGGTTGGAAAGCAGGCAATTTTATGGTACAATTAACAAGAAATCTGAATGGGAAGATTCCAAGTCTGCTCAGAGGTTTAAGAGTGTCATCAGGGACCCAGAATCTTTCCATTCTTTTGTTTCTTCATTCATAGCATGTTGAATTTCCACATTTATTCTTGATATCTCACAGTCCTGAGATTGCTTCTATGGCTCCATCATGTCCTCACTGGAGCATCCCCAGCATGAAAGGAGAACATTGTTCACCAGGAACTCTCCCTGTCCCATTCGCTTTTGTGTGAAAGCAAATGCTTTGACAAAGCCCTTTAGCAGACTACCCCTTGGATAAAATTGGGCCATATGGCCACATCTTTGCATTGCAAAGGAAAATGCAATTGTCATCATTGGCCTACGCCAATCATCATTTGCCATCAGGCTGCTATAACAAAATACCATAGACTGAGGGGGCTTAAACAAAGGGAATTTATTTCTCACAGTTCGGGAGGCTGGGAGTCCAAAATCAAGGCACCAGCCAATCCAGTGACTGGTGAGAACCCTCTTCCTGGTTTACGGACAGTGCTCATTTTGCTGTGTCCTCTCATAATGGAGAGCAGACAGCAATCACCTCTCCTGTGTCTCTTCTTATAAGGTCAGTAATTCAATTTATGAGGGCTCCACCCTCATGACCTAATCTAATTACCTCCAAAGACTCCACCCATCACATTGGGAATTTAAACACTGACGTATGAATTTAGGTGGGACACGAACATTCAGTCCACAGCGATCATTTGTCACCTTGGTCCAAACAAAATTAAGATTCCATTAGCAAGGAGGAAGTACAGTGATGACTCTTGGATATGCCATTGACAAGATCCATCCCAATGAAAGAAGCAGTGTCTTATGGGAAATTGAGATAGGATGAAATGTCTGTATTCCTACATGATCCTCTATCTTACCACTTATCATGTACAGCGAAAACTATACCTAAGTACTATTTTCCAAATCCACCATCAGTTTGCTGAGGGCCAGGACCATACCTATTCATTAGGGTGCTCTCAGTGCTTGCCACCTGCTTTGAGAATACTTGTCAAATTGAAATGTCAGAGCTTACAGACAGAGTTAAGGAAGTCTCGCAGTAAACGAACCAGAGTCTGAATTAGAGAGGGGGAAGAAATGGAAATAAGAAAGAGGAATGTTCTTGAACTGAAGCTCATGCAACCTTAACTCTTTACCAACCTTAACTCTTTACCTAAGCTCCGAAGCCATCCTGGCACCTATGTCTGCTCTGCTCCCACAGGTCCTGGTCCTGCTGCATCCTCAGTGGGATGGAAAAGACTAGATCCAGTCTTCTTGCATCACAGTGAGTTAGCCAGAAAAGCTATCAGTGTCCCCCTGAGAAAGGGCCAGGGAAAATCCAAATAAACTTGAAAGACATTTCTGTCGAAACGTGAAGGTGGACTCGTAGGCAGGGTGGGACTTCACCAGCAACAGTTGGAGGCTAGATTCCAACTGCAGAAAATTACATTGTCATCTCGTTCCTTTGTTTCATGAGAGAGACACTATAATCTGTTAGGCTCTCTTCTAACTTGTAAACTGGTGGCCACGTTCTCTGAACAGATGGCAACACCCTAGTGAATAAGGTAAGCAAAGCTTTGTCACCAAGCAAACTACTGAGAACTATAAATGCCTTTTTATCTAATTTTTGTATCGTGTGAGTTCAATGTTGTCATCAAGTAAAACGCACCACAAAGTTAACGGATTACACCATCAATGATATGCTTATTATTTGCCACGCTGCACGGGGAGTAAAACAAAGATAGTAAGCAGGTCACGTGCGTGGCTACAATTATTATTAAACTAATGTGGCAAAGCCAAGATTTCATAATTTGTCTTTCCTTTATTAATTAACCAGTACCTATAGCAATGTCAACCTATGTTACCTTTGTTAACGTCCTGTAGTTTCATGTGCACCGTATATCGGGACCTATGTAGTCACACAGCACAGTTCATGCCAAGAGTCACACATGCTCACTTCCAGACACAGTTCTGAGGTCGGCCTCCTCCACAGCTAGAGTTTTCTGCGTGCTTTGCTCTCTTAGCCTCCGGGCCCCTTGTTCCACCCACGTCTCTCATTCCTGGTTACTTCTTCCACCCTTCCTATCCCATCCCACTTCCTGCTACCTCAGGAAAGGATGACAAAGGACTTTTATCTGGAGTACCAACTCCAACCGAATTGTACTCGTTGCTAGGGGAGCCCTGTTTAGAAAAAGCGTGAACAATGTCTACAATGCGCCTGGGAGGGAAAGAGAGCCAGGTGCTTAGAAGCTACTGCTTGGCCCTCCCCAGACCTACGGAGGACCTGCCCTCAGTGTCACAGTTGCTGGAGGGCTGAGGTCACCAGGCGTTCAGGCACACGGGAGTGCCCGTGGCCCAGGCCAGGAAGAACACCCTCATAGTCTGCACTAAGAAAGAGAGAAATGATGGCCAGAAGGTGGGTTGTGCGTGAGTGTGGGTGGAAGGAATCGACACAAAAAGAACAGACCTGACAGTGAAGCAGAAGAGGAAAGAGTCGGGCGCCTGGGTGGCTCAGTCAGTTGAGCATCTAACTCTTGATTTCAGCTCAGGTCAGGATCCCGGGCTGGTGGGATCGAGCCCTGAGTCAGGCTCTGCGCTGACAATGGAGCCTTCTTAAGATCCTTTCTCTCACTCCCTCTGCCCCTCTCTTCCCCCTCATCTTCTCTCTCTCTCTCTCTCTCTCTCTCTCTCTCTCTCTCAAATAAAACTTAAGTAAAATAAAAGAAGAGGAAAGAGTAAGAGGAACACCTGAGCAAGAGGAACCGTTTTCAGGCACATCTCCTACCTGCAAACTTCGTTCTCTGTGTCCATAATCTTCATGGGAACAGCTCTTAGATAAACTAGGTTTAAGGGAAAAATCTCTGGTGCCTGCACCATTCTCTCAAGGTGTGGGAGAACAGTCCTACACACACATGCACACACACAAATACACACATGGTCTTACCTTTTTTCACCATTCCTCATGGATTTTCCCACTTTTTTTTAATTTACTTATTTTTAACATTTATTTATTTTTGAGAGATGGAGAGACAGCGCATGAGTGGGGGAGGGGCAGAGAGAGAGGGAGACACAGAATCCGAAGCAGCCTCCAGGCTCCGAGCTGTCAGCACAGAACCAACATGGGGCTCGAACCCACAAACCACAAGATCATGACCTGGGGTGAAGTGGGACGCGTAACCAAATGGGCCACCCAGGCCCCCAGATTTTCACACTTCTTGGAAACATCATCCTCCTCGTGGATTCTCCCGTGTTGAGGGAGGAATTGGTTGCACAGCCCTGGGGCTGAAAACATGGCTGTTTTCTTACCAGTATGCTGTGCCGGCCTAGAAGCTTACTTTCACTTTAGGCACCGAGTGTTGCCAGGAGAGCTGAGTGGGTGGCAGATTACAGATAGGTAATTGAGGGCTGGAAGTGGTAATTGAGGGCTGGTGTGGCCTCCATGGCCCACAGCGTAGTGGGAACGTTGCTACTGACTGGGTGGGGAGAGGCTAGAAAAATCTTCTTGCGGAAATAGGAAGCGCAGACAGCTGTGGGTGATGCCAAATTAAGAGTTTACGTGTCTGGGGAACCTACTTGCGAGGTGGTCCCAAAGTTCAAGTCCTACTGCTGAGATTAATTCTGCATGTTGCTGATACTGTGTCGCCTCATCTAGCATATCACTTGAGGTCATTTTAAAGGCTCCTCTCTCCCCTCTCCACCCTCATTCATTGTTTCCCGGGATTCTCAAAGCAGAAGATAAAAACTTTTATTCCATGATTCAGTTCATGCTGATGGACTAACCTGTGGTGTAGGAGGCGTTAGGTGCTTGGAGAGGTGATTCGTGGCCTTGGGGAGCTTACAATCAGGAAAATTGGAGGAAAAAAGCTAATGAATTAGAAGGAAAAGTAACATCCTGGCTTAAATTGATCATCAGGTGCTTGCCTGTCTCACCATCATGAAACTGTTCATAAAAGAACCTCTGTGACAAGGAGGGTGAAAGCATGTGATGGACAGGAGGGGGACAAAGCCCCAAATAATCCATCACAACCACAAAAATGTTTTGCAAGTGTCATGCCATATGCCAGTGGTTTTCGACCAAGAATCACTTTGGCCCCCTCCCCCAGAGGACATTTGGCAACATCTGGAAACATTTTTGGTTGTTGCAACTGGGAAGAGCATATACTTCCAGGGGGTGAAGGCCAGGGACGCTGCTAAACCCCCTACAAAGCACAGGTCGGTTCCCCAACAACAAAGAATTATCCAGCCCAAAATGTCAACAGCACCAAGGTTAAGAAGCCCTGCTCTACATCAAAATTCATGCAGATTTATTTTGCATTCCACTCGATGTTGAGCATAATGTTATTTGACATGTTTGTTTCAGTTTTGTTTGGTTTCTCCCCCCCACCCCACCCCCAGTGAAACTGACACTGAAGGAAAATGAGGTCATGTTTTTCTGATGCTCTGTCCTGGGCTCTTTAAAAAAATTTTTTTTAATGTTTATTTATTTTTGAGAGAGAGAGAGAGAGAGAGAGAGAGAGAGACCAAGCATGAGCGGGGGAGGAGCAGAGACGGAGGGAGACATAGAATCCAAAGCAGGCTCCGGGCTCTAAGCTGTCAGCACAGGGCCTGAACCCACAAGCCATGAGATCATAACCTCAGCCAAAGTTGGATGCTCAACCGACTGAGCCACCCAGACACCCCTGGCCTGGGTTCTATAAAAAGCATGGCCCCCAAAGGTGGCCTGTTAGTACAGTAGGTAGCTCATGAGTCTCATTAGAAGCATGGCCCCATCCCTACCTCTCCATTGACTATATTCATCATTCAGCTTACTTCCCACCTCTTCTGGGAAGACATCACAGAAGCTTTGTAGCTAGGGGCTGTCAGATGAGGCAAGTACAAAACACGGGATGCCTGGTTACATCTGAATTTCAGAAAAATAATTTTGTGGCGTAGGCATAGCCCCAGAAATAGTTTGGACAGTTGAAATTTAGAATTTTTAGTTTCAATTTGGGATGTGAATTTCAAATAAGCAAGAAATAATTTTCTTAAAATATAAGCATGTCCTGGGGTGCCTGAGTGTCTCGGTCAGTTAAGTGTCCGACTTCAGCTCAGGTCATGGTCTTGCAGTTCGTTGAGTTCGAGCCCCATTTCAGGCTCTGTGCTGACAGCTCAGAGCCTGGAGCCTGCTTCAGATTCTTTGTCTTCCTCTGTCTCTGCCCCTCCTCCACTCGCACTCTGTGTGTGTGTGTGTGTGTGTGTGTATGTCTCAAAAATAAATAACATTTAAAAAATAATATGTGTGTGTGCATATATATATATATATATATATATGTGTGTGTGTGTTCCATGTGATATTTGGGATATGTTTATACTAAAAAATATTTTTTAAATCTGAAATTCCGTTTCATCCAGTAGCCCTATCTACCCCTGCTTTCATTGTTTTCTGTCTTCTCTCAAGTCCTACGATGCTGCGGACTGGTTGTAGTCCTCCTTTAAGTACTTGTATTTAATAACTGTGTTTGAGTAATTCTCCCTTAGCAAGGATATTTTAAGTAGAATCTAAGTAGAATCTAAGTTTCATAAGGCTGGGATCAAACCCCATCATTTTGTTTTTGTTGCCTAGAAAAGCGCCCTGAATACTGCAGGAACCCAATAAATATTTTGTGGCTGATGCATCGTGTCATCTTAATGCTATGCTGGGAAACTAGAAACTTTATCTGGTCTCATTACATGATACGTGCTCGTGAGACAAGGATTTTAGCAGTGAGTACAGACTATATTCGTTGTGATTAGCTTGGCTGTTAGGATTACCACAAACAAACAAACATCCCTAAAACAGGACACGAGTTCACTTCTCTCTTGCACAGAAGCAGGCTGGATCAGCAAGGCAAGGCTGGTGTGGTGTCTCCACAGTCAGAGACCTAGGCTTCTTCCAGTTTTTCACTCTACTATCCTTAGGGTTTGGTCTTTGCCCTCACATTCCAAATGGCTGCTGGAGATCCAGCCCTCATATCCACATTCCAAGAACCAGAAGGGCAGAAGGGAATAAAAAGGCTTACCCTCTGCCTTTAAAGACAGTTTCCTCCACTTGGCATCTCATTGACCAGATCTCAAGTATATGGTCACACACGGATGCAAGGGAGACTGACAAATAGGGTCTGTATTCAAGGAAGAAGTGTGCCCAACTACACGTTAGGTTAATTTGAGAGTGAAGTGAAGAATGGGGATTTGATGGGCAGGGAGCAGTCTTTGACCCAGATCTCTTCTGGCCTCAGACGCGAATTCCATTACCACTTTTGACTTAGATCCCTCATTCTAAAAGACACCAGGAAAACAGTCAGTCGAAGAACCCTGACTCCCGTCACAACAGTTCAGACCTTGCTTTACATGCCACCTCTTTCACTCAGCCTTGTTCGTTCTTTGTCTCACTTGTCCCCTTGTGAACTATCCAAGCACTTTATGTACCTTTCTCGGGTATGCACGATTTTGACCTTGCCTCATAGTTATTTCTGTGAATTCACCTTTCCCCGGTGGATTGTGGGCATCTTGAGGCCAGAGTCGCTTATGAAGCCCTGTGGCCTCCGGATGTCTTGCACACACTAGGAGTTCACCTGTTGGCGTCACAGGAGAAGGTCAGCCGCACACCTGACACAGGCAGGCAGGGCCTCGAGGGAAATGTCCACGTTATCTTTAATGATGGCAGAGATAATACACTGTGGAGATTACTTCGTTGAGTTAAGCGGATTGGGTAAAGGGGAGAAATGAGTTTGTTTGGAGACTACGGGGAGCTTTTTAATATACCTGCAGTTGAGAGTGTGTAGATTCGGGCTAAAATCCTGTGCCAAACTGCTCGCGAAAACAGCACATCTGCAAAACTTGGCCATTACTGAATGCATTGGTGTAGGAAGGCCGTTAGTGAAAGCTAATGCCTATACAGACGGTGTAATGAAGAAATGGGAGGTTTAGGCACGGGAAACCACAGCTCCAACAGAAGGAGCTGAAAAGATATAGATAAGATTAGTGACATATGTAAAGGCCCAGATACTGTGTGACAAAGTCTACCCAGCTGAATAGGCTGAAGCCAGAAGTAATAGGAAGGCCATGTTCTCCCTAATCCGCCAAGATAAGCTGTTCCATCCAGAATTATCAGCCAACAATCTTCAGGGTATCAGGCTGAAAATGAAGTTTCAGACTGCTTTGATTCCTCATCCATAAATGAGAAAGTGCCTGAAGGATCTTTATTTATTCTCGCTCCCACCGAAACACTCTTCAAAAAGTGCCAATATACCGGCAACAGATGCATAAAGCCTCCCTGCCTTTGATTGACAGAACATGATATAAAGCAACCCTCACTTGACATTTCCGTTTCATAAGTCTCCTAGCAGGGGGAGGGAAAAAAAAAAATCTTGAAAAAAAAATCCACTAGAAAATAAAGAGGATTTATGCAAACTCACATGAATGTTTTCAGAATCAAATTTAACAGTTTTATTTCTCTCCAGCCCTTATTTGATATTTTGGGTTGCAGATGA
The DNA here is from genome assembly GCF_022079265.1 of Lynx rufus. NCBI lineage: Eukaryota > Metazoa > Chordata > Mammalia > Carnivora > Felidae > Lynx > Lynx rufus. The sequence continues at coordinate 20,897,660 of NW_025814824.1, forward strand.
ATCATTTCAGCAGAAGTAATTTCAGCCATGTGCTTATTAATGTTTATGGCTTATTAAAACAAAGTATTTACATGTTAATGTTTGTTGATTACTGGATGTTTAAGTTGCTTAGTTATAAATAATTGGGATATTCACTCTGGGGAGGAGATATTTAATTTGGTGCTGTGTGCGCTTTAATTTAGATTTCAAAATAAGTAACTGAATGAAAAAATGTCATCCACACCTATACATTTCAGTTTTGAAAGGTCATCCCGTGGTTAGTTTGTACATTTAAAGATTCTTGTCACACTGTTCAATAAGATATTAAAGTCAACTGCACCCCTCTCCATAGTTCTTGCAATTGACATATAAACGTTTTGTTTGAAATAAGAACTGAATTTAATGCCTACATATTTCTTAAGGAAGAAGGGTTGAAAAATCCTCCAGACGAGCCTTTAAGAAAGATACTAATGCTTTTGGTTTTACCAAAGGCATTTGCTTTGTGTTTAATTCCTCTCTGAGTTTTTGCTAAGGTTATCTGGAGCTGGGGCTGGAGTTGTCCACGTTCTGTGGCAACCCTCTAGAACTCCAGCATGCCAGCATTTCCCTCACACACATCAAAGCAGCTTTGGATCCCCGGGGTTGCTTTTACATCACTCAAAGAGCATTTCAAATGGTAATCTTCAGACTGCAGAGAAAACTCTGGGTGAATGAGAACAAGAGAAAGAATACACCGTCTCTGACAAGCCTTCGCTAGATGGAAGGCAGTTTTATTTCAAACATAATTTACTTATCTGTGTCTCTTGCTTTCTCCACTTGCCAACAAGCTGAACAGCGGAGAGCGAGCAAGTGTTGCTAAGAATCGTGTTATCACTTTTTGTTGTGCTTTGTGTATTAGCGGCAGGGGTGGCTTGAAATTTTGGTTATTTTGCCATAGGGAAGTGGGAACCTGAGGAAAGCGATTAGGGTAATAACATTCCTGTTACACGCCACATGTTAGCGTCCTGCCAAAATTCATAGGTTGGAGCTTAAGTACATGCCTAACGCGATGTATTTGGAGACAGGGCCTTGGGAGATGATTAGGTCAGAAGGGTGGAGCCCTCAAAATAACATCAGTGCCCTTATAGGAAGAGACTTTCCCCTATCTCTTCCCCTCCCCCTCCTCCCTTACCTCCACCCTCCCTTCCCCCCTCTTCCTTTCCCTTATGAGGACACAGCGGCAAGAAGGTGGCCATCTACAAGCCAGGAAGTGGTCCTCAGGAGACCTCAGATCTGCCTCACTTTGATCTTAGACTTCCCAGCCTCCAGAACTGTGGGAGACAAATGTTTGTCACTGAAACCACACACTCTATGGTATTTTTGTCATAGCAGCCTGAATGGACTAAAACACACCTAACGATAGTATTTTCTGTCGGCATAGAGATACGCTTAGAGAAGCCAGGAGCAAGTTATTGAATTGCCCACCCCCCACCTTTGTTTTTTGATTCGGTGAGAGATTCTATAACGTTTCCAGGTTTCAATCAACAACCAAGGAAAACAGAGGAATTAGATTGAAAAGATTGAACAGAAAGTATACAGAGAAAAGTATTTGCATAAATTCGGAGAATTCATTTTAAAAATAGACTTCTAGGGGTGGGTGGCTCAGTGGGTTAAGGATCTGACTCTTGATTTTGGCTCAGTGTCCCCACAGTTCCTGAGTTTGAGTCCTGCATTGGGCTCTGCACTGATAGCCCAGAGTCTGCTTGGGATTCTCTCTCTGTCTCCCTGCCCCTGTTCCCCCCCACCTCCACTCTCACAATAAAGAAATAAACTTAAAAAAAAAATAGATCTCTACTCCCCCATTCATTTAGGACCCAAATATTCGTCTTAAACACAATAGTTCAGATGATACATGCAAAGTGGTTGAAGAACACAGGAAGGGATAGATTACTGGGAGCCCAGAAAAAGGAGCCGATTAAATTTTATCTACAGGGTCAACTACGAACCCTAAATCAGAAATCAGTGGTTAAATTTTTCAAAATATAAAAATTGGCTCCTAAGAAGTTCCAGGCTTGACTACCAAAGACATCGGTAGGGTGTATATTTTGATTAACTATAGTTCACAATGCCTCCACCCCCTTCAATCGATTTCATCAGTTCACCTGGTGATTAAATATACTATATCGTGGCAAAAAATATCTTCTCTTTTCATTTAAAGTTTATTTGTTTATTTTTGCCAGAGAGAGAGAGAAAGACGGAGCACAAGCAGGGGAGGGACAGAGAGAGAGGGAGACACAGAATCCGAAGCAGGCTCCAGGCTCTGAGCTGTCAGCACGGAGCCCGACACAGGGCTTGAACTCACAAACCAGGAGATCGTGACCTGAGCCAGTCTGATGCTTAACTGACTGAGCCACCCAGGTGCCCCTCTTCTCTTTTCATTTAAACCTCATAGAGACACCCCAGAAGACACAGGCTAGGAGTGGCTATGTGACAACAAGGACTTTCATCTCCTAGGGGAAATGTGAAAATGTCCTACAGCATTTTAGAAGTATTTTATCATAACTGGACCTTAAAGAAAAGAAACACTTAAAATCAGCAGACAGTATTAAAATAAATCGGGGTGGCATAGAAGTTTCTCCTAAAAGTTAATAGTTTTTTAAATGCAGATTATGAGACAGAAATTCTGTCTACATTATTTAAATTTCCCAATAACCTTGTGAGGTGAGTGCTGTCAAAGCCCCCGTTTCACCTAGAAGGAAATGGAAGCTTCCTTTGAAGCCTAACTGAGCACGGTTCTGTCACTCGGCCAAAACTGCATGGCTAGTGAACAGCCTAGCTGTTTCTGATTGCAAGCCCAGCCCACGTTCATCACTTTATATTTCTAGTTTTTTGCTTCTTGTGGTTGGGAGTTGCTTCAACACATCCATTAAACACACACATTTTTGAAAATATTGTAATGAGGAAAAACCACCTATAGCCTATGTTTTACTTCTAAAATCTCTGCAACCTCAGACATGATTATATTTCAGAATATGCAGTGTGGACAGGATTGCCACAATATATTTATACGGTAACGATTTAGTATGATGTATGTGTAGGTATATGCATGTGTTTAGAGGAGTCATTCTGTTATTCTAAAATACATTTTGCATACATAAGTGTACATCCTCTGCTAAAGGCAACATGTCAGAATCGCACTTATAATTTCAGGATAGGCTCAAATTAAGTCTGCCACCTAAAATGCAAAAATCTCAAAATCTCAAATATACAGACTTGATTCCAAAAATGGCCATTTAACACAGAATTGTTGAATAATCCATTCTGTGCTATACAGGCGAGTCCTGCATTCGGTTGGCATTGGTACAGGTCACATATAAGCTGATGCATTTTACTATAACTCATGGCCACAGTTTGTGGTCCAAAAGTCTTTCTAATGTGTAATGTTGCCTATAGAGAGACAAGATAAGAATGCAGATGACTCAGTCAAGACTCCCTCGCCATGTGTCCTGTACACGTCAGCAATAGATGAAGTTTACAAATAAAGATAACACTTTTAAAAAAAGTAAATATAGGGGCACCTGGCTGGCTCAGTCAGAACAGCGTGCGACTCTTGATCTCAGGGCTGGGAGTTCAAGGGCCATGTTGGGTGTAGAGATTATTTAAAAAAATAAAATCTTTAAAAAATTTTTAAGTAAATTTTAAGTATATTTAAGTATATTTTAAGTAAATATAGGCATATTCTCATTAGCACAGGAAACACATTCCTGGAAATAGGAATGCTAAGTGAATCAGTACCTCCATGTTCGTCATGGCATGGCCCTTTTGAGGATGTGGTCCCTAAGTGGCAATTGTTCAATCATTCACAGTGCCTGAAATAGTCCTTGTCCCAGAGCAGACACTCAATAAATATTTGTTGAATGAATGAATGGATGATCCATTCACGTCAGCTTCCCTGAAGTCATCACATACCTTTCAACATCGTTTCTTCTGGGTAGGAGCCACACCGCTGCAGTCTGTCTCCCTGTCTGCAGGGATGTTTATCTGTCTGAGGGCTTCTGCCCATGCTGGTGTGGGCTGAACTTTACCCTCTGTTTCCCCACCTGTAAGCTTGTCCTTTGAAAACATCTCAAGCCATTATCAACCTCGAATCAGAAAACCCTCCTACAAGTCTTGCTTGCACCGTTGCCCCTCTTTTGGCATGTTTACAAATACATTTATTATATGCTATTCTGAGTCAAAGTTGTTCAGCTAAACATGAAGCCACAACAGAATTAGATACTCAAGAGAATCAATAAATTGCCTGACAAACACCATTCAAACTGAGCCAAGCATCGCATGGTTTGCTACCAGTCTTTGACAGATCCTGGCCTCCCAGTGTTCTCTTCGGTACCAGCTACCCTGTCATAAGAAAAGTAGCTACTAATTACACTATTCACTACCTACATATTTAGCAAAAGTACTTCTGAGACAGAATAAAGTAGCAAGTAAGTAGGATAGGAGGGAATCCCAAATGCATGCCTCCATTCTAGTTAGACAACAACAGATTTTTGTTTTCTTCCTCCGTTACAGCGTAGCATGCATACCAGAAAGTGTAGTATCTAACGTAGGCACTGTAATGAGTTTTACAAAAGAAACATAGCCACCCCGCAACCCAGATAAAAATCATTACCAGCAAATCAGAAGCCTCCCTCATACTTTCTTCTACTGGTTACTTACTTCATTCCCATTACAGCAAAGAAACTCTGAGATCTATTACCAAAGGTCCATTTGCCTATGTTTCACTTCTTACAGATGTGTTGACACAGTGTAGACTCATCTGTGTCTGTGTTCTTTCACTCAGTCTTTTGTCTGTGCGATTCATCCACATTGTTGCTGGCTGTGATTCATTCATTCTTGTTGCTGTATAGTATTCCATTGTATTAGTTTATCACAGTTTATTTATCCATTCGTTTTTAATGGACATTTGGATCTCAATTTGGGGCTGTTATGAGCAATCTTGTGCATGTTTTGGTGCACGCATGTAATATTTCTGTTGGGTGTATAACTAGAAGGGAAATTATCAGGTTATAGGATAAGCACATTTTTAATTTTTAGAAAGTACCGCCATACAATTTCCCAAATCAGTTTCAATCACTCTACACACATAAAACACTTGATATATTCTGGAGTGTTTTGGTTTGCATTTATTTTAGTCATCCTTGTGAAGGTGTAGTGTTGTCCCAGTGTGGTTCTCTTTGCATTTCCCAAATACCTAACAATGTTGAACGTCTTTTCATATATTTTTTGATCATGTATTCTTTTTGATACAATGCTTTTTTTCAAGTTATTGCCCATTTCTATTGTGTTACCTATTTTTTCTTATTGATGTACATAGTTTGTACATGTAAACATATATATGCAGATATAAACATATATATGTACATGTACAATAATAATGTATATGTGTGTATGTATATATGCATATACAGAGAGAAAGATAGAGGAGGGAGAGAATTTTTTGTTGGAAATACATTAATAGCAATTATCTTTGTCCACCGTCTCCCTAGTCTTTTTCACTGTCTGGATGATGTCATTTCATGAATTATGATTCTGAATTGCAATACGGTCCAATTAATCAATCTTTCCTTTTAGGGCTAGTGTTCTTTACATTCTATTTAAGAAAACTGCCTAACTCAAGGTATAAAAATAAATCTTCTGTGTCTTCTAAGAAGCTATATGATTTTCACTTGTTCCTTTAGTTTCTGTGATGCTTATGGAACTGACTTTTGTGTATGATATGAGTTAAGGGTCAAGATTCATTTATTCTTTAATGGGGATATCAAATTGATTTAGTACTATTTTTTGAAAGAAAGAAAAAAAACTTGGTTCTACATTACATTGAAGTGGCACATTTGTTGTAAATCCTATTATGTAAATTTGTGTGTGGACTCTGTTCTTTCCAGTGATTTCTTTGTCCATCTTTGTGTCAATACTGTTTTTGTTAATGTAGTCTTTGTAAATACCTAGATAGGACCTCTTTCTCCTTCTTCTTCAAAATTACCTTTGCTAATTTTGGCCATTTGCACTTCATGTAAATTTTAGAATCAGGTTGTCAATTTCCACAAAAAAAAATCTGGGATTTTGTTTGGGATTTCATTGAATCTCTAGATAATTTTAGGAAGAATTCACATTTTAACAATAATCAGTCTTATAATATTTAAAAATGGTATGTCCCTTCATTTATTTAGGTATTTAATTTTTGTCTCAAAAAATTGTTTTAGTGATCTGTACAGAGATTTTATACATCTTTGTTAAATATATCCCTTGGTATTTGTTATTTTTCATGCTATTGTACATGTATTTTTAAAAATTTTAATAACTAATAGTTTTTTGCTAACATATAGATATACAATAATTTCTTATTGAGTATGTTTTTAGATTTTCTATGGTACACAATCAGGTCATCTTCAAATAAGATGGTTTACTCCTCTTTTCAATCCTTCTACCTTCTTTTTTTTTTTTTTTTTTTGGCTCATTAGGACCTCTGGTGCAATGGTGAATAAAAGAAATGATAATTGACATCTTTATGCTTTTCCAAAACCCAGGGTTAAAGCTTTTAATATTTCAACCTTAAGTGATTATTGGTTGCATGTTTTTGAAGATATCTATAATCAGGTCAAGGAAGTTCTTTTCTATTCCAAGTTTATTGAGCTTTTCTTATGAATCAACCCTGGATTTTTATCAAATGGTAACACATCTATTGAGAAGATCATGTTCTTTTTCTCCTTTATTCTATAAATTAAGTAAGTGAATTTCATTGATTTTTCAAATGTTAAACTGAACTTGTATTACTGGAAAACTCTAACTTGCTTTCTCTTGTTCGTTTTATATATTTCTGGATGTAATTTACAGAAGTTGTGTTTAGAATTTTCGCCTCTATGTTAATAAGAAATATATGTTGGCAAAAAAATCAGTATCTATTTGTGAATCAGTAGCATCCAGTGACATTCTACAGATGGAGGGTCAGTAAGAATAACCTCTTTTAGGGGCTCCTGGTGGCTCAGTTGGACTCTTGGTTTTGGCTTAGGTCTTGATCTCACAGTTTGTGGCTTCAAGCCCCACACGGGGCTTTGTGCGGATGGTTCAGAGCCTAGAACCTGCTTTGGATTCTGTGTCTCCTCTCTCTGCCCCTCCCCCACTCAGGCTCTGTCTCTGTCTCTGTCTCTCTCTCAAAATAAACAAACATTAAAAATTTTTTTTAAGGGGGCACCTGGGTGGCTCAGTCAGTTAAGCGTCTGACTTCGGCTCAGGTCATGATCTCATGGTTCGTGGGTTCCAGCCCCGCGTGGGGCTCTCTGCTGGGGTCACGAGCTCATGGTTTGTGAGTTCGAGTCCTGCAATACGCTCTTCGCTGACAGCCTGGAACCTGCTTGGGATTCTCTCTCCCTCTCTTTCTGCCCCTCCCCGGCTCGCTCTCTCTCTCTCTCTCTCTCTCTCTCAAAATAAACTTTAAAAGTAAATAACATAACATAAAATAAAATAAAATAAAATAAAATAAAATAAAATAAAATAATTGGCATTCAGTTCCATATCTCTTATAGAATACTAAGGCTTAGATACCCGGGAACAAATATAGCTAAGAGTTTTCTGAGTCTTCCTCAGCTATGGATCTGCACACCAGGAGATAGAACAGAGGCATTGGCTCTGCGCTTTGAGGACATGTCTGTGAACCTACAACTTTCTCTTGTTGATGGTTGTGATGAATCCATGTAGTGGTTTGCTTTTAGGATAAAGCCCAAACTCCTTAATACAGAAACCAAGATCTGTGTGGTCCTAGGGTCTACATACCTCTGTGGCCTCTCTCCTCCCTAGATGCTCCCCCCTCCCGTACAACCCTCATGCAGTTTGAACAACTCCGCCATACTGACCTCCTTGCAGTTTCTTCAACATGTCAGGCTTCCATTCATCTCGGAGGCTGTGGCTTGCTTCTCTCCTGATAGCAACTACATTCTCTATTTAGGATTCAGCTAAAGTTTCCTCTCTTGGTGTCTCGCACTATATAGAGGCATGGCTGGGGATAGGGACTATGTTTTGCTCGTCCTTTCAGCCTATACACTTGACTGGCACATAAGAGGTGCTCCAGAAACATTATTTGTCTGGATGAATGAAAATGTATTTACTACAATTCCCCTACGTCCACTGATCATCTCAGTGTAAGAACTAAGGACCAAAAGAAAAGCAAGGAAAAACAAAACTATCGCTAATTTGTTCACCAATTGAGTCAGCAAATAATTATTGACTACCGACATGGGTTAGGCACAATGCTAGACATGAAGGATAGAGCAGTAGGCAAGATAGGAAAACTGAAGAAGTTTATAGTCTGGTAAGGGAGACAGTCAGGTTAGTATAAAGGGGAAAAAAGAAATAAACTCATAAACTCCGCCTGAGCATTTTCTATTTAATTGGGAAATTTTTGTAGCCTCTCATTTATAGCACAAGGAATAGGAAACCAGGCATCCTTAAGTAAAATAAAAACAGAACAAACTGCTCATTTTAAACTTCTGGAATCTTTTCCTTGAAATGTGGCCTCCAAGTCTCTCCCACCCAATTAACTGTACCAAGACCGCTCAGCCACTGTCCAAGATGATCAAGCCCGATCCGTAAAATATTCAATCACTCTGTGCCTCCACCTGCGCCCTGGGCACTATGGCACCGTGTCTCCATCATACTTTCATCTGATTTTCACTTTTATTGGCAAAACAAAAAGTTATGAAACTGCCAACCATAAGAGATCAGTTACGGAGGAAACATTTCTTCAACACTTATTAGAAAACAAAAAACAACAAATTAAACCCCTCCCAAACTAATTTCCGTCTTCTGTCATCGCTAAGAAAAATTATCTATTTCCCTTTGTAAAAGTCTTATATACTTCAACACGTATCTGAAACTCAATTAGAAGTCAACAAAAGAAAGCACACCATGAAAGAAAGAAAGGAAGAAAGAAAGAAAAAAAAAGTAACAGAAATATTTTAAACTGATATTCTTTATTTTGCTATTCTTATAGCCTTGTTCAATGTGTTATCCCCTAAGAAACATTTATATCTATCCCAGATTTGTAAGCATAAATTATCATATTACTTTGGAGATCCTTCTGTTTGAATTTAAGCTTTCTAAGGTTCTGGCTTTTCCTGTTGTAAACATGCTCTTGCAGACTTATACAAGGTAATGTATATGAAATGTATGTTACACAACAATGATATAAATACTCATGTATTGGACTGTTATTGCAAGTAAAGAAAGCGAAATAGAAGTTATTGACACTATTCTATCTAATCCCCTCCAGTGATCCATAAGAGTGTCTGTATCCAACGTGTTTTGTTTCTTGACTAACGGAACATTTCTCAACTGACCCTTTCAAGTATATATGCCATCAAGTGATCAACCTGTAATCTGGAGCCCTGTTTTCTTTAAAGATCTCCAAGTCTTTCTTGGATACTAATTAATCTATTCCTGAGAGATTCTCTATTAGCTAAATTCTACAATATGCATTCCCCTATGTACCCCAATATTGAAACAAAATAACGATGTGTAGATGTTACAACAGATAAAGACCAAGCCATATCTTTATAATTATGTACCCAAATTTCCTTGGGTGCATTGATACATTCTCCAGAGCTAGATTTTCCAATTCAGAGAACCAAGAGGTTCTCAGAATATTAGGGGTAAAAATAACAGGAAAAAATCAAGCATTACGATAACAGACTCATAATAATTGTCATTCCTGTTGTGAGGACTCAATTTATTTGAACAGATTTGACTAGAAAAAAATAATATTCAGTGAACGTGAGGATGTGGGATCATTATTGTATTTCCTTGAAATCGTTAATAATAGTTAAAAAGACATCATGACACTGTAAGATGAAACTACTTCTGTGTAATTATTCTGCTGCTAAGGACTATGAACACATGAATACCGATTTTGTCAACAGGATTGTATAAAATCTTCCATAAAGTGATCATTTACTCAGAGGCCCTCAGTCATCACAGCATTTTAATGTTCTCTAGCTTTTTGGCATACTATGACTGTGATTTGGAAGGGGTAGGTCTCCAGAAAATATTTACTTCACAGATTTACTTTGTGTGATCTGATCCTTTATTCATCGAAGTTTCTAGACACCGTCTTTGTTTCCCTGTTAGCGTCACTCTAAAATGAAGAAAGGGGAAGGGAAAGATGTGAAAATGCTTTTTCTCCTTAAATCTTCCACCATCCTTAGCAAACACTGAATAAGTGAGAACCTCAACCCCAGTTACAAAAGAGAGAGATACACAGAGCATATTTTGGAACGTCCTAAGGAGATGCCTCCTATTCTTAAGCACACCGCATGCTTAGAAAGAAAGACACCTTTGTGGGGTTTTTTGTTGTTTATTTGTTCTGTTTTGTTTAAAAATTTTTTTAATGTTTATTTATTGCTGAGAGGGAGAAGGGGAGAGAGAGAGAGAGAGAGAGAGAGCAAGTGGGGCAGGGGCAGAGAGAGAGGGAGACACAGAATCTGAAGCAGGCTCCAGGCTCTGAGCTGTCAGCACGGAGCCCGACATGGGGCTCAAATTCACAAACTGCGAGAACATGACTTGAGCCCAAGTCGGACACTTAACCAACTAAGCCACCCAGGCACCCCAAGAGAGACATCTTCGTAAGGAGGAAAAAAAAAAGACACGAGTAGAATTTCAAGTTTCAACTTTATGGTGTAAGTACGTTTCCTTCAGAGGAGAAGGAAGAAGCAGACAGCTTTGACAGCACTTACATATTTCTGCAAGGCAGTGAGATGCCCTACTTTGCCCAGTGCTCATAATCACTTACAACACTGAAATCATAGTTTTTGCCCCGAATAAGTCCATCTGTCAATCATACGTGAAAAAAATTGGATTATAAAATTATTAGGATGAATTTAAATGTGTTTAAATTGCCATTTATACTGCTAATGAAGATTATTTAAGTGTAGACTAGCTCCAAAACCTATATAACAAAGAAAATATCATGCTTAGCAAAAATCAGGCAAAATATTTGGTTTAATATTTGATGTGTCTGAACATTTTTTTATTGGCATTTAGGTTTTTCTTTCTTTATCCTCTTTCTATGTAAAATTGTTAACGAATAATGCAGAAGGTATAACATTTCCAACCTCCTTCCCATTCCCCTTTGTTGGAGCTGAGCAATCCCTTGGTGCATTCAGTGGGCCCGAGTTGGATGTCATGGTAAGGGCCGAGGGAAAAGCCTATGAGATCTGAATATTGGCTATCTAGGAGTACTGAACAAATACATAAGTAAATGAACTGAGGATAATGGGAAGCATATTTCCCACTGTTGAGGAAAGGAATTACAAATATGGAAAGGGGGGGATGCTGGAGGTAACATTGTAGTCCTAAACTGAAATCGGAAGTGTTGGTATGGAGTCATGATTTTTAAATATACATAAATAGAAATAGATATAACTGTATACAGCCATGTGTGGGTGTGTTTATACATGCATATAACCCTTAGTTCTGTCTGCTAAAAGGGCCTAGATGCAATGGCACCCTGGTAACAACAAGCATCCAAGGTACTCAGATCTTGACTCCTAAGTAGCTTTCTCTACTTTAAAAGAAACCAAGGGTCCTGGGGAAATGGCTGTCTGTAGGGTTGGGACAGGGAAACAAGATGAGTATGGACTATCTTGTGCCATAAAAGTAAAATAATGTCCAAAAAATTATGCCAAAAGGACACAGAAGCCAGCTTGGAGGGACTTTCATTGGCTAAGACAGGGACAATTTGATCATCAAGACATATAGATAGATGGTAGGTAGGGAGATACATGATAGTTTGATAGATCTAGCTTTTATGGTGAAAGGAAAACTCTATCATGCAGTAGGATGACATACATATTTTAAACGAACAAACTTACAATATCACCATTTGCTGGCCATTATAGAAATAATTGATTTAACAAGATTTATCAAAGGGTGCTAAACCTGGTGGGTAAAGATTTGATAAGGAGCAAGATACTTACATAGTCTCAAACTTTTCTCCACAAATTAGTTAATTACTTATCAATTAATAGGTACAAAACACATATTAAGTGTTTCCATGGAAATATCTGGAAAATATCGTCTAAGGCAAATGAAGAGTTAATAGCACCAAGAATGGGACATGGAAATCATTTGCCTCCAGAAATGATGCACTGAGAACGCCCTTCACTTCTATGATGCTTCTGCCCAAAGGCCGTAAATCACAGGCAAACATCAGATAAACCGTGATTGTGGGACATTCTACAAAACTTGGCCTGTGCTCTTCAAGCTTTTCAAGGTCATGAAAAATAAGGCAAGACTAAAGAACTGTTACAGATCAAAGAAGACAGAAGAAATATAACTAAATACAACATGTGATCTTAGATTAGGCCTTGTACTTTATAAAGAAACTTGCTAAGAGAATTGGCAAAATTTGAATGGGCCTGCGGATTAGATGGTAATATTTTATCAATTTCAATTTCCTGATTTTAAAAGTTGGACTGGGATGATGTAGGAGAGTGTCTTCATTTTTAGAAAATGTATGTTGAAGTATTTTTTTAATGTTTATTCATTTTGCAGCGGGGGTGGGTGGGGGGTGGAGGGACAGAGAGAGACACACACAGAATCCAAAGCAGGCTCCAGGCTCTGACCTGTCAGCACAGAGCCAGATGTGGGGCCTGAACCCAGTGAGATCATGACCTGAGCCCAAGTCAGGTGCCTAACCAACTGAGCCACCCAGGCACCCTACGTTGAAGTATTAAAGGGTAACGGGGTAACATATCTGAAACTTAATCTCAAATGCTTCAGAAAAATATACTGTAATGTGTACATATATGTATAGTGTGTGTGTGTGTGCATGATAAAGAGTGATAAAGTAAATGTACTAAAATGTAAATATCTGGGAACCTGATTGAAGGGTATATCAGAGATCTTTGTACTGTTTTACACATTTCCTATAATTTTAAAATCATTTCTAAGTGAAAAGTTAAAGAAAAACTCAGTTCTCCTCACTTCTCAATAAAAGGACATGAAACCATGACTTTAAAAAGCAAAACAAAACACATACACATAAATGTAAGAAGCAATGGTCCATAAAGCCTACAAAAAATAATTCAGGGTTGTATTAAACTATCAAAACATAACAAGGAAAACAGTGTATTTTACCCAGTTCTGTCTCCCAGGAGATGTATGTCAAAATTTGGGTTCCAAATTTATGTTCACTTTTCTGTATTTCAATTTATTGATTTCTAGATTCTCAGAGAATCATTTTGGCAGTCTTCCGCCCTTTCCAATATTTCTCGGTGAGGCTACCTTCCAAATATCCATCTAAAGTTTTATAAATGTTCTCAAAATGACCACATATCATATCTGTCCCCTCTAGGAAAACAGAAATTTTTAAATCCCTAGACAATACCTAGTATTTTAATTTGAGACATTGTACCTAAAAATTTTGTTTCCTCCTCTACAGTTTGGACTTAAAGAAGGAGCCCTTAGATGGTAGGCAGAAGAGAGGAATAATATCAGAGGTGTTTCTTGTCAGCTTTGGAGTTTTGTAATACAGCCAGTTTCATGTTTTTTCTATGATTTTCTCTAACTCTAGATATTTTCATGATTAAAGTTTAAGACTATCTTTTACATATGACTTTTTTAAAGGGGGAATCTTGGTAAATTCCAATACCTATTTGAGTTACAAACTATCACAAGCAATACTTTTTCTGTGTCACATTCTTCTAAGTTTTCAAATTCCTGATTAATTAGTAATTTTGTTTAAAGTTAAAAACTACTGGGCACCTACGTGGCTTAGTTGGGTTAGTGTCCAACTCTTGATGTCATCTCAGGTTGTGATTTTCCGGTTGTGAGATTAAGCCCCAGGTCAGGCTCTGTGCTGAGAGTGAAGCCACCTTGGGACTCTCTCTCTCGCCCTGTCTCTCTCTCTCTCTCTCTGCCCTTCTCCCACTTCTGCTCTCTGTCTCTCTCAAAATAAATAAATAAGCTTTAAATAAGAAAGATATTAATAAAGTTAAAAACTTCTCCCCCAAAAGAAACTAAATAATGTGCTTGCTGGGTTGGCAAGATCAAGTAGTTGAGTTTGGGTGGATATCTAGGGTTGCAGAAGTCCAGCTAGATCCAGAATGATGATGATGATGGTGATGATGATGGTGGGGAGGATTTTCCTTCCTGAATAATAAATAATACAAAGCTGCTTGAGAGACACACGTTGGATAATACCTAAAGGCGCAATGACATCTCACAACGGCAAGGCAACAGCATGAGGATAAAAGCCAGCTTTCAAGAACAGAAGCATGAAAAAACAGATCCAGCTGACATCAGCAGCCAGGTGGCCTCAAAGCCCATCCCTCTGCCACCAAGAGGGACAGGCTGAGCAAGGAGCAGGCAGGGGATGGTGAGCATTTCCCACGAGTTCATCTTTCTTAGAAGCCTGAACTGGGACCCAAGAACACAGAAGGACTGAGTTTCTGTCTTTGCAGGTCAGGCGCTCTTGAATTCTGTAACTTAGGAGTGGTGTTAAAGTGATTCGGCCTCAGAGCCATGCACTCTGGTCACCTGAGGACATTTGAGTTAACACTACTATGGAAGACACCACTCTATTACGTCTGCTTTCTATTATCGGGTTCTTAAAATCCCTACTTGTACTTTGTAACTTTCGGTTGCAAAAGATGAAGTAGGAACAAACAAATCGAGATTCTGTGTGTTTTCCTGACAATCTGTCCAGCCATCCCGATGTGAAAACCTGATGATTTGCTGCTATCTTTCACACTGCTCTTCCCAAAGACATAAAAGCTTGTCTGGACATTGACAGGGATCTGGTACACGGCCATGACTTCATGTGTTCACTTCTTCAGCCAATACCTGTTGAGTACTTACTGTTTGCCAAGTAGTTGATATAGACAGTGAGCACAGTTGAGAGTGTGGGGAGAGAGATCATTAACACAGTGCACAATTAATAAGTTAATTATTGGGGATGCTAGAAGACACAAGTGCTATGGAGAAGAGAAGGAGGGTAGGCTGCAGGGATCAGGAATGGCAGACAGAGGAAAGGAAGGGAGGTTCCAGTATTAACTAGTGTGAATAAGTTTAATGTTTAGCGATGGGAACAAGTCAGAATTGTTTAATCTGACCCATCCTCAGGCTGCCTTCCAAATTTGCTCCCAACAGTTGTCCAGGTGAGAATTTCCAGCTGGAATAATTTAACTAGAAAAATTTAAATTATTAAGTTTAATACTTTAACAGTGTATGGGATGATATAATTGAAGGATACATTATAGACTTGTATAGTTTTAGATTGGGGGTGCCTGGGTGGGTCAGTCTGTGAAGCGTTAGACTCTTGATTTTGGCTCAGGTCACGATCTCACAGTTTGTGGAATCAAGCCCCAAGAGTCAGGCTCTGTGCTGCCAGCAAGAAGCCTGCCTGAGATTCTCTTTCTCTTTCTCTCTCTCTCTCTCTCTCTACCTCTCCCCCACTCGCGCACTGTCTCTCTCTCTCTGTCTCTCTCAAAATAAATAAATATTTTTTAAGTATTTTTCTGAAACACAATTTTCAAATTTCCCATAACTTAAGTTATTCTTCTATTTCTTGTTTAGTTTTTATTCTAATTCCCACATCATTCCCAATCTACCCCACCTTTCCCTGCCTTGCCTCTTAGTTACGTGGTTGTGTGCATGTGTGTCCTTTACGTGCATCTTTATGTGAGTACAAAAAATACGAATACATTATTTAACCTCTTTTAAACACAAAAGTAACAGATAGACACGAACTCTGTACTTGCATTGACTTTATTGTTTTTTAAAAAGATTCCTTTACCTATTCCCCTAAATTCTCCAGTTCCTATCTTACACTGAAGGATATAATAGTAGCAGTTTTTTGTTTTTTTTTTTTTTTTTAGCGGAGATTGGGACTATAGAGCAGAGTTCTTTAATCAGGGTTTCAGTTAGAAAGGCTACAGCTTGCAGATAACAGAAACCTGATTTACAGAGACTCAAACAAATAGACAGTTTATTCTTCTCTTATAACAAGAACCCCCAAGGTAGACAGTTGCTGGCACTGAGTCAGCAGTTCAACAATGAATCAGGGACCTGGATCTTGTTTTTTCATGCTTCCATTCTTGAAAGCTGGCTTTTATCCTCGCGCTGTCGCCTTGCCATTGTAAGATGCCATTGCATCCTTAGATACTATCTAAAGCTTGTCTCTCAAGCAGCTTTGTATCATTTATTATTCAGGAAGGAAAATCCTCTCCGGCAGTCCTCCCCTTACACCCCATTGGCCAGAACTGAATCACATGCGCATTCCTAAACTAATCACAGGCAGGGAGGAATACAGTTACTTGGCCCAAATAAACCAATCGCCTCTAGGGGCTGAGGTAGGATTCTAGCCTCCCAGAGATCCAGGGATCTTTATGCTGTACCTGAACAAAACAGGGTTCTTTTAGCAAGAAAGAAGGGCATCAGGAATGATTGTTACATGGGTGACACCCAACTGATACACTAGGAGCATGAGGGAGAGAGATGGCCTTATGCAATTTTAGGAAATCATATATTCTGAGAAGTGTGAGGGTTCTCTTATGTGTTGAGAGTATATCACAGCTTCTCACATCCCGCCCATTGTTTCATTGTATGCCTTTGCTGTATTTTCAAGGACTTGGATTTTAAAAAATAATAAAAGGAAAAATCACATGAGAACAAGAAAAATGAAAGAAGGGCGGGGGAGGGAACTAACTTTGAGATACCACATAGAAAGAGGAAAGGAGAACAGGGCCTCCATATCTGGGTAGATAGAGGTTATGTTAGAATAAAAAACAACTGTGCTTTCTTAAGGCTATCCCAAACTACACAATAAATAGAGATGTAAATTCATATTGCAAATCCTAGCTCTGTCCTTTTAACGTTTACTAATTACAAAGGGGAAAATAACTTGACAGCGGAGAAATCTGGCATTCATCACCTTACTCAAGGGATCAAAGTCAACATCACCAGTAATGAGGTAAATTGAAACCATGTGACACGTGATATAACTGAGCTGACAGCTCAGAGCCTGGAGCCTGCTTGGGATTCTGAATCTCCCTCTCTCTCTGCCCCTCCCCCCACTCACACTGTCTCTGTCTCAAAAATAAAAGAAAATGTTTAAAACAAATATTATATCTACTAATATTATCTTTGTTGTGGTGATTTTGGCTAAGTCTGGCTGGCAGTTTGACACACGGAGTCCTCTGTTTTTTTCCTCCATTTCAAGGTTTCACTGAGCCTCCGTGGGCTTCAACCATCTCCTGAAAGATGGGGAACAGTGGCCCATCTCCACAAGAACGAAATATTATTTTCAAGGTTGTTTTTCCCACATGTTTTCAGAAAGGAATTTAGAAGTAAATACATTCATAAAAAATTTTCAAACATAAGTGGAGGCCACTAAAGACTCGCACTCTAGGAAATTGACACTTAACAGAACTGACAAATTGCATAAATGGCCTTTTATGGATATTGATACCAGCTGTGCAGACGGAGGAGGCTCTCCATCAAGAATTTATCGAGGAGGTTCCCCAAAATAAATCGTAGTGCAAATCCCAGAATATTCCTAGACAGTCTTGTTAAGGAGTAAATAATGACAAACAATTAAGACCCCAATTTACCAGGAAATAAATCTCTTAAGGTCAAAAAAGTAATTCCTCTAAATTGAGGACCTCCATGATAAGGTTTGGAGTTGGAGCTAGAGGTTTGTCCAAATTGGAGGTCAGTCTCTGGTTTTTAAAGGGCCAGGCAAAGCCCTGGATGTAGAACAGGGCAGTGGTTGGGAGCCTCGTGATGACTTGGGAGCATATCCTCAGGATTTTATAGTGTGACCATTCAGTGGGTTGGTGATTTACCTTCTCTGAGTCTCAGTTTCTTTCGCTGTTGAATGAGATAACAACACATCCTTCTACCCAAGGCCTAAATAAAAGTAATATAAATCCAACTAGTATCCTGTCTGCAACGCGTTGAAATTTGCGTATGAGTGTGCATGTTGAGTTTTGTTGGGCGTCTGAGTTAGCATGTGATTAAAGAACTGCCCTGAGCCTGCTTTTCCAGCCTCACCCGTCTCCACACCTGCCCTCATAAATTACACTTTAGAAATAATCCCCATAATGTCACGTTATGGTTCCCCACGCTGCTGCACTTGTCTATTCTTCTAGCCTAGAATATTTTCTCTGTTTCTCATGCTCAGCTCAAGGGTAGTATCCTTCAGAAAGCCTCTTCTTAACACTGGCTTTCCCACTTGGCCGAGTCCAGCATATATGCACCTGTGCCTGAACATGTTGAGAAGAATGGGGTGGGGGGTGGGGGAGTCTAGAGAGAGGAGAGTGTACAGGAAGTAGAAATGCATGAGGCTGAGGAGGTCCTCTGGGGCCGGACTGGGAAGGGCTTTACACGATAGACTCAAGAGCTTGGCTTTATCTTAAGGGCAAAATCTTATAGAAGCTTACAGAACGTCTTACTAGAGGAGTGACATGATCAGTTACCTTTTCCTTAGGGAGATGACCTAGCTGCAGTGATGAGGATAGATGGCGGCAATGTCACAAATCCAGCTGGGTGCTGAGAACAAGTCTCCCTGCAAGCTTCTTTCTCCTCTCCTTTGAGGTTTCACAGAGGTGGTTGCTTGGCGTATGGACCTAGAGTGGGGGCATGCGGCGGGAGTCCTGGAGACTTACAAAGCATCAGGGGGTGTCAGGGTCCCCCAGGGGTGAGTCTGACTGGGGCAGCCCAGCCTCTCCCCAGGTTCTGCTCTCAGCCTTCCTTTCCTTATAAGAGAGAAGACCCAAGGCAACACGAATATCTTCTAATAACAAAAACGTAGTTACCACTTTTGCACAGGAACACTGGGCCGTGAGTATTTCCTATTCAGTGGTTCTCCGATCATTATAATCACCTAGAGGGTTCATTAAACCATAAAATCAGCAATTCTGATTCTACAGGTCTGGGGTGGGGCCAATAATTTGCAATTCTAACCAAAAGCCCAGGCGAGGCTGATGGCTGTTGGGCCAGGGACCATACTTAGAGAATCGCTTGTCGTCCTATTTTGTACCCTTTGCTCCTCTCAATAACCTGGAAGGTGGTACTGATTCAACAGAAGAGGAAATCGCTTTTGGAGGACTTTGTAACCTGTCCCCTGGCCTAGGTCAACTAGTAAGTAGAAAACAAAGCTTTGGGGCCAGATTGTGTTGGGTTCAAAAGCCCCTGTTTTTCTCACCTCAGCTCCCTTTCCCCCACAGCTGACTTTAAGCAAAACAGGTCAAGTTCCCAAGCTATTTCCTTCCCATCAGGGTCCTAACTTCCCACAGCTCTTTAGTGTGAGGGTTACATACATCCTTAAGTATGTAAAGGAACATAGTGTATGTCTGAGCACTTCCTTTTCTAGAAAAACCGTTCAACTCCTTAAGCTGTGGTTCCCAGCTAGGGCCCAGGCGGTGATATGGAGCCATTGCCTGTGCAGTTGCCCCCGGAACATTTTCTTTGAGAGGGGTACAAAGCGAACATCCAACTGTTCCACACACAACATAATGCCTGGAAGTCTGCAATCTGCCCACATACGTTTTGCCTTTGATGCTTTTTCCAGTAAGTTCCGGCTTCCCCCGAGGTTGCATTATTAACTCTTAGCACAACCACAACCAAGGGGTTTTATATGCAATTGCCCCCTGTGCTCTCTGCAGGTCTTTGCTTTTTTTCCTTTTTCAACATTTCCACATGCTATGGATGTCCTGTCAAATCCTGTTTCTGACCTCAGATCATTTGTGTGAGCATCTTCACTTGCTGGCTGTCCACTTTGAGCTAGAAAACAAGAAAAAACAAACACCCCAAGTAAGCATTCCCTTTGAATATACCTTCATTGTTGTTGGGCTTTTTTTTAAGATTTTATTTTTTGGGGTGTCTCAGTGGCTCAGTCAGTTAAGCATCCAACTTCAGCTCAGGTCATGACCTCAGAGTTCATGGGTTCGAGCCCCAAGTCGGGCTCTGTGCTGACTGCTCAGAGCCTGGAGCCTGCTTGGGATTCTGTGCCCCCCTCTGTCTCTGCTCCTTCCCCTGCTCACACTCTGTCTCTCTCTCAAAAATAAACATTTAAAAGAATTTTAAAAAAGATTTTTTTAAAGTAATCTCTACACCCAGCATGGGGTTTGAACCCACAACTCCGAGATCAAGAGTCATACGCTCAGGTTGCCTGGGTGGCTCAGTCGATCGAGCATCTGACTTTTGGTTTCAGTTCAGGTCATGCCCTACAGCAGGCTCTATGCTGACAGTGTGGAGCCTGCTTGGATTCTCTCTCTCCCTCTCTCTCTGCTCCTCCCCAGTTCATTCACACTCTCTCTCAAAACATAAATAAATAAATAAATAAACAAACAAACAGAGTCACATGCTTCCACTGACTGAGTCAGCCCCTCAGTGCTCCTTTATTGCCACTGTTTTATTTTTTAATGTTTTATTTATTTTTGAGAGCAAGAGAGACAGGGGGAGGGGCAAAGAGAGACAGAGACAGAGGGAAAGAGAGAGAGAGAATCTGAGGCAGGTTCCAGGCTCTGAACTGTCAGCACAGAGCTCTAGCACAGGAACCAGGAGATCATGACCTGAGCCAAAGTCGGATGCTTAACCGACTGAGCCACCAGGTGTCCCATATTCCTACTGTTTTTAAACATAATATTCAACCTGTACAGTAGCAAGTTTTGCTCGAGGAATTTTACAAATTCTTTCTTTCTATATTAGTTACAAGGCAAGTGTTCCATTACTGCAATAATCAAAAGAAGGCTATGGGGCACCTTAGGGTGCCCAGCTCCAGGCTATGGGGCTGGGTGGCTCAGTTGGTTGAGCCTCTCAGGCTTTGGTCATGATCTCACAGTTCATGAGTTCAAGCCCTGCATAGGGCTCCATGCTGACGGTGCAGAATCTGCTTGGGATTCTCTCTCTCCCTCTCTCTCTGTTCTTCTCCCAGTAGTGTGCTCTCAGTCACTCCCTCAAAATAGATAAATAAACTTAACAAAAAGAAAAGGCTAATTGCTCTGAGATTTTTTTTCTGCATAAGACTTTTTTTTTCCTGAATAGAGAGGTAGTAAGCACCAACAATAAATTTTGCCCACCTAATTTTGTACAAAGCAGGGCTTGATAATCCTCTTGAACTTCCAAATTTACCTCATTGGTATAGTGCTTGTTGACCTCATTAACTTAGTATTAGCTGATGTAGGATTAACACAGCTTAGTATTTCTTGACTGTAGGTAGCATTTTTGTCGATGTGGGTTTTTTTTTTAACATTTATTTATCATTGAGGGACAGAGGGACAGAGAGACACAGAGCATGAGCAGGGGAGGGGTAGAGAGAGGGGGAGACACAGAATCTGAAGTAGGCTCCAGGCTCTGAGCTGTCAGCATAGAGCCCGATGCAGGGCTCAAACTCACAAACTGTGAGATCATGACCTGAGCTGAAGTCGGTCGGTTAACCAACTGAGCCACCCAGATGCCCCCATGTGGGTTTTGTTTTTTAATCATTAGACTTTGAATGGTTTAGGCAAATGAAAAATTTATTTTCATAAATGTAAATTTTCAAAGTTTAATATACTCTTCCTTTTTTCTCTCTTGCCTCTTTTTCTCTACCAGCTTCCCTCTTCCCCCTTTTCCTTCCCTTCCATTCTCCTCCCTTTCTTCCCCAACAGTTCAGCCCAAAAGCTATCAGATAGTGGGGGAGGAGACAATCAGCAAAGGCTGTCAAAACTCCAGTGAGGTGAGGAGGGTTCTACACTGGGGGATGGTCATGCTTGGTGACCCAGCATGTGAGGTTACCAAATTTAGCAAGTAAAATTATGAGAAGCCTACTTAGGTTTGAATTTCAGTGAAGCACTGAATGTTTTTCTTTTAGTATAAGTATATCCCAAACATTACATGGGATATACTTACACAAAAATTTTTTGTTTATCTGAAATTCAGATTTAACTGAATGTCCTATATTTTATTTGCCAACACTACCAGTGTGGGATGTCAGAACCTAATGTAGATGAAAAGGACATCCACATGGGGAAGGGGCAGTTTAACACATGGTATTAGAGCTAAGGAAAATAACAAGGACATCCCTAAAGTAGAGGGATGATGGGATTGTTCATTTACAAGGCAATTGATCAAATAGGGAAATATATTGAGGATAGTGTTAGAAATGGGAATTAAAATTTGGAAAAGGAGAAAACTAGAATGTGCCATGTTTTATGGGGTTAGGATTGGAGATATCAGCGTGAAGTCATGGTTGATAATGTGCAAATGGTACATACACTTGCTTGGTATGCATAGAATGTCTCTGAAATACGCACAGGAGAGTCATAACGGTTTTTGCCTCTAGGGAGTACAACTGAGTGGCTGGTCCATGAAAGGGAAAAACAACTTTTCCTTATACTTCCTTTTGCTCCTTTTTATATTTTGTGCCACATACTCACATTACCTGCACCAGATGATATTTTTTAAACATTTAAGAAATAGAATTGGCTCTATTTCAAATCAGAGTATCAGAAGTAGCAAGGACCTTAGAGACTTTTCTAGGCCAAATTCCTGAATTTAAGATGTTATAACAGAAGATTAGTGACCTTAAGTGACCTTCAATGTCAGAGGACCAACTAGTGTGTTACAATGGAAAGAAAGAGCTCTGGATTAAATCATGATTCTATCCCATGGCAGCATGGTGCCCTTGGGCAAGTCACTCGCCTCTCTGAACCTCACACCTCCCACAGTACAGAGCATAAAGTAAGGGCTCAAGGTCAGCTCGCTCAGGGACAAGTCCTGCTCAGTTTCACCTGTCACAGTGCGTGCTCTTGGGCAAGTTGACTGGCCTCCATAGACTGCAGAATCTCCATTTGTTACGATTGTATTAGCTTTACTTTATCAAATCTAAGAGACTTTAGATTGTTTAAAATGAGCCATTATTTTATGTTCCACAAAGGAATTTTAAAAGTGCTATAATTAATTGTAAGATGGCAATCTTACACCGTGAGATGCATGCTGATTTCAAAATGTTAAAATGTGAAAAAAAAAAAAACAGTATGCATCTTAGAATCAGCGTAATATTATGGGGAAAAGGGAAAAGATTTATAATATAAAAGGTGGTCCAATGGTAATTGAGAAATAAATGGATATAAGTGAAGAAAATCAGGCTGGCATTTAAAAATATTATGAGGACGGGAGAAAAAAGAAAAAATAGTAAAGATACCATGGGAAGGAATTACTTGAACCTTTATACAATTTTTTTAAGTTTATTTATTTTTAGAGAGAGAGAGAGAGGAGAACTTTGGAGGAACTGTCGACCTGTCCCATCGACCCGGGTAAGATCCAAAAATTGAAAAATAATGTGGCTGTGTTTCTAGGTTGCCTACTCACCTCGCCAACTAATCAGTACCACATACTGGATCCGAGTCCCAGAAGGAGGGAGCCATGTGAGGGAAGGAGCAGAGGCTCACCCTAGAGCCCCAGTCTGGGATGGGGGCTTCCAGCCAATCAGTTGTTCGGGTCAGTCTGACCTTATAATCCCCCAGGAGGGTAAGGTTGGAAAGTAGGGTGTTGAAGAGAAAGTAAACACTTACCTCATAGAGGTGTTACATGAATTAAATGACATCACCGCATCTGGCACGTGGTGAGGGCTCAGTAACTGCTAGCTATTGTTAAATGGGGGGAAAAAAACCAACCTCTCGCAACCATAAAATGCTATACAAATATTTATATCATTTAGATTTTTTAAGCACCATCACTATCAGATCCTGATTCTTGAGGCTCACAATCTAGACCTCTTTGCAACATGCCACATTATACTTATTTCATGCACTATTACTTTAAATTGAACCCTTTCTCAATAAGCTGCATTACATACACTTGTTCATAAACAATAGTTGTGTGCATGGGGCGCTGTATATCTTTCAGATATTTCCATAATACATACACACGATGTAACATAGAAACATAGATTTTTCTTTTAAAGAGCAAAGCTTCAGCAGTTTCTCTTGAATTTTACTCTGTCATTTGACTACATTATATTTCTGATGTTCAATTTGCACTGAGTACATTATGGACTTCTCTAGGGAGCAGAAAGAAATTTTTTTAAGTAAATATAAAATGCTTTGATAAATCAAAACATGTGAAAGAAATTTCTGTTAGAAATGTTCCAATCTGTTTTGAGGCTTGAAATAAACCTCTGTCTTTAACATAATAAAACCTGTTAACCCAAAGGCAACAACAAAGTAATAATAACTTGTTATAGGCGTAATGCGTAAGGCTTATTTTAAAAGATTAGTTGTTATATAAAATACAAAAGGAAATCTTGCTATAAACTAATTGTAAAGAAACTTAAAAGCTATAAAGTCTGTGCTTTCTGATTTTTGCTGGCAATAAGAAGTGTACATTGTTTGGAATCCGTACATAACAGCTTGTATCATAAACTAGCCGTAATGTCTCTCATATTCTAGACCGTGGAATATCACTCCAATAATAGCTCTGTGAGAATGAGACCCTACCTGGCCCATCACAACAGGATTCCCAGTATCTAGAACAATGTCTGCCCAGAATAGGGCTCAGTAAGTGGTTATGGAATGAATAAATGAATGAACAGTTCAGGTAGACATTCAGTGACTTTATTTTATTTTAAGTTTATTTATTTATTGAGAGAGAGAAAGAGAGAGAGAGACAGAGAGAGAGAGAGAGAGAGAGAGAGAGAGAGAGAGAATCCCAAGCAGGCTCTGCATTGTCAGGGCAGAGTCTGAGTTGGGGCTCAAACTCATGAAAACCATGTGACCTGAGCCGAAATCAAGAGTCTGACGCTCAATCAACAGAGCTACCCAGGTGCCCCATATATTCAGTGATTTTAGAGATCCTAATAAACAAAATTCTAAATATAAAAAACAGGTAATTGGGGAAAGATAATTTAAAAAAACCAAAAAGGTGCTATGAGCTTGCCAGTTTGATACACATTAAAGGGCTATAGAACAGAGATCTGAAAATCTCAACTCAGCTAGCTAGCTATATTTAGTAAGTCACATAGCTAAGCCATTTAGCTTTTGAGTTTCAGTTTCTTCACTCCTAAAGTGAAGGGAGAGGCGTGGCTAGAACTAATGATTCTAAAGGCCCTTCCAATTTTAAGAGTCAGTGATGCTGGAAATACAAAGTCCCAGCCCCAGGCATGTATGTGTATACTTGCTCATCTTAACTTGAGATAAAAACAGAGAAGCTTGTAGCTAAATCACTGTCAAAATTGAATACATAGAAGAGACTTCTTGGTATCCTCCAAAACATGCTCTCCCTTTCTTCCTGGAATAGGGCTACATATCTCAGAGTTAGGCTATGTATCTCTTCCTCTAACGCGGTGAGGCGCGGCCAGGTGTCCAAGTCCTAGGGGTGGAACGTTCCGAAGGGGTGTGCACCACTATCAACCTTACCTCCTAAAACCTCCCATGTGCACGCCTCCGAACCCCTCTCCTTCCAGCTGTCTGGGATGGTGGCATCCCCATTCCCTAGAGTAACCTTAGAGGCCACACAGCGAACATACCCGAGTCACCATCCGTCTGGTTTTCTGAATACCTTTGTGCAGTACAACACCTACGGCCGTCCTCCCTCTAGGAACGTTGGATGGCAATTCTCCTTGGGTTGCTCATGTTTCTGCATGTCCTGTGAGCAGAGGCACTGGGTCTCTGTGTTTCAGACTATCTTTTCAAGGACGCCGATACGGTGAACACAGCCTTGGAAGACAGAGATAGCATCTCCCTGAGAAGCAAAGGGCAGGTTTTGCTTTGTCGTCCGGTATGGTGAAGGTCATATCTTCCCGTGGGGGGAAAGGGCAGTTTTGCTTGTGGCTCATTATAAAAGAGCCAGGTTCCCTAAGCTCAAGGATCC
The DNA here is from genome assembly GCF_022079265.1 of Lynx rufus. NCBI lineage: Eukaryota > Metazoa > Chordata > Mammalia > Carnivora > Felidae > Lynx > Lynx rufus. The sequence goes on from NW_025814824.1 coordinate 20,923,520, forward strand.
TTAGCTTTGACTCAAACTTGCTTTATACGCAGTGTTCACACTGGATACTTTCTGTCCTCCTGTGAGACTTGAAGGACATGGAGAGATGACACACACATAAAGCTCACGCCACTTTCTATGGCATGAGTAATCGGGTCACCAACCCACAAGTTGTGTCTTCTGCCAGCTTCCATGAAACCGTGGTAGGCTAGCTACCTCATAAGCTTATGCATGGGGTAAGACCAGATATTTACAGTTCTTAATACCCGCCCACTCTCTCACGCCACAGAAACTCTGGACTCTTAACTGAGCGAACCATTACGTTTTAGGTCTTTTTCTTAGAGCCTGAACTAATATAGCAGCAGTCACATTCCCATTGAAAAATCAATAAGAAATTAGAGTCGCTTACCTTATCTTTGCCAAATAAGATGATGAAAATAAAGAATATGAGTCTGTTAAATGGGGGATTGAATTAGATAAATATTTTCAAAATGTATCAGGGTACACGCTAGTGCTGTATCTGGTGAAAATAATGTTCCTTATTCAAATATATCTGCAATACAACTCACTGTATAAATCTGATTCCCTCTCCTTCCCTGGAGAGTCGCACTGCACATAAGTTTATTAAAGACGCCGAGAAATCCTGTGGTAAAGAAAATTATTTGCATTATTTAACTAGCAGTATTTCCTAAATTTTTTCCGCATAACCTCTATTGACATTCTGTGAAATGAGTGTTCCATGAAATACACAGGGGGAAACGCAGGGCTAGATCATTTCTAACATCCCTCTATGCATCTACGATTCACCTGTCTGAAAATAAGTAAGAAACATACTCATTCATTTATTAGACTAATGTGAGTACACTCAGCGCTTCTTAAACTTCAAGGTACACTTGGGAATCTTGCTAAACTGCAGGTTTTGATTACGTTGATGTAGGGCCTGATACCCTGCATTTCTAATGAGTTGCCAGGTGATAGCAGACCATTGTTTGAGTAGCAGGGGTCTAGACAATACAGGATCTAAAAAAGGCTGATCACGCTTATGATGATTGTGTTAAGGCATGCAGCCAATTGGTAGGTAAGGATTTGTTACTGTAAATAAGTTTTTATTACATCTTTAGAAAAAAAATGACCCAAACTTCATATTGGACAATTTAAGGGTGATTTCAGAATTTCTCAGTATCACCTGATGAATTTAGGGACATGTTTACTAACCAGAAAAAGAAATGGGTATCAGTTTGGGAACTCTGTATCATATAGCCTATTGCCAATTTATAAGTCGGGATCTTCAGTAAGAACACTGACAAATAGTCCATGATTCAACCCAGTGCAAGGTATTAATCCGACCAGATTGTTACTTATCTACTCTAGATTAAAGATGGCTACACTTTTTTCTCTCCAGAAAAAAAAAAAAAAAAAAATGCTTTTCCTTCCTTTGTTTCCTCTTAGCTCAAAATTTGAACTTCTTTGGCTTATTCTCAAGAATAATTTTCCCCACTCTATTCTAGTGGTTCTATAGCATAATTTTTTGACAAAGTATAAAGGCATGTGAGATCAGGTAGAAAGGTCATAAGGAGATCAGCTTATGAGAGCATGAAAAGTTAATATTACTGAAGTTACTTCCAACAACGAAAACGAGAGAAAGTTTGGCATGTGCTAATTAAGGAATTTGATATGTGTGAATTTGTTTCCAATTATGAGATCTGAGTCCAATAATGAATTCTTTGAACCTGTTTCCAAAGTAACATATTTGGTTCTATGATAAAATCTCATAGCAATCCCTAAATAAAAATAATTCGCAACCTTCACGCTAGTGAGAGGAGAAATGTCAAAGAAGGCACACCACATGTTCTCAATGGAAAAATAATTTTAAAAGACATTTAACATTTTAATAATCTGAGAGAAATTCATGATATAGCTTTATGTGAAATAAGAATAAAAGAAACTATATCTTTTCTATAAGTAGACAATAAGAAAAAAAAGTTTAGCAGGTGGGGTGATAGAATCATGAATGCATTATTTCCTTATTTTGACTTCCGTTAATATTGTATTTCCACTATTGATAGACATTATGAGATTGCAGATAAGTATTTTAAGATAGCTCGTGCTGATGGGTCTGCGGAAATGGTAGTAATTATGTCCACAAGAATTAGAAAAATATTTGTTTTGGTAATTTTTTTTAACCTGTTGGTGTGGGAGAAATGTTGCTCGATCAGAACTCTCCAGTCAGTGGAGTGTATAAGTCTAAGCAACGCGTAGGGAACAGGGAGAGTCTCAGCAGAAAAGAGATGACAAGCCCAAAGCGAACCTTTGAGGAGAGTTTACTAGACTATTTACAGAGGTGAGGGCAGGGTTATGGCAGTCCTGGTGGGGAGGAGGGATAGCGGAGAGGGTGCTGTTGTCATCATCGGGCCTGAAGGAACAAAGGACTGAGTAGTCACAGGGACCCAGGTTGGGCAGCCCAAGGGAAACGGCTACTGACGGAGACAGGCAACTAAAGCACCAAAGGCACAGCATCCTGGTGGGGAAGCCCGAGACAGAGACACCTGGACCTCACATTCCTCCTGCCCCTCTCACCTCCGGCGCCTGCGCCCTGATCGTCCACCCCAATCGCAGCCACGGGACAAGGGAGCTAGTTGGTGCAGGTCAGCTTCCCAGGCCGGAGTGGGACCAGAGAAGTGCGGAACGTGGATCTGGAGGGGTAGGTGGAAGAGAAGCAGAAGGAGGGGCCCGTAGCGGTGCAGAAGCGCGATCTGTGCGTTTACGCAAGGGGGCACGTGCGGGTACCTGCTAAGCGCTTCAGGCTAATGCTAATGAAGAAAAATATGGCCAAAGGCATTTCTGAAAACCTAGAGCATTGCATAAACATGTTTATTTCTCCTTATGTGCGACGGTGCTCATGCTGTGTTTGCTTGACTAAAATAAAATGTTCCAAGACATCCTGGGCTCTCCTTTGCGTTAATAGCGGGAGCTCGTGGAGCTTAAAACGAGAAGACTCGCAGTCAGACCTTTGTTTAAAAATCTCTCCTTGGGGCGCCTGGGTGGCGCAGTCGGTTAAGCGTCCGACTTCAGCCAGGTCACGATCTCGCGGTCCGTGAGTTCGAGCCCCGCGTCGGGCTCTGGGCTGATGGCTCAGAGCCTGGAGCCTGTTTCCGACTCTGTGACTCCCTCTCTCTCTGCCCCTCCCCCGTTCATGCTCTGTCTCTCTCTGTCCCAAAAATGAATAAACGTTGAAAAAAAAAAAAATTTAAAAATCTCTCCTAATCAGCTTTTATAGAATAGAGAGAATATATGTTATATAAAATTAATAAATCACTATTATCCCCTCATTGAGGCTCTCTGGATTTCCAAATTTCCCCCAGAACAATGCCCCCCCCCTTTTTTTTGCTAGAAGTGTAAGTTAGTGGGGATAGTGAGGATAGTGATGGCGATGACGATAGCTATCGCTTACTGAATGTTTACTAGGTGCCCAAGTACCTGTGCTTTTATTGTCTCTGTTTTAAAACGGTATGGGAGAAGAATTAAGGTTCAAGGAAGATCATTAATCTCTTCTAGTCACATCACCAGAAATAAATGACTAGGGTTTTGGAGACACCCAGACTACAGAGCCCCAAATTTTAAACACTTTATCATCTCCTGTCCAGAAACACTGCATTATACCCTTTTTTTAGTATTGGAAGAGATGATTGAGGTTCTTTAAAACTTTTGCTTGAAAGGGGTGCTTGGATGGCTCAGTTGGTTAAGCTTCCAGCTCTTGACTTTGGCTCAGGTCGTGATCTCACGGTTTGTGAGTTCAAGCCCCCACGTCGGGCTCTGTGCTGACAGTGCAGAGCCTGCTTGGGATTCTCTCTTTCTCTCTCTCTCTCTCTCTTCCCCTCCCCTACTCGTGCTCTCTTTCTCTTTCAAAATAAATAAATAAAATCTTTTGCTTGAAAGCTCAGCAAATAAAACGCAAGATGGTAAAGATGAAGGAAGAACAAAAGAAAAGACATCAAAGGCAGAGTGAGCTGAGGGGAAATGTCAATTGAGGAAGGTTCTACACAGACCTGAATCTACTTGCTGGCTCCTGCCATTCATGAATGTTCTGTTCTGCACCTTTCCATCTCCACTGGAATGTCTGTCCTTCCCTTTCCTGAATGATTGCTTTGGACACTTGGGAGCCGAGTTTGGTTGTTGTATTAAGGTCCTACATACAAAGCTGTAAAAGAATGTTTTTGCCATTGGCCTTAAACTTATCCCATGTCAGGTTTGTTTAGTGGAATTCTGAGAAATGTCATGAAACTGTGGAATGTGCATACGGCCACATTGCATCTATCAGTGTGAACAGCATCACTAACATATTAAGCTGCTTTTGTAAAACATTCTGATCAACCAAACCACATATGGACAACCAAATATAGACAACCAAGGGTTATCCATATTACTTCACAGGCTTCAATGCTCAAAACATTAAAACATTGTAAATAAACAACTCTTGCTCTACTTTGGAAGATCAAGGAATAAATAGGCAATTATAGATTATTGAGGCTTGATAGCTCTCCATCTCTGCACTGCTTGGCTCATTTTTCTATTTATTGGATGACAGTCCTGAAAAATATATAAAAATGGAACCCTTCAGTAAGTTAATTTAAGGACTTGTTAACAGCTTTGACACAAAGGTTGGTGGTGACATTACAATATTTATGGAAGGTGACATATGGAGGTTAACAGTAGGATTCAATTATCCCTGATATCCATTAGCATGGAAGGCTAAGAGGTTGCTGTAAATTTCCTAAGCTTGGACTGCCCCGTAGTTTCAGCAGAAAAGATGAGAAGGAAGATATTGGCTCCAAAGTGATCTGATTCGCCTTGTGGCTGTGTGCCAGTATGTACTAGCATAGATATGTGAATTGTAGGCTGCTGAACATGGTCCTGTAATACCTCATGCCTTTGCTACATACTAGAAAAGCCTATCTGGGCCAGACCTGGACTTCTGAAGTCGTTTCCTGTCATGGTCATTTGTTATTTTTGCCTCTCTGGTATCTGTGTTCTTTTTCTCCATGTTACAATACTTCATATTTCCTTTGGGAAGCTACTCCATCCCCAAACTCAGATCAAGTGGTTTGAGACAGATTACGTGACCCAGCACTCAATTTTCCTAGCCAGACTGATTGGTTCAGATGTGGATTCTTGAACCAGGCCTGTCCTAGCATCAAAATTCCGTCCCTCTGGCACACTGACTGGTTTAGAGCCAGGCATAAATGCAAGTTGATCCAATTATAGTTAATTAAGAGTTTGGGGAAGGTACACCAGAAAAGTCTTTCCTGCTCAGATGACTAGCACTAACAATGATATAATCCTAGAACTATAGGGCATCTTTATAGAATTCAAGAATGAAGCCCATGAATGTAATGCAGAAAAAGCCAAGAAACTGATCCTTGATAATGCTGTTTGAGCCCCTAGATCAAACCATGCCTAAAAATGTAAGTACTGAACTTTCAATAATATTAGTTAATTTATTCTTATTTTTGCTTAAATGTGTTTAAATTGGATTTTCTGTCACATGCAACAAGAGAGTTCTAAACAATATATCTCTTATCTACAATGATTCTCATCTTCTGGTTCTAGAAAAATCCTGCTATTGATCTCCCTTTTGATCTAGCACTCTCCTATTCAAGAACATTTAACAATGATTCTTCAGTACTTAGCCTAACAGGCACAATCTGCTCTCTGCCTAACCTTGGCTGGCTCAGGCATGTGGTTTAGCAGCATGAGGCCAGTTGGGAGGAAGAACAAACAGGACTTAGTGAGAAGCGGTCAGAGGGCCATGGCCTGCTTGGGAGAGGACAGCGTGGTGGCTGGGAGCAGTGCCTTATGGTCATTTCTAGAATCGTGAGTAAAATAAATTAGAGACAATTAGAGACATAAAACAAATACTTCAGAGACATCATTCTGGGAAATCTGGGTCATCAAAAGGAGTAACAGTGACACTACAGGTCAAAGGCTAAGCTAGTTTCTCCCAGTCCATTGGTCCTGCCTGGTTGCAGGCAGACAGCTAGTCATTTGGTTGGGCCCCCGGAGCTTACTCTGGAGAGCAGCCATGTTAAGCCTCACCTGGCAGGGGAACACAGGTCACTACCAAATGCACTAACCTTGTCGATATTCACTCAAGAAGTCCGATGGGCCTGAGCCTGGCGCATTAGCACTTCAGTACCTTCTACCTTCAGCTGGAGAAAAGGAGAGGCAGGGAAATATGGTGGGTGTCAACATGTGCAACCAATAGATTCCGGCTCCAGAGTGGGATTGTAAGCGTGGGCCTGGGCTTAAGTCCCAGATCTACCGCCAGCTAGTGGTGTGGTCTTAAGCAAGTGTGTAAATTGTCTCTGCCTCAGTCTTCTCATCCACAAAGTGATTGTTTCCCTCAGAAAGTAATTGTGAGGATTAATTGAGAAAGGGGTATAAAATGTTTAGCACAAGAGTAAATACTCAATAAACGCTGTCTCTCATTATGCTCCTGTACAACTGATAAGCTGAATGTACCACGTACAATTTCTTATACATAGCTGGTGCCCCCATGTTCCCACGTTCCATTTTTTTCCTTATGTTTCCCTACTGAAATTCTACCCATCCATTAAGATTTAATTCAAAAGCCATCACTTTCATGAAGGCTTCCTTCCAACTAGATGGAATCTTTCCTTTGGCTTTAGCTCTTTGTAACAGATAGAAACCACATATAGGACAGTAGTTCTTAATCCTGGCTGCACATTAAAACCACTTGGAAATCTATTAAAAATATTGATGCCTGGGCCCCTATCCCAGAAATTCTGATTTAATTGGTCTGGGGTGAGGCTTAAGCATCAATATGTTTAAAAAGCTCCCTAGGTGATTCTAATGTGCAGCCAAGATTTCGAACTGATGGTTGAATGAGTATGTTCTTAAATAATGTTTATCAATGAATTCAAGCTAAGATATTAATGGCTTAAAGTTTTAATAGACTAACCTTTAGAATACTCGCATTTTTATTAAAAGCAATGCAAAATTACAAAGGTAAATAGAAGTTTTAAATAACATTTAGCCTAAAGCAAGGAATCATAATTTAACTAGGGAGATGCCTATAGAACTATAAGCATAGAATGTGATATATGAGTGCTATTCCAGAAATATATCTAAAGTATTTGGGGAGCACAAATGGGAAATGTCCACGAGTTTGGAGTGGCAGAAAAATAAGAGGGAAAGAAGCTTTAAAATGTGGGTAGCATTGCTCTGAGTGTTGAAATGTGAGAACAGGTTTGCAAGGTAAGCCCTTCCAGGCCATATATGGAGGTGTCAAAGTGTATGGCTCATTCCAGTTTATACATTTTCCTAACCCAAAGAATGAATTGTGAGCAAAGAAAATGGCAACTCTATCTGCCTAGGTCTTAGTTGTGAGGGGGTAAAAGCAAGTTTTGGGGTACAGCTATTTCCCAAATTTCAACTATAGTAGACTACTTTGGTTGTAATGGACCAACTTCTAACTTGAGTTATTAAAAAAAAAAAAATAGAAAGAGTTCTCTTCCAAAACCAACTCATAGGAAAGATGAATGTGATAGGGTTCAGGGATAACTGTACCAGGAACTGGAATGCCCCCATTCTCCTCCTTTCCTTTCTGCTTCTCCCCAAATGTCAACTGCATTGCCATAAGCTTCCTTTGTTCATGTTGCCATGGCTGATGTCACAGTTTCCTACATTCATAGATGTTCAGCCCTCCCACCTGTGGAAACATTTCGAGTAGCCTGAATTAGTCCTTGTCCACAACTAGACCAAGCACTAAGGCAAGATATGGAGTAGTCTGATTAACCTAAGTTGGAACAGGACCCACCTCTACCTAATCACTATGGTCAAGGAAGCAGAGTCAATAGGAAGATGTCAGCATTCTCTTAAGTACGTCCTACGGTTAAAACAAGCATTTCTTTTTTTTTTTTTTTATGTTTATTTATTCTTGAGAGAGAGAGAGAGAGAAACAGAGTGTGAGTGGAAGAGGGGCAGAGAGAGAGGGAGACACAGAATCTGAAGGAGGCTCCAGGCTCGGAGCTATCATCACAGAGCCTGATGTGGACCTTGAACTCATGAACCGCACGAGATAATGACCTGAGCCGAAGTCGGAGGCTTAACTGACTGAGCCACCCAGGCATCCCTTCTTTTTTCTCTTAATGTTTATTTTATTTTTGAGACAGGGAGAGCATGTGTGTGTGCATGTGTGTGCAAGTGGGAGAGGGGCAGAGAGAGAGGGAGACGGAGGATCCGATGTGGGCTCTGCACTGACAGCAGAGAGCCTGATGTGGAGCTTGAACCCAAGAACCAAACTGTGTGATCATGACCTGAGCTGAAGTTGGATGCTTAACCAACTGAGCCACAGAGGGGCCACAAAACAATTATTTCTTAGGAGACAGGAGGTGTAAGAATACAAGAACGCTGGACAGATCTTAGATACAAATCACTACCACTGTCCATCTCTTAGGCACCTAGCTCTCTCATATACCTTCTTCTTCCTATTTAAATAATTTCCTGCACAGCCTCTGTGGTTGATTGATTGCAAAAATAGCTCCAATTCCCCCTTTGCCCTCTATCCACACTCTTTGCAATGTAACTTTGCAGCAGCTTTCATCAATAGGTGGAGTCTATTTCCCCACCTTTGAACCCGAGCTGGTCCATGACTTGCTCTGGCCAATAAAATAGGACAGAAATAACAGTAGGTTAGTTGACCGTAGGCTTGAAAAGGTTCCATGTGCTGATGTTCTTTATATTACAACCTTCCACCAACACTAAAGCAAGCCCCGGCTAGTCTGATGGAAGATGATGGACTTTAGAGGCAGAGCCAGATCATTGTAGGTGAGGACATTTTAGACCAGGCATCCCCTGGCCAACCCACCAGCTAAGTTGCAGACACAGGAGTATGTTCAGCCAAGATCAGTCAAGCCTAGCCAAGACTGAAGAACTGCCCAACCAACCTACAAACTCATAAACTAAATAAAACGGTTGTTGTTTTAAGCCACTGAATTTTGTGGCTTCACGTTAACAGATTTTTTGTGGAGATAGATAAACCAATATGGCCACCGGTTTACAAAGGCAGTAATGCCACATACAAACACAGATGCATTCAGCGCATCTCAATGCAAATAGCTGAATGTGCAGTATCGGATGCTATCTGATCTTATTTATTAAGTTTAAATGTGACTTTTCTGATATTAATATTTAATGGTGGCAGAAAATTAAGATACTGCTAATCAAAAGTTTCCACTTAGAAATAGTAGATATAGAAGCCACATGCAGGGGCAAATGCGGCCCAGCATCAAGTATTGCTATTGATCCTGGCCCAGAGCACTCCAATTTCCTTTGGGAATTGCTCTCAGTCTTTGTATGTGTGTGGCCTTGGCAGGAGAGTGTTTCTAGCATTTTCCATCCACCAAAAAAAAAAAAAAAAAAAAAATCCTGCTGGTCAGGCATAATAAGATAAATGATGGCTTTAGTAGGTCTCACTGGCATCTATGTGTTGAACCATTTCCCTGGCAGTATGTTGGGTTCTTTAATTGGCCAATCTGGTAGCTCGGGTTCTGCCAGCTGGGTGATTTCCCCCCTCCATTTTCGTCAGCAGGATCCCCAAGAGAAGGGAGAGAGGTTTGGGGACGTTTCGACACCTCAAGCATCCAGCATCCCTACAATTGGCACCCACCTAGAGGTGTAAGGATTTCTTGGTGCTTAAGCGATCACTGGCTTCTGTGTCCAGATTTGAAATTTGTCTGGCAACATCACAATGGCCCAGTCACCAGCGCCAGAACTGTGGTCCAGCCTGATAGTTGAACTAAACGTCACCATCACTTTTTCCTCCTACCCTCCATCTGCCTAGATTTCAGTTTAAAGTCATAGATCTCGGCTTCTGTCTTGTGGTCAGGAGGGGTGAGTAGAGAAGGGAGGCAAAAACTATTTTCTCCCCTAACTTTAGCTAATGCTGGGGAGAGGGCCTGGGAGATCAGACTTCCTTGTTTCCCTGGGTTTTCCTCAATCTCCCACTTTAGCTTGGGTTGAGAAAAAGACTTTGGCAATTCACCGGTGCTTGAATACCAGGCCTTCGCAGTTATAGGCCCTCTGCTGAGGACAGAAATGGATTCGCTTAGCAAAACCACTTTGTTCTCCTGCTACTCAATCTTTAATAGGGGCAGAGCATGTCTTTCTCTTGCAGCACCATGCCGAGTGCCATAAGAGGAAGCCCCACACTCCACTATCATGATATCCTCTATCACATCCTCTAAAACTTTAGTCTTGATGGAGATGGGTTTTGAATGCCAAGAGACCACAGGCTGCAGTTTAACCAAACCTTCAAACCCACATAAGAGCCCAGGATTTGAACCACACGCTTGGAAGACTTTTCTAGAGGAAGAAGTGTGCTCTTCCTGGAACATCAATATTCTGGGCAAATGAAAGAAATCTCTGATGACTACAACTCCATTTTGAACCCCGCTCCTGTAGGGGATTGGTTGGTGGGTTGATTGGTAGGGGCTGCTTTTAGGGCCAAGTTGAAAGGAATTCTGAGACCATGCCTTGACTCTATGAGAAAGAATGCCATGATTAATTAGTTATGTCTGTGAAGGTCAAAAGATAGGAGAATAACAAGACATATGTCATGTTTTGCCATCCTTGGTCTACACCAATTAAATGTAATATTAGGTCTGCTATGTGGCTTTGTCTTTATAAGATAAGAATTGAGAATTTGATAAGCATTTGAGAGAAACTTTGAGAAGAGTCCAATATGAAAAATAATCGCCTTAACTTCCAAATAGAAGACCTTCATTTTTCAGAAAACTTGTTCATTTGTATATATAAATCAACACTGTCGACAGAAGATTTTGTTTGCACTCTAAATATGCTAAAGTCATCCCCAGTTGAAACTGTCACATACTTAAGGTTACACATCTCTTTCTTTTAAAATAAAAAGTCAGGTAATCACTGAACACCTTATATTCTATAAAAACAATCTCATCTTTTTGAAGCTCAGATATAATACCTGCTCTGCCTGCATCTCAGTCTTGTGAAGATCAGATGTACTTTGAAAACCTTAAAATAGTGTATGAAAGCTATTTTTACTGTTTTCCACTTTGGAAACTGTAATACTCTATGTAAATTATTCTTACCATCATACACCTTTTTATTTTGGCTCCCTAGCTTTGGTCCTTCTTCCCAGAGTGTCCCAGTCTCCTTTGGGAGTTGCCCTCAGGCACTGTGAGTGTGGCCTCTGCAGGAGGGTGATTAAGGTACTAATTGCCCACAAACAACAGGACAAGAGTGGGGGCATTGGATCCTGCTTCCACTCATTTCTGCAATTGCCGGTGTGCAGGCATGTGAGAAAGCTCAGCACAACCTGATGCCTGCTCCTGAGAAACTGGCTCTAGAATTCTAGAATACAGGCAGAAGTCAGCAACCCTGGAAGATGTGGTTACAAACTCAGTGGAGACTGTGAAGGTGGCCATGGCTTGATTATGACTTGGTCATTCCTGGGGACGACCGTGGCTGTGCCTTCTGACGCCCAGCCTTCCTCCTTGTCTTCCGTCCATTTTCCAAGTCACATTTTCCAGTCTTCCAGTGAAACTCTCATTATCTAGTATCTTCTATGAATCCCCTCCCCCATTTCATCTTATATTCTAAAGTATTTATTGCAATAAATCTATTGCAAACAGAAGCCGTGGGTGATACAATACCTGATAGAAGTAATGAGTGAGGACCACAGACACGTATGTGTCTGTGTCTTGTGCATCGAGCCTGAAACGTAGCAGGTGCTCAATAGATAATTGTGGAGGAAATGCAGGCATGGAATCCAACTGACCTCTGACCTCTGTGCTCTAATCAGCCACATGGAGATCCCAGTGCAGCTCCAGACAGCATGTCAGAGTTCAAAGCTGGAAGAGCCATGCCCACAGTGTCTGTCCTCTTCGGGGAGGGGGTAATCTTTCTCAGAAGCCATTGTCCCAATATCTCCTACTTCCTTCTCTTTCACCACCACCCCCAGTGGCCATGGAGGTTGGGAAATCATGTATCCCACAGAGGTGTGGATCTTCTGTTGCCACAAACAGATAGGGGTTCTGTGAGTAAGGAAAAAGTGGGTTAATAGATATCGAGTAGACAACCAATGATGTCTGCCGGAAAGAGATCTAATACACACGAGCCTCGGGCCCCATGGCCCATTCCTTCTGCCCCAGGCCAAGCAAGATGTGCCTGCAGAGGATGTGTGAAGTCTGAAGATGGGTGCTACTTTCAGACCCAAACATAGAAGCTCTGGCTGGAGAGCTGGACTCCTTTCTTCAGAGGAACCAGGATTACTACAGTGAATTGAGGTCTTCTAAGCCTAAACGTTTCCGCCTGGATGGCCCTAAAATGCCCAGAATGAAGGCACCCGTCTGTGACGTGTTTTCCGGGATGCAGCCATTCTGGTCAAATGCTGTGTGTTGCCAACAATCCTGCTGGATCCTTCCTGACAGCCTTACAAGGGCTGCTGCAGACTCCTGACCCCACCCTGACCTGCCCCTTTAGGACAGATGGTCCCTGGGGACTCCACTAACCCAGCAATGACCCCTGCCACTCTGACCTGTCCTGGAACTCCCTGCCTCTGACCGCAAGAACTAAACAGCCCCATACTACGCCCAGCGGAGGCCCCAAACACTGGGCCCGTGGAGTAGCTAATTGGTTTTTTACAAGCCTGAGATAATTCAGACATTTAAATATTGATGTTCATTTCTGGGCAGCTATAAACACAAAGTGGGGGGGGAAGAACATGTTTAACTGCTTCCTCTCATTTGTTCTCACCGTGATAATGGTTTTTAGTCAATAGGCCCAGCTTTCTAAAGAGGGGATTCATTTGCATTAAAAAGGATGTTCAGAGTGCCCCTTCTCATTGTGACAGGATGATCCGTCCACTGGGCAGCTACCCTGTTCACCCAGCACCCTCACATTTTGCGGTGGTGGGAGAGCTATAGAAATCTGGAGTCCTGGGCTGAGGGAAGAACAAAGCAGGCTATATTCACTGCCCAAGGAAGCATTTCCTGGTAGCTGGTGAGACCCCGCTGAGACTGGGGGGGGCCCAGAGTGGCAGGCCATGGGCCCCTGCCTGCCTCTCCTTGAAGCACAGCTGTGAGCGGGGACATGGGTGGGGACTTCAGATGTCTGGGGTAGGTCACTGAGCTGATGTATCCCAGAGGAACGTCCGTGCCATTTCTGTCTCCCTCCCAGGCCCTCTTACCTCCTCCCATAAAGTCGTTCTGTGCTGCTGTCCAGGTCTCAAAACCACTTGTCCGTGTGTCCCTGACATCTGCTGGGTTTTTTTTTTTTTTTTCTTGAACTAATTTGTATCGTTTCTGGAAAAGGCCCAGCAACAGGTGGACGATAATCTGCTCCAATGCTGATACTTCTGTTTTCACGTATATTTGACTATTGTTAGTCAAAGGATCTGCTGCTTTCTTTTTAAAAAAAAAATTTTAATGTTTAGTTATTTTTGAGAGAGAGAGAGAGGGAGGGAGGGAGGGAGGAAGGGCACGAGCTGGGGAGAGGCAGAGAGAGAGGGAGACAGCATCCAAAGCAGGCTCCACACTGTTAGCATAAAGCCTGATGTGGGGCTCGAACCCAGGAACTGTAAGAGATCATGACCTGAGCCTAAGTCGGATGCTCACCTGACAGCCACCCACGCTCCCCGAATCTGCTGCTTTCTTAATCAGGATCAATAATATTAATATGTATAAACAATTTTAATAGTGAAAGTATCCTTTGGTTCAATTAAAACACCCTTAATATTACAATACAGGTCATAGAATCACAACTTGCTAATTTATGCATAATTGAAACATGATGTATCTCTCATAGACTCTTATGTGACTGGTTCCTTCGTGTTACATAGGTTCCCATATTATCCCTCTTTAGATTCTAGACTTCTTGAGGGCAGTGATGTCATTACTCTGGGGCCTGGAGTCACATATTTACTGACAGTACAAGTCAGATGTTAATGGAAAGTACAGTTTCTTTTATTTTCCTGTTAACTCATCTCCTTTTATAAATGCCTAATTGATCAGCAAGGAAAAAAAGAAAAAAAAAACAATTTTATTTTAACAACCCAGAACATTTCATCCTCTTCCTTAATTGTGACATTTTCTCTACCTCCCGGTTCAGCCTGTTTTGGAAGAAATGCTCCACACCTTTCAGATTTCTGCTTCCTCTCCCTGTTTTCCCCAAGATGGCCTCTGAGTACCTGTGGAGAGGTCCCGGGGTTTCTGTGGCTAGTGTAGGTAGTGGGGTAACAAGGTCCTCAGATCAAAAGAGTCTATCTTGGATCCTCATGAGGTTTGCTGCGGAGGGACTCAAAGGAGTTCTCCGGGGAACTGATGACCACGGAGGGTTAGTGGCTCTCCTTCCAGGAGGTTCTACCGTGAAGCCATCCTGGAGTAGGGAGCTACAGCAACTGACTGTCAGTCTTCTCTTTCTTGATCTGGACTGGCCATCTCCCTGGTGACTTCTTCCCACATTTGCTCTGCTAGTGCTGAGGACTCCCCAAGAAATACTGGCCCAGCCAGTCCACCAGGCAGAACTCAACTGCTGCTCCTGACACAGTGGCTCTCCTCCTTCTAGAGAGTTCCTGTCAGACTCTCCCTTAACTTTTCAGACTCCCTCTCTTTGGTTCCTTTGGGTCTCATTCATGCCACTGAGAAGCAGACAGTGGTTCAAGAGGTCTGCCCTCTGCCTCACTTTGGGGTATCTGTGAGTTTACTTTACTACGGCCATCCTTGCTCTGTCCTCACAGAGCCACAAGTGGAAAGGAGGGGAGAAGCACCTCTCTTCACCTTTTCCTTCAACTTAGAACATTTCTTTGAATACACAATGCCATTGATTTTATGATATACCAATGTTCTATATACCACCGAAAAAAAAAAAAAAAGAAAAGAATTCTTTGGAAGATATGACACATCCTGATAGGTCCTGATTTCAGAGATATAAAAGGGTGAAAATATGTGCATAATGAGTGAATGATTTA
Source organism: Lynx rufus (assembly GCF_022079265.1). Classification (NCBI taxonomy): domain Eukaryota; kingdom Metazoa; phylum Chordata; class Mammalia; order Carnivora; family Felidae; genus Lynx; species Lynx rufus. The sequence goes on from NW_025814824.1 coordinate 20,938,521, forward strand.
TGTGTGTAACATATGTTCCTGTCGACAGAACATTAGCCCAAGAACAAAGATGGAGTCATGGGCCTGACCACTACCAACCTTCCTCTCTCACTTCCTTCTCTCCACAACCCTCAGGCCAACAGGAATAAGCTTGGGGAATTGTGTTGTCACTGCATTGTCCTGCTACCTCAGGACAGTAAGCATCACTGCCTGGCTTCCCCTCCCATGGAAGAGACTCATCTATTCGGCCAAGCCTAGCTCTCGATACAATGGTACAATGAATTTGGAAAGTCCTTTCTGTTTCAACAAAGCCTGGCTTTCAAGTCTACATTGACTTGTGACAAAATCTTCTTTTGGATATCAGCAATTGAATATTAACTTTTTTTTTCATTGTGAAAGATTTCTGTAACAATCCTAAACTTCTAGGAAGTGAGCTTTTTGAACGCCTGTGGCAACATGGGAGGAGTTCCCTTAAGGGAAATAAAACAAACGAGGGGAAAAAAAAAATCAAAGCACGTGGAAATATTAGCAAAAAATGATGCTCTCTCATTTTTATCTCCCCACAAGGCCTAGCATGGAGCGATGGGCGACATTGATATGCAGTAAATCCTAGCAGAAAAACAAAGAATGAAAATATTGGCTCTTGGCCCCCAAGCTCCTTTTTATGAGTACTTCTGAAGGCAGAATTTGTATCATTGACTTTTTTGGCAATTTCCCACAAAGAGCTAAATTAGACCTCATTTTCAGGGGACCCACAGTGGAAGTTGACTTAGTAGTTGACCTCTTTACCATTTCCAAACTGATAATATCTCTCCTACCAAAAATAACCCTGAGGCCCTATACACTTTTGTGCGTCTCTGTGTTGCAATATTTGGATGAGGAGTGAATATTTGCTTCTTTTTGCTATTCTAGTATTGGTATCTCATAGGCGGAGTAGAGTTTACACATGAAAATGGTTATTATTATATTGTATAAATATTACTTTTTTTATTATTATTATTATCATTATTATTATTATTATTTTGGAGAAGGCCCAAAGAGTAATTCCAGGGGCAAGACTTCGTGTAATGGAGCGCTTTTGTGCAACGACTGAAGCTTTTGTTCCTGGCATTCTTTAAAAGGAAACTTTATTGAGATGCTTGGTGAGCTAATAGGAGCCAGGCCTTAGCTGGCTGCACAAGGAACAACTATCTCGAAGGTCCTCTCTCCTGGCTAGCCTGTCCCAAGACACTGGTGACAAAATCTAAATAGAAACCTAAAGTAATTGCAGGTCAGTGGTCGAGAGTATTCCAAGAATACAAAAGAGAGCATACTATGATTGCATTGACTTTAAATAGGTAGTTGAATGAAGTAAAAACTTACAGAACCCCACAGACTTTTTCCGTCGTATTTTTCTTCACAAAAGCCTCATTAATTATTTCTCATATTTTCAGTTGCAGTGTTTTAATCACGGAACCATCATTTAAAATATAATTTAAGGGGAACTGTCATATTTCTTTAAATATGCATTTTGAAGTGCAATCTTTACCATTAGGGCAAAATTGTGTGTGTGTGTGTGGCACTAAATCCCCCTACACTTGACTTTAATATGGAAGTCATCAAGAACAGAAGTGAGTGAATGTCACTGAAATTCACATTATAGAAATTTCTTTGGGAGACTGATGGTGAGCTAAGCTATTGTTAATTTTGCAAATTGATCTTTAGGATTCTGAAAATGAATGAAATGTTTCAGTTAGAAGATCTTCCCATATGTTGGAGGGATTGCTTGAGGTGAGGGGAAAAATGTTTTAATACTAACTAACTGTTAATGGCTTTCTCCTGCTGCAAGTATAATCCAGTATTTCCTCATCAGGTTTTTGTTCTTTCTGTAATCGCTCCTGTGCCTCACTTTCTGTAACATTTCCTACCAGCAGGTTAATAGGATGCGACACACAAAAAGGGCCCACGAATCTGTTTGTTACAATCTACTTGCTAAAGCTATGGCCACAATACTCTAGTGCTGAAGTCAGTGAAAAGGCATCATCCAAATACAATCCAAGGAAAATGCAAGCTGATACAGCACAAAGATGCTTTGTTTAAGAATGGCAGAAATTTCCAGCAACTATCTGGAAAAAAAAAAAAATGCAGGATGGGAGGGAATGTAATCAAATAACAAAACAAACCCAAACTAAAAGAGAATCTTTATAAACCAGCACAAGGACACTTTGTTTTTAAGTGCACACAATGAATTTTAAAGATCTTTGTTCAGAAGGGAAATAAAGTATTATGAAGGACTGACACATTTGATGGATGGATGGTTCCTGAAAAAAAACACATTATCAATTACTTTTTCCTTGTTTGGCCCCAGTCCAGTAATTTTTATTTGAACAAGCCACATGCTAGCATGGTTTTGATTGCAGGAAGTAACTGGTTGTTGTTAAAGGCTACTATTTCACTCAGGAGCTTATCTCTTCCTCCCCCTCCTCTTTCTGATGGGACTCTGATATGAAAGGCACAGCTTCAGTTGTTATAAACAGAGTCAGGGATTGTTTGATAGACCCACCCGTGTTTTGCTTTCAGCCTTCCGTGGTACAATCTGGACAATGTATTCAGCGGCCCTTCAGAAAACAAACACTTGAATTTCTGTCCTCGACTTTGATATGAAATTTTGATTTTTCTGACATCTATAGCTCTCATAAATTTAAGTTTGTTAGCACAAAACAGTTATGAATATGATATTCTTTTTTCTTTCTTTCTTTCTTCCTTTCTTTTCAGTAGACTCAAATGAACCTTGCTGAGAAAAAAGGATCTTTTTGAAACAGTTAACCTAAAATATGTCAAGGATCTTCTTAAACAATACAATGCCTTGTTCTTGCTTTGCTTATTTTTTATCTAATCAAAACAAGTATATTAGAACACTGATTATTAGTCTAAATATAAGAAAGATAGCAAATGAAACTATATTATTAACTATTATCAGTTTTCCTCTATAATTAAAGAAAGATTTGGGTGCAGTCATCAGCAGGCAGGAAATTATTTATGAAATCAACTGTTGAGACTCACATGTATATGTGTGTCTTTTTGTGTTAGTCTCTACTATTCATGATAACTTCCTTTATGACTGGATTTTTTGCATGCTATCACGCCTGAAACTTAAAATATGCTGAAATTCTCAGGGTACCATGTTGACAATAGGCTTTGGTAATTACTTAAGTGTGGTTCCTAGTTCTATATTTTAAACACTAATTTTAGTGATTATTCCTCTGCCAAGAATTAAAAATAAAACTGATGGGCTTAGAGAATGGGTCATTTGATTATTCATTGGAACATCAAAACAATTTGAATGAATTAGGATTTAATCTTGTTCAATTGAGGAAATAAAAACTTAGCAAACATTTGTTGACTCATTGGTTCACATCAAAATTCTTCCAAAGAAGATCACACAATATAGAAAGACACATAAAACGCATTGTTAGCCACAACTTATTCCCTGAAAACAAAATGAAGAAAACAAAAGATATTTTATTTCACAAGTATGTATCTAAATGTCTTACTCCTTTCTGACCTAGAAAAGGGTAGTTCGGAAGCAGCAGAAAACAAACCAACCCACAAACCTGAAAAACTGTCTAGAGAAACGGTCTTGAGTTTGAATCTTTCTGTGCAATTTGCAGGTTGGATGAACTTATGCAAGTTAGAGAACTTGTTCAAGAGTCTATGGCCTCACCTTTAAAATAAACAGGAGATGGAATTTAAGGTATTGTATTAGATCATTTATATGACAGTGTTGGGCACACTTCGTGGGACTTCTCAAAGAATGTGGTTTGAGAAGTAAACATTAGCTACCAGTGGGGGTCGATTACATGTAACTCAGCTGTGGAATAAATAAATACAGGTCCTTCTTAAGATATAACAGAAGGCCATGTGGCAAGTTTCATAAGAGAAATCAGTAGCTTTCCAGCACCGGAAGTCTTGATACTTGAGATGTCAAAAACGAAATACACATCCCTGTTGATCACTATTTAAATTTTCAGTTGAATTGACTAGTGAGTATTTTATTTGGCTATGCTTCCTCTCTAAGCTATGATTTTGTATATGTTTGGCTTTAATAATTAGTCAAGTTCTAGTTGTGCATGCAGTAGCTTTACAGATAATAAAAATTTAATTAAACTTACTTTGATGCAACTTTGATTATAAAGTTTCCTAAGCATTGCATAAATAATTCAAAAATGTATGTGACTAACATACTTCATTCAACAGAAAGCAAATTTTCAAAAGGTAAATGCTAAATCTGGTTGTTTGTGTTAGGCTATCGTAAACAGTTTGCTTGAGAATTGATGGGAATTGTACAGTTAGCATACCTTTTGCCAGTACAGTTATTACCATCCAGTGTTTTTATAGCTTAGAGTTGATTTCTGAAGCTGACTAATTTTTTCACGTGTTTACTGTTTTTGGAGCAAGTTGTTAGGGAACAGGGCTGCATAGCAATTTAAATGTTGTAAAAATGCTCCTGAACACAATTTGTAATAAATATTTGACAATTCTTTAGTTTACATTTTCAATGTCTTATTAAACTATACTTATACATGACAATTACCATCATAATAAATCATTTTCTGCATGATTAATTACACATCTTAAAATTTTCACAGAATATAAAATCCTCCAAGGAATTAAAAACAAACTGTTTCCTTTCAAGAAAGCGTTAAGTACCAAATTTTGTAAGCCTGTAGAGGAGAAATAGTTTATGCTGCTGTTTAAATCCTTGATGAATGTCATTCCTGGAGATTATAAGATTATTTCCAGCACGGCTTCCCTTTCACAAGCCTTAATTTTGCTTTAAATTCTCACTGAATTATTTTTAAAAAGGTGCCTCGGTTTGGGTTACAAATCAAGAGAAGAATGAGTGAGTTATTCCTGCGCATCTCTCTTTCCTACATAGATGTTGCAACAATTGGGTTCAGAAATCAACCTTCCAGTGTGAAAATGCTACACAGTGGTAACTATACTAGGGAAAGGTATGCCAACCATGCTATCACTGCCTGTCCTACGAAATGAGGCAGGAGGAGGGAAGGAGAATTGCTAGACTGAACAATAGTTGGATGGTGTCCGCAATTGAGCTGGTCAAGGGGGTAGAGATAACCAAGGGCCAGGGATGGTTAATACTCTATTTTCCTTTGTTTGCCCTACTGAGTTGTTAACTCCCTCTGTCACCCAAACCTTCAGTAAAAGTGTTCATCACAGACTGCTTGTGTCAAGGGTACTTCAGAAGACTGAAGGATGTCCGGAAGGATAGCCTCGTGTGGAAAAGGGACAGATGAGCAGGAGGCATCACATAGAGATCAAGCTTTCAGCAGTGATGGTAAAGAGAAACAGAGACCCTCCAGCATCCCTGGAGCTACTGAGAAGGATGCTGAATTTTTTACTGTACATGGGTTGGTGGTGGATCATTCCTGTTGAAAGCTATAAGAGCAAGAAATCCAGCAGTCTGCAAGATAGGGACATGGGCTAGCTGATTCATGGGTTATACAGATAACACCTTTCTATATCTTTTCTTTTTTTCTTAAGTTTATTTATTTATTTTGAGGTGGGAGGGAGAGAGAGAGAGAGAGAGAGAGAGAGAGAGAGAGAGAATCCCAGGCAGGGAATCCCACAGTGTTAGCACATAGTCTGATGCAGGGCTCGAACTCACAAACCATGAGATCATGACCTAAGCCAAAATCAAGGGTCCGACACTTAACCTACTGAGCCACCCAGGCACCCCTGTATATTTTCTAGCTGTATATATTTCAGGATATTAACTGTTATTATATACGGCTATACATAAAAATTTACATTGTAGAGTTGGCGTGTACCTATATTTATACACAGATGAGTCAAGCCCGTCACTTTTCTCTGAGTTACAGTATTCACATGTGTAAGGTGGTCACAATACCTGCCCTCCTTGCCTACCAGCATTTTGTAAGGAAGGAAGAGGCACGTGGGAGCACTTTGGAAAGCACAAAGCCTTATAATTAACCTATGATATTGAAAGGCAGCTCTTGTGGAGTGGAGTGGGAAGAATGAAATTGAAAGCTCGAGTTTGAGTCCCATGTGCTTACTAGTTGTATAATCTTCAAGAGGCAATTGGTTTCTCTGAACATCAGTTTCCTAGTCTGTAAAATGGGGGTTTTAATACCCATTCTTCCCATCTCTCAGTGTCTTTACATATTACCAGATATAATAATGTGTGACAACACTATGTAAACACTTGTGCTCCATACAGAAATAAGGTATCCAATAGTCTCTCTTGTGGACATATTTAATAAAAATCCATAATAAAACCATTTAAATCTCATTCTATATAAAGCCAAGCAGTGGTGGTTATGTATAAGGTGTCTCCATGAATGAAAATTTCCCAGAATTAGTCTTTCCTAAAAGTGGTTGTGCACTAGACTAGATACTACACTATGAATGATGGCTCCTTCACACTATTTTACAAGGATTTCTGTTAAAGGAAGTCATGTGACTTACCAGAATTGTTCCAGGCTCCATAATATTGAGGACAAGTCCTGAATTAAATTATAGCAGTGGGAGCCAACATACTGGCATTAAGATTCTAGAGCCTTACAGTTTTGGTCACTTTATAAGACAACTAATCGATTCTCAACAAAACGTGTCGGCTTCCACTTCCCCCAATAAACGTTCCCTCCAGAAGTTCGTTTCTTTGAAATTATTAAAGAAGGGGAAAGAAAAAGTGATCATGCTTAGCAGGGGATCCTGAACCCAAATCCATTCTGTATGATCCACGCAACTCCCAAATTATGATATAAAACTTTCTGGGGGCTGCAAACGTTTGCATTTAGTGGGGAAATGTTTCCCTGCATTATGGAGGAGACGCCATACAGATGGAATCAGAAAGGTGGAAAGGACGAACCAAAGTGGACCAGATCACGATAAATTGTAAACTGAGCCCTGGTTGTGAAAAGAACACTGGATTTTCATGAATCATTTTCTAATACAAAGCAGTATGGTATCTAGTTATACTTTCCTACACCTGCCCCATTCCCGTATCACCCGCTTCAGAAAGTAAACCCGCTTTTTGTTCCTGGAATATCTGCATGACAGGCTGCTGTGATAGCACGAGTGGGGGGGCCTACGGGAGGCTGCGGGAGCAGCTGAGTGGCCGTGAACCCTGCTGTTGTGGAAGTGGAGAACGACTTGTGCCTCAGCACCCTTGATCTCCCTCGAATTGTGCTTCTCCAGCCTGCAGAGACTCTGAGGGTGGGGGCTGGAGGAAAGGAGGGAGCAAGGTTCTCCTCAAGCATCCATGGGAAGCCTCGGGTTCAAGTTTTGTCCACTGGCAGCTGCAACACAGTCATCTCCCTGATTCACCCTCCACCTCCAGTTTAGCAAGAAAACCTCTGCTTGAAAAGGAGTAAACCATGCAGGTGAGATGGGTAGTGCTTAAATCACATGCCCACTTGTGGAAAACAGGTTTTAGACAGGTCTGAAATAAGGAGGCAGGAGACAGAAGTTTTGATCTCTGCCACTGTACCTGTAAACTGTATAACCTCAGGCAAGTAACTTCTTTCTGAGCCTCAGCCGATTAATCTTTAAAGTGGGGATAATAATACCCCATTTGCTTAAAGGCAGGGGTATGGAACAGATGTATCTATTAAATGTCTCTTCTAGATTCCAGGAAAGTAAATATAATGTGAACTTTCTTGAGCAGGAGGGTCATAAAAAAATTGTTTTTAATGTTCATTTATTTTGAGAGAGAGAGAGAGACAGTGCACATGCACACGTGTGCAAGTAGGGGAGGGGCAGAGAGAAGGAGAGAGAGAATCCAAAGCAGTGTCTGCACTGTCAGCGCAGAGCTTGACTCAGGACTCTGTCTCACGAACTGCGAGATCATGACCTGAGCCAAAATCCCAAGTTGGATGCTTAATGGACTGAGCCACCCAGGTGCCCCAAGAGGGTCATTTTTAATAGTGTATTTCTTAAATATAGTTTGCTTTATCAGCTTGGAATATAAATAAATTCACAGCTCCTCTTAAATATTCAGATAAATTGTCAATTGTTCATTGTTCAGACTAGCCATAAGTCCAGGCTCTCTCCCAGAACTCAGGACTATTGCTGCCATAAGGAGGCCCTCTACTGACTTCTGTCATCCTCATACAGCCATTTATCCCAAAGCACTCCATTAGTGCTAGTATGAGTAAGCCAAAGGGGATGATTCCTGTCTTTGACCCAGGCTTCTTTCAGAATGAGAAAGACCCATAACCCCCTGCCTCTGTAGCTACTGATGCCAAACCTAGACAACCCCCCATACCCCACTGTGTCTGTGCCCCAACCCCTGGGGGGGGGGAAGAGAAAGGCTTCAGTGTTCCTTCTTGCCAATAAACGTAATCAGGGACCATCGGAAGGGGTTCAAACAATGTAGCAGTTCAATAAGAAGAATTCTTTTCTCCCAGGAAACCTCCTTAGTCCCTATATGCATTTGTCCACCCTACTCCTGAGCCAAGTGCTACCCTTCCCTCCAAAAGCAATGGGTGCCCACTTGCCGTTTAACCAAGTTGAGAAAAGACATCACAACAAAAAGGTAGTTTGGCAGTCTCTACCAGTAAACCTGAAGGCAGCTGGCAAAGAAAAGGCTCCACCTCACCAGGCAAGTTCAGAAATTTGGCATTCTCTTTGACAGTGATAGACTAAATCTTTTCATATAAGGAGTGCACTATACAGTCAGGCCCATCTTATCATAGCTGGGAGGGTGGTGACAAGTCAGTTATGAGGCAAATCAGTTGCTGATCTAGAAATGAATCTCCATGTCTTTAATTCTCTATGACTATTGCTGTTCTGCTTGACATTTCTGAATTGCATAAATGGCCTCTATTCAAATTAAAATTTACCCATCACTCGACAGTGGGGGGAGGCAGCGCCAATGCCAAGGGGATGTGTATCTCCATAGTCTGTATTAGCTGCCCCAGATAAAAGTAGTAGGTATTCTTCCATATGGAAAAGGATGTTTTCTCAATCGTAGGCCAAGAGCGAATGAGGGCACTTACAGACCACATTCATGTTTGTAATCATCCCGTCCCTCCCTCCTACCATCCTTCCTCCTCCTACAATGGCTTTCCATTACGCTCAGAATACAAAACAAATGCCTTTGCCAGATGTCAAAAGTTCCATGTGATCCGGACCCATCGATGTGGCTGTGACCTGATCTTACACTATTTTTACCCTGACACATACCAGTCTTTTTGAAATCCCAATGAATTCACCAACATTTCTGCAGATGGGGACTTCGTAGTCCCCCTAAGAAGGCTGCTCGGTGATCCCTGCCATGGCTGGCTCCTTCGTGGCACTCAGGCCTCCGCTTAACTGTCTCCTCTGGGGAGCATCCTGCCATCCCAGCTGGTTCCACTACTGCAGTCACCCCTCTCTGCCCACCTTGCTTTATTTCTCTTCATAGCACACACTGGGGCTTTCGTAGCATGCTGCTACGCGTTCAACTGTTTGCCTCTCTCAATCAGAATGGAAGTCCCCGAAGGGGAGAGACTCTGCATATGTTGTTTACTGCATCAGCCTGAGTCCAATTACACAGTAATTTGAACAAGAGAAGTTCAATATAAAGACTTACTAATTATGACAGGGCATGGGAGTAAGGAGGGTGTGGTGAGTAAGAGGTAAAGAGAACCCTCAAGAATATACAAATAGCAGATATAAGGAACAGCCAGTACCTCTAGGGCTGAGACAGAGGACTCAAGCAGGAGCCTCCCCAGGACCCACACACACCCTATGGCTGAAATCCAGACCTTGCTCAAAATGGCACAGCTGGAGCGGGTAGACCCTGATAGAAGTCTGCTTTCTGGAACTTGCCAGAAATCCACACTCCAGAACTTACTAGAAATCCATCCTCTGGGGTGCCAAAGAAAGCTGTTTCAGGGAACGTCTCCCCAGAGGCACTCTGGTCCGAAACTACGTGAGGAGAGTCCTGGAAGAAGCTCCTGGCTGCTGGGCGCAATGGATTGTCACCTGTGCTGTAGCAATCTGCCTGGCCTGCACACCAGAACCAGGAAGCAAAACCCTTTCCCCTTGTAATGTCTCCCCAGCACCCTCTATTGACAAAGTTTTGGTACCAGCTGGCAAAGAAAAGTGTTGAAAGGGCCCAGATCTATTTTCACACAGCAGGCAACGAGGATGAATTTGAAGCTGTGAGGCAATAAATTAAAAAAAATACCCACATTTATTGCTCAGTTCCCTTATCCTGGCACATAATAGGTAAAAAAAAAAAAATTATTTCAATAAGTGCTTGAAGGAGGAATACATAATTTATAACATATAACATAAGAGAAAATAATGTGCTTGCTTTGCATGTATCACTTTAAGATTGGAACCTCCAGGCCTAGCTTCCAACAGGCATGCTGTGCAGAGCCCTGCCCACAGAGACATTCCGGAGCTCAGCACTGTGTGTAAGGCGAGCCCCACCCCCCGCACCCCCACCCCTGCCAGGCCACTTCACAGCTTGCTTAACAGTTTGTGAAAAAAGTGCAATCAAGGGAAGCACAGGGGTGCCTGGTTGCCTAAGTTGGAAGAGCATGTGACTCTTGATCTCAGGGTCGTGAGTTTGAGCCCCACACTGGGTGTACAGATTCCAATAAATAAATAATAAATAATAACTAACTAAATACACTTTAAAAGAGAGAGACAGAGAGAGAGAGAGAGAAGCACAAGCAGAGAGCAGAAGAGACAAAAGCAGCTGTTTTTGTGTCCTGCTTTCTGTGTTCTGCCGGGTCACCAGTTGTTTCATTTGGCATCTTTCTGAGACATCGCTGTCATGTAGATCTGCCAAATGAGCAAAACGTGAAACATATCCAAGGGCAGTATTCTAAAACTGCACTTAATAAAAAGTAAAGAAACATCCTGATGTCTTATCACCTTTCTGTTGACACGAACTATTGAGAGAGTTTGGGAGAGAGGTCCCTGCCATAAGCTATTTGAGATTTCCTAACAGAGCAGTTTCCCTTTGTCCGAGCTCTTCAGTTTCCGTCATTAGGATTCACATTCCCCGTACTAGGAAATAACTGCACAGAATCTCAATAAATATGGCCCAAAAGATACAGAAGCTTTCCATGCTGATACAACTTGGGGTTTGCTCATTAATGCCATTAGCAAATATTTACTGAGCACCAACTATGTGCCGGACAGCATCTGGAGCGTGGTTGTGAGCATAACCAAATTCTTGTTCTTATGGAACTTGCTAACATTCTGGCAAGAACAGATAGCACGGAACTTCCTACAGAGGCGCTGTGGGTCATTTAACCAACTATTGAAAAGCTCCACTGGGAGAAAATAACCAACCGTAGAATAAAACGTGATTGTTGCTGGTGTTCTTAGAAAATTCACTGTCCTAGTGTAGAAACTGTGTCACTTAAGTCTTCTAACTATGGGTTCTTAGGAATGTTTCAAAAACAGTGCTGTCCAGTGAAAATACGTGGGCTCCATCAAGTAATTGAAACTCTCCTAGTATCTGGGTTAAAAAAGTAAAAAAGAAACAGACAAAAATTAACTATAGCAACATGTTTTGTTTAAGCAATCATATTAAAATATTAGAATTTCAACATGTAATCATAAATTATTAAGCTATTTCACTTTACTTTTTTTTTAATTAACTCTTCAGAATTCGTGTGTGTTCTTACAGCACATCTCATTTTGAACTGGACACATCGGACAGAGGAGGTTCAGAAAACTGCCCATCCCCTTATTTTGGGGGACGGAGAAAGTATTCGCTGAATTGAATTGCTGAAAGTGTTTGGGGATGGACTTAACATTGTGAAGACGTTCAAAGCCTTCCTTTGCACCAGACTTCCACACTGCCCGCACAGGAAGAAGCCCATAGAATGTGCTAACTTGGACAGTAAGTCATTGATTGTCCACTGAGGCGTGGGATATCATTAAGAAGACTGGTTTTCCACTAATGCTGAACCATCTCTGCCAACGTCTCAAGATAAGTAGGCAAAAGACACTCAGAAATGAACGTCCAAAACAGACCCTTAAATTAGTCAACCCTCAATCTGACTTTTTCTGAATTCCTGCACACCCCCAAAAGGCTAGAGGGTTACTAGGAAAGGCTACCAGCTTCACCGACAACCCTTAAACCAGGGAGCAACCCCAGCTGGATGAGGACTAAGAAGGCGCTGTCTCCCTCGGGCCCCCTCCTTCTTGTCACAGAGTCGGTCCCCTCCTCCTTAGCTCCTTCCCTAAAAATGCCCCTTCCCCGGCCTCTGCCCCTGCACCACCCCCACTTTCCCGGACCGCGTTCCGGGGGTGGTCCGCTTGGCCTCCTAGCGGGTTTCAACCGCGTCAAGCTTGACTTGCTCCTCCCAAGAGCAGGAAAAAGAGGGGCAATCTCCTTCCTACTGATCCGGGGGGAAGGAGCATCTCAGGGGCGCAGGGGCGTTTTCTGCCCAGTACCTGCGTCTGGTACCCCCTTGACACTGCCATAGTGCTGACCGACTGCAGTCTGCGGAGTGAGAGTGGCCCTCTCGACAAAGTTCTTTTGGGAATCTGGCGACCCTTGCCCCCGGGCCTCCAGCCCCACCCCGAGGCTCCACGGTTGCGCCCCCGCGGCTCTCGAGGAGAGCGACTTGGGGCGCTTCCTCGCATAGTTGCTTGAGAAAATCGGCCCCACTTCGGGGTTAAACGACAATCACAGCCCCTCGGGCCTCGGAGGGGCGCCCTCCCCACCCGTACCCCGGCCCCCTGCCCCAGTAAGCGTCTCGCAGCTCCGTCTCCTGCTCTAAACAAGAACAGGGGCCCGAGACCGCGTTCACACGGAAAATTATGCCGGCTCCAGCGGCGCGTAAAATTGATGTGAACCGAACGAAGTGGGATCGGTGTGATCCTCCCTCTCTTGTCTCAACAGGGGTTTCGGCGCGTTACACAAGGCCGAGCTTGTCTCTTTAAGGAGACATTGGACCCTAATTAGTCCGCATTCCTGGCGAGGCCGAGGAGCAAGGGGCCGAGGGTTGTTTGGGTTGGAGGGGGGCGGAAGGGAGGACTAGACTCGGAAGGAGATCTTCTGACCAGCCTCTAGCCTTACCGCCCCCTCCACCCTCTTTATTTTGCCGCCACCACCGCCACCAACACCCAGTTCTGAAGATGCAGCCAGGGCAGCAGCAACAGCAGCAGCAGCAGCCGCCGCCGCCGCCGCCGCCGCTACTCCCAGGCCCACGTTACTTTGATTGACAGCTGAACAAATGTTTCCCCGGTTCGAACGCTCGCGCTAAGGAACGTCAGCCAAGGCGAAGCTCCGCCTTGGGCGGGCCGTCTCCGCTCCGCCTCCGCTAACCCCATCCCGTTCCGTTCATTGGCCCGAACCGCAGACGACGCCCGGCCCCCACGTGGGCTCCAGCCCGGCCTGCTCCTCCCCTCTGGCTCGCCATTTGTCAGCAGTGAAATGATGGGCAGTAACACAGAACGGCGATTAATGTTCAGCCACCTCTGATTGGTTGCTGGAGACGCCTACCGCGCCGAGGGTGGGCGGGGCGCTTGAAGAGCGCCCCAGAGCAGTCGCGTGGCGGGCCGGTGATTGTAGTCAATCTGGCCGAATCCTCAACCGAGGTCGCTGGGGGTGGACTACATCTCCCGGGATGCTCTGCGGTCCCTCCACGGACGGTTGTGAATATGTATCAGAATGTTAATGATTAGCTGCTGCTAAATTTGGTCAAAGAAGTCACCTACACAGAGCGTGTTGTTAGAGCTGTTCTGAGCGGGTGTTTGGGCTGTTGGCTGCTTTCTTCCCCCTCTCTCACACACTTGTATATTATTTTGAGGTGGTGTTCGCAGAGTTTGAAAGGAGAGAGAATTAAAAAAAAAAAGCCGCAAGCGTTTCACTCTCTTTTATTTTTATAATCCCCTTCAATTTGGGGTTAAAAAAAAAGACAAGAAAACAGGAAGGAAGAAAAATAAGGAAATGAGATGTGGTAAAAGAAGCTAAAAGGTGCCTTTTAAAAGATCGTTGCTGTGAAGTGAAAAAATCTCCAGAGAAACCAAAAAGCACCGCCGAGACCTCTTCCGAACCAAAGGAGTTTGTGTTTGCTTTTAGGAAAGAAGAGAGAGATCATTCATTCGGAGGAATAACAACCAATTAAAAGACAAATAAAAAAAAGTTTGGAGTGGGACGAGCGAGCGAGCGAGCGGGCGGGCGGCGCTGCCGGCGGGCGCTGGTGCGCGGAGCTCGCACTTTCCCGGCCCGGGGGAGCGGCGCGGCCGCGGCGCCGGGCTCGGCGGGCGCGCCTCGGCGGAGCGAACGTCGGAGCGTTGCCGCGGGAGACGCGCGCCGGACAATGCCCGCGGCGGGCCAGTGACGCCCGCGAGGAATGCCGAGCGGCCCGGCCGCCCGCACCCAGCCGCCGCCACCGCCGCAGCGCGTTCCTGCCGCCCGCGTCACGCGAGACCCGGCGGGGGCCGGGACCGCCCGAGCCGCCCCTCGGACCTGGCCGGCCGCCTCCGCCGCCGCCTCCTCCTCCTCCTCCTTCTCGGGGCCATTAAAGCCAATGAGCCGCGCGCCTCTGCCCAGCGCAGCCAACTAAATCGGTTTGGATGATTCGCGATCTGAGCAAGATGTACCCGCAGACCAGACACCCGGTGAGTGCGGGCGGCGGGGCGCGAGCTCGCCGAGCGCGGGGGGATTCCCCGCGTCGCCCCCTGCGCGCCGAGTTGTGTCTGGGGCCGGAGGGGCGGGGAGGGCGGCCCGCGGCCCGCTCGGGGAGCCGCCCGCCGTCATCCCCCCTACCCCCCGGCGCGGTGGCACTCTCCGAGGGGGTGCGGAGAGGCAATTGAGTTGTAGCCATTTTCTTATTGTTGTCTTTGAAGCCCCTGGAAGCCGCGCCGAGCGGTTCGCCGTCCCCGCGACTCCTCCGGGGGAGGGGGGGGGGTGGCGAGCGATGGAGGAGGCGCGACTCCGCGGCGGGGCGGGGAGGGCGCCCTCGGCGGCGGCGCGGCTGGTCCCGCTTGCGGCTCGAGAGTGCGGGGCGCCGGCCCCTCGCGCCGCGGGCCCCGGGGACGCGCGAGCGAGCCCGCCAGCTGGCCGCGGAGGGTGGCGGCTGCGTCCCCCCTCCCCCGACCTGACCGCGGCCAGACGCCATGGCGCGAGTCCCCCCGACGGGCCAGTTTCGATTCCGGGTGGGGAGGGAGTGGGCGCGGCGCGCCGGACGCCTGGTGGGGGCGTCTGCGGTGGCCGAGGGAGAGGAGCGGGGTTTCGAACCCGCAGGGTCCGGGGCGGGCCGGCGGACGCGGGGGCCCGGGGCCACCCCGAAACCGGCCCCTGGCGGGCTGTGAGGCGAGGCGGGGGTGGGGTGGGGGAGCTAGATGAGAGTTTTAATCGCTCTTTGCTTGCCTGCGCGGTGACCCCCCCCCACCCCCGCTAGCGCCGCGTGGTGTGTTTTCTCCATCTCTGCCTCGCCTGTGATGTGGGCTAATTAAATATTTTATTGTTCTTTAGGCACCGCATCAGCCTGCTCAACCCTTTAAATTTACAATTTCCGAGTCCTGTGATCGGATTAAGGAAGAGTTTCAGTTTTTACAGGCTCAATACCACAGGTAACGATATTGACTTTAGCTGATCCTCCTGTTTGCTTAGCTCTTGTCTCTTCCCCCCCCTCCGCCCCACATACACACACACACACACCCCCCCCCCTTGTTTTTTTGGCCGCCGCGGGGATGGTATTATCATTTTTACTTGTGGGCAGAAAGGGCAAGGCAAGGCCTCTTTTCCTTAGGCAGGTGTAAAGAAATTAAGCATTCTTCCCTTCTGTAAATAAATAAATAAAAAGGAGGCAGAACAATCGAAACTGGGGAGACTTGGAAAATGCTGAGGCCAAACTTTCGATATTGATTTATTGGGGCCAGGAGAATGGAAGGTTGGGAAGATTCTGGGGCCTTTTGACTTCCTTGGTTCTTTATTACTCCGGGCTTGATTCCGTCTCACTTTTTTCTGCCATTCCACTGAAATACCGAGAGCTGAGAGCCCTGGGAAGTCGCAAGTGAGCGATTTCATTACTTTTATGCTGAAAAAATGTTTTCTTCTTAGAGACGACCGTTGGACTTGGAGTGCCTTTGAAATATTTTTCTTTCACTGGCTTTCTAATGACGTGGAATTCTTTCTTAAATGCAAGAACCTAAGCAAGCCACTGAACCCGATCCACACTTTGCCCCTGGGTGGTGGTATTAAACTTGTCTCTGTTTTGGAGGGAACAAATAAGACATCATTCATAAGACATGCTTGATTCATATTTTCGTTAATCTCTTCGCGGAACATGAAAGAAAAAAAACCCCTTGTGACATTTTGGGGGACTTAAATTTGTGTTTGGGTGTGTAGACATTCTTGATGTTTATTTTCTTCTTCTTTTTTCATTAAATGAATTTAGTGAACGTTCGTTTCTCAATGCGGTTCTGGAATTAAATGGGCCAGAGGATTTTTTTCTTAAACAAAACCCCCGCTTTTGGTCCTTCTTGAAAGGGCAAGTCCAGGCTCCTTCCAGTCACCCCTTTCTCTCCTTCGGTAATGAGGGCGGTATTTAAGATAGTTGATTTGGCGCTTTGTAGGTGATGGTTTAGAGGAGGGAATGCGTGTTTACTTTTGAAGAACGTAAGTCAAGGTCTGCATTGTATTTAGATTTCATTATGTCTTGAACAGCCTGAAGCTGGAATGTGAGAAACTGGCCAGTGAGAAGACCGAGATGCAGCGGCATTATGTCATGGTAAGAAAACTGTGTTACAGATTCAAAGTGCCTATTAGTTTAGGATACCAAAAGCAAGGAAGGGTATGTTCAGATTGCTGGAGGCTGTAGGATAGATCCCAGTCACAGTGCCAGCGTAGTTGAGGTTGTGGGAATGTGACCATTAGCAACCTGTAATTCCAGGATGTTAGACCTTGCCTCTGACAACCAGCTTTGATTTCATTTTCAAAAAGTTCAGCTGTGTGGGGTATAATCCTCTGGGCTTTGTTTTTATAGATTGGGAAAAAAAAAAAAAAAAAAACAAACCCAAACCTCCTTTATGTTTTGTGTAGAGTCACAGGCAAAATGTTTCTCTGTTAGTGGTTTTCTTTGTTGTTTTATTGTTCTTGTTCCAAACAATCTTAACCAGTTTTTCCGTACACAGTTATATTTTTAATGTTTCATTTCTCTTAGAGAA
The DNA here is from genome assembly GCF_022079265.1 of Lynx rufus. Taxonomy (NCBI): domain Eukaryota; kingdom Metazoa; phylum Chordata; class Mammalia; order Carnivora; family Felidae; genus Lynx; species Lynx rufus. The sequence continues at coordinate 20,955,657 of NW_025814824.1, forward strand.
TGACAGATACCCAGACACCAGACACCTTTTCAAATTTTTCCCGCTTTTTAGGTTACTAGTTTGTGTGTCTTTGCATGTGTTTTGTGTGTTTTCAATTTCTGTGGTGTTCCATTGGTTTGAGGAGTGTTGTCGGCCCCTGTATAACTGATTTGTTCTGCCAGAATTTCTGTAATGACAGTTACGTTACGCATCCAAAAAAGAAAAAAAAAAAATCAGATCTGCTTTTTCAGAAGTCTTACCAAGCATGTTTTTATGCTTGTTCATAAAGGCTTCAGAGTAACTCATTCATTTCCTATCAAGCCCTTTTCCTTTGAATGTATGAACATGAGCAGTACACTAAAAATGAGAGAACTCTGAAGTAGCATCACATTTCTGAACAGTTCTTTCAAAGCGTCAGCGTTTGTAGGAGACTCTTGCCATTAACTTGCCCGCTGTGCCTAGGAATTAGAGTCCATATGGTACCAAATTTTCATCAGACCTTTTTGATGCATCTGTTTGTGGTGTATAAAGAGAACTGGCGATGTTAAGAATGCTGTGTGTGAACTTGATTTTTGTGAGTTATTTTCCTAGAGTCTGTGTCTTAGGGTGGCTTCTAGTTTATTCAGCTAAGTGTTCCTCTTTAGCAGCATAAGTATTATGGTTATTTTGGTTTAGGTGAGGCTTTTACGTTTGTTTTAAACACAGTTGGAGCATTGGGAACAAACTAGGGAGACCAATGAAAAGCACGAAATTAATTGCTTTCCCTTCTTTGACAGTATTATGAGATGTCCTATGGGTTGAATATAGAAATGCACAAGCAGGTAAGTTACTTCTTTATACCATTTGAAATGACAGTAATACTGTATACTTTAGAAAGAAAATTGTATGTTTCGCAGTTTTATTCTGCGCGTTTTTGTTGCTGTCTGTATTTTAAAAGACTGTACGGGAAACAATGCTATCTTTTCAGGTGTGGTTCCCCATCCTTTTTGCATATTCCCCTAATTTTAATCATTTAAAAACATGACTTAAAGTGTCTGAATTCATATTAAACTTTGTACACTTTCAAAGGCAGGATGCTAAATTTTAAAATAGGTTTTGTTTTTCTTTTGAAAGAGTTAATGTGTGTATTTCAGGCATTGCAAACTTGTCCTAGGAGAGGGCTTTTCTTAGCGAATATTAAAAAGAAAACTGTAAATTGTGTGGAACCTTCCTTGGCTTGGTGTGAAAGAATGGATAGAGGGTGAGCTGGGAGGATCAAAATGAAATCTGTAGCGCTACAAAAGAAATTGATGTAAAATAAAATCCTTGTACCAGTCCCCCGAGGCTACTTAGTTGGGTCTTACTAGGAATTGTAACTGTACTTCCAAAATTTGTGCAGTAAATTGAGCCAGATAGGAGGTTGTGATCAGGTTCAACACCACTGAGTCTTCAAATCTAGTAATTAGTTCAGCCAAAAAACAAAACAAAACAAAACAAAAACCATAATGATTAGTCAGAAAGTGTTGAGAGGTATGACTCAAACAGCTTTTTTTTTTTTTTTTTTTTTTTCTTAAATGCAGGCAACTGAATTAAATGGTTTGGTTTAAATTTTCTAGATAGAAAAATAGCATATATGTAAAAAATATTGTTTGGCAGCAATAATTTATTTTTAGTGATCTCCTGGTGAAAGTGCTTCAGGTCTGTTTCATCAGCTACTTTAGAATAGGTGTGTATGTGTTTACCTGCTGGGAAAAGATGAGGGAAAACTTAATGCTCTTCATTTCTTGTTGATGCTCGTGGTAGATATCCTTATTTTCTAAGTTTATAACCTATAAAATGGTCACATGTTATTAGGCTTTTAGTACTTACGGATTCCTTTCTGGATA